>NC_081819.1:7471250-10122500 GCF_030704535.1 Vitis vinifera
TGCGGGTACCGAAAAACTGTCAGGACCAGTTCGGAAAAATGGTAGAATCAGTGTGAGTGCCGGAAAATTGTTGAATCCGGGCCAGTATCGGCAAAAGGTGGAATCCGTGCGAGTACCGAAAAACTGTCCGGACCAGTTCGGAAAAATTGTAGAATAAGTGGGAGTGCCGGAAAATTGTGGAATCCGGGCCAGTATCGGCAAAAGGTGGAATCCGTGCGAGTACCGAAAATCTGTCCGGACCAGTTCGGAAAAATGGTAGAATCAGTGGGAGTGCCGGAAAATTGTTGAATCCGGGCCAGTATCGGCAAAAGGTGGAATCCGTGCGAGTACCGAAAAACTGTCCGGACCAGTACGGAAAAATGGTAGAATCAGTGTGAGTGCCGGAAAATTGTTGAATCCGGGCCAGTATCGGCAAAAGGTGGAATCCGTGCGAGTACCGAAAAACTGTCCGGACCAGTTCGGAAAAATGGTAGAATCAGTGGGAGTGCCGGAAAATTGTTGAATCCAGGCCTGTATCGGCAAAAGGTGGAATCCGTGCGAGTACCGAAAAACTGTCCGGACCAGTACGGAAAAATGGTAGAAACAGTGCGAGTACCGAAAAATTGTTGAATCCGGTCGAGTACCGGGAAAAGGTGGAATTCCTTCGAGTACCGAAAACTGTCCGGACCAGTACGGAAAATGGTAGAATGAGTGTGAGTACCGGAAAATTGTTGCATCCGGGCCAGTATCGGCAAAAGGTGGAATCCGTGCGAGTACCGAAAAACTGTCCGGACCAGTACGGAAAAATGGTAGAATCAGTGTGAGTGATGGAAAATTGTTGAATCCGGGCCAGTATCGGCAAAAGGTGGAATCCGTGCGAGTACCGAAAAACTGTCCGGACCAGTTCGGAAAAATTGTAGAATAAGTGGGAGTGCCGGAAAATTGTTGAATCCGGGCCAGTATCGGCAAAAGGTGGAATCCGTGCGAGTACCGAAAAACTGTCCGGACCAGTTCGGAAAAATGGTAGAATGAGTGTGAGTGCCGGAAAATTGTTGAATCCGGGCCAGTATAGGCAAAAGGTGGAATCCGTGCGCGTACCGAAAAACTGTCCGGACCAGTACGGAAAAATGGTAGAAACAGTGCGAGTACCGAAAAATTGTTGAATCCGGTCGAGTACCGGGAAAAGGTGGAATTCCTTCGAGTACCGAAAACTGTCCGGACTAGTACGGAAAATGGTAGAATGAGTGTGAGTACCGGAAAATTGTTGCATCCGGGCCAGTATCGGCAAAAGGTGGAATCCGTGCGAGTACCGAAAAACTGTCCGGACCAGTACGGAAAAATGGTAGAATCAGTGTGAGTGCCGGAAAATTGTTGAATCCGGGCCAGTATCGGCAAAAGGTGGAATCCGTGCGAGTACCGAAAAACTGTCCGGACCAGTTCGGAAAAATTGTAGAATAAGTGGGAGTGCCGGAAAATTGTTGAATCCGTGCCAGTATCGGCAAAAGGTGGAATCCGTGCGAGTACCGAAAACTGTCCGGACCAGTACGGAAAATGGTAGAATGAGTGTGAGTACCGGAAAATTGTTGCATCCGGGCCAGTATCGGCAAAAGGTGGAATCCGTGCGAGTACCGAAAAACTGTCCGGACCAGTACGGAAAAATGGTAGAATCAGTGTGAGTGCCGGAAAATTGTTGAATCCGGGCCAGTATCGGCAAAAGGTGGAATCCGTGCGAGTACCGAAAAACTGTCCGGACCAGTTCGGAAAAATTGTAGAATAAGTGGGAGTGCCGAAAAATTGTTGAATCCGTGCCAGTATCGGCAAAAGGTGGAATCCGTGCGAGTACCGAAAAACTGTCAGGACCAGTTCGGAAAAATGGTAGAATCAGTGTGAGTGCCGGAAAATTGTTGAATCCGGGCCAGTATCGGCAAAAGGTGCAATCCGTGCGAGTACCGAAAAACTGTCTGGACCAGTTCGGAAAGATGGTAGAATGAGTGTGAGTGCCGGAAAATTGTTGAATCCGAGCCAGTATAGGCAAAAGGTGGAATCCGTGCGAGTTCCGAAAAACTGTCCGGACCAGTTCGAAAAAATGGTTGAATCAGTGGGAGTGCCGGAAAAGTGTTGAATCCGGGCCAGTATCGGCAAAAGGTGGAATCCGTGCGAGTACCGAAAAACTGTCGGACCAGTACGGAAAAATGGTAGAATCAGTGTGAGTGCCGGAAAATTGTTGAATCCGGGCCAGTATCGGCAAAAGGTGGAATCCGTGCGAGTACCGAAAAACTGTCCGGACCAGTTCGGAAAAATGGTAGAATCAGTGGGAGTGCCGGAAAATTGTTGAATCCGGGCCAGTATCGGCAAAAGGTGGAATCCGTGCGAGTACCGAAAAACTGTCCGGACCAGTACGGAAAAATGGTAGAAACAGTGCGAGTACCGAAAAATTGTTGAATCCGGTCGAGTACCGGGAAAAGGTGGAATTCCTTCGAGTACCGAAAAACTGTCAGGACCAGTTCGGAAAAATGGTAGAATCAGTGTGAGTGCCGGAAAATTGTTGAATCCGGGCCAGTATCGGCAAAAGGTGGAATCCGTGCGAGTACCGAAAAACTGTCCGGACCAGTTCGGAAAAATGGTAGAATCAGTGGGAGTGCCGGAAAATTGTTGAATCCGGGCCAGTATCGGCAAAAGGTGGAATCCGTGCGAGTACCGAAAAACTGTCCGGACCAGTACGGAAAAATGGTAGAATCAATGGGAGTGCCGAAAAATTGTTGAATCCGTGCCAGTATCGGCAAAAGGTGGAATCCGTGCGAGTACCGAAAAACTGTCCGGACCAGTTCGACAAAATGGTAGAATCAGTGTGAGTGCCGGAAAATTGTTGAATCCGGGCCAGTATAGGCAAAAGGTGGAATCCGTGCGAGTACCGAAAAACTGTCCGGACTAGTTCGGAAAAATGGTAGAATCAGTGGGAGTGCCGGAAAATTGTTGAATCCAGGCCTGTATCGGCAAAAGGTGGAATCCGTGCGAGTACCGAAAAACTGTCCGGACCAGTACGGAAAAATGGTAGAAACAGTGCGAGTACCGAAAAATTGTTGAATCCGGTCGAGTACCGGGAAAAGGTGGAATTCCTTCGAGTACCGAAAACTGTCCGGACCAGTACGGAAAATGGTAGAATGAGTGTGAGTACCGGAAAATTGTTGCATCCGGGCCAGTATCGGCAAAAGGTGGAATCCGTGCGAGTACCGAAAAACTGTCCGGACCAGTACGGAAAAATGGTAGAATCAGTGTGAGTGCCGGAAAATTGTTGAATCCGGGCCAGTATCGGCAAAAGGTGGAATCCGTGCGAGTACCGAAAAACTGTCCGGACCAGTTCGGAAAAATTGTAGAATAAGTGGGAGTGCCGGAAAATTGTTGAATCCGGGCCAGTATCGGCAAAAGGTGGAATCCGTGCGAGTACCGAAAAACTGTCCGGACCAGTTCGGAAAAATGGTAGAATGAGTGTGAGTGCCGGAAAATTGTTGAATCCGGGCCAGTATAGGCAAAAGGTGGAATCCGTGCGCGTACCGAAAAACTGTCCGGACCAGTACGGAAAAATGGTAGAAACAGTGCGAGTACCGAAAAATTGTTGAATCCGGTCGAGTACCGGGAAAAGGTGGAATTCCTTCGAGTACCGAAAACTGTCCGGACCAGTACGGAAAATGGTAGAATGAGTGTGAGTACCGGAAAATTGTTGCATCCGGGCCAGTATCGGCAAAAGGTGGAATCCGTGCGAGTACCGAAAAACTGTCCGGACCAGTACGGAAAAATGGTAGAATCAGTGTGAGTGCCGGAAAATTGTTGAATCCGGGCCAGTATCGGCAAAAGGTGGAATCCGTGCGAGTACCGAAAAACTGTCCGGACCAGTTCGGAAAAATTGTAGAATAAGTGGGAGTGCCGGAAAATTGTTGAATCCGGGCCAGTATCGGTAAAAGGTGGAATCCGTGCGAGTACCGAAAAACTGTCAGGACCAGTTCGGAAAAATGGTAGAATCAGTGTGAGTGCCGGAAAATTGTTGAATCCGGGCCAGTATCGGCAAAAGGTGGAATCTGTGCGAGTACCGAAAAACTGTCTGGACCAGTTCGGAAAGATGGTAGAATGAGTGTGAGTGCCAGAAAATTGTTGAATCCGGGCCAGTATAGGTAAAAGGGGGAATCCGTGCGAGTACCGAAAAACTGTCCGGACCAGTTCGAAAAAATGGTAGAATCAGTGTGAGTGCCGAAAAATTGTTGAATCCGGGCCAGTATCGGCAAAAGGTGGAATCCGTGCGAGTACCGAAAAACTGTCCGGACCAGTACGGAAAAATGGTAGAAACAGTGCGAGTACCGAAAAATTGTTGAATCCGGTCGAGTACCGGGAAAAGGTGGAATTCCTTCGAGTACCGAAAACTGTCCGGACCAGTACGGAAAATGGTAGACTGAGTGTGAGTACCGGAAAATTGTTGCATCCGGGCCAGTATCGGCAAAAGGTGGAATCCATGCGAGTACCGAAAAACTGTCCGGACCAGTACGGAAAAATGGTAGAATCAGTGTGAGTGCCGGAAAATTGTTGAATCCGGGCCAGTATCGGCAAAAGGTGGAATCCGTGCGAGTACCGAAAAACTGTCCGGACCAGTTCGGAAAAATTGTAGAATAAGTGGGAGTGCCGGAAAATTGTTGAATCCGGGCCAGTATCGGCAAAAGGTGGAATCCGTGCGAGTACCGAAAAACTGTCCGGACCAGTACGGAAAAATGGTAGAATCAATGGGAGTGCCGAAAAATTGTTGAATCCGTGCCAGTATCGGCAAAAGGTGGAATCCGTGCGAGTACCGAAAAACTGTCAGGACCAGTTCGGAAAAATGGTAGAATCAGTGTGAGTGCCGGAAAATTGTTGAATCCGGGCCAGTATCGGCAAAAGGTGGAATCCGTGCGAGTACCGAAAAACTGTCAGGACCAGTTCGGAAAAATGGTAGAATGAGTGTGAGTGCCGGAAAATTGTTGAATCCGGGCCAGTATAGGCAAAAGGTGGAATCCGTGCGCGTACCGAAAAACTGTCCGGACCAGTACGGAAAAATGGTAGAAACAGTGCGAGTACCGAAAAATTGTTGAATCCGGTCGAGTACCGGGAAAAGGTGGAATTCCTTCGAGTACCGAAAACTGTCCGGACCAGTACGGAAAATGGTAGAATGAGTGTGAGTACCGGAAAATTGTTGCATCCGGGCCAGTATCGGCAAAAGGTGGAATCCGTGCGAGTACCGAAAAACTGTCCGGACCAGTACGGAAAAATGGTAGAATCAGTGTGAGTGCCGGAAAATTGTTGAATTCGGGCCAGTATCGGCAAAAGGTGGAATCCGTGCGAGTACCGAAAAACTGTCCGGACCAGTTCGGAAAAATTGTAGAATAAGTGGGAGTGCCGGAAAATTGTTGAATCCGGGCCAGTATCGGCAAAAGGTGGAATCCGTGCGAGTACCGAAAAACTGTCAGGACCAGTTCGGAAAAATGGTAGAATCAGTGTGAGTGCCGGAAAATTGTTGAATCCGGGCCAGTATCGGCAAAAGGTGGAATCTGTGCGAGTACCGAAAAACTGTCTGGACCAGTTCGGAAAGATGGTAGAATGAGTGTGAGTGCCAGAAAATTGTTGAATCCGGGCCAGTATAGGTAAAAGGGGGAATCCGTGCGAGTACCGAAAAACTGTCCGGACCAGTTCGAAAAAATGGTAGAATCAGTGTGAGTGCCGGAAAATTGTTGAATCCGGGCCAGTATCGGCAAAAGGTGGAATCCGTGCGAGTACCGAAAAACTGTCTGGACCAGTTCGGAAAGATGGTAGAATGAGTGTGAGTGCCGGAAAATTGTTGAATCCGGGCCAGTATAGGCAAAAGGTGGAATCCATACGAGTACCGAAAAACTGTCCGGACCAGTTCGAAAAAATGGTGGAATCAGTGTGAGTGCCGGAAAATTGTTGAATCCGGGCCAGTATCGGCAAAAGCTGGAATCCGTGCGAGTACCGAAAAACTGTCCGGACCAGTTCGAAAAAATGGTAGAATCAGTGGGAGTGCCGGAAAATTGTTGAATCCGGGCCAGTATCGGCAAAAGGTGGAATCCGTGCGAGTACCGAAAAACTGTCCGGACCAGTTCGGAAAAATGGTAGAATGAGTGTGAGTGCCGGAAAATTGTTGAATCCGGGCCAGTATTGGCAAAAGGTGGAATCCGTGCGCGTACCGAAAAACTGTCCGGACCAGTACGGAAAAATGGTAGAAACAGTGCGAGTACCGAAAAATTGTTGAATCCGGTCGAGTACCGGGAAAAGGTGGAATTCCTTCGAGTACCGAAAACTGTCCGGACCAGTACGGAAAATGGTAGAATGAGTGTGAGTACCGGAAAATTGTTGCATCCGGGCCAGTATCGGCAAAAGGTGGAATCCGTGCGGGTACCGAAAAACTGTCCGGACCAGTACGGAAAAATGGTAGAATCAGTGTGAGTGCCGGAAAATTGTTGAATCCGGGCCAGTATCGGCAAAAGGTGGAATCCGTGCGAGTACCGAAAAACTGTCCGGACCAGTTCGGAAAAATTGTAGAATAAGTGGGAGTGCCGGAAAATTGTGGAATCCGGGCCAGTATCGGCAAAAGGTGGAATCCGTGCGAGTACCGAAAAACTGTCAGGACCAGTTCGGAAAAATGGTAGAATCAGTGTGAGTGCCGGAAAATTGTTGAATCCGGGCCAGTATCGGCAAAAGGTGGAATCTGTGCGAGTACCGAAAAACTGTCTGGACCAGTTCGGAAAGATGGTAGAATGAGTGTGAGTGCCGGAAAATTGTTGAATCCGGGCCAGTATAGGTAAAAGGTGGAATCCGTGCGAGTACCGAAAAACTGTCCGGACCAGTTCGAAAAAATGGTAGAATCAGTGTGAGTGCCGAAAAATTGTTGAATCCGGGCCAGTATCGGCAAAAGGCGGAATCCGTGCGAGTACCGAAAAACTGTCCGGACCAGTACGGAAAAATGGTAGAAACAGTGCGAGTACCGAAAAATTGTTGAATCCGGTCGAGTACCGGGAAAAGGTGGAATTCCTTCGAGTACCGAAAACTGTCCGGACCAGTACGGAAAATGGTAGACTGAGTGTGAGTACCGGAAAATTGTTGCATCCGGGCCAGTATCGGCAAAAGGTGGAATCCATGCGAGTACCGAAAAACTGTCCGGACCAGTACGGAAAAATGGTAGAATCAGTGTGAGTGCCGGAAAATTGTTGAATCCGGGCCACTATCGGCAAAAGGTGGAATCCGTGCGAGTACCGAAAAACTGTCCGGACCAGTTCGGAAAAATTGTAGAATAAGTGGGAGTGCCGGAAAATTGTTGAATCCGGGCCAGTATCGGCAAAAGGTGGAATCCGTGCGAGTACCGAAAAACTGTCCGGACCAGTACGGAAAAATGGTAGAATCAATGGGAGTGCCGAAAAATTGTTGAATCCGTGCCAGTATCGGCAAAAGGTGGAATCCGTGCGAGTACCGAAAAACTGTCAGGACCAGTTCGGAAAAATGGTAGAATCAGTGTGAGTGCCGGAAAATTGTTGAATCCGGGCCAGTATCGGCAAAAGGTGGAATCCGTGCGAGTACCGAAAAACTGTCTGGACCAGTTCGGAAAGATGGTAGAATGAGTGTGAGTGCCGGAAAATTGTTGAATCCGGGCCAGTATAGGCAAAAGGTGGAATCCGTGCGAGTACCGAAAAACTGTCCGGACCAGTTCGAAAAAATGGTGGAATCAGTGTGAGTGCCGGAAAATTGTTGAATCCGGGCCAGTATCGGCAAAAGGTGGAATCCGTGCGAGTACCGAAAAACTGTCCGGACCAGTACGGAAAAATGGTAGAATCAGTGTGAGTGCCGGAAAATTGTTGAATCCGGGCCAGTATCGGCAAAAGGTGGAATCCGTGCGAGTACCGAAAAACTGTCCGGACCAGTACGGAAAAATGGTAGAATCAGTGTGAGTGCCGGAAAATTGTTGAATCCGGGCCAGTATCGGCAAAAGGTGGAATCCGTGCGAGTACCGAAAAACTGTCCGGACCAGTTCGGAAAAATTGTAGAATAAGTGGGAGTGCCGGAAAATTGTTGAATCCGGGCCAGTATCGGCAAAAGGTGGAATCCGTGCGAGTACCGAAAAACTGTCCGGACCAGTACGGAAAAATGGTAGAATCAATGGGAGTGCCGAAAAATTGTTGAATCCGTGCCAGTATCGGCAAAAGGTGGAATCCGTGCGAGTACCGAAAAACTGTTCGGACCAGTACGGAAAAATGGTAGAATCAGTGTGAGTGCCGGAAAATTGTTGAATCCGGGCCAGTATCGGCAAAAGGTGGAATCCGTGCGAGTACCGAAAAACTGTCCGGACCAGTTCGGAAAAATTGTAGAATAAGTGGGAGTGCCGGAAAATTGTTGAATCCGGGCCAGTATCGGCAAAAGGTGGAATCTGTGCGAGTACCGAAAAACTGTCTGGACCAGTTCGGAAAGATGGTAGAATGAGTGTGAGTGCCGGAAAATTGTTGAATCCGGGCCAGTATAGGTAAAAGGTGGAATCCGTGCGAGTACCGAAAAACTGTCCGGACCAGTTCGAAAAAATGGTAGAATCAGTGTGAGTGCCGAAAAATTGTTGAATCCGGGCCAGTATCGGCAAAAGGTGGAATCCGTGCGAGTACCGAAAAACTGTCCGGACCAGTTCGGAAAAATTGTAGAATAAGTGGGAGTGCCGGAAAATTGTTGAATCCGGGCCAGTATCGGCAAAAGGTGGAATCCGTGCGAGTACCGAAAAACTGTCCGGACCAGTTCGGAAAAATGGTAGAATGAGTGTGAGTGCCGGAAAATTGTTGAATCCGGGCCAGTATTGGCAAAAGGTGGAATCCGTGCGCGTACCGAAAAACTGTCCGGACCAGTACGGAAAAATGGTAGAAACAGTGCGAGTACCGAAAAATTGTTGAATCCGGTCGAGTACCGGGAAAAGGTGGAATTCCTTCGAGTACCGAAAACTGTCCGGACCAGTACGGAAAATGGTAGAATGAGTGTGAGTACCGGAAAATTGTTGCATCCGGGCCAGTATCGGCAAAAGGTGGAATCCGTGCGAGTACCGAAAAACTGTCCGGACCAGTACGGAAAAATGGTAGAATCAGTGTGAGTGCCGGAAAATTGTTGAATCCGGGCCAGTATCGGCAAAAGGTGGAATCCGTGCGAGTACCGAAAAACTGTCCGGACCAGTTCGGAAAAATTGTAGAATAAGTGGGAGTGCCGAAAAATTGTGGAATCCGAGCCAGTATCGGCAAAAGGTGGAATCCGTGCGAGTACCGAAAAACTGTCAGGACCAGTTCGGAAAAATGGTAGAATCAGTGTGAGTGCCGGAAAATTGTTGAATCCGGGCCACTATCGGCAAAAGGTGGAATCCGTGCGAGTACCGAAAAACTGTCCGGACCAGTACGGAAAAATGGTAGAATCAATGGGAGTGCCGAAAAATTGTTGAATCCGTGCCAGTATCGGCAAAAGGTGGAATCCGTGCGAGTACCGAAAAACTGTTCGGACCAGTACGGAAAAATGGTAGAATCAGTGTGAGTGCCGGAAAATTGTTGAATCCGGGCCAGTATCGGCAAAAGGTGGAATCCGTGCGAGTACCGAAAAACTGTCCGGACCAGTTCGGAAAAATTGTAGAATAAGTGGGAGTGCCGGAAAATTGTTGAATCCGGGCCAGTATCGGCAAAAGGTGGAATCTGTGCGAGTACCGAAAAACTGTCTGGACCAGTTCGGAAAGATGGTAGAATGAGTGTGAGTGCCGGAAAATTGTTGAATCCGGGCCAGTATAGGTAAAAGGTGGAATCCGTGCGAGTACCGAAAAACTGTCCGGACCAGTTCGAAAAAATGGTAGAATCAGTGTGAGTGCCGAAAAATTGTTGAATCCGGGCCAGTATCGGCAAAAGGTGGAATCCGTGCGAGTACCGAAAAACTGTCCGGACCAGTTCGGAAAAATTGTAGAATAAGTGGGAGTGCCGGAAAATTGTTGAATCCGGGCCAGTATCGGCAAAAGGTGGAATCCGTGCGAGTACCGAAAAACTGTCCGGACCAGTTCGGAAAAATGGTAGAATGAGTGTGAGTGCCGGAAAATTGTTGAATCCGGGCCAGTATTGGCAAAAGGTGGAATCCGTGCGCGTACCGAAAAACTGTCCGGACCAGTACGGAAAAATGGTAGAAACAGTGCGAGTACCGAAAAATTGTTGAATCCGGTCGAGTACCGGGAAAAGGTGGAATTCCTTCGAGTACCGAAAACTGTCCGGACCAGTACGGAAAATGGTAGAATGAGTGTGAGTACCGGAAAATTGTTGCATCCGGGCCAGTATCGGCAAAAGGTGGAATCCGTGCGAGTACCGAAAAACTGTCCGGACCAGTACGGAAAAATGGTAGAATCAGTGTGAGTGCCGGAAAATTGTTGAATCCGGGCCAGTATCGGCAAAAGGTGGAATCCGTGCGAGTACCGAAAAACTGTCCGGACCAGTTCGGAAAAATTGTAGAATAAGTGGGAGTGCCGAAAAATTGTGGAATCCGAGCCAGTATCGGCAAAAGGTGGAATCCGTGCGAGTACCGAAAAACTGTCAGGACCAGTTCGGAAAAATGGTAGAATCAGTGTGAGTGCCGGAAAATTGTTGAATCCGGGCCACTATCGGCAAAAGGTGGAATCCGTGCGAGTACCGAAAAACTGTCCGGACCAGTTCGGAAAAATTGTAGAATAAGTGGGAGTGCCGGAAAATTGTTGAATCCGGGCCAGTATCGGCAAAAGGTGGAATCCGTGCGAGTACCGAAAAACTGTCCGGACCAGTACGGAAAAATGGTAGAATCAATGGGAGTGCCGAAAAATTGTTGAATCCGTGCCAGTATCGGCAAAAGGTGGAATCCGTGCGAGTACCGAAAAACTGTCAGGACCAGTTCGGAAAAATGGTAGAATCAGTGTGAGTGCCGGAAAATTGTTGAATCCGGGCCAGTATCGGCAAAAGGTGGAATCCGTGCGAGTACCGAAAAACTGTCTGGACCAGTTCGGAAAGATGGTAGAATGAGTGTGAGTGCCGGAAAATTGTTGAATCCGGGCCAGTATAGGCAAAAGGTGGAATCCGTGCGAGTACCGAAAAACTGTCCGGACCAGTTCGAAAAAATGGTGGAATCAGTGTGAGTGCCGGAAAATTGTTGAATCCGGGCCAGTATCGGCAAAAGGTGGAATCCGTGCGAGTACCGAAAAACTGTCCGGACCAGTTCGGAAAAATGGTAGAATCAGTGGGAGTGCCGGAAAATTGTTGAATCCGGGCCAGTATCGGCAAAAGGTGGAATCCGTGCGAGTACCGAAAAACTGTCCGGACCAGTACGGAAAAATGGTAGAATCAGTGTGAGTGCCGGAAAATTGTTGAATCCGGGCCAGTATCGGCAAAAGGTGGAATCCGTGCGAGTACCGAAAAACTGTCCGGACCAGTTCGGAAAAATTGTAGAATAAGTGGGAGTGCCGGAAAATTGTTGAATCCGGGCCAGTATCGGCAAAAGGTGGAATCCGTGCGAGTACCGAAAAACTGTCCGGACCAGTACGGAAAAATGGTAGAATCAATGGGAGTGCCGAAAAATTGTTGAATCCGTGCCAGTATCGGCAAAAGGTGGAATCCGTGCGAGTACCGAAAAACTGTTCGGACCAGTACGGAAAAATGGTAGAATCAGTGTGAGTGCCGGAAAATTGTTGAATCCGGGCCAGTATCGGCAAAAGGTGGAATCCGTGCGAGTACCGAAAAACTGTCCGGACCAGTTCGGAAAAATTGTAGAATAAGTGGGAGTGCCGGAAAATTGTTGAATCCGGGCCAGTATCGGCAAAAGGTGGAATCTGTGCGAGTACCGAAAAACTGTCTGGACCAGTTCGGAAAGATGGTAGAATGAGTGTGAGTGCCGGAAAATTGTTGAATCCGGGCCAGTATAGGTAAAAGGTGGAATCCGTGCGAGTACCGAAAAACTGTCCGGACCAGTTCGAAAAAATGGTAGAATCAGTGTGAGTGCCGAAAAATTGTTGAATCCGGGCCAGTATCGGCAAAAGGTGGAATCCGTGCGAGTACCGAAAAACTGTCCGGACCAGTTCGGAAAAATTGTAGAATAAGTGGGAGTGCCGGAAAATTGTTGAATCCGGGCCAGTATCGGCAAAAGGTGGAATCCGTGCGAGTACCGAAAAACTGTCCGAACCAGTACGGAAAAATGGTAGAATCAATGGGAGTGCCGAAAAATTGTTGAATCCGTGCCAGTATCGGCAAAAGGTGGAATCCGTGCGAGTACCGAAAAACTGTCAGGACCAGTTCGGAAAAATGGTAGAATCAGTGTGAGTGCCGGAAAATTGTTGAATCCGGGCCAGTATCGGCAAAAGGTGGAATCCGTGCGAGTACCGAAAAACTGTCTGGACCAGTTCGGAAAGATGGTAGAATGAGTGTGAGTGCCGGAAAATTGTTGAATCCGGGCCAGTATAGGCAAAAGGTGGAATCCGTGCGAGTACCGAAAAACTGTCCGGACCAGTACGGAAAAATGGTAGAATCAATGTGAGTGCCGGAAAATTGTTGAATCCGGTCGAGTACCGGGAAAAGGTGGAATTCCTTCGAGTACCGAAAACTGTCCGGACCAGTACTGAAAATGGTAGAATCAGTGTGAGTACCGGAAAATTGTTGCATCCGGGCCAGTATCGGCAAAAGGTGGAATCCGTGCGAGTACCGAAAAACTGTCCGGACCAGTACGGAAAAATGGTAGAATCAGTGTGAGTGCCGGAAAATTGTTGAATCCGGGCCAGTATCGGCAAAAGGTGGAATCCGTGCGAGTACCGAAAAACTGTCAGGACCAGTTCGGAAAAATGGTAGAATCAGTGTGAGTGCCGGAAAATTGTTGAATCCGGGCCAGTATCGGCAAAAGGTGGAATCCGTGCGAGTACCGAAAAACTGTCTGGACCAGTTCGGAAAGATGGTAGAATGAGTGTGAGTGCCGGAAAATTGTTGAATCCGGGCCAGTATAGGCAAAAGGTGGAATCCGTGCGAGTACCGAAAAACTGTCCGGACCAGTTCGAAAAAATGGTGGAATCAGTGTGAGTGCCGGAAAATTGTTGAATCCGGGCCAGTATCGGCAAAAGGTGGAATCCGTGCGAGTACCGAAAAACTGTCCGGACCAGTTCGGAAAAATGGTAGAATCAGTGGGAGTGCCGGAAAATTGTTGAATCCGGGCCAGTATCGGCAAAAGGTGGAATCCGTGCGAGTACCGAAAAACTGTCCGGACCAGTACGGAAAAATGGTAGAATCAGTGTGAGTGCCGGAAAATTGTTGAATCCGGGCCAGTATCGGCAAAAGGTGGAATCCGTGCGAGTACCGAAAAACTGTCCGGACCAGTTCGGAAAAATTGTAGAATAAGTGGGAGTGCCGGAAAATTGTTGAATCCGGGCCAGTATCGGCAAAAGGTGGAATCCGTGCGAGTACCGAAAAACTGTCCGGACCAGTACGGAAAAATGGTAGAATCAATGGGAGTGCCGAAAAATTGTTGAATCCGTGCCAGTATCGGCAAAAGGTGGAATCCGTGCGAGTACCGAAAAACTGTTCGGACCAGTACGGAAAAATGGTAGAATCAGTGTGAGTGCCGGAAAATTGTTGAATCCGGGCCAGTATCGGCAAAAGGTGGAATCCGTGCGAGTACCGAAAAACTGTCCGGACCAGTTCGGAAAAATTGTAGAATAAGTGGGAGTGCCGGAAAATTGTTGAATCCGGGCCAGTATCGGCAAAAGGTGGAATCTGTGCGAGTACCGAAAAACTGTCTGGACCAGTTCGGAAAGATGGTAGAATGAGTGTGAGTGCCGGAAAATTGTTGAATCCGGGCCAGTATAGGTAAAAGGTGGAATCCGTGCGAGTACCGAAAAACTGTCCGGACCAGTTCGAAAAAATGGTAGAATCAGTGTGAGTGCCGAAAAATTGTTGAATCCGGGCCAGTATCGGCAAAAGGTGGAATCCGTGCGAGTACCGAAAAACTGTCCGGACCAGTTCGGAAAAATTGTAGAATAAGTGGGAGTGCCGGAAAATTGTTGAATCCGGGCCAGTATCGGCAAAAGGTGGAATCCGTGCGAGTACCGAAAAACTGTCCGAACCAGTACGGAAAAATGGTAGAATCAATGGGAGTGCCGAAAAATTGTTGAATCCGTGCCAGTATCGGCAAAAGGTGGAATCCGTGCGAGTACCGAAAAACTGTCAGGACCAGTTCGGAAAAATGGTAGAATCAGTGTGAGTGCCGGAAAATTGTTGAATCCGGGCCAGTATCGGCAAAAGGTGGAATCCGTGCGAGTACCGAAAAACTGTCTGGACCAGTTCGGAAAGATGGTAGAATGAGTGTGAGTGCCGGAAAATTGTTGAATCCGGGCCAGTATAGGCAAAAGGTGGAATCCGTGCGAGTACCGAAAAACTGTCCGGACCAGTACGGAAAAATGGTAGAATCAATGTGAGTGCCGGAAAATTGTTGAATCCGGTCGAGTACCGGGAAAAGGTGGAATTCCTTCGAGTACCGAAAACTGTCCGGACCAGTACTGAAAATGGTAGAATCAGTGTGAGTACCGGAAAATTGTTGCATCCGGGCCAGTATCGGCAAAAGGTGGAATCCGTGCGAGTACCGAAAAACTGTCCGGACCAGTACGGAAAAATGGTAGAATCAGTGTGAGTGCCGGAAAATTGTTGAATCCGGGCCAGTATCGGCAAAAGGTGGAATCCGTGCGAGTACCGAAAAACTGTCCGGACCAGTTCGGAAAAATTGTAGAATAAGTGGGAGTGCCGGAAAATTGTTGAATCCGGGCCAGTATCGGCAAAAGGTGGAATCCATGCGAGTACCGAAAAACTGTCCGGACCAGTTCGGAAAAATGGTAGAATCAATGGGAGTGCCGGAAAATTGTTGAATCCGGGCCAGTATCGGCAAAAGGTGGAATCCGTGCGAGTACCGAAAAACTGTCCGGACCAGTTCGGAAAAATTGTAGAATAAGTGGGAGTGCCGGAAAATTGTTGAATACGGGCCAGTATCGGCAAAAGGTGGAATCCGTGCGAGTACCGAAAAACTGTCCGAACCAGTACGGAAAAATGGTAGAATCAATGGGAGTGCCGAAAAATTGTTGAATCCGTGCCAGTATCGGCAAAAGGTGGAATCCGTGCGAGTACCGAAAAACTGTCAGGACCAGTTCGGAAAAATGGTAGAATTAGTGTGAGTGCCGGAAAATTGTTGAATCCGGGCCAGTATCGGCAAAAGGTGGAATCCGTGCGAGTACCGAAAAACTGTCTGGACCAGTTCGGAAAGATGGTAGAATGAGTGTGAGTGCCGGAAAATTGTTGAATCCGGGCCAGTATAGGCAAAAGGTGGAATCCGTGCGAGTACCGAAAAACTGTCCGGACCAGTACGGAAAAATGGTAGAATCAATGGGAGTGCCGAAAAATTGTTGAATCCGTGCCAGTATCGGCAAAAGGTGGAATCCGTGCGAGTACCGAAAAACTGTCAGGACCAGTTCGGAAAAATGGTAGAATCAGTGTGAGTGCCGGAAAATTGTTGAATCCGGGCCAGTATAGGCAAAAGGTGGAATCCGTGCGAGTACCGAAAAACTGTCCGGACCAGTTCGGAAAAATGGTAGAATGAGTGTGATAGCCAAAAAATTGTTGAATCCGGGCCAGTATCGGCAAAAGGTGGAATCCGTGCGAGTTCCGAAAAACTGTCCGGACCAGTACGGAAAAATGGTAGAATCATTGTGAGTGCCGGAAAATTGTTGAATGTTTGCCAGTATCAGCAAAAGGTGGAATCCGTGCGAGTACCGAAAAACTGTCCGGACCTGTACGGAAAAATGGTAGAATGAGTGGGAGTGCCGGAATATTGTTGAATCCGGGCCAGTATCGGCAAAAGGTGGAATCCGTGCGAGTACCGAAAAACTGTCCGGACCAGTTCGGAAAAATGGTAGAATCAGTGGGAGTGCCGGAAAATTGTTGAATCCGGGCCAGTATAGGCAAAAGGTGGAATCCGTGCGAGTACCGAAAAACTGTCCGGACCAGTTCGGAAAAATGGTAGAATCAGTGTGAGTGCCGGAAAATTGTTGAATCCGGGCCAGTATCGGCAAAAGGTGGAATCCGTGCGAGTACCGAAAAACTGTCTGGACCAGTTCGGAAAGATGGTAGAATGAGTGTGAGTGCCGGAAAATTGTTGAATCCGGGCCAGTATAGGTAAAAGGTGGAATCCGTGCGAGTACCGAAAAACTGTCCGGACCAGTTCGAAAAAATGGTAGAATCAGTGTGAGTGCCGAAAAATTGTTGAATCCGGGCCAGTATCGGCAAAAGGTGGAATCCGTGCGAGTACCGAAAAACTGTCCGGACCAGTTCGGAAAAATTGTAGAATAAGTGGGAGTGCCGGAAAATTGTTGAATCCGGGCCAGTATCGGCAAAAGGTGGAATCCGTGCGAGTACCGAAAAACTGTCCGAACCAGTACGAAAAAATGGTAGAATCAATGGGAGTGCCGAAAAATTGTTGAATCCGTGCCAGTATCGGCAAAAGGTGGAATCCGTGCGAGTACCGAAAAACTGTCAGGACCAGTTCGGAAAAATGGTAGAATTAGTGTGAGTGCCGGAAAATTGTTGAATCCGGGCCAGTATCGGCAAAACGTGGAATCCGTGCGAGTACCGAAAAACTGTCTGGACCAGTTCGGAAAGATGGTAGAATGAGTGTGAGTGCCGGAAAATTGTTGAATCCGGGCCAGTATAGGCAAAAGGTGGAATCCGTGCGAGTACCGAAAAACTGTCCGGACCAGTACGGAAAAATGGTAGAATCAATGGGAGTGCCGGAAAATTGTTGAATCCGGGCCAGTATCGGCAAAAGGTGGAATCCGTGCGAGTACCGAAAAACTGTCCGGACCAGTTCGGAAAGATGGTAGAATGAGTGTGAGTGCCGGAGAATTGTTGAATCCGGGACAGTATAGGCAAAAGGTGGAATCCGTGCGAGTACCGAAAAAATGTCCGGACCAGTTCGAAAAAATGGTAGAATCAATGGGAGTGCCGAAAAATTGTTGAATCCGTGCCAGTATCGGCAAAAGGTGGAATCCGTGCGAGTACCGAAAAACTGTCAGGACCAGTTCGGAAAAATGGTAGAATCAGTGTGAGTGCCGGAAAATTGTTGAATCCGGGCCAGTATAGGCAAAAGGTGGAATCCGTGCGAGTACCGAAAAACTGTCAGGACCAGTTCGGAAAAATGGTAGAATCAGTGTGAGTGCCGGAAAATTGTTGAATCCGGGCCAGTATAGGCAAAAGGTGGAATCCGTGCGAGTACCGAAAAACTGTCCGGACCAGTTCGGAAAAATGGTAGAATGAGTGTGATAGCCAAAAAATTGTTGAATCCGGGCCAGTATCGGCAAAAGGTGGAATCCGTGCGAGTTCCGAAAAACTGTCCGGACCAGTACGGAAAAATGGTAGAATCATTGTGAGTGCCGGAAAATTGTTGAATGTTTGCCAGTATCAGCAAAAGGTGGAATCCGTGCGAGTACCGAAAAACTGTCCGGACCTGTACGGAAAAATGGTAGAATGAGTGGGAGTGCCGGAATATTGTTGAATCCGGGCCAGTATCGGCAAAAGGTGGAATCCGTGCGAGTACCGAAAAACTGTCCGGACCAGTTCGGAAAAATGGTAGAATCAGTGGGAGTGCCGGAAAATTGTTGAATCCGGGCCAGTATAGGCAAAAGGTGGAATCCGTGCGAGTACCGAAAAACTGTCCGGACCAGTTCGGAAAAATGGTAGAATCAGTGTGAGTGCCGGAAAATTGTTGAATCCGGGCCAGTATCGGCAAAAGGTGGAATCCGTGCGAGTACCGAAAAACTGTCTGGACCAGTTCGGAAAGATGGTAGAATGAGTGTGAGTGCCGGAAAATTGTTGAATCCGGGCCAGTATAGGCAAAAGGTGGAATCCGTGCGAGTACCGAAAAACTGTCCGGACCAGTTCGGAAAAATGGTAGAATCAGTGTGAGTGCCGGAAAATTGTTGAATCCGGGCCAGTATCGGCAAAAGGTGGAATCCGTGCGAGTACCGAAAAACTGTCTGGACCAGTTCGGAAAGATGGTAGAATGAGTGTGAGTGCCGGAAAATTGTTGAATCCGGGCCAGTATAGGCAAAAGGTGGAATCCGTGCGAGTACCGAAAAACTGTCCGGACCAGTTCGGAAAAATGGTAGAATCAGTGTGAGTGCCGGAAAATTGTTGAATCCGGGCCAGTATCGGCAAAAGGTGGAATCCGTGCGAGTACCGAAAAACTGTCTGGACCAGTTCGGAAAGATGGTAGAATGAGTGTGAGTGCCGGAAAATTGTTGAATCCGGGCCAGTATAGGTAAAAGGTGGAATCCGTGCGAGTACCGAAAAACTGTCCGGACCAGTTCGAAAAAATGGTAGAATCAGTGTGAGTGCCGAAAAATTGTTGAATCCGGGCCAGTATCGGCAAAAGGTGGAATCCGTGCGAGTACCGAAAAACTGTCCGGACCAGTTCGGAAAAATTGTAGAATAAGTGGGAGTGCCGGAAAATTGTTGAATCCGGGCCAGTATCGGCAAAAGGTGGAATCCGTGCGAGTACCGAAAAACTGTCCGGACCAGTACGGAAAAATGGTAGAATCAATGTGAGTGCCGGAAAATTGTTGAATCCGGTCGAGTACCGGGAAAAGGTGGAATTCCTTCGAGTACCGAAAACTGTCCGGACCAGTACTGAAAATGGTAGAATCAGTGTGAGTACCGGAAAATTGTTGCATCCGGGCCAGTATCGGCAAAAGGTGGAATCCGTGCGAGTACCGAAAAACTGTCCGGACCAGTACGGAAAAATGGTAGAATCAGTGTGAGTGCCGGAAAATTGTTGAATCCGGGCCAGTATCGGCAAAAGGTGGAATCCGTGCGAGTACCGAAAAACTGTCCGGACCAGTTCGGAAAAATTGTAGAATAAGTGGGAGTGCCGGAAAATTGTTGAATCCGGGCCAGTATCGGCAAAAGGTGGAATCCATGCGAGTACCGAAAAACTGTCCGGACCAGTTCGGAAAAATGGTAGAATCAATGGGAGTGCCGGAAAATTGTTGAATCCGGGCCAGTATCGGCAAAAGGTGGAATCCGTGCGAGTACCGAAAAACTGTCCGGACCAGTTCGGAAAAATTGTAGAATAAGTGGGAGTGCCGGAAAATTGTTGAATACGGGCCAGTATCGGCAAAAGGTGGAATCCGTGCGAGTACCGAAAAACTGTCCGAACCAGTACGGAAAAATGGTAGAATCAATGGGAGTGCCGAAAAATTGTTGAATCCGTGCCAGTATCGGCAAAAGGTGGAATCCGTGCGAGTACCGAAAAACTGTCAGGACCAGTTCGGAAAAATGGTAGAATTAGTGTGAGTGCCGGAAAATTGTTGAATCCGGGCCAGTATCGGCAAAAGGTGGAATCCGTGCGAGTACCGAAAAACTGTCTGGACCAGTTCGGAAAGATGGTAGAATGAGTGTGAGTGCCGGAAAATTGTTGAATCCGGGCCAGTATAGGCAAAAGGTGGAATCCGTGCGAGTACCGAAAAACTGTCCGGACCAGTACGGAAAAATGGTAGAATCAATGGGAGTGCCGAAAAATTGTTGAATCCGTGCCAGTATCGGCAAAAGGTGGAATCCGTGCGAGTACCGAAAAACTGTCAGGACCAGTTCGGAAAAATGGTAGAATCAGTGTGAGTGCCGGAAAATTGTTGAATCCGGGCCAGTATAGGCAAAAGGTGGAATCCGTGCGAGTACCGAAAAACTGTCCGGACCAGTTCGGAAAAATGGTAGAATGAGTGTGATAGCCAAAAAATTGTTGAATCCGGGCCAGTATCGGCAAAAGGTGGAATCCGTGCGAGTTCCGAAAAACTGTCCGGACCAGTACGGAAAAATGGTAGAATCATTGTGAGTGCCGGAAAATTGTTGAATGTTTGCCAGTATCAGCAAAAGGTGGAATCCGTGCGAGTACCGAAAAACTGTCCGGACCTGTACGGAAAAATGGTAGAATGAGTGGGAGTGCCGGAATATTGTTGAATCCGGGCCAGTATCGGCAAAAGGTGGAATCCGTGCGAGTACCGAAAAACTGTCCGGACCAGTTCGGAAAAATGGTAGAATCAGTGGGAGTGCCGGAAAATTGTTGAATCCGGGCCAGTATAGGCAAAAGGTGGAATCCGTGCGAGTACCAAAAAACTGTCCGGACCAGTTCGGAAAAATGGTAGAATCAGTGTGAGTGCCGGAAAATTGTTGAATCCGGGCCAGTATCGGCAAAAGGTGGAATCCGTGCGAGTACCGAAAAACTGTCTGGACCAGTTCGGAAAGATGGTAGAATGAGTGTGAGTGCCGGAAAATTGTTGAATCCGGGCCAGTATAGGTAAAAGGTGGAATCCGTGCGAGTACCGAAAAACTGTCCGGACCAGTTCGAAAAAATGGTAGAATCAGTGTGAGTGCCGAAAAATTGTTGAATCCGGGCCAGTATCGGCAAAAGGTGGAATCCGTGCGAGTACCGAAAAACTGTCCGGACCAGTTCGGAAAAATTGTAGAATAAGTGGGAGTGCCGGAAAATTGTTGAATCCGGGCCAGTATCGGCAAAAGGTGGAATCCGTGCGAGTACCGAAAAACTGTCCGAACCAGTACGAAAAAATGGTAGAATCAATGGGAGTGCCGAAAAATTGTTGAATCCGTGCCAGTATCGGCAAAAGGTGGAATCCGTGCGAGTACCGAAAAACTGTCAGGACCAGTTCGGAAAAATGGTAGAATTAGTGTGAGTGCCGGAAAATTGTTGAATCCGGGCCAGTATCGGCAAAACGTGGAATCCGTGCGAGTACCGAAAAACTGTCTGGACCAGTTCGGAAAGATGGTAGAATGAGTGTGAGTGCCGGAAAATTGTTGAATCCGGGCCAGTATAGGCAAAAGGTGGAATCCGTGCGAGTACCGAAAAACTGTCCGGACCAGTACGGAAAAATGGTAGAATCAATGGGAGTAACGGAAAATTGTTGAATCCGGGCCAGTATCGGCAAAAGGTGGAATCCGTGCGAGTACCGAAAAACTGTCCGGACCAGTTCGGAAAGATGGTAGAATGAGTGTGAGTGCCGGAGAATTGTTGAATCCGGGACAGTATAGGCAAAAGGTGGAATCCGTGCGAGTACCGAAAAAATGTCCGGACCAGTTCGAAAAAATGGTAGAATCAATGGGAGTGCCGAAAAATTGTTGAATCCGTGCCAGTATCGGCAAAAGGTGGAATCCGTGCGAGTACCGAAAAACTGTCAGGACCAGTTCGGAAAAATGGTAGAATCAGTGTGAGTGCCGGAAAATTGTTGAATCCGGGCCAGTATAGGCAAAAGGTGGAATCCGTGCGAGTACCGAAAAACTGTCAGGACCAGTTCGGAAAAATGGTAGAATCAGTGTGAGTGCCGGAAAATTGTTGAATCCGGGCCAGTATAGGCAAAAGGTGGAATCCGTGCGAGTACCGAAAAACTGTCCGGACCAGTTCGGAAAAATGGTAGAATGAGTGTGATAGCCAAAAAATTGTTGAATCCGGGCCAGTATCGGCAAAAGGTGGAATCCGTGCGAGTTCCGAAAAACTGTCCGGACCAGTACGGAAAAATGGTAGAATCATTGTGAGTGCCGGAAAATTGTTGAATGTTTGCCAGTATCAGCAAAAGGTGGAATCCGTGCGAGTACCGAAAAACTGTCCGGACCTGTACGGAAAAATGGTAGAATGAGTGGGAGTGCCGGAATATTGTTGAATCCGGGCCAGTATCGGCAAAAGGTGGAATCCGTGCGAGTACCGAAAAACTGTCCGGACCAGTTCGGAAAAATGGTAGAATCAGTGGGAGTGCCGGAAAATTGTTGAATCCGGGCCAGTATAGGCAAAAGGTGGAATCCGTGCGAGTACCGAAAAACTGTCCGGACCAGTTCGGAAAAATGGTAGAATCAGTGTGAGTGCCGGAAAATTGTTGAATCCGGGCCAGTATCGGCAAAAGGTGGAATCCGTGCGAGTACCGAAAAACTGTCTGGACCAGTTCGGAAAGATGGTAGAATGAGTGTGAGTGCCGGAAAATTGTTGAATCCGGGCCAGTATAGGCAAAAGGTGGAATCCGTGCGAGTACCGAAAAACTGTCCGGACCAGTTCGGAAAAATGGTAGAATCAGTGTGAGTGCCGGAAAATTGTTGAATCCGGGCCAGTATCGGCAAAAGGTGGAATCCGTGCGAGTACCGAAAAACTGTCTGGACCAGTTCGGAAAGATGGTAGAATGAGTGTGAGTGCCGGAAAATTGTTGAATCCGGGCCAGTATAGGCAAAAGGTGGAATCCGTGCGAGTACCGAAAAACTGTCCGGACCAGTTCGGAAAAATGGTAGAATCAGTGTGAGTGCCGGAAAATTGTTGAATCCGGGCCAGTATCGGCAAAAGGTGGAATCCGTGCGAGTACCGAAAAACTGTCTGGACCAGTTCGGAAAGATGGTAGAATGAGTGTGAGTGCCGGAAAATTGTTGAATCCGGGCCAGTATAGGTAAAAGGTGGAATCCGTGCGAGTACCGAAAAACTGTCCGGACCAGTTCGAAAAAATGGTAGAATCAGTGTGAGTGCCGAAAAATTGTTGAATCCGGGCCAGTATCGGCAAAAGGTGGAATCCGTGCGAGTACCGAAAAACTGTCCGGACCAGTTCGGAAAAATTGTAGAATAAGTGGGAGTGCCGGAAAATTGTTGAATCCGGGCCAGTATCGGCAAAAGGTGGAATCCGTGCGAGTACCGAAAAACTGTCCGAACCAGTACGAAAAAATGGTAGAATCAATGGGAGTGCCGAAAAATTGTTGAATCCGTGCCAGTATTGGCAAAAGGTGGAATCCGTGCGAGTACCGAAAAACTGTCAGGACCAGTTCGGAAAAATGGTAGAATTAGTGTGAGTGCCGGAAAATTGTTGAATCCGGGCCAGTATCGGCAAAAGGTGGAATCCGTGCGAGTACCGAAAAACTGTCTGGACCAGTTCGGAAAGATGGTAGAATGAGTGTGAGTGCCGGAAAATTGTTGAATCCGGGCCAGTATAGGCAAAAGGTGGAATCCGTGCGAGTACCGAAAAACTGTCCGGACCAGTACGGAAAAATGGTAGAATCAATGGGAGTGCCGAAAAATTGTTGAATCCGTACCAGTATCGGCAAAAGGTGGAATCCGTGCGAGTACCGAAAAACTGTCAGGACCAGTTCGGAAAAATGGTAGAATCAGTGTGAGTGCCGGAAAATTGTTGAATCCGGGCCAGTATCGGCAAAAGGTGGAATCCGTGCGAGTACCGAAAAACTGTCCGGACCAGTTCGGAAAAATGGTAGAATCAATGGGAGTGCCGGAAAATTGTTGAATCCGGGCCAGTATCGGCAAAAGGTGGAATCCGTGCGAGTACCGAAAAACTGTCCGAACCAGTACGGAAAAATGGTAGAATCAATGGGAGTGCCGAAAAATTGTTGAATCCGTGCCAGTATCGGCAAAAGGTGGAATCCGTGCGAGTACCGAAAAACTGTCCGGACCAGTTCGGAAAAATGGTAGAATGAGTGTGATAGCCAAAAAATTGTTGAATCCGGGCCAGTATCGGCAAAAGGTGGAATCCGTGCGAGTTCCGAAAAACTGTCCGGACCAGTACGGAAAAATGGTAGAATCATTGTGAGTGCCGGAAAATTGTTGAATGTTTGCCAGTATCAGCAAAAGGTGGAATCCGTGCGAGTACCGAAAAACTGTCCGGACCTGTACGGAAAAATGGTAGAATGAGTGGGAGTGCCGGAATATTGTTGAATCCGGGCCAGTATCGGCAAAAGGTGGAATCCGTGCGAGTACCGAAAAACTGTCCGGACCAGTTCGGAAAAATGGTAGAATCAGTGGGAGTGCCGGAAAATTGTTGAATCCGGGCCAGTATAGGCAAAAGGTGGAATCCGTGCGAGTACCGAAAAACTGTCCGGACCAGTTCGGAAAAATGGTAGAATCAGTGTGAGTGCCGGAAAATTGTTGAATCCGGGCCAGTATCGGCAAAAGGTGGAATCCGTGCGAGTACCGAAAAACTGTCTGGACCAGTTCGGAAAGATGGTAGAATGAGTGTGAGTGCCGGAAAATTGTTGAATCCGGGCCAGTATAGGCAAAAGGTGGAATCCGTGCGAGTACCGAAAAACTGTCCGGACCAGTTCGGAAAAATGGTAGAATCAGTGTGAGTGCCGGAAAATTGTTGAATCCGGGCCAGTATCGGCAAAAGGTGGAATCCGTGCGAGTACCGAAAAACTGTCTGGACCAGTTCGGAAAGATGGTAGAATGAGTGTGAGTGCCGGAAAATTGTTGAATCCGGGCCAGTATAGGCAAAAGGTGGAATCCGTGCGAGTACCGAAAAACTGTCCGGACCAGTTCGGAAAAATGGTAGAATCAGTGTGAGTGCCGGAAAATTGTTGAATCCGGGCCAGTATCGGCAAAAGGTGGAATCCGTGCGAGTACCGAAAAACTGTCTGGACCAGTTCGGAAAGATGGTAGAATGAGTGTGAGTGCCGGAAAATTGTTGAATCCGGGCCAGTATAGGTAAAAGGTGGAATCCGTGCGAGTACCGAAAAACTGTCCGGACCAGTTCGAAAAAATGGTAGAATCAGTGTGAGTGCCGAAAAATTGTTGAATCCGGGCCAGTATCGGCAAAAGGTGGAATCCGTGCGAGTACCGAAAAACTGTCCGGACCAGTTCGGAAAAATTGTAGAATAAGTGGGAGTGCCGGAAAATTGTTGAATCCGGGCCAGTATCGGCAAAAGGTGGAATCCGTGCGAGTACCGAAAAACTGTCCGAACCAGTACGAAAAAATGGTAGAATCAATGGGAGTGCCGAAAAATTGTTGAATCCGTGCCAGTATTGGCAAAAGGTGGAATCCGTGCGAGTACCGAAAAACTGTCAGGACCAGTTCGGAAAAATGGTAGAATTAGTGTGAGTGCCGGAAAATTGTTGAATCCGGGCCAGTATCGGCAAAAGGTGGAATCCGTGCGAGTACCGAAAAACTGTCTGGACCAGTTCGGAAAGATGGTAGAATGAGTGTGAGTGCCGGAAAATTGTTGAATCCGGGCCAGTATAGGCAAAAGGTGGAATCCGTGTGAGTACCGAAAAACTGTCCGGACCAGTACGGAAAAATGGTAGAATCAATGGGAGTGCCGAAAAATTGTTGAATCCGTACCAGTATCGGCAAAAGGTGGAATCCGTGCGAGTACCGAAAAACTGTCAGGACCAGTTCGGAAAAATGGTAGAATCAGTGTGAGTGCCGGAAAATTGTTGAATCCGGGCCAGTATCGGCAAAAGGTGGAATCCGTGCGAGTACCGAAAAACTGTCCGGACCAGTTCGGAAAAATGGTAGAATCAATGGGAGTGCCGGAAAATTGTTGAATCCGGGCCAGTATCGGCAAAAGGTGGAATCCGTGCGAGTACCGAAAAACTGTCCGGACCAGTTCGGAAAGATGGTAGAATGAGTGTGAGTGCCGGAGAATTGTTGAATCCGGGACAGTATAGGCAAAAGGTGGAATCCGTGCGAGTACCGAAAAAATGTCCGGACCAGTTCGAAAAAATGGTAGAATCAATGGGAGTGCCGAAAAATTGTTGAATCCGTGCCAGTATCGGCAAAAGGTGGAATCCGTGCGAGTACCGAAAAACTGTCCGGACCAGTTCGGAAAAATGGTAGAATCAGTGTGAGTGCCGGAAAATTGTTGAATCCGGGCCAGTATCGGCAAAAGGTGGAATCCGTGCGAGTACCGAAAAACTGTCTGGACCAGTTCGGAAAGATGGTAGAATGAGTGTGAGTGCCGGAAAATTGTTGAATCCGGGCCAGTATAGGCAAAAGGTGGAATCCGTGCGAGTACCGAAAAACTGTCCGGACCAGTACGGAAAAATGGTAGAATCAATGGGAGTGCCGAAAAATTGTTGAATCCGTGCCAGTATCGGCAAAAGGTGGAATCCGTGCGAGTACCGAAAAACTGTCAGGACCAGTTCGGAAAAATGGTAGAATCAGTGTGAGTGCCGGAAAATTGTTGAATCCGGGCCAGTATAGGCAAAAGGTGGAATCCGTGCGAGTACCGAAAAACTGTCCGGACCAGTTCGGAAAAATGGTAGAATCAGTGTGAGTGCCGGAAAATTGTTGAATCCGGGCCAGTATCGGCAAAAGGTGGAATCCGTGCGAGTACCGAAAAACTGTCTGGACCAGTTCGGAAAGATGGTAGAATGAGTGTGAGTGCCGGAAAATTGTTGAATCCGGGCCAGTATAGGCAAAAGGTGGAATCCGTGCGAGTACCGAAAAACTGTCCGGACCAGTTCGGAAAAATGGTAGAATCAGTGTGAGTGCCGGAAAATTGTTGAATCCGGGCCAGTATCGGCAAAAGGTGGAATCCGTGCGAGTACCGAAAAACTGTCTGGACCAGTTCGGAAAGATGGTAGAATGAGTGTGAGTGCCGGAAAATTGTTGAATCCGGGCCAGTATAGGTAAAAGGTGGAATCCGTGCGAGTACCGAAAAACTGTCCGGACCAGTTCGAAAAAATGGTAGAATCAGTGTGAGTGCCGAAAAATTGTTGAATCCGGGCCAGTATCGGCAAAAGGTGGAATCCGTGCGAGTACCGAAAAACTGTCCGGACCAGTTCGGAAAAATTGTAGAATAAGTGGGAGTGCCGGAAAATTGTTGAATCCGGGCCAGTATCGGCAAAAGGTGGAATCCGTGCGAGTACCGAAAAACTGTCCGAACCAGTACGAAAAAATGGTAGAATCAATGGGAGTGCCGAAAAATTGTTGAATCCGTGCCAGTATTGGCAAAAGGTGGAATCCGTGCGAGTACCGAAAAACTGTCAGGACCAGTTCGGAAAAATGGTAGAATTAGTGTGAGTGCCGGAAAATTGTTGAATCCGGGCCAGTATCGGCAAAAGGTGGAATCCGTGCGAGTACCGAAAAACTGTCTGGACCAGTTCGGAAAGATGGTAGAATGAGTGTGAGTGCCGGAAAATTGTTGAATCCGGGCCAGTATAGGCAAAAGGTGGAATCCGTGCGAGTACCGAAAAACTGTCCGGACCAGTACGGAAAAATGGTAGAATCAATGGGAGTGCCGAAAAATTGTTGAATCCGTACCAGTATCGGCAAAAGGTGGAATCCGTGCGAGTACCGAAAAACTGTCAGGACCAGTTCGGAAAAATGGTAGAATCAGTGTGAGTGCCGGAAAATTGTTGAATCCGGGCCAGTATCGGCAAAAGGTGGAATCCGTGCGAGTACCGAAAAACTGTCCGGACCAGTTCGGAAAAATGGTAGAATCAATGGGAGTGCCGGAAAATTGTTGAATCCGGGCCAGTATCGGCAAAAGGTGGAATCCGTGCGAGTACCGAAAAACTGTCCGAACCAGTACGGAAAAATGGTAGAATCAATGGGAGTGCCGAAAAATTGTTGAATCCGTGCCAGTATCGGCAAAAGGTGGAATCCGTGCGAGTACCGAAAAACTGTCCGGACCAGTTCGGAAAAATGGTAGAATGAGTGTGATAGCCAAAAAATTGTTGAATCCGGGCCAGTATCGGCAAAAGGTGGAATCCGTGCGAGTTCCGAAAAACTGTCCGGACCAGTACGGAAAAATGGTAGAATCATTGTGAGTGCCGGAAAATTGTTGAATGTTTGCCAGTATCAGCAAAAGGTGGAATCCGTGCGAGTACCGAAAAACTGTCCGGACCTGTACGGAAAAATGGTAGAATGAGTGGGAGTGCCGGAATATTGTTGAATCCGGGCCAGTATCGGCAAAAGGTGGAATCCGTGCGAGTACCGAAAAACTGTCCGGACCAGTTCGGAAAAATGGTAGAATCAGTGGGAGTGCCGGAAAATTGTTGAATCCGGGCCAGTATAGGCAAAAGGTGGAATCCGTGCGAGTACCGAAAAACTGTCCGGACCAGTTCGGAAAAATGGTAGAATCAGTGTGAGTGCCGGAAAATTGTTGAATCCGGGCCAGTATCGGCAAAAGGTGGAATCCGTGCGAGTACCGAAAAACTGTCTGGACCAGTTCGGAAAGATGGTAGAATGAGTGTGAGTGCCGGAAAATTGTTGAATCCGGGCCAGTATAGGCAAAAGGTGGAATCCGTGCGAGTACCGAAAAACTGTCCGGACCAGTTCGGAAAAATGGTAGAATCAGTGTGAGTGCCGGAAAATTGTTGAATCCGGGCCAGTATCGGCAAAAGGTGGAATCCGTGCGAGTACCGAAAAACTGTCTGGACCAGTTCGGAAAGATGGTAGAATGAGTGTGAGTGCCGGAAAATTGTTGAATCCGGGCCAGTATAGGCAAAAGGTGGAATCCGTGCGAGTACCGAAAAACTGTCCGGACCAGTTCGGAAAAATGGTAGAATCAGTGTGAGTGCCGGAAAATTGTTGAATCCGGGCCAGTATCGGCAAAAGGTGGAATCCGTGCGAGTACCGAAAAACTGTCTGGACCAGTTCGGAAAGATGGTAGAATGAGTGTGAGTGCCGGAAAATTGTTGAATCCGGGCCAGTATAGGTAAAAGGTGGAATCCGTGCGAGTACCGAAAAACTGTCCGGACCAGTTCGAAAAAATGGTAGAATCAGTGTGAGTGCCGAAAAATTGTTGAATCCGGGCCAGTATCGGCAAAAGGTGGAATCCGTGCGAGTACCGAAAAACTGTCCGGACCAGTTCGGAAAAATTGTAGAATAAGTGGGAGTGCCGGAAAATTGTTGAATCCGGGCCAGTATCGGCAAAAGGTGGAATCCGTGCGAGTACCGAAAAACTGTCCGAACCAGTACGAAAAAATGGTAGAATCAATGGGAGTGCCGAAAAATTGTTGAATCCGTGCCAGTATTGGCAAAAGGTGGAATCCGTGCGAGTACCGAAAAACTGTCAGGACCAGTTCGGAAAAATGGTAGAATTAGTGTGAGTGCCGGAAAATTGTTGAATCCGGGCCAGTATCGGCAAAAGGTGGAATCCGTGCGAGTACCGAAAAACTGTCTGGACCAGTTCGGAAAGATGGTAGAATGAGTGTGAGTGCCGGAAAATTGTTGAATCCGGGCCAGTATAGGCAAAAGGTGGAATCCGTGTGAGTACCGAAAAACTGTCCGGACCAGTACGGAAAAATGGTAGAATCAATGGGAGTGCCGAAAAATTGTTGAATCCGTACCAGTATCGGCAAAAGGTGGAATCCGTGCGAGTACCGAAAAACTGTCAGGACCAGTTCGGAAAAATGGTAGAATCAGTGTGAGTGCCGGAAAATTGTTGAATCCGGGCCAGTATCGGCAAAAGGTGGAATCCGTGCGAGTACCGAAAAACTGTCCGGACCAGTTCGGAAAAATGGTAGAATCAATGGGAGTGCCGGAAAATTGTTGAATCCGGGCCAGTATCGGCAAAAGGTGGAATCCGTGCGAGTACCGAAAAACTGTCCGGACCAGTTCGGAAAGATGGTAGAATGAGTGTGAGTGCCGGAGAATTGTTGAATCCGGGACAGTATAGGCAAAAGGTGGAATCCGTGCGAGTACCGAAAAAATGTCCGGACCAGTTCGAAAAAATGGTAGAATCAATGGGAGTGCCGAAAAATTGTTGAATCCGTGCCAGTATCGGCAAAAGGTGGAATCCGTGCGAGTACCGAAAAACTGTCCGGACCAGTTCGGAAAAATGGTAGAATCAGTGTGAGTGCCGGAAAATTGTTGAATCCGGGCCAGTATCGGCAAAAGGTGGAATCCGTGCGAGTACCGAAAAACTGTCTGGACCAGTTCGGAAAGATGGTAGAATGAGTGTGAGTGCCGGAAAATTGTTGAATCCGGGCCAGTATAGGCAAAAGGTGGAATCCGTGCGAGTACCGAAAAACTGTCCGGACCAGTACGGAAAAATGGTAGAATCAATGGGAGTGCCGAAAAATTGTTGAATCCGTGCCAGTATCGGCAAAAGGTGGAATCCGTGCGAGTACCGAAAAACTGTCAGGACCAGTTCGGAAAAATGGTAGAATCAGTGTGAGTGCCGGAAAATTGTTGAATCCGGGCCAGTATAGGCAAAAGGTGGAATCCGTGCGAGTACCGAAAAACTGTCCGGACCAGTTCGGAAAAATGGTAGAATGAGTGTGATAGCCAAAAAATTGTTGAATCCGGGCCAGTATCGGCAAAAGGTGGAATCCGTGCGAGTTCCGAAAAACTGTCCGGACCAGTACGGAAAAATGGTAGAATCATTGTGAGTGCCGGAAAATTGTTGAATGTTTGCCAGTATCAACAAAAGGTGGAATCCGTGCGAGTACCGAAAAACTGTCCGGACCTGTACGGAAAAATGGTAGAATGAGTGGGAGTGCCGGAATATTGTTGAATCCGGGCCAGTATCGGCAAAAGGTGGAATCCGTGCGAGTACCGAAAAACTGTCCGGACCAGTTCGGAAAAATGGTAGAATCAGTGGGAGTGCCGGAAAATTGTTGAATCCGGGCCAGTATAGGCAAAAGGTGGAATCCGTGCGAGTACCGAAAAACTGTCCGGACCAGTTCGGAAAAATGGTAGAATCAGTGTGAGTGCCGGAAAATTGTTGAATCCGGGCCAGTATCGGCAAAAGGTGGAATCCGTGCGAGTACCGAAAAACTGTCTGGACCAGTTCGGAAAGATGGTAGAATGAGTGTTAGTGCCGGAAAATTGTTGAATCCGGGCCAGTATAGGTAAAAGGTGGAATCCGTGCGAGTACCGAAAAACTGTCCGGACCAGTTCGAAAAAATGGTAGAATCAGTGTGAGTGCCGAAAAATTGTTGAATCCGGGCCAGTATCGGCAAAAGGTGGAATCCGTGCGAGTACCGAAAAACTGTCCGGACCAGTACGGAAAAATGGTAGAATCAATGGGAGTGCCGAAAAATTGTTGAATCCGTACCAGTATCGGCAAAAGGTGGAATCCGTGCGAGTACCGAAAAACTGTCAGGACCAGTTCGGAAAAATGGTAGAATCAGTGTGAGTGCCGGAAAATTGTTGAATCCGGGCCAGTATCGGCAAAAGGTGGAATCCGTGCGAGTACCGAAAAACTGTCCGGACCAGTTCGGAAAAATGGTAGAATCAATGGGAGTGCCGGAAAATTGTTGAATCCGGGCCAGTATCGGCAAAAGGTGGAATCCGTGCGAGTACCGAAAAACTGTCCGGACCAGTTCGGAAAGATGGTAGAATGAGTGTGAGTGCCGGAGAATTGTTGAATCCGGGACAGTATAGGCAAAAGGTGGAATCCGTGCGAGTACCGAAAAAATGTCCGGACCAGTTCGAAAAAATGGTAGAATCAATGGGAGTGCCGAAAAATTGTTGAATCCGTGCCAGTATCGGCAAAAGGTGGAATCCGTGCGAGTACCGAAAAACTGTCCGGACCAGTTCGGAAAAATGGTAGAATCAGTGTGAGTGCCGGAAAATTGTTGAATCCGGGCCAGTATCGGCAAAAGGTGGAATCCGTGCGAGTACCGAAAAACTGTCTGGACCAGTTCGGAAAGATGGTAGAATGAGTGTGAGTGCCGGAAAATTGTTGAATCCGGGCCAGTATAGGCAAAAGGTGGAATCCGTGCGAGTACCGAAAAACTGTCCGGACCAGTACGGAAAAATGGTAGAATCAATGGGAGTGCCGAAAAATTGTTGAATCCGTGCCAGTATCGGCAAAAGGTGGAATCCGTGCGAGTACCGAAAAACTGTCAGGACCAGTTCGGAAAAATGGTAGAATCAGTGTGAGTGCCGGAAAATTGTTGAATCCGGGCCAGTATAGGCAAAAGGTGGAATCCGTGCGAGTACCGAAAAACTGTCCGGACCAGTTCGGAAAAATGGTAGAATGAGTGTGAGAGCCAAAAAATTGTTGAATCCGGGCCAGTATCGGCAAAAGGTGGAATCCGTGCGAGTTCCGAAAAACTGTCCGGACCAGTACGGAAAAATGGTAGAATCATTGTGAGTGCCGGAAAATTGTTGAATGTTTGCCAGTATCAGCAAAAGGTGGAATCCGTGCGAGTACCGAAAAACTGTCCGGACCTGTACGGAAAAATGGTAGAATGAGTGGGAGTGCCGGAATATTGTTGAATCCGGGCCAGTATCGGCAAAAGGTGGAATCCGTGCGAGTACCGAAAAACTGTCCGGACCAGTTCGGAAAAATGGTAGAATCAGTGGGAGTGCCGGAAAATTGTTGAATCCGGGCCAGTATAGGCAAAAGGTGGAATCCGTGCGAGTACCGAAAAACTGTCCGGACCAGTTCGGAAAAATGGTAGAATCAGTGTGAGTGCCGGAAAATTGTTGAATCCGGGCCAGTATCGGCAAAAGGTGGAATCCGTGCGAGTACCGAAAAACTGTCTGGACCAGTTCGGAAAGATGGTAGAATGAGTGTTAGTGCCGGAAAATTGTTGAATCCGGGCCAGTATAGGTAAAAGGTGGAATCCGTGCGAGTACCGAAAAACTGTCCGGACCAGTTCGAAAAAATGGTAGAATCAGTGTGAGTGCCGAAAAATTGTTGAATCCGGGCCAGTATCGGCAAAAGGTGGAATCCGTGCGAGTACCGAAAAACTGTCCGGACCAGTTCGGAAAAATTGTAGAATAAGTGGGAGTGCCGGAAAATTGTTGAATCCGGGCCAGTATCGGCAAAAGGTGGAATCCGTGCGAGTACCGAAAAACTGTCCGGACCAGTACGGAAAAATGGTAGAATCAATGGGAGTGCCGAAAAATTGTTGAATCCGTGCCAGTATCGGCAAAAGGTGGAATCCGTGCGAGTACCGAAAAATTGTCCGGACCAGTTCGGAAAAATGGTAGAATCAGTGTGAGTGCCGGAAAATTGTTGAATCCGGGCCAGTATAGGCAAAAGGTGGAATCCGTGCGCGTACCGAAAAACTGTCCTGACCAGTACGGAAAAATGGTAGAAACAGTGCGAGTACAGAAAAATTGTTGAATCCGGTCGAGTACCGGGAAAAGGTGGAATTCCTTCGAGTACCGAAAACTGTCCGGACCAGTACGGAAAATGGTAGAATGAGTGTGAGTACCGGAAAATTGTTGCATCCGGGCCAGTATCGGCAAAAGGTGGAATCCGTGCGAGTACCGAAAAACTGTCCGGACCAGTTCAGAAAAATGGTAGAATCAGTGTGAGTGCCGGAAAATTGTTGAATCCGGGCCAGTATAGGCAAAAGGTGGAATCCGTGCGCGTACCGAAAAACTGTCCTGACCAGTACGGAAAAATGGTAGAAACAGTGCGAGTACAGAAAAATTGTTGAATCCGGTCGAGTACCGGGAAAAGGTGGAATTCCTTCGAGTACCGAAAACTGTCCGGACCAGTACGGAAAATGGTAGAATGAGTGTGAGTACCGGAAAATTGTTGCATCCGGGCCAGTATCGGCAAAAGGTGGAATCCGTGCGAGTACCGAAAAACTGTCCGGACCTGTTCGAAAAAATGGTAGAATCAGTGTGAGTGCCGGAAAATTGTTGAATCCGGGCCAGTATCGGCAAAAGGTGGAATCCGTGCGAGTACCGAAAAACTGTCCGGACCAGTTCGGAAAAATGGTAGAATCAGTGGGAGTGCCGGAAAATTGTTGAATCCGGGCCAGTATCGGCAAAAGGTGGAATCCGTGCGAGTACCGAAAAACTGTCCGGACCAGTTCGGAAAGATGGTAGAATGAGTGTGAGTGCCGGAAAATTGTTGAATCCGGGCCAGTATAGGCAAAAGGTGGAATCCGTGCGCGTACCGAAAAACTGTCCGGAACAGTACGGAAAAATGGTAGAAACAGTGCGAGTACCGAAAAATTGTTGAATCCGGTCGAGTACCGGGAAAAGGTGGAATTCCTTCGAGTACCGAAAACTGTCCGGACCAGTACGGAAAATGGTAGAATGAGTGTGAGTACTGGAAAATTGTTGCATCCGGGCTAGTATCGGCAAAAGGTGGAATCCGTGCGAGTACCGAAAAACTGTCCGGACCAGTTCGGAAAGATGGTAGAATGAGTGTGAGTGCCGGAAAATTGTTGAATCCGGGCCAGTATAGGCAAAAGGTGGAATCCGTGCGAGTACCGAAAAAATGTCCGGACCAGTACGGAAAAATGGTAGAATCAATGGGAGTGCCGAAAAATTGTTGAATCCGTGCCAGTATCGGCAAAAGGTGGAATCCGTGCGAGTACCGAAAAACTATCAGGACCAGTTCGGAAAAATGGTAGAATCAGTGTGAGTGCCGGAAAATTGTTGAATCCGGGCCAGTATCGGCAAAAGGTGGAATCCGTGCGAGTACCGAAAAACTGTCCGGACCAGTTCGGAAAGATGGTAGAATGAGTGTGAGTGCCGGAAAATTGTTGAATCCGGGCCAGTATAGGCAAAAGGTGGAATCCGTGCGAGTACCGAAAAACAGTCCGGACCAGTTCGAAAAAATGGTAGAATCAGTGTGAGTGCCGGAAAATTGTTGAATCCGGGCCAGTATCGGCAAAAGGTGGAATCCGTGCGAGTACCGAAAAACTGTCCGGACCAGTTCGGAAAAATGGTAGAATCAGTGTGAGTGCCGGAAAATTGTTGAATCCGGGCCAGTATAGGCAAAAGGTGGAATCCGTGCGCGTACCGAAAAACTGTCCTGACCAGTACGGAAAAATGGTAGAAACAGTGCGAGTACAGAAAAATTGTTGAATCCGGTCGAGTACCGGGAAAAGGTGGAATTCCTTCGAGTACCGAAAACTGTCCGGACCAGTACGGAAAATGGTAGAATGAGTGTGAGTACCGGAAAATTGTGGCATCCGGGCCAGTATCGGCAAAAGGTGGAATCCGTGCGAGTACCGAAAAACTGTCCGGACCAGTTCGGAAAAAATGGTAGAATCAGTGTGAGTGCCGGAATATTGTTGAATCCGGGCCAGTATAGGCAAAAGGTGGAATCCGTGCGCGTACCGAAAAACTGTCCTGACTAGTACGAAAAAATGGTAGAAACAGTGCGAGTACAGAAAAATTGTTGATCCGGTCGAGTACCGGGAAAAGGTGGAATTCCTTCGAGTACCGAAAACTGTCCGGACCAGTACGGAAAATGGTAGAATGAGTGTGAGTACCGGAAAATTGTTGCATCCGGGCCAGTATCGGCAAAAGGTGGAATCCGTGCGAGTACCGAAAAACTGTCCGGACCAGTACGGAAAAATGGTAGAATCAATGGGAGTGCCGAAAAATTGTTGAATCCGTGCAAGTATCGGCAAAAGGTGGAATCCGTGCGAGTACCGAAAAACTGTCAGGACCAGTTCGAAAAAATGGTAGAATCAGTGTGAGTGCCGGAAAATTGTTGAATCCGGGCCAGTATAGGCAAAAGGTGGAATCCGTGCGCGTACCGAAAAACTGTCCTGACCAGTACGGAAAAATGGTAGAAACAGTGCGAGTACCGAAAAATTGTTGAATCCGGTCGAGTACCGGGAAAAGGTGGAATTCCTTCGAGTACCGAAAACTGTCCGGACCAGTACGGAAAATGGTAGAATGAGTGTGAGTGCCGGAAAATTGTTGCATCCGGGCCAGTATCGGCAAAAGGTGGAATCCGTGCGAGTACCGAAAAACTGTCCGGACCAGTTCGAAAAAATCGTAGAATCAATGGGAGTGCCGAAAAATTGTTAAATCCGTGCCAGTATCGGCAAAAGGTGGAATCCGTGCGAGTACCGAAAAACTGTCTGGACCAGTTCGGAAAGATGGTAGAATGAGTGTGAGTGCCGGAAAATTGTTGAATCCGGGCCAGTATTGGCAAAAGGTGGAATCCGTGCGAGTACCGAAAAACTGTCCGGACCAGTTCGAAAAAATGGTAGAATCAGTGTGAGTGCCGGAAAATTGTTGAATCCGGGCCAGTATCGGCAAAAGGTGGAATCCGTGCGAGTACCGAAAAACTGTCCGAACCAGTTCGGAAAAATGGTAGAATCAGTGGGAGTGCCGGAAAATTGTTGAATCCGGGCCAGTATCGGCAAAAAGTGGAATCCGTGCGAGTACCGAAAAACTGTCCGGACCAGTTCGGATAGATGGTAGAATGAGTGTGAGTGCCGGAAAATTGTTGAATCCGGGCCAGTATAGGCAAAAGGTGGAATCCGTGCGCGTACCGAAAAACTGTCCGGACCAGTACGGAAAAATGGTAGAAACAGTGCGAGTACCGAAAAATTGTTGAATCCGGTCGAGTACCGGGAAAAGGTGGAATTCCTTCGAGTACCGAAAACTGTCTGGACCAGTACGGAAAATGGTAGAATGAGTGTGAGTACCGGAAAATTGTTGCATCCGGGCCAGTATCGGCAAAAGGTGGAATCCGTGCGAGTAAAGAAAAACTGTCCGGACCAGTTCGGAAAAATGGTAGAATCAGTGTGAGTGCCGGAAAATTGTTGAATCCGAGCCAGTATAGGCAAAAGGTGGAATCCGTGCGAGTACCGAAAAACTGTCCGGACCAGTACGGAAAAATGGTAGAATCAGTGTGAGTGCCGGAAAATTGTTGAATCCGGGCCAGTATCGGCAAAAGGTGGAATCCGTGCGAGTACCGAAAAACTGTCCGGACCAGTTCGGAAAAATTGTAGAATAAGTGGGAGTGCCGGAAAATTGTTGAATCCGGGCCAGTATCGGCAAAAGGTGGAATCCGTGCGAGTACCGAAAAACTGTCCGGACCAGTTCGGAAAAATGGTAGAATCAGTGTGAGTGCCGGAAAATTGTTGAATCCGGGCCAGTATAGGCAAAAGGTGGAATCCGTGCGCGTACCGAAAAACTGTCCTGACCAGTACGGAAAAATGGTAGAAACAGTGCGAGTACAGAAAAATTGTTGAATCCGGTCGAGTACCGGGAAAAGGTGGAATTCCTTCGAGTACCGAAAACTGTCCGGACCAGTACGGAAAATGGTAGAATGAGTGTGAGTACCGGAAAATTGTTGTATCCGGGCCAGTATCGGCAGAAGGTGGAATCCGTGCGAGTACCGAAAAACTGTCCGGACCAGTTCGGAAAAATGGTAGAATCAGTGTGAGTGCCGGAAAATTGTTGAATCCGGGCCAGTATAGGCAAAAGGTGGAATCCGTGCGCGTACCGAAAAACTGTCCTGACCAGTACGGAAAAATGGTAGAAACAGTGCGAGTACAGAAAAATTGTTGAATCCGGTCGAGTACCGGGAAAAGGTGGAATTCCTTCGAGTACCGAAAACTGTCCGGACCAGTACGGAAAATGGTAGAATGAGTGTGAGTACCGGAAAATTGTTGCATCCGGGCCAGTATCGGCAAAAGGTGGAATCCGTGCGAGTACCGAAAAACTGTCCGGACCTGTTCGAAAAAATGGTAGAATCAGTGTGAGTGCCGGAAAATTGTTGAATCCGGGCCAGTATCGGCAAAAGGTGGAATCCGTGCGAGTACCGAAAAACTGTCCGGACCAGTTCGGAAAAATGGTAGAATCAGTGGGAGTGCGGGAAAATTGTTGAATCCGGGCCAGTATCGGCAAAAGGTGGAATCCGTGCGAGTACCGAAAAACTGTCCGGACCAGTTCGGAAAGATGGTAGAATGAGTGTGAGTGCCGGAAAATTGTTGAATCCGGGCCAGTATAGGCAAAAGGTGGAATCCGTGCGCGTACCGAAAAACTGTCCGGAACAGTACGGAAAAATGGTAGAAACAGTGCGAGTACCGAAAAATTGTTGAATCCGGTCGAGTACCGGGAAAAGGTGGAATTCCTTCGAGTACCGAAAACTGTCCGGACCAGTACGGAAAATGGTAGAATGAGTGTGAGTACCGGAAAATTGTTGCATCCGGGCCAGTATCGGCAAAAGGTGGAATCCGTGCGAGTACCGAAAAACTGTCCGGACCTGTTCGAAAAAATGGTAGAATCAGTGTGAGTGCCGGAAAATTGTTGAATCCGGGCCAGTATCGGCAAAAGGTGGAATCCGTGCGAGTACCGAAAAACTGTCCGGACCAGTTCGGAAAAATGGTAGAATCAGTGGGAGTGCCGGAAAATTGTTGAATCCGGGCCAGTATCGGCAAAAGGTGGAATCCGTGCGAGTACCGAAAAACTGTCCGGACCAGTTCGGAAAGATGGTAGAATGAGTGTGAGTGCCGGAAAATTGTTGAATCCGGGCCAGTATAGGCAAAAGGTGGAATCCGTGCGCGTACCGAAAAACTGTCCGGAACAGTACGGAAAAATGGTAGAAACAGTGCGAGTACCGAAAAATTGTTGAATCCGGTCGAGTACCGGGAAAAGGTGGAATTCCTTCGAGTACCGAAAACTGTCCGGACCAGTACGGAAAATGGTAGAATGAGTGTGAGTACCGGAAAATTGTTGCATCCGGGCCAGTATCGGCAAAAGGTGGAATCCGTGCGAGTACCGAAAAACTGTCCGGACCAGTTCGGAAAGATGGTAGAATGAGTGTGAGTGCCGGAAAATTGTTGAATCCGGGCCAGTATAGGCAAAAGGTGGAATCCGTGCGAGTACCGAAAAAATGTCCGGACCAGTTCGGAAAAATGGTAGAATCAGTGGGAGTGCCGGAAAATTGTTGAATCCGGGCCAGTATCGGCAAAAGGTGGAATCCGTGCGAGTACCGAAAAACTGTCCGGACCAGTTCGAAAAAATCGTAGAATCAATGGGAGTGCCGAAAAATTGTTGAATCCGTGCCAGTATCGGCAAAAGGTGGAATCCGTGTGAGTACCGAAAAACCGTCAGGACCAGTTCGGAAAAATGGTAGAATCAGTGTGAGTGCCGGAAAATTGTTGAATCCGGGCCAGTATAGGCAAAAGGTGGAATCCGTGCGCGTACCGAAAAACTGTCCTGACCAGTATGGAAAAATGGTAGAAACAGTGCGAATACCGAAAAATTGTTGAATCCGGTCGAGTACCGGGAAAAGGTGGAATTCCTTCGAGTACCGAAAACTGTCCGGACCAGTACGGAAAATGGTAGAATGAGTGTGAGTGCCGGAAAATTGTTGCATCCGGGCCACTATCGGCAAAAGGTGGAATCCGTGCGAGTACCGAAAAACTGTCCGGACCAGTTCGAAAAAATGGTAGAATCAATGGGAGTGCCAAAAAATTGTTGAATCCGTGCCAGTATCGGCAAAAGGTGGAATCCGTGCGAGTACCGAAAAACTGTCAGGACCAGTTCGGAAAAATGGTAGAATCAGTGTGAGTGCCGGAAAATTGTTGAATCCGGGCCAGTATCGGCAAAAGGTGGAATCCGTGCGAATACCGAAAAACTGTCTGGACCAGTTCGGAAAGATGGTAGAATGAGTGTGAGTGCCGGAAAATTGTTGAATCCGGGCCAGTATAGGCAAAAGGTGGAATCCGTGCGAGTACCGAAAAACAGTCCGGACCAGTTCGAAAAAATGGTAGAATCAGTGTGAGTGCCGGAAAATTGTTGAATCCGGGCCAGTATCGGCAAAAGGTGGAATCCGTGCGAGTACCGAAAAACTGTCCGGACCAGTTCGGAAAAATGGTAGAATCAGTGTGAGTGCCGGAAAATTGTTGAATCCGGGCCAGTATAGGCAAAAGGTGGAATCCGTGCGCGTACCGAAAAACTGTCCTGACCAGTACGGAAAAATGGTAGAAACAGTGCGAGTACAGAAAAATTGTTGAATCCGGTCGAGTACCGGGAAAAGGTGGAATTCCTTCGAGTACCGAAAACTGTCCGGACCAGTACGGAAAATGGTAGAATGAGTGTGAGTACCGGAAAATTGTGGCATCCGGGCCAGTATCGGCAAAAGGTGGAATCCGTGCGAGTACCGAAAAACTGTCCGGACCAGTTCGGAAAAAATGGTAGAATCAGTGTGAGTGCCGGAAAATTGTTGAATCCGGGCCAGTATAGGCAAAAGGTGGAATCCGTGCGCGTACCGAAAAACTGTCCTGACTAGTACGAAAAAATGGTAGAAACAGTGCGAGTACAGAAAAATTGTTGATCCGGTCGAGTACCGGGAAAAGGTGGAATTCCTTCGAGTACCGAAAACTGTCCGGACCAGTACGGAAAATGGTAGAATGAGTGTGAGTACCGGAAAATTGTTGCATCCGGGCCAGTATCGGCAAAAGGTGGAATCCGTGCGAGTACCGAAAAACTGTCCGGACCAGTACGGAAAAATGGTAGAATCAATGGGAGTGCCGAAAAATTGTTGAATCCGTGCAAGTATCGGCAAAAGGTGGAATCCGTGCGAGTACCGAAAAACTGTCAGGACCAGTTCGAAAAAATGGTAGAATCAGTGTGAGTGCCGGAAAATTGTTGAATCCGGGCCAGTATAGGCAAAAGGTGGAATCCGTGCGCGTACCGAAAAACTGTCCTGACCAGTACGGAAAAATGGTAGAAACAGTGCGAGTACCGAAAAATTGTTGAATCCGGTCGAGTACCGGGAAAAGGTGGAATTCCTTCGAGTACCGAAAACTGTCCGGACCAGTACGGAAAATGGTAGAATGAGTGTGAGTGCCGGAAAATTGTTGCATCCGGGCCAGTATCGGCAAAAGGTGGAATCCGTGCGAGTACCGAAAAACTGTCCGGACCAGTTCGAAAAAATCGTAGAATCAATGGGAGTGCCGAAAAATTGTTAAATCCGTGCCAGTATCGGCAAAAGGTGGAATCCGTGCGAGTACCGAAAAACTGTCTGGACCAGTTCGGAAAGATGGTAGAATGAGTGTGAGTGCCGGAAAATTGTTGAATCCGGGCCAGTATTGGCAAAAGGTGGAATCCGTGCGAGTACCGAAAAACTGTCCGGACCAGTTCGAAAAAATGGTAGAATCAGTGTGAGTGCCGGAAAATTGTTGAATCCGGGCCAGTATCGGCAAAAGGTGGAATCCGTGCGAGTACCGAAAAACTGTCCGAACCAGTTCGGAAAAATGGTAGAATCAGTGGGAGTGCCGGAAAATTGTTGAATCCGGGCCAGTATCGGCAAAAAGTGGAATCCGTGCGAGTACCGAAAAACTGTCCGGACCAGTTCGGATAGATGGTAGAATGAGTGTGAGTGCCGGAAAATTGTTGAATCCGGGCCAGTATAGGCAAAAGGTGGAATCCGTGCGCGTACCGAAAAACTGTCCGGACCAGTACGGAAAAATGGTAGAAACAGTGCGAGTACCGAAAAATTGTTGAATCCGGTCGAGTACCGGGAAAAGGTGGAATTCCTTCGAGTACCGAAAACTGTCCGGACCAGTACGGAAAATGGTAGAATGAGTGTGAGTACCGGAAAATTGTTGCATCCGGGCCAGTATCGGCAAAAGGTGGAATCCGTGCGAGTAAAGAAAAACTGTCCGGACCAGTTCGGAAAAATGGTAGAATCAGTGTGAGTGCCGGAAAATTGTTGAATCCGAGCCAGTATAGGCAAAAGGTGGAATCCGTGCGAGTACCGAAAAACTGTCCGGACCAGTACGGAAAAATGGTAGAATCAGTGTGAGTGCCGGAAAATTGTTGAATCCGGGCCAGTATCGGCAAAAGGTGGAATCCGTGCGAGTACCGAAAAACTGTCCGGACCAGTTCGGAAAAATTGTAGAATAAGTGGGAGTGCCGGAAAATTGTTGAATCCGGGCCAGTATCGGCAAAAGGTGGAATCCGTGCGAGTACCGAAAAACTGTCCGGACCAGTACGGAAAAATAGTAGAATCAATGGGAGTACCGAAAAATTGTTGAATCCGTGCCAGTATCGGCAAAAGGTGGAATCCGTGCGAGTACCGAAAAATTGTCCGGACCAGTTCGGAAAAATGGTAGAATCAGTGTGAGTGCCGGAAAATTGTTGAATCCGGGCCAGTATAGGCAAAAGGTGGAATCCGTGCGCGTACCGAAAAACTGTCCTGACCAGTACGGAAAAATGGTAGAAACAGTGCGAGTACAGAAAAATTGTTGAATCCGGTCGAGTACCGGGAAAAGGTGGAATTCCTTCGAGTACCGAAAACTGTCCGGACCAGTACGGAAAATGGTAGAATGAGTGTGAGTACCGGAAAATTGTTGTATCCGGGCCAGTATCGGCAGAAGGTGGAATCCGTGCGAGTACCGAAAAACTGTCCGGACCAGTTCGGAAAAATGGTAGAATCAGTGTGAGTGCCGGAAAATTGTTGAATCCGGGCCAGTATAGGCAAAAGGTGGAATCCGTGCGCGTACCGAAAAACTGTCCTGACCAGTACGGAAAAATGGTAGAAACAGTGCGAGTACAGAAAAATTGTTGAATCCGGTCGAGTACCGGGAAAAGGTGGAATTCCTTCGAGTACCGAAAACTGTCCGGACCAGTACGGAAAATGGTAGAATGAGTGTGAGTACCGGAAAATTGTTGCATCCGGGCCAGTATCGGCAAAAGGTGGAATCCGTGCGAGTACCGAAAAACTGTCCGGACCTGTTCGAAAAAATGGTAGAATCAGTGTGAGTGCCGGAAAATTGTTGAATCCGGGCCAGTATCGGCAAAAGGTGGAATCCGTGCGAGTACCGAAAAACTGTCCGGACCAGTTCGGAAAAATGGTAGAATCAGTGGGAGTGCCGGAAAATTGTTGAATCCGGGCCAGTATCGGCAAAAGGTGGAATCCGTGCGAGTACCGAAAAACTGTCCGGACCAGTTCGGAAAGATGGTAGAATGAGTGTGAGTGCCGGAAAATTGTTGAATCCGGGCCAGTATAGGCAAAAGGTGGAATCCGTGCGCGTACCGAAAAACTGTCCGGAACAGTACGGAAAAATGGTAGAAACAGTGCGAGTACCGAAAAATTGTTGAATCCGGTCGAGTACCGGGAAAAGGTGGAATTCCTTCGAGTACCGAAAACTGTCCGGACCAGTACGGAAAATGGTAGAATGAGTGTGAGTACCGGAAAATTGTTGCATCCGGGCCAGTATCGGCAAAAGGTGGAATCCGTGCGAGTACCGAAAAACTGTCCGGACCAGTTCGGAAAGATGGTAGAATGAGTGTGAGTGCCGGAAAATTGTTGAATCCGGGCCAGTATAGGCAAAAGGTGGAATCCGTGCGCGTACCGAAAAACTGTCCGGACCAGTACGGAAAAATGGTAGAAACAGTGCGAGTACCGAAAAATTGTTGAATCCGGTCGAGTACCGGGAAAAGGTGGAATTCCTTCGAGTACCGAAAACTGTCTGGACCAGTACGGAAAATGGTAGAATGAGTGTGAGTACCGGAAAATTGTTGCATCCGGGCCAGTATTGGCAAAAGGTGGAATCCGTGCGAGTACCGAAAAACTGTCCGGACCAGTACGGAAAAATGGTAGAATCAGTGTGAGTGCCAGAAAATTGTTGAATCCGGGCCAGTATCGGCAAAAGGTGGAATCCGTGCGAGTACCGAAAAACTGTCCGGACCAGTTCGGAAAAATTGTAGAATAAGTGGGAGTGCCGGAAAATTGTTGAATCCGGGCCAGTATCGGCAAAAGGTGGAATCCGTGCGAGTACCGAAAAACTGTCCGGACCAGTACGGAAAAATGGTAGAATAAATGGGAGTGCCGAAAAATTGTTGAATCCGTGCCAGTATCGGCAAAAGGTGGAATCCGTGCGAGTACCGAAAAATTGTCCGGACCAGTTCGGAAAAATGGTAGAATCAGTGTGAGTGCCGGATAATTGTTGAATCCGGGCCAGTATAGGCAAAAGGTGGAATCCGTGCGCGTACCGAAAAACTGTCCTGACCAGTACGGAAAAATGGTAGAAACAGTGCGAGTACAGAAAAATTGTTGAATCCGGTCGAGTACCGGGAAAAGGTGGAATTCCTTCGAGTACCGAAAACTGTCCGGACCAGTACGGAAAATGGTAGAATGAGTGTGAGTACCGGAAAATTGTTGCATCCGGGCCAGTATCGGCAAAAGGTGGAATCCGTGCGAGTACCGAAAAACTGTCCGGACCAGTTCGGAAAAATGGTAGAATCAGTGTGAGTGCCGGAAAATTGTTGAATCCGGGCCAGTATAGGCAAAAGGTGGAATCCGTGCGCGTACCGAAAAACTGTCCTGACCAGTACGGAAAAATGGTAGAAACAGTGCGAGTACAGAAAAATTGTTGAATCCGGTCGAGTACCGGGAAAAGGTGGAATTCCTTCGAGTACCGAAAACTGTCCGGACCAGTACGGAAAATGGTAGAATGAGTGTGAGTACCGGAAAATTGTTGCATCCGGGCCAGTATCGGCAAAAGGTGGAATCCGTGCGCGTACCGAAAAACTGTCCGGAACAGTACGGAAAAATGGTAGAAACAGTGCGAGTACCGAAAAATTGTTGAATCCGGTCGAGTACCGGGAAAAGGTGGAATTCCTTCGAGTACCGAAAACTGTCCGGACCAGTACGGAAAATGGTAGAATGAGTGTGAGTACCGGAAAATTGTTGCATCCGGGCCAGTATCGGCAAAAGGTGGAATCCGTGCGAGTACCGAAAAACTGTCCGGACCAGTTCGGAAAGATGGTAGAATGAGTGTGAGTGCCGGAAAATTGTTGAATCCGGGCCAGTATAGGCAAAAGGTGGAATCCGTGCGAGTACCGAAAAAATGTCCGGACCAGTACGGAAAAATGGTAGAATCAATGGGAGTGCCGAAAAATTGTTGAATCCGTGCCAGTATCGGCGAAAGGTGGAATCCGTGCGAGTACCGAAAAACTATCAGGACCAGTTCGGAAAAATGGTAGAATCAGTGTGAGTGCCGGAAAATTGTTGAATCCGGGCCAGTATCGGCAAAAGGTGGAATCCGTGCGAGTACCGAAAAACTGTCTGGACCAGTTCGGAAAGATGGTAGAATGAGTGTGAGTGCCGGAAAATTGTTGAATCCGGGCCAGTATAGGCAAAAGGTGGAATCCGTGCGAGTACCGAAAAACAGTCCGGACCAGTTCGAAAAAATGGTAGAATCAGTGTGAGTGCCGGAAAATTGTTGAATCCGGGCCAGTATCGGCAAAAGGTGGAATCCGTGCGAGTACCGAAAAACTGTCCGGACCAGTTCGGAAAAATGGTAGAATCAGTGTGAGTGCCGGAAAATTGTTGAATCCGGGCCAGTATAGGCAAAAGGTGGAATCCGTGCGCGTACCGAAAAACTGTCCTGACCAGTACGGAAAAATGGTAGAATAAGTGGGAGTGCCGGAAAATTGTTGAATCCGGGCCAGTATCGGCAAAAGGTGGAATCCGTGCGAGTACCGAAAAACTGTCCGGACCAGTACGGAAAAATGGTAGAATCAATGGGAGTGCCGAAAAATTGTTGAATCCGTGCCAGTATCGGCAAAAGGTGGAATCCGTGCGAGTACCGAAAAACTATCAGGACCAGTTCGGAAAAATGGTAGAATCAGTGTGAGTGCCGGAAAATTGTTGAATCCGGGCCAGTATCGGCAAAAGGTGGAATCCGTGCGAGTACCGAAAAACTGTCCGGACCAGTTCGGAAAAACGGTAGAATCAGTGTGAGTGCCGGAAAATTGTTGAATCCGGGCCAGTATAGGCAAAAGGTGGAATCCGTGCGCGTACCGAAAAACTGTCCTGACCAGTACGGAAAAATGGTAGAAACAGTGCGAGTACAGAAAAATTGTTGAATCCGGTCGAGTACCGGGAAAAGGTGGAATTCCTTCGAGTACCGAAAACTGTCCGGACCAGTACGGAAAATGGTAGAATGAGTGTGAGTACCGGAAAATTGTGGCATCCGGGCCAGTATCGGCAAAAGGTGGAATCCGTGCGAGTACCGAAAAACTGTCCGGACCAGTTCGGAAAAAATGGTAGAATCAGTGTGAGTGCCGGAAAATTGTTGAATCCGGGCCAGTATAGGCAAAAGGTGGAATCCGTGCGCGTACCGAAAAACTGTCCTGACTAGTACGAAAAAATGGTAGAAACAGTGCGAGTACAGAAAAATTGTTGATCCGGTCGAGTACCAGGAAAAGGTGGAATTCCTTCGAGTACCGAAAACTGTCCGGACCAGTACGGAAAATGGTAGAATGAGTGTGAGTACCGGAAAATTGTTGCATCCGGGCCAGTATCGGCAAAAGGTGGAATCCGTGCGAGTACCGAAAAACTGTCCGGACCAGTTCGGAAAAATTGTAGAATAAGTGGGAGTGCCGGAAAATTGTTGAATCCGGGCCAGTATCGGCAAAAGGTGGAATCCGTGCGAGTACCGAAAAACTGTCCGGACCAGTACGGAAAAATGGTAGAATCAATGGGAGTGCCGAAAAATTGTTGAATCCGGGCCAGTATCGGCAAAAGGTGGAATCCGTGCGAGTACCGAAAAACTGTCCGGACCAGTACGGAAAAATGGTAGAAACAGTGCGAGTACCGAAAAATTGTTGAATCCGGTCGAGTACCGGGAAAAGGTGGAATTACTTCGAGTACCGAAAACTGTCCGGACCAGCACGGAAAATGGTAGACTGAGTGTGAGTACCGGAAAATTGTTGCATCCGGGCCAGTATCGGCAAAAGGTGGAATCCGTGCGAGTACCGAAAAACTGTCCGGACCAGTACGGAAAAATGGTAGAATCAGTGTGAGTGCCGGAAAATTGTTGAATCCGGGCCAGTATCGGCAAAAGGTGGAATCCGTGCGAGTACCGAAAAACTGTCCGGACCAGTTCGGAAAAATTGTAGAATAAGTGGGAGTGCCGGAAAATTGTTGAATCCGGGCCAGTATCGGCAAAAGGTGGAATCCGTGCGAGTACCGAAAAACTGTCCGGACCAGTACGGAAAAATGGTAGAATCAATGGGAATGCCAAAAAATTGTTGAATCCGTGCCAGTATCGGCAAAAGGTGGAATCCGTGCGAGTACCGAAAAACTGTCAGGACCAGTTCGGAAAAATGGTAGAATCAGTGTGAGTGCCGGAGAATTGTTGAATCCGGGCCAGTATCGGCAAAAGGTGGAATCCGTGCGAGTACCGAAAAACTGTCTGGACCAGTTCGAAAAGATGGTAGAATGAGTGTGAGTGCCGGAAAATTGTTGAATCCGGGCCAGTATAGGCAAAAGGTGGAATCCGTGCGAGTACCGAAAAACTGTCCGGACCAGTTCGAAAAAACGGTAGAATCAGTGTGAGTGCCGGAAAATTGTTGAATCTCGGCCAGTATCGGCAAAAGGTGGAATCCGTGCGAGTTCCGAAAAACTGTCCGGACCAGTTCGGAAAAATTGTAGAATCAATGGGAGTGCCGGAAAATTGTTGAATCCGGGCCAGTATCGGCAAAAGGTGGAATCCGTGCGAGTACCCAAAAACTGTCCGGACCAGTTCGGAAAGATGGTAGAATGAGTGTGAGTGCCGGAAAATTGTTGAATCCGGGCCAGTATAGGCAAAAGGTGGAATCCGTGCGAGTACCCAAAAAATGTCCGGACCAGTTCGAAAAAATGGTAGAATCAGTGTGAGTGCTGGAAAATTGTTGAATCCGGGCCAGTATAGGCAAAAGGTGCAATCCGTGCGAGTACCGAAAAACTGTCCGGACCAGTTCGGAAAAATGGTAGAATGAGTGTGATAGCCGAAAAATTGTTGAATCCGGGCCACTATCGGCAAAAGGTGGAATCCGTGCGAGTTCCGAAAAACTGTCCGGACCAGTACGGAAAAATGGTAGAATCATTGTGAGTGCCGGAAAATTGTTGAATGTTTGCCAGTATCGGCAAAAGGTGGAATCCGTGCGAGTACCGAAAAACTGTCCGGACCTGTACGGAAAAATGGTAGAATCAGTGGGAGTGCCGGAATATTGTTGAATCCGGGCCAGTATCGGCAAAAGGTGGAATCCGTACGAGTACCGAAAAACTGTCCGGACCAGTACGGAAAAATGGTAGAATCAATGGGAGTGCCGAAAAATTGTTGAATCCGTGCCAGTATCGGCAAAAGGTGGAATCCGTGCGAGTACCGAAAAACTGTCAGGACCAGTTCGGAAAAATGGTAGAATCAGTGTGAGTGCCGGAAAATTGTTGAATCCGGGCCAGTATAGGCAAAAGGTGGAATCCGTGCGCGTACCGAAAAACTGTCCGGACCAGTACGGAAAAATGGTAGAAACAGTGCGAGTACCGAAAAATTGTTGAATCCGGTCGAGTACCGGGAATAGGTGGAATTCCTTCGAGTACCGAAAACTGTCCGGACCAGTACGGAAAATGGTAGAATGAGTGTGAGTACCAGAAAATTGTTGCATCTGGGCCAGTATCGGCAAAAGGTGGAATCCGTGCGAGTACCGAAAAACTGTCCGGACCAGTTCGGAAAAATTGTAGAATAAGTGGGAGTGCCGGAAAATTGTTGAATCCGGGCCAGTATAGGCAAAAGGTGGAATCCGTGCGAGTACCGAAAAACTGTCCGGACCAGTACGGAAAAATGGTAGAATCAATGGGAGTGCCGAAAAATTGTTGAATCCGGGCCAGTATCGGCAAAAGGTGGAATCCGTGCGAGTACCGAAAAACTGTCCGGACCAGTACGGAAAAATGGTAGAAACAGTGCGAGTACCGAAAAATTGTTGAATCCGGTCGAGTACCGGGAAAAGGTGGAATTACTTCGAGTACCGAAAACTGTCCGGACCAGCACGGAAAATGGTAGACTGAGTGTGAGTACCGGAAAATTGTTGCATCCGGGCCAGTATCGGCAAAAGGTGGAATCCGTGCGAGTACCGAAAAACTGTCCGGACCAGTACGGAAAAATGGTAGAATCAGTGTGAGTGCCGGAAAATTGTTGAATCCGGGCCAGTATCGGCAAAAGGTGGAATCCGTGCGAGTACCGAAAAACTGTCCGGACCAGTTCGGAAAAATTGTAGAATAAGTGGGAGTGCCGGAAAATTGTTGAATCCGGGCCAGTATCGGCAAAAGGTGGAATCCGTGCGAGTACCGAAAAACTGTCCGGACCAGTACGGAAAAATGGTAGAATCAATGGGAATGCCAAAAAATTGTTGAATCCGTGCCAGTATCGGCAAAAGGTGGAATCCGTGCGAGTACCGAAAAACTGTCAGGACCAGTTCGGAAAAATGGTAGAATCAGTGTGAGTGCCGGAGAATTGTTGAATCCGGGCCAGTATCGGCAAAAGGTGGAATCCGTGCGAGTACCGAAAAACTGTCTGGACCAGTTCGAAAAGATGGTAGAATGAGTGTGAGTGCCGGAAAATTGTTGAATCCGGGCCAGTATAGGCAAAAGGTGGAATCCGTGCGAGTACCGAAAAACTGTCCGGACCAGTTCGAAAAAACGGTAGAATCAGTGTGAGTGCCGGAAAATTGTTGAATCTCGGCCAGTATCGGCAAAAGGTGGAATCCGTGCGAGTTCCGAAAAACTGTCCGGACCAGTTCGGAAAAATTGTAGAATCAATGGGAGTGCCGGAAAATTGTTGAATCCGGGCCAGTATCGGCAAAAGGTGGAATCCGTGCGAGTACCCAAAAACTGTCCGGACCAGTTCGGAAAGATGGTAGAATGAGTGTGAGTGCCGGAAAATTGTTGAATCCGGGCCAGTATAGGCAAAAGGTGGAATCCGTGCGAGTACCCAAAAAATGTCCGGACCAGTTCGAAAAAATGGTAGAATCAGTGTGAGTGCTGGAAAATTGTTGAATCCGGGCCAGTATAGGCAAAAGGTGCAATCCGTGCGAGTACCGAAAAACTGTCCGGACCAGTTCGGAAAAATGGTAGAATGAGTGTGATAGCCGAAAAATTGTTGAATCCGGGCCACTATCGGCAAAAGGTGGAATCCGTGCGAGTTCCGAAAAACTGTCCGGACCAGTACGGAAAAATGGTAGAATCATTGTGAGTGCCGGAAAATTGTTGAATGTTTGCCAGTATCGGCAAAAGGTGGAATCCGTGCGAGTACCGAAAAACTGTCCGGACCTGTACGGAAAAATGGTAGAATCAGTGGGAGTGCCGGAATATTGTTGAATCCGGGCCAGTATCGGCAAAAGGTGGAATCCGTACGAGTACCGAAAAACTGTCCGGACCAGTACGGAAAAATGGTAGAATCAATGGGAGTGCCGAAAAATTGTTGAATCCGTGCCAGTATCGGCAAAAGGTGGAATCCGTGCGAGTACCGAAAAACTGTCAGGACCAGTTCGGAAAAATGGTAGAATCAGTGTGAGTGCCGGAAAATTGTTGAATCCGGGCCAGTATAGGCAAAAGGTGGAATCCGTGCGCGTACCGAAAAACTGTCCGGACCAGTACGGAAAAATGGTAGAAACAGTGCGAGTACCGAAAAATTGTTGAATCCGGTCGAGTACCGGGAATAGGTGGAATTCCTTCGAGTACCGAAAACTGTCCGGACCAGTACGGAAAATGGTAGAATGAGTGTGAGTACCAGAAAATTGTTGCATCTGGGCCAGTATCGGCAAAAGGTGGAATCCGTGCGAGTACCGAAAAACTGTCCGGACCAGTTCGGAAAAATTGTAGAATAAGTGGGAGTGCCGGAAAATTGTTGAATCCGGGCCAGTATAGGCAAAAGGTGGAATCCGTGCGAGTACCGAAAAACTGTCCGGACCAGTACGGAAAAATGGTAGAATCAATGGGAGTGCCGAAAAATTGTTGAATCCGGGCCAGTATCGGCAAAAGGTGGAATCCGTGCGAGTACCGAAAAACTGTCCGGACCAGTACGGAAAAATGGTAGAAACAGTGCGAGTACCGAAAAATTGTTGAATCCGGTCGAGTACCGGGAAAAGGTGGAATTACTTCGAGTACTGAAAACTGTCCGGACCAGCACGGAAAATGGTAGACTGAGTGTGAGTACCGGAAAATTGTTGCATCCGGGCCAGTATCGGCAAAAGGTGGAATCCGTGCGAGTACCGAAAAACTGTCCGGACCAGTACGGAAAAATGGTAGAATCAGTGTGAGTGCCGGAAAATTGTTGAATCCGGGCCAGTATCGGCAAAAGGTGGAATCCGTGCGAGTACCGAAAAACTGTCCGGACCAGTTCGGAAAAATTGTAGAATAAGTGGGAGTGCCGGAAAATTGTTGAATCCGGGCCAGTATCGGCAAAAGGTGGAATCCGTGCGAGTACCGAAAAACTGTCCGGACCAGTACGGAAAAATGGTAGAATCAATGGGAATGCCAAAAAATTGTTGAATCCGTGCCAGTATCGGCAAAAGGTGGAATCCGTGCGAGTACCGAAAAACTGTCAGGACCAGTTCGGAAAAATGGTAGAATCAGTGTGAGTGCCGGAGAATTGTTGAATCCGGGCCAGTATCGGCAAAAGGTGGAATCCGTGCGAGTACCGAAAAACTGTCTGGACCAGTTCGAAAAGATGGTAGAATGAGTGTGAGTGCCGGAAAATTGTTGAATCCGGGCCAGTATAGGCAAAAGGTGGAATCCGTGCGAGTACCGAAAAACTGTCCGGACCAGTTCGAAAAAACGGTAGAATCAGTGTGAGTGCCGGAAAATTGTTGAATCTCGGCCAGTATCGGCAAAAGGTGGAATCCGTGCGAGTACCGAAAAACTGTCCGGACCAGTTCGGAAAAATGGTAGAATCAATGGGAGTGCCGGAAAATTGTTGAATCCGGGCCAGTATCGGCAAAAGGTGGAATCCGTGCGAGTACCCAAAAACTGTCCGGACCAGTTCGGAAAGATGGTAGAATGAGTGTGAGTGCCGGAAAATTGTTGAATCCGGGCCAGTATAGGCAAAAGGTGGAATCCGTGCGAGTACCCAAAAAATGTCCGGACCAGTTCGAAAAAATGGTAGAATCAGTGTGAGTGCTGGAAAATTGTTGAATCCGGGCCAGTATAGGCAAAAGGTGCAATCCGTGCGAGTACCGAAAAACTGTCCGGACCAGTTCGGAAAAATGGTAGAATGAGTGTGATAGCCGAAAAATTGTTGAATCCGGGCCACTATCGGCAAAAGGTGGAATCCGTGCGAGTTCCGAAAAACTGTCCGGACCAGTACGGAAAAATGGTAGAATCATTGTGAGTGCCGGAAAATTGTTGAATGTTTGCCAGTATCGGCAAAAGGTGGAATCCGTGCGAGTACCGAAAAACTGTCCGGACCTGTACGGAAAAATGGTAGAATCAGTGGGAGTGCCGGAATATTGTTGAATCCGGGCCAGTATCGGCAAAAGGTGGAATCCGTACGAGTACCGAAAAACTGTCCGGACCAGTACGGAAAAATGGTAGAATCAATGGGAGTGCCGAAAAATTGTTGAATCCGTGCCAGTATCGGCAAAAGGTGGAATCCGTGCGAGTACCGAAAAACTGTCAGGACCAGTTCGGAAAAATGGTAGAATCAGTGTGAGTGCCGGAAAATTGTTGAATCCGGGCCAGTATAGGCAAAAGGTGGAATCCGTGCGAGTACCGAAAAACTGTCCGGACCAGTACGGAAAAATGGTAGAAACAGTGCGAGTACCGAAAAATTGTTGAATCCGGTCGAGTACCGGGAATAGGTGGAATTCCTTCGAGTACCGAAAACTGTCCGGACCAGTACGGAAAATGGTAGAATGAGTGTGAGTACCAGAAAATTGTTGCATCTGGGCCAGTATCGGCAAAAGGTGGAATCCGTGCGAGTACCGAAAAACTGTCCGGACCAGTTCGAAAAAATGGTAGAATCAATGGGAGTGCCGAAAAATTGTTGAATCCGTGCCAGTATCAGCAAAAGGTGGAATCCGTGCGAGTACCGAAAAACTGTCAGGACCAGTTCGGAAAAATGGTAGAATCAGTGTGAGTGCCGGAAAATTGTTGAATCCGGGCCAGTATAGGCAAAAGGTGGAATCCGTGCGCGTACCGAAAAACTGTCCTGAGCAGTACGGAAAAATGGTAGAAACAGTGCGAGTACCGAAAAATTGTTGAATCCGGTCGAGTACCGGGAAAAGGTGGAATTCCTTCGAGTACCGAAAACTGTTCGGACCAGTACGGAAAATGGTAGAATGAGTGTGAGTACCGAAAAATTGTTGCATCCGGGCCAGTATCGGCAAAAGGTGGAATCCGTGCGAGTACCGAAAAACTGTCCGGACGAGTTCGAAAAAATGGTAGAATCAGTGTGAGTGCCGGAAAATTGTTGAATCCGGGCCAGTATAGGCAAAAGGTGCAATCCGTGCGAGTACCGAAAAACTGTCCGGACCAATTCGAAAAGATGGTAGAATGAGTGTGAGTGCCGGAAAATTGTTGAATCCGGGCCAGTATAGGCAAAAGGTGGAATCCGTGCGAGTACCGAAAAACTGTCCGGACCAGTTCGAAAAAACGGTAGAATCAGTGTGAGTGCCGGAAAATTGTTGAATCTCGGCCAGTATCGGCAAAAGGTGGAATCCGTGCGAGTACCGAAAAACTGTCCGGACCAGTTCGGAAAAATGGTAGAATCAATGGGAGTGCCGGATAATTGTTGAATCCGGGCCAGTATCGGCAAAAGGTGGAATCCGTGCGAGTACCCAAAAACTGTCCGGACCAGTTCGGAAAGATGGTAGAATGAGTGTGAGTGCCGGAAAATTGTTGAATCCGGGCCAGTATAGGCAAAAGGTGGAATCCGTGCGAGTACCCAAAAAATGTCCGGACCAGTTCGAAAAAATGGTAGAATCAGTGTGAGTGCTGGAAAATTGTTGAATCCGGGCCAGTATAGGCAAAAGGTGCAATCCGTGCGAGTACCGAAAAACTGTCCGGACCAGTTCGGAAAAATGGTAGAATGAGTGTGATAGCCGAAAAATTGTTGAATCCGGGCCACTATCGGCAAAAGGTGGAATCCGTGCGAGTTCCGAAAAACTGTCCGGACCAGTACGGAAAAATGGTAGAATCATTGTGAGTGCCGGAAAATTGTTGAATGTTTGCCAGTATCGGCAAAAGGTGGAATCCGTGCGAGTACCGAAAAACTGTCCGGACCTGTACGGAAAAATGGTAGAATCAGTGGGAGTGCCGGAATATTGTTGAATCCGGGCCAGTATCGGCAAAAGGTGGAATCCGTACGAGTACCGAAAAACTGTCCGGACCAGTACGGAAAAATGGTAGAATCAATGGGAGTGCCGAAAAATTGTTGAATCCGTGCCAGTATCGGCAAAAGGTGGAATCCGTGCGAGTACCGAAAAACTGTCAGGACCAGTTCGGAAAAATGGTAGAATCAGTGTGAGTGCCGGAAAATTGTTGAATCCGGGCCAGTATAGGCAAAAGGTGGAATCCGTGCGCGTACCGAAAAACTGTCCGGACCAGTACGGAAAAATGGTAGAAACAGTGCGAGTACCGAAAAATTGTTGAATCCGGTCGAGTACCGGGAATAGGTGGAATTCCTTCGAGTACCGAAAACTGTCCGGACCAGTACGGAAAATGGTAGAATGAGTGTGAGTACCAGAAAATTGTTGCATCTGGGCCAGTATCGGCAAAAGGTGGAATCCGTGCGAGTACCGAAAAACTGTCCGGACCAGTTCGAAAAAATGGTAGAATCAATGGGAGTGCCGAAAAATTGTTGAATCCGTGCCAGTATCGGCAAAAGGTGGAATCCGTGCGAGTACCGAAAAACTGTCAGGACCAGTTCGGAAAAATGGTAGAATCAGTGTGAGTGCCGGAAAATTGTTGAATCCGGGCCAGTATCGGCAAAAGGTGGAATCCGTGCGAGTACCGAAAAACTGTCTGGACCAGTTCGGAAAGATGGTAGAATGAGTGTGAGTGCCGGAAAATTGTTGAATCCGGGCCAATATAGGCAAAAGGTGGAATCCGTGCGAGTACCGAAAAACTGTCCGGACCAGTTCGAAAAAATGGTAGAATCAGTGTGAGTGCCGGAAAATTGTTGAATCCGGGCCAGTATCGGCAAAAGGTGGAATCCGTGCGAGTACCGAAAAACTGTCCGGACCAGTTCGGAAAAATGGTAGAATCAGTGGGAGTGCCGGAAAATTGTTGAATCCGGGCCAGTATCGGCAAAAGGTGGAATCCGTGCGAGTACCGAAAAACTGTCCGGACCAGTTCGGAAAGATGGTAGAATGAGTGTGAGTGCCGGAAAATTGTTGAATCCGGGCCAGTATAGGCAAAAGGTGGAATCCGTGCGAGTACCGAAAAAATGTCCGGACCAGTTCGAAAAAATGGTAGAATCAATGTGAGTGCTGGAAAATTGTTGAATCCGGGCCAGTATAGGCAAAAGGTGCAATCCGTGCGAGTACCGAAAAACTGTCCGGACCAGTTCGGAAAAATGGTAGAATGAGTGTGATAGCCGGAAAATTGTTGAATCCGGGCCAGTATCGGCAAAAGGTCGAATCCGTGCGAGTTCCGAAAAACTGTCCGGACCAGTACGGAAAAATGGTAGAATCATTGTGAGTGCCGGAAAATTGTTGAATCCGGGCCAGTATAGGCAAAAGGTGGAATCCGTGCGAGTACCGAAAAAATGTCCGGACCAGTTCGAAAAAATGGTAGAATCAGTGTGAGTGCTGGAAAATTGTTGAATCCGGGCCAGTATAGGCAAAAGGTGCAATCCGTGCGAGTACCGAAAAACTGTCCGGACCAGTTCGGAAAAATGGTAGAATGAGTGTGATAGCCGGAAAATTGTTGAATCCGGGCCAGTATCGGCAAAAGGTCGAATCCGTGCGAGTTCCGAAAAACTGTCCGGACCAGTACGAAAAAATGGTAGAATCATTGTGAGTGCCGGAAAATTGTTGAATCCTGGCCAGTATCGGCAAAAGGTGGAATCCGTGCGAGTACCGAAAAACTGTCCGGACCTGTACGGAAAAATGGTAGAATCAGTGGGAGTGCCGGAATATTGTTGAATCCGGGCCAGTATCTGCAAAAGGTGGAATCCGCGCGAGTACCAAAAAACTGTCCGGACCAGTTCGAAAAAATGGTAGAATCAGTGGGAGTGCCGGAAAATTGTTGAATCCGGGCCAGTATCGGCAAAAGGTGGAATCCGTGCGAGTACCGAAAAACTGTCCGGACCAGTTCGGAAAAATGGTAGAATGAGTGTGAGTGCCGGAAAATTGTTGAATCCGGGCCGGTATCGGCCAAAGGTGGAATCCGTGCGAGTACCGAAAAACTGTCCGGACCAGTACGGAAAAATGGTAGAATCAATGGGAGTGCCGAAAAATTGTTGAATCCGTGCCAGTATCAGCAAAAGGTGGAATCCGTGCGAGTACCGAAAAACTGTCAGGACCAGTTCGGAAAAATGGTAGAATCAGTGTGAGTGCCGGAAAATTGTTGAATCCGGGCCAGTATAGGCAAAAGGTGGAATCCGTGCGCGTACCGAAAAACTGTCCTGAGCAGTACGGAAAAATGGTAGAAACAGTGCGAGTACCGAAAAATTGTTGAATCCGGTCGAGTACCGGGAAAAGGTGGAATTCCTTCGAGTACCGAAAACTGTTCGGACCAGTACGGAAAATGGTAGAATGAGTGTGAGTACCGAAAAATTGTTGCATCCGGGCCAGTATCGGCAAAAGGTGGAATCCGTGCGAGTACCGAAAAACTGTCCGGACGAGTTCGAAAAAATGGTAGAATCAGTGTGAGTGCCGGAAAATTGTTGAATCCGGGCCAGTATAGGCAAAAGGTGCAATCCGTGCGAGTACCGAAAAACTGTCCGGACCAGTTCGAAAAGATGGTAGAATGAGTGTGAGTGCCGGAAAATTGTTGAATCCGGGCCAGTATAGGCAAAAGGTGGAATCCGTGCGAGTACCGAAAAACTGTCCGGACCAGTTCGAAAAAATGGTAGAATCAGTGTGAGTGCCGGAAAATTGTTGAATCTCGGCCAGTATCGGCAAAAGGTGGAATCCGTGCGAGTACCGAAAAACTGTCCGGACCAGTTCGGAAAAATGGTAGAATCAATGGGAGTGCCGGAAAATTGTTGAATCCGGGCCAGTATCGGCAAAAGGTGGAATCCGTGCGAGTACCCAAAAACTGTCCGGACCAGTTCGGAAAGATGGTAGAATGAGTGTGAGTGCCGGAAAATTGTTGAATCCGGGCCAGTATAGGCAAAAGGTGGAATCCGTGCGAGTACCCAAAAAATGTCCGGACCAGTTCGAAAAAATGGTAGAATCAGTGTGAGTGCTGGAAAATTGTTGAATCCGGGCCAGTATAGGCAAAAGGTGCAATCCGTGCGAGTACCGAAAAACTGTCCGGACCAGTTCGGAAAAATGGTAGAATGAGTGTGATAGCCGAAAAATTGTTGAATCCGGGCCAGTATAGGCAAAAGGTGGAATCCGTGCGCGTACCGAAAAACTGTCCTGAGCAGTACGGAAAAATGGTAGAAACAGTGCGAGTACCGAAAAATTGTTGAATCCGGTCGAGTACCGGGAAAAGGTGGAATTCCTTCGAGTACCGAAAACTGTTCGGACCAGTACGGAAAATGGTAGAATGAGTGTGAGTACCGAAAAATTGTTGCATCCGGGCCAGTATCGGCAAAAGGTGGAATCCGTGCGAGTACCGAAAAACTGTCCGGACCAGTTCGAAAAAATGGTAGAATCAGTGTGAGTGCCGGAAAATTGTTGAATCCGGGCCAGTATAGGCAAAAGGTGCAATCCGTGCGAGTACCGAAAAACTGTCCGGACCAGTTCGAAAAGATGGTAGAATGAGTGTGAGTGCCGGAAAATTGTTGAATCCGGGCCAGTATAGGCAAAAGGTGGAATCCGTGCGAGTACCGAAAAACTGTCCGGACCAGTTCGAAAAAATGGTAGAATCAGTGTGAGTGCCGGAAAATTGTTGAATCTCGGCCAGTATCGGCAAAAGGTGGAATCCGTGCGAGTACCGAAAAACTGTCCGGACCAGTTCGGAAAAATGGTAGAATCAATGGGAGTGCCGGAAAATTGTTGAATCCGGGCCAGTATCGGCAAAAGGTGGAATCCGTGCGAGTACCCAAAAACTGTCCGGACCAGTTCGGAAAGATGGTAGAATGAGTGTGAGTGCCGGAAAATTGTTGAATCCGGGCCAGTATAGGCAAAAGGTGGAATCCGTGCGAGTACCCAAAAAATGTCCGGACCAGTTCGAAAAAATGGTAGAATCAGTGTGAGTGCTGGAAAATTGTTGAATCCGGGCCAGTATAGGCAAAAGGTGCAATCCGTGCGAGTACCGAAAAACTGTCCGGACCAGTTCGGAAAAATGGTAGAATGAGTGTGATAGCCGAAAAATTGTTGAATCCGGGCCAGTATCGGCAAAAGGTGGAATCCGTGCGAGTTCCGAAAAACTGTCCGGACCAGTACGGAAAAATGGTAGAATCATTGTGAGTGCCGGAAAATTGTTGAATGTTTGCCAGTATCGGCAAAAGGTGGAATCCGTGCGAGTACCGAAAAACTGTCCGGACCTGTACGGAAAAATGGTAGAATCAGTGGGAGTGCCGGAATATTGTAGAATCCGGGCCAGTATCGGCAAAAGGTGGAATCCGTGCGAGTACCGAAAAACTGTCCGGACCAGTTCGAAAAAATGGTAGAATCAGTGTGAGTGCCGGAAAATTGTTGAATCCGGGCCAGTATAGGCAAAAGGTGCAATCCGTGCGAGTACCGAAAAACTGTCCGGACCAGTTCGAAAAGATGGTAGAATGAGTGTGAGTGCCGGAAAATTGTTGAATCCGGGCCAGTATAGGCAAAAGGTGGAATCCGTGCGAGTACCGAAAAACTGTCCGGACCAGTTCGAAAAAATGGTAGAATCAGTGTGAGTGCCGGAAAATTGTTGAATCTCGGCCAGTATCGGCAAAAGGTGGAATCCGTGCGAGTACCGAAAAACTGTCCGGACCAGTTCGGAAAAATGGTAGAATCAATGGGAGTGCCGGAAAATTGTTGAATCCGGGCCAGTATCGGCAAAAGGTGGAATCCGTGCGAGTACCCAAAAACTGTCCGGACCAGTTCGGAAAGATGGTAGAATGAGTGTGAGTGCCGGAAAATTGTTGAATCCGGGCCAGTATAGGCAAAAGGTGGAATCCGTGCGAGTACCCAAAAAATGTCCGGACCAGTTCGAAAAAATGGTAGAATCAGTGTGAGTGCTGGAAAATTGTTGAATCCGGGCCAGTATAGGCAAAAGGTGCAATCCGTGCGAGTACCGAAAAACTGTCCGGACCAGTTCGGAAAAATGGTAGAATGAGTGTGATAGCCGAAAAATTGTTGAATCCGGGCCAGTATCGGCAAAAGGTGGAATCCGTGCGAGTTCCGAAAAACTGTCCGGACCAGTACGGAAAAATGGTAGAATCATTGTGAGTGCCGGAAAATTGTTGAATGTTTGCCAGTATCGGCAAAAGGTGGAATCCGTGCGAGTACCGAAAAACTGTCCGGACCTGTACGGAAAAATGGTAGAATCAGTGGGAGTGCCGGAATATTGTTGAATCCGGGCCAGTATCGGCAAAAGGTGGAATCCGTGCGAGTACCGAAAAACTGTCAGGACCAGTTCGGAAAAATGGTAGAATCAGTGTGAGTGCCGGAAAATTGTTGAATCCGGGCCAGTATCGGCAAAAGGTGGAATCCGTGCGAGTACCGAAAAACTGTCTGGACCAGTTCGGAAAGATGGTAGAATGAGTGTGAGTGCCGGAAAATTGTTGAATCCGGGCCAGTATAGGCAAAAGGTGGAATCCGTGCGAGTACCGAAAAACTGTCCGGACCAGTTCGAAAAAATGGTAGAATCAGTGTGAGTGCCGGAAAATTGTTGAATCCGGGCCAGTATCGGCAAAAGGTGGAATCCGTGCGAGTACCGAAAAACTGTCCGGACCAGTTCGGAAAAATGGTAGAATCAGTGGGAGTGCCGAAAAATTGTTGAATCCGGGCCAGTATCGGCAAAAGGTGGAATCCGTGCGAGTACCGAAAAACTGTCCGGACCAGTTCGGAAAGATGGTAGAATGAGTGTGAGTGCCGGAAAATTGTTGAATCCGGGCCAGTATAGGCAAAAGGTGGAATCCGTGCGAGTACCGAAAAAATGTCCGGACCAGTTCGAAAAAATGGTAGAATCAGTGTGAGTGCCGGAAAATTGTTGAATCTCGGCCAGTATCGGCAAAAGGTGGAATCCGTGCGAGTACCGAAAAACTGTCCGGACCAGTTCGGAAAAATGGTAGAATCAATGGGAGTGCCGGAAAATTGTTGAATCCGGGCCAGTATCGGCAAAAGGTGGAATCCGTGCGAGTACCCAAAAACTGTCCGGACCAGTTCGGAAAGATGGTAGAATGAGTGTGAGTGCCGGAAAATTGTTGAATCCGGGCCAGTATAGGCAAAAGGTGGAATCCGTGCGAGTACCCAAAAAATGTCCGGACCAGTTCGAAAAAATGGTAGAATCAGTGTGAGTGCTGGAAAATTGTTGAATCCGGGCCAGTATAGGCAAAAGGTGCAATCCGTGCGAGTACCGAAAAACTGTCCGGACCAGTTCGGAAAAATGGTAGAATGAGTGTGATAGCCGAAAAATTGTTGAATCCGGGCCAGTATCGGCAAAAGGTGGAATCCGTGCGAGTTCCGAAAAACTGTCCGGACCAGTACGGAAAAATGGTAGAATCATTGTGAGTGCCGGAAAATTGTTGAATGTTTGCCAGTATCGGCAAAAGGTGGAATCCGTGCGAGTACCGAAAAACTGTCCGGACCTGTACGGAAAAATGGTAGAATCAGTGGGAGTGCCGGAATATTGTTGAATCCGGGCCAGTATCGGCAAAAGGTGGAATCCGTGCGAGTACCGAAAAACTGTCAGGACCAGTTCGGAAAAATGGTAGAATCAGTGTGAGTGCCGGAAAATTGTTGAATCCGGGCCAGTATCGGCAAAAGGTGGAATCCGTGCGAGTACCGAAAAACTGTCTGGACCAGTTCGGAAAGATGGTAGAATGAGTGTGAGTGCCGGAAAATTGTTGAATCCGGGCCAGTATAGGCAAAAGGTGGAATCCGTGCGAGTACCGAAAAACTGTCCGGACCAGTTCGAAAAAATGGTAGAATCAGTGTGAGTGCCGGAAAATTGTTGAATCCGGGCCAGTATCGGCAAAAGGTGGAATCCGTGCGAGTACCGAAAAACTGTCCGGACCAGTTCGGAAAAATGGTAGAATCAGTGGGAGTGCCGAAAAATTGTTGAATCCGGGCCAGTATCGGCAAAAGGTGGAATCCGTGCGAGTACCGAAAAACTGTCCGGACCAGTTCGGAAAGATGGTAGAATGAGTGTGAGTGCCGGAAAATTGTTGAATCCGGGCCAGTATAGGCAAAAGGTGGAATCCGTGCGAGTACCGAAAAAATGTCCGGACCAGTTCGAAAAAATGGTATAATCAGTGTGAGTGCTGGAAAATTGTTGAATCCGGGCCAGTATAGGCAAAAGGTGCAATCCGTGCGAGTACCGAAAAACTGTCCGGACCAGTTCGGAAAAATGGTAGAATGAGTGTGATAGCCGGAAAATTGTTGAATCCGGGCCAGTATCGGCAAAAGGTCGAATCCGTGCGAGTTCCGAAAAACTGTCCGGACCAGTACGGAAAAATGGTAGAATCATTGTGAGTGCCGGAAAATTGTTGAATCCTGGCCAGTATCGGCAAAAGGTGGAATCCGTGCGAGTACCGAAAAACTGTCCGGACCAGTTCGGAAAGATGGTAGAATGAGTGTGAGTGCCGGAAAATTGTTGAATCCGGGCCAGTATAGGCAAAAGGTGGAATCCGTGCGAGTACCGAAAAAATGTCCGGACCAGTTCGAAAAAATGGTAGAATCAGTGTGAGTGCTGGAAAATTGTTGAATCCGGGCCAGTATAGGCAAAAGGTGCAATCCGTGCGAGTACCGAAAAACTGTCCGGACCAGTTCGGAAAAATGGTAGAATGAGTGTGATAGCCGGAAAATTGTTGAATCCGGGCCAGTATCGGCAAAAGGTCGAATCCGTGCGAGTTCCGAAAAACTGTCCGGACCAGTACGAAAAAATGGTAGAATCATTGTGAGTGCCGGAAAATTGTTGAATCCTGGCCAGTATCGGCAAAAGGTGGAATCCGTGCGAGTACCAAAAAACTGTTCGGACCAGTTCGAAAAAATGGTAGAATCAGTGGGAGTGCCGGAAAATTGTTGAATCCGGGCCAGTATCGGCAAAAGGTGGAATCCGTGCGAGTACCGAAAAACTGTCCGGACCAGTTCGGAAAAATGGTAGAATGAGTGTGAGTGCCGGAAAATTGTTGAATCCGGGCCGGTATCGGCCAAAGGTGGAATCCGTGCGAGTACCGAAAAACTGTCCGGACCAGTACGGAAAAATGGTAGAATCAATGGGAGTGCCGAAAAATTGTTGTATCTGTGCCAGTATCAGCAAAAGGTGGAATCCGTGCGAGTACCGAAAAACTGTCAGGACCAGTTCGGAAAAATGGTAGAATCAGTGTGAGTGCCGGAAAATTGTTGAATCCGGGCCAGTATAGGCAAAAGGTGGAATCCGTGCGCGTACCGAAAAACTGTCCTGAGCAGTACGGAAAAATGGTAGAAACAGTGCGAGTACCGAAAAATTGTTGAATCCGGTCAAGTACCGGGAAAAGGTGGAATTCCTTCGAGTACCGAAAACTGTTCGGACCAGTACGGAAAATGGTAGAATGAGTGTGAGTACCGAAAAATTGTTGCATCCGGGCCAGTATCGGCAAAAGGTGGAATCCGTGCGAGTACCGAAAAACTGTCCGGACCAGTTCGAAAAAATGGTAGAATCAGTGTGAGTGCCGAAAAATTGTTGAATCCGGGCCAGTATAGGCAAAAGGTGCAATCCATGCGAGTACCGAAAAACTGTCCGGACCAGTTCGAAAAAATAGTAGAATGAGTGTGATAGCCGGAAAATTGTTGAATCCGAGCCAGTATCGGCAAAAGGTGGAATCAGTGCGAGTTCCGAAAAACTGTCCGGACCAGTACGGAAAAATGGTAGAATCAGCGGGAGTGCCGGAAAATTGTTGAATCCGTGCCAGTATCAGCAAAAGGTGGAATCCGTGCGAGTACCGAAAAACTGTCAGGACCAGTTCGGAAAAATGGTAGAATCAGTGTGAGTGCCGGAAAATTGTTGAATCCGGGCCAGTATCGGCAAAAGGTGGAATCCGTGCGAGTACCGAAAAATTGTCTGGACCAGTTCGGAAAGATGGTAGAATGAGTGTGATAGCCGGAAAATTGTTGAATCCGGGCCAGTATCGGCAAAAGGTCGAATCCGTGCGAGTTCCGAAAAACTGTCCGGACCAGTACGGAAAAATGGTAGAATCATTGTGAGTGCCGGAAAATTGTTGAATCCTGGCCAGTATCGGCAAAAGGTGGAATCCGTGCGAGTACCGAAAAACTGTCCGGACCTGTACGGAAAAATGGTAGAATCAGTGGGAGTGCCGGAATATTGTTGAATCCGGGCCAGTATCGGCAAAAGGTGGAATCCGCGCGAGTACCAAAAAACTGTCCGGACCAGTTCGAAAAAATGGTAGAATCAGTGGGAGTGCCGGAAAATTGTTGAATCCGGGCCAATATCGGCAAAAGGTAGAATCCGTGCGAGTACCGAAAAACTGTCCGGACCAGTACGGAAAAATGGTAGAATCAATGGGAGTGCCGAAAAATTGTTGAATCCGTGCCAGTATCAGCAAAAGGTGGAATTCGTGCGAGTACCGAAAAACTGTCAGGACCAGTTCGGAAAAATGGTAGAATCAGTGTGAGTGCCGGAAAATTGTTGAATCCGGGCCAGTATAGGCAAAAGGTGGAATCCGTGCGCGTACCGAAAAACTGTCCTGAGCAGTACGGCAAAATGGTAGAAACAGTGCGAGTACCGAAAAATTGTTGAATCCGGTCGAGTACCGGGAAAAGGTGGAATTCCTTCGAGTACCGAAAACTGTTCGGACCAGTACGGAAAATGGTAGAATGAGTGTGAGTACCGAAAAATTGTTGCATCCGGGCCAGTATCGACAAAAGGTGGAATCCGTGCGAGTACCGAAAAACTGTCCGGACCAGTTCGAAAAAATGGTAGAATCAGTGTGAGTGCCGGAAAATTGTTGAATCCGGGCCAGTATAGGCAAAAGGTGCAATCCGTGCGCGTACCGAAAAACTGTCCTGAGCAGTACGGAAAAATGGTAGAAACAGTGCGAGTACCGAAAAATTGTTGAATCCGGTCGAGTACCGGGAAAAGGTGGAATTCCTTCGAGTACCGAAAACTGTTCGGACCAGTACGGAAAATGGTAGAATGAGTGTGAGTACCGAAAACTATCCGGACCAGTTCGAAAAAATGGTAGAATGAGTGTGATAGCCGGAAAATTGTTGAATCCGAGCCAGTATCGGCAAAAGGTGGAATCCGTGCGAGTTCCGAAAAACTGTCCGGACCAGTACGGAAAAATGGTAGAATCAGTGGGAGTGCCGGAAAATTGTTGAATCCGTGCCAGTATCAGCAAAAGGTGGAATCCGTGCGAGTACCGAAAAACTGTCAGGACCAGTTCGGAAAAATGGTTGAATCAGTGTGAGTGCCGGAAAATTGTTGAATCCGGGCCAGTATCGGCAAAAGGTGGAATCCGTGCGAGTACCGAAAAACTGTCTGGACCAGTTCGGAAAGATGGTAGAATGAGTGTGAGTGCCGGAAAATTGTTGAATCCGGGCCAGTATAGGCAAAAGGTGCAATCCGTGCGAGTACCGAAAAACTGTCCGGACCAGTTCGGAAAAATGGTAGAATGAGTGTGACAGCCGGAAAATTGTTGAATCCGGGCCAGTATCGGCAAAAGGTCGAATCCGTGCGAGTTCCGAAAAACTGTCCGGACCAGTACGGAAAAATGGTAGAATCATTGTGAGTGCCGGAAAATTGTTGAATCCTGGCCAGTATCGGCAAAAGGTGGAATCCGTGCGAGTACCGAAAAACTGTCCGGACCTGTACGGAAAAATGGTAGAATCAGTGGGAGTGCCGGAATATTGTTGAATCCGGGCCAGTATCGGCAAAAGGTGGAATCCGCGCGAGTACCAAAAAACTGTCCGGACCAGTTCGAAAAAATGGTAGAATCAGTGGGAGTGCCGGAAAATTGTTGAATCCGGGCCAGTATCGGCAAAAGGTGGAATCCGTGCGAGTACCGAAAAACTGTCCGGACCAGTACGGAAAAATGGTAGAATCAATGGGAGTGCCGAAAAATTGTTGAATCCGTGCCAGTATCAGCAAAAGGTGGAATCCGTGCGAGTACCGAAAAACTGTCAGGACCAGTTCGGAAAAATGGTAGAATCAGTGTGAGTGCCGGAAAATTGTTGAATCCGAGCCAGTATCAGCAAAAGGTGGAATCCGTGCGAGTACCGAAAAACTGTCCGGACCAGTTCGGAAAAATGGTAGAATCAGTGTGAGTGCCGGAAAATTGTTGAATCCGGGCCAGTATCGGCAAAAGGTGGAATCCGTGCGAGTACCGAAAAACTGTCCGGACCTGTACGGAAAAATGGTAGAATCAGTGGGAGTGCCGGAATATTGTTGAATCCGGGCCAGTATCGGCAAAAGGTGGAATCCGCGCGAGTACCAAAAAACTGTCCGGACCAGTTCGAAAAAATGGTAGAATCAGTGGGAGTGCCGGAAAATTGTTGAATCCGGGCCAGTATCGGCAAAAGGTGGAATCCGTGCGAGTACCGAAAAACTGTCCGGACCAGTACGGAAAAATGGTAGAATCAATGGGAGTGCCGAAAAATTGTTGAATCCGTGCCAGTATCAGCAAAAGGTGGAATCCGTGCGAGTACCGAAAAACTGTCCGGACCAGTACGGAAAAATGGTAGAATGAGTGTGACAGCCGGAAAATTGTTGAATCCGGGCCAGTATCGGCAAAAGGTCGAATCCGTGCGAGTTCCGAAAAACTGTCCGGACCAGTACGGAAAAATGGTAGAATCATTGTGAGTGCCGGAAAATTGTTGAATCCTGGCCAGTATCGGCAAAAGGTGGAATCCGTGCGAGTACCGAAAAACTGTCCGGACCTGTACGGAAAAATGGTAGAATCAGTGGGAGTGCCGGAATATTGTTGAATCCGGGCCAGTATCGGCAAAAGGTGGAATCCGCGCGAGTACCAAAAAACTGTCCGGACCAGTTCGAAAAAATGGTAGAATCAGTGGGAGTGCCGGAAAATTGTTGAATCCGGGCCAGTATCGGCAAAAGGTGGAATCCGTGCGAGTACCGAAAAACTGTCCGGACCAGTACGGAAAAATGGTAGAATCAATGGGAGTGCCGAAAAATTGTTGAATCCGTGCCAGTATCAGCAAAAGGTGGAATCCGTGCGAGTACCGAAAAACTGTCAGGACCAGTTCGGAAAAATGGTAGAATCAGTGTGAGTGCCGGAAAATTGTTGAATCCGAGCCAGTATCAGCAAAAGGTGGAATCCGTGCGAGTACCGAAAAACTGTCCGGACCAGTTCGGAAAAATGGTAGAATCAGTGTGAGTGCCGGAAAATTGTTGAATCCGGGCCAGTATCGGCAAAAGGTGGAATCCGTGCGAGTACCGAAAAACTGTCCGGACCTGTACGGAAAAATGGTAGAATCAGTGGGAGTGCCGGAATATTGTTGAATCCGGGCCAGTATCGGCAAAAGGTGGAATCCGCGCGAGTACCAAAAAACTGTCCGGACCAGTTCGAAAAAATGGTAGAATCAGTGGGAGTGCCGGAAAATTGTTGAATCCGGGCCAGTATCGGCAAAAGGTGGAATCCGTGCGAGTACCGAAAAACTGTCCGGACCAGTACGGAAAAATGGTAGAATCAATGGGAGTGCCGAAAAATTGTTGAATCCGTGCCAGTATCAGCAAAAGGTGGAATCCGTGCGAGTACCGAAAAACTGTCAGGACCAGTTCGGAAAAATGGTAGAATCAGTGTGAGTGCCGGAAAATTGTTGAATCCGAGCCAGTATCAGCAAAAGGTGGAATCCGTGCGAGTACCGAAAAACTGTCCGGACCAGTTCGGAAAAATGGTAGAATCAGTGTGAGTGCCGGAAAATTGTTGAATCCGGGCCAGTATCGGCAAAAGGTGGAATCCGTGCGAGTACCGAAAAACTGTCCGGACCAGTTCGGAAAAATGGTAGAATCAGTGGGAGTGCCGGAAAATTGTTGAATCCGGGTCAGTATTGGCAAAAGGTGGAATCCGTGCGAGTACCGAAAAACTGTCCGGACCAGTTCGGAAAGATGGTAGAATGAGTGTGAGTGCCGGAAAATTGTTGAATCCGGGCCAGTATAGGCAAAAGGTGGAATCCGTGTGAGTACCGAAAAAATGTCCGGCCCAGTTCGAAAAAATGGTAGAATCAGTGTGAGTGCTGGAAAATTGTTGAATCCGGGCCAGTATAGGCAAAAGGTGCAATCCGTGCGAGTACCGAAAAACTGTCCCGACCAGTTCGGATAAATGGTAGAATGAGTGTGATAGCCGGAAAATTGTTGAATCCGGGCCAGTATCGGCAAAAGGTGGAATCCGTGCGAGTTCCGAAAAACTGTCCGGACCAGTACGGAAAAATGGTAGAATCATTGTGAGTGCCGGAAAATTGTTGAATCCTGGCCAGTATCGGCAAAAGGTGGAATCCGTGCGAGTACCGAAAAACTGTCCGGACCTATACGGAAAAATGGTAGAATCAGTGGGAGTGCCGGAATATTGTTGAATCCGGACCAGTATCGGCAAAATGTGGAATCCGCGCGAGTACCAAAAAACTGTCCGAACCAGTTCGAAAAAATGGTAGAATCAATGGGAGTGCCGGAAAATTGTTGAATCCGGGCCAGTATCGGCAAAAGGTGGAATCCGTGCGAGTACCGAAAAACTGTCCGGACCAGTACGGAAAAATGGTAGAATCAATGGGAGTGCCGAAAAATTGTTGAATCCGTGCCAGTATCAGCAAAAGGTGGAATCCGTGCGAGTACCGAAAAACTGTCAGGACCAGTTCGGAAAAATGGTAGAATCAGTGTGAGTGCCGGAAAATTGTTGAATCCGGGCCAGTATAGGCAAAAGGTGGAATCCGTGCGCGTACCGAAAAACTGTCCTGAGCAGTACGGAAAAATGGTAGAAACAGTGCGAGTACCGAAAAATTGTTGAATCCGGTCGAGTACCGGGAAAAGGTGGAATTCCTTCGAGTACCGAAAACTGTTCGGACCAGTACGGAAAATGGTAGAATGAGTGTGAGTACCGGAAAATTGTTGCATCCGGGCCAGTATCGGCAAAGGTGGAATCCGTGCGAGTACCGAAAAACTGTCCGGACCAGTTCGAAAAAATGGTAGAATCAGTGTGAGTGCCGGAAAATTGTTGAATCCGGGCCAGTATAGGCAAAAGGTGCAATCCGTGCGAGTACCGAAAAACTGTCCGGACCAGTTCGGAAAAATGGTAGAATCAGTGGGAGTGCCGGAAAATTGTTGAATCCGGGCCAGTATCGGCAAAAGGTGGAATCCGTGCGAGTACCGAAAAACTGTCCGGACCAGTACGAAAAAATGGTAGAATCAGTGGGAGTGCCGAAAAATTGTTGAATCCGTGCCAGTATCGGCAAAAGGTGGAATCCGTGCGAGTACCGAAAAACTGTCCGGACCAGTTCGGAAAAATGGTGGAATCAGTGTGAGTGCCGGAAAATTGTTGAATCCGGGCCAGTATCGGCAAAAGGTGGAATCCGTGCGAGTACCGAAAAACTGTCCGGACCAGTTCGAAAAAATGGTAGAATGAGTGTGAGTGCCGGAAAATTGTTGAATCCGGGCCAGTATAGGCAAAAGGTGCAATCCGTGCGAGTACCGAAAAACTGTCCGGACCAAATCGGAAAAATGGTAGAATGAGTGTGATAGCCGGAAAATTGTTCAATCCGGGCCAGTATCGGCAAAAGGTGGAATCCGTGCGAGTTCCGAAAAACTGTCCGGACCAGTACGGAAAAATGGTAGAATCAGTGTGAGTGCCGGAAAATTGTTGAATCCTGGCCAGTATCGGGAAAAGGTGGAATCCGTGCGAGTACCGAAAAACTGTCCGGACTTGTACTGAAAAATGGTAGAATCAATGGGAGTGCCGAAAAATTGTTGAATCCGGGCCAGTATCGGCAAAAGGTGGAATCCGTGCGAGTACCGAAAAACTGTCAGGACCAGTTCGGAAAGATGGTAGAATGAGTGTGAGTGCCGGAAAATTGTTGAATCCGGGCCAGTATAGGCAAAAGGTGGAATCCGTGCGAGTACCGAAAAACTGTCTGGACTAGTTCGAAAAAATGGTAGAATCAGTGTGAGTGCCGGAAAATTGTTGAATCCGGGCCAGTATAGGCAAAAGGTGCAATCCGTGCGAGTACCGAAAAACTGTCCGGACCAGTTCGGAAAAATGGTAGAATGAGTGTGATAGCCGGAAAATTGTTCAATCCGGGCCAGTATCGGCAAAAGGTGGAATCCGTGCGAGTTCCGAAAAACTGTCCGGACCAGTACGGAAAAATGGTAGAATCAGTGTGAGTGCCGGAAAATTGTTGAATCCTGGCCAGTATCGGCAAAAGGTGGAATCCGTGCGAGTACCGAAAAACTGTCCGGAACAGTTCGGAAAAATGGTGGAATCAGTGTGAGTGCCGGAAAATTGTTGAATCCGGGCCAGTATCGGCAAAAGGTGGAATCCGTGCGAGTACCGAAAAACTGTCCGGACCAGTTCGAAAAAATGGTAGAATGAGTGTGAGTGCCGAAAAATTGTTGAATCCGGGCCAGTATAGGCAAAAGGTGGAATCCGTGCTAGTACCGAAAAACTGTCCGGACCAGTTCGAAAAAATGGTAGAATCAGTGTGAGTGCCGGAATAATGTTGAATCCGGGCCAGTATAGGCAAAAGGTGGAATCCGTGCGCGTACCGAAAACTGTCCGAACCAGTACGGAAAAATGGTAGAAACAGTGCGAGTACCGAAAAATTGTTGAATCCGGTCGAGTACCGGTAAAAGGTGGAATTCCTTCGAGTACCGAAAACTCTCCGGACAAGTACGGAAAATGGTAGAGTGAGTGTGAGTACCGAAAAATTGTTGCATCCGGGCCAGTATCGGCAAAAGGTGGAATCCGTGCGAGTACCGAAAAACTATTCGGACCAGTACGGAAAAATGGTAGAATCAATGGGAGTGCCGAAAAATTGTTGAATCCGTGCCAGTATCGGCGAAAGGTGGAATCCGTGCGAGTACCGAAAAACTGTCGGGACCAGTTCGGAAAAATGGTAGAATGAGTGTGAGTACCGGAAAATTGTTGCATCCGGGCCAGTATCGGCAAAAGGTGGAATCCGTGCGAGTACCGAAAAACTGTCCGCACCAGTACGGAAAAATGGTAGAATCAATGGGAGTGCCGAAAAATTGTTGAATTCGGGCCAGTATAGGCAAAAGGTGCAATCCGTGCGAGTACCGAAAAACTGTCCGGACCAGATCGAAAAAATGGTAGAATGAGTGTGATAGCCGGAAAATTGTTGAATCCGAGCCAGTATCGGCAAAAGGTGGAATCCGTGCGAGTTCCGAAAAACTGTCTGGACCAGTTCGGAAAGATGGTAGAATGAGTGTGAGTGCCGGAAAATTGTTGAATCCGGGCCAGTATAGGCAAAAGGTGGAATCCGTGCGAGTACCGAAAAACTGTCCGGACCAGTTCGAAAAAATGGTAGAATCAGTGTGAGTGCCGGAATATTGTTGAATCCGGGCCAGTATCGGCAAAAGTTGGAATCCGTGCGAGTACCGAAAAACTGTCCGGACCAGTTCGGAAAAATGGTAGAATCAGTGGGAGTGCCGGAAAATTGTTGAATCCGGGCCAGTATCGGCAACAGGTGGAATCCGTGCGAGTACCGAAAAACTGTCCGGACCAGTACGAAAAAATGGTAGAATCAGTGGGAGTGCCGAAAAATTGTTGAATCCGTGCCAGTATCGGCAAAAGGTGGAATCCGTGCGAGTACCGAAAAACTGTCCGGACCAGTTCGGAAAAATGGTGGAATCAGTGTGAGTGCCGGAAAATTGTTGAATCCGGGCCAGTATCGGCAAAAGGTGGAATCCGTGCGAGTACCGAAAAACTGTCCGGACCAGTACGGAAAAATGGTAGAATCAGTGTGAGTGCCGGAAAATAGTTGAATCCTGGCCAGTATCGGGAAAAGGTGGAATCCGTGCGAGTACCGAAAAACTGTCCGCACTTGTACTGAAAAATGGTAGAATCAGTGGGAGTGCCGGAATATTGTTGAATCCGGGCCAGTATCGGCAAAAGGTGGAATCCGTGCGAGTACCGAAAAACTGTCCGGACCAGTTCGGAAAAATGGTAAAATCAGTGGGAGTGCCGGAAAATTGTTGAATCCGGGCCAGTATCGGCAAAAGGTGGAATCCGTGCGACTACCGAAAAACTGTCCGGACTAGTACGAAAAAATGGTAGAATCAGTGGGAGTGCCGAAAAATTGTTGAATCGGTGCCAGTATCGGCAAAAGGTGGAATCCGTGCGAGTACCGAAAAACTGTCCGGACCAGTTCGGAAAAATGGTGGAATCAGTGTGAGTGCCGGAAAATTGTTGAATCCGGGCCAGTATCGGCAAAAGGTGGAATCCGTGCGAGTACCGAAAAACTGTCCGGACCAGTTCGGAAAAATGGTAGAATGAGTGTGATAGCCAAAAAAATTGTTGAATCCGGGCCAGTATCGGTAAAAGGTGCAATCCGTGCGAGTACCGAAAAACTGTCCGGACCAGTTCGAAAAAATGGTAGAATGAGTGTGATAGCCGGAAAATTGTTGAATCCGAGCCAGTATCGGCAAAAGGTGGAATCCGTGCAAGTTCCGAAAAACTGTCTGGACCAGTTCGGAAAGATGGTAGAATGAGTGTGAGTGCCCGAAAATTGTTGAATCCGGGCCAGTATAGGCAAAAGGTGGAATCCGTACGAGTACCGAAAAACTGTCCGGACCAGTTCGAAAAAATGGTAGAATGAGTGTGAGTGCCGGAAAATTGTTGAATCCGGGCCAGTATAGCATAAGGTGGAATCCGTGCGCGTACCGAAAAACTGTCCGGACCAGTACGGAAAAATGGTAGAAACTGTGCGAGTACCGAAAAATTGTTGAATCCGGTCGAGTACCGGGAAAAGGTGGAATTCCTTCGAGTACCGAAAACTGTCCGGACAAGTACGGAAAATGGTAGAATGAGTGTGAGTACCGAAAAATTGTTGCATCCGGGCCAGTATCGGCAAAAGGTGGAATCCGTGCGAGTACCGAAAAACTGTCTGGACCAGTACGGAAAAATGGTAGAATCAATGGGAGTGCCGAAAAATTGTTGAATCCGTGCCAGTATCGGCGAAAGGTGGAATCCGTGCGAGTACCGAAAAACTGTCGGGACCAGTTCGGAAAAATGGTAGAATGAGTGTGAGTACCGGAAAATTGTTGCATCCGGGCCAGTATCGGCAAAAGGTGGAATCCGTGCGAGTACCGAAAAACTGTCCGGACCAGTACGGAAAAATGGTAGAATCAGTGGGAGTGCCGGAAAATTGTTGAATCCGGGCCAGTATCGGCAAAAGGTGGAATCCGTGCGAGTACCGAAAAACTGTCCGGACCAGTACGAAAAAATGGTAGAATCAGTGGGAGTGCCGAAAAATTGTTGAATCCGTGCCAGTATCGGCAAAAGGTGGAATCCGTGCGAGTACCGAAAAACTGTCCGGACCAGTTCGGAAAAATGGTGGAATCAGTGTGAGTGCCGGAAAATTGTTGAATCCGGGCCAGTATCGGCAAAAGGTGGAATCCGTGCGAGTACCGAAAAACTGTCCGGACCAGTTCGAAAAAATGGTAGAATCAGTGTGAGTGCCGAAAAATTGTTGAATCCGGGCCAGTATCGGCAAAAGGTGCAATCCGTGCGAGTACCGAAAAACTGTCCGGACCAGTTCGAAAAAATGGTAGAATGAGTGTGATAGCCGGAAAATTGTTGAATCCGAGCCAGTATCGGCAAAAGGTGGAATCCGTGCAAGTTCCGAAAAACTGTCTGGACCAGTTCGGAAAGATGGTAGAATGAGTGTGAGTGCCCGAAAATTGTTGAATCCGGGCCAGTATAGGCAAAAGGTGGAATCCGTGCGAGTACCGAAAAACTGTCCGGACCAGTTCGAAAAAATGGTAGAATCAGTGTGAGTGCCGGAAAATTGTTGAATCCGGTCCAGTATCGGCAAAAGGTGGAATCCATACGAGTACCGAAAAACTGTCCGGACCAGTTCGGAAAAATGGTGGAATCAGTGTGAGTGCCGGAAAATTGTTGAATCCGGGCCAGTATCGGCAAAAGGTGGAATCCGTGCGAGTACCGAAAAACTGTCCGGACCAGTTCGAAAAAATGGTAGAATCAGTGTGAGTACCGGAAAATTGTTGAGTACGGGCCAGTATAGGCAAAAGGTGCAATCCGTGCGAGTACCGATAAACTGTCCGGACCAGTTCGAAAAAATGGTAGAATGAGTGTGATAGCCGGAAAATTGTTGAATCCAAGCCAGTATCGGCAAAAGGTGGAATCCGTGCGAGTTCCGAAAAACTGTCCAGACCAGTACGGAAAAATGGTAGAATCAGTGTGAGTGCCGGAAAATTGTTGAATCCTGGCCAGTATCAGCAAAATGTGGAATCCGTGCGAGTACCGAAAAACTGTCCAGACCTGTACGGAAAAATGGTAGAATCAGTGGGAGTGCCGGAAAATTCTTGAATCCGGGCCAGTATCGGCAAAAGGTGGAATCCGTGCGAGTACCGAAAAACTGTCAGGACCAGTTCGGAAAAATGGTAGAATAAGTGTGAGTGCCGGAAAATTGTTGAATCCGGGCCAGTATAGGCAAAAGGTGCAATCCGTGCGTGTACCGAAAAACTGTCCGGACCAGTTCGGAAAAATGGTAGAATGAGTGTGATAGCCGGAAAATTGTTGAATCCGGGCCAGTATCGGCAAAAGGTGGAATCCGTGCGAGTTCCGAAAAACTGTCAGGACCAGTACGGAAAAATGGTAGAATCAATGGGAGTGCCGAAAAATTGTTGAATCCGTGCCAGTATCGGCGAAAAGTGGAATCCGTGCGAGTACCGAAAAACTGTCGGGACCAGTTCGGAAAAATGGTAGAATGAGTGTGAGTACCGGAAAATTGTTGCATCCGGGCCAGTATCGGTAAAAGGTGGAATCCGTGCGAGTACCGAAAAACTGTCCGGACCAGTACGGAAAAATGGTAGAATCAATGGGAGTGCCGAAAAATTGTTGAATCCGTGCCAGTATCTGCGAAAGGTGGAATCCGTGCGAGTACCGAAAAACTGTCGGGACCAGTTCGGAAAAATGGTAGAATGAGTGTGAGTACCGGAAAATTGTTGCATCCGGGCCAGTATCGGCAAAAGGTGCAATCCGTGCGAGTACCGAAAAACTGTCCGGACCAGTTCGAAAAAATGGTAGAATGAGTGTGATAGCCGGAAAATTGTTGAATCCGATCCAGTATCGGCAAAAGGTGGAATCCGTGCGAGTTCCGAAAAACTGTCTGGACCAGTTCGGAAAGATGGTAGAATGAGTGTGAGTGCCGGAAAATTGTTGAATCCGGGCCAGTATAGGCAAAAGGTGGAATCCGTGCGAGTACCGAAAAACTGTCCGGACCAGTTCGGAAAAATGGTAGAATCAGTGGGAGTGCCGAAAAATTGTTGAATCCGGGCCAGTATCGGCAAAAGGTGGAATCCGTGCGAGTACCGAAAAACTGTCCGGACCAGTACGGAAAAATGGTGGAATCAGTGTGAGTACCGGAAAATTGTTGAGTACGGGCCAGTATAGGCAAAAGGTGCAATCCGTGCGAGTACCGATAAACTGTCCGGACCAGTTCGAAAAAATGGTAGAATGAGTGTGATAGCCGGAAAATTGTTGAATCCAAGCCAGTATCGGCAAAAGGTGGAATCCGTGCGAGTTCCGAAAAACTGTCCGGACCAGTACGGAAAAATGGTAGAATCAGTGTGAGTGCCGGAAAATTGTTGAATCCTGGCCAGTATCAGCAAAATGTGGAATCCGTGCGAGTACCGAAAAACTGTCCAGACCTGTACGGAAAAATGGTAGAATCAGTGGGAGTGCCGGAAAATTCTTGAATCCGGGCCAGTATCGGCAAAAGGTGGAATCCGTGCGAGTACCGAAAAACTGTCAGGACCAGTTCGGAAAAATGGTAGAATAAGTGTGAGTGCCGGAAAATTGTTGAATCCGGGCCAGTATAGGCAAAAGGTGGAATCCGTGCGAGTACCGAAAAACTGTCCGGACCAGTTCGAAAAAATGGTAGAATCAGTGTGAGTGCCGGAATATTGTTGAATCCGGGCCAGTATCGGTAAAAGGTGGAATCCGTGCGAGTACCGAAAAACTGTCCGGACCAGTACGAAAAAATGGTTGAATCAGTGGGAGTACCGAAAAATTGTTGAATCCGTGCCAGTATCGGCAAAAGGTGGAATCCGTGCGAGTACCGAAAAACTGTCCGGACCAGTTCGGAAAAATGGTGGAATCAGTGTGAGTGCCGGAAAATTGTTGAATCCGGGCCAGTATCGGCAAAAGGTGGAATCCGTGCGAGTACCGAAAAACTGTCCGGACCAGTTCGAAAAAATGGTAGAATCAGTGTGAGTGCCGGAAAATTGTTGAATCCGGGCCAGTATAGGCAAAAGGTGCAATCCGTGCGAGTACCGAAAAACTGTCCGGACCAAATCGGAAAAATGGTAGAATGAGTGTGATAGCCGGAAAATTGTTCAATCCGGGCCAATATCGGCAAAAGGTGGAATCCGTGCGAGTTCCGAGAAACTGTCCGGACCAGTACGGAAAAATGGTAGAATCAGTGTGAGTGCCGGAAAATTGTTGAATCCTGGCCAGTATCGGGAAAAGGTGGAATCCGTGCGAGTACCGAAAAACTGTCCGGACTTGTACTGAAAAATGGTAGAATCAGTGGGAGTGCCAGAATATTGTTGAATCCGGGCCAGTATCGGCAAAAGGTGGAATCCGTGCGAGTACCGAAAAACTGTCCGGACCAGTTCTGAAAAATGGTAAAATCAGTGGGAGTGCCGGAAAATTGTTGAATCCGGGCCAGTATCGGCAAAAGGTGGAATCCGTGCGAGTACCGAAAAACTGTCCGGACCAGTTCGAAAAAATGGTAGAATGAGTGTGAGTGCCGGAAAATTGTTGAATCCGGGCCAGTATAGGCAAAAGGTGGAATCCGTGCGCGTACCGAAAACTGTCCGGACCAGTACGGAAAAATGGTAGAAACAGTGCGAGTACCGAAAAATTGTTGAATCCGGTCGAGTACCGGGAAAAGGTGGAATTCCTTCGAGTACCGAAAACTGTCCGGACAAGTACGGAAAATGGTAGAATGAGTGTGAGTACCGAAAAATTGTTGCATCCGGGCCAGTATCGGCAAAAGGTGGAATCCGTGCGAGTACCGAAAAACTGTCCGGACCAGTACGGAAAAATGGTAGAATCAATGGGAGTGCCGAAAAATTGTTGAATCCGTGCCAGTATCGGCGAAAGGTGGAATCCGTGCGAGTACCGAAAAACTGTCGGGACCAGTTCGGAAAAATGGTAGAATGAGTGTGAGTACCGGAAAATTGTTGCATCCGGGCCAGTATCGGCAAAAGGTGGAATCCGTGCGAGTACCGAAAAACTGTCCGGACCAGTACGGAAAAATGGTAGAATCAGTGGGAGTGCCGGAAAATTGTTGAATCCGGGCCAGTATCGGCAAAAGGTGGAATCCGTGCGAGTACCGAAAAACTGTCCGGACCAGTACGAAAAAATGGTAGAATCAGTGGGAGTGCCGAAAAATTGTTGAATCCGTGCCAGTATCGGCAAAAGGTGGAATCCGTGCGAGTACCGAAAAACTGTCCGGACCAGTTCAAAAAAATGGTGGAATCAGTGTGAGTGCCGGAAAATTGTTGAATCCGGGCCAGTATCGGCAAAAGGTGGAATCCGTGCGAGTACCGAAAAACTGTCCGGACCAGTACGGAAAAATGGTAGAATCAATGGGAGTGCCGAAAAATTGTTGAATCCGGGCCAGTATCGGCAAAAGGTGCAATCCGTGCGAGTACCGAAAAACTGTCCGGACCAGTTCGAAAAAATTGTAGAATGAGTGTGATAGCCGAAAAATTGTTGAATCCGAGCCAGTATCGGCAAAAGGTGGAATCCGTGCGAGTTCCGAAAAACTGTCTGGACCAGTTCGGAAAGATGGTAGAATGAGTGTGAGTGCCGGAAAATTGTTGAATCCGGGCCAGTATAGGCAAAAGGTGGAATCCGTGCGAGTACCGAAAAACTGTCCGGACCAGTTCGAAAAAATGGTAGAATGAGTGTGAGTGCCGGAAAATTGTTGAATCCGGGCCAGTATAGGTAAAAGGTGGAATCCGTGCGAGTACCGAAAAACTGTCCGGACCAAATCGGAAAAATGGTAGAATGAGTGTGATAGCCGGAAAATTGTTCAATCCGGGCCAGTATCGGCAAAAGGTGGAATCCGTGCGAGTTCCGAAAAACTGTCCGGACTTGTACTGAAAAATGGTAGAATCAGTGGGAGTGCCGGAATATTGTTGAATCCGGGCCAGTATCGGCAAAAGGTGCAATCCGTGCGAGTACCGAAAAACTGTCCGGACCAGTTCGAAAAAATGGTAGAATGAGTGTGATAGCCGAAAAATTGTTGATTCCGAGCCAGTATCGGCAAAAGGTGGAATCCGTGCGAGTTCCGAAAAACTGTCTGGACCAGTTCGGAAAGATGGTAGAATGAGTGTGAGTACCGGAAAATTGTTGAATCCGGGCCAGTATAGGCAAAAGGTGGAATCCGTGCGAGTACCGAAAAACTGTCCGGACCAGTTCGAAAAAATGGTAGAATCAGTGTGAGTGCCGGAATATTGTTGAATCCGGGCCAGTATCGGCAAAAGTTGGAATCCGTGCGAGTACCGAAAAACTGTCCGGACCAGTTCGGAAAAATGGTAGAATCAGTGGGAGTGCCGGAAAATTGTTGAATCCGGGCCAGTATCGGCAAAAGGTGGAATCCGTGCGAGTACCGAAAAACTGTCCGGACCAGTACGAAAAAATGGTAGAATCAGTGGGAGTGCCGAAAAATTGTTGAATCCGTGCCAGTATCGGCAAAAGGTGGAATCCGTGCGAGTACCGAAAAACTGTCCGGACCAGTTCGGAAAAATGGTGGAATCAGTGTGAGTGCCGGAAAATTGTTGAATCCGGGCTAGTATCGGCAAAAGGTGGAATCCGTGCGAGTACCGAAAAACTGTCCGGACCAGTACGAAAAAATGGTAGAATCAGTGGGAGTGCCGAAAAATTTTTGAATCCGTGCCAGTATCGGCAAAAGGTGGAATCCGTGCGAGTACCGAAAAACTGTCCGGACCAGTTCGGAAAAATGGTGGAATCAGTGTGAGTGCCGGAAAATTGTTGAATCCGGGCCAGTATCGGCAAAAGGTGGAATCCGTGCGAGTACCGAAAAACTGTCCGGACCAGTACGAAAAAATGGTAGAATCAGTGGGAGTGCCGAAAAATTTTTGAATCCGTGCCAGTATCGGCAAAAGGTGGAATCCGTGCGAGTACCGAAAAACTGTCCGGACCAGTTCGGAAAAATGGTGGAATCAGTGTGAGTGCCGGAAAATTGTTGAATCCGGGCCAGTATCGGCAAAAGGTGGAATCCGTGCGAGTACCGAAAAACTGTCCGGACCAGTACGGAAAAATGGTAGAATCAGTGTGAGTGCCGGAAAATTGTTGAATCCTGGCCAGTATCGGGAAAAGGTGGAATCCGTGCGAGTACCGAAAAACTGTTCGGACTTGTACTGAAAAATGGTAGAATCAGTGGGAGTGCCGGAATATTGTTGAATCCGGGCCAGTATCGGCAAAAGGTGGAATCCGTGCGAGTACCGAAAAACTGTCCGGACCAGTTCGGAAAAAAGGTAAAATCAGTGGGAGTGCCGGAAAATTGTTGAATCCGGGCCAGTATCGGCAAAAGGTGGAATCCGTGCGAGTACCAAAAAACTGTCCGGACCAGTACGAAAAAATGGTAGAATCAGTGGGAGTGCCGGAAAATTGTTGAATCCGGGCCAGTATAGGCAAAAGGTGCAATCCGTGCGAGTACCGAAAAACTGTCCGGACCAGTACGAAAAAATGGTAGAATCAGTGGGAGTGCCGGAAAATTGTTGAATCCGGGCCAGTATAGGCAAAAGGTGCAATCCGTGCGAGTACCGAAAAACTGTCCGGACCAGTTCGGAAAAATGGTGGAATCAGTGTGAGTGCCGGAAAATTGTTGAATCCGGGCTAGTATCGGCAAAAGGTGGAATCCGTGCGAGTACCGAAAAACTGTCCGGACCAGTACGAAAAAATGGTAGAATCAGTGGGAGTGCCGAAAAATTGTTGAATCCGTGCCAGTATCGGCAAAAGGTGGAATCCGTGCGAGTACCGAAAAACTGTCCGGACCAGTTCGGAAAAATGGTGGAATCAGTGTGAGTGCCGGAAAATTGTTGAATCCGGGCTAGTATCGGCAAAAGGTGGAATCCGTGCGAGTACCGAAAAACTGTCCGGACCAGTACGAAAAAATGGTAGAATCAGTGGGAGTGCCGAAAAATTTTTGAATCCGTGCCAGTATCGGCAAAAGGTGGAATCCGTGCGAGTACCGAAAAACTGTCCGGACCAGTTCTGAAAAATGGTGGAATCAGTGTGAGTGCCGGAAAATTGTTGAATCCGGGCCAGTATCGGCAAAAGGTGGAATCCGTGCGAGTACCGAAAAACTGTCCGGACCAGTACGGAAAAATGGTAGAATCAGTGTGAGTGCCGGAAAATTGTTGAATCCTGGCCAGTATCGGGAAAAGGTGGAATCCGTGCGAGTACCGAAAAACTGTTCGGACTTGTACTGAAAAATGGTAGAATCAGTGGGAGTGCCGGAATATTGTTGAATCCGGGCCAGTATCGGCAAAAGGTGGAATCCGTGCGAGTACCGAAAAACTGTCCGGACCAGTTCGGAAAAAAGGTAAAATCAGTGGGAGTGCCGGAAAATTGTTGAATCCGGGCCAGTATCGGCAAAAGGTGGAATCCGTGCGAGTACCGAAAAACTGTCCGGACCAGTACGAAAAAATGGTAGAATCAGTGGGAGTGCCGGAAAATTGTTGAATCCGGGCCAGTATAGGCAAAAGGTGCAATCCGTGCGAGTACCGAAAAACTGTCCGGACCAGTACGAAAAAATGGTAGAATCAGTGGGAGTGCCGGAAAATTGTTGAATCCGGGCCAGTATCGGCAAAAGGTGGAATCCGTGCGAGTACCGAAAAACTGTCCGGACCAGTTCGAAAAAATGGTAGAATCAGTGTGAGTGCCGGAAAATTGTTGAATCCGGGCCAGTATAGGCAAAAGGTGCAATCCGTGCGAGTACCGAAAAACTGTCAGGACCAAATCGGAAAAATGGTAGAATGAGTGTGATAGCCGGAAAATTGTTCAATCCGGGCCAGTATCGGCAAAAGGTGGAATCCGTGCGAGTTCCGAAAAACTGTCCGGACGAGTACGGAAAAATGGTAGAATCAGTATGAGTGCCGGAAAATTGTTGAATCCTGGCCAGTATCGGGAAAAGGTGGAATCCGTGCGAGTACCGAAAAACTGTCCGGACTTGTACTGAAAAATGGTAGAATCAGTGGGAGTGCCGGAATATTGTTGAATCCGGGCCAGTATCGGCAAAAGGTGGAATCCGTGCGAGTACCGAAAAACTGTCCGGACCAGTGCGGAAAAATGGTAAAATCAGTGGGAGTGCCGGAAAATTGTTGAATCCGGGCCAGTATCGGCAAAAGGTGGAATCCGTGCGACTACCGAAAAACTGTCCGGACCAGTTCGGAAAAATGGTGGAATCAGTGTGAGTGCCGGAAAATTGTTGAATCCGGGCCAGTATCGGCAAAAGGTGGAATCCGTGCAAGTACCGAAAAACTGTCCGGACCAGTACGAAAAAATGGTAGAATCAGTGTGAGTGCCGAAAAATTGTTGAATCCTGGCCAGTATCGGGAAAAGGTGGAATCCGTGCGAGTACCGAAAAACTGTCCGGACTTGTACTGAAAAATGGTAGAATCAGTGGGAGTGCCGGAATATTGTTGAATCCGGGCCAGTATCGGCAAAAGGTGGAATCCGTGCGATTACCGAAAAACTGTCCGGACCGGTTTGGAAAAAAGGTAAAATCAGTGGGAGTGCCGGAAAATTGTTGAATCCGGGCCAGTATCGGCAAAAGGTGGAATCCGTGCGAGTACCGAAAAACTGTCCGGACCAGTTCGGAAAAATGGTGGAATCAGTGTGAGTGCCGGAAAATTGTTGAATCCGGGCCAGTATCGGCAAAAGGTGGAATCCGTGCGAGTACCGAAAAACTGTCCGGACCAGTTCGAAAAAATGGTAGAATCAGTGTGAGTGCCGGAAAATTGTTGAATCCGGGCCAGTATAGGCAAAAGGTGCAATCCGTGCGAGTACCGAAAAACTGTCCGGACCAAATCGGAAAAATGGTAGAATGAGTGTGATAGCCGGAAAATTGTTCAATCCGGGCCAGTATCGGCAAAAGGTGGAATCCGTGCGAGTTCCGAAAAACTGTCCGGACCAGTACGGAAGAATGGTAGAATCAGTGTGAGTGCCGGAAAATTGTTGAATCCTGGCCAGTATCGGGAAAAGGTGGAATACGTGCGAGTACCGAAAAACTGTCCGGACTTGTACTGAAAAATGGTAGAATCAGTGGGAGTGCCGGAATATTGTTGAATCCGGGCCAGTATCGGCAAAAGGTGGAATCCGTGCGAGTACCGAAAAACTGTCCGGACCAGTTCGGAAAAATGGTAAAATCAGTGGGAGTGCCGGAAAATTGTTGAATCCGGGCCAGTATCGGCAAAAGGTGGAATCCGTGCGAGTACCGAAAAACTGTCCGGACCAGTACGAGAAAATGGTAGAATCAGTGGGAGTGCCGAAAAATTGTTGAATCCGTGCCAGTATCGGCAAAAGGTGGAATCCGTGCGAGTACCGAAAAACTGTCCGGACCAGTTCGGAAAAATGGTAGAATGAGTGTTGGTGCCGGAAAATTGTTGAATCCGGGCCAGTATCGGCAAAAGGTGGAATCCGTGCGAGTACCGAAAAACTGTCCGGACCAGTTCGAAAAAATGGTAGAATGAGTGTGAGTGCCGGAAAATTGTTGAATCCGGGCCAGTATCGACAAAAGGTGGAATCCGTGCGAGTATAGAAAAACTGTCCGGACCAGTACGGAAAAATGGTAGAAACAGTGCGAGTACCGAAAAATTGTTGAATCCGGTCGAGTACCGGGAAAAGGTGGAATTCCTTCGAGTACCGAAAACTGTCCGGAAAAGTACGGAAAATGGTAGAATGAGTGTGAGTACCGAAAAATTGTTGCATCCGGGCCAGTATCGGGAAAAGGTGGAATCCGTGCGAGTTCCGAAAAACTGTCCGGACCAGTACGGAAAAATGGTAGAATCAGTGTGAGTGCCGGAAAATTGTTGAATCCTGGCCAGTATCGGGAAAAGGTGGAATCCGTGCGAGTACCGAAAAACTGTCCGGACTTGTACTGAAAAATGGTAGAATCAGTGGGAGTGCCGGAATATTGTTGAATCCGGGCCAGTATCGGCAAAAGGTGGAATCCGTGCGAGTACCGAAAAACTGTCCGGACCAGTACGAGAAAATGGTAGAATCAGTGGGAGTGCCGAAAAATTGTTGAATCCGGGCCAGTATCGGCAAAAGGTGGAATCCGTGCGAGTACCGAAAAACTGTCCGGACCAGTACGGAAAAATGGTAGAATCAGTGTGAGTGCCGGAAAATTGTTGAATCCTGGCCAGTATCGGGAAAAGGTGGAATCCGTGCGAGTACCGAAAAACTGTCCGGACTTGTACTGAAAAATGGTAGAATCAGTGGGAGTGCCGGAATATTGTTGAATCCGGGCCAGTATCGGCAAAAGGTGGAATCCGTGCGAGTACCGAAAAACTGTCCGGACCAGTTCGGAAAAAAGGTAAAATCAGTGGGAGTGCCGAAAAATTGTTGAATCCGGGCCAGTATCGGCAAAAGGTGGAATCCGTGCGAGTACCGAAAAACTGTCCGGACCAGTTCGGAAAAATGGTGGAATCAGTGTGAGTGCCGGAAAATTGTTGAATCCGGGCCAGTATCGGCAAAAGGTGGAATCCGTGCGAGTACCGAAAAACTGTCCGGACCAGTTCGAAAAAATGGTAGAATCAGTGTGAGTGCCGGAAAATTGTTGAATCCGGGCCAGTATAGGCAAAAGGTGCAATCCGTGCGAGTACCGAAAAACTGTCAGGACCAAATCGGAAAAATGGTAGAATGAGTGTGATAGCCGGAAAATTGTTCAATCCGGGCCAGTATCGGCAAAAGGTGGAATCCGTGCGAGTTCCGAAAAACTGTCCGGACGAGTACGGAAAAATGGTAGAATCAGTGTGAGTGCCGGAAAATTGTTGAATCCTGGCCAGTATCGGGAAAAGGTGGAATCCGTGCGAGTACCGAAAAACTGTCCGGACTTGTACTGAAAAATGGTAGAATCAGTGGGAGTGCCGGAATATTGTTGAATCCGGGCCAGTATCGGCAAAAGGTGGAATCCGTGCGAGTACCGAAAAACTGTCCGGACCAGTTCGGAAAAAAGGTAAAATCAGTGGGAGTGCCGAAAAATTGTTGAATCCGGGCCAGTATCGGCAAAAGGTGGAATCCGTGCGAGTACCGAAAAACTGTCCGGACCAGTTCGGAAAAATGGTGGAATCAGTGTGAGTGCCGGAAAATTGTTGAATCCGGGCCAGTATCGGCAAAAGGTGGAATCCGTGCGAGTACCGAAAAACTGTCCGGACCAGTTCGAAAAAATGGTAGAATCAGTGTGAGTGCCGGAAAATTGTTGAATCCGGGCCAGTATAGGCAAAAGGTGCAATCCGTGCGAGTACCGAAAAACTGTCAGGACCAAATCGGAAAAATGGTAGAATGAGTGTGATAGCCGGAAAATTGTTCAATCCGGGCCAGTATCGGCAAAAGGTGGAATCCGTGCGAGTTCCGAAAAACTGTCCGGACGAGTACGGAAAAATGGTAGAATCAGTGTGAGTGCCGGAAAATTGTTGAATCCTGGCCAGTATCGGAAAAAGGTGGAATCCGTGCGAGTACCGAAAAACTGTCCGGACTTGTACTGAAAAATGGTAGAATCAGTGGGAGTGCCGGAATATTGTTGAATCCGGGCCAGTATCGGCAAAAGGTGGAATCCGTGCGAGTACCGAAAAACTGTCCGGACCAGTTCGGAAAAATGGTAAAATCAGTGGGAGTGCCGGAAAATTGTTGAATCCGGGCCAGTATCGGCAAAAGGTGGAATCCGTGCGACTACCGAAAAACTGTCCGGACCAGTTCGGAAAAATGGTGGAATCAGTGTGAGTGCCGGAAAATTGTTGAATCCGGGCCAGTATCGGCAAAAGGTGGAATCCGTGCAAGTACCGAAAAACTGTCCGGACCAGTACGAAAAAATGGTAGAATCAGTGTGAGTGCCGAAAAATTGTTGAATCCTGGCCAGTATCGGGAAAAGGTGGAATCCGTGCGAGTACCGAAAAACTGTCCGGACTTGTACTGAAAAATGGTAGAATCAGTGGGAGTGCCGGAATATTGTTGAATCCGGGCCAGTATCGGCAAAAGGTGGAATCCGTGCGATTACCGAAAAACTGTCCGGACCGGTTTGGAAAAAAGGTAAAATCAGTGGGAGTGCCGGAAAATTGTTGAATCCGGGCCAGTATCGGCAAAAGGTGGAATCCGTGCGAGTACCGAAAAACTGTCCGGACCAGTTCGGAAAAATGGTGGAATCAGTGTGAGTGCCGGAAAATTGTTGAATCCGGGCCAGTATCGGCAAAAGGTGGAATCCGTGCGAGTACCGAAAAACTGTCCGGACCAGTTCGAAAAAATGGTAGAATCAGTGTGAGTGCCGGAAAATTGTTGAATCCGGGCCAGTATAGGCAAAAGGTGCAATCCGTGCGAGTACCGAAAAACTGTCCGGACCAAATCGGAAAAATGGTAGAATGAGTGTGATAGCCGGAAAATTGTTCAATCCGGGCCAGTATCGGCAAAAGGTGGAATCCGTGCGAGTTCCGAAAAACTGTCCGGACCAGTACGGAAGAATGGTAGAATCAGTGTGAGTGCCGGAAAATTGTTGAATCCTGGCCAGTATCGGGAAAAGGTGGAATACGTGCGAGTACCGAAAAACTGTCCGGACTTGTACTGAAAAATGGTAGAATCAGTGGGAGTGCCGGAATATTGTTGAATCCGGGCCAGTATCGGCAAAAGGTGGAATCCGTGCGAGTACCGAAAAACTGTCCGGACCAGTTCGGAAAAATGGTAAAATCAGTGGGAGTGCCGGAAAATTGTTGAATCCGGGCCAGTATCGGCAAAAGGTGGAATCCGTGCGAGTACCGAAAAACTGTCCGGACCAGTACGAGAAAATGGTAGAATCAGTGGGAGTGCCGAAAAATTGTTGAATCCGTGCCAGTATCGGCAAAAGGTGGAATCCGTGCGAGTACCGAAAAACTGTCCGGACCAGTTCGGAAAAATGGTAGAATGAGTGTTGGTGCCGGAAAATTGTTGAATCCGGGCCAGTATCGGCAAAAGGTGGAATCCGTGCGAGTACCGAAAAACTGTCCGGACCAGTTCGAAAAAATGGTAGAATGAGTGTGAGTGCCGGAAAATTGTTGAATCCGGGCCAGTATCGACAAAAGGTGGAATCCGTGCGAGTATAGAAAAACTGTCCGGACCAGTACGGAAAAATGGTAGAAACAGTGCGAGTACCGAAAAATTGTTGAATCCGGTCGAGTACCGGGAAAAGGTGGAATTCCTTCGAGTACCGAAAACTGTCCGGAAAAGTACGGAAAATGGTAGAATGAGTGTGAGTACCGAAAAATTGTTGCATCCGGGCCAGTATCGGGAAAAGGTGGAATCCGTGCGAGTTCCGAAAAACTGTCCGGACCAGTACGGAAAAATGGTAGAATCAGTGTGAGTGCCGGAAAATTGTTGAATCCTGGCCAGTATCGGGAAAAGGTGGAATCCGTGCGAGTACCGAAAAACTGTCCGGACTTGTACTGAAAAATGGTAGAATCAGTGGGAGTGCCGGAATATTGTTGAATCCGGGCCAGTATCGGCAAAAGGTGGAATCCGTGCGAGTACCGAAAAACTGTCCGGACCAGTACGAGAAAATGGTAGAATCAGTGGGAGTGCCGAAAAATTGTTGAATCCGGGCCAGTATCGGCAAAAGGTGGAATCCGTGCGAGTACCGAAAAACTGTCCGGACCAGTACGGAAAAATGGTAGAATCAGTGTGAGTGCCGGAAAATTGTTGAATCCTGGCCAGTATCGGGAAAAGGTGGAATCCGTGCGAGTACCGAAAAACTGTCCGGACTTGTACTGAAAAATGGTAGAATCAGTGGGAGTGCCGGAATATTGTTGAATCCGGGCCAGTATCGGCAAAAGGTGGAATCCGTGCGAGTACCGAAAAACTGTCCGGACCAGTTCGGAAAAAAGGTAAAATCAGTGGGAGTGCCGAAAAATTGTTGAATCCGGGCCAGTATCGGCAAAAGGTGGAATCCGTGCGAGTACCGAAAAACTGTCCGGACCAGTTCGGAAAAATGGTGGAATCAGTGTGAGTGCCGGAAAATTGTTGAATCCGGGCCAGTATCGGCAAAAGGTGGAATCCGTGCGAGTACCGAAAAACTGTCCGGACCAGTTCGAAAAAATGGTAGAATCAGTGTGAGTGCCGGAAAATTGTTGAATCCGGGCCAGTATAGGCAAAAGGTGCAATCCGTGCGAGTACCGAAAAACTGTCAGGACCAAATCGGAAAAATGGTAGAATGAGTGTGATAGCCGGAAAATTGTTCAATCCGGGCCAGTATCGGCAAAAGGTGGAATCCGTGCGAGTTCCGAAAAACTGTCCGGACGAGTACGGAAAAATGGTAGAATCAGTGTGAGTGCCGGAAAATTGTTGAATCCTGGCCAGTATCGGGAAAAGGTGGAATCCGTGCGAGTACCGAAAAACTGTCCGGACTTGTACTGAAAAATGGTAGAATCAGTGGGAGTGCCGGAATATTGTTGAATCCGGGCCAGTATCGGCAAAAGGTGGAATCCGTGCGAGTACCGAAAAACTGTCCGGACCAGTTCGGAAAAAAGGTAAAATCAGTGGGAGTGCCGAAAAATTGTTGAATCCGGGCCAGTATCGGCAAAAGGTGGAATCCGTGCGAGTACCGAAAAACTGTCCGGACCAGTTCGGAAAAATGGTGGAATCAGTGTGAGTGCCGGAAAATTGTTGAATCCGGGCCAGTATCGGCAAAAGGTGGAATCCGTGCGAGTACCGAAAAACTGTCCGGACCAGTTCGAAAAAATGGTAGAATCAGTGTGAGTGCCGGAAAATTGTTGAATCCGGGCCAGTATAGGCAAAAGGTGCAATCCGTGCGAGTACCGAAAAACTGTCCGGACCAGTACGGAAAAATGGTAGAATCAATGGGAGTGCCGAAAAATTGTTGAATCCGGGCCAGTATCGGCAAAAGGTGCAATCCGTGCGAGTACCGAAAAACTGTCAGGACCAAATCGGAAAAATGGTAGAATGAGTGTGATAGCCGGAAAATTGTTCAATCCGGGCCAGTATCGGCAAAAGGTGGAATCCGTGCGAGTTCCGAAAAACTGTCCGGACGAGTACGGAAAAATGGTAGAATCAGTGTGAGTGCCGGAAAATTGTTGAATCCTGGCCAGTATCGGGAAAAGGTGGAATCCGTGCGAGTACCGAAAAACTGTCCGGACTTGTACTGAAAAATGGTAGAATCAGTGGGAGTGCCGGAATATTGTTGAATCCGGGCCAGTATCGGCAAAAGGTGGAATCCGTGCGAGTACCGAAAAACTGTCCGGACCAGTTCGGAAAAATGGTAAAATCAGTGGGAGTGCCGGAAAATTGTTGAATCCGGGCCAGTATCGGCAAAAGGTGGAATCCGTGCGACTACCGAAAAACTGTCCGGACCAGTTCGAAAAAATGGTAGAATGAGTGTGATAGCCGGAAAATTGTTGAATCCGAGCCAGTATCGGCAAAAGGTGGAATCCGTGCGACTACCGAAAAACTGTCCGGACCAGTTCGAAAAAATGGTAGAATGAGTGTGAGTGCCGGAAAATTGTTGAATCCGGGCCAGTATAGGCAAAAGGTGGAATCCGTGCGCGTACCGAAAACTGTCCGGACCAGTACGGAAAAATGGTAGAAACAGTGCGAGTACCGAAAAATTGTTGAATCCGGTCGAGTACCGGGAAAAGGTGGAATTCCTTCGAGTACCGAAAACTCTCCGGACAAGTACGGAAAATGGTAGAATGAGTGTGAGTACCGAAAAATTGTTGCATCCGGGCCAGTATCGGCATAAGGTGGAATCCGTGCGAGTACCGAAAAACTGTTCGGACCAGTACGGAAAAATGGTAGAATCAATGGGAGTGCCGAAAAATTGTTGAATCCGTGCCAGTATCGGCGAAAGGTGGAATCCGTGCGAGTACCGAAAAACTGTCCGGACCAGTTCGAAAAAATGGTAGAATCAGTGGGAGTGCCGGAAAATTGTTGAATCCGGGCCAGTATCGGCAAAAGGTGGAATCCGTGCGAGTACCGAAAAACTGTCCGGACCAGTCCGGAAAAATGGTGGAATCAGTGTGAGTGCCGGAAAATTGTTGAATCCGGGCCAGTATCGGCAAAAGGTGGAATCCGTGCGAGTACCGAAAAACTGTCCGGACCAGTTCGAAAAAATAGTAGAATCAGTGTGAGTGCCGAAAAATTGTTGAATCCGGGCCAGTATCGGCAAAAGGTGCAATCCGTGCGAGTACCGAAAAACTGTCCGGACTTGTACTGAAAAATGGTAGAATCAGTGGGAGTGCCGGAATATTGTTGAATCCGGGCCAGTATCGGCAAAAGGTGGAATCCGTGCGATTACCGAAAAACTGTCCGGACCGGTTTGGAAAAAAGGTAAAATCAGTGGGAGTGCCGGAAAATTTTTGAATCCGGGCCAGTATCGGCAAAAGGTGGAATCCGTGCGAGTACCGAAAAACTGTCCGGACCAGTTCGGAAAAATGGTGGAATCAGTGTGAGTGCCGGAAAATTGTTGAATCCGGGCCAGTATCGGCAAAAGGTGGAATCCGTGCGAGTACCGAAAAACTGTCCGGACCAGTTCGAAAAAATGGTAGAATCAGTGTGAGTGCCGGAAAATTGTTGAATCCGGGCCAGTATAGGCAAAAGGTGCAATCCGTGCGAGTACCGAAAAACTGTCCGGACCAAATCGGAAAAATGGTAGAATGAGTGTGATAGCCGGAAAATTGTTCAATCCGGGCCAGTATCGGCAAAAGGTGGAATCCGTGCGAGTTCCGAAAAACTGTCCGGACCAGTACGGAAGAATGGTAGAATCAGTGTGAGTGCCGGAAAATTGTTGAATCCTGGCCAGTATCGGGAAAAGGTGGAATACGTGCGAGTACCGAAAAACTGTCCGGACTTGTACTGAAAAATGGTAGAATCAGTGGGAGTGCCGGAATATTGTTGAATCCGGGCCAGTATCGGCAAAAGGTGGAATCCGTGCGAGTACCGAAAAACTGTCCGGACCAGTTCGGAAAAATGGTAAAATCAGTGGGAGTGCCGGAAAATTGTTGAATCCGGGCCAGTATCGGCAAAAGGTGGAATCCGTGCGAGTACCGAAAAACTGTCCGGACCAGTACGAGAAAATGGTAGAATCAGTGGGAGTGCCGAAAAATTGTTGAATCCGTGCCAGTATCGGCAAAAGGTGGAATCCGTGCGAGTACCGAAAAACTGTCCGGACCAGTTCGGAAAAATGGTAGAATGAGTGTTGGTGCCGGAAAATTGTTGAATCCGGGCCAGTATCGGCAAAAGGTGGAATCCGTGCGAGTACCGAAAAACTGTCCGGACCAGTTCGAAAAAATGGTAGAATGAGTGTGAGTGCCGGAAAATTGTTGAATCCGGGCCAGTATCGACAAAAGGTGGAATCCGTGCGAGTATAGAAAAACTGTCCGGACCAGTACGGAAAAATGGTAGAAACAGTGCGAGTACCGAAAAATTGTTGAATCCGGTCGAGTACCGGGAAAAGGTGGAATTCCTTCGAGTACCGAAAACTGTCCGGAAAAGTACGGAAAATGGTAGAATGAGTGTGAGTACCGAAAAATTGTTGCATCCGGGCCAGTATCGGCAAAAGGTGGAATCCGTGCGAGTACCGAAAAACTGTCCGGACCAGTACGGAAAAATGGTAGAATCAGTGGGAGTGCCGGAAAATTGTTGAATCCGGGCCAGTATCGGCAAAAGGTGGAATCCGTGCGAGTACCGAAAAACTGTCCGGACCAGTACGAAAAAATGGTAGAATCAGTGGGAGTGCCGAAAAATTGTTGAATCCGTGCCAGTATCGGCAAAAGGTGGAATCCGTGCGAGTACCGAAAAACTGTCCGGACCAGTACGGAAAAATGGTAGAATCAGTGGGAGTGCCGGAAAATTGTTGAATCCGTGCCAGTATCGGCAAAAGGTGGAATCCGTGCGAGTACCGAAAAACTGTCCGGACCAGTACGGAAAAATGGTAGAATCAGTGTGAGTGCCGGAAAATAGTTGAATCCTGGCCAGTATCGGGAAAAGGTGGAATCCGTGCGAGTACCGAAAAACTGTCCGGACTTGTACTGAAAAATGGTAGAATCAGTGGGAGTGACGGAATATTGTTGAATCCGGGCCAGTATCGGCAAAAGGTGGAATCCGTGCGAGTACCGAAAAACTGTCCGGACCAGTTCGGAAAAATGGTAAAATCAGTGGGAGTGCCGGAAAATTGTTGAATCCGGGCCAGTATCGGCAAAAGGTGGAATCCGTGCGACTACCGAAAAACTGTCCGGACTAGTACGAAAAAATGGTAGAATCAGTGGGAGTGCCGAAAAATTGTTGAATCCGTGCCAGTATCGGCAAAAGGTGGAATCCGTGCGAGTACCGAAAAACTGTCCGGACCAGTTCGGAAAAATGGTGGAATCAGTGTGAGTGCCGGAAAATTGTTGAATCCGGGCCAGTATCGGCAAAAGGTGGAATCCGTGCGAGTACCGAAAAACTGTCCGGACCAGTTCGAAAAAATGGTAGAATCAGTGTGAGTGCCGGAAAATTGTTGAATCCGGGCCAGTATAGGCAAAAGGTGCAATCCGTGCGAGTACCGAAAAACTGTCTGGACCAGTTTGGAAAGATGGTAGAATGAGTGTGAGTGCCGGAAAATTGTTGAATCCGGGCCAGTATAGGTAAAAGGTGGAATCCGTGCGAGTACCGAAAAACTGTCCGGACCAGTTCGAAAAAATGGTAGAATCAGTGTGAGTGCCGGAAAATTGTTGAATCCGGGCCAGTATCGGCAAAAGGTGGAATCCGTGCGAGTACCGAAAAACTGTCCGGACCAGTACGGAAAAATGGTAGAATCAATGGGAGTGCCGAAAAATTGTTGAATCCGGGCCAGTATCGGCAAAAGGTGCAATCCGTGCGAGTACCGAAAAACTGTCCGGACCAGTTCGAAAAAATGGTAGAATGAGTGTGATAGCCGGAAAATTGTTGAATCCGAGCCAGTATCGGCAAAAGGTGGAATCCGTGCGACTACCGAAAAACTGTCCGGACCAGTTCGAAAAAATGGTAGAATGAGTGTGAGTGCCGGAAAATTGTTGAATCCGGGCCAGTATAGGCAAAAGGTGGAATCCGTGCGCGTACCGAAAACTGTCCGGACCAGTACGGAAAAATGGTAGAAACAGTGCGAGTACCGAAAAATTGTTGAATCCGGTCGAGTACCGGGAAAAGGTGGAATTCCTTCGAGTACCGAAAACTCTCCGGACAAGTACGGAAAATGGTAGAATGAGTGTGAGTACCGAAAAATTGTTGCATCCGGGCCAGTATCGGCATAAGGTGGAATCCGTGCGAGTACCGAAAAACTGTTCGGACCAGTACGGAAAAATGGTAGAATCAATGGGAGTGCCGAAAAATTGTTGAATCCGTGCCAGTATCGGCGAAAGGTGGAATCCGTGCGAGTACCGAAAAACTGTCCGGACCAGTTCGAAAAAATGGTAGAATCAGTGGGAGTGCCGGAAAATTGTTGAATCCGGGCCAGTATCGGCAAAAGGTGGAATCCGTGCGAGTACCGAAAAACTGTCCGGACCAGTCCGGAAAAATGGTGGAATCAGTGTGAGTGCCGGAAAATTGTTGAATCCGGGCCAGTATCGGCAAAAGGTGGAATCCGTGCGAGTACCGAAAAACTGTCCGGACCAGTTCGAAAAAATAGTAGAATCAGTGTGAGTGCCGAAAAATTGTTGAATCCGGGCCAGTATCGGCAAAAGGTGCAATCCGTGCGAGTACCGAAAAACTGTCCGGACCAGTTCGAAAAAATGGTAGAATGAGTGTGATAGCCGGAAAATTGTTGAATCCGAGCCAGTATCGGCAACAGGTGGAATCCGTGCGACTACCGAAAAACTGTCCGGACCAGTTCGAAAAAATGGTAGAATCAGTGTGAGTGCCGGAAAATTGTTGAATCCGGGCCAGTATAGGCAAAAGGTGCAATCCGTGCGAGTACCGAAAAACTGTCCGGACCAAATCGGAAAAATGGTAGAATGAGTGTGATAGCCGGAAAATTGTTCAATCCGGGCCAGTATCGGCAAAAGGTGGAATCCGTGCGAGTTCCGAAAAACTGTCCGGACCAGTACGGAAGAATGGTAGAATCAGTGTGAGTGCCGGAAAATTGTTGAATCCTGGCCAGTATCGGGAAAAGGTGGAATACGTGCGAGTACCGAAAAACTGTCCGGACTTGTACTGAAAAATGGTAGAATCAGTGGGAGTGCCGGAATATTGTTGAATCCGGGCCAGTATCGGCAAAAGGTGGAATCCGTGCGAGTACCGAAAAACTGTCCGGACCAGTTCGGAAAAATGGTAAAATCAGTGGGAGTGCCGGAAAATTGTTGAATCCGGGCCAGTATCGGCAAAAGGTGGAATCCGTGCGAGTACCGAAAAACTGTCCGGACCAGTACGAGAAAATGGTAGAATCAGTGGGAGTGCCGAAAAATTGTTGAATCCGTGCCAGTATCGGCAAAAGGTGGAATCCGTGCGAGTACCGAAAAACTGTCCGGACCAGTTCGGAAAAATGGTAGAATGAGTGTTGGTGCCGGAAAATTGTTGAATCCGGGCCAGTATCGGCAAAAGGTGGAATCCGTGCGAGTACCGAAAAACTGTCCGGACCAGTTCGAAAAAATGGTAGAATGAGTGTGAGTGCCGGAAAATTGTTGAATCCGGGCCAGTATCGACAAAAGGTGGAATCCTTGCGAGTACCGAAAAACTGTCCGGACCAGTTCGGAAAAATGGTAGAATGAGTGTTGGTGCCGGAAAATTGTTGAATCCGGGCCAGTATCGGCAAAAGGTGGAATCCGTGCGAGTACCGAAAAACTGTCCGGACCAGTTCGAAAAAATGGTAGAATGAGTGTGAGTGCCGGAAAATTGTTGAATCCGGGCCAGTATCGACAAAAGGTGGAATCCGTGCGAGTATAGAAAAACTGTCCGGACCAGTACGGAAAAATGGTAGAAACAGTGCGAGTAACGAAAAATTGTTGAATCCGGTCGAGTACCGGGAAAAGGTGGAATTCCTTCGAGTACCGAAAACTGTCCGGAAAAGTACGGAAAATGGTAGAATGAGTGTGAGTACCGAAAAATTGTTGCATCCGGGCCAGTATCGGCAAAAGGTGGAATCCGTGCGAGTACCGAAAAACTGTCCGGACCAGTACGGAAAAATGGTAGAATCAGTGGGAGTGCCGGAAAATTGTTGAATCCGGGCCAGTATCGGCAAAAGGTGGAATCCGTGCGAGTACCGAAAAACTGTCCGGACCAGTACGAGAAAATGGTAGAATCAGTGGGAGTGCCGAAAAATTGTTGAATCCGTGCCAGTATCGGCAAAAGGTGGAATCCGTGCGAGTACCGAAAAACTGTCCGGACCAGTTCGGAAAAATGGTAGAATGAGTGTTGGTGCCGGAAAATTGTTGAATCCGGGCCAGTATCGGCAAAAGGTGGAATCCGTGCGAGTACCGAAAAACTGTCCGGACCAGTTCGAAAAAATGGTAGAATGAGTGTGAGTGCCGGAAAATTGTTGAATCCGGGCCAGTATCGACAAAAGGTGGAATCCGTGCGAGTATAGAAAAACTGTCCGGACCAGTACGGAAAAATGGTAGAAACAGTGCGAGTACCGAAAAATTGTTGAATCCGGTCGAGTACCGGGAAAAGGTGGAATTCCTTCGAGTACCGAAAACTGTCCGGAAAAGTACGGAAAATGGTAGAATGAGTGTGAGTACCGAAAAATTGTTGCATCCGGGCCAGTATCGGCAAAAGGTGGAATCCGTGCGAGTACCGAAAAACTGTCCGGACCAGTACGGAAAAATGGTAGAATCAGTGGGAGTGCCGGAAAATTGTTGAATCCGGGCCAGTATCGGCAAAAGGTGGAATCCGTGCGAGTACCGAAAAACTGTCCGGACCAGTACGAAAAAATGGTAGAATCAGTGGGAGTGCCGAAAAATTGTTGAATCCGTGCCAGTATCGGCAAAAGGTGGAATCCGTGCGAGTACCGAAAAACTGTCCGGACCAGTACGGAAAAATGGTAGAATCAGTGGGAGTGCCGGAAAATTGTTGAATCCGGGCCAGTATCGGCAAAAGGTGGAATCCGTGCGAGTACCGAAAAACTGTCCGGACCAGTACGGAAAAATGGTAGAATCAGTGTGAGTGCCGAAAAATAGTTGAATCCTGGCCAGTATCGGGAAAAGGTGGAATCCGTGCGAGTACCGAAAAACTGTCCGGACTTGTACTGAAAAATGGTAGAATCAGTGGGAGTGCCGGAATATTGTTGAATCCGGGCCAGTATCGGCAAAAGGTGGAATCCGTGCGAGTACCGAAAAACTGTCCGGACCAGTTCGGAAAAATGGTAAAATCAGTGGGAGTGCCGGAAAATTGTTGAATCCGGGCCAGTATCGGCAAAAGGTGGAATCCGTGCGACTACCGAAAAACTGTCCGGACTAGTACGAAAAAATGGTAGAATCAGTGGGAGTGCCGAAAAATTGTTGAATCGGTGCCAGTATCGGCAAAAGGTGGAATCCGTGCGAGTACCGAAAAACTGTCCGGACCAGTTCGAAAAAATGGTAGAATGAGTGTGAGTGCCGGAAAATTGTTGAATCCGGGCCAGTATAGGCAAAAGGTGGAATCCGTGCGCGTACCGAAAACTGTCCGGACCAGTACGGAAAAATGGTAGAAACAGTGCGAGTACCGAAAAATTGTTGAATCCGGTCGAGTACCGGGAAAAGGTGGAATTCCTTCGAGTACCGAAAACTCTCCGGACAAGTACGGAAAATGGTAGAATGAGTGTGAGTACCGAAAAATTGTTGCATCCGGGCCAGTATCGGCAAAAGGTGGAATCCGTGCGAGTACCGAAAAACTGTTCGGACCAGTACGGAAAAATGGTAGAATCAATGGGAGTGCCGAAAAATTGTTGAATCCGTGCCAGTATCGGCGAAAGGTGGAATCCGTGCGAGTACCGAAAAACTGTCCGGACCAGTCCGGAAAAATGGTGGAATCAGTGTGAGTACCGGAAAATTGTTGAATCCGGGCCAGTATCGGCAAAAGGTGGAATCCGTGCGAGTACCGAAAAACTGTCCGGACGAGTACGGAAAAATGGTAGAATCAGTGGGAGTGCCGGAAAATTGTTGAATCCTGGCCAGTATCGGCAAAAGGTGGAATCCGTGCGAGTACCGAAAAACTGTCCGGACGAGTACGGAAAAATGGTAGAATCAGTGGGAGTGCCGGAAAATTGTTGAATCCGGGCCAGTATCGGCAAAAGGTGGAATCCGTGCGAGTACCGAAAAACTGTCCGGACCAGTTCGAAAAAATGGTAGAATGAGTGTGAGTGCCGGAAAATTGTTGAATCCGGGCCAGTATCGACAAAAGGTGGAATCCGTGCGAGTATAGAAAAACTGTCCGGACCAGTACGGAAAAATGGTAGAAACAGTGCGAGTACCGAAAAATTGTTGAATCCGGTCGAGTACCGGGAAAAGGTGGAATTCCTTCGACTACCGAAAACTGTCCGGACAAGTACGGAAAATGGTAGAATGAGTGTGAGTACCGAAAAATTGTTGCATCCGGGCCAGTATCGGCAAAAGGTGGAATCCGTGCGAGTACCGAAAAACTGTCCGGACCAGTTCGAAAAAATAGTAGAATCAGTGTGAGTGCCGAAAAATTGTTGAATCCGGGCCAGTATCGGCAAAAGGTGCAATCCGTGCGAGTACCGAAAAACTGTCCGGACCAGTTCGAAAAAATGGTAGAATGAGTGTGATAGCCGGAAAATTGTTGAATCCGAGCCAGTATCGGCAAAAGGTGGAATCCGTGCAAGTTCCGAAAAACTGTCTGGACCAGTTCGGAAAGATGGTAGAATGAGTGTGAGTGCCGGAAAATTGTTGAATCCGGGCCAGTATAGCATAAGGTGGAATCCGTGCGCGTACCGAAAAACTGTCCGGACCAGTACGGAAAAATGGTAGAAACTGTGCGAGTACCGAAAAATTGTTGAATCCGGTCGAGTACCGGGAAAAGGTGGAATTCCTTCGACTACCGAAAACTGTCCGGACAAGTACGGAAAATGGTAGAATGAGTGTGAGTACCGAAAAATTGTTGCATCCGGGCCAGTATCGGCAAAAGGTGGAATCCGTGCGAGTACCGAAAAACTGTCCGGACCAGTACGGAAAAATGGTAGAATCAATGGGAGTGCCGAAAAATTGTTGAATCCGTGCCAGTATCGGCGAAAGGTGGAATCCGTGCGAGTACCGAAAAACTGTCGGGACCAGTTCGGAAAAATGGTAGAATGAGTGTAAGTACCGGAAAATTGTTGCATCCGGGCCAGTATCGGCAAAAGGTGGAATCCGTGCGAGTACCGAAAAACTGTCCGGACCAGTACGGAAAAATGGTAGAATCAGTGGGAGTGCCGGAAAATTGTTGAATCCGGGCCAGTATCGGCAAAAGGTGGAATCCGTGCGAGTACCGAAAAACTGTTCGGACCAGTACGAAAAAATGGTAGAATCAGTGGGAGTGCCGAAAAATTGTTGAATCCGTGCCAGTATCGGCAAAAGGTGGAATCCGTGCGAGTACCGAAAAACTGTCCGGACCAGTTCGAAAAAATGGTTGAATCAGTGTGAGTGCCGGAAAATTGTTGAATCCGGGCCAGTATCGGCAAAAGGTGGAATCCGTGCGAGTACCGAAAAACTGTCCGGACCAGTACGGAAAAATGGTAGAATCAATGGGAGTGCCGAAAAATTGTTGAATCCGGGCCAGTATCGGCAAAAGGTGCAATCCGTGCGAGTACCGAAAAACTGTCCGGACCAGTTCGAAAAAATGGTAGAATGAGTGTGATAGCCGACAAATTGTTGAATCCGAGCCAGTATCGGCAAAAGGTGGAATCCGTGCGAGTTGCGAAAAACTGTCTGGACCAGTTCGGAAAGATGGTAGAATGAGTGTGAGTGCCGGAAAATTGTTTAATCCGGGCCAGTATAGGCAAAAGGTGGAATCCGTGCGAGTACCGAAAAACTGTCCGGACCAGTTCGAAAAAATGGTAGAATGAGTGTGAGTGCCGGAAAATTGTTGAATCCGGGCCAGTATAGGTAAAAGGTGGAATCCGTGCGAGTACCGAAAAACTGTCCGGACCAAATCGGAAAAATGGTAGAATGAGTGTGATAGCCGGAAAATTGTTCAATCCGGGCCAGTATCGGCAAAAGGTGGAATCCGTGCGAGTACCGAAAAACTGTCCGGACCAGTTCGGAAAAATGGTAAAATCAGTGGGAGTGCCGGAAAATTGTTGAATCCGGGCCAGTATCGGCAAAAGGTGGAATCCGTGCGAGTACCGAAAAACTGTCCGGACTAGTACGAAAAAATGGTAGAATCAGTGGGAGTGCCGAAAAATTGTTGAATCCGTGCCAGTATCGGCAAAAGGTGGAATCCGTGCGAGTACCGAAAAACTGTCCGGACCAGTTCGGAAAAATGGTGGAATCAGTGTGAGTGCCGGAAAATTGTTGAATCCGGGCCAGTATCGGCAAAAGGTGGAATCCGTGCGAGTACCGAAAAACTGTCCGGACCAGTTCGAAAAAATGGTAGAATGAGTGTGAGTGCCGGAAAATTGTTGAATCCGGGCCAGTATAGGTAAAAGGTGGAATCCGTGCGCGTACCGAAAACTGTCCGGACCAGTACGGAAAAATGGTAGAAACAGTGCGAGTACCGAAAAATTGTTGAATCCGGTCGAGTACCGGGAAAAGGTGGAATTCCTTCGAGTACCGAAAACTGTCCGGACAAGTACGGAAAATGGTAGAATGAGTGTGAGTACCGAAAAATTGTTGCATCCGGGCCAGTATCGGCAAAAGGTGGAATCCGTGCGAGTACCGAAAAACTGTCCGGACCAGTACGAAAAAATGGTAGAATCAATGGGAGTGCCGAAAAATTGTTGAATCCGTGCCAGTATCGGCGAAAGGTGGAATCCGTGCGAGTACCGAAAAACTGTCGGGACCAGTTCGGAAAAATGGTAGAATGAGTGTGAGTACCGGAAAATTGTTGCATCCGGGCCAGTATCGGCAAAAGGTGGAATCCGTGCGAGTACCGAAAAACTGTCCGGACCAGTACGGAAAAATGGTAGAATCAATGGGAGTGCCGAAAAATTGTTGAATCCGTGCCAGTATCGGCGAAAGGTGGAATCCGTGCGAGTACCGAAAAACTGTCGGGACCAGTTCGAAAAAATGGTAGAATGAGTGTGAGTACCGGAAAATTGTTGCATCCGGGCCAGTATCGGCAAAAGGTGCAATCCGTGCGAGTACCGAAAAACTGTCCAGACCAGTTCGAAAAAATGGTAGAATCAGTTGGAGTGCCGAAAAATTGTTGAATCCGTGCCAGTATCGGCAAAAGGTGGAATCCGTGCGAGTACCGAAAAACTGTCCGGACCAGTTCGAAAAAATGGTGGAATCAGTGTGAGTGCCGGAAAATTGTTGAATCCGGGCCAGTATCGGCAAAAGGTGGAATCCGTGCGAGTACCGAAAAACTGTCCGGACCAGTACGGAAAAATGGTAGAATCAATGGGAGTGCCGAAAAATTGTTGAATCCGGGCCAGTATCGGCAAAAGGTGCAATCCGTGCGAGTACCGAAAAACTGTCCGGACCAGTTCGAAAAAATGGTAGAATGAGTGTGATAGCCGAAAAATTGTTGAATCCGAGCCAGTATCGGCAAAAGGTGGAATCCGTGCGAGTTCCGAAAAACTGTCTGGACCAGTTCGGAAAGATGGTAGAATGAGTGTGAGTGCCGGAAAATTGTTGAATCCGGGCCAGTATAGGCAAAAGGTGGAATCCGTGCGAGTACCGAAAAACTGTCCGGACCAGTTCGAAAAAATGGTAGAATGAGTGTGAGTGCCGGAAAATTGTTGAATCCGGGCCAGTATAGGTAAAAGGTGGAATCCGTGCGAGTACCGAAAAACTGTCCGGACCAAATCGGAAAAATGGTAGAATGAGTGTGATAGCCGGAAAATTGTTCAATCCGGGCCAGTATCGGCAAAAGGTGGAATCCGTGCGAGTACCGAAAAACTGTCCGGACCACTACGGAAAAATGGTAGAATCAATGGGAGTGCCGAAAAATTGTTGAATCCGGGCCAGTATCGGCAAAAGGTGCAATCCGTGCGAGAACCGAAAAACTGTCCGGACCAGTTCGAAAAAATGGTAGAATGAGTGTGATAGCCGAAAAATTGTTGAATCCGAGCCAGTATCGGCAAAAGGTGGAATCCGTGCGAGTTTCGAAAAACTGTCTGGACCAGTTCGGAAAGATGGTAGAATCAATGGGAGTGCCGAAAAATTGTTGAATCCGGGCCAGTATCGGCAAAAGGAGCAATCCGTGCGAGTACCGAAAAACTGTCCGGACCAGTTCGAAAAAATGGTAGAATGAGTGTGATAGCCGAAAAATTGTTGAATCCGAGCCAGTAACGGCAAAAGGTGGAATCCGTGCGAGTTCCGAAAAACTGTCTGGACCAGTTCGGAAAGATGGTAGAATGAGTGTGAGTGCCGGAAAATTGTTGAATCCGGGCCAGTATAGGCAAAAGGTGGAATCCGTGCGAGTACCGAAAAACTGTCCGGACCAGTTCGAAAAAATGGTAGAATCAGTGTGAGTGCCGGAATATTGTTGAATCCGGGCCAGTATCGGCAAAAGTTGGAATCCGTGCGAGTACCGAAAAACAGTCCGGACCAGTTCGAAAAAATGGTAGAATCAGTGTGAGTGCCGGAATATTGTTGATTCCGAGCCAGTAACGGCAAAAGGTGGAATCCGTGCGAGTTCCGAAAAACTGTCTGGACCAGTTCGGAAAGATGGTAGAATGAGTGTGAGTGCCGGAAAATTGTTGAATCCGGGCCAGTATAGGCAAAAGGTGGAATCCGTGCGAGTACCGAAAAACTGTCCGGACCAGTTCGAAAAAATGGTAGAATCAGTGTGAGTGCCGGAATATTGTTGAATCCGGGCCAGTATCGGCAAAAGTTGGAATCCGTGCGAGTACCGAAAAACAGTCCGGACCAGTTCGGAAAAATGGTAGAATCAGTGGGAGTGCCGGAAAATTGTTGAATCCGGGCCAGTATCGGCAAAAGGTGGAATCCGTGCGAGTACCGAAAAACTGTCCGGACCAGTACGAAAAAATGGTAGAATCAGTGGGAGTGCCGAAAAATTGTTGAATCCGTGCCAGTATCGGCAAAAGGTGGAATCCGTGCGAGTACCGAAAAACTGTCCGGACCAGTTCGGAAAAATGGTGGAATCAGTGTGAGTGCCGGAAAATTGTTGAATCCGGGCCAGTATCGGCAAAAGGTGGAATCCGTGCGAGTACCGAAAAACTGTCCGGACCAGTACGGAAAAATGGTAGAATCAATGGGAGTGCCGAAAAATTGTTGAATCCGGGCCAGTATCGGCAAAAGGTGCAATCCGTGCGAGTACCGAAAAACTGTCCGGACCAGTTCGAAAAAATGGTAGAATGAGTGTGATAGCCGAAAAATTGTTGAATCCGAGCCAGTATCGGCAAAAGGTGGAATCCGTGCGAGTTCCGAAAAACTGTCTGGACCAGTTCGGAAAAATGGTAGAATCAATGGGAGTGCCGAAAAATTGTTGAATCCGGGCCAGTATCGGCAAAAGGTGCAATCCGTGCGAGTACCGAAAAACTGTCCGGACCAGTTCGAAAAAATGGTAGAATGAGTGTGATAGCCGAAAAATTGTTGAATCCGAGCCAGTATCGGCAAAAGGTGGAATCCGTGCGAGTTCCGAAAAACTGTCTGGACCAGTTCGGAAAGATGGTAGAATGAGTGTGAGTGCCGGAAAATTGTTGAATCCGGGCCAGTATAGGCAAAAGGTGGAATCCGTGCGAGTACCGAAAAACTGTCCGGACCAGTTCGAAAAAATGGTAGAATCAGTGTGAGTGCCGGAATATTGTTGAATCCGGGCCAGTATCGGCAAAAGTTGGAATCCGTGCGAGTACCGAAAAACTGTCCGGACCAGTTCGGAAAAATGGTAGAATCAGTGTGAGTGCCGGAAAATTGTTGAATCCGGGCCAGTATCGGCAAAAGGTGGAATCCGTGCGAGTACCGAAAAACTGTCCGGACCAGTACGAAAAAATGGTAGAATCAGTGGGAGTGCCGAAAAATTTTTGAATCCGTGCCAGTATCGGCAAAAGGTGGAATCCGTGCTAGTACCGAAAAACTATCCGGACCAGTTCGGAAAAATGGTGGAATCAGTGTGAGTGCCGGAAAATTGTTGAATCCGGGCCAGTATCGGCAAAAGGTGGAATCCGTGCGAGTACCGAAAAACTGTCCGGACCAGTACGGAAAAATGGTAGAATCAGTGTGAGTGCCGGAAAATTGTTGAATCCTGGCCAGTATCGGGAAAAGGTGGAATCCGTGCGAGTACCGAAAAACTGTTCGGACTTGTACTGAAAAATGGTAGAATCAGTGGGAGTGCCGGAATATTGTTGAATCTGGGCCAGTATCGGCAAAAGGTGGAATCCGTGCGAGTACCGAAAAACTGTCCGGACCAGTTCGGAAAAAAGGTAAAATCAGTGGGAGTGCCGGAAAATTGTTGAATCCGGGCCAGTATCGGCAAAAGGTGGAATCCGTGCGAGTACCGAAAAACTGTCCGGACCAGTTCGAAAAAATGGTAGAATGAGTGTGAGTGCCGGAAAATTGTTGAATCCGGGCCAGTATAGGCAAAAGGTGGAATCCGTGCGCGTACCGAAAACTGTCCGGACCAGTACGGAAAAATGGTAGAAACAGTGCGAGTACCGAAAAATTGTTGAATCCGGTCGAGTACCGGGAAAAGGTGGAATTCCTTCGAGTACCGAAAACTGTCCGGACAAGTACGGAAAATGGTAGAATGAGTGTGAGTATCGAAAAATTGTTGCATCCGGGCCAGTATCGGCAAAAGGTGGAATCCGTGCGAGTACCGAAAAACTGTCCGGACCAGTACGGAAAAATGGTCGAATCAATGGGAGTGCCGAAAAATTGTTGAATCCGTGCCAGTATCGGCGAAAGGTGGAATCCGTGCGAGTACCGAAAAACTGTCGGGACCAGTTCGGAAAAATGGTAGAATGAGTGTGAGTACCGGAAAATTGTTGCATCCGGGCCAGTATCGGCAAAAGGTGGAATCCGTGCGAGTACCGAAAAACTGTCCGGACCAGTTCGAAAAAATGGTAGAATCAGTGTGAGTGCCGGAATATTGTTGAATCCGGGCCAGTATCGGCAAAAGTTGGAATCCGTGCGAGTACCGAAAAACAGTCCGGACCAGTTCGAAAAAATGGTAGAATCAGTGTGAGTGCCGGAATATTGTTGATTCCGAGCCAGTATCGGCAAAAGGTGGAATCCGTGCGAGTTCCGAAAAACTGTCTGGACCAGTTCGGAAAGATGGTAGAATGAGTGTGAGTGCCGGAAAATTGTTGAATCCGGGCCAGTATAGGCAAAAGGTGGAATCCGTGCGAGTACCGAAAAACTGTCCGGACCAGTTCGAAAAAATGGTAGAATCAGTGTGAGTGCCGGAATATTGTTGAATCCGGGCCAGTATCGGCAAAAGTTGGAATCCGTGCGAGTACCGAAAAACAGTCCGGACCAGTTCGGAAAAATGGTAGAATCAGTGGGAGTGCCGGAAAATTGTTGAATCCGGGCCAGTATCGGCAAAAGGTGGAATCCGTGCGAGTACCGAAAAACTGTCCGGACCAGTACGAAAAAATGGTAGAATCAGTGGGAGTGCCGAAAAATTGTTGAATCCGTGCCAGTATCGGCAAAAGGTGGAATCCGTGCGAGTACCGAAAAACTGTCCGGACCAGTTCGGAAAAATGGTGGAATCAGTGTGAGTGCCGGAAAATTGTTGAATCCGGGCCAGTATCGGCAAAAGGTGGAATCCGTGCGAGTACCGAAAAACTGTCCGGACCAGTACGGAAAAATGGTAGAATCAATGGGAGTGCCGAAAAATTGTTGAATCCGGGCCAGTATCGGCAAAAGGTGCAATCCGTGCGAGTACCGAAAAACTGTCCGGACCAGTTCGAAAAAATGGTAGAATGAGTGTGATAGCCGAAAAATTGTTGAATCCGAGCCAGTATCGGCAAAAGGTGGAATCCGTGCGAGTTCCGAAAAACTGTCTGGACCAGTTCGGAAAAATGGTAGAATCAATGGGAGTGCCGAAAAATTGTTGAATCCGGGCCAGTATCGGCAAAAGGTGCAATCCGTGCGAGTACCGAAAAACTGTCCGGACCAGTTCGAAAAAATGGTAGAATGAGTGTGATAGCCGAAAAATTGTTGAATCCGAGCCAGTATCGGCAAAAGGTGGAATCCGTGCGAGTTCCGAAAAACTGTCTGGACCAGTTCGGAAAGATGGTAGAATGAGTGTGAGTGCCGGAAAATTGTTGAATCCGGGCCAGTATAGGCAAAAGGTGGAATCCGTGCGAGTACCGAAAAACTGTCCGGACCAGTTCGAAAAAATGGTAGAATCAGTGTGAGTGCCGGAATATTGTTGAATCCGGGCCAGTATCGGCAAAAGTTGGAATCCGTGCGAGTACCGAAAAACTGTCCGGACCAGTTCGGAAAAATGGTAGAATCAGTGTGAGTGCCGGAAAATTGTTGAATCCGGGCCAGTATCGGCAAAAGGTGGAATCCGTGCGAGTACCGAAAAACTGTCCGGACCAGTACGAAAAAATGGTAGAATCAGTGGGAGTGCCGAAAAATTTTTGAATCCGTGCCAGTATCGGCAAAAGGTGGAATCCGTGCTAGTACCGAAAAACTATCCGGACCAGTTCGGAAAAATGGTGGAATCAGTGTGAGTGCCGGAAAATTGTTGAATCCGGGCCAGTATCGGCAAAAGGTGGAATCCGTGCGAGTACCGAAAAACTGTCCGGACCAGTACGGAAAAATGGTAGAATCAGTGTGAGTGCCGGAAAATTGTTGAATCCTGGCCAGTATCGGGAAAAGGTGGAATCCGTGCGAGTACCGAAAAACTGTTCGGACTTGTACTGAAAAATGGTAGAATCAGTGGGAGTGCCGGAATATTGTTGAATCTGGGCCAGTATCGGCAAAAGGTGGAATCCGTGCGAGTACCGAAAAACTGTCCGGACCAGTTCGGAAAAAAGGTAAAATCAGTGGGAGTGCCGGAAAATTGTTGAATCCGGGCCAGTATCGGCAAAAGGTGGAATCCGTGCGAGTACCGAAAAACTGTCCGGACCAGTTCGAAAAAATGGTAGAATGAGTGTGAGTGCCGGAAAATTGTTGAATCCGGGCCAGTATAGGCAAAAGGTGGAATCCGTGCGCGTACCGAAAACTGTCCGGACCAGTACGGAAAAATGGTAGAAACAGTGCGAGTACCGAAAAATTGTTGAATCCGGTCGAGTACCGGGAAAAGGTGGAATTCCTTCGAGTACCGAAAACTGTCCGGACAAGTACGGAAAATGGTAGAATGAGTGTGAGTATCGAAAAATTGTTGCATCCGGGCCAGTATCGGCAAAAGGTGGAATCCGTGCGAGTACCGAAAAACTGTCCGGACCAGTACGGAAAAATGGTCGAATCAATGGGAGTGCCGAAAAATTGTTGAATCCGTGCCAGTATCGGCGAAAGGTGGAATCCGTGCGAGTACCGAAAAACTGTCGGGACCAGTTCGGAAAAATGGTAGAATGAGTGTGAGTACCGGAAAATTGTTGCATCCGGGCCAGTATCGGCAAAAGGTGGAATCCGTGCGAGTACCGAAAAACTGTCCGGACCAGTACGGAAAAATGGTAGAATCAGTGGGAGTGCCGGAAAATTGTTGAATCCGGGCCAGTATCGGCAAAAGGTGGAATCCGTGCGAGTACCGAAAAACTGTCCGGACCGGTTCGGAAAAATGGTGGAATGAGTGTGAGTGCCGGAAAATTGTTGAATCCGGGCCAGTATCGGCAAAAGGTGGAATCCGTGCGAGTACCGAAAAACTGTTCGGACCAGTTCGAAAAAATGGTAGAATGAGTGTGAGTGCCGGAAAATTGTTGAATCCGGGCCAGTATAGGCAAAAGGTGGAATCCGTGCGCGTACCGAAAACTGTCCGGACCAGTACGGAAAAATGGTAGAAACAGTGCGAGTACCGCAAAATTGTTGAATCCGGTCGAGTACCGGGAAAAGGTGGAATTCCTTCGAGTACCGAAAACTGTCCGGAAAAGTACGGAAAATGGTAGAATGAGTGTGAGTACCGAAAAATTGTTGCATCCGGGCCAGTATCGGCAAAAGGTGGAATCCGTGCGAGTACCGAAAAACTGTCCGGACCAGTACGGAAAAATGGTAGAATCAATGGGAGTGCCGAAAAATTGTTGAATCCGTGCCAGTATCGGCGAAAGGTGGAATCCGTGCGAGTACCGAAAAACTGTCCGGACCAGTTCGGAAAAATGGTAGAATGAGTGTGATAGCCGGAAAATTGTTGAATCCGGGCCAGTATCGGCAAAAGGTGGAATCCGTGCGAGTACCGAAAAACTGTCCGGACCAGTTCGGAAAAATGGTGGAATGAGTGTGAGTGCCGGAAAATTGTTGAATCCGGGCCAGTATCGGCAAAAGGTGGAATCCGTGCGAGTACCGAAAAACTGTTCGGACCAGTTCGAAAAAATGGTAGAATGAGTGTGAGTGCCGGAAAATTGTTGAATCCGGGCCAGTATAGGCAAAAGGTGGAATCCGTGCGCGTACCGAAAACTGTCCGGACCAGTACGGAAAAATGGTAGAAACAGTGCGAGTACCGAAAAATTGTTGAATCCGGTCGAGTACCGGGAAAAGGTGGAATTCCTTCGAGTACCGAAAACTGTCCGGAAAAGTACGGAAAATGGTAGAATGAGTGTGAGTACCGAAAAATTGTTGCATCCGGGCCAGTATCGGCAAAAGGTGGAATCCGTGCGAGTACCGAAAAACTGTCCGGACCAGTACGGAAAAATGGTCGAATCAATGGGAGTGCCGAAAAATTGTTGAATCCGTGCCAGTATCGGCGAAAGGTGGAATCCGTGCGAGTACCGAAAAACTGTCGGGACCAGTTCGGAAAAATGGTAGAATGAGTGTGAGTACCGGAAAATTGTTGCATCCGGGCCAGTATCGGCAAAAGGTGGAATCCGTGCGAGTACCGAAAAACTGTCCGGACCAGTACGGAAAAATGGTAGAATCAGTGGGAGTGCCGGAAAATTGTTGAATCCGGGCCAGTATCGGCAAAAGGTGGAATCCGTGCGAGTACCGAAAAACTGTCCGGACCAGTACGGAAAAATGGTAGAATCAGTGTGAGTGCCGGAAAATTGTTGAATCCTGGCCAGTATCGGGAAAAGGTGGAATCCGTGCGAGTACCGAAAAACTGTTCGGACTTGTACTGAAAAATGGTAGAATCAGTGGGAGTGCCGGAATATTGTTGAATCTGGGCCAGTATCGGCAAAAGGTGGAATCCGTGCGAGTACCGAAAAACTGTCCGGACCAGTTCGGAAAAAAGGTAAAATCAGTGGGAGTGCCGGAAAATTGTTGAATCCGGGCCAGTATCGGCAAAAGGTGGAATCCGTGCGAGTACCGAAAAACTGTCCGGACCAGTTCGAAAAAATGGTAGAATGAGTGTGAGTGCCGGAAAATTGTTGAATCCGGGCCAGTATAGGCAAAAGGTGGAATCCGTGCGCGTACCGAAAACTGTCCGGACCAGTACGGAAAAATGGTAGAAACAGTGCGAGTACCGAAAAATTGTTGAATCCGGTCGAGAACCGGGAAAAGGTGGAATTCCTTCGAGTACCGAAAACTGTCCGGACAAGTACGGAAAATGGTAGAATGAGTGTGAGTATCGAAAAATTGTTGCATCCGGGCCAGTATCGGCAAAAGGTGGAATCCGTGCGAGTACCGAAAAACTGTCCGGACCAGTACGGAAAAATGGTCGAATCAATGGGAGTGCCGAAAAATTGTTGAATCCGTGCCAGTATCGGCGAAAGGTGGAATCCGTGCGAGTACCGAAAAACTGTCGGGACCAGTTCGGAAAAATGGTAGAATGAGTGTGAGTACCGGAAAATTGTTGCATCCGGGCCAGTATCGGCAAAAGGTGGAATCCGTGCGAGTACCGAAAAACTGTCCGGACCAGTACGGAAAAATGGTAGAATCAGTGGGAGTGCCGGAAAATTGTTGAATCCGGGCCAGTATCGGCAAAAGGTGGAATCCGTGCGAGTACCGAAAAACTGTCCGGACCAGTTCGGAAAAATGGTGGAATGAGTGTGAGTGCCGGAAAATTGTTGAATCCGGGCCAGTATCGGCAAAAGGTGGAATCCGTGCGAGTACCGAAAAACTGTTCGGACCAGTTCGAAAAAATGGTCGAATGAGTGTGAGTGCCGGAAAATTGTTGAATCCGGGCCAGTATAGGCAAAAGGTGGAATCCGTGCGCGTACCGAAAACTGTCCGGACCAGTACGGAAAAATGGTAGAAACAGTGCGAGTACCGAAAAATTGTTGAATCCGGTCGAGTACCGGGAAAAGGTGGAATTCCTTCGAGTACCGAAAACTGTCCGGAAAAGTATGGAAAATGGTAGAATGAGTGTGAGTACCGAAAAATTGTTGCATCCGGGCCAGTATCGGCAAAAGGTGGAATCCGTGCGAGTACCGAAAAACTGTCCGGACCAGTACGGAAAAATGGTAGAATCAATGGGAGTGCCGAAAAATTGTTGAATCCGTGCCAGTATCGGCGAAAGGTGGAATCCGTGCGAGTACCGAAAAACTGTCGGGACCAGTTCGGAAAAATGGTAGAATGAGTGTGAGTACCGGAAAATTGTTGAATCCGGGCCAGTATAGGCAAAAGGTGGAATCCGTGCGAGTACCGAAAAACTGTCCGGACCAGTTCGAAAAAATGGTAGAATGAGTGTGAGTGCCGGAAAATTGTTGAATCCGGGCCAGTATAGGTAAAAGGTGGAATCCGTGCGAGTACCGAAAAACTGTCCGGACCAAATCGGAAAAATGGTAGAATGAGTGTGATAGCCGGAAAATTGTTCAATCCGGGCCAGTATCGGCAAAAGGTGGAATCCGTGCGAGTACCGAAAAACTGTCCGGACCAGTTCGGAAAAATGGTAAAATCAGTGGGAGTGCCGGAAAATTGTTGAATCCGGGCCAGTATCGGCAAAAGGTGGAATCCGTGCGAGTACCGAAAAACTGTCCGGACTAGTACGAAAAAATGGTAGAATCAGTGGGAGTGCCGAAAAATTGTTGAATCCGTGCCAGTATCGGCAAAAGGTGGAATCCGTGCGAGTACCGAAAAACTGTCCGGACCAGTTCGGAAAAATGGTGGAATCAGTGTGAGTGCCGGAAAATTGTTGAATCCGGGCCAGTATCGGCAAAAGGTGGAATCCGTGCGAGTACCGAAAAACTGTCCGGACCAGTTCGAAAAAATGGTAGAATGAGTGTGAGTGCCGGAAAATTGTTGAATCCGGGCCAGTATAGGTAAAAGGTGGAATCCGTGCGCGTACCGAAAACTGTCCGGACCAGTACGGAAAAATGGTAGAAACAGTGCGAGTACCGAAAAATTGTTGAATCCGGTCGAGTACCGGGAAAAGGTGGAATTCCTTCGAGTACCGAAAACTGTCCGGACAAGTACGGAAAATGGTAGAATGAGTGTGAGTACCGAAAAATTGTTGCATCCGGGCCAGTATCGGCAAAAGGTGGAATCCGTGCGAGTACCGAAAAACTGTCCGGACCAGTACGAAAAAATGGTAGAATCAATGGGAGTGCCGAAAAATTGTTGAATCCGTGCCAGTATCGGCGAAAGGTGGAATCCGTGCGAGTACCGAAAAACTGTCGGGACCTGTTCGGAAAAATGGTAGAATGAGTGTGAGTACCGGAAAATTGTTGCATCCGGGCCAGTATCGGCAAAAGGTGGAATCCGTGCGAGTACCGAAAAACTGTCCGGACCAGTACGGAAAAATGGTAGAATCAATGGGAGTGCCGAAAAATTGTTGAATCCGTGCCAGTATCGGCGAAAGGTGGAATCCGTGCGAGTACCGAAAAACTGTCGGGACCAGTTCGAAAAAATGGTAGAATGAGTGTGAGTACCGGAAAATTGTTGCATCCGGGCCAGTATCGGCAAAAGGTGCAATCCGTGCGAGTACCGAAAAACTGTCCGGACCAGTTCGAAAAAATGGTAGAATCAGTTGGAGTGCCGAAAAATTGTTGAATCCGTGCCAGTATCGGCAAAAGGTGGAATCCGTGCGAGTACCGAAAAACTGTCCGGACCAGTTCGAAAAAATGGTAGAATGAGTGTGATAGCCGAAAAATTGTTGAATCCGAGCCAGTATCGGCAAAAGGTGGAATCCGTGCGAGTTCCGAAAAACTGTCTGGACCAGTTCGGAAAGATGGTAGAATCAATGGGAGTGCCGAAAAATTGTTGAATCCGGGCCAGTATCGGCAAAAGGTGCAATCCGTGCGAGTACCGAAAAACTGTCCGGACCAGTTCGAAAAAATGGTAGAATGAGTGTGATAGCCGAAAAATTGTTGAATCCGAGCCAGTATCGGCAAAAGGTGGAATCCGTGCGAGTTCCGAAAAACTGTCTGGACCAGTTCGGAAAGATGGTAGAATGAGTGTGAGTGCCGGAAAATTGTTGAATCCGGGCCAGTATAGGCAAAAGGTGGAATCCGTGCGAGTACCGAAAAACTGTCCGGACCAGTTCGAAAAAATGGTAGAATGAGTGTGAGTGCCGGAAAATTGTTGAATCCGGGCCAGTATAGGTAAAAGGTGGAATCCGTGCGAGTACCGAAAAACTGTCCGGACCAAATCGGAAAAATGGTAGAATGAGTGTGATAGCCGGAAAATTGTTCAATCCGGGCCAGTATCGGCAAAAGGTGGAATCCGTGCGAGTACCGAAAAACTGTCCGGACCACTACGGAAAAATGGTAGAATCAATGGGAGTGCCGAAAAATTGTTGAATCCGGGCCAGTATCGGCAAAAGGTGCAATCCGTGCGAGTACCGAAAAACTGTCCGGACCAGTTCGAAAAAATGGTAGAATGAGTGTGATAGCCGAAAAATTGTTGAATCCGAGCCAGTATCGGCAAAAGGTGGAATCCGTGCGAGTTTCGAAAAACTGTCTGGACCAGTTCGGAAAGATGGTAGAATCAATGGGAGTGCCGAAAAATTGTTGAATCCGGGCCAGTATCGGCAAAAGGAGCAATCCGTGCGAGTACCGAAAAACTGTCCGGACCAGTTCGAAAAAATGGTAGAATGAGTGTGATAGCCGAAAAATTGTTGAATCCGAGCCAGTAACGGCAAAAGGTGGAATCCGTGCGAGTTCCGAAAAACTGTCTGGACCAGTTCGGAAAGATGGTAGAATGAGTGTGAGTGCCGGAAAATTGTTGAATCCGGGCCAGTATAGGCAAAAGGTGGAATCCGTGCGAGTACCGAAAAACTGTCCGGACCAGTTCGAAAAAATGGTAGAATCAGTGTGAGTGCCGGAATATTGTTGAATCCGGGCCAGTATCGGCAAAAGTTGGAATCCGTGCGAGTACCGAAAAACAGTCCGGACCAGTTCGGAAAAATGGTAGAATCAGTGGGAGTGCCGGAAAATTGTTGAATCCGGGCCAGTATCGGCAAAAGGTGGAATCCGTGCGAGTACCGAAAAACTGTCCGGACCAGTACGAAAAAATGGTAGAATCAGTGGGAGTGCCGAAAAATTGTTGAATCCGTGCCAGTATCGGCAAAAGGTGGAATCCGTGCGAGTACCGAAAAACTGTCCGGACCAGTTCGGAAAAATGGTGGAATCAGTGTGAGTGCCGGAAAATTGTTGAATCCGGGCCAGTATCGGCAAAAGGTGGAATCCGTGCGAGTACCGAAAAACTGTCCGGACCAGTACGGAAAAATGGTAGAATCAATGGGAGTGCCGAAAAATTGTTGAATCCGGGCCAGTATCGGCAAAAGGTGCAATCCGTGCGAGTACCGAAAAACTGTCCGGACCAGTTCGAAAAAATGGTAGAATGAGTGTGATAGCCGAAAAATTGTTGAATCCGAGCCAGTATCGGCAAAAGGTGGAATCCGTGCGAGTTCCGAAAAACTGTCTGGACCAGTTCGGAAAGATGGTAGAATGAGTGTGAGTGCCGGAAAATTGTTGAATCCGGGCCAGTATAGGCAAAAGGTGGAATCCGTGCGAGTACCGAAAAACTGTCCGGACCAGTTCGAAAAAATGGTAGAATCAGTGTGAGTGCCGGAATATTGTTGAATCCGGGCCAGTATCGGCAAAAGTTGGAATCCGTGCGAGTACCGAAAAACTGTCCGGACCAGTTCGGAAAAATGGTAGAATCAGTGTGAGTGCCGGAAAATTGTTGAATCCGGGCCAGTATCGGCAAAAGGTGGAATCCGTGCGAGTACCGAAAAACTGTCCGGACCAGTACGAAAAAATGGTAGAATCAGTGGGAGTGCCGAAAAATTTTTGAATCCGTGCCAGTATCGGCAAAAGGTGGAATCCGTGCTAGTACCGAAAAACTATCCGGACCAGTTCGGAAAAATGGTGGAATCAGTGTGAGTGCCGGAAAATTGTTGAATCCGGGCCAGTATCGGCAAAAGGTGGAATCCGTGCGAGTACCGAAAAACTGTCCGGACCAGTACGGAAAAATGGTTGAATCAGTGTGAGTGCCGGAAAATTGTTGAATCCTGGCCAGTATCGGGAAAAGGTGGAATCCGTGCGAGTACCGAAAAACTGTTCGGACTTGTACTGAAAAATGGTAGAATCAGTGGGAGTGCCGGAATATTGTTGAATCTGGGCCAGTATCGGCAAAAGGTGGAATCCGTGCGAGTACCGAAAAACTGTCCGGACCAGTTCGGAAAAAAGGTAAAATCAGTGGGAGTGCCGGAAAATTGTTGAATCCGGGCCAGTATCGGCAAAAGGTGGAATCCGTGCGAGTACCGAAAAACTGTCCGGACCAGTTCGAAAAAATGGTAGAATGAGTGTGAGTGCCGGAAAATTGTTGAATCCGGGCCAGTATAGGCAAAAGGTGGAATCCGTGCGCGTACCGAAAACTGTCCGGACCAGTACGGAAAAATGGTAGAAACAGTGCGAGTACCGAAAAATTGTTGAATCCGGTCGAGTACCGGGAAAAGGTGGAATTCCTTCGAGTACCGAAAACTGTCCGGACAAGTACGGAAAATGGTAGAATGAGTGTGAGTATCGAAAAATTGTTGCATCCGGGCCAGTATCGGCAAAAGGTGGAATCCGTGCGAGTACCGAAAAACTGTCCGGACCAGTACGGAAAAATGGTCGAATCAATGGGAGTGCCGAAAAATTGTTGAATCCGTGCCAGTATCGGCGAAAGGTGGAATCCGTGCGAGTACCGAAAAACTGTCGGGACCAGTTCGGAAAAATGGTAGAATGAGTGTGAGTACCGGAAAATTGTTGCATCCGGGCCAGTATCGGCAAAAGGTGGAATCCGTGCGAGTACCGAAAAACTGTCCGGACCAGTTCGAAAAAATGGTAGAATCAGTGTGAGTGCCGGAATATTGTTGAATCCGGGCCAGTATCGGCAAAAGTTGGAATCCGTGCGAGTACCGAAAAACAGTCCGGACCAGTTCGAAAAAATGGTAGAATCAGTGTGAGTGCCGGAATATTGTTGATTCCGAGCCAGTATCGGCAAAAGGTGGAATCCGTGCGAGTTCCGAAAAACTGTCTGGACCAGTTCGGAAAGATGGTAGAATGAGTGTGAGTGCCGGAAAATTGTTGAATCCGGGCCAGTATAGGCAAAAGGTGGAATCCGTGCGAGTACCGAAAAACTGTCCGGACCAGTTCGAAAAAATGGTAGAATCAGTGTGAGTGCCGGAATATTGTTGAATCCGGGCCAGTATCGGCAAAAGTTGGAATCCGTGCGAGTACCGAAAAACAGTCCGGACCAGTTCGGAAAAATGGTAGAATCAGTGGGAGTGCCGGAAAATTGTTGAATCCGGGCCAGTATCGGCAAAAGGTGGAATCCGTGCGAGTACCGAAAAACTGTCCGGACCAGTACGAAAAAATGGTAGAATCAGTGGGAGTGCCGAAAAATTGTTGAATCCGTGCCAGTATCGGCAAAAGGTGGAATCCGTGCGAGTACCGAAAAACTGTCCGGACCAGTTCGGAAAAATGGTGGAATCAGTGTGAGTGCCGGAAAATTGTTGAATCCGGGCCAGTATCGGCAAAAGGTGGAATCCGTGCGAGTACCGAAAAACTGTCCGGACCAGTACGGAAAAATGGTAGAATCAATGGGAGTGCCGAAAAATTGTTGAATCCGGGCCAGTATCGGCAAAAGGTGCAATCCGTGCGAGTACCGAAAAACTGTCCGGACCAGTTCGAAAAAATGGTAGAATGAGTGTGATAGCCGAAAAATTGTTGAATCCGAGCCAGTATCGGCAAAAGGTGGAATCCGTGCGAGTTCCGAAAAACTGTCTGGACCAGTTCGGAAAAATGGTAGAATCAATGGGAGTGCCGAAAAATTGTTGAATCCGGGCCAGTATCGGCAAAAGGTGCAATCCGTGCGAGTACCGAAAAACTGTCCGGACCAGTTCGAAAAAATGGTAGAATGAGTGTGATAGCCGAAAAATTGTTGAATCCGAGCCAGTATCGGCAAAAGGTGGAATCCGTGCGAGTTCCGAAAAACTGTCTGGACCAGTTCGGAAAGATGGTAGAATGAGTGTGAGTGCCGGAAAATTGTTGAATCCGGGCCAGTATAGGCAAAAGGTGGAATCCGTGCGAGTACCGAAAAACTGTCCGGACCAGTTCGAAAAAATGGTAGAATCAGTGTGAGTGCCGGAATATTGTTGAATCCGGGCCAGTATCGGCAAAAGTTGGAATCCGTGCGAGTACCGAAAAACTGTCCGGACCAGTTCGGAAAAATGGTAGAATCAGTGTGAGTGCCGGAAAATTGTTGAATCCGGGCCAGTATCGGCAAAAGGTGGAATCCGTGCGAGTACCGAAAAACTGTCCGGACCAGTACGAAAAAATGGTAGAATCAGTGGGAGTGCCGAAAAATTTTTGAATCCGTGCCAGTATCGGCAAAAGGTGGAATCCGTGCTAGTACCGAAAAACTATCCGGACCAGTTCGGAAAAATGGTGGAATCAGTGTGAGTGCCGGAAAATTGTTGAATCCGGGCCAGTATCGGCAAAAGGTGGAATCCGTGCGAGTACCGAAAAACTGTCCGGACCAGTACGGAAAAATGGTAGAATCAGTGTGAGTGCCGGAAAATTGTTGAATCCTGGCCAGTATCGGGAAAAGGTGGAATCCGTGCGAGTACCGAAAAACTGTTCGGACTTGTACTGAAAAATGGTAGAATCAGTGGGAGTGCCGGAATATTGTTGAATCTGGGCCAGTATCGGCAAAAGGTGGAATCCGTGCGAGTACCGAAAAACTGTCCGGACCAGTTCGGAAAAAAGGTAAAATCAGTGGGAGTGCCGGAAAATTGTTGAATCCGGGCCAGTATCGGCAAAAGGTGGAATCCGTGCGAGTACCGAAAAACTGTCCGGACCAGTTCGAAAAAATGGTAGAATGAGTGTGAGTGCCGGAAAATTGTTGAATCCGGGCCAGTATAGGCAAAAGGTGGAATCCGTGCGCGTACCGAAAACTGTCCGGACCAGTACGGAAAAATGGTAGAAACAGTGCGAGTACCGAAAAATTGTTGAATCCGGTCGAGTACCGGGAAAAGGTGGAATTCCTTCGAGTACCGAAAACTGTCCGGACAAGTACGGAAAATGGTAGAATGAGTGTGAGTATCGAAAAATTGTTGCATCCGGGCCAGTATCGGCAAAAGGTGGAATCCGTGCGAGTACCGAAAAACTGTCCGGACCAGTACGGAAAAATGGTCGAATCAATGGGAGTGCCGAAAAATTGTTGAATCCGTGCCAGTATCGGCGAAAGGTGGAATCCGTGCGAGTACCGAAAAACTGTCGGGACCAGTTCGGAAAAATGGTAGAATGAGTGTGAGTACCGGAAAATTGTTGCATCCGGGCCAGTATCGGCAAAAGGTGGAATCCGTGCGAGTACCGAAAAACTGTCCGGACCAGTTCGAAAAAATGGTAGAATCAGTGTGAGTGCCGGAATATTGTTGAATCCGGGCCAGTATCGGCAAAAGTTGGAATCCGTGCGAGTACCGAAAAACAGTCCGGACCAGTTCGAAAAAATGGTAGAATCAGTGTGAGTGCCGGAATATTGTTGATTCCGAGCCAGTATCGGCAAAAGGTGGAATCCGTGCGAGTTCCGAAAAACAGTCCGGACCAGTTCGGAAAAATGGTAGAATCAGTGGGAGTGCCGGAAAATTGTTGAATCCGGGCCAGTATCGGCAAAAGGTGGAATCCGTGCGAGTACCGAAAAACTGTCCGGACCAGTACGAAAAAATGGTAGAATCAGTGGGAGTGCCGGAAAATTGTTGAATCCGGGCCAGTATCGGCAAAAGGTGGAATCCGTGCGAGTACCGAAAAACTGTCCGGACCAGTACGAAAAAATGGTAGAATCAGTGGGAGTGCCGAAAAATTGTTGAATCCGTGCCAGTATCGGCAAAAGGTGGAATCCGTGCGAGTACCGAAAAACTGTCCGGACCAGTTCGGAAAAATGGTGGAATCAGTGTGAGTGCCGGAAAATTGTTGAATCCGGGCCAGTATCGGCAAAAGGTGGAATCCGTGCGAGTACCGAAAAACTGTCCGGACCAGTACGGAAAAATGGTAGAATCAATGGGAGTGCCGAAAAATTGTTGAATCCGGGCCAGTATCGGCAAAAGGTGCAATCCGTGCGAGTACCGAAAAACTGTCCGGACCAGTTCGAAAAAATGGTAGAATGAGTGTGATAGCCGAAAAATTGTTGAATCCGAGCCAGTATCGGCAAAAGGTGGAATCCGTGCGAGTTCCGAAAAACTGTCTGGACCAGTTCGGAAAAATGGTAGAATCAATGGGAGTGCCGAAAAATTGTTGAATCCGGGCCAGTATCGGCAAAAGGTGCAATCCGTGCGAGTACCGAAAAACTGTCCGGACCAGTTCGAAAAAATGGTAGAATGAGTGTGATAGCCGAAAAATTGTTGAATCCGAGCCAGTATCGGCAAAAGGTGGAATCCGTGCGAGTTCCGAAAAACTGTCTGGACCAGTTCGGAAAGATGGTAGAATGAGTGTGAGTGCCGGAAAATTGTTGAATCCGGGCCAGTATAGGCAAAAGGTGGAATCCGTGCGAGTACCGAAAAACTGTCCGGACCAGTTCGAAAAAATGGTAGAATCAGTGTGAGTGCCGGAATATTGTTGAATCCGGGCCAGTATCGGCAAAAGTTGGAATCCGTGCGAGTACCGAAAAACTGTCCGGACCAGTTCGGAAAAATGGTAGAATCAGTGTGAGTGCCGGAAAATTGTTGAATCCGGGCCAGTATCGGCAAAAGGTGGAATCCGTGCGAGTACCGAAAAACTGTCCGGACCAGTACGAAAAAATGGTAGAATCAGTGGGAGTGCCGAAAAATTTTTGAATCCGTGCCAGTATCGGCAAAAGGTGGAATCCGTGCTAGTACCGAAAAACTATCCGGACCAGTTCGGAAAAATGGTGGAATCAGTGTGAGTGCCGGAAAATTGTTGAATCCGGGCCAGTATCGGCAAAAGGTGGAATCCGTGCGAGTACCGAAAAACTGTCCGGACCAGTACGGAAAAATGGTAGAATCAGTGTGAGTGCCGGAAAATTGTTGAATCCTGGCCAGTATCGGGAAAAGGTGGAATCCGTGCGAGTACCGAAAAACTGTTCGGACTTGTACTGAAAAATGGTAGAATCAGTGGGAGTGCCGGAATATTGTTGAATCTGGGCCAGTATCGGCAAAAGGTGGAATCCGTGCGAGTACCGAAAAACTGTCCGGACCAGTTCGGAAAAAAGGTAAAATCAGTGGGAGTGCCGGAAAATTGTTGAATCCGGGCCAGTATCGGCAAAAGGTGGAATCCGTGCGAGTACCGAAAAACTGTCCGGACCAGTTCGAAAAAATGGTAGAATGAGTGTGAGTGCCGGAAAATTGTTGAATCCGGGCCAGTATAGGCAAAAGGTGGAATCCGTGCGCGTACCGAAAACTGTCCGGACCAGTACGGAAAAATGGTAGAAACAGTGCGAGTACCGAAAAATTGTTGAATCCGGTCGAGTACCGGGAAAAGGTGGAATTCCTTCGAGTACCGAAAACTGTCCGGACAAGTACGGAAAATGGTAGAATGAGTGTGAGTATCGAAAAATTGTTGCATCCGGGCCAGTATCGGCAAAAGGTGGAATCCGTGCGAGTACCGAAAAACTGTCCGGACCAGTACCGAAAAATGGTCGAATCAATGGGAGTGCCGAAAAATTGTTGAATCCGTGCCAGTATCGGCGAAAGGTGGAATCCGTGCGAGTACCGAAAAACTGTCGGGACCAGTTCGGAAAAATGGTAGAATGAGTGTGAGTACCGGAAAATTGTTGCATCCGGGCCAGTATCGGCAAAAGGTGGAATCCGTGCGAGTACCGAAAAACTGTCCGGACCAGTACGGAAAAATGGTAGAATCAGTGGGAGTGCCGGAAAATTGTTGAATCCGGGCCAGTATCGGCAAAAGGTGGAATCCGTGCGAGTACCGAAAAACTGTCCGGACCGGTTCGGAAAAATGGTGGAATGAGTGTGAGTGCCGGAAAATTGTTGAATCCGGGCCAGTATCGGCAAAAGGTGGAATCCGTGCGAGTACCGAAAAACTGTTCGGACCGGTTCGAAAAAATGGTAGAATGAGTGTGAGTGCCGGAAAATTGTTGAATCCGGGCCAGTATAGGCAAAAGGTGGAATCCGTGCGCGTACCGAAAACTGTCCGGACCAGTACGGAAAAATGGTAGAAACAGTGCGAGTACCGCAAAATTGTTGAATCCGGTCGAGTACCGGGAAAAGGTGGAATTCCTTCGAGTACCGAAAACTGTCCGGAAAAGTACGGAAAATGGTAGAATGAGTGTGAGTACCGAAAAATTGTTGCATCCGGGCCAGTATCGGCAAAAGGTGGAATCCGTGCGAGTACCGAAAAACTGTCCGGACCAGCACGGAAAAATGGTAGAATCAATGGGAGTGCCGAAAAATTGTTGAATCCGTGCCAGTATCGGCGAAAGGTGGAATCCGTGCGAGTACCGAAAAACTGTCGGGACCAGTTCGGAAAAATGGTAGAATGAGTGTGAGTACCGGAAAATTGTTGAATCCGGGCCAGTATAGGCAAAAGGTGGAATCCGTGCGAGTACCGAAAAACTGTCCGGACCAGTTCGAAAAAATGGTAGAATCAGTGTGAGTGCCGGAATATTGTTGAATCCGGGCCAGTATCGGCAAAAGTTGGAATCCGTGCGAGTACCGAAAAACTGTCCGGACCAGTTCGGAAAAATGGTAGAATCAGTGGGAGTGCCGGAAAATTGTTGAATCCGGGCCAGTATCGGCAAAAGGTGGAATCCGTGCGAGTACCGAAAAACTGTCCGGACCAGTACGAAAAAATGGTAGAATCAGTGGGAGTGCCGAAAAATTGTTGAATCCGTGCCAGTATCGGCAAAAGGTGGAATCCGTGCGAGTACCGAAAAACTGTCCGGACCAGTTCGGAAAAATGGTGGAATCAGTGTGAGTGCCGGAAAATTGTTGAATCCGGGCCAGTATCGGCAAAAGGTGGAATCCGTGCGAGTACCGAAAAACTGTCCGGACCAGTACGGAAAAATGGTAGAATCAATGGGAGTGCCGAAAAATTGTTGAATCCGGGCCAGTATCGGCAAAAGGTGCAATCCGTGCGAGTACCGAAAAACTGTCCGGACCAGTTCGAAAAAATGGTAGAATGAGTGTGATAGCCGAAAAATTGTTGAATCCGAGCCAGTATCGGCAAAAGGTGGAATCCGTGCGAGTTCCGAAAAACTGTCTGGACCAGTTCGGAAAAATGGTAGAATCAATGGGAGTGCCGAAAAATTGTTGAATCCGGGCCAGTATCGGCAAAAGGTGCAATCCGTGCGAGTACCGAAAAACTGTCCGGACCAGTTCGAAAAAATGGTAGAATGAGTGTGATAGCCGAAAAATTGTTGAATCCGAGCCAGTATCGGCAAAAGGTGGAATCCGTGCGAGTTCCGAAAAACTGTCTGGACCAGTTCGGAAAGATGGTAGAATGAGTGTGAGTGCCGGAAAATTGTTGAATCCGGGCCAGTATAGGCAAAAGGTGGAATCCGTGCGAGTACCGAAAAACTGTCCGGACCAGTTCGAAAAAATGGTAGAATCAGTGTGAGTGCCGGAATATTGTTGAATCCGGGCCAGTATCGGCAAAAGTTGGAATCCGTGCGAGTACCGAAAAACTGTCCGGACCAGTTCGGAAAAATGGTAGAATCAGTGTGAGTGCCGGAAAATTGTTGAATCCGGGCCAGTATCGGCAAAAGGTGGAATCCGTGCGAGTACCGAAAAACTGTCCGGACCAGTACGAAAAAATGGTAGAATCAGTGGGAGTGCCGAAAAATTTTTGAATCCGTGCCAGTATCGGCAAAAGGTGGAATCCGTGCTAGTACCGAAAAACTATCCGGACCAGTTCGGAAAAATGGTGGAATCAGTGTGAGTGCCGGAAAATTGTTGAATCCGGGCCAGTATCGGCAAAAGGTGGAATCCGTGCGAGTACCGAAAAACTGTCCGGACCAGTACGGAAAAATGGTAGAATCAGTGTGAGTGCCGGAAAATTGTTGAATCCTGGCCAGTATCGGGAAAAGGTGGAATCCGTGCGAGTACCGAAAAACTGTTCGGACTTGTACTGAAAAATGGTAGAATCAGTGGGAGTGCCGGAATATTGTTGAATCTGGGCCAGTATCGGCAAAAGGTGGAATCCGTGCGAGTACCGAAAAACTGTCCGGACCAGTTCGGAAAAAAGGTAAAATCAGTGGGAGTGCCGGAAAATTGTTGAATCCGGGCCAGTATCGGCAAAAGGTGGAATCCGTGCGAGTACCGAAAAACTGTCCGGACCAGTTCGAAAAAATGGTAGAATGAGTGTGAGTGCCGGAAAATTGTTGAATCCGGGCCAGTATAGGCAAAAGGTGGAATCCGTGCGCGTACCGAAAACTGTCCGGACCAGTACGGAAAAATGGTAGAAACAGTGCGAGTACCGAAAAATTGTTGAATCCGGTCGAGTACCGGGAAAAGGTGGAATTCCTTCGAGTACCGAAAACTGTCCGGACAAGTACGGAAAATGGTAGAATGAGTGTGAGTATCGAAAAATTGTTGCATCCGGGCCAGTATCGGCAAAAGGTGGAATCCGTGCGAGTACCGAAAAACTGTCCGGACCAGTACCGAAAAATGGTCGAATCAATGGGAGTGCCGAAAAATTGTTGAATCCGTGCCAGTATCGGCGAAAGGTGGAATCCGTGCGAGTACCGAAAAACTGTCGGGACCAGTTCGGAAAAATGGTAGAATGAGTGTGAGTACCGGAAAATTGTTGCATCCGGGCCAGTATCGGCAAAAGGTGGAATCCGTGCGAGTACCGAAAAACTGTCCGGACCAGTACGGAAAAATGGTAGAATCAGTGGGAGTGCCGGAAAATTGTTGAATCCGGGCCAGTATCGGCAAAAGGTGGAATCCGTGCGAGTACCGAAAAACTGTCCGGACCGGTTCGGAAAAATGGTGGAATGAGTGTGAGTGCCGGAAAATTGTTGAATCCGGGCCAGTATCGGCAAAAGGTGGAATCCGTGCGAGTACCGAAAAACTGTTCGGACCGGTTCGAAAAAATGGTAGAATGAGTGTGAGTGCCGGAAAATTGTTGAATCCGGGCCAGTATAGGCAAAAGGTGGAATCCGTGCGCGTACCGAAAACTGTCCGGACCAGTACGGAAAAATGGTAGAAACAGTGCGAGTACCGCAAAATTGTTGAATCCGGTCGAGTACCGGGAAAAGGTGGAATTCCTTCGAGTACCGAAAACTGTCCGGAAAAGTACGGAAAATGGTAGAATGAGTGTGAGTACCGAAAAATTGTTGCATCCGGGCCAGTATCGGCAAAAGGTGGAATCCGTGCGAGTACCGAAAAACTGTCCGGACCAGCACGGAAAAATGGTAGAATCAATGGGAGTGCCGAAAAATTGTTGAATCCGTGCCAGTATCGGCGAAAGGTGGAATCCGTGCGAGTACCGAAAAACTGTCGGGACCAGTTCGGAAAAATGGTAGAATGAGTGTGAGTACCGGAAAATTGTTGAATCCGGGCCAGTATAGGCAAAAGGTGGAATCCGTGCGAGTACCGAAAAACTGTCCGGACCAGTTCGAAAAAATGGTAGAATCAGTGTGAGTGCCGGAATATTGTTGAATCCGGGCCAGTATCGGCAAAAGTTGGAATCCGTGCGAGTACCGAAAAACTGTCCGGACCAGTTCGGAAAAATGGTAGAATCAGTGGGAGTGCCGGAAAATTGTTGAATCCGGGCCAGTATCGGCAAAAGGTGGAATCCGTGCGAGTACCGAAAAACTGTCCGGACCAGTACGAAAAAATGGTAGAATCAGTGGGAGTGCCGAAAAATTGTTGAATCCGTGCCAGTATCGGCAAAAGGTGGAATCCGTGCGAGTACCGAAAAACTGTCCGGACCAGTTCGGAAAAATGGTGGAATCAGTGTGAGTGCCGGAAAATTGTTGAATCCGGGCCAGTATCGGCAAAAGGTGGAATCCGTGCGAGTACCGAAAAACTGTCCGGACCAGTACGGAAAAATGGTAGAATCAATGGGAGTGCCGAAAAATTGTTGAATCCGGGCCAGTATCGGCAAAAGGTGCAATCCGTGCGAGTACCGAAAAACTGTCCGGACCAGTTCGAAAAAATGGTAGAATGAGTGTGATAGCCGAAAAATTGTTGAATCCGAGCCAGTATCGGCAAAAGGTGGAATCCGTGCGAGTTCCGAAAAACTGTCTGGACCAGTTCGGAAAAATGGTAGAATCAATGGGAGTGCCGAAAAATTGTTGAATCCGGGCCAGTATCGGCAAAAGGTGCAATCCGTGCGAGTACCGAAAAACTGTCCGGACCAGTTCGAAAAAATGGTAGAATGAGTGTGATAGCCGAAAAATTGTTGAATCCGAGCCAGTATCGGCAAAAGGTGGAATCCGTGCGAGTTCCGAAAAACTGTCTGGACCAGTTCGGAAAGATGGTAGAATGAGTGTGAGTGCCGGAAAATTGTTGAATCCGGGCCAGTATAGGCAAAAGGTGGAATCCGTGCGAGTACCGAAAAACTGTCCGGACCAGTTCGAAAAAATGGTAGAATCAGTGTGAGTGCCGGAATATTGTTGAATCCGGGCCAGTATCGGCAAAAGTTGGAATCCGTGCGAGTACCGAAAAACTGTCCGGACCAGTTCGGAAAAATGGTAGAATCAGTGTGAGTGCCGGAAAATTGTTGAATCCGGGCCAGTATCGGCAAAAGGTGGAATCCGTGCGAGTACCGAAAAACTGTCCGGACCAGTACGAAAAAATGGTAGAATCAGTGGGAGTGCCGAAAAATTTTTGAATCCGTGCCAGTATCGGCAAAAGGTGGAATCCGTGCTAGTACCGAAAAACTATCCGGACCAGTTCGGAAAAATGGTGGAATCAGTGTGAGTGCCGGAAAATTGTTGAATCCGGGCCAGTATCGGCAAAAGGTGGAATCCGTGCGAGTACCGAAAAACTGTCCGGACCAGTACGGAAAAATGGTAGAATCAGTGTGAGTGCCGGAAAATTGTTGAATCCTGGCCAGTATCGGGAAAAGGTGGAATCCGTGCGAGTACCGAAAAACTGTTCGGACTTGTACTGAAAAATGGTAGAATCAGTGGGAGTGCCGGAATATTGTTGAATCTGGGCCAGTATCGGCAAAAGGTGGAATCCGTGCGAGTACCGAAAAACTGTCCGGACCAGTTCGGAAAAAAGGTAAAATCAGTGGGAGTGCCGGAAAATTGTTGAATCCGGGCCAGTATCGGCAAAAGGTGGAATCCGTGCGAGTACCGAAAAACTGTCCGGACCAGTTCGAAAAAATGGTAGAATGAGTGTGAGTGCCGGAAAATTGTTGAATCCGGGCCAGTATAGGCAAAAGGTGGAATCCGTGCGCGTACCGAAAACTGTCCGGACCAGTACGGAAAAATGGTAGAAACAGTGCGAGTACCGAAAAATTGTTGAATCCGGTCGAGTACCGGGAAAAGGTGGAATTCCTTCGAGTACCGAAAACTGTCCGGACAAGTACGGAAAATGGTAGAATGAGTGTGAGTATCGAAAAATTGTTGCATCCGGGCCAGTATCGGCAAAAGGTGGAATCCGTGCGAGTACCGAAAAACTGTCCGGACCAGTACCGAAAAATGGTCGAATCAATGGGAGTGCCGAAAAATTGTTGAATCCGTGCCAGTATCGGCGAAAGGTGGAATCCGTGCGAGTACCGAAAAACTGTCGGGACCAGTTCGGAAAAATGGTAGAATGAGTGTGAGTACCGGAAAATTGTTGCATCCGGGCCAGTATCGGCAAAAGGTGGAATCCGTGCGAGTACCGAAAAACTGTCCGGACCAGTACGGAAAAATGGTAGAATCAGTGGGAGTGCCGGAAAATTGTTGAATCCGGGCCAGTATCGGCAAAAGGTGGAATCCGTGCGAGTACCGAAAAACTGTCCGGACCGGTTCGGAAAAATGGTGGAATGAGTGTGAGTGCCGGAAAATTGTTGAATCCGGGCCAGTATCGGCAAAAGGTGGAATCCGTGCGAGTACCGAAAAACTGTTCGGACCAGTTCGAAAAAATGGTAGAATGAGTGTGAGTGCCGGAAAATTGTTGAATCCGGGCCAGTATAGGCAAAAGGTGGAATCCGTGCGCGTACCGAAAACTGTCCGGACCAGTACGGAAAAATGGTAGAAACAGTGCGAGTACCGAAAAATTGTTGAATCCGGTCGAGTACCGGGAAAAGGTGGAATTCCTTCGAGTACCGAAAACTGTCCGGACAAGTACGGAAAATGGTAGAATGAGTGTGAGTATCGAAAAATTGTTGCATCCGGGCCAGTATCGGCAAAAGGTGGAATCCGTGCGAGTACCGAAAAACTGTCCGGACCAGTACCGAAAAATGGTCGAATCAATGGGAGTGCCGAAAAATTGTTGAATCCGTGCCAGTATCGGCGAAAGGTGGAATCCGTGCGAGTACCGAAAAACTGTCGGGACCAGTTCGGAAAAATGGTAGAATGAGTGTGAGTACCGGAAAATTGTTGCATCCGGGCCAGTATCGGCAAAAGGTGGAATCCGTGCGAGTACCGAAAAACTGTCCGGACCAGTACGGAAAAATGGTAGAATCAGTGGGAGTGCCGGAAAATTGTTGAATCCGGGCCAGTATCGGCAAAAGGTGGAATCCGTGCGAGTACCGAAAAACTGTCCGGACCGGTTCGGAAAAATGGTGGAATGAGTGTGAGTGCCGGAAAATTGTTGAATCCGGGCCAGTATCGGCAAAAGGTGGAATCCGTGCGAGTACCGAAAAACTGTTCGGACCAGTTCGAAAAAATGGTAGAATGAGTGTGAGTGCCGGAAAATTGTTGAATCCGGGCCAGTATAGGCAAAAGGTGGAATCCGTGCGCGTACCGAAAACTGTCCGGACCAGTACGGAAAAATGGTAGAAACAGTGCGAGTACCGCAAAATTGTTGAATCCGGTCGAGTACCGGGAAAAGGTGGAATTCCTTCGAGTACCGAAAACTGTCCGGAAAAGTACGGAAAATGGTAGAATGAGTGTGAGTACCGAAAAATTGTTGCATCCGGGCCAGTATCGGCAAAAGGTGGAATCCGTGCGAGTACCGAAAAACTGTCCGGACCAGTACGGAAAAATGGTAGAATCAATGGGAGTGCCGAAAAATTGTTGAATCCGTGCCAGTATCGGCGAAAGGTGGAATCCGTGCGAGTACCGAAAAACTGTCGGGACCAGTTCGGAAAAATGGTAGAATGAGTGTGAGTACCGGAAAATTGTTGAATCCGGGCCAGTATAGGCAAAAGGTGGAATCCGTGCGAGTACCGAAAAACTGTCCGGACCAGTTCGAAAAAATGGTAGAATCAGTGTGAGTGCCGGAATATTGTTGAATCCGGGCCAGTATCGGCAAAAGTTGGAATCCGTGCGAGTACCGAAAAACTGTCCGGACCAGTTCGGAAAAATGGTAGAATCAGTGGGAGTGCCGGAAAATTGTTGAATCCGGGCCAGTATCGGCAAAAGGTGGAATCCGTGCGAGTACCGAAAAACTGTCCGGACCAGTACGAAAAAATGGTAGAATCAGTGGGAGTGCCGAAAAATTGTTGAATCCGTGCCAGTATCGGCAAAAGGTGGAATCCGTGCGAGTACCGAAAAACTGTCCGGACCAGTTCGGAAAAATGGTGGAATCAGTGTGAGTGCCGGAAAATTGTTGAATCCGGGCCAGTATCGGGAAAAGGTGGAATCCGTGCGAGTACCGAACAACTGTCCGGACCAGTACGAAAAAATGGTAGAATCAGTGGGAGTGCCGAAAAATTTTTGAATCCGTGCCAGTATCGGCAAAAGGTGGAATCCGTGCTAGTACCGAAAAACTATCCGGACCAGTTCGGAAAAATGGTGGAATCAGTGTGAGTGCCGGAAAATTGTTGAATCCGGGCCAGTATCGGCAAAAGGTGGAATCCGTGCGAGTACCGAAAAACTGTCCGGACCAGTACGGAAAAATGGTAGAATCAGTGTGAGTGCCGGAAAATTGTTGAATCCTGGCCAGTATCGGGAAAAGGTGGAATCCGTGCGAGTACCGAAAAACTGTTCGGACATGTACTGAAAAATGGTAGAATCAGTGGGAGTGCCGGAATATTGTTGAATCTGGGCCAGTATCGGCAAAAGGTGGAATCCGTGCGAGTACCGAAAAACTGTCCGGACCAGTTCGGAAAAAAGGTAAAATCAGTGGGAGTGCCGGAAAATTGTTGAATCCGGGCCAGTATCGGCAAAAGGTGGAATCCGTGCGAGTACCGAAAAACTGTCCGGACCAGTTCGAAAAAATGGTAGAATGAGTGTGAGTGCCGGAAAATTGTTGAATCCGGGCCAGTATAGGCAAAAGGTGGAATCCGTGCGCGTACCGAAAACTGTCCGGACCAGTACGGAAAAATGGTAGAAACAGTGCGAGTACCGAAAAATTGTTGAATCCGGTCGAGTACCGGGAAAAGGTGGAATTCCTTCGAGTACCGAAAACTGTCCGGACAAGTACGGAAAATGGTAGAATGAGTGTGAGTACCGAAAAATTGTTGCATCCGGGCCAGTATCGGCAAAAGGTGGAATCCGTGCGAGTACCGAAAAACTGTCCGGACCAGTACGGAAAAATGGTAGAATCAATGGGAGTGCCGAAAAATTGTTGAATCCGTGCCAGTATCGACGAAAGGTGGAATCCGTGCGAGTATCGAAAAACTGTCGGGACCAGTTCGGAAAAATGGTAGAATGAGTGTGAGTACCGGAAAATTGTTGCATCCGGGCCAGTATCGGCAAAAGGTGGAATCCGTGCGAGTACCGAAAAACTGTCCGAACCAGTACGGAAAAATGGTAGAATCAGTGGGAGTGCCGGAAAATTGTTGAATCCGGGCCAGTATCGGCAAAAGGTGGAATCCGTGCGAGTACCGAAAAACTGTCCGGACCAGTACGAAAAAATGGTAGAATCAGTGGGAGTGCCGAAAAATTGTTGAATCCGTGCCAGTATCTGCAAAAGGTGGAATCCGTGCGAGTACCGAAAAACTGTCCGGACCAGTTCGAAAAAATGGTGGAATCAGTGTGAGTGCCGGAAAATTGTTGAATCCGGGCCAGTATCGGCAAAAGGTGGAATCCGTGCGAGTACCGAAAAACTGTCCGGACCAGTACGGAAAAATGGTAGAATCAATGGGAGTGCCGAAAAATTGTTGAATCCGGGCCAGTATCGGCAAAAGGTGCAATCCGTGCGAGTACCGAAAAACTGTCCGGACCAGTTCGAAAAAATGGTAGAATGAGTGTGATAGCCGAAAAATTGTTGATTCCGAGCCAGTATCGGCAAAAGGTGGAATCCGTGCGAGTTCCGAAAAACTGTCCGGACCAGTACGGAAAAATGGTCGAATCAATGGGAGTGCCGAAAAATTGTTGAATCCGTGCCAGTATCGGCGAAAGGTGGAATCCGTGCGAGTACCGAAAAACTGTCGGGACCAGTTCGGAAAAATGGTAGAATGAGTGTGAGTACCGGAAAATTGTTGCATCCGGGCCAGTATCGGCAAAAGGTGGAATCCGTGCGAGTACCGAAAAACTGTCCGGACCAGTACGGAAAAATGGTAGAATCAGTGGGAGTGCCGGAAAATTGTTGAATCCGGGCCAGTATCGGCAAAAGGTGGAATCCGTGCGAGTACCGAAAAACTGTCCGGACCAGTTCGGAAAAATGGTGGAATGAGTGTGAGTGCCGGAAAATTGTTGAATCCGGGCCAGTATCGGCAAAAGGTGGAATCCGTGCGAGTACCGAAAAACTGTTCGGACCAGTTCGAAAAAATGGTAGAATGAGTGTGAGTGCCGGAAAATTGTTGAATCCGGGCCAGTATAGGCAAAAGGTGGAATCCGTGCGCGTACCGAAAACTGTCCGGACCAGTACGGAAAAATGGTAGAAACAGTGCGAGTACCGAAAAATTGTTGAATCCGGTCGAGTACCGGGAAAAGGTGGAATTCCTTCGAGTACCGAAAACTGTCCGGAAAAGTACGGAAAATGGTAGAATGAGTGTGAGTACCGAAAAATTGTTGCATCCGGGCCAGTATCGGCAAAAGGTGGAATCCGTGCGAGTACCGAAAAACTGTTCGGACCAGTACGGAAAAATGGTAGAATCAATGGGAGTGCCGAAAAATTGTTGAATCCGTGCCAGTATCGGCGAAAGGTGGAATCCGTGCGAGTACCGAAAAACTGTCGGGACCAGTTCGGAAAAATGGTAGAATGAGTGTGAGTACCGGAAAATTGTTGAATCCGGGCCAGTATAGGCAAAAGGTGGAATCCGTGCGAGTACCGAAAAACTGTCCGGACCAGTTCGAAAAAATGGTAGAATCAGTGTGAGTGCCGGAATATTGTTGAATCCGGGCCAGTATCGGCAAAAGTTGGAATCCGTGCGAGTACCGAAAAACTGTCCGGACCAGTTCGGAAAAATGGTAGAATCAGTGGGAGTGCCGGAAAATTGTTGAATCCGGGCCAGTATCGGCAAAAGGTGGAATCCGTGCGAGTACCGAAAAACTGTCCGGACCAGTACGAAAAAATGGTAGAATCAGTGGGAGTGCCGAAAAATTGTTGAATCCGTGCCAGTATCGGCAAAAGGTGGAATCCGTGCGAGTACCGAAAAACTGTCCGGACCAGTTCGGAAAAATGGTGGAATCAGTGTGAGTGCCGGAAAATTGTTGAATCCGGGCCAGTATCGGCAAAAGGTGGAATCCGTGCGAGTACCGAAAAACTGTCCGGACCAGTACGAAAAAATGGTAGAATCAGTGGGAGTGCCGAAAAATTTTTGAATCCGTGCCAGTATCGGCAAAAGGTGGAATCCGTGCTAGTACCGAAAAACTATCCGGACCAGTTCGGAAAAATGGTGGAATCAGTGTGAGTGCCGGAAAATTGTTGAATCCGGGCCAGTATCGGCAAAAGGTGGAATCCGTGCGAGTACCGAAAAACTGTCCGGACCAGTACGGAAAAATGGTAGAATCAGTGTGAGTGCCGGAAAATTGTTGAATCCTGGCCAGTATCGGGAAAAGGTGGAATCCGTGCGAGTACCGAAAAACTGTTCGGACATGTACTGAAAAATGGTAGAATCAGTGGGAGTGCCGGAATATTGTTGAATCTGGGCCAGTATCGGCAAAAGGTGGAATCCGTGCGAGTACCGAAAAACTGTCCGGACCAGTTCGGAAAAAAGGTAAAATCAGTGGGAGTGCCGGAAAATTGTTGAATCCGGGCCAGTATCGGCAAAAGGTGGAATCCGTGCGAGTACCGAAAAACTGTCCGGACCAGTACGGAAAAATGGTAGAATCAATGGGAGTGCCGAAAAATTGTTGAATCCGGGCCAGTATCGGCAAAAGGTGCAATCCGTGCGAGTACCGAAAAACTGTCCGGACCAGTTCGAAAAAATGGTAGAATGAGTGTGATAGCCGAAAAATTGTTGATTCCGAGCCAGTATCGGCAAAAGGTGGAATCCGTGCGAGTTCCGAAAAACTGTCTGGACCAGTTCGGAAAGATGGTAGAATGAGTGTGAGTGCCGGAAAATTGTTGAATCCGGGCCAGTATAGGCAAAAGGTGGAATCCGTGCGAGTACCGAAAAACTGTCCGGACCAGTTCGAAAAAATGGTAGAATCAGTGTGAGTGCCGGAATATTGTTGAATCCGGGCCAGTATCGGCAAAAGTTGGAATCCGTGCGAGTACCGAAAAACTGTCCGGACCAGTACGAAAAAATGGTAGAATCAGTGGGAGTGCCGAAAAATTTTTGAATCCGTGCCAGTATCGGCAAAAGGTGGAATCCGTGCTAGTACCGAAAAACTATCCGGACCAGTTCGGAAAAATGGTGGAATCAGTGTGAGTGCCGGAAAATTGTTGAATCCGGGCCAGTATCGGCAAAAGGTGGAATCCGTGCGAGTACCGAAAAACTGTCCGGACCAGTACGGAAAAATGGTAGAATCAGTGTGAGTGCCGGAAAATTGTTGAATCCTGGCCAGTATCGGGAAAAGGTGGAATCCGTGCGAGTACCGAAAAACTGTTCGGACATGTACTGAAAAATGGTAGAATCAGTGGGAGTGCCGGAATATTGTTGAATCTGGGCCAGTATCGGCAAAAGGTGGAATCCGTGCGAGTACCGAAAAACTGTCCGGACCAGTTCGGAAAAAAGGTAAAATCAGTGGGAGTGCCGGAAAATTGTTGAATCCGGGCCAGTATCGGCAAAAGGTGGAATCCGTGCGAGTACCGAAAAACTGTCCGGACCAGTTCGAAAAAATGGTAGAATGAGTGTGAGTGCCGGAAAATTGTTGAATCCGGGCCAGTATAGGCAAAAGGTGGAATCCGTGCGCGTACAGAAAACTGTCCGGACCAGTACGGAAAAATGGTAGAAACAGTGCGAGTACCGAAAAATTGTTGAATCCGGTCGAGTACCGGGAAAAGGTGGAATTCCTTCGAGTACCGAAAACTGTCCGGACAAGTACGGAAAATGGTAGAATGAGTGTGAGTACCGAAAAATTGTTGCATCCGGGCCAGTATCGGCAAAAGGTGGAATCCGTGCGAGTACCGAAAAACTGTCCGGACCAGTACGGAAAAATGGTAGAATCAATGGGAGTGCCGAAAAATTGTTGAATCCGTGCCAGTATCGACGAAAGGTGGAATCCGTGCGAGTACCGAAAAACTGTCGGGACCAGTTCGGAAAAATGGTAGAATGAGTGTGAGTACCGGAAAATTGTTGCATCCGGGCCAGTATCGGCAAAAGGTGGAATCCGTGCGAGTACCGAAAAACTGTCCGGACCAGTACGGAAAAATGGTAGAATCAGTGGGAGTGCCGGAAAATTGTTGAATCCGGGCCAGTATCGGCAAAAGGTGGAATCCGTGCGAGTACCGAAAAACTGTCCGGACCAGTACGAAAAAATGGTAGAATCAGTGGGAGTGCCGAAAAATTGTTGAATCCGTGCCAGTATCTGCAAAAGGTGGAATCCGTGCGAGTACCGAAAAACTGTCCGGACCAGTTCGAAAAAATGGTGGAATCAGTGTGAGTGCCGGAAAATTGTTGAATCCGGGCCAGTATCGGCAAAAGGTGGAATCCGTGCGAGTACCGAAAAACTGTCCGGACCAGTACGGAAAAATGGTAGAATCAATGGGAGTGCCGAAAAATTGTTGAATCCGGGCCAGTATCGGCAAAAGGTGCAATCCGTGCGAGTACCGAAAAACTGTCCGGACCAGTTCGAAAAAATGGTAGAATGAGTGTGATAGCCGAAAAATTGTTGATTCCGAGCCAGTATCGGCAAAAGGTGGAATCCGTGCGAGTTCCGAAAAACTGTCTGGACCAGTTCGGAAAGATGGTAGAATGAGTGTGAGTGCCGGAAAATTGTTGAATCCGGGCCAGTATAGGCAAAAGGTGGAATCCGTGCGAGTACCGAAAAACTGTCCGGACCAGTTCGAAAAAATGGTAGAATCAGTGTGAGTGCCGGAATATTGTTGAATCCGGGCCAGTATCGGCAAAAGTTGGAATCCGTGCGAGTACCGAAAAACTGTCCGGACCAGTACGAAAAAATGGTAGAATCAGTGGGAGTGCCGAAAAATTTTTGAATCCGTGCCAGTATCGGCAAAAGGTGGAATCCGTGCTAGTACCGAAAAACTATCCGGACCAGTTCGGAAAAATGGTGGAATCAGTGTGAGTGCCGGAAAATTGTTGAATCCGGGCCAGTATCGGCAAAAGGTGGAATCCGTGCGAGTACCGAAAAACTGTCCGGACCAGTACGGAAAAATGGTAGAATCAGTGTGAGTGCCGGAAAATTGTTGAATCCTGGCCAGTATCGGGAAAAGGTGGAATCCGTGCGAGTACCGAAAAACTGTTCGGACATGTACTGAAAAATGGTAGAATCAGTGGGAGTGCCGGAATATTGTTGAATCTGGGCCAGTATCGGCAAAAGGTGGAATCCGTGCGAGTACCGAAAAACTGTCCGGACCAGTTCGGAAAAAAGGTAAAATCAGTGGGAGTGCCGGAAAATTGTTGAATCCGGGCCAGTATCGGCAAAAGGTGGAATCCGTGCGAGTACCGAAAAACTGTCCGGACCAGTTCGAAAAAATGGTAGAATGAGTGTGAGTGCCGGAAAATTGTTGAATCCGGGCCAGTATAGGCAAAAGGTGGAATCCGTGCGCGTACAGAAAACTGTCCGGACCAGTACGGAAAAATGGTAGAAACAGTGCGAGTACCGAAAAATTGTTGAATCCGGTCGAGTACCGGGAAAAGGTGGAATTCCTTCGAGTACCGAAAACTGTCCGGACAAGTACGGAAAATGGTAGAATGAGTGTGAGTACCGAAAAATTGTTGCATCCGGGCCAGTATCGGCAAAAGGTGGAATCCGTGCGAGTACCGAAAAACTGTCCGGACCAGTACGGAAAAATGGTAGAATCAATGGGAGTGCCGAAAAATTGTTGAATCCGTGCCAGTATCGACGAAAGGTGGAATCCGTGCGAGTACCGAAAAACTGTCGGGACCAGTTCGGAAAAATGGTAGAATGAGTGTGAGTACCGGAAAATTGTTGCATCCGGGCCAGTATCGGCAAAAGGTGGAATCCGTGCGAGTACCGAAAAACTGTCCGGACCAGTACGGAAAAATGGTAGAATCAGTGGGAGTGCCGGAAAATTGTTGAATCCGGGCCAGTATCGGCAAAAGGTGGAATCCGTGCGAGTACCGAAAAACTGTCCGGACCAGTACGAAAAAATGGTAGAATCAGTGGGAGTGCCGAAAAATTGTTGAATCCGTGCCAGTATCTGCAAAAGGTGGAATCCGTGCGAGTACCGAAAAACTGTCCGGACCAGTTCGAAAAAATGGTGGAATCAGTGTGAGTGCCGGAAAATTGTTGAATCCGGGCCAGTATCGGCAAAAGGTGGAATCCGTGCGAGTACCGAAAAACTGTCCGGACCAGTACGGAAAAATGGTAGAATCAATGGGAGTGCCGAAAAATTGTTGAATCCGGGCCAGTATCGGCAAAAGGTGCAATCCGTGCGAGTACCGAAAAACTGTCCGGACCAGTTCGAAAAAATGGTAGAATGAGTGTGATAGCCGAAAAATTGTTGATTCCGAGCCAGTATCGGCAAAAGGTGGAATCCGTGCGAGTTCCGAAAAACTGTCTGGACCAGTTCGGAAAGATGGTAGAATGAGTGTGAGTGCCGGAAAATTGTTGAATCCGGGCCAGTATAGGCAAAAGGTGGAATCCGTGCGAGTACCGAAAAACTGTCCGGACCAGTTCGAAAAAATGGTAGAATCAGTGTGAGTGCCGGAATATTGTTGAATCCGGGCCAGTATCGGCAAAAGTTGGAATCCGTGCGAGTACCGAAAAACTGTCCGGACCAGTTCGGAAAAATGGTAGAATCAGTGGGAGTGCCGGAAAATTGTTGAATCCGGGCCAGTATCGGCAAAAGGTGGAATCCGTGCGAGTACCGAAAAACTGTCCGGACCAGTACGAAAAAATGGTAGAATCAGTGGGAGTGCCGAAAAATTGTTGAATCCGTGCCAGTATCGGCAAAAGGTGGAATCCGTGCGAGTACCGAAAAACTGTCCGGACCAGTTCGGAAAAATGGTGGAATCAGTGTGAGTGCCGGAAAATTGTTGAATCCTGGCCAGTATCGGGAAAAGGTGGAATCCGTGCGAGTACCGAAAAACTGTTCGGACTTGTACTGAAAAATGGTAGAATCAGTGGGAGTGCCGGAATATTGTTGAATCTGGGCCAGTATCGGCAAAAGGTGGAATCCGTGCGAGTACCGAAAAACTGTCCGGACCAGTTCGGAAAAAAGGTAAAATCAGTGGGAGTGCCGGAAAATTGTTGAATCCGGGCCAGTATAGGCAAAAGGTGGAATCCGTGCGAGTTCCGAAAAACTGTCTGGACCAGTTCGGAAAGATGGTAGAATGAGTGTGAGTGCCGGAAAATTGTTGAATCCGGGCCAGTATAGGCAAAAGGTGGAATCCGTGCGAGTACCGAAAAACTGTCCGGACCAGTTCGAAAAAATGGTAGAATCAGTGTGAGTGCCGGAATATTGTTGAATCCGGGCCAGTATCGGCAAAAGGTGGAATCCGTGCGAGTACCGAAAAACTGTCCGGACCAGTTCGGAAAAAAGGTAAAATCAGTGGGAGTGCCGGAAAATTGTTGAATCCGGGCCAGTATCGGCAAAAGGTGGAATCCGTGCGAGTACCGAAAAACTGTCCGGACCAGTACGAAAAAATGATAGAATCAGTGGGAGTGCCGAAAAATTGTTGAATCCGTGCCAGTATCGGCAAAAGGTTGAATCCGTGCGAGTACCGAAAAACTGTCCGGACCAGTTCGGAAAAATGGTGGAATCAGTGTAAGTGCCGGAAAATTGTTGAATCCGGGCCAGTATCGGCAAAAGGTGGAATCCGTGCGAGTACCGAAAAACTGTCCGGACCAGTTCGAAAAAATGGTAGAATGAGTGTGAGTGCCTGAAAATTGTTGAATCCAGTATAGGCAAAAGGTGGAATCCGTGCGCAAACCGAAAACTGTCCGGACCAGTACGGAAAAATGGTAGAAACAGTGCGAGTACCGAAAAATTGTTGAATCCGGTCGAGTACCGGGAAAAGGTGGAATTCCTTCGAGTACCGAAAACTGTCCGGACAAGTACGGAAAATGGTAGAATGAGTGTGAGTATCGAAAAATTGTTGCATCCGGGCCAGTATCAGCAAAAGGTGGAATCCGTGCGAGTACCGAAAAACTGTTCGGACTTGTACTGAAAAATGGTAGAATCAGTGGGAGTGCCGGAATATTGTTGAATCTGGGCCAGTATCGGCAAAAGGTGGAATCCGTGCGAGTACCGAAAAACTGTCCGGACCAGTTCGGAAAAATGGTGGAATCAGTGTAAGTGCCGGAAAATTGTTGAATCCGGGCCAGTATCGGCAAAAGGTGGAATCCGTGCGAGTACCGAAAAACTGTCCGGACCAGTTCGAAAAAATGGTAGAATGAGTGTGAGTGCCGAAAAATTGTTGAATCCAGTATAGGCAAAAGGTGGAATCCGTGCGCGTACCGAAAACTGTCCGGACTAGTACGGAAAAATGGTAGAAACAGTGCGAGTACCGAAAAATTGTTGAATCCGGTCGAGTACCGGGAAAAGGTGGAATTCCTTCGAGTACCGAAAACTGTCCGGACAAGTACGGAAAATGGTAGAATGAGTGTGAGTACCGAAAAATTGTTGCATCCGGGCCAGTATCGGCAAAAGGTGGAATCCGTGCGAGTACCGAAAAACTGTCCGGACCAGTTCGGAAAAATGGTGGAATCAGTGTGAGTGCCGGAAAATTGTTGAATCCGGGCCAGTATCGGCAAAAGGTGGAATCCGTGCGAGTACCGAAAAACTGTCCGGACCAGTACGGAAAAATGGTAGAATCAGTGTGAGTGCCGGAAAATTGTTGAATCCTGGCCAGTATCGGGAAAAGGTGGAATCCGTGCGAGTACCGAAAAACTGTCCGGACTTGTACTGAAAAATGGTAGAATCAGTGGGAGTGCCGGAATATTGTTGAATCCGGACCAGTATCGGCAAAAGGTGGAATCCGTGCGAATACCGAAAAACTGTCCGGACCAGTTCGGAAAAAAGGTAAAATCAGTGGGAGTGCCGGAAAATTGTTGAATCCGGGCCAGTATCGGCAAAAGGTGGAATCCGTGCGAGTACCGAAAAACTGTCCGGACCAGTACGAAAAAATGATAGAATCAGTGGGAGTGCCGAAAAATTGTTGAATCTGTGCCAGTATCGGCAAAAGGTGGAATCCGTGCGAGTAACGAAAAACTGTCAGGACCAGTTCGGAAAAATGGTGGAATCAGTGTAAGTGCCGGAAAATTGTTGAATCCGGGCCAGTATCGGCAAAAGGTGGAATCCGTGCGAGTACCGAAAAACTGTCCGGACCAGTTCGAAAAAATGGTAGAATGAGTGTGAGTGCCGGAAAATTGTTGAATCCAGTATAGGCAAGAGGTGGAATCCGTGCGCGTACCGAAAACTGTCCGGACCAGTACGGAAAAATGGTAGAAACAGTGCGAGTACCGAAAAATTGTTGAATCCGGTCGAGTACCGGGAAAAGGTGGAATTCCTTCGAGTACCGAAAACTGTCCGGACAAGTACGGAAAATGGTAGAATGAGTGTGAGTATCGAAAAATTGTTGCATCCGGGCCAGTATCAGCAAAAGGTGGAATCCGTGCGAGTACCGAAAAACTGTCCGGACCAGTACGGAAAAATGGTAGAATCAATGGGAGTGCCGAAAAATTGTTGAATCCGTGCCAGTATCGGCGAAAGGTGGAATCCGTGCGAGTACCGAAAAACTGTCGGGACCAGTTCGGAAAAATGGTAGAATGAGTGTGAGTACCGGAAAATTGTTGCATCCGGGCCAGTATCGGCAAAAGGTGGAATCCGTGCGAGTACCGAAAAACTTTCCGGACCAGTTCGGAAAAATGGTGGAATCAGTGTGAGTGCCGGAAAATTGTTGAATCCGGGCCAGTATCGGCAAAAGGTGGAATCCGTGCGAGTACCGAAAAACTGTCCGGACCAGTTCGAAAAAATGGTAGAATGAGTGTGAGTGCCGGAAAATTGTTGAATCCGGGCCAGTATAGGCAAAAGGTGGAATCCGTGCGCGTACCGAAAACTGTCCGGACCAGTACGGAAAAATGGTAGAAACAGTGCGAGTACCGAAAAATTGTTGAATCCGGTCGAGTACCGGGAAAAGGTGGAATTCCTTCGAGTACCGAAAACTGTCCGGAAAAGTACGGAAAATGGTAGAATGAGTGTGAGTACCGAAAAATTGTTGCATCCGGGCCAGTATCGGCAAAAGGTGGAATCCGTGCGAGTACCGAAAAACTGTCCGGACCAGTACGGAAAAATGGTAGAATCAATGGGAGTGCCGAAAAATTGTTGAATCCGTGCCAGTATCGTCGAAAGGTGGAATCCGTGCGAGTACCGAAAAACTGTCGGGACCAGTTCGGAAAAATGGTAGAATGAGTGTGAGTACCGGAAAATTGTTGCATCCGGGCCAGTATCGGCAAAAAGTGGAATCCGTGCGAGTACCGAAAAACTGTCCGGACCAGTACGGAAAAATGGTAGAATCAGTGGGAGTGCCGAAAAATTGTTGAATCCGGGCCAGTATCGGCAAAAGGTGGAATCCGTGCGAGTACCGAAAAACTGTCCGGACCAGTACGAAAAAATGGTAGAATCAGTGGGAGTGCCGAAAAATTGTTGAATCCGTGCCAGTATCGGCAAAAGGTGGAATCCGTGCGAGTACCGAAAAACTGTCCGGACCAGTTCGAAAAAATGGTGGAATCAGTGTGAGTGCCGGAAAATTGTTGAATCCGGGCCAGTATCGGCAAAAGGTGGAATCCGTGCGAGTACCGAAAAACTGTCCGGACCAGTACGGAAAAATGGTAGAATCAATGGGAGTGCCGAAAAATTGTTGAATCCGGGCCAGTATCGGCAAAAGGTGCAATCCGTGCGAGTACCGTAAAAATGGTAGAATGAGTGTGATAGCCGAAAAATTGTTGAATCCGAGCCAGTATCGGCAAAAGGTGGAATCCGTGCGAGTTCCGAAAAACTGTCTGGACCAGTTCGGAAAGATGGTAGAATGAGTGTGTGTGCCGGAAAATAGTTGAATCCGGGCCAGTATAGGCAAAAGGTGGAATCCGTGCGAGTACCGAAAAACTGTCCGGACCAGTTCGAAAAAATGGTAGAATCAGTGTGAGTGCCGGAATATTGTTGAATCCGGCCAGTATCGGCAAATGTTGGAATCCGTGCGAGTACCGAAAAACTGTCCGGACCAGTTCGGAAAAATGGTAGAATCAGTGGGAGTGCCGGAAAATTGTTGAATCCGGGCCAGTATCGGCAAAAAGTGGAATCCGTGCGAGTACCGAAAAACTGTCCGGACCAGTACGAAAAAATGGTAGAATCAGTGGGACTGCCGAAAAATTGTTGAATCCGTGCCAGTATCGGCAAAAGGTGGAATCCGTGCGAGTACCGAAAAACTGTCCGGACCAGTTCGGAAAAATGGTGGAATCAGTGTGAGTGCCGGAAAATTGTTGAATCCGGGCCAGTATCGGCAAAAGGTGGAATCCGTGCGAGTACCGAAAAACTGTCCGGATCAGTACGAAAAAATGGTAGAATCAGTGGGAGTGCCGAAAAATTGTTGAATCCGGGCCAGTATCGGCAAAAGGTGGAATCCGTGCGAGTACCGAAAAACTGTCCGGACCAGTACGGAAAAATGGTAGAATCAGTGTGAGTGCCGGAAAATTGTTGAATCCTGGCCAGTATCGGGAAAAGGTGGAATCCGTGCGAGTACCGAAAAACTGTCCGGACCAGTTCGAAAAAATGGTAGAATGAGTGTGATAGCCGAAAAATTGTTGAATCCGAGCCAGTATCGGCAAAAGGTGGAATCCGTGCGAGTTCCGAAAAACTGTCTGGACCAGTTCGGAAAGATGGTAGAATCAATGGGAGTGCCGAAAAATTGTTGAATCCGGGCCAGTATCGGCAAAAGGTGCAATCCGTGCGAGTACCGAAAAACTGTCCGGACCAGTTCGAAAAAATGGTAGAATGAGTGTGATAGCCGAAAAATTGTTGAATCCGAGCCAGTATCGGCAAAAGGTGGAATCCGTGCGAGTTCCGAAAAACTGTCTGGACCAGTTCGGAAAGATGGTAGAATGAGTGTGAGTGCCGGAAAATTGTTGAATCCGGGCCAGTATAGGCAAAAGGTGGAATCCGTGCGAGTACCGAAAAACTGTCCGGACCAGTTCGAAAAAATGGTAGAATCAGTGTGAGTGCCGGAATATTGTTGAATCCGGGCCAGTATCGGCAAAAGTTGGAATCCGTGCGAGTACCGAAAAAGTGTCCGGACCAGTTCGGAAAAATGGTAGAATCAGTGGGAGTGCCGGAAAATTGTTGAATCCGGGCCAGTATCGGCAAAAGGTGGAATCCGTGCGAGTACCGAAAAACTGTCCGGACCAGTTCGGAAAAATGGTAGAATCAGTGGGAGTGCCGGAAAATTGTTGAATCCGGGCCAGTATCGGCAAAAGGTGGAATCCGTGCGAGTACCGAAAAACTGTCCGGACCAGTACGGAAAAATGGTAGAATCAATGGGAGTGCCGAAAAATTATTGAATCCGTGCCAGTATCGGCAAAAGGTGGAATCCGTGCGAGTACCGAAAAACTGTCCGGACCAGTTCGAAAAAATGGTAGAATCAGTGGGAGTGCCGGAAAATTGTTGAATCCGGGCCAGTATCGGCAAAAGGTGGAATCCGTGCGAGTACCGAAAAACTGTCCGGACCAGTACGGAAAAATGGTAGAATCAATGGGAGTGCCGAAAAATTGTTGAATCCGGGCCAGTATCGGCAAAAGGTGCAATCCGTGCGAGTACCGAAAAAATGGTAGAATGAGTGTGATAGCCGAAAAATTGTTGAATCCGAGCCAGTATCGGCAAAAGGTGGAATCCGTGCGAGTTCCGAAAAACTGTCTGGACCAGTTCGGAAAGATGGTAGAATGAGTGTGTGTGCCGGAAAATAGTTGAATCCGGGCCAGTATAGGCAAAAGGTGGAATCCGTGCGAGTACCGAAAAACTGTCCGGACCAGTTCGAAAAAATGGTAGAATCAGTGTGAGTGCCGGAATATTGTTGAATCCGGGCCAGTATCGGCAAAAGTTGGAATCCGTGCGAGTACCGAAAAACTGTCCGGACCAGTTCGGAAAAATGGTAGAATCAGTGGGAGTGCCGGAAAATTGTTGAATCCGGGCCAGTATCGGCAAAAAGTGGAATCCGTGCGAGTACCGAAAAACTGTCCGGACCAGTACGAAAAAATGGTAGAATCAGTGGGACTGCCGAAAAATTGTTGAATCCGTGCCAGTATCGGCAAAAGGTGGAATCCGTGCGAGTACCGAAAAACTGTCCGGACCAGTTCGGAAAAATGGTGGAATCAGTGTGAGTGCCGGAAAATTGTTGAATCCGGGCCAGTATCGGCAAAAGGTGGAATCCGTGCGAGTACCGAAAAACTGTCCGGATCAGTACGAAAAAAAGGTAGAATCAGTGGGAGTGCCGGAAAATTGTTGAATCCGGGCCAGTATCGGCAAAAGGTGGAATCCGTGCGAGTACCGAAAAACTGTCCGGACCAGTACGGAAAAATGGTAGAATCAGTGTGAGTGCCGGAAAATTGTTGAATCCTGGCCAGTATCGGGAAAAGGTGGAATCCGTGCGAGTACCGAAAAACTGTCCGGACCAGTTCGAAAAAATGGTAGAATGAGTGTGATAGCCGAAAAATTGTTGAATCCGAGCCAGTATCGGCAAAAGGTGGAATCCGTGCGAGTTCCGAAAAACTGTCTGGACCAGTTCGGAAAGATGGTAGAATCAATGGGAGTGCCGAAAAATTGTTGAATCCGGGCCAGTATCGGCAAAAGGTGCAATCCGTGCGAGTACCGAAAAACTGTCCGGACCAGTTCGAAAAAATGGTAGAATGAGTGTGATAGCCGAAAAATTGTTGAATCCGAGCCAGTATCGGCAAAAGGTGGAATCCGTGCGAGTTCCGAAAAACTGTCTGGACCAGTTCGGAAAGATGGTAGAATGAGTGTGAGTGCCGGAAAATTGTTGAATCCGGGCCAGTATAGGCAAAAGGTGGAATCCGTGCGAGTACCGAAAAACTGTCCGGACCAGTTCGAAAAAATGGTAGAATCAGTGTGAGTGCCGGAATATTGTTGAATCCGGGCCAGTATCGGCAAAAGTTGGAATCCGTGCGAGTACCGAAAAAGTGTCCGGACCAGTTCGGAAAAATGGTAGAATCAGTGGGAGTGCCGGAAAATTGTTGAATCCGGGCCAGTATCGGCAAAAGGTGGAATCCGTGCGAGTACCGAAAAACTGTCCGGACCAGTTCGGAAAAATGGTAGAATCAGTGGGAGTGCCGGAAAATTGTTGAATCCGGGCCAGTATCGGCAAAAGGTGGAATCCGTGCGAGTACCGAAAAACTGTCCGGACCAGTACGGAAAAATGGTAGAATCAATGGGAGTGCCGAAAAATTATTGAATCCGTGCCAGTATCGGCAAAAGGTGGAATCCGTGCGAGTACCGAAAAACTGTCCGGACCAGTTCGAAAAAATGGTAGAATCAGTGGGAGTGCCGGAAAATTGTTGAATCCGGGCCAGTATCGGCAAAAGGTGGAATCCGTGCGAGTACCGAAAAACTGTCCGGACCAGTACGGAAAAATGGTAGAATCAATGGGAGTGCCGAAAAATTGTTGAATCCGGGCCAGTATCGGCAAAAGGTGCAATCCGTGCGAGTACCGAAAAAATGGTAGAATGAGTGTGAGTGCCGGAAAATTGTTGAATCCGGGCCAGTATAGGCAAAAGGTGGAATCCGTGCGAGTACCGAAAAACTGTCCGGACCAGTTCGAAAAAATGGTAGAATCAGTGTGAGTGCCGGAATATTGTTGAATCCGGGCCAGTATCGGCAAAAGTTGGAATCCGTGCGAGTACCGAAAAAGTGTCCGGACCAGTTCGGAAAAATGGTAGAATAAGTGGGAGTGCCGGAAAATTGTTGAATCCGGGCCAGTATCGGCAAAAGGTGGAATCCGTGCGAGTACCGAAAAACTGTCCGGACCAGTTCGGAAAAATGGTAGAATCAGTGGGAGTGCCGGAAAATTGTTGAATCCGGGCCAGTATCGGCAAAAGGTGGAATCCGTGCGAGTACCGAAAAACTGTCCGGACCAGTACGGAAAAATGGTAGAATCAATGGGAGTGCCGAAAAATTATTGAATCCGTGCCAGTATCGGCAAAAGGTGGAATCCGTGCGAGTACCGAAAAACTGTCCGGACCAGTTCGAAAAAATGGTAGAATCAGTGGGAGTGCCGAAAAATTGTTGAATCCGTGCCAGTATCGGCAAAAGGTGGAATCCGTGCGAGTACCGAAAAACTGTCCGGACTTGTACTGAAAAATGGTAGAATCAGTGGGAGTGCCGGAATATTGTTGAATCCGGGCCAGTATCGGCAAAAGGTGGAATCCGTTCGAGTACCGAAAAACTGTCCGGACCAGTTCGGAAAAAAGGTAAAATCAGTGGGAGTGCCGGAAAATTGTTGAATCCGGGCCAGTATCGGCAAAAGGTGGAATCCGTGCGAGTACCGAAAAATTGTCCGGACCAGTTCGGAAAAATGGTGGAATCAGTGTGAGTGCCGGAAAATTGTTGAATCCGGGCCAGTATCGGCAAAAGGTGGAATCCGTGCGAGTACCGAAAAACTGTCCGGACCAGTTCGAAAAAATGGTAGAATCAGTGTGAGTGCCGGAAAATATTTGAATCCGGGCCAGTATAGGCAAAAGGTGCAATCCGTGCGAGTACCGAAAAACTGTCCGGACCAAATCGGAAAAATGGTAGAATGAGTGTGATAGCCGGAAAATTGTTCAATCCGGGCCAGTATCGGCAAAAGGTGGAATCCGTGCGAGTTCCGAAAAACTGTCCGGACCAGTACGGAAAAATGGTAGAATCAGTGTGAGTGCCGGAAAATTGTTGAATCCTGGCCAGTATCGGGAAAAGGTGGAATCCGTGCGAGTACCGAAAAACTGTCCGGACTTGTACTGAAAAATGGTAGAATCAGTGGGAGTGCCGGAATATTGTTGAATCCGGGCCAGTATCGGCAAAAGGTGGAATCCGTGCGAGTACCGAAAAACTGTCCGGACCAATTCGGAAAAATGGTAAAATCAGTGGGAGTGCCGGAAAATTGTTGAATCCGGGCCAGTATCGGCAAAAGGTGGAATCCGTGCGAGTACCGAAAAACTGTCCGGATCAGTACGAAAAAATGGTAGAATCAGTGGGAGTGCCGAAAAATTTTTGAATCCGTGCCAGTATCGGCAAAAGGTGGAATCCGTGCGAGTACCGAAAAACTGTCCGGACCAGTTCGGAAAAATGGTGGAATCAGTGTGAGTGCCGGAAAATTGTTGAATCCGGGCCAGTATCGGCAAAAGGTGGAATCCGTGCGAGTACCGAAAAACTGTCCGGACCAGTTCGAAAAAATGGTAGAATCAGTGTGAGTGCCGAAAAATTGTTTAATCCGGGCCAGTATAGGCAAAAGGTGCAATCCGTGCGAGTACCGAAAAACTGTCCGGACCAAATCGGAAAAATGGTAGAATGAGTGTGATAGCCGGAAAATTGTTCAATCCGGGCCAGTATCGGCAAAAGGTGGAATCCGTGCGAGTTCCGAAAAACTGTCCGGACCAGTACGGAAAAATGGTAGAATCAGTGTGAGTGCCGGAAAATTATTGAATCCTGGCCAGTATCGGGAAAAGGTGGAATCCGTGCGAGTACCGAAAAACTGTCCGGACTTGTACTGAAAAATGGTAGAATCAGTGGGAGTGCCGGAATATTGTTGAATCCGGGCCAGTATCGGCAAAAGGTGGAATCCGTGCGAGTACCGAAAAACTGTCCGGACCAGTTCGGAAAAATGGTAAAATCAGTGGGAGTGCCGGAAAATTGTTGAATCCGGGCCAGTATCGGCAAAAGGTGGAATCCGTGCGAGTACCGAAAAACTGTCCGGACCAGTACGAGAAAATGGTAGAATCAGTGGGAGTGCCGAAAAATTGTTGAATCCGGGCCAGTATCGGCAAAAGGTGGAATCCGTGCGAGTACCGAAAAACTGTCCGGACCAGTACGGAAAAATGGTAGAATCAGTGTGAGTGCCGGAAAATTGTTGAATCCTGGCCAGTATCGGGAAAAGGTGGAATCCGTGCGAGTACCGAAAAACTGTCCGGACTTGTACTGAAAAATGGTAGAATCAGTGGGAGTGCCGGAATATTGTTGAATCCGGGCCAGTATCGGCAAAAGGTGGAATCCGTGCGAGTACCGAAAAACTGTCCGGACCAGTTCGGAAAAAAGGTAAAATCAGTGGGAGTGCCGAAAAATTGTTGAATCCGGGCCAGTATCGGCAAAAGGTGGAATCCGTGCGAGTACCGAAAAACTGTCCGGACCAGTTCGGAAAAATGGTGGAATCAGTGTGAATGCCGGAAAATTGTTGAATCCGGGCCAGTATCGGCAAAAGGTGGAATCCGTGCGAGTACCGAAAAACTGTCCGGACCAGTTCGAAAAAATGGTAGAATCAGTGTGAGTGCCGGAAAATTGTTGAATCCGGGCCAGTATAGGCAAAAGGTGCAATCCGTGCGAGTACCGAAAAACTGTCCGGACCAAATCGGAAAAATGGTAGAATAAGTGTGATAGCCGGAAAATTGTTCAATCCGGGCCAGTATCGGCAAAAGGTGGAATCCGTGCGAGTTCCGAAAAACTGTCCGGACCAGTACGGAAAAATGGTAGAATCAGTGTGAGTGCCGGAAAATTGTTGAATCCTGGCCAGTATCGGGAAAAGGTGGAATCCGTGCGAGTACCGAAAAACTGTCCGGACTTGTACTGAAAAATGGTAGAATCAGTGGGAGTGCCGGAATATTGTTGAATCCGGGCCGTTATCGGCAAAAGGTGGAATCCGTGCGAGTACCGAAAAACTGTCCGGACCAGTTCGGAAAAATGGTAAAATCAGTGGGAGTGCCGGAAAATTGTTGAATCCGGGCCAGTATCGGCAAAAGGTGGAATCCGTGCGAGTACCGAAAAACTGTCCGGACCAGTACGAGAAAATGGTAGAATCAGTGTGATAGCCGAAAAATTGTTGAATCCGTGCCAGTATCGGCAAAAGGTGGAATCCGTGCGAGTTCCGAAAAACTGTCTGGACCAGTTCGGAAAGATGGTAGAATGAGTGTGAGTGCCGGAAAATTGTTGAATCCGGGCCAGTATAGGCAAAAGGTGGAATCCGTGCGAGTACCGAAAAACTGTCCGGACCAGTTCGAAAAAATGGTAGAATCAGTGTGAGTGCCGGAATATTGTTGAATCCGGGCCAGTATCGGCAAAAGTTGGAATCCGTGCGAGTACCGAAAAACTGTCCGGACCAGTTCGGAAAAATGGTAGAATCAGTGGGAGTGCCGGAAAATTGTTGAATCCGGGCCAGTATCGGCAAAAGGTGGAATCCGTGCGAGTACCGAAAAACTGTCCGGACCAGTACGAAAAAATGGTAGAATCAGTGGGAGTGCCGAAAAATTGTTGAATCCGTGCCAGTATCGGCAAAAGGTGGAATCCGTGCGAGTACCGAAAAACTGTCCGGACCAGTTCGGAAAAATGGTGGAATCAGTGTGAGTGCCGGAAAATTATTGAATCCGGGCCAGTATCGGCAAAAGGTGGAATCCGTGCGAGTACCGAAAAACTGTCCGGATCAGTACGAAAAAATGGTAGAATCAGTGGGAGTGCCGAAAAATTTTTGAATCCGTGCCAGTATCGGCAAAAGGTGGAATCCGTGCGAGTACCGAAAAACTGTCCGGACCAGTTCGGAAAAATGGTGGAATCAGTGTGAGTGCCGGAAAATTGTTGAATCCGGGCCAGTATCGGCAAAAGGTGGAATCCGTGCGAGTACCGAAAAACTGTCCGGACCAGTACGGAAAAATGGTAGAATCAGTGTGAGTGCCGGAAAATTGTTGAATCCTGGCCAGTATCGGGAAAAGGTGGAATCCGTGCGAGTACCGAAAAACTGTCCGGACTTGTACTGAAAAATGGTAGAATCAGTGGGAGTGCCGGAATATTGTTGAATCCGGGCCAGTATCGGCAAAAGGTGGAATCCGTGCGAGTACCGAAAAACTGTCCGGACCAGTTCGGAAAAAAGGTAAAATCAGTGGGAGTGCCGGAAAATTGTTGAATCCGGGCCAGTATCGGCAAAAGGTGGAATCCGTGCGAGTACCGAAAAACTGTCCGGACCAGTTCGGAAAAATGGTGGAATCAGTGTGAGTGCCGGAAAATTGTTGAATCCGGGCCAGTATCGGCAAAAGGTGGAATCCGTGCGAGTACCGAAAAACTGTCCGGACCAGTTCGAAAAAATGGTAGAATCAGTGTGAGTGCCGGAAAATTGTTGAATCCGGGCCAGTATAGGTAAAAGGTGCAATCCGTGCGAGTAACGAAAAACTGTCCGGACCAAATCGGAAAAATGGTAGAATGAGTGTGATAGCCGGAAAATTGTTCAATCCGGGCCAGTATCGGCAAAAGGTGGAATCCGTGCGAGTACCGAAAAACTGTCCGGACCAGTACGAGAAAATGGTAGAATCAGTGGGAGTGCCGAAAAATTGTTGAATCCGGGCCAGTATCGGCAAAAGGTGGAATCCGTGCGAGTACCGAAAAACTGTCCGGACCAGTACGGAAAAATGGTAGAATCAGTGTGAGTGCCGGAAAATTGTTGAATCCTGGCCAGTATCGGGAAAAGGTGGAATCCGTGCGAGTACCGAAAAACTGTCCGGACTTGTACTGAAAAATGGTAGAATCAGTGGGAGTGCCGGAATATTGTTGAATCCGGGCCAGTATCGGCAAAAGGTGGAATCCGTGCGAGTACCGAAAAACTGTCCGGACCAGTTCGGAAAAAAGGTAAAATCAGTGGGAGTGCCGAAAAATTGTTGAATCCGGGCCAGTATCGGCAAAAGGTGGAATCCGTGCGAGTACCGAAAAACTGTCCGGACCAGTTCGGAAAAATGGTGGAATCAGTGTGAATGCCGGAAAATTGTTGAATCCGGGCCAGTATCGGCAAAAGGTGGAATCCGTGCGAGTACCGAAAAACTGTCCGGACCAGTTCGAAAAAATGGTAGAATCAGTGTGAGTGCCGGAAAATTGTTGAATCCGGGCCAGTATAGGCAAAAGGTGCAATCCGTGCGAGTACCGAAAAACTGTCCGGACCAAATCGGAAAAATGGTAGAATAAGTGTGATAGCCGGAAAATTGTTCAATCCGGGCCAGTATCGGCAAAAGGTGGAATCCGTGCGAGTTCCGAAAAACTGTCCGGACCAGTACGGAAAAATGGTAGAATCAGTGTGAGTGCCGGAAAATTGTTGAATCCTGGCCAGTATCGGGAAAAGGTGGAATCCGTGCGAGTACCGAAAAACTGTCCGGACTTGTACTGAAAAATGGTAGAATCAGTGGGAGTGCCGGAATATTGTTGAATCCGGGCCAGTATCGGCAAAAGGTGGAATCCGTGCGAGTACCGAAAAACTGTCCGGACCAGTACGAGAAAATGGTAGAATCAGTGTGATAGCCGAAAAATTGTTGAATCCGTGCCAGTATCGGCAAAAGGTGGAATCCGTGCGAGTTCCGAAAAACTGTCTGGACCAGTTCGGAAAGATGGTAGAATGAGTGTGAGTGCCGGAAAATTGTTGAATCCGGGCCAGTATAGGCAAAAGGTGGAATCCGTGCGAGTACCGAAAAACTGTCCGGACCAGTTCGAAAAAATGGTAGAATCAGTGTGAGTGCCGGAATATTGTTGAATCCGGGCCAGTATCGGCAAAAGTTGGAATCCGTGCGAGTACCGAAAAACTGTCCGGACCAGTTCGGAAAAATGGTAGAATCAGTGGGAGTGCCGGAAAATTGTTGAATCCGGGCCAGTATCGGCAAAAGGTGGAATCCGTGCGAGTACCGAAAAACTGTCCGGACCAGTTCGGAAAAATGGTAGAATCAGTGGGAGTGCCGGAAAATTGTTGAATCCGGGCCAGTATCGGCAAAAGGTGGAATCCGTGCGAGTACCGAAAAACTGTCCGGACCAGTACGGAAAAATGGTAGAATCAATGGGAGTGCCGAAAAATTATTGAATCCGTGCCAGTATCGGCAAAAGGTGGAATCCGTGCGAGTACCGAAAAACTGTCCGGACCAGTTCGAAAAAATGGTAGAATCAGTGGGAGTGCCGAAAAATTGTTGAATCCGTGCCAGTATCGGCAAAAGGTGGAATCCGTGCGAGTACCGAAAAACTGTCCGGACTTGTACTGAAAAATGGTAGAATCAGTGGGAGTGCCGGAATATTGTTGAATCCGGGCCAGTATCGGCAAAAGGTGGAATCCGTTCGAGTACCGAAAAACTGTCCGGACCAGTTCGGAAAAAAGGTAAAATCAGTGGGAGTGCCGGAAAATTGTTGAATCCGGGCCAGTATCGGCAAAAGGTGGAATCCGTGCGAGTACCGAAAAATTGTCCGGACCAGTTCGGAAAAATGGTGGAATCAGTGTGAGTGCCGGAAAATTGTTGAATCCGGGCCAGTATCGGCAAAAGGTGGAATCCGTGCGAGTACCGAAAAACTGTCCGGACCAGTTCGAAAAAATGGTAGAATCAGTGTGAGTGCCGGAAAATATTTGAATCCGGGCCAGTATAGGCAAAAGGTGCAATCCGTGCGAGTACCGAAAAACTGTCCGGACCAAATCGGAAAAATGGTAGAATGAGTGTGATAGCCGGAAAATTGTTCAATCCGGGCCAGTATCGGCAAAAGGTGGAATCCGTGCGAGTTCCGAAAAACTGTCCGGACCAGTACGGAAAAATGGTAGAATCAGTGTGAGTGCCGGAAAATTGTTGAATCCTGGCCAGTATCGGGAAAAGGTGGAATCCGTGCGAGTACCGAAAAACTGTCCGGACTTGTACTGAAAAATGGTAGAATCAGTGGGAGTGCCGGAATATTGTTGAATCCGGGCCAGTATCGGCAAAAGGTGGAATCCGTGCGAGTACCGAAAAACTGTCCGGACCAATTCGGAAAAATGGTAAAATCAGTGGGAGTGCCGGAAAATTGTTGAATCCGGGCCAGTATCGGCAAAAGGTGGAATCCGTGCGAGTACCGAAAAACTGTCCGGATCAGTACGAAAAAATGGTAGAATCAGTGGGAGTGCCGAAAAATTTTTGAATCCGTGCCAGTATCGGCAAAAGGTGGAATCCGTGCGAGTACCGAAAAACTGTCCGGACCAGTTCGGAAAAATGGTGGAATCAGTGTGAGTGCCGGAAAATTGTTGAATCCGGGCCAGTATCGGCAAAAGGTGGAATCCGTGCGAGTACCGAAAAACTGTCCGGACCAGTTCGAAAAAATGGTAGAATCAGTGTGAGTGCCGAAAAATTGTTTAATCCGGGCCAGTATAGGCAAAAGGTGCAATCCGTGCGAGTACCGAAAAACTGTCCGGACCAAATCGGAAAAATGGTAGAATGAGTGTGATAGCCGGAAAATTGTTCAATCCGGGCCAGTATCGGCAAAAGGTGGAATCCGTGCGAGTTCCGAAAAACTGTCCGGACCAGTACGGAAAAATGGTAGAATCAGTGTGAGTGCCGGAAAATTATTGAGTCCTGGCCAGTATCGGGAAAAGGTGGAATCCGTGCGAGTACCGAAAAACTGTCCGGACTTGTACTGAAAAATGGTAGAATCAGTGGGAGTGCCGGAATATTGTTGAATCCGGGCCAGTATCGGCAAAAGGTGGAATCCGTGCGAGTACCGAAAAACTGTCCGGACCAGTTCGGAAAAATGGTAAAATCAGTGGGAGTGCCGGAAAATTGTTGAATCCGGGCCAGTATCGGCAAAAGGTGGAATCCGTGCGAGTACCGAAAAACTGTCCGGACCAGTACGAGAAAATGGTAGAATCAGTGGGAGTGCCGAAAAATTGTTGAATCCGGGCCAGTATCGGCAAAAGGTGGAATCCGTGCGAGTACCGAAAAACTGTCCGGACCAGTACGGAAAAATGGTAGAATCAGTGTGAGTGCCGGAAAATTGTTGAATCCTGGCCAGTATCGGGAAAAGGTGGAATCCGTGCGAGTACCGAAAAACTGTCCGGACTTGTACTGAAAAATGGTAGAATCAGTGGGAGTGCCGGAATATTGTTGAATCCGGGCCAGTATCGGCAAAAGGTGGAATCCGTGCGAGTACCGAAAAACTGTCCGGACCAGTTCGGAAAAAAGGTAAAATCAGTGGGAGTGCCGAAAAATTGTTGAATCCGGGCCAGTATCGGCAAAAGGTGGAATCCGTGCGAGTACCGAAAAACTGTCCGGACCAGTTCGGAAAAATGGTGGAATCAGTGTGAATGCCGGAAAATTGTTGAATCCGGGCCAGTATCGGCAAAAGGTGGAATCCGTGCGAGTACCGAAAAACTGTCCGGACCAGTTCGAAAAAATGGTAGAATCAGTGTGAGTGCCGGAAAATTGTTGAATCCGGGCCAGTATAGGCAAAAGGTGCAATCCGTGCGAGTACCGAAAAACTGTCCGGACCAAATCGGAAAAATGGTAGAATAAGTGTGATAGCCGGAAAATTGTTCAATCCGGGCCAGTATCGGCAAAAGGTGGAATCCGTGCGAGTTCCGAAAAACTGTCCGGACCAGTACGGAAAAATGGTAGAATCAGTGTGAGTGCCGGAAAATTGTTGAATCCTGGCCAGTATCGGGAAAAGGTGGAATCCGTGCGAGTACCGAAAAACTGTCCGGACTTGTACTGAAAAATGGTAGAATCAGTGGGAGTGCCGGAATATTGTTGAATCCGGGCCAGTATCGGCAAAAGGTGGAATCCGTGCGAGTACCGAAAAACTGTCCGGACCAGTTCGGAAAAATGGTAAAATCAGTGGGAGTGCCGGAAAATTGTTGAATCCGGGCCAGTATCGGCAAAAGGTGGAATCCGTGCGAGTACCGAAAAACTGTCCGGACCAGTACGAGAAAATGGTAGAATCAGTGTGATAGCCGAAAAATTGTTGAATCCGTGCCAGTATCGGCAAAAGGTGGAATCCGTGCGAGTTCCGAAAAACTGTCTGGACCAGTTCGGAAAGATGGTAGAATGAGTGTGAGTGCCGGAAAATTGTTGAATCCGGGCCAGTATAGGCAAAAGGTGGAATCCGTGCGAGTACCGAAAAACTGTCCGGACCAGTTCGAAAAAATGGTAGAATCAGTGTGAGTGCCGGAATATTGTTGAATCCGGGCCAGTATCGGCAAAAGTTGGAATCCGTGCGAGTACCGAAAAACTGTCCGGACCAGTTCGGAAAAATGGTAGAATCAGTGGGAGTGCCGGAAAATTGTTGAATCCGGGCCAGTATCGGCAAAAGGTGGAATCCGTGCGAGTACCGAAAAACTGTCCGGACCAGTACGAAAAAATGGTAGAATCAGTGGGAGTGCCGAAAAATTGTTGAATCCGTGCCAGTATCGGCAAAAGGTGGAATCCGTGCGAGTACCGAAAAACTGTCCGGACCAGTTCGGAAAAATGGTGGAATCAGTGTGAGTGCCGGAAAATTATTGAATCCGGGCCAGTATCGGCAAAAGGTGGAATCCGTGCGAGTACCGAAAAACTGTCCGGATCAGTACGAAAAAATGGTAGAATCAGTGGGAGTGCCGAAAAATTTTTGAATCCGTGCCAGTATCGGCAAAAGGTGGAATCCGTGCGAGTACCGAAAAACTGTCCGGACCAGTTCGGAAAAATGGTGGAATCAGTGTGAGTGCCGGAAAATTGTTGAATCCGGGCCAGTATCGGCAAAAGGTGGAATCCGTGCGAGTACCGAAAAACTGTCCGGACCAGTACGGAAAAATGGTAGAATCAGTGTGAGTGCCGGAAAATTGTTGAATCCTGGCCAGTATCGGGAAAAGGTGGAATCCGTGCGAGTACCGAAAAACTGTCCGGACTTGTACTGAAAAATGGTAGAATCAGTGGGAGTGCCGGAATATTGTTGAATCCGGGCCAGTATCGGCAAAAGGTGGAATCCGTGCGAGTACCGAAAAACTGTCCGGACCAGTTCGGAAAAAAGGTAAAATCAGTGGGAGTGCCGGAAAATTGTTGAATCCGGGCCAGTATCGGCAAAAGGTGGAATCCGTGCGAGTACCGAAAAACTGTCCGGACCAGTTCGGAAAAATGGTGGAATCAGTGTGAGTGCCGGAAAATTGTTGAATCCGGGCCAGTATCGGCAAAAGGTGGAATCCGTGCGAGTACCGAAAAACTGTCCGGACCAGTTCGAAAAAATGGTAGAATCAGTGTGAGTGCCGGAAAATTGTTGAATCCGGGCCAGTATAGGTAAAAGGTGCAATCCGTGCGAGTAACGAAAAACTGTCCGGACCAAATCGGAAAAATGGTAGAATGAGTGTGATAGCCGGAAAATTGTTCAATCCGGGCCAGTATCGGCAAAAGGTGGAATCCGTGCGAGTACCGAAAAACTGTCCGGACCAGTACGAGAAAATGGTAGAATCAGTGGGAGTGCCGAAAAATTGTTGAATCCGGGCCAGTATCGGCACAAGGTGGAATCCGTGCGAGTACCGAAAAACTGTCCGGACCAGTACGGAAAAATGGTAGAATCAGTGTGAGTGCCGGAAAATTGTTGAATCCTGGCCAGTATCGGGAAAAGGTGGAATCCGTGCGAGTACCGAAAAACTGTCCGGACTTGTACTGAAAAATGGTAGAATCAGTGGGAGTGCCGGAATATTGTTGAATCCGGGCCAGTATCGGCAAAAGGTGGAATCCGTGCGAGTACCGAAAAACTGTCCGGACCAGTTCGGAAAAAAGGTAAAATCAGTGGGAGTGCCGAAAAATTGTTGAATCCGGGCCAGTATCGGCAAAAGGTGGAATCCGTGCGAGTACCGAAAAACTGTCCGGACCAGTTCGGAAAAATGGTGGAATCAGTGTGAGTGCCGGAAAATTGTTGAATCCGGGCCAGTATCGGCAAAAGGTGGAATCCGTGCGAGTACCGAAAAACTGTCCGGACCAGTTCGAAAAAATGGTAGAATCAGTGTGAGTGCCGGAAAATTGTTGAATCCGGGCCAGTATAGGCAAAAGGTGCAATCCGTGCGAGTAACGAAAAACTGTCCGGACCAAATCGGAAAAATGGTAGAATGAGTGTGATAGCCGGAAAATTGTTCAATCCGGGCCAGTATCGGCAAAAGGTGGAATCCGTGCGAGTTCCGAAAAACTGTCCGGACCAGTACGGAAGAATGGTAGAATCAGTGTGAGTGCCGGAAAATTGTTGAATCCTGGCCAGTATCGGGAAAAGGTGGAATACGTGCGAGTACCGAAAAACTGTCCGGACTTGTACTGAAAAATGGTAGAATCAGTGGGAGTGCCGGAATATTGTTGAATCCGGGCCAGTATCGGCAAAAGGTGGAATCCGTGCGAGTACCGAAAAACTGTCCGGACCAGTTCGGAAAAATGGTAAAATCAGTGGGAGTGCCGGAAAATTGTTGAATCCGGGCCAGTATCGACAAAAGGTGGAATCCGTGCGAGTACCGAAAAACTGTCCGGACCAGTACGAGAAAATGGTAGAATCAGTGGGAGTGCCGAAAAATTGTTGAATCTGTGCCAGTATCGGCAAAAGGTGGAATCCGTGCGAGTACCGAAAAACTGTCCGGACCAGTTCGGAAAAATGGTGGAATCAGTGTAAGTGCCGGAAAATTGTTGAATCCGGGCCAGTATCGGCAAAAGGTGGAATCCGTGCGAGTACCGAAAAACTGTCCGGACCAGTTCGAAAAAATGGTAGAATGAGTGTGAGTGCCGGAAAATTGTTGAATCCGGGCCAGTATAGGCAAAAGGTGGAATCCGTGCGCGTACCGAAAAACTGTCCGGACCAGTACGGAAAAATGGTAGAAACAGTGCGAGTACCTAAAAATTGTTGAATCCGGTCGAGTACCGGGAAAAAGTGGAATTCCTTCGAGTACTTAAAACTGTCCGGACAAGTACGGAAAATGGTAGAATGAGTGTGAGTACCGAAAAATTGTTGCATCCGGGCCAGTATCGGCAAAAGGTGGAATCCGTGCGACTACCGAAAAACTGTCCGGACCAGTACGGAAAAATGGTAGAATCAATGGGAGTGCCGAAAAATTGTTGAATCCGTGCCAGTATCGGCGAAAGGTGGAATCCGTGCGAGTACCGAAAAACTGTCGGGACCAGTTCGGAAAAATGGTAGAATGAGTGTGAGTACCGGAAAATTGTTGCATCCGGGCCAGTATCGGCAAAAGGTGGAATCCGTGCGAGTACCGAAAAACTGTCCGGACCAGTACGGAAAAATGGTAGAATCAGTGGGAGTGCCGGAAAATTGTTGAATCCGGGCCAGTATAGGCAAAAGGTGCAATCCGTGCGAGTACCGAAAAACTGTCCGGACCAAATCGGAAAAATGGTAGAATGAGTGTGATAGCCGGAAAATTGTTCAATCCGGGCCAGTATCGGCAAAAGGTGGAATCCGTGCGAGTTCCGAAAAACTGTCCGGACCAGTACGGAAGAATGGTAGAATCAGTGTGAGTGCCGGAAAATTGTTGAATCCTGGCCAGTATCGGGAAAAGGTGGAATCCGTGCGAGTACCGAAAAACTGTCCGGACTTGTACTGAAAAATGGTAGAATCAGTGGGAGTGCCGGAATATTGTTGAATCCGGGCCAGTATCGGCAAAAGGTGGAATCCGTGCGAGTACCGAAAAACTGTCCGGACCAGTTCGGAAAAATGGTAAAATCAGTGGGAGTGCCGGAAAATTGTTGAATCCGGGCCAGTATCGGCAAAAGGTGGAATCCGTGCGAGTACCGAAAAACTGTCCGGACCAGTACGAGAAAATGGTAGAATCAGTGGGAGTGCCGAAAAATTGTTGAATCCGTGCCAGTATCGGCAAAAGGTGGAATCCGTGCGAGTACCGAAAAACTGTCCGGACCAGTTCGGAAAAATGGTAGAATGAGTGTTGGTGCCGGAAAATTGTTGAATCCGGGCCAGTATCGGCAAAAGGTGGAATCCGTGCGAGTACCGAAAAACTGTCCGGACCAGTTCGAAAAAATGGTAGAATGAGTGTGAGTGCCGGAAAATTGTTGAATCCGGGCCAGTATCGGCAAAAGGTGGAATCCGTGCGAGTATAGAAAAACTGTCCGGACCAGTACGGAAAAATGGTAGAAACATTGCGAGTACCGAAAAATTGTTGAATCCGGTCGAGTACCGGGAAAAGGTGGAATTCCTTCGAGTACCGAAAACTGTCCGGAAAAGTTTGGAAAATGGTAGAATGAGTGTGAGTACCGAAAAATTGTTGCATCCGGGCCAGTATCGGCAAAAGGTGGAATCCGTGCGAGTACCGAAAAACTGTCCGGACCAGTACGGAAAAATGGTAGAATCAATGGGAGTGCCGAAAAATTGTTGAATCTGTGCCAGTATCGGCGAAAGGTGGAATCCGTGCGAGTACCGAAAAACTGTCGGGACCAGTTCGGAAAAATGGTAGAATGAGTGTGAGTGCCGGAAAATTGTTGCATCCGGGCCAGTATCGGCAAAAGGTGGAATCCGTGCGAGTACCGAAAAACTGTCCGGACCAGTTCGGAAAAATGGTAAAATCAGTGGGAGTGCCGGAAAATTGTTGAATCAGGGCCAGTATCGGCAAAAGGTGGAATCCGTGCGAGTACCGAAAAACTGTCCGGACCAGTACGAGAAAATGGTAGAATCAGTGGGAGTGCCGAAAAATTGTTGAATCCGTGCCAGTATCGGCAAAAGGTTGAATCCGTGCGAGTACCGAAAAACTGTCCGGACCAGTTCGGAAAAATGGTAGAATGAGTGTTGGTGCCGGAAAATTGTTGAATCCGGGCCAGTATCGGCAAAAGGTGGAATCCGTGCGAGTACCGAAAAACTGTCCGGACCAGTTCGAAAAAATGGTAGAATGAGTGTGAGTGCCGGAAAATTGTTGAATCCGGGCCAGTATCGGCAAAAGGTGGAATCCGTGCGAGTATAGAAAAACTGTCCGGACCAGTACGGAAAAATGGTAGAAACATTGCGAGTACCGAAAAATTGTTGAATCCGGTCGAGTACCGGGAAAAGGTGGAATTCCTTCGAGTACCGAAAACTGTCCGGAAAATTACGGAAAATGGTAGAATGAGTGTGAGTACCGAAAAATTGTTGCATCCGGGCCAGTATCGGCAAAAGGTGGAATCCGTGCGAGTACCGAAAAACTGTCCGGACCAGTACGGAAAAATGGTAGAATCAATGGGAGTGCCGAAAAATTGTTGAATCTGTGCCAGTATCGGCGAAAGGTGGAATCCGTGCGAGTACCGAAAAACTGTCGGGACCAGTTCGGAAAAATGGTAGAATGAGTGTGAGTGCCGGAAAATTGTTGCATCCGGGCCAGTATCGGCAAAAGGTGGAATCCGTGCGAGTACCGAAAAACTGTCCGGACCAGTACGGAAAAATGGTAGAATCAGTGGGAGTGCCGGAAAATTGTTGAATCCGGGCCAGTATCGGCAAAAGGTGGAATCCGTGCGAGTACCGAAAAACTGTCCGGACCAGTACGAAAAAATGGTAGAATCAGTGGGAGTGGCGAAAAATTGTTGAATCCGTGCCAGTATCGGCAAAAGGTGGAATCCGTGCGAGTACCGAAAAACTGTCCGGACCAGTTCGAAAAAATGGTGGAATCAGTGTGAGTGCCGGAAAATTGTTGAATCCGGGCCAGTATCGGCAAAAGGTGGAATCCGTGCGAGTACCGAAAAACTGTCCGGACCAGTACGGAAAAATGGTAGAATCAATGGGAGTGCCGAAAAATTGTTGAATCCGGGCCAGTATCGGCAAAAGGTGCAATCCGTGCGAGTACCGAAAAAATGGTAGAATGAGTGTGATAGCCGAAAAATTGTTGAATCCGAGCCAGTATCGGCAAAAGGTGGAATCCGTGCGAGTTCCGAAAAACTGTCTGGACCAGTTCGGAAAGATGGTAGAATGAGTGTGAGTGCCGGAAAATTGTTGAATCCGGGCCAGTATAGGCAAAAGGTGGAATCCGTGCGAGTACCGAAAAACTGTCCGGACCAGTTCGAAAAAATGGTAGAATCAGTGTGAGTGCCGGAATATTGTTGAATCCGGGCCAGTATCGGCAAAAGTTGGAATCCGTGCGAGTACCGAAAAACTGTCCGGACCAGTTCGGAAAAATGGTAGAATCAGTGGGAGTGCCGAAAAATTGTTGAATCCGGGCCAGTATCGGCAAAAGGTGGAATCCGTGCGAGTACCGAAAAACTGTCCGGACCAGTACGAAAAAATGGTAGAATGAGTGTTGGTGCCGGAAAATTGTTGAATCCGGGCCAGTATCGGCAAAAGGTGGAATCCGTGCGAGTACCGAAAAACTGTCCGGACCAGTTCGAAAAAATGGTAGAATGAGTGTGAGTGCCGGAAAATTGTTGAATCCGGGCCAGTATCGGCAAAAGGTGGAATCCGTGCGAGTATAGAAAAACTGTCCGGACCAGTACGGAAAAATGGTAGAAACATTGCGAGTACCGAAAAATTGTTGAATCCGGTCGAGTACCGGGAAAAGGTGGAATTCCTTCGAGTACCGAAAACTGTCCGGAAAAGTTTGGAAAATGGTAGAATGAGTGTGAGTACCGAAAAATTGTTGCATCCGGGCCAGTATCGGCAAAAGGTGGAATCCGTGCGAGTACCGAAAAACTGTCCGGACCAGTACGGAAAAATGGTAGAATCAATGGGAGTGCCGAAAAATTGTTGAATCTGTGCCAGTATCGGCGAAAGGTGGAATCCGTGCGAGTACCGAAAAACTGTCGGGACCAGTTCGGAAAAATGGTAGAATGAGTGTGAGTGCCGGAAAATTGTTGCATCCGGGCCAGTATCGGCAAAAGGTGGAATCCGTGCGAGTACCGAAAAACTGTCCGGACCAGTTCGGAAAAATGGTAAAATCAGTGGGAGTGCCGGAAAATTGTTGAATCAGGGCCAGTATCGGCAAAAGGTGGAATCCGTGCGAGTACCGAAAAACTGTCCGGACCAGTACGAGAAAATGGTAGAATCAGTGGGAGTGCCGAAAAATTGTTGAATCCGTGCCAGTATCGGCAAAAGGTTGAATCCGTGCGAGTACCGAAAAACTGTCCGGACCAGTTCGGAAAAATGGTAGAATGAGTGTTGGTGCCGGAAAATTGTTGAATCCGGGCCAGTATCGGCAAAAGGTGGAATCCGTGCGAGTACCGAAAAACTGTCCGGACCAGTTCGAAAAAATGGTAGAATGAGTGTGAGTGCCGGAAAATTGTTGAATCCGGGCCAGTATCGGCAAAAGGTGGAATCCGTGCGAGTATAGAAAAACTGTCCGGACCAGTACGGAAAAATGGTAGAAACATTGCGAGTACCGAAAAATTGTTGAATCCGGTCGAGTACCGGGAAAAGGTGGAATTCCTTCGAGTACCGAAAACTGTCCGGAAAAGTACGGAAAATGGTAGAATGAGTGTGAGTACCGAAAAATTGTTGCATCCGGGCCAGTATCGGCAAAAGGTGGAATCCGTGCGAGTACCGAAAAACTGTCCGGACCAGTACGGAAAAATGGTAGAATCAATGGGAGTGCCGAAAAATTGTTGAATCTGTGCCAGTATCGGCGAAAGGTGGAATCCGTGCGAGTACCGAAAAACTGTCGGGACCAGTTCGGAAAAATGGTAGAATGAGTGTGAGTGCCGGAAAATTGTTGCATCCGGGCCAGTATCGGCAAAAGGTGGAATCCGTGCGAGTACCGAAAAACTGTCCGGACCAGTACGGAAAAATGGTAGAATCAGTGGGAGTGCCGGAAAATTGTTGAATCCGGGCCAGTATCGGCAAAAGGTGGAATCCGTGCGAGTACCGAAAAACTGTCCGGACCAGTACGAAAAAATGGTAGAATCAGTGGGAGTGGCGAAAAATTGTTGAATCCGTGCCAGTATCGGCAAAAGGTGGAATCCGTGCGAGTACCGAAAAACTGTCCGGACCAGTTCGAAAAAATGGTGGAATCAGTGTGAGTGCCGGAAAATTGTTGAATCCGGGCCAGTATCGGCAAAAGGTGGAATCCGTGCGAGTACCGAAAAACTGTCCGGACCAGTACGGAAAAATGGTAGAATCAATGGGAGTGCCGAAAAATTGTTGAATCCGGGCCAGTATCGGCAAAAGGTGCAATCCGTGCGAGTACCGAAAAAATGGTAGAATGAGTGTGATAGCCGAAAAATTGTTGAATCCGAGCCAGTATCGGCAAAAGGTGGAATCCGTGCGAGTTCCGAAAAACTGTCTGGACCAGTTCGGAAAGATGGTAGAATGAGTGTGAGTGCCGGAAAATTGTTGAATCCGGGCCAGTATAGGCAAAAGGTGGAATCCGTGCGAGTACCGAAAAACTGTCCGGACCAGTTCGAAAAAATGGTAGAATCAGTGTGAGTGCCGGAATATTGTTGAATCCGGGCCAGTATCGGCAAAAGTTGGAATCCGTGCGAGTACCGAAAAACTGTCCGGACCAGTTCGGAAAAATGGTAGAATCAGTGGGAGTGCCGAAAAATTGTTGAATCCGGGCCAGTATCGGCAAAAGGTGGAATCCGTGCGAGTACCGAAAAACTGTCCGGACCAGTACGAAAAAATGGTAGAATCAGTGGGAGTGCCGAAAAATTGTTGAATCCGTGCCAGTATCGGCAAAAGGTGGAATCCGTGCGAGTACCGAAAAACTGTCCGGACCAGTTCGGAAAAATGGTGGAATCAGTGTGAGTGCCGGAAAATTGTTGAATCCGGGCCAGTATCGGCAAAAGGTGGAATCCGTGCGAGTACCGAAAAACTGTCCGGACCAGTACGGAAAAATGGTAGAATCAATGGGAGTGCCGGAAAATTGTTGAATCCGTGCCAGTATCGGCGAAAGGTGGAATCCGTGCGAGTACCGAAAAACTGTCCGGACTTGTACTGAAAAATGGTAGAATCAGTGGGAGTGCCGGAATATTGTTGAATCCGGGCCAGTATCGGCAAAAGGTGGAATCCGTGCGAGTACCGAAAAACTGTCCGGACCAGTTCGGAAAAAAGGTAAAATCAGTGGGAGTGCCGGAAAATTGTTGAATCCGGGCCAGTATCGGCAAAAGGTGGAATCCGTGCGAGTACCGAAAAACTGTCCGGACCAGTTCGGAAAAATGGTGGAATCAGTGTGAGTGCCGGAAAATTGTTGAATCCGGGCCAGTATCGGCAAAAGGTGGAATCCGTGCGAGTACCGAAAAACTGTCCGGACCAGTTCGAAAAAATGGTAGAATCAGTGTGAGTGCCGGAAAATTGTTGAATCCGGGCCAGTATAGGTAAAAGGTGCAATCCGTGCGAGTAACGAAAAACTGTCCGGACCAAATCGGAAAAATGGTAGAATGAGTGTGATAGCCGGAAAATTGTTCAATCCGGGCCAGTATCGGCAAAAGGTGGAATTCGTGCGAGTTCCGAAAAACTGTCCGGACCAGTACGGAAGAATGGTAGAATCAGTGTGAGTGCCGGAAAATTGTTGAATCCTGGCCAGTATCGGGAAAAGGTGGAATACGTGCGAGTACCGAAAAACTGTCCGGACTTGTACTGAAAAATGGTAGAATCAGTGGGAGTGCCGGAATATTGTTGAATCCGGGCCAGTATCGGCAAAAGGTGGAATCCGTGCGAGTACCGAAAAACTGTCCGGACCAGTTCGGAAAAATGGTAAAATCAGTGGGAGTGCCGGAAAATTGTTGAATCCGGGCCAGTATCGACAAAAGGTGGAACCCGTGCGAGTACCGAAAAACTGTCCGGACCAGTACGAGAAAATGGTAGAATCAGTGGGAGTGCCGAAAAATTGTTGAATCCGTGCCAGTATCGGCAAAAGGTGGAATCCGTGCGAGTACCGAAAAACTGTCCGGACCAGTTCGAAAAAATGGTAGAATCAGTGTGAGTGCCGGAAAATTGTTGAATCCGGGCCAGTATAGGTAAAAGGTGCAATCCGTGCGAGTAACGAAAAACTGTCCGGACCAAATCGGAAAAATGGTAGAATGAGTGTGATAGCCGGAAAATTGTTCAATCCGGGCCAGTATCGGCAAAAGGTGGAATTCGTGCGAGTTCCGAAAAACTGTCCGGACCAGTACGGAAGAATGGTAGAATCAGTGTGAGTGCCGGAAAATTGTTGAATCCTGGCCAGTATCGGGAAAAGGTGGAATACGTGCGAGTACCGAAAAACTGTCCGGACTTGTACTGAAAAATGGTAGAATCAGTGGGAGTGCCGGAATATTGTTGAATCCGGGCCAGTATCGGCAAAAGGTGGAATCCGTGCGAGTACCGAAAAACTGTCCGGACCAGTTCGGAAAAATGGTAAAATCAGTGGGAGTGCCGGAAAATTGTTGAATCCGGGCCAGTATCGACAAAAGGTGGAACCCGTGCGAGTACCGAAAAACTGTCCGGACCAGTACGAGAAAATGGTAGAATCAGTGGGAGTGCCGAAAAATTGTTGAATCCGTGCCAGTATCGGCAAAAGGTGGAATCCGTGCGAGTACCGAAAAACTGTCCGGACCAGTTCGGAAAAATGGTGGAATCAGTGTAAGTGCCGGAAAATTGTTGAATCCGGGCCAGTATCGGCAAAAGGTGGAATCCGTGCGAGTACCGAAAAACTGTCCGGACCAGTTCGAAAAAATGGTAGAATGAGTGTGAGTGCCGGAAAATTGTTGAATTCGGGCCAGTATCGGCAAAAGGTGGAATCCGTGCGAGTACCGAAAAACTGTCCGGACCAGTACGGAAATATGGTAGAATCAGTGTGACTGCCGGAAAATTGTTGAATCCGGGCCAGTATCGACAAAAGGTGGAATCCGTGCGAGTACCGAAAAACTGTCCGGACCAGTACGGAAAAATGGTAGAAACAGTGCGAGTACCGAAAAATTGTTGAATCCGGTCGAGTACCGGGAAAAAGTGGAATTCCTTCGAGTACTTAAAACTGTCCGGACAAGTACGGAAAATGGTAGAATGAGTGTGAGTACCGAAAAATTGTTGCATCCGGGCCAGTATCGGCAAAAGGTGGAATCCGTGCGACTACCGAAAAACTGTCCGGACCAGTACGAAAAAATGGTAGAATCAATGGGAGTGCCGAAAAATTGTTGAATCCGTGCCAGTATCGGCGAAAGGTGGAATCCGTGCGAGTACCGAAAAACTGTCGGGACCAGTTCGGAAAAATGGTAGAATGAGTGTGAGTACCGGAAAATTGTTGCATCCGGGCCAGTATCGGCAAAAGGTGGAATCCGTGCGAGTACCGAAAAACTGTCCGGACCAGTACGGAAAAATGGTAGAATCAGTGGGAGTGCCGGAAAATTGTTGAATCCGGGCCAGTATAGGCAAAAGGTGCAATCCGTGCGAGTACCGAAAAACTGTCCGGACCAAATCGGAAAAATGGTAGAATGAGTGTGATAGCCGGAAAATTGTTCAATCCGGGCCAGTATCGGCAAAAGGTGGAATCCGTGCGAGTTCCGAAAAACTGTCCGGACCAGTACGGAAGAATGTTAGAATCAGTGTGAGTGCCGGAAAATTGTTGAATCCTGGCCAGTATCGGGAAAAGGTGGAATCCGTGCGAGTACCGAAAAACTGTCCGGACTTGTACTGAAAAATGGTAGAATCAGTGGGAGTGCCGGAATATTGTTGAATCCGGGCCAGTATCGGCAAAAGGTGGAATCCGTGCGAGTACCGAAAAACTGTCCGGACCAGTTCGGAAAAATGGTAAAATCAGTGGGAGTGCCGGAAAATTGTTGAATCCGGGCCAGTATCGGCAAAAGGTGGAATCCGTGCGAGTACCGAAAAACTGTCCGGACCAGTACGAGAAAATGGTAGAATCAGTGGGAGTGCCGAAAAATTGTTGAATCCGTGCCAGTATCGGCAAAAGGTGGAATCCGTGCGAGTACCGAAAAACTGTCCGGACCAGTTCGGAAAAATGGTAGAATGAGTGTTGGTGCCGGAAAATTGTTGAATCCGGGCCAGTATCGGCAAAAGGTGGAATCCGTGCGAGTACCGAAAAACTGTCCGTACCAGTTCGAAAAAATGGTAGAATGAGTGTGAGTGCCGGAAAATTGTTGAATCCGGGCCAGTATCGGCAAAAGGTGGAATCCGTGCGAGTATAGAAAAACTGTCCGGACCAGTACGGAAAAATGGTAGAAACATTGCGAGTACCGAAAAATTGTTGAATCCGGTCGAGTACCGGGAAAAGGTGGAATTCCTTCGAGTACCGAAAACTGTCCGGACAAGTACGGAAAATGGTAGAATGAGTGTGAGTACCGAAAAATTGTTGCATCCGGGCCAGTATCGACAAAAGGTGGAATCCGTGCGAGTACCGAAAAACTGTCCGGACCAGCACGGAAAAATGGTAGAATCAATGGGAGTGCCGAAAAATTGTTGAATCTGTGCCAGTATCGGCGAAAGGTGGAATCCGTGCGAGTACCGAAAAACTGTCGGGACCAGTTCGGAAAAATGGTAGAATGAGTGTGAGTGCCGGAAAATTGTTGCATCCGGGCCAGTATCGGCAAAAGGTGGAATCCGTGCGAGTACCGAAAAACTGTCGGGACCAGTTCGGAAAAATGGTAGAATGAGTGTGAGTGCCGGAAAATTGTTGCATCCGGGCCAGTATCGGCAAAAGGTGGAATCCGTGCGAGTACCGAAAAACTGTCCGGACCAGTACGGAAAAATGGTAGAATCAGTGGGAGTGCCGGAAAATTGTTGAATTCGGGCCAGTATCGGCAAAAGGTGGAATCCGTGCGACTACCGAAAAACTGTCCGGACCAGTACGAAAAAATGGTCGAATCAGTGGGAGTGCCGAAAAATTGTTGAATCCGGGCCAGTATCGGCAAAAGGTGGAATCCGTGCGAGTACCGAAAAACTGTCCTGACCTGTACGGAAAAATGGTAGAATCAGTGGGAGTGCCGGAATATTGTTGAATCCGGGCCAGTATCGGCAAAAGGTGGAATCCGTGCGAGTACCGAAAAACTGTCCGGACCTGTACGGAAAAATGGTAGAATCAGTGGGAGTGCCGGAATATTGTTGAATCCGGGCCAGTATCGGCAAAAGGTGGAATCCGTGCGAGTACCGAAAAACTGTCCGGACCAGTACGAAAAAATGGTAGAATCAGTGTGAGTGCTGGAAAATTGTTGAATCCTGGCCAGTATCGGCAAAAGGTGGAATCCGTGCGAGTACCGAAAAACTGTCCGGACCAGTACGGAAAAATGGTAGAATCAGTGGGAGTGCCGGAAAATTGTTGAATCCGGGCCAGTATCGGCAAAAGGTGGAATCCGTGCGAGTACCGAAAAACTGTCCGGACCAGTACGAAAAAATGGTAGAATCAGTGGGAGTGCCGAAAAATTGTTGAATCCGTGCCAGTATCGGCAAAAGGTGGAATCCGTGCGAGTACCGAAAAACTGTCCGGACCAGTTCGGAAAAATGGTGGAATCAGTGTGAGTGCCGGAAAATTGTTGAATCCGGGCCAGTATCGGCAAAAGGTGGAATCCGTGCGAGTACCGAAAAACTGTCCGGACCAGTTCGAAAAAATGGTAGAATCAGTGTGAGTGCCGGAAAATTGTTGAATCCGGGCCAGTATCGGCAAAAGGTGCAATCCGTGCGAGTACCGAAAAACTGTCCGGACCAGTTCGAAAAAATGGTAGAATGAGTGTGATAGCCGGAAAATTGTTGAATCCGAGCCAGTATCGGCAAAAGGTGGAATCCGTGCAAGTTCCGAAAAACTGTCTGGACCAGTTCGGAAAGATGGTAGAATGAGTGTGAGTGCCCGAAAATTGTTGAATCCGGGCCAGTATAGGCAAAAGGTGGAATCCGTGCGAGTACCGAAAAACTGTCCGGACCAGTTCGAAAAAATGGTAGAATCAGTGTGAGTGCCGGAAAATTGTTGAATCCGGGCCAGTATCGGCAAAAGGTGGAATCCGTACGAGTACCGAAAAACTGTCCGGACCAGTACGAAAAAATGGTAGAATCAGTGGGAGTGCCGAAAAATTGTTGAATCCGTGCCAGTATCGGCAAAAGGTGGAATCCGTGCGAGTACCGAAAAACTGTCCGGACCAGTTCGGAAAAATGGTGGAATCAGTGTGAGTGCCGGAAAATTGTTGAATCCGGGCCAGTATCGGCAAAAGGTGGAATCCGTGCGAGTACCGAAAAACTGTCCGGACCAGTTCGGAAAAATGGTGGAATCAGTGTCAGTGCCGGAAAATTGTTGAATCCGGGCCAGTATCGGCAAAAGGTGGAATCCGTGCGAGTACCGAAAAACTGTCCGGACCAGTTCGGAAAAATGGTGGAATCAGTGTGAGTGCCGGAAAATTGTTGAATCCGGGCCAGTATCGGCAAAAGGTGGAATCCGTGCGAGTACCGAAAAACTGTCCGGACCAGTTCGAAAAAATGGTAGAATCAGTGTGAGTGCCGGAAAATTGTTGAATCCGGGCCAGTATCGGCAAAAGGTGCAATCCGTGCGAGTACCGAAAAACTGTCCGGACCAGTTCGAAAAAATGGTAGAATGAGTGTGATAGCCGGAAAATTGTTGAATCCGAGCCAGTATCGGCAAAAGGTGGAATCCGTGCAAGTTCCGAAAAACTGTCTGGACCAGTTCGGAAAGATGGTAGAATGAGTGTGAGTGCCCGAAAATTGTTGAATCCGGGCCAGTATAGGCAAAAGGTGGAATCCGTGCGAGTACCGAAAAACTGTCCGGACCAGTTCGAAAAAATGGTAGAATCAGTGTGAGTGCCGGAAAATTGTTGAATCCGGGCCAGTATCGGCAAAAGGTGGAATCCGTACGAGTACCGAAAAACTGTCCGGACCAGTACGAAAAAATGGTAGAATCAGTGGGAGTGCCGAAAAATTGTTGAATCCGTGCCAGTATCGGCAAAAGGTGGAATCCGTGCGAGTACCGAAAAACTGTCCGGACCAGTTCGGAAAAATGGTGGAATCAGTGTGAGTGCCGGAAAATTGTTGAATCCGGGCCAGTATCGGCAAAAGGTGGAATCCGTGCGAGTACCGAAAAACTGTCCGGACCAGTTCGGAAAAATGGTGGAATCAGTGTAAGTGCCGGAAAATTGTTGAATCCGGGCCAGTATCGGCAAAAGGTGGAATCCGTGCGAGTACCGAAAAACTGTCCGGACCAGTACGAAAAAATGGTAGAATCAGTGGGAGTGCCGAAAAATTGTTGAATCCGTGCCAGTATCGGCAAAAGGTGGAATCCGTGCGAGTACCGAAAAACTGTCCGGACCAGTTCGGAAAAATGGTGGAATCAGTGTGAGTGCCGGAAAATTGTTGAATCCGGGCCAGTATCGGCAAAAGGTGGAATCCGTGCGAGTACCGAAAAACTGTCCGGACCAGTTCGAAAAAATGGTAGAATCAGTGTGAGTGCCGGAAAATTGTTGAATCCGGGCCAGTATCGGCAAAAGGTGCAATCCGTGCGAGTACCGAAAAACTGTCCGGACCAGTTCGAAAAAATGGTAGAATGAGTGTGATAGCCGGAAAATTGTTGAATCCGAGCCAGTATCGGCAAAAGGTGGAATCCGTGCAAGTTCCGAAAAACTGTCTGGACCAGTTCGGAAAGATGGTAGAATGAGTGTGAGTGCCCGAAAATTGTTGAATCCGGGCCAGTATAGGCAAAAGGTGGAATCCGTGCGAGTACCGAAAAACTGTCCGGACCAGTTCGAAAAAATGGTAGAATCAGTGTGAGTGCCGGAAAATTGTTGAATCCGGGCCAGTATCGGCAAAAGGTGGAATCCGTACGAGTACCGAAAAACTGTCCGGACCAGTACGAAAAAATGGTAGAATCAGTGGGAGTGCCGAAAAATTGTTGAATCCGTGCCAGTATCGGCAAAAGGTGGAATCCGTGCGAGTACCGAAAAACTGTCCGGACCAGTTCGGAAAAATGGTGGAATCAGTGTGAGTGCCGGAAAATTGTTGAATCCGGGCCAGTATCGGCAAAAGGTGGAATCCGTGCGAGTACCGAAAAACTGTCCGGACCAGTTCGGAAAAATGGTGGAATCAGTGTCAGTGCCGGAAAATTGTTGAATCCGGGCCAGTATCGGCAAAAGGTGGAATCCGTGCGAGTACCGAAAAACTGTCCGGACCAGTTCGGAAAAATGGTGGAATCAGTGTGAGTGCCGGAAAATTGTTGAATCCGGGCCAGTATCGGCAAAAGGTGGAATCCGTGCGAGTACCGAAAAACTGTCCGGACCAGTTCGAAAAAATGGTAGAATCAGTGTGAGTGCCGGAAAATTGTTGAATCCGGGCCAGTATCGGCAAAAGGTGCAATCCGTGCGAGTACCGAAAAACTGTCCGGACCAGTTCGAAAAAATGGTAGAATGAGTGTGATAGCCGGAAAATTGTTGAATCCGAGCCAGTATCGGCAAAAGGTGGAATCCGTGCAAGTTCCGAAAAACTGTCTGGACCAGTTCGGAAAGATGGTAGAATGAGTGTGAGTGCCCGAAAATTGTTGAATCCGGGCCAGTATAGGCAAAAGGTGGAATCCGTGCGAGTACCGAAAAACTGTCCGGACCAGTTCGAAAAAATGGTAGAATCAGTGTGAGTGCCGGAAAATTGTTGAATCCGGGCCAGTATCGGCAAAAGGTGGAATCCGTACGAGTACCGAAAAACTGTCCGGACCAGTACGAAAAAATGGTAGAATCAGTGGGAGTGCCGAAAAATTGTTGAATCCGTGCCAGTATCGGCAAAAGGTGGAATCCGTGCGAGTACCGAAAAACTGTCCGGACCAGTTCGGAAAAATGGTGGAATCAGTGTGAGTGCCGGAAAATTGTTGAATCCGGGCCAGTATCGGCAAAAGGTGGAATCCGTGCGAGTACCGAAAAACTGTCCGGACCAGTTCGGAAAAATGGTGGAATCAGTGTCAGTGCCGGAAAATTGTTGAATCCGGGCCAGTATCGGCAAAAGGTGGAATCCGTGCGAGTACCGAAAAACTGTCCGGACCAGTTCGGAAAAATGGTGGAATCAGTGTGAGTGCCGGAAAATTGTTGAATCCGGGCCAGTATCGGCAAAAGGTGGAATCCGTGCGAGTACCGAAAAACTGTCCGGACCAGTTCGAAAAAATGGTAGAATCAGTGTGAGTGCCGGAAAATTGTTGAATCCGGGCCAGTATCGGCAAAAGGTGCAATCCGTGCGAGTACCGAAAAACTGTCCGGACCAGTTCGAAAAAATGGTAGAATGAGTGTGATAGCCGGAAAATTGTTGAATCCGAGCCAGTATCGGCAAAAGGTGGAATCCGTGCAAGTTCCGAAAAACTGTCTGGACCAGTTCGGAAAGATGGTAGAATGAGTGTGAGTGCCCGAAAATTGTTGAATCCGGGCCAGTATAGGCAAAAGGTGGAATCCGTGCGAGTACCGAAAAACTGTCCGGACCAGTTCGAAAAAATGGTAGAATCAGTGTGAGTGCCGGAAAATTGTTGAATCCGGGCCAGTATCGGCAAAAGGTGGAATCCGTACGAGTACCGAAAAACTGTCCGGACCAGTACGAAAAAATGGTAGAATCAGTGGGAGTGCCGAAAAATTGTTGAATCCGTGCCAGTATCGGCAAAAGGTGGAATCCGTGCGAGTACCGAAAAACTGTCCGGACCAGTTCGGAAAAATGGTGGAATCAGTGTGAGTGCCGGAAAATTGTTGAATCCGGGCCAGTATCGGCAAAAGGTGGAATCCGTGCGAGTACCGAAAAACTGTCCGGACCAGTTCGGAAAAATGGTGGAATCAGTGTAAGTGCCGGAAAATTGTTGAATCCGGGCCAGTATCGGCAAAAGGTGGAATCCGTGCGAGTACCGAAAAACTGTCCGGACCAGTACGAAAAAATGGTAGAATCAGTGGGAGTGCCGAAAAATTGTTGAATCCGTGCCAGTATCGGCAAAAGGTGGAATCCGTGCGAGTACCGAAAAACTGTCCGGACCAGTTCGGAAAAATGGTGGAATCAGTGTGAGTGCCGGAAAATTGTTGAATCCGGGCCAGTATCGGCAAAAGGTGGAATCCGTGCGAGTACCGAAAAACTGTCCGGACCAGTTCGAAAAAATGGTAGAATCAGTGTGAGTGCCGGAAAATTGTTGAATCCGGGCCAGTATCGGCAAAAGGTGCAATCCGTGCGAGTACCGAAAAACTGTCCGGACCAGTTCGAAAAAATGGTAGAATGAGTGTGATAGCCGGAAAATTGTTGAATCCGAGCCAGTATCGGCAAAAGGTGGAATCCGTGCAAGTTCCGAAAAACTGTCTGGACCAGTTCGGAAAGATGGTAGAATGAGTGTGAGTGCCCGAAAATTGTTGAATCCGGGCCAGTATAGGCAAAAGGTGGAATCCGTGCGAGTACCGAAAAACTGTCCGGACCAGTTCGAAAAAATGGTAGAATCTGTGTGAGTGCCGGAAAATTGTTGAATCCGGGCCAGTATCGGCAAAAGGTGGAATCCGTACGAGTACCGAAAAACTGTCCGGACCAGTACGAAAAAATGGTAGAATCAGTGGGAGTGGCGAAAAATTGTTGAATCCGTGCCAGTATCGGCAAAAGGTGGAATCCGTGCGAGTACCGAAAAACTGTCCGGACCAGTTCGGAAAAATGGTGGAATCAGTGTGAGTGCCGGAAAATTGTTGAATCCGGGCCAGTATCGGCAAAAGGTGGAATCCGTGCGAGTACCGAAAAACTGTCCGGACTAGTTCGAAAAAATGGCAGAATCAGTGTGAGTGCCGGAAAATTGTTGAGTCCGGGCCAGTATAGGCAAAAGGTGCAATCCGTGCGAGTATCGAAAAACTGTCCGGACCAGTTCGGAAAAATGGTGGAATCAATGGGAGTGCCGAAAAATTGTTGAATCCGTGCCAGTATCGGCGAAAGGTGGAATCCGTGCGAGTACCGAAAAACTGTCGGGACCAGTTCGGAAAAATGGTAGAATGAGTGTGAGTACCGGAAAATTGTTGCATCCGGGCCAGTATCGGCAAAAGGTGGAATCCGTGCGAGTACCGAAAAACTGTCCGGACCAGTTCGGAAAAATGGTGGAATCAGTGTGAGTGCCGGAAAATTGTTGAATCCGGGCCAGTATCGGCAAAAGGTGGAATCCGTGCGAGTACCGAAAAACTGTCCGGACCAGTTCGAAAAAATGGTAGAATCAGTGTGAGTGCCGGAAAATTGTTGAATCCGGGCCAGTATCGGCAAAAGGTGGAATCCGTGCGAGTACCGAAAAACTGTCCGGACCAGTTCGGAAAAATGGTGGAATCAGTGTGAGTGCCGGAAAATTGTTGAATCCGGGCCAGTATCGGCAAAAGGTGGAATCCGTGCGAGTACCGAAAAACTGTCCGGACCAGTTCGAAAAAATGGTAGAATCAGTGTGAGTGCCGGAAAATTGTTGAATCCGGGCCAGTATCGGCAAAAGGTGCAATCCGTGCGAGTACCGAAAAACTGTCCGGACCAGTTCGAAAAAATGGTAGAATGAGTGTGATAGCCGGAAAATTGTTGAATCCGAGCCAGTATCGGCAAAAGGTGGAATCCGTGCAAGTTCCGAAAAACTGTCTGGACCAGTTCGGAAAGATGGTAGAATGAGTGTGAGTGCCCGAAAATTGTTGAATCCGGGCCAGTATAGGCAAAAGGTGGAATCCGTGCGAGTACCGAAAAACTGTCCGGACCAGTTCGGAAAAATGGTGGAATCAGTGTGAGTGCCGGAAAATTGTTGAATCCGGGCCAGTATCGGCAAAAGGTGGAATTCGTGCGAGTACCGAAAAACTGTCCGGACCAGTTCGGAAAAATGGTGGAATCAGTGTGAGTGCCGGAAAATTGTTGAATCCGGGCCAGTATCGGCAAAAGGTGGAATCCGTGCGAGTACCGAAAAACTGTCCGGACCAGTTCGAAAAAATGGTAGAATCAGTGTGAGTGCCGGAAAATTGTTGAATCCGGGCCAGTATCGGCAAAAGGTGGAATTCGTGCGAGTACCGAAAAACTGTCCGGACCAGTTCGGAAAAATGGTGGAATCAGTGTGAGTGCCGGAAAATTGTTGAATCCGGGCCAGTATCGGCAAAAGGTGGAATCCGTGCGAGTACCGAAAAACTGTCCGGACCAGTTCGAAAAAATGGTAGAATCAGTGTGAGTGCCGGAAAATTGTTGAATCCGGGCCAGTATCGGCAAAAGGTGCAATCCGTGCGAGTACCGAAAAACTGTCCGGACCAGTTCGAAAAAATGGTAGAATGAGTGTGATAGCCGGAAAATTGTTGAATCCGAGCCAGTATCGGCAAAAGGTGGAATCCGTGCAAGTTCCGAAAATCTGTCTGGACCAGTTCGGAAAGATGGTAGAATGAGTGTGAGTGCCCGAAAATTGTTGAATCCGGGCCAGTATAGGCAAAAGGTGGAATCCGTGCGAGTACCGAAAAACTGTCCGGACCAGTTCGAAAAAATGGTAGAATCTGTGTGAGTGCCGGAAAATTGTTGAATCCGGGCCAGTATCGGCAAAAGGTGGAATCCGTACGAGTACCGAAAAACTGTCCGGACCAGTACGAAAAAATGGTAGAATCAGTGGGAGTGGCGAAAAATTGTTGAATCCGTGCCAGTATCGGCAAAAGGTGGAATCCGTGCGAGTACCGAAAAACTGTCCGGACCAGTTCGGAAAAATGGTGGAATCAGTGTGAGTGCCGGAAAATTGTTGAATCCGGGCCAGTATCGGCAAAAGGTGGAATCCGTGCGAGTACCGAAAAACTGTCCGGACTAGTTCGAAAAAATGGCAGAATCAGTGTGAGTGCCGGAAAATTGTTGAGTCCGGGCCAGTATAGGCAAAAGGTGCAATCCGTGCGAGTATCGAAAAACTGTCCGGACCAGTTCGGAAAAATGGTGGAATCAATGGGAGTGCCGAAAAATTGTTGAATCCGTGCCAGTATCGGCGAAAGGTGGAATCCGTGCGAGTACCGAAAAACTGTCGGGACCAGTTCGGAAAAATGGTAGAATGAGTGTGAGTACCGGAAAATTGTTGCATCCGGGCCAGTATCGGCAAAAGGTGGAATCCGTGCGAGTACCGAAAAACTGTCCGGACCAGTTCGGAAAAATGGTGGAATCAGTGTGAGTGCCGGAAAATTGTTGAATCCGGGCCAGTATCGGCAAAAGGTGGAATCCGTGCGAGTACCGAAAAACTGTCCGGACCAGTTCGAAAAAATGGTAGAATCAGTGTGAGTGCCGGAAAATTGTTGAATCCGGGCCAGTATCGGCAAAAGGTGGAATCCGTGCGAGTACCGAAAAACTGTCCGGACCAGTTCGGAAAAATGGTGGAATCAGTGTGAGTGCCGGAAAATTGTTGAATCCGGGCCAGTATCGGCAAAAGGTGGAATCCGTGCGAGTACCGAAAAACTGTCCGGACCAGTTCGAAAAAATGGTAGAATCAGTGTGAGTGCCGGAAAATTGTTGAATCCGGGCCAGTATCGGCAAAAGGTGCAATCCGTGCGAGTACCGAAAAACTGTCCGGACCAGTTCGAAAAAATGGTAGAATGAGTGTGATAGCCGGAAAATTGTTGAATCCGAGCCAGTATCGGCAAAAGGTGGAATCCGTGCAAGTTCCGAAAAACTGTCTGGACCAGTTCGGAAAGATGGTAGAATGAGTGTGAGTGCCCGAAAATTGTTGAATCCGGGCCAGTATAGGCAAAAGGTGGAATCCGTGCGAGTACCGAAAAACTGTCCGGACCAGTTCGGAAAAATGGTGGAATCAGTGTGAGTGCCGAAAAATTGTTGAATCCGGGCCAGTATCGGCAAAAGGTGGAATTCGTGCGAGTACCGAAAAACTGTCCGGACCAGTTCGGAAAAATGGTGGAATCAGTGTGAGTGCCGGAAAATTGTTGAATCCGGGCCAGTATCGGCAAAAGGTGGAATCCGTGCGAGTACCGAAAAACTGTCCGGACCAGTTCGAAAAAATGGTAGAATCAGTGTGAGTGCCGGAAAATTGTTGAATCCGGGCCAGTATCGGCAAAAGGTGGAATTCGTGCGAGTACCGAAAAACTGTCCGGACCAGTTCGGAAAAATGGTGGAATCAGTGTGAGTGCCGGAAAATTGTTGAATCCGGGCCAGTATCGGCAAAAGGTGGAATCCGTGCGAGTACCGAAAAACTGTCCGGACCAGTTCGAAAAAATGGTAGAATCAGTGTGAGTGCCGGAAAATTGTTGAATCCGGGCCAGTATCGGCAAAAGGTGCAATCCGTGCGAGTACCGAAAAACTGTCCGGACCAGTTCGAAAAAATGGTAGAATGAGTGTGATAGCCGGAAAATTGTTGAATCCGAGCCAGTATCGGCAAAAGGTGGAATCCGTGCAAGTTCCGAAAAACTGTCTGGACCAGTTCGGAAAGATGGTAGAATGAGTGTGAGTGCCCGAAAATTGTTGAATCCGGGCCAGTATAGGCAAAAGGTGGAATCCGTGCGAGTACCGAAAAACTGCCCGGACCAGTTCGAAAAAATGGTAGAATCAGTGTGAGTGCCGGAAAATTGTTGAATCCGGGCCAGTATCGGCAAAAGGTGGAATCCGTACGAGTACCGAAAAACTGTCCGGACCAGTACGAAAAAATGGTAGAATCAGTGGGAGTGCCGAAAAATTGTTGAATCCGTGCCAGTATCGGCAAAAGGTGGAATCCGTGCGAGTACCGAAAAACTGTCCGGACCAGTTCGGAAAAATGGTGGAATCAGTGTGAGTGCCGGAAAATTGTTGAATCCGGGCCAGTATCGGCAAAAGGTGGAATCCGTGCGAGTACCGAAAAACTGTCCGGACCAGTTCGAAAAAATGGTAGAATCAGTGTGAGTGCCGGAAAATTGTTGAATCCGGGCCAGTATCGGCAAAAGGTGCAATCCGTGCGAGTACCGAAAAACTGTCCGGACCAGTTCGAAAAAATGGTAGAATGAGTGTGATAGCCGGAAAATTGTTGAATCCGAGCCAGTATCGGCAAAAGGTGGAATCCGTGCAAGTTCCGAAAAACTGTCTGGACCAGTTCGGAAAGATGGTAGAATGAGTGTGAGTGCCCGAAAATTGTTGAATCCGGGCCAGTATAGGCAAAAGGTGGAATCCGTGCGAGTACCGAAAAACTGTCCGGACCAGTTCGAAAAAATGGTAGAATCTGTGTGAGTGCCGGAAAATTGTTGAATCCGGGCCAGTATCGGCAAAAGGTGGAATCCGTACGAGTACCGAAAAACTGTCCGGACCAGTACGAAAAAATGGTAGAATCAGTGGGAGTGGCGAAAAATTGTTGAATCCGTGCCAGTATCGGCAAAAGGTGGAATCCGTGCGAGTACCGAAAAACTGTCCGGACCAGTTCGGAAAAATGGTGGAATCAGTGTGAGTGCCGGAAAATTGTTGAATCCGGGCCAGTATCGGCAAAAGGTGGAATCCGTGCGAGTACCGAAAAACTGTCCGGACTAGTTCGAAAAAATGGCAGAATCAGTGTGAGTGCCGGAAAATTGTTGAGTCCGGGCCAGTATAGGCAAAAGGTGCAATCCGTGCGAGTATCGAAAAACTGTCCGGACCAGTTCGGAAAAATGGTGGAATCAATGGGAGTGCCGAAAAATTGTTGAATCCGTGCCAGTATCGGCGAAAGGTGGAATCCGTGCGAGTACCGAAAAACTGTCGGGACCAGTTCGGAAAAATGGTAGAATGAGTGTGAGTACCGGAAAATTGTTGCATCCGGGCCAGTATCGGCAAAAGGTGGAATCCGTGCGAGTACCGAAAAACTGTCCGGACCAGTTCGGAAAAATGGTGGAATCAGTGTGAGTGCCGGAAAATTGTTGAATCCGGGCCAGTATCGGCAAAAGGTGGAATCCGTGCGAGTACCGAAAAACTGTCCGGACCAGTTCGAAAAAATGGTAGAATCAGTGTGAGTGCCGGAAAATTGTTGAATCCGGGCCAGTATCGGCAAAAGGTGGAATCCGTGCGAGTACCGAAAAACTGTCCGGACCAGTTCGGAAAAATGGTGGAATCAGTGTGAGTGCCGGAAAATTGTTGAATCCGGGCCAGTATCGGCAAAAGGTGGAATCCGTGCGAGTACCGAAAAACTGTCCGGACCAGTTCGAAAAAATGGTAGAATCAGTGTGAGTGCCGGAAAATTGTTGAATCCGGGCCAGTATCGGCAAAAGGTGCAATCCGTGCGAGTACCGAAAAACTGTCCGGACCAGTTCGAAAAAATGGTAGAATGAGTGTGATAGCCGGAAAATTGTTGAATCCGAGCCAGTATCGGCAAAAGGTGGAATCCGTGCAAGTTCCGAAAAACTGTCTGGACCAGTTCGGAAAGATGGTAGAATGAGTGTGAGTGCCCGAAAATTGTTGAATCCGGGCCAGTATAGGCAAAAGGTGGAATCCGTGCGAGTACCGAAAAACTGTCCGGACCAGTTCGGAAAAATGGTGGAATCAGTGTGAGTGCCGGAAAATTGTTGAATCCGGGCCAGTATCGGCAAAAGGTGGAATTCGTGCGAGTACCGAAAAACTGTCCGGACCAGTTCGGAAAAATGGTGGAATCAGTGTGAGTGCCGGAAAATTGTTGAATCCGGGCCAGTATCGGCAAAAGGTGGAATCCGTGCGAGTACCGAAAAACTGTCCGGACCAGTTCGAAAAAATGGTAGAATCAGTGTGAGTGCCGGAAAATTGTTGAATCCGGGCCAGTATCGGCAAAAGGTGGAATTCGTGCGAGTACCGAAAAACTGTCCGGACCAGTTCGGAAAAATGGTGGAATCAGTGTGAGTGCCGGAAAATTGTTGAATCCGGGCCAGTATCGGCAAAAGGTGGAATCCGTGCGAGTACCGAAAAACTGTCCGGACCAGTTCGAAAAAATGGTAGAATCAGTGTGAGTGCCGGAAAATTGTTGAATCCGGGCCAGTATCGGCAAAAGGTGCAATCCGTGCGAGTACCGAAAAACTGTCCGGACCAGTTCGAAAAAATGGTAGAATGAGTGTGATAGCCGGAAAATTGTTGAATCCGAGCCAGTATCGGCAAAAGGTGGAATCCGTGCAAGTTCCGAAAAACTGTCTGGACCAGTTCGGAAAGATGGTAGAATGAGTGTGAGTGCCCGAAAATTGTTGAATCCGGGCCAGTATAGGCAAAAGGTGGAATCCGTGCGAGTACCGAAAAACTGTCCGGACCAGTTCGAAAAAATGGTAGAATCAGTGTGAGTGCCGGAAAATTGTTGAATCCAGGCCAGTATCGGCAAAAGGTGGAATCCGTACGAGTACCGAAAAACTGTCCGGACCAGTACGAAAAAATGGTAGAATCAGTGGGAGTGCCGAAAAATTGTTGAATCCGTGCCAGTATCGGCAAAAGGTGGAATCCGTGCGAGTACCGAAAAACTGTCCGGACCAGTTCGGAAAAATGGTGGAATCAGTGTGAGTGCCGGAAAATTGTTGAATCCGGGCCAGTATCGGCAAAAGGTGGAATCCGTGCGAGTACCGAAAAACTGTCCGGACCAGTTCGAAAAAATGGCAGAATCAGTGTGAGTGCCGGAAAATTGTTGAGTCCGGGCCAGTATAGGCAAAAGGTGCAATCCGTGCGAGTATCGAAAAACTGTCCGGACCAGTTCGAAAAAATGGTAGAATGAGTGTGATAGCCGGAAAATTGTTGAATCCAAGCCAGTATCGGCAAAAGGTGGAATCCGTGCGAGTTCCGAAAAACAGTCCGGACCAGTACGGAAAAATGGTAGAATCAGTGTGAGTGCCGGAAAATTGTTGAATCCTGGCCAGTATCAGCAAAAGGTGGAATCCGTGCGAGTACCGACAAACTGTCCGGACCTGTACGGAAAAATGGTAGAATCAGTGGGAGTGCCGGAATATTGTTGAATCCGGGCCAGTATCGGCAAAAGGTGGAATCCGTGCGAGTACCGAAAAACTGTCAGGACCAGTTCGGAAAAATGGTAGAATCAGTGTGAGTGCCGGAAAATTGTTGAATCCGGGCCAGTATAGGCAAAAGGTGCAATCCGTGCGTGTACCGAAAAACTGTCCGGACCAGTTCGGAAAAATGGTAGAATGAGTGTGATAGCCGGAAAATTGTTGAATCCGGGCCATTATCGGCAAAAGGTGGAATCCGTGCGAGTTCCGAAAAACTGTCCGGACCAGTACGAAAAAATGGTAGAATCAGTGTGAGTGCCGGAAAATTGTTGAATCCTGGCCAGTATCGGCAAAAGGTGGAATCCGTGCGAGTACCGAAAAACTGTCCGGACCTGTACGGAAAAATGGTAGAATCAGTGGGAGTGCCGGAATATTGTTGAATCCGGGCCAGTATCGGCAAAAGGTGGAATCCGTGCGAGTACCGAAAAACTGTCCGGACCAGTTCGGAAAAATGGTAGAATCAGTGGGAGTGCCGGAAAATTGTTGAATCCGGGCCAGTATCGGCAAAAGGTGGAATCCCTGCGAGTACCAAAAAACTGTCCGGACCAGTACGAAAAAATGGTAGAATCAGTGGGAATGCCGAAAAATTGTTGAATCCGTGCCAGTATCGGCAAAAGGTGGAATCCGTGCGAGTACCGAAAAACTGTCCGGACCAGTTCGGAAAAATGGTGGAATCAGTGTGAGTGCCGGAAAATTGTTGAATCCGGGCCAGTATCGGCAAAAGGTGGAATCCGTGCGAGTACCGAAAAACTGTCCGGACCAGTTCGAAAAAATGGTAGAATCAGTGCGAGTGCCGGAAAATTGTTGAATCCGGGCCAGTATAGGCAAAAGGTGCAATCCGTGCGAGTACCGAAAAACTGTCCGGAACAGTTCGAAAAAATGGTAGAATGAGTGTGATAGCCGGAAAATTGTTGAATCCAAGCCAGTATCGGCAAAAGGTGGAATCCGTGCGAGTTCCGAAAAACAGTCCGGACCAGTACGGAAAAATGGTAGAATCAGTGTGAGTGCCGGAAAATTGTTGAATCCTGGCCAGTATCAGCAAAAGGTGGAATCCGTGCGAGTACCGAAAAACTGTCCGGACCTGTACGGAAAAATGGTAGAATCAGTGGGAGTGCCGGAATATTGTTGAATCCGGGCCAGTATCGGCAAAAGGTGGAATCCGTGCGAGTATCGAAAAACTGTCAGGACCAGTTCGGAAAAATGGTAGAATCAGTGTGAGTGCCGGAAAATTGTTGAATCCGGGCCAGTATAGGCAAAAGGTGCAATCCGTGCGTGTACCGAAAAACTGTCCGGACCAGTTCGGAAAAATGGTAGAATGAGTGTGATAGCCGGAAAATTGTTGAATCCGGGCCATTATCGGCAAAAGGTGGAATCCGTGCGAGTTCCGAAAAACTGTCCGGACCAGTACGAAAAAATGGTAGAATCAGTGTGAGTGCCGGAAAATTGTTGAATCCTGGCCAGTATCGGCAAAAGGTGGAATCCGTGCGAGTACCGAAAAACTGTCCGGACCTGTACGGAAAAATGGTAGAATCAGTGGGAGTGCCGGAATATTGTTGAATCCGGGCCAGTATCGGCAAAAGGTGGAATCCGTGCGAGTACCGAAAAACTGTCCGGACCAGTTCGGAAAAATGGTAGAATCAGTGGGAGTGCCGCAAAATTGTTGAATCTGGGCCAGTATCGGCAAAAGGTGGAATCCGTGCGAGTACCGAAAAACTGTCCTGACCTGTACGGAAAAATGGTAGAATCAGTGGGAGTGCCGGAATATTGTTGAATCCGGGCCAGTATCGGCAAAAGGTGGAATCCGTGCGAGTACCGAAAAACTGTCCGGACCAGTTCGGAAAAATGGTGGAATCAGTGTGAGTGCCGGAAAATTGTTGAATCCGGGCCAGTATCGGCAAAAGGTGGAATCCGTGCGAGTACCGAAAAACTGTCCGGACCAGTTCGAAAAAATGGTAGAATCAGTGCGAGTGCCGGAAAATTGTTGAATCCGGGCCAGTATAGGCAAAAGGTGCAATCCGTGCGAGTACCGAAAAACTGTCCGGAACAGTTCGAAAAAATGGTAGAATGAGTGTGATAGCCGGAAAATTGTTGAATCCAAGCCAGTATCGGCAAAAGGTGGAATCCGTGCGAGTTCCGAAAATCTGTCTGGACCAGTTCGGAAAGATGGTAGAATGAGTGTGAGTGCCGGAAATTTGTTTAATCCGGGCCAGTATAGGCAAAAGGTGGAATCCGTGCGAGTACCGAAAAACTGTCCGGACCAGTTCGAAAAAATGGTAGAATCAGTGTGAGTGCCGGAAAATTGTTGAATCCGGGCCAGTATCGGCAAAAGGTGGAATCCGTACGAGTACCGAAAAACTGTCCGGACCAGTTCGAAAAAATGGTAGAATCAGTGGGAGTGCCGGAAAATTGTTGAATCCGGGCCAGTATCGGCAAAAGGTGGAATCCGTGCGAGTACCGAAAAACTGTCCGGACCAGTTCGGAAAAATGGTAGAATCAGTGGGAGTGCCGCAAAATTGTTGAATCCGGGCCAGTATCGGCAAAAGGTGGAATCCGTGCGAGTACCGAAAAACTGTCCTGACCTGTACGGAAAAATGGTAGAATCAGTGGGAGTGCCGGAATATTGTTGAATCCGGGCCAGTATCGGCAAAAGGTGGAATCCGTGCGAGTACCGAAAAACTGTCCGGACCTGTACGGAAAAATGGTAGAATCAGTGGGAGTGCCGGAATATTGTTGAATCCGGGCCAGTATCGGCAAAAGGTGGAATCCGTGCGAGTACCGAAAAACTGTCCGGACCAGTACGAAAAAATGGTAGAATCAGTGTGAGTGCTGGAAAATTGTTGAATCCTGGCCAGTATCGGCAAAAGGTGGAATCCGTGCGAGTACCGAAAAACTGTCCGGACCTGTACGGAAAAATGGTAGAATCAGTGGGAGTGCCGGAATATTGTGGAATCCGGGCCAGTATCGGCAAAAGGTGGAATCCGTGCGAGTACCGAAAAACTGTCCGGACCAGTTCGGAAAAATGGTAGAATCAGTGGGAGTGCCGGAAAATTGTTGAATCCGGGCCAGTATCGGCAAAAGGTGGAATCCCTGCGAGTACCCAAAAACTGTCCGGACCAGTACGAAAAAATGGTAAAATCAGTGGGAGTGCCGAAAAATTGTTGAATCCGTGCCAGTATCGGCAAAAGGTGGAATCCGTGCGAGTACCGAAAAACTGTCCGGACCAGTTCGAAAAAATGGTGGAATCAGTGTGAGTGCCGGAAAATTGTTGAATCCGGGCCAGTATCGGCAAAAGGTGGAATCCGTGCGAGTACCGAAAAACTGTCCGGACCAGTTCGAAAAAATGGTAGAATCAGTGCGAGTGCCGGAAAATTGTTGAATCCGGGCCAGTATAGGCAAAAGGTGCAATCCGTGCGAGTACCGAAAAACTGTCCAGAACAGTTCGAAAAAATGGTAGAATGAGTGTGATAGCCGGAAAATTGTTGAATCCGAGCCAGTATCGGCAAAAGGTGGAATCCGTGCGAGTTCCGAAAAACTGTCTGGACCAGTTCGGAAAGATGGTAGAATGAGTGTGAGTGCCGGAAAATTGTTGAATCCGGGCCAGTATAGGCAAAAGGTGGAATCCGTGCGAGTACCGAAAAACTGTCCGGACCAGTTCGAAAAAATGGTAGCATCAGTGTGAGTGCCGGAAAATTGTTGAATCCGGGCCAGTATCGGCAAAAGGTGGAATCCGTACGAGTACCGAAAAACTGTCCGGACCAGTTCGGAAAAATGGTAGAATCAGTGGGAGTGCCGGAAAATTGTTGAATCTGGGCCAGTATCGGCAAAAGGTGGAATCCGTGCGAGTACCGAAAAACTGTCCGGACCAGTTCGGAAAAATGGTAGAATCAGTGGGAGTGCCGCAAAATTGTTGAATCCGGGCCAGTATCGGCAAAAGGTGGAATCCGTGCGAGTACCGAAAAACTGTCCTGACCTGTACGGAAAAATGGTAGAATCAGTGGGAGTGCCGGAATATTGTTGAATCCGGGCCAGTATCGGCAAAAGGTGGAATCCGTGCGAGTACCGAAAAACTGTCCGGACCAGTACGAAAAAATGGTAGAATCAGTGTGAGTGCTGGAAAATTGTTGAATCCTGGCCAGTATCGGCAAAAGGTGGAATCCGTGCGAGTACCGAAAAACTGTCCGGACCTGTACGGAAAAATGGTAGAATCAGTGGGAGTGCCGGAATATTGTTGAATCCGGACCAGTATCGGCAAAAGGTAGAATCCGTGCGAGTACCGAAAAACTGTCCGGACCAGTTCGGAAAAATGGTAGAATCAGTGGGAGTGCCGGAAAATTGTTGAATCCGGGCCAGTATCGGCAAAAGGTGGAATCCCTGCGAGTACCCAAAAACTGTCCGGACCAGTACGAAAAAATGGTAAAATCAGTGGGAGTGCCGAAAAATTGTTGAATCCGTGCCAGTATCGGCAAAAGGTGGAATCCGTGCGAGTACCGAAAAACTGTCCGGACCAGTTCGGAAAAATGGTGGAATCAGTGTGAGTGCCGGAAAATTGTTGAATCCGGGCCAGTATCGGCAAAAGGTGGAATCCGTGCGAGTACCGAAAAACTGTCCGGACCAGTTCGAAAAAATGGTAGAATCAGTGCGAGTGCCGGAAAATTGTTGAATCCGGGCCAGTATAGGCAAAAGGTGCAATCCGTGCGAGTACCGAAAAACTGTCCGGACCAGTTCGAAAAAATGGTAGAATGAGTGTGATAGCCGGAAAATTGTTGAATCCGAGCCAGTATCGGCAAAAGGTGGAATCCGTGCGAGTTCCGAAAAACTGTCTGGACCAGTTCGGAAAGATGGTAGAATGAGTGTGAGTGCCGGAAAATTGTTGAATCCGGGCCAGTATAGGCAAAAGGTGGAATCCGTGCGAGTACCGAAAAACTGTCCGGACCAGTTCGGAAAAATGGTAGAATCAGTGTGAGTGCCGGAAAATTGTTGAATCCGGGCCAGTATCGGCAAAAGGTGGAATCCGTGCGAGTTCCGAAAAACTGTCTGGACCAGTTCGGAAAGATGGTAGAATGAGTGTGAGTGCCGGAAAATTGTTGAATCCGGGCCAGTATAGGCAAAAGGTGGAATCCGTGCGAGTACCGAAAAACTGTCCGGACCAGTTCGAAAAAATGGTAGAATCAGTGGGAGTGCCGGAATATTGTTGAATCCGGGCCAGTATCGGCAAAAGGTGGAATCCGTGCGAGTATAGAAAAAACTGTCCGGACCAGTACGAAAAAATGGTAGAATCAGTGTGAGTGCCGGAAAATTGTTGAATCCTGGCCAGTATCGGCAAAAGGTGGAATCCGTGCGAGTACCGAAAAACTGTCCGGACCAGTTCGAAAAAATGGTAGCATCAGTGTGAGTGCCGGAAAATTGTTGAATCCGGGCCAGTATCGGCAAAAGGTGGAATCCGTACGAGTACCGAAAAACTGTCCGGACCAGTTCGGAAAAATGGTAGAATCAGTGGGAGTGCCGGAAAATTGTTGAATCCGGGCCAGTATCGGCAAAAGGTGGAATCCGTGCGAGTACCGAAAAACTGTCCGGACCAGTTCGGAAAAATGGTAGAATCAGTGGGAGTGCCGCAAAATTGTTGAATCCGGGCCAGTATCGGCAAAAGGTGGAATCCGTGCGAGTACCGAAAAACTGTCCTGACCTGTACGGAAAAATGGTAGAATCAGTGGGAGTGCCGGAATATTGTTGAATCCGGGCCAGTATCGGCAAAAGGTGGAATCCGTGCGAGTACCGAAATTCTGTCCGGACCAGTACGAAAAAATGGTAGAATCAGTGTGAGTGCTGGAAAATTGTTGAATCCTGGCCAGTATCGGCAAAAGGTGGAATCCGTGCGAGTACCGAAAAACTGTCCGGACCTGTACGGAAAAATGGTAGAATCAGTGGGAGTGCCGGAATATTGTTGAATCCGGACCAGTATCGGCAAAAGGTAGAATCCGTGCGAGTACCGAAAAACTGTCCGGACCAGTTCGGAAAAATGGTAGAATCAGTGGGAGTGCCGGAAAATTGTTGAATCCGGGCCAGTATCGGCAAAAGGTGGAATCCCTGCGAGTACCCAAAAACTGTCCGGACCAGTACGAAAAAATGGTAAAATCAGTGGGAGTGCCGAAAAATTGTTGAATCCGTGCCAGTATCGGCAAAAGGTGGAATCCGTGCGAGTACCGAAAAACTGTCCGGACCAGTTCGGAAAAATGGTGGAATCAGTGTGAGTGCCGGAAAATTGTTGAATCCGGGCCAGTATCGGCAAAAGGTGGAATCCGTGCGAGTACCGAAAAACTGTCCGGACCAGTTCGAAAAAATGGTAGAATCAGTGCGAGTGCCGGAAAATTGTTGAATCCGGGCCAGTATAGGCAAAAGGTGCAATCCGTGCGAGTACCGAAAAACTGTCCGGACCAGTTCGAAAAAATGGTAGAATGAGTGTGATAGCCGGAAAATTGTTGAATCCGAGCCAGTATCGGCAAAAGGTGGAATCCGTGCGAGTTCCGAAAAACTGTCTGGACCAGTTCGGAAAGATGGTAGAATGAGTGTGAGTGCCGGAAAATTGTTGAATCCGGGCCAGTATAGGCAAAAGGTGGAATCCGTGCGAGTACCGAAAAACTGTCCGGACCAGTTCGGAAAAATGGTAGAATCAGTGTGAGTGCCGGAAAATTGTTGAATCCGGGCCAGTATCGGCAAAAGGTGGAATCCGTGCGAGTTCCGAAAAACTGTCTGGACCAGTTCGGAAAGATGGTAGAATGAGTGTGAGTGCCGGAAAATTGTTGAATCCGGGCCAGTATAGGCAAAAGGTGGAATCCGTGCGAGTACCGAAAAACTGTCCGGACCAGTTCGAAAAAATGGTAGAATCAGTGGGAGTGCCGGAATATTGTTGAATCCGGGCCAGTATCGGCAAAAGGTGGAATCCGTGCGAGTATAGAAAAAACTGTCCGGACCAGTACGAAAAAATGGTAGAATCAGTGTGAGTGCCGGAAAATTGTTGAATCCTGGCCAGTATCGGCAAAAGGTGGAATCCGTGCGAGTACCGAAAAACTGTCCGGACCAGTTCGAAAAAATGGTAGCATCAGTGTGAGTGCCGGAAAATTGTTGAATCCGGGCCAGTATCGGCAAAAGGTGGAATCCGTACGAGTACCGAAAAACTGTCCGGACCAGTTCGGAAAAATGGTAGAATCAGTGGGAGTGCCGGAAAATTGTTGAATCCGGGCCAGTATCGGCAAAAGGTGGAATCCGTGCGAGTACCGAAAAACTGTCCGGACCAGTTCGAAAAAATGGTAGAATCAGTGGGAGTGCCGGAATATTGTTGAATCCGGGCCAGTATCGGCAAAAGGTGGAATCCGTGCGAGTATAGAAAAAACTGTCCGGACCAGTACGAAAAAATGGTAGAATCAGTGTGAGTGCCGGAAAATTGTTGAATCCTGGCCAGTATCGGCAAAAGGTGGAATCCGTGCGAGTACCGAAAAACTGTCCGGACCTGTACGGAAAAATGGTAGAATCAGTGGGAGTGCCGGAATATTGTTGAATCCGGGCCAGTATCGGCAAAAGGTGGAATCCGTGCGAGTACCGAAAAACTGTCCGGACCAGTTCGGAAAAATGGTAGAATCAGTGGGAGTGCCGGAAAATTGTTGAATCCGGGCCAGTATCGGCAAAAGGTGGAATCCCTGCGAGTACCAAAAAACTGTCCGGACCAGTACGAAAAAATGGTAAAATCAGTGGGAGTGCCGGAAAATTGTTGAATCCGTGCCAGTATCGGCAAAAGGTGGAATCCGTGCGAGTACCGAAAAACTGTCCGGACCAGTTCGGAAAAATGGTGGAATCAGTGTGAGTGCCGGAAAATTGTTGAATCCGGGCCAGTATCGGCAAAAGGTGGAATCCGTGCGCGTACCGAAAAACTGTCCGGACCAGTTCGGAAAAATGGTCGAATCAGTGTGAGTGCCGGAAAATTGTTGAATCCGGGCCAGTATCGGCAAAAGGTGCAATCCGTGCGAGTACCGAAAAACTGTCCGAACCAGTTCGAAAAAATGGTAGAATGAGTGTGATAGCCGGAAAATTGTTGAATCCGGGCCAGTATAGGCAAAAGGTGGAATCCGTGCGCGTACCGAAAAACTGTCCGGACCAGTACGAAAAAATGGTAGAAACAGTGGGAGTGCCGAAAAATTGTTGAATCCGGTCGAGTACCGGGAAAAGGTGGAATTCCTTCGAGTACCGAAAAACTGTCCGCACCAGTTCGAAAAAATGGTAGAATCAATGTGAGTACCGAAAAATTGTTGCATCCGGGCCAGTATCGGCAAAAGGTGGAATCCGTGCGAGTACCGAAAAACTGTCCGGACCAGTACGGAAAAATGGTAGAATCAATGGGAGTGCCGAAAAATTGTTGAATCCGTGCCAGTATCGGCGAAAGGTGGAATCCGTGCGAGTACCGAAAAACTGTCGGGACCAGTTCGGAAAAATGGTAGAATGAGTGTGAGTACCGGAAAATTGTTGAATCCGGGCCAGTATCGGCAAAAGGTGGAATCCGTGCGAGTACCGAAAAACTGTCCGGACCAGTTCGAAAAAATGGTAGAATCAGTGGGAGTGCCGGAATATTGTTGAATCTGGGCCAGTATCGGCAAAAGGTGGAATCCGTGCGAGTACCGAAAAACTGTCCGGACCAGTTCGGAAAAATGGTAGAATCAGTGGGAGTGCCGGAAAATTGTTGAATCTGTGCCAGTATCGGCGAAAGGTGGAATCCGTGCGAGTACCGAAAAACTGTCGGGACCAGTTCGGAAAAATGGTAGAATGAGTGTGATTACCGGAAAATTGTTGAATCCGGGCCAGTATCGGCAAAAGGTGGAATCCGTGCGAGTACCGAAAAACTGTCCGGACCAGTACGGAAAAATGGTAGAATCCATGGGAGTGCCGAAAAATTGTTGAATCCGTGCCAGTATCGGCGAAAGGTGGAATCCGTGCGAGTACCGAAAAACTGTCGGGACCAGTTCGGAAAAATGGTAGAATGAGTGTGAGTACCGGAAAAATGTTGAATCCGGGCCAGTATCGGCAAAAGGTGGAATCCGTGCGAGTACCGAAAAACTGTCCGGACCAGTTCGAAAAAATGGTAGAATCAGTGGGAGTGCCGGAATATTGTTGAATCCGGGCCAGTATCGGCAAAAGGTGGAATCCGTGCGAGTACCGAAAAACTGTCCGGACCAGTTCGGAAAAATGGTAGAATCAGTGGGAGTGCCGGAAAATTGTTGAATCCGGGCCAGTATCGGCAAAAGGTGGAATCCGTGCGAGTACCGAAAAACTGTCCGGACCAGTTCGGAAAAATGGTAGAATCAGTGGGAGTGCCGGAAAATTGTTGAATCCGGGCCAGTATAGGCAAAAGGTGGAATCCGTGCGAGTACCGAAAAACTGTCCGGACCAGTTCGAAAAAATGGTAGAATCAGTGTGAGTGCCGGAAAATTGTTGAATCCGGGCCAGTATCGGCAAAAGGTGGAATCCGTACGAGTACCGAAAAACTGTCCGGACCAGTTCGGAAAAATCGTAGAATCAGTGGGAGTGCCGCAAAATAGTTGAATCCGGGCCAGTATCGGCAAAAGGTGGAATCCGTGCGAGTACCCAAAAACTGTCCTGACCTGTACGGAAAAATGGTAGAATCAGTGGGAGTGCTGGAATATTGTTGAATCCGGGCCAGTATCGGCAAAAGGTGGAATCCGTGCGAGTACCGAAAAACTGTCTGGACCAGTTCGGAAAAATGGTAGAATCAGTGGGAGTGCCGGAAAATTGTTGAATCCGGGCCAGTATCGGCAAAAGGTGGAATCCGTGCGAGTACCGAAAAACTGTCCGGACCAGTTCGGAAAAATGGTGGAATCAGTGTGAGTGCCGGAAAATTGTTGAATCCGGGCCAGTATCGGCAAAAGGTGGAATCCGTGCGAGTACCGAAAAACTGTCCGAACCAGTTCGAAAAAATGGTAGAATGAGTGCGAGTGCCGGAAAATTGTTGAATCCGGGCCAGTATAGGCAAAAGGTGGAATCCGTGCGCGTACCGAAAAACTGTCCGGACCAGTACGGAAAAATGGTAGAAACAGTGCGAGTACCGAAAAATTGTTGAATCCGGTCGAGTACCGGGAAAAGGTGGAATTCCTTCGAGTACCGAAAACTGTCCGGACAAGTACGGAAAATGGTAGAATGAGTGTGAGTACCGAAAAATTGTTGCATCCGGGCCAGTATCGGCAAAAGGTGGAATCCGTGCGAGTACCGAAAAACTGTCCGGACCAGTACGGAAAAATGGTAGAATCAATGGGAGTGCCGAAAAATTGTTGAATCCGTGCCAGTATCGGCGAAAGGCGGAATCCGTGCGAGTACCGAAAAACTGTCGGGACCAGTTCGGAAAAATGGTAGAATGAGTGTGAGTACCGGAAAATTGTTGAATCCGGGCCAGTATCGGCAAAAGGTGGAATCCGTGCGAGTACCGAAAAACTGTCCGGACCAGTTCGAAAAAATGGTAGAATCAGTGGGAGTGCCGGAATATTGTTGAATCTGGGCCAGTATCTGCAAAAGGTGGAATCCGTGCGAGTACCGAAAAACTGTCCGGACCAGTTCGGAAAAATGGTAGAATCAGTGGGAGTGCCGGAAAATTGTTGAATCCGGGCCAGTATCGGCAAAAGGTGGAATCCGTGCGAGTACCGAAAAACTGTCCGGACCAGTTCGGAAAAATGGTAGAATCAGTGGGAGTGCCGGAAAATTGTTGAATCCGGCCCAGTATCGGCAAAAGGTGGAATCCGTGCGAGTACCGAAAAACTGTCCGGACCAGTACGAAAAAATGGTAGAATCAGTGGGAGTGCCGAAAAATTGTTGAATCCGTGCCAGTATCGGCAAAAGGTGGAATCCGTGCGAGTACCGTTAAACTGTCCGGACCAGTTCGGAAAAATGGTGGAATCAGTGTGAGTGCCGCAAAATTGTTGAATCCGGGCCAGTATCGGCAAAAGGTGGAATCCGTGCGAGTACCGAAAAACTGTCCGGACCAGTACGGAAAAATGGTAGAATCAATGGGAGTGCTGAAAAATTGTTGAATCCGTGCCAGTATCGACAAAAGGTGGAATCCGTGCGAGTACCGATAAACTGTCCGGACCAGTTCGGAAAAATGGTGGAATCAGTGTGAGTGCCGCAAAATTGTTGAATCCGGGCCAGTATCGGCAAAAGGTGGAATCCGTGCGAGTACCGAAAAACTGTCCGAACCAGTTCGAAAAAATGGTAGAATGAGTGTGAGTGCCGGAAAATTGTTGAATCCGGGCCAGTATAGGCAAAAGGTGGAATCCGTGCGAGTACCGAAAAACTGTCCGGACCAGTTCGAAAAAATGGTAGAATCAGTGTGAGTGCCGGAAAATTGTTGAATCCGGGCCAGTATCGGCAAAAGGTGGAATCCGTGCGAGTACCGAAAAACTGTCCGGACCAGTTCGGAAAAATGGTGGAATCAGTGTGAGTGCCGGAAAATTGTTGAATCCGGGCCAGTATCGGCAAAAGGTGGAATCCGTGCGAGTACCGAAAAACTGTCCGAACCAGTTCGAAAAAATGGTAGAATGAGTGCGAGTGCCGGAAAATTGTTGAATCCGGGCCAGTATAGGCAAAAGGTGGAATCCGTGCGCGTACCGAAAAACTGTCCGGACCAGTACAGAAAAATGGTAGAAACAGTGCGAGTACCGAAAAATTGTTGAATCCGGTCGAGTACTGGGAAAGGTGGAATTCCTTCGAGTACCGAAAACTGTCCGGACAAGTACGGAAAATGGTAGAATGAGTGTGAGTACCGAAAAATTGTTGCATCCGGGCCAGTATCGGCAAAAGGTGGAATCCGTGCGAGTACCGAAAAACTGTCCGGACCAGTACGGAAAAATGGTAGAATCAATGGGAGTGCCGAAAAATTGTTGAATCCGTGCCAGTATCGGCGAAAGGCGGAATCCGTGCGAGTACCGAAAAACTGTCGGGACCAGTTCGGAAAAATGGTAGAATGAGTGTGAGTACCGGAAAATTGTTGAATCCGGGCCAGTATCGGCAAAAGGTGGAATCCGTGCGAGTACCGAAAAACTGTCCGGACCAGTTCGAAAAAATGGTAGAATCAGTGGGAGTGCCGGAATATTGTTGAATCTGGGCCAGTATCTGCAAAAGGTGGAATCCGTGCGAGTACCGAAAAACTGTCCGGACCAGTTCGGAAAAATGGTAGAATCAGTGGGAGTGCCGGAAAATTGTTGAATCCGGGCCAGTATCGGCAAAAGGTGGAATCCGTGCGAGTACCGAAAAACTATCCGGACCAGTTCGGAAAAATGGTAGAATCAGTGGGAGTGCCGGAAAATTGTTGAATCCGGCCCAGTATCGGCAAAAGGTGGAATCCGTGCGAGTACCGAAAAACTGTCCGGACCAGTACGAAAAAATGGTAGAATCAGTGGGAGTGCCGAAAAATTGTTGAATCCGTGCCAGTATCGGCAAAAGGTGGAATCCGTGCGAGTACCGTTAAACTGTCCGGACCAGTTCGGAAAAATGGTGGAATCAGTGTGAGTGCCGCAAAATTGTTGAATCCGGGCCAGTATCGGCAAAAGGTGGAATCCGTGCGAGTACCGAAAAACTGTCCGGACCAGTTCGAAAAAATGGTAGAATCAGTGGGAGTGCCGGAATATTGTTGAATCTGGGCCAGTATCTGCAAAAGGTGGAATCCGTGCGAGTACCGAAAAACTGTCCGGACCAGTTCGGAAAAATGGTAGAATCAGTGGGAGTGCCGGAAAATTGTTGAATCCGTGCCAGTATCGGCGAAAGGCGGAATCCGTGCGAGTACCGAAAAACTGTCGGGACCAGTTCGGAAAAATGGTAGAATGAGTGTGAGTACCGGAAAATTGTTGAATCCGGGCCAGTATCGGCAAAAGGTGGAATCCGTGCGAGTACCGAAAAACTGTCCGGACCAGTTCGAAAAAATGGTAGAATCAGTGGGAGTGCCGGAATATTGTTGAATCTGGGCCAGTATCTGCAAAAGGTGGAATCCGTGCGAGTACCGAAAAACTGTCCGGACCAGTTCGGAAAAATGGTAGAATCAGTGGGAGTGCCGGAAAATTGTTGAATCCGGGCCAGTATCGGCAAAAGGTGGAATCCGTGCGAGTACCGAAAAACTGTCCGGACCAGTTCGGAAAAATGGTAGAATCAGTGGGAGTGCCGGAAAATTGTTGAATCCGGCCCAGTATCGGCAAAAGGTGGAATCCGTGCGAGTACCGAAAAACTGTCCGGACCAGTACGAAAAAATGGTAGAATCAGTGGGAGTGCCGAAAAATTGTTGAATCCGTGCCAGTATCGGCAAAAGGTGGAATCCGTGCGAGTACCGTTAAACTGTCCGGACCAGTTCGGAAAAATGGTGGAATCAGTGTGAGTGCCGCAAAATTGTTGAATCCGGGCCAGTATCGGCAAAAGGTGGAATCCGTGCGAGTACCGAAAAACTGTCCGGACCAGTACGGAAAAATGGTAGAATCAATGGGAGTGCTGAAAAATTGTTGAATCCGGGCCAGTATCGGCAAAAGGTGGAATCCGTGCGAGTACCGAAAAACTGTCCGAACCAGTTCGAAAAAATGGTAGAATGAGTGCGAGTGCCGGAAAATTGTTGAATCCGGGCCAGTATAGGCAAAAGGTGGAATCCGTGCGCGTACCGAAAAACTGTCCGGACCAGTACAGAAAAATGGTAGAAACAGTGCGAGTACCGAAAAATTGTTGAATCCGGTCGAGTACCGGGAAAGGTGGAATTCCTTCGAGTACCGAAAACTGTCCGGACAAGTACGGAAAATGGTAGAATGAGTGTGAGTACCGAAAAATTGTTGCATCCGGGCCAGTATCGGCAAAAGGTGGAATCCGTGCGAGTACCGAAAAACTGTCCGGACCAGTACGGAAAAATGGTAGAATCAATGGGAGTGCCGAAAAATTGTTGAATCCGTGCCAGTATCGGCGAAAGGCGGAATCCGTGCGAGTACCGAAAAACTGTCGGGACCAGTTCGGAAAAATGGTAGAATGAGTGTGAGTACCGGAAAATTGTTGAATCCGGGCCAGTATCGGCAAAAGGTGGAATCCGTGCGAGTACCGAAAAACTGTCCGGACCAGTTCGAAAAAATGGTAGAATCAGTGGGAGTGCCGGAATATTGTTGAATCTGGGCCAGTATCTGCAAAAGGTGGAATCCGTGCGAGTACCGAAAAACTGTCCGGACCAGTTCGGAAAAATGGTAGAATCAGTGGGAGTGCCGGAAAATTGTTGAATCCGGGCCAGTATCGGCAAAAGGTGGAATCCGTGCGAGTACCGAAAAACTGTCCGGACCAGTTCGGAAAAATGGTAGAATCAGTGGGAGTGCCGGAAAATTGTTGAATCCGGCCCAGTATCGGCAAAAGGTGGAATCCGTGCGAGTACCGAAAAACTGTCCGGACCAGTACGAAAAAATGGTAGAATCAGTGGGAGTGCCGAAAAATTGTTGAATCCGTGCCAGTATCGGCAAAAGGTGGAATCCGTGCGAGTACCGTTAAACTGTCCGGACCAGTTCGGAAAAATGGTGGAATCAGTGTGAGTGCCGCAAAATTGTTGAATCCGGGCCAGTATCGGCAAAAGGTGGAATCCGTGCGAGTACCGAAAAACTGTCCGGACCAGTACGGAAAAATGGTAGAATCAATGGGAGTGCTGAAAAATTGTTGAATCCGGGCCAGTATCGGCAAAAGGTGGAATCCGTGCGAGTACCGAAAAACTGTCCGAACCAGTTCGAAAAAATGGTAGAATGAGTGCGAGTGCCGGAAAATTGTTGAATCCGGGCCAGTAGAGGCAAAAGGTGGAATCCGTGCGCGTACCGAAAAACTGTCCGGACCAGTACAGAAAAATGGTAGAAACAGTGCGAGTACCGAAAAATTGTTGAATCCGGTCGAGTACCGGGAAAGGTGGAATTCCTTCGAGTACCGAAAACTGTCCGGACAAGTACGGAAAATGGTAGAATGAGTGTGAGTACCGAAAAATTGTTGCATCCGGGCCAGTATCGGCAAAAGGTGGAATCCGTGCGAGTACCGAAAAACTGTCCGGACCAGTACGGAAAAATGGTAGAATCAATGGGAGTGCCGAAAAATTGTTGAATCCGTGCCAGTATCGGCGAAAGGCGGAATCCGTGCGAGTACCGAAAAACTGTCGGGACCAGTTCGGAAAAATGGTAGAATGAGTGTGAGTACCGGAAAATTGTTGAATCCGGGCCAGTATCGGCAAAAGGTGGAATCCGTGCGAGTACCGAAAAACTGTCCGGACCAGTTCGAAAAAATGGTAGAATCAGTGGGAGTGCCGGAATATTGTTGAATCTGGGCCAGTATCTGCAAAAGGTGGAATCCGTGCGAGTACCGAAAAACTGTCCGGACCAGTTCGGAAAAATGGTAGAATCAGTGGGAGTGCCGGAAAATTGTTGAATCCGGGCCAGTATCGGCAAAAGGTGGAATCCGTGCGAGTACCGAAAAACTGTCCGGACCAGTTCGGAAAAATGGTAGAATCAGTGGGAGTGCCGGAAAATTGTTGAATCCGGCCCAGTATCGGCAAAAGGTGGAATCCGTGCGAGTACCGAAAAACTGTCCGGACCAGTACGAAAAAATGGTAGAATCAGTGGGAGTGCCGAAAAATTGTTGAATCCGTGCCAGTATCGGCAAAAGGTGGAATCCGTGCGAGTACCGTTAAACTGTCCGGACCAGTTCGGAAAAATGGTGGAATCAGTGTGAGTGCCGCAAAATTGTTGAATCCGGGCCAGTATCGGCAAAAGGTGGAATCCGTGCGAGTACCGAAAAACTGTCCGGACCAGTTCGAAAAAATGGTAGAATCAGTGGGAGTGCCGGAATATTGTTGAATCTGGGCCAGTATCTGCAAAAGGTGGAATCCGTGCGAGTACCGAAAAACTGTCCGGACCAGTTCGGAAAAATGGTAGAATCAGTGGGAGTGCCGGAAAATTGTTGAATCCGTGCCAGTATCGGCGAAAGGCGGAATCCGTGCGAGTACCGAAAAACTGTCGGGACCAGTTCGGAAAAATGGTAGAATGAGTGTGAGTACCGGAAAATTGTTGAATCCGGGCCAGTATCGGCAAAAGGTGGAATCCGTGCGAGTACCGAAAAACTGTCCGGACCAGTTCGAAAAAATGGTAGAATCAGTGGGAGTGCCGGAATATTGTTGAATCTGGGCCAGTATCTGCAAAAGGTGGAATCCGTGCGAGTACCGAAAAACTGTCCGGACCAGTTCGGAAAAATGGTAGAATCAGTGGGAGTGCCGGAAAATTGTTGAATCCGGGCCAGTATCGGCAAAAGGTGGAATCCGTGCGAGTACCGAAAAACTGTCCGGACCAGTTCGGAAAAATGGTAGAATCAGTGGGAGTGCCGGAAAATTGTTGAATCCGGCCCAGTATCGGCAAAAGGTGGAATCCGTGCGAGTACCGAAAAACTGTCCGGACCAGTACGAAAAAATGGTAGAATCAGTGGGAGTGCCGAAAAATTGTTGAATCCGTGCCAGTATCGGCAAAAGGTGGAATCCGTGCGAGTACCGTTAAACTGTCCGGACCAGTTCGGAAAAATGGTGGAATCAGTGTGAGTGCCGCAAAATTGTTGAATCCGGGCCAGTATCGGCAAAAGGTGGAATCCGTGCGAGTACCGAAAAACTGTCCGGACCAGTACGGAAAAATGGTAGAATCAATGGGAGTGCTGAAAAATTGTTGAATCCGTGCCAGTATCGGCAAAAGGTGGAATCCGTGCGAGTACCGATAAACTGTCCGGACCAGTTCGGAAAAATGGTGGAATCAGTGTGAGTGCCGCAAAATTGTTGAATCCGGGCCAGTATCGGCAAAAGGTGGAATCCGTGCGAGTACCGAAAAACTGTCCGAACCAGTTCGAAAAAATGGTAGAATGAGTGTGAGTGCCGGAAAATTGTTGAATCCGGGCCAGTATAGGCAAAAGGTGGAATCCGTGCGAGTACCGAAAAACTGTCCGGACCAGTTCGAAAAAATGGTAGAATCAGTGTGAGTGCCGGAAAATTGTTGAATCCGGGCCAGTATCGGCAAAAGGTGGAATCCGTGCGAGTACCGAAAAACTGTCCGGACCAGTTCGGAAAAATGGTGGAATCAGTGTGAGTGCCGGAAAATTGTTGAATCCGGGCCAGTATCGGCAAAAGGTGGAATCCGTGCGAGTACCGAAAAACTGTCCGAACCAGTTCGAAAAAATGGTAGAATGAGTGCGAGTTCCGGAAAATTGTTGAATCCGGGCCAGTATAGGCAAAAGGTGGAATCCGTGCGCGTACCGAAAAACTGTCCGGACCAGTACAGAAAAATGGTAGAAACAGTGCGAGTACCGAAAAATTGTTGAATCCGGTCGAGTACCGGGAAAAGGTGGAATTCCTTCGAGTACCGAAAACTGTCCGGACAAGTACGGAAAATGGTAGAATGAGTGTGAGTACCGAAAAATTGTTGCATCCGGGCCAGTATCGGCAAAAGGTGGAATCCGTGCGAGTACCGAAAAACTGTCCGGACCAGTACGGAAAAATGGTAGAATCAATGGGAGTGCCGAAAAATTGTTGAATCCGTGCCAGTATCGGCGAAAGGCGGAATCCGTGCGAGTACCGAAAAACTGTCGGGACCAGTTCGGAAAAATGGTAGAATGTGTGTGAGTACCGGAAAATTGTTGAATCCGGGCCAGTATCGGCAAAAGGTGGAATCCGTGCGAGTACCGAAAAACTGTCCGGACCAGTTCGAAAAAATGGTAGAATCAGTGGGAGTGCCGGAATATTGTTGAATCTGGGCCAGTATCTGCAAAAGGTGGAATCCGTGCGAGTACCGAAAAACTGTCCGGACCAGTTCGGAAAAATGGTAGAATCAGTGGGAGTGCCGGAAAATTGTTGAATCCGGGCCAGTATCGGCAAAAGGTGGAATCCGTGCGAGTACCGAAAAACTGTCCGGACCAGTTCGGAAAAATGGTAGAATCAGTGGGAGTGCCGGAAAATTGTTGAATCCGGCCCAGTATCGGCAAAAGGTGGAATCCGTGCGAGTACCGAAAAACTGTCCGGACCAGTACGAAAAAATGGTAGAATCAGTGGGAGTGCCGAAAAATTGTTGAATCCGTGCCAGTATCGGCAAAAGGTGGAATCCGTGCGAGTACCGTTAAACTGTCCGGACCAGTTCGGAAAAATGGTGGAATCAGTGTGAGTGCCGCAAAATTGTTGAATCCGGGCCAGTATCGGCAAAAGGTGGAATCCGTGCGAGTACCGAAAAACTGTCCGGACCAGTTCGAAAAAATGGTAGAATCAGTGGGAGTGCCGGAATATTGTTGAATCTGGGCCAGTATCTGCAAAAGGTGGAATCCGTGCGAGTACCGAAAAACTGTCCGGACCAGTTCGGAAAAATGGTAGAATCAGTGGGAGTGCCGGAAAATTGTTGAATCCGGGCCAGTATCGGCAAAAGGTGGAATCCGTGCGAGTACCGAAAAACTGTCCGGACCAGTTCGGAAAAATGGTAGAATCAGTGGGAGTGCCGGAAAATTGTTGAATCCGGCCCAGTATCGGCAAAAGGTGGAATCCGTGCGAGTACCGAAAAACTGTCCGGACCAGTACGAAAAAATGGTAGAATCAGTGGGAGTGCCGAAAAATTGTTGAATCCGTGCCAGTATCGGCAAAAGGTGGAATCCGTGCGAGTACCGAAAAACTGTCCGGACCAGTTCGGAAAAATGGTGGAATCAGTGTGAGTGCCGGAAAATTGTTGAATCCGGCCAGTATCGGCAAAAGGTTGAATCCGTGCGAGTACCGAAAAACTGTCCGGACCAGTACGGAAAAATGGTAGAATCAATGGGAGTGCTGAAAAATTGTTGAATCCGTGCCAGTATCGGCAAAAGGTGGAATCCGTGCGAGTACCGTTAAACTGTCCGGACCAGTTCGGAAAAATGGTGGAATCAGTGTGAGTGCCGCAAAATTGTTGAATCCGGGCCAGTATCGGCAAAAGGTGGAATCCGTGCGAGTACCGAAAAACTGTCCGGACCAGTACGGAAAAATGGTAGAATCAATGGGAGTGCTGAAAAATTGTTGAATCCGTGCCAGTATCGGCAAAAGGTGGAATCCGTGCGAGTACCGATAAACTGTCCGGACCAGTTCGGAAAAATGGTGGAATCAGTGTGAGTGCCGCAAAATTGATGAATCCGGGCCAGTATCGGCAAAAGGTGGAATCCGTGCGAGTACCGAAAAACTGTCCGAACCAGTTCGAAAAAATTGTAGAATGAGTGTGAGTGCCGGAATGTTGTTGAATCCGGGCCAGTATAGGCAAAAGGTGGAATCCGTGCGAGTACCGAAAAACTGTCCGGACCAGTTCGAAAAAATGGTAGAATCAGTGTGAGTGCCGGAAAATTGTTGAATCCGGGCCAGTATCGGCAAAAGGTGGAATCCGTGCGAGTACCGAAAAACTGTCCGGACCAGTTCGGAAAAATGGTGGAATCAGTGTGAGTGCCGGAAAATTGTTGAATCCGGGCCAGTATCGGCAAAAGGTGGAATCCGTGCGAGTACCGAAAAACTGTCCGAACCAGTTCGAAAAAATGGTAGAATGAGTGCGAGTGCCGGAAAATTGTTGAATCCGGGCCAGTATAGGCAAAAGGTGGAATCCGTGCGCGTACCGAAAAACTGTCCGGACCAGTACGGAAAAATGGTAGAAACAGTGCGAGTACCGAAAAATTGTTGAATCCGGTCGAGTACCGGGAAAAGGTGGAATTCCTTCGAGTACCGAAAACTGTCCGGACAAGTACGGAAAATGGTAGAATGAGTGTGAGTACCGAAAAATTGTTGCATCCGGGCCAGTATCGGCAAAAGGTGGAATCCGTGCGAGTACCGAAAAACTGTCCGGACCAGTACGGAAAAATGGTAGAATCAATGGGAGTGCCGAAAAATTGTTGAATCCGTGCCATTATCGCCGAAAGGTGGAATCCGTGCGAGTACCGAAAAACTGTCGGGACCAGTTCGGAAAAATGGTAGAATGAGTGTGAGTACCGGAAAATTGTTGAATCCGGGCCAGTATCGGCAAAAGGTGGAATCCGTGCGGGTACCGAAAAACTGTCCGGACCAGTTCGAAAAAATGGTAGAATCAGTGGGAGTGCCGGAATATTGTTGAATCTGGGCCAGTATCTGCAAAAGGTGGAATCCGTGCGAGTACCGAAAAACTGTCCGGACCAGTTCGGAAAAATGGTAGAATCAGTGGGAGTGCCGGAAAATTGTTGAATCCGGGCCAGTATCGGCAAAAGGTGGAATCCGTGCGAGTACCGAAAAACTGTCCGGACCAGTTCGGAAAAATGGTAGAATCAGTGGGAGTGCCGGAAAATTGTTGAATCCGGCCCAGTATCGGCAAAAGGTGGAATCCGTGCGAGTACCGAAAAACTGTCCGGACCAGTACGAAAAAATGGTAGAATCAGTGGGAGTGCCGAAAAATTGTTGAATCCGTGCCAGTATCGGCAAAAGGTGGAATCCGTGCGAGTACCGATAAACTGTCCGGACCAGTTCGGAAAAATGGTGGAATCAGTGTGAGTGCCACAAAATTGTTGAATCCGGGCCAGTATCGGCAAAAGGTGGAATCCGTGCGAGTACCGAAAAACTGTCCGGACCAGTACGGAAAAATGGTAGAATCAATGGGAGTGCCGAAAAATTGTTGAATCCGTGCCAGTATCGGCGAAAGGTGGAATCCGTGCGAGTACCGAAAAACTGTCGGGACCAGTTCGGAAAAATGGTAGAATGAGTGTGAGTACCGGAAAATTGTTGAATCCGGCCCAGTATCGGCAAAAGGTGGAATCCGTGCGAGTACCGAAAAACTGTCCGAACCAGTTCGAAAAAATGGTAGAATGAGTGTGAGTGCCGGAAAATTGTTGAATCCGGGCTAGTATAGGCAAAAGGTGGAATCCGTGCGAGTACCGAAAAACTGTCCGGACCAGTTCAAAAAAATGGTAGAATCAGTGTGAGTGCCGGAAAATTGTTGAATCCGGGCCAGTATCGGCAAAAGGTGGAATCCGTGCGAGTACCGAAAAACTGTCCGGACCAGTTCGGAAAAATGGTAGAATCAGTGGGAGTGCCGGAAAATTGTTGAATCCGGGCCAGTATCGGCAAAAGGTGGAATCCGTGCGAGTACCGAAAAACTGTCCGGACTAGTACGGAAAAATGGTAGAATCAATGGGAGTGCCGAAAAATTGTTGAATCCGTGCCAGTATCGGCAAAAGGTGGAATCCGTGCGCGTACCGAAAAACTGTCAGGACCAGTTCGGAAAAATGGTAGAATCAGTGTGAGTGCCGGAAAATTGTTGAATCCGGGCCAGTATAGGCAAAAGGTGGAATCCGTGCGAGTACCGAAAAACTATCCGGACCAGTTCGAAAAAATGGTAGAATCAGTGTGAGTGCCGGAAAATTGTTGAATCCGGGCCAGTATCGGCAAAAGGTGGAATCCGTACGAGTACCGAAAAACTGTCCGGACCAGTTCGGAAAAATCGTAGAATCAGTGGGAGTGCCGCAAAATAGTTGAATCCGGGCCAGTATCGGCAAAAGGTGGAATCCGTGCGAGTACCCAAAAACTGTCCTGACCTGTACGGAAAAATGGTAGAATCAGTGGGAGTGCTGGAATATTGTTGAATCCGGGCCAGTATCGGCAAAAGGTGGAATCCGTGCGAGTACCGAAAAACTGTCCGGACCAGTTCGGAAAAATGGTAGAATCAGTGGGAGTACCGGAAAATTGTTGAATCCGGGCCAGTATCGGCAAAAGGTGGAATCCGTGCGAGTACCGAAAAACTGTCCGGACCAGTTCGGAAAAATGGTGGAATCAGTGTGAGTGCCGGAAAATTGTTGAATCCGGGCCAGTATCGGCAAAAGGTGGAATCCGTGCGAGTACCGAAAAACTGTCCGAACCAGTTCGAAAAAATGGTAGAATGAGTGCGAGTGCCGGAAAATTGTTGAATCCGGGCCAGTATAGGCAAAAGGTGGAATCCGTGCGCGTACCGAAAAACTGTCCGGACCAGTACGGAAAAATGGAAGAAACAGTGCGAGTACCGAAAAATTGTTGAATCCGGTCGAGTACCGGGAAAAGGTGGAATTCCTTCGAGTACCGAAAACTGTCCGGACAAGTACGGAAAATGGTAGAATGAGTGTGAGTACCGAAAAATTGTTGCATCCGGGCCAGTATCGGCAAAAGGTGGAATCCGTGCGAGTACCGAAAAACTGTCCGGACCAGTACGGAAAAATGGTAGAATCAATGGGAGTGCCGAAAAATTGTTGAATCCGTGCCATTATCGCCGAAAGGTGGAATCCGTGCGAGTACCGAAAAACTGTCGGGACCAGTTCGGAAAAATGGTAGAATGAGTGTGAGTACCGGAAAATTGTTGAATCCGGGCCAGTATCGGCAAAAGGTGGAATCCGTGCGAGTACCGAAAAACTGTCCGGACCAGTTCGGAAAAATGGTAGAATCAGTGGGAGTGCCGGAAAATTGTTGAATCCGGCCCAGTATCGGCAAAAGGTGGAATCCGTGCGAGTACCGAAAAACTGTCCGGACCAGTACGAAAAAATGGTAGAATCAGTGGGAGTGCCGAAAAATTGTTGAATCCGTGCCAGTATCGGCAAAAGGTGGAATCCGTGCGAGTACCGATAAACTGTCCGGACCAGTTCGGAAAAATGGTGGAATCAGTGTGAGTGCCGCAAAATTGTTGAATCCGGGCCAGTATCGGCAAAAGGTGGAATCCGTGCGAGTACCGAAAAACTGTCCGGACCAGTAGGGAAAAATGGTAGAATCAATGGGAGTGCCGAAAAATTGTTGAATCCGTGCCAGTATCGGCGAAAGGTGGAATCCGTGCGAGTACCGAAAAACTGTCGGGACCAGTTCGGAAAAATGGTAGAATGAGTGTGAGTACCGGAAAATTGTTGAATCCGGGCCAGTATCAGCAAAAGGTGGAATCCGTGCGAGTACCGAAAAACTGTCCGGACCAGTTCGAAAAAATGGTAGAATCAGTGGGAGTGCCGGAATATTGTTGAATCTGGGCCAGTATCTGCAAAAGGTGGAATCCGTGCGAGTACCGAAAAACTGTCCGGACCAGTTCGGAAAAATGGTAGAATCAGTGGGAGTGCCGGAAAATTGTTGAATCCGGGCCAGTATCGGCAAAAGGTGGAATCCGTGCGAGTACCGAAAAACTGTCCGGACCAGTTCGGAAAAATGGTAGAATCAGTGGGAGTGCCGGAAAATTGTTGAATCCGGCCCAGTATCGGCAAAAGGTGGAATCCGTGCGAGTACCGAAAAACTGTCCGGACCAGTACGAAAAAATGGTAGAATCAGTGGGAGTGCCGAAAAATTGTTGAATCCGTGCCAGTATCGGCAAAAGGTGGAATCCGTGCGAGTACCGATAAACTGTCCGGACCAGTTCGGAAAAATGGTGGAATCAGTGTGAGTGCCGCAAAATTGTTGAATCCGGGCCAGTATCGGCAAAAGGTGGAATCCGTGCGAGTACCGAAAAACTGTCCGGACCAGTACGGAAAAATGGTAGAATCAATGGGAGTGCCGAAAAATTGTTGAATCCGTGCCAGTATCGGCGAAAGGTGGAATCCGTGCGAGTACCGAAAAACTGTCGGGACCAGTTCGGAAAAATGGTAGAATGAGTGTGAGTACCGGAAAATTGTTGAATCCGGGCCAGTATCAGCAAAAGGTGGAATCCGTGCGAGTACCGAAAAACTGTCCGGACCAGTTCGAAAAAATGGTAGAATCAGTGGGAGTGCCGGAATATTGTTGAATCTGGGCCAGTATCGGCAAAAGGTGGAATCCGTGCGAGTACCGAAAAACTGTCCGGACCAGTTCGGAAAAATGGTAGAATCAGTGGGAGTGCCGGAAAATTGTTGAATCCGGGCCAGTATCGGCAAAAGGTGGAATCCGTGCGAGTACCGAAAAACTGTCCGGACCAGTTCGGAAAAATGGTAGAATCAGTGGGAGTGCCGGAAAATTGTTGAATCCGGCCCAGTATCGGCAAAAGGTGGAATCCGTGCGAGTACCGAAAAACTGTCCGGACCAGTACGAAAAAATGGTAGAATCAGTGGGAGTGCCGCAAAATTGTTGAATCCGTGCCAGTATCGGCAAAAGGTGGAATCCGTGCGAGTACCGATAAACTGTCCGGACCAGTTCGGAAAAATGGTGGAATCAGTGTGAGTGCCGCAAAATTGTTGAATCCGGGCCAGTATCGGCAAAAGGTGGAATCCGTGCGAGTACCGAAAAACTGTCCGAACCAGTTCGAAAAAATGGTAGAATGAGTGTGAGTGCCGGAAAATTGTTGAATCCGGGCCAGTATAGGCAAAAGGTGGAATCCGTGCGAGTACCGAAAAACTGTCCGGACCAGTTCGAAAAAATGGTAGAATCAGTGTGAGTGCCGGAAAATTGTTGAATCCGGGCCAGTATCGGCAAAAGGTGGAATCCGTGCGAGTACCGAAAAACTGTCCGGACCAGTTCGGAAAAATGGTAGAATCAGTGGGAGTGCCGGAAAATTGTTGAATCCGGGCCAGTATCGGCAAAAGGTGGAATCCGTGCGAGTACCGAAAAACTGTCCGGACTAGTACGGAAAAATGGTAGAATCAATGGGAGTGCCGAAAAATTGTTGAATCCGTGCCAGTATCGGCAAAAGGTGGAATCCGTGCGCGTACCGAAAAACTGTCAGGACCAGTTCGGAAAAATGGTAGAATCAGTGTGAGTGCCGGAAAATTGTTGAATCCGGGCCAGTATAGGCAAAAGGTGGAATTCGTGCGCGTACCGAAAAACTGTCCTGACCAGTACGGAAAAATGGTAGAAACAGTGCGAGTACCGAAAAATTGTTGAATCCGGTCGAGTACCGGGAAAAGGTGGAATTCCTTCGAGTACCGAAAACTGTCCGGACCAGTACGGAAAATGGTAGAATGAGTGTGAGTGCCGGAAAATTGTTGAATCCGGTCGAGTACCTGGAAAAGGTGGAATTCCTTCGAGTACCGAAAACTGTCCGGACCAGTACGGAAAATGGTAGAATGAGTGTGAGTACCGGAAAATTGTTGCATCCGGGCCAGTATCGGCAAAAGGTGGAATCCGTGCGAGTACCGAAAAACTGTCCGGACCAGTACGAAAAAATGGTAGAATCAGTGCGAGTACCGAAAAATTGTTGAATCAGGGCCAGTATCGGCAAAAGGTGGAATCCGTGCGAGTACCGAAAAACTGTCAGGACCAGTTCAGAAAAATGGTAGAATCAGTGTGAGTGCCGAAAAATTGTTGAATCCGGGACAGTATCGGCAAAAGGTGGAATCCGTGTGAGTACCGAAAAACTGTCCGGATCAGTACGGAAAAATGGTAGAATCAGTGTGAGTGCCGGAAAATTGTTGAATCCGGGCCAGTATTGACAAAAGGTGGAATCCGTGCGAGTACCGAAAAACTGTCCGGACCAGTATCGGCAAAAGGTGGAATCCGTGCGAGTACCGAAAAACTGTCCGGACCAGTACGAAAAAATGGTAGAATCAGTGCGAGTACCGAAAAATTGTTGCATCCGGGCCAGTATCGGCAAAAGGTGGAATCCGTGCGAGTACCGAAAAACTGTCCGGACCAGTACGAAAAAATGGTAGAATCAGTGCGAGTACCGAAAAATTGTTGAATCAGGGCCAGTATCGGCAAAAGGTGGAATCCGTGCGAGTACCGAAAAACTGTCAGGACCAGTTCAGAAAAATGGTAGAATCAGTGTGAGTGCCGAAAAATTGTTGAATCCGGGACAGTATCGGCAAAAGGTGGAATCCGTGCGAGTACCGAAAAACTGTCCGGACCAGTTCGGAAAAATGGTAGAATCAGTGGGAGTGCCGGAAAATTGTTGAATCCGGGCCAGTATGGGCAAAAGGTGGAATCCGTGCGAGTACCGAAAAACTGTCCGGACCAGTACGGAAAAATGGTAGAATCAGTGCGAGTACCGAAAAATTGTTGAATCCGGGCCAGAATCGGCAAAAGGTGGAATCCGTGCGAGTACCGAAAAACTGTCCGGACCAGTTCGGAAAAATGGTTGAATCAGTGTGAGTGCCGAAAAATTGTTGAATCCGGGACAGTATCGGCAAAAGGTGGAATCCGTGCGAGTACCGAAAAACTGTCCGGACCAGTACGGAAAAATGGTAGAATCAGTGTGAGTGCCGGAAAATTGTTGAATCCGGGACAGTATCGGCAAAAGGTGGAATCCGTGCGAGTACCGAAAAACAGTCCGGACCAGTACGGAAAAATGGTAGAATCAATGGGAGTGCCGACAAATTGTTGAATCCGTGCCAGTATCGGCAAAAGGTGGAATCCGTGCGAGTACCGAAAAACTGTCAGGACCAGTTCGGAAAAAATGGTAGAATCAGTGTAAGTGCCGGAAAATTGTTGAATCCGGGCCAGTATCGGCAAAAGGTGGAATCCGTGCGAGTACCGAAAAACTGTCCGGACCAGTTCGAAAAAATGGTAGAATCAGTGTGAGTGCCGGAAAAGTGTTGAATCCGGGCCAGTATCGGCAAAAGGTGGAATCCGTGCGAGTACCGAAAAACTGTCAGGACCAGTTCGGAAAAATGGTAGAATCAGTGTGAGTGCCGGAAAACTGTTGAATCCGGGCCAGTATAGGCAAAAGGTGGAATCCGTGCGCGTACCGAAAAACTGTCCTGACCAGTACGGAAAAATGGTAGAAACAGTGCGAGTACCGAAAAATTGTTGAATCCGGTCGAGTACCGGGAAAAGGTGGAATTCCTTGGAGTACCGAAAACTGTTCGGACCAGTACGGAAAATGGTAGAATGAGATTGAGTACCGGAAAATTTTTTGCATCCGGGCCAGTATCGGCAAAAGGTGGAATCCGTGCGAGTACCGAAAAACTGTCCGGACCAGTACGCAAAAATGGTAGAATCAATGGGAGTGCCGAAAAATTGTTGAATCCGGGCCAGAATCGGCAAAAGGTTGAATCCGTGCGAGTACCGAAAAACTGTGCGGACCAGTTCGGAAAAATGGTAGAATCAGTGTGAGTGCCGGAAAATTGTTGAATCCGGGCCAGTATCGGCAAAAGGTGGAATCCGTGCGAGTACCGAAAAACGGTCCGGACCAGTTCGGAAAAATGGTAGAATCAGTGGGAGTGCCGGAATATTGTTGAATCCGGGCCAGTATCGGCAAAAGGTGGAATCCGTGCGAGTACCGAAAAACTGTCCGGACCAGTTCCAAAAAATGGTAGAATCAGTGGGAGTGCCGAAAAATTGTTGAATCCGGGCCAGTATCGGCAAAAGGTGGAATCCGTTCGAGTACCGAAAAACTGTCCGGACCAGTACGGAAAAATGGTAGAATCAATGGGAGTTCCGAAAAATTGTTGAATCCGTGCCAGTATCGGCAAAAGGTGGAATCCGTGCGAGTACCGAAAAACTGTCAGGACCAGTTCGGAAAAATGGTAGAATCAGTGTGAGTGCCGGAATATTGTTGAATCCGGGCCAGTATCGGCAAAAGGTGGAATCCGTGCGAGTACCGAAAAACTGTCCGGACTAGTACGGAAAAATGGTAGAATCAATGGGAGTGCCGGAAAATTGTTGAATCCGGGCCAGTATCGGCAAAAGGTGGAATCCGTGCGAGTACCGAAAAACTGTCCGGACCAGTTCGGAAAAATGGTAGAATCAGTGGGAGTGCCGGAAAATTTTTGAATCCGGGCCAGTATCGGCAAAAGGTGGAATCCGTGCGCGTACCGAAAAACTGTCAGGACCAGTTCGGAAAAATGGTAGAATCAGTGTGAGTGCCGGAAAATTGTTGAATCCGGGCCAGTATAGGCAAAAGGTGGAATCCGTGCGCGTACCGAAAAACTGTCCTGACCAGTACGGAAAAATGGTAGAAACAGTGCGAGTACCGAAAAATTGTTGAATCCGGTCGAGTACCGGGAAAAGGTGGAATTCCTTCGAGTACCGAAAACTGTCCGGACCAGTACGAAAAATGGTAGAATGAGTGTGAGTGCCAGAAAATTGTTGAATCCGGGCCAGTATAGGCAAAAGGTGGAATCCGTGCGAGTACCGAAAAACTGTCCTGACCAGTACGGAAAGATGGTAGAATGAGTGTGAGTGCCGGAAAATTGTTGAATCCGGTCGAGTACCGGGAAAAGGTGGAATTCCTTCGAGTACCGAAAACTGTCCGGACCAGTACGGAAAATGGTAGAATGAGTGTGAGTACCGGAAAATTGTTGCATCCGGGCCAGTATCGGCAAAAGGTGGAATCCGTGCGAGTACCGAAAAACTGTCCGGACCAGTACGGAAAAATGGTAGAATCAGTGCGAGTACCGAAAAATTGTTGAATCAGGGCCAGTATCGGCAAAAGGTGGAATCCGTGCGAGTACCGAAAAACTGTCCGGACCAGTACGGAAAAATGGTAGAATCAGTGTGAGTGCCGAAAAATTGTTGAATCCGGGCCAGTATCGGCAAAAGGTGGAATCCGTGCGAGTACCGAAAAACTGTCCGGACCAGTTCCAAAAAATGGTAGAATCAGTGGGAGTGCCGAAAAATTGTTGAATCCGGGCCAGTATCGGCAAAAGGTGGAATCCGTGCGCGTACCGAAAAACTGTCAGGACCAGTTCGGAAAAATGGTAGAATCAGTGTGAGTGCCAGAAAATTGTTGAATCCGGGCCAGTATAGGCAAAAGGTGGAATCCGTGCGCGTACCGAAAAACTGTCCTGACCAGTACGGAAAAATGGTAGAAACAGTGCGAGTACCGAAAAATTGTTGAATCCGGTCGAGTACCGGGAAAAGGTGGAATTCCTTCGAGTACCGAAAACTGTCCGGACCAGTACGAAAAATGGTAGAATGAGTGTGAGTGCCAGAAAATTGTTGAATCCGGGCCAGTATAGGCAAAAGGTGGAATCCGTGCGAGTACCGAAAAACTGTCCTGACCAGTACGGAAAGATGGTAGAATGAGTGTGAGTGCCGGAAAATTGTTGAATCCGGTCGAGTACCGGGAAAAGGTGGAATTCCTTCGAGTACCGAAAACTGTCCGGACCAGTACGGAAAATGGTAGAATGAGTGTGAGTACCGGAAAATTGTTGCATCCGGGCCAGTATCGGCAAAAGGTGGAATCCGTGCGAGTACCGAAAAACTGTCCGGACCAGTACGGAAAAATGGTAGAATCAGTGCGAGTACCGAAAAATTGTTGAATCAGGGCCAGTATCGGCAAAAGGTGGAATCCGTGCGAGTACCGAAAAACTGTCCGGACCAGTACGGAAAAATGGTAGAATCAGTGTGAGTGCCGAAAAATTGTTGAATCCGGGCCAGTATCGGCAAAAGGTGGAATCCGTGCGAGTACCGAAAAACTGTCCGGACCAGTACGGAAAAATGGTAGAATCAATGGGAGTGCCGAAAAATTGTTGAATCCGTGCCAGTATCGGCAAAAGGTGGAATCCGTGCGCGTACCGAAAAACTGTCAGGACCAGTTCGGAAAAATAGTAGAATCAGTGTGAGTGCCGGAAAATTGTTGAATCCGGGCCAGTATAGGCAAAAGGTGGAATCCGTGCGCGTACCGAAAAACTGTCCTGACCAGTACGGAAAAATGGTAGAAACAGTGCGAGTACCGAAAAATTGTTGAATCCGGTCCAGTACCGGGAAAAGGTGGAATTCCTTCGAGTACCGAAAACTGTCCGGACCAGTACGGAAAATGGTAGAATGAGTGTGAGTACCGGAAAATTGTTGCATCCGGGCCAGTATCGGCAAAAGGTGGAATCCGTGCGAGTACCGAAAAACTGTCCGGACCAGTACGGAAAAATGGTAGAATCAATGGGAGTGCCGAAAAATTGTTGAATCCGTGCCAGTATCGGCAAAAGGTGGAATCCGTGCGAGTACCGAAAAACTGTCAGGACCAGTTCGGAAAAATGGTAGAATCAGTGTGAGTGCCGGAAAATTGTTGAATCCGGGCCAGTATAGGCAAAAGGTGGAATCCGTGCGAGTACCGAAAAACTGTCCTGACCAGTACGGAATGATGGTAGAATGAGTGTGAGTGCCGGAAAATTGTTGAATCCGGTCGAGTACCGGGAAAAGGTGGAATTCCTTCGAGTACCGAAAACTGTCCGGACCAGTACGGAAAATGGTAGAATGAGTGTGAGTACCGAAAAACTGTCCGGACCAGTACGGAAAAATGGTAGAATCAGTGTGAGTGCCGGAAAATTGTTGATTCCGGGCCAGTATCGGCAAAAGGTGGAATCCGTGCGAATACCGAAAAACTGTCCGGACCAGTTCGGAAAAATGGTAGAATCAGTGGGAGTGCCGGAAAATTGTTGAATCCGGGCCAGTATCGGCAAAAGGTGGAATCGTGCGAGTACCGAAAAACTGTCCGGACCAGTTCGGAAAGATGGTAGAATGAGTGTGAGTGCCGGAAAATTGTTGAATCCGGGCTAGTATAGGCAAAAGGTGGAATCCGTGCGAGTACCGAAAAACTGTCCGGACCAGTTCGAAAAAATGGTAGAATCAGTGTGAGTGCCGGAAAATTGATGAATCCGGGCCAGTATCGGCAAAAGGTGGAATCCGTGCGAGTACCGAAAAACTGTCGGGACCAGTTCGGAAAAATGGTAGAATGAGTGTGAGTACCGGAAAATTGTTGCATCCGGGCCAGTATCGGCAAAAGGTGGAATCCGTGCGAGTACCGAAAAACTGTCCGGACCAGTTCGGAAAAATGGTAGAATCAGTGGGTGTGCCGGAAAATTGTTGAATCCGGGCCAGTATCGGCAAAAGGTGGAATCCGTGCGAGTACCGAAAAACTGTCCGGACCAGTACGGAAAAATGGTAGAATCAGTGTGAGTGCCGAAAAATTGTTGAATCCGGGCCAGTATCGGCAAAAGGTGGAATCCGTGCGAGTACCGAAAAACTGTCCGGACCAGTACGGAAAAATGGTAGAATCAATGGGAGTGCCGAAAAATTGTTGAATCCGTGCCAGTATCGGCAAAAGGTGGAATCCGTGCGCGTACCGAAAAACTGTCAGGACCAGTTCGGAAAAATGGTAGAATCAGTGTGAGTGCCGGAAAATTGTTGAATCCGGGCCAGAATAGGCAAAAGGTGGAATCCGTGCGCGTACCGAAAAACTGTCCTGACCAGTACGGAAAAATGGTAGAAACAGTGCGAGTACCGAAAAATTGTTGAATCCGGTCCAGTACCGGGAAAAGGTGGAATTCCTTCGAGTACCGAAAACTGTCCGGACCAGTACGGAAAATGGTAGAATGAGTGTGAGTACCGGAAAATTGTTGCATCCGGGCCAGTATCGGCAAAAGGTGGAATCCGTGCGAGTACCGAAAAATTGTCCGGACCAGTACGGAAAAATGGTAGAATCAATGGGAGTGCCGAAAAATTGTTGAATCCGTGCCAGTATCGGCAAAAGGTGGAATCCGTGCGAGTACCGAAAAACTGTCAGGACCAGTTCGGAAAAATGGTAGAATCAGTGTGAGTGCCGGAAAATTGTTGAATCCGGGCCAGTATAGGCAAAAGGTGGAATCCGTGCGAGTACCGAAAAACTGTCCTGACCAGTACGGAATGATGGTAGAATGAGTGTGAGTGCCGGAAAATTGTTGAATCCGGTCGAGTACCGGGAAAAGGTGGAATTCCTTCGAGTACCGAAAACTGTCCGGACCAGTACGGAAAATGGTAGAATGAGTGTGAGTACCGGAAAATTGTTGCATCCGGGCCAGTATCGGCAAAAGGTGGAATCCGTGCGAGTACCGAAAAACTGTCCGGACCAGTACGGAAAAATGGTAGAATCAATGTGAGTGCCGGAAAATTGTTGAATCCGGGCCAGTATCGGCAAAAGGTGGAATCCGTGCGAATACCGAAAAACTGTCCGGACCAGTTCGGAAAAATGGTAGAATCAGTGGGAGTGCCGGAAAATTGTTGAATCCGGGCCAGTATCGGCAAAAGGTGGAATCGTGCGAGTACCGAAAAACTGTCCGGACCAGTACGGAAAAATGGTAGAATCAATGGGAGTGCCGAAAAATTGTTGAATCCGGGCCAGTATCGGCAAAAGGTGGAATCCGTGCGAGTACCGAAAAACTGTCAGGACCAGTTCGGAAAAATGGTAGAATCAGTGTGAGTGCCGGAAAATTGTTGAATTAGGGCCAGTATCGGCAAAAGGTGGAATCCGTGCGAGTACCGAAAAACTGTCCGGACCAGTTCGGAAAGATGGTAGAATGAGTGTGAGTGCCGGAAAATTGTTGAATCCGGGCTAGTATTGGCAAAAGGTGGAATCCGTGCGAGTACCGAAAAACTGTCCGGACCAGTTCGAAAAAATGGTAGAATCAGTGTGAGTGCCGGAAAATTGTTGAATCCGGGCCAGTATCGGCAAAAGGTGGAATCCGTGCGAGTACCGAAAAACTGTCGGGACCAGTTCGGAAAAATGGTAGAATGAGTGTGAGTACCGGAAAATTGTTGCATCCGGGCCAGTATCGGCAAAAGGTGGAATCCGTGCGAGTACCGAAAAACTGTCCGGACCAGTTCGGAAAAATGGTAGAATCAGTGGGTGTGCCGGAAAATTGTTGAATCCGGGCCAGTATCGGCAAAAGGTGGAATCCGTGCGAGTACCGAAAAACTGTCCGGACCAGTACGGAAAAATGGTAGAATCAGTGTGAGTGCCGGAAAATTGTTGAATCCGGGACAGTATCGGCAAAAGGTGGAATCCGTGCGAGTACCGAAAAACTGTCCGGACCAGTACGGAAAAATGGTAGAATCAATGGGAGTGCCGACAAATTGTTGAATCCGTGCCAGTATCGGCAAAAGGTGGAATCCGTGCGAGTACCGAAAAACTGTCAGGACCAGTTCGGAAAAAATGGTAGAATCAGTGTAAGTGCCGGAAAATTGTTGAATCCGGGCCAGTATCGGCAAAAGGTGGAATCCGTGCGAGTACCGAAAAACTGTCCGGACCAGTTCGAAAAAATGGTAGAATCAGTGTGAGTGCCGGAAAATTGTTGAATCCGGGCCAGTATCGGCAAAAGGTGGAATTCGTGCGAGTACCGAAAAACTGTCAGGACCAGTTCGGAAAAATGGTAGAATCAGTGTGAGTGCCGGAAAATTGTTGAATCCGGGCCAGTATAGGCAAAAGGTGGAATCCGTGCGCGTACCGAAAAACTGTCCTGACCAGTACGGAAAAATGGTAGAAACAGTGCGACTACCGAAAAATTGTTGAATCCGGTCGAGTACCGGGAAAAGGTGGAATTCCTTGGAGTACCGAAAACTGTCCGGACCAGTACGGAAAATGGTAGAATGAGTGTGAGTACCGGAAAATTTTTTGCATCCGGGCCAGTATCGGCAAAAGGTGGAATCCGTGCGAGTACCGAAAAACTGTCCGGACCAGTACGCAAAAATGGTAGAATCAATGGGAGTGCCGAAAAATTGTTGAATCCGTGCCAGTATCGGCAAAAGGTGGAATCCGTGCGAGTACCGAAAAACTGTCGGGACCAGTTCGGAAAAATGGTAGAATGAGTGTGAGTACCGGAAAATTGTTGCATCCGGGCCAGTATCGGCAAAAGGTGGAATCCGTGCGAGTACCGAAAAACTGTCCGGACCAGTACGGAAAAATGGTAGAATCAGTGCGAGTACCGAAAAATTGTTGAATCCGGGCCAGAATCGGCAAAAGGTGGAATCCGTGCGAGTACCGAAAAACTGTCCGGACCAGTTCGAAAAAATGGTTGAATCAGTGTGAGTGCCGAAAAATTGTTGAATCCGGGACAGTATCGGCAAAAGGTGGAATCCGTGCGAGTACCGAAAAACTGTCCGGACCAGTACGGAAAAATGGTAGAATCAGTGTGAGTGCCGAAAAATTGTTGAATCCGGGACAGTATCGGCAAAAGGTGGAATCCGTGCGAGTACCAAAAAACTGTCCGGACCAGTACGGAAAAATGGTAGAATCAATGGGAGTGCCGACAAATTGTTGAATCCGTGCCAGTATCGGCAAAAGGTGGAATCCGTGCGAGTACCGAAAAACTGTCAGGACCAGTTCGGAAAAAATGGTAGAATCAGTGTAAGTGCCGGAAAATTGTTGAATCCGGGCCAGTATCGGCAAAAGGTGGAATCCGTGCGAGTACCGAAAAACTGTCCGGACCAGTTCGAAAAAATGGTAGAATCAGTGTGAGTGCCGGAAAATTGTTGAATCCGGGCCAGTATCGGCAAAAGGTGGAATCCGTGCGAGTACCGAAAAACTGTCAGGACCAGTTCGGAAAAATGGTAGAATCAGTGTGAGTGCCGGAAAATTGTTGAATCCGGGCCAGTATAGGCAAAAGGTGGAATCCGTGCGCGTACCGAAAAACTGTCCTGACCAGTACGGAAAAATGGTAGAAACAGTGCGAGTACCGAAAAATTGTTGAATCCGGTCGAGTACCGGGAAAAGGTGGAATTCCTTGGAGTACCGAAAACTGTCCGGACCAGTACGGAAAATGGTAGAATGAGTGTGAGTACCGGAAAATTTTTTGCATCCGGGCCAGTATCGGCAAAAGGTGGAATCCGTGCGAGTACCGAAAAACTGTCCGGACCAGTACGGAAAAATGGTAGAATCAATGGGAGTGCCGAAAAATTGTTGAATCCGTGCCAGTATCGGCAAAAGGTGGAATCCGTGCGAGTACCGAAAAACTGTCCGGACCAGTTCGGAAAAATGGTAGAATCAGTGGGTGTGCCGGAAAATTGTTGAATCCGGGCCAGTATCGGCAAAAGGTGGAATCCGTGCGAGTACCGAAAAACTGTCCGGACCAGTACGGAAAAATGGTAGAATCAGTGTGAGTGCCGGAAAATTGTTGAATCCGGGACAGTATCGGCAAAAGGTGGAATCCGTGCGAGTACCGAAAAACTGTCCGGACCAGTACGGAAAAATGGTAGAATCAATGGGAGTGCCGACAAATTGTTGAATCCGTGCCAGTATCGGCAAAAGGTGGAATCCGTGCGAGTACCGAAAAACTGTCAGGACCAGTTCGGAAAAAATGGTAGAATCAGTGTAAGTGCCGGAAAATTGTTGAATCCGGGCCAGTATCGGCAAAAGGTGGAATTCGTGCGAGTACCGAAAAACTGTCCGGACCAGTTCGAAAAAATGGTAGAATCAGTGTGAGTGCCGGAAAATTGTTGAATCCGGGCCAGTATCGGCAAAAGGTGGAATTCGTGCGAGTACCGAAAAACTGTCAGGACCAGTTCGGAAAAATGGTAGAATCAGTGTGAGTGCCGGAAAATAGTTGAATCCGGGCCAGTATAGGCAAAAGGTGGAATCCGTGCGCGTACCGAAAAACTGTCCTGACCAGTACGGAAAAATGGTAGAAACAGTGCGAGTACCGAAAAATTGTTGAATCCGGTCGAGTACCGGGAAAAGGTGGAATTCCTTGGAGTACCGAAAACTGTCCGGACCAGTACGGAAAATGGTAGAATGAGTGTGAGTACCGGAAAATTTTTTGCATCCGGGCCAGTATCGGCAAAAGGTGGAATCCGTGCGAGTACCGAAAAACTGTCCGGACCAGTACGCAAAAATGGTAGAATCAATGGGAGTGCCGAAAAATTGTTGAATCCGTGCCAGTATCGGCAAAAGGTGGAATCCGTGCGAGTACCGAAAAACTGTCGGGACCAGTTCGGAAAAATGGTAGAATGAGTGTGAGTACCGGAAAATTGTTGCATCCGGCCCAGTATCGGCAAAAGGTGGAATCCGTGCGAGTACCGAAAAACTGTCCGGACCAGTACGGAAAAATGGTAGAATCAGTGCGAGTACCGAAAAATTGTTGAATCCGGGCCAGAATCGGCAAAAGGTGGAATCCGTGCGAGTACCGAAAAACTGTCCGGACCAGTTCGAAAAAATGGTTGAATCAGTGTGAGTGCCGAAAAATTGGTTAATCCGGGACAGTATCGGCAAAAGGTGGAATCCGTGCGAGTACCGAAAAACTGTCCGGACCAGTACGGAAAAATGGTAGAATCAGTGTGAGTGCCGAAAAATTGTTGAATCCGGGACAGTATCGGCAAAAGGTGGAATCCGTGCGAGTACCGAAAAACTGTCCGGACCAGTACGGAAAAATGGTAGAATCAATGGGAGTGCCGACAAATTGTTGAATCCGTGCCAGTATCGGCAAAAGGTGGAATCCGTGCGAGTACGGAAAAACTGTCAGGACCAGTTCGGAAAAAATGGTAGAATCAGTGTAAGTGCCGGAAAATTGTTGAATCCGGGCCAGTATCGGCAAAAGGTGGAATCCGTGCGAGTACCGAAAAACTGTCCGGACCAGTACGGAAAAATGGTAGAATCAATGGGAGTGCCGAAAAATTGTTGAATCCGTGCCAGTATCGGCAAAAGGTGGAATCCGTGCGAGTACCGAAAAACTGTCCGGACCAGTTCGGAAAAATGGTAGAATCAGTGGGTGTGCCGGAAAATTGTTGAATCCGGGCCAGTATCGGCAAAAGGTGGAATCCGTGCGAGTACCGAAAAACTGTCCGGACCAGTACGGAAAAATGGTAGAATCAGTGTGAGTGCCGGAAAATTGTTGAATCCGGGACAGTATCGGCAAAAGGTGGAATCCGTGCGAGTACCGAAAAACTGTCCGGACCAGTACGGAAAAATGGTAGAATCAATGGGAGTGCCGACAAATTGTTGAATCCGTGCCAGTATCGGCAAAAGGTGGAATCCGTGCGAGTACCGAAAAACTGTCAGGACCAGTTCGGAAAAAATGGTAGAATCAGTGTAAGTGCCGGAAAATTGTTGAATCCGGGCCAGTATCGGCAAAAGGTGGAATCCGTGCGAGTACCGAAAAACTGTCCGGACCAGTTCGAAAAAATGGTAGAATCAGTGTGAGTGCCGGAAAATTGTTGAATCCGGGCCAGTATCGGCAAAAGGTGGAATTCGTGCGAGTACCGAAAAACTGTCAGGACCAGTTCGGAAAAATGGTAGAATCAGTGTGAGTGCCGGAAAATAGTTGAATCCGGGCCAGTATAGGCAAAAGGTGGAATCCGTGCGCGTACCGAAAAACTGTCCTGACCAGTACGGAAAAATGGTAGAAACAGTGCGAGTACCGAAAAATTGTTGAGTCCGGTCGAGTACCGGGAAAAGGTGGAATTCCTTGGAGTACCGAAAACTGTCCGGACCAGTACGGAAAATGGTAGAATGAGTGTGAGTACCGGAAAATTTTTTGCATCCGGGCCAGTATCGGCAAAAGGTGGAATCCGTGCGAGTACCGAAAAACTGTCCGGACCAGTACGCAAAAATGTTAGAATCAATGGGAGTGCCGAAAAATTGTTGAATCCATGCCAGTATCGGCAAAAGGTGGAATCCGTGCGAGTACCGAAAAACTGTCGGGACCAGTTCGGAAAAATGGTAGAATGAGTGTGAGTACCGGAAAATTGTTGCATCCGGCCCAGTATCGGCAAAAGGTGGAATCCGTGCGAGTACCGAAAAACTGTCTGGACCAGTACGGAAAAATGGTAGAATCAGTGGGTGTGCCGGAAAATTGTTGAATCCGGGCCAGTATCGGCAAAAGGTGGAATCCGTGCGAGTACCGAAAAACTGTCCGGACCAGTACGGAAAAATGGTAGAATCAGTGTGAGTGCCGGAAAATTGTTGAATCCGGGACAGTATCGGCAAAAGGTGGAATCCGTGCGAGTACCGAAAAACTGTCCGGACCAGTACGGAAAAATGGTAGAATCAATGGGAGTGCCGTAAAATTGTTGAATCCGTGCCAGTATCGGCAAAAGGTGGAATCCGTGCGAGTACCGAAAAACTGTCAGGACCAGTTCGGAAAAAATGGTAGAATCAGTGTAAGTGCCGGAAAATTGTTGAATCCGGGCCAGTATCGGCAAAAGGTGGAATCCGTGCGAGTACCGAAAAACTGTCCGGACCAGTTCGAAAAAATGGTAGAATCAGTGTGAGTGCCGGAAAATTGTTGAATCCGGGCCAGTATCGGCAAAAGGTGGAATCCGTGCGAGTACCGAAAAACTGTCAGGACCAGTTCGGAAAAATGGTAGAATCAGTGTGAGTGCCGGAAAATTGTTGAATCCGGGCCAGTATAGGCAAAAGGTGGAATCCGTGCGCGTACCGAAAAACTGTCCTGACCAGTACGGAAAAATGGTAGAAACAGTGCGAGTACCGAAAAATTGTTGAATCCGGTCGAGTACCGGGAAAAGGTGGAATTCCTTGGAGTACCGAAAACTGTCCGGACCAGTACGGAAAATGGTAGAATGAGTGTGAGTACCGGAAAATTTTTTGCATCCGGGCCAGTATCGGCAAAAGGTGGAATCCGTGCGAGTACCGAAAAACTGTCCGGACCAGTACGGAAAAATGGTAGAATCAATGGGAGTGCCGAAAAATTGTTGAATCCGTGCCAGTATCGGCAAAAGGTGGAATCCGTGCGAGTACCGAAAAACTGTCCGGACCAGTTCGGAAAAATGGTAGAATCAGTGGGTGTGCCGGAAAATTGTTGAATCCGGGCCAGTATCGGCAAAAGGTGGAATCCGTGCGAGTACCGAAAAACTGTCCGGACCAGTACGGAAAAATGGTAGAATCAGTGTGAGTGCCGGAAAATTGTTGAATCCGGGACATTATCGGCAAAAGGTGGAATCCGTGCGAGTACCGAAAAACTGTCCGGACCAGTACGGAAAAATGGTAGAATCAATGGGAGTGCCGACAAATTGTTGAATCCGTGCCAGTATCGGCAAAAGGTGGAATCCGTGCGAGTACCGAAAAACTGTCAGGACCAGTTCGGAAAAAATGGTAGAATCAGTGTAAGTGCCGGAAAATTGTTGAATCCGGGCCAGTATCGGCAAAAGGTGGAATCCGTGCGAGTACCGAAAAACTGTCCGGACCAGTTCGAAAAAATGGTAGAATCAGTGTGAGTGCCGGAAAATTGTTGAATCCGGGCCAGTATCGGCAAAAGGTGGAATTCGTGCGAGTACCGAAAAACTGTCAGGACCAGTTCGGAAAAATGGTAGAATCAGTGTGAGTGCCGGAAAATAGTTGAATCCGGGCCAGTATAGGCAAAAGGTGGAATCCGTGCGCGTACCGAAAAACTGTCCTGACCAGTACGGAAAAATGGTAGAAACAGTGCGAGTACCGAAAAATTGTTGAATCCGGTCGAGTACCGGGAAAAGGTGGAATTCCTTGGAGTACCGAAAACTGTCCGGACCAGTACGGAAAATGGTAGAATGAGTGTGAGTACCGGAAAATTTTTTGCATCCGGGCCAGTATCGGCAAAAGGTGGAATCCGTGCGAGTACCGAAAAACTGTCCGGACCAGTACGCAAAAATGGTAGAATCAATGGGAGTGCCGAAAAATTGTTGAATCCGTGCCAGTATCGGCAAAAGGTGGAATCCGTGCGAGTACCGAAAAACTGTCGGGACCAGTTCGGAAAAATGGTAGAATGAGTGTGAGTACCGGAAAATTGTTGCATCCGGCCCAGTATCGGCAAAAGGTGGAATCCGTGCGAGTACCGAAAAACTGTCCGGACCAGTACGGAAAAATGGTAGAATCAGTGCGAGTACCGAAAAATTGTTGAATCCGGGCCAGAATCGGCAAAAGGTGGAATCCGTGCGAGTACCGAAAAACTGTCCGGACCAGTTCGAAAAAATGGTTGAATCAGTGTGAGTGCCGAAAAATTGGTTAATCCGGGACAGTATCGGCAAAAGGTGGAATCCGTGCGAGTACCGAAAAACTGTCCGGACCAGTACGGAAAAATGGTAGAATCAGTGTGAGTGCCGAAAAATTGTTGAATCCGGGACAGTATCGGCAAAAGGTGGAATCCGTGCGAGTACCGAAAAACTGTCCGGACCAGTACGGAAAAATGGTAGAATCAATGGGAGTGCCGACAAATTGTTGAATCCGTGCCAGTATCGGCAAAAGGTGGAATCCGTGCGAGTACGGAAAAACTGTCAGGACCAGTTCGGAAAAAATGGTAGAATCAGTGTAAGTGCCGGAAAATTGTTGAATCCGGGCCAGTATCGGCAAAAGGTGGAATCCGTGCGAGTACCGAAAAACTGTGCGGACCAGTTCGGAAAAATGGTAGAATCAGTGTGAGTGCCGGAAAATTGTTGAATCCGGGCCAGTATCGGCAAAAGGTGGAATCCGTGCGAGTACCGAAAAACTATCCGGACCAGTTCGGAAAGATGGTAGAATGAGTGTGAGTGCCGAAAAATTGTTGAATCCGGGCTAGTATAGGCAAAAGGTGGAATCCGTGCGAGTACCGAAAAACTGTCCGGACCAGTTCGAAAAAATGGTAGAATCAGTGTGAGTGCCGGAAAATTGTTGAATCCGGGCCAGTATCGGCAAAAGGTGGAATCCGTGCGAGTACCGAAAAACTGTCCGGACCAGTTCGGAAAAATGGTAGAATCAGTGGGAGTGCCGGAAAATTGTTGAATCCGGGCCAGTATCGGCAAAAGGTGGAATCCGTGCGAGTACCGAAAAACTGTCGGGACCAGTTCGGAAAAATGGTAGAATGAGTGTGAGTACCGGAAAATTGTTGCATCCGGGCCAGTATCGGCAAAAGGTGGAATCCGTGCGAGTACCGAAAAACTGTCCGGACCAGTTCGGAAAAATGGTAGAATCAGTGGGTGTGCCGGAAAATTGTTGAATCCGGGCCAGTATCGGCAAAAGGTGGAATCCGTGCGAGTACCGAAAAACTGTCCGGACCAGTACGGAAAAATGGTAGAATCAGTGTGAGTGCCGGAAAATTGTTGAATCCGGGACAGTATCGGCAAAAGGTGGAATCCGTGCGAGTACCGAAAAACTGTCCGGACCAGTACGGAAAAATGGTAGAATCAATGGGAGTGCCGACAAATTGTTGAATCCGTGCCAGTATCGGCAAAAGGTGGAATCCGTGCGAGTACCAAAAAACTGTCCGGACCAGTACGGAAAAATGGTAGAATCAATGGGAGTGCCGACAAATTGTTGAATCCGTGCCAGTATCGGCAAAAGGTGGAATCCGTGCGAGTACCGAAAAACTGTCAGGACCAGTTCGGAAAAAATGGTAGAATCAGTGTAAGTGCCGGAAAATTGTTGAATCCGGGCCAGTATCGGGAAAAGGTGGAATCCGTGCGAGTACCGAAAAACTGTCCGGACCAGTTCGAAAAAATGGAAGAATCAGTGTGAGTGCCGGAAAATTGTTGAATCCGGGCCAGTATCGGCAAAAGGTGGAATTCGTGCGAGTACCGAAAAACTGTCAGGACCAGTTCGGAAAAATGGTAGAATCAGTGTGAGTGCCGGAAAATTGTTGAATCCGGGCCAGTATAGGCAAAAGGTGGAATCCTTGCGCGTACCGAAAAACTGTCCTGACCAGTACGGAAAAATGGTAGAAACAGTGCGAGTACCGAAAAATTGTTGAATCCGGTCGAGTACCGGGAAAAGGTGGAATTCCTTGGAGTACCGAAAACTGTCCGGACCAGTACGGAAAATGGTAGAATGAGTGTGAGTACCGGAAAATTTTTTGCATCCGGGCCAGTATCGGCAAAAGGTGGAATCCGTGCGAGTACCGAAAAACTGTCCGGACCAGTACGGAAAAATGGTAGAATCAATGGGAGTGCCGAAAAATTGTTGAATCCGTGCCAGTATCGGCAAAAGGTGGAATCCGTGCGAGTACCGAAAAACTATCGGAACCAGTTCGGAAAAATGGTAGAATGAGTGTGAGTACCAGAAATTTGTTGCATCCGGGCCAGTATCGGCAAAAGGTGGAATCCGTGCGAGTACCGAAAAACTGTCCGGACCAGTACGGAAAAATGGTAGAATCAGTGCGAGTACCGAAAAATTGTTGAATCCGGGCCAGAATCGGCAAAAGGTGGAATCCGTGCGAGTACCGAAAAACTGTGCGGACCAGTTCGGAAAAATGGTAGAATCAGTGTGAGTGCCGGAAAATTGTTGAATCCGGGCCAGTATCGGCAAAAGGTGGAATCCGTGCGAGTACCGAAAAACTATCCGGACCAGTTCGGAAAGATGGTAGAATGAGTGTGAGTGCCGAAAAATTGTTGAATCCGGGCTAGTATAGGCAAAAGGTGGAATCCGTGCGAGTACCGAAAAACTGTCCGGACCAGTTCGAAAAAATGGTAGAATCAGTGTGAGTGCCGGAAAATTGTTGAATCCGGGCCAGTATAGGCAAAAGGTGGAATCCGTGCGCGTACCGAAAAACTGTCCTGACCAGTACGGAAAAATGGTAGAAACAGTGCGAGTACCGAAAAATTGTTGAATCCGGTCGAGTACCGGGAAAAGGTGGAATCCGTGCGAGTACCGAAAAACTGTCGGGACCAGTTCGGAAAAATGGTAGAATGAGTGTGAGTACCGGAAAATTGTTGCATCCGGGCCAGTATCGGCAAAAGGTGGAATCCGTGCGAGTACCGAAAAACTGTCCGGACCAGTACGGAAAAATGGTAGAATCAGTGCGAGTACCGAAAAATTGTTGAATCCGGGCCAGAATCGGCAAAAGGTGGAATCCGTGCGAGTACCGAAAAACTGTCCGGACCAGTTCGGAAAAATGGTTGAATCAGTGTGAGTGCCGAAAAATTGTTGAATCCGGGACAGTATCGGCAAAAGGTGGAATCCGTGCGAGTACCGAAAAACTGTCCGGACCAGTACGGAAAAATGGTAGAATCAGTGTGAGTGCCGGAAAATTGTTGAATCCGGGACAGTATCGGCAAAAGGTGGAATCCGTGCGAGTACCGAAAAACTGTCCGGACCAGTACGGAAAAATGGTAGAATCCATGGGAGTGCCGACAAATTGTTGAATCCGTGCCAGTATCGGCAAAAGGTGGAATCCGTGCGAGTACCGAAAAACTGTCAGGACCAGTTCGGAAAAAATGGTAGAATCAGTGTAAGTGCCGGAAAATTGTTGAATCCGGGCCAGTATCGGCAAAAGGTGGAATCCGTGCGAGTACCGAAAAACTGTCCGGACCAGTTCGAAAAAATGGTAGATTCAGTGTGAGTGCCGGAAAATTGTTGAATCCGGGCCAGTATCGGCAAAAGGTGGAATCCGTGCGAGTACCGAAAAACTGTCAGGACCAGTTCGGAAAAATGGTAGAATCAGTGTGAGTGCCGGAAAATTGTTGAATCCGGGCCAGTATAGGCAAAAGGTGGAATCCGTGCGCGTACCGAAAAACTGTCCTGACCAGTACGGAAAAATGGTAGAAACAGTGCGAGTACCGAAAAATTGTTGAATCCGGTCGAGTACCGGGAAAAGGTGGAATTCCTTGGAGTACCGAAAACTGTCCGGACCAGTACGGAAAAATGGTAGAATCAGTGTGAGTGCCGGAAAAATGTTGAATCCGGGACAGTATCGGCAAAAGGTGGAATCCGTGCGCGTACCGAAAAACTGTCCGGACCAGTACGGAAAAATGGTAGAATCCATGGGAGTGCCGACAAATTGTTGAATCCGTGCCAGTATCGGCAAAAGGTGGAATCCGTGCGAGTACCGAAAAACTGTCCGGACCAGTTCGGAAAAAATGGTAGAATCAGTGTAAGTGCCGGAAAATTGTTGAATCCGGGCCAGTATCGGCAAAAGGTGGAATCCGTGCGAGTACCGAAAAACTGTCCGGACCAGATCGAAAAAATGGTAGAATCAGTGTGGGTGCCGGAAAATTGTTGAATCCGGGCCAGTATCGGCAAAAGGTGGAATCCGTGCGAGTACCGAAAAACTGTCAGGACCAGTTCGGAAAAATGGTAGAATCAGTGTGAGTGCCGGAAAATTGTTGAATCCGGGCCAGTATAGGCAAAAGGTGGAATCCGTGCGCGTACCGAAAAACTGTCCTGACCAGTACGGAAAAATGGTAGAAACAGTGCGAGTACCGAAAAATTGTTGAATCCGGTCGAGTACCGGGAAAAGGTGGAATTCCTTGGAGTACCGAAAAACTGTCCGGACCAGTACGGAAAAATGGTAGAATCAATGGGAGTGCCGAAAAATTGTTGAATCCGTGCCAGTATCGGCAAAAGGTGGAATCCGTGCGAGTACCGAAAAACTGTCGGAACCAGTTCGGAAAAATGGTAGAATGAGTGTGAGTACCGAAAAATTGTTGCATCCGGGCCAGTATCGGCAAAAGGTGGAATCCGTGCGAGTACCGAAAAACTGTCCGGACCAGTACGGAAAAATGGTAGAATCAGTGCGAGTACCGAAAAATTGTTGAATCCCGGCCAGAATCGGCAAAAGGTGGAATCCGTGCGAGTACCGAAAAACTGTCCGGACCAGTTCGGAAAAATGGTAGAATCAGTGGGAGTGCCGGAAAATTGTTGAATCCGGGCCAGTATCGGCAAAAGGTGGAATCCGTGCGAGTACCGAAAAACTGTCCGGACCAGTTCGGAAAAATGGTAGAATCAGTGTGAGTGCCGGAAAATTGTGGAATCCGGGCCAGTATCGGCAAAAGGTGGAATCCGTGCGCGTACCGAAAAACTGTCCTGACCAGTACGGAAAAATGGTAGAAACAGTGCGAGTACCGAAAAATTGTTGAATCCGGTCGAGTACCGGGAAAAGGTGGAATTCCTTGGAGTACCGAAAACTGTCCGGACCAGTACGGAAAATGGTAGAATGAGTGTGAGTACCGGAAAATTTTTTGCATCCGGGCCAGTATCGGCAAAAGGTGGAATCCGTGCGAGTACCGAAAAACTGTCCGGACCAGTACGGAAAAATGGTAGAATCAATGGGAGTGCCGAAAAATTGTTGAATCCGTGCCAGTATCGGCAAAAGGTGGAATCCGTGCGAGTACCGAAAAACTGTCGGGACCAGTTCGGAAAAATGGTAGAATGAGTGTGAGTACCGGAAAATTGTTGCATCCGGGCCAGTATCGGCAAAAGGTGGAATCCGTGCGAGTACCGAAAAACTGTCCGGACCAGTACGGAAAAATGGTAGAATCAGTGCGAGTACCGAAAAATTGTTGAATCCGGGCCAGAATCGGCAAAAGGTTGAATCCGTGCGAGTACCGAAAAACTGTGCGGACCAGTTCGGAAAAATGGTAGAATCAGTGTGTGTGCCGGAAAATTGTTGAATCCGGGCCAGTATCGGCAAAAGGTGGAATCCGTGCGCGTACCGAAAAACTGTCCTGACCAGTACGGAAAAATGGTAGAAACAGTGCGAGTACCGAAAAATTGTTGAATCCGGTCGAGTACCGGGAAAAGGTGGAATTCCTTCGAGTACCGAAAACTGTCCGGAACAGTACGGAAAATGGTAGAATGAGTGTGAGTGCCAGAAAATTGTTGAATCCGGGCCAGTATAGGCAAAAGGTGGAATCCGTGCGAGTACCGAAAAACTGTCCTGACCAGTACAGAAAGATGGTAGAATGAGTGTGAGTGCCGGAAAATTGTTGAATCCGGTCGAGTACCGGGAAAAGGTGGAATTCCTTCGAGTACCGAAAACTGTCCGGACCAGTACGGAAAATGGTAGATTGAGTGTGAGTACCGGAAAATTGTTGCATCCGGGCCAGTATCGGCAAAAGGTGGAATCCGTGCGAGTACCGAAAAACTGTCCGGACCAGTACGGAAAAATGGTAGAATCAGTGCGAGTACCGAAAAATTGTTGAATCAGGGCCAGTATCGGCAAAAGGTGGAATCCGTGCGAGTACCGAAAAACTGTCAGGACCAGTTCGGAAAAATGGTAGAATCAGTGTGAGTGCCGAAAAATTGTTGAATCCGGGACAGTATCGGCAAAAGGTGGAATCCGTGCGAGTACAGAAAAACTGTCCGGACCAGTACGGAAAAATGGTAGAATCAGTGTGAGTGCCGGAAAATTGTTGAATCCGGGCCAGTATCGACAAAAGGTGGAATCCGTGCGAGTACCGAAAAACTGTCCGGACCAGTTCGGTAAAGTGGTAGAATCAGTGGGAGTGCCGGAAAATTGTTGAATCCGGGCCAGTATCGGCAAAAGGTGGAATCCGTGCGAGTACCGAAAAACTGTCCGGACCAGTACGAAAAAATGGTAGAATCAGTGCGAGTACCGAAAAATTGTTGAATCCGGGTCAGAATCGGCAAAAGGTGGAATCCGTGCGAGTACCGAAAAACTGTCCGGACCAGTTCGGAAAAATGGTTGAATCAGTGTGAGTGCCGAAAAATTGTGGAATCCGGGACAGTATCGGCAAAAGGTGGAATCCGTGCGAGTACCGAAAAACTGTCCGGACCAGTACGGAAAAATGGTAGAATCAGTGTGAGTGCCGGAAAATTGTTGAATCCGGGCCAGTATCGGCAAAAGGTGGAATCCGTGCGAGTACCGAAAAACTGTCCGGACCAGTTCGGAAAAATGGTAGAATCAGTGGGAGTGCCGGAAAATTGTTGAATCCGGGCCAGTATCGGCAAAAGGTGGAATCGTGCGAGTACCGAAAAACTGTCCGGACCAGTACGAAAAAAATGGTAGAATCAATGGGAGTGCCGAAAAATTGTTGAATCCGGGCCAGTATCGGCAAAAGGTGGAATCCGTGCGAGTACCGAAAAACTGTCAGGACCAGTTCGGAAAAATGGTAGAATCAGTGTGAGTGCCGAAAAATTGTTGAATTAGGGCCAGTATCGGCAAAAGGTGGAATCCGTGCGAGTACCGAAAAACTGTCCGGACCAGTTCGGAAAGATGGTAGAATGAGTGTGAGTGCCGGAAAATTGTTGAATCCGGGCTAGTATAGGCAAAAGGTGGAATCCGTGCGAGTACCGAAAAACTGTCCGGACCAGTTCGAAAAAATGGTAGAATCAGTGTGAGTGCCGGAAAATTGTTGAATCCGGGCCAGTATCGGCAAAAGGTGGAATCCGTGCGAGTACCGAAGAACTGTCGGGACCAGTTCGGAAAAATGGTAGAATGAGTGTGAGTACCGGAAAATTGTTGCATCCGGGCCAGTATCGGCAAAAGGTGGAATCCGTGCGAGTACCGAAAAACTGTCCGGACCAGTTCGGAAAAATGGTAGAATCAGTGGGAGTGCCGAAAAATTGTTGAATCCGGGCCAATATCGGCAAAAGGTGGAATCCGTGCGAGTACCGAAAAACTGTCCGGACCAGTACGGAAAAATGGTAGAATCAATTGGAGTGCCGAAAAATTGTTGAATCCGTGCCAGTATCGGCAAAAGGTGGAATCCGTGCGAGTACTGAAAAACTGTCAGGACCAGTTCGGAAAAATGGTAGAATCAGTGTGAGTGCCGGAAAATGGTTGAATCCGGGCCAGTATAGGCAAAAGGTGGAATCCGTGCGAGTACCGAAAAACTGTCCTGACCAGTACGGAATGATGGTAGAATGAGTGTGAGTGCCGGAAAATTGTTGGATCCGGTCGAGTACCGGGAAAAGGTGGAATTCCTTCGAGTACCGAAAACTGTCCGGACCAGTACGGAAAATGGTAGAATGAGTGTGAGTACCGGAAAATTGTTGCATCCGGGCCAGTATCGGCAAAAGGTGGAATCCGTGCGAGTACCGAAAAACTGTCCGGACCAGTACGGAAAAATGGTAGAATCAGTGCGAGTACCGAAAAATTGTTGAATCAGGGCCAGTATCGGCAAAAGGTGGAATCCGTGCGAGTACCGAAAAACTGTCAGGACCAGTTCGGAAAAATGGTAGAATCAGTGTGAGCGCCGAAAAATTGTTGAATCCGGGCCAGTATCGACAAAAGGTGGAATCCGTGCGAGTACCGAAAAACTGTCTGGACCAGTTCGGAAAAATGGTAGAATCAATGGGAGTGCCGAAAAATTGTTAAATCCGTGCCAGTATCGGCAAAAGGTGGAATCCGTGCGAGTACCGAAAAACTGTCAGGACCAGTTCGGAAAAATGGTAGAATCAGTGTGAGTGCCGGAAAATTGTTGAATCCGGGCCAGTATAGGCAAAAGGTGGAATCCGTGCGCGTACCGAAAAACTGTCCTGACCAGTACGGAAAAATGGTAGAAACAGTGTGAGTACCGAAAAATTGTTGAATCCGGGCCAGTATCGGCAAAAGGTGGAATCCGTGCGAGTACCGAAAAACTGTCCGGACCAGTACGGAAAAATGGTAGAATCAGTGTGAGTGCCGGAAAATTGTTGAATCCGGGACAGTATCGGCAAAAGGTGGAATCCGTGCGAGTACCGAAAAACTGTCCGGACCAGTACGGAAAAATGGTAGAATCAATGGGAGTGCCGACAAATTGTTGAATCCGTGCCAGTATCGGCAAAAGGTGGAATCCGTGCGAGTACCGAAAAACTGTCAGGACCAGTTCGGAAAAATGGTAGAATCAGTGTGAGTGCCGAAAAATTGTTGAATTAGGGCCAGTATCGGCAAAAGGTGGAATCCGTGCGAGTACCGAAAAACTGTCCGGACCAGTTCGGAAAGATGGTAGAATGAGTGTGAGTGCCGGAAAATTGTTGAATCCGGGCTAGTATAGGCAAAAGGTGGAATCCGTGCGAGTACCGAAAAACTGTCCGGACCAGTTCGAAAAAATGGTAGAATCAGTGTGAGTGCCGGAAAATTGTTGAATCCGGGCCAGTATCGGCAAAAGGTGGAATCCGTGCGAGTACCGAAGAACTGTCGGGACCAGTTCGGAAAAATGGTAGAATGAGTGTGAGTACCGGAAAATTGTTGCATCCGGGCCAGTATCGGCAAAAGGTGGAATCCGTGCGAGTACCGAAAAACTGTCCGGACCAGTTCGGAAAAATGGTAGAATCAGTGGGAGTGCCGAAAAATTGTTGAATCCGGGCCAATATCGGCAAAAGGTGGAATCCGTGCGAGTACCGAAAAACTGTCCGGACCAGTACGGAAAAATGGTAGAATCAATGGGAGTGCCGAAAAATTGTTGAATCCGTGCCAGTATCGGCAAAAGGTGGAATCCGTGCGAGTACTGAAAAACTGTCAGGACCAGTTCGGAAAAATGGTAGAATCAGTGTGAGTGCCGGAAAATGGTTGAATCCGGGCCAGTATAGGCAAAAGGTGGAATCCGTGCGAGTACCGAAAAACTGTCCTGACCAGTACGGAATGATGGTAGAATGAGTGTGAGTGCCGGAAAATTGTTGGATCCGGTCGAGTACCGGGAAAAGGTGGAATTCCTTCGAGTACCGAAAACTGTCCGGACCAGTACGGAAAATGGTAGAATGAGTGTGAGTACCGGAAAATTGTTGCATCCGGGCCAGTATCGGCAAAAGGTGGAATCCGTGCGAGTACCGAAAAACTGTCCGGACCAGTACGGAAAAATTGTAGAATCAGTGCGAGTACCGAAAAATTGTTGAATCAGGGCCAGTATCGGCAAAAGGTGGAATCCGTGCGAGTACCGAAAAACTGTCAGGACCAGTTCGGAAAAATGGTAGAATCAGTGTGAGCGCCGAAAAATTGTTGAATCCGGGCCAGTATCGACAAAAGGTGGAATCCGTGCGAGTACCGAAAAACTGTCTGGACCAGTTCGGAAAAATGGTAGAATCAATGGGAGTGCCGAAAAATTGTTAAATCCGTGCCAGTATCGGCAAAAGGTGGAATCCGTGCGAGTACCGAAAAACTGTCAGGACCAGTTCGGAAAAATGGTAGAATCAGTGTGAGTGCCGGAAAATTGTTGAATCCGGGCCAGTATAGGCAAAAGGTGGAATCCGTGCGAGTACCGAAAAACTGTCCTGACCAGTACGGAATGATGGTGGAATGAGTGTGAGTGCCGGAAAATTGTTGAATCCGGTCGAGTACCGGGAAAAGGTGGAATTCCTTCGAGTACCGAAAACTGTCCGGACCAGTACGGAAAATGGTAGAATGAGTGTGAGTACCGGAAAATTGTTGCATCCGGGCCAGTATCGGCAAAAGGTGGAATCCGTGCGAGTACCGAAAAACTGTCCAGACCAGTACGGAAAAATGGTAGAATCAATGGGAGTGCCGAAAAATTGTTGAATCCGTGCCAGTATCGGCAAAAGGTGGAATCCGTGCGCGTACCGAAAAACTGTCAGGACCAGTTCGGAAAAATGGTAGAATCAGTGTGAGTGCCGGAAAATTGTTGAATCCGGGCCAATATAGGCAAAAGGTGGAATCCGTGCGCGTACCGAAAAACTGTCCTGACCAGTACGGAAAAATGGTAGAAACAGTGCGAGTACCGAAAAATTGTTGAATCCGGTCCAGTACCGGGAAAAGGTGGAATTCCTTCGAGTACCGAAAACTGTCCGGACCAGTACGGAAAATGGTAGAATGAGTGTGAGTACCGGAAAATTGTTGCATCCGGGCCAGTATCGGCAAAAGGTGGAATCCGTGCGAGTACCGAAAAATTGTCCGGACCAGTACGGAAAAATGGTAGAATCAATGGGAGTGCCGAAAAATTGTTGAATCCGTGCCAGTATCGGCAAAAGGTGGAATCCGTGCGAGTACCGAAAAACTGTCAGGACCAGTTCGGAAAAATGGTAGAATCAGTGTGAGTGCCGGAAAATGGTTGAATCCGGGCCAGTATAGGCAAAAGGTGGAATCCGTGCGAGTACCGAAAAACTGTCCTGACCAGTACGGAATGATGGTAGAATGAGTGTGAGTGCCGGAAAATTGTTGGATCCGATCGAGTACCGGGAAAAGGTGGAATTCCTTCGAGTACCGAAAACTGTCCGGACCAGTACGGAAAATGGTAGAATGAGTGTGAGTACCGGAAAATTGTTGCATCCGGGCTAGTATCGGCAAAAGGTGGAATCCGTGCGAGTACCGAAAAACTGTCCGGACCAGTACGGAAAAATGGTAGAATCAGTGCGAGTACCGAAAAATTGTTGAATCAGGGCCAGTATCGGCAAAAGGTGGAATCCGTGCGAGTACCGAAAAACTGTCAGGACCAGTTCGGAAAAATGGTAGAATCAGTGTGAGCGCCGAAAAATTGTTGAATCCGGGCCAGTATCGACAAAAGGTGGAATCCGTGCGAGTACCGAAAAACTGTCCAGACCAGTTCGGAAAAATGGTAGAATCAATGGGAGTGCCGAAAAATTGTTAAATCCGTGCCAGTATCGGCAAAAGGTGGAATCCGTGCGAGTACCGAAAAACTGTCAGGACCAGTTCGGAAAAATGGTAGAATCAGTGTGAGTGCCGGAAAATTGTTGAATCCGGGCCAGTATAGGCAAAAGGTGGAATCCGTGCGCGTACCGAAAAACTGTCCTGACCAGTACGGAAAAATGGTAGAAACAGTGCGAGTACCGAAAAATTGTTGAATCCGGTCCAGTACCGGGAAAAGGTGGAATTCCTTCGAGTACCGAAAACTGTCTGGACCAGTACGGAAAATGGTAGAATGAGTGTGAGTACCGGAAAATTGTTGCATCCGGGCCAGTATCGGCAAAAGGTGGAATCCGTGCGAGTACCGAAAAACTGTCCGGACCAGTACGGAAAAATGGTAGAATCAATGGGAGTGCCAAAAAATTGTTGAATCCGTGCCAGTATCGGCAAAAGGTGGAATCCGTGCGAGTACCGAAAAACTGTCAGGACCAATTCGGAAAAATGGTAGAATCAGTATGAGTGCCGGAAAATTGTTGAATCCGGGCCAGTATAGGCAAAAGGTGGAATCCGTGCGAGTACCGAAAAACTGTCCTGACCAGTACGGAATGATGGTAGAATGAGAGTGAGTGCCGGAAAATTGTTGAATCCGGTCGAGTACCGGGAAAAGGTGGAATTCCTTCGTGTACCGAAAACTGTCCGGACCAGTACGGAAAATGGTAGAATGAGTGTGAGTACCGGAAAATTGTTGCATCCGGGCCAGTATCGGCAAAAGGTGGAATCCGTGCGAGTACCGAAAAACTGTCCGGACCAGTTCGGAAAAATGGTAGAATCAGTGGGAGTGCCGGAAAATTGTTGAATCCGGGCCAGTATCGGCAAAAGGTGGAATCCGTGCGAGTACCGAAAAACTGTCTGGACCAGTACGGAAAAATGGTAGAATCAGTGTGAGTGCCGGAAAATGGTTGAATCCGGGCCAGTATAGGCAAAAGGTGGAATCCGTGCGAGTACCGAAAAACTGTCCTGACCAGTACGGAATGATGGTAGAATGAGTGTGAGTGCCGGAAAATTGTTGGATCCGGTCGAGTACCGGGAAAAGGTGGAATTCCTTCGAGTACCGAAAACTGTCCGGACCAGTACGGAAAATGGTAGAATGAGTGTGAGTACCGGAAAATTGTTGCATCCGGGCCAGTATCGGCAAAAGGTGGAATCCGTGCGAGTACCGAAAAACTGTCCGGACCAGTACGGAAAAATGGTAGAATCAGTGCGAGTACCGAAAAATTGTTGAATCAGGGCCAGTATCGGCAAAAGGTGGAATCCGTGCGAGTACCGAAAAACTGTCAGGACCAGTTCGGAAAAATGGTAGAATCAGTGTGAGCGCCGAAAAATTGTTGAATCCGGGCCAGTATCGACAAAAGGTGGAATCCGTGCGAGTACCGAAAAACTGTCTGGACCAGTTCGGAAAAATGGTAGAATCAATGGGAGTGCCGAAAAATTGTTAAATCCGTGCCAGTATCGGCAAAAGGTGGAATCCGTGCGAGTACCGAAAAACTGTCAGGACCAGTTCGGAAAAATGGTAGAATCAGTGTGAGTGCCGGAAAATTGTTGAATCCGGGCCAGTATAGGCAAAAGGTGGAATCCGTGCGCGTACCGAAAAACTGTCCTGACCAGTACGGAAAAATGGTAGAAACAGTGCGAGTACCGAAAAATTGTTGAATCCGGTCCAGTACCGGGAAAAGGTGGAATTCCTTCGAGTACCGAAAACTGTCCGGACCAGTACGGAAAATGGTAGAATGAGTGTGAGTACCGGAAAATTGTTGCATCCGGGCCAGTATCGGCAAAAGGTGGAATCCGTGCGAGTACCGAAAAACTGTCCGGACCAGTACGGAAAAATGGTAGAATCAATGGGAGTGCCAAAAAATTGTTGAATCCGTGCCAGTATCGGCAAAAGGTGGAATCCGTGCGAGTACCGAAAAACTGTCAGGACCAATTCGGAAAAATGGTAGAATCAGTGTGAGTGCCGGAAAATTGTTGAATCCGGGCCAGTATAGGCAAAAGGTGGAATCCGTGCGAGTACCGAAAAACTGTCCTGACCAGTACGGAATGATGGTAGAATGAGAGTGAGTGCCGGAAAATTGTTGAATCCGGTCGAGTACCGGGAAAAGGTGGAATTCCTTCGTGTACCGAAAACTGTCCGGACCAGTACGGAAAATGGTAGAATGAGTGTGAGTACCGGAAAATTGTTGCATCCGGGCCAGTATCGGCAAAAGGTGGAATCCGTGCGAGTACCGAAAAACTGTCCGGACCAGTTCGGAAAAATGGTAGAATCAGTGGGAGTGCCGGAAAATTGTTGAATCCGGGCCAGTATCGGCAAAAGGTGGAATCCGTGCGAGTACCGAAAAACTGTCTGGACCAGTACGGAAAAATGGTAGAATCAGTGTGAGTGCCGGAAAATGGTTGAATCCGGGCCAGTATAGGCAAAAGGTGGAATCCGTGCGAGTACCGAAAAACTGTCCTGACCAGTACGGAATGATGGTAGAATGAGTGTGAGTGCCGGAAAATTGTTGGATCCGGTCGAGTACCGGGAAAAGGTGGAATTCCTTCGAGTACCGAAAACTGTCCGGACCAGTACGGAAAATGGTAGAATGAGTGTGAGTACCGGAAAATTGTTGCATCCGGGCCAGTATCGGCAAAAGGTGGAATCCGTGCGAGTACCGAAAAACTGTCCGGACCAGTACGGAAAAATGGTAGAATCAGTGCGAGTACCGAAAAATTGTTGAATCAGGGCCAGTATCGGCAAAAGGTGGAATCCGTGCGAGTACCGAAAAACTGTCAGGACCAGTTCGGAAAAATGGTAGAATCAGTGTGAGCGCCGAAAAATTGTTGAATCCGGGCCAGTATCGACAAAAGGTGGAATCCGTGCGAGTACCGAAAAACTGTCTGGACCAGTTCGGAAAAATGGTAGAATCAATGGGAGTGCCGAAAAATTGTTAAATCCGTGCCAGTATCGGCAAAAGGTGGAATCCGTGCGAGTACCGAAAAACTGTCAGGACCAGTTCGGAAAAATGGTAGAATCAGTGTGAGTGCCGGAAAATTGTTGAATCCGGGCCAGTATAGGCAAAAGGTGGAATCCGTGCGAGTACCGAAAAACTGTCCTGACCAGTACGGAATGATGGTGGAATGAGTGTGAGTGCCGGAAAATTGTTGAATCCGGTCGAGTACCGGGAAAAGGTGGAATTCCTTCGAGTACCGAAAACTGTCCGGACCAGTACGGAAAATGGTAGAATGAGTGTGAGTACCGGAAAATTGTTGCATCCGGGCCAGTATCGGCAAAAGGTGGAATCCGTGCGAGTACCGAAAAACTGTCCAGACCAGTACGGAAAAATGGTAGAATCAATGGGAGTGCCGAAAAATTGTTGAATCCGTGCCAGTATCGGCAAAAGGTGGAATCCGTGCGCGTACCGAAAAACTGTCAGGACCAGTTCGGAAAAATGGTAGAATCAGTGTGAGTGCCGGAAAATTGTTGAATCCGGGCCAGTATAGGCAAAAGGTGGAATCCGTGCGCGTACCGAAAAACTGTCCTGACCAGTACGGAAAAATGGTAGAAACAGTGCGAGTACCGAAAAATTGTTGAATCCGGTCCAGTACCGGGAAAAGGTGGAATTCCTTCGAGTACCGAAAACTGTCCGGACCAGTACGAAAAATGGTAGAATGAGTGTGAGTACCGGAAAATTGTTGCATCCGGGCCAGTATCGGCAAAAGGTGGAATCCGTGCGAGTACCGAAAAACTGTCCGGACCAGTACGGAAAAATGGTAGAATCAATGGGAGTGCCGAAAAATTGTTGAATCCGTGCCAGTATCGGCAAAAGGTGGAATCCGTGCGAGTACTGAAAAACTGTCAGGACCAGTTCGGAAAAATGGTAGAATCAGTGTGAGTGCCGGAAAATGGTTGAATCCGGGCCAGTATAGGCAAAAGGTGGAATCCGTGCGAGTACCGAAAAACTGTCCTGACCAGTACGGAATGATGGTAGAATGAGTGTGAGTGCCGGAAAATTGTTGGATCCGATCGAGTACCGGGAAAAGGTGGAATTCCTTCGAGTACCGAAAACTGTCCGGACCAGTACGGAAAATGGTAGAATGAGTGTGAGTACCGGAAAATTGTTGCATCCGGGCCAGTATCGGCAAAAGGTGGAATCCGTGCGAGTACCGAAAAACTGTCCGGACCAGTACGGAAAAATGGTAGAATCAGTGCGAGTACCGAAAAATTGTTGAATCAGGGCCAGTATCGGCAAAAGGTGGAATCCGTGCGAGTACCGAAAAACTGTCAGGACCAGTTCGGAAAAATGGTAGAATCAGTGTGAGCGCCGAAAAATTGTTGAATCCGGGCCAGTATCGACAAAAGGTGGAATCCGTGCGAGTACCGAAAAACTGTCCGGACCAGTTCGGAAAAATGGTAGAATCAATGGGAGTGCCGAAAAATTGTTAAATCCGTGCCAGTATCGGCAAAAGGTGGAATCCGTGCGAGTACCGAAAAACTGTCAGGACCAGTTCGGAAAAATGGTAGAATCAGTGTGAGTGCCGGAAAATTGTTGAATCCGGGCCAGTATAGGCAAAAGGTGGAATCCGTGCGCGTACCGAAAAACTGTCCTGACCAGTACGGAAAAATGGTAGAAACAGTGCGAGTACCGAAAAATTGTTGAATCCGGTCCAGTACCGGGAAAAGGTGGAATTCCTTCGAGTACCGAAAACTGTCCGGACCAGTACGGAAAATGGTAGAATGAGTGTGAGTACCGGAAAATTGTTGCATCCGGGCCAGTATCGGCAAAAGGTGGAATCCGTGCGAGTACCGAAAAACTGTCCGGACCAGTACGGAAAAATGGTAGAATCAATGGGAGTGCCGAAAAATTGTTGAATCCGTGCCAGTATCGGCAAAAGGTGGAATCCGTGCGAGTACCGAAAAACTGTCAGGACCAATTCGGAAAAATGGTAGAATCAGTGTGAGTGCCGGAAAATTGTTGAATCCGGGCCAGTATAGGCAAAAGGTGGAATCCGTGCGAGTACCGAAAAACTGTCCTGACCAGTACGGAATGATGGTAGAATGAGAGTGAGTGCCGGAAAATTGTTGAATCCGGTCGAGTACCGGGAAAAGGTGGAATTCCTTCGAGTACCGAAAACTGTCCGGACCAGTACGGAAAATGGTAGAATGAGTGTGAGTACCGGAAAATTGTTGCATCCGGGCCAGTATCGGCAAAAGGTGGAATCCGTGCGAGTACCGAAAAACTGTCCGGACCAGTTCGGAAAAATGGTAGAATCAGTGGGAGTGCCGGAAAATTGTTGAATCCGGGCCAGTATCGGCAAAAGGTGGAATCCGTGCGAGTACCGAAAAACTGTCTAGACCAGTACGGAAAAATGGTAGAATCAGTGTGAGTGCCGGAAAATTGTTGAATCCGGGCCAGTATCGACAAAAGGTGGAATCCGTGCGAGTACCGAAAAACTGTCCGGACCAGTTCGGAAAAATGGTAGAATCAGTGGGAGTGCCGGAAAATTGTTGAATCCGGGCCAGTATCGGCAAAAGGTGGAATCCGTGCGAGTACCGAAAAACTGTCCGGACCAGTACGGAAAAATGGTAGAATCAGTGTGAGTGCCGGAAAATTGTTGAATCCGGGCCAGTATCGACAAAAGGTGGAATCCGTGCGAGTACCGAAAAACTGTTCGGACCAGTTCGGAAAAATGGTATAATCAGTGGGAGTGCCGGAAAATTGTTGAATCCGGGCCAGTATCGGCAAAAGGTGGAATCCGTGCGAGTACCGAAAAACTGTCCGGACCAGTACGGAAAAATGGTAGAATCAGTGCGAGCACCGAAAAATTGTTGAATCCGGGCCAGAATCGGCAAAAGGTGGAATCCGTGCGAGTACCGAAAAACTGTCCGGACCAGTTCGGAAAAATGGTAGAATCAGTGGGAGTGCCGGAAAATTGTTGAATCCGGGCCAGTATCGGCAAAAGGTGGAATCCGTGCGAGTACCGAAAAACTGTCCGGACCAGTACGGAAAAATGGTAGAATCAGTGTGAGTGCCGGAAAATTGTTGAATCCGGGCCAGTATCGACAAAAGGTGGAATCCGTGCGAGTACCGAAAAACTGTTCGGACCAGTTCGGAAAAATGGTATAATCAGTGGGAGTGCCGGAAAATTGTTGAATCCGGGCCAGTATCGGCAAAAGGTGGAATCCGTGCGAGTACCGAAAAACTGTCCGGACCAGTACGGAAAAATGGTAGAATCAGTGCGAGCACCGAAAAATTGTTGAATCCGGGCCAGAATCGGCAAAAGGTGGAATCCGTGCGAGTACCGAAAAACTGTCCGGACCAGTTCGAAAAAATGGTAGAATCAGTGGGAGTGCCGGAAAATTGTTGAATCCGGGCCAGTATCGGCAAAAGGTGGAATCCGTGCGAGTACCGAAGAACTGTCGGGACCAGTTCGGAAAAATGGTAGAATGAGTGTGAGTACCTGAAAATTGTTGCATCCGGGCCAGTATCGGCAAAAGGTGGAATCCGTGCGAGTACCGAAAAACTGTCCGGACCAGTTCGGAAAAATGGTAGAATCAGTGGGTGTGCCGGAAAATTGTTGAATCCGGGCCAGTATCGGCAAAAGGTGGAATCCGTGCGAGTACCGAAAAACTGTCCGGACCAGTACGGAAAAATGGTAGAATCAATGGGAGTGCCGAAAAATTGTTGAATCCGTGCCAGTATCGGCAAAAGGTGGAATCCGTGCGAGTACCGAAAAACTGTCAGGACCAGTTCGGAAAAATGGTAGAATCAGTGTGAGTGCCGGAAAATTGTTGAATCCGGGCCAGTATAGGCAAAAGGTGGAATCCGTGCGTGTACCGAAAAACTGTCCGGACCAGTTCGGAAAAATAGTAGAATCAGTGGGAGTGCCGGAAAATTGTTGAATCCGGGACAGTATCGGCAAAAGGTGGAATCCGTGCGAGTACCGAAAAACTGTCGGGACCAGTTCGGAAAAATGGTAGAATGAGTGTGAGTACCTGAAAATTGTTGCATCCGGGCCAGTATCGGCAAAAGGTGGAATCCGTGCGAGTACCGAAAAACTGTCCGGACCAGTTCGGAAAAATGGTAGAATCAGTGGGTGTGCCGGAAAATTGTTGAATCCGGGCCAGTATCGGCAAAAGGTGGAATCCGTGCGAGTACCGAAAAACTGTCCGGACCAGTACGGAAAAATGGTAGAATCAATGGGAGTGCCGAAAAATTGTTGAATCCGTGCCAGTATCGGCAAAAGGTGGAATCCGTGCGAGTACCGAAAAACTGTCAGGACCAGTTCGGAAAAATGGTAGAATCAGTGTGAGTGCCGGAAAATTGTTGAATCCGGGCCAGTATAGGCAAAAGGTGGAATCCGTGCGCGTACCGAAAAACTGTCCTGACCAGTACGGAAAAATGGTAGAAACAGTGTGAGTACCGAAAAATTGTTGAATCCGGTCGAGTACCGGGAAAAGGTGGAATTCCTTCGAGTACCGAAAACTGTCCGGACCAGTACGGAAAATGGTAGAATGAGTGTGAGTACCGGAAAATTGTTGCATCCGGTCGAGTACCGGGAAAAGGTGGAATTCCTTCGAGTACCGAAAACTGTCCGGACCAGTACGGAAAATGGTAGAATGAGTGTGAGTACCGGAAAATTGTTGCATCCGGGCCAGTATCGGCAAAAGGTGGAATCCGTGCGCGTACCGAAAAATTGTCCGGACCATTACGGAAAAATGGTAGAATCAGTGTGAGTGCCGGAAAATTGTTGAATCCGGGCCAGTATCGACAAAAGGTGGAATCCGTGCGAGTACCGAAAAACTGTCCGGACCAGTTCGGAAAAATGGTAGAATCAGTGGGAGTGCCGGAAAATTGTTGAATCCGGGACAGTATCGGCAAAAGGTGGAATCCGTGCGAGTACCGAAAAACTGTCCGGACCAGTACGGAAAAAAGGTAGAATCAGTGTGAGTGCCGGAAAATTGTTGAATCCGGGCCAGTATCGACAAAAGGTGGAATCCGTGCGAGTACCGAAAAACTGTCCGGACCAGTTCGGAAAAATGGTAGAATCAGTGGGAGTGCCGGAAAATTGTTGAATCCGGGACAGTATCGGCAAAAGGTGGAATCCGTGCGTGTACCGAAAAACTGTCAGGACCAGTTCGGAAAAATGGTAGAATCAGTGTGAGTGCCGGAAAATTGTTGAATCCGGGCCAGTATAGGCAAAAGGTGGAATCCGTGCGTGTACCGAAAAACTGTCCGGACCAGTTCGGAAAAATAGTAGAATCAGTGGGAGTGCCGGAAAATTGTTGAATCCGGGACAGTATCGGCAAAAGGTGGAATCCGTGCGAGTACCGAAAAACTGTCGGGACCAGTTCGGAAAAATGGTAGAATGAGTGTGAGTACCTGAAAATTGTTGCATCCGGGCCAGTATCGGCAAAAGGTGGAATCCGTGCGAGTACCGAAAAACTGTCCGGACCAGTTCGGAAAAATGGTAGAATCAGTGGGTGTGCCGGAAAATTGTTGAATCCGGGCCAGTATCGGCAAAAGGTGGAATCCGTGCGAGTACCGAAAAACTGTCCGGACCAGTACGGAAAAATGGTAGAATCAATGGGAGTGCCGAAAAATTGTTGAATCCGTGCCAGTATCGGCAAAAGGTGGAATCCGTGCGAGTACCGAAAAACTGTCAGGACCAGTTCGGAAAAATGGTAGAATCAGTGTGAGTGCCGGAAAATTGTTGAATCCGGGCCAGTATAGGCAAAAGGTGGAATCCGTGCGCGTACCGAAAAACTGTCCTGACCAGTACGGAAAAATGGTAGAAACAGTGTGAGTACCGAAAAATTGTTGAATCCGGTCGAGTACCGGGAAAAGGTGGAATTCCTTCGAGTACCGAAAACTGTCCGGACCAGTACGGAAAATGGTAGAATGAGTGTGAGTACCGGAAAATTGTTGCATCCGGTCGAGTACCGGGAAAAGGTGGAATTCCTTCGAGTACCGAAAACTGTCCGGACCAGTACGGAAAATGGTAGAATGAGTGTGAGTACCGGAAAATTGTTGCATCCGGGCCAGTATCGGCAAAAGGTGGAATCCGTGCGCGTACCGAAAAATTGTCCGGACCATTACGGAAAAATGGTAGAATCAGTGTGAGTGCCGGAAAATTGTTGAATCCGGGCCAGTATCGACAAAAGGTGGAATCCGTGCGAGTACCGAAAAACTGTCCGGACCAGTTCGGAAAAATGGTAGAATCAGTGGGAGTGCCGGAAAATTGTTGAATCCGGGACAGTATCGGCAAAAGGTGGAATCCGTGCGAGTACCGAAAAACTGTCCGGACCAGTACGGAAAAAAGGTAGAATCAGTGTGAGTGCCGGAAAATTGTTGAATCCGGGCCAGTATCGACAAAAGGTGGAATCCGTGCGAGTACCGAAAAACTGTCCGGACCAGTTCGGAAAAATGGTAGAATCAGTGGGAGTGCCGGAAAATTGTTGAATCCGGGCCAGTATCGGCAAAAGGTGGAATCCGTGCGAGTACCGAAAAACTGTCCGGACCAGTACGGAAAAATGGTAGAATCAGTGCGAGTACCGAAAAATTGTTCAATCCGGGCCAGAATCGGCAAAAGGTGGAATCCGTGCGAGTACCGAAAAACTGTCCGGACCAGTTCGGAAAAATGGTTGAATCAGTGTGAGTGCCGAAAAATTGTTGAATCCGGGACAGTATCGGCAAAAGGTGGAATCCGTGCGAGTACCGAAAAACTGTCGGGACCAGTTCAGAAAAATGGTAGAATGAGTGTGAGTACCGGAAAATTGTTGCATCCGGGCCAGTATCGGCAAAAGGTGGAATCCGTGCGAGTACCGAAAAACTGTCCGGACCAGTACGGAAAAATGGTAGAATCAGTGCGAGTACCGAAAAATTGTTGAATCCGGGCCAGAATCGGCAAAAGGTGGAATCCGTGCGAGTACCGAAAAACTGTCCGGACCAGTTCGGAAAAATGGTAGAATCAGTGGGAGTGCCGGAAAATTGTTGAATCCGGGCCAGTATCGGCAAAAGGTGGAATCCGTGCGAGTACCGAAAAACTGTCTGGACCAGTACGGAAAAATGGTAGAATCAGTGTGAGTGCCGGAAAATTGTTGAATCCGGGCCAGTATCGACAAAAGGTGGAATCCGTGCGAGTACCGAAAAACTGTCCGGACCAGTTCGGAAAAATGGTAGAATCAGTGGGAGTGCCGGAAAATTGTTGAATCCGGGCCAGTATCGGCAAAAGGTGGAATCCGTGCGAGTACCGAAAAACTGTCCGGACCAGTACGGAAAAATGGTAGAATCAGTGTGAGTGCCGGAAAATTGTTGAATCCGGGCCAGTATCGACAAAAGGTGGAATCCGTGCGAGTACCGAAAAACTGTTCGGACCAGTTCGGAAAAATGGTATAATCAGTGGGAGTGCCGGAAAATTGTTGAATCCGGGCCAGTATCGGCAAAAGGTGGAATCCGTGCGAGTACCGAAAAACTGTCCGGACCAGTACGGAAAAATGGTAGAATCAGTGCGAGCACCGAAAAATTGTTGAATCCGGGCCAGAATCGGCAAAAGGTGGAATCCGTGCGAGTACCGAGAAACTGTCCGGACCAGTTCGAAAAAATGGTAGAATCAGTGGGAGTGCCGGAAAATTGTTGAATCCGGGCCAGTATCGGCAAAAGGTGGAATCCGTGCGAGTACCGAAGAACTGTCGGGACCAGTTCGGAAAAATGGTAGAATGAGTGTGAGTACCGGAAAATTGTTGCATCCGGGCCAGTATCGGCAAAAGGTGGAATCCGTGCGTGTACCGAAAAACTGTCCGGACCAGTTCGGAAAAATAGTAGAATCAGTGGGAGTGCCGGAAAATTGTTGAATCCGGGACAGTATCGGCAAAAGGTGGAATCCGTGCGAGTACCGAAAAACTGTCGGGACCAGTTCGGAAAAATGGTAGAATGAGTGTGAGTACCTGAAAATTGTTGCATCCGGGCCAGTATCGGCAAAAGGTGGAATCCGTGCGAGTACCGAAAAACTGTCCGGACCAGTTCGGAAAAATGGTAGAATCAGTGGGTGTGCCGGAAAATTGTTGAATCCGGGCCAGTATCGGCAAAAGGTGGAATCCGTGCGAGTACCGAAAAACTGTCCGGACCAGTACGGAAAAATGGTAGAATCAATGGGAGTGCCGAAAAATTGTTGAATCCGTGCCAGTATCGGCAAAAGGTGGAATCCGTGCGAGTACCGAAAAACTGTCAGGACCAGTTCGGAAAAATGGTAGAATCAGTGTGAGTGCCGGAAAATTGTTGAATCCGGGCCAGTATAGGCAAAAGGTGGAATCCGTGCGCGTACCGAAAAACTGTCCTGACCAGTACGGAAAAATGGTAGAAACAGTGTGAGTACCGAAAAATTGTTGAATCCGGTCGAGTACCGGGAAAAGGTGGAATTCCTTCGAGTACCGAAAACTGTCCGGACCAGTACGGAAAATGGTAGAATGAGTGTGAGTACCGGAAAATTGTTGCATCCGGTCGAGTACCGGGAAAAGGTGGAATTCCTTCGAGTACCGAAAACTGTCCGGACCAGTACGGAAAATGGTAGAATGAGTGTGAGTACCGGAAAATTGTTGCATCCGGGCCAGTATCGGCAAAAGGTGGAATCCGTGCGCGTACCGAAAAATTGTCCGGACCATTACGGAAAAATGGTAGAATCAGTGTGAGTGCCGGAAAATTGTTGAATCCGGGCCAGTATCGACAAAAGGTGGAATCCGTGCGAGTACCGAAAAACTGTCCGGACCAGTTCGGAAAAATGGTAGAATCAGTGGGAGTGCCGGAAAATTGTTGAATCCGGGACAGTATCGGCAAAAGGTGGAATCCGTGCGAGTACCGAAAAACTGTCCGGACCAGTACGGAAAAAAGGTAGAATCAGTGTGAGTGCCGGAAAATTGTTGAATCCGGGCCAGTATCGACAAAAGGTGGAATCCGTGCGAGTACCGAAAAACTGTCCGGACCAGTTCGGAAAAATGGTAGAATCAGTGGGAGTGCCGGAAAATTGTTGAATCCGGGCCAGTATCGGCAAAAGGTGGAATCCGTGCGAGTACCGAAAAACTGTCCGGACCAGTACGGAAAAATGGTAGAATCAGTGCGAGTACCGAAAAATTGTTCAATCCGGGCCAGAATCGGCAAAAGGTGGAATCCGTGCGAGTACCGAAAAACTGTCCGGACCAGTTCGGAAAAATGGTTGAATCAGTGTGAGTGCCGAAAAATTGTTGAATCCGGGACAGTATCGGCAAAAGGTGGAATCCGTGCGAGTACCGAAAAACTGTCGGGACCAGTTCGGAAAAATGGTAGAATGAGTGTGAGTACCGGAAAATTGTTGCATCCGGGCCAGTATCGGCAAAAGGTGGAATCCGTGCGAGTACCGAAAAACTGACCGGACCAGTTCGGAAAAATGGTAGAATCAGTGGGAGTGCCGGAAAATTGTTGAATCCGGGCCAGTATCGGTAAAAGGTGGAATCCGTGCGAGTACCGAAAAACTGTCCGGACCAGTTCGGAAAAATGGTAGAATCAATAGGAGTGCCGAAAAATTGTTGAATCCGTGCCAGTATCGGCAAAAGGTGGAATCCGTGCGAGTACCGAAAAACTGTCAGGACCAGTTCGGAAAAATGGTAGAATCAGTGTGAGTGCCGGAAAATTGTTGAATCCGGGCCAGTATAGGCAAAAGGTGGAATCCGTGCGCGTACCGAAAAACTGTCCTGACCAGTACGGAAAAATGGTAGAAACAGTGTGAGTACCGAAAAATTGTTGAATCCGGTCGAGTACCGGGAAAAGGTGGAATTCCTTCGAGTACCGAAAACTGTCCGGACCAGTACGGAAAATGGTAGAATGAGTGTGAGTACCGGAAAATTGTTGCATCCGGGCCAGTATCGGCAAAAGGTGGAATCCGTGCGAGTACCGAAAAACTGTCCGGACCAGTTCGGAAAAATGGTAGAATCAGTGGGAGTGCCGGAAAATTGTTGAATCCGGGCCAGTATCGGCAAAAGGTGGAATCCGTGCGAGTACCGAAAAACTGTCCGGACCAGTACGGAAAAATGGTAGAATAAGTGCGAGTACCGAAAAATTGTTGAATCCGGTCCAGAATCGACAAAAGGTGGAATTCGTGCGAGTACCGAAAAACTGTCCGGACCAGTTCGGAAAAATGGTAGAATCAGTGTGAGTGCCGAAAAATTGTTGAATCCGGGACAGTATCGGCAAAAGGTGGAATCCGTGCGAGTACCGAAAAACTGTCCGGACCAGTACGGAAAAAAGGTAGAATCAGTGTGAGTGCCGGAAAATTGTTGAATCCGGGCCAGTATCGACAAAAGGTGGAATCCGTGCGAGTAACGAAAAACTGTCCGGACCAGTACGGAAAAATGGTAGAATCAGTGCGAGTACCGAAAAATTGTTCAATCCGGGCCAAAATCGGCAAAAGGTGGAATCCGTGCGAGTACCGAAAAACTGTCCGGACCAGTTCGGAAAAATGGTAGAATCAGTGGGAGTGCCGGAAAATTGTTGAATCCGGGCCAGTATCGGCAAAAGGTGGAATCCGTGCGAGTACCGAAAAACTGTCCGGACCAGTTCGGAAAAATGGTAGAATCAGTGTGAGTGCCGAAAAATTGTTGAATCCGGGACAATATCGGCAAAAGGTGGAATCCGTGCGAGTACCGAAAAACTGTCCGGACCAGTACGGAAAAATGGTAGAATCAGTGTGAGTGCCGGAAAATTGTTGAATCCGGCCCAGTATCGGCAAAAGGTGGAATCCGTGCGAGTACCGAAAAACTGTCCGGACCAGTACGGAAAAATGGTAGAATCAGTTCGAGTACCGAAAAATTGTTGAATCCGGGCCAGAATCGACAAAAGGTGGAATCCGTGCGAGTACCGAAAAACTGTCCGGACCAGTTCGGAAAAATGGTAGAATCAGTGTGAGTGCCGAAAAATTGTTGAATCCGGGACAGTATCGGCAAAAGGTGGAATCCGTGCGAGTACCGAAAAACTGTCCGGACCAGTACGGAAAAATGGTAGAATCAGTGTGAGTGCCGGAAAATTGTTGAATCCGGGCCAGTATCGGCAAAAGGTGGAATCCGTGCGAGTACCGAAAAACTGTCCGGACCAGTTCGGAAAAATGGTAGAATCAGTGGGAGTGCCGAAAAATTGTTGAATCCGGGCCAGTATAGGCAAAAGGTGGAATCGTGCGAGTACCGAAAAACTGTCCGGACCAGTACGGAAAAATGGTAGAATCAATGGGAGTGCCGAAAAATTGTTGAATCCGTGCCAGTATCGGCAAAAGGTGGAATCCGTGCGAGTACCGAAAAACTGTCAGGACCAGTTCGGAAAAATGGTAGAATCAGTGTGAGTGCCGGAAAATTGTTGAATCCGGGCCAGTATCGGCAAAAGGTGGAATCCGTGCGAGTACCGAAAAACTGTCGGGACCAGTTCGGAAAAATGGTAGAATGAGTGTGAGTACCGGAAAATTGTTGCATCCGGGCCAGTATCGGCAAAAGGTGGAATCCGTGCGAGTACCGAAAAACTGTCCGGACCAGTTCGGAAAAATGGTAGAATCAGTGTGAGTACCGGAAAATTGTTGAATCCGGGCCAGTATAGGCAAAAGGTGGAATCCGTGCACGTACCGAAAAACTGTCCTGACCAGTACGGAAAAATGGTAGAAACCGTGTGAGTACCGAAAAATTGTTGAATCCGGTCGAGTACCGGGAAAAGGTGGAATTCCTTCGAGTACCGAAAACTGTCCGGACCAGTACGGAAAATGGTAGAATGAGTGTGAGTACCGGAAAATTGTTGCATCCGGGCCAGTATCGGCAAAAGGTGGAATCCGTGCGAGTACCGAAAAACTGTCCGGACCAGTACGGAAAAATGGTAGAATAAGTGCGAGTACCGAAAAATTGTTGAATCCGGGCCAGAATCGACAAAAGGTGGAATCCGTGCGAGTACCGAAAAACTGTCCGGACCAGTTCGGAAAAATGGTAGAATCAGTGTGAGTGCCGAAAAATTGTTGAATCCGGGACAGTATCGGCAAAAGGTGGAATCCGTGCGAGTACCGAAAAACTGTCCGGACCAGTACGGAAAAATGGTAGAATCAGTGTGAGTGCCGGAAAATTGTTGAATCCGGGCCAGTATCGGCAAAAGGTGGAATCCGTGCGAGTACCGAAAAACTGTCCGGACCAGTTCGGAAAAATGGTAGAATCAGTGGGAGTGCCGAAAAATTGATGAATCCGGGCCAGTATAGGCAAAAGGTGGAATCGTGCGAGTACCGAAAAACTGTCCGGACCAGTTCGGAAAAATGGTAGAATCAGTGTGAGTGCCGAAAAATTGTTGAATCCGGGACAGTATCGGCAAAAGGTGGAATCCGTGCGAGTACCGAAAAACTGTCCGGACCAGTACGGAAAAATGGTAGAATCAGTGCGAGTACCGAAAAATTGTTCAATCCGGGCCAGAATCGGCAAAAGGTGGAATCCGTGCGAGTACCGAAAAACTGTCCGGACCAGTTCGGAAAAATGGTAGAATCAGTGTGAGTGCCGGAAAATGGTTGAATCCGGGCCAGTATCGGCAAAACGTGGAATCCGTGCGAGTACCGAAAAACTGTCCGGACCAGTTCGGAAAAATGGTAGAATAAGTGTGAGTGCCGAAAAATTGTTGAATCCGGGACAATATCGGCAAAAGGTGGAATCCGTGCGAGTACCGAAAAACTGTCCGGACCAGTACGGAAAAATGGTAGAATCAGTGTGAGTGCCGGAAAATTGTTGAATCCGGCCCAGTATCGGCAAAAGGTGGAATCCGTGCGAGTACCGAAAAACTGTCCGGACCAGTACGGAAAAATGGTAGAATCAGTTCGAGTATCGAAAAATTGTTGAATCCGGGCCAGAATCGACAAAAGGTGGAATCCGTGCGAGTACCGAAAAACTGTCCGGACCAGTTCGGAAAAATGGTAGAATCAGTGTGAGTGCCGAAAAATTGTTGAATCCGGGACAGTATCGGCAAAAGGTGGAATCCGTGCGAGTACCGAAAAACTGTCCGGACCAGTACGGAAAAATGGTAGAATCAGTGTGAGTGCCGGAAAATTGTTGAATCCGGGCCAGTATCGGCAAAAGGTGGAATCCGTGCGAGTACCGAAAAACTGTCCGGACCAGTTCGGAAAAATGGTAGAATCAGTGGGAGTGCCGAAAAATTGTTGAATCCGGGCCAGTATCGGCAAAAGGTGGAATCGTGCGAGTACCGAAAAACTGTCCGGACCAGTACGGAAAAATGGTAGAATCAATGGGAGTGCCGAAAAATTGTTGAATCCGTGCCAGTATCGGCAAAAGGTGGAATCCGTGCGAGTACCGAAAAACTGTCAGGACCAGTTCGGAAAAATGGTAGAATCAGTGTGAGTGCCGGAAAATTGTTGAATCCGGGCCAGTATCGGCAAAAGGTGGAATCCGTGCGAGTACCGAAAAACTGTCGGGACCAGTTCGGAAAAATGGTAGAATGAGTGTGAGTACCGGAAAATTGTTGCATCCGGGCCAGTATCGGCAAAAGGTGGAATCCGTGCGAGTACCGAAAAACTGTCCGGACCAGTTCGGAAAAATGGTAGAATCAGTGTGAGTACCGGAAAATTGTTGAATCCGGGCCAGTATAGGCAAAAGGTGGAATCCGTGCACGTACCGAAAAACTGTCCTGACCAGTACGGAAAAATGGTAGAAACCGTGTGAGTACCGAAAAATTGTTGAATCCGGTCGAGTACCGGGAAAAGGTGGAATTCCTTCGAGTACCGAAAACTGTCCGGACCAGTACGGAAAATGGTAGAATGAGTGTGAGTACCGGAAAATTGTTGCATCCGGGCCAGTATCGGCAAAAGGTGGAATCCGTGCGAGTACCGAAAAACTGTCCGGACCAGTACGGAAAAATGGTAGAATAAGTGCGAGTACCGAAAAATTGTTGAATCCGGGCCAGAATCGACAAAAGGTGGAATCCGTGCGAGTACCGAAAAACTGTCCGGACCAGTTCGGAAAAATGGTAGAATCAGTGTGAGTGCCGAAAAATTGTTGAATCCGGGACAGTATCGGCAAAAGGTGGAATCCGTGCGAGTACCGAAAAACTGTCCGGACCAGTACGGAAAAATGGTAGAATCAGTGTGAGTGCCGGAAAATTGTTGAATCCGGGCCAGTATCGGCAAAAGGTGGAATCCGTGCGAGTACCGAAAAACTGTCGGGACCAGTTCGGAAAAATGGTAGAATGAGTGTGAGTACCGGAAAATTGTTGCATCCGGGCCAGTATCGGCAAAAGGTGGAATCCGTGCGAGTACCGAAAAACTGTCCGGACCAGTTCGGAAAAATGGTAGAATCAGTGTGAGTGCCGGAAAATTGTTGAATCCGGGCCAGTATAGGCAAAAGGTGGAATCCGTGCACGTACCGAAAAACTGTCCTGACCAGTACGGAAAAATGGTAGAAACAGTGTGAGTACCGAAAAATTGTTGAATCCGGTCGAGTACCGGGAAAAGGTGGAATTCCTTCGAGTACCGAAAAATGTCCGGACCAGTACGAAAAATGGTAGAATGAGTGTGAGTACCGGAAAATTGTTGCATCCGGGCCAGTATCGGCAAAAGGTAGAATCCGTGCGAGTACCGAAAAACTGTCCGGACCAGTACGGAAAAATGGTAGAATCAGTGCGAGTACCGAAAAATTGTTGAATCCGGGCCAGAATCGACAAAAGGTGGAATCCGTGCGAGTACCGAAAAACTGTCCGGACCAGTTCGGAAAAATGGTAGAATCAGTGTGAGTGCCGAAAAATTGTTGAATCCGGGACAGTATCGGCAAAAGGTGGAATCCGTGCGAGTACCGAAAAACTGTCCGGACCAGTACGGAAAAAAGGTAGAATGAGTGTGAGTGCCGGAAAATTGTTGAATCCGGGCCAGTATCGACAAAAGGTGGAATCCGTGCGAGTACCGAAAAACTGTCGGGACCAGTTCGGAAAAATGGTAGAATGAGTGTGAGTACCGGAAAATTGTTGCATCCGGGCCAGTATCGGCAAAAGGTGGAATCCGTGCGAGTACCGAAAAACTGTCCGGACCAGTTCGGAAAAATGGTAGAATCAGTGTGAGTGCCGGAAAATTGTTGAATCCGGGCCAGTATAGGCAAAAGGTGGAATCCGTGCACGTACCGAAAAACTGTCCTGACCAGTACGGAAAAATGGTAGAAACAGTGTGAGTACCGAAAAATTGTTGAATCCGGTCGAGTACCGGGAAAAGGTGGAATTCCTTCGAGTACCGAAAAATGTCCGGACCAGTACGAAAAATGGTAGAATGAGTGTGAGTACCGGAAAATTGTTGCATCCGGGCCAGTATCGGCAAAAGGTAGAATCCGTGCGAGTACCGAAAAACTGTCCGGACCAGTACGGAAAAATGGTAGAATCAGTGCGAGTACCGAAAAATTGTTGAATCCGGGCCAGAATCGACAAAAGGTGGAATCCGTGCGAGTACCGAAAAACTGTCCGGACCAGTTCGGAAAAATGGTAGAATCAGTGTGAGTGCCGAAAAATTGTTGAATCCGGGACAGTATCGGCAAAAGGTGGAATCCGTGCGAGTACCGAAAAACTGTCCGGACCAGTACGGAAAAAAGGTAGAATGAGTGTGAGTGCCGGAAAATTGTTGAATCCGGGCCAGTATCGACAAAAGGTGGAATCCGTGCGAGTACCGAAAAACTGTCCGGACCAGTTCGAAAAAATGGTAGAATCAGTGTAAGTGCCGGAAAATTGTTGAATCCGGGCCAGTATCGGCAAAAGGTGGAATCCGTGCGAGTACCGAAAAACTGTCGGGACCAGTTCGGAAAAATGGTAGAATGAGTGTGAGTACCGGAAAATTGTTGCATCCGGGCCAGTATCGGCAAAAGGTGGAATCCGTGCGAGTACCGAAAAACTGTCCGGACCAGTTCGAAAAAATGGTAGAATCAGTGGGAGTGCCGGAAAATTGTTGAATCCGGGCCAGTATCGGCAAAAGGTGGAATCCGTGCGAGTACCGAAAAACTGTCCGGACCAGTACGGAAAAATGGTAGAATCAATGGGAGTGCCGAAAAATTGTTGAATCCGTGCCAGTATCGGCAAAAGGTGGAATCCGTGCGCGTACCGAAAAACTATCCGGACCAGTACGGAAAAATGGTAGAATCAATGGGAGTGCCGAAAAATTGTTGAATCCGTGCCAGTATCCGTAAAAGGTGGAATCCGTGCGAGTACCGAAAAACTGTCCGGACCAGTTCGAAAAAATGGTAGAATCAGTGGGAGTGCCGGAAAATTGTTGAATCCGGGCCAGTATCGGCAAAAGGTGGAATCCGTGCGAGTACCGAAAAACTGTCGGGACCAGTTCGAAAAAATGGTAGAATGAGTGTGAGTACCGGAAAATTGTTGCATCCGGGCCAGTATCGGCAAAAGGTGGAATCCGTGCGAGTACCGAAAAACTGTCGGGACCAGTTCGGAAAAATGGTAGAATGAGTGTGAGTACCGGAAAATTGTTGCATCCGGGCCAGTATCGGCAAAAGGTGGAATCCGTGCGAGTACCGAAAAACTGTCCGGACCAGTTCGGAAAAATGGTAGAATCAGTGGGAGTGCCGGAAAATTGTTGAATCCGGGCCAGTATCGGCAAAAGGTGGAATCCGTGCGAGTACCGAAAAACTGTCCGGACCAGTACGGAAAAATGGTAGAATCAGTGCGAGTACCGAAAAATTGTTCAATCCGGGCCAGAATCGGCAAAAGGTGGAATCCGTGCGAGTACCGAAAAACTGTCCGGACCAGTTCGGAAAGATGGTAGAATGAGTGTGAGTGCCGGAAAATTGTTGAATCCGGGCTAGTATAGGCAAAAGGTGGAATCCGTGCGAGTACCGAAAAACTGTCCGGACCAGTTCGAAAAAATGGTAGAATCAGTGTGAGTGCCGGAAAATTGTTGAATCCGGGCCAGTATCGGCAAAAGGTGGAATCCGTGCGAGTACCGAAAAACTGTCGGGACCAGTTCGGAAAAATGGTAGAATGAGTGTGAGTACCGGAAAATTGTTGCATCCGGGCCAGTATCGGCAAAAGGTGGAATCCGTGCGAGTACCGAAAAACTGTCCGGACCAGTTCGGAAAAATGGTAGAATCAGTGTGAGTGCCGGAAAATTGTTGAATCCGGGCCAGTATAGGCAAAAGGTGGAATCCGTGCACGTACCGAAAAACTGTCCTGACCAGTACGGAAAAATGGTAGAAACAGTGTGAGTACCGAAAAATTGTTGAATCCGGTCGAGTACCGGGAAAAGGTGGAATTCCTTCGAGTACCGAAAAATGTCCGGACCAGTACGAAAAATGGTAGAATGAGTGTGAGTACCGGAAAATTGTTGCATCCGGGCCAGTATCGGCAAAAGGTAGAATCCGTGCGAGTACCGAAAAACTGTCCGGACCAGTACGGAAAAATGGTAGAATCAGTGCGAGTACCGAAAAATTGTTGAATCCGGGCCAGAATCGACAAAAGGTGGAATCCGTGCGAGTACCGAAAAACTGTCCGGACCAGTTCGGAAAAATGGTAGAATCAGTGTGAGTGCCGAAAAATTGTTGAATCCGGGACAGTATCGGCAAAAGGTGGAATCCGTGCGAGTACCGAAAAACTGTCCGGACCAGTACGGAAAAAAGGTAGAATGAGTGTGAGTGCCGGAAAATTGTTGAATCCGGGCCAGTATCGACAAAAGGTGGAATCCGTGCGAGTACCGAAAAACTGTCGGGACCAGTTCGGAAAAATGGTAGAATGAGTGTGAGTACCGGAAAATTGTTGCATCCGGGCCAGTATCGGCAAAAGGTGGAATCCGTGCGAGTACCGAAAAACTGTCCGGACCAGTTCGGAAAAATGGTAGAATCAGTGTGAGTGCCGGAAAATTGTTGAATCCGGGCCAGTATAGGCAAAAGGTGGAATCCGTGCACGTACCGAAAAACTGTCCTGACCAGTACGGAAAAATGGTAGAAACAGTGTGAGTACCGAAAAATTGTTGAATCCGGTCGAGTACCGGGAAAAGGTGGAATTCCTTCGAGTACCGAAAAATGTCCGGACCAGTACGAAAAATGGTAGAATGAGTGTGAGTACCGGAAAATTGTTGCATCCGGGCCAGTATCGGCAAAAGGTAGAATCCGTGCGAGTACCGAAAAACTGTCCGGACCAGTACGGAAAAATGGTAGAATCAGTGCGAGTACCGAAAAATTGTTGAATCCGGGCCAGAATCGACAAAAGGTGGAATCCGTGCGAGTACCGAAAAACTGTCCGGACCAGTTCGGAAAAATGGTAGAATCAGTGTGAGTGCCGAAAAATTGTTGAATCCGGGACAGTATCGGCAAAAGGTGGAATCCGTGCGAGTACCGAAAAACTGTCCGGACCAGTACGGAAAAAAGGTAGAATGAGTGTGAGTGCCGGAAAATTGTTGAATCCGGGCCAGTATCGACAAAAGGTGGAATCCGTGCGAGTACCGAAAAACTGTCCGGACCAGTTCGAAAAAATGGTAGAATCAGTGTAAGTGCCGGAAAATTGTTGAATCCGGGCCAGTATCGGCAAAAGGTGGAATCCGTGCGAGTACCGAAAAACTGTCGGGACCAGTTCGGAAAAATGGTAGAATGAGTGTGAGTACCGGAAAATTGTTGCATCCGGGCCAGTATCGGCAAAAGGTGGAATCCGTGCGAGTACCGAAAAACTGTCCGGACCAGTTCGAAAAAATGGTAGAATCAGTGGGAGTGCCGGAAAATTGTTGAATCCGGGCCAGTATCGGCAAAAGGTGGAATCCGTGCGAGTACCGAAAAACTGTCCGGACCAGTACGGAAAAATGGTAGAATCAATGGGAGTGCCGAAAAATTGTTGAATCCGTGCCAGTATCGGCAAAAGGTGGAATCCGTGCGCGTACCGAAAAACTATCCGGACCAGTACGGAAAAATGGTAGAATCAATGGGAGTGCCGAAAAATTGTTGAATCCGTGCCAGTATCCGTAAAAGGTGGAATCCGTGCGAGTACCGAAAAACTGTCCGGACCAGTTCGAAAAAATGGTAGAATCAGTGGGAGTGCCGGAAAATTGTTGAATCCGGGCCAGTATCGGCAAAAGGTGGAATCCGTGCGAGTACCGAAAAACTGTCGGGACCAGTTCGAAAAAATGGTAGAATGAGTGTGAGTACCGGAAAATTGTTGCATCCGGGCCAGTATCGGCAAAAGGTGGAATCCGTGCGAGTACCGAAAAACTGTCGGGACCAGTTCGGAAAAATGGTAGAATGAGTGTGAGTACCGGAAAATTGTTGCATCCGGGCCAGTATCGGCAAAAGGTGGAATCCGTGCGAGTACCGAAAAACTGTCCGGACCAGTTCGGAAAAATGGTAGAATCAGTGGGAGTGCCGAAAAATTGTTGAATCCGGGCCAGTATCGGCAAAAGGTGGAATCCGTGCGAGTACCGAAAAACTGTCCGGACCAGTACGGAAAAATGGTAGAATCAGTGCGAGTACCGAAAAATTGTTCAATCCGGGCCAGAATCGGCAAAAGGTGGAATCCGTGCGAGTACCGAAAAACTGTCCGGACCAGTTCGGAAAAATGGTAGAATCAGTGTGAGTGCCGGAAAATGGTTGAATCCGGGCCAGTATCGGCAAAACGTGGAATCCGTGCGAGTACCGAAAAACTGTCCGGACCAGTTCGGAAAAATGGTAGAATCAGTGTGAGTGCCGAAAAATTGTTGAATCCGGGACAATATCGGCAAAAGGTGGAATCCGTGCGAGTACCGAAAAACTGTCCGGACCAGTACGGAAAAATGGTAGAATCAGTGTGAGTGCCGGAAAATTGTTGAATCCGGGCCAGTATAGGCAAAAGGTGGAATCCGTGCACGTACCGAAAAACTGTCCTGACCAGTACGGAAAAATGGTAGAAACAGTGTGAGTACCGAAAAATTGTTGAATCCGGTCGAGTACCGGGAAAAGGTGGAATTCCTTCGAGTACCGAAAACTGTCCGGACCAGTACGAAAAATGGTAGAATTAGTGTGAGTACCGGAAAATTGTTGCATCCGGGCCAGTATCGGCAAAAGGTGGAATCCGTGCGAGTACCGAAAAACTGTCCGGACCAGTACGGAAAAATGGTAGAATAAGTGCGAGTACCGAAAAATTGTTGAATCCGGGCCAGAATCGACAAAAGGTGGAATCCGTGCGAGTACCGAAAAACTGTCCGGACCAGTTCGGAAAAATGGTAGAATCAGTGTGAGTGCCGAAAAATTGTTGAATCCGGGACAGTATCGGCAAAAGGTGGAATCCGTGCGAGTACCGAAAAACTGTCCGGACCAGTACGGAAAAAAGGTAGAATGAGTGTGAGTGCCGGAAAATTGTTGAATCCGGGCCAGTATCGACAAAAGGTGGAATCCGTGCGAGTACCGAAAAACTGTCCGGACCAGTTCGAAAAAATGGTAGAATCAGTGTGAGTGCCGGAAAATTGTTGAATCCGGGCCAGTATCGGCAAAAGGTGGAATCCGTGCGAGTACCGAAAAACTGTCGGGACCAGTTCGGAAAAATGGTAGAATGAGTGTGAGTACCGGAAAATTGTTGCATCCGGGCCAGTATCGGCAAAAGGTGGAATCCGTGCGAGTACCGAAAAACTGTCCGGACCAGTTCGAAAAAATGGTAGAATCAGTGGGAGTGCCGGAAAATTGTTGAATCCGGGCCAGTATCGGCAAAAGGTGGAATCCGTGCGAGTACCGAAAAACTGTCCGGACCAGTACGAAAAAATGGTAGAATCAATGGGAGTGCCGAAAAATTGTTGAATCCGGGACAATATCGGCAAAAGGTGGAATCCGTGCGAGTACCGAAAAACTGTCCGGACCAGTACGGAAAAAAGGTAGAATGAGTGTGAGTGCCGGAAAATTGTTGAATCCGGGCCAGTATCGACAAAAGGTGGAATCCGTGCGAGTACCGAAAAACTGTCCGGACCAGTTCGAAAAAATGGTAGAATCAGTGTGAGTGCCGGAAAATTGTTGAATCCGGGCCAGTATCGGCAAAAGGTGGAATCCGTGCGAGTACCGAAAAACTGTCGGGACCAGTTCGGAAAAATGGTAGAATGAGTGTGAGTACCGGAAAATTGTTGCATCCGGGCCAGTATCGGCAAAAGGTGGAATCCGTGCGAGTACCGAAAAACTGTCCGGACCAGTTCGAAAAAATGGTAGAATCAGTGGGAGTGCCGGAAAATTGTTGAATCCGGGCCAGTATCGGCAAAAGGTGGAATCCGTGCGAGTACCGAAAAACTGTCCGGACCAGTACGAAAAAATGGTAGAATCAATGGGAGTGCCGAAAAATTGTTGAATCCGTGCCAGTATCGGCAAAAGGTGGAATCCGTGCGCGTACCGAAAAACTATCCGGACCAGTACGGAAAAATGGTAGAATCAATGGGAGTGCCGAAAAATTGTTGAATCCGTGCCAGTATCCGTAAAAGGTGGAATCCGTGCGAGTACCGAAAAACTGTCCGGACCAGTTCGAAAAAACGGTAGAATCAGTGGGAGTGCCGGAAAATTGTTGAATCCGGGCCAGTATCGGCAAAAGGTGGAATCCGTGCGAGTACCGAAAAACTGTCGGGACCAGTTCGGAAAAATGGTAGAATGAGTGTGAGTACCGGAAAATTGTTGCATCCGGGCCAGTATCGGCAAAAGGTGGAATCCGTGCGAGTACCGAAAAACTGTCGGGACCAGTTCGGAAAAATGGTAGAATGAGTGTGAGTACCGGAAAATTGTTGCATCCGGGCCAGTATCGGCAAAAGGTGGAATCCGTGCGAGTACCGAAAAACTGTCGGGACCAGTTCGGAAAAATGGTAGAATGAGTGTGAGTACCGGAAAATTGTTGCATCCGGGCCAGTATCGGCAAAAGGTGGAATCCGTGCGAGTACCGAAAAACTGTCCGGACCAGTTCGAAAAAATGGTAGAATCAGTGGGAGTGCCGGAAAATTGTTGAATCCGGGCCAGTATCGGCAAAAGGTGGAATCCGTGCGAGTACCGAAAAACTGTCCGGACCAGTACGGAAAAATGGTAGAATCAATGGGAGTGCCGAAAAATTGTTGAATCCGTGCCAGTATCGGCAAAAGGTGGAATCCGTGCGCGTACCGAAAAACTATCCGGACCAGTACGGAAAAATGGTAGAATCAATGGGAGTGCCGAAAAATTGTTGAATCCGTGCCAGTATCCGTAAAAGGTGGAATCCGTGCGAGTACCGAAAAACTGTCCGGACCAGTTCGAAAAAATGGTAGAATCAGTGGGAGTGCCGGAAAATTGTTGAATCCGGGCCAGTATCGGCAAAAGGTGGAATCCGTGCGAGTACCGAAAAACTGTCGGGACCAGTTCGAAAAAATGGTAGAATGAGTGTGAGTACCGGAAAATTGTTGCATCCGGGCCAGTATCGGCAAAAGGTGGAATCCGTGCGAGTACCGAAAAACTGTCGGGACCAGTTCGGAAAAATGGTAGAATGAGTGTGAGTACCGGAAAATTGTTGCATCCGGGCCAGTATCGGCAAAAGGTGGAATCCGTGCGAGTACCGAAAAACTGTCCGGACCAGTTCGGAAAAATGGTAGAATCAGTGGGAGTGCCGGAAAATTGTTGAATCCGGGCCAGTATCGGCAAAAGGTGGAATCCGTGCGAGTACCGAAAAACTGTCCGGACCAGTACGGAAAAATGGTAGAATCAGTGCGAGTACCGAAAAATTGTTCAATCCGGGCCAGAATCGGCAAAAGGTGGAATCCGTGCGAGTACCGAAAAACTGTCCGGACCAGTTCGGAAAAATGGTAGAATCAGTGTGAGTGCCGGAAAATGGTTGAATCCGGGCCAGTATCGGCAAAACGTGGAATCCGTGCGAGTACCGAAAAACTGTCCGGACCAGTTCGGAAAAATGGTAGAATCAGTGTGAGTGCCGAAAAATTGTTGAATCCGGGACAATATCGGCAAAAGGTGGAATCCGTGCGAGTACCGAAAAACTGTCCGGACCAGTACGGAAAAATTGTAGAATCAGTGTGAGTGCCGGAAAATTGTTGAATCCGGGCCAGTATAGGCAAAAGGTGGAATCCGTGCACGTACCGAAAAACTGTCCTGACCAGTACGGAAAAATGGTAGAAACAGTGTGAGTACCGAAAAATTGTTGAATCCGGTCGAGTACCGGGAAAAGGTGGAATTCCTTCGAGTACCGAAAACTGTCCGGACCAGTACGAAAAATGGTAGAATTAGTGTGAGTACCGGAAAATTGTTGCATCCGGGCCAGTATCGGCAAAAGGTGGAATCCGTGCGAGTACCGAAAAACTGTCCGGACCAGTACGGAAAAATGGTAGAATAAGTGCGAGTACCGAAAAATTGTTGGATCCGGGCCAGAATCGACAAAAGGTGGAATCCGTGCGAGTACCGAAAAACTGTCCGGACCAGTTCGGAAAAATGGTAGAATCAGTGTGAGTGCCGAAAAATTGTTGAATCCGGGACAGTATCGGCAAAAGGTGGAATCCGTGCGAGTACCGAAAAACTGTCCGGACCAGTACGGAAAAAAGGTAGAATGAGTGTGAGTGCCGGAAAATTGTTGAATCCGGGCCAGTATCGACAAAAGGTGGAATCCGTGCGAGTACCGAAAAACTGTCCGGACCAGTTCGAAAAAATGGTAGAATCAGTGTGAGTGCCGGAAAATTGTTGAATCCGGGCCAGTATCGGCAAAAGGTGGAATCCGTGCGAGTACCGAAAAACTGTCGGGACCAGTTCGGAAAAATGGTAGAATGAGTGTGAGTACCGGAAAATTGTTGCATCCGGGCCAGTATCGGCAAAAGGTGGAATCCGTGCGAGTACCGAAAAACTGTCCGGACCAGTTCGAAAAAATGGTAGAATCAGTGGGAGTGCCGGAAAATTGTTGAATCCGGGCCAGTATCGGCAAAAGGTGGAATCCGTGCGAGTACCGAAAAACTGTCCGGACCAGTACGGAAAAATGGTAGAATCAATGGGAGTGCCGAAAAATTGTTGAATCCGTGCCAGTATCGGCAAAAGGTGGAATCCGTGCGCGTACCGAAAAACTATCCGGACCAGTACGGAAAAATGGTAGAATCAATGGGAGTGCCGAAAAATTGTTGAATCCGTGCCAGTATCCGTAAAAGGTGGAATCCGTGCGAGTACCGAAAAACTGTCCGGACCAGTTCGAAAAAATGGTAGAATCAGTGGGAGTGCCGGAAAATTGTTGAATCCGGGCCAGTATCGGCAAAAGGTGGAATCCGTGCGAGTACCGAAAAACTGTCGGGACCAGTTCGGAAAAATGGTAGAATGAGTGTGAGTACCGGAAAATTGTTGCATCCGGGCCAGTATCGGCAAAAGGTGGAATCCGTGCGAGTACCGAAAAACTGTCGGGACCAGTTCGGAAAAATGGTAGAATGAGTGTGAGTACCGGAAAATTGTTGCATCCGGGCCAGTATCGGCAAAAGGTGGAATCCGTGCGAGTACCGAAAAACTGTCGGGACCAGTTCGGAAAAATGGTAGAATGAGTGTGAGTACCGGAAAATTGTTGCATCCGGGCCAGTATCGGCAAAAGGTGGAATCCGTGCGAGTACCGAAAAACTGTCCGGACCAGTTCGAAAAAATGGTAGAATCAGTGGGAGTGCCGAAAAATTGTTGAATCCGGGCCAGTATCGGCAAAAGGTGGAATCCGTGCGAGTACCGAAAAACTGTCCGGACCAGTACGGAAAAATGGTAGAATCAGTGCGAGTACCGAAAAATTGTTCAATCCGGGCCAGAATCGGCAAAAGGTGGAATCCGTGCGAGTACCGAAAAACTGTCCGGACCAGTTCGGAAAAATGGTAGAATCAGTGTGAGTGCCGAAAAATTGTTGAATCCGGGACAGTATCGGCAAAAGGTGGAATCCGTGCGAGTACCGAAAAACTGTCCGGACCAGTACGGAAAAAAGGTAGAATGAGTGTGAGTGCCGGAAAATTGTTGAATCCGGGCCAGTATCGACAAAAGGTGGAATCCGTGCGAGTACCGAAAAACTGTCCGGACCAGTTCGAAAAAATGGTAGAATGAGTGTGAGTACCGGAAAATTGTTGCATCCGGGCCAGTATCGGCAAAAGGTGGAATCCGTGCGAGTACCGAAAAACTGTCCGGACCAGTTCGGAAAAATGGTAGAATCAGTGGGAGTGCCGGAAAATTGTTGAATCCGGGCCAGTATCGGCAAAAGGTGGAATCCGTGCGAGTACCGAAAAACTGTCCGGACCAGTACGGAAAAATGGTAGAATCAGTGCGAGTACCGAAAAATTGTTCAATCCGGGCCAGAATCGGCAAAAGGTGGAATCCGTGCGAGTACCGAAAAACTGTCCGGACCAGTTCGGAAAAATGGTAGAATCAGTGTGAGTGCCGAAAAATTGTTGAATCCGGGCCAGTATCGGCAAAAGGTGGAATCCGTGCGAGTACCGAAAAACTGTCGGGACCAGTTCGGAAAAATGGTAGAATGAGTGTGAGTACCGGAAAATTGTTGCATCCGGGCCAGTATCGGCAAAAGGTGGAATCCGTGCGAGTACCGAAAAACTGTCCGGACCAGTTCGGAAAAATGGTTGAATCAGTGTGAGTGCCGAAAAATTGTTGAATCCGGGACAGTATAGGCAAAAGGTTTAATCCGTGCACGTACCGAAAAACTGTCCTGACCAATACGGAAAAATGGTAGAAACAGTGTGAGTACCGAAAAATTGTTGAATCCGGTCGAGTACCGGGAAAAGGTGGAATTCCTTCGAGTACCGAAAACTGTCCGGACCAGTACGGAAAATGGTAGAATGAGTGTGAGTACCGGAAAATTGTTGCATCCGGGCCAGTATCGGCAAAAGGTAGAATCCGTGCGAGTACCGAAAAACTGTCCGGACCAGTACGGAAAAATGGTAGAATCAGTGCGAGTACCGAAAAATTGTTGAATCCGGGCCAGAATCGACAAAAGGTGGAATCCGTGCGAGTACCGAAAAACTGTCCGGACCAGTTCGGAAAAATGGTAGAATCAGTGTGAGTGCCGAAAAATTGTTGAATCCGGGACAGTATCGGCAAAAGGTGGAATCCGTGCGAGTACCGAAAAACTGTCCGGACCAGTACGGAAAAATGGTAGAATCAGTGTGAGTGCCGGAAAATTGTTGAATCCGGGCTAGTATCGGTAAAAGGTGGAATCCGTGCGAGTACCGAAAAACTGTCCGGACCAGTACGGAAAAATGGTAGAATCAGTGCGAGTACCGAAAAATTGTTGAATCCGGGCCAGAATCGACAAAAGGTGGAATCCGTGCGAGTACCGAAAAACTGTCCGGACCAGTTCGGAAAAATGGTAGAATCAGTGTGAGTGCCGAAAAATTGTTGAATCCGGGACAGTATCGGCAAAAGGTGGAATCCGTGCGAGTACCGAAAAACTGTCCGGACCAGTACGGAAAAATGGTAGAATCAGTGTGAGTGCCGGAAAATTGTTGAATCCGGCCCAGTATCGGCAAAAGGTGGAATCCGTGCGAGTACCCAAAAACTGTCCGGACCAGTTCGGAAAAATGGCAGAATCAGTGGGAGTGCCGGAAAATTGTTGAATCCGGGCCAGTATCGGCAAAAGGTGGAATCCGTGCGAGTACCAAAAAACTTTCCGGACCAGTACGGAAAAATGGTAGAATCAATGGGAGTGCCGAAAAATTGTTGAATGCAGGCCAGTATCGGCAAAAGGTGAAATCCATGCGAGTACCGAAAAACTGTCAGGACCAGTTCGGAAAGATGGTAGAATGAGTGTGAGTGCCGGAAAATTGTTGAATCCGGGCTAGTATAGGCAAAAGGTGGAATCCGAGCGCGTACCGAAAAACGGTCCGGACCAGTACGGAAAATGGTAGAATGAGTGTGAGTACCGGAAAATTGTTGCATCCGGGCCAGTATCGGCAAAAGGTGGAATCCGTGCGAGTACCGAAAAACTGTCCGGACCAGTTCGGAATAATGGTAGAATCAGTGGGAGTGCCGGAAAATTGTTGAATCCGGGCCAGTATCAGCAAAAGGTGGAATCCGTGCGAGTACCGAAAAACTGTCCGGACCAGTACGGAAAAATGGTAGAATCAGTGTGAGTGCCGGAAAATTGTTGAATCCGGGACAGTATCGGCAAAAGGTGGAATCCGTGCGAGTACCGAAAAACTGTCCGGACCAGTACAGAAAAATGATAGAATCAGTGTGAGTGTAGGAAAATTGTTGAATCCGGCCCAGTATCGGCAAAAGGTGGAATCCGTGCGAGTACCCAAAAACTGTCCGGACCAGTTCGGAAAAATGGCAGAATCAGTAGGAGTGCCGGAAAATTGTTGAATCCGGGCCAGTATCGGCAAAAGGTGGAATCCGTGCGAGTACCAAAAAACTTTCCGGACCAGTACGGAAAAATGGTAGAATCAATGGGAGTGCCGAAAAATTGTTGAATGCAGGCCAGTATCGGCAAAAGGTGGAATCCGTGCGAGTACCGAAAAACTGTCCGGACCAGTACGGAAAAATGGTAGAATCAGTGTGAGTGCCGGAAAATTGTTGAATCCGGCCCAGTATCGGCAAAAGGTGGAATCCGTGCGAGTACCCAAAAACTGTCCGGACCAGTTCGGAAAAATGGCAGAATCAGTGGGAGTGCCGGAAAATTGTTGAATCCGGGCCAGTATCGGCAAAAGGTGGAATCCGTGCGAGTACCGAAAAACTTTCCGGACCAGTACGGAAAAATGGTAGAATCAATGGGAGTGCCGGAAAATTGTTGAATCCGGGCCAGTATCAGCAAAAGGTGGAATCCGTGCGAGTACCGAAAAACTGTCCGGACCAGTACGGAAAAATGGTGGAATCAATGGGAGTGCCGAAAAATTGTTGAATCTGTGCCAGTATCGGCAAAAGGTGGAATCCGTGCGAGTACCGAAAAACTGTCCGGACCAGTACGGAAAAATGGTAGAATCAGTGCGAGTACCGAAAAATTGTTGAATCCGGGCCAGTATCGGCAAAAGGTGGAATCCGTGCGAGTACCGAAAAACTGTCCGTACCAGTACGGAAAAATGGTAGAATCAGTGGGAGTGCCGGAAAATTGTTGAATCCGGGCCAGTATCGGCAAAAGGTGGAATCCGTGCGAGTACCGAAAAACTGTCCGGACCAGTACGGAAAAATGGTAGAATCAGTGTGAGTGCCGGAAAATTGTTGAATCCGGGCCAGTATCGGCAAAAGGTGGAATCCGTGCGAGTACCGAAAAACTGTCAGGACCAGTTCGGAAAAATGGTAGAATCAGTGGGAGTGCCGAAAAATTGTTGAATCCGGGACAGTATCGGCAAAAGGTGGAATCCGTGCGAGTACCGAAAAACTGTCCGGACCAGTACGGAAAAATGATAGAATCAGTGTGAGTGCCGGAAAATTGTTGAATCCGGCCCAGTATCGGCAAAAGGTGGAATCCGTGCGAATACCCAAAAACTGTCCGGACCAGTTCGGAAAAATGGCAGAATCAGTGGGAGTGCCGGAAAATTGTTGAATCCGGGCCAGTATCGGCAAAAGGTGGAATCCGTGCGAGTACCGAAAAACTTTCCGGACCAGTACGGAAAAATGGTAGAATCAATGGGAGTGCCGAAAAATTGTTGAATGCAGGCCAGTATCGGCAAAAGGTGGAATCCATGCGAGTACCGAAAAACTGTCAGGACCAGTTCGGAAAAATGGTAGAATCAGTGTGAGTGCCGGAAAATGGTTGAATCCGGGCCAGTATCGACAAAACGTGGAATCCTTGCGAGTACCGAAAAACTGTCCGGACCAGTTCGGAAAAATGGTAGAATCAGTGTGAGTGCCGAAAAATTGTTGAATCCGGGCCAGAATCGGCAAAAGGTGGAATCCGTGCGAGTACCGAAAAACTGTCCGGACCAGTTCGGAAAAATGGTTGAATCAGTGTGAGTGCCGAAAAATTGTTGAATCCGGGACAGTATCGGCAAAAGGTGGAATCCGTGCGAGTACCGAAAAACTGTCCGGACCAGTACGGGAAAATGGTAGAATCAGTGTGAGTGCCGGAAAATTGTTGAATCCGGGCCAGTATCGGCAAAAGGTGGAATCCGTGCGAGTACCGAAAAACTGTCAGGACCAGTTCGGAAAAATGGTAGAATCAGTGGGAGTGCCGAAAAATTGTTGAATCCGGGACAGTATCGGCAAAAGGTGGAATCCGTGCGAGTACCGAAAAACTGTCCGGACCAGTACGGAAAAATGATAGAATCAGTGTGAGTGCCGGAAAATTGTTGAATCCGGCCCAGTATCGGCAAAAGGTGGAATCCGTGCGAGTACCCAAAAACTGTCCGGACCAGTTCGGAAAAATGGCAGAATCAGTGGGAGTGCCGGAAAATTGTTGAATCCGGGCCAGTATCGGCAAAAGGTGGAATCCGTGCGAGTACCGAAAAACTTTCCGGACCAGTACGGAAAAATGGTAGAATCAATGGGAGTGCCGAAAAATTGTTGAATGCAGGCCAGTATCGGCAAAAGGTGGAATCCATGCGAGTACCGAAAAACTGTCAGGACCAGTTCGGAAAAATGGTAGAATCAGTGTGAGTGCCGGAAAATTGTTGAATTAGGGCCAGTATCGGCAAAAGGTGGAATCCGTGCGAGTACTGAAAAACTGTCCGGACCAGTTCGGAAAAATGGTAGAATCAGTGTGAGTGCCGAAAAATTGTTGAATCCGGGCCAGAATCGGCAAAAGGTGGAATCCGTGCGAGTACCGAAAAACTGTCCGGACCAGTTCGGAAAAATGGTAGAATCAGTGGGAGTGCCGAAAAATTGTTGAATCCGGGACAGTATCGGCAAAAGGTGGAATCCGTGCGAGTACCGAAAAACTGTCCGGACCAGTACGGAAAAATGATAGAATCAGTGTGAGTGCCGGAAAATGGTTGAATCCGGGCCAGTATCGACAAAACGTGGAATCCGTGCGAGTACCGAAAAACTGTCCGGACCAGTTCGGAAAAATGGTAGAATCAGTGTGAGTGCCGAAAAATTGTTGAATCCGGGCCAGAATCGGCAAAAGGTGGAATCCGTGCGAGTACCGAAAAACTGTCCGGACCAGTTCGAAAAAATGGTTGAATCAGTGTGAGTGCCGAAAAATTGTTGACTCCGGGCCAGAATCGGCAAAAGGTGGAATCCGTGCGAGTACCGAAAAACTGTCCGGACCAGTTCGGAAAAATGGTAGAATCAGTGTGAGTGCCGAAAAATTGTTGAATCCGGGACAGTATCGGCAAAAGGTGGAATCCGTGCGAGTACCGAAAAACTGTCCGGACCAGTACGGAAAAATGGTAGAATCAGTGTGAGTGCCGAAAAATTGTTGACTCCGGGCCAGTATCGGCAAAAGGTGGAATTCGTGCGAGTACCGAAAAACTGTCTGGACCAGTTCGGAAAGATGGTAGAATGAGTGTGAGTGCCGGAAAATTGTTGAATCCGGGCCAGTATAGGCAAAAGGTGGAATCCGTGCGAGTACCGAAAAACTGTCCGGACCAGTTCGAAAAAATGGTAGAATCAGTGTGAGTGCCGGAAAATTGTTGAATCCGGGCCAGTATCGGCAAAAGGTGGAATCCGTGCGAGTACCGAAAAACTGTCCAACCAGTTCGGAAAAATGGTAGAATCAGTGGAAGTGCCGGAAAATTGTTGAATCCGGGCCAGTATCAGCAAAAGGTGGAATCCGTGCGAGTACCGAAAAACTGTCCGGACCAGTACGGAAAAATGGTGGAATCAATGGGAGTGCCGAAAAATTGTTGAATCTGTGCCAGTATCGGCAAAAGGTGGAATCCGTGCGAGTACCGAAAAACTGTCCGGACCAGTACGGAAAAATGGTAGAATCAGTGCGAGTACCGAAAAATTGTTGAATCCGGCCCAGTATCGGCAAAAGGTGGAATCCGTGCGAGTACCGAAAAACTGTCCGTACCAGTACGGAAAAATGGTAGAATCAGTGGGAGTGCCGGAAAATTGTTGAATCCGGGCCAGTATCGGCAAAAGGTGGAATCCGTGCGAGTACCGAAAAACTGTCCGGACCAGTTCGGAAAAATGGTAGAATGAGTGTGAGTGCCGGAAAATTGTTGAATCCGGGCCAGTATAGGCAAAAGGTGGAATCCGTGCGCGTACCGAAAAACGGTCCGGACGAGTACGGAAAATGGTACAATGAGTGTGAGTACCGGAAAATTGTTGCATCCGGGCCAATATCGGCAAAAGGTGGAATCCGTGCGAGTACCGAAAAACTGTCCGGACCAGTACGGAAAAATGGTAGAATCAGTGGGAGTGCCGGAATATTGTTGAATTCGGGCCAGTATCGGCAAAAGGTGGAATCCGTGCGAGTACCGAAAAACTGTCCGGACCAGTTCGGAAAAATGGTAGAATCAGTGTGAGTGCCGAAAAATTGTTGAATCCGGGCCAGAATCGGCAAAAGGTGGAATCCGTGCGAGTACCGAAAAACTGTCCGGACCAGTTCGAAAAAATGGTAGAATCAGTGTGAGTGCCGAAAATTTGTTGAATCCGGGACAGTATCGGCAAAAGGTGGAATCCGTGCGAGTACCGAAAAACTGTCCGGACCAGTACGGAAAAATGATAGAATCAGTGTGAGTGCCGGAAAATTGTTGAATCCGGCCCAGTATCGGCAAAAGGTGGAATCCGTGCGAGTACCCAAAAACTGTCCGGACCAGTTCGGAAAAATGGTAGAATCAGTGTGAGTGCCGAAAATTTGTTGAATCCGGGACAGTATCGGCAAAAGGTGGAATCCGTGCGAGTACCGAAAAACTGTCCGGACCAGTACGGAAAAATGATAGAATCAGTGTGAGTGCCGGAAAATTGTTGAATCCGGCCCAGTATCGGCAAAAGGTGGAATCCGTGCGAGTACCGAAAAACTGTCCGGACCAGTTCGGAAAAATGGTAGTATGAGTGTGAGTGCCGGAAAATTGTTGAATCCGGGCCAGTATAGGCAAAAGGTGGAATCCGTGCGCGTACCGAAAAACGGTCCGGACGAGTACGGAAAATGGTACAATGAGTGTGAGTACCGGAAAATTGTTGCATCCGGGCCAATATCGGCAAAAGGTGGAATCCGTGCGAGTACCGAAAAACTGTCCGGACCAGTACGGAAAAATGGTAGAATCAGTGGGAGTGCCGGAATATTGTTGAATTCGGGCCAGTATCGGCAAAAGGTGGAATCCGTGCGAGTACCGAAAAACTGTCCGGACCAGTTCGGAAAAATGGTAGAATCAGTGTGAGTGCCGAAAAATTGTTGAATCCGGGCCAGAATCGGCAAAAGGTGGAATCCGTGCGAGTACCGAAAAACTGTCCGGACCAGTTCGAAAAAATGGTAGAATCAGTGTGAGTGCCGAAAATTTGTTGAATCCGGGACAGTATCGGCAAAAGGTGGAATCCGTGCGAGTACCGAAAAACTGTCCGGACCAGTACGGAAAAATGATAGAATCAGTGTGAGTGCCGGAAAATTGTTGAATCCGGCCCAGTATCGGCAAAAGGTGGAATCCGTGCGAGTACCCAAAAACTGTCCGGACCAGTTCGGAAAAATGGTAGAATCAGTGTGAGTGCCGAAAATTTGTTGAATCCGGGACAGTATCGGCAAAAGGTGGAATCCGTGCGAGTACCGAAAAACTGTCCGGACCAGTACGGAAAAATGATAGAATCAGTGTGAGTGCCGGAAAATTGTTGAATCCGGCCCAGTATCGGCAAAAGGTGGAATCCGTGCGAGTACCTAAAAACTGTCCGGACCAGTTCGGAAAAATGGCAGAATCAGTGGGAGTGCCGGAAAATTGTTGAATCCGGGCCAGTATCGGCAAAAGGTGGAATCCGTGCGAGTACCGAAAAACTTTCCGGACCAGTACGGAAAAATGGTAGAATCAATGGGAGTGCCGAAAAATTGTTGAATGCAGGCCAGTATCGGCAAAAGGTGGAATCCATGCGAGTACCGAAAAACTGTCAGGACCAGTTCGGAAAAATGGTAGAATCAGTGTGAGTGCCGGAAAATGGTTGAATCCGGGCCAGTATCGACAAAACGTGGAATCCGTGCGAGTACCGAAAAACTGTCCGGACCAGTTCGGAAAAATGGTAGAATCAGTGTGAGTGCCGAAAAATTGTTGAATCCGGGCCAGAATCGGCAAAAGGTGGAATCCGTGCGAGTACCGAAAAACTGTCCGGACCAGTTCGGAAAAATGGTTGAATCAGTGTGAGTGCCGAAAAATTGTTGAATCCGGGACAGTATCGGCAAAAGGTGGAATCCGTGCGAGTACCGAAAAACTGTCCGGACCAGTACGGAAAAATGATAGAATCAGTGTGAGTGCCGGAAAATGGTTGAATCCGGGCCAGTATCGACAAAACGTGGAATCCGTGCGAGTACCGAAAAACTGTCCGGACCAGTTCGGAAAAATGGTAGAATCAGTGTGAGTGCCGAAAAATTGTTGAATCCGGGCCAGAATCGGCAAAAGGTGGAATCCGTGCGAGTACCGAAAAACTGTCCGGACCAGTTCGAAAAAATGGTTGAATCAGTGTGAGTGCCGAAAAATTGTTGACTCCGGGCCAGAATCGGCAAAAGGTGGAATCCGTGCGAGTACCGAAAAACTGTCCGGACCAGTTCGGAAAAATGGTAGAATCAGTGTGAGTGCCGAAAAATTGTTGAATCCGGGCCAGAATCGGCAAAAGGTGGAATCCGTGCGAGTACCGAAAAACTGTCCGGACCAGTTCGGAAAAATGGTAGAATCAGTGTGAGTGCCGAAAATTTGTTGAATCCGGGACAGTATCGGCAAAAGGTGGAATCCGTGCGAGTACCGAAAAACTGTCCGGACCAGTACGGAAAAATGATAGAATCAGTGTGAGTGCCGGAAAATTGTTGAATCCGACCCAGTATCGGCAAAAGGTGGAATCCGTGCGAGTACCCAAAAACTGTCCGGACCAGTTCGGAAAAATGGCAGAATCAGTGGGAGTGCCGGAAAATTGTTGAATCCGGGCCAGTATCGGCAAAAGGTTGAATCCGTGCGAGTACCGAAAAACTTTCCGGACCAGTACGGAAAAATGGTAGAATCAATGGGAGTGCCGAAAAATTGTTGAATGCAGGCCAGTATCGGCAAAAGGTGGAATCCATGCGAGTACCGAAAAACTGTCAGGACCAGTTCGGAAAAATGGTAGAATCAGTGTGAGTGCCGGAAAATGGTTGAATCCGGGCCAGTATCGACAAAACGTGGAATCCGTGCGAGTACCGAAAAACTGTCCGGACCAGTTCGGAAAAATGGTAGAATCAGTGTGAGTGCCGAAAAATTGTTGAATCCGGGCCAGAATCGGCAAAAGGTGGAATCCGTGCGAGTACCGAAAAACTGTCCGGACCAGTTCGGAAAAATGGTTGAATCAGTGTGAGTGCCGAAAAATTGTTGAATCCGGGACAGTATCGGCAAAAGGTGGAATCCGTGCGAGTACCGAAAAACTGTCCGGACCAGTACGGAAAAATGGTAGAATCAGTGTGAGTGCCGGAAAATTGTTGAATCCGGGCCAGTATCGGCAAAAGGTGGAATCCGTGCGAGTTCCGAAAAACTGTCAGGACCAGTTCGGAAAAATGGTTGAATCAGTGTGAGTGCCGAAAAATTGTTGAATCCGGGCCAGTATCGGCAAAAGGTGGAATCCGTGCGCGTACCGAAAAACTGTCCGGACCAGTTCGGAAAAATGGTAGAATGAGTGTGATACCGGAAAATTGTTGAATCCGGGCCAGTATAGGCAAAAGGTGGAATCCGTGCGAGTACCGAAAAACTGTCCGGACCAGTTCGAAAAAATGGTAGAATCAGTGTGAGTGCCGGAAAATTGTTGAATCCGGGCCAGTATCGGCAAAAGGTGGAATCCGTGCGAGTACCGAAAAACTGTCCAACCAGTTCGGAAAAATGGTAGAATCAGTGGAAGTGCCGGAAAATTGTTGAATCCGGGCCAGTATCAGCAAAAGGTGGAATCCGTGCGAGTACCGAAAAACTGTCCGGACCAGTACGGAAAAATGGTAGAATCAATGGGAGTGCCGAAAAATTGTTGAATCTGTGCCAGTATCGGCAAAAGGTGGAATCCGTGCGAGTACCGAAAAACTGTCCGGACCAGTACGGAAAAATGGTAGAATCAGTGCGAGTACCGAAAAATTGTTGAATCCGGGCCAGTATCGGCAAAAGGTGGAATCCGTGCGAGTACCGAAAAACTGTCCGTACCAGTACGGAAAAATGGTAGAATCAGTGGGAGTGCCGGAAAATTGTTGAATCCGGGCCAGTATCGGCAAAAGGTGGAATCCGTGCGAGTACCGAAAAACTGTCCGGACCAGTTCGGAAAAATGGTAGAATGAGTGTGAGTGCCGGAAAATTGTTGAATCCGGGCCAGTATAGGCAAAAGGTGGAATCCGTGCGCGTACCGAAAAACGGTCCGGACGAGTACGGAAAATGGTACAATGAGTGTGAGTACCGGAAAATTGTTGCATCCGGGCCAATATCGGCAAAAGGTGGAATCCGTGCGAGTACCGAAAAACTGTCCGGACCAGTACGGAAAAATGGTAGAATCAGTGGGAGTGCCGGAATATTGTTGAATTCGGGCCAGTATCGGCAAAAGGTGGAATCCGTGCGAGTACCGAAAAACTGTCCGGACCAGTTCGGAAAAATGGTAGAATCAGTGTGAGTGCCGAAAAATTGGTTAATCCGGGCCAGAATCGGCAAAAGGTGGAATCCGTGCGAGTACCGAAAAACTGTCCGGACCAGTTCGGAAAAATGGTAGAATCAGAGTGAGTGCCGAAAATTTGTTGAATCCGGGACAGTATCGGCAAAAGGTGGAATCCGTGCGAGTACCGAAAAACTGTCCGGACCAGTACGGAAAAATGATAGAATCAGTGTGAGTGCCGGAAAATTGTTGAATCCGGCCCAGTATCGGCAAAAGGTGGAATCCGTGCGAGTACCCAAAAACTGTCCGGACCAGTTCGGAAAAATGGCAGAATCAGTGGGAGTGCCGGAAAATTGTTGAATCCGGGCCAGTATCGGCAAAAGGTGGAATCCGTGCGAGTACCGAAAAACTTTCCGGACCAGTACGGAAAAATGGTAGAATCAATGGGAGTGCCGAAAAATTGTTGAATGCAGGCCAGTATCGGCAAAAGGTGGAATCCATGCGAGTACCGAAAAACTGTCAGGACCAGTTCGGAAAAATGGTAGAATCAGTGTGAGTGCCGGAAAATGGTTGAATCCGGGCCAGTATCGACAAAACGTGGAATCCGTGCGAGTACCGAAAAACTGTCCGGACCAGTTCGGAAAAATGGTAGAATCAGTGTGAGTGCCGAAAAATTGTTGAATCCGGGCCAGAATCGGCAAAAGGTGGAATCCGTGCGAGTACCGAAAAACTGTCCGGACCAGTTCGGAAAAATGGTTGAATCAGTGTGAGTGCCGAAAAATTGTTGAATCCGGGACAGTATCGGCAAAAGGTGGAATCCGTGCGAGTACCGAAAAACTGTCCGGACCAGTACGGAAAAATGGTAGAATCAGTGTGAGTGTCGGAAAATTGTTGAATCCGGGCCAGTATCGGCAAAAGGTGGAATCCGTGCGAGTACCGAAAAACTGTCAGGACCAGTTCGGAAAAATGGTAGAATCAGTGGGAGTGCCGAAAAATTGTTGAATCCGGGCCAGTATCGGCAAAAGGTGGAATCGTGCGAGTACCGAAAAACTGTCCGGACCAGTACGGAAAAATGGTAGAATCAATGGGAGTGCCGAAAAATTGTTGAATCCGTGCCAGTATCGGCAAAAGGTGGAATCCGTGCGAGTACCGAAAAACTGTCAGGACCAGTTCGGAAAAATGGTAGAATCAGTGTGAGTGCCGGAAAATTGTTGAATTAGGGCCAGTATCGGCAAAAGGTGGAATCCGTGCGAGTACTGAAAAACTGTCCGGACCAGTTCGGAAAGATGGTAGAATGAGTGTGAGTGCCGGAAAATTGTTGAATCCGGGCTAGTATAGGCAAAAGGTGGAATCCGTGCGAGTACCGAAAAACTGTCCGTACCAGTACGGAAAAATGGTAGAATCAGTGGGAGTGCCGGAAAATTGTTGAATCCGGGCCAGTATCGGCAAAAGGTGGAATCCGTGCGAGTACCGAAAAACTGTCCGGACCAGTTCGGAAAAATGGTAGAATGAGTGTGAGTGCCGGAAAATTGTTGAATCCGGGCCAGTATAGGCAAAAGGTGGAATCCGTGCGAGTACCGAAAAACTGTCCGGACCAGTTCGGAAAAATGGTAGAATGAGTGTGAGTGCCGGAAAATTGTTGAATCCGGGCCAGTATAGGCAAAAGGTGGAATCCGTGCGCGTACCGAAAAACGGTCCGGACGAGTACGGAAAATGGTACAATGAGTGTGAGTACCGGAAAATTGTTGCATCCGGGCCAATATCGGCAAAAGGTGGAATCCGTGCGAGTACCGAAAAACTGTCCGGACCAGTTCGGAAAAATGGCAGAATCAGTGGGAGTGCCGGAAAATTGTTGAATCCGGGCCAGTATCAGCAAAAGGTGGAATCCGTGCGCGTACCGAAAAACTGTCCGGACCAGTACGGAAAAATGGTAGAATCAATGGGAGTGCCGAAAAATTGTTGAATCTGTGCCAGTATCGGCAAAAGGTGGAATCCGTGCGAGTACCGAAAAATTGTTGAATCCGGGCCAGTATCGGCAAAAGGTGGAATCCGTGCGAGTACCGAAAAACTGTCCGTACCAGTACGGAAAAATGGTAGAATCAGTGGGAGTGCCGGAAAATTGTTGAATCCGGGCCAGTATCGGCAAAAGGTGGAATCCGTGCGAGTACCGAAAAACTGTCCGGACCAGTTCGGAAAAATGGTAGAACGAGTGTGAGTGCCGGAAAATTGTTGAATCCGGGCCAGTATAGGCAAAAGGTGGAATCCGTGCGCGTACCGAAAAACTGTCCGGACCAGTTCGGAAAAATGGTAGAATCAGTGTGAGTGCCGAAAAATTGTTGAATCCGGGCCAGAATCGGCAAAAGGTGGAATCCGTGCGAGTACCGAAAAACTGTCCGGACCAGTTCGGAAAAATGGTAGAATCAGTGTGAGTGCCGAAAATTTGTTGAATCCGGGACAGTATCGGCAAAAGGTGGAATCCGTGCGAGTACCGAAAAACTGTCCGGACCAGTTCGGAAAAATGGTAGAATCAGTGTGAGTGCCGGAAAATTGTTGAATCCGGGCCAGTATCGGCAAAAGGTGGAATCCGTGCGAGTACCGAAAAACTGTCAGGACCAGTTCGGAAAAATGGTAGAATCAGTGGGAGTGCCGAAAAATTGTTGAATCCGGGCCAGTATCGGCAAAAGGTGGAATCGTGCGAGTACCGAAAAACTGTCCGGACCAGTACGGAAAAATGGTAGAATCAATGGGAGTGCCGAAAAATTGTTGAATCCGTGCCAGTATCGGCAAAAGGTGGAATCCGTGCGAGTACCGAAAAACTGTCAGGACCAGTTCGGAAAAATGGTAGAATCAGTGTGAGTGCCGGAAAATTGTTGAATTAGGGCCAGTATCGGCAAAAGGTGGAATCCGTGCGAGTACTGAAAAACTGTCCGGACCAGTTCGGAAAGATGGTAGAATGAGTGTGAGTGCCGGAAAATTGTTGAATCCGGGCTAGTATAGGCAAAAGGTGGAATCCGTGCGAGTACCGAAAAACTGTCCGTACCAGTACGGAAAAATGGTAGAATCAGTGGGAGTGCCGGAAAATTGTTGACTCCGGGCCAGTATCGGCAAAAGGTGGAATCCGTGCGAGTACCGAAAAACTGTCCGGACCAGTTCGGAAAAATGGTAGAATGAGTGTGAGTGCCGGAAAATTGTTGAATCCAGGCCAGTATAGGCAAAAGCTGGAATCCGTGCGCGTACCGAAAAACGGTCCGGACGAGTACGGAAAATGGTACAATGAGTGTGAGTACCGGAAAATTGTTGCATCCGGGCCAATATCGGCAAAAGGTGGAATCCGTGCGAGTACCGAAAAACTGTCCGGACCAGTACGGAAAAATGGTAGAATCAGTGGGAGTGCCGGAATATTGTTGAATTCGGGCCAGTATCGGCAAAAGGTGGAATCCGTGCGAGTACCGAAAAACTGTCCGGACCAGTTCGGAAAAATGGTAGAATCAGTGTGAGTGCCGAAAAATTGTTGAATCCGGGCCAGAATCGGCAAAAGGTGGAATCCGTGCGAGTACCGAAAAACTGTCCGGACCAGTTCGGAAAAATGGTAGAATCAGTGTGAGTGCCGAAAAATTATTGAATCCGGGCCAGAATCGGCAAAAGGTGGAATCCGTGCGAGTACCGAAAAACTGTCCGGACCAGTTCGGAAAAATGGTAGAATCAGTGTGAGTGCCGAAAATTTGTTGAATCCGGGACAGTATCGGCAAAAGGTGGAATCCGTGCGAGTACCGAAAAACTGTCCGGACCAGTTCGGAAAAATGGTAGAATCAGTGTGAGTGCCGAAAATTTGTTGAATCCGGGACAGTATCGGCAAAAGGTGGAATCCGTGCGAGTACCGAAAAACTGTCCGGACCAGTACGGAAAAATGATAGAATCAGTGTGAGTGCCGGAAAATTGTTGAATCCGGCCCAGTATCGGCAAAAGGTGGAATCCGTGCGAGTACCCAAAAACTGTCCGGACGAGTTCGGAAAAATGGCAGAATCAGTGGGAGTGCCGGAAAATTGTTGAATCCGGGCCAGTATCGGCAAAAGGTGGAATCCGTGCGAGTACCGAAAAACTTTCCGGACCAGTACGGAAAAATGGTAGAATCAATGGGAGTGCCGAAAAATTGTTGAATGCAGGCCAGTATGGGCAAAAGGTGGAATCCATGCGAGTACCGAAAAACTGTCAGGACCAGTTCGGAAAAATGGTAGAATCAGTGTGAGTGCCGGAAAATGGTTGAATCCGGGCCAGTATCGACAAAACGTGGAATCCGTGCGAGTACCGAAAAACTGTCCGGACCAGTTCGGAAAAATGGTAGAATCAGTGTGAGTGCCGAAAAATTGTTGAATCCGGGCCAGAATCGGCAAAAGGTGGAATCCGTGCGAGTACCGAAAAACTGTCCGGACCAGTTCGGAAAAATGGTTGAATCAGTGTGAGTGCCGAAAAATTGTTGAATCCGGGACAGTATCGGCAAAAGGTGGAATCCGTGCGAGTACCGAAAAACTGTCCGGACCAGTACGGAAAAATGGTAGAATCAGTGTGAGTGCCGGAAAATTGTTGAATCCGGGCCAGTATCGGCAAAAGGTGGAATCCGTGCGAGTACTGAAAAACTGTCCGGACCAGTTCGGAAAGATGGTAGAATGAGTGTGAGTGCCGGAAAATTGTTGAATCCGGGCTAGTATAGGCAAAAGGTGGAATCCGTGCGAGTACCGAAAAACTGTCCGTACCAGTACGGAAAAATGGTAGAATCAGTGGGAGTGCCGGAAAATTGTTGACTCCGGGCCAGTATCGGCAAAAGGTGGAATCCGTGCGAGTACCGAAAAACTGTCCGGACCAGTTCGGAAAAATGGTAGAATGAGTGTGAGTGCCGGAAAATTGTTGAATCCGGGCCAGTATAGGCAAAAGGTGGAATCCGTGCGCGTACCGAAAAACGGTCCGGACGAGTACGGAAAATGGTACAATGAGTGTGAGTACCGGAAAATTGTTGCATCCGGGCCAATATCGGCAAAAGGTGGAATCCGTGCGAGTACCGAAAAACTGTCCGGACCAGTACGGAAAAATGGTAGAATCAGTGGGAGTGCCGGAATATTGTTGAATTCGGGCCAGTATCGGCAAAAGGTGGAATCCGTGCGAGTACCGAAAAACTGTCCGGACCAGTTCGGAAAAATGGTAGAATCAGTGTGAGTGCCGAAAAATTGTTGAATCCGGGCCAGAATCGGCAAAAGGTGGAATCCGTGCGAGTACCGAAAAACTGTCCGGACCAGTTCGGAAAAATGGTAGAATCAGTGTGAGTGCCGAAAAATTGTTGAATCCGGGACAGTATCGGCAAAAGATGGAATCCGTGCGAGTACCGAAAAACTGTCCGGACCAGTACGGAAAAATGATAGAATCAGTGTGAGTGCCGCAAAATTGTTGAATCCGGCCCAGTATCGGCAAAAGGTGGAATCCGTGCGAGTACCCAAAAACTGTCCGGACCAGTTCGGAAAAATGGCAGAATCAGTGGGAGTGCCGGAAAATTGTTGAATCCGGGCCAGTATCGGCAAAAGGTGGAATCCGTGCGAGTACCGAAAAACTTTCCGGACCAGTACGGAAAAATGGTAGAATCAATGGGAGTGCCGAAAAATTGTTGAATGCAGGCCAGTATCGGCAAAAGGTGGAATCCATGCGAGTACCGAAAAACTGTCAGGACCAGTTCGGAAAAATGGTAGAATCAGTGTGAGTGCCGGAAAATGGTTGAATCCGGGCCAGTATCGACAAAACGTGGAATCCGTGCGAGTACCGAAAAACTGTCCGGACCAGTTCGGAAAAATGGTAGAATCAGTGTGAGTGCCGAAAAATTGTTGAATCCGGGCCAGAATCGGCAAAAGGTGGAATCCGTGCGAGTACCGAAAAACTGTCCGGACCAGTTCGGAAAAATGGTTGAATCAGTGTGAGTGCCGAAAAATTGTTGAATCCGGGACAGTATCGGCAAAAGGTGGAATCCGTGCGAGTACCGAAAAACTGTCCGGACCAGTACGGAAAAATGGTAGAATCAGTGTGAGTGCCGGAAAATTGTTGAATCCGGGCCAGTATCGGCAAAAGGTGGAATCCGTGCGAGTACCGAAAAACTGTCAGGACCAGTTCGGAAAAATGGTAGAATCAGTGGGAGTGCCGAAAAATTGTTGAATCCGGGACAGTATCGGCAAAAGGTGGAATCCGTGCGAGTACCGAAAAACTGTCCGGACCAGTACGGAAAAATGATAGAATCAGTGTGAGTGCCGGAAAATTGTTGAATCCGGCCCAGTATCGGCAAAAGGTGGAATCCGTGCGAGTACCCAAAAACTGTCCGGACCAGTTCGGAAAAATGGCAGAATCAGTGGGAGTGCCGGAAAATTGTTGAATCCGGGCCAGTATCGGCAAAAGGTGGAATCCGTGCGAGTACCGAAAAACTTTCCGGACCAGTACGGAAAAATGGTAGAATCAATGGGAGTGCCGAAAAATTGTTGAATGCAGGCCAGTATCGGCAAAAGGTGGAATCCATGCGAGTACCGAAAAACTGTCAGGACCAGTTCGGAAAAATGGTAGAATGAGTGTGAGTGCCGGAAAATGGTTGAATCCGGGCCAGTATAGGCAAAAGGTGGAATCCGTGCGCGTACCGAAAAACGGTCCGGACGAGTACGGAAAATGGTACAATGAGTGTGAGTACCGGAAAATTGTTGCATCCGGGCCAATATCGGCAAAAGGTGGAATCCGTGCGAGTACCGAAAAACTGTCCGGACCAGTACGGAAAAATGGTAGAATCAGTGGGAGTGCCGGAAAATTGTTGAATCCGGGCCAGTATCGGCAAAAGGTGGAATCCGTGCGAGTACCGAAAAACTGTCCGGACCAGTTCGGAAAAATGGTAGAATGAGTGTGAGTGCCGGAAAATTGTTGAATCCGGGCCAGTATAGGCAAAAGGTGGAATCCGTGCGCGTACCGAAAAACGGTCCGGACGAGTACGGAAAATGGTACAATGAGTGTGAGTACCGGAAAATTGTTGCATCCGGGCCAATATCGGCAAAAGGTGGAATCCGTGCGAGTACCGAAAAACTGTCCGGACCAGTACGGAAAAATGGTAGAATCAGTGGGAGTGCCGGAATATTGTTGAATTCGGGCCAGTATCGGCAAAAGGTGGAATCCGTGCGAGTACCGAAAAACTGTCCGGACCAGTTCGGAAAAATGGTAGAATCAGTGTGAGTGCCGAAAAATTGTTGAATCCGGGCCAGAATCGGCAAAAGGTGGAATCCGTGCGAGTACCGAAAAACTGTCCGGACCAGTTCGGAAAAATGGTAGAATCAGTGTGAGTGCCGAAAAATTGTTGAATCCGGGACAGTATCGGCAAAAGATGGAATCCGTGCGAGTACCGAAAAACTGTCCGGACCAGTACGGAAAAATGATAGAATCAGTGTGAGTGCCGCAAAATTGTTGAATCCGGCCCAGTATCGGCAAAAGGTGGAATCCGTGCGAGTACCCAAAAACTGTCTGGACCAGTTCGGAAAAATGGCAGAATCAGTGGGAGTGCCGGAAAATTGTTGAATCCGGGCCAGTATCGGCAAAAGGTGGAATCCGTGCGAGTACCGAAAAACTTTCCGGACCAGTACGGAAAAATGGTAGAATCACTGGGAGTGCCGAAAAATTGTTGAATGCAGGCCAGTATCGGCAAAAGGTGGAATCCATGCGAGTACCGAAAAACTGTCAGGACCAGTTCGGAAAAATGGTGGAATCAGTGTGAGTGCCGGAAAATGGTTGAATCCGGGCCAGTATCGACAAAACGTGGAATCCGTGCGAGTACCGAAAAACTGTCCGGACCAGTTCGGAAAAATGGTAGAATCAGTGTGAGTGCCGAAAAATTGTTGAATCCGGGCCAGAATCGGCAAAAGGTGGAATCCGTGCGAGTACCGAAAAACTGTCCGGACCAGTTCGGAAAAATGGTTGAATCAGTGTGAGTGCCGAAAAATTGTTGAATCCGGGACAGTATCGGCAAAAGGTGGAATCCGTGCGAGTACCGAAAAACTGTCCGGACCAGTACGGAAAAATGGTAGAATCAGTGTGAGTGCCGGAAAATTGTTGAATCCGGGCCAGTATCGGCAAAAGGTGGAATCCGTGCGAGTACCGAAAAACTGTCAGGACCAGTTCGGAAAAATGGTAGAATCAGTGGGAGTGCCGAAAAATTGTTGAATCCGGGCCAGTATCGGCAAAAGGTGGAATCGTGCGAGTACCGAAAAACTGTCCGGACCAGTACGGAAAAATGGTAGAATCAATGGGAGTGCCGAAAAATTGTTGAATCCGTGCCAGTATCGGCAAAAGGTGGAATCCGTGCGAGTACCGAAAAACTGTCAGGACCAGTTCGGAAAAATGGTAGAATCAGTGTGAGTGCCGGAAAATTGTTGAATTAGGGCCAGTATCGGCAAAAGGTGGAATCCGTGCGAGTACCGAAAAACTGTCCGGACCAGTTCGGAAAGATGGTAGAATGAGTGTGAGTGCCGGAAAATTGTTGAATCCGGGCTAGTATAGGCAAAAGGTGGAATCCGTGCGAGTACCGAAAAACAGTCCGGACCAGTTCGAAAAAATGGTAGAATCAGTGTGAGTGCCGAAAAATTGTTGAATCCGGGCCAGAATCGGCAAAAGGTGGAATCCGTGCGAGTACCGAAAAACTGTCCGGACCAGTTCGGAAAAATGGTTGAATCAGTGTGAGTGCCGAAAAATTGTTGAATCCGGGACAGTATCGGCAAAAGGTGGAATCCGTGCGAGTACCGAAAAACTGTCCGGACCAGTACGGAAAAATGGTAGAATCAGTGTGAGTGCCGGAAAATTGTTGAATCCGGGCCAGTATAGGCAAAAGGTGGAATCCGTGCGAGTACCGAAAAACTGTCCGGACCAGTTCGAAAAAATGGTAGAATCAGTGTGAGTGCCGGAAAATTGTTGAATCCGGGCCAGTATCGGCAAAAGGTGGAATCCGTGCGAGTACCGAAAAACTGTCCAACCAGTTCGGAAAAATGGTAGAATCAGTGGAAGTGCCGGAAAATTGTTGAATCCGGGCCAGTATCAGCAAAAGGTGGAATCCGTGCGAGTACCGAAAAACTGTCCGGACCAGTACGGAAAAATGGTAGAATCAATGGGAGTGCCGAAAAATTGTTGAATCTGTGCCAGTATCGGCAAAAGGTGGAATCCGTGCGAGTACCGAAAAACTGTCCGGACCAGTACGGAAAAATGGTAGAATCAGTGCGAGTACCGAAAAATTGTTGAATCCGGGCCAGTATCGGCAAAAGGTGGAATCCGTGCGAGTACCGAAAAACTGTCCGGACCAGTTCGGAAAAATGGTAGAATGAGTGTGAGTGCCGGAAAATTGTTGAATCCGGGCCAGTATAGGCAAAAGGTGGAATCCGTGCGCGTACCGAAAAACGGTCCGGACGAGTACGGAAAATGGTACAATGAGTGTGAGTACCGGAAAATTGTTGCATCCGGGCCAATATCGGCAAAAGGTGGAATCCGTGCGAGTACCGAAAAACTGTCCGGACCAGTACGGAAAAATGGTAGAATCAGTGGGAGTGCCGGAATATTGTTGAATTCGGGCCAGTATCGGCAAAAGGTGGAATCCGTGCGAGTACCGAAAAACTGTCCGGACCAGTTCGGAAAAATGGTAGAATCAGTGTGAGTGCCGAAAAATTGTTGAATCCGGGCCAGTATCGGCAAAAGGTGGAATCCGTGCGAGTACCGAAAAACTGTCCGGACCAGTTCGGAAAGATGGTAGAATGAGTGTGAGTGCCGGAAAATTGTTGAATCCGGGCTAGTATAGGCAAAAGGTGGAATCCGTGCGAGTACCGAAAAACAGTCCGGACCAGTTCGAAAAAATGGTAGAATCAGTGTGAGTGCCGAAAAATTGTTGAATCCGGGCCAGAATCGGCAAAAGGTGGAATCCGTGCGAGTACCGAAAAACTGTCCGGACCAGTTCGGAAAAATGGTTGAATCAGTGTGAGTGCCGAAAAATTGTTGAATCCGGGACAGTATCGGCAAAAGGTGGAATCCGTGCGAGTACCGAAAAACTGTCCGGACCAGTACGGAAAAATGGTAGAATCAGTGTGAGTGCCGGAAAATTGTTGAATCCGGGCCAGTATAGGCAAAAGGTGGAATCCGTGCGAGTACCGAAAAACTGTCCGGACCAGTTCGAAAAAATGGTAGAATCAGTGTGAGTGCCGGAAAATTGTTGAATCCGGGCCAGTATCGGCAAAAGGTGGAATCCGTGCGAGTACCGAAAAACTGTCCAACCAGTTCGGAAAAATGGTAGAATCAGTGGAAGTGCCGGAAAATTGTTGAATCCGGGCCAGTATCAGCAAAAGGTGGAATCCGTGCGAGTACCGAAAAACTGTCCGGACCAGTACGGAAAAATGGTAGAATCAATGGGAGTGCCGAAAAATTGTTGAATCTGTGCCAGTATCGGCAAAAGGTGGAATCCGTGCGAGTACCGAAAAACTGTCCGGACCAGTACGGAAAAATGGTAGAATCAGTGCGAGTACCGAAAAATTGTTGAATCCGGGCCAGTATCGGCAAAAGGTGGAATCCGTGCGAGTACCGAAAAACTGTCCGGACCAGTTCGGAAAAATGGTAGAATGAGTGTGAGTGCCGGAAAATTGTTGAATCCGGGCCAGTATAGGCAAAAGGTGGAATCCGTGCGCGTACCGAAAAACGGTCCGGACGAGTACGGAAAATGGTACAATGAGTGTGAGTACCGGAAAATTGTTGCATCCGGGCCAATATCGGCAAAAGGTGGAATCCGTGCGAGTACCGAAAAACTGTCCGGACCAGTACGGAAAAATGGTAGAATCAGTGGGAGTGCCGGAATATTGTTGAATTCGGGCCAGTATCGGCAAAAGGTGGAATCCGTGCGAGTACCGAAAAACTGTCCGGACCAGTTCGGAAAAATGGTAGAATCAGTGTGAGTGCCGAAAAATTGTTGAATCCGGGCCAGTATCGGCAAAAGGTGGAATCCGTGCGAGTACCGAAAAACTGTCCGGACCAGTTCGGAAAGATGGTAGAATGAGTGTGAGTGCCGGAAAATTGTTGAATCCGGGCTAGTATAGGCAAAAGGTGGAATCCGAGCGCGTACCGAAAAACGGTCTGGACCAGTACGGAAAATGGTAGAATGAGTGTGAGTACCGGAAAATTGTTGCATCCGGGCCAGTATCGGCAAAAGGTGGAATCCGTGCGAGTACCGAAAAACTGTCCGGACCAGTTCGGAATAATGGTAGAATCAGTGGGAGTGCCGGAAAATTGTTGAATCCGGGCCAGTATCAGCAAAAGGTGGAATCCGTGCGAGTACCGAAAAACTGTCCGGACCAGTACGGAAAAATGGTAGAATCAATGGGAGTGCCGAAAAATTGTTGAATCTGTGCCAGTATCGGCAAAAGGTGGAATCCGTGCGAGTACCGAAAAACTGTCCGGACCAGTTCGGAAAGATGGTAGAATGAGTGTGGGTGCCGGAAAATTGTTGAATCCGGGCTAGTATAGGCAAAAGGTGGAATCCGTGCGAGTACCGAAAAACTGTCCGGACCAGTTCGAAAAAATGGTAGAATCAGTGTGAGTGCCGAAAAATTGTTGAATCCGGGCCAGTATCGGCAAAAGGTGGAATCCGTGCGAGTTCAGAAAAACTGTCCGGACCAGTACGGAAAAATGGTAGAATCAGTGTGAGTGCCGGAAAATTGTTGAATCCGGGCTAGTATCGGTAAAAGGTGGAATCCGTGCGAGTACCGAAAAACTGTCCGGACCAGTACGAAAAAATGGTAGAATCAGTGTGAGTGCCGGAAAATTGTTGAATCCGGGCCAGTATAGGCAAAAGGTGCAATCCGTGTGAGTACCGAAAAACTGTCCGGACCAGTTCGGAAAAATGGTAGAATGAGTGTGATAGCCGGAAAATTGTTGAATCCGGGCCAGTATCGACAAAAGGTGGAATCCGTGCGAGTACCGAAAAACTGTCCGGACCAGTTCGGAAAAATGGTAGAATGAGTGTGAGTGCCGGAAAATTGTTGAATCCGGACCAGTATAGGCAAAAGGTGGAATCCGAGCGCGTACCGAAAAACGGTCCGGACCAGTACTGAAAATGGTAGAATGAGTGTGAGTACCGGAAAATTGTTGCATCCGGGCCAGTATCGGCAAAAGGTGGAATCCGTGCGAGTACCGAAAAACTGTCCGGACCAGTACGGAAAAATGGTAGACTCAGTGGGAGTGCCGGAATATTGTTGAATCCGGGCCAGTATCGGCAAAAGGTGGAATCCGTGCGAGAACCGAAAAACTGTCCGGACCAGTTCGAAAAAATGGTAGAATCAGTGTGAGTGCCGAAAAATTGTTGAATCCGGGCCAGTATCGGCAAAAGGTGGAATCCGTGCGAGTACCGAAAAACTGTCCGGACCAGTTCGAAAAGATGGTAGAATGAGTGTGAGTGCCGGAAAATTGTTGAATCCGGGCTAGTATAGGCAAAAGGTGGAATCCGAGCGCGTACCGAAAAACGGTCCGGACCAGTACGGAAAATGGTAGAATGAGTGTGAGTACCGGAAAATTGTTGCATCCGGGCCAGTATCGGCAAAAGGTGGAATCCGTGCGAGTACCGAAAAACTGTCCGGACCAGTTCGGAATAATGGTAGAATCAGTGGGAGTGCCGAAAAATTGTTGAATCCGGGCCAGTATCAGCAAAAGGTGGAATCCGTGCGAGTACCGAAAAACTGTCCGGACCAGTATTGAAAAATGGTAGAATCAATGGGAGTGCCGAAAAATTGTTGAATCTGTGCCAGTATCGGCAAAAGGTGGAATCCGTGCGAGTACCGAAAAACTGTCCGGACCAGTACGGAAAAATGGTAGAATCAATGGGAGTGCCGAAAAATTGTTGAATCTGTGCCAGTATCGGCAAAAGGTGGAATCCGTGCGAGTACCGAAAAACTGTCCGGACCAGTTCGGAAAGATGGTAGAATGAGTGTGAGTGCCGGAAAATTGTTGAATCCGGGCTAGTATAGGAAAAAGGTGGAATCCGTGCGAGTACCGAAAAACTGTCCGGACCAGTTCGAAAAAATGGTAGAATCAGTGTGAGTGCCGAAAAATTGTTGAATCCGGGCCAGTATCGGCAAAAGGTGGAATCCGTGCGAGTTCAGAAAAACTGTCCGGACCAGTACGGAAAAATGGTAGAATGAGTGTGAGTGCCGGAAAATTGTTGAATCCGGGCTAGTATCGGTAAAAGGTGGAATCCGTGCGAGTACCGAAAAACTGTCCGGACCAGTACGAAAAAATGGTAGAATCAGTGTGAGTGCCGGAAAATTGTTGAATCCGGGCCAGTATAGGCAAAAGGTGCAATCCGTGTGAGTACCGAAAAACTGTCCGGACCAGTTCGGAAAAATGGTAGAATGAGTGTGATAGCCGGAAAATTGTTGAATCCGGGCCAGTATCGGCAAAAGGTGGAATCCGTGCGAGTACCGAAAAACTGTCCGGACCAGTTCGGAAAAATGGTAGAATGAGTGTGAGTGCCGGAAAATTGTTGAATCCGGACCAGTATAGGCAAAAGGTGGAATCCGAGCGCGTACCGAAAAACGGTCCGGACCAGTACGGAAAATGGTAGAATGAGTGTGAGTACCGGAAAATTGTTGCATCCGGGCCAGTATCGGCAAAAGGTGGAATCCGTGCGAGTACCGAAAAACTGTCCGGACCAGTACGGAAAAATGGTAGACTCAGTGGGAGTGCCGGAATATTGTTGAATCCGGGCCAGTATCGGCAAAAGGTGGAATCCGTGCGAGTACCGAAAAACTGTCCGGACCAGTTCGAAAAAATGGTAGAATCAGTGTGAGTGCCGAAAAATTGTTGAATCCGGGCCAGTATCGGCAAAAGGTGGAATCCGTGCGAGTACCGAAAAACTGTCCGGACCAGTTCGGAAAGATGGTAGAATGAGTGTGAGTGCCGGAAAATTGTTGAATCCGGGCTAGTATAGGCAAAAGGTGGAATCCGAGCGAGTACCGAAAAACGGTCCGGACCAGTACGGAAAATGGTAGAATGACTGTGAGTACCGGAAAATTGTTGCATCCGGGCCAGTATCGGCAAAAGGTGGAATCCGTGCGAGTACCGAAAAACTGTCCGGACCAGTTCGGAATAATGGTAGAATCAGTGGGAGTGCCGGAAAATTGTTGAATCCGGGCCAGTATCAGCAAAAGGTGGAATCCGTGCGAGTACCGAAAAACTGTCCGGACCAGTACGGAAAAATGGTAGAATCAATGGGAGTGCCGAAAAATTGTTGAATCTGTGCCAGTATCGGCAAAAGGTGGAATCCGTGCGAGTACCGAAAAACTGTCCGGACCTGTTTGGAAAGATGGTAGAATGAGTGTGAGTGCCGGAAAATTGTTGAATCCGGGCTAGTATAGGCAAAAGGTGGAATCCGTGCGAGTACCGAAAAACTGTCCGGACCAGTTCGAAAAAATGGTAGAATCAGTGTGAGTGCCGAAAAATTGTTGAATCCGGGCCAGTATCGGCAAAAGGTGGAATCCGTGCGAGTTCAGAAAAACTGTCCGGACCAGTACGGAAAAATGGTAGAATCAGTGTGAGTGCCGGAAAATTGTTGAATCCGGGCTAGTATCGGTAAAAGGTGGAATCCGTGCGAGTACCGAAAAACTGTCCGGACCAGTACGAAAAAATGGTAGAATCAGTGTGAGTGCCTGAAAATTGTTGAATCCGGGCCAGTATAGGCAAAAGGTGCAATCCGTGTGAGTACCGAAAAACTGTCCGGACCAGTTCGGAAAAATGGTAGAATGAGTGTGATAGCCGGAAAATTGTTGAATCCGGGCCAGTATCGGCAAAAGGTGGAATCCGTGCGAGTTCCGAAAAACTGTACGGACCAGTACGGAAAAATGGTAGAATCAGTGTGAGTGCCGGAAAATTGTTGAATCCTGGCCAGTATCGGCAAAAGGTGGAATCCGTGCGAGTACCGAAAAACTGTCCGGACGAGTACGGAAAAATGGTAGAATCAGTGGGAGTGCCGGAATATTGTTGAATCCGGGCCAGTATCGGCAAAAGGTGGAATCCGTGCGAGTACCGAAAAACTGTCCGGACCAGTTCTAAAAAATGGTAGAATCAGTGTGAGTGCCGAAAAATTGTTGAATCCGGGCCAGTATCGGCAAAAGGTGGAATCCGTGCGAGTACCGAAAAACTGTCCGGACCAGTTCGGAAAAATGGTAGAATGAGTGTGAGTGCCGGAAAATTGTTGAATCCGGACCAGTATAGGCAAAAGGTGGAATCCGAGCGCGTACCAAAAAACGGTCCGGACTAGTACGGAAAATGGTAGAATGAGTGTGAGTACCGGAAAATTGTTGCATCCGGGCCAGTATCGGCAAAAGGTGGAATCCGTGCGAGTACCGAAAAACTGTCCGGACCAGTACGGAAAAATGGTAGACTCAGTGGGAGTGCCGGAATATTGTTGAATCCGGGCCAGTATCGGCAAAAGGTGGAATCCGTGCGAGTACCGAAAAACTGTCCGGACCAGTTCGAAAAAATGGTAGAATCAGTGTGAGTGCCGAAAAATTGTTGAATCCGGGCCAGTATCGGCAAAAGGTGGAATCCGTGCGAGTACCGAAAAACTGTCCGGACCAGTTCGGAAAAATGGTAGAATCAGTGGGAGTGCCGGAAAATTGTTGAATCCGGGCCAGTATCAGCAAAAGGTGGAATCCGTGCGAGTACCGAAAAACTGTCCGGACCAGTACGGAAAAATGGTAGAATCAATGGGAGTGCCGAAAAATTGTTGAATCTGTGCCAGTATCGGCAAAAGGTGGAATCCGTGCGAGTACCGAAAAACTGTCCGGACCAGTACGGAAAAATGGTAGAATCAATGAGAGTGCCGAAAAATTGTTGAATCTGTGCCAGTATCGGCAAAAGGTGGAATCCGTGCGAGTACCGAAAAACTGTCCGGACCAGTTCGGAAAGATGGTAGAATGAGTGTGAGTGCCGGAAAATTGTTGAATCCGGGCTAGTATAGGAAAAAGGTGGAATCCGTGCGAGTACCGAAAAACTGTCCGGACCAGTTCGAAAAAATGGTAGAATCAGTGTGAGTGCCGAAAAATTGTTGAATCCGGGCCAGTATCGGCAAAAGGTGGAATCCGTGCGAGTTCAGAAAAACTGTCCGGACCAGTACGGAAAAATGGTAGAATCAATGGGAGTGCCGAAAAATTGTTGAATCTGTGCCAGTATCGGCAAAAGGTGGAATCCGTGCGAGTACCGAAAAACTGTCCGGACCAGTTCGGAATAATGGTAGAATCAGTGGGAGTGCCGGAAAATTGTTGAATCCGGGCCAGTATCAGCAAAAGGTGGAATCCGTGCGAGTACCAAAAAACTGTCCGGACCAGTACGGAAAAATGGTAGAATCAATGGGAGTGCCGAAAAATTGTTGAATCTGTGCCAGTATCGGCAAAAGGTGGAATCCGTGCGAGTACCGAAAAACTGTCCGGACCTGTTCGGAAAGATGGTAGAATGAGTGTGAGTGCCGGAAAATTGTTGAATCCGGGCTAGTATAGGCAAAAGGTGGAATCCGTGCGAGTACCGAAAAACTGTCCGGACCAGTTCGAAAAAATGGTAAAATCAGTGTGAGTGCCGAAAAATTGTTGAATCCGGGCCAGTATCGGCAAAAGGTGGAATCCGTGCGAGTTCAGAAAAACTGTCCGGACCAGTACGGAAAGATGGTAGAATCAGTGTGAGTGCCGGAAAATTGTTGAATCCGGGCTAGTATCGGTAAAAGGTGGAATCCGTGCGAGTACCGAAAAACTGTCCGGACCAGTACGAAAAAATGGTAGAATCAGTGTGAGTGCCGGAAAATTGTTGAATCCGGGCCAGTATAGGCAAAAGGTGCAATCCGTGTGAGTACCGAAAAACTGTCCGGACCAGTTCGGAAAAATGGTAGAATGAGTGTGATAGCCGGAAAATTGTTGAATCCGGGCCAGTATCGGCAAAAGGTGGAATCCGTGCGAGTTCCGAAAAACTGTACGGACCAGTACGGAAAAATGGTAGAATCAGTGTGAGTGCCGGAAAATTGTTGAATCCTGGCCAGTATCGGCAAAAGGTGGAATCCGTGCGAGTACCGAAAAACTGTCCGGACGAGTACGGAAAAATGGTAGAATCAGTGGGAGTGCCGGAATATTGTTGAATCCGGGCCAGTATCGGCAAAAGGTGGAATCCGTGCGAGTACCGAAAAACTGTCCGGACCAGTTCTAAAAAATGGTAGAATCAGTGTGAGTGCCGAAAAATTGTTGAATCCGGGCCAGTATCGGCAAAAGGTGGAATCCGTGCGAGTACCGAAAAACTGTCCGGACCAGTTCGGAAAAATGGTAGAATGAGTGTGAGTGCCGGAAAATTGTTGAATCCGGACCAGTATAGGCAAAAGGTGGAATCCGAGCGCGTACCGAAAATCGGTCCGGACCAGTACGGAAAATGGTAGAATGAGTGTGAGTACCGGAAAATTGTTGCATCCGGGCCAGTATCGGCAAAAGGTGGAATCCGTGCGAGTACCGAAAAACTGTCCGGACCAGTACGGAAAAATGGTAGACTCAGTGGGAGTGCCGGAATATTGTTGAATCCGGGCCAGTATCGGCAAAAGGTGGAATCCGTGCGAGTACCGAAAAACTGTCCGGACCAGTTCGAAAAAATGGTAGAATCAGTGTGAGTGCCGAAAAATTGTTGAATCCGGGCCAGTATCGGCAAAAGGTGGAATCCGTGCGAGTACCGAAAAACTGTCCGGACCAGTTCGGAAAAATGGTAGAATCAGTGGGAGTGCCGGAAAATTGTTGAATCCGGGCCAGTATCGGCAAAAGGTGGAATCCGTGCGAGTACCGAAAAACTGTCCGGACCAGTACGGAAAAATGGTAGAATCAATGGGAGTGCCGAAAAATTGTTGAATCTGTGCCAGTATCGGCAAAAGGTGGAATCCGTGCGAGTACCGAAAAACTGTCCGGACCAGTACGGAAAAATGGTAGAATCAATGCGAGTGCCGAAAAATTGTTGAATCTGTGCCAGTATCGGCAAAAGGTGGAATCCGTGCGAGTACCGAAAAACTGTCCGGACCAGTTCGGAAAGATGGTAGAATGAGTGTGAGTGCCGGAAAATTGTTGAATCCGGGCTAGTATAGGAAAAAGGTGGAATCCGTGCGAGTACCGAAAAACTGTCCGGACCAGTTCGAAAAAATGGTAGAATCAGTGTGAGTGCCGAAAAATTGTTGAATCCGGGCCAGTATCGGCAAAAGGTGGAATCCGTGCGAGTTCAGAAAAACTGTCCGGACCAGTACGGAAAAATGGTAGAATCAATGGGAGTGCCGAAAAATTGTTGAATCTGTGCCAGTATCGGCAAAAGGTGGAATCCGTGCGAGTACCGAAAAACTGTCCGGACCAGTACGGAAAAATGGTAGAATCAATGGGAGTGCCGAAAAATTGTTGAATCTGTGCCAGTATCGGCAAAAGGTGGAATCCGTGCGAGTTCAGAAAAACTGTCCGGACCAGTACGGAAAAATGGTAGAATCAATGGGAGTGCCGAAAAATTGTTGAATCTGTGCCAGTATCGGCAAAAGGTGGAATCCGTGCGAGTACCGAAAAACTGTCCGGACCAGTACGGAAAAATGGTAGAATCAATGAGAGTGCCGAAAAATTGTTGAATCTGTGCCAGTATCGGCAAAAGGTGAAATCCGTGCGAGTACCGAAAAACTGTCCGGACCAGTTCGGAAAGATGGTAGAATGAGTGTGAGTGCCGGAAAATTGTTGAATCCGGGCTAGTATAGGAAAAAGGTGGAATCCGTGCGAGTACCGAAAAACTGTCCGGACCAGTTCGAAAAAATGGTAGAATCAGTGTGAGTGCCGAAAAATTGTTGAATCCGGGCCAGTATCGGCAAAAGGTGGAATCCGTGCGAGTTCAGAAAAACTGTCCGGACCAGTACGGAAAAATGGTAGAATCAGTGTGAGTGCCGGAAAATTGTTGAATCCGAGCCAGTATAGGCAAAAGGTGCAATCCGTGCGAGTACCGAAAAACTGTCCGGACCAGTTCGAAAAAATGGTAGAATGAGTGTGATAGCCGGAAAATTGTTGAATCCGGGCCAGTATCGGCAAAAGGTGGAATCCGTGCGAGTACCGAAAAACTGTCCGGACCAGTTCGGAAAAATGGTAGAATCAGTGTGAGTGCCGAAAAATTGTTGAATCCGGGCCAGTATCGGCAAAAGGTGGAATCCGTGCGAGTACCGAAAAACTGTCCGGACCAGTTCGGAAAGATGGTAGAATCAGTGTGAGTGCCGGAAAATTGTTGAATCCGGGCCAGTATAGGCAAAAGGTGCAATCCGTGTGAGTACCGAAAAACTGTCCGGACCAGTTCGAAAAAATGGTAGAATCAGTGTGAGTGCCGAAAAATTGTTGAATCCGGGCCAGTATCGGCAAAAGGTGGAATCCGTGCGAGTACCGAAAAACTGTCCGGACCAGTTCGGAAAAATGGTAGAATCAGTGGGAGTGCCGGAAAATTGTTGAATCCGGGCCAGTATCGGCAAAAGGTGGAATCCGTGCGAGTACCGAAAAACTGTCCGGACCAGTACGGAAAAATGGTAGAATCAATGGGAGTGCCGAAAAATTGTTGAATCTGTGCCAGTATCGGCAAAAGGTGGAATCCGTGCGAGTACCGAAAAACTGTACGGACCAGTACGGAAAAATGGTAGAATCAATGAGAGTGCCGAAAAATTGTTGAATCTGTGCCAGTATCGGCAAAAGGTGAAATCCGTGCGAGTACCGAAAAACTGTCCGGACCAGTTCGGAAAGATGGTAGAATGAGTGTGAGTGCCGGAAAATTGTTGAATCCGGGCTAGTATAGGAAAAAGGTGGAATCCGTGCGAGTACCGAAAAACTGTCCGGACCAGTTCGAAAAAATGGTAGAATCAGTGTGAGTGCCGAAAAATTGTTGAATCCGGGCCAGTATCGGCAAAAGGTGGAATCCGTGCGAGTTCAGAAAAACTGTCCGGACCAGTACGGAAAAATGGTAGAATCAATGGGAGTGCCGAAAAATTGTTGAATCTGTGCCAGTATCGGCAAAAGGTGGAATCCGTGCGAGTTCAGAAAAACTGTCCGGACCAGTACGGAAAAATGGTAGAATCAATGGGAGTGCCGAAAAATTGTTGAATCTGTGCCAGTATCGGCAAAAGGTGGAATCCGTGCGAGTACCGAAAAACTGTCCGGACCAGTACGGAAAAATCGTAGAATCAATGGGAGTGCCGAAAAATTGTTGAATCTGTGCCAGTATCGGCAAAAGGTGGAATCCGTGCGAGTACCGAAAAACTGTCCGGACCAGTTCGGAAAGATGGTAGAATGAGTGTGAGTGCCGGAAAATTGTTGAATCCGGGCTAGTATAGGAAAAAGGTGGAATCCGTGCGAGTACCGAAAAACTGTCCGGACCAGTTCGAAAAAATGGTAGAATCAGTGTGAGTGCCGAAAAATTGTTGAATCCGGGCCAGTATCGGCAAAAGGTGGAATCCGTGCGAGTTCAGAAAAACTGTCCGGACCAGTACGGAAAAATGGTAGAATCAGTGTGAGTGCCGGAAAATTGTTGAATCCGGGCCAGTATAGGCAAAAGGTGCAATCCGTGCGAGTACCGAAAAACTGTCCGGACCAGTTCGGAAAAATGGTAGAATGAGTGTGATAGCCGGAAAATTGTTGAATCCGGGCCAGTATCGACAAAAGGTGGAATCCGTGCGAGTACCGAAAAACTGTCCGGACCAGTTCGGAAAAATGGTAGAATCAGTGTGAGTGCCGAAAAATTGTTGAATCCGGGCCAGTATCGGCAAAAGGTGGAATCCGTGCGAGTACCGAAAAACTGTCCGGACTAGTTCGGAAAGATGGTAGAATCAGTGTGAGTGCCGGAAAATTGTTGAATCCGGGCCAGTATAGGCAAAAGGTGCAATCCGTGTGAGTACCGAAAAACTGTCAGGACCAGTTCGGAAAAATGGTAGAATGAGTGTGATAGCCGGAAAATTGTTGAATCCGGGCCAGTATCGGCAAAAGGTGGAATCCGTGCGAGTACCGAAAAACTGTCCGGACCAGTTCGGAAAAATGGTAGAATCAGTGTGAGTGCCGAAAAATTGTTGAATCCGGGCCAGTATCGGCAAAAGGTGGAATCCGTGCGAGTACCGAAAAACTGTCCGGACCAGTTCGGAAAGATGGTAGAATGAGTGTGAGTGCCGGAAAATTGTTGAATCCGGGCTAGTATGGGCAAAAGGTGGAATCCGAGCGCGTACCGAAAAACGGTCCGGACCAGTACGGAAAATGGTAGAATGAGTGTGAGTACCGGAAAATTGTTGCATCCGGGCCAGTATCGGCAAAAGGTGGAATCCGTGCGAGTACCGAAAAACTGTCCGGACCAGTTCGGAAAAATGGTAGAATGAGTGTGAGTGCCGGAAAATTGTTGAATCCGGACCAGTATAGGCAAAAGGTGGAATCCGAGCGCGTACCGAAAAACGGTCCGGACCAGTACGGAAAATGGTAGAATGAGTGTGAGTACCGGAAAATTGTTGCATCCGGGCCAGTATCGGCAAAAGGTGGAATCCGTGCGAGTACCGAAAAACTGTCCGGACCAGTACGGAAAAATGGTAGACTCAGTGGGAGTGCCGGAATATTGTTGAATCCGGGCCAGTATCGGCAAAAGGTGGAATCCGTGCGAGTACTGAAAAACTGTCCGGACCAGTTCGAAAAAATGGTAGAATCAGTGTGAGTGCCGAAAAATTGTTGAATCCGGGCTAGTATCGGCAAAAGGTGGAATCCGTGCGAGTACCGAAAAACTGTCCGGACCAGTTCGGAAAAATGGTAGAATCAGTGGGAGTGCCGGAAAATTGTTGAATCCGGGCCAGTATCGGCAAAAGGTGGAATCCGTGCGAGTACCGAAAAACTGTCCGGACCAGTACGGAAAAATGGTAGAATCAATGGGAGTGCCGAAAAATTGTTGAATCTGTGCCAGTATCGGCAAAAGGTGGAATCCGTGCGAGTACCGAAAAACTGTCCGGACCAGTACGGAAAAATGGTAGAATCAATGAGAGTGCCGAAAAATTGTTGAATCTGTGCCAGTATCGGCAAAAGGTGGAATCCGTGCGAGTACCGAAAAACTGTCCGGACCAGTTCGGAAAGATGGTAGAATGAGTGTGAGTGCCGGAAAATTGTTGAATCCGGGCTAGTATAGGAAAAAGGTGGAATCCGTGCGAGTACCGAAAAACTGTCCGGACCAGTTCGAAAAAATGGTAGAATCAGTGTGAGTGCCGAAAAATTGTTGAATCCGGGCCAGTATCGGCAAAAGGTGGAATCCGTGCGAGTTCAGAAAAACTGTCCGGACCAGTACGGAAAAATGGTAGAATCAATGGGAGTGCCGAAAAATTGTTGAATCTGTGCCAGTATCGGCAAAAGGTGGAATCCGTGCGAGTACCGAAAAACTGTCCGGACCAGTACGGAAAAATGGTAGAATCAATGGGAGTGCCGAAAAATTGTTGAATCTGTGCCAGTATCGGCAAAAGGTGGAATCCGTGCGAGTACCGAAAAACTGTCCGGACCAGTTCGGAAAGATGGTAGAATGAGTGTGAGTGCCGGAAAATTGTTGAATCCGGGCTAGTATAGGAAAAAGGTGGAATCCGTGCGAGTACCGAAAAACTGTCCGGACCAGTTCGAAAAAATGGTAGAATCAGTGTGAGTGCCGAAAAATTGTTGAATCCGGGCCAGTATCGGCAAAAGGTGGAATCCGTGCGAGTTCAGAAAAACTGTCCGGACCAGTACGAAAAAATGGTAGAATCAGTGTGAGTGCCGGAAAATTGTTGAATCCGGGCCAGTATAGGCAAAAGGTGCAATCCGTGCGAGTACCGAAAAACTGTCCGGACCAGTTCGGAAAAATGGTAGAATGAGTGTGATAGCCGGAAAATTGTTGAATCCGGGCCAGTATCGGCAAAAGGTGGAATCCGTGCGAGTACCGAAAAACTGTCCGGACCAGTTCGGAAAAATGGTAGAATCAGTGTGAGTGCCGGAAAATTGTTGAATCCGGGCCAGTATCGGCAAAAGGTGGAATCCGTGCGAGTACCGAAAAACTGTCCGGACCAGTTCGGAAAAATGGTAGAATGAGTGTGATACCGGAAAATTGTTGAATCCGGGCCAGTATAGGCAAAAGGTGGAATCCGTGCGCGTACCGAAAAACGGTCCGGACCAGTACGGAATATGGTAGAATGAGTGTGAGTACCGGAAAATTGTTGCATCCGGGCCAGTATCGGCAAAAGGTGGAATCCGTGCGAGTACCGAAAAACTGTCTGGACCAGTTCGGAAAAATGGTAGAATGAGTGTGAGTGCCGGAAAATTGTTGAATCCGGGCCAGTATAGGCAAAAGGTGGAATCCGTGCGCGTACCGAAAAACGGTCCGGACCAGTACGGAAAATTGTAGAATGAGTGTGAGTACCGTAAAATTGTTGCATCCGGGCCAGTATCGACAAAAGGTGGAATCCGTGCGAGTACCGAAAAACTGTCTGGACCAGTTCGGAAAAATGGTAGAATGAGTGTGAGTGCCGGAAAATTGTTGAATCCGGGCCAGTATAGGCAAAAGGTGGAATCAGTGCGCGTACCGAAAAACGGTCCGGACGAGTACGGAAAATGGTACAATGAGTGTGAGTACCGGAAAATTGTTGCATCCGGGCCAATATCGGCAAAAGGTGGAATCCGTGCGAGTACCGAAAAACTGTCCGGACCAGTACGGAAAAATGGTAGAATCAATGGGAGTGCCGAAAAATTGTTGAATCTGTGCCAGTATCGGCAAAAGGTGGAATCCGTGCGAGTACCGAAAAACTGTCCGGACCAGTTCGGAAAGATGGTAGAATGAGTGTGAGTGCCGGAAAATTGTTGAATCCGGGCTAGTATAGGAAAAAGGTGGAATCCGTGCGAGTACCGAAAAACTGTCCGGACCAGTTCGAAAAAATGGTAGAATCAGTGTGAGTGCCGAAAAATTGTTGAATCCGGGCCAGTATCGGCAAAAGGTGGAATCCGTGCGAGTTCAGAAAAACTGTCCGGACCAGTACGAAAAAATGGTAGAATCAGTGTGAGTGCCGGAAAATTGTTGAATCCGGGCCAGTATAGGCAAAAGGTGCAATCCGTGCGAGTACCGAAAAACTGTCCGGACCAGTTCGGAAAAATGGTAGAATGAGTGTGATAGCCGGAAAATTGTTGAATCCGGGCCAGTATCGGCAAAAGGTGGAATCCGTGCGAGTACCGAAAAACTGTCCGGACCAGTTCGGAAAAATGGTAGAATCAGTGTGAGTGCCGGAAAATTGTTGAATCCGGGCCAGTATCGGCAAAAGGTGGAATCCGTGCGAGTATCGAAAAACTGTCCGGACCAGTTCGGAAAAATGGTAGAATGAGTGTGATACCGGAAAATTGTTGAATCCGGGCCAGTATAGGCAAAAGGTGGAATCCGTGCGCGTACCGAAAAACGGTCCGGACCAGTACGGAAAATGGTAGAATGAGTGTGAGTACCGGAAAATTGTTGCATCCGGGCCAGTATCGGCAAAAGGTGGAATCCGTGCGAGTACCGAAAAACTGTCTGGACCAGTTCGGAAAAATGGTAGAATGAGTGTGAGTGCCGGAAAATTGTTGAATCCGGGCCAGTATAGGCAAAAGGTGGAATCCGTGCGCGTACCGATAAACGGTCCGGACCAGTACGGAAAATTGTAGAATGAGTGTGAGTACCGTAAAATTGTTGCATCCGGGCCAGTATCGGCAAAAGGTGGAATCCGTGCGAGTACCGAAAAACTGTCTGGACCAGTTCGGAAAAATGGTAGAATGAGTGTGAGTGCCGGAAAATTGTTGAATCCGGGCCAGTATAGGCAAAAGGTGGAATCAGTGCGCGTACCGAAAAACGGTCCGGACGAGTACGGAAAATGGTACAATGAGTGTGAGTACCGGAAAATTGTTGCATCCGGGCCAATATCGGCAAAAGGTGGAATCCGTGCGAGTACCGAAAAACTGTCCGGACCAGTACGGAAAAATGGTAGAATCAGTGGGAGTGCCGGAATATTGTTGAATTCGGGCCAGTATCGGCAAAAGGTGGAATCCGTGCGAGTACCGAAAAACTGTCCGGACCAGTTCGGAAAAATGGTAGAATCAGTGTGAGTGCCGAAAAATTGTTGAATCCGGGCCAGTATCGGCAAAAGGTGGAATCCGTGCGAGTACCGAAAAACTGTCCGGACCAGTTCGGAAAGATGGTAGAATGAGTGTGAGTGCCGGAAAATTGTTGAATCCGGGCTAGTATAGGCAAAAGGTGGAATCCGAGCGCGTACCGAAAAACGGTCCGGACCAGTACGGAAAATGGTAGAATGAGTGTGAGTACCGGAAAATTGTTGCATCCGGGCCAGTATCGGCAAAAGGTGGAATCCGTGCGAGTACCGAAAAACTGTCCGGACCAGTTCGGAATAATGGTAGAATCAGTGGGAGTGCCGGAAAATTGTTGAATCCGGGCCAGTATCAGCAAAAGGTGGAATCCGTGCGAGTACCGAAAAACTGTCCGGACCAGTACGGAAAAATGGTAGAATCAATGGGAGTGCCGAAAAATTGTTGAATCTGTGCCAGTATCGGCAAAAGGTGGAATCCGTGCGAGTACCGAAAAACTGTCCGGACCAGTTCGGAAAGATGGTAGAATGAGTGTGAGTGCCGGAAAATTGTTGAATCCGGGCTAGTATAGGCAAAAGGTGGAATCCGTGCGAGTACCGAAAAACTGTCCGGACCAGTTCGAAAAAATGGTAGAATCAGTGTGAGTGCCGAAAAATTGTTGAATCCGGGCCAGTATCGGCAAAAGGTGGAATCCGTGCGAGTTCAGAAAAACTGTCCGGACCAGTACGGAAAAATGGTAGAATCAGTGTGAGTGCCGGAAAATTGTTGAATCCGGGCTAGTATCGGTAAAAGGTGGAATCCGTGCGAGTACCGAAAAACTGTCCGGACCAGTACGAAAAAATGGTAGAATCAGTGTGAGTGCCGGAAAATTGTTGAATCCGGGCCAGTATAGGCAAAAGGTGCAATCCGTGTGAGTACCGAAAAACTGTCCGGACCAGTTCGGAAAAATGGTAGAATGAGTGTGATAGCCGGAAAATTGTTGAATCCGGGCCAGTATCGGCAAAAGGTGGAATCCGTGCGAGTTCCGAAAAACTGTACGGACCAGTACGGAAAAATGGTAGAATCAGTGTAAGTGCCGGAAAATTGTTGAATCCTGGCCAGTATCGGCAAAAGGTGGAATCCGTGCGAGTACCGAAAAACTGTCCGGACGAGTACGGAAAAATGGTAGAATCAGTGGGAATGCCGGAATATTGTTGAATCCGGGCCAGTATCGGCAAAAGGTGGAATCCGTGCGAGTACCGAAAAACTGTCCGGACCAGTTCTAAAAAATGGTAGAATCAGTGTGAGTGCCGAAAAATTGTTGAATCCGGGCCAGTATCGGCAAAAGGTGGAATCCGTGCGAGTACCGAAAAACTGTCCGGACCAGTTCGAAAAAATGGTAGAATGAGTGTGAGTGCCGGAAAATTGTTGAATCCGGACCAGTATAGGCAAAAGGTGGAATCTGAGCGCGTACCGAAAAACGGTCCGGACCAGTACGGAAAATGGTAGAATGAGTGAGAGTACCGGAAAATTGTTGCATCCGGGCCAGTATCGGCAAAAGGTGGAATCCGTGCGAGTACCGAAAAACTGTCCGGACCAGTACGGAAAAATGGTAGACTCAGTGGGAGTGCCGGAATATTGTTGAATCCGGGCCAGTATCGGCAAAAGGTGGAATCCGTGCGAGTACCGAAAAACTGTCCGGACCAGTTCGGAAAAATGGTAGAATCAGTGTGAGTGCCGAAAAATTGTTGAATCCGGGCCAGTATCGGCAAAAGGTTGAATCCGTGCGAGTACCGAAAAACTGTCCGGACCAGTTCGGAAAAATGGTAGAATCAGTGGGAGTGCCGGAAAATTGTTGAATCCGGGCCAGTATCGGCAAAAGGTGGAATCCGTGCGAGTACCGAAAAACTGTCCGGACCAGTACGGAAAAATGGTAGAATCAATGGGAGTGCCGAAAAATTGTTGAATCTGTGCCAGTATCGGCAAAAGGTGGAATCCGTGCGAGTACCGAAAAACTGTCCGGACCAGTACGGAAAAATGATAGAATCAATGGGAGTGCCGAAAAATTGTTGAATCTGTGCCAGTATCGGCAAAAGGTGGAATCCGTGCGAGTACCGAAAAACTGTCCGGACCAGTTCGGAAAAATGGTAGAATGAGTGTGAGTGCCGGAAAATTGTTGAATCCGGGCCAGTATAGGCAAAAGGTGGAATCCGTGAGCGTACCGAAAAACTGTCCGGACCAGTTCGGAAAAATGGTAGAATCAGTGTGAGTGCCGAAAAATTGTTGAATCCGGGCCAGTATCGGCAAAAGGTGGAATCCGTGCGAGTACCGAAAAACTGTCCGGACCAGTTCGGAAAAATGGTAGAATGAGTGTGAGTGCCGGAAAATTGTTGAATCCGGGCCAGTATAGGCAAAAGGTGCAATCCGTGCGCGTACCGAAAAACTGTCCGGACCAGTTCGGAAAAATGGTAGAATGAGTGTGATAGCCGGAAAATTGTTGAATCCGGGCCAGTATCGGCAAAAGGTGGAATCCGTGCGAGTACCGAAAAACTGTCCGGACCAGTACGGAAAAATGGTAGAATCAGTGTGAGTGCCGGAAAATTGTTGAATCCGGGCCAGTATAGGCAAAAGGTGCAATCCGTGCGAGTACCGAAAAACTGTCCGGACCAGTTCGGAAAAATGGTAGAATGAGTGTGATAGCCGGAAAATTGTTGAATCCGGGCCAGTATCGGCAAAAGGTGGAATCCGTGCGAGTACCGAAAAACTGTCCGGACCAGTTCGGAAAAATGGTAGAATCAGTGTGAGTGCCGAAAAATTGTTGAATCCGGGCCAGTATCGGCAAAAGGTGGAATCCGTCCGAGTACCGAAAAACTGTCCGGACCAGTTCGGAAAAATGGTAGAATGAGTGTGATACCGGAAAATTGTTGAATCCGGGCCAGTATAGGCAAAAGGTGGAATCCGTGCGCGTACCGAAAAACGGTCCGGACCAGTACGGAAAATGGTAGAATGAGTGTGAGTACAGGAAAATTGTTGCATCCGGGCCAGTATAGGCAAAAGGTGCAATCCGTGCGAGTACCGAAAAACTGTCCGGACCAGTTCGGAAAAATGGTAGAATGAGTGTGATAGCCGGAAAATTGTTGAATCCGGGCCAGTATCGGCAAAAGGTGGAATCCGTGCGAGTACCGAAAAACTGTCCGGACCAGTTCGGAAAAATGGTAGAATCAGTGTGAGTGCCGAAAAATTGTTGAATCCGGGCCAGTATCGGCAAAAGGTGGAATCCGTCCGAGTACCGAAAAACTGTCCGGACCAGTTCGGAAAAATGGTAGAATGAGTGTGATACCGGAAAATTGTTGAATCCGGGCCAGTATAGGCAAAAGGTGGAATCCGTGCGCGTACCGAAAAACGGTCCGGACCAGTACGGAAAATGGTAGAATGAGTGTGAGTACAGGAAAATTGTTGCATCCGGGCCAGTATCGGCAAAAGGTGGAATCCGTGCGAGTACCGAAAAACTGTCCGGACCAGTTCGGAAAGATGGTAGAATGAGTGTGAGTGCCGGAAAATTGTTGAATCCGGGCTAGTATAGGAAAAAGGTGGAATCCGTGCGAGTACCGAAAAACTGTCCGGACCAGTTCGAAAAAATGGTAGAATCAGTGTGAGTGCCGAAAAATTGTTGAATCCGGGCCAGTATCGGCAAAAGGTGGAATCCGTGCGAGTTCAGAAAAACTGTCCGGACCAGTACGGAAAAATGGTAGAATCAATGGGAGTGCCGAAAAATTGTTGAATCTGTGCCAGTATCGGCAAAAGGTGGAATCCGTGCGAGTACCGAAAAACTGTCCGGACCAGTACGGAAAAATGGTAGAATCAATGGGAGTGCCGAAAAATTGTTGAATCTGTGCCAGTATCGGCAAAAGGTGGAATCCGTGCGAGTACCGAAAAACTGTCCGGACCAGTTCGGAAAGATGGTAGAATGAGTGTGAGTGCCGGAAAATTGTTGAATCCGGGCTAGTATAGGAAAAAGGTGGAATCCGTGCGAGTACCGAAAAACTGTCCGGACCAGTTCGAAAAAATGGTAGAATCAGTGTGAGTGCCGAAAAATTGTTGAATCCGGGCCAGTATCGGCAAAAGGTGGAATCCGTGCGAGTTCAGAAAAACTGTCCGGACCAGTACGAAAAAATGGTAGAATCAGTGTGAGTGCCGGAAAATTGTTGAATCCGGGCCAGTATAGGCAAAAGGTGCAATCCGTGCGAGTACCGAAAAACTGTCCGGACCAGTTCGGAAAAATGGTAGAATGAGTGTGATAGCCGGAAAATTGTTGAATCCGGGCCAGTATCGGCAAAAGGTGGAATCCGTGCGAGTACCGAAAAACTGTCCGGACCAGTTCGGAAAAATGGTAGAATCAGTGTGAGTGCCGGAAAATTGTTGAATCCGGGCCAGTATCGGCAAAAGGTGGAATCCGTGCGAGTACCGAAAAACTGTCCGGACCAGTTCGGAAAAATGGTAGAATGAGTGTGATACCGGAAAATTGTTGAATCCGGGCCAGTATAGGCAAAAGGTGGAATCCGTGCGCGTACCGAAAAACGGTCCGGACCAGTACGGAATATGGTAGAATGAGTGTGAGTACCGGAAAATTGTTGCATCCGGGCCAGTATCGGCAAAAGGTGGAATCCGTGCGAGTACCGAAAAACTGTCTGGACCAGTTCGGAAAAATGGTAGAATGAGTGTGAGTGCCGGAAAATTGTTGAATCCGGGCCAGTATAGGCAAAAGGTGGAATCCGTGCGCGTACCGAAAAACGGTCCGGACCAGTACGGAAAATTGTAGAATGAGTGTGAGTACCGTAAAATTGTTGCATCCGGGCCAGTATCGACAAAAGGTGGAATCCGTGCGAGTACCGAAAAACTGTCTGGACCAGTTCGGAAAAATGGTAGAATGAGTGTGAGTGCCGGAAAATTGTTGAATCCGGGCCAGTATAGGCAAAAGGTGGAATCAGTGCGCGTACCGAAAAACGGTCCGGACGAGTACGGAAAATGGTACAATGAGTGTGAGTACCGGAAAATTGTTGCATCCGGGCCAATATCGGCAAAAGGTGGAATCCGTGCGAGTACCGAAAAACTGTCCGGACCAGTACGGAAAAATGGTAGAATCAATGGGAGTGCCGAAAAATTGTTGAATCTGTGCCAGTATCGGCAAAAGGTGGAATCCGTGCGAGTACCGAAAAACTGTCCGGACCAGTTCGGAAAGATGGTAGAATGAGTGTGAGTGCCGGAAAATTGTTGAATCCGGGCTAGTATAGGAAAAAGGTGGAATCCGTGCGAGTACCGAAAAACTGTCCGGACCAGTTCGAAAAAATGGTAGAATCAGTGTGAGTGCCGAAAAATTGTTGAATCCGGGCCAGTATCGGCAAAAGGTGGAATCCGTGCGAGTTCAGAAAAACTGTCCGGACCAGTACGAAAAAATGGTAGAATCAGTGTGAGTGCCGGAAAATTGTTGAATCCGGGCCAGTATAGGCAAAAGGTGCAATCCGTGCGAGTACCGAAAAACTGTCCGGACCAGTTCGGAAAAATGGTAGAATGAGTGTGATAGCCGGAAAATTGTTGAATCCGGGCCAGTATCGGCAAAAGGTGGAATCCGTGCGAGTACCGAAAAACTGTCCGGACCAGTTCGGAAAAATGGTAGAATCAGTGTGAGTGCCGGAAAATTGTTGAATCCGGGCCAGTATCGGCAAAAGGTGGAATCCGTGCGAGTATCGAAAAACTGTCCGGACCAGTTCGGAAAAATGGTAGAATGAGTGTGATACCGGAAAATTGTTGAATCCGGGCCAGTATAGGCAAAAGGTGGAATCCGTGCGCGTACCGAAAAACGGTCCGGACCAGTACGGAAAATGGTAGAATGAGTGTGAGTACCGGAAAATTGTTGCATCCGGGCCAGTATCGGCAAAAGGTGGAATCCGTGCGAGTACCGAAAAACTGTCTGGACCAGTTCGGAAAAATGGTAGAATGAGTGTGAGTGCCGGAAAATTGTTGAATCCGGGCCAGTATAGGCAAAAGGTGGAATCCGTGCGCGTACCGATAAACGGTCCGGACCAGTACGGAAAATTGTAGAATGAGTGTGAGTACCGTAAAATTGTTGCATCCGGGCCAGTATCGGCAAAAGGTGGAATCCGTGCGAGTACCGAAAAACTGTCTGGACCAGTTCGGAAAAATGGTAGAATGAGTGTGAGTGCCGGAAAATTGTTGAATCCGGGCCAGTATAGGCAAAAGGTGGAATCAGTGCGCGTACCGAAAAACGGTCCGGACGAGTACGGAAAATGGTACAATGAGTGTGAGTACCGGAAAATTGTTGCATCCGGGCCAATATCGGCAAAAGGTGGAATCCGTGCGAGTACCGAAAAACTGTCCGGACCAGTACGGAAAAATGGTAGAATCAGTGGGAGTGCCGGAATATTGTTGAATTCGGGCCAGTATCGGCAAAAGGTGGAATCCGTGCGAGTACCGAAAAACTGTCCGGACCAGTTCGGAAAAATGGTAGAATCAGTGTGAGTGCCGAAAAATTGTTGAATCCGGGCCAGTATCGGCAAAAGGTGGAATCCGTGCGAGTACCGAAAAACTGTCCGGACCAGTTCGGAAAGATGGTAGAATGAGTGTGAGTGCCGGAAAATTGTTGAATCCGGGCTAGTATAGGCAAAAGGTGGAATCCGAGCGCGTACCGAAAAACGGTCCGGACCAGTACGGAAAATGGTAGAATGAGTGTGAGTACCGGAAAATTGTTGCATCCGGGCCAGTATCGGCAAAAGGTGGAATCCGTGCGAGTACCGAAAAACTGTCCGGACCAGTTCGGAATAATGGTAGAATCAGTGGGAGTGCCGGAAAATTGTTGAATCCGGGCCAGTATCAGCAAAAGGTGGAATCCGTGCGAGTACCGAAAAACTGTCCGGACCAGTACGGAAAAATGGTAGAATCAATGGGAGTGCCGAAAAATTGTTGAATCTGTGCCAGTATCGGCAAAAGGTGGAATCCGTGCGAGTACCGAAAAACTGTCCGGACCAGTTCGGAAAGATGGTAGAATGAGTGTGAGTGCCGGAAAATTGTTGAATCCGGGCTAGTATAGGCAAAAGGTGGAATCCGTGCGAGTACCGAAAAACTGTCCGGACCAGTTCGAAAAAATGGTAGAATCAGTGTGAGTGCCGAAAAATTGTTGAATCCGGGCCAGTATCGGCAAAAGGTGGAATCCGTGCGAGTTCAGAAAAACTGTCCGGACCAGTACGGAAAAATGGTAGAATCAGTGTGAGTGCCGGAAAATTGTTGAATCCGGGCTAGTATCGGTAAAAGGTGGAATCCGTGCGAGTACCGAAAAACTGTCCGGACCAGTACGAAAAAATGGTAGAATCAGTGTGAGTGCCGGAAAATTGTTGAATCCGGGCCAGTATAGGCAAAAGGTGCAATCCGTGTGAGTACCGAAAAACTGTCCGGACCAGTTCGGAAAAATGGTAGAATGAGTGTGATAGCCGGAAAATTGTTGAATCCGGGCCAGTATCGGCAAAAGGTGGAATCCGTGCGAGTTCCGAAAAACTGTACGGACCAGTACGGAAAAATGGTAGAATCAGTGTAAGTGCCGGAAAATTGTTGAATCCTGGCCAGTATCGGCAAAAGGTGGAATCCGTGCGAGTACCGAAAAACTGTCCGGACGAGTACGGAAAAATGGTAGAATCAGTGGGAATGCCGGAATATTGTTGAATCCGGGCCAGTATCGGCAAAAGGTGGAATCCGTGCGAGTACCGAAAAACTGTCCGGACCAGTTCTAAAAAATGGTAGAATCAGTGTGAGTGCCGAAAAATTGTTGAATCCGGGCCAGTATCGGCAAAAGGTGGAATCCGTGCGAGTACCGAAAAACTGTCCGGACCAGTTCGAAAAAATGGTAGAATGAGTGTGAGTGCCGGAAAATTGTTGAATCCGGACCAGTATAGGCAAAAGGTGGAATCTGAGCGCGTACCGAAAAACGGTCCGGACCAGTACGGAAAATGGTAGAATGAGTGAGAGTACCGGAAAATTGTTGCATCCGGGCCAGTATCGGCAAAAGGTGGAATCCGTGCGAGTACCGAAAAACTGTCCGGACCAGTACGGAAAAATGGTAGACTCAGTGGGAGTGCCGGAATATTGTTGAATCCGGGCCAGTATCGGCAAAAGGTGGAATCCGTGCGAGTACCGAAAAACTGTCCGGACCAGTTCGGAAAAATGGTAGAATCAGTGTGAGTGCCGAAAAATTGTTGAATCCGGGCCAGTATCGGCAAAAGGTTGAATCCGTGCGAGTACCGAAAAACTGTCCGGACCAGTTCGGAAAAATGGTAGAATCAGTGGGAGTGCCGGAAAATTGTTGAATCCGGGCCAGTATCGGCAAAAGGTGGAATCCGTGCGAGTACCGAAAAACTGTCCGGACCAGTACGGAAAAATGGTAGAATCAATGGGAGTGCCGAAAAATTGTTGAATCTGTGCCAGTATCGGCAAAAGGTGGAATCCGTGCGAGTACCGAAAAACTGTCCGGACCAGTACGGAAAAATGATAGAATCAATGGGAGTGCCGAAAAATTGTTGAATCTGTGCCAGTATCGGCAAAAGGTGGAATCCGTGCGAGTACCGAAAAACTGTCCGGACCAGTTCGGAAAAATGGTAGAATGAGTGTGAGTGCCGGAAAATTGTTGAATCCGGGCCAGTATAGGCAAAAGGTGGAATCCGTGAGCGTACCGAAAAACTGTCCGGACCAGTTCGGAAAAATGGTAGAATCAGTGTGAGTGCCGAAAAATTGTTGAATCCGGGCCAGTATCGGCAAAAGGTGGAATCCGTGCGAGTACCGAAAAACTGTCCGGACCAGTTCGGAAAAATGGTAGAATGAGTGTGAGTGCCGGAAAATTGTTGAATCCGGGCCAGTATAGGCAAAAGGTGCAATCCGTGCGCGTACCGAAAAACTGTCCGGACCAGTTCGGAAAAATGGTAGAATGAGTGTGATAGCCGGAAAATTGTTGAATCCGGGCCAGTATCGGCAAAAGGTGGAATCCGTGCGAGTACCGAAAAACTGTCCGGACCAGTACGGAAAAATGGTAGAATCAGTGTGAGTGCCGGAAAATTGTTGAATCCGGGCCAGTATAGGCAAAAGGTGCAATCCGTGCGAGTACCGAAAAACTGTCCGGACCAGTTCGGAAAAATGGTAGAATGAGTGTGATAGCCGGAAAATTGTTGAATCCGGGCCAGTATCGGCAAAAGGTGGAATCCGTGCGAGTACCGAAAAACTGTCCGGACCAGTTCGGAAAAATGGTAGAATCAGTGTGAGTGCCGAAAAATTGTTGAATCCGGGCCAGTATCGGCAAAAGGTGGAATCCGTCCGAGTACCGAAAAACTGTCCGGACCAGTTCGGAAAAATGGTAGAATGAGTGTGATACCGGAAAATTGTTGAATCCGGGCCAGTATAGGCAAAAGGTGGAATCCGTGCGCGTACCGAAAAACGGTCCGGACCAGTACGGAAAATGGTAGAATGAGTGTGAGTACAGGAAAATTGTTGCATCCGGGCCAGTATCGGCAAAAGGTGGAATCCGTGCGAGTACCGAAAAACTGTCCGGACCAGTACGGAAAAATGGTAGAATCAGTGGGAGTGCCGGAATATTGTTGAATTCGGGCCAGTATCGGCAAAAGGTGGAATCCGTGCGAGTACCGAAAAACTGTCCGGACCAGTTCGGAAAAATGGTAGAATCAGTGTGAGTGCCGAAAAATTGTTGAATCAGGGCCAGTATCGGCAAAAGGTGGAATCCGTGCGAGTACCGAAAAACTGTCCGGACCAGTTCGGAAAAATGGTAGAATGAGTGTGAGTGCCGGAAAATTGTTGAATCCGGGCTAGTATAGGCAAAAGGTGGAATCCGTGCGCGTACCGAAAAACTGTCCGGACCAGTACGGAAAATGGTAGAATGAGGGTGAGTACCGGAAAATTGTTGCATCAGGGCCAGTATCGGCAAAAGGTGGAATCCGTGCGAGTACCGAAAAACTGTCCGGACCAGTTCGGAAAAATGGTAGAATGAGTGTGAGTGCCGGAAAATTGTTGAATCCGGGCCAGTATAGGCAAAAGGTGGAATCCGTGCGCGTACCGAAAAACGGTCCGGACCAGTACGGAAAATTGTAGAATGAGTGTGAGTACCGTAAAATTGTTGCATCCGGGCCAGTATCGGCAAAAGGTGGAATCCGTGCGAGTACCGAAAAACTGTCTGGACCAGTTCGGAAAAATGGTAGAATGAGTGTGAGTGCCGGAAAATTGTTGAATCCGGGCCAGTATAGGCAAAAGGTGGAATCCGTGAGCGTACCGAAAAACTGTCCGGACCAGTTCGGAAAAATGGTAGAATCAGTGTGAGTGCCGAAAAATTGTTGAATCCGGGCCAGTATCGGCAAAAGGTGGAATCCGTGCGAGTACCGAAAAACTGTCCGGACCAGTTCGGAAAAATGGTAGAATGAGTGTGAGTGCCGGAAAATTGTTGAATCCGGGCCAGTATAGGCAAAAGGTGGAATCCGTGCGCGTACCGAAAAACTGTCCGGACCAGTTCGGAAAAATGGTAGAATCAGTGTGAGTGCCGAAAAATTGTTGAATCCGGGCCAGTATCGGCAAAAGGTGGAATCCGTGCGAGTTCCGAAAAACTGTCCGGACGAGTACGGAAAAATGGTAGAATCAGTGGGAGTGCCGGAATATTGTTGAATCCGGGCCAGTATCGGCAAAAGGTGGAATCCGTGCGAGTACCGAAAAACTGTCCGGACCAGTTCTAAAAAATGGTAGAATCAGTGTGAGTGCCGAAAAATTGTTGAATCCGGGCCAGTATCGGCAAAAGGTGGAATCCGTGCGAGTACCGAAAAACTGTCCGGACCAGTTCGGAAAAATGGTAGAATGAGTGTGAGTGCCGGAAAATTGTTGAATCCGGACCAGTATAGGCAAAAGGTGGAATCCGAGCGCGTACCGAAAAACGGTCCGGACCAGTACGGAAAATGGTAGAATGAGTGAGAGTACCGGAAAATTGTTGCATCCGGGCCAGTATCGGCAAAAGGTGGAATCCGTGCGAATACCGAAAAACTGTCCGGACCAGTACGGAAAAATGGTAGACTCAGTGGGAGTGCCGGAATATTGTTGAATCCGGGCCAGTATCGGCAAAAGGTGGAATCCGTGCGAGTACCGAAAAACTGTCCGGACCAGTTCGGAAAAATGGTAGAATCAGTGTGAGTGCCGAAAAATTGTTGAATCCGGGCCAGTATCGGCAAAAGGTGGAATCCGTGCGAGTACCGAAAAACTGTCCGGACCAGTTCGGAAAAATGGTAGAATCAGTGGGAGTGCCGGAAAATTGTTGAATCCGGGCCAGTATCGGCAAAAGGTGGAATCCGTGCGAGTACCGAAAAACTGTCCGGACCAGTACGGAAAAATGGTAGAATCAATGGGAGTGCCGAAAAATTGTTGAATCTGTGCCAGTATCGGCAAAAGGTGGAATCCGTGCGAGTACCGAAAAACTGTCCGGACCAGTACGGAAAAATGGTAGAATCAATGGGAGTGCCGAAAAATTGTTGAATCTGTGCCAGTATCGGCAAAAGGTGGAATCCGTGCGAGTACCGAAAAACTGTCCGGACCAGTTCGGAAAGATGGTAGAATGAGTGTGAGTGCCGGAAAATTGTTGAATCCGGGCTAGTATAGGCAAAAGGTGGAATCCGTGCGAGTACCGAAAAACTGTCCGGACCAGTTCGAAAAAATGGTAGAATCAGTGTGAGTGCCGAAAAATTGTTGAATCCGGGCCAGTATCGGCAAAAGGTGGAATCCGTGCGAGTTCAGAAAAACTGTCCGGACCAGTACGGAAAAATGGTAGAATCAGTGTGAGTGCCGGAAAATTGTTGAATCCGGGCCAGTATAGGCAAAAGGTGCAATCCGTGCGAGTACCGAAAAACTGTCCGGACCAGTTCGGAAAAATGGTAGAATGAGTGTGATAGCCGGAAAATTGTTGAATCCGGGCCAGTATCGGCAAAAGGTGGAATCCGTGCGAGTACCGAAAAACTGTCCGGACCAGTACGGAAAAATGGTAGAATCAGTGTGAGTGCCGGAAAATTGTTGAATCCGGGCCAGTATAGGCAAAAGGTGCAATCCGTGCGAGTACCGAAAAACTGTCCGGACCAGTTCGGAAAAATGGTAGAATGAGTGTGATAGCCGGAAAATTGTTGAATCCGGGCCAGTATCGGCAAAAGGTGGAATCCGTGCGAGTACCGAAAAACTGTCCGGACCAATTCGGAAAAATGGTAGAATCAGTGTGAGTGCCGAAAAATTGTTGAATCCGGGCCAGTATCGGCAAAAGGTGGAATCCGTGCGAGTACCGAAAAACTGTCCGGACCAGTTCGGAAAAATGGTAGAATGAGTGTGATACCGGAAAATTGTTGAATCCGGGCCAGTATAGGCAAAAGGTGGAATCCGTGCGCGTACCGAAAAACGGTCCGGACCAGTACGGAAAATGGTAGAATGAGTGTGAGTACCGGAAAATTGTTGCATCCGGGCCAGTATCGGCAAAAGGTGGACTCCGTGCGAGTACCGAAAAACTGTCCGGACCAGTACGGAAAAATGGTAGAATCAGTGGGAGTGCCGGAATATTGTTGAATTCGGGCCAGTATCGGCAAAAGGTGGAATCCGTGCGAGTACCGAAAAACTGTCCGGACCAGTTCGGAAAAATGGTAGAATCAGTGTGAGTGCCGAAAAATTGTTGAATCAGGGCCAGTATCGGCAAAAGGTGGAATCCGTCCGAGTACCGAAAAACTGTCCGGACCAGTTCGGAAAAATGGTAGAATGAGTGTGAGTGCCGGAAAATTGTTGAATCCGGGCTAGTATAGGCAAAAGGTGGAATCCGTGCGCGTACCGAAAAACTGTCCGGACCAGTACGGAAAATGGTAGAATGAGTGTGAGTACCGGAAAATTGTTGCATCAGGGCCAGTATCGGCAAAAGGTGGAATCCGTGCGAGTACCGAAAAACTGTCCGGACCAGTTCGGAAAAATGGTAGAATGAGTGTGAGTGCCGGAAAATTGTTGAATCCGGGCCAGTATAGGCAAAAGGTGGAATCCGTGCGCGTACCGAAAAAGGGTCCGGACCAGTACGGAAAATTGTAGAATGAGTGTGAGTACCGTAAAATTGTTGCATCCGGGCCAGTATCGGCAAAAGGTGGAATCCGTGCGAGTACCGAAAAACTGTCTGGACCAGTTCGGAAAAATGGTAGAATGAGTGTGAGTGCCGGAAAATTGTTGAATCCGGGCCAGTATAGGCAAAAGGTGGAATCCGTGCGCGTACCGAAAAACTGTCCGGACCAGTTCGGAAAAATGGTAGAATCAGTGTGAGTGCCGAAAAATTGTTGAATCCGGGCCAGTATCGGCAAAAGGTGGAATCCGTGCGAGTACCGAAAAACTGTCCGGACCAGTTCGGAAAAATGGTAGAATGAGTGTGAGTGCCGGAAAATTGTTGAATCCGGGCCAGTATAGGCAAAAGGTGGAATCCGTGCGCGTACCGAAAAACTGTCCGGACCAGTTCGGAAAAATGGTAGAATGAGTGTGATACCGGAAAATTGTTGAATCCGGGCCAGTATAGGCAAAAGGTGGAATCCGTGCGAGTACCGAAAAACTGTCCGGACCAGTTCGGAAAAATGGTAGAATGAGTGTGAGTGCCGGAAAATTGTTGAATCCGGGCCAGTATAGGCAAAAGGTGGAATCCGTGCGCGTACCGAAAAACGGTCCGGACCAGTACGGAAAATTGTAGAATGAGTGTGAGTACTGTAAAATTGTTGCATCCGGGCCAGTATCGGCAAAAGGTGGAATCCGTGCGAGTACCGAAAAACTGTCTGGACCAGTTCGGAAAAATGGTAGAATGAGTGTGAGTGCCGGAAAATTGTTGAATCCGGGCCAGTATAGGCAAAAGGTGGAATCCGTGCGCGTACCGAAAAACGGTCCGGACCAGTACGGAAAATTGTAGAATGAGTGTGAGTACCGTAAAATTGTTGCATCCGGGCCAGTATCGGCAAAAGGTGGAATCCGTGCGAGTACCGAAAAACTGTCTGGACCAGTTCGGAAAAATGGTAGAATGAGTGTGAGTGCCGGAAAATTGTTGAATCCGGGCCAGTATAGGCAAAAGGTGGAATCCGTGCGCGTACCGAAAAACTGTCCGGACCAGTTCGGAAAAATGGTAGAATCAGTGTGAGTGCCGAAAAATTATTGAATCCGGGCCAGTATCGGCAAAAGGTGGAATCCGTGCGCGTACCGAAAAACTGTCCGGACCAGTTCGGAAAAATGGTAGAATGAGTGTGATACCGGAAAATTGTTGAATCCGGGCCAGTATAGGCAAAAGGTGGAATCCGTGCGAGTACCGAAAAACTGTCCGGACCAGTTCGGAAAAATGGTAGAATGAGTGTGAGTGCCGGAAAATTGTTGAATCCGGGCCAGTATCGGCAAAAGGTGGAATCCGTGCGAGTACCGAAAAACTGTCCGGACCAGTACGGAAAAATGGTAGAATCAATGGGAGTGCCGAAAAATTGTTGAATCTGTGCCAGTATCGGCAAAAGGTGGAATCCGTGCGAGTACCGAAAAACTGTCCGGACCAGTACGGAAAAATGGTAGAATCAATGGGAGTGCCGAAAAATTGTTGAATCTGTGCCAGTATCGGCAAAAGGTGGAATCCGTGCGAGTACCGAAAAACTGTCCGGACCAGTTCGGAAAGATGGTAGAATGAGTGTGAGTGCCGGAAAATTGTTGAATCCGGGCTAGTATAGGCAAAAGATGGAATCCGTGCGAGTACCGAAAAACTGTCCGGACCAGTTCGAAAAAATGGTAGAATCAGTGTGAGTGCCGAAAAATTGTTGAATCCGGGCCAGTATCGGCAAAAGGTGGAATCCGTGCGAGTTCAGAAAAACTGTCCGGACCAGTACGGAAAAATGGTAGAATCAGTGTGAGTGCCGGAAAATTGTTGAATCCGGGCCAGTATAGGCAAAAGGTGCAATCCGTGCGAGTACCGAAAAACTGTCCGGACCAGTTCGGAAAAATGGTAGAATGAGTGTGATAGCCGGAAAATTGTTGAATCCGGGCCAGAATCGGCAAAAGGTGGAATCCGTGCGAGTACCGAAAAACTGTCCGGACCAGTACGGAAAAATGGTAGAATCAGTGTGAGTGCCGGAAAATTGTTGAATCCGGGCCAGTATAGGCAAAAGGTGCAATCCGTGCGAGTACCGAAAAACTGTCCGGACCAGTTCGGAAAAATGGTAGAATGAGTGTGATAGCCGGAAAATTGTTGAATCCGGGCCAGTATCGGCAAAAGGTGGAATCCGTGCGAGTACCGAAAAACTGTCCGGACCAGTTCGGAAAAATGGTAGAATCAGTGTGAGTGCCGAAAAATTGTTGAATCCGGGCCAGTATCGGCAAAAGGTGGAATCCGTGCGAGTACCGAAAAACTGTCCGGACCAGTTCGGAAAAATGGTAGAATGAGTGTGATACCGGAAAATTGTTGAATCCGGGCCAGTATAGGCAAAAGGTGGAATCCGTGCGCGTATCGAAAAACGGTCCGGACCAGTACGGAAAATGGTAGAATGAGTGTGAGTACCGGAAAATTGTTGCATCCGGGCCAGTATCGGCAAAAGGTGGAATCCGTGCGAGTACCGAAAAACTGTCCGGACCAGTACGGAAAAATGGTAGAATCAGTGGGAGTGCCGGAATATTGTTGAATTCGGGCAAGTATCGGCAAAAGGTGGAATCCGTGCGAGTACCGAAAAACTGTCCGGACCAGTTCGGAAAAATGGTAGAATCAGTGTGAGTGCCGAAAAATTGTTGAATCAGGGCCAGTATCGGCAAAAGGTGGAATCCGTCCGAGTACCGAAAAACTGTCCGGACCAGTTCGGAAAAATGGTAGAATGAGTGTGAGTGCCGGAAAATTGTTGAATCCGGGCTAGTATAGGCAAAAGGTGGAATCCGTGCGCGTACCGAAAAACTGTCCGGACCAGTACGGAAAATGGTAGAATGAGTGTGAGTACCAGAAAATTGTTGCATCAGGGCCAGTATCGGCAAAAGGTGGAATCCGTGCGAGTACCGAAAAACTGTCCGGACCAGTTCGGAAAAATGGTAGAATGAGTGTGAGTGCCGGAAAATTGTTGAATCCGGGCCAGTATAGGCAAAAGGTGGAATCCGTGCGCGTACCGAAAAACGGTCCGGACCAGTACGGAAAATTGTAGAATGAGTGTGAGTACCGTAAAATTGTTGCATCCGGGCCAGTATCGGCAAAAGGTGGAATCCGTGCGAGTACCGAAAAACTGTCTGGACCAGTTCGGAAAAATGGTAGAATGAGTGTGAGTGCCGGAAAATTGTTGAATCCGGGCCAGTATAGGCAAAAGGTGGAATCCGTGCGCGTACCGAAAAACTGTCCGGACCAGTTCGGAAAAATGGTAGAATCAGTGTGAGTGCCGAAAAATTGTTGAATCCGGGCCAGTATCGGCAAAAGGTGGAATCCGTGCGAGTACCGAAAAACTGTCCGGACCAGTTCGGAAAAATGGTAGAATGAGTGTGAGTGCCGGAAAATTGTTGAATCCGGGCCAGTATAGGCAAAAGGTGGAATCCGTGCGCGTACCGAAAAACTGTCCGGACCAGTTCGGAAAAATGGTAGAATGAGTGTGATACCGGAAAATTGTTGAATCCGGGCCAGTATAGGCAAAAGGTGGAATCCGTGCGAGTACCGAAAAACTGTCCGGACCAGTTCGGAAAAATGGTAGAATGAGTGTGAGTGCCGGAAAATTGTTGAATCCGGGCCAGTATAGGCAAAAGGTGGAATCCGTGCGCGTACCGAAAAACGGTCCGGACCAGTACGGAAAATTGTAGAATGAGTGTGAGTACCGTAAAATTGTTGCATCCGGGCCAGTATCGGCAAAAGGTGGAATCCGTGCGAGTACCGAAAAACTGTCTGGACCAGTTCGGAAAAATGGTAGAATGAGTGTGAGTGCCGGAAAATTGTTGAATCCGGGCCAGTATAGGCAAAAGGTGGAATCCGTGCGCGTACCGAAAAACGGTCCGGACCAGTACGGAAAATTGTAGAATGAGTGTGAGTACCGTAAAATTGTTGCATCCGGGCCAGTATCGGCAAAAGGTGGAATCCGTGCGAGTACCGAAAAACTGTCTGGACCAGTTCGGAAAAATGGTAGAATGAGTGTGAGTGCCGGAAAATTGTTGAATCCGGGCCAGTATAGGCAAAAGGTGGAATCCGTGCGCGTACCGAAAAACTATCCGGACCAGTTCGGAAAAATGGTAGAATCAGTGTGAGTGCCGAAAAATTGTTGAATCCGGGCCAGTATCGGCAAAAGGTGGAATCCGTGCGAGTACCGAAAAACTGTCCGGACCAGTTCGGAAAAATGGTAGAATGAGTGTGAGTGCCGGAAAATTGTTGAATCCGGGCCAGTATAGGCAAAAGGTGGAATCCGTGCGCGTACCGAAAAACTGTCCGGACCAGTTCGGAAAAATGGTAGAATGAGTGTGATACCGGAAAATTGTTGAATCCGGGCCAGTATAGGCAAAAGGTGGAATCCGTGCGCGTACCGAAAAACGGTCCGGACCAGTACGGAAAATGGTAGAATGAGTGTGAGTACCGGAAAATTGTTGCATCCGGGCCAGTATCGGCTAAAGGTGGAATCCGTGCGAGTACCGAAAAACTGTCCGGACCAGTACGGAAAAATGGTAGAATCAGTGGGAGTGCCGGAATATTGTTGAATTCGGGCCAGTATCGGCAAAAGGTGGAATCCGTGCGAGTACCGAAAAACTGTCCGGACCAGTTCGGAAAAATGGTAGAATCAGTGTGAGTGCCGAAAAATTGTTGAATCAGGGCCAGTATCGGCAAAAGGTGGAATCCGTCCGAGTACCGAAAAACTGTCCGGACCAGTTCGGAAAAATGGTAGAATGAGTGTGAGTGCCGGAAAATTGTTGAATCCGGGCTAGTATAGGCAAAAGGTGGAATCCGTGCGCGTACCGAAAAACTGTCCGGACCAGTACGGAAAATGGTAGAATGAGTGTGAGTACCGGAAAATTGTTGCATCAGGGCCAGTATCGGCAAAAGGTGGAATCCGTGCGAGTACCGAAAAACTGTCCGGACCAGTTCGGAAAAATGGTAGAATGAGTGTGAGTGCCGGAAAATTGTTGAATCCGGGCCAGTATAGGCAAAAGGTGGAATCCGTGCGCGTACCGAAAAACGGTCCGGACCAGTACGGAAAATTGTAGAATGAGTGTGAGTACCGTAAAATTGTTGCATCCGAGCCAGTATCGGCAAAAGGTGGAATCCGTGCGAGTACCGAAAAACTGTCTGGACCAGTTCGGAAAAATGGTAGAATGAGTGTGAGTGCCGGAAAATTGTTGAATCCGGGCCAGTATAGGCAAAAGGTGGAATCCGTGCGCGTACCGAAAAACTGTCCGGACCAGTTCGGAAAAATGGTAGAATCAGTGTGAGTGCCGAAAAATTGTTGAATCCGGGCCAGTATCGGCAAAAGGTGGAATCCGTGCGAGTACCGAAAAACTGTCCGGACCAGTTCGGAAAAATGGTAGAATGAGTGTGAGTGCCGGAAAATTGTTGAATCCGGGCCAGTATAGGCAAAAGGTGGAATCCGTGCGCGTACCGAAAAACTGTCCGGACCAGTTCGGAAAAATGGTAGAATCAGTGTGAGTGCCGAAAAATTGTTGAATCCGGGCCAGTATCGGCGAAAGGTGGAATCCGTGCGAGTACCGAAAAACTGTCCGGACCAGTTCGGAAACATGGTAGAATGAGTGTGAGTGCCGGAAAATTGTTGAATCCGGGCCAGTATAGGCAAAAGGTGGAATCCGTGCGCGTATCGAAAAACTGTCCGGACCAGTTCGGAAAAATGGTAGAATCAGTGTGAGTGCCGAAAAATTGTTGAATCCGGGCCAGTATCGGCAAAAGGTGGAATCCGTGCGAGTACCGAAAAACTGTCCGGACCAGTTCGGAAAAATGGTAGAATCAGTGTGAGTGCCGAAAAATTGTTGAATCCGGGCCAGTATCGGCAAAAGGTGGAATCCGTGCGAGTACCGAAAAACTGTCCGGACCAGTTCGGAAAAATGGTAGAATGAGTGTGAGTGCCGGAAAATTGTTGAATCCGGGCTAGTATAGGCAAAAGGTGGAATCCGTGCGCGTACCGAAAAACTGTCCGGACCAGTACGGAAAATGGTAGAATGAGTGTGAGTACCAGAAAATTGTTGCATCAGGGCCAGTATCGGCAAAAGGTGGAATCCGTGCGAGTACCGAAAAACTGTCCGGACCAGTTCGGAAAAATGGTAGAATGAGTGTGAGTGCCGGAAAATTGTTGAATCCGGGCCAGTATAGGCAAAAGGTGGAATCCGTGCGCGTACCGAAAAACGGTCCGGACCAGTACGGAAAATTGTAGAATGAGTGTGAGTACCGTAAAATTGTTGCATCCGGGCCAGTATCGGCAAAAGGTGGAATCCGTGCGAGTACCGAAAAACTGTCTGGACCAGTTCGGAAAAATGGTAGAATGAGTGTGAGTGCCGGAAAATTGTTGAATCCGGGCCAGTATAGGCAAAAGGTGGAATCCGTGCGCGTACCGAAAAACTGTCCGGACCAGTTCGGAAAAATGGTAGAATCAGTGTGAGTGCCGAAAAATTGTTGAATCCGGGCCAGTATCGGCAAAAGGTGGAATCCGTGCGAGTACCGAAAAACTGTCCGGACCAGTTCGGAAAAATGGTAGAATGAGTGTGAGTGCCGGAAAATTGTTGAATCCGGGCCAGTATAGGCAAAAGGTGGAATCCGTGCGCGTACCGAAAAACTGTCCGGACCAGTTCGGAAAAATGGTAGAATGAGTGTGATACCGGAAAATTGTTGAATCCGGGCCAGTATAGGCAAAAGGTGGAATCCGTGCGAGTACCGAAAAACTGTCCGGACCAGTTCGGAAAAATGGTAGAATGAGTGTGAGTGCCGGAAAATTGTTGAATCCGGGCCAGTATAGGCAAAAGGTGGAATCCGTGCGCGTACCGAAAAACGGTCCGGACCAGTACGGAAAATTGTAGAATGAGTGTGAGTACCGTAAAATTGTTGCATCCGGGCCAGTATCGGCAAAAGGTGGAATCCGTGCGAGTACCGAAAAACTGTCTGGACCAGTTCGGAAAAATGGTAGAATGAGTGTGAGTGCCGGAAAATTGTTGAATCCGGGCCAGTATAGGCAAAAGGTGGAATCCGTGCGCGTACCGAAAAACGGTCCGGACCAGTACGGAAAATTGTAGAATGAGTGTGAGTACCGTAAAATTGTTGCATCCGGGCCAGTATCGGCAAAAGGTGGAATCCGTGCGAGTACCGAAAAACTGTCTGGACCAGTTCGGAAAAATGGTAGAATGAGTGTGAGTGCCGGAAAATTGTTGAATCCGGGCCAGTATAGGCAAAAGGTGGAATCCGTGCGCGTACCGAAAAACTATCCGGACCAGTTCGGAAAAATGGTAGAATCAGTGTGAGTGCCGAAAAATTGTTGAATCCGGGCCAGTATCGGCAAAAGGTGGAATCCGTGCGAGTACCGAAAAACTGTCCGGACCAGTTCGGAAAAATGGTAGAATGAGTGTGAGTGCCGGAAAATTGTTGAATCCGGGCCAGTATAGGCAAAAGGTGGAATCCGTGCGCGTACCGAAAAACTGTCCGGACCAGTTCGGAAAAATGGTAGAATGAGTGTGATACCGGAAAATTGTTGAATCCGGGCCAGTATAGGCAAAAGGTGGAATCCGTGCGCGTACCGAAAAACGGTCCGGACCAGTACGGAAAATGGTAGAATGAGTGTGAGTACCGGAAAATTGTTGCATCCGGGCCAGTATCGGCTAAAGGTGGAATCCGTGCGAGTACCGAAAAACTGTCCGGACCAGTACGGAAAAATGGTAGAATCAGTGGGAGTGCCGGAATATTGTTGAATTCGGGCCAGTATCGGCAAAAGGTGGAATCCGTGCGAGTACCGAAAAACTGTCCGGACCAGTTCGGAAAAATGGTAGAATCAGTGTGAGTGCCGAAAAATTGTTGAATCAGGGCCAGTATCGGCAAAAGGTGGAATCCGTCCGAGTACCGAAAAACTGTCCGGACCAGTTCGGAAAAATGGTAGAATGAGTGTGAGTGCCGGAAAATTGTTGAATCCGGGCTAGTATAGGCAAAAGGTGGAATCCGTGCGCGTACCGAAAAACTGTCCGGACCAGTACGGAAAATGGTAGAATGAGTGTGAGTACCGGAAAATTGTTGCATCAGGGCCAGTATCGGCAAAAGGTGGAATCCGTGCGAGTACCGAAAAACTGTCCGGACCAGTTCGGAAAAATGGTAGAATGAGTGTGAGTGCCGGAAAATTGTTGAATCCGGGCCAGTATAGGCAAAAGGTGGAATCCGTGCGCGTACCGAAAAACGGTCCGGACCAGTACGGAAAATTGTAGAATGAGTGTGAGTACCGTAAAATTGTTGCATCCGAGCCAGTATCGGCAAAAGGTGGAATCCGTGCGAGTACCGAAAAACTGTCTGGACCAGTTCGGAAAAATGGTAGAATGAGTGTGAGTGCCGGAAAATTGTTGAATCCGGGCCAGTATAGGCAAAAGGTGGAATCCGTGCGCGTACCGAAAAACTGTCCGGACCAGTTCGGAAAAATGGTAGAATCAGTGTGAGTGCCGAAAAATTGTTGAATCCGGGCCAGTATCGGCAAAAGGTGGAATCCGTGCGAGTACCGAAAAACTGTCCGGACCAGTTCGGAAAAATGGTAGAATGAGTGTGAGTGCCGGAAAATTGTTGAATCCGGGCCAGTATAGGCAAAAGGTGGAATCCGTGCGCGTACCGAAAAACTGTCCGGACCAGTTCGGAAAAATGGTAGAATGAGTGTGATACCGGAAAATTGTTGAATCCGGGCCAGTATAGGCAAAAGGTGGAATCCGTGCGCGTACCGAAAAACGGTCCGGACCAGTACGGAAAATGGTAGAATGAGTGTGAGTACCGGAAAATTGTTGCATCCGGGCCAGTATCGGCTAAAGGTGGAATCCGTGCGAGTACCGAAAAACTGTCCGGACCAGTACGGAAAAATGGTAGAATCAGTGGGAGTGCCGGAATATTGTTGAATTCGGGCCAGTATCGGCAAAAGGTGGAATCCGTGCGAGTACCGAAAAACTGTCCGGACCAGTTCGGAAAAATGGTAGAATCAGTGTGAGTGCCGAAAAATTGTTGAATCAGGGCCAGTATCGGCAAAAGGTGGAATCCGTCCGAGTACCGAAAAACTGTCCGGACCAGTTCGGAAAAATGGTAGAATGAGTGTGAGTGCCGGAAAATTGTTGAATCCGGGCTAGTATAGGCAAAAGGTGGAATCCGTGCGCGTACCGAAAAACTGTCCGGACCAGTACGGAAAATGGTAGAATGAGTGTGAGTACCGGAAAATTGTTGCATCAGGGCCAGTATCGGCAAAAGGTGGAATCCGTGCGAGTACCGAAAAACTGTCCGGACCAGTTCGGAAAAATGGTAGAATGAGTGTGAGTGCCGGAAAATTGTTGAATCCGGGCCAGTATAGGCAAAAGGTGGAATCCGTGCGCGTACCGAAAAACGGTCCGGACCAGTACGGAAAATTGTAGAATGAGTGTGAGTACCGTAAAATTGTTGCATCCGAGCCAGTATCGGCAAAAGGTGGAATCCGTGCGAGTACCGAAAAACTGTCTGGACCAGTTCGGAAAAATGGTAGAATGAGTGTGAGTGCCGGAAAATTGTTGAATCCGGGCCAGTATAGGCAAAAGGTGGAATCCGTGCGCGTACCGAAAAACTGTCCGGACCAGTTCGGAAAAATGGTAGAATCAGTGTGAGTGCCGAAAAATTGTTGAATCCGGGCCAGTATCGGCAAAAGGTGGAATCCGTGCGAGTACCGAAAAACTGTCCGGACCAGTTCGGAAAAATGGTAGAATGAGTGTGAGTGCCGGAAAATTGTTGAATCCGGGCCAGTATAGGCAAAAGGTGGAATCCGTGCGCGTACCGAAAAACTGTCCGGACCAGTTCGGAAAAATGGTAGAATCAGTGTGAGTGCCGAAAAATTGTTGAATCCGGGCCAGTATCGGCGAAAGGTGGAATCCGTGCGAGTACCGAAAAACTGTCCGGACCAGTTCGGAAACATGGTAGAATGAGTGTGAGTGCCGGAAAATTGTTGAATCCGGGCCAGTATAGGCAAAAGGTGGAATCCGTGCGCGTATCGAAAAACTGTCCGGACCAGTTCGGAAAAATGGTAGAATCAGTGTGAGTGCCGAAAAATTGTTGAATCCGGGCCAGTATCGGCAAAAGGTGGAATCCGTGCGAGTACCGAAAAACTGTCCGGACCAGTTCGGAAAAATGGTAGAATCAGTGTGAGTGCCGAAAAATTGTTGAATCCGGGCCAGTATCGGCAAAAGGTGGAATCCGTGCGAGTACCGAAAAACTGTCCGGACCAGTTCGGAAAAATGGTAGAATGAGTGTGAGTGCCGGAAAATTGTTGAATCCGGGCTAGTATAGGCAAAAGGTGGAATCCGTACGCGTACCGAAAAACTGTCCAGACCAGTACGAAAAATGGTAGAATGAGTGGGAGTACCGGAAAATTGTTGCATCCGGGCCAGTATCGGCAAAAGGTGGAATCCGTGCGAGTACCGAAAAACTGTCCGGACCAGTACGGAAAAATGGTAGAATCAGTGCGAGTACCGAAAAATTATTGAATCCGGGCCAGTATCGGCAAAAGGTGGAATCCGTGCGAGTACCGAAACACTGTCCGGACCAGTACGGAAAAATGCTAGAATCAGTGTGAGTACCGAAAAATTGTTGAATCCGGGCCAGTATCGGCAAAAGGTGGAATCCGTGCGCGTACCGAAAAACTGTCCGGACCAGTTTGGAAAAAATGTAGAATCAGTGTGAGTGCCGAAAATTTGTTGAATCCGGGCCAGTATCGGCAAAAGGTGGAATCCGTGCGAGTACCGAAAAACTGTCCGGACCAGTTCGGAAAAATGGTAGAATCAGTGTGAGTGCCGAAAAATTGTTGAATCCGGGCCAGTATCGGCAAAAGGTGGAATCCGTGCGCGTACCGAAAAACTGTCCGGATCAGTTCGGAAAAATGGTAGAATCAGTGTGAGTGCCGAAAAATTATTGAATCCGGGCCAGTGTCGGCAAAAGGTGGAATTCGTGCGAGTACCGAAAAACTGTCCGGACCAGTTCGAAAAAATGGTAGAATCAGTGTGAGTGCCGAAAAAATGTTGAATCCGGGCCAGTATCGGCAAAAGGTGGAATCCGTGCGAGTACCGAAAAACTGTCCGGACCAGTTCGGAAAAATGGTAGAATGAGTGGGAGTGCCGGAAAATTGTTGAATCCGGGCCAGTATAGGCAAAAGGTGGAATCCGTGCGCGTACCGAAAAACTGTCCGGACCAGTTCGGAAAAATGGTAGAATCAGTGTGAGTGCCGAAAATTTGTTGAATCCGGGCCAGTATCGGCAAAAGGTGGAATCCGTGCGAGTACCGAAAAACTGTCCGGCCCAGTTCCGAAAAATGGTAGAATGAGTGTGAGTGCCGGAAAATTGTTGAATCCGGGCCAGTATAGGCAAAAGGTGGAATCCGTGCGCGTATCGAAAAACTGTCCGGACCAGTTCGGAAAAATGGTAGAATCAGTGTGAGTGCGGAAAAATTGTTGAATCCGGGCCAGTATCGGCAAAAGGTGGAATCCGTGCGAGTACCGAAAAACTGTCCGGACCAGTTCGGAAAAATGGTAGAATCAGTGTGAGTGCCGAAAAATTGTTGAATCCGGGCCAGTATCCGCAAAAGGTGGAATCCGTGCGAGTACCAAAAAACTGTCCGGACCAGTACGGAAAAATTGTAGAATCAGTGCGAGTACCGAAAAATTGTTAAATCCGGGCCAGTATCGGCAAAAGGTGGAATCCGTTCGAGTACCGAAAAACTGTCCGGACCAGTTCGGAAAAATGGTAGAATGAGTGTGAGTGCTGGAAAATTGTTGAATCCGGGCTAGTATAGGCAAAAGGTGGAATCCGTGCGCGTACCGAAAAACTGTCCAGACCAGTACGAAAAATGGTAGAATGAGTGGGAGTACCGGAAAATTGTTGCATCCGGGCCAGTATCGGCAAAAGGTGGAATCCGTGCGAGTACCGAAAAACTGTCCGGACCAGTACGAGAAAATGGTAGAATCAGTGCGAGTACCGAAAAATTATTGAATCCGGGCCAGTATCGGCAAAAGGTGGAATCCGTGCGAGTACCGAAACACTTTCCGGACCAGTACGGAAAAATGCTAGAATCAGTGTGAGTACCGAAAAATTGTTGAATCCGGGCCAGTATCGGCAAAAGGTGGAATCCGTGCGCGTACCGAAAAACTGTCCGGACCAGTTTGGAAAAAATGTAGAATCAGTGTGAGTGCCGAAAATTTGTTGAATCCGGGCCAGTATCGGCAAAAGGTGGAATCCGTGCGAGTACCGAAAAACTGTCCGGACCAGTTCGGAAAAATGGTAGAATCAGTGTGAGTGCCGAAAAATTGTTGAATCCGGGCCAGTATCGGCAAAAGGTGGAATCCGTGCGCGTACCGAAAAACTGTCCGGATCAGTTCGGAAAAATGGTAGAATCAGTGTGAGTGCCGAAAAATTATTGAATCCGGGCCAGTGTCGGCAAAAGGTGGAATTCGTGCGAGTACCGAAAAACTGTCCGGACCAGTTCGAAAAAATGGTAGAATCAGTGTGAGTGCCGAAAAAATGTTGAATCCGGGCCAGTATCGGCTAAAGGTGGAATCCGTGCGAGTACCGAAAAACTGTCCGGACCAGTTCGGAAAAATGGTAGAATGAGTGTGAGTGCCGGAAAATTGTTGAATCCGGGCTAGTATAGGCAAAAGGTGGAATCCGTGCGCGTACCGAAAAACTGTCCGGACCAGTACGGAAAATGGTAGAATGAGTGTGAGTACCGGAAAATTGCTGCATCCGGGCCAGTATCGGCAAAAGGTGGAATCCGTGCGAGTACCGAAAAACTGTCCGGACCAGTACGGAAAAATGGTAGAATCAGTGCGAGTACCGAAAAATTGTTGAATACGGGCCAGTATCGGCAAAAGGTGGAATCCGTGCGAGTACCGAAAAACTGTCCGGACCAGTTCGGAAAAATGGTAGAATCAGTGGGAGTGCCGGAAAATTGTTGAATCCGGGCCAGTATAGGCAAAAGGTGGAATCCGTGCGCGTACCGAAAAACTGTCCGGACCAGTTCGGAAAAATGGTAGAATCAGTGTGAGTGCCGAAAATTTGTTGAATCCGGGCCAGTATCGGCAAAAGGTGGAATCCGTGCGAGTACCGAAAAACTGTCCGGACCAGTTCGGAAAAATGGTAGAATGAGTGGGAGTGCCGGAAAATTGTTGAATCCGGGCCAGTATAGGCAAAAGGTGGAATCCGTGCGCGTACCGAAAAACTGTCCGGACCAGTTCGGAAAAATGGTAGAATCAGTGTGAGTGCCGAAAATTTGTTGAATCCGGGCCAGTATCGGCAAAAGGTGGAATCCGTGCGAGTACCGAAAAACTGTCCGGCCCAGTTCCGAAAAATGGTAGAATGAGTGTGAGTGCCGGAAAATTGTTGAATCCGGGCCAGTATAGGCAAAAGGTGGAATCCGTGCGCGTATCGAAAAACTGTCCGGACCAGTTCGGAAAAATGGTAGAATCAGTGTGAGTGCGGAAAAATTGTTGAATCCGGGCCAGTATCGGCAAAAGGTGGAATCCGTGCGAGTACCGAAAAACTGTCCGGACCAGTTCGGAAAAATGGTAGAATCAGTGTGAGTGCCGAAAAATTGTTGAATCCGGGCCAGTATCCGCAAAAGGTGGAATCCGTGCGAGTACCAAAAAACTGTCCGGACCAGTACGGAAAAATTGTAGAATCAGTGCGAGTACCGAAAAATTGTTAAATCCGGGCCAGTATCGGCAAAAGGTGGAATCCGTTCGAGTACCGAAAAACTGTCCGGACCAGTTCGGAAAAATGGTAGAATGAGTGTGAGTGCTGGAAAATTGTTGAATCCGGGCTAGTATAGGCAAAAGGTGGAATCCGTGCGCGTACCGAAAAACTGTCCAGACCAGTACGAAAAATGGTAGAATGAGTGGGAGTACCGGAAAATTGTTGCATCCGGGCCAGTATCGGCAAAAGGTGGAATCCGTGCGAGTACCGAAAAACTGTCCGGACCAGTACGGAAAAATGGTAGAATCAGTGCGAGTACCGAAAAATTATTGAATCCGGGCCAGTATCGGCAAAAGGTGGAATCCGTGCGAGTACCGAAACACTGTCCGGACCAGTACGGAAAAAATGGTAGAATCAGTGTGAGTACCGAAAAATTGTTGAATCCGGGCCAGTATCGGCAAAAGGTGGAATCCGTGCACGTACCGAAAAACTGTCCGGACCAGTTCGGAAAAATGGTAGAATCAGTGTGAGTGCCGAAAAATTGTTGAATCCGGGCCAGTATCGGCAAAAGGTGGAATTCGTGCGAGTACCGAAAAACTGTCCGGACCAGTTCGGAAAAATGGTAGAATCAGTGTGAGTGCCGAAAAATTGTTGAATCCGGGCCAGTATCGGCTAAAGGTGGAATCCGTGCGAGTACCGAAAAACTGTCCGGACCAGTTCGGAAAAATGGTAGAATGAGTGTGAGTGCCGGAAAATTGTTGAATCCGGGCTAGTATAGGCAAAAGGTGGAATCCGTGCGCGTATCGAAAAACTGTCCGGACCAGTACGGAAAATGGTAGAATGAGTGTGAGTACCGGAAAATTGTTGCATCCGGGCCAGTATCGGCAAAAGGTGGAATCCGTGCGAGTACCGAAAAACTGTCCGGACCAGTTCGGAAAAATGGTAGAATGAGTGTGAGTGCCGGAAAATTGTTGAATCCGGGCTAGTATAGGCAAAAGGTGGAATCCGTGCGCGTACCGAAAAACTGTCCGGACCAGTACGGAAAATGGTAGAATGAGTGTGAGTACCGGAAAATTGTTGCATCCGGGCCAGTATCGGCAAAAGGTGGAATCCGTGCGAGTACCGAAAAACTGTCCGGACCAGTACGGAAAAATGGTAGAATCAGTGCGAGTACCGAAAAATTGTTAAATCCGGGCCAGTATCGGCAAAAGGTGGAATCCGTTCGAGTACCGAAAAACTGTCCGGACCAGTTCGGAAAAATGGTAGAATCAGTGTGAGTGCCGAAAAATTGTTCAATCCGGGACAGTATCGGCAAAAGGTGGAATCCGTGCGAGTACCGAAAAACTGTCCGGACCAGTTCGGAAAAATGGCAGAATCAGTGGGAGTGCCGGAAAATTGTTGAATCCGGGCCAGTATCGGCAAAAGGTGGAATCCGTGCGAGTACCGAAATACTGTCCGGACCAGTTCGGAAAAATGGTAGAATGAGTGTGATAGCCGGAAAATTGTTGAATCCGGGCTAGTATAGGCAAAAGGTGGAATCCGTGCGCGTACCGAAAAACTGTCCGGACCAGTACGGAAAATGGTAGAATGAGTGTGAGTACCGGAAAATTGTTGAATCCGGGCCAGTATCGGCAAAAGGTGGAATCCGTGCGCGTACCGAAAAACTGTCCGGACCAGTTCGGAAAAATGGTAGAATCAGTGTGAGTGCCGAAAAATTGTTGAATCCGGGCCAGTATCGGCAAAAGGTGGAATCCGTGCGAGTACCGAAAAACTGTCCGGACCAGTTCGGAAAAATGGTAGAATCAGTGTGAGTGCCGAAAAATTGTTGAATCCGGGCCAGTATCGGCAAAAGGTGGAATCCGTGCGCGTACCGAAAAACTGTCCGGACCAGTTCGGAAAAATGGTAGAATCAGTGTGAGTGCCGAAAAATTATTGAATCCGGGCCAGTGTCGGCAAAAGGTGGAATTCGTGCGAGTACCGAAAAACTGTCCGGACCAGTTCGGAAAAATGGTAGAATCAGTGTGAGTGCCGAAAAATTGTTGAATCCGGGACAGTATCGGCAAAAGGTGGAATCCGTGCGAGTACCGAAAAACTGTCCGGACCAGTTCGGAAAAATGGCAGAATCAGTGGGAGTGCCGGAAAATTGTTGAATCCGGGCCAGTATCGGCAAAAGGTGGAATCCGTGCGAGTACCGAAATACTGTCCGGACCAGTTCGGAAAAATGGTAGAATGAGTGTGATAGCCGGAAAATTGTTGAATCCGGGCTAGTATAGGCAAAAGGTGGAATCCGTGCGCGTACCGAAAAACTGTCCGGACCAGTACGGAAAATGGTAGAATGAGTGTGAGTACCGGAAAATTGTTGAATCCGGGCCAGTATCGGCAAAAGGTGGAATCCGTGCGCGTACCGAAAAACTGTCCGGACCAGTTCGGAAAAATGGTAGAATCAGTGTGAGTGCCGAAAAATTGTTGAATCCGGGCCAGTATCGGCAAAAGGTGGAATCCGTGCGAGTACCGAAAAACTGTCCGGACCAGTTCGGAAAAATGGTAGAATCAGTGTGAGTGCCGAAAAATTGTTGAATCCGGGCCAGTATCGGCTAAAGGTGGAATCCGTGCGAGTACCGAAAAACTGTCCGGACCAGTTCGGAAAAATGGTAGAATGAGTGTGAGTGCCGGAAAATTGTTGAATCCGGGCTAGTATAGGCAAAAGGTGGAATCCGTGCGCGTACCGAAAAACTGTCCGGACCAGTACGGAAAATGGTAGAATGAGTGTGAGTACCGGAAAATTGTTGCATCCGGGCCAGTATCGGCAAAAGGTGGAATCCGTGCGAGTACCGAAAAACTGTCCGGACCAGTACGGAAAAATGGTAGAATCAGTGCGAGTACCGAAAAATTGTTAAATCCGGGCCAGTATCGGCAAAAGGTGGAATCCGTTCGAGTACCGAAAAACTGTCCGGACCAGTTCGGAAAAATGGTAGAATCAGTGTGAGTGCCGAAAAATTGTTGAATCCGGGACAGTATCGGCAAAAGGTGGAATCCGTGCGAGTACCGAAAAACTGTCCGGACCAGTTCGGAAAAATGGTAGAATCAGTGGGAGTGCCGGAAAATTGTTGAATCCGGGCCAGTATCGGCAAAAGGTGGAATCCGTGCGAGTACCGAAATACTGTCCGGACCAGTTCGAAAAAATGGTAGAATGAGTGTGATAGCCGGAAAATTGTTGAATCCGGGCTAGTATAGGCAAAAGGTGGAATCCGTGCGCGTACCGAAAAACTGTCCGGACCAGTACGGAAAATGGTAGAATGAGTGTGAGTACCGGAAAATTGTTGAATCCGGGCCAGTATCGGCAAAAGGTGGAATCCGTGCGCGTACCGAAAAACTGTACGGACCAGTTCGGAAAAATGGTAGAATCAGTGTGAGTGCCGAAAAATTGTTGAATCCGGGCCAGTATCGGCAAAAGGTGGAATCCGTGCGAGTACCGAAAAACTGTCCGGACCAGTTCGGAAAAATGGTAGAATCAGTGTGAGTGCCGAAAAATTGTTGAATCCGGGCCAGTATCGGCAAAAGGTGGAATCCGTGCGCGTACCGAAAAACTGTCCGGACCAGTTCGGAAAAATGGTAGAATCAGTGTGAGTGCCGAAAAATTATTGAATCCGGGCCAGTGTCGGCAAAAGGTGGAATTCGTGCGAGTACCGAAAAACTGTCCGGACCAGTTCGAAAAAATGGTAGAATCAGTGTGAGTGCCGAAAAAATGTTGAATCCGGGCCAGTATCGGCTAAAGGTGGAATCCGTGCGAGTACCGAAAAACTGTCCGGACCAGTTCGGAAAAATGGTAGAATGAGTGTGAGTGCCGGAAAATTGTTGAATCCGGGCTAGTATAGGCAAAAGGTGGAATCCGTGCGCGTATCGAAAAACTGTCCGGACCAGTACGGAAAATGGTAGAATGAGTGTGAGTACCGGAAAATTGTTGCATCCGGGCCAGTATCGGCAAAAGGTGGAATCCGTGCGAGTACCGAAAAACTGTCCGGACCAGTTCGGAAAAATGGTAGAATGAGTGTGAGTGCCGGAAAATTGTTGAATCCGGGCTAGTATAGGCAAAAGGTGGAATCCGTGCGCGTACCGAAAAACTGTCCGGACCAGTACGGAAAATGGTAGAATGAGTGTGAGTACCGGAAAATTGTTGCATCCGGGCCAGTATCGGCAAAAGGTGGAATCCGTGCGAGTACCGAAAAACTGTCCGGACCAGTTCGGAAAAATGGTAGAATCAGTGGGAGTGCCGGAAAATTGTTGAATCTGGGCCAGTATCGGCAAAAGGTGGAATCCGTGCGAGTACCGAAATACTGTCCGGACCAGTTCGGAAAAATGGTAGAATGAGTGTGAGTGCCGGAAAATTGTTGAATCCGGGCTAGTATAGGCAAAAGGTGGAATCCGTGCGCGTACCGAAAAACTGTCCGGACCAGTACGCAAAATGGTAGAATGAGTGTGAGTACCGGAAAATTGTTGAATCCGGGCCAGTATCGGCAAAAGGTGGAATCCGTGCGCGTACCGAAAAACTGTCCGGACCAGTTCGGAAAAATGGTAGAATCAGTGTGAGTGCCGAAAAATTGTTGAATCCGGGCCAGTATCGGCAAAAGGTGGAATCCGTGCGAGTACCGAAAAACTGTCCGGACCAGTTCGGAAAAATGGTAGAATCAGTGTGAGTGCCGAAAAATTGTTGAATCCGGGCCAGTATCGGCTAAAGGTGGAATCCGTGCGAGTACCGAAAAACTGTCCGGACCAGTTCGGAAAAATGGTAGAATGAGTGTGAGTGCCGGAAAATTGTTGAATCCGGGCTAGTATAGGCAAAAGGTGGAATCCGTGCGCGTACCGAAAAACTGTCCGGACCAGTACGGAAAATGGTAGAATGAGTGTGAGTACCGGAAAATTGTTGCATCCGGGCCAGTATCGGCAAAAGGTGGAATCCGTGCGAGTACCGAAAAACTGTCCGGACCAGTACGGAAAAATGGTAGAATCAGTGCGAGTACCGAAAAATTGTTAAATCCGGGCCAGTATCGGCAAAAGGTGGAATCCGTTCGAGTACCGAAAAACTGTCCGGACCAGTTCGGAAAAATGGTAGAATCAGTGTGAGTGCCGAAAAATTGTTGAATCCGGGACAGTATCGGCAAAACGTGGAATCCGTGCGAGTACCGAAAAACTGTCCGGACCAGTTCGGAAAAATGGTAGAATCAGTGGGAGTGCCGGAAAATTGTTGAATCCGGGCCAGTATCGGCAAAAGGTGGAATCCGTGCGAGTACCGAAATACTGTCCGGACCAGTTCGGAAAAATGGTAGAATGAGTGTGATAGCCGGAAAATTGTTGAATCCGGGCTAGTATAGGCAAAAGGTGGAATCCGTGCGCGTACCGAAAAACTGTCCGGACCAGTACGGAAAATGGTAGAATGAGTGTGAGTACCGGAAAATTGTTGAATCCGGGCCAGTATCGGCAAAAGGTGGAATCCGTGCGCGTACCGAAAAACTGTACGGACCAGTTCGGAAAAATGGTAGAATCAGTGTGAGTGCCGAAAAATTGTTGAATCCGGGCCAGTATCGGCAAAAGGTGGAATCCGTGCGAGTACCGAAAAACTGTCCGGACCAGTTCGGAAAAATGGTAGAATCAGTGTGAGTGCCGAAAAATTGTTGAATCCGGGCCAGTATCGGCAAAAGGTGGAATCCGTGCGCGTACCGAAAAACTGTCCGGACCAGTTCGGAAAAATGGTAGAATCAGTGTGAGTGCCGAAAAATTATTGAATCCGGGCCAGTGTCGGCAAAAGGTGGAATTCGTGCGAGTACCGAAAAACTGTCCGGACCAGTTCGGAAAAATGGTAGAATCAGTGTGAGTGCCGAAAAAATGTTGAATCCGGGCCAGTATCGGCTAAAGGTGGAATCCGTGCGAGTACCGAAAAACTGTCCGGACCAGTTCGGAAAAATGGTAGAATGAGTGTGAGTGCCGGAAAATTGTTGAATCCGGGCTAGTATAGGCAAAAGGTGGAATCCGTGCGCGTATCGAAAAACTGTCCGGACCAGTACGGAAAATGGTAGAATGAGTGTGAGTACCGGAAAATTGTTGCATCCGGGCCAGTATCGGCAAAAGGTGGAATCCGTGCGAGTACCGAAAAACTGTCCGGACCAGTTCGGAAAAATGGTAGAATGAGTGTGAGTGCCGGAAAATTGTTGAATCCGGGCTAGTATAGGCAAAAGGTGGAATCCGTGCGCGTACCGAAAAACTGTCCGGACCAGTACGGAAAATGGTAGAATGAGTGTGAGTACCGGAAAATTGTTGCATCCGGGCCAGTATCGGCAAAAGGTGGAATCCGTGCGAGTACCGAAAAACTGTCCGGACCAGTACGGAAAAATGGTAGAATCAGTGCGAGTACCGAAAAATTGTTAAATCCGGGCCAGTATCGGCAAAAGGTGGAATCCGTTCGAGTACCGAAAAACTGTCCGGACCAGTTCGGAAAAATGGTAGAATCAGTGTGAGTGCCGAAAAATTGTTGAATCCGGGACAGTATCGGCAAAAGGTGGAATCCGTGCGAGTACCGAAAAACTGTCCGGACCAGTTCGGAAAAATGGCAGAATCAGTGGGAGTGCCGGAAAATTGTTGAATCCGGGCCAGTATCGGCAAAAGGTGGAATCCGTGCGAGTACCGAAATACTGTCCGGACCAGTTCGGAAAAATGGTAGAATGAGTGTGATAGCCGGAAAATTGTTGAATCCGGGCTAGTATAGGCAAAAGGTGGAATCCGTGCGCGTACCGAAAAACTGTCCGGACCAGTACGGAAAATGGTAGAATGAGTGTGAGTACCGGAAAATTGTTGAATCCGGGCCAGTATCGGCAAAAGGTGGAATCCGTGCGCGTACCGAAAAACTGTCCGGACCAGTTCGGAAAAATGGTAGAATCAGTGTGAGTGCCGAAAAATTGTTGAATCCGGGCCAGTATCGGCAAAAGGTGGAATCCGTGCGAGTACCGAAAAACTGTCCGGACCAGTTCGGAAAAATGGTAGAATCAGTGTGAGTGCCGAAAAATTGTTGAATCCGGGCCAGTATCGGCAAAAGGTGGAATCCGTGCGCGTACCGAAAAACTGTCCGGACCAGTTCGGAAAAATGGTAGAATCAGTGTGAGTGCCGAAAAATTATTGAATCCGGGCCAGTGTCGGCAAAAGGTGGAATTCGTGCGAGTACCGAAAAACTGTCCGGACCAGTTCGGAAAATTGGTAGAATCAGTGTGAGTGCCGAAAAAATGTTGAATCCGGGCCAGTATCGGCTAAAGGTGGAATCCGTGCGAGTACCGAAAAACTGTCCGGACCAGTTCGGAAAAATGGTAGAATGAGTGTGAGTGCCGGAAAATTGTTGAATCCGGGCTAGTATAGGCAAAAGGTGGAATCCGTGCGCGTATCGAAAAACTGTCCGGACCAGTACGGAAAATGGTAGAATGAGTGTGAGTACCGGAAAATTGTTGTATCCGGGCCAGTATCGGCAAAAGGTGGAATCCGTGCGAGTACCGAAAAACTGTCCGGACCAGTTCGGAAAAATGGTAGAATGAGTGTGAGTGCCGGAAAATTGTTGAATCCGGGCTAGTATAGGCAAAAGGTGGAATCCGTGCGCGTACCGAAAAACTGTCCGGACCAGTACGGAAAATGGTAGAATGAGTGTGAGTACCGGAAAATTGTTGCATCCGGGCCAGTATCGGCAAAAGGTGGAATCCGTGCGAGTACCGAAAAACTGTCCGGACCAGTACGGAAAAATGGTAGAATCAGTGTGAGTACCGAAAAATTGTTAAATCCGGGCCAGTATCGGCAAAAGGTGGAATCCGTTCGAGTACCGAAAAACTGTCCGGACCAGTTCGGAAAAATGGTAGAATGAGTGTGAGTGCCGAAAAATTGTTGAATCCGGGACAGTATCGGCAAAAGGTGGAATCCGTGCAAGTACCGAAAAACTGTCCGGACCAGTTCGGAAAAATGGTAGAATCAGTGGGAGTGCCGGAAAATTGTTGAATCCGGGCCAGTATCGGCAAAAGGTGGAATCCGTGCGAGTACCGAAAAACTGTCCGGACCCGTTCGGAAAAATGGTAGAATCAGTGGGAGTGCCGGAAAATTGTTGAATCCGGGCCAGTATCGGCAAAAGGTGGAATCCGTGCGAGTACCGAAATACTGTCCGGACCAGTTCGGAAAAATGGTAGAATGAGTGTGATAGCCGGAAAATTGTTGAATCCGGGCTAGTATAGGCAAAAGGTGGAATCCGTGCGCGTACCGAAAAACTGTCCGGACCAGTACGGAAAAATGGTAGAATCAGTGTGAGTGCCGAAAAATTGTTGAATCCGGGCCAGTATCGGCAAAAGGTGGAATCCGTGCGCGTACCGAAAAACTGTCCGGACCAGTTCGGAAAAATGGTAGAATCAGTGTGAGTGCCGAAAAATTATTGAATCCGGGCCAGTGTCGGCAAAAGGTGGAATTCGTGCGAGTACCGAAAAACTGTCCGGACCAGTTCGAAAAAATGGTAGAATCAGTGTGAGTGCCGAAAAAATGTTGAATCCGGGCCAGTATCGGCTAAAGGTGGAATCCGTGCGAGTACCGAAAAACTGTCCGGACCAGTTCGGAAAAATGGTAGAATGAGTGTGAGTGCCGGAAAATTGTTGAATCCGGGCTAGTATAGGCAAAAGGTGGAATCCGTGCGCGTACCGAAAAACTGTCCGGACCAGTACGGAAAATGGTAGAATGAGTGTGAGTACCGGAAAATTGCTGCATCCGGGCCAGTATCGGCAAAAGGTGGAATCCGTGCGAGTACCGAAAAACTGTCCGGACCAGTACGGAAAAATGGTAGAATCAGTGCAAGTACCGAAAAATTGTTGAATCCGGGCCAGTATCGGCAAAAGGTGGAATCCGTGCGAGTACCGAAAAACTGTCCGGACCAGTTCGGAAAAATGGTAGAATCAGTGGGAGTGCCGGAAAATTGTTGAATCCGGGCCAGTATAGGCAAAAGGTGGAATCCGTGCGCGTACCGAAAAACTGTCCGGACCAGTTCGGAAAAATGGTAGAATCAGTGTGAGTGCCGAAAATTTGTTGAATCCGGGCCAGTATCGGCAAAAGGTGGAATCCGTGCGAGTACCGAAAAACTGTCCGGACCAGTTCGGAAAAATGGTAGAATGAGTGTGAGTGCCGGAAAATTGTTGAATCCGGGCCAGTATAGGCAAAAGGTGGAATCCGTGCGAGTACCGAAAAACTGTCCGGACCAGTTCGGAAAAATGGTAGAATCAGTGTGAGTGCCGAAAAATTCTTGAATCCGGGCCAGTATCGGCAAAAGGTGGAATCTGTGCGAGTACCGAAAAACTGTCCGGACCAGTTCCGAAAAATGGTAGAATGAGTGTGAGTGCCGGAAAATTGTTGAATCCGGGCCAGTATAGGCAAAAGGTGGAATCCGTGCGCGTATCGAAAAACTGTCCGGACCAGTTCGGAAAAATGGTAGAATCAGTGTGAGTGCCGAAAAATTGTTGAATCCGGGCCAGTATCGGCAAAAGGTGGAATCCGTGCGAGTACCGAAAAACTGTCCGGACCAGTTCGGAAAAATGGTAGAATCAGTGTGAGTGCCGAAAAATTGTTGAATCCGGGCCAGTATCAGCAAAAGGTGGAATCCGTGCGAGTACCGAAAAACTGTCCGGACCAGTTCGGAAAAATGGTAGAATGAGTGTGAGTGCTGGAAAATTGTTGAATCCGGGCTAGTATAGGCAAAAGGTGGAATCCGTGCGCGTACCGAAAAACTGTCCAGACCAGTACGAAAAATGGTAGAATGAGTGGGAGTACCGGAAAATTGTTGCATCCGGGCCAGTATCGGCAAAAGGTGGAATCCGTGCGAGTACCGAAAAACTGTCCGGACCAGTACGGAAAAATGGTAGAATCAGTGCGAGTACCGAAAAATTATTGAATCCGGGCCAGTATCGGCAAAAGGTGGAATCCGTGCGAGTACCGAAACACTGTCCGGACCAGTACGGAAAAATGGTAGAATCAGTGTGAGTACCGAAAAATTGTTGAATCCGGGCCAGTATCGGCAAAAGGTGGAATCCGTGCGCGTACCGAAAAACTGTCCGGACCAGTTCGGAAAAATGGTAGAATCAGTGTGAGTGCCGAAAAATTGTTGAATCCGGGCCAGTATCGGCAAAAGGTGGAATTCGTGCGAGTACCGAAAAACTGTCCGGACCAGTTCGGAAAAATGGTAGAATCAGTGTGAGTGCCGAAAAATTGTTGAATCCGGGCCAGTATCGGCTAAAGGTGGAATCCGTGCGAGTACCGAAAAACTGTCCGGACCAGTTCGGAAAAATGGTAGAATGAGTGTGAGTGCCGGAAAATTGTTGAATCCGGGCTAGTATAGGCAAAAGGTGGAATCCGTGCGCGTACCGAAAAACTGTCCGGACCAGTACGGAAAATGGTAGAATGAGTGTGAGTACCGGAAAATTGTTGCATCCGAGCCAGTATCGGCAAAAGGTGGAATCCGTGCGAGTACCGAAAAACTGTCCGGACCAGTACGGAAAAATGGTAGAATCAGTGCGAGTACCGAAAAATTGTTAAATCCGGGCCAGTATCGGCAAAAGGTGGAATCCGTTCAAGTACCGAAAAACTGTCCGGACCAGTTCGGAAAAATGGTAGAATCAGTGTGAGTGCCGAAAAATTGTTGAATCCGGGACAGTATCGGCAAAAGGTGGAATCCGTGCGAGTACCGAAAAACTGTCCGGACCAGTTCGGAAAAATGGTAGAATCAGTGGGAGTGCCGGAAAATTGTTGAATCCGGGCCAGTATCGGCAAAAGGTGGAATCCGTGCGAGTACCGAAATACTGTCCGGACCAGTTCGGAAAAATGGTAGAATGAGTGTGATAGCCGGAAAATTGTTGAATCCGGGCTAGTATAGGCAAAAGGTGGAATCCGTGCGCGTACCGAAAAACTGTCCGGACCAGTACGGAAAATGGTAGAATGAGTGTGAGTACCGGAAAATTGTTGAATCCGGGCCAGTATCGGCAAAAGGTGGAATCCGTGCGCGTACCGAAAAACTGTCCGGACCAGTTCGGAAAAATGGTAGAATCAGTGTGAGTGCCGAAAAATTGTTGAATCCGGGCCAGTATCGGCAAAAGGTGGAATCCGTGCGAGTACCGAAAAACTGTCCGGACCAGTTCGGAAAAATGGTAGAATCAGTGTGAGTGCCGAAAAATTGTTGAATCCGGGCCAGTATCGGCAAAAGGTGGAATTCGTGCGAGTACCGAAAAACTGTCCGGACCAGTTCGGAAAAATGGTAGAATGAGTGTGAGTGCCGGAAAATTGTTGAATCCGGGCCAGTATAGGCAAAAGGTGGAATCCGTGCGAGTACCGAAAAACTGTCCGGACCAGTTCGGAAAAATGGTAGAATCAGTGTGAGTGCCGAAAAATTCTTGAATCCGGGCCAGTATCGGCAAAAGGTGGAATCTGTGCGAGTACCGAAAAACTGTCCGGACCAGTTCCGAAAAATGGTAGAATGAGTGTGAGTGCCGGAAAATTGTTGAATCCGGGCCAGTATAGGCAAAAGGTGGAATCCGTGCGCGTATCGAAAAACTGTCCGGACCAGTTCGGAAAAATGGTAGAATCAGTGTGAGTGCCGAAAAATTGTTGAATCCGGGCCAGTATCGGCAAAAGGTGGAATCCGTGCGAGTACCGAAAAACTGTCCGGACCAGTTCGGAAAAATGGTAGAATCAGTGTGAGTGCCGAAAAATTGTTGAATCCGGGCCAGTATCAGCAAAAGGTGGAATCCGTGCGAGTACCGAAAAACTGTCCGGACCAGTTCGGAAAAATGGTAGAATGAGTGTGAGTGCTGGAAAATTGTTGAATCCGGGCTAGTATAGGCAAAAGGTGGAATCCGTGCGCGTACCGAAAAACTGTCCAGACCAGTACGAAAAATGGTAGAATGAGTGGGAGTACCGGAAAATTGTTGCATCCGGGCCAGTATCGGCAAAAGGTGGAATCCGTGCGAGTACCGAAAAACTGTCCGGACCAGTACGGAAAAATGGTAGAATCAGTGCGAGTACCGAAAAATTATTGAATCCGGGCCAGTATCGGCAAAAGGTGGAATCCGTGCGAGTACCGAAACACTGTCCGGACCAGTACGGAAAAATGGTAGAATCAGTGTGAGTACCGAAAAATTGTTGAATCCGGGCCAGTATCGGCAAAAGGTGGAATCCGTGCGCGTACCGAAAAACTGTCCGGACCAGTTCGGAAAAATGGTAGAATCAGTGTGAGTGCCGAAAAATTGTTGAATCCGGGCCAGTATCGGCAAAAGGTGGAATTCGTGCGAGTACCGAAAAACTGTCCGGACCAGTTCGGAAAAATGGTAGAATCAGTGTGAGTGCCGAAAAATTGTTGAATCCGGGCCAGTATCGGCTAAAGGTGGAATCCGTGCGAGTACCGAAAAACTGTCCGGACCAGTTCGGAAAAATGGTAGAATGAGTGTGAGTGCCGGAAAATTGTTGAATCCGGGCTAGTATAGGCAAAAGGTGGAATCCGTGCGCGTACCGAAAAACTGTCCGGACCAGTACGGAAAATGGTAGAATGAGTGTGAGTACCGGAAAATTGTTGCATCCGGGCCAGTATCGGCAAAAGGTGGAATCCGTGCGAGTACCAAAAAACTGTCCGGACCAGTACGGAAAAATGGTAGAATCAGTGCGAGTACCGAAAAATTGTTAAATCCGGGCCAGTATCGGCAAAAGGTGGAATCCGTTCAAGTACCGAAAAACTGTCCGGACCAGTTCGGAAAAATGGTAGAATCAGTGTGAGTGCCGAAAAATTGTTGAATCCGGGACAGTATCGGCAAAAGGTGGAATCCGTGCGAGTACCGAAAAACTGTCCGGACCAGTTCGGAAAAATGGTAGAATCAGTGGGAGTGCCGGAAAATTGTTGAATCCGGGCCAGTATCGGCAAAAGGTGGAATCCGTGCGAGTACCGAAATACTGTCCGGACCAGTTCGGAAAAATGGTAGAATGAGTGTGATAGCCGGAAAATTGTTGAATCCGGGCTAGTATAGGCAAAAGGTGGAATCCGTGCGCGTACCGAAAAACTGTCCGGACCAGTACGGAAAATGGTAGAATGAGTGTGAGTACCGGAAAATTGTTGAATCCGGGCCAGTATCGGCAAAAGGTGGAATCCGTGCGCGTACCGAAAAACTGTCCGGACCAGTTCGGAAAAATGGTAGAATCAGTGTGAGTGCCGAAAAATTGTTGAATCCGGGCCAGTATCGGCAAAAGGTGGAATCCGTGCGAGTACCGAAAAACTGTCCGGACCAGTTCGGAAAAATGGTAGAATCAGTGTGAGTGCCGAAAAATTGTTGAATCCGGGCCAGTATCGGCAAAAGGTGGAATTCGTGCGAGTACCGAAAAACTGTCCGGACCAGTTCGGAAAAATGGTAGAATGAGTGTGAGTGCCGGAAAATTGTTGAATCCGGGCCAGTATAGGCAAAAGGTGGAATCCGTGCGAGTACCGAAAAACTGTCCGGACCAGTTCGGAAAAATGTTAGAATCAGTGTGAGTGCCGAAAAATTCTTGAATCCGGGCCAGTATCGGCAAAAGGTGGAATCTGTGCGAGTACCGAAAAACTGTCCGGACCAGTTCCGAAAAATGGTAGAATGAGTGTGAGTGCCGGAAAATTGTTGAATCCGGGCCAGTATAGGCAAAAGGTGGAATCCGTGCGCGTATCGAAAAACTGTCCGGACCAGTTCGGAAAAATGGTAGAATCAGTGTGAGTGCCGAAAAATTGTTGAATCCGGGCCAGTATCGGCAAAAGGTGGAATCCGTGCGAGTACCGAAAAACTGTCCGGACCAGTACGGAAAAATGGTAGAATCAGTGCGAGTACCGAAAAATTGTTGAATCCGGGCCAGTATCGGCAAAAGGTGGAATCCGTGCGAGTACCGAAAAACTCTCCGGACCAGTTCGGAAAAATAGTAGAATCAGTGGGAGTGCCGGAAAATTGTTGAATCCGGGCCAGTATAGGCAAAAGGTGGAATCCGTGCGCGTACCGAAAAACTGTCCAGACCAGTTCGGAAAAATGGTAGAATCAGTGTGAGTGCCGAAAAATTGTTGAATCCGGGCCAGTATCGGAAAAAGGTGGAATCCGTGCGAGTACCGAAAAACTGTCCGGACCAGTTCGGAAAAATGGTAGAATGAGTGTGAGTGCCGGAAAATTGTTGAATCCGGGCCAGTATAGGCAAAAGGTGGAATCCGTGCGCGTACCGAAAAACTGTCCGGACCAGTTCGGAAAAATGGTAGAATCAGTGTGAGTGCCGAAAAATTGTTGAATCCGGGCCAGTATCGGCAAAAGGTGGAATCCGTGCGAGTACCGAAAAACTGTCCGGACCAGTTCCGAAAAATGGTAGAATGAGTGTGAGTGCCGGAAAATTGTTGAATCCGGGCCAGTATAGGCAAAAGGTGGAATCCGTGCGCGTATCGAAAAACTGTCCGGACCAGTTCGGAAAAATGGTAGAATCAGTGTGAGTGCCGAAAAATTGTTGAATCCGGGCCAGTATCGGCAAAAGGTGGAATCCGTGCGAGTACCGAAAAACTGTCCGGACCAGTTCGGAAAAATGGTAGAATCAGTGTGAGTGCCGAAAAATTGTTGAATCCGGGCCAGTATCAGCAAAAGGTGGAATCCGTGCGAGTACCGAAAAACTGTCCGGACCAGTTCGGAAAAATGGTAGAATGAGTGTGAGTGCCGGAAAATTGTTGAATCCGGGCTAGTATAGGCAAAAGGTGGAATCCGTGCGCGTACCGAAAAACTGTCCAGACCAGTACGAAAAATGGTAGAATGAGTGGGAGTACCGGAAAATTGTTGCATCCGGGCCAGTATCGGCAAAAGTTGGAATCCGTGCGAGTACCGAAAAACTGTCCGGACCAGTACGGAAAAATGGTAGAATCAGTGCGAGTACCGAAAAATTGTTAAATCCGGGCCAGTATCGGCAAAAGGTGGAATCCGTTCAAGTACCGAAAAACTGTCCGGACCAGTTCGGAAAAATGGTAGAATCAGTGTGAGTGCCGAAAAATTGTTGAATCCGGGACAGTATCGGCAAAAGGTGGAATCCGTGCGAGTACCGAAAAACTGTCCGGACCAGTTCGGAAAAATGGTAGAATCAGTGGGAGTGCCGGAAAATTGTTGAATCCGGGCCAGTATCGGCAAAAGGTGGAATCCGTGCGAGTACCGAAATACTGTCCGGACCAGTTCGGAAAAATGGTAGAATGAGTGTGATAGCCGGAAAATTGTTGAATCCGGGCTAGTATAGGCAAAAGGTGGAATCCGTGCGCGTACCGAAAAACTGTCCGGACCAGTACGGAAAATGGTAGAATGAGTGTGAGTACCGGAAAATTGTTGAATCCGGGCCAGTATCGGCAAAAGGTGGAATCCGTGCGCGTACCGAAAAACTGTCCGGACCAGTTCGGAAAAATGGTAGAATCAGTGTGAGTGCCGAAAAATTGTTGAATCCGGGCCAGTATCGGCAAAAGGTGGAATCCGTGCGAGTACCGAAAAACTGTCCGGACCAGTTCGGAAAAATGGTAGAATCAGTGTGAGTGCCGAAAAATTGTTGAATCCGGGCCAGTATCGGCAAAAGGTGGAATTCGTGCGAGTACCGAAAAACTGTCCGGACCAGTTCGGAAAAATGGTAGAATGAGTGTGAGTGCCGGAAAATTGTTGAATCCGGGCCAGTATAGGCAAAAGGTGGAATCCGTGCGAGTACCGAAAAACTGTCCGGACCAGTTCGGAAAAATGGTAGAATCAGTGTGAGTGCCGAAAAATTCTTGAATCCGGGCCAGTATCGGCAAAAGGTGGAATCTGTGCGAGTACCGAAAAACTGTCCGGACCAGTTCCGAAAAATGGTAGAATGAGTGTGAGTGCCGGAAAATTGTTGAATCCGGGCCAGTATAGGCAAAAGGTGGAATCCGTGCGCGTATCGAAAAACTGTCCGGACCAGTTCGGAAAAATGGTAGAATCAGTGTGAGTGCCGAAAAATTGTTGAATCCGGGCCAGTATCGGCAAAAGGTGGAATCCGTGCGAGTACCGAAAAACTGTCCGGACCAGTACGGAAAAATGGTAGAATCAGTGCGAGTACCGAAAAATTGTTGAATCCGGGCCAGTATCGGCAAAAGGTGGAATCCGTGCGAGTACCGAAAAACTCTCCGGACCAGTTCGGAAAAATAGTAGAATCAGTGGGAGTGCCGGAAAATTGTTGAATCCGGGCCAGTATAGGCAAAAGGTGGAATCCGTGCGCGTACCGAAAAACTGTCCAGACCAGTTCGGAAAAATGGTAGAATCAGTGTGAGTGCCGAAAAATTGTTGAATCCGGGCCAGTATCGGAAAAAGGTGGAATCCGTGCGAGTACCGAAAAACTGTCCGGACCAGTTCGGAAAAATGGTAGAATGAGTGTGAGTGCCGGAAAATTGTTGAATCCGGGCCAGTATAGGCAAAAGGTGGAATCCGTGCGCGTACCGAAAAACTGTCCGGACCAGTTCGGAAAAATGGTAGAATCAGTGTGAGTGCCGAAAAATTGTTGAATCCGGGCCAGTATCGGCAAAAGGTGGAATCCGTGCGAGTACCGAAAAACTGTCCGGACCAGTTCCGAAAAATGGTAGAATGAGTGTGAGTGCCGGAAAATTGTTGAATCCGGGCCAGTATAGGCAAAAGGTGGAATCCGTGCGCGTATCGAAAAACTGTCCGGACCAGTTCGGAAAAATGGTAGAATCAGTGTGAGTGCCGAAAAATTGTTGAATCCGGGCCAGTATCGGCAAAAGGTGGAATCCGTGCGAGTACCGAAAAACTGTCCGGACCAGTTCGGAAAAATGGTAGAATCAGTGTGAGTGCCGAAAAATTGTTGAATCCGGGCCAGTATCGGCAAAAGGTGGAATCCGTGCGAGTACCGAAAAACTGTCCGGACCAGTTCGGAAAAATGGTAGAATGAGTGTGAGTGCCGGAAAATTGTTGAATCCGGGCTAGTATAGGCAAAAGGTGGAATCCGTGCGCGTACCGAAAAACTGTCCAGACCAGTACGAAAAATGGTAGAATGAGTGGGAGTACCGGAAAATTGTTGCATCCGGGCCAGTATCGGCAAAAGTTGGAATCCGTGCGAGTACCGAAAAACTGTCCGGACCAGTACGGAAAAATGGTAGAATCAGTGCGAGTACTGAAAAATTATTGAATCCGGGCCAGTATCGGCAAAAGGTGGAATCCGTGCGAGTACCGAAACAATGTCCGGACCAGTACGGAAAAATGGTAGAATCAGTGTGAGTACCGAAAAATTGTTGAATCCGGGCCAGTATCGGCAAAAGGTGGAATCCGTGCGCGTACCGAAAAACTGTCCGGACCAGTTCGGAAAAATGGTAGAATCAGTGTGAGTGCCGAAAAATTGTTGAATCCGGGCCAGTATCGGCAAAAGGTGGAATTCGTGCGAGTACCGAAAAACTGTCCGGACCAGTTCGGAAAAATGGTAGAATCAGTGTGAGTGCCGAAAAATTGTTGAATCCGGGCCAGTATCGGCTAAAGGTGGAATCCGTGCGAGTACCGAAAAACTGTCCGGACCAGTTCGGAAAAATGGTAGAATGAGTGTGAGTGCCGGAAAATTGTTGAATCCGGGCTAGTATAGGCAAAAGGTGGAATCCGTGCGAGTACCGAAAAACTGTCCGGACCAGTACGGAAAATGGTAGAATGAGTGTGAGTACCGGAAAATTGTTGCATCCGGGCCAGTATCGGCAAAAGGTGGAATCCGTGCGAGTACCGAAAAACTGTCCGGACCAGTACGGAAAAATGGTAGAATCAGTGCGAGTACCGAAAAATTGTTAAATCCGGGCCAGTATCGGCAAAAGGTGGAATCCGTGCGAGTACCGAAAAACTGTCCGGACCAGTTCGGAAAAATGGTAGAATCAGTGTGAGTCCCGAAAAATTGTTGAATCCGGGACAGTATCGGCAAAAGGTGGAATCCGTGCGAGTACCGAAAAACTGTCCGGACCAGTTCGGAAAAATGGTAGAATCAGTGGGAGTGCCGGAAAATTGTTGAATCCGGGCCAGTATCGGCAAAAGGTGGAATCCGTGCGAGTACCGAAATACTGTCCGGACCAGTTCGGAAAAATGGTAGAATGAGTGTGATAGCCGGAAAATTGTTGAATCCGGGCTAGTATAGGCAAAAGGTGGAATCCGTGCGCGTACCGAAAAACTGTCCGGACCAGTACGGAAAATGGTAGAATGAGTGTGAGTACCGGAAAATTGTTGAATCCGGGCCAGTATCGGCAAAAGGTGGAATCCGTGCGCGTACCGAAAAACTGTCCGGACCAGTTCGGAAAAATGGTAGAATCAGTGTGAGTGCCGAAAAATTGTTGAATCCGGGCCAGTATCGGCAAAAGGTGGAATCCGTGCGAGTACCGAAAAACTGTCCGGACCAGTTCGGAAAAATGGTAGAATCAGTGGGAGTGCCGAAAAATTGTTGAATCCGGGCCAGTATCGGCTAAAGGTGGAATCCGTGCGAGTACCGAAAAACTGTCCGGACCAGTTCGGAAAAATGGTAGAATGAGTGTGAGTGCCGGAAAATTGTTGAATCCGGGCCAGTATAGGCAAAAGGTGGAATCCGTGCGCGTACCGAAAAACTGTCCGGACCAGTTCGGAAAAATGGTAGAATCAGTGTGAGTGCCGAAAAATTGTTGAATCCGGGCCAGTATCGGCAAAAGGTGGAATCCGTGCGAGTACCGAAAAACTGTCCGGACCAGTTCGGAAAAATGGTAGAATCAGTGTGAGTGCCGAAAAATTGTTGAATCCGGGCCAGTATCGGCAAAAGCTGGAATCCGTGCGAGTACCGAAAAACTGTCCGGACCAGTTCGGAAAAATGGTAGAATGAGTGTGAGTGCCGGAAAATTGTTGAATCCGGGCTAGTATAGGCAAAAGGTGGAATCCGTGCGCGTACCGAAAAACTGTCCGGACCAGCACGAAAAATGGTAGAATGAGTGGGAGTACCGGAAAATTGTTGCATCCGGGCCAGTATCGGCAAAAGGTGGAATCCGTGCGAGTACCGAAAAACTGTCCGGACTAGTACGGAAAAATGGTAGAATCAGTGCGAGTACCGAAAAATTGTTGAATCCGAGCCAGTATCGGCAAAAGGTGGAATCCGTGCGAGTACCGAAACACTGTCAGGACCAGTACGGAAAAATGGTAGAATCAGTGTGAGTACCGAAAAATTGTTGAATCCGGGCCAGTATCGGCAAAAGGTGGAATCCGTGCGCGTACCGAAAAACTGTACGGACCAGTTCGGAAAAATGGTAGAATCAGTGTGAGTGCCGAAAAATTATTGAATCCGGGCCAGTGTCGGCAAAAGGTGGAATTCGTGCGAGTACCGAAAAACTGTCCGGACCAGTTCGGAAAAATGGTAGAATCAGTGTGAGTGCCGAAAAAATGTTGAATCCGGGCCAGTATCGGCTAAAGGTGGAATCCGTGCGAGTACCGAAAAACTGTCCGGACCAGTTCGGAAAAATGGTAGAATGAGTGTGAGTGCCGGAAAATTGTTGAATCCGGGCTAGTATAGGCAAAAGGTGGAATCCGTGCGAGTACCGAAATACTGTCCGGACCAGTTCGGAAAAATGGTAGAATGAGTGTGATATCCGGAAAATTGTTGAATCCGGGCTAGTATAGGCAAAAGGTGGAATCCGTGCGCGTACCGAAAAACTGTCCGGACCAGTACGGAAAATGGTAGAATGAGTGTGAGTACCGGAAAATTGTTGCATCCGGGCCAGTATCGGCAAAAGGTGGAATCCGTGCGCGTACCGAAAAACTGTCCGGACCAGTTCGGAAAAATGGTAGAATCAGTCTGAGTGCCGAAAAATTGTTGAATCCGGGCCAGTATAGGCAAAAGGTGCAATCCGTGCGAGTACCGAAAAACTGTCCGGACCAGTACGAAAAAATGGTAGAATCAGTGGGAGTGCCGGAAAATTGTTGAATCCGGGCCAGTATCTGCAAAAGGTGGAATCCGTGGGAGTACCGAAAAACTGTCCGGACCAGTTCGGAAAAATGGTAGAATGAGTGTGATAGCCGGAAAATTGTTGAATCCAGGCCAGTATCGGCAAAAGGTGGAATCCGTGCGAGTACCGAAAAACTGTCCGGACCAGTTCGGAAAAATGGAAGAATCGGTGTGAGTGCCGGAAAATTGTTGAATCCGGGCCAGTATCGGCAAAAGGTTGAATCCGTGCGAGTACCGAAAAACTGTCCGGACCAGTTCGAAAAAATGGTAGAATGAGTGTGAGTGCCGGAAAATTGTTGAATCCGGGCCAATATAGGCAAAAGGTGGAATCCGTGCGAGTACCGAAAAACTGTCCAGACTAGTTCGAAAAAATGGTAGAATCAGTGTGAGTGCCGGAAAATTGTTGAATCTTGGCCAGTATAGGCAAAAGGTGCAATCCGTGAGAGTACCGAAAAACTGTCCGGACCAGTTCGGAAAAATGGTAGAATCAGTGTGAGTGCCGGAAAATTGTTGAATCCGGGCAAGTATAGGCAAAAGGTGGAATCCGTGCGAGTACCGAAAAATTGTCCGGACCAGTTCGGAAAAATGGTAGAATGAGTGTGATAGCCGGAAAATTCTTGAATCCGGGCCAGTATCGGCAAAAGGTGGAATCCGTGCGAGTACCGAAAAACTGTCCGGACCAGTTCGGAAAAATGGTAGAATGAGTGTGAGTGCCGAAAAATTGTTGAATCCGGGCCAATATAGGCAAAAGGTGGAATCCGTGCGAGTACTGAAAAACTGTCCAGACTAGTTCGAAAAAATGGTAGAATCAGTGTGAGTGCCGGAAAATTGTTGAATCCGGGCCAGTATAGGCAAAAGGTGCAATCCGTGCGAGTACCGAAAAACTGTCCGGACCAGTACGAAAAAATGGTAGAATCAGTGGGAGTGCCGGAAAATTGTTGAATCCGGGCCAGTATCGGCAAAAGGTGGAATCCGTGGGAGTACCGAAAAACTGTCCGGACCAGTTCGGAAAAATGGTAGAATGAGTGTGATAGCCGGAAAATTGTTGAATCCGGGCCAGTATCGGCAAAAGGTGGAATCCGTGCGAGTACCGAAAAACTGTCCAGACTAGTTCGAAAAAATGGTAGAATCAGTGTGAGTGCCGACAAATTGTTGAATCCGGGCCAGTATAGGCAAAAGGTGCAATCCGTGCGAGTACCGAAAAACTGTCCGGACCAGTACGGAAAAATGGTAGAATCAGTGTGAGTGCCGGAAAAATGTTGAATCCGGGCCAGTATAGGCAAAAGGTGGAATCCGTCTGCGTACCGTAAAACTGCCCGGACCAGTACGGAAAATGGTAGAATGAGTGTGAGTACCGGAAAATTGTTGCATCCGGGCCAGTATCGGCAAAAGGTGGAATCCGTGCGAGTACCGAAAAACTGTCCGGACCAGTACGGAAAAATGGTAGAATCAGTGCGAGTACCGAAAAATTGTTGAATCCGGGCCAGTATCGGCAAAAGGTGGAATCCGTGCGAGTACCGAGAAACTGTCCGGACCAGTTCGAAAAAATGGTAGAATGAGTGTGATAGCCGGATAATTGTTGAATCCAGCCCAGTATCGGCAAAAGGTGGAATCCGTGCGAGTACCGAAAAACTGTCCGGACCAGTTCGAAAAAATGGAAGAATGAGTGTGAGTGCCGAAAAATTGTTGAATCCGGGCTAGTATAGGCAAAAGGTGGAATCCGTGCGAGTACCGAAAAACAATCCGGACCAGTTCGGAAAAATGGTAGAATCAGTGGGAGTGCCGGAAAATTGTTGAATCCGGGCCAGTATCGGCAAAAGGTGGAATCCGTGCGAGTACCGAAAAACTGTCCGGACCAGTTCGGAAAAATGGTAGAATGAGTGTGAGTGCCGGAAAATTGTTGAATCCGGGCAAGTATAGGCAAAAGGTGGAATCCGTGCGAGTACCGAAAAATTGTCCGGACCAGTTCGCAAAAATGGTAGAATGAGTGTGATAGCCGGAAAATTGTTGAATCCGGGCCAGTATCGGCAAAAGGTGGAATCCGTGCGAGTACCGAAAAACTGTCCGGACCAGTTCGAAAAAATGGTAGAATGAGTGTGAGTGCCGGAAAATTGTTGAATCCGGGCCAATATAGGCAAAAGGTGGAATCCGTGCGAGTACCGAAAAACTGTCCCGACTAGTTCGAAAAAATGGTAGAATCAGTGTGAGTGCCGGAAAATTGTTGAATCTTGGCCAGTATAGGCAAAAGGTGCAATCCGTGAGAGTACCGAAAAACTGTCCGGACCAGTTCGGAAAAATGGTAGAATCAGTGTGAGTGCCGGAAAATTGTTCAATCCTGGCAAGTATAGGCAAAAGGTGGAATCCGTGCGAGTACCGAAAAACTGTCCGGACCAGTTCGGAAAAATGGTAGAATGAGTGTGAGTGCCGAAAAATTGTTGAATCCGGGCCAATATAGGCAAAAGGTGGAATCCGTGCGAGTACTGAAAAACTGTCCAGACTAGTTCGAAAAAATGGTAGAATCAGTGTGAGTGCCGGAAAATTGTTGAATCCGGGCCAGTATAGGCAAAAGGTGCAATCCGTGCGAGTACCGAAAAACTGTCCGGACCAGTTCGGAAAAATGGTAGAATCAGTGTGAGTGCCGGAAAATTGTTCAATCCTGGCAAGTATAGGCAAAAGGTGGAATCCGTGCGAGTACCGAAAAACTGTCCGGACCAGTTCGGAAAAATGGTAGAATGAGTGTGAGTGCCGAAAAATTGTTGAATCCGGGCCAATATAGGCAAAAGGTGGAATCCGTGCGAGTACTGAAAAACTGTCCAGACTAGTTCGAAAAAATGGTAGAATCAGTGTGAGTGCCGGAAAATTGTTGAATCCGGGCCAGTATAGGCAAAAGGTGCAATCCGTGCGAGTACCGAAAAACTGTCCGGACCAGTACGAAAAAATGGTAGAATCAGTGGGAGTGCCGGAAAATTGTTGAATCCGGGCCAGTATCGGCAAAAGGTGGAATCCGTGGGAGTACCGAAAAACTGTCCGGACCAGTTCGGAAAAATGGTAGAATCAGTGTGAGTGCCGGAAAATTGTTGAATCCGGGCCAGTATCGGCAAAAGGTGGAATCCGTGCGAGTACCGAAAAACTGTCCGGACCAGTACGGAAAAATGGTAGAATCAGTGTGAGTGCCGGAAAATTGTTGAATCCGGGCCAGTATAGGCAAAAGGTGGAATCCGTGCGAGTACCGAAAAATTGTCCGGACCAGTTCGGAAAAATGGTAGAATGAGTGTGATAGCCGGAAAATTGTTGAATCCGGGCCAGTATCGGCAAAAGGTGGAATCCGTGCGAGTACCGAAAAACTGTCCGGACCAGTTCGGAAAAATGGAAGAATGAGTGTGAGTGCCGAAAAATTGTTGAATCCGGGCCAGTATAGGCAAAAGGTGGAATCCGTGCGAGTACCGAAAAACAATCCGGACCAGTTCGGAAAAATGGTAGAATCAGTGCGAGTGCCGGAAAATTGTTGAATCCGGGCCAGTATAGGCAAAAGGTGGAATCCGTGCGAGTACCGAAAAACTGTCCGGACCAGTACGGAAAAATGGTAGAATGAGTGTGATAGCCGGAAAATTGTTGAATCCGGGCCAGTATCGGCAAAAGGTGGAATCCGTGCGAGTACCGAAAAACTGTCCGGACCAGTTCGGAAAAATGGTAGAATCAGTGTGAGTGCCGGAAAATTGTTGAATCCGGGCCAGTATCGGCAAAAGGTGGAATCCGTGCGAGTACCGAAATACTGTCCAGACCTGTACGGAAAAATGGTAGAATCAGTGTAAGTACCGAAAAATTGTTGAATCCGGGCCAGTATCGGCATAAGGTGGAATCCGTGCGCGTACCGAAAAACTGTCCGGACCAGTACGCAGAAATGGTAGAATCAGTGCGAGTACCGAAAAATTGTTGAATCCGGTCGAGTACCGAGAAAAGGTGGAATTCCTTCGAGTAGCGAAAACTGTCCGGACCAGTACGGAAAATGGTAGAATGAGTGTGAGTACCGGAAAATTGTTGCATCCGGGCCAGTATCGGCAAAAGGTGGAATCCGTGCGAGTACCGAAAATTTGTCCGGACCAGTACGGAAAAATGGTAGAATCAGTGCGAGTACCGAAAAATTGTTGAATCCGGGCCAGTATCGGCAAAAGGTGGAATCCGCTGGAGTACCGAAAAACTGTCCGGACCAGTTCGGAAAAATGGTAGAATGAGTGTGATAGCCGGAAAATTGTTGAATCCGGGCCAGTATCGGCAAAAGGTGGAATCCGTGCGAGTACCGAAAAACTGTCCAGACTAGTTCGAAAAAATGGTAGAATCAGTGTGAGTGCCGAAAAATTGTTGAATCCGGGCCAGTATAGGCAAAAGGTGCAATCCGTGCGAGTACCGAAAAACTGTCCGGACCAGTTAAGAAAAATGGTAGAATCAGTGTGAGTGCCGGAAAATTGTTGAATCCGGGCCAGTATAGGCAAAAGGTGGAATCCGTGCGAGTACCGAAAAATTGTCCGGACCAGTTCGGAAAAATGGTAGAATGAGTGTGATAGCCGGAAAATTGTTGAATCCAGCCCAGTATCGGCAAAAGGTGGAATCCGTGCGAGTACCGAAAAACTGTCCGGACCAGTTCGGAAAAATGGAAGAATGAGTGTGAGTGCCGAAAAATTGTTGAATCCGGGCCAGTATAGGTAAAAGGTGGAATCCGTGCGAGTACCGAAAAATAATCCGGACCAGTTCGGAAAAATGGAAGAATGAGTGTGAGTGCCGAAAAATTGTTGAATCCGGGCCAATATAGGCAAAAGGTGGAATCCGTGCGAGTACCGAAAAACTGTCCAGACTAGTTCGAAAAAATGGTAGAATCAGTGTGAGTGCCGGAAAATTGTTGAATCCGGGCCTGTATAGGCAAAAGGTGGAATCCGTGCGAGTACCGAAAAATTGTCCGGACCAGTTCGCAAAAATGGTAGAATGAGTGTGATAGCCGGAAAATTGTTGAATCCGGGCCAGTATCGGCAAAAGGTGGAATCCGTGCGAGTACCGAAAAACTGTCCGGACCAGTTCGGAAAAATGGTAGAATGAGTGTGAGTGCCGAAAAATTGTTGAATCCGGGCCAATATAGGCAAAAGGTGGAATCCGTGCGAGTACCGAAAAACTATCCCGACTAGTTCGAAAAAATGGTAGAATCAGTGTGAGTGCCGGAAAATTGTTGAATCCGGGCCAGTATAGGCAAAAGGTGCAATCCGTGCGAGTACCGAAAAACTGTCCGGACCAGTTCGGAAAAATGGTAGAATCAGTGTGAGTGCCGGAAAATTGTTGAATCCGGGCCAGTATCGGCAAAAGGTGGAATCCGTGCGCGTACCGAAAAACTGTCCGGACCAGTAAGCAGAAATGGTAGAATCAGTGCGAGTACCGAAAAATTGTTGAATCCGGTCGAGTACCGGGAAAAGGTGGAATTCCATCGAGTACCGAAAACTGTCCGGACCAGTACGAAAAATGGTAGAATGAGTGTGAGTACCGGAAAATTGTTGCATCCGGGCCAGTATCGGCAAAAGTTGGAATCCGTGCGAGTACCTAAAATTTGTCCGGACCAGTACGGAAAAATGGTAGAATCAGTGCGAGTACCGAAAAATTGTTGAATCCGGGCCAGTATCGGCAAAAGGTGGAATCCGTGCGAGTCCCGAAAAACTGTCCGGACCAGTTCGGAAAAATGGTAGAATCAGTGTTAGTGCCGGAAAATTGTTGAATCCGGGCCAGTATCGGCAAAAGGTGGAATCCGTGCGAGTACCGAAAAACTGTCCGGACCAGTACGGAAAAATGGTAGAATCAGTGGGAGTGCCGGAAAATTGTTGAATCCGGGCCAGTATCGGCAAAAGGTGGAATCCGTGGGAGTACCGAAAAACTGTCCGGACCAGTTCGGAAAAATGGTAGAATGAGTGTGATAGCCGGAAAATTGTTGAATCCGGGCCAGTATCGGCAAAAGGTGGAATCCGTGCGAGTACCGAAAAACTGTCCAGACTAGTTCGAAAAAATGGTAGAATCAGTGTGAGTGCCGAAAAATTGTTGAATCCGGGCCAGTATAGGCAAAAGGTGCAATCCGTGCGAGTACCGAAAAACTGTCCGGACCAGTTAGGAAAAATGGTAGAATCAGTGTGAGTGCCGGAAAATTGTTGAATCCGGGCCAGTATAGGCAAAAGGTGGAATCCGTGCGCGTACCGAAAAACTGTCCGGACCAGTTCGGAAAAATGGTAGAATCAGTGTGAGTGCCGAAAAAATGTTGAATCCGGGCCAGTATAGGCAAAAGGTGCAATCCGTGCGAGTACCGAAAAACTGTCCGGACCAGTTAGGAAAAATGGTAGAATCAGTGTGAGTGCCGGAAAATTGTTGAATCCGGGCCAGTATAGGCAAAAGGTGGAATCCGTGCGAGTACCGAAAAATTGTCCGGACCAGTTCGGAAAAATGGTAGAATGAGTGTGATAGCCGGAAAATTGTTGAATCCAGCCCAGTATCGGCAAAAGGTGGAATCCGTGCGAGTACCGAAAAACTGTCCGGACCAGTTAAGAAAAATGGAAGAATGAGTGTGAGTGCCGAAAAATTGTTGAATCCGGGCCAGTATAGGTAAAAGGTGGAATCCGTGCGAGTACCGAAAAATAATCCGGACCAGTTCGGAAAAATGAAAGAATGAGTGTGAGTGCCGAAAAATTGTTGAATCCGGGCCAATATAGGCAAAAGGTGGAATCCGTGCGAGTACCGAAAAACTGTCCAGACTAGTTCGAAAAAATGGTAGAATCAGTGTGAGTGCCGGAAAATTGTTGAATCCGGGCCTGTATAGGCAAAAGGTGGAATCCGTGCGAGTACCGAAAAATTGTCCGGACCAGTTCGCAAAAATGGTAGAATGAGTGTGATAGCCGGAAAATTGTTGAATCCGGGCCAGTATCGGCAAAAGGTGGAATCCGTGCGAGTACCGAAAAACTGTCCGGACCAGTTCGGAAAAATGGTAGAATGAGTGTGAGTGCCGAAAAATTGTTGAATCCGGGCCAATATAGGCAAAAGGTGGAATCCGTGCGAGTACCGAAAAACTATCCCGACTAGTTCGAAAAAATGGTAGAATCAGTGTGAGTGCCGGAAAATTGTTGAATCCGGGCCAGTATAGGCAAAAGGTGCAATCCGTGCGAGTACCGAAAAACTGTCCGGACCAGTTCGGAAAAATGGTAGAATCAGTGTGAGTGCCGGAAAATTGTTGAATCCGGGCCAGTATCGGCAAAAGGTGGAATCCGTGCGCGTACCGAAAAACTGTCCGGACCAGTAAGCAGAAATGGTAGAATCAGTGCGAGTACCGAAAAATTGTTGAATCCGGTCGAGTACCGGGAAAAGGTGGAATTCCATCGAGTACCGAAAACTGTCCGGACCAGTACGAAAAATGGTAGAATGAGTGTGAGTACCGGAAAATTGTTGCATCCGGGCCAGTATCGGCAAAAGTTGGAATCCGTGCAAGTACCTAAAATTTGTCCGGACCAGTACGGAAAAATGGTAGAATCAGTGCGAGTACCGAAAAATTGTTGAATCCGGGCCAGTATCGGCAAAAGGTGGAATCCGTGCGAGTCCCGAAAAACTGTCCGGACCAGTTCGGAAAAATGGTAGAATCAGTGTTAGTGCCGGAAAATTGTTGAATCCGGGCCAGTATCGGCAAAAGGTGGAATCCGTGCGAGTACCGAAAAACTGTCCGGACCAGTACGGAAAAATGGTAGAATCAGTGGGAGTGCCGGAAAATTGTTGAATCCGGGCCAGTATCGGCAAAAGGTGGAATCCGTGGGAGTACCGAAAAACTGTCCGGACCAGTTCGGAAAAATGGTAGAATGAGTGTGATAGCCGGAAAATTGTTGAATCCGGGCCAGTATCGGCAAAAGGTGGAATCCGTGCGAGTACCGAAAAACTGTCCAGACTAGTTCGAAAAAATGGTAGAATCAGTGTGAGTGCCGAAAAATTGTTGAATCCGGGCCAGTATAGGCAAAAGGTGCAATCCGTGCGAGTACCGAAAAACTGTCCGGACCAGTTAGGAAAAATGGTAGAATCAGTGTGAGTGCCGGAAAATTGTTGAATCCGGGCCAGTATAGGCAAAAGGTGGAATCCGTGCGCGTACCGAAAAACTGTCCGGACCAGTTCGGAAAAATGGTAGAATCAGTGTGAGTGCCGAAAAATTGTTGAATCCGGGCCAGTATAGGCAAAAGGTGCAATCCGTGCGAGTACCGAAAAACTGTCCGGACCAGTTAGGAAAAATGGTAGAATCAGTGTGAGTGCCGGAAAATTGTTGAATCCGGGCCAGTATAGGCAAAAGGTGGAATCCGTGCGAGTACCGAAAAATTGTCCGGACCAGTTCGGAAAAATGGTAGAATGAGTGTGATAGCCGGAAAATTGTTGAATCCAGCCCAGTATCGGCAAAAGGTGGAATCCGTGCGAGTACCGAAAAACTGTCCGGACCAGTTAAGAAAAATGGAAGAATGAGTGTGAGTGCCGAAAAATTGTTGAATCCGGGCCAGTATAGGTAAAAGGTGGAATCCGTGCGAGTACCGAAAAATAATCCGGACCAGTTCGGAAAAATGAAAGAATGAGTGTGAGTGCCGAAAAATTGTTGAATCCGGGCCAATATAGGCAAAAGGTTGAATCCGTGCGAGTACCGAAAAACTGTCCAGACTAGTTCGAAAAAATGGTAGAATCAGTGTGAGTGCCGGAAAATTGTTGAATCCGGGCCTGTATAGGCAAAAGGTGGAATCCGTGCGAGTACCGAAAAATTGTCCGGACCAGTTCGCAAAAATGGTAGAATGAGTGTGATAGCCGGAAAATTGTTGAATCCGGGCCAGTATCGGCAAAAGGTGGAATCCGTGCGAGTACCGAAAAACTGTCCGGACCAGTTCGGAAAAATGGTAGAATGAGTGTGAGTGCCGAAAAATTGTTGAATCCGGGCCAATATAGGCAAAAGGTGGAATCCGTGCGAGTACCGAAAAACTATCCCGACTAGTTCGAAAAAATGGTAGAATCAGTGTGAGTGCTGGAAAATTGTTGAATCCGGGCCAGTATAGGCAAAAGGTGCAATCCGTGCGAGTACCGAAAAACTGTCCGGACCAGTTCGGAAAAATGGTAGAATCAGTGTGAGTGCCGGAAAATTGTTGAATCCGGGCCAGTATCGGCAAAAGGTGGAATCCGTGCGCGTACCGAAAAACTGTCCGGACCAGTAAGCAGAAATGGTAGAATCAGTGCGAGTACCGAAAAATTGTTGAATCCGGTCGAGTACCGGGAAAAGGTGGAATTCCATCGAGTACCGAAAACTGTCCGGACCAGTACGAAAAATGGTAGAATGAGTGTGAGTACCGGAAAATTGTTGCATCCGGGCCAGTATCGGCAAAAGTTGGAATCCGTGCGAGTACCGAAAATTTGTCCGGACCAGTACGGAAAAATGGTAGAATCAGTGCGAGTACCGAAAAATTGTTGAATCCGGGCCAGTATCGGCAAAAGGTGGAATCCGTGCGAGTCCCGAAAAACTGTCCGGACCTGTTCGGAAAAATGGTAGAATCAGTGTGAGTGCCGGAAAATTGTTGAATCCGGGCCAGTATCGGCAAAAGGTGGAATCCGTGCGAGTACCGAAAAACTGTCCGGACCAGTACGTAAAAATGGTAGAATCAGTGGGAGTGCCGGAAAATTGTTGAATCCGGGCCAGTATCGGCAAAAGGTGGAATCCGTGGGAGTACCGAAAAACTGTCCGGACCAGTTCGGAAAAATGGTAGAATGAGTGTGATAGCCGGAAAATTGTTGAATCCGGGCCAGTATCGGCAAAAGGTGGAATCCGTGCGAGTACCGAAAAACTGTCCGGACCAGTTCGGAAAAATGGTAGAATGAGTGTGATAGCCGGAAAATTGTTGAATCCGGGCCACTATCGGCAAAAGGTGGAATCCGTGCGAGTACCGAAAAACTGTCCGGACCAGTTCGTAAAAATGGTAGAATCAGTGGGAGTGCCGGAATATTGTTGAATCCGGGCCAGTATCGGCAAAAGGTGGAATCCGTGCGAGTACCGAAAAACTGTCCGGACCAGTTCGGAAAAATGGTAGAATGAGTGTGATAGCTGGAAAATTGTTGAATCCGGGCCAGTATCGGCAAAAGGTGGAATCCGTGCGAGTTCCGAAAAACTGTCCGGACCAGTACGGAAAAATGGTAGAATCAGTGTGAGTGCCGAAAAATTGTTGAATCCGGGCCAGTATCGGCAAAAGGTGGAATCCGTGCGAGTACCGAAAAACTGTCCGGACCAGTTCGGAAAAATGGTAGAATCAGTGCGAGTACCGAAAAATTGTTGAATCCGGGCCAGTATCGGCAAAAGGTGGAATCCGTGCGAGTCCCGAAAAACTGTCCGGACCAGTTCGGAAAAATGGTAGAATCAGTGTGAGTGCCGGAAAATTGTTGAATCCGGGCCAGTATCGGCAAAAGGTGGAATCCGTGCGAGTACCGAAATACTGTCCGGACCTGTACGGAAAAATGGTAGAATCAGTAAAAGTACCGAAAAATTGTTGAATCCGGGCCAGTATCGGCAAAAGGTGGAATCCGTGCGCGTACCGAAAAACTGTCCGGACCAGTACGAAAAAATGGTAGCATCAGTGGGAGTGCCGGAAAATTGTTGAATCCGGGCCAGTATCGGCAAAAGGTGGAATCCGTGGGAGTACCGAAAAACTGTCCGGACCAGTTCGGAAAAATGGTAGAATGAGTGTGATAGCCGGAAAATTGTTGAATCCGGGCCAGTATCGGCAAAAGGTGGAATCCGTGCGAGTACCGAAAAACTGTCCAGACTAGTTCGAAAAAATGGTAGAATCAGTGTGAGTGCCGAAAAATTGTTGAATCCGGGCCAGTATAGGCAAAAGGTGCAATCCGTGCGAGTACCGAAAAATTGTCCGGACCAGTTCGCAAAAATGGTAGAATGAGTGTGATAGCCGGAAAATTGTTGAATCCGGGCCAGTATCGGCAAAAGGTGGAATCCGTGCGAGTACCGAAAAACTGTCCAGACTAGTTCGAAAAAATGGTAGAATCAGTGTGAGTGCCGAAAAATTGTTGAATCCGGGCCAGTATAGGCAAAAGGTGCAATCCGTGCGAGTACCGAAAAACTGTCCGGACCAGTTAGGAAAAATGGTAGAATCAGTGTGAGTGACGGAAAATTGTTGAATCCGGGCCAGTATAGGCAAAAGGTGGAATCCGTGCGAGTACCGAAAAATTGTCCGGACCAGTTCGGAAAAATGGTAGAATGAGTGTGATAGCCGGAAAATTGTTGAATCCAGCCCAGTATCGGCAAAAGGTGGAATCCGTGCGAGTACCGAAAAACTGTCCGGACCAGTTCGGAAAAATGGAAGAATGAGTGTGAGTGCCGAAAAATTGTTGAATCCGGGCCAGTATAGGCAAAAGGTGGAATCCGTGCGAGTACCGAAAAACAATCCGGACCAGTTCGGAAAAATTGTAGAATGAGTGTGAGTGCCGAAAAATTGTTGAATCCGGGCCAATATAGGCAAAAGGTGGAATCCGTGCGAGTACCGAAAAACTGTCCAGACTAGTTCGAAAAAATGGTAGAATCAGTGTGAGTGCCGGAAAATTGTTGAATCCGGGCCAGTATAGGCAAAAGGTGGAATCCGTGCGAATACCGAAAAATTGTCCGGACCAGTTCGCAAAAATGGTAGAATGAGTGTGATAGCCGGAAAATTGTTGAATCCGGGCCAGTATCAGCAAAAGGTGGAATCCGTGCGAGGACCGAAAAACTGTCCAGACTAGTTCGAAAAAATGGTAGAATCAGTGTGAGTGCCGGAAAATTGTTGAATCTGGGCCAGTATAGGCAAAAGGTGCAATCCGTGCGAGTACCGAAAAATTGTCCGGACCAGTTCGGAAAAATGGTAGAATCAGTGTGAGTGCCGGAAAATTGTTGAATCCGGGCAAGTATAGGCAAAAGGTGGAATCCGTGCGAGTACCGAAAAATTGTCCGGACCAGTTAGGAAAAATGGTAGAATGAGTGTGATAGCCGGAAAATTGTTAAATCCGGGCCAGTATCGGCAAAAGGTGGAATCCGTGCGAGTACCGAAAAACTGTCCGGACCAGTTCGGAAAAAAGGTAGAATGAGTGTGAGTGCCGAAAAATTGTTGAATCCGGGCCAATATAGGCAAAAGGTGGAATCCGTGCGAGTACTGAAAAACTGTCCAGACTAGTTCGAAAAAATGGTAGAATCAGTGTGAGTGCCGGAAAATTGTTGAATCTGGGCCAGTATAGGCAAAAGGTGCAATCCGTGCGAGTACCGAAAAACTGTCCGGACCAGTACGAAAAAATGGTAGAATCAGTGGGAGTGCCGGAAAATTGTTGAATCCGGGCTAGTATCGGCAAAAGGTGGAATCCGTGGGAGTACAGAAAAACTGTCCGGACCAGTTCGGAAAAATGGTAGAATGAGTGTGATAGCCGGAAAATTGTTGAATCCGGGCCAGTATCGGCAAAAGGTGGAATCCGTGCGAGTACCGAAAACTGTCCAGACTAGTTCGAAAAAATGGTAGAATCAGTGTGAGTGCCGAAAAATTGTTGAATCCGGGCCAGTATAGGCAAAAGGTGCAATCCGTGCGAGTACCGAAAAACTGTCTGGACCAGTTAGGAAAAATGGTAGAATCAGTGTGAGTGCCGGAAAATTGTTGAATCCGGGCCAGTATAGGCAAAAGGTGGAATCCGTGCGAGTACCGAAAAATTGTCCGGACCAGTTCGGAAAAATGGTAGAATGAGTGTGATAGCCGGAAAATTGTTGAATCCAGCCCAGTATCGGCAAAAGGTGGAATCCGTGCGAGTACCGAAAAACTGTCCGGACCAGTTCGGAAAAATGGAAGAATGAGTGTGAGTGCCGAAAAATTGTTGAATCCGGGCCAGTATAGGCAAAAGGTGGAATCCGTGCGAATACCGAAAAACTGTCCAGACTAGTTCGAAAAAATGGTAGAATCAGTGTGAGTGCCGGAAAATTGTTGAATCCGGGCCAGTATAGGCAAAAGGTGGAATCCGTGCGAGTACCGAAAAATTGTCCGGACCAGTTCGCAAAAATGGTAGAATGAGTGTGATAGCCGGAAAATTGTTGAATCCGGGCCAGTATCGGCAAAAGGTGGAATCCGTGCGAGTACCGAAATACTGTCCGGACCTGTACGGAAAAATGGTAGAATCAGTGAAAGTACCGAAAAATTGTTGAATCCGGGCCAGTATCGGCAAAAGGTGGAATCCGTGCGCGTACCGAAAAACTGTCCGGACCAGTTCATGAAAAATGGAAGAATGAGTGTGAGTGCCGAAAAATTGTTGAATCCGGGCCAGTATAGGCAAAAGGTGGAATCCGTGCGAATACCGAAAAACTGTCCAGACTAGTTCGAAAAAATGGTAGAATCAGTGTGAGTGCCGGAAAATTGTTGAATCCGGGCCAGTATAGGCAAAAGGTGGAATCCGTGCGAGTACCGAAAAATTGTCCGGACCAGTTCGCAAAAATGGTAGAATGAGTGTGATAGCCGGAAAATTGTTGAATCCGGGCCAGTATCGGCAAAAGGTGGAATCCGTGCGAGTACCGAAACACTGTCCGGACCTGTACGGAAAAATGGTAGAATCAGTGAAAGTACCGAAAAATTGTTGAATCCGGGCCAGTATCGGCAAAAGGTGGAATCCGTGCGCGTACCGAAAAACTGTCCGGACCAGTACGAAAAAATGGTAGAATCAGTGGGAGTGCCGGAAAATTGTTGAATCCGGGCCAGTATCGGCAAAAGGTGGAATCCGTGGGAGTACCGAAAAACTGTCTGGACCAGTTCGGAAAAATGGTAGAATGAGTGTGATAGCCGGAAAATTGTTGAATCCGGGCCAGTATCGGCAAAAGGTGGAATCCGTGCGAGTACCGAAAAACTGTCCAGACTAGTTCGAAAAAATGGTAGAATCAGTGTGAGTGCCGAAAAATTGTTGAATCCGGGCCAGTATAGGCAAAAGGTGCAATCCGTGCGAGTACCGAAAAATTGTCCGGACCAGTTAGGAAAAATGGTAGAATGAGTGTGATAGCCGGAAAATTGTTAAATCCGGGGCAGTATCGGCAAAAGGTGGAATCCGTGCGAGTACCGAAAAACTGTCCAGACTAGTTCGAAAAAATGGTAGAATCAGTGTGAGTGCCGGAAAATTGTTGAATCTGGGCCAGTATAGGCAAAAGGTGCAATCCGTGCGAGTACCGAAAAACTGTCCGGACCAGTTCGGAAAAATGGTAGAATCAGTGTGAGAGCCGGAAAATTGTTGAATCCGGGCAAGTATAGGCAAAAGGTGGAATCCGTGCGAGTACCGAAAAATTGTCCGGACCAGTTAGGAAAAATGGTAGAATGAGTGTGATAGCCGGAAAATTGTTAAATCCGGGCCAGTATCGGCAAAAGGTGGAATCCGTGCGAGTACCGAAAAACTGTCCGGACCAGTTCGGAAAAAAGGTAGAATGAGTGTGAGTGCCGAACAATTGTTGAATCCGGGCCAATATAGGCAAAAGGTGGAATCCGTTCGAGTACTGAAAAACTGTCCAGACTAGTTCGAAAAAATGGTAGAATCAGTGTGAGTGCCGGAAAATTGTTGAATCCGGGCCAGTATAGGCAAAAGGTGCAATCCGTGCGAGTACCGAAAAACTGTCCGGACCAGTACGAAAAAATGGTAGAATCAGTGGGAGTGCCGGAAAATTGTTGAATCCGGGCTAGTATCGGCAAAAGGTGGAATCCGTGGGAGTACAGAAAAACTGTCCGGACCAGTTCGGAAAAATGGTAGAATGAGTGTGATAGCCGGAAAATTGTTGAATCCGGGCCAGTATCGGCAAAAGGTGGAATACGTGCGAGTACCGAAAAACTGTCCAGACTAGTTCGAAAAAATGGTAGAATCAGTGTGAGTGCCGAAAAATTGTTGAATCCGGGCCAGTATAGGCAAAAGGTGCAATCCGTGCGAGTACCGAAAAACTGTCTGGACCAGTTAGGAAAAATGGTAGAATCAGTGTGAGTGCCGGAAAATTGTTGAATTCGGGCCAGTATAGGCAAAAGGTGGAATCCGTGCGAGTACCGAAAAATTGTCCGGACCAGTTCGGAAAAATGGTAGAATGAGTGTGATAGCCGGAAAATTGTTGAATCCAGCCCAGTATCGGCAAAAGGTGGAATCCGTGCGAGTACCGAAAAACTGTCCGGACCAGTTCGGAAAAATGGAAGAATGAGTGTGAGTGCCGAAAAATTGTTGAATCCGGGCCAGTATAGGCAAAAGGTGGAATCCGTGCGAATACCGAAAAACTGTCCAGACTAGTTCGAAAAAATGGTAGAATCAGTGTGAGTGCCGGAAAATTGTTGAATCCGGGCCAGTATAGGCAAAAGGTGGAATCCGTGCGAGTACCGAAAAATTGTCCGGACCAGTTCGCAAAAATGGTAGAATGAGTGTGATAGCCGGAAAATTGTTGAATCCGGGCCAGTATCGGCAAAAGGTGGAATCCGTGCGAGTACCGAAATACTGTCCGGACCTGTACGGAAAAATGGTAGAATCAGTGAAAGTACCGAAAAATTGTTGAATCCGGGCCAGTATCGGCAAAAGGTGGAATCCGTGCGCGTACCGAAAAACTGTCCGGACCAGTACGAAAAAATGGTAGAATCAGTGGGAGTGCCGGAAAATTGTTGAATCCGGGCCAGTATCGGCAAAAGGTGGAATCCGTGGGAGTACCGAAAAACTGTCCGGACCAGTTCGGAAAAATGGTAGAATGAGTGTGATAGCCGGAAAATTGTTGAATCCGGGCCAGTATCGGCAAAAGGTGGAATCCGTGCGAGTACCGAAAAACTGTCCAGACTAGTTCGAAAAAATGGTAGAATCAGTGTGAGTGCCGAAAAATTGTTGAATCCGGGCCAGTATAGGCAAAAGGTGCAATCCGTGCGAGTACCGAAAAACTGTCCGGACCAGTTAGGAAAAATGGTAGAATCAGTGTGAGTGACGGAAAATTGTTGAATCCGGGCCAGTATAGGCAAAAGGTGGAATCCGTGCGAGTACCGAAAAATTGTTCGGACCAGTTCGGAAAAATGGTAGAATGAGTGTGATAGCCGGAAAATTGTTGAATCCAACCCAGTATCGGCAAAAGGTGGAATCCGTGCGAGTACCGAAAAACTGTCCGGACCAGTTCGGAAAAATGGAAGAATGAGTGTGAGTGCCGAAAAATTGTTGAATCCGGGCCAGTATAGGCAAAAGGTGGAATCCGTGCGAATACCGAAAAACTGTCCAGACTAGTTCGAAAAAATGGTAGAATCAGTGTGAGTGCCGGAAAATTGTTGAATCCGGGCCAGTATAGGCAAAAGGTGGAATCCGTGCGAGTACCGAAAAATTGTCCGGACCAGTTCGCAAAAATGGTAGAATGAGTGTGATAGCCGGAAAATTGTTGAATCCGGGCCAGTATCGGCAAAAGGTGGAATCCGTGCGAGTACCGAAATACTGTCCGGACCTGTACGGAAAAATGGTAGAATCAGTGAAAGTACCGAAAAATTGTTGAATCCGGGCCAGTATCGGCAAAAGGTGGAATCCGTGCGCGTACCGAAAAACTGTCCGGACCAGTACGAAAAAATGGTAGAATCAGTGGGAGTGCCGGAAAATTGTTGAATCCGGGCCAGTATCGGCAAAAGGTGGAATCCGTGGGAGTACCGAAAAACTGTCCGGACCAGTTCGGAAAAATGGTAGAATGAGTGTGATAGCCGGAAAATTGTTGAATCCAGGCCAGTATCGGCAAAAGGTGGAATCCGTGCGAGTACCGAAAAACTGTCCAGACTAGTTCGAAAAAATGGTAGAATCAGTGTGAGTGCCGAAAAATTGTTGAATCCGGGCCAGTATAGGCAAAAGGTGCAATCCGTGCGAGTACCGAAAAACTGTCCGGACCAGTTAGGAAAAATGGTAGAATCAGTGTGAGTGACGGAAAATTGTTGAATCCGGGCCAGTATAGGCAAAAGGTGGAATCCGTGCGAGTACCGAAAAACTGTCCAGACTAGTTCGAAAAAATGGTAGAATCAGTGTGAGTGCCGGAAAATTGTTGAATCCGGGCCAGTATAGGCAAAAGGTGGAATCCGTGCGAGTACCGAAAAATTGTCCGGACCAGTTCGCAAAAATGGTAGAATGAGTGTGATAGCCGGAAAATTGTTGAATCCGGGCCAGTATCGGCAAAAGGTGGAATCCGTGCGAGTACCGAAAAACTGTCCAGACTAGTTTGAAAAAATGGTAGAATCAGTGTGAGTGCCGAAAAATTGTTGAATCCGGGCCAGTATAGGCAAAAGGTGCAATCCGTGCGAGTACCGAAAAACTGTCCGGACCAGTTAGGAAAAATGGTAGAATCAGTGTGAGTGACGGAAAATTGTTGAATCCGGGCCAGTATAGGCAAAAGGTGGAATCCGTGCGAGTACCGAAAAATTGTCCGGACCAGTTCGGAAAAATGGTAGAATGAGTGTGATAGCCGGAAAATTGTTGAATCCAGCCCAGTATCGGCAAAAGGTGGAATCCGTGCGAGTACCGAAAAACTGTCCGGACCAGTTCGGAAAAATGGTAGAATGAGTGTGATAGCCGGAAAATTGTTGAATCCAGCCCAGTATCGGCAAAAGGTGGAATCCGTGCGAGTACCGAAAAACTGTCCGGACCAGTTCGGAAAAATGGAAGAATGAGTGTGAGTGCCGAAAAATTGTTGAATCCGGGCCAGTATAGGCAAAAGGTGGAATCCGTGCGAGTACCGAAAAACAATCCGGACCAGTTCGGAAAAATTGTAGAATGAGTGTGAGTGCCGAAAAATTGTTGAATCCGGGCCAATATAGGCAAAAGGTGGAATCCGTGCGAGTACCGAAAAACTGTCCAGACTAGTTCGAAAAAATGGTAGAATCAGTGTGAGTGCCGAAAAATTCTTGAATCCGGGCCAGTATAGGCAAAAGGTGCAATCCGTGCGAGTACCGAAAAATTGTCCGGACCAGTTAGGAAAAATGGTAGAATCAGTGTGAGTGACGGAAAATTGTTGAATCCGGGCCAGTATAGGCAAAAGGTGGAATCCGTGCGAGTACCGAAAAATTGTCCGGACCAGTTCGGAAAAATGGTAGAATGAGTGTGATAGCCGGAAAATTGTTGAATCCAGCCCAGTATCGGCAAAAGGTGGAATCCGTGCGAGTACCGAAAAACTGTCCGGACCAGTTCGGAAAAATGGAAGAATGAGTGTGAGTGCCGAAAAATTGTTGAATCCGGGCCAGTATAGGCAAAAGGTGGAATCCGTGCGAGTACCGAAAAACAATCCGGACCAGTTCGGAAAAATTGTAGAATGAGTGTGAGTGCCGAAAAATTGTTGAATCCGGGCCAATATAGGCAAAAGGTGGAATCCGTGCGAGTACCGAAAAACTGTCCAGACTAGTTCGAAAAAATGGTAGAATCAGTGTGAGTGCCGGAAAATTGTTGAATCCGGGCCAGTATAGGCAAAAGGTGGAATCCGTGCGAGTACCGAAAAATTGTCCGGACCAGTTAGCAAAAATGGTAGAATGAGTGTGATAGCCGGAAAATTGTTGAATCCGGGCCAGTATCGGCAAAAGGTGGAATCCGTGCGAGTACCGAAAAACTGTCCAGACTAGTTTGAAAAAATGGTAGAATCAGTGTGAGTGCCGAAAAATTGTTGAATCCGGGCCAGTATAGGCAAAAGGTGCAATCCGTGCGAGTACCGAAAAACTGTCCGGACCAGTTAGGAAAAATGGTAGAATCAGTGTGAGTGACGGAAAATTGTTGAATCCGGGCCAGTATAGGCAAAAGGTGGAATCCGTGCGAGTACCGAAAAATTGTCCGGACCAGTTCGGAAAAATGGTAGAATGAGTGTGATAGCCGGAAAATTGTTGAATCCAGCCCAGTATCGGCAAAAGGTGGAATCCGTGCGAGTACCGAAAAACTGTCCGGACCAGTTCGGAAAAATGGTAGAATGAGTGTGATAGCCGGAAAATTGTTGAATCCAGCCCAGTATCGGCAAAAGGTGGAATCCGTGCGAGTACCGAAAAACTGTCCGGACCAGTTCGGAAAAATGGAAGAATGAGTGTGAGTGCCGAAAAATTGTTGAATCCGGGCCAGTATAGGCAAAAGGTGGAATCCGTGCGAGTACCGAAAAACAATCCGGACCAGTTCGGAAAAATTGTAGAATGAGTGTGAGTGCCGAAAAATTGTTGAATCCGGGCCAATATAGGCAAAAGGTGGAATCCGTGCGAGTACCGAAAAACTGTCCAGACTAGTTCGAAAAAATGGTAGAATCAGTGTGAGTGCCGAAAAATTGTTGAATCCGGGCCAGTATAGGCAAAAGGTGCAATCCGTGCGAGTACCGAAAAATTGTCCGGACCAGTTAGGAAAAATGGTAGAATCAGTGTGAGTGACGGAAAATTGTTGAATCCGGGCCAGTATAGGCAAAAGGTGGAATCCGTGCGAGTACCGAAAAATTGTCCGGACCAGTTCGGAAAAATGGTAGAATGAGTGTGATAGCCGGAAAATTGTTGAATCCAGCCCAGTATCGGCAAAAGGTGGAATCCGTGCGAGTACCGAAAAACTGTCCGGACCAGTTCGGAAAAATGGAAGAATGAGTGTGAGTGCCGAAAAATTGTTGAATCCGGGCCAGTATAGGCAAAAGGTGGAATCCGTGCGAGTACCGAAAAACAATCCGGACCAGTTCGGAAAAATTGTAGAATGAGTGTGAGTGCCGAAAAATTGTTGAATCCGGGCCAATATAGGCAAAAGGTGGAATCCGTGCGAGTACCGAAAAACTGTCCAGACTAGTTCGAAAAAATGGTAGAATCAGTGTGAGTGCCGGAAAATTGTTGAATCCGGGCCAGTATAGGCAAAAGGTGGAATCCGTGCGAGTACCGAAAAATTGTCCGGACCAGTTCGCAAAAATGCTAGAATGAGTGTGATAGCCGGAAAATTGTTGAATCCGGGCCAGTATCGGCAAAAGGTGGAATCCGTGCGAGTACCGAAAAACTGTCCAGACTAGTTCGAAAAAATGGTAGAATCAGTGTGAGTGCCGAAAAATTGTTGAATCCGGGCCAGTATAGGCAAAAGGTGCAATCCGTGCGAGTACCGAAAAACTGTCCGGACCAGTTAGGAAAAATGGTAGAATCAGTGTGAGTGACGGAAAATTGTTGAATCCGGGCCAGTATAGGCAAAAGGTGGAATCCGTGCGAGTACCGAAAAATTGTCCGGACCAGTTCGGAAAAATGGTAGAATGAGTGTGATAGCCGGAAAATTGTTGAATCCAGCCCAGTATCGGCAAAAGGTGGAATCCGTGCGAGTACCGAAAAACTGTCCGGACCAGTTCGGAAAAATGGAAGAATGAGTGTGAGTGCCGAAAAATTGTTGAATCCGGGCAAGTATAGGCAAAAGGTGGAATCCGTGCGAGTACCGAAAAACAATCCGGACCAGTTCGGAAAAATTGTAGAATGAGTGTGAGTGCCGAAAAATTGTTGAATCCGGGCCAATATAGGCAAAAGGTGGAATCCGTGCGAGTACCGAAAAACTGTCCAGACTAGTTCGAAAAAATGGTAGAATCAGTGTGAGTGCCGGAAAATTGTTGAATCCAGGCCAGTATAGGCAAAAGGTGGAATCCGTGCGAGTACCGAAAAATTGTCCGGACCAGTTCGCAAAAATGGTAGAATGAGTGTGATAGCCGGAAAATTGTTGAATCCGGGCCAGTATCGGCAAAAGGTGGAATCCGTGCGAGTACCGAAAAACTGTCCGGACCAGTTCGCAAAAATGGTAGAATGAGTGTGATAGCCGGAAAATTGTTGAATCCGGGCCAGTATAGGCAAAAGGTGCAATCCGTGCGAGTACCGAAAAACTGTCCGGACCAGTACGAAAAAATGGTAGAATCAGTGGGAGTGCCGGAAAATTGTTGAATCCGGGCTAGTATCGGCAAAAGGTGGAATCCGTGGGAGTACAGAAAAACTGTCCGGACCAGTTCGGAAAAATGGTAGAATGAGTGTGATAGCCGGAAAATTGTTGAATCCGGGCCAGTATCGGCAAAAGGTGGAATCCGTGCGAGTACCGAAAAACTGTCCAGACTAGTTCGAAAAAATGGTAGAATCAGTGTGAGTGCCGAAAAATTGTTGAATCCGGGCCAGTATAGGCAAAAGGTGCAATCCGTGCGAGTACCGAAAAACTGTCTGGACCAGTTAGGAAAAATGGTAGAATCAGTGTGAGTGCCGGAAAATTGTTGAATTCGGGCCAGTATAGGCAAAAGGTGGAATCCGTGCGAGTACCGAAAAATTGTCCGGACCAGTTCGGAAAAATGGTAGAATGAGTGTGATAGCCGGAAAATTGTTGAATCCAGCCCAGTATCGGCAAAAGGTGGAATCCGTGCGAGTACCGAAAAACTGTCCGGACCAGTTCGGAAAAATGGAAGAATGAGTGTGAGTGCCGAAAAATTGTTGAATCCGGGCCAGTATAGGCAAAAGGTGGAATCCGTGCGAATACCGAAAAACTGTCCAGACTAGTTTGAAAAAATGGTAGAATCAGTGTGAGTGCCGGAAAATTGTTGAATCCGGGCCAGTATAGGCAAAAGGTGGAATCCGTGCGAGTACCGAAAAATTGTCCGGACCAGTTCGCAAAAATGGTAGAATGAGTGTGATAGCCGGAAAATTGTTGAATCCGGGCCAGTATCGGCAAAAGGTGGAATCCGTGCGAGTACCGAAACACTGTCCGGACCTGTACGGAAAAATGGTAGAATCAGTGAAAGTACCGAAAAATTGTTGAATCCGGGCCAGTATCGGCAAAAGGTGGAATCCGTGCGCGTACCGAAAAACTGTCCGGACCAGTACGAAAAAATGGTAGAATCAGTGGGAGTGCCGGAAAATTGTTGAATCCGGGCCAGTATCGGCAAAAGGTGGAATCCGTGGGAGTACCGAAAAACTGTCTGGACCAGTTCGGAAAAATGGTAGAATGAGTGTGATAGCCGGAAAATTGTTGAATCCGGGCCAGTATCGGCAAAAGGTGGAATCCGTGCGAGTACCGAAAAACTGTCCAGACTAGTTCGAAAAAATGGTAGAATCAGTGTGAGTGCCGAAAAATTGTTGAATCCGGGCCAGTATAGGCAAAAGGTGCAATCCGTGCGAGTACCGAAAAATTGTCCGGACCAGTTAGGAAAAATGGTAGAATGAGTGTGATAGCCGGAAAATTGTTAAATCCGGGGCAGTATCGGCAAAAGGTGGAATCCGTGCGAGTACCGAAAAACTGTCCAGACTAGTTCGAAAAAATGGTAGAATCAGTGTGAGTGCCGGAAAATTGTTGAATCTGGGCCAGTATAGGCAAAAGGTGCAATCCGTGCGAGTACCGAAAAACTGTCCGGACCAGTTCGGAAAAATGGTAGAATCAGTGTGAGAGCCGGAAAATTGTTGAATCCGGGCAAGTATAGGCAAAAGGTGGAATCCGTGCGAGTACCGAAAAATTGTCCGGACCAGTTAGGAAAAATGGTAGAATGAGTGTGATAGCCGGAAAATTGTTAAATCCGGGCCAGTATCGGCAAAAGGTGGAATCCGTGCGAGTACCGAAAAACTGTCCGGACCAGTTCGGAAAAAAGGTAGAATGAGTGTGAGTGCCGAAAAATTGTTGAATCCGGGCCAATATAGGCAAAAGGTGGAATCCGTTCGAGTACTGAAAAACTGTCCAGACTAGTTCGAAAAAATGGTAGAATCAGTGTGAGTGCCGGAAAATTGTTGAATCCGGGCCAGTATAGGCAAAAGGTGCAATCCGTGCGAGTACCGAAAAACTGTCCGGACCAGTACGAAAAAATGGTAGAATCAGTGGGAGTGCCGGAAAATTGTTGAATCCGGGCTAGTATCGGCAAAAGGTGGAATCCGTGGGAGTACAGAAAAACTGTCCGGACCAGTTCGGAAAAATGGTAGAATGAGTGTGATAGCCGGAAAATTGTTGAATCCGGGCCAGTATCGGCAAAAGGTGGAATCCGTGCGAGTACCGAAAAACTGTCCAGACTAGTTCGAAAAAATGGTAGAATCAGTGTGAGTGCCGGAAAATTGTTGAATCCGGGCCAGTATAGGCAAAAGGTGGAATCCGTGCGAGTACCGAAAAATTGTCCGGACCAGTTCGCAAAAATGGTAGAATGAGTGTGATAGCCGGAAAATTGTTGAATCCGGGCCAGTATCGGCAAAAGGTGGAATCCGTGCGAGTACCGAAAAACTGTCCAGACTAGTTTGAAAAAATGGTAGAATCAGTGTGAGTGCCGAAAAATTGTTGAATCCGGGCCAGTATAGGCAAAAGGTGCAATCCGTGCGAGTACCGAAAAACTGTCCGGACCAGTTAGGAAAAATGGTAGAATCAGTGTGAGTGACGGAAAATTGTTGAATCCGGGCCAGTATAGGCAAAAGGTGGAATCCGTGCGAGTACCGAAAAATTGTCCGGACCAGTTCGGAAAAATGGTAGAATGAGTGTGATAGCCGGAAAATTGTTGAATCCAGCCCAGTATCGGCAAAAGGTGGAATCCGTGCGAGTACCGAAAAACTGTCCGGACCAGTTCGGAAAAATGGTAGAATGAGTGTGATAGCCGGAAAATTGTTGAATCCAGCCCAGTATCGGCAAAAGGTGGAATCCGTGCGAGTACCGAAAAACTGTCCGGACCAGTTCGGAAAAATGGAAGAATGAGTGTGAGTGCCGAAAAATTGTTGAATCCGGGCCAGTATAGGCAAAAGGTGGAATCCGTGCGAGTACCGAAAAACAATCCGGACCAGTTCGGAAAAATTGTAGAATGAGTGTGAGTGCCGAAAAATTGTTGAATCCGGGCCAATATAGGCAAAAGGTGGAATCCGTGCGAGTACCGAAAAACTGTCCAGACTAGTTCGAAAAAATGGTAGAATCAGTGTGAGTGCCGAAAAATTGTTGAATCCGGGCCAGTATAGGCAAAAGGTGCAATCCGTGCGAGTACCGAAAAATTGTCCGGACCAGTTAGGAAAAATGGTAGAATCAGTGTGAGTGACGGAAAATTGTTGAATCCGGGCCAGTATAGGCAAAAGGTGGAATCCGTGCGAGTACCGAAAAATTGTCCGGACCAGTTCGGAAAAATGGTAGAATGAGTGTGATAGCCGGAAAATTGTTGAATCCAGCCCAGTATCGGCAAAAGGTGGAATCCGTGCGAGTACCGAAAAACTGTCCGGACCAGTTCGGAAAAATGGAAGAATGAGTGTGAGTGCCGAAAAATTGTTGAATCCGGGCCAGTATAGGCAAAAGGTGGAATCCGTGCGAGTACCGAAAAACAATCCGGACCAGTTCGGAAAAATTGTAGAATGAGTGTGAGTGCCGAAAAATTGTTGAATCCGGGCCAATATAGGCAAAAGGTGGAATCCGTGCGAGTACCGAAAAACTGTCCAGACTAGTTCGAAAAAATGGTAGAATCAGTGTGAGTGCCGGAAAATTGTTGAATCCGGGCCAGTATAGGCAAAAGGTGGAATCCGTGCGAGTACCGAAAAATTGTCCGGACCAGTTCGCAAAAATGGTAGAATGAGTGTGATAGCCGGAAAATTGTTGAATCCGGGCCAGTATCAGCAAAAGGTGGAATCCGTGCGAGTACCGAAAAACTGTCCAGACTAGTTCGAAAAAATGGTAGAATCAGTGTGAGTGCCGAAAAATTGTTGAATCCGGGCCAGTATAGGCAAAAGGTGCAATCCGTGCGAGTACCGAAAAACTGTCCGGACCAGTTAGGAAAAATGGTAGAATCAGTGTGAGTGACGGAAAATTGTTGAATCCGGGCCAGTATAGGCAAAAGGTGGAATCCGTGCGAGTACCGAAAAATTGTCCGGACCAGTTCGGAAAAATGGTAGAATGAGTGTGATAGCCGGAAAATTGTTGAATCCAGCCCAGTATCGGCAAAAGGTGGAATCCGTGCGAGTACCGAAAAACTGTCCGGACCAGTTCGGAAAAATGGAAGAATGAGTGTGAGTGCCGAAAAATTGTTGAATCCGGGCCAGTATAGGCAAAAGGTGGAATCCGTGCGAGTACCGAAAAACAATCCGGACCAGTTCGGAAAAATTGTAGAATGAGTGTGAGTGCCGAAAAATTGTTGAATCCGGGCCAATATAGGCAAAAGGTGGAATCCGTGCGAGTACCGAAAAACTGTCCAGACTAGTTCGAAAAAATGGTAGAATCAGTGTGAGTGCCGGAAAATTGTTGAATCCAGGCCAGTATAGGCAAAAGGTGGAATCCGTGCGAGTACCGAAAAATTGTCCGGACCAGTTCGCAAAAATGGTAGAATGAGTGTGATAGCCGGAAAATTGTTGAATCCGGGCCAGTATCGGCAAAAGGTGGAATCCGTGCGAGTACCGAAAAACTGTCCGGACCAGTTCGCAAAAATGGTAGAATGAGTGTGATAGCCGGAAAATTGTTGAATCCGGGCCAGTATCGGCAAAAGGTGGAATCCGTGCGAGTACCGAAAAACTGTCCAGACTAGTTCGAAAAAATGGTAGAATCAGTGTGAGTGCCGGAAAATTGTTGAATCTGGGCCAGTATAGGCAAAAGGTGCAATCCGTGCGAGTACCGAAAAACTGTCCGGACCAGTTCGGAAAAATGGTAGAATCAGTGTGAGTGCCGGAAAATTGTTGAATCCGGGCAAGTATAGGCAAAAGGTGGAATCCGTGCGAGTACCGAAAAATTGTCCGGACCAGTTCGGAAAAATGGTAGAATGAGTGTGATAGCCGGAAAATTGTTGAATCCAGCCCAGTATCGGCAAAAGGTGGAATCCGTGCGAGTACCGAAAAACTGTCCGGACCAGTTCGGAAAAATGGAATAATGAGTGTGAGTGCCGAAAAATTGTTGAATCCGGGACAGTATAGGCAAAAGGTGGAATCCGTGCGAGTACCGAAAAACAATCCGGACCAGTTCGGAAAAATTGTAGAATGAGTGTGAGTGCCGAAAAATTGTTGAATCCGGGCCAATATAGGCAAAAGGTGGAATCCGTGCGAGTACCGAAAAACTGTCCAGACTAGTTCGAAAAAATGGTAGAATCAGTGTGAGTGCCGGAAAATTGTTGAATCCGGGCCAGTATAGGCAAAAGGTGCAATCCGTGCGAGTACCGAAAAATTGTCCGGACCAGTTAGGAAAAATGGTAGAATCAGTGTGAGTGACGGAAAATTGTTGAATCCGGGCCAGTATAGGCAAAAGGTGGAATCCGTGCGAGTACCGAAAAATTGTCCGGACCAGTTCGGAAAAATGGTAGAATGAGTGTGATAGCCGGAAAATTGTTGAATCCAGCCCAGTATCGGCAAAAGGTGGAATCCGTGCGAGTACCGAAAAACTGTCCGGACCAGTTCGGAAAAATGGAAGAATGAGTGTGAGTGCCGAAAAATTGTTGAATCCGGGCCAGTATAGGCAAAAGGTGGAATCCGTGCGAGTACCGAAAAACAATCCGGACCAGTTCGGAAAAATTGTAGAATGAGTGTGAGTGCCGAAAAATTGTTGAATCCGGGCCAATATAGGCAAAAGGTGGAATCCGTGCGAGTACCGAAAAACTGTCCAGACTAGTTCGAAAAAATGGTAGAATCAGTGTGAGTGCCGGAAAATTGTTGAATCCGGGCCAGTATAGGCAAAAGGTGGAATCCGTGCGAGTACCGAAAAATTGTCCGGACCAGTTCGCAAAAATGGTAGAATGAGTGTGATAGCCGGAAAATTGTTGAATCCGGGCCAGTATCAGCAAAAGGTGGAATCCGTGCGAGTACCGAAAAACTGTCCAGACTAGTTCGAAAAAATGGTAGAATCAGTGTGAGTGCCGAAAAATTGTTGAATCCGGGCCAGTATAGGCAAAAGGTGCAATCCGTGCGAGTACCGAAAAACTGTCCGGACCAGTTAGGAAAAATGGTAGAATCAGTGTGAGTGACGGAAAATTGTTGAATCCGGGCCAGTATAGGCAAAAGGTGGAATCCGTGCGAGTACCGAAAAATTGTCCGGACCAGTTCGGAAAAATGGTAGAATGAGTGTGATAGCCGGAAAATTGTTGAATCCAGCCCAGTATCGGCAAAAGGTGGAATCCGTGCGAGTACCGAAAAACTGTCCGGACCAGTTCGGAAAAATGGAAGAATGAGTGTGAGTGCCGAAAAATTGTTGAATCCGGGCCAGTATAGGCAAAAGGTGGAATCCGTGCGAGTACCGAAAAACAATCTGGACCAGTTCGGAAAAATTGTAGAATGAGTGTGAGTGCCGAAAAATTGTTGAATCCGGGCCAATATAGGCAAAAGGTGGAATCCGTGCGAGTACCGAAAAACTGTCCAGACTAGTTCGAAAAAATGGTAGAATCAGTGTGAGTGCCGGAAAATTGTTGAATCCAGGCCAGTATAGGCAAAAGGTGGAATCCGTGCGAGTACCGAAAAATTGTCCGGACCAGTTCGCAAAAATGGTAGAATGAGTGTGATAGCCGGAAAATTGTTGAATCCGGGCCAGTATCGGCAAAAGGTGGAATCCGTGCGAGTACCGAAAAACTGTCCGGACCAGTTCGCAAAAATGGTAGAATGAGTGTGATAGCCGGAAAATTGTTGAATCCGGGCCAGTATCGGCAAAAGGTGGAATCCGTGCGAGTACCGAAAAACTGTCCAGACTAGTTCGAAAAAATGGTAGAATCAGTGTGAGTGCCGGAAAATTGTTGAATCTGGGCCAGTATAGGCAAAAGGTGCAATCCGTGCGAGTACCGAAAAACTGTCCGGACCAGTTCGGAAAAATGGTAGAATCAGTGTGAGTGCCGGAAAATTGTTGAATCCGGGCAAGTATAGGCAAAAGGTGGAATCCGTGCGAGTACCGAAAAATTGTCCGGACCAGTTCGGAAAAATGGTAGAATGAGTGTGATAGCCGGAAAATTGTTGAATCCAGCCCAGTATCGGCAAAAGGTGGAATCCGTGCGAGTACCGAAAAACTGTCCGGACCAGTTCGGAAAAATGGAAGAATGAGTGTGAGTGCCGAAAAATTGTTGAATCCGGGCCAGTATAGGCAAAAGGTGGAATCCGTGCGAGTACCGAAAAACAATCCGGACCAGTTCGGAAAAATTGTAGAATGAGTGTGAGTGCCGAAAAATTGTTGAATCCGGGCCAATATAGGCAAAAGGTGGAATCCGTGCGAGTACCGAAAAACTGTCCAGACTAGTTCGAAAAAATGGTAGAATCAGTGTGAGTGCCGGAAAATTGTTGAATCCAGGCCAGTATAGGCAAAAGGTGGAATCCGTGCGAGTACCGAAAAACTGTCCGGACCAGTTCGCAAAAATGGTAGAATGAGTGTGATAGCCGGAAAATTGTTGAATCCGGGCCAGTATCGGCAAAAGGTGGAATCCGTGCGAGTACCAAAAAACTGTCCAGACTAGTTCGAAAAAATGGTAGAATCAGTGTGAGTGCCGAAAAATTGTTGAATCCGGGCCAGTATAGGCAAAAGGTGCAATCCGTGCGAGTACCGAAAAACTGTCTGGACCAGTTAGGAAAAATGGTAGAATTAGTGTGAGTGCCGGAAAATTGTTGAATCCGGGCCAGTATCGGCAAAAGGTGGAATCCGTGCGAGTACCGAAAAACTGTCCGGACCAGTTCGCAAAAATGGTAGAATGAGTGTGATAGCCGGAAAATTGTTGAATCCGGGCCAGTATCGGCAAAAGGTGGAATCCGTGCGAGTACCGAAAAACTGTCCAGACTAGTTCGAAAAAATGGTAGAATCAGTGTGAGTGCCGGAAAATTGTTGAATCTGGGCCAGTATAGGCAAAAGGTGCAATCCGTGCGAGTACCGAAAAACTGTCCGGACCAGTTCGGAAAAATGGTAGAATGAGTGTGATAGCCGGAAAATTGTTGAATCCGGGCCAGTATCGGCAAAAGGTGGAATCCGTGCGAGTACCGAAAAACTGTCCAGACTAGTTCGAAAAAATGGTAGAATCAGTGTGAGTGCCGAAAAATTGTTGAATCCGGGCCAGTATAGGCAAAAGGTGCAATCCGTGCGAGTACCGAAAAACTGTCTGGACCAGTTAGGAAAAATGGTAGAATCAGTGTGAGTGCCGGAAAATTGTTGAATTCGGGCCAGTATAGGCAAAAGGTGGAATCCGTGCGAGTACCGAAAAATTGTCCGGACCAGTTCGGAAAAATGGTAGAATGAGTGTGATAGCCGGAAAATTGTTGAATCCAGCCCAGTATCGGCAAAAGGTGGAATCCGTGCGAGTACCGAAAAATTGTCCGGACCAGTTCGGAAAAATGGAAGAATGAGTGTGAGTGCCGAAAAATTGTTGAATCCGGGCCAGTATAGGCAAAAGGTGGAATCCGTGCGAATACCGAAAAACTGTCCAGACTAGTTTGAAAAAATGGTAGAATCAGTGTGAGTGCCGGAAAATTGTTGAATCCGGGCCAGTATAGGCAAAAGGTGGAATCCGTGCGAGTACCGAAAAATTGTCCGGACCAGTTCGCAAAAATGGTAGAATGAGTGTGATAGCCGGAAAATTGTTGAATCCGGGCCAGTATCGGCAAAAGGTGGAATCCGTGCGAGTACCGAAACACTGTCCGGACCTGTACAGAAAAATGGTAGAATCAGTGAAAGTACCGAAAAATTGTTGAATCCGGGCCAGTATCGGCAAAAGGTGGAATCCGTGCGCGTACCGAAAAACTGTCCGGACCAGTACGAAAAAATGGTAGAATCAGTGGGAGTGCCGGAAAATTGTTGAATCCGGGCCAGTATCGGCAAAAGGTGGAATCCGTGGGAGTACCGAAAAACTGTCGGGACCAGTTCGGAAAAATGGTAGAATGAGTGTGATAGCCGGAAAATTGTTGAATCCGGGCCAGTATCGGCAAAAGGTGGAATCCGTGCGAGTACCGAAAAACTGTCCAGACTAGTTCGAAAAAATGGTAGAATCAGTGTGAGTGCCGAAAAATTGTTGAATCCGGGCCAGTATAGGCAAAAGGTGCAATCCGTGCGAGTACCGAAAATTTGTCCGGACCAGTTAGGAAAAATGGTAGAATGAGTGTGATAGCCGGAAAATTGTTAAATCCGGGGCAGTATCGGCAAAAGGTGGAATCCGTGCGAGTACCGAAAAACTGTCCAGACTAGTTCGAAAAAATGGTAGAATCAGTGTGAGTGCCGGAAAATTGTTGAATCTGGGCCAGTATAGGCAAAAGGTGCAATCCGTGCGAGTACCGAAAAACTGTCCGGACCAGTTCGGAAAAATGGTAGAATCAGTGTGAGAGCCGGAAAATTGTTGAATCCGGGCAAGTATAGGCAAAAGGTGGAATCCGTGCGAGTACCGAAAAATTGTCCGGACCAGTTAGGAAAAATGGTAGAATGAGTGTGATAGCCGGAAAATTGTTAAATCCGGGCCAGTATCGGCAAAAGGTGGAATCCGTGCGAGTACCGAAAAACTGTCCGGACCAGTTCGGAAAAAAGGTAGAATGAGTGTGAGTGCCGAAAAATTGTTGAATCCGGGCCAATATAGGCAAAAGGTGGAATCCGTTCGAGTACTGAAAAACTGTCCAGACTAGTTCGAAAAAATGGTAGAATCAGTGTGAGTGCCGGAAAATTGTTGAATCCGGGCCAGTATAGGCAAAAGGTGCAATCCGTGCGAGTACCGAAAAACTGTCCGGACCAGTACGAAAAAATGGTAGAATCAGTGGGAGTGCCGGAAAATTGTTGAATCCGGGCTAGTATCGGCAAAAGGTGGAATCCGTGGGAGTACAGAAAAACTGTCCGGACCAGTTCGGAAAAATGGTAGAATGAGTGTGATAGCCGGAAAATTGTTGAATCCGGGCCAGTATCGGCAAAAGGTGGAATCCGTGCGAGTACCGAAAAACTGTCCAGACTAGTTCGAAAAAATGGTAGAATCAGTGTGAGTGCCGGAAAATTGTTGAATCCGGGCCAGTATAGGCAAAAGGTGGAATCCGTGCGAGTACCGAAAAATTGTCCGGACCAGTTCGCAAAAATGGTAGAATGAGTGTGATAGCCGGAAAATTGTTGAATCCGGGCCAGTATCGGCAAAAGGTGGAATCCGTGCGAGTACCGAAAAACTGTCCAGACTAGTTTGAAAAAATGGTAGAATCAGTGTGAGTGCCGAAAAATTGTTGAATCCGGGCCAGTATAGGCAAAAGGTGCAATCCGTGCGAGTACCGAAAAACTGTCCGGACCAGTTAGGAAAAATGGTAGAATCAGTGTGAGTGACGGAAAATTGTTGAATCCGGGCCAGTATAGGCAAAAGGTGGAATCCGTGCGAGTACCGAAAAATTGTCCGGACCAGTTCGGAAAAATGGTAGAATGAGTGTGATAGCCGGAAAATTGTTGAATCCAGCCCAGTATCGGCAAAAGGTGGAATCCGTGCGAGTACCGAAAAACTGTCCGGACCAGTTCGGAAAAATGGTAGAATGAGTGTGATAGCCGGAAAATTGTTGAATCCAGCCCAGTATCGGCAAAAGGTGGAATCCGTGCGAGTACCGAAAAACTGTCCGGACCAGTTCGGAAAAATGGAAGAATGAGTGTGAGTGCCGAAAAATTGTTGAATCCGGGCCAGTATAGGCAAAAGGTGGAATCCGTGCGAGTACCGAAAAACAATCCGGACCAGTTCGGAAAAATTGTAGAATGAGTGTGAGTGCCGAAAAATTGTTGAATCCGGGCCAATATAGGCAAAAGGTGGAATCCGTGCGAGTACCGAAAAACTGTCCAGACTAGTTCGAAAAAATGGTAGAATCAGTGTGAGTGCCGAAAAATTGTTGAATCCGGGCCAGTATAGGCAAAAGGTGCAATCCGTGCGAGTACCGAAAAATTGTCCGGACCAGTTAGGAAAAATGGTAGAATCAGTGTGAGTGACGGAAAATTGTTGAATCCGGGCCAGTATAGGCAAAAGGTGGAATCCGTGCGAGTACCGAAAAATTGTCCGGACCAGTTCGGAAAAATGGTAGAATGAGTGTGATAGCCGGAAAATTGTTGAATCCAGCCCAGTATCGGCAAAAGGTGGAATCCGTGCGAGTACCGAAAAACTGTCCGGACCAGTTCGGAAAAATGGAAGAATGAGTGTGAGTGCCGAAAAATTGTTGAATCCGGGCCAGTATAGGCAAAAGGTGGAATCCGTGCGAGTACCGAAAAACAATCCGGACCAGTTCGGAAAAATTGTAGAATGAGTGTGAGTGCCGAAAAATTGTTGAATCCGGGCCAATATAGGCAAAAGGTGGAATCCGTGCGAGTACCGAAAAACTGTCCAGACTAGTTCGAAAAAATGGTAGAATCAGTGTGAGTGCCGGAAAATTGTTGAATCCGGGCCAGTATAGGCAAAAGGTGGAATCCGTGCGAGTACCGAAAAATTGTCCGGACCAGTTCGCAAAAATGGTAGAATGAGTGTGATAGCCGGAAAATTGTTGAATCCGGGCCAGTATCAGCAAAAGGTGGAATCCGTGCGAGTACCGAAAAACTGTCCAGACTAGTTCGAAAAAATGGTAGAATCAGTGTGAGTGCCGAAAAATTGTTGAATCCGGGCCAGTATAGGCAAAAGGTGCAATCCGTGCGAGTACTGAAAAACTGTCCGGACCAGTTAGGAAAAATGGTAGAATCAGTGTGAGTGACGGAAAATTGTTGAATCCGGGCCAGTATAGGCAAAAGGTGGAATCCGTGCGAGTACCGAAAAATTGTCCGGACCAGTTCGGAAAAATGGTAGAATGAGTGTGATAGCCGGAAAATTGTTGAATCCAGCCCAGTATCGGCAAAAGGTGGAATCCGTGCGAGTACCGAAAAACTGTCCGGACCAGTTCGGAAAAATGGAAGAATGAGTGTGAGTGCCGAAAAATTGTTGAATCCGGGCCAGTATAGGCAAAAGGTGGAATCCGTGCGAGTACCGAAAAACAATCCGGACCAGTTCGGAAAAATTGTAGAATGAGTGTGAGTGCCGAAAAATTGTTGAATCCGGGCCAATATAGGCAAAAGGTGGAATCCGTGCGAGTACCGAAAAACTGTCCAGACTAGTTCGAAAAAATGGTAGAATCAGTGTGAGTGCCGGAAAATTGTTGAATCCAGGCCAGTATAGGCAAAAGGTGGAATCCGTGCGAGTACCGAAAAACTGTCCGGACCAGTTCGCAAAAATGGTAGAATGAGTGTGATAGCCGGAAAATTGTTGAATCCGGGCCAGTATCGGCAAAAGGTGGAATCCGTGCGAGTACCGAAAAACTGTCCAGACTAGTTCGAAAAAATGGTAGAATCAGTGTGAGTGCCGAAAAATTGTTGAATCCGGGCCAGTATAGGCAAAAGGTGCAATCCGTGCGAGTACCGAAAAACTGTCTGGACCAGTTAGGAAAAATGGTAGAATTAGTGTGAGTGCCGGAAAATTGTTGAATCCGGGCCAGTATCGGCAAAAGGTGGAATCCGTGCGAGTACCGAAAAACTGTCCGGACCAGTTCGCAAAAATGGTAAAATGAGTGTGATAGCCGGAAAATTGTTGAATCCGGGCCAGTATCGGCAAAAGGTGGAATCCGTGCGAGTACCGAAAAACTGTCCAGACTAGTTCGAAAAAATGGTAGAATCAGTGTGAGTGCCGGAAAATTGTTGAATCTGGGCCAGTATAGGCAAAAGGTGCAATCCGTGCGAGTACCGAAAAACTGTCCGGACCAGTTAGGAAAAATGGTAGAATCAGTGTGAGTGACGGAAAATTGTTGAATCCGGGCCAGTATAGGCAAAAGGTGGAATCCGTGCGAGTACCGAAAAATTGTCCGGACCAGTTCGGAAAAATGGTAGAATGAGTGTGATAGCCGGAAAATTGTTGAATCCAGCCCAGTATCGGCAAAAGGTGGAATCCGTGCGAGTACCGAAAAACTGTCCGGACCAGTTCGGAAAAATGGAAGAATGAGTGTGAGTGCCGAAAAATTGTTGAATCCGGGCCAGTATAGGCAAAAGGTGGAATCCGTGCGAGTACCGAAAAACAATCCGGACCAGTTCGGAAAAATTGTAGAATGAGTGTGAGTGCCGAAAAATTGTTGAATCCGGGCCAATATAGGCAAAAGGTGGAATTCGTGCGAGTACCGAAAAACTGTCCAGACTAGTTCGAAAAAATGGTAGAATCAGTGTGAGTGCCGGAAAATTGTTGAATCCAGGCCAGTATAGGCAAAAGGTGGAATCCGTGCGAGTACCGAAAAATTGTCCGGACCAGTTCGCAAAAATGGTAGAATGAGTGTGATAGCCGGAAAATTGTTGAATCCGGGCCAGTATCGGCAAAAGGTGGAATCCGTGCGAGTACCGAAAAACTGTCCGGACCAGTTCGCAAAAATGGTAGAATGAGTGTGATAGCCGGAAAATTGTTGAATCCGGGCCAGTATCGGCAAAAGGTGGAATCCGTGCGAGTACCGAAAAACTGTCCAGACTAGTTCGAAAAAATGGTAGAATCAGTGTGAGTGCCGGAAAATTGTTGAATCTGGGCCAGTATAGGCAAAAGGTGCAATCCGTGCGAGTACCGAAAAACTGTCCGGACCAGTTCGGAAAAATGGTAGAATCAGTGTGAGTGCCGGAAAATTGTTGAATCCGGGCAAGTATAGGCAAAAGGTGGAATCCGTGCGAGTACCGAAAAATTGTCCGGACCAGTTCGGAAAAATGGTAGAATGAGTGTGATAGCCGGAAAATTGTTGAATCCAGCCCAGTATCGGCAAAAGGTGGAATCCGTGCGAGTACCGAAAAACTGTCCGGACCAGTTCGGAAAAATGGAATAATGAGTGTGAGTGCCGAAAAATTGTTGAATCCGGGCCAGTATAGGCAAAAGGTGGAATCCGTGCGAGTACCGAAAAACAATCCGGACCAGTTCGGAAAAATTGTAGAATGAGTGTGAGTGCCGAAAAATTGTTGAATCCGGGCCAATATAGGCAAAAGGTGGAATCCGTGCGAGTACCGAAAAACTGTCCAGACTAGTTCGAAAAAATGGTAGAATCAGTGTGAGTGCCGGAAAATTGTTGAATCCGGGCCAGTATAGGCAAAAGGTGCAATCCGTGCGAGTACCGAAAAATTGTCCGGACCAGTTAGGAAAAATGGTAGAATCAGTGTGAGTGACGGAAAATTGTTGAATCCGGGCCAGTATAGGCAAAAGGTGGAATCCGTGCGAGTACCGAAAAATTGTCCGGACCAGTTCGGAAAAATGGTAGAATGAGTGTGATAGCCGGAAAATTGTTGAATCCAGCCCAGTATCGGCAAAAGGTGGAATCCGTGCGAGTACCGAAAAACTGTCCGGACCAGTTCGGAAAAATGGAAGAATGAGTGTGAGTGCCGAAAAATTGTTGAATCCGGGCCAGTATAGGCAAAAGGTGGAATCCGTGCGAGTACCGAAAAACAATCCGGACCAGTTCGGAAAAATTGTAGAATGAGTGTGAGTGCCGAAAAATTGTTGAATCCGGGCCAATATAGGCAAAAGGTGGAATCCGTGCGAGTACCGAAAAACTGTCCAGACTAGTTCGAAAAAATGGTAGAATCAGTGTGAGTGCCGGAAAATTGTTGAATCCGGGCCAGTATAGGCAAAAGGTGGAATCCGTGCGAGTACCGAAAAATTGTCCGGACCAGTTCGCAAAAATGGTAGAATGAGTGTGATAGCCGGAAAATTGTTGAATCCGGGCCAGTATCAGCAAAAGGTGGAATCCGTGCGAGTACCGAAAAACTGTCCAGACTAGTTCGAAAAAATGGTAGAATCAGTGTGAGTGCCGAAAAATTGTTGAATCCGGGCCAGTATAGGCAAAAGGTGCAATCCGTGCGAGTACCGAAAAACTGTCCGGACCAGTTAGGAAAAATGGTAGAATCAGTGTGAGTGACGGAAAATTGTTGAATCCGGGCCAGTATAGGCAAAAGGTGGAATCCGTGCGAGTACCGAAAAATTGTCCGGACCAGTTCGGAAAAATGGTAGAATGAGTGTGATAGCCGGAAAATTGTTGAATCCAGCCCAGTATCGGCAAAAGGTGGAATCCGTGCGAGTACCGAAAAACTGTCCGGACCAGTTCGCAAAAATGGTAGAATGAGTGTGATAGCCGGAAAATTGTTGAATCCGGGCCAGTATCGGCAAAAGGTGGAATCCGTGCGAGTACCGAAAAACTGTCCAGACTAGTTCGAAAAAATGGTAGAATCAGTGTGAGTGCCGGAAAATTGTTGAATCTGGGCCAGTATAGGCAAAAGGTGCAATCCGTGCGAGTACCGAAAAACTGTCCGGACCAGTTCGGAAAAATGGTAGAATCAGTGTGAGTGCCGGAAAATTGTTGAATCCGGGCAAGTATAGGCAAAAGGTGGAATCCGTGCGAGTACCGAAAAATTGTCCGGACCAGTTCGGAAAAATGGTAGAATGAGTGTGATAGCCGGAAAATTGTTGAATCCAGCCCAGTATCGGCAAAAGGTGGAATCCGTGCGAGTACCGAAAAACTGTCCGGACCAGTTCGGAAAAATGGAATAATGAGTGTGAGTGCCGAAAAATTGTTGAATCCGGGCCAGTATAGGCAAAAGGTGGAATCCGTGCGAGTACCGAAAAACAATCCGGACCAGTTCGGAAAAATTGTAGAATGAGTGTGAGTGCCGAAAAATTGTTGAATCCGGGCCAATATAGGCAAAAGGTGGAATCCGTGCGAGTACCGAAAAACTGTCCAGACTAGTTCGAAAAAATGGTAGAATCAGTGTGAGTGCCGGAAAATTGTTGAATCCGGGCCAGTATAGGCAAAAGGTGCAATCCGTGCGAGTACCGAAAAATTGTCCGGACCAGTTAGGAAAAATGGTAGAATCAGTGTGAGTGACGGAAAATTGTTGAATCCGGGCCAGTATAGGCAAAAGGTGGAATCCGTGCGAGTACCGAAAAATTGTCCGGACCAGTTCGGAAAAATGGTAGAATGAGTGTGATAGCCGGAAAATTGTTGAATCCAGCCCAGTATCGGCAAAAGGTGGAATCCGTGCGAGTACCGAAAAACTGTCCGGACCAGTTCGGAAAAATGGAAGAATGAGTGTGAGTGCCGAAAAATTGTTGAATCCGGGCCAGTATAGGCAAAAGGTGGAATCCGTGCGAGTACCGAAAAACAATCCGGACCAGTTCGGAAAAATTGTAGAATGAGTGTGAGTGCCGAAAAATTGTTGAATCCGGGCCAATATAGGCAAAAGGTGGAATCCGTGCGAGTACCGAAAAACTGTCCAGACTAGTTCGAAAAAATGGTAGAATCAGTGTGAGTGCCGGAAAATTGTTGAATCCGGGCCAGTATAGGCAAAAGGTGGAATCCGTGCGAGTACCGAAAAATTGTCCGGACCAGTTCGCAAAAATGGTAGAATGAGTGTGATAGCCGGAAAATTGTTGAATCCGGGCCAGTATCAGCAAAAGGTGGAATCCGTGCGAGTACCGAAAAACTGTCCAGACTAGTTCGAAAAAATGGTAGAATCAGTGTGAGTGCCGAAAAATTGTTGAATCCGGGCCAGTATAGGCAAAAGGTGCAATCCGTGCGAGTACCGAAAAACTGTCCGGACCAGTTAGGAAAAATGGTAGAATCAGTGTGAGTGACGGAAAATTGTTGAATCCGGGCCAGTATAGGCAAAAGGTGGAATCCGTGCGAGTACCGAAAAATTGTCCGGACCAGTTCGGAAAAATGGTAGAATGAGTGTGATAGCCGGAAAATTGTTGAATCCAGCCCAGTATCGGCAAAAGGTGGAATCCGTGCGAGTACCGAAAAACTGTCCGGACCAGTTCGGAAAAATGGAAGAATGAGTGTGAGTGCCGAAAAATTGTTGAATCCGGGCCAGTATAGGCAAAAGGTGGAATCCGTGCGAGTACCGAAAAACAATCCGGACCAGTTCGGAAAAATTGTAGAATGAGTGTGAGTGCCGAAAAATTGTTGAATCCGGGCCAATATAGGCAAAAGGTGGAATCCGTGCGAGTACCGAAAAACTGTCCAGACTAGTTCGAAAAAATGGTAGAATCAGTGTGAGTGCCGGAAAATTGTTGAATCCAGGCCAGTATAGGCAAAAGGTGGAATCCGTGCGAGTACCGAAAAACTGTCCGGACCAGTTCGCAAAAATGGTAGAATGAGTGTGATAGCCGGAAAATTGTTGAATCCGGGCCAGTATCGGCAAAAGGTGGAATCCGTGCGAGTACCGAAAAACTGTCCAGACTAGTTCGAAAAAATGGTAGAATCAGTGTGAGTGCCGAAAAATTGTTGAATCCGGGCCAGTATAGGCAAAAGGTGCAATCCGTGCGAGTACCGAAAAACTGTCTGGACCAGTTAGGAAAAATGGTAGAATTAGTGTGAGTGCCGGAAAATTGTTGAATCCGGGCCAGTATCGGCAAAAGGTGGAATCCGTGCGAGTACCGAAAAACTGTCCGGACCAGTTCGCAAAAATGGTAGAATGAGTGTGATAGCCGGAAAATTGTTGAATCCGGGCCAGTATCGGCAAAAGGTGGAATCCGTGCGAGTACCGAAAAACTGTCCAGACTAGTTCGAAAAAATGGTAGAATCAGTGTGAGTGCCGGAAAATTGTTGAATCTGGGCCAGTATAGGCAAAAGGTGCAATCCGTGCGAGTACCGAAAAACTGTCCGGACCAGTTCGGAAAAATGGTAGAATCAGTGTGAGTGCCGGAAAATTGTTGAATCCGGGCAAGTATAGGCAAAAGGTGGAATCCGTGCGAGTACCGAAAAATTGTCCGGACCAGTTCGGAAAAATGGTAGAATGAGTGTGAGTGACGGAAAATTGTTGAATCCGGGCCAATATAGGCAAAAGGTGGAATCCGTGCGAGTACTGAAAAACTGTCCAGACTAGTTCGAAAAAATGGTAGAATCAGTGTGAGTGCCGGAAAATTGTTGAATCCGGGCCAGTATAGGCAAAAGGTGCAATCCGTGCGAGTACCGAAAAACTGTCCGGACCAGTACGAAAAAATGGTAGAATCAGTGGGAGTGCCGGAAAATTGTTGAATCCGGGCCAGTATCGGCAAAAGGTGGAATCCGTGGGAGTACAGAAAAACTGTCCGGACCAGTTCGGAAAAATGGTAGAATGAGTGTGATAGCCGGAAAATTGTTGAATCTGGGCCAGTATCGGCAAAAGGTGGAATCCGTGCGAGTACCGAAAAACTGTCCAGACTAGTTCGAAAAAATGGTAGAATCAGTGTGAGTGCCGAAAAATTGTTGAATCCGGGCCAGTATAGGCAAAAGGTGCAATCCGTGCGAGTACCGAAAAACTGTCTGGACCAGTTAGGAAAAATGGTAGAATTAGTGTGAGTGCCGGAAAATTGTTGAATCCGGGCCAGTATAGGCAAAAGGTGGAATCCGTGCGAGTACCGAAAAATTGTCCGGACCAGTTCGGAAAAATGGTAGAATGAGTGTGATAGCCGGAAAATTGTTGAATCCAGCCCAGTATCGGCAAAAGGTGGAATCCGTGCGAGTACCGAAAAACTGTCCGGACCAGTTCGGAAAAATGGAAGAATGAGTGTGAGTGCCGAAATAATGTTGAATCCGGGCCAGTATAGGCAAAAGGTGGAATCCGTGCGAATACCGAAAAACTGTCCAGACTAGTTCGAAAAAATGGTAGAATCAGTGTGAGTGCCGGAAAATTGTTGAATCCGGGCCAGTATAGGCAAAAGGTGGAATCCGTGCGAGTACCGAAAAATTGTCCGGACCAGTTCGCAAAAATGGTAGAATGAGTGTGATAGCCGGAAAATTGTTGAATCCGGGCCAGTATCGGCAAAAGGTGGAATCCGTGCGAGTACCGAAAAACTGTCCGGACCAGTTCGAAAAAATGGTAGAATGAGTGTGAGTGCCGGAAAATTGTTGAATCCGGGCCACTATAGGCAAAAGGTGGAATCCGTGCGAGTACCGAAAAACTGTCCAGACTAGTTCGAAAAAATGGTAGAATGAGTGTGAGTGCCGGAAAATTGTTGAATCTGGGCCAGTATAGGCAAAAGGTGCAATCCGTGCGAGTACCGAAAAACTGTCCGGACCAGTTCGGAAAAATGGTAGAATCAGTGTGAGTGGCGGAAAATTGTGGAATCCGGGCAAGTATAGGCAAAAGGTGGAATCCGTGCGAGTACCAAAAAATTGTCCGGACCAGTTCGGAAAAATGGTAGAATGAGTGTGATAGCCGGAAAATTGTTGAATCCGGGCCAGTATCGGCAAAAGGTGGAATCCGTGCGAGTACCGAAAAACTGTCCGGACCAGTTCGGAAAAATGGTAGAATGAGTGTGATAGCCGGAAAATTGTTGAATCCGGGCCAGTATCGGCAAAAGGTGGAATCCGTGCGAGTACCGAAAAACTGTCCGGACCAGTTCGGAAAAATGGTAGAATGAGTGTGAGTGCCGAAAAATTGTTGAATCCGGGCCAATATAGGCAAAAGGTGGAATCCGTGCGAGTATCGAAAACCTGTCCAGACTAGTTCGAAAAAATGGTAGAATCAGTGTGAGTGCCGGAAAATTGTTGAATCCGGGCCAGTATAGGCAAAAGGTGCAATCCGTGCGAGTACCGAAAAACTGTCCGGACCACTTCGGAAAAATGGTAGAATCAGTGTGAGTGCCGGAAAATTGTTGAATCCGGGCCAGTATCGGCAAAAGGTGGAATCCGTGCGCGTACCGAAAAACTGTCCGGACCAGTACGCAGAAATGGTAGAATCAGTGCGAGTACCGAAAAATTGTTGAATCCGGTCGAGTACCGGGAAAAGGTGGAATTCCTTCGAGTACCGAAAACTGTCCGGACCAGTACGGAAAATGGTAGAATGAGTGTGAGTACCGGAAAATTGTTGCATCAGGGCCAGTATCGGCAAAAGGTGCAATCCGTGCGAGTACCGAAAATTTGTCCGGACCAGTACGGAAAAATGGTAGAATCAGTGCGAGTACCGAAAAATTGTTGAATCCGGGCCAGTATCGGCAAAAGGTGGAATCCGTGGGAGTACCGAAAAACTGTCCGGACCAGTTCGGAAAAATGGTAGAATGAGTGTGATAGCCGGAAAATTGTTGAATCCGGGCCAGTATCGGCAAAAGGTGGAATCCGTGCGAGTACCGAAAAACTGTCCGGACCAGTTCGGAAAAATGGTAGAATGAGTGTGATAGCCGGAAAATTGTTGAATCCGGGCCAGTATCGGCAAAAGGTGGAATCCGTGCGAGTACCGAAAAACTGTCCGGACCAGTTCGGAAAAATGGTAGAATGAGTGTGAGTGCCGAAAAATTGTTGAATCCGAGCCAATATAGGCAAAAGGTGGAATCCGTGCGAGTATCGAAAACCTGTCCAGACTAGTTCGAAAAAATGGTAGAATCAGTGTGAGTGCCGGAAAATTGTTGAATCCGGGCCAGTATAGGCAAAAGGTGCAATCCGTGCGAGTACCGAAAAACTGTCCGGACCACTTCGGAAAAATGGTAGAATCAGTGTGAGTGCCGAAAAATTGTTGAATCCGGGCCAGTATCGGCAAAAGGTGGAATCCGTGCGCGTACCGAAAAACTGTCCGGACCAGTACGCAGAAATGGTAGAATCAGTGCGAGTACCGAAAAATTGTTGAATCCGGTCGAGTACCGGGAAAAGGTGGAATTCCTTCGAGTACCGAAAACTGTCCGGACCAGTACGGAAAATGGTAGAATGACTGTGAGTACCGGAAAATTGTTGCATCAGGGCCAGTATCGGCAAAAGGTGCAATCCGTGCGAGTACCGAAAATTTGTCCGGACCAGTACGGAAAAATGGTAGAATCAGTGTGAGTGACGGAAAATTGTTGAATCCGGGCCAGTATAGGCAAAAGGTGGAATCCGTGCGAGTACCGAAAAATTGTCCGGACCAGTTCGGAAAAATGGTAGAATGAGTGTGATAGCCGGAAAATTGTTGAATCCAGCCCAGTATCGGCAAAAGGTGGAATCCGTGCGAGTACCGAAAAACTGTCCGGACCAGTTCGGAAAAATGGAAGAATGAGTGTGAGTGCCGAAAAATTGTTGAATCCGGGCCAGTATAGGCAAAAGGTGGAATCCGTGCGAGTACCGAAAAACAATCCGGACCAGTTCGGAAAAATTGTAGAATGAGTGTGAGTGCCGAAAAATTGTTGAATCCGGGCCAATATAGGCAAAAGGTGGAATCCGTGCGAGTACCGAAAAACTGTCCAGACTAGTTCGAAAAAATGGTAGAATCAGTGTGAGTGCCGGAAAATTGTTGAATCCGGGCCAGTATAGGCAAAAGGTGCAATCCGTGCGAGTACCGAAAAACTGTCCGGACCACTTCGGAAAAATGGTAGAATCAGTGTGAGTGCCGAAAAATTGTTGAATCCGGGCCAGTATCGGCAAAAGGTGGAATCCGTGCGCGTACCGAAAAACTGTCCGGACCAGTACGCAGAAATGGTAGAATCAGTGCGAGTACCGAAAAATTGTTGAATCCGGTCGAGTACCGGGAAAAGGTGGAATTCCTTCGAGTACCGAAAACTGTCCGGACCAGTACGGAAAATGGTAGAATGAGTGTGAGTACCGGAAAATTGTTGCATCAGGGCCAGTATCGGCAAAAGGTGCAATCCGTGCGAGTACCGAAAATTTGTCCGGACCAGTACGGAAAAATGGTAGAATCAGTGCGAGTACCGAAAAATTGTTGAATCCGGGCCAGTATCGGCAAAAGGTGGAATCCGTGGGAGTACCGAAAAACTGTCCGGACCAGTTCGGAAAAATGGTAGAATGAGTGTGATAGCCGGAAAATTGTTGAATCCGGGCCAGTATCGGCAAAAGGTGGAATCCGTGCGAGTACCGAAAAACTGTCCAGACTAGTTCGAAAAAATGGTAGAATCAGTGTGAGTGCCGAAAAATTGTTGAATCCGGGCCAGTATTGGCAAAAATTGCAATCCGTGCGAGTACCGAAAAACTGTCCGGACCAGTTAGGAAAAATGGTAGAATCAGTGTGACTGCCGGAAAATTGTTGAATCCGGGCCAGTATAGGCAAAAGGTGGAATCCGTGCGAGTACCGAAAAATTGTCCGGACCAGTTCGGAAAAATGGTAGAATGAGTGTGATAGCCGGAAAATTGTTGAATCCAGCCCAGTATCGGCAAAAGGTGGAATCCGTGCGAGTACCGAAAAACTGTCCGGACCAGTTCGGAAAAATGGAAGAATGAGTGTGAGTGCCGAAAAATTGTTGAATCCGGGCCAGTATAGGCAAAAGGTGGAATCCGTGCGAGTACCGAAAAACAATCCGGACCAGTTCGGAAAAATGGAAGAATGAGTGTGAGTGCCGAAAAATTTTTGAATCCGGGCCAATATAGGCAAAAGGTGGAATCCGTGCGAGTACCGAAAAACTGTCCAGACTAGTTCGAAAAAATGGTAGAATCAGTGTGAGTGCCGGAAAATTGTTGAATCCGGGCCAGTATAGGCAAAAGGTGGAATCCGTGCGAGTACCGAAAAATTGTCCGGACCAGTTCGCAAAAATGGTAGAATGAGTGTGATAGCCGGAAAATTGTTGAATCCGGGCCAGTATCGGCAAAAGGTGGAATCCGTGCGAGTACCGAAAAACTGTCCGGACCAGTTCGAAAAAATGGTAGAATGAGTGTGAGTGCCGGAAAATTGTTGAATCCGGGCCAATATAGGCAAAAGGTGGAATCCGTGCGAGTACCGAAAAACTGTCCAGACTAGTTCGAAAAAATGGTAGAATCAGTGTGAGTGCCGGAAAATTGTTGAATCCAGGCCAGTATAGGCAAAAGGTGGAATCCGTGCGAGTACCGAAAAATTGTCCGGACCAGTTCGCAAAAATGGTAGAATGAGTGTGATAGCCGGAAAATTGTTGAATCCGGGCCAGTATCGGCAAAAGGTGGAATCCGTGCGAGTACCGAAAAACTGTCCAGACTAGTTCGAAAAAATGGTAGAATCAGTGTGAGTGCCGGAAAATTGTTGAATCTGGGCCAGTATAGGCAAAAGGTGCAATCTGTGCGAGTACCGAAAAACTGTCCGGACCAGTTCGGAAAAATGGTAGAATCAGTGTGAGTGCCGGAAAATTGTTGAATCCGGGCAAGTATAGGCAAAAGGTGGAATCCGTGCGAGTACCGAAAAATTGTCCGGACCAGTTAGGAAAAATGGTAGAATGAGTGTGATAGCCGGAAAATTGTTAAATCCGGGCCAGTATCGGCAAAAGGTGGAATCCGTGCGAGTACCGAAAAACTGTCCGGACCAGTTCGGAAAAATGGTAGAATGAGTGTGAGTGCCGAAAAATTGTTGAATCCGGGCCAATATAGGCAAAAGGTGGAATCCGTGCGAGTACTGAAAAACTGTCCAGACTAGTTCGAAAAAATGGTAGAATCAGTGTGAGTGCCGGAAAATTGTTGAATCCGGGCCAGTATAGGCAAAAGGTGCAATCCGTGCGAGTACCGAAAAACTGTCCGGACCAGTACGAAAAAATGGTAGAATCAGTGGGAGTGCCGGAAAATTGTTGAATCCGGGCCAGTATCGGCAAAAGGTGGAATCTGTGGGAGTACCGAAAAACTGTCCGGACCAGTTCGGAAAAATGGTAGAATGAGTGTGATAGCCGGAAAATTGTTGAATCCGGGCCAGTATCGGCAAAAGGTGGAATCCGTGCGAGTACCGAAAAACTGTCCAGACTAGTTCGAAAAAAATGGTAGAATCAGTGTGAGTGCCGAAAAATTGTTGAATCCGGGCCAGTATAGGCAAAAGGTGCAATCCGTGCGAGTACCGAAAAACTGTCCGGACCAGTTAGGAAAAATGGTAGAATCAGTGTGAGTGCCGGAAAATTGTTGAATCCGGGCCAGTATAGGCAAAAGGTGGAATCCGTGCGAGTACCGAAAAATTGACCGGACCAGTTCGGAAAAATGGTAGAATGAGTGTGATAGCCGGAAAATTGTTGAATCTGGGCCAGTATAGGCAAAAGGTGCAATCCGTGCGAGTACCGAAAAACTGTCCGGACCAGTTCGGAAAAATGGTAGAATCAGTGTGAGTGCCGGAAAATTGTTGAATCCGGGCAAGTATAGGCAAAAGGTGGAATCCGTGCGAGTACCGAAAAATTGTCCGGACCAGTTCGGAAAAATGGTAGAATGAGTGTGATAGCCGGAAAATTGTTGAATCCGGGCCAGTATCGGCAAAAGGTGGAATCCGTGCGAGTACCGAAAAACTGTCCGGACCAGTTCGAAAAAATGGTAGAATGAGTGTGAGTGCCGGAAAATTGTTGAATCCGGGCCAATATAGGCAAAAGGTGGAATCCGTGCGAGTACCGAAAAACTGTCCAGACTAGTTCGAAAAAATGGTAGAATCAGTGTGAGTGCCGGAAAATTGTTGAATCTGGGCCAGTATAGGCAAAAGGTGCAATCCGTGCGAGTACCGAAAAACTGTCCGGACCAGTTCGGAAAAATGGTAGAATCAGTGTGAGTGCCGGAAAATTGTTGAATCCGGGCAAGTATAGGCAAAAGGTGGAATCCGTGCGAGTACCGAAAAATTGTCCGGACCAGTTAGGAAAAATGGTAGAATGAGTGTGATAGCCGGAAAATTGTTAAATCCGGGCCAGTATCGGCAAAAGGTGGAATCCGTGCGAGTACCGAAAAACTGTCCGGACCAGTTCGGAAAAATGGTAGAATGAGTGTGAGTGCCGAAAAATTGTTGAATCCGGGCCAATATAGGCAAAAGGTGGAATCCGTGCGAGTACTGAAAAACTGTCCAGACTAGTTCGAAAAAATGGTAGAATCAGTGTGAGTGCCGGAAAATTGTTGAATCCGTGCCAGTATAGGCAAAAGGTGCAATCCGTGCGAGTACCGAAAAACTGTCCGGACCAGTACGAAAAAATGGTAGAATCAGTGGGAGTGCCGGAAAATTGTTGAATCCGGGCCAGTATCGGCAAAAGGTGGAATCCGTGGGAGTACCGAAAAACTGTCCGGACCAGTTCGAAAAAATGGTAGAATGAGTGTGATAGCCGGAAAATTGTTGAATCCGGGCCAGTATCGGCAAAAGGTGGAATCCGTGCGAGTACCGAAAAACTGTCCAGACTAGTTCGAAAAAAATGGTAGAATCAGTGTGAGTGCCGAAAAATTGTTGAATCCGGGCCAGTATAGGCAAAAGGTGCAATCCGTGCGAGTACCGAAAAACTGTCCGGACCAGTTAGGAAAAATGGTAGAATCAGTGTGAGTGCCGGAAAATTGTTGAATCCGGGCCAGTATCGGCAAAAGGTGGAATCCGTGCGAGTACCGAAAAATTGACCGGACCAGTTCGGAAAAATGGTAGAATGAGTGTGATAGCCGGAAAATTGTTGAATCTGGGCCAGTATAGGCAAAAGGTGCAATCCGTGCGAGTACCGAAAAACTGTCCGGACCAGTTCGGAAAAATGGTAGAATCAGTGTGAGTGCCGGAAAATTGTTGAATCCGGGCAAGTATAGGCAAAAGGTGGAATCCGTGCGAGTACCGAAAAATTGTCCGGACCAGTTCGGAAAAATGGTAGAATGAGTGTGATAGCCGGAAAATTGTTGAATCCGGGCCAGTATCGGCAAAACGTGGAATCCGTGCGAGTACCGAAAAACTGTCCGGACCAGTTCGAAAAAATGGTAGAATGAGTGTGAGTGCCGGAAAATTGTTGAATCCGGGCCAATATAGGCAAAAGGTGGAATCCGTGCGAGTACCGAAAAACTGTCCAGACTAGTTCGAAAAAATGGTAGAATCAGTGTGAGTGCCGGAAAATTGTTGAATCTGGGCCAGTATAGGCAAAAGGTGCAATCCGTGCGAGTACCGAAAAACTGTCCGGACCAGTTCGGAAAAATGGTAGAATCAGTGTGAGTGCCGGAAAATTGTTGAATCCGGGCAAGTATAGGCAAAAGGTGGAATCCGTGCGAGTACCGAAAAATTGTCCGGACCAGTTAGGAAAAATGGTAGAATGAGTGTGATAGCCGGAAAAATGTTAAATCCGGGCCAGTATCGGCAAAAGGTGGAATCCGTGCGAGTACCGAAAAACTGTCCGGACCAGTTCGGAAAAATGGTAGAATGAGTGTGAGTGCCGAAAAATTGTAGAATCCGGGCCAATATAGGCAAAAGGTGGAATCCGTGCGAGTACTGAAAAACTGTCCAGACTAGTTCGAAAAAATGGTAGAATCAGTGTGAGTGCCGAAAAATTGTTGAATCCGGGCCAGTATAGGCAAAAGGTGCAATCCGTGCGAGTACCGAAAAACTGTCCGGACCAGTACGAAAAAATGGTAGAATCAGTGGGAGTGCCGGAAAATTGTTGAATCCGGGCCAGTATCGGCAAAAGTTGGAATCCGTGGGAGTACCGAAAAACTGTCCGGACCAGTTCGGAAAAATGGTAGAATGAGTGTGATAGCCGGAAAATTGTTGAATCCGGGCCAGTATCGGCAAAAGGTGGAATCCGTGCGAGTACCGAAAAACTGTCCAGACTAGTTCGAAAAAATGGTAGAATCAGTGTGAGTGCCGAAAAATTGTTGAATCCGGGCCAGTATAGGCAAAAGGTGCAATCCGTGCGAGTACCGAAAAACTGTCCGGACCAGTTAGGAAAAATGGTAGAATCAGTGTGAGTGCCGGAAAATTGTTGAATCCGGGCCAGTATGGGCAAAAGGTGGAATCCGTGCGAGTACCGAAAAATTGACCGGACCAGTTCGGAAAAATGGTAGAATGAGTGTGATAGCCGGAAAATTGTTGAATCTGGGCCAGTATAGGCAAAAGGTGGAATCCGTGCGAGTACCGAAAAACTGTCCGGACCAGTTCGGAAAAATGGTAGAATCAGTGTGAGTGCCGGAAAATTGTTGAATCCGGGCAAGTATAGGCAAAAGGTGGAATCCGTGCGAGTACCGAAAAATTGTCCGGACCAGTTCGGAAAAATGGTAGAATGAGTGTGATAGCCGGAAAATTGTTGAATCCGGGCCAGTATCGGCAAAAGGTGGAATCCGTGCGAGTACCGAAAAACTGTCCGGACCAGTTCGGAAAAATGGTAGAATGAGTGTGATAGCCGGAAAATTGTTGAATCTGGGCCAGTATCGGCAAAAGGTGGAATCCCTGCGAGTACCGAAAAACTGTCCGGACCAGTTCGGAAAAATGGTAGAATGAGTGTGAGTGCCGAAAAATTGTTGAATCCGGGCCAATATAGGCAAAAGGTGGAATCCGTGCGAGTACCGAAAAACTGTCCAGACTAGTTCGAAAAAATGGTAGAATCAGTGTGAGTGCCGGAAAATTGTTGAATCTGGGTCAGTATAGGCAAAAGGTGCAATCCGTGCGAGTACCGAAAAACTGTCCGGACCAGTTCGGAAAAATGGTAGAATCAGTGTGAGTGCCGGAAAATTGTTGAATCCGGGCAAGTATAGGCAAAAGGTGGAATCCGTGCGAGTACCGAAAAATTGTCCGGACCAGTTCGGAAAAATGGTAGAATGAGTTTGATAGCCGGAAAATTGTTGAATCCGGGCCACTATCGGCAAAAGGTGGAATCCGTGCGAGTACCGAAAAACTGTCCGGACCAGTTCGGAAAAATGGTAGAATGAGTGTGATAGCCGGAAAATTGTTGAATCTGGGCCAGTATCGGCAAAAGGTGGAATCCCTGCGAGTACCGAAAAACTGTCCGGACCAGTTCGGAAAAATGGTAGAATGAGTGTGAGTGCCGAAAAATTGTTGAATCCGGGCCAATATAGGCAAAAGGTGGAATCCGTGCGAGTACCGAAAAACTGTCCAGACTAGTTCGAAAAAATGGTAGAATCAGTGTGAGTGCCGGAAAATTGTTGAATCCGGGCCAGTATAGGCAAAAGGTGCAATCCGTGCGAGTACCGAAAAACTGTCCGGACCAGTTCGGAAAAATGGTAGAATCAGTGTGAGTGCCGGAAAATTGTTGAATCCGGGCCAGTATCGGCAAAAGGTGGAATCCGTGCGCGTACCGAAAAACTGTCCGGACCAGTACGCAGAAATGGTAGAATGAGTGTGAGTGCCGAAAAATTGTTGAATCTGGTCGAGTACCGGGAAAAGGTGGAATTCCATCGAGTATCGAAAACTGTCCGGACCAGTACGGAAAATGGTAGAATGAGTGTGAGTACCGAAAAATTGTTGCATCCGGGCCAGTATCGGCAAAAGGTGGAATCTGTGCGAGTACCGGAAAACTGTGCTGACGAGTACCGAAAAATGGTAGAATAGGTGTGAGTACCGGAAAATTATTGAATCCGGGGGAGTATCGGGAAAAAGTGGAATCCGTGCGAGTACCGGAAAACTGTCCAGACGAGTACCGAAAAATGGTAGAATCGGTGTGAGTACCGAAAAATTATTGAATCCGGGCGAGTACCGGGAAAAAGTGGAATATATGCGAGTACCGGAAAACTGTCCTGACGAGTATCGAAAAATGATATAATCGGTGCGAGTACCGAAAAGTTATTGAATCCGGGGGAGTATCGGGAAAAAGTGGAATCCGTGCGAGTACCGGAAAACTGTCCTGACGAGTACCGAAAAATGGTAGAATCCGTGTCAGTACCGTAAAATTATTGAACCCGGGCGAGTACCGGGAAAAAGCGGAATCTGTGCGAGTACCGGAAAACTGTCCTGACGAGTACCGTAAAATGGTAGAATCGGTGTGAGTACCGGAAAATTATTGAATCCGGGCGAGTACCGGCAAAAAGTGGAATATGTGCGAGTACCGGAAAACTGTCCTGACGAGTACCGAAAAATGATATAATTGGTGCGAGTACCGAAAAGTTATTGAATCCGGGGGAGTATCGGGAAAAAAGTGGAATCCGTGCGAGTACCGAAAAACTGTCCTGACGAGTACCGAAAAATGGTAGAATCGGTGTGAGTACCGCAAAATTATTGAACCCGGGCGAGTACCGGGAAAAAGTGGAATCCGTGCGAGTACCGGAAAACGGTCCTGATGAGTACCGAAAAATGGTAGAATCGGTGTGAGTACCGCAAAATTATTGAACCCGGGCGAGTACCGGGAAAAAGTGGAATCCTTGCGAGTACCGGAAAACTGTCCTGACGATTACCGAAAAATGGTAGAATAGGTGTGAGTACCGGAAAATTATTGAATCCGGGGGAGTATCGGGAAAAAGTGGAATCCATGCGAGTACCGGAAAATTGTCCTGACGAGTACCGAAAAATGGTAGAATCGGAGTGAGTACCGCAAAATTATTGAACCCGGGCGAGTACCGGGAAAAAGTGGAATCCGTGCGAGTACCGGAAAACTGTCCTGACGAGTACCGAAAAATGATATAATCGGTGTGAGTACCGAAAAGTTATTGAATCCGGGAGAGTATCGGGAAAAAGTGGAATCCGTGCGAGTACCGGAAAACTGTCCTGACGAGTACCGAAAAATGGTAGAATCCGTGTCAGTACCGTAAAATTATTGAACCCGGGCGAGTACCGGGAAAAAGCGGAATCTGTGCGAGTACCGGAAAACTGTCCTGACGAGTACCGAAAAATGGTAGAATCGGTGTGAGTACCGAAAAATTATTGAATCCGGGCGAGTACCGGCAAAAAGTGGAATATGTGCGAGTACCGGAAAACTGTCCTGACGAGTATCGAAAAATGATATAATCGGTGCGAGTACCGAAAAGTTATTGAATCCGGGGGAGTATCGGGAAAAAAGTGGAATCCGTGCGAGTATCGAAAAACTGTCCTGACGAGTACCGAAAAATGGTAGAATCGGTGTGAGTACCGCAAAATTTTGAACCCGGGCGAGTACCGGGAAAAAGTGGAATCCGTGCGAGTACCGGAAAACTGTCCTGATGAGTACCGAAAAATGGTAGAATCGGTGTGAGTACCGAAAAATTATTGAATCCGGGGGAGTATCGGGAGAAAGTGGAATCCGTGCGAGTACCGAAAAACTGTCCTGACGAGTACCGAAAAATGGTAGAATCGGAGTGAGTACCGCAAAATTATTGAACCCGGGCGAGTACCGGGAAAAAGTGGAATCCGTGCGAGTACCGGAAAACTGTCCTGACGAGTACCGAAAAATGATATAATCGGTGTGAGTACCGAAAAGTTATTGAATCCGGGAGAGTATCGGGAAAAAGTGGAATCCGTGCGAGTTTCGGAAAACTGTCCTGATGAGTAACGAAAAATGGTAGAATCGGTGTGAGTACCGGAAAATTATTGAACCCGGGCGAGTACCGGGAAAAAGTGGAATCCGTGCGAGTACCGGAAAACTGTCCTGACGAGTTCCGAAAAATGATATAATCGGTGTGAGTGCCGCAAAATTATTGAACCCGGGCGAGTACCGGCAAAAAGTGGAATCCGTGCGAGTACCGAAAAACTGTCCAGACGAGTACCGAAAAATGGTAGAATCGGTGTGAGTACCGAAAAATTATTAAATCCGGGCGAGTACCGGGAAAAAGTGGAATATGTGCGAGTACCGGAAAACTGTCCTGACGAGTATCGAAAAATGATATAATCGGTGCGAGTACCGAAAAGTTATTGAATCCGGGGGAGTATCGGGAAAAAGTGGAATCCGTGCGAGTACCGAAAAACTTTCCTGATGAGTACCGAAAAATGGTAGAATCGGTGTGAGTACCGTAAAATTATTGAACCCGGGCGAGTACCGGGTAAAAGTGGAATCCTTGCGAGTACCGGAAAACTGTCCTGACGAGTACCGAAAAATGGTAGAATAGGTGTGAGTACCGGAAAATTATTGAATCCGGGGGAGTATCGGGAAAAAGTGGAATCCATGCGAGTACCGGAAAATTGTCCTGACGAGTACCGAAAAATGGTAGAATCGGAGTGAGTACCGCAAAATTATTGAACCCGGGCGAGTACCGGGAAAAAGTGGAATCCGTGCGAGTACCGGAAAACTGTCCTGACGAGTACCGAAAAATGATATAATCGGTGTGAGTACCGAAAAGTTATTGAATCCGGGAGAGTATCGGGAAAAAGTGGAATCCGTGCGAGTACCGGAAAACTGTCCTGACGAGTACCGAAAAATGGTAGAATCCGTGTCAGTACCGTAAAATTATTGAACCCGGGCGAGTACCGGGAAAAAGCGGAATCTGTGCGAGTACCGGAAAACTATCCTGACGAGTACCGAAAAATGGTAGAATCGGTGTGAGTACCGGAAAATTATTGAATCCGGGCGAGTACCGGCAAAAAGTGGAATATGTGCGAGTACCGGAAAACTGTCCTGACGAGTATCGAAAAATGATATAATCGGTGCGAGTACCGAAAAGTTATTGAATCCGGGGGAGTATCGGGAAAAAAGTGGAATCCGTGCGAGTATCGAAAAACTGTCCTGACGAGTACCGAAAAATGGTAGAATCGGTGTGAGTACCGCAAAATTATTGAACCCGGGCGAGTACCGGGAAAAAGTGGAATCCGTGCGAGTACCAGAAAACTGTCCTGATGAGTACCGAAAAATGGTAGAATCGGTGTGAGTACCGAAAAATTATTGAATCCGGGGGAGTATCGGGAGAAAGTGGAATCCGTGCGAGTACCGAAAAACTGTCCTGACGAGTACCGAAAAATGGTAGAATCGGAGTGAGTACCGCAAAATTATTGAACCCGGGCGAGTACCGGGAAAAAGTGGAATCCGTGCGAGTACCGGAAAACTGTCCTGACGAGTACCGAAAAATGATATAATCGGTGTGAGTACCGAAAAGTTATTGAATCCGGGAGAGTATCGGGAAAAAGTGGAATCCGTGCGAGTTTCGGAAAACTGTCCTGATGAGTAACGAAAAATGGTAGAATCGGTGTGAGTACCGGAAAATTATTGAACCCGGGCGAGTACCGGGAAAAAGTGGAATCCGTGCGAGTACCGGAAAACTGTCCTGACGAGTACCGAAAAATGATATAATCGGTGTGAGTGCCGCAAAATTATTGAACCCGGGCGAGTACCGGCAAAAAGTGGAATCCGTGCGAGTACCGAAAAACTGTCCAGACGAGTACCGAAAAATGGTAGAATCGGTGTGAGTACCGAAAAATTATTGAATCCGGGCGAGTACCGGGAAAAAGTGGAATATGTGCGAGTACCGGAAAACTGTCCTGACGAGTATCGAAAAATGATATAATCGGTGCGAGTACCGAAAAGTTATTGAATCCGGGGGAGTATCGGGAAAAAAGTGGAATCCGTGCGAGTATCGAAAAACTGTCCTGACGAGTACCGAAAAATGGTAGAATCGGTGTGAGTACCGCAAAATTATTGAACCCGGGCGAGTACCGGGAAAAAGTGGAATCCGTGCGAGTACCGGAAAACTGTCCTGACGAGTACCGAAAAATGGTAGAATCGGTGTGAGTACCGGAAAATTTTTGAATCCGGGGGAGTATCGGGACAAAGTGGAATCCGTGCGAGTACCGGAAAACTGTCCTGACGAGTACCGAAAAATGGTAGAATCGGAGTGAGTACCGCAAAATTATTGAACCCGGGCGAGTACCGGGAAAAAGTGGAATCCGTGCGAGTACCGGAAAACCGTCCTGACGAGTACCGAAAAATGGTAGAATCGGTGTGAGTACCGGAAAATTATTGAATCCGGGCGAGTACCGGCAAAAAGTGGAATATGTGCGAGTACCGGAAAACTGTCCTGACGAGTACCGAAAAATGATATAATTGGTGCGAGTACCGAAAAGTTATTGAATCCGGGGGAGTATCGGGAAAAAAGTGGAATCCGTGCGAGTACCGAAAAACTGTCCTGACGAGTACCGAAAAATGGTAGAATCGGTGTGAGTACCGCAAAATTATTGAACCCGGGCGAGTACCGGGAAAAAGTGGAATCCGTGCGAGTATCGGAAAACCGTCCTGACGAGTACCGAAAAATGGTAGAATCGGTGTGAGTACCGGAAAATTATTGAATCCGGGCGAGTACCGGCAAAAAGTGGAATATGTGCGAGTACCGGAAAACTGTCCTGACGAGTACCGAAAAATGATATAATCGGTGCGAGTACCGAAAAGTTATTGAATCCGGGGGAGTATCGGGAAAAAAGTGGAATCCGTGCGAGTATCGAAAAACTGTCCTGACGAGTACCGAAAAATGGTAGAATCGGTGTGAGTACCGCAAAATTATTGAACCCGGGCGAGTACCGGGAAAAAGTGGAATCCGTGCGAGTACCGGAAAACTGTCCTGACGAGTACCGAAAAATGATATAATCGGTGCGAGTACCGAAAAGTTATTGAATCCGGGGGAGTATCGGGAAAAAAGTGGAATCCGTGCGAGTATCGAAAAACTGTCCTGACGAGTACCGAAAAATGGTAGAATCGGTGTGAGTACCGAAAAATTATTGAATCCGGGGGAGTATCGGGAGAAAGTGGAATCCGTGCGAGTACCGGAAAACTGTCCTGACGAGTACCGAAAAATGATATAATCGGTGTGAGTACCGAAAAGTTATTGAATCCGGGAGAGTATCGGGAAAAAGTGGAATCCGTGCGAGTTTCGGAAAACTGTCCTGATGAGTAACGAAAAATGGTAGAATCGGTGTGAGTACCGCAAAATTATTGAACCCGGGCGAGTACCGGGAAAAAGTGGAATCCGTGCGAGTACCGGAAAACTGTCCTGACGAGTACCGAAAAATGATATAATCGGTGTGAGTGCCGCAAAATTATTGAACCCGGGCGAGTACCGGCAAAAAGTGGAATCCGTGCGAGTACCGAAAAACTGTCCAGACGAGTACCGAAAAATGGTAGAATCGGTGTGAGTACCGCAAAATTATTGAATCCGGGCGAGTACCGGGAAAAAGTGGAATATGTGCGAGTACCGGAAAACTGTCCTGACGAGTATCGAAAAATGATATAATCGGTGCGAGTACCGAAAAGTTATTGAATCCGGAGGAGTATCGGGAAAAAAGTGGAATCCGTGCGAGTATCGAAAAACTGTCCTGACGAGTACCGAAAAATGGAAGAATCGGTGTGAGTACCGCAAAATTATTGAACCCGGGCGAGTACCGGGAGAAAGTGGAATCCGTGCGAGTACCGGAAAACTGTCCTGACGAGTACCGAAAAATAGTAGAATCGGTGTGAGTACCGCAAAATTATTGAACCCGGGCGAGTACCGGGAAAAAGTGGAATCCGTGCGAGTTCCGGAAAACTGTCCTGACGAGTACCGAAAAATGGTATAATTGGTGCGAGTACCGAAAAGTTATTGAATCCGGGGGAGTATCGGGAAAAAGTGGAATATGTGCGAGCACCGGAAAACTGTCCTGACGAGTACCGAAAAATGATATAATTGGTGCGAGTACCGAAAAGTTATTGAATCCGGGGGAGTATCGGGAAAAAAGTGGAATCCGTGCGAGTACCGAAAAACTGTCCTGACGAGTACCGAAAAATGGTAGAATCGGTGTGAGTACCGCAAAATTATTGAACCCGGGCGAGTACCGGGAAAAAGTGGAATCCGTGCGAGTACCGGAAAACCGTCCTGACGAGTACCGAAAAATGGTAGAATCGGTGTGAGTACCGAAAAATTATTGAATCCGGGGGAGTATCGGGAGAAAGTGGAATCCGTGCGAGTACCGGAAAACTGTCCTGACGAGTACCGAAAAATGATATAATCGGTGTGAGTACCGAAAAGTTATTGAATCCGGGAGAGTATCGGGAAAAAGTGGAATCCGTGCGAGTACCGAAAAACTGTCCTGACGAGTACCGAAAAATGGTAGAATCCGTGTCAGTACCGTAAAATTATTGAACCCGGGCGAGTACCGGGAAAAAGCGGAATCTGTGCGAGTACCGGAAAACTGTCCTGACGAGTACCGTAAAATGGTAGAATCGGTGTGAGTACCGGAAAATTATTGAATCCGGGCGAGTACCGGCAAAAAGTGGAATATGTGCGAGTACCGGAAAACTGTCCTGACGAGTATCGAAAAATGATATAATCGGTGCGAGTACCGAAAAGTTATTGAATCCGGGGGAGTATCGGGAAAAAAGTGGAATCCGTGCGAGTATCGAAAAACTGTCCTGACGAGTACCGAAAAATGGTAGAATCGGTCTGAGTACCGCAAAATTATTGAACCCGGGCGAGTACCGGGAAAAAGTGGAATCCGTGCGAGTACCGGAAAACTGTCCTGACGAGTACCGAAAAATGGTAGAATCGGTGTGAGTACCGGAAAATTATTGAATCCGGGGGAGTATCGGGAAAAAGTGGAATCCGTGCGAGTACCGGAAAATTGTCCTGACGAGTACCGAAAAATGGTAGAATCGGAGTGAGTACCGCAAAATTATTGAACCCGGGCGAGTACCGGGAAAAAGTGGAATCCGTGCGAGTACCGGAAAACTGTCCTGACGAGTACCGAAAAATGATATAATCGGTGTGAGTACCGAAAAGTTATTGAATCCGGGAGAGTATCGGGAAAAAGTGGAATCCGTGCGAGTACCGGAAAACTGTCCTGACGAGTACCGAAAAATGGTAGAATCCGTGTCAGTACCGTAAAATTATTGAACCCGGGCGAGTACCGGGAAAAAGCGGAATCTGTGCGAGTACCGGAAAACTGTCCTGACGAGTACCGAAAAATGGTAGAATCAGTGTGAGTACCGGAAAATTATTGAATCCGGGCGAGTACCGGCAAAAAGTGGAATATGTGCGAGTACCGGAAAACTGTCCTGACGAGTATCGAAAAATGATATAATCGGTGCGAGTACCGAAAAGTTATTGAATCCGGGGGAGTATCGGGAAAAAAGTGGAATCCGTGCGAGTATCGAAAAACTGTCCTGACGAGTACCGAAAAATGGTAGAATCGGTGTGAGTACCGCAAAATTATTGAACCCGGGCGAGTACCGGGAAAAAGTGGAATCCGTGCGAGTACCGGAAAACTGTCCTGACGAGTTCCGAAAAATGATATAATCGGTGTGAGTGCCGCAAAATTATTGAACCCGGGCGAGTACCGGCAAAAAGTGGAATCCGTGCGAGTACCGAAAAACTGTCCAGACGAGTACCGAAAAATGGTAGAATCGGTGTGAGTACCGAAAAATTATTAAATCCGGGCGAGTACCGGGAAAAAGTGGAATATGTGCGAGTACCGGAAAACTGTCCTGACGAGTATCGAAAAATGATATAATCGGTGCGAGTACCGAAAAGTTATTGAATCCGGGGGAGTATCGGGAAAAAGTGGAATCCGTGCGAGTACCGAAAAACTTTCCTGATGAGTACCGAAAAATGGTAGAATCGGTGTGAGTACCGTAAAATTATTGAACCCGGGCGAGTACCGGGTAAAAGTGGAATCCTTGCGAGTACCGGAAAACTGTCCTGACGAGTACCGAAAAATGGTAGAATAGGTGTGAGTACCGGAAAATTATTGAATCCGGGGGAGTATCGGGAAAAAGTGGAATCCATGCGAGTACCGGAAAATTGTCCTGACGAGTACCGAAAAATGGTAGAATCGGAGTGAGTACCGCAAAATTATTGAACCCGGGCGAGTACCGGGAAAAAGTGGAATCCGTGCGAGTACCGGAAAACTGTCCTGACGAGTACCGAAAAATGATATAATCGGTGTGAGTACCGAAAAGTTATTGAATCCGGGAGAGTATCGGGAAAAAGTGGAATCCGTGCGAGTACCGGAAAACTGTCCTGACGAGTACCGAAAAATGGTAGAATCCGTGTCAGTACCGTAAAATTATTGAACCCGGGCGAGTACCGGGAAAAAGCGGAATCTGTGCGAGTACCGGAAAACTATCCTGACGAGTACCGAAAAATGGTAGAATCGGTGTGAGTACCGGAAAATTATTGAATCCGGGCGAGTACCGGCAAAAAGTGGAATATGTGCGAGTACCGGAAAACTGTCCTGACGAGTATCGAAAAATGATATAATCGGTGCGAGTACCGAAAAGTTATTGAATCCGGGGGAGTATCGGGAAAAAAGTGGAATCCGTGCGAGTATCGAAAAACTGTCCTGACGAGTACCGAAAAATGGTAGAATCGGTGTGAGTACCGCAAAATTATTGAACCCGGGCGAGTACCGGGAAAAAGTGGAATCCGTGCGAGTACCGGAAAACTGTCCTGATGAGTACCGAAAAATGGTAGAATCGGTGTGAGTACCGAAAAATTATTGAATCCGGGGGAGTATCGGGAGAAAGTGGAATCCGTGCGAGTACCGAAAAACTGTCCTGACGAGTACCGAAAAATGGTAGAATCGGAGTGAGTACCGCAAAATTATTGAACCCGGGCGAGTACCGGGAAAAAGTGGAATCCGTGCGAGTACCGGAAAACTGTCCTGACGAGTACCGAAAAATGATATAATCGGTGTGAGTACCGAAAAGTTATTGAATCCGGGAGAGTATCGGGAAAAAGTGGAATCCGTGCGAGTTTCGGAAAACTGTCCTGATGAGTAACGAAAAATGGTAGAATCGGTGTGAGTACCGGAAAATTATTGAACCCGGGCGAGTACCGGGAAAAAGTGGAATCCGTGCGAGTACCGGAAAACTGTCCTGACGAGTACCGAAAAATGATATAATCGGTGTGAGTGCCGCAAAATTATTGAACCCGGGCGAGTACCGGCAAAAAGTGGAATCCGTGCGAGTACCGAAAAACTGTCCAGACGAGTACCGAAAAATGGTAGAATCGGTGTGAGTACCGAAAAATTATTGAATCCGGGCGAGTACCGGGAAAAAGTGGAATATGTGCGAGTACCGGAAAACTGTCCTGACGAGTATCGAAAAATGATATAATCGGTGCGAGTACCGAAAAGTTATTGAATCCGGGGGAGTATCGGGAAAAAAGTGGAATCCGTGCGAGTATCGAAAAACTGTCCTGACGAGTACCGAAAAATGGTAGAATCGGTGTGAGTACCGCAAAATTATTGAACCCGGGCGAGTACCGGGAAAAAGTGGAATCCGTGCGAGTACCGGAAAACTGTCCTGACGAGTACCGAAAAATGGTAGAATCGGTGTGAGTACCGGAAAATTTTTGAATCCGGGGGAGTATCGGGACAAAGTGGAATCCGTGCGAGTACCGGAAAACTGTCCTGACGAGTACCGAAAAATGGTAGAATCGGAGTGAGTACCGCAAAATTATTGAACCCGGGCGAGTACCGGGAAAAAGTGGAATCCGTGCGAGTACCGGAAAACCGTCCTGACGAGTACCGAAAAATGGTAGAATCGGTGTGAGTACCGGAAAATTATTGAATCCGGGCGAGTACCGGCAAAAAGTGGAATATGTGCGAGTACCGGAAAACTGTCCTGACGAGTACCGAAAAATGATATAATTGGTGCGAGTACCGAAAAGTTATTGAATCCGGGGGAGTATCGGGAAAAAAGTGGAATCCGTGCGAGTACCGAAAAACTGTCCTGACGAGTACCGAAAAATGGTAGAATCGGTGTGAGTACCGAAAAATTATTGAATCCGGGGGAGTATCGGGAGAAAGTGGAATCCGTGCGAGTACCGGAAAACTGTCCTGACGAGTACCGAAAAATGATATAATCGGTGCGAGTACCGAAAAGTTATTGAATCCGGGGGAGTATCGGGAAAAAAGTGGAATCCGTGCGAGTATCGAAAAACTGTCCTGACGAGTACCGAAAAATGGTAGAATCGGTGTGAGTACCGCAAAATTATTGAACCCGGGCGAGTACCGGGAAAAAGTGGAATCCGTGCGAGTACCGGAAAACTGTCCTGACGAGTACCGAAAAATGATATAATCGGTGCGAGTACCGAAAAGTTATTGAATCCGGGGGAGTATCGGGAAAAAAGTGGAATCCGTGCGAGTATCGAAAAACTGTCCTGACGAGTACCGAAAAATGGTAGAATCGGTGTGAGTACCGAAAAATTATTGAATCCGGGGGAGTATCGGGAGAAAGTGGAATCCGTGCGAGTACCGGAAAACTGTCCTGACGAGTACCGAAAAATGATATAATCGGTGTGAGTACCGAAAAGTTATTGAATCCGGGAGAGTATCGGGAAAAAGTGGAATCCGTGCGAGTTTCGGAAAACTGTCCTGATGAGTAACGAAAAATGGTAGAATCGGTGTGAGTACCGCAAAATTATTGAACCCGGGCGAGTACCGGGAAAAAGTGGAATCCGTGCGAGTACCGGAAAACTGTCCTGACGAGTACCGAAAAATGATATAATCGGTGTGAGTGCCGCAAAATTATTGAACCCGGGCGAGTACCGGCAAAAAGTGGAATCCGTGCGAGTACCGAAAAACTGTCCAGACGAGTACCGAAAAATGGTAGAATCGGTGTGAGTACCGCAAAATTATTGAATCCGGGCGAGTACCGGGAAAAAGTGGAATATGTGCGAGTACCGGAAAACTGTCCTGACGAGTATCGAAAAATGATATAATCGGTGCGAGTACCGAAAAGTTATTGAATCCGGAGGAGTATCGGGAAAAAAGTGGAATCCGTGCGAGTATCGAAAAACTGTCCTGACGAGTACCGAAAAATGGTAGAATCGGTGTGAGTACCGCAAAATTATTGAACCCGGGCGAGTACCGGGAAAAAGTGGAATCCGTGCGAGTACCGGAAAACTGTCCTGACGAGTACCGAAAAATAGTAGAATCGGTGTGAGTACCGCAAAATTATTGAACCCGGGCGAGTACCGGGAAAAAGTGGAATCCGTGCGAGTTCCGGAAAACTGTCCTGACGAGTACCGAAAAATGGTATAATTGGTGCGAGTACCGAAAAGTTATTGAATCCGGGGGAGTATCGGGAAAAAGTGGAATATGTGCGAGCACCGGAAAACTGTCCTGACGAGTACCGAAAAATGATATAATTGGTGCGAGTACCGAAAAGTTATTGAATCCGGGGGAGTATCGGGAAAAAAGTGGAATCCGTGCGAGTACCGAAAAACTGTCCTGACGAGTACCGAAAAATGGTAGAATCGGTGTGAGTACCGCAAAATTATTGAACCCGGGCGAGTACCGGGAAAAAGTGGAATCCGTGCGAGTACCGGAAAACCGTCCTGACGAGTACCGAAAAATGGTAGAATCGGTGTGAGTACCGAAAAATTATTGAATCCGGGGGAGTATCGGGAGAAAGTGGAATCCGTGCGAGTACCGGAAAACTGTCCTGACGAGTACCGAAAAATGATATAATCGGTGTGAGTACCGAAAAGTTATTGAATCCGGGAGAGTATCGGGAAAAAGTGGAATCCGTGCGAGTACCGGAAAACTGTCCTGACGAGTACCGAAAAATGGTAGAATCCGTGTCAGTACCGTAAAATTATTGAACCCGGGCGAGTACCGGGAAAAAGCGGAATCTGTGCGAGTACCGGAAAACTGTCCTGACGAGTACCGTAAAATGGTAGAATCGGTGTGAGTACCGGAAAATTATTGAATCCGGGCGAGTACCGGCAAAAAGTGGAATATGTGCGAGTACCGGAAAACTGTCCTGACGAGTATCGAAAAATGATATAATCGGTGCGAGTACCGAAAAGTTATTGAATCCGGGGGAGTATCGGGAAAAAAGTGGAATCCGTGCGAGTATCGAAAAACTGTCCTGACGAGTACCGAAAAATGGTAGAATCGGTCTGAGTACCGCAAAATTATTGAACCCGGGCGAGTACCGGGAAAAAGTGGAATCCGTGCGAGTACCGGAAAACTGTCCTGACGAGTACCGAAAAATGGTAGAATCGGTGTGAGTACCGGAAAATTATTGAATCCGGGGGAGTATCGGGAAAAAGTGGAATCCGTACGAGTACCGGAAAATTGTCCTGACGAGTACCGAAAAATGGTAGAATCGGAGTGAGTACCGCAAAATTATTGAACCCGGGCGAGTACCGGGAAAAAGTGGAATCCGTGCGAGTACCGGAAAACTGTCCTGACGAGTACCGAAAAATGATATAATCGGTGTGAGTACCGAAAAGTTATTGAATCCGGGAGAGTATCGGGAAAAAGTGGAATCCGTGCGAGTACCGGAAAACTGTCCTGACGAGTACCGAAAAATGGTAGAATCCGTGTCAGTACCGTAAAATTATTGAACCCGGGCGAGTACCGGGAAAAAGCGGAATCTGTGCGAGTACCGGAAAACTGTCCTGACGAGTACCGAAAAATGGTAGAATCGGTGTGAGTACCGGAAAATTATTGAATCCGGGCGAGTACCGGCAAAAAGTGGAATATGTGCGAGTACCGGAAAACTGTCCTGACGAGTATCGAAAAATGATATAATCGGTGCGAGTACCGAAAAGTTATTGAATCCGGGGGAGTATCGGGAAAAAAGTGGAATCCGTGCGAGTATCGAAAAACTGTCCTGACGAGTACCGAAAAATGGTAGAATCGGTGTGAGTACCGCAAAATTATTGAACCCGGGCGAGTACCGGGAAAAAGTGGAATCCGTGCGAGTACCGGAAAACTGTCCTGATGAGTACCGAAAAATGGTAGAATCGGTGTGAGTACCGAAAAATTATTGAATCCGAGGGAGTATCGGGAGAAAGTGGAATCCGTGCGAGTACCGAAAAACTGTCCTGACGAGTACCGAAAAATGGTAGAATCGGAGTGAGTACCGCAAAATTATTGAACCCGGGCGAGTACCGGGAAAAAGTGGAATCCGTGCGAGTACCGGAAAACTGTCCTGACGAGTACCGAAAAATGATATAATCGGTGTGAGTACCGAAATGTTATTGAATCCGGGAGAGTATCGGGAAAAAGTGGAATCCGTGCGAGTTTCGGAAAACTGTCCTGATGAGTAACGAAAAATGGTAGAATCGGTGTGAGTACCGGAAAATTATTGAACCCGGGCGAGTACCGGGAAAAAGTGGAATCCGTGCGAGTACCGGAAAACTGTCCTGACGAGTTCCGAAAAATGATATAATCGGTGTGAGTGCCGCAAAATTATTGAACCCGGGCGAGTACCGGCAAAAAGTGGAATCCGTGCGAGTACCGAAAAACTGTCCAGACGAGTACCGAAAAATGGTAGAATCGGTGTGAGTACCGAAAAATTATTAAATCCGGGCGAGTACCGGGAAAAAGTGGAATATGTGCGAGTACCGGAAAACTGTCCTGACGAGTATCGAAAAATGATATAATCGGTGCGAGTACCGAAAAGTTATTGAATCCGGGGGAGTATCGGGAAAAAGTGGAATCCGTGCGAGTACCGAAAAACTTTCCTGATGAGTACCGAAAAATGGTAGAATCGGTGTGAGTACCGTAAAATTATTGAACCCGGGCGAGTACCGGGAAAAAGTGGAATCCTTGCGAGTACCGGAAAACTGTCCTGACGAGTACCGAAAAATGGTAGAATAGGTGTGAGTACCGGAAAATTATTGAATCCGGGGGAGTATCGGGAAAAAGTGGAATCCATGCGAGTACCGGAAAATTGTCCTGACGAGTACCGAAAAATGGTAGAATCGGAGTGAGTACCGCAAAATTATTGAACCCGGGCGAGTACCGGGAAAAAGTGGAATCCTTGCGAGTACCGGAAAACTGTCCTGACGAGTACCGAAAAATGGTAGAATAGGTGTGAGTACCGGAAAATTATTGAATCCGGGGGAGTATCGGGAAAAAGTGGAATCCATGCGAGTACCGGAAAATTGTCCTGACGAGTACCGAAAAATGGTAGAATCGGAGTGAGTACCGCAAAATTATTGAACCCGGGCGAGTACCGGGAAAAAGTGGAATCCGTGCGAGTACCGGAAAACTGTCCTGACGAGTACCGAAAAATGATATAATCGGTGTGAGTACCGAAAAGTTATTGAATCCGGGAGAGTATCGGGAAAAAGTGGAATCCGTGCGAGTACCGGAAAACTGTCCTGACGAGTACCGAAAAATGGTAGAATCCGTGTCAGTACCGTAAAATTATTGAACCCGGGCGAGTACCGGGAAAAAGCGGAATCTGTGCGAGTACCGGAAAACTGTCCTGACGAGTACCGAAAAATGGTAGAATCGGTGTGAGTACCGGAAAATTATTGAATCCGGGCGAGTACCGGCAAAAAGTGGAATATGTGCGAGTACCGGAAAACTGTCCTGACGAGTATCGAAAAATGATATAATCGGTGCGAGTACCGAAAAGTTATTGAATCCGGGGGAGTATCGGGAAAAAAGTGGAATCCGTGCGAGTATCGAAAAACTGTCCTGACGAGTACCGAAAAATGGTAGAATCGGTGTGAGTACCGCAAAATTATTGAACCCGGGCGAGTACCGGGAAAAAGTGGAATCCGTGCGAGTACCGGAAAACTGTCCTGATGAGTACCGAAAAATGGTAGAATCGGTGTGAGTACCGAAAAATTATTGAATCCGGGGGAGTATCGGGAGAAAGTGGAATCCGTGCGAGTACCGAAAAACTGTCCTGACGAGTACCGAAAAATGGTAGAATCGGAGTGAGTACCGCAAAATTATTGAACCCGGGCGAGTACCGGGAAAAAGTGGAATCCGTGCGAGTACCGGAAAACTGTCCTGACGAGTACCGAAAAATGATATAATCGGTGTGAGTACCGAAATGTTATTGAATCCGGGAGAGTATCGGGAAAAAGTGGAATCCGTGCGAGTTTCGGAAAACTGTCCTGATGAGTAACGAAAAATGGTAGAATCGGTGTGAGTACCGGAAAATTATTGAACCCGGGCGAGTACCGGGAAAAAGTGGAATCCGTGCGAGTACCGGAAAACTGTCCTGACGAGTTCGGAAAAATGATATAATCGGTGTGAGTGCCGCAAAATTATTGAACCCGGGCGAGTACCGGCAAAAAGTGGAATCCGTGCGAGTACCGAAAAACTGTCCAGACGAGTACCGAAAAATGGTAGAATCGGTGTGAGTACCGAAAAATTATTAAATCCGGGCGAGTACCGGGAAAAAGTGGAATATGTGCGAGTACCGGAAAACTGTCCTGACGAGTATCGAAAAATGATATAATCGGTGCGAGTACCGAAAAGTTATTGAATCCGGGGGAGTATCGGGAAAAAGTGGAATCCGTGCGAGTACCGAAAAACTTTCCTGATGAGTACCGAAAAATGGTAGAATCGGTGTGAGTACCGTAAAATTATTGAACCCGGGCGAGTACCGGGAAAAAGTGGAATCCTTGCGAGTACCGGAAAACTGTCCTGACGAGTACCGAAAAATGGTAGAATAGGTGTGAGTACCGGAAAATTATTGAATCCGGGGGAGTATCGGGAAAAAGTGGAATCCATGCGAGTACCGGAAAATTGTCCTGACGAGTACCGAAAAATGGTAGAATCGGAGTGAGTACCGCAAAATTATTGAACCCGGGCGAGTACCGGGAAAAAGTGGAATCCTTGCGAGTACCGGAAAACAGTCCTGACGAGTACCGAAAAATGGTAGAATAGGTGTGAGTACCGGAAAATTATTGAATCCGGGGGAGTATCGGGAAAAAGTGGAATCCATGCGAGTACCGGAAAATTGTCCTGACGAGTACCGAAAAATGGTAGAATCGGAGTGAGTACCGCAAAATTATTGAACCCGGGCGAGTACCGGGAAAAAGTGGAATCCGTGCGAGTACCGGAAAACTGTCCTGACGAGTATCGAAAAATGATATAATCGGTGCGAGTACCGAAAAGTTATTGAATCCGGGGGAGTATCGGGAAAAAAGTGGAATCCGTGCGAGTATCGAAAAACTGTCCTGACGAGTACCGAAAAATGGTAGAATCGGTCTGAGTACCGCAAAATTATTGAACCCGGGCGAGTACCGGGAAAAAGTGGAATCCGTGCGAGTACCGGAAAACTGTCCTGACGAGTACCGAAAAATGGTAGAATCCGTGTCAGTACCGTAAAATTATTGAACCCGGGCGAGTACCGGGAAAAAGCGGAATCTGTGCGAGTACCGGAAAACTGTCCTGACGAGTACCGAAAAATGGTAGAATCGGTGTGAGTACCGGAAAATTATTGAATCCGGGCGAGTACCGGCAAAAAGTGGAATATGTGCGAGTACCGGAAAACTGTCCTGACGAGTATCGAAAAATGATATAATCGGTGCGAGTACCGAAAAGTTATTGAATCCGGGGGAGTATCGGGAGAAAGTGGAATCCGTGCGAGTACCGAAAAACTGTCCTGACGAGTACCGAAAAATGGTAGAATCGGAGTGAGTACCGCAAAATTATTGAACCCGGGCGAGTACCGGGAAAAAGTGGAATCCGTGCGAGTACCGGAAAACTGTCCTGACGAGTACCGAAAAATGATATAATCGGTGTGAGTACCGAAAAGTTATTGAATCCGGGAGAGTATCGGGAAAAAGTGGAATCCGTGCGAGTTTCGGAAAACTGTCCTGATGAGTAACGAAAAATGGTAGAATCGGTGTGAGTACCGGAAAATTATTGAACCCGGGCGAGTACCGGGAAAAAGTGGAATCCGTGCGAGTACCGGAAAACTGTCCTGACGAGTACCGAAAAATGATATAATCGGTGTGAGTGCCGCAAAATTATTGAACCCGGGCGAGTACCGGCAAAAAGTGGAATCCGTGCGAGTACCGAAAAACTGTCCAGACGAGTACCGAAAAATGGTAGAATCGGTGTGAGTACCGAAAAATTATTGAATCCGGGCGAGTACCGGGAAAAAGTGGAATATGTGCGAGTACCGGAAAACTGTCCTGACGAGTATCGAAAAATGATATAATCGGTGCGAGTACCGAAAAGTTATTGAATCCGGGGGAGTATCGGGAAAAAAGTGGAATCCGTGCGAGTATCGAAAAACTGTCCTGACGAGTACCGAAAAATGGTAGAATCAGTCTGAGTACCGCAAAATTATTGAACCCGGGCGAGTACCGGGAAAAAGTGGAATCCGTGCGAGTACCGGAAAACTGTCCTGACGAGTACCGAAAAATGGTAGAATCCGTGTCAGTACCGTAAAATTATTGAACCCGGGCGAGTACCGGGAAAAAGCGGAATCTGTGCGAGTACCGGAAAACTGTCCTGACGAGTACCGAAAAATGGTAGAATCGGTGTGAGTACCGGAAAATTATTGAATCCGGGCGAGTACCGGCAAAAAGTGGAATATGTGCGAGTACCGGAAAACTGTCCTGACGAGTATCGAAAAATGATATAATCGGTGCGAGTACCGAAAAGTTATTGAATCCGGGGGAGTATCGGGAGAAAGTGGAATCCGTGCGAGTACCGAAAAACTGTCCTGACGAGTACCGAAAAATGGTAGAATCGGAGTGAGTACCGCAAAATTATTGAACCCGGGCGAGTACCGGGAAAAAGTGGAATCCGTGCGAGTACCGGAAAACTGTCCTGACGAGTACCGAAAAATGATATAATCGGTGTGAGTACCGAAAAGTTATTGAATCCGGGAGAGTATCGGGAAAAAGTGGAATCCGTGCGAGTTTCGGAAAACTGTCCTGATGAGTAACGAAAAATGGTAGAATCGGTGTGAGTACCGGAAAATTATTGAACCCGGGCGAGTACCGGGAAAAAGTGGAATCCGTGCGAGTACCGGAAAACTGTCCTGACGAGTACCGAAAAATGATATAATCGGTGTGAGTGCCGCAAAATTATTGAACCCGGGCGAGTACCGGCAAAAAGTGGAATCCGTGCGAGTACCGAAAAACTGTCCAGACGAGTACCGAAAAATGGTAGAATCGGTGTGAGTACCGAAAAATTATTGAATCCGGGCGAGTACCGGGAAAAAGTGGAATATGTGCGAGTACCGGAAAACTGTCCTGACGAGTATCGAAAAATGATATAATCGGTGCGAGTACCGAAAAGTTATTGAATCCGGGGGAGTATCGGGAAAAAAGTGGAATCCGTGCGAGTATCGAAAAACTGTCCTGACGAGTACCGAAAAATGGTAGAATCAGTCTGAGTACCGCAAAATTATTGAACCCGGGCGAGTACCGGGAAAAAGTGGAATCCGTGCGAGTACCGGAAAACTGTCCTGACGAGTACCGAAAAATGGTAGAATCCGTGTCAGTACCGTAAAATTATTGAACCCGGGCGAGTACCGGGAAAAAGCGGAATCTGTGCGAGTACCGGAAAACTGTCCTGACGAGTACCGAAAAATGGTAGAATCGGTGTGAGTACCGGAAAATTATTGAATCCGGGCGAGTACCGGCAAAAAGTGGAATATGTGCGAGTACCGGAAAACTGTCCTGACGAGTATCGAAAAATGATATAATCGGTGCGAGTACCGAAAAGTTATTGAATCCGGGGGAGTATCGGGAGAAAGTGGAATCCGTGCGAGTACCGAAAAACTGTCCTGACGAGTACCGAAAAATGGTAGAATCGGAGTGAGTACCGCAAAATTATTGAACCCGGGCGAGTACCGGGAAAAAGTGGAATCCGTGCGAGTACCGGAAAACTGTCCTGACGAGTACCGAAAAATGATATAATCGGTGTGAGTACCGAAAAGTTATTGAATCCGGGAGAGTATCGGGAAAAAGTGGAATCCGTGCGAGTTTCGGAAAACTGTCCTGATGAGTAACGAAAAATGGTAGAATCGGTGTGAGTACCGGAAAATTATTGAACCCGGGCGAGTACCGGGAAAAAGTGGAATCCGTGCGAGTACCGGAAAACTGTCCTGACGAGTACCGAAAAATGATATAATCGGTGTGAGTGCCGCAAAATTATTGAACCCGGGCGAGTACCGGCAAAAAGTGGAATCCGTGCGAGTACCGAAAAACTGTCCAGACGAGTACCGAAAAATGGTAGAATCGGTGTGAGTACCGAAAAATTATTGAATCCGGGCGAGTACCGGGAAAAAGTGGAATATGTGCGAGTACCGGAAAACTGTCCTGACGAGTATCGAAAAATGATATAATCGGTGCGAGTACCGAAAAGTTATTGAATCCGGGGGAGTATCGGGAAAAAAGTGGAATCCGTGCGAGTATCGAAAAACTGTCCTGACGAGTACCGAAAAATGGTAGAATCAGTCTGAGTACCGCAAAATTATTGAACCCGGGCGAGTACCGGGAAAAAGTGGAATCCGTGCGAGTACCGGAAAACTGTCCTGACGAGTACCGAAAAATGGTAGAATCCGTGTCAGTACCGTAAAATTATTGAACCCGGGCGAGTACCGGGAAAAAGCGGAATCTGTGCGAGTACCGGAAAACTGTCCTGACGAGTACCGAAAAATGGTAGAATCGGTGTGAGTACCGGAAAATTATTGAATCCGGGCGAGTACCGGCAAAAAGTGGAATATGTGCGAGTACCGGAAAACTGTCCTGACGAGTACCGAAAAATGGTAGAATCGGAGTGAGTACCGCAAAATTATTGAACCCGGGCGAGTACCGGGAAAAAGTGGAATCCGTGCGAGTTTCGGAAAACTGTCCTGATGAGTAATGACAAATGGTGGAATCGGTGTGAGTACCGGAAAATTATTGAACCCGGGCGAGTACCGGGAAAAAGTGGAATCCGTGCGAGTACCGGAAAACTGTCCTGACGAGTATCGAAAAATGATATAATCGGTGCGAGTACCGAAAAGTTATTGAATCCGGGGGAGTATCGGGAAAAAAGTGGAATCCGTGCGAGTATCGAAAAACTGTCCTGACGAGTACCGAAAAATGGTAGAATCCGTGTCAGTACCGCAAAATTATTGAACCCGGGCGAGTACCGGGAAAAAGTGGAATCCGTGCGAGTACCGGAAAACTGTCCTGACGAGTACCGAAAAATGGTAGAATCGGTGTGAGTACCGGAAAATTATTGAATCCGGGGGAGTATCGGGAAAAAGTGGAATCCGTGCGAGTACCGGAAAACTGTCCTGACGAGTACCGAAAAATGGTAGAATCGGAGTGAGTACCGCAAAATTATTGAACCCGGGCGAGTACCGGGAAAAAGTGGAATCCGTGCGAGTTTCGGAAAACTGTCCTGATGAGTAATGACAAATGGTGGAATCGGTGTGAGTACCGGAAAATTATTGAACCCGGGCGAGTACCGGGAAAAAGTGGAATCCGTGCGAGTACCGGAAAACTGTCCTGACGAGTATCGAAAAATGATATAATCGGTGCGAGTACCGAAAAGTTTTTGAATCCGGGGGAGTATCGGGAAAAAGTGGAATCCGTGCGAGTATCGGAAAACTATCCTGACGAGTACCGAAAAATGGTAGAATCCGTGTCAGTACCGTAAAATTATTGAACCCGGGCGAGTACCGGGAAAAAGCAGAATCTGTGCGAGTACCGGAAAACTGTCCTGACGAGTACCGAAAAATGGTAGAATCGGTGTGAGTACCGGAAAATTATTGAATCCTGGCGAGTACCGGCAAAAAGTGGAATATGTGCGAGTACCGGAAAACTGTCCTGACGAGTATCGAAAAATGATATAATCGGTGCGAGTACCGAAAAGTTATTGAATCCGGGGGAGTATCGGGAAAAAAGTGGACTCCGTGCGAGTACCGAAAAACTGTCCTGACGAGTACGGAAAAATGATATAATCGGTGTGAGTACCGAAAAGTTATTGAATCCGGGAGAGTATCGGGAAAAAGTGGAATCCGTGCGAGTATCGGAAAACCATCCTGACGAGTATCGAAAAATGATATAATCGGTACGAGTACCGAAAAGTTATTGAATCCGGGGGAGTATCGAGAAAAAGTGGAATCCGTGCGAGTACCGGAAATTGTCCTGACGAGTACCGAAAAATGGTAGAATCGGAGTGAGTACCGCAAAATTATTGAACCCGGGCGAGTACCGGGAAAAAGTGGAATCCGTGCGAGTACCGGAAAACCGTCCTGACGAGTACCGAAAAATGGTAGAATCGGTGTGAGTACCGAAAAATTATTGAATCCGGGGGAGTATCGGGAGAAAGTGGAATCCGTGCGAGTACCGGAAAACTGTCCTGACGAGTACCGAAAAATGGTAGAATCGGTGTGAGTACCGCAAAATTATTGAACCCGGGCGAGTACCGGGAAAAAGTGGAATCCGTGCGAGTACCGGAAAACTGTCCTGACGAGTACCGAAAAATGGTAGAATCGGAGTGAGTACCGCAAAATTATTGAACCCGGGCGAGTACCGGGAAAAAGTGGAATCCGTGCGAGTTTCGGAAAACTGTCCTGATGAGTAATGACAAATGGTGGAATCGGTGTGAGTACCGGAAAATTATTGAACCCGGGCGAGTACCGGGAAAAAGTGGAATCCGTGCGAGTACCGGAAAACTGTCCTGACGAGTACCGAAAAATGGTAGAATCGGTGTGAGTACCGGAAAATTATTGAATCCGGGCGAGTACCGGCAAAAAGTGGAATATGTGCGAGTACCGGAAAACTGTCCTGACGAGTATCGAAAAATGATATAATCGGTGCGAGTACCGAAAAGTTATTGAATCCGGGGGAGTATCGGGAGAAAGTGGAATCCGTGCGAGTACCGAAAAACTGTCCTGACGAGTACCGAAAAATGGTAGAATCGGAGTGAGTACCGCAAAATTATTGAACCCGGGCGAGTACCGGGAAAAAGTGGAATCCGTGCGAGTACCGGAAAACTGTCCTAACGAGTACCGAAAAATGGTAGAATCGGTGTGAGTACCGGAAAATTATTGAATCCGGGGGAGTATCGGGACAAAGTGGAATCCGTGCGAGTACCGGAAAACTGTCCTGACAGTACCGAAAAATGGTAGAATCGGAGTGAGTACCGCAAAATTATTGAACCCGGGCGAGTACCGGGAAAAAGTGGAATCCGTGCGAGTACCGGAAAACCGTCCTGACGAGTACCGAAAAATGGTAGAATCGGTGTGAGTACCGGAAAATTATTGAATCCGGGCGAGTACCGGCAAAAAGTGGAATATGTGCGAGTACCGGAAAACTGTCCTGACGAGTACCGAAAAATGATATAATTGGTGCGAGTACCGAAAAGTTATTGAATCCGGGGGAGTATCGGGAAAAAAGTGGAATCCGTGCGAGTACCGAAAAACTGTCCTGACGAGTACCGAAAAATGGTAGAATCGGTGTGAGTACCGCAAAATTATTGAACCCGGGCGAGTACCGGGAAAAAGTGGAATCCGTGCGAGTACCGGAAAACCGTCCTGACGAGTACCGAAAAATGGTAGAATCGGTGTGAGTACCGGAAAATTATTGAATCCGAGCGAGTACCGGCAAAAAGTGGAATATGTGCGAGTACCGGAAAACTGTCCTGACGAGTACCGAAAAATGATATAATCGGTGCGAGTACCGAAAAGTTATTGAATCCGGGGGAGTATCGGGAAAAAAGTGGAATCCGTGCGAGTATCGAAAAACTGTCCTGACGAGTACCGAAAAATGGTAGAATCGGTGTGAGTACCGCAAAATTATTGAACCCGGGCGAGTACCGGGAAAAAGTGGAATCCGTGCGAGTACCGGAAAACTGTCCTGACGAGTACCGAAAAATAGTAGAATCGGTGTGAGTACCGCAAAATTATTGAACCCGGGCGAGTACCGGGAAAAAGTGGAATCCGTGCGAGTACCGGAAAACTGTCCTGACGAGTACCGAAAAATGGTATAATTGGTGCGAGTACCGAAAAGTTATTGAATCCGGGGGAGTATCGGGAGAAAGTGGAATCCGTGCGAGTACCGAAAAACTGTCCTGACGAGTACCGAAAAATGGTAGAATCGGAGTGAGTACCGCAAAATTATTGAACCCGGGCGAGTACCGGGAAAAAGTGGAATCCGTGCGAGTACCGGAAAACTGTCCTGACGAGTACCGAAAAAAGATATAATCGGTGTGAGTACCGAAAAGTTATTGAATCCGGGAGAGTATCGGGAAAAAGTGGAATCCGTGCGAGTTTCGGAAAACTGTCCTGATGAGTAACGAAAAATGGTAGAATCGGTGTGAGTACCGGAAAATTATTGAACCCGGGCGAGTACCGGGAAAAAGTGGAATCCGTGCGAGTACCGGAAAACTGTCCTGACGAGTACCGAAAAATGATATAATCGGTGTGAGTGCCGCAAAATTATTGAACCCGGGCGAGTACCGGCAAAAAGTGGAATCCGTGCGAGTACCGAAAAACTGTCCAGACGAGTACCGAAAAATGGTAGAATCGGTGTGAGTACCGAAAAATTATTGAATCCGGGCGAGTACCGGGAAAAAGTGGAATATGTGCGAGTACCGGAAAACTGTCCTGACGAGTATCGAAAAATGATATAATCGGTGCGAGTACCGAAAAGTTATTGAATCCGGGGGAGTATCGGGAAAAAAGTGGAATCCGTGCGAGTATCGAAAAACTGTCCTGACGAGTACCGAAAAATGGTAGAATCGGTCTGAGTACCGCAAAATTATTGAACCCGGGCGAGTACCGGGAAAAAGTGGAATCCGTGCGAGTACCGGAAAACTGTCCTGACGAGTACCGAAAAATGGTAGAATCCGTGTCAGTACCGTAAAATTATTGAACCCGGGCGAGTACCGGGAAAAAGCGGAATCTGTGCGAGTACCGGAAAACTGTCCTGACGAGTACCGAAAAATGGTAGAATCGGTGTGAGTACCGGAAAATTATTGAATCCGGGCGAGTACCGGCAAAAAGTGGAATATGTGCGAGTACCGGAAAACTGTCCTGACGAGTATCGAAAAATGATATAATCGGTGCGAGTACCGAAAAGTTATTGAATCCGGGGGAGTATCGGGAGAAAGTGGAATCCGTGCGAGTACCGAAAAACTGTCCTGACGAGTACCGAAAAATGGTAGAATCGGAGTGAGTACCGCAAAATTATTGAACCCGGGCGAGTACCGGGAAAAAGTGGAATCCGTGCGAGTACCGGAAAACTGTCCTGACGAGTACCGAAAAATGATATAATCGGTGTGAGTACCGAAAAGTTATTGAATCCGGGAGAGTATCGGGAAAAAGTGGAATCCGTGCGAGTTTCGGAAAACTGTCCTGATGAGTAACGAAAAATGGTAGAATCGGTGTGAGTACCGGAAAATTATTGAACCCGGGCGAGTACCGGGAAAAAGTGGAATCCGTGCGAGTACCGGAAAACTGTCCTGACGAGTACCGAAAAATGATATAATCGGTGTGAGTGCCGCAAAATTATTGAACCCGGGCGAGTACCGGCAAAAAGTGGAATCCGTGCGAGTACCGAAAAACTGTCCAGACGAGTACCGAAAAATGGTAGAATCGGTGTGAGTACCGAAAAATTATTGAATCCGGGCGAGTACCGGGAAAAAGTGGAATATGTGCGAGTACCGGAAAACTGTCCTGACGAGTATCGAAAAATGATATAATCGGTGCGAGTACCGAAAAGTTATTGAATCCGGGGGAGTATCGGGAAAAAAGTGGAATCCGTGCGAGTATCGAAAAACTGTCCTGACGAGTACCGAAAAATGGTAGAATCCGTGTCAGTACCGCAAAATTATTGAACCCGGGCGAGTACCGGGAAAAAGTGGAATCCGTGCGAGTACCGGAAAACTGTCCTGACGAGTACCGAAAAATGGTAGAATCGGTGTGAGTACCGGAAAATTATTGAATCCTGGCGAGTACCGGCAAAAAGTGGAATATGTGCGAGTACCGGAAAACTGTCCTGACGAGTATCGAAAAATGATATAATCGGTGCGAGTACCGAAAAGTTATTGAATCCGGGGGAGTATCGGGAAAAAAGTGGACTCCGTGCGAGTACCGAAAAACTGTCCTGACGAGTACGGAAAAATGATATAATCGGTGTGAGTACCGAAAAGTTATTGAATCCGGGAGAGTATCGGGAAAAAGTGGAATCCGTGCGAGTATCGGAAAACAATCCTGACGAGTATCGAAAAATGATATAATCGGTACGAGTACCGAAAAGTTATTGAATCCGGGGGAGTATCGAGAAAAAGTGGAATCCGTGCGAGTACCGGAAATTGTCCTGACGAGTACCGAAAAATGGTAGAATCGGAGTGAGTACCGCAAAATTATTGAACCCGGGCGAGTACCGGGAAAAAGTGGAATCCGTGCGAGTACCGGAAAACCGTCCTGACGAGTACCGAAAAATGGTAGAATCGGTGTGAGTACCGAAAAATTATTGAATCCGGGGGAGTATCGGGAGAAAGTGGAATCCGTGCGAGTACCGGAAAACTGTCCTGACGAGTACCGAAAAATGGTAGAATCGGTGTGAGTACCGCAAAATTATTGAACCCGGGCGAGTACCGGGAAAAAGTGGAATCCGTGCGAGTACCGGAAAACTGTCCTGACGAGTACCGAAAAATGGTAGAATCGGAGTGAGTACCGCAAAATTATTGAACCCGGGCGAGTACCGGGAAAAAGTGGAATCCGTGCGAGTACCGGAAAACTGTCCTGACGAGTACCGAAAAATGGTAGAATCCGTGTCAGTACCGTAAAATTATTGAACCCGGGCGAGTACCGGGAAAAAGCGGAATCTGTGCGAGTACCGGAAAACTGTCCTGACGAGTACCGAAAAATGGTAGAATCGGTGTGAGTACCGGAAAATTATTGAATCCGGGCGAGTACCGGCAAAAAGTGGAATATGTGCGAGTACCGGAAAACTGTCCTGACGAGTATCGAAAAATGATATAATCGGTGCGAGTACCGAAAAGTTATTGAATCCGGGGGAGTATCGGGAAAAAAGTGGAATCCGTGCGAGTATCGAAAAACTGTCCTGACGAGTACCGAAAAATGGTAGAATCCATGTCAGTACCGCAAAATTATTGAACCCGGGCGAGTACCGGGAAAAAGTGGAATCCGTGCGAGTACCGGAAAACTGTCCTGACGAGTACCGAAAAATGGTAGAATCGGTGTGAGTACCGGAAAATTATTGAATCCGGGGGAGTATCGGGAAAAAGTGGAATCCGTGCGAGTACCGGAAAACTGTCCTGACGAGTACCGAAAAATGGTAGAATCGGAGTGAGTACCGCAAAATTATTGAACCCGGGCGAGTACCGGGAAAAAGTGGAATCCGTGCGAGTTTCGGAAAACTGTCCTGATGAGTAATGACAAATGGTGGAATCGGTGTGAGTACCGGAAAATTATTGAACCCGGGCGAGTACCGGGAAAAAGTGGAATCCGTGCGAGTACCGGAAAACTGTCCTGACGAGTATCGAAAAATGATATAATCGGTGCGAGTACCGAAAAGTTTTTGAATCCGGGGGAGTATCGGGAAAAAGTGGAATCCGTGCGAGTATCGGAAAACTATCCTGACGAGTACCGAAAAATGGTAGAATCCGTGTCAGTACCGTAAAATTATTGAACCCGGGCGAGTACCGGGAAAAAGCGGAATCTGTGCGAGTACCGGAAAACTGTCCTGACGAGTACCGAAAAATGGTAGAATCGGTGTGAGTACCGGAAAATTATTGAATCCTGGCGAGTACCGGCAAAAAGTGGAATATGTGCGAGTACCGGAAAACTGTCCTGACGAGTATCGAAAAATGATATAATCGGTGCGAGTACCGAAAAGTTATTGAATTCGGGGGAGTATCGGGAAAAAAGTGGACTCCGTGCGAGTACCGAAAAACTGTCCTGACGAGTACGGAAAAATGATATAATCGGTGTGAGTACCGAAAAGTTATTGAATCCGGGAGAGTATCGGGAAAAAGTGGAATCCGTGCGAGTATCGGAAAACCATCCTGACGAGTATCGAAAAATGATATAATCGGTACGAGTACCGAAAAGTTATTGAATCCGGGGGAGTATCGAGAAAAAGTGGAATCCGTGCGAGTACCGGAAATTGTCCTGACGAGTACCGAAAAATGGTAGAATCGGAGTGAGTACCGCAAAATTATTGAACCCGGGCGAGTACCGGGAAAAAGTGGAATCCGTGCGAGTACCGGAAAACCGTCCTGACGAGTACCGAAAAATGGTAGAATCGGTGTGAGTACCGAAAAATTATTGAATCCGGGGGAGTATCGGGAGAAAGTGGAATCCGTGCGAGTACCGGAAAACTGTCCTGACGAGTACCGAAAAATGGTAGAATCGGAGTGAGTACCGCAAAATTATTGAACCCGGGCGAGTACCGGGAAAAAGTGGAATCCGTGCGAGTACCGGAAAACTGTCCTGACGAGTACCGAAAAATGATATAATCGGTGTGAGTACCGAAAAGTTATTGAATCCGGGAGAGTATCGGGAAAAAGTGGAATCCGTGCGAGTTTCGGAAAACTGTCCTGATGAGTAACGAAAAATGGTAGAATCGGTGTGAGTACCGCAAAATTATTGAACCCGGGCGAGTACCGGGAAAAAGTGGAATCCGTGCGAGTACCGGAAAACTGTCCTGACGAGTACCGAAAAATGATATAATCGGTGTGAGTGCCGCAAAATTATTGAACCCGGGCGAGTACCGGCAAAAAGTGGAATCCGTGCGAGTACCGAAAAACTGTCCAGACGAGTACCGAAAAATGGTAGAATCGGTGTGAGTACCGAAAAATTATTGAATCCGGGCGAGTACCGGGAAAAAGTGGAATATGTGCGAGTACCGGAAAACTGTCCTGACGAGTATCGAAAAATGATATAATCGGTGCGAGTACCGAAAAGTTATTGAATCCGGGGGAGTATCGGGAAAAAAGTGGAATCCGTGCGAGTATCGAAAAACTGTCCTGACGAGTACCGAAAAATGGTAGAATCCGTGTCAGTACCGCAAAATTATTGAACCCGGGCGAGTACCGGGAAAAAGTGGAATCCGTGCGAGTACCGGAAAACTGTCCTGACGAGTACCGAAAAATGGTAGAATCGGTGTGAGTACCGGAAAATTATTGAATCCGGGGGAGTATCGGGAAAAAGTGGAATCCGTGCGAGTACCGGAAAACTGTCCTGACGAGTACCGAAAAATGGTAGAATCGGAGTGAGTACCGCAAAATTATTGAACCCGGGCGAGTACCGGGAAAAAGTGGAATCCGTGCGAGTTTCGGAAAACTGTCCTGATGAGTAATGACAAATGGTGGAATCGGTGTGAGTACCGGAAAATTATTGAACCCGGGCGAGTACCGGGAAAAAGTGGAATCCGTGCGAGTACCGGAAAACTGTCCTGACGAGTATCGAAAAATGATATAATCGGTGCGAGTACCGAAAAGTTTTTGAATCCGGGGGAGTATCGGGAAAAAGTGGAATCCGTGCGAGTATCGGAAAACTATCCTGACGAGTACCGAAAAATGGTAGAATCCGTGTCAGTACCGTAAAATTATTGAACCCGGGCGAGTACCGGGAAAAAGCGGAATCTGTGCGAGTACCGGAAAACTGTCCTGACGAGTACCGAAAAATGGTAGAATCGGTGTGAGTACAGGAAAATTATTGAATCCTGGCGAGTACCGGCAAAAAGTGGAATATGTGCGAGTACCGGAAAACTGTCCTGACGAGTATCGAAAAATGATATAATCGGTGCGAGTACCGAAAAGTTATTGAATCCGGGGGAGTATCGGGAAAAAAGTGGACTCCGTGCGAGTACCGAAAAACTGTCCTGACGAGTACGGAAAAATGATATAATCGGTGTGAGTACCGAAAAGTTATTGAATCCGGGAGAGTATCGGGAAAAAGTGGAATCCGTGCGAGTATCGGAAAACCATCCTGACGAGTATCGAAAAATGATATAATCGGTACGAGTACCGAAAAGTTATTGAATCCGGGGGAGTATCGAGAAAAAGTGGAATCCGTGCGAGTACCGGAAATTGTCCTGACGAGTACCGAAAAATGGTAGAATCGGAGTGAGTACCGCAAAATTATTGAACCCGGGCGAGTACCGGGAAAAAGTGGAATCCGTGCGAGTACCGGAAAACCGTCCTGACGAGTACCGAAAAATGGTAGAATCGGTGTGAGTACCGAAAAATTATTGAATCCGGGGGAGTATCGGGAGAAAGTGGAATCCGTGCGAGTACCGGAAAACTGTCCTGACGAGTACCGAAAAATGGTAGAATCGGTGTGAGTACCGCAAAATTATTGAACCCGGGCGAGTACCGGGAAAAAGTGGAATCCGTGCGAGTACCGGAAAACTGTCCTGACGAGTACCGAAAAATGGTAGAATCCGTGTCAGTACCGTAAAATTATTGAACCCGGGCGAGTACCGGGAAAAAGCGGAATCTGTGCGAGTACCGGAAAACTGTCCTGACGAGTACCGAAAAATGGTAGAATCGGTGTGAGTACCGGAAAATTATTGAATCCGGGCGAGTACCGGCAAAAAGTGGAATATGTGCGAGTACCGGAAAACTGTCCTGACGAGTATCGAAAAATGATATAATCGGTGCGAGTACCGAAAAGTTATTGAATCCGGGGGAGTATCGGGAAAAAAGTGGAATCCGTGCGAGTATCGAAAAACTGTCCTGACGAGTACCGAAAAATGGTAGAATCCGTGTCAGTACCGCAAAATTATTGAACCCGGGCGAGTACCGGGAAAAAGTGGAATCCGTGCGAGTACCGGAAAACTGTCCTGACGAGTACCGAAAAATGGTAGAATCGGTGTGAGTACCGGAAAATTATTGAATCCGGGGGAGTATCGGGAAAAAGTGGAATCCGTGCGAGTACCGGAAAACTGTCCTGACGAGTACCGAAAAATGGTAGAATCGGAGTGAGTACCGCAAAATTATTGAACCCGGGCGAGTACCGGGAAAAAGTGGAATCCGTGCGAGTTTCGGAAAACTGTCCTGATGAGTAATGACAAATGGTGGAATCGGTGTGAGTACCGGAAAATTATTGAACCCGGGCGAGTACCGGGAAAAAGTGGAATCCGTGCGAGTACCGGAAAACTGTCCTGACGAGTATCGAAAAATGATATAATCGGTGCGAGTACCGAAAAGTTTTTGAATCCGGGGGAGTATCGGGAAAAAGTGGAATCCGTGCGAGTATCGGAAAACTATCCTGACGAGTACCGAAAAATGGTAGAATCCGTGTCAGTACCGTAAAATTATTGAACCCGGGCGAGTACCGGGAAAAAGCGGAATCTGTGCGAGTACCGGAAAACTGTCCTGACGAGTACCGAAAAATGGTAGAATCGGTGTGAGTACCGGAAAATTATTGAATCCTGGCGAGTACCGGCAAAAAGTGGAATATGTGCGAGTACCGGAAAACTGTCCTGACGAGTATCGAAAAATGATATAATCGGTGCGAGTACCGAAAAGTTATTGAATCCGGGGGAGTATCGGGAAAAAAGTGGACTCCGTGCGAGTACCGAAAAACTGTCCTGACGAGTACGGAAAAATGATATAATCGGTGTGAGTACCGAAAAGTTATTGAATCCGGGAGAGTATCGGGAAAAAGTGGAATCCGTGCGAGTATCGGAAAACCATCCTGACGAGTATCGAAAAATGATATAATCGGTACGAGTACCGAAAAGTTATTGAATCCGGGGGAGTATCGAGAAAAAGTGGAATCCGTGCGAGTACCGGAAATTGTCCTGACGAGTACCGAAAAATGGTAGAATCGGAGTGAGTACCGCAAAATTATTGAACCCGGGCGAGTACCGGGAAAAAGTGGAATCCGTGCGAGTACCGGAAAACCGTCCTGACGAGTACCGAAAAATGGTAGAATCGGTGTGAGTACCGAAAAATTATTGAATCCGGGGGAGTATCGGGAGAAAGTGGAATCCGTGCGAGTACCGGAAAACTGTCCTGACGAGTACCGAAAAATGGTAGAATCGGTGTGAGTACCGCAAAATTATTGAACCCGGGCGAGTACCGGGAAAAAGTGGAATCCGTGCGAGTACCGGAAAACTGTCCTGACGAGTACCGAAAAATGGTAGAATCGGAGTGAGTACCGCAAAATTATTGAACCCGGGCGAGTACCGGGAAAAAGTGGAATCCGTGCGAGTACCGGAAAACTGTCCTGACGAGTACCGAAAAATGGTAGAATCCGTGTCAGTACCGTAAAATTATTGAACCCGGGCGAGTACCGGGAAAAAGCGGAATCTGTGCGAGTACCGGAAAACTGTCCTGACGAGTACCGAAAAATGGTAGAATCGGTGTGAGTACCGGAAAATTATTGAATCCGGGCGAGTACCGGCAAAAAGTGGAATATGTGCGAGTACCGGAAAACTGTCCTGACGAGTATCGAAAAATGATATAATCGGTGCGAGTACCGAAAAGTTATTGAATCCGGGGGAGTATCGGGAAAAAAGTGGAATCCGTGCGAGTATCGAAAAACTGTCCTGACGAGTACCGAAAAATGGTAGAATCCGTGTCAGTACCGCAAAATTATTGAACCCGGGCGAGTACCGGGAAAAAGTGGAATCCGTGCGAGTACCGGAAAACTGTCCTGACGAGTACCGAAAAATGGTAGAATCGGTGTGAGTACCGGAAAATTATTGAATCCGGGGGAGTATCGGGAAAAAGTGGAATCCGTGCGAGTACCGGAAAACTGTCCTGACGAGTACCGAAAAATGGTAGAATCGGAGTGAGTACCGCAAAATTATTGAACCCGGGCGAGTACCGGGAAAAAGTGGAATCCGTGCGAGTTTCGGAAAACTGTCCTGATGAGTAATGACAAATGGTGGAATCGGTGTGAGTACCGGAAAATTATTGAACCCGGGCGAGTACCGGGAAAAAGTGGAATCCGTGCGAGTACCGGAAAACTGTCCTGACGAGTATCGAAAAATGATATAATCGGTGCGAGTACCGAAAAGTTTTTGAATCCGGGGGAGTATCGGGAAAAAGTGGAATCCGTGCGAGTATCGGAAAACTATCCTGACGAGTACCGAAAAATGGTAGAATCCGTGTCAGTACCGTAAAATTATTGAACCCGGGCGAGTACCGGGAAAAAGCGGAATCTGTGCGAGTACCGGAAAACTGTCCTGACGAGTACCGAAAAATGGTAGAATCGGTGTGAGTACCGGAAAATTATTGAATCCTGGCGAGTACCGGCAAAAAGTGGAATATGTGCGAGTACCGGAAAACTGTCCTGACGAGTATCGAAAAATGATATAATCGGTGCGAGTACCGAAAAGTTATTGAATCCGGGGGAGTATCGGGAAAAAAGTGGACTCCGTGCGAGTACCGAAAAACTGTCCTGACGAGTACGGAAAAATGATATAATCGGTGTGAGTACCGAAAAGTTATTGAATCCGGGAGAGTATCGGGAAAAAGTGGAATCCGTGCGAGTATCGGAAAACTATCCTGACGAGTATCGAAAAATGATATAATCGGTACGAGTACCGAAAAGTTATTGAATCCGGGGGAGTATCGAGAAAAAGTGGAATCCGTGCGAGTACCGGAAATTGTCCTGACGAGTACCGAAAAATGGTAGAATCGGAGTGAGTACCGCAAAATTATTGAACCCGGGCGAGTACCGGGAAAAAGTGGAATCCGTGCGAGTACCGGAAAACCGTCCTGACGAGTACCGAAAAATGGTAGAATCGGTGTGAGTACCGAAAAATTATTGAATCCGGGGGAGTATCGGGAGAAAGTGGAATCCGTGCGAGTACCGGAAAACTGTCCTGACGAGTACCGAAAAATGGTAGAATCGGAGTGAGTACCGCAAAATTATTGAACCCGGGCGAGTACCGGGAAAAAGTGGAATCCGTGCGAGTACCGGAAAACTGTCCTGACGAGTACCGAAAAATGATATAATCGGTGTGAGTACCGAAAAGTTATTGAATCCGGGAGAGTATCGGGAAAAAGTGGAATCCGTGCGAGTTTCGGAAAACTGTCCTGATGAGTAACGAAAAATGGTAGAATCGGTGTGAGTACCGCAAAATTATTGAACCCGGGCGAGTACCGGGAAAAAGTGGAATCCGTGCGAGTACCGGAAAACTGTCCTGACGAGTACCGAAAAATGATATAATCGGTGTGAGTGCCGCAAAATTATTGAACCCGGGCGAGTACCGGCAAAAAGTGGAATCCGTGCGAGTACCGAAAAACTGTCCAGACGAGTACCGAAAAATGGTAGAATCGGTGTGAGTACCGAAAAATTATTGAATCCGGGCGAGTACCGGGAAAAAGTGGAATATGTGCGAGTACCGGAAAACTGTCCTGACGAGTATCGAAAAATGATATAATCGGTGCGAGTACCGAAAAGTTATTGAATCCGGGGGAGTATCGGGAAAAAAGTGGAATCCGTGCGAGTATCGAAAAACTGTCCTGACGAGTACCGAAAAATGGTAGAATCGGTGTGAGTACCGCAAAATTATTGAACCCGGGCGAGTACCGGGAAAAAGTGGAATCCGTGCGAGTACCGGAAAACTGTCCTGACGAGTACCGAAAAATGGTAGAATCGGAGTGAGTACCGCAAAATTATTGAACCCGGGCGAGTACCGGGAAAAAGTGGAATCCGTGCGAGTACCGGAAAACCGTCCTGACGAGTACCGAAAAATGGTAGAATCGGTGTGAGTACCGGAAAATTATTGAATCCGGGCGAGTACCGGCAAAAAGTGGAATATGTGCGAGTACCGGAAAACTGTCCTGACGAGTACCGAAAAATGATATAATTGGTGCGAGTACCGAAAAGTTATTGAATCCGGGGGAGTATCGGGAAAAAAGTGGAATCCGTGCGAGTACCGAAAAACTGCCCTGACGAGTACGGAAAAATGATATAATCGGTGTGAGTACCGAAAAGTTATTGAATCCGGGAGAGTATCGGGAAAAAGTGGAATCCGTGCGAGTATCGGAAAACTATCCTGACGAGTATCGAAAAATGATATAATCGGTGCGAGTACCGAAAAGTTATTGAATCCGGGGGAGTATCGGGAAAAAGTGGAATCCGTGCGAGTACCGGAAAACTGTCCTGACGAGTACCGAAAAATGGTAGAATCGGTGTGAGTACCGGAAAATTATTGAATCCGGGCGAGTATCGGGTAAAAGTGGAATATGTGCGAGTACCGGAAAACTTTCCTGACGAGTATCGAAAAATGATATAATCGGTGCGAGTACCGAAAAGTTATTGAATCCAGGGGAGTATCGGGAAAAAAGAGGAATCCGTGCGAGTACCGGGAAAAAGCGGAATCTGTGCGAGTACCGGAAAACTGTCCTGACGAGTACCGAAAAATGGTAGAATCGGTGTGAGTACCGGAAAATTATTGAATCCGGGCGAGTACCGGCAAAAAGTGGAATATGTGCGAGTACCGGAAAACTGTCCTGACGAGTATCGAAAAATGATATAATCGGTGCGAGTACCGAAAAGTTATTGAATCCGGGGGAGTATCGGGAAAAAAGTGGAATCCGTGCGAGTATCGAAAAACTGTCCTGACGAGTACCGAAAAATGGTAGAATCGGTCTGAGTACCGCAAAATTATTGAACCCAGGCGAGTACCGGGAAAAAGTGGAATCCGTGCGAGTACCGGAAAACTGTCCTGACGAGTACCGAAAAATGGTAGAATCGGTGTGAGTACCGGAAAATTATTGAATCCGGGGGAGTATCGGGAAAAAGTGGAATCCGTGCGAGTACCGGAAAACTGTCCTGACGAGTACCGAAAAATGGTAGAATCGGAGTGAGTACCGCAAAATTATTGAACCCGGGCGAGTACCGGGAAAAAGTGGAATCCGTGCGAGTTTCGGAAAACTGTCCTGATGAGTAATGACAAATGGTGGAATCGGTGTGAGTACCGGAAAATTATTGAACCCGGGCGAGTACCGGGAAAAAGTGGAATCCGTGCGAGTACCGGAAAACTGTCCTGACGAGTATCGAAAAATGATATAATCGGTGCGAGTACCGAAAAGTTTTTGAATCCGGGGGAGTATCGGGAAAAAGTGGAATCCGTGCGAGTATCGGAAAACTATCCTGACGAGTACCGAAAAATGGTAGAATCCGTGTCAGTACCGTAAAATTATTGAACCCGGGCGAGTACCGGGAAAAAGCGGAATCTGTGCGAGTACCGGAAAACTGTCCTGACGAGTACCGAAAAATGGTAGAATCGGTGTGAGTACCGGAAAATTATTGAATCCTGGCGAGTACCGGCAAAAAGTGGAATATGTGCGAGTACCGGAAAACTGTCCTGACGAGTATCGAAAAATGATATAATCGGTGCGAGTACCGAAAAGTTATTGAATCCGGGGGAGTATCGGGAAAAAAGTGGACTCCGTGCGAGTACCGAAAAACTGTCCTGACGAGTACGGAAAAATGATATAATCGGTGTGAGTACCGAAAAGTTATTGAATCCGGGAGAGTATCGGGAAAAAGTGGAATCCGTGCGAGTATCGGAAAACTATCCTGACGAGTATCGAAAAATGATATAATCGGTACGAGTACCGAAAAGTTATTGAATCCGGGGGAGTATCGAGAAAAAGTGGAATCCGTGCGAGTACCGGAAATTGTCCTGACGAGTACCGAAAAATGGTAGAATCGGAGTGAGTACCGCAAAATTATTGAACCCGGGCGAGTACCGGGAAAAAGTGGAATCCGTGCGAGTACCGGAAAACCGTCCTGACGAGTACCGAAAAATGGTAGAATCGGTGTGAGTACCGAAAAATTATTGAATCCGGGGGAGTATCGGGAGAAAGTGGAATCCGTGCGAGTACCGGAAAACTGTCCTGACGAGTACCGAAAAATGGTAGAATCGGAGTGAGTACCGCAAAATTATTGAACCCGGGCGAGTACCGGGAAAAAGTGGAATCCGTGCGAGTACCGGAAAACTGTCCTGACGAGTACCGAAAAATGATATAATCGGTGTGAGTACCGAAAAGTTATTGAATCCGGGAGAGTATCGGGAAAAAGTGGAATCCGTGCGAGTTTCGGAAAACTGTCCTGATGAGTAACGAAAAATGGTAGAATCGGTGTGAGTACCGCAAAATTATTGAACCCGGGCGAGTACCGGGAAAAAGTGGAATCCGTGCGAGTACCGGAAAACTGTCCTGACGAGTACCGAAAAATGATATAATCGGTGTGAGTGCCGCAAAATTATTGAACCCGGGCGAGTACCGGCAAAAAGTGGAATCCGTGCGAGTACCGAAAAACTGTCCAGACGAGTACCGAAAAATGGTAGAATCGGTGTGAGTACCGAAAAATTATTGAATCCGGGCGAGTACCGGGAAAAAGTGGAATATGTGCGAGTACCGGAAAACTGTCCTGACGAGTATCGAAAAATGATATAATCGGTGCGAGTACCGAAAAGTTATTGAATCCGGGGGAGTATCGGGAAAAAAGTGGAATCCGTGCGAGTATCGAAAAACTGTCCTGACGAGTACCGAAAAATGGTAGAATCGGTGTGAGTACCGCAAAATTATTGAACCCGGGCGAGTACCGGGAAAAAGTGGAATCCGTGCGAGTACCGGAAAACTGTCCTGACGAGTACCGAAAAATGGTAGAATCGGAGTGAGTACCGCAAAATTATTGAACCCGGGCGAGTACCGGGAAAAAGTGGAATCCGTGCGAGTACCGGAAAACCGTCCTGACGAGTACCGAAAAATGGTAGAATCGGTGTGAGTACCGGAAAATTATTGAATCCGGGCGAGTACCGGCAAAAAGTGGAATATGTGCGAGTACCGGAAAACTGTCCTGACGAGTACCGAAAAATGATATAATTGGTGCGAGTACCGAAAAGTTATTGAATCCGGGGGAGTATCGGGAAAAAAGTGGAATCCGTGCGAGTACCGAAAAACTGCCCTGACGAGTACGGAAAAATGATATAATCGGTGTGAGTACCGAAAAGTTATTGAATCCGGGAGAGTATCGGGAAAAAGTGGAATCCGTGCGAGTATCGGAAAACTATCCTGACGAGTATCGAAAAATGATATAATCGGTGCGAGTACCGAAAAGTTATTGAATCCGGGGGAGTATCGGGAAAAAGTGGAATCCGTGCGAGTACCGGAAAACTGTCCTGACGAGTACCGAAAAATGGTAGAATCGGTGTGAGTACCGGAAAATTATTGAATCCGGGCGAGTATCGGGTAAAAGTGGAATATGTGCGAGTACCGGAAAACTTTCCTGACGAGTATCGAAAAATGATATAATCGGTGCGAGTACCGAAAAGTTATTGAATCCGGGGGAGTATCGGGAAAAAAGAGGAATCCGTGCGAGTACCGGGAAAAAGCGGAATCTGTGCGAGTACCGGAAAACTGTCCTGACGAGTCTTGAAAAATGGTAGAATCGGTGTGAGTACCGGAAAATTATTGAATCCGGGGGAGTACCGGCAAAAAGTGGAATATGTGCGAGTACCGGAAAACTGTCCTGACGAGTATCGAAAAATGATATAATCGGTGCGAGTACCGAAAAGTTATTGAATCCGGGGGAGTATCGGGAAAAAAGTGGAATCCGTGCGAGTATCGAAAAACTGTCCTGACGAGTACCGAAAAATGGTAGAATCGGTCTGAGTACCGCAAAATTATTGAACCCGGGCGAGTACCGGGAAAAAGTGGAATCCGTGCGAGTACCGGAAAACTGTCCTGACGAGTACCGAAAAATGGTAGAATCGGTGTGAGTACCGGAAAATTATTGAATCCGGGGGAGTATCGGGAAAAAGTGGAATCCGTGCGAGTACCGGAAAACTGTCCTGACGAGTACCGAAAAATGGTAGAATCGGAGTGAGTACCGCAAAATTATTGAACCCGGGCGAGTACCGGGAAAAAGTGGAATCCGTGCGAGTTTCGGAAAACTGTCCTGATGAGTAACGACAAATGGTAGAATCGGTGTGAGTACCGGAAAATTATTGAACCCGGGCGAGTACCGGGAAAAAGTGGAATCCGTGCGAGTACCGGAAAACTGTCCTGACGAGTATCGAAAAATGATATAATCGGTGCGAGTACCGAAAAGTTTTTGAATCCGGGGGAGTATCGGGAAAAAGTGGAATCCGTGCGAGTATCGGAAAACTATCCTGACGAGTACCGAAAAATGGTAGAATCCGTGTCAGTACCGTAAAATTATTGAACCCGGGCGAGTACCGGGAAAAAGCGGAATCTGTGCGAGTACCGGAAAACTGTCCTGACGAGTACCGAAAAATGGTAGAATCGGTGTGAGTACCGGAAAATTATTGAATCCTGGCGAGTACCGGCAAAAAGTGGAATATGTGCGAGTACCGGAAAACTGTCCTGACGAGTATCGAAAAATGATATAATCGGTGCGAGTACCGAAAAGTTATTGAATCCGGGGGAGTATCGGGAAAAAAGTGGACTCCGTGCGAGTACCGAAAAACTGTCCTGACGAGTACGGAAAAATGATATAATCGGTGTGAGTACCGAAAAGTTATTGAATACGGGAGAGTATCGGGAAAAAGTGGAATCCGTGCGAGTATCGGAAAACTATCCTGACGAGTATCGAAAAATGATATAATCGGTGCGAGTACCGAAAAGTTATTGAATCCGGGGGAGTATCGGGAAAAAAGTGGAATCCGTGCGAGTATCGAAAAACTGTCTTGACGAGTACCGAAAAATGGTAGAATCGGTGTGAGTACCGGAAAATTATTGAATCCGGGCGAGTACCGGCAAAAAGTGGAATATGTGCGAGTACCGGAAAACTGTCCTGACGAGTATCGAAAAATGATATAATCGGTGCGAGTACCGAAAAGTTATTGAATCCGGGGGAGTATCGGGAAAAAAGTGGAATCCGTGCGAGTATCGAAAAACTGTCCTGACGAGTACCGAAAAATGGTAGAATCGGTCTGAGTACCGCAAAATTATTGAACCCGGGCGAGTACCGGGAAAAAGTGGAATCCGTGCGAGTACCGGAAAACTGTCCTGACGAGTACCGAAAAATGGTAGAATCGGTGTGAGTACCGGAAAATTATTGAATCCGGGGGAGTATCGGGAAAAAGTGGAATCCGTGCGAGTACCGGAAAACTGTCCTGACGAGTACCGAAAAATGGTAGAATCGGTCTGAGTACCGCAAAATTATTGAACCCGGGCGAGTACCGGGAAAAAGTGGAATCCGTGCGAGTTTCGGAAAACTGTCCTGATGAGTAACGACAAATGGTAGAATCGGTGCGAGTACCGGAAAATTATTGAACCCGGGCGAGTACCGGGAAAAAGTGGAATCCGTGCGAGTACCGGAAAACTGTCCTGACGAGTATCGAAAAATGATATAATCGGTGCGAGCACCGAAAAGTTTTTGAATCCGGGGGAGTATCGGGAAAAAGTGGAATCCGTGCGAGTATCGGAAAACTATCCTGACGAGTACCGAAAAATGGTAGAATCCGTGTCAGTACCGTAAAATTATTGAACCCGGGCGAGTACCGGGAAAAAGCGGAATCTGTGCGAGTACCGGAAAACTGTCCTGACGAGTACCGAAAAATGGTAGAATCGGTGTGAGTACCGGAAAATTATTGAATCCTGGCGAGTACCGGCAAAAAGTGGAATATGTGCGAGTACCGGAAAACTGTCCTGACGAGTATCGAAAAATGATATAATCGGTGCGAGTACCGAAAAGTTATTGAATCCGGGGGAGTATCGGGAAAAAAGTGGACTCCGTGCGAGTACCGAAAAACTGTCCTGACGAGTACGGAAAAATGATATAATCGGTGTGAGTACCGAAAAGTTATTGAATCCGGGAGAGTATCGGGAAAAAGTGGAATCCGTGCGAGTATCGGAAAACTATCCTGACGAGTATCGAAAAATGATATAATCGGTACGAGTACCGAAAAGTTATTGAATCCGGGGGAGTATCGAGAAAAAGTGGAATCCGTGCGAGTACCGGAAATTGTCCTGACGAGTACCGAAAAATGGTAGAATCGGAGTGAGTACCGCAAAATTATTGAACCCGGGCGAGTACCGGGAAAAAGTGGAATCCGTGCGAGTACCGGAAAACCGTCCTGACGAGTACCGAAAAATGGTAGAATCGGTGTGAGTACCGAAAAATTATTGAATCCGGGGGAGTATCGGGAGAAAGTGGAATCCGTGCGAGTACCGGAAAACTGTCCTGACGAGTACCGAAAAATGGTAGAATCGGAGTGAGTACCGCAAAATTATTGAACCCGGGCGAGTACCGGGAAAAAGTGGAATCCGTGCGAGTACCGGAAAACTGTCCTGACGAGTACCGAAAAATGATATAATCGGTGTGAGTACCGAAAAGTTATTGAATCCGGGAGAGTATCGGGAAAAAGTGGAATCCGTGCGAGTTTCGGAAAACTGTCCTGATGAGTAACGAAAAATGGTAGAATCGGTGTGAGTACCGCAAAATTATTGAACCCGGGCGAGTACCGGGAAAAAGTGGAATCCGTGCGAGTACCGGAAAACTGTCCTGACGAGTACCGAAAAATGATATAATCGGTGTGAGTGCCGCAAAATTATTGAACCCGGGCGAGTACCGGCAAAAAGTGGAATCCGTGCGAGTACCGAAAAACTGTCCAGACGAGTACCGAAAAATGGTAGAATCGGTGTGAGTACCGAAAAATTATTGAATCCGGGCGAGTACCGGGAAAAAGTGGAATATGTGCGAGTACCGGAAAACTGTCCTGACGAGTATCGAAAAATGATATAATCGGTGCGAGTACCGAAAAGTTATTGAATCCGGGGGAGTATCGGGAAAAAAGTGGAATCCGTGCGAGTATCGAAAAACTGTCCTGACGAGTACCGAAAAATGGTAGAATCGGTGTGAGTACCGCAAAATTATTGAACCCGGGCGAGTACCGGGAAAAAGTGGAATCCGTGCGAGTACCGGAAAACTGTCCTGACGAGTACCGAAAAATGGTAGAATCGGAGTGAGTACCGCAAAATTATTGAACCCGGGCGAGTACCGGGAAAAAGTGGAATCCGTGCGAGTACCGGAAAACCGTCCTGACGAGTACCGAAAAATGGTAGAATCGGTGTGAGTACCGGAAAATTATTGAATCCGGGCGAGTACCGGCAAAAAGTGGAATATGTGCGAGTACCGGAAAACTGTCCTGACGAGTACCGAAAAATGATATAATTGGTGCGAGTACCGAAAAGTTATTGAATCCGGGGGAGTATCGGGAAAAAAGTGGAATCCGTGCGAGTACCGAAAAACTGCCCTGACGAGTACGGAAAAATGATATAATCGGTGTGAGTACCGAAAAGTTATTGAATCCGGGAGAGTATCGGGAAAAAGTGGAATCCGTGCGAGTATCGGAAAACTATCCTGACGAGTATCGAAAAATGATATAATCGGTGCGAGTACCGAAAAGTTATTGAATCCGGGGGAGTATCGGGAAAAAGTGGAATCCGTGCGAGTACCGGAAAACTGTCCTGACGAGTACCGAAAAATGGTAGAATCGGTGTGAGTACCGGAAAATTATTGAATCCGGGCGAGTATCGGGTAAAAGTGGAATATGTGCGAGTACCGGAAAACTTTCCTGACGAGTATCGAAAAATGATATAATCGGTGCGAGTACCGAAAAGTTATTGAATCCGGGGGAGTATCGGGAAAAAAGAGGAATCCGTGCGAGTACCGGGAAAAAGCGGAATCTGTGCGAGTACCGGAAAACTGTCCTGACGAGTACCGAAAAATGGTAGAATCGGTGTGAGTACCGGAAAATTATTGAATCCGGGGGAGTACCGGCAAAAAGTGGAATATGTGCGAGTACCGGAAAACTGTCCTGACGAGTATCGAAAAATGATATAATCGGTGCGAGTACCGAAAAGTTATTGAATCCGGGGGAGTATCGGGAAAAAAGTGGAATCCGTGCGAGTATCGAAAAACTGTCCTGACGAGTACCGAAAAATGGTAGAATCGGTCTGAGTACCGCAAAATTATTGAACCCGGGCGAGTACCGGGAAAAAGTGGAATCCGTGCGAGTACCGGAAAACTGTCCTGACGAGTACCGAAAAATGGTAGAATCGGTGTGAGTACCGGAAAATTATTGAATCCGGGGGAGTATCGGGAAAAAGTGGAATCCGTGCGAGTACCGGAAAACTGTCCTGACGAGTACCGAAAAATGGTAGAATCGGAGTGAGTACCGCAAAATTATTGAACCCGGGCGAGTACCGGGAAAAAGTGGAATCCGTGCGAGTTTCGGAAAACTGTCCTGATGAGTAACGACAAATGGTAGAATCGGTGTGAGTACCGGAAAATTATTGAACCCGGGCGAGTACCGGGAAAAAGTGGAATCCGTGCGAGTACCGGAAAACTGTCCTGACGAGTATCGAAAAATGATATAATCGGTGCGAGTACCGAAAAGTTTTTGAATCCGGGGGAGTATCGGGAAAAAGTGGAATCCGTGCGAGTATCGGAAAACTATCCTGACGAGTACCGAAAAATGGTAGAATCCGTGTCAGTACCGTAAAATTATTGAACCCGGGCGAGTACCGGGAAAAAGCGGAATCTGTGCGAGTACCGGAAAACTGTCCTGACGAGTACCGAAAAATGGTAGAATCGGTGTGAGTACCGGAAAATTATTGAATCCTGGCGAGTACCGGCAAAAAGTGGAATATGTGCGAGTACCGGAAAACTGTCCTGACGAGTATCGAAAAATGATATAATCGGTGCGAGTACCGAAAAGTTATTGAATCCGGGGGAGTATCGGGAAAAAAGTGGACTCCGTGCGAGTACCGAAAAACTGTCCTGACGAGTACGGAAAAATGATATAATCGGTGTGAGTACCGAAAAGTTATTGAATACGGGAGAGTATCGGGAAAAAGTGGAATCCGTGCGAGTATCGGAAAACTATCCTGACGAGTATCGAAAAATGATATAATCGGTGCGAGTACCGAAAAGTTATTGAATCCGGGGGAGTATCGGGAAAAAAGTGGAATCCGTGCGAGTATCGAAAAACTGTCTTGACGAGTACCGAAAAATGGTAGAATCGGTGTGAGTACCGGAAAATTATTGAATCCGGGCGAGTACCGGCAAAAAGTGGAATATGTGCGAGTACCGGAAAACTGTCCTGACGAGTATCGAAAAATGATATAATCGGTGCGAGTACCGAAAAGTTATTGAATCCGGGGGAGTATCGGGAAAAAAGTGGAATCCGTGCGAGTATCGAAAAACTGTCCTGACGAGTACCGAAAAATGGTAGAATCGGTCTGAGTACCGCAAAATTATTGAACCCGGGCGAGTACCGGGAAAAAGTGGAATCCGTGCGAGTACCGGAAAACTGTCCTGACGAGTACCGAAAAATGGTAGAATCGGTGTGAGTACCGGAAAATTATTGAATCCGGGGGAGTATCGGGAAAAAGTGGAATCCGTGCGAGTACCGGAAAACTGTCCTGACGAGTACCGAAAAATGGTAGAATCGGTCTGAGTACCGCAAAATTATTGAACCCGGGCGAGTACCGGGAAAAAGTGGAATCCGTGCGAGTTTCGGAAAACTGTCCTGATGAGTAACGACAAATGGTAGAATCGGTGCGAGTACCGGAAAATTATTGAACCCGGGCGAGTACCGGGAAAAAGTGGAATCCGTGCGAGTACCGGAAAACTGTCCTGACGAGTATCGAAAAATGATATAATCGGTGCGAGCACCGAAAAGTTTTTGAATCCGGGGGAGTATCGGGAAAAAGTGGAATCCGTGCGAGTATCGGAAAACTATCCTGACGAGTACCGAAAAATGGTAGAATCCGTGTCAGTACCGTAAAATTATTGAACCCGGGCGAGTACCGGGAAAAAGCGGAATCTGTGCGAGTACCGGAAAACTGTCCTGACGAGTACCGAAAAATGGTAGAATCGGTGTGAGTACCGGAAAATTATTGAATCCTGGCGAGTACCGGCAAAAAGTGGAATATGTGCGAGTACCGGAAAACTGTCCTGACGAGTATCGAAAAATGATATAATCGGTGCGAGTACCGAAAAGTTATTGAATCCGGGGGAGTATCGGGAAAAAAGTGGACTCCGTGCGAGTACCGAAAAACTGTCCTGACGAGTACGGAAAAATGATATAATCGGTGTGAGTACCGAAAAGTTATTGAATACGGGAGAGTATCGGGAAAAAGTGGAATCCGTGCGAGTATCGGAAAACTATCCTGACGAGTATCGAAAAATGATATAATCGGTGCGAGTACCGAAAAGTTATTGAATCCGGGGGAGTATCGAGAAAAAGTGGAATCCGTGCGAGTACCGGAAATTGTCCTGACGAGTACCGAAAAATGGTAGAATCGGAGTGAGTACCGCAAAATTATTGAACCCGGGCGAGTACCGGGAAAAAGTGGAATCCGTGCGAGTACCGGAAAACTGTCCTGACGAGTATCGAAAAATGATATAATCGATGCGAGTACCGAAAAGTTATTGAATCCGGGGGAGTATCGGGAAAAAAGTGGAATCCGTGCGAGTACCGGAAAACTGTCCTGACGAGTACCGAAAAATGGTAGAATCGGTGTGAGTACCGGAAAATTATTGAATCCGGGCGAGTACCGGCAAAAAGTGGAATATGTGCGAGTACCGGAAAACTGTCCTGACGAGTATCGAAAAATGATATAATCGGTGCGAGTACCGAAAAGTTATTGAATCCGGGGGAGTATCGGGAAAAAGTGGAATCCGTGCGAGTACCGGAAAACTGTCCTGACGAGTACCGAAAAATGGTAGAATCGGTGTGAGTACCGGAAAATTATTGAATCCGGGCGAGTATCGGGTAAAAGTGGAATATGTGCGAGTACCGGAAAACTTTCCTGACGAGTATCGAAAAATGATATAATCGGTGCGAGTACCGAAAAGTTATTGAATCCGGGGGAGTATCGGGAAAAAAGAGGAATCCGTGCGAGTACCGGGAAAAAGCGGAATCTGTGCGAGTACCGGAAAACTGTCCTGACGAGTACCGAAAAATGGTAGAATCGGTGTGAGTACCGGAAAATTATTGAATCCGGGCGAGTACCGGCAAAAAGTGGAATATGTGCGAGTACCGGAAAACTGTCCTGACGAGTATCGAAAAATGATATAATCGGTGCGAGTACCGAAAAGTTATTGAATCCGGGGGAGTATCGGGAAAAAAGTGGAATCCGTGCGAGTATCGAAAAACTGTCCTGACGAGTACCGAAAAATGGTAGAATCGGTCTGAGTACCGCAAAATTATTGAACCCGGGCGAGTACCGGGAAAAAGTGGAATCCGTGCGAGTACCGGAAAACTGTCCTGACGAGTACCGAAAAATGGTAGAATCGGTGTGAGTACCGGAAAATTATTGAATCCGGGGGAGTATCGGGAAAAAGTGGAATCCGTGCGAGTACCGGAAAACTGTCCTGACGAGTACCGAAAAATGGTAGAATCGGAGTGAGTACCGCAAAATTATTGAACCCGGGCGAGTACCGGGAAAAAGTGGAATCCGTGCGAGTTTCGGAAAACTGTCCTGATGAGTAATGACAAATGGTGGAATCGGTGTGAGTACCGGAAAATTATTGAACCCGGGCGAGTACCGGGAAAAAGTGGAATCCGTGCGAGTACCGGAAAACTGTCCTGACGAGTATCGAAAAATGATATAATCGGTGCGAGTACCGAAAAGTTTTTGAATCCGGGGGAGTATCGGGAAAAAGTGGAATCCGTGCGAGTATCGGAAAACTATCCTGACGAGTACCGAAAAATGGTAGAATCCGTGTCAGTACCGTAAAATTATTGAACCCGGGCGAGTACCGGGAAAAAGCGGAATCTGTGCGAGTACCGGAAAACTGTCCTGACGAGTACCGAAAAATGGTAGAATCGGTGTGAGTACCGGAAAATTATTGAATCCTGGCGAGTACCGGCAAAAAGTGGAATATGTGCGAGTACCGGAAAACTGTCCTGACGAGTATCGAAAAATGATATAATCGGTGCGAGTACCGAAAAGTTATTGAATCCGGGGGAGTATCGGGAAAAAAGTGGACTCCGTGCGAGTACCGAAAAACTGTCCTGACGAGTACGGAAAAATGATATAATCGGTGTGAGTACCGAAAAGTTATTGAATCCGGGAGAGTATCGGGAAAAAGTGGAATCCGTGCGAGTATCGGAAAACTATCCTGACGAGTATCGAAAAATGATATAATCGGTACGAGTACCGAAAAGTTATTGAATCCGGGGGAGTATCGAGAAAAAGTGGAATCCGTGCGAGTACCGGAAATTGTCCTGACGAGTACCGAAAAATGGTAGAATCGGAGTGAGTACCGCAAAATTATTGAACCCGGGCGAGTACCGGGAAAAAGTGGAATCCGTGCGAGTACCGGAAAACCGTCCTGACGAGTACCGAAAAATGGTAGAATCGGTGTGAGTACCGAAAAATTATTGAATCCGGGGGAGTATCGGGAGAAAGTGGAATCCGTGCGAGTACCGGAAAACTGTCCTGACGAGTACCGAAAAATGGTAGAATCGGAGTGAGTACCGCAAAATTATTGAACCCGGGCGAGTACCGGGAAAAAGTGGAATCCGTGCGAGTACCGGAAAACTGTCCTGACGAGTACCGAAAAATGATATAATCGGTGTGAGTACCGAAAAGTTATTGAATCCGGGAGAGTATCGGGAAAAAGTGGAATCCGTGCGAGTTTCGGAAAACTGTCCTGATGAGTAACGAAAAATGGTAGAATCGGTGTGAGTACCGCAAAATTATTGAACCCGGGCGAGTACCGGGAAAAAGTGGAATCCGTGCGAGTACCGGAAAACTGTCCTGACGAGTACCGAAAAATGATATAATCGGTGTGAGTGCCGCAAAATTATTGAACCCGGGCGAGTACCGGCAAAAAGTGGAATCCGTGCGAGTACCGAAAAACTGTCCAGACGAGTACCGAAAAATGGTAGAATCGGTGTGAGTACCGAAAAATTATTGAATCCGGGCGAGTACCGGGAAAAAGTGGAATATGTGCGAGTACCGGAAAACTGTCCTGACGAGTATCGAAAAATGATATAATCGGTGCGAGTACCGAAAAGTTATTGAATCCGGGGGAGTATCGGGAAAAAAGTGGAATCCGTGCGAGTATCGAAAAACTGTCCTGACGAGTACCGAAAAATGGTAGAATCGGTGTGAGTACCGCAAAATTATTGAACCCGGGCGAGTACCGGGAAACCGTCCTGACGAGTACCGAAAAATGGTAGAATCGGTGTGAGTACCGGAAAATTATTGAATCCGGGCGAGTACCGGCAAAAAGTGGAATATGTGCGAGTACCGGAAAACTGTCCTGACGAGTACCGAAAAATGATATAATTGGTGCGAGTACCGAAAAGTTATTGAATCCGGGGGAGTATCGGGAAAAAAGTGGAATCCGTGCGAGTACCGGAAAACCGTCCTGACGAGTACCGAAAAATGGTAGAATCGGTGTGAGTACCGGAAAATTATTGAATCCGGGCGAGTACCGGCAAAAAGTGGAATATGTGCGAGTACCGGAAAACTGTCCTGACGAGTACCGAAAAATGATATAATTGGTGCGAGTACCGAAAAGTTATTGAATCCGGGGGAGTATCGGGAAAAAAGTGGAATCCGTGCGAGTACCGAAAAACTGCCCTGACGAGTACGGAAAAATGATATAATCGGTGTGAGTACCGAAAAGTTATTGAATCCGGGAGAGTATCGGGAAAAAGTGGAATCCGTGCGAGTATCGGAAAACTATCCTGACGAGTATCGAAAAATGATATAATCGGTGCGAGTACCGAAAAGTTATTGAATCCGGGGGAGTATCGGGAAAAAGTGGAATCCGTGCGAGTACCGGAAAACTGTCCTGACGAGTACCGAAAAATGGTAGAATCGGTGTGAGTACCGGAAAATTATTGAATCCGGGCGAGTATCGGGTAAAAGTGGAATATGTGCGAGTACCGGAAAACTTTCCTGACGAGTATCGAAAAATGATATAATCGGTGCGAGTACCGAAAAGTTATTGAATCCGGGGGAGTATCGGGAAAAAAGAGGAATCCGTGCGAGTACCGGGAAAAAGCGGAATCTGTGCGAGTACCGGAAAACTGTCCTGACGAGTACCGAAAAATGGTAGAATCGGTGTGAGTACCGGAAAATTATTGAATCCGGGGGAGTACCGGCAAAAAGTGGAATATGTGCGAGTACCGGAAAACTGTCCTGACGAGTATCGAAAAATGATATAATCGGTGCGAGTACCGAAAAGTTATTGAATCCGGGGGAGTATCGGGAAAAAAGTGGAATCCGTGCGAGTATCGAAAAACTGTCCTGACGAGTACCGAAAAATGGTAGAATCGGTCTGAGTACCGCAAAATTATTGAACCCGGGCGAGTACCGGGAAAAAGTGGAATCCGTGCGAGTACCGGAAAACTGTCCTGACGAGTACCGAAAAATGGTAGAATCGGTGTGAGTACCGGAAAATTATTGAATCCGGGGGAGTATCGGGAAAAAGTGGAATCCGTGCGAGTACCGGAAAACTGTCCTGACGAGTACCGAAAAATGGTAGAATCGGAGTGAGTACCGCAAAATTATTGAACCCGGGCGAGTACCGGGAAAAAGTGGAATCCGTGCGAGTTTCGGAAAACTGTCCTGATGAGTAACGACAAATGGTAGAATCGGTGTGAGTACCGGAAAATTATTGAACCCGGGCGAGTACCGGGAAAAAGTGGAATCCGTGCGAGTACCGGAAAACTGTCCTGACGAGTATCGAAAAATGATATAATCGGTGCGAGTACCGAAAAGTTTTTGAATCCGGGGGAGTATCGGGAAAAAGTGGAATCCGTGCGAGTATCGGAAAACTATCCTGACGAGTACCGAAAAATGGTAGAATCCGTGTCAGTACCGTAAAATTATTGAACCCGGGCGAGTACCGGGAAAAAGCGGAATCTGTGCGAGTACCGGAAAACTGTCCTGACGAGTACCGAAAAATGGTAGAATCGGTGTGAGTACCGGAAAATTATTGAATCCTGGCGAGTACCGGCAAAAAGTGGAATATGTGCGAGTACCGGAAAACTGTCCTGACGAGTATCGAAAAATGATATAATCGGTGCGAGTACCGAAAAGTTATTGAATCCGGGGGAGTATCGGGAAAAAAGTGGACTCCGTGCGAGTACCGAAAAACTGTCCTGACGAGTACGGAAAAATGATATAATCGGTGTGAGTACCGAAAAGTTATTGAATACGGGAGAGTATCGGGAAAAAGTGGAATCCGTGCGAGTATCGGAAAACTATCCTGACGAGTATCGAAAAATGATATAATCGGTGCGAGTACCGAAAAGTTATTGAATCCGGGGGAGTATCGGGAAAAAAGTGGAATCCGTGCGAGTATCGAAAAACTGTCTTGACGAGTACCGAAAAATGGTAGAATCGGTGTGAGTACCGGAAAATTATTGAATCCGGGCGAGTACCGGCAAAAAGTGGAATATGTGCGAGTACCGGAAAACTGTCCTGACGAGTATCGAAAAATGATATAATCGGTGCGAGTACCGAAAAGTTATTGAATCCGGGGGAGTATCGGGAAAAAAGTGGAATCCGTGCGAGTATCGAAAAACTGTCCTGACGAGTACCGAAAAATGGTAGAATCGGTCTGAGTACCGCAAAATTATTGAACCCGGGCGAGTACCGGGAAAAAGTGGAATCCGTGCGAGTACCGGAAAACTGTCCTGACGAGTACCGAAAAATGGTAGAATCGGTGTGAGTACCGGAAAATTATTGAATCCGGGGGAGTATCGGGAAAAAGTGGAATCCGTGCGAGTACCGGAAAACTGTCCTGACGAGTACCGAAAAATGGTAGAATCGGTCTGAGTACCGCAAAATTATTGAACCCGGGCGAGTACCGGGAAAAAGTGGAATCCGTGCGAGTTTCGGAAAACTGTCCTGATGAGTAACGACAAATGGTAGAATCGGTGCGAGTACCGGAAAATTATTGAACCCGGGCGAGTACCGGGAAAAAGTGGAATCCGTGCGAGTACCGGAAAACTGTCCTGACGAGTATCGAAAAATGATATAATCGGTGCGAGCACCGAAAAGTTTTTGAATCCGGGGGAGTATCGGGAAAAAGTGGAATCCGTGCGAGTATCGGAAAACTATCCTGACGAGTACCGAAAAATGGTAGAATCCGTGTCAGTACCGTAAAATTATTGAACCCGGGCGAGTACCGGGAAAAAGCGGAATCTGTGCGAGTACCGGAAAACTGTCCTGACGAGTACCGAAAAATGGTAGAATCGGTGTGAGTACCGGAAAATTATTGAATCCTGGCGAGTACCGGCAAAAAGTGGAATATGTGCGAGTACCGGAAAACTGTCCTGACGAGTATCGAAAAATGATATAATCGGTGCGAGTACCGAAAAGTTATTGAATCCGGGGGAGTATCGGGAAAAAAGTGGACTCCGTGCGAGTACCGAAAAACTGTCCTGACGAGTACGGAAAAATGATATAATCGGTGTGAGTACCGAAAAGTTATTGAATACGGGAGAGTATCGGGAAAAAGTGGAATCCGTGCGAGTATCGGAAAACTATCCTGACGAGTATCGAAAAATGATATAATCGGTGCGAGTACCGAAAAGTTATTGAATCCGGGGGAGTATCGAGAAAAAGTGGAATCCGTGCGAGTACCGGAAATTGTCCTGACGAGTACCGAAAAATGGTAGAATCGGAGTGAGTACCGCAAAATTATTGAACCCGGGCGAGTACCGGGAAAAAGTGGAATCCGTGCGAGTACCGGAAAACTGTCCTGACGAGTATCGAAAAATGATATAATCGATGCGAGTACCGAAAAGTTATTGAATCCGGGGGAGTATCGGGAAAAAAGTGGAATCCGTGCGAGTACCGGAAAACTGTCCTGACGAGTACCGAAAAATGGTAGAATCGGTGTGAGTACCGGAAAATTATTGAATCCGGGCGAGTACCGGCAAAAAGTGGAATATGTGCGAGTACCGGAAAACTGTCCTGACGAGTATCGAAAAATGATATAATCGGTGCGAGTACCGAAAAGTTATTGAATCCGGGGGAGTATCGGGAAAAAGTGGAATCCGTGCGAGTACCGGAAAACTGTCCTGACGAGTACCGAAAAATGGTAGAATCGGTGTGAGTACCGGAAAATTATTGAATCCGGGCGAGTATCGGGTAAAAGTGGAATATGTGCGAGTACCGGAAAACTTTCCTGACGAGTATCGAAAAATGATATAATCGGTGCGAGTACCGAAAAGTTATTGAATCCGGGGGAGTATCGGGAAAAAAGAGGAATCCGTGCGAGTACCGGGAAAAAGCGGAATCTGTGCGAGTACCGGAAAACTGTCCTGACGAGTACCGAAAAATGGTAGAATCGGTGTGAGTACCGGAAAATTATTGAATCCGGGCGAGTACCGGCAAAAAGTGGAATATGTGCGAGTACCGGAAAACTGTCCTGACGAGTATCGAAAAATGATATAATCGGTGCGAGTACCGAAAAGTTATTGAATCCGGGGGAGTATCGGGAAAAAAGTGGAATCCGTGCGAGTATCGAAAAACTGTCCTGACGAGTACCGAAAAATGGTAGAATCGGTCTGAGTACCGCAAAATTATTGAACCCGGGCGAGTACCGGGAAAAAGTGGAATCCGTGCGAGTACCGGAAAACTGTCCTGACGAGTACCGAAAAATGGTAGAATCGGTGTGAGTACCGGAAAATTATTGAATCCGGGGGAGTATCGGGAAAAAGTGGAATCCGTGCGAGTACCGGAAAACTGTCCTGACGAGTACCGAAAAATGGTAGAATCGGAGTGAGTACCGCAAAATTATTGAACCCGGGCGAGTACCGGGAAAAAGTGGAATCCGTGCGAGTTTCGGAAAACTGTCCTGATGAGTAATGACAAATGGTGGAATCGGTGTGAGTACCGGAAAATTATTGAACCCGGGCGAGTACCGGGAAAAAGTGGAATCCGTGCGAGTACCGGAAAACTGTCCTGACGAGTATCGAAAAATGATATAATCGGTGCGAGTACCGAAAAGTTTTTGAATCCGGGGGAGTATCGGGAAAAAGTGGAATCCGTGCGAGTATCGGAAAACTATCCTGACGAGTACCGAAAAATGGTAGAATCCGTGTCAGTACCGTAAAATTATTGAACCCGGGCGAGTACCGGGAAAAAGCGGAATCTGTGCGAGTACCGGAAAACTGTCCTGACGAGTACCGAAAAATGGTAGAATCGGTGTGAGTACCGGAAAATTATTGAATCCTGGCGAGTACCGGCAAAAAGTGGAATATGTGCGAGTACCGGAAAACTGTCCTGACGAGTATCGAAAAATGATATAATCGGTGCGAGTACCGAAAAGTTATTGAATCCGGGGGAGTATCGGGAAAAAAGTGGACTCCGTGCGAGTACCGAAAAACTGTCCTGACGAGTACGGAAAAATGATATAATCGGTGTGAGTACCGAAAAGTTATTGAATCCGGGAGAGTATCGGGAAAAAGTGGAATCCGTGCGAGTATCGGAAAACTATCCTGACGAGTATCGAAAAATGATATAATCGGTACGAGTACCGAAAAGTTATTGAATCCGGGGGAGTATCGAGAAAAAGTGGAATCCGTGCGAGTACCGGAAATTGTCCTGACGAGTACCGAAAAATGGTAGAATCGGAGTGAGTACCGCAAAATTATTGAACCCGGGCGAGTACCGGGAAAAAGTGGAATCCGTGCGAGTACCGGAAAACCGTCCTGACGAGTACCGAAAAATGGTAGAATCGGTGTGAGTACCGAAAAATTATTGAATCCGGGGGAGTATCGGGAGAAAGTGGAATCCGTGCGAGTACCGGAAAACTGTCCTGACGAGTACCGAAAAATGGTAGAATCGGAGTGAGTACCGCAAAATTATTGAACCCGGGCGAGTACCGGGAAAAAGTGGAATCCGTGCGAGTACCGGAAAACTGTCCTGACGAGTACCGAAAAATGATATAATCGGTGTGAGTACCGAAAAGTTATTGAATCCGGGAGAGTATCGGGAAAAAGTGGAATCCGTGCGAGTTTCGGAAAACTGTCCTGATGAGTAACGAAAAATGGTAGAATCGGTGTGAGTACCGCAAAATTATTGAACCCGGGCGAGTACCGGGAAAAAGTGGAATCCGTGCGAGTACCGGAAAACTGTCCTGACGAGTACCGAAAAATGATATAATCGGTGTGAGTGCCGCAAAATTATTGAACCCGGGCGAGTACCGGCAAAAAGTGGAATCCGTGCGAGTACCGAAAAACTGTCCAGACGAGTACCGAAAAATGGTAGAATCGGTGTGAGTACCGAAAAATTATTGAATCCGGGCGAGTACCGGGAAAAAGTGGAATATGTGCGAGTACCGGAAAACTGTCCTGACGAGTATCGAAAAATGATATAATCGGTGCGAGTACCGAAAAGTTATTGAATCCGGGGGAGTATCGGGAAAAAAGTGGAATCCGTGCGAGTATCGAAAAACTGTCCTGACGAGTACCGAAAAATGGTAGAATCGGTGTGAGTACCGCAAAATTATTGAACCCGGGCGAGTACCGGGAAAAAGTGGAATCCGTGCGAGTACCGGAAAACTGTCCTGACGAGTACCGAAAAATGGTAGAATCGGAGTGAGTACCGCAAAATTATTGAACCCGGGCGAGTACCGGGAAAAAGTGGAATCCGTGCGAGTACCGGAAAACCGTCCTGACGAGTACCGAAAAATGGTAGAATCGGTGTGAGTACCGGAAAATTATTGAATCCGGGCGAGTACCGGCAAAAAGTGGAATATGTGCGAGTACCGGAAAACTGTCCTGACGAGTACCGAAAAATGATATAATTGGTGCGAGTACCGAAAAGTTATTGAATCCGGGGGAGTATCGGGAAAAAAGTGGAATCCGTGCGAGTACCGAAAAACTGCCCTGACGAGTACGGAAAAATGATATAATCGGTGTGAGTACCGAAAAGTTATTGAATCCGGGAGAGTATCGGGAAAAAGTGGAATCCGTGCGAGTATCGGAAAACTATCCTGACGAGTATCGAAAAATGATATAATCGGTGCGAGTACCGAAAAGTTATTGAATCCGGGGGAGTATCGGGAAAAAGTGGAATCCGTGCGAGTACCGGAAAACTGTCCTGACGAGTACCGAAAAATGGTAGAATCGGTGTGAGTACCGGAAAATTATTGAATCCGGGCGAGTATCGGGTAAAAGTGGAATATGTGCGAGTACCGGAAAACTTTCCTGACGAGTATCGAAAAATGATATAATCGGTGCGAGTACCGAAAAGTTATTGAATCCGGGGGAGTATCGGGAAAAAAGAGGAATCCGTGCGAGTACCGGGAAAAAGCGGAATCTGTGCGAGTACCGGAAAACTGTCCTGACGAGTACCGAAAAATGGTAGAATCGGTGTGAGTACCGGAAAATTATTGAATCCGGGCGAGTACCGGCAAAAAGTGGAATATGTGCGAGTACCGGAAAACTGTCCTGACGAGTATCGAAAAATGATATAATCGGTGCGAGTACCGAAAAGTTATTGAATCCGGGGGAGTATCGGGAAAAAAGTGGAATCCGTGCGAGTATCGAAAAACTGTCCTGACGAGTACCGAAAAATGGTAGAATCGGTGTGAGTACCGCAAAATTATTGAACCCGGGCGAGTACCGGGAAAAAGTGGAATCCGTGCGAGTACCGGAAAACTGTCCTGACGAGTACCGAAAAATGGTAGAATCGGAGTGAGTACCGCAAAATTATTGAACCCGGGCGAGTACCGGGAAAAAGTGGAATCCGTGCGAGTACCGGAAAACCGTCCTGACGAGTACCGAAAAATGGTAGAATCGGTGTGAGTACCGGAAAATTATTGAATCCGGGCGAGTACCGGCAAAAAGTGGAATATGTGCGAGTACCGGAAAACTGTCCTGACGAGTACCGAAAAATGATATAATTGGTGCGAGTACCGAAAAGTTATTGAATCCGGGGGAGTATCGGGAAAAAAGTGGAATCCGTGCGAGTACCGAAAAACTGCCCTGACGAGTACGGAAAAATGATATAATCGGTGTGAGTACCGAAAAGTTATTGAATCCGGGAGAGTATCGGGAAAAAGTGGAATCCGTGCGAGTATCGGAAAACTATCCTGACGAGTATCGAAAAATGATATAATCGGTGCGAGTACCGAAAAGTTATTGAATCCGGGGGAGTATCGGGAAAAAGTGGAATCCGTGCGAGTACCGGAAAACTGTCCTGACGAGTACCGAAAAATGGTAGAATCGGTGTGAGTACCGGAAAATTATTGAATCCGGGCGAGTATCGGGTAAAAGTGGAATATGTGCGAGTACCGGAAAACTTTCCTGACGAGTATCGAAAAATGATATAATCGGTGCGAGTACCGAAAAGTTATTGAATCCGGGGGAGTATCGGGAAAAAAGAGGAATCCGTGCGAGTACCGGGAAAAAGCGGAATCTGTGCGAGTACCGGAAAACTGTCCTGACGAGTACCGAAAAATGGTAGAATCGGTGTGAGTACCGGAAAATTATTGAATCCGGGCGAGTACCGGCAAAAAGTGGAATATGTGCGAGTACCGGAAAACTGTCCTGACGAGTATCGAAAAATGATATAATCGGTGCGAGTACCGAAAAGTTATTGAATCCGGGGGAGTATCGGGAAAAAAGTGGAATCCGTGCGAGTATCGAAAAACTGTCCTGACGAGTACCGAAAAATGGTAGAATCGGTGTGAGTACCGCAAAATTATTGAACCCGGGCGAGTACCGGGAAAAAGTGGAATCCGTGCGAGTACCGGAAAACTGTCCTGACGAGTACCGAAAAATGGTAGAATCGGAGTGAGTACCGCAAAATTATTGAACCCGGGCGAGTACCGGGAAAAAGTGGAATCCGTGCGAGTACCGGAAAACCGTCCTGACGAGTACCGAAAAATGGTAGAATCGGTGTGAGTACCGGAAAATTATTGAATCCGGGCGAGTACCGGCAAAAAGTGGAATATGTGCGAGTACCGGAAAACTGTCCTGACGAGTACCGAAAAATGATATAATTGGTGCGAGTACCGAAAAGTTATTGAATCCGGGGGAGTATCGGGAAAAAAGTGGAATCCGTGCGAGTACCGAAAAACTGCCCTGACGAGTACGGAAAAATGATATAATCGGTGTGAGTACCGAAAAGTTATTGAATCCGGGAGAGTATCGGGAAAAAGTGGAATCCGTGCGAGTATCGGAAAACTATCCTGACGAGTATCGAAAAATGATATAATCGGTGCGAGTACCGAAAAGTTATTGAATCCGGGGGAGTATCGGGAAAAAGTGGAATCCGTGCGAGTACCGGAAAACTGTCCTGACGAGTACCGAAAAATGGTAGAATCGGTGTGAGTACCGGAAAATTATTGAATCCGGGCGAGTATCGGGCAAAAGTGGAATATGTGCGAGTACCGGAAAACTTTCCTGACGAGTATCGAAAAATGATATAATCGGTGCGAGTACCGAAAAGTTATTGAATCCGGGGGAGTATCGGGAAAAAAGAGGAATCCGTGCGAGTACCGGGAAAAAGCGGAATCTGTGCGAGTACCGGAAAACTGTCCTGACGAGTACCGAAAAATGGTAGAATCGGTGTGAGTACCGGAAAATTATTGAATCCGGGCGAGTACCGGCAAAAAGTGGAATATGTGCGAGTACCGGAAAACTGTCCTGACGAGTATCGAAAAATGATATAATCGGTGCGAGTACCGAAAAGTTATTGAATCCGGGGGAGTATCGGGAAAAAAGTGGAATCCGTGCGAGTATCGAAAAACTGTCCTGACGAGTACCGAAAAATGGTAGAATCGGTGTGAGTACCGCAAAATTATTGAACCCGGGCGAGTACCGGGAAAAAGTGGAATCCGTGCGAGTACCGGAAAACTGTCCTGACGAGTACCGAAAAATGGTAGAATCGGAGTGAGTACCGCAAAATTATTGAACCCGGGCGAGTACCGGGAAAAAGTGGAATCCGTGCGAGTACCGGAAAACCGTCCTGACGAGTACCGAAAAATGGTAGAATCGGTGTGAGTACCGGAAAATTATTGAATCCGGGCGAGTACCGGCAAAAAGTGGAATATGTGCGAGTACCGGAAAACTGTCCTGACGAGTACCGAAAAATGATATAATTGGTGCGAGTACCGAAAAGTTATTGAATCCGGGGGAGTATCGGGAAAAAAGTGGAATCCGTGCGAGTACCGAAAAACTGCCCTGACGAGTACGGAAAAATGATATAATCGGTGTGAGTACCGAAAAGTTATTGAATCCGGGAGAGTATCGGGAAAAAGTGGAATCCGTGCGAGTATCGGAAAACTATCCTGACGAGTATCGAAAAATGATATAATCGGTGCGAGTACCGAAAAGTTATTGAATCCGGGGGAGTATCGGGAAAAAGTGGAATCCGTGCGAGTACCGGAAAACTGTCCTGACGAGTACCGAAAAATGGTAGAATCGGTGTGAGTACCGGAAAATTATTGAATCCGGGCGAGTATCGGGCAAAAGTGGAATATGTGCGAGTACCGGAAAACTTTCCTGACGAGTATCGAAAAATGATATAATCGGTGCGAGTACCGAAAAGTTATTGAATCCGGGGGAGTATCGGGAAAAAAGAGGAATCCGTGCGAGTACCGGGAAAAAGCGGAATCTGTGCGAGTACCGGAAAACTGTCCTGACGAGTACCGAAAAATGGTAGAATCGGTGTGAGTACCGGAAAATTATTGAATCCGGGCGAGTACCGGCAAAAAGTGGAATATGTGCGAGTACCGGAAAACTGTCCTGACGAGTATCGAAAAATGATATAATCGGTGCGAGTACCGAAAAGTTATTGAATCCGGGGGAGTATCGGGAAAAAAGTGGAATCCGTGCGAGTATCGAAAAACTGTCCTGACGAGTACCGAAAAATGGTAGAATCGGTCTGAGTACCGCAAAATTATTGAACCCGGGCGAGTACCGGGAAAAAGTGGAATCCGTGCGAGTACCGGAAAACTGTCCTGACGAGTACCGAAAAATGGTAGAATCGGTGTGAGTACCGGAAAATTATTGAATCCGAGGGAGTATCGGGAAAAAGTGGAATCCGTGCGAGTACCGGAAAACTGTCCTGACGAGTACCGAAAAATGGTAGAATCGGAGTGAGTACCGCAAAATTATTGAACCCGGGCGAGTACCGGGAAAAAGTGGAATCCGTGCGAGTTTCGGAAAACTGTCCTGATGAGTAACGACAAATGGTAGAATCGGTGTGAGTACCGGAAAATTATTGAACCCGGGCGAGTACCGGGAAAAAGTGGAATCCGTGCGAGTACCGGAAAACTGTCCTGACGAGTATCGAAAAATGATATAATCGGTGCGAGTACCGAAAAGTTTTTGAATCCGGGGGAGTATCGGGAAAAAGTGGAATCCGTGCGAGTATCGGAAAACTATCCTGACGAGTACCGAAAAATGGTAGAATCCGTGTCAGTACCGTAAAATTATTGAACCCGGGCGAGTACCGGGAAAAAGCGGAATCTGTGCGAGTACCGAAAAACTGTCCTGACGAGTACCGAAAAATGGTAGAATCGGTGTGAGTACCGGAAAATTATTAAATCCTGGCGAGTACCGGCAAAAAGTGGAATATGTGCGAGTACCGGAAAACTGTCCTGACGAGTATCGAAAAATGATATAATCGGTGCGAGTACCGAAAAGTTATTGAATCCGGGGGAGTATCGGGAAAAAAGTGGACTCCGTGCGAGTACCGAAAAACTGTCCTGACGAGTACGGAAAAATGATATAATCGGTGTGAGTACCGAAAAGTTATTGAATACGGGAGAGTATCGGGAAAAAGTGGAATCCGTGCGAGTATCGGAAAACTATCCTGACGAGTATCGAAAAATGATATAATCGGTGCGAGTACCGAAAAGTTATTGAATCCGGGGGAGTATCGGGAAAAAAGTGGAATCCGTGCGAGTATCGAAAAACTGTCTTGACGAGTACCGAAAAATGGTAGAATCGGTGTGAGTACCGGAAAATTATTGAATCCGGGCGAGTACCGGCAAAAAGTGGAATATGTGCGAGTACCGGAAAACTGTCCTGACGAGTATCGAAAAATGATATAATCGGTGCGAGTACCGAAAAGTTATTGAATCCGGGGGAGTATCGGGAAAAAAGTGGAATCCGTGCGAGTATCGAAAAACTGTCCTGACGAGTACCGAAAAATGGTAGAATCGGTCTGAGTACCGCAAAATTATTGAACCCGGGCGAGTACCGGGAAAAAGTGGAATCCGTGCGAGTACCGGAAAACTGTCCTGACGAGTACCGAAAAATGGTAGAATCGGTGTGAGTACCGGAAAATTATTGAATCCGGGGGAGTATCGGGAAAAAGTGGAATCCGTGCGAGTACCGGAAAACTGTCCTGACGAGTACCGAAAAATGGTAGAATCGGAGTGAGTACCGCAAAATTATTGAACCCGGGCGAGTACCGGGAAAAAGTGGAATCCGTGCGAGTACCGGAAAACTGTCCTGACGAGTATCGAAAAATGATATAATCGGTGCGAGTACCGAAAAGTTTTTGAATCCGGGGGAGTATCGGGAAAAAGTGGAATCCGTGCGAGTATCGGAAAACTATCCTGACGAGTACCGAAAAATGGTAGAATCCGTGTCAGTACCGTAAAATTATTGAACCCGGGCGAGTACCGGGAAAAAGCGGAATCTGTGCGAGTACCGAAAAACTGTCCTGACGAGTACCGAAAAATGGTAGAATCGGTGTGAGTACCGGAAAATTATTAAATCCTGGCGAGTACCGGCAAAAAGTGGAATATGTGCGAGTACCGGAAAACTGTCCTGACGAGTATCGAAAAATGATATAATCGGTGCGAGTACCGAAAAGTTATTGAATCCGGGGGAGTATCGGGAAAAAAGTGGACTCCGTGCGAGTACCGAAAAACTGTCCTGACGAGTACGGAAAAATGATATAATCGGTGTGAGTACCGAAAAGTTATTGAATACGGGAGAGTATCGGGAAAAAGTGGAATCCGTGCGAGTATCGGAAAACTATCCTGACGAGTATCGAAAAATGATATAATCGGTGCGAGTACCGAAAAGTTATTGAATCCGGGGGAGTATCGGGAAAAAAGTGGAATCCGTGCGAGTATCGAAAAACTGTCTTGACGAGTACCGAAAAATGGTAGAATCGGTGTGAGTACCGGAAAATTATTGAATCCGGGCGAGTACCGGCAAAAAGTGGAATATGTGCGAGTACCGGAAAACTGTCCTGACGAGTATCGAAAAATGATATAATCGGTGCGAGTACCGAAAAGTTATTGAATCCGGGGGAGTATCGGGAAAAAAGTGGAATCCGTGCGAGTATCGAAAAACTGTCCTGACGAGTACCGAAAAATGGTAGAATCGGTCTGAGTACCGCAAAATTATTGAACCCGGGCGAGTACCGGGAAAAAGTGGAATCCGTGCGAGTACCGGAAAACTGTCCTGACGAGTACCGAAAAATGGTAGAATCGGTGTGAGTACCGGAAAATTATTGAATCCGGGGGAGTATCGGGAAAAAGTGGAATCCGTGCGAGTACCGGAAAACTGTCCTGACGAGTACCGAAAAATGGTAGAATCGGAGTGAGTACCGCAAAATTATTGAACCCGGGCGAGTACCGGGAAAAAGTGGAATCCGTGCGAGTTTCGGAAAACTGTCCTGATGAGTAACGACAAATGGTAGAATCGGTGCGAGTACCGGAAAATTATTGAACCCGGGCGAGTACCGGGAAAAAGTGGAATCCGTGCGAGTACCGGAAAACTGTCCTGACGAGTATCGAAAAATGATATAATCGGTGCGAGCACCGAAAAGTTTTTGAATCCGGGGGAGTGTCGGGAAAAAGTGGAATCCGTGCGAGTATCGGAAAACTATCCTGACGAGTACCGAAAAATGGTAGAATCCGTGTCAGTACCGTAAAATTATTGAACCCGGGCGAGTACCGGGAAAAAGCGGAATCTGTGCGAGTACCGGAAAACTGTCCTGACGAGTACCGAAAAATGGTAGAATCGGTGTGAGTACCGGAAAATTATTGAATCCTGGCGAGTACCGGCAAAAAGTGGAATATGTGCGAGTACCGGAAAACTGTCCTGACGAGTATCGAAAAATGATATAATCGGTGCGAGTACCGAAAAGTTATTGAATCCGGGGGAGTATCGGGAAAAAAGTGGACTCCGTGCGAGTACCGAAAAACTGTCCTGACGAGTACGGAAAAATGATATAATCGGTGTGAGTACCGAAAAGTTATTGAATACGGGAGAGTATCGGGAAAAAGTGGAATCCGTGCGAGTATCGGAAAACTATCCTGACGAGTATCGAAAAATGATATAATCGGTGCGAGTACCGAAAAGTTATTGAATCCGGGGGAGTATCGAGAAAAAGTGGAATCCGTGCGAGTACCGGAAATTGTCCTGACGAGTACCGAAAAATGGTAGAATCGGAGTGAGTACCGCAAAATTATTGAACCCGGGCGAGTACCGGGAAAAAGTGGAATCCGTGCGAGTACCGGAAAACTGTCCTGACGAGTATCGAAAAATGATATAATCGATGCGAGTACCGAAAAGTTATTGAATCCGGGGGAGTATCGGGAAAAAAGTGGAATCCGTGCGAGTACCGGAAAACTGTCCTGACGAGTACCGAAAAATGGTAGAATCGGTGTGAGTACCGGAAAATTATTGAATCCGGGCGAGTACCGGCAAAAAGTGGAATATGTGCGAGTACCGGAAAACTGTCCTGACGAGTATCGAAAAATGATATAATCGGTGCGAGTACCGAAAAGTTATTGAATCCGGGGGAGTATCGGGAAAAAAGTGGAATCCGTGCGAGTATCGAAAAACTGTCCTGACGAGTACCGAAAAATGGTAGAATCGGTCTGAGTACCGCAAAATTATTGAACCCGGGCGAGTACCGGGAAAAAGTGGAATCCGTGCGAGTACCGGAAAACTGTCCTGACGAGTACCGAAAAATGGTAGAATCGGTGTGAGTACCGGAAAATTATTGAATCCGGGGGAGTATCGGGAAAAAGTGGAATCCGTGCGAGTACCGGAAAACTGTCCTGACGAGTACCGAAAAATGGTAGAATCGGAGTGAGTACCGCAAAATTATTGAACCCGGGCGAGTACCGGGAAAAAGTGGAATCCGTGCGAGTTTCGGAAAACTGTCCTGATGAGTAACGACAAATGGTAGAATCGGTGTGAGTACCGGAAAATTATTGAACCCGGGCGAGTACCGGGAAAAAGTGGAATCCGTGCGAGTACCGGAAAACTGTCCTGACGAGTATCGAAAAATGATATAATCGGTGCGAGTACCGAAAAGTTTTTGAATCCGGGGGAGTATCGGGAAAAAGTGGAATCCGTGCGAGTATCGGAAAACTATCCTGACGAGTACCGAAAAATGGTAGAATCCGTGTCAGTACCGTAAAATTATTGAACCCGGGCGAGTACCGGGAAAAAGCGGAATCTGTGCGAGTACCGGAAAACTGTCCTGACGAGTACCGAAAAATGGTAGAATCGGTGTGAGTACCGGAAAATTATTGAATCCTGGCGAGTACCGGCAAAAAGTGGAATATGTGCGAGTACCGGAAAACTGTCCTGACGAGTATCGAAAAATGATATAATCGGTGCGAGTACCGAAAAGTTATTGAATCCGGGGGAGTATCGGGAAAAAAGTGGACTCCGTGCGAGTACCGAAAAACTGTCCTGACGAGTACGGAAAAATGATATAATCGGTGTGAGTACCGAAAAGTTATTGAATACGGGAGAGTATCGGGAAAAAGTGGAATCCGTGCGAGTATCGGAAAACTATCCTGACGAGTATCGAAAAATGATATAATCGGTGCGAGTACCGAAAAGTTATTGAATCCGGGGGAGTATCGGGAAAAAAGTGGAATCCGTGCGAGTATCGAAAAACTGTCTTGACGAGTACCGAAAAATGGTAGAATCGGTGTGAGTACCGGAAAATTATTGAATCCGGGCGAGTACCGGCAAAAAGTGGAATATGTGCGAGTACCGGAAAACTGTCCTGACGAGTATCGAAAAATGATATAATCGGTGCGAGTACCGAAAAGTTATTGAATCCGGGGGAGTATCGGGAAAAAAGTGGAATCCGTGCGAGTATCGAAAAACTGTCCTGACGAGTACCGAAAAATGGTAGAATCGGTGTGAGTACCGCAAAATTATTGAATCCGGGAGAGTATCGGGAAAAAGTGGAATCCGTGCGAGTATCGGAAAACTATCCTGACGAGTATCGAAAAATGATATAATCGGTGCCAGTACCGAAAAGTTATTGAATCCGGGGGAGTATCGGGAAAAAGTGGAATCCGTGCGAGTACCGGAAAACTGTCTAGACGAGTACCGAAAAATGGAAGAATCGGTGTGAGTACCGAAAAATTATTGAATCCGGGCGAGTACCGGGAAAAAGTGGAATATGTGCGAGTACCGGAAAACTGTCCTGACGAGTATCGAAAAATGATATAATCGGTGCGAGTACCGAAAAGTTATTGAATCCGGGGGAGTATCGGGAAAAAGTGGAATCCGTGCGAGTACCGGAAAACTGTCCTGACGAGTACCGAAAAATGGTAGAATCGGTGTGAGTACCGCAAAATTATTGAACCCGGGCGAGTACCGGGAAAAAGTGGAATCCGTGCGAGTATCGGAAAACTATCCTGACGAGTATCGAAAAATGATATAATCGGTGCCAGTACCGAAAAGTTATTGAATCCGGGGGAGTATCGGGAAAAAGTGGAATCTGTGCGAGTACCGGAAAACTGTCCTGACGAGTACCGAAAAATGGTAGAATCGGTGTGAGTACCGGAAAATTATTGAATCCTGGCGAGTACCGGCAAAAAGTGGAATATGTGCGAGTACCGGAAAACTGTCCTGACGAGTATCGAAAAATGATATAATCGGTGCGAGTACCGAAAAGTTATTGAATCCGGGGGAGTATCGGGAAAAAAGTGGACTCCGTGCGAGTACCGAAAAACTGTCCTGACGAGTACGGAAAAATGATATAATCGGTGTGAGTACCGAAAAGTTATTGAATACGGGAGAGTATCGGGAAAAAGTGGAATCCGTGCGAGTATCGGAAAACTATCCTGACGAGTATCGAAAAATGATATAATCGGTGCGAGTACCGAAAAGTTATTGAATCCGGGGGAGTATCGAGAAAAAGTGGAATCCGTGCGAGTACCGGAAATTGTCCTGACGAGTACCGAAAAATGGTAGAATCGGAGTGAGTACCGCAAAATTATTGAACCCGGGCGAGTACCGGGAAAAAGTGGAATCCGTGCGAGTACCGGAAAACTGTCCTGACGAGTACCGAAAAATGATATAATCGGTGTGAGTACCGAAAAGTTATTGAATCCAGGAGAGTATCGGGAAAAAGTGGAATCCGTGCGAGTTTCGGAAAACTGTCCTGATGAGTAACGAAAAATGGTAGAATCGGTGTGAGTACCGGAAAATTATTGAACTCGGGCGAGTACCGGGAAAAAGTGGAATCCGTGCGAGTACCGGAAAACTGTCCTGACGAGTACCGAAAAATGGTAGAATCGGAGGGAGTACCGCAAAATTATTGAACCCGGGCGAGTACCGGGAAAAAGTGGAATCCGTGCGAGTTTCGGAAAACTGTCCTGATGAGTAACGAAAAATGGTAGAATCGGTGTGAGTACCGGAAAATTATTGAACCCGGGCGAGTACCGGGAAAAAGTGGAATCCGTGCGAGTACCGGAAAACTGTCCTGACGAGTATCGAAAAATGATATAATCGGTGCGAATACCGAAAAGTTATTGAATCCGGGGGAGTATCGGGAAAAAGTGGAATCCGTGCGAGTATCGGAAAACTATCCTGACGAGTACCGAAAAATGGTAGAATCCGTGTCAGTACCGTAAAATTATTGAACCCGGGCGAGTACCGGGAAAAAGCGGAATCTGTGCGAGTACCGGAAAACTGTCCTGACGAGTACCGAAAAATGGTAGAATCGGTGTGAGTACCGGAAAATTATTGAATCCTGGCGAGTACCGGCAAAAAGTGGAATATGTGCGAGTACCGGAAAACTGTCCTGACGAGTATCGAAAAATGATATAATCGGTGCGAGTACCGAAAAGTTATTGAATCCGGGGGAGTATCGGGAAAAAAGTGGAATCCGTGCGAGTACCGAAAAACTGCCCTGACGAGTACGGAAAAATGATATAATCGGTGTGAGTACCGAAAAGTTATTGAATCCGGGAGAGTATCGGGAAAAAGTGGAATCCGTGCGAGTATCGGAAAACTATCCTGACGAGTATCGAAAAATGATATAATCGGTGCGAGTACCGAAAAGTTATTGAATCCGGGGGAGTATCGGGAAAAAGTGGAATCCGTGCGAGTACCGGAAAACTGTCCTGACGAGTACCGAAAAATGGTAGAATCGGTGTGAGTACCGGAAAATTATTGAATCCGGGCGAGTATCGGGTAAAAGTGGAATATGTGCGAGTACCGGAAAACTTTCCTGACGAGTATCGAAAAATGATATAATCGGTGCGAGTACCGAAAAGTTATTGAATCCGGGGGAGTATCGGGAAAAAAGAGGAATCCGTGCGAGTACCGAAAAACTGTCCTGACGAATACGGAAAAATGGTAGAATCGGTGTGAGTACCGCAAAATTATTGAACCCGGGCGAGTACCGGGAAAAAGTGGAATCCGTGCGAGTACCGGAAAACTGTCCTGACGAGTACCGAAAAATGGTAGAATCGGTGTGAGTACCGAAAAATTATTGAATCCTGGGGAGTATCGGGAAAAAGTGGAATCCGTGCGAGTACCGGAAAACTGTCCTGACGAGTACCGAAAAATGGTAGAATCGGAGTGAGTACCGCAAAATTATTGAACCCGGGCGAGTACCGGGAAAAAGTGGAATCCGTGCGAGTACCGGAAAACTGTCTAGACGAGTACCGAAAAATGGTAGAATCGGTGTGAGTACCGGAAAATTATTGAATCCGGGCGAGTACCGGGAAAAAGTGGAATATGTGCGAGTACCGGAAAACTTTCCTGACGAGTATCGAAAAATGATATAATCGGTGCGAGTACCGAAAAGTTATTGAATCCGGGGGAGTATCGGGAAAAAGTGGAATCCGTGCGAGTACCGGAAAACTGTCCTGACGAGTACCGAAAAATGGTAGAATCGGTGTGAGTACCGCAAAATTATTGAACCCGGGCGAGTACCGGGAATAAGTGGAATCCGTGCGAGTACCGGAAAACTGTCCTGACGAGTACCGAAAAATGGTAGAATAGGTGTGAGTACCGGAAAATTATTGAATCCGGGGGAGTATCGGGAAAAAGTGGAATCCGTGCGAGTACCGGAAAACTGTCTAGACGAGTACCGAAAAATGGTAGAATCGGTGTGAGTACCGAAAAATTATTGAATCCGGGCGAGTACCGGGAAAAAGTGGAATATGTGCGAGTACCGGAAAACTGTCCTGACGAGTATCGAAAAATGATATAATCGGTGCGAGTACCGAAAAGTTATTGAATCCGGGGGAGTATCGGGAAAAAAGTGGAATCCGTGCGAGTACCGAAAAACTGTCCTGACGAGTACGGAAAAATGATATAATCGGTGTGACCGAAAAGTTATTGAATCCGGGAGAGTATCGGGAAAAAGTGGAATCCGTGCGAGTATCGGAAAACTATCCTGACGAGTATCGAAAAATGATATAATCGGTGCCAGTACCGAAAAGTTATTGAATCCGGGGGAGTATCGGGAAAAAGTGGAATCCGTGCGAGTACCGGAAAACTGTCCTGACGAGTACCGAAAAATGGTAGAATCGGTGTGAGTACCGCAAAATTATTGAACCCGGGCGAGTACCGGGAATAAGTGGAATCCGTGCGAGTACCGGAAAACTGTCCTGACGAGTACCGAAAAATGGTAGAATAGGTGTGAGTACCGGAAAATTATTGAATCCGGGGGAGTATCGGGAAAAAGTGGAATCCGTGCGAGTACCGGAAAACTGTCTAGACGAGTACCGAAAAATGGTAGAATCGGTGTGAGTACCGAAAAATTATTGAATCCGGGCGAGTACCGGGAAAAAGTGGAATATGTGCGAGTACCGGAAAACTGTCCTGACGAGTATCGAAAAATGATATAATCGGTGCGAGTACCGAAAAGTTATTGAATCCGGGGGAGTATCGGGAAAAATGTGGAATCCGTGCGAGTACCGAAAAACTGTCCTGACGAGTACGGAAAAATGATATAATCGGTGTGAGTACCGAAAAGTTATTGAATCCGGGGGAGTATCGGGAAAAAGTGGAATCCGTGCGAGTACCGGAAAACTGTCTAGACGAGTACCGAAAAATGGTAGAATCGGTGTGAGTACCGAAAAATTATTGAATCCGGGCGAGTACCGGGAAAAAGTGGAATATGTGCGAGTACCGGAAAACTGTCCTGACGAGTATCGAAAAATGATATAATCGGTGCGAGTACCGAAAAGTTATTGAATCCGGGGGAGTATCGGGAAAAATGTGGAATCCGTGCGAGTACCGAAAAACTGTCCTGACGAGTACGGAAAAATGATATAATCGGTGTGAGTACCGAAAAGTTATTGAATCCGGGAGAGTATCGGGAAAAAGTGGAATCCGTGCGAGTATCGGAAAACTATCCTGACGAGTATCGAAAAATGATATAATCGGTGCCAGTACCGAAAAGTTATTGAATCCGGGGGAGTATCGGGAAAAAGTGGAATCCGTGCGAGTACCGGAAAACTGTCCTGACGAGTACCGAAAAATGGTAGAATCGGTGTGAGTACCGCAAAATTATTGAACCCGGGCGAGTACCGGGAATAAGTGGAATCCGTGCGAGTACCGGAAAACTGTCCTGACGAGTACCGAAAAATGGTAGAATAGGTGTGAGTACCGGAAAATTATTGAATCCGGGGGAGTATCGGGAAAAAGTGGAATCCGTGCGAGTACCGGAAAACTGTCTAGACGAGTACCGAAAAATGGTAGAATCGGTGTGAGTACCGAAATATTATTGAATCCGGGCGAGTACCGGGAAAAAGTGGAATATGTGCGAGTACCGGAAAACTGTCCTGACGAGTATCGAAAAATGATATAATCGGTGCGAGTACCGAAAAGTTATTGAATCCGGGGGAGTATCGGGAAAAATGTGGAATCCGTGCGAGTACCGAAAAACTGTCCTGACGAGTACGGAAAAATGATATAATCGGTGTGAGTACCGAAAAGTTATTGAATCCGGGGGAGTATCGGGAAAAAGTGGAATCCGTGCGAGTACCGGAAAACTGTCTAGACGAGTACCGAAAAATGGTAGAATCGGTGTGAGTACCGAAAAATTATTGAATCCGGGCGAGTACCGGGAAAAAGTGGAATATGTGCGAGTACCGGAAAACTGTCCTGACGAGTATCGAAAAATGATATAATCGGTGCGAGTACCGAAAAGTTATTGAATCCGGGGGAGTATCGGGAAAAATGTGGAATCCGTGCGAGTACCGAAAAACTGTCCTGACGAGTACGGAAAAATGATATAATCGGTGTGAGTACCGAAAAGTTATTGAATCCGGGAGAGTATCGGGAAAAAGTGGAATCCGTGCGAGTATCGGAAAACTATCCTGACGAGTATCGAAAAATGATATAATCGGTGCCAGTACCGAAAAGTTATTGAATCCGGGGGAGTATCGGGAAAAAGTGGAATCCGTGCGAGTACCGGAAAACTGTCCTGACGAGTACCGAAAAATGGTAGAATCGGTGTGAGTACCGAAAAATTATTGAATCCGGGCGAGTACCGGGAAAAACTGGAATATGTGCGAGTACCGGAAAACTGTCCTGACGAGTATCGAAAAATGATATAATCGGTGCGAGTACCGAAAAGTTATTGAATCCGGGCGAGTACCGGGAAAAAGTGGAATCCGTGCGAGTACCGGAAAACTGTCCTGACGAGTATCGAAAAATGATATAATCGGTGCGAGTACCGAAAAGTTATTGAATCCGGGGGAGTATCGGGAAAAATGTGGAATCCGTGCGAGTACCGAAAAACTGTCCTGACGAGTACGGAAAAATGATATAATCGGTGTGAGTACCGAAAAGTTATTGAATCCGGGAGAGTATCGGGAAAAAGTGGAATCCGTGCGAGTATCGGAAAACTATCCTGACGAGTATCGAAAAATGATATAATCGGTGCCAGTACCGAAAAGTTATTGAATCCGGGGGAGTATCGGGAAAAAGTGGAATCCGTGCGAGTACCGGAAAACTGTCCTGACGAGTACCGAAAAATGGTAGAATCGGTGTGAGTACCGAAAAATTATTGAATCCGGGCGAGTACCGGGAAAAACTGGAATATGTGCGAGTACCGGAAAACTGTCCTGACGAGTATCGAAAAATGATATAATCGGTGCGAGTACCGAAAAGTTATTGAATCCGGGCGAGTACCGGGAAAAAGTGGAATCCGTGCGAGTACCGGAAAACTGTCCTGACGAGTATCGAAAAATGATATAATCGGTGCGAGTACCGAAAAGTTATTGAATCCGGGGGAGTATCGGGAAAGAAGTGGAATCCGTGCGAGTATCGAAAAACTGTCTTGACGAGTACCGAAAAATGGTAGAATCGGTGTGAGTACCGGAAAATTATTGAATCCGGGCGAGTACCGGGAAAAAGTGGAATATGTGCGAGTACCGGAAAACTTTCCTGACGAGTATCGAAAAATGATATAATCGGTGCGAGTACCGAAAAGTTATTGAATCCGGGGGAGTATCGGGAAAAATGTGGAATCCGTGCGAGTACCGAAAAACTGTCCTGACGAGTACGGAAAAATGATATAATCGGTGTGAGTACCGAAAAGTTATTGAATCCGGGGGAGTATCGGGAAAAAGTGGAATCCGTGCGAGTACCGGAAAACTGTCTAGACGAGTACCGAAAAATGGTAGAATCGGTGTGAGTACCGAAAAATTATTGAATCCGGGCGAGTACCGGGAAAAAGTGGAATATGTGCGAGTACCGGAAAACTGTCCTGACGAGTATCGAAAAATGATATAATCGGTGCGAGTACCGAAAAGTTATTGAATCCGGGGGAGTATCGGGAAAAATGTGGAATCCGTGCGAGTACCGAAAAACTGTCCTGACGAGTACGGAAAAATGATATAATCGGTGTGAGTACCGAAAAGTTATTGAATCCGGGAGAGTATCGGGAAAAAGTGGAATCCGTGCGAGTATCGGAAAACTATCCTGACGAGTATCGAAAAATGATATAATCGGTGCCAGTACCGAAAAGTTATTGAATCCGGGGGAGTATCGGGAAAAAGTGGAATCCGTGCGAGTACCGGAAAACTGTCCTGACGAGTACCGAAAAATGGTAGAATCGGTGTGAGTACCGCAAAATTATTGAACCCGGGCGAGTACCGGGAATAAGTGGAATCCGTGCGAGTACCGGAAAACTGTCCTGACGAGTACCGAAAAATGGTAGAATAGGTGTGAGTACCGGAAAATTATTGAATCCGGGGGAGTATCGGGAAAAAGTGGAATCCGTGCGAGTACCGGAAAACTGTCTAGACGAGTACCGAAAAATGGTAGAATCGGTGTGAGTACCGAAATATTATTGAATCCGGGCGAGTACCGGGAAAAAGTGGAATATGTGCGAGTACCGGAAAACTGTCCTGACGAGTATCGAAAAATGATATAATCGGTGCGAGTACCGAAAAGTTATTGAATCCGGGGGAGTATCGGGAAAAATGTGGAATCCGTGCGAGTACCGAAAAACTGTCCTGACGAGTACGGAAAAATGATATAATCGGTGTGAGTACCGAAAAGTTATTGAATCCGGGGGAGTATCGGGAAAAAGTGGAATCCGTGCGAGTACCGGAAAACTGTCTAGACGAGTACCGAAAAATGGTAGAATCGGTGTGAGTACCGAAAAATTATTGAATCCGGGCGAGTACCGGGAAAAAGTGGAATATGTGCGAGTACCGGAAAACTGTCCTGACGAGTATCGAAAAATGATATAATCGGTGCGAGTACCGAAAAGTTATTGAATCCGGGGGAGTATCGGGAAAAATGTGGAATCCGTGCGAGTACCGAAAAACTGTCCTGACGAGTACGGAAAAATGATATAATCGGTGTGAGTACCGAAAAGTTATTGAATCCGGGAGAGTATCGGGAAAAAGTGGAATCCGTGCGAGTATCGGAAAACTATCCTGACGAGTATCGAAAAATGATATAATCGGTGCCAGTACCGAAAAGTTATTGAATCCGGGGGAGTATCGGGAAAAAGTGGAATCCGTGCGAGTACCGGAAAACTGTCCTGACGAGTACCGAAAAATGGTAGAATCGGTGTGAGTACCGAAAAATTATTGAATCCGGGCGAGTACCGGGAAAAACTGGAATATGTGCGAGTACCGGAAAACTGTCCTGACGAGTATCGAAAAATGATATAATCGGTGCGAGTACCGAAAAGTTATTGAATCCGGGCGAGTACCGGGAAAAAGTGGAATCCGTGCGAGTACCGGAAAACTGTCCTGACGAGTATCGAAAAATGATATAATCGGTGCGAGTACCGAAAAGTTATTGAATCCGGGGGAGTATCGGGAAAGAAGTGGAATCTGTGCGAGTATCGAAAAACTGTCTTGACGAGTACCGAAAAATGGTAGAATCGGTGTGAGTACCGGAAAATTATTGAATCCGGGCGAGTACCGGGAAAAAGTGGAATATGTGCGAGTACCGGAAAACTTTCCTGACGAGTATCGAAAAATGATATAATCGGTGCGAGTACCGAAAAGTTATTGAATCCGGGGGAGTATCGGGAAAAATGTGGAATCCGTGCGAGTACCGAAAAACTGTCCTGACGAGTACGGAAAAATGATATAATCGGTGTGAGTACCGAAAAGTTATTGAATCCGGGGGAGTATCGGGAAAAAGTGGAATCCGTGCGAGTACCGGAAAACTGTCTAGACGAGTACCGAAAAATGGTAGAATCGGTGTGAGTACCGAAAAATTATTGAATCCGGGCGAGTACCGGGAAAAAGTGGAATATGTGCGAGTACCGGAAAACTGTCCTGACGAGTATCGAAAAATGATATAATCGGTGCGAGTACCGAAAAGTTATTGAATCCGGGGGAGTATCGGGAAAAATGTGGAATCCGTGCGAGTACCGAAAAACTGTCCTGACGAGTACGGAAAAATGATATAATCGGTGTGAGTACCGAAAAGTTATTGAATCCGGGAGAGTATCGGGAAAAAGTGGAATCCGTGCGAGTATCGGAAAACTATCCTGACGAGTATCGAAAAATGATATAATCGGTGCCAGTACCGAAAAGTTATTGAATCCGGGGGAGTATCGGGAAAAAGTGGAATCCGTGCGAGTACCGGAAAACTGTCCTGACGAGTACCGAAAAATGGTAGAATCGGTGTGAGTACCGAAAAATTATTGAATCCGGGCGAGTACCGGGAAAAACTGGAATATGTGCGAGTACCGGAAAACTGTCCTGACGAGTATCGAAAAATGATATAATCGGTGCGAGTACCGAAAAGTTATTGAATCCGGGCGAGTACCGGGAAAAAGTGGAATCCGTGCGAGTACCGGAAAACTGTCCTGACGAGTATCGAAAAATGATATAATCGGTGCGAGTACCGAAAAGTTATTGAATCCGGGGGAGTATCGGGAAAGAAGTGGAATCCGTGCGAGTATCGAAAAACTGTCTTGACGAGTACCGAAAAATGGTAGAATCGGTGTGAGTACCGGAAAATTATTGAATCCGGGCGAGTACCGGGAAAAAGTGGAATATGTGCGAGTACCGGAAAACTTTCCTGACGAGTATCGAAAAATGATATAATCGGTGCGAGTACCGAAAAGTTATTGAATCCGGGGGAGTATCGGGAAAAAGTGGAATCCGTGCGAGTACCGGAAAACTGTCCTGACGAGTACCGAAAAATGGTAGAATCGGTGTGAGTACCGCAAAATTATTGAATCCGGGAGAGTATCGGGAAAAAGTGGAATCCGTGCGAGTATCGGAAAACTATCCTGACGTGTATCGAAAAATGATATAATCGGTGCCAGTACCGAAAAGTTATTGAATCCGGGGGAGTATCGGGAAAAAGTGGAATCCGTGCGAGTACCGGAAAACTGTCTAGACGAGTACCGAAAAATGGAAGAATCGGTGTGAGTACCGAAAAATTATTGAATCCGGGCGAGTACCGGGAAAAAGTGGAATATGTGCGAGTACCGGAAAACTGTCCTGACGAGTATCGAAAAATGATATAATCGGTGCGAGTACCGAAAAGTTATTGAATCCGGGGGAGTATCGGGAAAAAGTGGAATCCGTGCGAGTACCGGAAAACTGTCCTGACGAGTACCGAAAAATGGTAGAATCGGTGTGAGTACCGCAAAATTATTGAACCCGGGCGAGTACCGGGAAAAAGTGGAATCCGTGCGAGTATCGGAAAACTATCCTGACGAGTATCGAAAAATGATATAATCGGTGCGAGTACCGAAAAGTTATTGAATCCGGGGGAGTATCGGGAAAAAAGTGGAATCCGTGCGAGTACCGAAAAACTGTCCTGACGAGTACGGAAAAATGATATAATCGGTGTGAGTACCGAAAAATTATTGAACCCGGGCGAGTACCGGGAATAAGTGGAATCCGTGCGAGTACCGGAAAACTGTCCTGACGAGTACCGAAAAATGGTAGAATAGGTGTGAGTACCGGAAAATTATTGAATCCGGGGGAGTATCAGGAAAAAGTGGAATCCGTGCGAGTACCGGAAAACTGTCTAGACGAGTACCGAAAAATGGTAGAATCGGTGTGAGTACCGAAAAATTATTGAATCCGGGCGAGTACCGGGAAAAAGTGGAATATGTGCGAGTACCGGAAAACTGTCCTGACGAGTATCGAAAAATGATATAATCGGTGCGAGTACCGAAAAGTTATTGAATCCGGGGGAGTATCGGGAAAAAAGTGGAATCCGTGCGAGTACCGAAAAACTGTCCTGACGAGTACGGAAAAATGATATAATCGGTGTGAGTACCGAAAAGTTATTTAATCCGGGAGAGTATCGGGAAAAAGTGGAATCCGTGCGAGTATCGGAAAACTATCCTGACGAGTATCGAAAAATGATATAATCGGTGCCAGTACCGAAAAGTTATTGAATCCGGGGGAGTATCGGGAAAAAGTGGAATCCGTGCGGGTACCGGAAAACTGTCCTGACGAGTACCGAAAAATGGTAGAATCGGTGTGAGTACCGCAAAATTATTGAACCCGGGCGAGTACCGGGAATAAGTGGAATCCGTGCGAGTACCGGAAAACTGTCCTGACGAGTACCGAAAAATGGTAGAATAGGTGTGAGTACCGGAAAATTATTGAATCCGGGGGAGTATCGGGAAAAAGTGGAATCCGTGCGAGTACCGGAAAACTGTCTAGACGAGTACCGAAAAATGGTAGAATCGGTGTGAGTACCGAAAAATTATTGAATCCGGGCGAGTACCGGGAAAAAGTGGAATATGTGCGAGTACCGGAAAACTGTCCTGACGAGTATCGAAAAATGATATAATCGGTGCGAGTACCGAAAAGTTATTGAATCCGGGGGAGTATCGGGAAAAAAGTGGAATCCGTGCGAGTACCGAAAAACTGTCCTGACGAGTACGGAAAAATGATATAATCGGTGTGACCGAAAAGTTATTGAATCCGGGAGAGTATCGGGAAAAAGTGGAATCCGTGCGAGTATCGGAAAACTATCCTGACGAGTATCGAAAAATGATATAATCGGTGCCAGTACCGAAAAGTTATTGAATCCGGGGGAGTATCGGGAAAAAGTGGAATCCGTGCGAGTACCGGAAAACTGTCCTGACGAGTACCGAAAAATGGTAGAATCGGTGTGAGTACCGCAAAATTATTGAACCCGGGCGAGTACCGGGAATAAGTGGAATCCGTGCGAGTACCGGAAAACTGTCCTGACGAGTACCGAAAAATGGTAGAATAGGTGTGAGTACCGGAAAATTATTGAATCCGGGGGAGTATCGGGAAAAAGTGGAATCCGTACGAGTACCGGAAAACTGTCTAGACGAGTACCGAAAAATGGTAGAATCGGTGTGAGTACCGAAAAATTATTGAATCCGGGCGAGTACCGGGAAAAAGTGGAATATGTGCGAGTACCGGAAAACTGTCCTGACGAGTATCGAAAAATGATATAATCGGTGCGAGTACCGAAAAGTTATTGAATCCGGGGGAGTATCGGGAAAAAAGTGGAATCCGTGCGAGTACCGAAAAACTGTCCTGACGAGTACGGAAAAATGATATAATCGGTGTGACCGAAAAGTTATTGAATCCGGGAGAGTATCGGGAAAAAGTGGAATCCGTGCGAGTATCGGAAAACTATCCTGACGAGTATCGAAAAATGATATAATCGGTGCCAGTACCGAAAAGTTATTGAATCCGGGGGAGTATCGGGAAAAAGTGGAATCCGTGCGAGTACCGGAAAACTGTCCTGACGAGTACCGAAAAATGGTAGAATCGGTGTGAGTACCGCAAAATTATTGAACCCGGGCGAGTACCGGGAATAAGTGGAATCCGTGCGAGTACCGGAAAACTGTCCTGACGAGTACCGAAAAATGGTAGAATAGGTGTGAGTACCGGAAAATTATTGAATCCGGGGGAGTATCGGGAAAAAGTGGAATCCGTGCGAGTACCGGAAAACTGTCTAGACGAGTACCGAAAAATGGTAGAATCGGTGTGAGTACCGAAAAATTATTGAATCCGGGCGAGTACCGGGAAAAAGTGGAATATGTGCGAGTACCGGAAAACTGTCCTGACGAGTATCGAAAAATGATATAATCGGTGCGAGTACCGAAAAGTTATTGAATCCGGGGGAGTATCGGGAAAAATGTGGAATCCGTGCGAGTACCGAAAAACTGTCCTGACGAGTACGGAAAAATGATATAATCGGTGTGAGTACCGAAAAGTTATTGAATCCGGGAGAGTATCGGGAAAAAGTGGAATCCGTGCGAGTATCGGAAAACTATCCTGACGAGTATCGAAAAATGATATAATCGGTGCCAGTACCGAAAAGTTATTGAATCCGGGGGAGTATCGGGAAAAAGTGGAATCCGTGCGAGTACCGGAAAACTGTCCTGACGAGTACCGAAAAATGGTAGAATCGGTGTGAGTACCGAAAAATTATTGAATCCGGGCGAGTACCGGGAAAAACTGGAATATGTGCGAGTACCGGAAAACTGTCCTGACGAGTATCGAAAAATGATATAATCGGTGCGAGTACCGAAAAGTTATTGAATCCGGGGGAGTATCGGGAAAAAAGTGGAATCCGTGCGAGTACCGAAAAACTGTCCTGACGAGTACGGAAAAATGATATAATCGGTGTGAGTACCGAAAAGTTATTTAATCCGGGAGAGTATCGGGAAAAAGTGGAATCCGTGCGAGTATCGGAAAACTATCCTGACGAGTATCGAAAAATGATATAATCGGTGCCAGTACCGAAAAGTTATTGAATCCAGGGGAGTATCGGGAAAAAGTGGAATCCGTGCGAGTACCGGAAAACTGTCCTGACGAGTACCGAAAAATGGTAGAATCGGTGTGAGTACCGCAAAATTATTGAACCCGGGCGAGTACCGGGAATAAGTGGAATCCGTGCGAGTACCGGAAAACTGTCCTGACGAGTACCGAAAAATGGTAGAATAGGTGTGAGTACCGGAAAATTATTGAATCCGGGGGAGTATCGGGAAAAAGTGGAATCCGTGCGAGTACCGGAAAACTGTCTAGACGAGTACCGAAAAATGGTAGAATCGGTGTGAGTACCGAAAAATTATTGAATCCGGGCGAGTACCGGGAAAAAGTGGAATATGTGCGAGTACCGGAAAACTGTCCTGACGAGTATCGAAAAATGATATAATCGGTGCGAGTACCGAAAAGTTATTGAATCCGGGGGAGTATCGGGAAAAATGTGGAATCCGTGCGAGTACCGAAAAACTGTCCTGACGAGTACGGAAAAATGATATAATCGGTGTGAGTACCGAAAAGTTATTGAATCCGGGAGAGTATCGGGAAAAAGTGGAATCCGTGCGAGTATCGGAAAACTATCCTGACGAGTATCGAAAAATGATATAATCGGTGCCAGTACCGAAAATTATTGAATCCGGGGGAGTATCGGGAAAAAGTGGAATCCGTGCGAGTACCGGAAAACTGTCTAGACGAGTACCGAAAAATGGAAGAATCGGTGTGAGTACCGAAAAATTATTGAATCCGGGCGAGTACCGGGAAAAAGTGGAATATGTGCGAGTACCGGAAAACTGTCCTGACGAGTATCGAAAAATGATATAATCGGTGCGAGTACCGAAAAGTTATTGAATCCGGGGGAGTATCGGGAAAAAGTGGAATCCGTGCGAGTACCGGAAAACTGTCCTGACGAGTACCGAAAAATGGTAGAATCGGTGTGAGTACCGCAAAATTATTGAACCCGGGCGAGTACCGGGAAAAAGTGGAATCCGTGCGAGTATCGGAAAACTATCCTGACGAGTATCGAAAAATGATATAATCGGTGCCAGTACCGAAAAGTTATTGAATCCGGGGGAGTATCGGGAAAAAGTGGAATCCGTGCGAGTACCGGAAAACTGTCCTGACGAGTACCGAAAAATGGTAGAATCGGTGTGAGTACCGAAAAATTATTGAATCCGGGCGAGTACCGGGAAAAACTGGAATATGTGCGAGTACCGGAAAACTGTCCTGACGAGTATCGAAAAATGATATAATCGGTGCGAGTACCGAAAAGTTATTGAATCCGGGGGAGTATCGGGAAAAAAGTGGAATCCGTGCGAGTACCGAAAAACTGTCCTGACGAGTACGGAAAAATGATATAATCGGTGTGAGTACCGAAAAATTATTGAACCCGGGCGAGTACCGGGAATAAGTGGAATCCGTGCGAGTACCGGAAAACTGTCCTGACGAGTACCGAAAAATGGTAGAATAGGTGTGAGTACCGGAAAATTATTGAATCCGGGGGAGTATCAGGAAAAAGTGGAATCCGTGCGAGTACCGGAAAACTGTCTAGACGAGTACCGAAAAATGGTAGAATCGGTGTGAGTACCGAAAAATTATTGAATCCGGGCGAGTACCGGGAAAAAGTGGAATATGTGCGAGTACCGGAAAACTGTCCTGACGAGTATCGAAAAATGATATAATCGGTGCGAGTACCGAAAAGTTATTGAATCCGGGGGAGTATCGGGAAAGAAGTGGAATCCGTGCGAGTATCGAAAAACTGTCTTGACGAGTACCGAAAAATGGTAGAATCGGTGTGAGTACCGGAAAATTATTGAATCCGGGCGAGTACCGGGAAAAAGTGGAATATGTGCGAGTACCGGAAAACTTTCCTGACGAGTATCGAAAAATGATATAATCGGTGCGAGTACCGAAAAGTTATTGAATCCGGGGGAGTATCGGGAAAAAGTGGAATCCGTGCGAGTACCGGAAAACTGTCCTGACGAGTACCGAAAAATGGTAGAATCGGTGTGAGTACCGCAAAATTATTGAATCCGGGAGAGTATCGGGAAAAAGTGGAATCCGTGCGAGTATCGGAAAACTATCCTGACGAGTATCGAAAAATGATATAATCGGTGCCAGTACCGAAAAGTTATTGAATCCGGGGGAGTATCGGGAAAAAGTGGAATCCGTGCGAGTACCGGAAAACTGTCTAGACGAGTACCGAAAAATGGAAGAATCGGTGTGAGTACCGAAAAATTATTGAATCCGGGCGAGTACCGGGAAAAAGTGGAATATGTGCGAGTACCGGAAAACTGTCCTGACGAGTATCGAAAAATGATATAATCGGTGCGAGTACCGAAAAGTTTTTGAATCCGGGGGAGTATCGGGAAAAAGTGGAATCCGTGCGAGTACCGGAAAACTGTCCTGACGAGTACCGAAAAATGGTAGAATCGGTGTGAGTACCGCAAAATTATTGAACCCGGGCGAGTACCGGGAATAAGTGGAATCCGTGCGAGTACCGGAAAACTGTCCTGACGAGTACCGAAAAATGGTAGAATAGGTGTGAGTACCGGAAAATTATTGAATCCGGGGGAGTATCGGGAAAAAGTGGAATCCGTGCGAGTACCGGAAAACTGTCTAGACGAGTACCGAAAAATGGTAGAATCGGTGTGAGTACCGAAAAATTATTGAATCCGGGCGAGTACCGGGAAAAAGTGGAATATGTGCGAGTACCGGAAAACTGTCTTGACGAGTATCGAAAAATGATTTAATCGGTGCGAGTACCGAAAAGTTATTGAATCCGGGGGAGTATCGGGAAAAATGTGGAATCCGTGCGAGTACCGAAAAACTGTCCTGACGAGTACGGAAAAATGATATAATCGGTGTGAGTACCGAAAAGTTATTGAATCCGGGAGAGTATCGGGAAAAAGTGGAATCCGTGCGAGTATCGGAAAACTATCCTGACGAGTATCGAAAAATGATATAATCGGTGCCAGTACCGAAAAGTTATTGAATCCGGGGGAGTATCGGGAAAAAGTGGAATCCGTGCGAGTACCGGAAAACTGTCCTGACGAGTACCGAAAAATGGAAGAATCGGTGTGAGTACCGGAAAATTATTGAATCCGGGCGAGTACCGGGAAAAAGTGGAATATGTGCGAGTACCGGAAAACTTTCCTGACGAGTATCGAAAAATGTTATAATCGGTGCGAGTACCGAAAAGTTATTGAATCCGGGGGAGTATCGGGAAAAAAGTGGAATCCGTGCGAGTATCGAAAAACTGTCCTGACGAGTACCGAAAAATGGTAGAATCGGTGTGAGTACCGCAAAATTATTGAACCCGGGCGAGTACCGGGAATAAGTGGAATCCGTGCGAGTACCGGAAAACTGTCCTGACGAGTACCGAAAAATGGTAGAATAGGTGTGAGTACCGGAAAATTATTGAATCCGGGGGAGTATCGGGAAAAAGTGGAATCCGTGCGAGTACCGGAAAACTGTCTAGGCGAGTACCGAAAAATGGTAGAATCGGTGTGAGTACCGAAAAATTATTGAATCCGGGCGAGTACCGGGAAAAACTGGAATATGTGCGAGTACCGGAAAACTGTCCTGACGAGTATCGAAAAATGATATAATCGGTGCGAGTACCGAAAAGTTATTGAATCCGGGGGAGTATCGGGAAAGAAGTGGAATCCGTGCGAGTATCGAAAAACTGTCTTGACGAGTACCGAAAAATGGTAGAATCGGTGTGAGTACCGGAAAATTATTGAATCCGGGCGAGTACCGGGAAAAAGTGGAATATGTGCGAGTACCGGAAAACTTTCCTGACGAGTATCGAAAAATGATATAATCGGTGCGAGTACCGAAAAGTTATTGAATCCGGGGGAGTATCGGGAAAAAAGTGGAATCCGTGCGAGTATCGAAAAACTGTCCTGACGAGTACCGAAAAATGGTAGAATCGGTGTGAGTACCGCAAAATTATTGAACCCGGGCGAGTACCGGGAAAAAGTGGAATATGTGCGAGTACCGGAAAACTGTCCTGACGAGTATCGAAAAATGATATAATCGGTGCGAGTACCGAAAAGTTATTGAATCCGGGGGAGTATCGGGAAAAAAGTGGAATCCGTGCGAGTACCGAAAAACTGTCCTGACGAGTACGGAAAAATGATATAATCGGTGTGACCGAAAAGTTATTGAATCCGGGAGAGTATCGGGAAAAAGTGGAATCCGTGCGAGTATCGGAAAACTATCCTGACGAGTATCGAAAAATGATATAATCGGTGCCAGTACCGAAAAGTTATTGAATCCGGGGGAGTATCGGGAAAAAGTGGAATCCGTGCGAGTACCGGAAAACTGTCCTGACGAGTACCGAAAAATGGTAGAATCGGTGTGAGTACCGCAAAATTATTGAACCCGGGCGAGTACCGGGAATAAGTGGAATCCGTGCGAGTACCGGAAAACTGTCCTGACGAGTACCGAAAAATGGTAGAATAGGTGTGAGTACCGGAAAATTATTGAATCCGGGGGAGTATCGGGAAAAAGTGGAATCCGTGCGAGTACCGGAAAACTGTCTAGACGAGTACCGAAAAATGGTAGAATCGGTGTGAGTACCGAAAAATTATTGAATCCGGGCGAGTACCGGGAAAAAGTGGAATATGTGCGAGTACCGGAAAACTGTCTTGACGAGTATCGAAAAATGATATAATCGGTGCGAGTACCGAAAAGTTATTGAATCCGGGGGAGTATCGGGAAAAATGTGGAATCCGTGCGAGTACCGAAAAACTGTCCTGACGAGTACGGAAAAATGATATAATCGGTGTGAGTACCGAAAAGTTATTGAATCCGGGAGAGTATCGGGAAAAAGTGGAATCCGTGCGAGTATCGGAAAACTATCCTGACGAGTATCGAAAAATGATATAATCGGTGCCAGTACCGAAAAGTTATTGAATCCGGGGGAGTATCGGGAAAAAGTGGAATCCGTGCGAGTACCGGAAAACTGTCCTGACGAGTACCGAAAAATGGAAGAATCGGTGTGAGTACCGGAAAATTATTGAATCCGGGCGAGTACCGGGAAAAAGTGGAATATGTGCGAGTACCGGAAAACTTTCCTGACGAGTATCGAAAAATGATATAATCGGTGCGAGTACCGAAAAGTTATTGAATCCGGGGGAGTATCGGGAAAGAAGTGGAATCCGTGCGAGTATCGAAAAACTGTCCTGACGAGTACCGAAAAATGGTAGAATCGGTGTGAGTACCGCAAAATTATTGAACCCGGGCGAGTACCGGGAATAAGTGGAATCCGTGCGAGTATCGGAAAACTATCCTGACGAGTATCGAAAAATGATATAATCGGTGCCAGTACCGAAAAGTTATTGAATCCGGGGGAGTATCGGGAAAAAGTGGAATCCGTGCGAGTACCGGAAAACTGTCCTGACGAGTACCGAAAAATGGTAGAATCGGTGTGAGTACCGCAAAATTATTGAACCCGGGCGAGTACCGGGAATAAGTGGAATCCGTGCGAGTACCGGAAAACTGTCCTGACGAGTACCGAAAAATGGTAGAATAGGTGTGAGTACCGGAAAATTATTGAATCCGGGGGAGTATCGGGAAAAAGTGGAATCCGTGCGAGTACCGGAAAACTGTCTAGACGAGTACCGAAAAATGGTAGAATCGGTGTGAGTACCGAAAAATTATTGAATCCGGGCGAGTACCGGGAAAAAGTGGAATATGTGCGAGTACCGGAAAACTGTCTTGACGAGTATCGAAAAATGATATAATCGGTGCGAGTACCGAAAAGTTATTGAATCCGGGGGAGTATCGGGAAAAATGTGGAATCCGTGCGAGTACCGAAAAACTGTCCTGACGAGTACGGAAAAATGATATAATCGGTGTGAGTACCGAAAAGTTATTGAATCCGGGAGAGTATCGGGAAAAAGTGGAATCCGTGCGAGTATCGGAAAACTATCCTGACGAGTATCGAAAAATGATATAATCGGTGCCAGTACCGAAAAGTTATTGAATCCGGGGGAGTATCGGGAAAAAGTGGAATCCGTGCGAGTACCGGAAAACTGTCCTGACGAGTACCGAAAAATGGTAGAATCGGTGTGAGTACCGCAAAATTATTGAACCCGGGCGAGTACCGGGAATAAGTGGAATCCGTGCGAGTACCGGAAAACTGTCCTGACGAGTACCGAAAAATGGTAGAATAGGTGTGAGTACCGGAAAATTATTGAATCCGGGGGAGTATCGGGAAAAAGTGGAATCCGTGCGAGTACCGGAAAACTGTCTAGACGAGTACCGAAAAATGGTAGAATCGGTGTGAGTACCGCAAAATTATTGAACCCGGGCGAGTACCGGGAATAAGTGGAATCCGTGCGAGTACCGGAAAACTGTCCTGACGAGTACCGAAAAATGGTAGAATAGGTGTGAGTACCGGAAAATTATTGAATCCGGGGGAGTATCGGGAAAAAGTGGAATCCGTGCGAGTACCGGAAAACTGTCCTGACGAGTACCGAAAAATGGTAGAATCGGTGTGAGTACCGCAAAATTATTGAACCCGGGCGAGTACCGGGAATAAGTGGAATCCGTGCGAGTACCGGAAAACTGTCCTGACGAGTACCGAAAAATGGTAGAATAGGTGTGAGTACCGGAAAATTATTGAATCCGGGGGAGTATCGGGAAAAAGTGGAATCCGTGCGAGTACCGGAAAACTGTCTAGACGAGTACCGAAAAATGGTAGAATCGGTGTGAGTACCGAAAAATTATTGAATCCGGGCGAGTACCGGGAAAAAGTGGAATATGTGCGAGTACCGGAAAACTGTCTTGACGAGTATCGAAAAATGATATAATCGGTGCGAGTACCGAAAAGTTATTGAATCCGGGGGAGTATCGGGAAAAATGTGGAATCCGTGCGAGTACCGAAAAACTGTCCTGACGAGTACGGAAAAATGATATAATCGGTGTGAGTACCGAAAAGTTATTGAATCCGGGAGAGTATCGGGAAAAAGTGGAATCCGTGCGAGTATCGGAAAACTATCCTGACGAGTATCGAAAAATGATATAATCGGTGCCAGTACCGAAAAGTTATTGAATCCGGGGGAGTATCGGGAAAAAGTGGAATCCGTGCGAGTACCGGAAAACTGTCCTGACGAGTACCGAAAAATGGAAGAATCGGTGTGAGTACCGGAAAATTATTGAATCCGGGCGAGTACAGGGAAAAAGTGGAATATGTGCGAGTACCGGAAAACTTTCCTGACGAGTATCGAAAAATGATATAATCGGTGCGAGTACCGAAAAGTTATTGAATCCGGGGGAGTATCGGGAAAGAAGTGGAATCCGTGCGAGTATCGAAAAACTGTCCTGACGAGTACCGAAAAATGGTAGAATCGGTGTGAGTACCGCAAAATTATTGAACCCGGGCGAGTACCGGGAATAAGTGGAATCCGTGCGAGTATCGGAAAACTATCCTGACGAGTATCGAAAAATGATATAATCGGTGCCAGTACCGAAAAGTTATTGAATCCGGGGGAGTATCGGGAAAAAGTGGAATCCGTGCGAGTACCGGAAAACTGTCCTGACGAGTACCGAAAAATGGTAGAATCGGTGTGAGTACCGCAAAATTATTGAACCCGGGCGAGTACCGGGAATAAGTGGAATCCGTGCGAGTACCGGAAAACTGTCCTGACGAGTACCGAAAAATGGTAGAATAGGTGTGAGTACCGGAAAATTATTGAATCCGGGGGAGTATCGGGAAAAAGTGGAATCCGTGCGAGTACCGGAAAACTGTCTAGACGAGTACCGAAAAATGGTAGAATCGGTGTGAGTACCGAAAAATTATTGAATCCGGGCGAGTACCGGGAAAAAGTGGAATATGTGCGAGTACCGGAAAACTGTCTTGACGAGTATCGAAAAATGATATAATCGGTGCGAGTACCGAAAAGTTATTGAATCCGGGGGAGTATCGGGAAAAATGTGGAATCCGTGCGAGTACCGAAAAACTGTCCTGACGAGTACGGAAAAATGATATAATCGGTGTGAGTACCGAAAAGTTATTGAATCCGGGAGAGTATCGGGAAAAAGTGGAATCCGTGCGAGTATCGGAAAACTATCCTGACGAGTATCGAAAAATGATATAATCGGTGCCAGTACCGAAAAGTTATTGAATCCGGGGGAGTATCGGGAAAAAGTGGAATCCGTGCGAGTACCGGAAAACTGTCCTGACGAGTACCGAAAAATGGAAGAATCGGTGTGAGTACCGGAAAATTATTGAATCCGGGCGAGTACCGGGAAAAAGTGGAATATGTGCGAGTACCGGAAAACTTTCCTGACGAGTATCGAAAAATGATATAATCGGTGCGAGTACCGAAAAGTTATTGAATCCGGGGGAGTATCGGGAAAAAGTGGAATCCGTGCGAGTACCGGAAAACTGTCTAGACGAGTACCGAAAAATGGTAGAATCGGTGTGAGTACCGAAAAATTATTGAATCCGGGCGAGTACCGGGAAAAAGTGGAATATGTGCGAGTACCGGAAAACTGTCCTGACGAGTATCGAAAAATGATATAATCGGTGCGAGTACCGAAATGTTATTGAATCCGGGGGAGTATCGGGAAAAAAGTGGAATCCGTGCGAGTACCGAAAAACTGTCCTGACGAGTACGGAAAAATGATATAATCGGTGTGAGTACCGAAAAGTTATTGAATCCGGGAGAGTATCGGGAAAAAGTGGAATCCGTGCGAGTATCGGAAAACTATCCTGACGAGTATCGAAAAATGATATAATCGGTGCCAGTACCGAAAAGTTATTGAATCCGGGGGAGTATCGGGAAAAAGTGGAATCCGTGCGAGTACCGGAAAACTGTCTAGACGAGTACCGAAAAATGGAAGAATCGGTGTGAGTACCGAAAAATTATTGAATCCGGGCGAGTACCGGGAAAAAGTGGAATATGTGCGAGTACCGGAAAACTGTCCTGACGAGTATCGAAAAATGATATAATCGGTGCGAGTACCGAAAAGTTATTGAATCCGGGGGAGTATCGGGAAAGAAGTGGAATCCGTGCGAGTATCGAAAAACTGTCTTGACGAGTACCGAAAAATGGTAGAATCGGTGTGAGTACCGGAAAATTATTGAATCCGGGCGAGTACCGGGAAAAAGTGGAATCCGTGCGAGTACCGGAAAACTGTCCTGACGAGTACCGAAAAATGGTAGAATCGGTGTGAGTACCGCAAAATTATTGAACCCGGGCGAGTACCGGGAATAAGTGGAATCCGTGCGAGTACCGGAAAACTGTCCTGACGAGTACCGAAAAATGGTAGAATCGGTGTGAGTACCGGAAAATTATTGAATCCGGGGGAGTATCGGGAAAAAGTGGAATCCGTGCGAGTACCGGAAAACTGTCTAGACGAGTACCGAAAAATGGTAGAATCGGTGTGAGTACCGAAAAATTATTGAATCCGGGCGAGTACCGGGAAAAAGTGGAATATGTGCGAGTACCGGAAAACTGTCCTGACGAGTATCGAAAAATGATATAATCGGTGCGAGTACCGAAAAGTTATTGAATCCGGGGGAGTATCGGGAAAGAAGTGGAATCCGTGCGAGTATCGAAAAACTGTCTTGACGAGTACCGAAAAATGGTAGAATCGGTGTGAGTACCGGAAAATTATTGAATCCGGGCGAGTACCGGGAAAAAGTGGAATATGTGCGAGTACCGGAAAACTTTCCTGACGAGTATCGAAAAATGATATAATCGGTGCGAGTACCGAAAAGTTATTGAATCCGGGGGAGTATCGGGAAAAAGTGGAATCCGTGCGAGTACCGGAAAACTGTCCTGACGAGTACCGAAAAATGGTAGAATCGGTGTGAGTACCGCAAAATTATTGAACCCGGGCGAGTACCGGGAATAAGTGGAATCCGTGCGAGTACCGGAAAACTGTCCTGACGAGTACCGAAAAATGGTAGAATAGGTGTGAGTACCGGAAAATTATTGAATCCGGGGGAGTATCGGGAAAAAGTGGAATCCGTGCGAGTACCGGAAAACTGTCTAGACGAGTACCGAAAAATGGTAGAATCGGTGTGAGTACCGAAAAATTATTGAATCCGGGCGAGTACCGGGAAAAAGTGGAATATGTGCGAGTACCGGAAAACTGTCCTGACGAGTATCGAAAAATGATATAATCGGTGCGAGTACCGAAAAGTTATTGAATCCGGGGGAGTATCGGGAAAGAAGTGGAATCCGTGCGAGTATCGAAAAACTGTCTTGACGAGTACCGAAAAATGGTAGAATCGGTGTGAGTACCGGAAAATTATTGAATCCGGGCGAGTACCGGGAAAAAGTGGAATATGTGCGAGTACCGGAAAACTTTCCTGACGAGTATCGAAAAATGATATAATCGGTGCGAGTACCGAAAAGTTATTGAATCCGGGGGAGTATCGGGAAAAAAGTGGAATCCGTGCGAGTATCGAAAAACTGTCCTGACGAGTACCGAAAAATGGTAGAATCGGTGTGAGTACCGCAAAATTATTGAACCCGGGCGAGTACCGGGAAAAAGTGGAATCCATGCGAGTATCGGAAAACTATCCTGACGAGTATCGAAAAATGATATAATCGGTGCCAGTACCGAAAAGTTATTGAATCCGGGGGAGTATCGGGAAAAAAGTGGAATCCGTGCGAGTATCGAAAAACTGTCCTGACGAGTACCGAAAAATGGTAGAATCGGTGTGAGTACCGCAAAATTATTGAACCCGGGCGAGTACCGGGAAAAAGTGGAATCCATGCGAGTATCGGAAAACTATCCTGACGAGTATCGAAAAATGATATAATCGGTGCCAGTACCGAAAAGTTATTGAATCCGGGGGAGTATCGGGAAAAAGTGGAATCCGTGCGAGTACCGGAAAACTGTCCTGACGAGTACCGAAAAATGGTAGAATCGGTGTGAGTACCGAAAAATTATTGAATCCGGGCGAGTACCGGGAAAAACTGGAATATGTGCGAGTACCGGAAAACTGTCCTGACGAGTATCGAAAAATGATATAATCGGTGCGAGTACCGAAATGTTATTGAATCCGGGGGAGTATCGGGAAAAAAGTGGAATCCGTGCGAGTACCGAAAAACTGTCCTGACGAGTACGGAAAAATGATATAATCGGTGTGAGTACCGAAAAGTTATTGAATCCGGGAGAGTATCGGGAAAAAGTGGAATCCGTGCGAGTATCGGAAAACTATCCTGACGAGTATCGAAAAATGATATAATCGGTGCCAGTACCGAAAAGTTATTGAATCCGGGGGAGTATCGGGAAAAAGTGGAATCCGTGCGAGTACCGGAAAACTGTCCTGACGAGTACCGAAAAATGGAAGAATCGGTGTGAGTACCGGAAAATTATTGAATCCGGGCGAGTACCGGGAAAAAGTGGAATATGTGCGAGTACCGGAAAACTTTCCTGACGAGTATCGAAAAATGATATAATCGGTGCGAGTACCGAAAAGTTATTGAATCCGGGGGAGTATCGGGAAAAAGTGGAATCCGTGCGAGTACCGGAAAACTGTCTAGACGAGTACCGAAAAATGGTAGAATCGGTGTGAGTACCGAAAAATTATTGAATCCGGGCGAGTACCGGGAAAAAGTGGAATATGTGCGAGTACCGGAAAACTGTCCTGACGAGTATCGAAAAATGATATAATCGGTGCGAGTACCGAAAAGTTATTGAATCCGGGGGAGTATCGGGAAAAAAGTGGAATCCGTGCGAGTACCGAAAAACTGTCCTGACGAGTACGGAAAAATGATATAATCGGTGTGACCGAAAAGTTATTGAATCCGGGAGAGTATCGGGAAAAAGTGGAATCCGTGCGAGTACCGGAAAACTGTCTAGACGAGTACCGAAAAATGGTAGAATCGGTGTGAGTACCGAAAAATTATTGAATCCGGGCGAGTACCGGGAAAAAGTGGAATATGTGCGAGTACCGGAAAACTGTCCTGACGAGTATCGAAAAATGATATAATCGGTGCGAGTACCGAAAAGTTATTGAATCCGGGGGAGTATCGGGAAAGAAGTGGAATCCGTGCGAGTATCGAAAAACTGTCTTGACGAGTACCGAAAAATGGTAGAATCGGTGTGAGTACCGGAAAATTATTGAATCCGGGCGAGTGCCGGGAAAAAGTGGAATATGTGCGAGTACCGGAAAACTTTCCTGACGAGTATCGAAAAATGATATAATCGGTGCGAGTACCGAAAAGTTATTGAATCCGGGGGAGTATCGGGAAAAAAGTGGAATCCGTGCGAGTATCGAAAAACTGTCCTGACGAGTACCGAAAAATGGTAGAATCGGTGTGAGTACCGCAAAATTATTGAACCCGGGCGAGTACCGGGAAAAAGTGGAATCCGTGCGAGTATCGGAAAACTATCCTGACGAGTATCGAAAAATGATATAATCGGTGCCAGTACCGAAAAGTTATTGAATCCGGGGGAGTATCGGGAAAAAGTGGAATCCGTGCGAGTACCGGAAAACTGTCCTGACGAGTACCGAAAAATGGTAGAATCGGTGTGAGTACCGCAAAATTATTGAACCCGGGCGAGTACCGGGAATAAGTGGAATCCGTGCGAGTACCGGAAAACTGTCCTGACGAGTACCGAAAAATGGTAGAATAGGTGTGAGTACCGGAAAATTATTGAATCCGGGGGAGTATCGGGAAAAAGTGGAATCCGTGCGAGTACCGGAAAACTGTCTAGACGAGTACCGAAAAATGGTAGAATCGGTGTGAGTACCGAAAAATTATTGAATCCGGGCGAGTACCGGGAAAAAGTGGAATATGTGCGAGTACCGGAAAACTGTCTTGACGAGTATCGAAAAATGATATAATCGGTGCGAGTACCGAAAAGTTATTGAATCCGGGGGAGTATCGGGAAAAAAGTGGAATCCGTGCGAGTACCGAAAAACTGTCCTGACGAGTACGGAAAAATGATATAATCGGTGTGAGTACCGAAAAGTTATTGAATCCGGGAGAGTATCGGGAAAAAGTGGAATCCGTGCGAGTATCGGAAAACTATCCTGACGAGTATCGAAAAATGATATAATCGGTGCCAGTACCGAAAAGTTATTGAATCCGGGGGAGTATCGGGAAAAAGTGGAATCCGTGCGAGTACCGGAAAACTGTCCTGACGAGTACCGAAAAATGGAAGAATCGGTGTGAGTACCGGAAAATTATTGAATCCGGGCGAGTACCGGGAAAAAGTGGAATATGTGCGAGTACCGGAAAACTTTCCTGACGAGTATCGAAAAATGATATAATCGGTGCGAGTACCGAAAAGTTATTGAATCCGGGGGAGTATCGGGAAAAAAGTGGAATCCGTGCGAGTATCGAAAAACTGTCCTGACGAGTACCGAAAAATGGTAGAATCGGTGTGAGTACCGCAAAATTATTGAACCCGGGCGAGTACCGGGAATAAGTGGAATCCGTGCGAGTACCGGAAAACTGTCCTGACGAGTACAGAAAAATGGTAGAATAGGTGTGAGTACCGGAAAATTATTGAATCCGGGGGAGTATCGGGAAAAAGTGGAATCCGTGCGAGTACCGGAAAACTGTCTAGACGAGTACCGAAAAATGGTAGAATCGGTGTGAGTACCGAAAAATTATTGAATCCGGGCGAGTACCGGGAAAAACTGGAATATGTGCGAGTACCGGAAAACTGTCCTGACGAGTATCGAAAAATGATATAATCGGTGCGAGTACCGAAAAGTTATTGAATCCGGGGGAGTATCGGGAAAGAAGTGGAATCCGTGCGAGTATCGAAAAACTGTCTTGACGAGTACCGAAAAATGGTAGAATCGGTGTGAGTACCGGAAAATTATTGAATCCGGGCGAGTACCGGGAAAAAGTGGAATATGTGCGAGTACCGGAAAACTTTCCTGACGAGTATCGAAAAATGATATAATCGGTGCGAGTACCGAAAAGTTATTGAATCCGGGGGAGTATCGGGAAAAAAGTGGAATCCGTGCGAGTATCGAAAAACTGTCCTGACGAGTACCGAAAAATGGTAGAATCGGTGTGAGTACCGCAAAATTATTGAACCCGGGCGAGTACCGGGAAAAAGTGGAATATGTGCGAGTACCGGAAAACTGTCCTGACGAGTATCGAAAAATGATATAATCGGTGCGAGTACCGAAAAGTTATTGAATCCGGGGGAGTATCGGGAAAAAAGTGGAATCCGTGCGAGTACCGAAAAACTGTCCTGACGAGTACGGAAAAATGATATAATCGGTGTGACCGAAAAGTTATTGAATCCGGGAGAGTATCGGGAAAAAGTGGAATCCGTGCGAGTATCGGAAAACTATCCTGACGAGTATCGAAAAATGATATAATCGGTGCCAGTACCGAAAAGTTATTGAATCCGGGGGAGTATCGGGAAAAAGTGGAATCCGTGCGAGTACCGGAAAACTGTCCTGACGAGTACCGAAAAATGGTAGAATCGGTGTGAGTACCGCAAAATTATTGAACCCGGGCGAGTACCGGGAATAAGTGGAATCCGTGCGAGTACCGGAAAACTGTCCTGACGAGTACCGAAAAATGGTAGAATAGGTGTGAGTACCGGAAAATTATTGAATCCGGGGGAGTATCGGGAAAAAGTGGAATCCGTGCGAGTACCGAAAAACTGTCTAGACGAGTACCGAAAAATGGTAGAATCGGTGTGAGTACCGAAAAATTATTGAATCCGGGCGAGTACCGGGAAAAACTGGAATATGTGCGAGTACCGGAAAACTGTCCTGACGAGTATCGAAAAATGATATAATCGGTGCGAGTACCGAAAAGTTATTGAATCCGGGGGAGTATCGGGAAAGAAGTGGAATCCGTGCGAGTATCGAAAAACTGTCCTGACGAGTACCGAAAAATGGTAGAATCGGTGTGAGTACCGGAAAATTATTGAATCCGGGCGATTACCGGGAAAAAGTGGAATCCGTGCGAGTATCGGAAAACTATCCTGACGAGTATCGAAAAATGATATAATCGGTGCCAGTACCGAAAAGTTATTGAATCCGGGGGAGTATCGGGAAAAAAGTGGAATCCGTGCGAGTATCGAAAAACTGTCCTGACGAGTACCGAAAAATGGTAGAATCGGTGTGAGTACCGCAAAATTATTGAACCCGGGCGAGTACCGGGAAAAAGTGGAATCCGTGCGAGTATCGGAAAACTATCCTGACGAGTATCGAAAAATGATATAATCGGTGCGAGTACCGAAAAGTTATTGAATCCGGGGGAGTATCGGGAAAAAGTGGAATCCGTGCGAGTACCGGAAAACTGTCCTGACGAGTACCGAAAAATGGTAGAATCGGTGTGAGTACCGAAAAATTATTGAATCCGGGCGAGTACCGGGAAAAACTGGAATATGTGCGAGTACCGGAAAACTGTCCTGACGAGTATCGAAAAATGATATAATCGATGCGAGTACCGAAAAGTTATTGAATCCGGGGGAGTATCGGGAAAAAAGTGGAATCCGTGCGAGTACCGAAAAACTGTCCTGACGAGTACGGAAAAATGATATAATCGGTGTGAGTACCGAAAAGTTATTGAATCCGGGAGAGTATCGGGAAAAAGTGGAATCCGTGCGAGTATCGGAAAACTATCCTGACGAGTATCGAAAAATGATATAATCGGTGCCAGTACCGAAAAGTTATTGAATCCGGGGGAGTATCGGGAAAAAGTGGAATCCGTGCGAGTACCGGAAAACTGTCTAGACGAGTACCGAAAAATGGAAGAATCGGTGTGAGTACCGAAAAATTATTGAATCCGGGCGAGTACCGGGAAAAAGTGGAATATGTGCGAGTACCGGAAAACTGTCCTGACGAGTATCGAAAAATGATATAATCGGTGCGAGTACCGAAAAGTTATTGAATCCGGGGGAGTATCGGGAAAAAGTGGAATCCGTGCGAGTACCGGAAAACTGTCCTGACGAGTACCGAAAAATGGTAGAATCGGTGTGAGTACCGGAAAATTATTGAATCCGGGGGAGTATCGGGAAAAAGTGGAATCCGTGCGAGTACCGGAAAACTGTCCTGACGAGTACCGAAAAATGGTAGAATAGGTGTGAGTACCGGAAAATTATTGAATCCGGGCGAGTACCGGGAAAAAGTGGAATCCGTGCGAGTACCGGAAAACTGTCTAGACGAGTACCGAAAAATGGTAGAATCGGTGTGAGTACCGAAAAATTATTGAATCCGGGCGAGTACCGGGAAAAAGTGGAATATGTGCGAGTACCGGAAAACTTTCCTGACGAGTATCGAAAAATGATATAATCGGTGCGAGTACCGAAAAGTTATTGAATCCGGGGGAGTATCGGGAAAAAAGTGGAATCCGTGCGAGTATCGAAAAACTGTCCTGACGAGTACCGAAAAATGGTAGAATCGGTGTGAGTACCGCAAAATTATTGAACCCGGGCGAGTACCGGGAAAAAGTGGAATCCGTGCGACTATCGGAAAACTATCCTGACGAGTATCGAAAAATGATATAATCGGTGCCAGTACCGGAAAATTATTGAATCCGGGGGAGTATCGGGAAAAAGTGGAATCCGTGCGAGTACCGGAAAACTGTCCTGACGAGTACCGAAAAATGGTAGAATCGGTGTGAGTACCGAAAAATTATTGAATCCGGGCGAGTACCGGGAAAAAGTGGAATATGTGCGAGTACCGGAAAACTGTCCTGACGAGTATCGAAAAATGATATAATCGGTGCGAGTACCGAAAAGTTATTGAATCCGGGGGAGTATCGGGAAAAAAGTGGAATCCGTGCGAGTACCGAAAAACTGTCCTGACGAGTACGGAAAAATGATATAATCGGTGTGAGTACCGAAAAGTTATTGAATCCGGGAGAGTATCGGGAAAAAGTGGAATCCGTGCGAGTATCGGAAAACTATCCTGACGAGTATCGAAAAATGATATAATCGGTGCCAGTACCGAAAAGTTATTGAATCCGGGGGAGTATCGGGAAAAAGTGGAATCCGTGCGAGTACCGGAAAACTGTCCTGACGAGTACCGAAAAATGGAAGAATCGGTGTGAGTACCGGAAAATTATTGAATCCGGGCGAGTACCGGGAAAAAGTGGAATATGTGCGAGTACCGGAAAACTTTCCTGACGAGTATCGAAAAATGATATAATCGGTGCGAGTACCGAAAAGCTATTGAATCCGGGGGAGTATCGGGAAAAAAGTGGAATCCGTGCGAGTATCGAAAAACTGTCCTGACGAGTACCGAAAAATGGTAGAATCGGTGTGAGTACCGCAAAATTATTGAACCCGGGCGAGTACCGGGAAAAAGTGGAATCCGTGCGAGTACCGGAAAACTGTCCTGACGAGTACCGAAAAATGGTAGAATAGGTGTGAGTACCGGAAAATTATTGAATCCGGGGGAGTATCGGGAAAAAGTGGAATCCGTGCGAGTACCGAAAAACTGTCCAGACGAGTACCGAAAAATGGTAGAATCGGTGTGAGTACCGAAAAATTATTGAATCCGGGCGAGTACCGGGAAAAAGTGGAGTATTTGCGAGTACCGAAAAACTGTCCTGACGAGTATCGAAAAATGATATAATCGGTGCGAGTACCGAAATGTTATTGAATCCGGGGGAGTATCCGGAAAGAAGTGGAATCCGTGCGAGTATCGAAAAACTGTCTTGACGAGTACCGAAAAATGGTAGAATCGGTGTGAGTACCGGAAAATTATTGAATCCGGGCGAGTACCGGGAAAAAGTGGAATCCGTGCGAGTACCGAAAAACTGTCCTGACGAGTACCGAAAAATGGTAGAATCGGTGTGAGTACCGGAAAATTATTGAATCCGGGCGAGTACCGGGAAAAAGTGGAATATGTGCGAGTACCGGAAAACTTTCCTGACGAGTATCGAAAAATGATATAATCGGTGCGAGTACCGAAAAGTTATTGAATCCGGGGGAGTATCGGGAAAAAGTGGAATCCGTGCGAGTACGGGAAAACTGTCCTGACGAGTACCGAAAAATGGTAGAATCGGTGTGAGTACCGCAAAATTATTGAACCCGGGCGAGTACCGGGAATAAGTGGAATCCGTGCGAGTACCGGAAAACTGTCCTGACGAGTACCGAAAAATGGTAGAATAGGTGTGAGTACCGGAAAATTATTGAATCCGGGGGAGTATCGGGAAAAAGTGGAATCCGTGCGAGTACCGGAAAACTGTCTAGACGAGTACCGAAAAATGGTAGAATCGGTGTGAGTACCGAAAAATTATTGAATCAGGGCGAGTACCGGGAAAAAGTGGAATATGTGCGAGTACCGGAAAACTGTCCTGACGAGTATCGAAAAATGATATAATCGGTGCGAGTACCGAAAAGTTATTGAATCCGGGGGAGTATCGGGAAAGAAGTGGAATCCGTGCGAGTATCGAAAAACTGTCTTGACGAGTACCGAAAAATGGTAGAATCGGTGTGAGTACCGGAAAATTATTGAATCCGGGCGAGTACCGGGAAAAAGTGGAATATGTGCGAGTACCGGAAAACTTTCCTGACGAGTATCGAAAAATGATATAATCGGTGCGAGTACCGAAAAGTTATTGAATCCGGGGGAGTATCGGGAAAAAAGTGGAATCCGTGCGAGTATCGAAAAACTGTCCTGACGAGTACCGAAAAATGGTAGAATCGGTGTGAGTACCGCAAAATTATTGAACCCGGGCGAGTACCGGGAAAAAGTGGAATCCGTGCGAGTACCGGAAAACTGTCCTGACGAGTACCGAAAAATGGTAGAATAGGTGTGAGTACCGGAAAATTATTGAATCCGGGGGAGTATCGGGAAAAAGTGGAATCCGTGCGAGTACCGAAAAACTGTCCAGACGAGTACCGAAAAATGGTAGAATCGGTGTGAGTACCGAAAAATTATTGAATTCGGGCGAGTACCGGGAAAAAGTGGAGTATTTGCGAGTACCGAAAAACTGTCCTGACGAGTATCGAAAAATGATATAATCGGTGCGAGTACCGAAATGTTATTGAATCCGGGGGAGTATCCGGAAAGAAGTGGAATCCGTGCGAGTATCGAAAAACTGTCTTGACGAGTACCGAAAAATGGTAGAATCGGTGTCAGTACCGGAAAATTATTGAATCCGGGCGAGTACCGGGAAAAAGTGGAATCCGTGCGAGTACCGAAAAACTGTCCTGACGAGTACCGAAAAATGGTAGAATCGGTGTGAGTACCGGAAAATTATTGAATCCGGGCGAGTACCGGGAAAAAGTGGAATATGTGCGAGTACCGGAAAACTTTCCTGACGAGTATCGAAAAATGATATAATCGGTGCGAGTACCGAAAAGTTATTGAATCCGGGGGAGTATCGGGAAAAAGTGGAATCCGTGCGAGTACGGGAAAACTGTCCTGACGAGTACCGAAAAATGGTAGAATCGGTGTGAGTACCGCAAAATTATTGAACCCGGGCGAGTACCGGGAATAAGTGGAATCCGTGCGAGTACCGGAAAACTGTCCTGACGAGTACCGAAAAATGGTAGAATAGGTGTGAGTACCGGAAAATTATTGAATCCGGGGGAGTATCGGGAAAAAGTGGAATCCGTGCGAGTACCGGAAAACTGTCTAGACGAGTACCGAAAAATGGTAGAATCGGTGTGAGTACCGAAAAATTATTGAATCCGGGCGAGTACCGGGAAAAAGTGGAATATGTGCGAGTACCGGAAAACTGTCCTGACGAGTATCGAAAAATGATATAATCGGTGCGAGTACCGAAAAGTTATTGAATCCGGGGGAGTATCGGGAAAGAAGTGGAATCCGTGCGAGTATCGAAAAACTGTCTTGACGAGTACCGAAAAATGGTAGAATCGGTGTGAGTACCGGAAAATTATTGAATCCGGGCGAGTACCGGGAAAAAGTGGAATATGTGCGAGTACCGGAAAACTTTCCTGACGAGTATCGAAAAATGATATAATCGGTGCGAGTACCGAAAAGTTATTGAATCCGGGGGAGTATCGGGAAAAAAGTGGAATCCGTGCGAGTATCGAAAAACTGTCCTGACGAGTACCGAAAAATGGTAGAATCGGTGTGAGTACCGCAAAATTATTGAACCCGGGCGAGTACCGGGAAAAAGTGGAATCCGTGCGAGTATCGGAAAACTATCCTGACGAGTATCGAAAAATGATATAATCGGTGCCAGTACCGAAAAGTTATTGAATCCGGGGGAGTATCGGGAAAAAGTGGAATCCGTGCGAGTACCGGAAAACTGTCCTGACGAGTACCGAAAAATGGAAGAATCGGTGTGAGTACCGGAAAATTATTGAATCCGGGCGAGTACCGGGAAAAAGTGGAATATGTGCGAGTACCGGAAAACTTTCCTGACGAGTATCGAAAAATGATATAATCGGTGCGAGTACCGAAAAGTTATTGAATCCGGGGGAGTATCGGGAAAAAAGTGGAATCCGTGCGAGTATCGAAAAACTGTCCTGACGAGTACCGAAAAATGGTAGAATCGGTGTGAGTACCGCAAAATTATTGAACCCGGGCGAGTACCGGGAAAAAGTGGAATCCGTGCGAGTACCGGAAAACTGTCCTGACGAGTACCGAAAAATGGTAGAATAGGTGTGAGTACCGGAAAATTATTGAATCCGGGGGAGTATCGGGAAAAAGTGGAATCCGTGCGAGTACCGAAAAACTGTCCAGACGAGTACCGAAAAATGGTAGAATCGGTGTGAGTACCGAAAAATTATTGAATCCGGGCGAGTACCGGGAAAAAGTGGAGTATTTGCGAGTACCGAAAAACTGTCCTGACGAGTATCGAAAAATGATATAATCGGTGCGAGTACCGAAATGTTATTGAATCCGGGGGAGTATCGGGAAAAAAGTGGAATCCGTGCGAGTACCGAAAAACTGTCCAGACGAGTACCGAAAAATGGTAGAATCGGTGTGAGTACCGAAAAATTATTGAATCCGGGCGAGTACCGGGAAAAAGTGGAGTATTTGCGAGTACCGGAAAACTGTCCTGACGAGTATCGAAAAATGATATAATCGGTGCGAGTACCGAAAAGTTATTGAATCCGGGGGAGTATCGGGAAAGAAGTGGAATCCGTGCGAGTATCGAAAAACTGTCTTGACGAGTACCGAAAAATGGTAGAATCGGTGTGAGTACCGGAAAATTATTGAATCCGGGCGAGTACCGGGAAAAAGTGGAATATGTGCGAGTACCGGAAAACTTTCCTGACGAGTATCGAAAAATGATATAATCGGTGCGAGTACCGAAAAGTTATTGAATCCGGGGGAGTATCGGGAAAAAAGTGGAATCCGTGCGAGTATCGAAAAACTGTCCTGACGAGTACCGAAAAATGGTAGAATCGGTGTGAGTACCGCAAAATTATTGAACCCGGGCGAGTACCGGGAAAAAGTGGAATCCGTGCGAGTATCGGAAAACTATCCTGACGAGTATCGAAAAATGATATAATCGGTGCCAGTACCGAAAAGTTATTGAATCCGGGGGAGTATCGGGAAAAAGTGGAATCCGTGCGAGTACCGGAAAACTGTCCTGACGAGTACCGAAAAATGGAAGAATCGGTGTGAGTACCGGAAAATTATTGAATCCGGGCGAGTACCGGGAAAAAGTGGAATATGTGCGAGTACCGGAAAACTTTCCTGACGAGTATCGAAAAATGATATAATCGGTGCGAGTACCGAAAAGTTATTGAATCCGGGGGAGTATCGGGAAAAAAGTGGAATCCGTGCGAGTATCGAAAAACTGTCCTGACGAGTACCGAAAAATGGTAGAATCGGTGTGAGTACCGCAAAATTATTGAACCCGGGCGAGTACCGGGAAAAAGTGGAATCCGTGCGAGTACCGGAAAACTGTCCTGACGAGTACCGAAAAATGGTAGAATAGGTGTGAGTACCGGAAAATTATTGAATCCGGGGGAGTATCGGGAAAAAGTGGAATCCGTGCGAGTACCGAAAAACTGTCCAGACGAGTACCGAAAAATGGTAGAATCGGTGTGAGTACCGAAAAATTATTGAATCCGGGCGAGTACCGGGAAAAAGTGGAGTATTTGCGAGTACCGAAAAACTGTCCTGACGAGTATCGAAAAATGATATAATCGGTGCGAGTACCGAAATGTTATTGAATCCGGGGGAGTATCGGGAAAAAAGTGGAATCCGTGCGAGTATCGAAAAACTGTCCTGACGAGTACCGAAAAATGGTAGAATCGGTGTGAGTACCGCAAAATTATTGAACCCGGGCGAGTACCGGGAAAAAGTGGAATCCGTGCGAGTACCGGAAAACTGTCCTGACGAGTACCGAAAAATGGTAGAATAGGTGTGAGTACCGGAAAATTATTGAATCCGGGGGAGTATCGGGAAAAAGTGGAATCCGTGCGAGTACCGAAAAACTGTCTAGACGAGTACCGAAAAATGGTAGAATCGGTGTGAGTACCGAAAAATTATTGAATCCGGGCGAGTACCGGGAAAAAGTGGAATATGTGCGAGTACCGGAAAACTGTCCTGACGAGTATCGAAAAATGATATAATCGGTGCGAGTACCGAAAAGTTATTGAATCCGGGGGAGTATCGGGAAAAAATTGGAATCCGTGCGAGTACCGAAAAACTGTCCTGACGAGTACGGAAAAATGATATAATCGGTGTGAGTACCGAAAAGTTATTGAATCCGGGAGAGTATCGGGAAAAAGTGGAATCCGTGCGAGTATCGGAAAACTATCCTGACGAGTATCGAAAAATGATATAATCGGTGCCAGTACCGAAAAGTTATTGAATCCGGGGGAGTATCGGGAAAAAGTGGAATCCGTGCGAGTACCGGAAAACTGTCCTGACGAGTACCGAAAAATGGAAGAATCGGTGTGAGTACCGGAAAATTATTGAATCCGGGCGAGTACCGGGAAAAAGTGGAATATGTGCGAGTACCGGAAAACTTTCCTGACGAGTATCGAAAAATGATATAATCGGTGCGAGTACCGAAAAGCTATTGAATCCGGGGGAGTATCGGGAAAAAAGTGGAATCCGTGCGAGTATCGAAAAACTGTCCTGACGAGTACCGAAAAATGGTAGAATCGGTGTGAGTACCGCAAAATTATTGAACCCGGGCGAGTACCGGGAAAAAGTGGAATCCGTGCGAGTACCGGAAAACTGTCCTGACGAGTACCGAAAAATGGTAGAATAGGTGTGAGTACCGGAAAATTATTGAATCCGGGGGAGTATCGGGAAAAAGTGGAATCCGTGCGAGTACCGAAAAACTGTCCAGACGAGTACCGAAAAATGGTAGAATCGGTGTGAGTACCGAAAAATTATTGAATCCGGGCGAGTACCGGGAAAAAGTGGAGTATTTGCGAGTACCGAAAAACTGTCCTGACGAGTATCGAAAAATGATATAATCGGTGCGAGTACCGAAATGTTATTGAATCCGGGGGAGTATCGGGAAAAAAGTGGAATCCGTGCGAGTATCGAAAAACTGTCCTGACGAGTACCGAAAAATGGTAGAATCGGTGTGAGTACCGCAAAATTATTGAACCCGGGCGAGTACCGGGAAAAAGTGGAATCCGTGCGAGTACCGGAAAACTGTCCTGACGAGTACCGAAAAATGGTAGAATAGGTGTGAGTACCGGAAAATTATTGAATCCGGGGGAGTATCGGGAAAAAGTGGAATCCGTGCGAGTACCGAAAAACTGTCCAGACGAGTACCGAAAAATGGTAGAATCGGTGTGAGTACCGAAAAATTATTGAATCCGGGCGAGTACCGGGAAAAAGTGGAGTATTTGCGAGTACCGAAAAACTGTCCTGACGAGTATCGAAAAATGATATAATCGGTGCGAGTACCGAAATGTTATTGAATCCGGGGGAGTATCCGGAAAGAAGTGGAATCCGTGCGAGTATCGAAAAACTGTCTTGACGAGTACCGAAAAATGGTAGAATCGGTGTGAGTACCGGAAAATTATTGAATCCGGGCGAGTACCGGGAAAAAGTGGAATCCGTGCGAGTACCGAAAAACTGTCCTGACGAGTACCGAAAAATGGTAGAATCGGTGTGAGTACCGGAAAATTATTGTATCCGGGCGAGTACCGGGAAAAAGTGGAATATGTGCGAGTACCGGAAAACTTTCCTGACGAGTATCGAAAAATGATATAATCGGTGCGAGTACCGAAAAGTTATTGAATCCGGGGGAGTATCGGGAAAAAGTGGAATCCGTGCGAGTACGGGAAAACTGTCCTGACGAGTACCGAAAAATGGTAGAATCGGTGTGAGTACCGCAAAATTATTGAACCCGGGCGAGTACCGGGAATAAGTGGAATCCGTGCGAGTACCGGAAAACTGTCCTGACGAGTACCGAAAAATGGTAGAATAGGTGTGAGTACCGGAAAATTATTGAATCCGGGGGAGTATCGGCAAAAAGTGGAATCCGTGCGAGTACCGGAAAACTGTCTAGACGAGTACCGAAAAATGGTAGAATCGGTGTGAGTACCGAAAAATTATTGAATCCGGGCGAGTACCGGGAAAAAGTGGAATATGTGCGAGTACCGGAAAACTGTCCTGACGAGTATCGAAAAATGATATAATCGGTGCGAGTACCGAAAAGTTATTGACTCCGGGGGAGTATCGGGAAAGAAGTGGAATCCGTGCGAGTATCGAAAAACTGTCTTGACGAGTACCGAAAAATGGTAGAATCGGTGTGAGTACCGGAAAATTATTGAATCCGGGCGAGTACCGGGAAAAAGTGGAATATGTGCGAGTACCGGAAAACTTTCCTGACGAGTATCGAAAAATGATATAATCGGTGCGAGTACCGAAAAGTTATTGAATCCGGGGGAGTATCGGGAAAAAAGTGGAATCCGTGCGAGTATCGAAAAACTGTCCTGACGAGTACCGAAAAATGGTAGAATCGGTGTGAGTACCGCAAAATTATTGAACCCGGGCGAGTACCGGGAAAAAGTGGAATCCGTGCGAGTATCGGAAAACTATCCTGACGAGTATCGAAAAATGATATAATCGGTGCCAGTACCGAAAAGTTATTGAATCCGAGGGAGTATCGGGAAAAAGTGGAATCCGTGCGAGTACCGGAAAACTGTCCTGACGAGTACCGAAAAATGGAAGAATCGGTGTGAGTACCGGAAAATTATTGAATCCGGGCGAGTACCGGGAAAAAGTGGAATATGTGCGAGTACCGGAAAACTTTCCTGACGAGTATCGAAAAATGATATAATCGGTGCGAGTAACGAAAAGTTATTGAATCCGGGGGAGTATCGGGAAAAAAGTGGAATCCGTGCGAGTATCGAAAAACTGTCCTGACGAGTACCGAAAAATGGTAGAATCGGTGTGAGTACCGCAAAATTATTGAACCCGGGCGAGTACCGGGAAAAAGTGGAATCCGTGCGAGTACCGGAAAACTGTCCTGACGAGTACCGAAAAATGGTAGAATAGGTGTGAGTACCGGAAAATTATTGAATCCGGGGGAGTATCGGGAAAAAGTGGAATCCGTGCGAGTACCGGAAAACTGTCTAGACGAGTACCGAAAAATGGTAGAATCGGTGTGAGTACCGAAAAATTATTGAATCCGGGCGAGTACCGGGAAAAAGTGGAATATGTGCGAGTACCGGAAAACTGTCCTGACGAGTATCGAAAAATGATATAATCGGTGCGAGTACCGAAAAGTTATTGACTCCGGGGGAGTATCGGGAAAGAAGTGGAATCCGTGCGAGTACCGGAAAACTGTCCTGACGAGTACCGAAAAATGGTAGAATAGGTGTGAGTACCGGAAAATTATTGAATCCGGGGGAGTATCGGCAAAAAGTGGAATCCGTGCGAGTACCGGAAAACTGTCTAGACGAGTACCGAAAAATGGTAGAATCGGTGTGAGTACCGAAAAATTATTGAATCCGGGCGAGTACCGGGAAAAAGTGGAATATGTGCGAGTACCGGAAAACTGTCCTGACGAGTATCGAAAAATGATATAATCGGTGCGAGTACCGAAAAGTTATTGACTCCGGGGGAGTATCGGGAAAGAAGTGGAATCCGTGCGAGTATCGAAAAACTGTCTTGACGAGTACCGAAAAATGGTAGAATCGGTGTGAGTACCGGAAAATTATTGAATCCGGGCGAGTACCGGGAAAAAGTGGAATATGTGCGAGTACCGGAAAACTTTCCTGACGAGTATCGAAAAATGATATAATCGGTGCGAGTACCGAAAAGTTATTGAATCCGGGGGAGTATCGGGAAAAAAGTGGAATCCGTGCGAGTATCGAAAAACTGTCCTGACGAGTACCGAAAAATGGTAGAATCGGTGTGAGTACCGCAAAATTATTGAACCCGGGCGAGTACCGGGAAAAAGTGGAATCCGTGCGAGTATCGGAAAACTATCCTGACGAGTATCGAAAAATGATATAATCGGTGCCAGTACCGAAAAGTTATTGAATCCGAGGGAGTATCGGGAAAAAGTGGAATCCGTGCGAGTACCGGAAAACTGTCCTGACGAGTACCGAAAAATGGAAGAATCGGTGTGAGTACCGGAAAATTATTGAATCCGGGCGAGTACCGGGAAAAAGTGGAATATGTGCGAGTACCGGAAAACTTTCCTGACGAGTATCGAAAAATGATATAATCGGTGCGAGTAACGAAAAGTTATTGAATCCGGGGGAGTATCGGGAAAAAAGTGGAATCCGTGCGAGTATCGAAAAACTGTCCTGACGAGTACCGAAAAATGGTAGAATCGGTGTGAGTACCGCAAAATTATTGAACCCGGGCGAGTACCGGGAAAAAGTGGAATCCGTGCGAGTACCGGAAAACTGTCCTGACGAGTACCGAAAAATGGTAGAATAGGTGTGAGTACCGGAAAATTATTGAATCCGGGGGAGTATCGGGAAAAAGTGGAATCCGTGCGAGTACCGGAAAACTGTCTAGACGAGTACCGAAAAATGGTAGAATCGGTGTGAGTACCGAAAAATTATTGAATCCGGGCGAGTACCGGGAAAAAGTGGAATATGTGCGAGTACCGGAAAACTGTCCTGACGAGTATCGAAAAATGATATAATCGGTGCGAGTACCGAAAAGTTATTGACTCCGGGGGAGTATCGGGAAAGAAGTGGAATCCGTGCGAGTATCGAAAAACTGTCTTGACGAGTACCGAAAAATGGTAGAATCGGTGTGAGTACCGGAAAATTATTGAATCCGGGCGAGTACCGGGAAAAAGTGGAATATGTGCGAGTACCGGAAAACTTTCCTGACGAGTATCGAAAAATGATATAATCGGTGCGAGTACCGAAAAGTTATTGAATCCGGGGGAGTATCGGGAAAAAAGTGGAATCCGTGCGAGTATCGAAAAACTGTCCTGACGAGTACCGAAAAATGGTAGAATCGGTGTGAGTACCGCAAAATTATTGAACCCGGGCGAGTACCGGGAAAAAGTGGAATCCGTGCGAGTATCGGAAAACTATCCTGACGAGTATCGAAAAATGATATAATCGGTGCCAGTACCGAAAAGTTATTGAATCCGAGGGAGTATCGGGAAAAAGTGGAATCCGTGCGAGTACCGGAAAACTGTCCTGACGAGTACCGAAAAATGGAAGAATCGGTGTGAGTACCGGAAAATTATTGAATCCGGGCGAGTACCGGGAAAAAGTGGAATATGTGCGAGTACCGGAAAACTTTCCTGACGAGTATCGAAAAATGATATAATCGGTGCGAGTAACGAAAAGTTATTGAATCCGGGGGAGTATCGGGAAAAAAGTGGAATCCGTGCGAGTATCGAAAAACTGTCCTGACGAGTACCGAAAAATGGTAGAATCGGTGTGAGTACCGCAAAATTATTGAACCCGGGCGAGTACCGGGAAAAAGTGGAATCCGTGCGAGTACCGGAAAACTGTCCTGACGAGTACCGAAAAATGGTAGAATAGGTGTGAGTACCGGAAAATTATTGAATCCGGGGGAGTATCGGGAAAAAGTGGAATCCGTGCGAGTACCGGAAAACTGTCTAGACGAGTACCGAAAAATGGTAGAATCGGTGTGAGTACCGAAAAATTATTGAATCCGGGCGAGTACCGGGAAAAAGTGGAATATGTGCGAGTACCGGAAAACTGTCCTGACGAGTATCGAAAAATGATATAATCGGTGCGAGTACCGAAAAGTTATTGAATCCGGGGGAGTATCGGGAAAAAAGTGGAATCCGTGCGAGTACCGAAAAACTGTCCTGACGAGTACGGAAAAATGATATAATCGGTGTGAGTACCGAAAAGTTATTGAATCCGGGAGAGTATCGGGAAAAAGTGGAATCCGTGCGAGTATCGGAAAACTATCCTGACGAGTATCGAAAAATGATATAATCGGTGCCAGTACCGAAAAGTTATTGAATCCGGGGGAGTATCGGGAAAAAGTGGAATCCGTGCGAGTACCGGAAAACTGTCCTGACGAGTACCGAAAAATGGAAGAATCGGTGTGAGTACCGGAAAATTATTGAATCCGGGCGAGTACCGGGAAAAAGTGGAATATGTGCGAGTACCGGAAAACTTTCCTGACGAGTATCGAAAAATGATATAATCGGTGCGAGTAACGAAAAGTTATTGAATCCGGGGGAGTATCGGGAAAAAAGTGGAATCCGTGCGAGTATCGAAAAACTGTCCTGACGAGTACCGAAAAATGGTAGAATCGGTGTGAGTACCGCAAAATTATTGAACCCGGGCGAGTACCGGGAAAAAGTGGAATCCGTGCGAGTACCGGAAAACTGTCCTGACGAGTACCGAAAAATGGTAGAATAGGTGTGAGTACCGGAAAATTATTGAATCCGGGGGAGTATCGGGAAAAAGTGGAATCCGTGCGAGTACCGGAAAACTGTCCTGACGAGTACCGAAAAATGGAAGAATCGGTGTGAGTACCGGAAAATTATTGAATCCGGGCGAGTACCGGGAAAAAGTGGAATATGTGCGAGTACCGGAAAACTTTCCTGACGAGTATCGAAAAATGATATAATCGGTGCGAGTACCGAAAAGTTATTGAATCCGGGGGAGTATCGGGAAAAAAGTGGAATCCGTGCGAGTATCGAAAAACTGTCCTGACGAGTACCGAAAAATGGTAGAATCGGTGTGAGTACCGCAAAATTATTGAACCCGGGCGAGTACCGGGAAAAAGTGGAATCCGTGCGAGTACCGGAAAACTGTCCTGACGAGTACCGAAAAATGGTAGAATAGGTGTGAGTACCGGAAAATTATTGAATCCGGGGGAGTATCGGGAAAAAGTGGAATCCGTGCGAGTACCGAAAAACTGTCCAGACGAGTACCGAAAAATGGTAGAATCGGTGTGAGTACCGAAAAATTATTGAATCCGGGCGAGTACCGGGAAAAAGTGGAGTATTTGCGAGTACCGAAAAACTGTCCTGACGAGTATCGAAAAATGATATAATCGGTGCGAGTACCGAAATGTTATTGAATCCGGGGGAGTATCGGGAAAAAAGTGGAATCCGTGCGAGTATCGAAAAACTGTCCTGACGAGTACCGAAAAATGGTAGAATCGGTGTGAGTACCGCAAAATTATTGAACCCGGGCGAGTACCGGGAAAAAGTGGAATCCGTGCGAGTACCGGAAAACTGTCCTGACGAGTACCGAAAAATGGTAGAATAGGTGTGAGTACCGGAAAATTATTGAATCCGGGGGAGTATCGGGAAAAAGTGGAATCCGTGCGAGTACCGAAAAACTGTCCAGACGAGTACCGAAAAATGGTAGAATCGGTGTGAGTACCGAAAAATTATTGAATCCGGGCGAGTACCGGGAAAAAGTGGAGTATTTGCGAGTACCGAAAAACTGTCCTGACGAGTATCGAAAAATGATATAATCGGTGCGAGTACCGAAATGTTATTGAATCCGGGGGAGTATCGGGAAAGAAGTGGAATCCGTGCGAGTATCGAAAAACTGTCTTGACGAGTACCGAAAAATGGTAGAATCGGTGTGAGTACCGGAAAATTATTGAATCCGGGCGAGTACCGGGAAAAAGTGGAATCCGTGCGAGTACCGAAAAACTGTCCTGACGAGTACCGAAAAATGGTAGAATCGGTGTGAGTACCGGAAAATTATTGAATCCGGGCGAGTACCGGGAAAAAGTGGAATATGTGCGAGTACCGGAAAACTTTCCTGACGAGTATCGAAAAATGATATAATCGGTGCGAGTACCGAAAATTTATTGAATCCGGGGGAGTATCGGGAAAAAGTGGAATCCGTGCGAGTACGGGAAAACTGTCCTGACGAGTACCGAAAAATGGTAGAATCGGTGTGAGTACCGCAAAATTATTGAACCCGGGCGAGTACCGGGAATAAGTGGAATCCGTGCGAGTACCGGAAAACTGTCCTGACGAGTACCGAAAAATGGTAGAATAGGTGTGAGTACCGGAAAATTATTGAATCCGGGGGAGTATCGGGAAAAAGTGGAATCCGTGCGAGTACCGGAAAACTGTCTAGACGAGTACCGAAAAATGGTAGAATCGGTGTGAGTACCGAAAAATTATTGAATCCGGGCGAGTACCGGGAAAAAGTGGAATATGTGCGAGTACCGGAAAACTGTCCTGACGAGTATCGAAAAATGATATAATCGGTGCGAGTACCGAAAAGTTATTGAATCCGGGGGAGTATCGGGAAAGAAGTGGAATCCGTGCGAGTATCGAAAAACTGTCTTGACGAGTACCGAAAAATGGTAGAATCGGTGTGAGTACCGGAAAATTATTGAATCCGGGCGAGTACCGGGAAAAAGTGGAATATGTGCGAGTACCGAAAAACTTTCCTGACGAGTATCGAAAAATGATATAATCGGTGCGAGTACCGAAAAGTTATTGAATCCGGGGGAGTATCGGGAAAAAAGTGGAATCCGTGCGAGTATCGAAAAACTGTCCTGACGAGTACCGAAAAATGGTAGAATCGGTGTGAGTACCGCAAAATTATTGAACCCGGGCGAGTACCGGGAAAAAGTGGAATCCGTGCGAGTATCGGAAAACTATCCTGACGAGTATCGAAAAATGATATAATCGGTGCCAGTACCGAAAAGTTATTGAATCCGGGGGAGTATCGGGAAAAAGTGGAATCCGTGCGAGTACCGGAAAACTGTCCTGACGAGTACCGAAAAATGGAAGAATCGGTGTGAGTACCGGAAAATTATTGAATCCGGGCGAGTACCGGGAAAAAGTGGAATATGTGCGAGTACCGGAAAACTTTCCTGACGAGTATCGAAAAATGATATAATCGGTGCGAGTAACGAAAAGTTATTGAATCCGGGGGAGTATCGGGAAAAAAGTGGAATCCGTGCGAGTATCGAAAAACTGTCCTGACGAGTACCGAAAAATGGTAGAATCGGTGTGAGTACCGCAAAATTATTGAACCCGGGCGAGTACCGGGAAAAAGTGGAATCCGTGCGAGTACCGGAAAACTGTCCTGACGAGTACCGAAAAATGGTAGAATAGGTGTGAGTACCGGAAAATTATTGAATCCGGGGGAGTATCGGGAAAAAGTGGAATCCGTGCGAGTACCGAAAAACTGTCCAGACGAGTACCGAAAAATGGTAGAATCGGTGTGAGTACCGGAAAATTATTGAATCCGGGCGAGTACCGGGAAAAAGTGGAATATGTGCGAGTACCGGAAAACTTTCCTGACGAGTATCGAAAAATGATATAATCGGTGCGAGTACCGAAAAGTTATTGAATCCGGGGGAGTATCGGGAAAGAAGTGGAATCCGTGCGAGTATCGAAAAACTGTCCTGACGAGTACCGAAAAATGGTAGAATCGGTGTGAGTACCGGAAAATTATTGAATCCGGGCGAGTACCGGGAAAAAGTGGAATATGTGCGAGTACCGGAAAACTTTCCTGACGAGTATCGAAAAATGATATAATCGGTGCGAGTACCGAAAAGTTATTGAATCCGGGGGAGTATCGGGAAAAAGTGGAATCCGTGCGAGTACGGGAAAACTGTCCTGACGAGTACCGAAAAATGGTAGAATCGGTGTGAGTACCGCAAAATTATTGAACCCGGGCGAGTACCGGGAATAAGTGGAATCCGTGCGAGTACCGGAAAACTGTCCTGACGAGTACCGAAAAATGGTAGAATAGGTGTGAGTACCGGAAAATTATTGAATCCGGGGGAGTATCGGGAAAAAGAGGAATCCGTGCGAGTACCGGAAAACTGTCTAGACGAGTACCGAAAAATGGTAGAATCGGTGTGAGTACCGAAAAATTATTGAATCCGGGCGAGTACCGGGAAAAAGTGGAATATGTGCGAGTACCGGAAAACTGTCCTGACGAGTATCGAAAAATGATATAATCGGTGCGAGTACCGAAAAGTTATTGAATCCGGGGGAGTATCGGGAAAGAAGTGGAATCCGTGCGAGTATCGAAAAACTGTCCTGACGAGTACCGAAAAATGGTAGAATCGGTGTGAGTACCGCAAAATTATTGAACCCGGGCGAGTACCGGGAAAAAGTGGAATCCGTGCGAGTATCGGAAAACTATCCTGACGAGTATCGAAAAATGATATAATCGGTGCCAGTACCGAAAAGTTATTGAATCCGAGGGAGTATCGGGAAAAAGTGGAATCCGTGCGAGTACCGGAAAACTGTCCTGACGAGTACCGAAAAATGGAAGAATCGGTGTGAGTACCGGAAAATTATTGAATCCGGGCGAGTACCGGGAAAAAGTGGAATATGTGCGAGTACCGGAAAACTTTCCTGACGAGTATCGAAAAATGATATAATCGGTGCGAGTAACGAAAAGTTATTGAATCCGGGGGAGTATCGGGAAAAAAGTGGAATCCGTGCGAGTATCGAAAAACTGTCCTGACGAGTACCGAAAAATGGTAGAATCGGTGTGAGTACCGCAAAATTATTGAACCCGGGCGAGTACCGGGAAAAAGTGGAATCCGTGCGAGTACCGGAAAACTGTCCTGACGAGTACCGAAAAATGGTAGAATAGGTGTGAGTACCGGAAAATTATTGAATCCGGGGGAGTATCGGGAAAAAGTGGAATCCGTGCGAGTACCGGAAAACTGTCTAGACGAGTACCGAAAAAAGGTAGAATCGGTGTGAGTACCGAAAAATTATTGAATCCGGGCGAGTACCGGGAAAAAGTGGAATATGTGCGAGTACCGGAAAACTGTCCTGACGAGTATCGAAAAATGATATAATCGGTGCGAGTACCGAAAAGTTATTGAATCCGGGGGAGTATCGGGAAAAAAGTGGAATCCGTGCGAGTACCGAAAAACTGTCCTGACGAGTACGGAAAAATGATATAATCGGTGTGAGTACCGAAAAGTTATTGAATCCGGGAGAGTATCGGGAAAAAGTGGAATCCGTGCGAGTATCGGAAAACTATCCTGACGAGTATCGAAAAATGATATAATCGGTGCCAGTACCGAAAAGTTATTGAATCCGGGGGAGTATCGGGAAAAAGTGGAATCCGTGCGAGTACCGGAAAACTGTCCTGACGAGTACCGAAAAATGGAAGAATCGGTGTGAGTACCGGAAAATTATTGAATCCGGGCGAGTACCGGGAAAAAGTGGAATATGTGCGAGTACCGGAAAACTTTCCTGACGAGTATCGAAAAATGATATAATCGGTGCGAGTAACGAAAAGTTATTGAATCCGGGGGAGTATCGGGAAAAAAGTGGAATCCGTGCGAGTATCGAAAAACTGTCCTGACGAGTACCGAAAAATGGTAGAATCGGTGTGAGTACCGCAAAATTATTGAACCCGGGCGAGTACCGGGAAAAAGTGGAATCCGTGCGAGTACCGGAAAACTGTCCTGACGAGTACCGAAAAATGGTAGAATAGGTGTGAGTACCGGAAAATTATTGAATCCGGGGGAGTATCGGGAAAAAGTGGAATCCGTGCGAGTACCGAAAAACTGTCCAGACGAGTACCGAAAAATGGTAGAATCGGTGTGAGTACCGGAAAATTATTGAATCCGGGCGAGTACCGGGAAAAAGTGGAATATGTGCGAGTACCGGAAAACTTTCCTGACGAGTATCGAAAAATGATATAATCGGTGCGAGTACCGAAAAGTTATTGAATCCGGGGGAGTATCGGGAAAAAAGTGGAATCCGTGCGAGTATCGAAAAACTGTCCTGACGAGTACCGAAAAATGGTAGAATCGGTGTGAGTACCGCAAAATTATTGAACCCGGGCGAGTACCGGGAAAAAGTGGAATCCGTGCGAGTACCGGAAAACTGTCCTGACGAGTACCGAAAAATGGTAGAATAGGTGTGAGTACCGGAAAATTATTGAATCCGGGGGAGTATCGGGAAAAAGTGGAATCCGTGCGAGTACCGAAAAACTGTCCAGACGAGTACCGAAAAATGGTAGAATCGGTGTGAGTACCGAAAAATTATTGAATCCGGGCGAGTACCGGGAAAAAGTGGAGTATTTGCGAGTACCGAAAAACTGTCCTGACGAGTATCGAAAAATGATATAATCGGTGCGAGTACCGAAATGTTATTGAATCCGGGGGAGTATCGGGAAAAAAGTGGAATCCGTGCGAGTATCGAAAAACTGTCCTGACGAGTACCGAAAAATGGTAGAATCGGTGTGAGTACCGCAAAATTATTGAACCCGGGCGAGTACCGGGAAAAAGTGGAATCCGTGCGAGTATCGGAAAACTATCCTGACGAGTATCGAAAAATGATATAATCGGTGCCAGTACCGAAAAGTTATTGAATCCGGGGGAGTATCGGGAAAAAGTGGAATCCGTGCGAGTACCGGAAAACTGTCCTGACGAGTACCGAAAAATGGAAGAATCGGTGTGAGTACCGGAAAATTATTGAATCCGGGCGAGTACCAGGAAAAAGTGGAATATGTGCGAGTACCGGAAAACTTTCCTGACGAGTATCGAAAAATGATATAATCGGTGCGAGTAACGAAAAGTTATTGAATCCGGGGGAGTATCGGGAAAAAAGTGGAATCCGTGCGAGTATCGAAAAACTGTCCTGACGAGTACCGAAAAATGGTAGAATCGGTGTGAGTACCGCAAAATTATTGAACCCGGGCGAGTACCGGGAAAAAGTGGAATCCGTGCGAGTACCGGAAAACTGTCCTGACGAGTACCGAAAAATGGTAGAATCGGTGTGAGTACCGGAAAATTATTGAATCCGGGCGAGTACCGGGAAAAAGTGGAATATGTGCGAGTACCGGAAAACTTTCCTGACGAGTATCGAAAAATGATATAATCGGTGCGAGTACCGAAAAGTTATTGAATCCGGGGGAGTATCGGGAAAAAGTGGAATCCGTGCGAGTACGGGAAAACTGTCCTGACGAGTACCGAAAAATGGTAGAATCGGTGTGAGTACCGCAAAATTATTGAACCCGGGCGAGTACCGGGAATAAGTGGAATCCGTGCGAGTACCGGAAAACTGTCCTGACGAGTACCGAAAAATGGTAGAATAGGTGTGAGTACCGGAAAATTATTGAATCCGGGGGAGTATCGGGAAAAAGTGGAATCCGTGCGAGTACCGAAAAACTGTCCAGACGAGTACCGAAAAATGGTAGAATCGGTGTGAGTACCGAAAAATTATTGAATCCGGGCGAGTACCGGGAAAAAGTGGAGTATTTGCGAGTACCGAAAAACTGTCCTGACGAGTATCGAAAAATGATATAATCGGTGCGAGTACCGAAATGTTATTGAATCCGGGGGAGTATCGGGAAAAAAGTGGAATCCGTGCGAGTATCGAAAAACTGTCCTGACGAGTACCGAAAAATGGTAGAATCGGTGTGAGTACCGCAAAATTATTGAACCCGGGCGAGTACCGGGAAAAAGTGGAATCCGTGCGAGTACCGGAAAACTGTCCTGACGAGTACCGAAAAATGGTAGAATAGGTGTGAGTACCGGAAAATTATTGAATCCGGGGGAGTATCGGGAAAAAGTGGAATCCGTGCGAGTACCGAAAAACTGTCCAGACGAGTACCGAAAAATGGTAGAATCGGTGTGAGTACCGAAAAATTATTGAATCCGGGCGAGTACCGGGAAAAAGTGGAGTATTTGCGAGTACCGAAAAACTGTCCTGACGAGTATCGAAAAATGATATAATCGGTGCGAGTACCGAAATGTTATTGAATCCGGGGGAGTATCGGGAAAGAAGTGGAATCCGTGCGAGTATCGAAAAACTGTCTTGACGAGTACCGAAAAATGGTAGAATCGGTGTGAGTACCGGAAAATTATTGAATCCGGGCGAGTACCGGGAAAAAGTGGAATCCGTGCGAGTACCGAAAAACTGTCCTGACGAGTACCGAAAAATGGTAGAATCGGTGTGAGTACCGGAAAATTATTGAATCCGGGCGAGTACCGGGAAAAAGTGGAATATGTGCGAGTACCGGAAAACTTTCCTGACGAGTATCGAAAAATGATATAATCGGTGCGAGTACCGAAAAGTTATTGAATCCGGGGGAGTATCGGGAAAAAGTGGAATCCGTGCGAGTACGGGAAAACTGTCCTGACGAGTACCGAAAAATGGTAGAATCGGTGTGAGTACCGCAAAATTATTGAACCCGGGCGAGTACCGGGAATAAGTGGAATCCGTGCGAGTACCGGAAAACTGTCCTGACGAGTACCGAAAAATGGTAGAATAGGTGTGAGTACCGGAAAATTATTGAATCCGGGGGAGTATCGGGAAAAAGTGGAATCCGTGCGAGTATCGAAAAACTGTCTTGACGAGTACCGAAAAATGGTAGAATCGGTGTGAGTACCGGAAAATTATTGAATCCGGGCGAGTACCGGGAAAAAGTGGAATATGTGCGAGTACCGAAAAACTTTCCTGACGAGTATCGAAAAATGATATAATCGGTGCGAGTACCGAAAAGTTATTGAATCCGGGGGAGTATCGGGAAAAAAGTGGAATCCGTGCGAGTATCGAAAAACTGTCCTGACGAGTACCGAAAAATGGTAGAATCGGTGTGAGTACCGCAAAATTATTGAACCCGGGCGAGTACCGGGAAAAAGTGGAATCCGTGCGAGTATCGGAAAACTATCCTGACGAGTATCGAAAAATGATATAATCGGTGCCAGTACCGAAAAGTTATTGAATCCGGGGGAGTATCGGGAAAAAGTGGAATCCGTGCGAGTACCGGAAAACTGTCCTGACGAGTACCGAAAAATGGAAGAATCGGTGTGAGTACCGGAAAATTATTGAATCCGGGCGAGTACCAGGAAAAAGTGGAATATGTGCGAGTACCGGAAAACTTTCCTGACGAGTATCGAAAAATGATATAATCGGTGCGAGTAACGAAAAGTTATTGAATCCGGGGGAGTATCGGGAAAAAAGTGGAATCCGTGCGAGTATCGAAAAACTGTCCTGACGAGTACCGAAAAATGGTAGAATCGGTGTGAGTACCGCAAAATTATTGAACCCGGGCGAGTACCGGGAAAAAGTGGAATCCGTGCGAGTACCGGAAAACTGTCCTGACGAGTACCGAAAAATGGTAGAATAGGTGTGAGTACCGGAAAATTATTGAATCCGGGGGAGTATCGGGAAAAAGTGGAATCCGTGCGAGTACCGAAAAACTGTCCAGACGAGTACCGAAAAATGGTAGAATCGGTGTGAGTACCGGAAAATTATTGAATCCGGGCGAGTACCGGGAAAAAGTGGAATATGTGCGAGTACCGGAAAACTTTCCTGACGAGTATCGAAAAATGATATAATCGGTGCGAGTACCGAAAAGTTATTGAATCCGGGGGAGTATCGGGAAAGAAGTGGAATCCGTGCGAGTATCGAAAAACTGTCCTGACGAGTACCGAAAAATGGTAGAATCGGTGTGAGTACCGGAAAATTATTGAATCCGGGCGAGTACCGGGAAAAAGTGGAATATGTGCGAGTACCGGAAAACTTTCCTGACGAGTATCGAAAAATGATATAATCGGTGCGAGTACCGAAAAGTTATTGAATCCGGGGGAGTATCGGGAAAAAGTGGAATCCGTGCGAGTACGGGAAAACTGTCCTGACGAGTACCGAAAAATGGTAGAATCGGTGTGAGTACCGCAAAATTATTGAACCCGGGCGAGTACCGGGAATAAGTGGAATCCGTGCGAGTACCGGAAAACTGTCCTGACGAGTACCGAAAAATGGTAGAATAGGTGTGAGTACCGGAAAATTATTGAATCCGGGGGAGTATCGGGAAAAAGAGGAATCCGTGCGAGTACCGGAAAACTGTCTAGACGAGTACCGAAAAATGGTAGAATCGGTGTGAGTACCGAAAAATTATTGAATCCGGGCGAGTACCGGGAAAAAGTGGAATATGTGCGAGTACCGGAAAACTGTCCTGACGAGTATCGAAAAATGATATAATCGGTGCGAGTACCGAAAAGTTATTGAATCCGGGGGAGTATCGGGAAAGAAGTGGAATCCGTGCGAGTATCGAAAAACTGTCTTGACGAGTACCGAAAAATGGTAGAATCGGTGTGAGTACCGGAAAATTATTGAATCCGGGCGAGTACCGGGAAAAAGTGGAATCCGTGCGAGTACCGAAAAACTGTCCTGACGAGTACCGAAAAATGGTAGAATCGGTGTGAGTACCGGAAAATTATTGAATCCGGGCGAGTACCGGGAAAAAGTGGAATATGTGCGAGTACCGGAAAACTTTCCTGACGAGTATCGAAAAATGATATAATCGGTGCGAGTACCGAAAAGTTATTGAATCCGGGGGAGTATCGGGAAAAAGTGGAATCCGTGCGAGTACGGGAAAACTGTCCTGACGAGTACCGAAAAATGGTAGAATCGGTGTGAGTACCGCAAAATTATTCAACCCGGGCGAGTACCGGGAATAAGTGGAATCCGTGCGAGTACCGGAAAACTGTCCTGACGAGTATCGAAAAATGATATAATCGGTGCGAGTAACGAAAAGTTATTGAATCCGGGGGAGTATCGGGAAAAAAGTGGAATCCGTGCGAGTATCGAAAAACTGTCCTGACGAGTACCGAAAAATGGTAGAATCGGTGTGAGTACCGCAAAATTATTGAACCCGGGCGAGTACCGGGAAAAAGTGGAATCCGTGCGAGTACCGGAAAACTGTCCTGACGAGTACCGAAAAATGGTAGAATAGGTGTGAGTACCGGAAAATTATTGAATCCGGGGGAGTATCGGGAAAAAGTGGAATCCGTGCGAGTACCGAAAAACTGTCCAGACGAGTACCGAAAAATGGTAGAATCGGTGTGAGTACCGGAAAATTATTGAATCCGGGCGAGTACCGGGAAAAAGTGGAATATGTGCGAGTACCGGAAAACTTTCCTGACGAGTATCGAAAAATGATATAATCGGTGCGAGTACCGAAAAGTTATTGAATCCGGGGGAGTATCGGGAAAGAAGTGGAATCCGTGCGAGTATCGAAAAACTGTCCTGACGAGTACCGAAAAATGGTAGAATCGGTGTGAGTACCGGAAAATTATTGTATCCGGGCGAGTACCGGGAAAAAGTGGAATATGTGCGAGTACCGGAAAACTTTCCTGACGAGTATCGAAAAATGATATAATCGGTGCGAGTACCGAAAAGTTATTGAATCCGGGGGAGTATCGGGAAAAAGTGGAATCCGTGCGAGTACGGGAAAACTGTCCTGACGAGTACCGAAAAATGGTAGAATCGGTGTGAGTACCGCAAAATTATTGAACCCGGGCGAGTACCGGGAATAAGTGGAATCCGTGCGAGTACCGGAAAACTGTCCTGACGAGTACCGAAAAATGGTAGAATAGGTGTGAGTACCGGAAAATTATTGAATCCGGGGGAGTATCGGGAAAAAGTGGAATCCGTGCGAGTACCGGAAAACTGTCTAGACGAGTACCGAAAAATGGTAGAATCGGTGTGAGTACCGAAAAATTATTGAATCCGGGCGAGTACCGGGAAAAAGTGGAATATGTGCGAGTACCGGAAAACTGTCCTGACGAGTATCGAAAAATGATATAATCGGTGCGAGTACCGAAAAGTTATTGAATCCGGGGGAGTATCGGGAAAGAAGTGGAATCCGTGCGAGTATCGAAAAACTGTCTTGACGAGTACCGAAAAATGGTAGAATCGGTGTGAGTACCGGAAAATTAGTGAATCCGGGCGAGTACCGGGAAAAAGTGGAATATGTGCGAGTACCGGAAAACTTTCCTGACGAGTATCGAAAAATGATATAATCGGTGCGAGTACCGAAAAGTTATTGAATCCGGGGGAGTATCGGGAAAAAGTGGAATCCGTGCGAGTACGGGAAAACTGTCCTGACGAGTACCGAAAAATGGTAGAATTGGTGTGAGTACCGCAAAATTATTGAACCCGGGCGAGTACCGGGAATAAGTGGAATCCGTGCGAGTACCGGAAAACTGTCCTGACGAGTACCGAAAAATGGTAGAATAGGTGTGAGTACCGGAAAATTATTGAATCCGGGGGAGTATCGGGAAAAAGTGGAATCCGTGCGAGTACCGGAAAACTGTCTAGACGAGTACCGAAAAATGGTAGAATCGGTGTGAGTACCGAAAAATTATTGAATCCGGGCGAGTACCGGGAAAAAGTGGAATATGTGCGAGTCCCGGAAAACTGTCCTGACGAGTATCGAAAAATGATATAATCGGTGCGAGTACCGAAAAGTTATTGAATCCGGGGGAGTATCGGGAAAGAAGTGGAATCCGTGCGAGTATCGAAAAACTGTCTTGACGAGTACCGAAAAATGGTAGAATCGGTGTGAGTACCGGAAAATTATTGAATCCGGGCGAGTACCGGGAAAAAGTGGAATATGTGCGAGTACCGGAAAACTTTCCTGACGAGTATCGAAAAATGATATAATCGGTGCGAGTAACGAAAAGTTATTGAATCCGGGGGAGTATCGGGAAAAAAGTGGAATCCGTGCGAGTATCGAAAAACTGTCCTGACGAGTACCGAAAAATGGTAGAATCGGTGTGAGTACCGCAAAATTATTGAACCCGGGCGAGTACCGGGAAAAAGTGGAATCCGTGCGAGTACCGGAAAACTGTCCTGACGAGTACCGAAAAATGGTAGAATCGGTGTCAGTACCGCAAAATTATTGAATCCGGGGGAGTATCGGGAAAAAGTGGAATCCGTGCGAGTACCGGAAAACTGTCCAGACGAGTACCGAAAAATGGTAGAATCGGTGTGAGTACCGAAAAATTATTGAATCCGGGCGAGTACCGGGGAAAAGTGGAATATGTGCGAGTACCGGAAAACTGTCCTGACGAGTATCGAAAAATGATATAATCGGTGCGAGTACCGAAAAGTTATTGAATCCGGGGGAGTATCGGGAAAAAAGTGGAATCCGTGCGAGTACCGAAAAACTGTCCTGACGAGTACCGAAAAATGGTAGAATCGGTGTGAGTACCGCAAAATTATTGAACCCGGGCGAGTACCGGGAAAAAGTGGAATCCGTGCGAGTACCGGAAAACTGTCCTGACGAGTACCGAAAAATGGTAGAATCGGTGTCAGTACCGCAAAATTATTGAATCCGGGGGAGTATCGGGAAAAAGTGGAATCCGTGCGAGTACCGGAAAACTGTCCAGACGAGTACCGAAAAATGGTAGAATCGGTGTGAGTACCGAAAAATTATTGAATCCGGGCGAGTACCGGGGAAAAGTGGAATATGTGCGAGTACCGGAAAACTGTCCTGACGAGTATCGAAAAATGATATAATCGGTGCGAGTACCGAAAAGTTATTGAATCCGGGGGAGTATCGGGAAAAAAGTGGAATCCGTGCGAGTACCGAAAAACTGTCCTGACGAGTACCGAAAAATGGTAGAATCGGTGTGAGTACCGCAAAATTATTGAACCCGGGCGAGTACCGGGAAAAAGTGGAATCCGTGCGAGTACCGGAAAACTGTCCTGACGAGTACCGAAAAATGGTAGAATCGGTGTCAGTACCGCAAAATTATTGAATCCGGGGGAGTATCGGGAAAAAGTGGAATCCGTGCGAGTACCGGAAAACTGTCCAGACGAGTACCGAAAAATGGTAGAATCGGTGTGAGTACCGAAAAATTATTGAATCCGGGCGAGTACCGGGGAAAAGTGGAATATGTGCGAGTACCGGAAAACTGTCCTGACGAGTATCGAAAAATGATATAATCGGTGCGAGTACCGAAAAGTTATTCAATCCGGGGGAGTATCGGGAAAAAAGTGGAATCCGTGCGAGTACCGAAAAACTGTCCTGACGAGTACCGAAAAATGGTAGAATCGGTGTGAGTACCGCAAAATTATTGAACCCGGGCGAGTACCGGGAAAAAGTGGAATCCGTGCGAGTACCGGAAAACTGTCCTGACGAGTACCGAAAAATGGTAGAATCGGTGTCAGTACCGCAAAATTATTGAATCCGGGGGAGTATCGGGAAAAAGTGGAATCCGTGCGAGTACCGGAAAACTGTCCAGACGAGTACCGAAAAATGGTAGAATCGGTGTGAGTACCGAAAAATTATTGAATCCGGGCGAGTACCGGGGAAAAGTGGAATATGTGCGAGTACCGGAAAACTGTCCTGACGAGTATCGAAAAATGATATAATCGGTGCGAGTACCGAAAAGTTATTGAATCCGGGGGAGTATCGGGAAAAAAGTGGAATCCGTGCGAGTACCGAAAAACTGTCCTGACGAGTACCGAAAAATGGTAGAATCGGTGTGAGTACCGCAAAATTATTGAACCCGGGCGAGTACCGGGAAAAAGTGGAATCCGTGCGAGTACCGGAAAACTGTCCTGACGAGTACCGAAAAATGGTAGAATAGGTGTGAGTACCGGAAAATTATTGAATCCGGGGGAGTATCGGGAAAAAGTGGAATCCGTGCGAGTACCGAAAAACTGTCCAGACGAGTACCGAAAAATGGTAGAATCGGTGTGAGTACCGAAAAATTATTGAATCCGGGCGAGTACCGGGAAAAAGTGGAGTATTTGCGAGTACCGAAAAACTGTCCTGACGAGTATCGAAAAATGATATAATCGGTGCGAGTACCGAAATGTTATTGAATCCGGGGGAGTATCGGGAAAGAAGTGGAATCCGTGCGAGTATCGAAAAACTGTCTTGACGAGTACCGAAAAATGGTAGAATCGGTGTGAGTACCGGAAAATTATTGAATCCGGGCGAGTACCGGGAAAAAGTGGAATCCGTGCGAGTACCGAAAAACTGTCCTGACGAGTACCGAAAAATGGTAGAATCGGTGTGAGTACCGGAAAATTATTGAATCCGGGCGAGTACCGGGAAAAAGTGGAATATGTGCGAGTACCGGAAAACTTTCCTGACGAGTATCGAAAAATGATATAATCGGTGCGAGTACCGAAAAGTTATTGAATCCGGGGGAGTATCGGGAAAAAGTGGAATCCGTGCGAGTACGGGAAAACTGTCCTGACGAGTACCGAAAAATGGTAGAATCGGTGTGAGTACCGCAAAATTATTGAACCCGGGCGAGTACCGGGAATAAGTGGAATCCGTGCGAGTACCGGAAAACTGTCCTGACGAGTACCGAAAAATGGTAGAATAGGTGTGAGTACCGGAAAATTATTGAATCCGGGGGAGTATCGGGAAAAAGTGGAATCCGTGCGAGTATCGAAAAACTGTCTTGACGAGTACCGAAAAATGGTAGAATCGGTGTGAGTACCGGAAAATTATTGAATCCGGGCGAGTACCGGGAAAAAGTGGAATATGTGCGAGTACCGAAAAACTTTCCTGACGAGTATCGAAAAATGATATAATCGGTGCGAGTACCGAAAAGTTATTGAATCCGGGGGAGTATCGGGAAAAAAGTGGAATCCGTGCGAGTATCGAAAAACTGTCCTGACGAGTACCGAAAAATGGTAGAATCGGTGTGAGTACCGCAAAATTATTGAACCCGGGCGAGTACCGGGAAAAAGTGGAATCCGTGCGAGTATCGGAAAACTATCCTGACGAGTATCGAAAAATGATATAATCGGTGCCAGTACCGAAAAGTTATTGAATCCGGGGGAGTATCGGGAAAAAGTGGAATCCGTGCGAGTACCGGAAAACTGTCCTGACGAGTACCGAAAAATGGAAGAATCGGTGTGAGTACCGGAAAATTATTGAATCCGGGCGAGTACCAGGAAAAAGTGGAATATGTGCGAGTACCGGAAAACTTTCCTGACGAGTATCGAAAAATGATATAATCGGTGCGAGTAACGAAAAGTTATTGAATCCGGGGGAGTATCGGGAAAAAAGTGGAATCCGTGCGAGTATCGAAAAACTGTCCTGACGAGTACCGAAAAATGGTAGAATCGGTGTGAGTACCGCAAAATTATTGAACCCGGGCGAGTACCGGGAAAAAGTGGAATCCGTGCGAGTACCGGAAAACTGTCCTGACGAGTACCGAAAAATGGTAGAATCGGTGTCAGTACCGCAAAATTATTGAATCCGGGGGAGTATCGGGAAAAAGTGGAATCCGTGCGAGTACCGGAAAACTGTCCAGACGAGTACCGAAAAATGGTAGAATCGGTGTGAGTACCGAAAAATTATTGAATCCGGGCGAGTACCGGGGAAAAGTGGAATATGTGCGAGTACCGGAAAACTGTCCTGACGAGTATCGAAAAATGATATAATCGGTGCGAGTACCGAAAAGTTATTGAATCCGGGGGAGTATCGGGAAAAAAGTGGAATCCGTGCGAGTACCGAAAAACTGTCCTGACGAGTACCGAAAAATGGTAGAATCGGTGTGAGTACCGCAAAATTATTGAACCCGGGCGAGTACCGGGAAAAAGTGGAATCCGTGCGAGTACCGGAAAACTGTCCTGACGAGTACCGAAAAATGGTAGAATCGGTGTCAGTACCGCAAAATTATTGAATCCGGGGGAGTATCGGGAAAAAGTGGAATCCGTGCGAGTACCGGAAAACTGTCCAGACGAGTACCGAAAAATGGTAGAATCGGTGTGAGTACCGAAAAATTATTGAATCCGGGCGAGTACCGGGGAAAAGTGGAATATGTGCGAGTACCGGAAAACTGTCCTGACGAGTATCGAAAAATGATATAATCGGTGCGAGTACCGAAAAGTTATTCAATCCGGGGGAGTATCGGGAAAAAAGTGGAATCCGTGCGAGTACCGAAAAACTGTCCTGACGAGTACCGAAAAATGGTAGAATCGGTGTGAGTACCGCAAAATTATTGAACCCGGGCGAGTACCGGGAAAAAGTGGAATCCGTGCGAGTACCGGAAAACTGTCCTGACGAGTACCGAAAAATGGTAGAATCGGTGTCAGTACCGCAAAATTATTGAATCCGGGGGAGTATCGGGAAAAAGTGGAATCCGTGCGAGTACCGGAAAACTGTCCAGACGAGTACCGAAAAATGGTAGAATCGGTGTGAGTACCGAAAAATTATTGAATCCGGGCGAGTACCGGGGAAAAGTGGAATATGTGCGAGTACCGGAAAACTGTCCTGACGAGTATCGAAAAATGATATAATCGGTGCGAGTACCGAAAAGTTATTGAATCCGGGGGAGTATCGGGAAAAAAGTGGAATCCGTGCGAGTACCGAAAAACTGTCCTGACGAGTACCGAAAAATGGTAGAATCGGTGTGAGTACCGCAAAATTATTGAACCCGGGCGAGTACCGGGAAAAAGTGGAATCCGTGCGAGTACCGGAAAACTGTCCTGACGAGTACCGAAAAATGGTAGAATCGGTGTCAGTACCGCAAAATTATTGAATCCGGGGGAGTATCGGGAAAAAGTGGAATCCGTGCGAGTACCGGAAAAATGTCCAGACGAGTACCGAAAAATGGTAGAATCGGTGTGAGTACCGAAAAATTATTGAATCCGGGCGAGTACCGGGGAAAAGTGGAATATGTGCGAGTACCGGAAAACTGTCCTGACGAGTATCGAAAAATGATATAATCGATGCGAGTACCGAAAAGTTATTGAATCCGGGGGAGTATCGGGAAAAAAGTGGAATCCGTGCGAGTACCGAAAAACTGTCCTGACGAGTACCGAAAAATGGTAGAATCGGTGTGAGTACCGCAAAATTATTGAACCCGGGCGAGTACCGGGAAAAAGTGGAATCCGTGCGAGTACCGGAAAACTGTCCTGACGAGTACCAAAAAATGGTAGAATCGGTGTGAGTACCGAAAAATTATTGAATCCGGGCGAGTACCGGGAAAAAGTGGAATATGTGCGAGTACCGGAAAACTGTCCTGACGAGTATCGAAAAATGATATAATCGGTGCGAGTACCGAAAAGTTATTGAATCCGGGGGAGTATCGGGAAAAAGTGGAATCCGTGCGAGTACCGGAAAACTGTCCTGACGAGTACCGAAAAATGGTAGAATCGGTGTGAGTACCGCAAAATTATTGAACCCGGGCGAGTACCGGGAAAAAGTGGAATCCGTGCGAGTACCGGAAAACTGTCCTGACGAGTACCGAAAAATGGTAGAATCGGTGTCAGTACCGCAAAATTATTGAATCCGGGGGAGTATCGGGAAAAAGTGGAATCCGTGCGAGTACCGGAAAACTGTCCAGACGAGTACCGAAAAATGGTAGAATCGGTGTGAGTACCGCAAAATTATTGAACCCGGGCGAGTACCGGGAAAAAGTGGAATCCGTGCGAGTACCGAAAAACTGTCCTGACGAGTACGGAAAAATGATATAATCGGTGTGAGTACCGAAAAGTTATTGAATCCGGTAGAGTATCGGGAAAAAGTGGAATCCGTGCGAGTATCGGAAAACTGTCCTGACGAGTATCGAAAAATGATATAATCGGTGCGAGTACCGAAAAGTTATTGAATCCGGGGGAGTATCGGGAAAAAAGTGGAATCCGTGCGAGTACCGAAAAACTGTCCTGACGAGTATGGAAAAATGATATAATCGGTGTGAGTACCGAAAAGTTATTGAATCCGGGAGAGTATCGGGAAAAAGTGGAATATGTGCGAGTACCGGAAAACTTTCCTGACGAGTATCGAAAAATGCTATAATCGGTGCGAGTACCGAAAAGTTATTGAATCCGGGGGAGTATCGGGAAAAAAGTGGAATCCGTGCGAGTATCGAAAAACTGTCCTGACGAGTACCGAAAAATGGTAGAATCGGTGTGAGTACCGCAAAATTATTGAACCCGGGCGAGTACCAGGAAAAAGTGGAATCCGTGCGAGTACCGGAAAACTGTCCTGACGAGTACCGAAAAATGGTAGAATCGGTGTGAGTACCGCAAAATTATTGAACCTGGGCGAGTACCGGGAAAAAGTGGAATCCGTGCGAGTACCGGAAAACTGTCCTGACGAGTACCGAAAAATGGTAGAATCGGTGTCAGTACCGCAAAATTATTGAATCCGGGGGAGTATCGGGAAAAAGTGGAATCCGTGCGAGTACCGGAAAACTGTCCAGACGAGTACCGAAAAATGGTAGAATCGGTGTGAGTACCGCAAAATTATTGAACCCGGGCGAGTACCGGGAAAAAGTGGAATCCGTGCGAGTACCGAAAAACTGTCCTGACGAGTACGGAAAAATGATATAATCGGTGTGAGTACCGAAAAGTTATTGAATCCGGTAGAGTATCGGGAAAAAGTGGAATCCGTGCGAGTATCGGAAAACTGTCCTGACGAGTATCGAAAAATGATATAATCGGTGCGAGTACCGAAAAGTTATTGAATCCGGGGGAGTATCGGGAAAAAAGTGGAATCCGTGCGAGTACCGAAAAACTGTCCTGACGAGTATGGAAAAATGATATAATCGGTGTGAGTACCGAAAAGTTATTGAATCCGGGAGAGTATCGGGAAAAAGTGGAATATGTGCGAGTACCGGAAAACTTTCCTGACGAGTATCGAAAAATGCTATAATCGGTGCGAGTACCGAAAAGTTATTGAATCCGGGGGAGTATCGGGAAAAAAGTGGAATCCGTGCGAGTATCGAAAAACTGTCCTGACGAGTACCGAAAAATGGTAGAATCGGTGTGAGTACCGCAAAATTATTGAACCCGGGCGAGTACCGGGAAAAAGTGGAATCCGTGCGAGTACCGGAAAACTGTCCTGACGAGTACCAAAAAATGGTAGAATCGGTGTGAGTACCGGAAAATTATTGAATCCGGGGGAGTATCGGGAAAAAGTGGAAACCGTGCGAGTACCGGAAAACTGTCCTGACGAGTACCGAAAAATGGAAGAATCGGTGTGAGTACCGCAAAATTATTGAACCCGGGCGAGTACCGGGAAAAAGTGGAATCCGTGCGAGTACCGGAAAACTGTCCAGACGAGTACCGAAAAATGGTAGAATCGGTGTGAGTACCGAAAAATTATTGAATCCGGGCGAGTACCGGGGAAAAGTGGAATATGTGCGAGTACCGGAAAACTGTCCTGACGAGTATCGAAAAATGATATAATCGGTGCGAGTACCGAAAAGTTATTGAATCCGGGGGAGTATCGGGAAAAAAGTGGAATCCGTGCGAGTACCGAAAAACTGTCCTGACGAGTACCGAAAAATGGTAGAATCGGTGTGAGTACCGCAAAATTATTGAACCCGGGCGAGTACCGGGAAAAAGTGGAATCCGTGCGAGTACCGGAAAACTGTCCAGACGAGTACGGAAAAATGATATAATCGGTGTGAGTACCGAAAATTTATTGAATCCGGTAGAGTATCGGGAAAAAGTGGAATCCGTGCGAGTATCGGAAAACTGTCCTGACGAGTATCGAAAAATGATATAATCGGTGCGAGTACCGAAAAGTTATTGAATCCGGGGGAGTATCGGGAAAAAAGTGGAATCCGTGCGAGTACCGAAAAACTGTCCTGACGAGTATGGAAAAATGATATAATCGGTGTGAGTACCGAAAAGTTATTGAATCCGGGAGAGTATCGGGAAAAAGTGGAATATGTGCGAGTACCGGAAAACTTTCCTGACGAGTATCGAAAAATGCTATAATCGGTGCGAGTACCGAAAAGTTATTGAATCCGGGGGAGTATCGGGAAAAAAGTGGAATCCGTGCGAGTATCGAAAAACTGTCCTGACGAGTACCGAAAAATGGTAGAATCGGTGTGAGTACCGCAAAATTATTGAACCCGGGCGAGTACCGGGAAAAAGTGGAATCCGTGCGAGTACCGGAAAACTGTCCAGACGAGTACGGAAAAATGATATAATCGGTGTGAGTACCGAAAATTTATTGAATCCGGTAGAGTATCGGGAAAAAGTGGAATCCGTGCGAGTATCGGAAAACTGTCCTGACGAGTATCGAAAAATGATATAATCGGTGCGAGTACCGAAAAGTTATTGAATCCGGGGGAGTATCGGGAAAAAAGTGGAATCCGTGCGAGTACCGAAAAACTGTCCTGACGAGTATGGAAAAATGATATAATCGGTGTGAGTACCGAAAAGTTATTGAATCCGGGAGAGTATCGGGAAAAAGTGGAATATGTGCGAGTACCGGAAAACTTTCCTGACGAGTATCGAAAAATGCTATAATCGGTGCGAGTACCGAAAAGTTATTGAATCCGGGGGAGTATCGGGAAAAAAGTGGAATCCGTGCGAGTATCGAAAAACTGTCCTGACGAGTACCGAAAAATGGTAGAATCGGTGTGAGTACCGCAAAATTATTGAACCCGGGCGAGTACCGGGAAAAAGTGGAATCCGTGCGAGTACCGGAAAACTTTCCTGACGAGTATCGAAAAATGCTATAATCGGTGTGAGTACCGAAAAAATATTGAACCCGGGCGAGTACCGGGAAAAAGTGGAATCCGTGCGAGTACCGGAAAACTGTCCTGACGAGTACCGAAAAATGGTAGAATCGGTGTGAGTACCGAAAAATTATTGAATCCGGGCGAGTACCGGGGAAAAGTGGAATATGTGCGAGTACCGGAAAACTGTCCTGACGAGTATCGAAAAATGATATAATCGGTGCGAGTACCGAAAAGTTATTGAATCCGGGGGAGTATCGGGAAAAAAGTGGAATCCGTGCGAGTACCGAAAAACTGTCCTGACGAGTACCGAAAAATGGTAGAATCGGTGTGAGTACCGCAAAATTATTGAACCCGGGCTAGTACCGGGAAAAAGTGGAATCCGTGCGAGTACCGGAAAACTGTCCTGACGAGTACCGAAAAATGGTAGAATCGGTGTGAGTACCGAAAAATTATTGAATCCGGGCGAGTACCGGGAAAAAGTGGAATATGTGCGAGTACCGGAAAACTGTCCTGACGAGTATCGAAAAATGATATAATCGGTGCGAGTACCGAAAAGTTATTGAATCCGGGGGAGTATCGGGAAAAAAGTGGAATCCGTGCGAGTACCGGAAAACTGTCCTGACGAGTACCGAAAAATGGTAGAATCGGTGTGAGTACCGCAAAATTATTGAACCCGGGCGAGTACCGGGAAAAAGTGGAATCCGTGCGAGTACCGGAAAACTGTCCTGACGAGTACCGAAAAATGGTAGAATCGGTTTGAGTACCGAAAAATTATTGAATCCGGGCGAGTACCGGGAAAAAGTGGAATATGTGCGAGTACCGGAAAACTGTCCTGACGAGTATCGAAAAATGATATAATCGGTGAGAGTACCGAAAAGTTATTGAATCCGGGGGAGTATCGGGAAAAAAGTGGAATCCGTGCGAGTACCGAAAAACTGTCCTGACGAGTACGGAAAAATGATATAATCGGTGTGAGTACCGAAAAGTTATTGAATCCGGGAGAGTATCGGGAAAAAGTGGAATATGTGCGAGTACCGGAAAACTTTCCTGACGAGTATCGAAAAATGCTATAATCGGTGCGAGTACCGAAAAGTTATTGAATCCGGGGGAGTATCGGGAAAAAAGTGGAATCCGTGCGAGTATCGAAAAACTGTCCTGACGAGTACCGAAAAATGGTAGAATCGGTGTGAGTACCGCAAAATTATTGAACCCGGGCGAGTACCGGGAAAAAGTGGAATCCGTGCGAGTACCGGAAAACTGTCCTGACGAGTACCGAAAAATGGTAGAATCGGTGTGAGTACCGGAAAATTATTGAATCCGGGGGAGTATCGGGAAAAAGTGGAATCCGTGCGAGTACCGGAAAACTGTCCTGACGAGTACCGAAAAATGGAAGAATCGGTGTGAGTACCGCAAAATTATTGAACCCGGGCGAGTACCGGGAAAAAGTGGAATCCGTGCGAGTACCGGAAAACTGTCCAGACGAGTACCGAAAAATGGTAGAATCGGTGTGAGTACCGAAAAATTATTGAATCCGGGCGAGTACCGGGGAAAAGTGGAATATGTGCGAGTACCGGAAAACTGTCCTGACGAGTATCGAAAAATGATATAATCGGTGCGAGTACCGAAAAGTTATTGAATCCGGGGGAGTATCGGGAAAAAAGTGGAATCCGTGCGAGTACCGAAAAACTGTCCTGACGAGTACCGAAAAATGGTAGAATCGGTGTGAGTACCGCAAAATTATTGAACCCGGGCGAGTACCGGGAAAAAGTGGAATCCGTGCGAGTACCGGAAAACTGTCCAGACGAGTACGGAAAAATGATATAATCGGTGTGAGTACCGAAAATTTATTGAATCCGGTAGAGTATCGGGAAAAAGTGGAATCCGTGCGAGTATCGGAAAACTGTCCTGACGAGTATCGAAAAATGATATAATCGGTGCGAGTACCGAAAAGTTATTGAATCCGGGGGAGTATCGGGAAAAAAGTGGAATCCGTGCGAGTACCGAAAAACTGTCCTGACGAGTACGGAAAAATGATATAATCGGTGTGAGTACCGAAAAGTTATTGAATCCGGGAGAGTATCGGGAAAAAGTGGAATATGTGCGAGTAACGGAAAACTGTCCTGACGAGTACCGAAAAATGGTAGAATCGGTGTGAGTACCGCAAAATTATTGAACCCGGGCGAGTACCGGGAAAAAGTGGAATCCGTGCGAGTACCGGAAAACTGTCCTGACGAGTACCGAAAAATGGTAGAATCGGTGTGAGTACCGGAATATTATTGAATCCGGGGGAGTATCGGGAAAAAGTGGAATCCGTGCGAGTACCGGAAAACTGTCCAGACGAGTACCGAAAAATGGTAGAATCGGTGTGAGTACCGAGAAATTATTGAATCCGGGCGAGTACCGGGAAAAAGTGGAATATGTGCGAGTACCGGAAAACTGTCCTGATGAGTATCGAAAAATGATATAATCGGTGCGAGTACCGAAAAGTTATTGAATCCGGGGGAGTATCGGGAAAAAAGTGGAATCCGTGCGAGTACCGAAAAACTGTCCTGACGAGTACCGAAAAATGGTAGAATCGGTGTGAGTACCGCAAAATTATTGAACCCGGGCGAGTACCGGGAAAAAGTGGAATCCGTGCGAGTACCGGAAAACTGTCCTGACGAGTACCGAAAAATGGTAGAATCGGTGTCAGTACCGCAAAATTATTGAATCCGGGGGAGTATCGGGAAAAAGTGGAATCCGTGCGAGTACCGGAAAACTGTCCAGACGAGTACCGAAAAATGGTAGAATCGGTGTGAGTACCGAAAAATTATTGAATCCGGGCGAGTACCGGGGAAAAGTGGAATATGTGCGAGTACCGGAAAACTGTCCTGACGAGTATCGAAAAATGATATAATCGGTGCGAGTACCGAAAAGTTATTGAATCCGGGTGAGTATCGGGAAAAAAGTGGAATCCGTGCGAGTACCGAAAAACTGTCCTGACGAGTACCGAACAATGGTAGAATCGGTGTGAGTACCGCAAAATTATTGAACCCGGGCGAGTACCGGGAAAAAGTGGAATCCGTGCGAGTACCGGAAAACTGTCCTGACGAGTACCGAAAAATGGTAGAATCGGTGTGAGTACCGAAAAATTATTGAATCCGGGCGAGTACCGGGAAAAAGTGGAATATGTGCGAGTACCGGAAAACTGTCCTGACGAGTATCGAAAAATGATATAATCGGTGAGAGTACCGAAAAGTTATTGAATCCGGGGGAGTATCGGGAAAAAAGTGGAATCCGTGCGAGTACCGGAAAACTGTCCTGACGAGTACCGAAAAATGGTAGAATCGGTGTGAGTACCGCAAAATTATTGAACCCGGGCGAGTACCGGGAAAAAGTGGAATCCGTGCGAGTACCGGAAAACTGTCCTGACGAGTACCGAAAAATGGTAGAATCGGTGTCAGTACCGCAAAATTATTGAATCCGGGGGAGTATCGGGAAAAAGTGGAATCCGTGCGAGTACCGGAAAACTGTCCAGACGAGTACCGAAAAATGGTAGAATCGGTGTGAGTACCGCAAAATTATTGAACCCGGGCGAGTACCGGGAAAAAGTGGAATCCGTGCGAGTACCGAAAAACTGTCCTGACGAGTACGGAAAAATGATATAATCGGTGTGAGTACCGAAAAGTTATTGAATCCGGTAGAGTATCGGGAAAAAGTGGAATCCGTGCGAGTATCGGAAAACTGTCCTGACGAGTATCGAAAAATGATATAATCGGTGCGAGTACCGAAAAGTTATGGAATCCGGGGGAGTATCGGGAAAAAAGTGGAATCCGTGCGAGTACCGAAAAACTGTCCTGACGAGTATGGAAAAATGATATAATCGGTGTGAGTACCGAAAAATTATTGAATCCGGGCGAGTACCGGGGAAAAGTGGAATATGTGCGAGTACCGGAAAACTGTCCTGACGAGTATCGAAAAATGATATAATCGGTGCGAGTACCGAAAAGTTATTGAATCCGGGGGAGTATCGGGAAAAAAGTGGAATCCGTGCGAGTACCGAAAAACTGTCCTGACGAGTACCGAAAAATGGTAGAATCGGTGTGAGTACCGCAAAATTATTGAACCCGGGCGAGTACCGGGAAAAAGTGGAATCCGTGCGAGTACCGGAAAACTGTCCAGACGAGTACGGAAAAATGATATAATCGGTGTGAGTACCGAAAATTTATTGAATCCGGTAGAGTATCGGGAAAAAGTGGAATCCGTGCGAGTATCGGAAAACTGTCCTGACGAGTATCGAAAAATGATATAATCGGTGCGAGTACCGAAAAGTTATTGAATCCGGGGGAGTATCGGGAAAAAAGTGGAATCCGTGCGAGTACCGAAAAACTGTCCTGACGAGTATGGAAAAATGATATAATCGGTGTGAGTACCGAAAAGTTATTGAATCCGGGAGAGTATCGGGAAAAAGTGGAATATGTGCGAGTACCGGAAAACTTTCCTGACGAGTATCGAAAAATGCTATAATCGGTGCGAGTACCGAAAAGTTATTGAATCCGGGGGAGTATCGGGAAAAAAGTGGAATCCGTGCGAGTATCGAAAAACTGTCCTGACGAGTACCGAAAAATGGTAGAATCGGTGTGAGTACCGCAAAATTATTGAACCCGGGCGAGTACCGGGAAAAAGTGGAATCCGTGCGAGTACCGGAAAACTGTCCTGACGAGTACCGAAAAATGGTAGAATCGGTGTGAGTACCGGAAAATTATTGAATCCGGGGGAGTATCGGGAAAAAGTGGAATATGTGCGAGTACCGAAAAACTGTCCTGACGAGTATGGAAAAATGATATAATCGGTGTGAGTACCGAAAAGTTATTGAATCCGGGAGAGTATCGGGAAAAAGTGGAATATGTGCGAGTACCGGAAAACTTTCCTGACGAGTATCGAAAAATGCTATAATCGGTGCGAGTACCGAAAAGTTATTGAATCCGGGGGAGTATCTGGAAAAAAGTGGAATCCGTGCGAGTATCGAAAAACTGTCCTGACGAGTACCGAAAAATGGTAGAATCGGTGTGAGTACCACAAAATTATTGAACCCGGGCGAGTACCGGGAAAAAGTGGAATCCGTGCGAGTACCGGAAAACTGTCCTGACGAGTACCGAAAAATGGTAGAATCGGTGTGAGTACCGGAAAATTATTGAATCCGGGGGAGTATCGGAAAAGTGGAATCCGTGCGAGTACCGGTAAACTGTCCTGACGAGTACCGAAAAATGGAAGAATCGGTGTGAGTACCGAAAAAATATTGAACCCGGGCGAGTACCGGGAAAAAGTGGAATCCGTGCGAGTACCGGAAAACTGTCCTGACGAGTACCGAAAAATGGTAGAATCGGTGTGAGTACCGAAAAATTATTGAATCCGGGCGAGTACCGGGGAAAAGTGGAATATGTGCGAGTACCGGAAAACTGTCCTGACGAGTATCGAAAAATGATATAATCGGTGCGAGTACCGAAAAGTTATTGAATCCGGGGGAGTATCGGGAAAAAAGTGGAATCCGTGCAAGTACCGAAAAACTGTCCTGACGAGTACCGAAAAATGGTAGAATCGGTGTGAGTACCGCAAAATTATTGAACCCGGGCGAGTACCGGGAAAAAGTGGAATCCGTGCGAGTACCGGAAAACTGTCCTGACGAGTACCGAAAAATGGTAGAATCGGTGTGAGTACCGAAAAATTATTGAATCCGGGCGAGTACCGGGAAAAAGTGGAATATGTGCGAGTACCGGAAAACTGTCCTGACGAGTATCGAAAAATGATATAATCGGTGAGAGTACCGAAAAGTTATTGAATCCGGGGGAGTATCGGGAAAAAAGTGGAATCCGTGCGAGTACCGGAAAACTGTCCTGACGAGTACCGAAAAATGGTAGAATCGGTGTGAGTACCGCAAAATTATTGAACCCGGGCGAGTACCGGGAAAAAGTGGAATCCGTGCGAGTACCGGAAAACTGTCCTGACGAGTACCGAAAAATGGTAGAATCGGTGTCAGTACCGCAAAATTATTGAATCCGGGGGAGTATCGGGAAAAAGTGGAATCCGTGCGAGTACCGGAAAACTGTCCAGACGAGTACCGAAAAATGGTAGAATCGGTGTGAGTACCGCAAAATTATTGAACCCGGGCGAGTACCGGGAAAAAGTGGAATCCGTGCGAGTACCGAAAAACTGTCCTGACGAGTACGGAAAAATGATATAATCGGTGTGAGTACCGAAAAGTTATTGAATCCGGTAGAGTATCGGGAAAAAGTGGAATCCGTGCGAGTATCGGAAAACTGTCCTGACGAGTATCGAAAAATGATATAATCGGTGCGAGTACCGAAAAGTTATTGAATCCGGGGGAGTATCGGGAAAAAAGTGGAATCCGTGCGAGTACCGAAAAACGTTCCTGACGAGTATGGAAAAATGATATAATCGGTGTGAGTACCGAAAAATTATTGAATCCGGGCGAGTACCGGGGAAAAGTGGAATATGTGCGAGTACCGGAAAACTGTCCTGACGAGTATCGAAAAATGATATAATCGGTGCGAGTACCGAAAAGTTATTGAATCCGGGGGAGTATCGGGAAAAAAGTGGAATCCGTGCGAGTACCGAAAAACTGTCCTGACGAGTACCGAAAAATGGTAGAATCGGTGTGAGTACCGCAAAATTATTGAACCCGGGCGAGTACCGGGAAAAAGTGGAATCCGTGCGAGTACCGGAAAACTGTCCAGACGAGTACGGAAAAATGATATAATCGGTGTGAGTACGGAAAATTTATTGAATCCGGTAGAGTATCGGGAAAAAGTGGACTCCGTGCGAGTATCGGAAAACTGTCCTGACGAGTATCGAAAAATGATATAATCGGTGCGAGTACCGAAAAGTTATTGAATCCGGGGGAGTATCGGGAAAAAAGTGGAATCCGTGCGAGTACCGAAAAACTGTCCTGACGAGTATGGAAAAATGATATAATCGGTGTGAGTACCGAAAAGTTATTGAATCCGGGAGAGTATCGGGAAAAAGTGGAATATGTGCGAGTACCGGAAAACTTTCCTGACGAGTATCGAAAAATGCTATAATCGGTGCGAGTACCGAAAAGTTATTGAATCCGGGGGAGTATCGGGAAAAAAGTGGAATCCGTGCGAGTATCGAAAAACTGTCCTGACGAGTACCGAAAAATGGTAGAATCGGTGTGAGTACCGCAAAATTATTGAACCCGGGCGAGTACCGGGAAAAAGTGGAATCCGTGCGAGTACCGGAAAACTGTCCTGACGAGTACCGAAAAATGGTAGAATCGGTGTGAGTACCGGAAAATTATTGAATCCGGGGGAGTATCGGGAAAAAGTGGAATATGTGCGAGTACCGAAAAACTGTCCTGACGAGTATGGAAAAATGATATAATCGGTGTGAGTACCGAAAAGTTATTGAATCCGGGAGAGTATCGGGAAAAAGTGGAATATGTGCGAGTACCGGAAAACTTTCCTGACGAGTATCGAAAAATGCTATAATCGGTGCGAGTACCGAAAAGTTATTGAATCCGGGGGAGTATCTGGAAAAAAGTGGAATCCGTGCGAGTATCGAAAAACTGTCCTGACGAGTACCGAAAAATGGTAGAATCGGTGTGAGTACCACAAAATTATTGAACCCGGGCGAGTACCGGGAAAAAGTGGAATCCGTGCGAGTACCGGAAAACTGTCCTGACGAGTACCGAAAAATGGTAGAATCGGTGTGAGTACCGGAAAATTATTGAATCCGGGGGAGTATCGGAAAAGTGGAATCCGTGCGAGTACCGGAAAACTGTCCTGACGAGTACCGAAAAATGGAAGAATCGGTGTGAGTACCGAAAAAATATTGAACCCGGGCGAGTACCGGGAAAAAGTGGAATCCGTGCGAGTACCGGAAAACTGTCCTGACGAGTACCGAAAAATGGTAGAATCGGTGTGAGTACCGAAAAATTATTGAATCCGGGCGAGTACCGGGGAAAAGTGGAATATGTGCGAGTACCGGAAAACTGTCCTGACGAGTATCGAAAAATGATATAATCGGTGCGAGTACCGAAAAGTTATTGAATCCGGGGGAGTATCGGGAAAAAAGTGGAATCCGTGCGAGTACCGAAAAACTGTCCTGACGAGTACCGAAAAATGGTAGAATCGGTGTGAGTACCGCAAAATTATTGAACCCGGGCTAGTACCGGGAAAAAGTGGAATCCGTGCGAGTACCGGAAAACTGTCCTGACGAGTACCGAAAAATGGTAGAATCGGTGTGAGTACCGAAAAATTATTGAATCCGGGCGAGTACCGGGAAAAAGTGGAATATGTGCGAGTACCGGAAAACTGTCCTGACGAGTATCGAAAAATGATATAATCGGTGCGAGTACCGAAAAGTTATTGAATCCGGGGGAGTATCGGGAAAAAAGTGGAATCCGTGCGAGTACCGGAAAACTGTCCTGACGAGTACCGAAAAATGGTAGAATCGGTGTGAGTACCGCAAAATTATTGAACCCGGGCGAGTACCGGGAAAAAGTGGAATCCGTGCGAGTACCGGAAAACTGTCCTGACGAGTACCGAAAAATGGTAGAATCGGTGTGAGTACCGCAAAATTATTGAATCCGGGGGAGTATCGGGAAAAAGTGGAATCCGTGCGAGTACCGGAAAACTGTCCAGACGAGTACCGAAAAATGGTAGAATCGGTGTGAGTACCGCAAAATTATTGAACCCGGGCGAGTACCGGGAAAAAGTGGAATCCGTGCGAGTACCGAAAAACTGTCCTGACGAGTACGGAAAAATGATATAATCGGTGTGAGTACCGAAAAGTTATTGAATCCGGTAGAGTATCGGGAAAAAGTGGAATCCGTGCGAGTATCGGAAAACTGTCCTGACGAGTATCGAAAAATGATATAATCGGTGCGAGTACCGAAAAGTTATTGAATCCGGGGGAGTATCGGGAAAAAAGTGGAATCCGTGCGAGTACCGAAAAACTGTCCTGACGAGTACGGAAAAATGATATAATCGGTGTGAGTACCGAAAAGTTATTGAATCCGGGAGAGTATCGGGAAAAAGTGGAATATGTGCGAGTACCGGAAAACTTTCCTGACGAGTATCGAAAAATGCTATAATCGGTGCGAGTACCGAAAAGTTATTGAATCCGGGGGAGTATCGGGAAAAAAGTGGAATCCGTGCGAGTATCGAAAAACTGTCCTGACGAGTACCGAAAAATGGTAGAATCGGTGTGAGTACCGCAAAATTATTGAACCCGGGCGAGTACCGGGAAAAAGTGGAATCCGTGCGAGTACCGGAAAACTGTCCTGACGAGTACAGAAAAATGGTAGAATCGGTGTGAGTACCGCAAAATTATTGAACCCGGGCGAGTACCGGGAAAAAGTGGAATCCGTGCGAGTACCGGAAAACTGTCCTGACGAGTACCGAAAAATGGTAGAATCGGTGTGAGTACCGGAAAATTATTGAATCCGGGGGAGTATCGGGAAAAAGTGGAATCCGTTTGAGTACCGGAAAACTGTCCTGACGAGTACCGAAAAATGGAAGAATCGGTGTGAGTACCGCAACATTATTGAACCCGGGCGAGTACCGGGAAAAAGTGGAATCCGTGCGAGTACCGGAAAACTGTCCTGACGAGTACCGAAAAATGGTAGAATCGGTGTGACTACCGCAAAATTATTGAACCCGGGCGAGTACCGGGAAAAAGTGGAATCCGTGCGAGTACCGGAAAACTGTCCTGACGAGTACCGAAAAATGGTAGAATCGGTGTGAGTACCGGAAAATTATTGAACCCGGGCGAGTACCGGGAATAAGTGGAATCCGTGCGAGTACCGAAAAACTGTCCTGACGAGTACCGAAAAATGGTAGAATCGGTGTGAGTACCGCAAAATTATTGAACCCGGGCGAGTACCGGGAAAAAGTGGAATCCGTGCGAGTACCGAAAAACTGTCCTGACGAGTACGGAAAAATGATATAATCGGTGTGAGTACCGAAAAGTTATTGAATCCGGTAGAGTATCGGGAAAAAGTGGAATATGTGCGAGTATCGGAAAACTGTCCTGACGAGTATCGAAAAATGATATAATCGGTGCGAGTACCGAAAAGTTATTGAATCCGAGGGAGTATCGGGAAAAATGTGGAATCCGTGCGAGTACCGGAAAACTGTCCAGACGAGTACCGAAAAATGGTAGAATCGGTGTGAGTACCGCAAAATTATTGAACCCGGGCGAGTACCGGGAAAAAGTGGAATCCGTGCGAGTACCGAAAAACTGTCCTGACGAGTACGGAAAAATGATATAATCGGTGTGAGTACCGAAAAGTTATTGAATCCGGTAGAGTATCGGGAAAAAGTGGAATCCGTGCGAGTATCGGAAAACTGTCCTGACGAGTATCGAAAAATGATATAATCGGTGCGAGTACCGAAAAGTTATGGAATCCGGGGGAGTATCGGGAAAAAAGTGGAATCCGTGCGAGTACCGAAAAACTGTCCTGACGAGTATGGAAAAATGATATAATCGGTGTGAGTACCGAAAAATTATTGAATCCGGGCGAGTACCGGGGAAAAGTGGAATATGTGCGAGTACCGGAAAACTGTCCTGACGAGTATCGAAAAATGATATAATCGGTGCGAGTACCGAAAAGTTATTGAATCCGGGGGAGTATCGGGAAAAAAGTGGAATCCGTGCGAGTACCGAAAAACTGTCCTGACGAGTACCGAAAAATGGTAGAATCGGTGTGAGTACCGCAAAATTATTGAACCCGGGCGAGTACCGGGAAAAAGTGGAATCCGTGCGAGTACCGGAAAACTGTCCTGACGAGTACCGAAAAATGGTAGAATCGGTGTCAGTACATCAAAATTATTGAATCCGGGGGAGTATCGGGAAAAAGTGGAATCCGTGCGAGTACCGGAAAACTGTCCAGACGAGTACCGAAAAATGGTAGAATCGGTGTGAGTACCGCAAAATTATTGAACCCGGGCGAGTACCGGGAAAAAGTGGAATCCGTGCGAGTACCGAAAAACTGTCCTGACGAGTACGGAAAAATGATATAATCGGTGTGAGTACCGAAAAGTTATTGAATCCGGTAGAGTATCGGGAAAAAGTGGAATCCGTGCGAGTATCGGAAAACTGTCCTGACGAGTATCGAAAAATGATATAATCGGTGCGAGTACCGAAAAGTTATTGAATCCGGGGGAGTATCGGGAAAAAAGTGGAATCCGTGCGAGTACCGAAAAACTGTCCTGACGAGTATGGAAAAATGATATAATCGGTGTGAGTACCGAAAAATTATTGAATCCGGGCGAGTACCGGGGAAAAGTGGAATATGTGCGAGTACCGGAAAACTGTCCTGACGAGTATCGAAAAATGATATAATCGGTGCGAGTACCGAAAAGTTATTGAATCCGGGGGAGTATCGGGAAAAAAGTGGAATCCGTGCGAGTACCGAAAAACTGTCCTGACGAGTACCGAAAAATGGTAGAATCGGTGTGAGTACCGCAAAATTATTGAACCCGGGCGAGTACCGGGAAAAAGTGGAATCCGTGCGAGTACCGGAAAACTGTCCAGACGAGTACGGAAAAATGATATAATCGGTGTGAGTACCGAAAATTTATTGAATCCGTTAGAGTATCGGGAAAAAGTGGAATCCGTGCGAGTATCGGAAAACTGTCCTGACGAGTATCGAAAAATGATATAATCGGTGCGAGTACCGAAAAGTTATTGAATCCGGGGGAGTATCGGGAAAAAAGTGGAATCCGTGCGAGTACCGAAAAACTGTCCTGACGAGTATGGAAAAATGATATAATCGGTGTGAGTACCGAAAAGTTATTGAATCCGGGAGAGTATCGGGAAAAAGTGGAATATGTGCGAGTACCGGAAAACTTTCCTGACGAGTATCGAAAAATGCTATAATCGGTGCGAGTACCGAAAAGTTATTGAATCCGGGGGAGTATCTGGAAAAAAGTGGAATCCGTGCGAGTATCGAAAAACTGTCCTGACGAGTACCGAAAAATGGTAGAATCGGTGTGAGTACCACAAAATTATTGAACCCGGGCGAGTACCGGGAAAAAGTGGAATCCGTGCGAGTACCGGAAAACTGTCCTGACGAGTACCGAAAAATGGTAGAATCGGTGTGAGTACCGGAAAATTATTGAATCCGGGGGAGTATCGGGAAAAAGTGGAATATGTGCGAGTACCGAAAAACTGTCCTGACGAGTATGGAAAAATGATATAATCGGTGTGAGTACCGAAAAGTTATTGAATCCGGGAGAGTATCTGGAAAAAGTGGAATATGTGCGAGTACCGGAAAACTTTCCTGACGAGTATCGAAAAATGCTATAATCGGTGCGAGTACCGAAAAGTTATTGAATCCGGGGGAGTATCTGGAAAAAAGTGGAATCCGTGCGAGTATCGAAAAACTGTCCTGACGAGTACCGAAAAATGGTAGAATCGGTGTGAGTACCACAAAATTATTGAACCCGGGCGAGTACCGGGAAAAAGTGGAATCCGTGCGAGTACCGGAAAACTGTCCTGACGAGTACCGAAAAATGGTAGAATCGGTGTGAGTACCGGAAAATTATTGAATCCGGGGGAGTATCGGAAAAGTGGAATCCGTGCCAGTACCGGAAAACTGTCCTGACGAGTACCGAAAAATGGAAGAATCGGTGTGAGTACCGAAAAAATATTGAACCCGGGCGAGTACCGGGAAAAAGTGGAATCCGTGCGAGTACCGGAAAACTGTCCTGACGAGTACCGAAAAATGGTAGAATCGGTGTGAGTACCGAAAAATTATTGAATCCGGGCGAGTACCGGGGAAAAGTGGAATATGTGCGAGTACCGGAAAACTGTCCTGACGAGTATCGAAAAATGATATAATCGGTGCGAGTACCGAAAAGTTATTGAATCCGGGGGAGTATCGGGAAAAAAGTGGAATCCGTGCGAGTACCGTAAAACTGTCCTGACGAGTACCGAAAAATGGTAGAATCGGTGTGAGTACCGCAAAATTATTGAACCCGGGCTAGTACCGGGAAAAAGTGGAATCCGTGCGAGTACCGGAAAACTGTCCTGACGAGTACCGAAAAATGGTAGAATCGGTGTGAGTACCGAAAAATTATTGAATCCGGGCGAGTACCGGGAAAAAGTGGAATATGTGCGAGTACCGGAAAACTGTCCTGACGAGTATCGAAAAATGATATAATCGGTGCGAGTACCGAAAAGTTATTGAATCCGGGGGAGTATCGGGAAAAAAGTGGAATCCGTGCGAGTACCGGAAAACTGTCCTGACGAGTACCGAAAAATGGTAGAATCGGTGTGAGTACCGCAAAATTATTGAACCCGGGCGAGTACCGGGAAAAAGTGGAATCCGTGCGAGTACCGGAAAACTGTCCTGACGAGTACCGAAAAATGGTAGAATCGGTGTGAGTACCGCAAAATTATTGAATCCGGGGGAGTATCGGGAAAAAGTGGAATCCGTGCGAGTACCGGAAAACTGTCCAGACGAGTACCGAAAAATGGTAGAATCGGTGTGAGTACCGCAAAATTATTGAACCCGGGCGAGTACCGGGAAAAAGTGGAATCCGTGCGAGTACCGAAAAACTGTCCTGACGAGTACGGAAAAATGATATAATCGGTGTGAGTACCGAAAAGTTATTGAATCCGGTAGAGTATCGGGAAAAAGTGGAATCCGTGCGAGTATCGGAAAACTGTCCTGACGAGTATCGAAAAATGATATAATCGGTGCGAGTACCGAAAAGTTATTGAATCCGGGGGAGTATCGGGAAAAAAGTGGAATCCGTGCGAGTACCGAAAAACTGTCCTGACGAGTACGGAAAAATGATATAATCGGTGTGAGTACCGAAAAGTTATTGAATCCGGGAGAGTATCGGGAAAAAGTGGAATATGTGCGAGTACCGGAAAACTTTCCTGACGAGTATCGAAAAATGCTATAATCGGTGCGAGTACCGAAAAGTTATTGAATCCGGGGGAGTATCGGGAAAAAAGTGGAATCCGTGCGAGTATCGAAAAACTGTCCTGACGAGTACCGAAAAATGGTAGAATCGGTGTGAGTACCGCAAAATTATTGAACCCGGGCGAGTACCGGGAAAAAGTGGAATCCGTGCGAGTACCGGAAAACTGTCCTGACGAGTACAGAAAAATGGTAGAATCGGTGTGAGTACCGCAAAATTATTGAACCCGGGCGAGTACCGGGAAAAAGTGGAATCCGTGCGAGTACCGGAAAACTGTCCTGACGAGTACCGAAAAATGGTAGAATCGGTGTGAGTACCGGAAAATTATTGAATCCGGGGGAGTATCGGGAAAAAGTGGAATCCGTTTGAGTACCGGAAAACTGTACTGACGAGTACCGAAAAATGGAAGAATCGGTGTGAGTACCGCAACATTATTGAACCCGGGCGAGTACCGGGAAAAAGTGGAATATGTGCGAGTACCGGAAAACTTTCCTGACGAGTATCGAAAAATGCTATAATCGGTGCGAGTACCGAAAAGTTATTGAATCCGGGGGAGTATCGGGAAAAAAGTGGAATCCGTGCGAGTATCGAAAAACTACCCTGACGAGTACCGAAAAATGGTAGAATCGGTGTGAGTACCGCAAAATTATTGAACCCGGGCGAGTACCGGGAAAAAGTGGAATCCGTGCGAGTACCGGAAAACAGTCCTGACGAGTACAGAAAAATGGTAGAATCGGTGTGAGTACCGCAAAATTATTGAACCCGGGCGAGTACCGGGAAAAAGTGGAATCCGTGCGAGTACCGAAAAACTGTCCTGACGAGTACGGAAAAATGATATAATCGGTGTGAGTACCGAAAAGTTATTGAATCCGGTAGAGTATCGGGAAAAAGTGGAATCCGTGCGAGTATCGGAAAACTGTCCTGACGAGTATCGAAAAATGATATAATCGGTGCGAGTACCGAAAAGTTATTGAATCCGAGGGAGTATCGGGAAAAATGTGGAATCCGTGCGAGTACCGGAAAACTGTCCAGACGAGTACCGAAAAATGGTAGAATCGGTGTGAGTACCGAAAAATTATTGAACCCGGGCGAGTACGGGGAAAAAGTGGAATCCGTGCGAGTACCGAAAAACTGTCCTGACGAGTACGGAAAAATGATATAATCGGTGTGAGTACCGAAAAGTTATTGAATCCGGTAGAGTATCGGGAAAAAGTGGAATCCGTGCGAGTATCGGAAAACTGTCCTGACGAGTATCGAAAAATGATATAATCGGTGCGAGTACCGAAAAGTTATGGAATCCGGGGGAGTATCGGGAAAAAAGTGGAATCCGTGCGAGTACCGAAAAACTGTCCTGACGAGTACGGAAAAATGATATAATCGGTGTGAGTACCGAAAAGTTATTGAATCCGGGAGAGTATCGGGAAAAAGTGGAATATGTGCGAGTACCGGAAAACTTTCCTGACGAGTATCGAAAAATGCTATAATCGGTGCGAGTACCGAAAAGTTATTGAATCCGGGGGAGTATCGGGAAAAAAGTGGAATCCGTGCGAGTATCGAAAAACTGTCCTGACGAGTACCGAAAAATGGTAGAATCGGTGTGAGTACCGCAAAATTATTGAACCCGGGCGAGTACCGGGAAAAAGTGGAATCCGTGCGAGTACCGGAAAACTGTCCTGACGAGTACCGAAAAATGGTAGAATCGGTGTGAGTACCGGAAAATTATTGAATCCGGGGGAGTATCGGGAAAAAGTGGAATCCGTTTGAGTACCGGAAAACTGTCCTGACGAGTACCGAAAAATGGAAGAATCGGTGTGAGTACCGCAACATTATTGAACCCGGGCGAGTACCGGGAAAAAGTGGAATCCGTGCGAGTACCGGAAAACTGTCCTGACGAGTACCGAAAAATGGTAGAATCGGTGTGACTACCGCAAAATTATTGAACCCGGGCGAGTACCGGGAAAAAGTGGAATCCGTGCGAGTACCGGAAAACTGTCCTGACGAGTACCGAAAAATGGTAGAATCGGTGTGAGTACCGGAAAATTATTGAATCCGGGGGAGTATCGGGAAAAAGTGGAATCCGTGCGAGTACCGAAAAACTGTCCTGACGAGTACCGAAAAATGGTAGAATCGGTGTGAGTACCGCAAAATTATTGAACCCGGGCGAGTACCGGGAAAAAGTGGAATCCGTGCGAGTACCGAAAAACTGTCCTGACGAGTACGGAAAAATGATATAATCGGTGTGAGTACCGAAAAGTTATTGAATCCGGTAGAGTATCGGGAAAAAGTGGAATCCGTGCGAGTATCGGAAAACTGTCCTGACGAGTATCGAAAAATGATATAATCGGTGCGAGTACCGAAAAGTTATTGAATCCGGGGGAGTATCGGGAAAAATGTGGAATCCGTGCGAGTACCGGAAAACTGTCCAGACGAGTACCGAAAAATGGTAGAATCGGTGTGAGTACCGAAAAATTATTGAACCCGGGCGAGTACCGGGAAAAAGTGGAATCCGTGCGAGTACCGAAAAACTGTCCTGACGAGTACGGAAAAATGATATAATCGGTGTGAGTACCGAAAAGTTATTGAATCCGGTAGAGTATCGGGAAAAAGTGGAATCCGTGCGAGTATCGGAAAACTGTCCTGACGAGTATCGAAAAATGATATAATCGGTGCGAGTACCGAAAAGTTATGGAATCCGGGGGAGTATCGGGAAAAAAGTGGAATCCGTGCGAGTACCGAAAAACTGTCCTGACGAGTACGGAAAAATGATATAATCGGTGTGAGTACCGAAAAGTTATTGAATCCGGGAGAGTATCGGGAAAAAGTGGAATATTTGCGAGTACCGGAAAACTTTCCTGACGAGTATCGAAAAATGCTATAATCGGTGCGAGTACCGAAAAGTTATTGAATCCGGGGGAGTATCGGGAAAAAAGTGGAATCCGTGCGAGTATCGAAAAACTGTCCTGACGAGTACCGAAAAATGGTAGAATCGGTGTGAGTACCGCAAAATTATTGAACCCGGGCGAGTACCGGGAAAAAGTGGAATCCGTGCGAGTACCGGAAAACTGTCCTGACGAGTACCGAAAAATGGTAGAATCGGTGTCAGTACCGCAAAATTATTGAATCCGGGGGAGTATCGGGAAAAAGTGGAATCCGTGCGAGTACCGGAAAACTGTCCAGACGAGTACCGAAAAATGGTAGAATCGGTGTGAGTACCGCAAAATTATTGAACCCGGGCGAGTACCGGGAAAAAGTGGAATCCGTGCGAGTACCGAAAAACTGTCCTGACGAGTACGGAAAAATGATATAATCGGTGTGAGTACCGAAAAGTTATTGAATCCGGTAGAGTATCGGGAAAAAGTGGAATCCGTGCGAGTATCGGAAAACTGTCCTGACGAGTATCGAAAAATGATATAATCGGTGCGAGTACCGAAAAGTTATTGAATCCGGGGGAGTATCGGGAAAAATGTGGAATCCGTGCGAGTACCGAAAAACTGTCCTGACGAGTACGGAAAAATGATATAATCGGTGTGAGTACCGAAAAGTTATTGAATCCGGGAGAGTATCGGGAAAAAGTGGAATATGTGCGAGTACCGGAAAACTTTCCTGACGAGTATCGAAAAATGCTATAATCGGTGCGAGTACCGAAAAGTTATTGAATCCGGGGGAGTATCGGGAAAAAAGTGGAATCCGTGCGAGTATCGAAAAACTGTCCTGACGAGTACCGAAAAATGGTAGAATCGGTGTGAGTACCGCAAAATTATTGAACCCGGGCGAGTACCGGGAAAAAGTGGAATCCGTGCGAGTACCGGAAAACTGTCCTGACGAGTACAGAAAAATGGTAGAATCGGTGTGAGTACCGCAAAATTATTGAACCCGGGCGAGTACCGGGAAAAAGTGGAATCCGTGCGAGTACCGGAAAACTGTCCTGACGAGTACCGAAAAATGGTAGAATCGGTGTGAGTACCGGAAAATTATTGAATCCGGGGGAGTATCGGGAAAAAGTGGAATCCGTTTGAGTACCGGAAAACTGTTCTGACGAGTACCGAAAAATGGAAGAATCGGTGTGAGTACCGCAACATTATTGAACCCGGGCGAGTACCGGGAAAAAGTGGAATATGTGCGAGTACCGGAAAACTTTCCTGACGAGTATCGAAAAATGCTATAATCGGTGCGAGTACCGAAAAGTTATTGAATCCGGGGGAGTATCGGGAAAAAAGTGGAATCCGTGCGAGTATCGAAAAACTACCCTGACGAGTACCGAAAAATGGTAGAATCGGTGTAAGTACCGCAAAATTATTGAACCCGGGCGAGTACCGGGAAAAAGTGGAATCCGTGCGAGTACCGGAAAACAGTCCTGACGAGTACAGAAAAATGGTAGAATCGGTGTGAGTACCGCAAAATTATTGAACCCGGGCGAGTACCGGGAAAAAGTGGAATCCGTGCGAGTACCGAAAAACTGTCCTGACGAGTACGGAAAAATGATATAATCGGTGTGAGTACCGAAAAGTTATTGAATCCGGTAGAGTATCGGGAAAAAGTGGAATCCGTGCGAGTATCGGAAAACTGTCCTGACGAGTATCGAAAAATGATATAATCGGTGCGAGTACCGAAAAGTTATTGAATCCGAGGGAGTATCGGGAAAAATGTGGAATCCGTGCGAGTACCGGAAAACTGTCCAGACGAGTACCGAAAAATGGTAGAATCGGTGTGAGTACCGAAAAATTATTGAACCCGGGCGAGTACGGGGAAAAAGTGGAATCCGTGCGAGTACCGAAAAACTGTCCTGACGAGTACGGAAAAATGATATAATCGGTGTGAGTACCGAAAAGTTATTGAATCCGGTAGAGTATCGGGAAAAAGTGGAATCCGTGCGAGTATCGGAAAACTGTCCTGACGAGTATCGAAAAATGATATAATCGGTGCGAGTACCGAAAAGTTATGGAATCCGGGGGAGTATCGGGAAAAAAGTGGAATCCGTGCGAGTACCGAAAAACTGTCCTGACGAGTACGGAAAAATGATATAATCGGTGTGAGTACCGAAAAGTTATTGAATCCGGGAGAGTATCGGGAAAAAGTGGAATATTTGCGAGTACCGGAAAACTTTCCTGACGAGTATCGAAAAATGCTATAATCGGTGCGAGTACCGAAAAGTTATTGAATCCGGGGGAGTATCGGGAAAAAAGTGGAATCCGTGCGAGTATCGAAAAACTGTCCTGACGAGTACCGAAAAATGGTAGAATCGGTGTGAGTACCGCAAAATTATTGAACCCGGGCGAGTACCGGGAAAAAGTGGAATCCGTGCGAGTACCGGAAAACTGTCCTGACGAGTACCGAAAAATGGTAGAATCGGTGTGAGTACCGGAAAATTATTGAATCCGGGGGAGTATCGGGAAAAAGTGGAATCCGTTTGAGTACCGGAAAACTGTCCTGACGAGTACCGAAAAATGGAAGAATCGGTGTGAGTACCGCAACATTATTGAACCCGGGCGAGTACCGGGAAAAAGTGGAATCCCTGCGAGTACCGGAAAACTGTCCTGACGAGTACCGAAAAATGGTAGAATCGGTGTGACTACCGCAAAATTATTGAACCCGGGCGAGTACCGGGAAAAAGTGGAATCCGTGCGAGTACCGGAAAACTGTCCTGACGAGTACCGAAAAATGGTAGAATCGGTGTGAGTACCGGAAAATTATTGAATCCGGGGGAGTATCGGGAAAAAGTGGAATCCGTTTGAGTACCGGAAAACTGTCCTGACGAGTACCGAAAAATGGAAGAATCGGTGTGAGTACCGCAACATTATTGAACCCGGGCGAGTACCGGGAAAAAGTGGAATCCCTGCGAGTACCGGAAAACTGTCCTGACGAGTACCGAAAAATGGTAGAATCGGTGTGACTACCGCAAAATTATTGAACCCGGGCGAGTACCGGGAAAAAGTGGAATCCGTGCGAGTACCGGAAAACTGTCCTGACGAGTACCGAAAAATGGTAGAATCGGTGTGAGTACCGGAAAATTATTGAATCCGGGGGAGTATCGGGAAAAAGTGGAATCCGTGCGAGTACCGAAAAACTGTCCTGACGAGTACCGAAAAATGGTAGAATCGGTGTGAGTACCGCAAAATTATTGAACCCGGGCGAGTACCGGGAAAAAGTGGAATCCGTGCGAGTACCGAAAAACTGTCCTGACGAGTACGGAAAAATGATATAATCGGTGTGAGTACCGAAAAGTTATTGAATCCGGTAGAGTATCGGGAAAAAGTGGAATCCGTGCGAGTATCGGAAAACTGTCCTGACGAGTATCGAAAAATGATATAATCGGTGCGAGTACCGAAAAGTTATTGAATCCGGGGGAGTATCGGGAAAAATGTGGAATCCGTGCGAGTACCGGAAAACTGTCCAGACGAGTACCGAAAAATGGTAGAATCGGTGTGAGTACCGAAAAATTATTGAACCCGGGCGAGTACCGGGAAAAAGTGGAATCCGTGCGAGTACCGAAAAACTGTCCTGACGAGTACGGAAAAATGATATAATCGGTGTGAGTACCGAAAAGTTATTGAATCCGGTAGAGTATCGGGAAAAAGTGGAATCCGTGCGAGTATCGGAAAACTGTCCTGACGAGTATCGAAAAATGATATAATCGGTGCGAGTACCGAAAAGTTATGGAATCCGGGGGAGTATCGGGAAAAAAGTGGAATCCGTGCGAGTACCGAAAAACTGTCCTGACGAGTACGGAAAAATGATATAATCGGTGTGAGTACCGAAAAGTTATTGAATCCGGGAGAGTATCGGGAAAAAGTGGAATATTTGCGAGTACCGGAAAACTTTCCTGACGAGTATCGAAAAATGCTATAATCGGTGCGAGTACCGAAAAGTTATTGAATCCGGGGGAGTATCGGGAAAAAAGTGGAATCCGTGCGAGTATCGAAAAACTGTCCTGACGAGTACCGAAAAATGGTAGAATCGGTGTGAGTACCGCAAAATTATTGAACCCGGGCGAGTACCGGGAAAAAGTGGAATCCGTGCGAGTACCGGAAAACTGTCCTGACGAGTACCGAAAAATGGTAGAATCGGTGTCAGTACCGCAAAATTATTGAATCCGGGGGAGTATCGGGAAAAAGTGGAATCCGTGCGAGTACCGAAAAACTGTCCTGACGAGTACGGAAAAATGATATAATCGGTGTGAGTACCGAAAAGTTATTGAATCCGGGAGAGTATCGGGAAAAAGTGGAATATTTGCGAGTACCGGAAAACTTTCCTGACGAGTATCGAAAAATGCTATAATCGGTGCGAGTACCGAAAAGTTATTGAATCCGGGGGAGTATCGGGAAAAAAGTGGAATCCGTGCGAGTATCGAAAAACTGTCCTGACGAGTACCGAAAAATGGTAGAATCGGTGTGAGTACCGCAAAATTATTGAACCCGGGCGAGTACCGGGAAAAAGTGGAATCCGTGCGAGTACCGGAAAACTGTCCTGACGAGTACCGAAAAATGGTAGAATCGGTGTCAGTACCGCAAAATTATTGAATCCGGGGGAGTATCGGGAAAAAGTGGAATCCGTGCGAGTACCGGAAAACTGTCCAGACGAGTACCGAAAAATGGTAGAATCGGTGTGAGTACCGCAAAATTATTGAACCCGGGCGAGTACCGGGAAAAAGTGGAATCCGTGCGAGTACCGAAAAACTGTCCTGACGAGTACGGAAAAATGATATAATCGGTGTGAGTACCGAAAAGTTATTGAATCCGGTAGAGTATCGGGAAAAAGTGGAATCCGTGCGAGTATCGGAAAACTGTCCTGACGAGTATCGAAAAATGATATAATCGGTGCGAGTACCGAAAAGTTATTGAATCCGGGGGAGTATCGGGAAAAATGTGGAATCCGTGCGAGTACCGGAAAACTGTCCAGACGAGTACCGAAAAATGGTAGAATCGGTGTGAGTACCAAAAAATTATTGAACCCGGGCGAGTACCGGGAAAAAGTGGAATCCGTACGAGTACCGAAAAACTGTCCTGACGAGTACGGAAAAATGATATAATCGGTGTGAGTACCGAAAAGTTATTGAATCCGGTAGAGTATCGGGAAAAAGTGGAATCCGTGCGAGTATCGGAAAACTGTCCTGACGAGTATCGAAAAATGATATAATCGGTGCGAGTACCGAAAAGTTATTGAATCCGGGGGAGTATCGGGAAAAAAGTGGAATCCGTGCGAGTACCGAAAAACTGTCCTGACGAGTACGGAAAAATGATATAATCGGTGTGAGTACCGAAAAGTTATTGAATCCGGGAGAGTATCGGGAAAAAGTGGAATATGTGCGAGTACCGGAAAACTTTCCTGACGAGTATCGAAAAATGCTATAATCGGTGCGAGTACCGAAAAGTTATTGAATCCGGGGGAGTATCGGGAAAAAAGTGGAATCCGTGCGAGTATCGAAAAACTACCCTGACGAGTACCGAAAAATGGTAGAATCGGTGTGAGTACCGCAAAATTATTGAACCCGGGCGAGTACCGGGAAAAAGTGGAATCCGTGCGAGTACCGGAAAACAGTCCTGACGAGTACAGAAAAATGGTAGAATCGGTGTGAGTACCGCAAAATTATTGAACCCGGGCGAGTACCGGGAAAAAGTGGAATCCGTGCGAGTACCGAAAAACTGTCCTGACGAGTACGGAAAAATGATATAATCGGTGTGAGTACCGAAAAGTTATTGAATCCGGTAGAGTATCGGGAAAAAGTGGAATCCGTGCGAGTATCGGAAAACTGTCCTGACGAGTATCGAAAAATGATATAATCGGTGCGAGTACCGAAAAGTTATTGAATCCGGGGGAGTATCGGGAAAAATGTGGAATCCGTGCGAGTACCGGAAAACTGTCCAGACGAGTACCGAAAAATGGTAGAATCGGTGTGAGTACCGAAAAATTATTGAACCCGGGCGAGTACCGGGAAAAAGTGGAATCCGTGCGAGTACCGAAAAACTGTCCTGACGAGTACGGAAAAATGATATAATCGGTGTGAGTACCGAAAAGTTATTGAATCCGGTAGAGTATCGGGAAAAAGTGGAATCCGTGCGAGTATCGGAAAACTGTCCTGACGAGTATCGAAAAATGATATAATCGGTGCGAGTACCGAAAAGTTATGGAATCCGGGGGAGTATCGGGAAAAAAGTGGAATCCGTGCGAGTACCGAAAAACTGTCCTGACGAGTACGGAAAAATGATATAATCGGTGTGAGTACCGAAAAGTTATTGAATCCGGGAGAGTATCGGGAAAAAGTGGAATATTTGCGAGTACCGGAAAACTTTCCTGACGAGTATCGAAAAATGCTATAATCGGTGCGAGTACCGAAAAGTTATTGAATCCGGGGGAGTATCGGGAAAAAAGTGGAATCCGTGCGAGTATCGAAAAACTGTCCTGACGAGTACCGAAAAATGGTAGAATCGGTGTGAGTACCGCAAAATTATTGAACCCGGGCGAGTACCGGGAAAAAGTGGAATCCGTGCGAGTACCGGAAAACTGTCCTGACGAGTACCGAAAAATGGTAGAATCGGTGTCAGTACCGCAAAATTATTGAATCCGGGGGAGTATCGGGAAAAAGTGGAATCCGTGCGAGTACCGAAAAACTGTCCTGACGAGTACGGAAAAATGATATAATCGGTGTGAGTACCGAAAAGTTATTGAATCCGGGAGAGTATCGGGAAAAAGTGGAATATTTGCGAGTACCGGAAAACTTTCCTGACGAGTATCGAAAAATGCTATAATCGGTGCGAGTACCGAAAAGTTATTGAATCCGGGGGAGTATCGGGAAAAAAGTGGAATCCGTGCGAGTATCGAAAAACTGTCCTGACGAGTACCGAAAAATGGTAGAATCGGTGTGAGTACCGCAAAATTATTGAACCCGGGCGAGTACCGGGAAAAAGTGGAATCCGTGCGAGTACCGGAAAACTGTCCTGACGAGTACCGAAAAATGGTAGAATCGGTGTCAGTACCGCAAAATTATTGAATCCGGGGGAGTATCGGGAAAAAGTGGAATCCGTGCGAGTACCGGAAAACTGTCCAGACGAGTACCGAAAAATGGTAGAATCGGTGTGAGTACCGCAAAATTATTGAACCCGGGCGAGTACCGGGAAAAAGTGGAATCCGTGCGAGTACCGAAAAACTGTCCTGACGAGTACGGAAAAATGATATAATCGGTGTGAGTACCGAAAAGTTATTGAATCCGGTAGAGTATCGGGAAAAAGTGGAATCCGTGCGAGTATCGGAAAACTGTCCTGACGAGTATCGAAAAATGATATAATCGGTGCGAGTACCGAAAAGTTATTGAATCCGGGGGAGTATCGGGAAAAATGTGGAATCCGTGCGAGTACCGGAAAACTGTCCAGACGAGTACCGAAAAATGGTAGAATCGGTGTGAGTACCAAAAAATTATTGAACCCGGGCGAGTACCGGGAAAAAGTGGAATCCGTACGAGTACCGAAAAACTGTCCTGACGAGTACGGAAAAATGATATAATCGGTGTGAGTACCGAAAAGTTATTGAATCCGGTAGAGTATCGGGAAAAAGTGGAATCCGTGCGAGTATCGGAAAACTGTCCTGACGAGTATCGAAAAATGATATAATCGGTGCGAGTACCGAAAAGTTATTGAATCCGGGGGAGTATCGGGAAAAAAGTGGAATCCGTGCGAGTACCGAAAAACTGTCCTGACGAGTACGGAAAAATGATATAATCGGTGTGAGTACCGAAAAGTTATTGAATCCGGGAGAGTATCGGGAAAAAGTGGAATATGTGCGAGTACCGGAAAACTTTCCTGACGAGTATCGAAAAATGCTATAATCGGTGCGAGTACCGAAAAGTTATTGAATCCGGGGGAGTATCGGGAAAAAAGTGGAATCCGTGCGAGTATCGAAAAACTACCCTGACGAGTACCGAAAAATGGTAGAATCGGTGTGAGTACCGCAAAATTATTGAACCCGGGCGAGTACCGGGAAAAAGTGGAATCCGTGCGAGTACCGGAAAACAGTCCTGACGAGTACAGAAAAATGGTAGAATCGGTGTGAGTACCGCAAAATTATTGAACCCGGGCGAGTACCGGGAAAAAGTGGAATCCGTGCGAGTACCGAAAAACTGTCCTGACGAGTACGGAAAAATGATATAATCGGTGTGAGTACCGAAAAGTTATTGAATCCGGTAGAGTATCGGGAAAAAGTGGAATCCGTGCGAGTATCGGAAAACTGTCCTGACGAGTATCGAAAAATGATATAATCGGTGCGAGTACCGAAAAGTTATTGAATCCGAGGGAGTATCGGGAAAAATGTGGAATCCGTGCGAGTACCGGAAAACTGTCCAGACGAGTACCGAAAAATGGTAGAATCGGTGTGAGTACCGAAAAATTATTGAACCCGGGCGAGTACGGGGAAAAAGTGGAATCCGTGCGAGTACCGAAAAACTGTCCTGACGAGTACGGAAAAATGATATAATCGGTGTGAGTACCGAAAAGTTATTGAATCCGGTAGAGTATCGGGAAAAAGTGGAATCCGTGCGAGTATCGGAAAACTGTCCTGACGAGTATCGAAAAATGATATAATCGGTGCGAGTACCGAAAAGTTATGGAATCCGGGGGAGTATCGGGAAAAAAGTGGAATCCGTGCGAGTACCGAAAAACTGTCCTGACGAGTACGGAAAAATGATATAATCGGTGTGAGTACCGAAAAGTTATTGAATCCGGGAGAGTATCGGGAAAAAGTGGAATCCGTGCGAGTATCGAAAACTGTCCTGACGAGTACCGAAAAATGGTAGAATCGGTGTGAGTACCGCAAAATTATTGAACCCGGGCGAGTACCGGGAAAAAGTGGAATCCGTGCGAGTACCGGAAAACTGTCCTGACGAGTACCGAAAAATGGTAGAATCGGTGTCAGTACCGCAAAATTATTGAATCCGGGGGAGTATCGGGAAAAAGTGGAATCCGTGCGAGTACCGGAAAACTGTCCAGACGAGTACCGAAAAATGGTAGAATCGGTGTGAGTACCGCAAAATTATTGAACCCGGGCGAGTACCGGGAAAAAGTGGAATCCGTGCGAGTACCGAAAAACTGTCCTGACGAGTACGGAAAAATGATATAATCGGTGTGAGTACCGAAAAGTTATTGAATCCGGGAGAGTATCGGGAAAAAGTGGAATATGTGCGAGTACCGGAAAACTTTCCTGACGAGTATCGAAAAATGCTATAATCGGTGCGAGTACCGAAAAGTTATTGAATCCGGGGGAGTATCGGGAAAAAAGTGGAATCCGTGCGAGTATCGAAAAACTGTCCTGACGAGTACCGAAAAATGGTAGAATCGGTGTGAGTACCGCAAAATTATTGAACCCGGGCGAGTACCGGGAAAAAGTGGAATATGTGCGAGTACCGGAAAACTGTCCTGACGAGTACCGAAAAATGGTAGAATCGGTGTGAGTACCGGAAAATTATTGAATCAGGGGGAGTATCGGGAAAAAGTGGAATCCGTTTGAGTACCGGAAAACTGTCCTGACGAGTACCGAAAAATGGAAGAATCGGTGTGAGTACCACAAAATTATTGAACCCGGGCGAGTACCGGGAAAAAGTGGAATCCGTGCGAGTACCGGAAAACTGTCCTGACGAGTACCGAAAAATGGTAGAATCGATGTGAGTACCGCAAAATTATTGAACCCGGGCGAGTACCGGGAAAAAGTGGAATCCGTGCGAGTACCGGTAAACTGTCCTGACGAGTACCGAAAAATGGTAGAATCGGTGTGAGTACCGGAAAATTATTGAATCCGGGGGAGTATCGGGAAAAAGTGGAATCCGTGCGAGTACCGGAAAACTGTCCAGACGAGTACCGAAAAATGGTAGAATCGGTGTGAGTACCGAAAAATTATTGAATCCGGGCGAGTACCGGGAAAAAGTGGAATATGTGCGAGTACCGGAAAACTGTCCTAATGAGTATCGAAAAATTATATAATCGGTGCGAGTACCGAAAAGTTATTGAATCCGGGGGAGTACGGGGAAAAAGTGGAATCCGTGCGAGTACCGAAAAACTGTCCTGACGAGTACGGAAAAATGATATAATCGGTGTGAGTACCGAAAAGTTATTGAATCCGGTAGAGTATCGGGAAAAAGTGGAATCCGTGCGAGTACCGGAAAACTGTCCAGACGAGTACCGAAAAATGGTAGAATCGGTGTGAGTACCGAAAAATTATTGAATCCGGGCGAGTACCGGGAAAAAGTGGAATATGTGCGAGTACCGGAAAACTGTCCTAATGAGTATCGAAAAATTATATAATCGGTGCGAGTACCGAAAAGTTATTGAATCCGGGGGAGTACGGGGAAAAAGTGGAATCCGTGCGAGTACCGAAAAACTGTCCTGACGAGTACGGAAAAATGATATAATCGGTGTGAGTACCGAAAAGTTATTGAATCCGGTAGAGTATCGGGAAAAAGTGGAATCCGTGCGAGTATCGGAAAACTGTCCTGACGAGTATCGAAAAATGATATAATCGGTGCGAGTACCGAAAAGTTATGGAATCCGGGGGAGTATCGGGAAAAAAGTGGAATCCGTGCGAGTACCGAAAAACTGTCCTGACGAGTACGGAAAAATGATATAATCGGTGTGAGTACCGAAAAGTTATTGAATCCGGGAGAGTATCGGGAAAAAGTGGAATATGTGCGAGTACCGGAAAACTTTCCTGACGAGTATCGAAAAATGCTATAATCGGTGCGAGTACCGAAAAGTTATTGAATCCGGGGGAGTATCGGGAAAAAAGTGGAATCCGTGCGAGTATCGAAAAACTGTCCTGACGAGTACCGAAAAATGGTAGAATCGGTGTGAGTACCGCAAAATTATTGAACCCGGGCGAGTACCGGGAAAAAGTGGAATCCGTGCGAGTACCGGAAAACTGTCCTGACGAGTACCGAAAAATGGTAGAATCGGTGTGAGTACCGGAAAATTATTGAATCAGGGGGAGTATCGGGAAAAAGTGGAATCCGTTTGAGTACCGGAAAACTGTCCTGACGAGTACCGAAAAATGGAAGAATCGGTGTGAGTACCACAAAATTATTGAACCCGGGCGAGTACCGGGAAAAAGTGGAATCCGTGCGAGTACCGGAAAACTGTCCTGACGAGTACCGAAAAATGGTAGAATCGATGTGAGTACCGCAAAATTATTGAACCCGGGCGAGTACCGGGAAAAAGTGGAATCCGTGCGAGTACCGGTAAACTGTCCTGACGAGTACCGAAAAATGGTAGAATCGGTGTGAGTACCGGAAAATTATTGAATCCGGGGGAGTATCGGGAAAAAGTGGAATCCGTGCGAGTACCGGAAAACTGTCCAGACGAGTACCGAAAAATGGTAGAATCGGTGTGAGTACCGAAAAATTATTGAATCCGGGCGAGTACCGGGAAAAAGTGGAATATGTGCGAGTACCGGAAAACTGTCCTAATGAGTATCGAAAAATTATATAATCGGTGCGAGTACCGAAAAGTTATTGAATCCGGGGGAGTACGGGGAAAAAGTGGAATCCGTGCGAGTACCGAAAAACTGTCCTGACGAGTACGGAAAAATGATATAATCGGTGTGAGTACCGAAAAGTTATTGAATCCGGTAGAGTATCGGGAAAAAGTGGAATCCGTGCGAGTATCGGAAAACTGTCCTGACGAGTATCGAAAAATGATATAATCGGTGCGAGTACCGAAAAGTTATGGAATCCGGGGGAGTATCGGGAAAAAAGTGGAATCCGTGCGAGTACCGAAAAACTGTCCTGACGAGTACGGAAAAATGATATAATCGGTGTGAGTACCGAAAAGTTATTGAATCCGGGAGAGTATCGGGAAAAAGTGGAATATGTGCGAGTACCGGAAAACTTTCCTGACGAGTATCGAAAAATGCTATAATCGGTGCGAGTACCGAAAAGTTATTGAATCCGGGGGAGTATCGGGAAAAAAGTGGAATCCGTGCGAGTATCGAAAAACTGTCCTGACGAGTACCGAAAAATGGTAGAATCGGTGTGAGTACCGCAAAATTATTGAACCCGGGCGAGTACCGGGAAAAAGTGGAATCCGTGCGAGTACCGGAAAACTGTCCTGACGAGTACCGAAAAATGGTAGAATCGGTGTGAGTACCGGAAAATTATTGAATCAGGGGGAGTATCGGGAAAAAGTGGAATCCGTTTGAGTACCGGAAAACTGTCCTGACGAGTACCGAAAAATGGAAGAATCGGTGTGAGTACCACAAAATTATTGAACCCGGGCGAGTACCGGGAAAAAGTGGAATCCGTGCGAGTACCGGAAAACTGTCCTGACGAGTACCGAAAAATGGTAGAATCGATGTGAGTACCGCAAAATTATTGAACCCGGGCGAGTACCGGGAAAAAGTGGAATCCGTGCGAGTACCGGTAAACTGTCCTGACGAGTACCGAAAAATGGTAGAATCGGTGTGAGTACCGGAAAATTATTGAATCCGGGGGAGTATCGGGAAAAAGTGGAATCCGTGCGAGTACCGGAAAACTGTCCAGACGAGTACCGAAAAATGGTAGAATCGGTGTGAGTACCGAAAAATTATTGAATCCGGGCGAGTACCGGGAAAAAGTGGAATATGTGCGAGTACCGGAAAACTGTCCTAATGAGTATCGAAAAATTATATAATCGGTGCGAGTACCGAAAAGTTATTGAATCCGGGGGAGTACGGGGAAAAAGTGGAATCCGTGCGAGTACCGAAAAACTGTCCTGACGAGTACGGAAAAATGATATAATCGGTGTGAGTACCGAAAAGTTATTGAATCCGGTAGAGTATCGGGAAAAAGTGGAATCCGTGCGAGTATCGGAAAACTGTCCTGACGAGTATCGAAAAATGATATAATCGGTGCGAGTACCGAAAAGTTATGGAATCCGGGGGAGTATCGGGAAAAAAGTGGAATCCGTGCGAGTACCGAAAAACTGTCCTGACGAGTACGGAAAAATGATATAATCGGTGTGAGTACCGAAAAGTTATTGAATCCGGGAGAGTATCGGGAAAAAGTGGAATATGTGCGAGTACCGGAAAACTTTCCTGACGAGTATCGAAAAATGCTATAATCGGTGCGAGTACCGAAAAGTTATTGAATCCGGGGGAGTATCGGGAAAAAAGTGGAATCCGTGCGAGTATCGAAAAACTGTCCTGACGAGTACCGAAAAATGGTAGAATCGGTGTGAGTACCGCAAAATTATTGAACCCGGGCGAGTACCGGGAAAAAGTGGAATCCGTGCGAGTACCGGAAAACTGTCCTGACGAGTACCGAAAAATGGTAGAATCGGTGTGAGTACCGGAAAATTATTGAATCAGGGGGAGTATCGGGAAAAAGTGGAATCCGTTTGAGTACCGGAAAACTGTCCTGACGAGTACCGAAAAATGGAAGAATCGGTGTGAGTACCACAAAATTATTGAACCCGGGCGAGTACCGGGAAAAAGTGGAATCCGTGCGAGTACCGAAAAACTGTCCTGACGAGTACGGAAAAATGATATAATCGGTGTGAGTACCGAAAAGTTATTGAATCCGGTAGAGTATCGGGAAAAAGTGGAATCCGTGCGAGTATCGGAAAACTGTCCTGACGAGTATCGAAAAATGATATAATCGGTGCGAGTACCGAAAAGTTATGGAATCCGGGGGAGTATCGGGAAAAAAGTGGAATCCGTGCGAGTACCGAAAAACTGTCCTGACGAGTACGGAAAAATGATATAATCGGTGTGAGTACCGAAAAGTTATTGAATCCGGGAGAGTATCGGGAAAAAGTGGAATATGTGCGAGTACCGGAAAACTTTCCTGACGAGTATCGAAAAATGCTATAATCGGTGCGAGTACCGAAAAGTTATTGAATCCGGGGGAGTATCGGGAAAAAAGTGGAATCCGTGCGAGTATCGAAAAACTGTCCTGACGAGTACCGAAAAATGGTAGAATCGGTGTGAGTACCGCAAAATTATTGAACCCGGGCGAGTACCGGGAAAAAGTGGAATCCGTGCGAGTACCGGAAAACTGTCCTGACGAGTACCGAAAAATGGTAGAATCGGTGTGAGTACCGGAAAATTATTGAATCAGGGGGAGTATCGGGAAAAAGTGGAATCCGTTTGAGTACCGGAAAACTGTCCTGACGAGTACCGAAAAATGGAAGAATCGGTGTGAGTACCACAAAATTATTGAACCCGGGCGAGTACCGGGAAAAAGTGGAATCCGTGCGAGTACCGAAAAACTGTCCTGACGAGTACGGAAAAATGATATAATCGGTGTGAGTACCGAAAAGTTATTGAATCCGGTAGAGTATCGGGAAAAAGTGGAATCCGTGCGAGTATCGGAAAACTGTCCTGACGAGTATCGAAAAATGATATAATCGGTGCGAGTACCGAAAAGTTATTGAATCCGGGGGAGTATCGGGAAAAATGTGGAATCCGTGCGAGTACCGGAAAACTGTCCAGACGAGTACCGAAAAATGGTAGAATCGGTGTGAGTACCGAAAAATTATTGAACCCGGGCGAGTACCGGGAAAAAGTGGAATCCGTGCGAGTACCGAAAAACTGTCCTGACGAGTACGGAAAAATGATATAATCGGTGTGAGTACCGAAAAGTTATTGAATCCGGTAGAGTATCGGGAAAAAGTGGAATCCGTGCGAGTATCGGAAAACTGTCCTGACGAGTATCGAAAAATGATATAATCGGTGCGAGTACCGAAAAGTTATGGAATCCGGGGGAGTATCGGGAAAAAAGTGGAATCCGTGCGAGTACCGAAAAACTGTCCTGACGAGTACGGAAAAATGATATAATCGGTGTGAGTACCGAAAAGTTATTGAATCCGGGAGAGTATCGGGAAAAAGTGGAATATTTGCGAGTACCGGAAAACTTTCCTGACGAGTATCGAAAAATGCTATAATCGGTGCGAGTACCGAAAAGTTATTGAATCCGGGGGAGTATCGGGAAAAAAGTGGAATCCGTGCGAGTATCGAAAAACTGTCCTGACGAGTACCGAAAAATGGTAGAATCGGTGTGAGTACCGCAAAATTATTGAACCCGGGCGAGTACCGGGAAAAAGTGGAATCCGTGCGAGTACCGGAAAACTGTCCTGACGAGTACCGAAAAATGGTAGAATCGGTGTCAGTACCGCAAAATTATTGAATCCGGGGGAGTATCGGGAAAAAGTGGAATCCGTGCGAGTACCGGAAAACTGTCCAGACGAGTACCGAAAAATGGTAGAATCGGTGTGAGTACCGCAAAATTATTGAACCCGGGCGAGTACCGGGAAAAAGTGGAATCCGTGCGAGTACCGAAAAACTGTCCTGACGAGTACGGAAAAATGATATAATCGGTGTGAGTACCGAAAAGTTATTGAATCCGGTAGAGTATCGGGAAAAAGTGGAATCCGTGCGAGTATCGGAAAACTGTCCTGACGACTACCGAAAAATGGTAGAATCGGTGTCAGTACCGCAAAATTATTGAATCCGGGGGAGTATCGGGAAAAAGTGGAATCCGTGCGAGTACCGGAAAACTGTCCAGACGAGTACCGAAAAATGGTAGAATCGGTGTGAGTACCGAAAAATTATTGAATCCGGGCGAGTACCGGGAAAAAGTGGAATATGTGCGAGTACCGGAAAACTGTCCTAATGAGTATCGAAAAATTATATAATCGGTGCGAGTACCGAAAAGTTATTGAATCCGGGGGAGTATCGGGAAAAAAGTGGAATCCGTGCGAGTACCGAAAAACTGTCCTGACGAGTACCGAAAAATGGTAGAATCGGTGTGAGTACCGCAAAATTATTGAACCCGGGCGAGTACCGGGAAAAAGTGGAATCCGTGCGAGTACCGGAAAACTGTCCTGACGAGTACCGAAAAATGGTAGAATCGGTGTCAGTACCACAAAATTATTGAATCCGGGGGAGTATCGGGAAAAAGTGGAATCCGTGCGAGTACCGGAAAACTGTCCAGACGACTACCGAAAAATGGTAGAATCGGTGCGAGTACCGAAAAATTATTGAATCCGGGCGAGTACCGGGGAAAAGTGGAATATGAGCGAGTACCGGAAAACTGTCCTGACGAGTATCGAAAAATGATATAATCAGTGCGAGTACCGAAAAGTTATTGAATCCGGGGGAGTATCGGGAAAAAAGTGGAATCCGTGCGAGTATCGAAAAACTGTCCTGACGAGTACCGAAAAATGGTAGAATCGGTGTGAGTACCGCAAAATTATTGAACCCGGGCGAGTACCGGGAAAAAGTGGAATCCGTGCGAGTACCGGAAAACTGTCCTGACGAGTACCGAAAAATGGTAGAATCGGTGTGAGTACCGGAAAATTATTGAATCAGGGGGAGTATCGGGAAAAAGTGGAATCCGTTTGAGTACCGGAAAACTGTCCTGACGAGTACCGAAAAATGGTAGAATCGGTGTGAGTACCGCAAAATTATTGAACCCGGGCGAGTACCGGGAAAAAGTGGAATCCGTGCGAGTACCGGAAAACTGTCCTGACGAGTACCGAAAAATGGTAGAATCGGTGTGAGTACCGGAAAATTATTGAATCAGGGGGAGTATCGGGAAAAAGTGGAATCCGTTTGAGTACCGGAAAACTGTCCTGACGAGTACCGAAAAATGGTAGAATCGGTGTGAGTACCGCAAAATTATTGAACCCGGGCGAGTACCGGGAAAAAGTGGAATCCGTGCGAGTACCGGAAAACTGTCCTGACGAGTACCGAAAAATGGTAGAATCGGTGTGAGTACCGGAAAATTATTGAATCCGGGGGAGTATCGGGAAAAAGTGGAATCCGTGCGAGTACCGAAAAACTGTCCTGACGAGTACGGAAAAATGATATAATCGGTGTGAGTACCGAAAAGTTATTGAATCCGGGAGAGTATCGGGAAAAAGTGGAATATTTGCGAGTACCGGAAAACTTTCCTGACGAGTATCGAAAAATGCTATAATCGGTGCGAGTACCGAAAAGTTATTGAATCCGGGGGAGTATCGGGAAAAAAGTGGAATCCGTGCGAGTATCGAAAAACTGTCCTGACGAGTACCGAAAAATGGTAGAATCGGTGTGAGTACCGCAAAATTATTGAACCCGGGCGAGTACCGGGAAAAAGTGGAATCCGTGCGAGTACCGGAAAACTGTCCTGACGAGTACCGAAAAATGGTAGAATCGGTGTCAGTACCGCAAAATTATTGAATCCGGGGGAGTATCGGGAAAAAGTGGAATCCGTGCGAGTACCGGAAAACTGTCCAGACGAGTACCGAAAAATGGTAGAATCGGTGTGAGTACCGCAAAATTATTGAACCCGGGCGAGTACCGGGAAAAAGTGGAATCCGTGCGAGTACCGAAAAACTGTCCTGACGAGTACGGAAAAATGATATAATCGGTGTGAGTACCGAAAAGTTATTGAATCCGGTAGAGTATCGGGAAAAAGTGGAATCCGTGCGAGTATCGGAAAACTGTCCTGACGAGTATCGAAAAATGATATAATCGGTGCGAGTACCGAAAAGTTATTGAATCCGGGGGAGTATCGGGAAAAATGTGGAATCCGTGCGAGTACCGGAAAACTGTCCAGACGAGTACCGAAAAATGGTAGAATCGGTGTGAGTACCAAAAAATTATTGAACCCGGGCGAGTACCGGGAAAAAGTGGAATCCGTACGAGTACCGAAAAACTGTCCTGACGAGTACGGAAAAATGATATAATCGGTGTGAGTACCGAAAAGTTATTGAATCCGGTAGAGTATCGGGAAAAAGTGGAATCCGTGCGAGTATCGGAAAACTGTCCTGACGAGTATCGAAAAATGATATAATCGGTGCGAGTACCGAAAAGTTATTGAATCCGGGGGGGTATCGGGAAAAAAGTGGAATCCGTGCGAGTACCGAAAAACTGTCCTGACGAGTACGGAAAAATGATATAATCGGTGTGAGTACCGAAAAGTTATTGAATCCGGGAGAGTATCGGGAAAAAGTGGAATATGTGCGAGTACCGGAAAACTTTCCTGACGAGTATCGAAAAATGCTATAATCGGTGCGAGTACCGAAAAGTTATTGAATCCGGGGGAGTATCGGGAAAAAAGTGGAATCCGTGCGAGTATCGAAAAACTACCCTGACGAGTACCGAAAAATGGTAGAATCGGTGTGAGTACCGCAAAATTATTGAACCCGGGCGAGTACCGGGAAAAAGTGGAATCCGTGCGAGTACCGGAAAACAGTCCTGACGTGTACAGAAAAATGGTAGAATCGGTGTGAGTACCGCAAAATTATTGAACCCGGGCGAGTACCGGGAAAAAGTGGAATCCGTGCGAGTACCGAAAAACTGTCCTGACGAGTACGGAAAAATGATATAATCGGTGTGAGTACCGAAAAGTTATTGAATCCGGTAGAGTATCGGGAAAAAGTGGAATCCGTGCGAGTATCGGAAAACTGTCCTGACGAGTATCGAAAAATGATATAATCGGTGCGAGTACCGAAAAGTTATTGAATCCGAGGGAGTATCGGGAAAAATGTGGAATCCGTGCGAGTACCGGAAAACTGTCCAGACGAGTACCGAAAAATGGTAGAATCGGTGTGAGTACCGAAAAATTATTGAACCCGGGCGAGTACGGGGAAAAAGTGGAATCCGTGCGAGTACCGAAAAACTGTCCTGACGAGTACGGAAAAATGATATAATCGGTGTGAGTACCGAAAAGTTATTGAATCCGGTAGAGTATCGGGAAAAAGTGGAATCCGTGCGAGTATCGGAAAACTGTCCTGACGAGTATCGAAAAATGATATAATCGGTGCGAGTACCGAAAAGTTATGGAATCCGGGGGAGTATCGGGAAAAAAGTGGAATCCGTGCGAGTACCGAAAAACTGTCCTGACGAGTACGGAAAAATGATATAATCGGTGTGAGTACCGAAAAGTTATTGAATCCGGGAGAGTATCGGGAAAAAGTGGAATATGTGCGAGTACCGGAAAACTTTCCTGACGAGTATCGAAAAATGCTATAATCGGTGCGAGTACCGAAAAGTTATTGAATCCGGGGGAGTATCGGGAAAAAAGTGGAATCCGTGCGAGTATCGAAAAACTGTCCTGACGAGTACCGAAAAATGGTAGAATCGGTGTGAGTACCGCAAAATTATTGAACCCGGGCGAGTACCGGGAAAAAGTGGAATCCGTGCGAGTACCGGAAAACTGTCCTGACGAGTACCGAAAAATGGTAGAATCGGTGTGAGTACCGGAAAATTATTGAATCAGGGGGAGTATCGGGAAAAAGTGGAATCCGTTTGAGTACCGGAAAACTGTCCTGACGAGTACCGAAAAATGGAAGAATCGGTGTGAGTACCACAAAATTATTGAACCCGGGCGAGTACCGGGAAAAAGTGGAATCCGTGCGAGTACCGGAAAACTGTCCTGACGAGTACCGAAAAATGGTAGAATCGATGTGAGTACCGCAAAATTATTGAACCCGGGCGAGTACCGGGAAAAAGTGGAATCCGTGCGAGTACCGGTAAACTGTCCTGACGAGTACCGAAAAATGGTAGAATCGGTGTGAGTACCGGAAAATTATTGAATCCGGGGGAGTATCGGGAAAAAGTGGAATCCGTGCGAGTACCGGAAAACTGTCCAGACGAGTACCGAAAAATGGTAGAATCGGTGTGAGTACCGCAAAATTATTGAACCCGGGCGAGTACCGGGAAAAAGTGGAATCCGTGCGAGTACCGAAAAACTGTCCTGACGAGTACGGAAAAATGATATAATCGGTGTGAGTACCGAAAAGTTATTGAATCCGGTAGAGTATCGGGAAAAAGTGGAATCCGTGCGAGTATCGGAAAACTGTCCTGACGACTACCGAAAAATGGTAGAATCGGTGTCAGTACCGCAAAATTATTGAATCCGGGGGAGTATCGGGAAAAAGTGGAATCCGTGCGAGTACCGGAAAACTGTCCAGACGAGTACCGAAAAATGGTAGAATCGGTGTGAGTACCGAAAAATTATTGAATCCGGGCGAGTACCGGGAAAAAGTGGAATATGTGCGAGTACCGGAAAACTGTCCTAATGAGTATCGAAAAATTATATAATCGGTGCGAGTACCGAAAAGTTATTGAATCCGGGGGAGTATCGGGAAAAAAGTGGAATCCGTGCGAGTACCGAAAAACTGTCCTGACGAGTACCGAAAAATGGTAGAATCGGTGTGAGTACCGCAAAATTATTGAACCCGGGCGAGTACCGGGAAAAAGTGGAATCCGTGCGAGTACCGGAAAACTGTCCTGACGAGTACCGAAAAATGGTAGAATCGGTGTCAGTACCACAAAATTATTGAATCCGGGGGAGTATCGGGAAAAAGTGGAATCCGTGCGAGTACCGGAAAACTGTCCAGACGACTACTGAAAAATGGTAGAATCGGTGTGAGTACCGAAAAATTATTGAATCCGGGCGAGTACCGGGGAAAAGTGGAATATGAGCGAGTACCGGAAAACTGTCCTGACGAGTATCGAAAAATGATATAATCGGTGCGAGTACCGAAAAGTTATTGAATCCGGGGGAGTATCGGGAAAAAAGTGGAATCCGTGCGAGTATCGAAAAACTGTCCTGACGAGTACCGAAAAATGGTAGAATCGGTGTGAGTACCGCAAAATTATTGAACCCGGGCGAGTACCGGGAAAAAGTGGAATCCGTGCGAGTACCGGAAAACTGTCCTGACGAGTACCGAAAAATGGTAGAATCGGTGTGAGTACCGGAAAATTATTGAATCAGGGGGAGTATCGGGAAAAAGTGGAATCCGTTTGAGTACCGGAAAACTGTCCTGACGAGTACCGAAAAATGGTAGAATCGGTGTGAGTACCGCAAAATTATTGAACCCGGGCGAGTACCGGGAAAAAGTGGAATCCGTGCGAGTACCGGAAAACTGTCCTGACGAGTACCGAAAAATGGTAGAATCGGTGTGAGTACCGGAAAATTATTGAATCCGGGGGAGTATCGGGAAAAAGTGGAATCCGTGCGAGTACCGGAAAACTGTCCTGACGAGTACCGAAAAATGGTAGAATCGGTGTGAGTACCGGAAAATTATTGAACCCGGTGAGTACCGGGAAAAAGTGGAATCCGTGCGAGTACCGGAAAACTGTCCAGACGAGTACCGAAAAATGGTAGAATCGGTGTGAGTACCGCAAAATTATTGAACCCGGGCGAGTACCGGGAAAAAGTGGAATCCGTGCGAGTACCGAAAAACTGTCCTGACGAGTACGGAAAAATGATATAATCGGTGTGAGTACCGAAAAGTTATTGAATCCGGTAGAGTATCGGGAAAAAGTGGAATCCGTGCGAGTATCGGAAAACTGTCCTGACGAGTATCGAAAAATGATATAATCGGTGCGAGTACCGAAAAGTTATTGAATCCGGGGGAGTATCGGGAAAAATGTGGAATCCGTGCGAGTACCGAAAAACTGTCCTGACGAGTACGGAAAAATGATATAATCGGTGTGAGTACCGAAAAGTTATTGAATCCGGGAGAGTATCGGGAAAAAGTGGAATATGTGCGAGTACCGGAAAACTTTCGTGACGAGTATCGAAAAATGCTATAATCGGTGCGAGTACCGAAAAGTTATTGAATCCGGGGGAGTATCGGGAAAAAAGTGGAATCCGTGCGAGTATCGAAAAACTGTCCTGACGAGTACCGAAAAATGGTAGAATCGGTGTGAGTACCGCAAAATTATTGAACCCGGGCGAGTACCGGGAAAAAGTGGAATCCGTGCGAGTACCGGAAAACTGTCCTGACGAGTACCGAAAAATGGAAGAATCGGTGTGAGTACCGCAAAATTATTGAACCCGGGCGAGTACCGGGAAAAAGTGGAATCCGTGCGAGTACCGAAAAACTGTCCTGACGAGTACGGAAAAATGATATAATCGGTGTGAGTACCGAAAAGTTATTGAATCCGGTAGAGTATCGGGAAAAAGTGGAATCCGTGCGAGTATCGGAAAACTGTCCTGACGAGTATCGAAAAATGATATAATCGGTGCGAGTACCGAAAAGTTATTGAATCCGAGGGAGTATCGGGAAAAATGTGGAATCCGTGCGAGTACCGGAAAACTGTCCAGACGAGTACCGAAAAATGGTAGAATCGGTGTGAGTACCGAAAAATTATTGAACCCGGGCGAGTACGGGGAAAAAGTGGAATCCGTGCGAGTACCGAAAAACTGTCCTGACGAGTACGGAAAAATGATATAATCGGTGTGAGTACCGAAAAGTTATTGAATCCGGTAGAGTATCGGGAAAAAGTGGAATCCGTGCGAGTATCGGAAAACTGTCCTGACGAGTATCGAAAAATGATATAATCGGTGCGAGTACCGAAAAGTTATGGAATCCGGGGGAGTATCGGGAAAAAAGTGGAATCCGTGCGAGTACCGAAAAACTGTCCTGACGAGTACGGAAAAATGATATAATCGGTGTGAGTACCGAAAAGTTATTGAATCCGGGAGAGTATCGGGAAAAAGTGGAATATGTGCGAGTACCGGAAAACTTTCCTGACGAGTATCGAAAAATGCTATAATCGGTGCGAGTACCGAAAAGTTATTGAATCCGGGGGAGTATCGGGAAAAAAGTGGAATCCGTGCGAGTATCGAAAAACTGTCCTGACGAGTACCGAAAAATGGTAGAATCGGTGTGAGTACCGCAAAATTATTGAACCCGGGCGAGTACCGGGAAAAAGTGGAATCCGTGCGAGTACCGGAAAACTGTCCTGACGAGTACCGAAAAATGGTAGAATCGGTGTGAGTACCGGAAAATTATTGAATCAGGGGGAGTATCGGGAAAAAGTGGAATCCGTTTGAGTACCGGAAAACTGTCCTGACGAGTACCGAAAAATGGAAGAATCGGTGTGAGTACCACAAAATTATTGAACCCGGGCGAGTACCGGGAAAAAGTGGAATCCGTGCGAGTACCGGAAAACTGTCCTGACGAGTACCGAAAAATGGTAGAATCGATGTGAGTACCGCAAAATTATTGAACCCGGGCGAGTACCGGGAAAAAGTGGAATCCGTGCGAGTACCGGTAAACTGTCCTGACGAGTACCGAAAAATGGTAGAATCGGTGTGAGTACCGGAAAATTATTGAATCCGGGGGAGTATCGGGAAAAAGTGGAATCCGTGCGAGTACCGGAAAACTGTCCAGACGAGTACCGAAAAATGGTAGAATCGGTGTGAGTACCGCAAAATTATTGAACCCGGGCGAGTACCGGGAAAAAGTGGAATCCGTGCGAGTACCGAAAAACTGTCCTGACGAGTACGGAAAAATGATATAATCGGTGTGAGTACCGAAAAGTTATTGAATCCGGTAGAGTATCGGGAAAAAGTGGAATCCGTGCGAGTATCGGAAAACTGTCCTGACGACTACCGAAAAATGGTAGAATCGGTGTCAGTACCGCAAAATTATTGAATCCGGGGGAGTATCGGGAAAAAGTGGAATCCGTGCGAGTACCGGAAAACTGTCCAGACGAGTACCGAAAAATGGTAGAATCGGTGTGAGTACCGAAAAATTATTGAATCCGGGCGAGTACCGGGAAAAAGTGGAATATGTGCGAGTACCGGAAAACTGTCCTAATGAGTATCGAAAAATTATATAATCGGTGCGAGTACCGAAAAGTTATTGAATCCGGGGGAGTATCGGGAAAAAAGTGGAATCCGTGCGAGTACCGAAAAACTGTCCTGACGAGTACCGAAAAATGGTAGAATCGGTGTGAGTACCGCAAAATTATTGAACCCGGGCGAGTACCGGGAAAAAGTGGAATCCGTGCGAGTACCGGAAAACTGTCCTGACGAGTACCGAAAAATGGTAGAATCGGTGTCAGTACCACAAAATTATTGAATCCGGGGGAGTATCGGGAAAAAGTGGAATCCGTGCGAGTACCGGAAAACTGTCCAGACGACTACTGAAAAATGGTAGAATCGGTGTGAGTACCGAAAAATTATTGAATCCGGGCGAGTACCGGGGAAAAGTGGAATATGAGCGAGTACCGGAAAACTGTCCTGACGAGTATCGAAAAATGATATAATCGGTGCGAGTACCGAAAAGTTATTGAATCCGGGGGAGTATCGGGAAAAAAGTGGAATCCGTGCGAGTATCGAAAAACTGTCCTGACGAGTACCGAAAAATGGTAGAATCGGTGTGAGTACCGCAAAATTATTGAACCCGGGCGAGTACCGGGAAAAAGTGGAATCCGTGCGAGTACCGGAAAACTGTCCTGACGAGTACCGAAAAATGGTAGAATCGGTGTGAGTACCGGAAAATTATTGAATCAGGGGGAGTATCGGGAAAAAGTGGAATCCGTTTGAGTACCGGAAAACTGTCCTGACGAGTACCGAAAAATGGTAGAATCGGTGTGAGTACCGCAAAATTATTGAACCCGGGCGAGTACCGGGAAAAAGTGGAATCCGTGCGAGTACCGGAAAACTGTCCTGACGAGTACCGAAAAATGGTAGAATCGGTGTGAGTACCGGAAAATTATTGAATCCGGGGGAGTATCGGGAAAAAGTGGAATCCGTGCGAGTACCGGAAAACTGTCCTGACGAGTACCGAAAAATGGTAGAATCGGTGTGAGTACCGGAAAATTATTGAACCCGGTGAGTACCGGGAAAAAGTGGAATCCGTGCGAGTACCGGAAAACTGTCCAGACGAGTACCGAAAAATGGTAGAATCGGTGTGAGTACCGCAAAATTATTGAACCCGGGCGAGTACCGGGAAAAAGTGGAATCCGTGCGAGTACCGAAAAACTGTCCTGACGAGTACGGAAAAATGATATAATCGGTGTGAGTACCGAAAAGTTATTGAATCCGGTAGAGTATCGGGAAAAAGTGGAATCCGTGCGAGTATCGGAAAACTGTCCTGACGAGTATCGAAAAATGATATAATCGGTGCGAGTACCGAAAAGTTATTGAATCCGGGGGAGTATCGGGAAAAATGTGGAATCCGTGCGAGTACCGAAAAACTGTCCTGACGAGTACGGAAAAATGATATAATCGGTGTGAGTACCGAAAAGTTATTGAATCCGGGAGAGTATCGGGAAAAAGTGGAATATGTGCGAGTACCGGAAAACTTTCGTGACGAGTATCGAAAAATGCTATAATCGGTGCGAGTACCGAAAAGTTATTGAATCCGGGGGAGTATCGGGAAAAAAGTGGAATCCGTGCGAGTATCGAAAAACTGTCCTGACGAGTACCGAAAAATGGTAGAATCGGTGTGAGTACCGCAAAATTATTGAACCCGGGCGAGTACCGGGAAAAAGTGGAATCCGTGCGAGTACCGGAAAACTGTCCTGACGAGTACCGAAAAATGGAAGAATCGGTGTGAGTACCGCAAAATTATTGAACCCGGGCGAGTACCGGGAAAAAGTGGAATCCGTGCGAGTACCGGAAAACTGTCCTGACGAGTACCGAAAAATGGTAGAATCGGTGTGAGTACCGCAAAATTATTGAACCCGGGCGAGTACCGGGAAAAAGTGGAATCCGTGCGAGTACCGGAAAACTGTCCTGACGAGTACCGAAAAATGGTAGAATCGGTGTGAGTACCGCAAAATTATTGAACCCGGGCGAGTACCGGGGAAAAGTGGAATATGTGCGAGTACCGGAAAACTGTCCTGACGAGTATCGAAAAATGATATAATCGGTGCGAGTACCGAAAAGTTATTGAATCCGGGGGAGTATCGGGAAAAAAGTGGAATCCGTGCGAGTACCGAAAAACTGTCCTGACGAGTACCGAAAAATGGTAGAATCGGTGTGAGTACCGCAAAATTATTGAACCCGGGCGAGTACCGGGAAAAAGTGGAATCCGTGCGAGTACCGGAAAACTGTCCTGACGAGTACCGAAAAATGGTAGAATCGGTGTCAGTACCACAAAATTATTGAATCCGGGGGAGTATCGGGAAAAAGTGGAATCCGTGCGAGTACCGGAAAACTGTCCAGACGACTACTGAAAAATGGTAGAATCGGTGTGAGTACCGAAAAATTATTGAATCCGGGCGAGTACCGGGGAAAAGTGGAATATGAGCGAGTACCGGAAAACTGTCCTGACGAGTATCGAAAAATGATATAATCGGTGCGAGTACCGAAAAGTTATTGAATCCGGGGGAGTATCGGGAAAAAAGTGGAATCCGTGCGAGTATCGAAAAACTGTCCTGACGAGTACCGAAAAATGGTAGAATCGGTGTGAGTACCGCAAAATTATTGAACCCGGGCGAGTACCGGGAAAAAGTGGAATCCGTGCGAGTACCGGAAAACTGTCCTGACGAGTACCGAAAAATGGTAGAATCGGTGTGAGTACCGGAAAATTATTGAATCAGGGGGAGTATCGGGAAAAAGTGGAATCCGTTTGAGTACCGGAAAACTGTCCTGACGAGTACCGAAAAATGGTAGAATCGGTGTGAGTACCGCAAAATTATTGAACCCGGGCGAGTACCGGGAAAAAGTGGAATCCGTGCGAGTACCGGAAAACTGTCCTGACGAGTACCGAAAAATGGTAGAATCGGTGTGAGTACCGGAAAATTATTGAATCCGGGGGAGTATCGGGAAAAAGTGGAATCCGTGCGAGTACCGGAAAACTGTCCTGACGAGTACCGAAAAATGGTAGAATCGGTGTGAGTACCGGAAAATTATTGAACCCGGTGAGTACCGGGAAAAAGTGGAATCCGTGCGAGTACCGGAAAACTGTCCAGACGAGTACCGAAAAATGGTAGAATCGGTGTGAGTACCGCAAAATTATTGAACCCGGGCGAGTACCGGGAAAAAGTGGAATCCGTGCGAGTACCGAAAAACTGTCCTGACGAGTACGGAAAAATGATATAATCGGTGTGAGTACCGAAAAGTTATTGAATCCGGTAGAGTATCGGGAAAAAGTGGAATCCGTGCTAGTATCGGAAAACTGTCCTGACGAGTATCGAAAAATGATATAATCGGTGCGAGTACCGAAAAGTTATTGAATCCGGGGGAGTATCGGGAAAAATGTGGAATCCGTGCGAGTACCGAAAAACTGTCCTGACGAGTACGGAAAAATGATATAATCGGTGTGAGTACCGAAAAGTTATTGAATCCGGGAGAGTATCGGGAAAAAGTGGAATATGTGCGAGTACCGGAAAACTTTCGTGACGAGTATCGAAAAATGCTATAATCGGTGCGAGTACCGAAAAGTTATTGAATCCGGGGGAGTATCGGGAAAAAAGTGGAATCCGTGCGAGTATCGAAAAACTGTCCTGACGAGTACCGAAAAATGGTAGAATCGGTGTGAGTACCGCAAAATTATTGAACCCGGGCGAGTACCGGGAAAAAGTGGAATCCGTGCGAGTACCGGAAAACTGTCCTGACGAGTACCGAAAAATGGAAGAATCGGTGTGAGTACCGCAAAATTATTGAACCCGGGCGAGTACCGGGAAAAAGTGGAATCCGTGCGAGTACCGGAAAACTGTCCTGACGAGTACCGAAAAATGGTAGAATCGGTGTGAGTACCGCAAAATTATTGAACCCGGGCGAGTACCGGGAAAAAGTGGAATCCGTGCGAGTACCGGAAAACTGTCCTGACGAGTACCGAAAAATGGTAGAATCGGTGTGAGTACCGCAAAATTATTGAACCCGGGCGAGTACCGGGGAAAAGTGGAATATGTGCGAGTACCGGAAAACTGTCCTGACGAGTATCGAAAAATGATATAATCGGTGCGAGTACCGAAAAGTTATTGAATCCGGGGGAGTATCGGGAAAAAAGTGGAATCCGTGCGAGTACCGAAAAACTGTCCTGACGAGTACCGAAAAATGGTAGAATCGGTGTGAGTACCGCAAAATTATTGAACCCGGGCGAGTACCGGGAAAAAGTGGAATCCGTGCGAGTACCGGAAAACTGTCCTGACGAGTACCGAAAAATGGTAGAATCGGTGTGAGTACCGGAAAATTATTGAATCCGGGGGAGTATCGGGAAAAAGTGGAATCCGTGCGAGTACCGGAAAACTGTCCTGACGAGTACCGAAAAATGGAAGAATCGGTGTGAGTACCGCAAAATTATTGAACCCGGGCGAGTACCGGGAAAAAGTGGAATCCGTGCGAGTACCGGAAAACTGTCCTGACGAGTACCGAAAAATGGTAGAATCGGTGTGAGTACCGGAAAATTATTGAATCCGGGGGAGTATCGGGAAAAAGTGGAATCCGTGCGAGTACCGGAAAACTGTCCTGACGAGTACCGAAAAATGGAAGAATCGGTGTGAGTACCGCAAAATTATTGAACCCGGGCGAGTACCGGGAAAAAGTGGAATCCGTGCGAGTACCGGAAAACTGTCCTGACGAGTACCGAAAAATGGTAGAATCGGTGTGAGTACCGCAAAATTATTGAACCCGGGCGAGTACCGGGAAAAAGTGGAATCCGTGCGAGTACCGGAAAACTGTCCTGACGAGTACCGAAAAATGGTAGAATCGGTGTGAGTACCGGAAAATTATTGAATCCGGGGGAGTATCGGGAAAAAGTGGAATCCGTGCGAGTACCGGAAAACTGTCCTGACGAGTACCGAAAAATGGTAGAATCGGTGTGAGTACCGGAAAATTATTGAACCCGGTGAGTACCGGGAAAAAGTGGAATCCGTGCGAGTACCGGAAAACTGTCCAGACGAGTACCGAAAAATGGTAGAATCGGTGTGAGTACCGCAAAATTATTGAACCCGGGCGAGTACCGGGAAAAAGTGGAATCCGTGCGAGTACCGAAAAACTGTCCTGACGAGTACGGAAAAATGATATAATCGGTGTGAGTACCGAAAAGTTATTGAATCCGGTAGAGTATCGGGAAAAAGTGGAATCCGTGCGAGTATCGGAAAACTGTCCTGACGAGTATCGAAAAATGATATAATCGGTGCGAGTACCGAAAAGTTATTGAATCCGGGGGAGTATCGGGAAAAATGTGGAATCCGTGCGAGTACCGAAAAACTGTCCTGACGAGTACGGAAAAATGATATAATCGGTGTGAGTACCGAAAAGTTATTGAATCCGGGAGAGTATCGGGAAAAAGTGGAATATGTGCGAGTACCGGAAAACTTTCGTGACGAGTATCGAAAAATGCTATAATCGGTGCGAGTACCGAAAAGTTATTGAATCCGGGGGAGTATCGGGAAAAAAGTGGAATCCGTGCGAGTATCGAAAAACTGTCCTGACGAGTACCGAAAAATGGTAGAATCGGTGTGAGTACCGCAAAATTATTGAACCCGGGCGAGTACCGGGAAAAAGTGGAATCCGTGCGAGTACCGGAAAACTGTCCTGACGAGTACCGAAAAATGGTAGAATCGGTGTGAGTATCGGAAAATTATTGAATCCGGGGGAGTATCGGGAAAAAGTGGAATCCGTGCGAGTACCGGAAAACTGTCCTGACGAGTACCGAAAAATGGAAGAATCGGTGTGAGTACCGCAAAATTATTGAACCCGGGCGAGTACCGGGGAAAAGTGGAATATGTGCGAGTACCGGAAAACTGTCCTGACGAGTATCGAAAAATGATATAATCGGTGCGAGTACCGAAAAGTTATTGAATCCGGGGGAGTATCGGGAAAAAAGTGGAATCCGTGCGAGTACCGAAAAACTGTCCTGACGAGTACCGAAAAATGGTAGAATCGGTGTGAGTACCGCAAAATTATTGAACCCGGGCGAGTACCGGGAAAAAGTGGAATCCGTGCGAGTACCGGAAAACTGTCCTGACGAGTACCGAAAAATGGTAGAATCGGTGTGAGTACCGGAAAATTATTGAATCCGGGGGAGTATCGGGAAAAAGTGGAATCCGTGCGAGTACCGGAAAACTGTCCTGACGAGTACCGAAAAATGGAAGAATCGGTGTGAGTACCGCAAAATTATTGAACCCGGGCGAGTACCGGGAAAAAGTGGAATCCGTGCGAGTACCGGAAAACTGTCCTGACGAGTACCGAAAAATGGTAGAATCGGTGTGAGTACCGAAAAATTATTGAATCCGGGCGAGTACCGGGAAAAAGTGGAATATGTGCGAGTACCGGAAAACTGTCCTGACGAGTATCGAAAAATGATATAATCGGTGCGAGTACCGAAAAGTTATTGAATCCGGGGGAGTATCGGGAAAAAAGTGGAATCCGTGCGAGTACCGGAAAACTGTCCTGACGAGTACCGAAAAATGGTAGAATCGGTGTGAGTACCGCAAAATTATTGAACCCGGGCGAGTACCGGGAAAAAGTGGAATCCGTGCGAGTACCGGAAAACTGTCCTGACGAGTACCGAAAAATGGTAGAATCGGTGTCAGTACCGCAAAATTATTGAATCCGGGGGAGTATCGGGAAAAAGTGGAATCCGTGCGAGTACCGGAAAACTGTCCAGACGAGTACCGAAAAATGGTATAATCGGTGTGAGTACCGCAAAATTATTGAACCCGGGCGAGTACCGGGAAAAAGTGGAATCCGTGCGAGTACCGAAAAACTGTCCTGACGAGTACGAAAAAATGATATAATCGGTGTGAGTACCGAAAAGTTATTGAATCCGGTAGAGTATCGGGAAAAAGTGGAATCCGTGCGAGTATCGGAAAACTGTCCTGACGAGTACCGAAAAATGGTTGAATCGGTGTCAGTACCGCAAAATTATTGAATCCGGGGGAGTATCGGGAAAAAGTGGAATCCGTGCGAGTACCGGAAAACTGTCCAGACGAGTACCGAAAAATGGTATAATCGGTGCGAGTACCGAAAAGTTATTGAATCCGGGGGAGTATCGGGAAAAAAGTGGAATCCGTGCGAGTACCGGAAAACTGTCCTGACGAGTACCGAAAAATGGTAGAATCGGTGTGAGTACCGCAAAATTATTGAACCCGGGCGAGTACCGGGAAAAAGTGGAATCCGTGCGAGTACCGGAAAACTGTCCTGACGAGTACCGAAAAATGGTAGAATCGGTGTGAGTACCGCAAAATTATTGAACCCGGGCGAGTACCGGGAAAAAGTGGAATCCGTGCGAGTACCGAAAAACTGTCCTGACGAGTACGGAAAAATGATATAATCGGTGTGAGTACCGAAAAGTTATTGAATCCGGTAGAGTATCGGGAAAAAGTGGAATCCGTGCGAGTATCGGAAAACTGTCCTGACGAGTATCGAAAAATGATATAATCGGTGCGAGTACCGAAAAGTTATTGAATCCGGGGGAGTATTGGGAAAAAAGTGGAATCCGTGCGAGTACCGGAAAACTGTCCTGACGAGTACCGAAAAATGGTAGAATCGGTGTGAGTACCGAAAAATTATTGAATCCGGGCGAGTACCGGGGAAAAGTGGAATATGTGTGAGTACCGGAAAACTGTCCTGACGAGTATCGAAAAATGATATAATCGGTGCGAGTACCGAAAAGTTATTGAATCCGGGGGAGTATCGGGAAAAAAGTGGAATCCGTGCGAGTACCGAAAAACTGTCCTGACGAGTACCGAAAAATGGTAGAATCGGTGTGAGTACCGCAAAATTATTGAACCCGGGCGAGTACCGGGAAAAAGTGGAATCCGTGCGAGTACCGGAAAACTGTCCTGACGAGTACCGAAAAATGGTAGAATCGGTGTGAGTACCGGAAAATTATTGAATCCGGGGGAGTATCGGGAAAAAGTGGAATCCGTGCGAGTACCGGAAAACTGTCCTGACGAGTACCGAAAAATGGAAGAATCGGTGTGAGTACCGCAAAATTATTGAACCCGGGCGAGTACCGGGAAAAAGTGGAATCCGTGCGAGTACCGGAAAACTGTCCTGACGAGTACCGAAAAATGGTAGAATCGGTGTGAGTACCGAAAAATTATTGAATCCGAGCGAGTACCGGGAAAAAGTGGAATATGTGCGAGTACCGGAAAACTGTCCTGACGAGTATCGAAAAATGATATAATCGGTGCGAGTACCGAAAAGTTATTGAATCCGGGGGAGTATCGGGAAAAAAGTGGAATCCGTGCGAGTACCGGAAAACTGTCCTGACGAGTACCGAAAAATGGTAGAATCGGTGTGAGTACCGCAAAATTATTGAACCCGGGCGAGTACCGGGAAAAAGTGGAATCCGTGCGAGTACCGGAAAACTGTCCTGACGAGTACCGAAAAATGGTAGAATCGGTGTCAGTACCGCAAAATTATTGAATCCGGGGGAGTATCGGGAAAAAGTGGAATCCGTGCGAGTACCGGAAAACTGTCCAGACGAGTACCGAAAAATGGTAGAATCGGTGTGAGTACCGGAAAATTATTGAACCCGGGCGAGTACCGGGAAAAAGTGGAATCCGTGCGAGTACCGAAAAACTGTCCTGACGAGTACGGAAAAATGATATAATCGGTGTGAGTACCGAAAAGTTACTGAATCCGGTAGAGTATGGGGAAAAAGTGGAATCCGTGCGAGTATCGGAAAACTGTCCTGACGAGTATCGAAAAATGATATAATCGGTGCGAGTACGGAAAAGTTATTGAATCCGGGGGAGTATCGGGAAAAAAGTGGAATCCGTGCGAGTACCGAAAAACTGTCCTGACGAGTACCGAAAAATGGTAGAATCGGTGTGAGTACCGCAAAATTATTGAACCCGGGCGAGTACCGGGAAAAAGTGGAATCCGTGCGAGTACCGGAAAACTGTCCTGACGAGTACCGAAAAATGGTAGAATCGGTGTGAGTACCGAAAAATTATTGAATCCGGGCGAGTACCGGGGAAAAGTGGAATATGTGTGAGTACCGGAAAACTGTCCTGACGAGTATCGAAAAATGATATAATCGGTGCGAGTACCGAAAAGTTATTGAATCCGGGGGAGTATCGGGAAAAAAGTGGAATCCGTGCGAGTACCGAAAAACTGTCCTGACGAGTACCGAAAAATGGTAGAATCGGTGTGAGTACCGCAAAATTATTGAACCCGGGCGAGTACCGGGAAAAAGTGGAATCCGTGCGAGTACCGGAAAACTGTCCTGACGAGTACCGAAAAATGGTAGAATCGGTGTGAGTACCGCAAAATTATTGAATCCGGGGGAGTATCGGGAAAAAGTGGAATCCGTGCGAGTACCGGAAAACTGTCCTGACGAGTACCGAAAAATGGAAGAATCGGTGTGAGTACCGCAAAATTATTGAACCCGGGCGAGTACCGGGAAAAAGTGGAATCCGTGCGAGTACCGGAAAACTGTCCTGACGAGTACCGAAAAATGGTAGAATCGGTGTGAGTACCGAAAAATTATTGAATCCGGGCGAGTACCGGGAAAAAGTGGAATATGTGCGAGTACCGGAAAACTGTCCTGACGAGTATCGAAAAATGATATAATCGGTGCGAGTACCGAAAAGTTATTGAATCCGGGGGAGTATCGGGAAAAAAGTGGAATCCGTGCGAGTACCGGAAAACTGTCCAGACGAGTACCGAAAAATGGTAGAATCGGTGTGAGTACCGCAAAATTATTGAACCCGGGCGAGTACCGGGAAAAAGTGGAATCCGTGCGAGTACCGGAAAACTGTCCTGACGAGTACCGAAAAATGGTAGAATCGGTGTGAGTACCGGAAAATTATTGAATCCGGGGGAGTATCGGGAAAAAGTGGAATCCGTGCGAGTACCGGAAAACTGTCCTGACGAGTACCGAAAAATGGAAGAATCGGTGTGAGTACCGCAAAATTATTGAACCCGGGCGAGTACCGGGAAAAAGTGGAATCCGTGCGAGTACCGGAAAACTGTCCTGACGAGTACCGAAAAATGGTAGAATCGGTGTGAGTACCGCAAAATTATTGAACCCGGGCGAGTACCGGGAAAAAGTGGAATCCGTGCGAGTACCGGAAAACTGTCCTGACGAGTACCGAAAAATGGTAGAATCGGTGTGAGTACCGGAAAATTATTGAATCCGGGGGAGTATCGGGAAAAAGTGGAATCCGTGCGAGTACCGGAAAACTGTCCTGACGAGTACCGAAAAATGGAAGAATCGGTGTGAGTACCGCAAAATTATTGAATCCGGGCGAGTACCGGGAAAAAGTGGAATCCGTGCGAGTACCGGAAAACTGTCCTGACGAGTACCGAAAAATGGTAGAATCGGTGTGAGTACCGAAAAATTATTGAATCCGGGCGAGTACCGGGAAAAAGTGGAATATGTGCGAGTACCGGAAAACTGTCCTGACGAGTATCGAAAAATGATATAATCGGTGCGAGTACCGAAAAGTTATTGAATCCGGGGGAGTATCGGGAAAAAAGTGGAATCCGTGCGAGTACCGGAAAACTGTCCTGACGAGTACCGAAAAATGGTAGAATCGGTGTGAGTACCGCAAAATTATTGAACCCGGGCGAGTACCGGGAAAAAGTGGAATCCGTGCGAGTACCGGAAAACTGTCCTGACGAGTACCGAAAAATGGTAGAATCGGTGTGAGTACCGGAAAATTATTGAATCCGGGGGAGTATCGGAAAAAAGTGGAATCCGTGCGAGTACCGGAAAACTGTCCTGACGAGTACCGAAAAATGGAAGAATCGGTGTGAGTACCGCAAAATTATTGAACCCGGGCGAGTACCGGGAAAAAGTGGAATCCGTGCGAGTACCGGAAAACTGTCCTGACGAGTACCGAAAAATGGTAGAATCGGTGTGAGTACCGAAAAATTATTGAATCCGGGCGAGTACCGGGAAAAAGTGGAATATGTGCGAGTACCGGAAAACTGTCCTGACGAGTATCGAAAAATGATATAATCGGTGCGAGTACCGAAAAGTTATTGAATCCGGGGGAGTATCGGGAAAAAAGTGGAATCCGTGCGAGTACCGGAAAACTGTCCTGACGAGTACCGAAAAATGGTAGAATCGGTGTGAGTACCGCAAAATTATTGAACCCGGGCGAGTACCGGGAAAAAGTGGAATCCGTGCGAGTACCGGAAAACTGTCCTGACGAGTACCGAAAAATGGTAGAATCGGTGTCAGTACCGCAAAATTATTGAATCCGGGGGAGTATCGGGAAAAAGTGGAATCCGTGCGAGTACCGGAAAACTGTCCAGACGAGTACCGAAAAATGGTAGAATCGGTGTGAGTACCGGAAAATTATTGAACCCGGGCGAGTACCGGGAAAAAGTGGAATCCGTGCGAGTACCGAAAAACTGTCCTGACGAGTACGGAAAAATGATATAATCGGTGTGAGTACCGAAAAGTTACTGAATCCGGTAGAGTATCGGGAAAAAGTGGAATCCGTGCGAGTATCGGAAAACTGTCCTGACGAGTATCGAAAAATGATATAATCGGTGCGAGTACCGAAAAGTTATTGAATCCGGGGGAGTATCGGGAAAAATGTGGAATCCGTGCGAGTACCGGAAAACTGTCCTGACGAGTACCGAAAAATGGTAGAATCGGTGTGAGTACCGCAAAATTATTGAATCCGGGGGAGTACCGGGAAAAAGTGGAATCCGTGCGAGTACCGGAAAACTGTCCTGACGAGCACCAAAAAATGGAAGAATCGGTGTGAGTACCGCAAAATTATTGAACCCGGGCGAGTACCGGGAAAAAGTGGAATCCGTGCGAGTACCGGAAAACTGTCCTGACGAGTACCGAAAAATGGTAGAATCGGTGTGAGTACCGAAAAATTATTGAATCCGGGCGAGTACCGGGGAAAAGTGGAATATGTGCGAGTACCGGAAAACTGTCCTGACGAGTATCGAAAAATGATATAATCGGTGCGAGTACCGAAAAGTTATTGAATCCGGGGGAGTATCGGGAAAAAAGTGGAATCCGTGCGAGTACCGAAAAACTGTCCTGACGAGTACCGAAAAATGGTAGAATCGGTGTGAGTACCGCAAAATTATTGAACCCGGGCGAGTACCGGGAAAAAGTGGAATCCGTGCGAGTACCGGAAAACTGTCCTGACGAGTACCGAAAAATGGTAGAATCGGTGTGAGTACCGAAAAATTATTGAATCCGGGCGAGTACCGGGGAAAAGTGGAATATGTGTGAGTACCGGAAAACTGTCCTGACGAGTATCGAAAAATGATATAATCGGTGCGAGTACCGAAAAGTTATTGAATCCGGGGGAGTATCGGGAAAAAAGTGGAATCCGTGCGAGTACCGAAAAACTGTCCTGACGAGTACCGAAAAATGGTAGAATCGGTGTGAGTACCGCAAAATTATTGAACCCGGGCGAGTACCGGGAAAAAGTGGAATCCGTGCGAGTACCGGAAAACTGTCCTGACGAGTACCGAAAAATGGTAGAATCGGTGTGAGTACCGGAAAATTATTGAATCCGGGGGAGTATCGGGAAAAAGTGGAATCCGTGCGAGTACCGGAAAACTGTCCTGACGAGTACCGAAAAATGGAAGAATCGGTGTGAGTACCGCAAAATTATTGAACCCGGGCGAGTACCGGGAAAAAGTGGAATCCGTGCGAGTACCGGAAAACTGTCCTGACGAGTACCGAAAAATGGTAGAATCGGTGTGAGTACCGCAAAATTATTGAACCCGGGCGAGTACCGGGAAAAAGTGGAATCCGTGCGAGTACCGGAAAACTGTCCTGACGAGTACCGAAAAATGGTAGAATCGGTGTGAGTACCGGAAAATTATTGAATCCGGGGGAGTATCGGAAAAAAGTGGAATCCGTGCGAGTACCGGAAAACTGTCCTGACGAGTACCGAAAAATGGAAGAATCGGTGTGAGTACCGCAAAATTATTGAACCCGGGCGAGTACCGGGAAAAAGTGGAATCCGTGCGAGTACCGGAAAACTGTCCTGACGAGTACCGAAAAATGGTAGAATCGGTGTGAGTACCGAAAAATTATTGAATCCGGGCGAGTACCGGGAAAAAGTGGAATATGTGCGAGTACCGGAAAACTGTCCTGACGAGTATCGAAAAATGATATAATCGGTGCGAGTACCGAAAAGTTATTGAATCCGGGGGAGTATCGGGAAAAAAGTGGAATCCGTGCGAGTACCGGAAAACTGTCCTGACGAGTACCGAAAAATGGTAGAATCGGTGTGAGTACCGCAAAATTATTGAACCCGGGCGAGTACCGGGAAAAAGTGGAATCCGTGCGAGTACCGGAAAACTGTCCTGACGAGTACCGAAAAATGGTAGAATCGGTGTGAGTACCGGAAAATTATTGAATCCGGGGGAGTATCGGAAAAAAGTGGAATCCGTGCGAGTACCGGAAAACTGTCCTGACGAGTACCGAAAAATGGAAGAATCGGTGTGAGTACCGCAAAATTATTGAACCCGGGCGAGTACCGGGAAAAAGTGGAATCCGTGCGAGTACCGGAAAACTGTCCTGACGAGTACCGAAAAATGGTAGAATCGGTGTGAGTACCGAAAAATTATTGAATCCGGGCGAGTACCGGGAAAAAGTGGAATATGTGCGAGTACCGGAAAACTGTCCTGACGAGTATCGAAAAATGATATAATCGGTGCGAGTACCGAAAAGTTATTGAATCCGGGGGAGTATCGGGAAAAAAGTGGAATCCGTGCGAGTACCGGAAAACTGTCCTGACGAGTACCGAAAAATGGTAGAATCGGTGTGAGTACCGCAAAATTATTGAACCCGGGCGAGTACCGGGAAAAAGTGGAATCCGTGCGAGTACCGGAAAACTGTCCTGACGAGTACCGAAAAATGGTAGAATCGGTGTCAGTACCGCAAAATTATTGAATCCGGGGGAGTATCGGGAAAAAGTGGAATCCGTGCGAGTACCGGAAAACTGTCCAGACGAGTACCGAAAAATGGTAGAATCGGTGTGAGTACCGGAAAATTATTGAACCCGGGCGAGTACCGGGAAAAAGTGGAATCCGTGCGAGTACCGAAAAACTGTCCTGACGAGTACGGAAAAATGATATAATCGGTGTGAGTACCGAAAAGTTACTGAATCCGGTAGAGTATCGGGAAAAAGTGGAATCCGTGCGAGTATCGGAAAACTGTCCTGACGAGTATCGAAAAATGATATAATCGGTGCGAGTACCGAAAAGTTATTGAATCCGGGGGAGTATCGGGAAAAATGTGGAATCCGTGCGAGTACCGGAAAACTGTCCTGACGAGTACCGAAAAATGGTAGAATCGGTGTGAGTACCGCAAAATTATTGAATCCGGGGGAGTACCGGGAAAAAGTGGAATCCGTGCGAGTACCGGAAAACTGTCCTGATGAGTACCAAAAAATGGAAGAATCGGTGTGAGTACCGCAAAATTATTGAACCCGGGCGAGTACCGGGAAAAAGTGGAATCCGTGCGAGTACCGGAAAACTGTCCTGACGAGCACCGAAAAATTGTAGAATCGGTGTGAGTACCGAAAAATTATTGAATCCGGGCGAGTACCGGGGAAAAGTGGAATATGTGCGAGTACCGAAAAACTGTCCTGACGAGTATCGAAAAATGATATAATCGGTGCGAGTACCGAAAAGTTATTGAATCCGGGGGAGTATCGGGAAAAAAGTGGAATCCGTGCGAGTACCGAAAAACTGTCCTGACGAGTACCGAAAAATGGTAGAATCGGTGTGAGTACCGCAAAATTATTGAACCCGGGCGAGTACCGGGAAAAAGTGGAATCCGTGCGAGTACCGGAAAACTGTCCTGACGAGTACCGAAAAATGGTAGAATCGGTGTGAGTACCGAAAAATTATTGAATCCGGGCGAGTACCGGGGAAAAGTGGAATATGTGTGAGTACCGGAAAACTGTCCTGACGAGTATCGAAAAATGATATAATCGGTGCGAGTACCGAAAAGTTATTGAATCCGGGGGAGTATCGGGAAAAAAGTGGAATCCGTGCGAGTACCGAAAAACTGTCCTGACGAGTACCGAAAAATGGTAGAATCGGTGTGAGTACCGCAAAATTATTGAACCCGGGCGAGTACCGGGAAAAAGTGGAATCCGTGCGAGTACCGGAAAACTGTCCTGACGAGTACCGAAAAATGGTAGAATCGGTGTGAGTACCGGAAAATTATTGAATCCGGGGGAGTATCGGGAAAAAGTGGAATCCGTGCGAGTACCGGAAAACTGTCCTGACGAGTACCGAAAAATGGAAGAATCGGTGTGAGTACCGCAAAATTATTGAACCCGGGCGAGTACCGGGAAAAAGTGGAATCCGTGCGAGTACCGGAAAACTGTCCTGACGAGTACCGAAAAATGGTAGAATCGGTGTGAGTACCGCAAAATTATTGAACCCGGGCGAGTACCGGGAAAAAGTGGAATCCGTGCGAGTACCGGAAAACTGTCCTGACGAGTACCGAAAAATGGTAGAATCGGTGTGAGTACCGGAAAATTATTGAATCCGGGGGAGTATCGGAAAAAAGTGGAATCCGTGCGAGTACCGGAAAACTGTCCTGACGAGTACCGAAAAATGGAAGAATCGGTGTGAGTACCGCAAAATTATTGAACCCGGGCGAGTACCGGGAAAAAGTGGAATCCGTGCGAGTACCGGAAAACTGTCCTGACGAGTACCGAAAAATGGTAGAATCGGTGTGAGTACCGAAAAATTATTGAATCCGGGCGAGTACCGGGAAAAAGTGGAATATGTGCGAGTACCGGAAAACTGTCCTGACGAGTATCGAAAAATGATATAATCGGTGCGAGTACCGAAAAGTTATTGAATCCGGGGGAGTATCGGGAAAAAAGTGGAATCCGTGCGAGTACCGGAAAACTGTCCTGACGAGTACCGAAAAATGGTAGAATCGGTGTGAGTACCGCAAAATTATTGAACCCGGGCGAGTACCGGGAAAAAGTGGAATCCGTGCGAGTACCGGAAAACTGTCCTGACGAGTACCGAAAAATGGTAGAATCGGTGTCAGTACCGCAAAATTATTGAATCCGGGGGAGTATCGGGAAAAAGTGGAATCCGTGCGAGTACCGGAAAACTGTCCAGACGAGTACCGAAAAATGGTAGAATCGGTGTGAGTACCGGAAAATTATTGAACCCGGGCGAGTACCGGGAAAAAGTGGAATCCGTGCGAGTACCGAAAAACTGTCCTGACGAGTACGGAAAAATGATATAATCGGTGTGAGTACCGAAAAGTTACTGAATCCGGTAGAGTATCAGGAAAAAGTGGAATCCGTGCGAGTATCGGAAAACTGTCCTGACGAGTATCGAAAAATGATATAATCGGTGCGAGTACCGAAAAGTTATTGAATCCGGGGGAGTATCGGGAAAAATGTGGAATCCGTGCGAGTACCGGAAAACTGTCCTGACGAGTACCGAAAAATGGTAGAATCGGTGTGAGTACCGCAAAATTATTGAATCCGGGGGAGTACCGGGAAAAAGTGGAATCCGTGCGAGTACTGGAAAACTGTCCTGACGAGTACCAAAAAATGGAAGAATCGGTGTGAGTACCGCAAAATTATTGAACCCGGGCGAGTACCGGGAAAAAGTGGAATCCGTGCGAGTACCGGAAAACTGTCCTGACGAGTACCGAAAAATTGTAGAATCGGTGTGAGTACCGAAAAATTATTGAATCCGGGCGAGTACCGGGGAAAAGTGGAATATGTGCGAGTACCGGAAAACTGTCCTGACGAGTATCGAAAAATGATATAATCGGTGCGAGTACCGAAAAGTTATTGAATCCGGGGGAGTATCGGGAAAAAAGTGGAATCCGTGCGAGTACCGAAAAACTGTCCTGACGAGTACCGAAAAATGGTAGAATCGGTGTGAGTACCGCAAAATTATTGAACCCGGGCGAGTACCGGGAAAAAGTGGAATCCGTGCGAGTACAGGAAAACTGTCCTGACGAGTACCGAAAAATGGTAGAATCGGTGTGAGTACCGAAAAATTATTGAATCCGGGCGAGTACCGGGGAAAAGTGGAATATGTGTGAGTACCGGAAAACTGTCCTGACGAGTATCGAAAAATGATATAATCGGTGCGAGTACCGAAAAGTTATTGAATCCGGGGGAGTATCGGGAAAAAAGTGGAATCCGTGCGAGTACCGAAAAACTGTCCTGACGAGTACCGAAAAATGGTAGAATCGGTGTGAGTACCGCAAAATTATTGAACCCGGGCGAGTACCGGGAAAAAGTGGAATCCGTGCGAGTACCGGAAAACTGTCCTGACGAGTACCGAAAAATGGTAGAATCGGTGTGAGTACCGGAAAATTATTGAATCAGGGGGAGTATCGGGAAAAAGTGGAATCCGTGCGAGTACCGGAAAACTGTCCTGACGAGTACCGAAAAATGGAAGAATCGGTGTGAGTACCGCAAAATTATTGAACCCGGGCGAGTACCGGGAAAAAGTGGAATCCGTGCGAGTACCGGAAAACTGTCCTGACGAGTACCGAAAAATGGTAGAATCGGTGTGAGTACCGAAAAATTATTGAATCCGGGCGAGTACCGGGAAAAAGTGGAATATGTGCGAGTACCGGAAAACTGTCCTGACGAGTATCGAAAAATGATATAATCGGTGCGAGTACCGAAAAGTTATTGAATCCGGGGGAGTATCGGGAAAAAAGTGGAATCCGTGCGAGTACCGGAAAACTGTCCAGACGAGTACCGAAAAATGGTAGAATCGGTGTGAGTACCGCAAAATTATTGAACCCGGGCGAGTACCGGGAAAAAGTGGAATCCGTGCGAGTACCGGAAAACTGTCCTGACGAGTACCGAAAAATGGTAGAATCGGTGTGAGTACCGGAAAATTATTGAATCCGGGGGAGTATCGGGAAAAAGTGGAATCCGTGCGAGTACCGGAAAACTGTCCTGACGAGTACCGAAAAATGGAAGAATCGGTGTGAGTACCGCAAAATTATTGAACCCGGGCGAGTACCGGGAAAAAGTGGAATCCGTGCGAGTACCGGAAAACTGTCCTGACGAGTACCGAAAAATGGTAGAATCGGTGTGAGTACCGCAAAATTATTGAACCCGGGCGAGTACCGGGAAAAAGTGGAATCCGTGCGAGTACCGGAAAACTGTCCTGACGAGTACCGAAAAATGGTAGAATCGGTGTGAGTACCGGAAAATTATTGAATCCGGGGGAGTATCGGGAAAAAGTGGAATCCGTGCGAGTACCGGAAAACTGTCCTGACGAGTACCGAAAAATGGAAGAATCGGTGTGAGTACCGCAAAATTATTGAATCCGGGCGAGTACCGGGAAAAAGTGGAATCCGTGCGAGTACCGGAAAACTGTCCTGACGAGTACCGAAAAATGGTAGAATCGGTGTGAGTACCGAAAAATTATTGAATCCGGGCGAGTACCGGGAAAAAGTGGAATATGTGCGAGTACCGGAAAACTGTCCTGACGAGTATCGAAAAATGATATAATCGGTGCGAGTACCGAAAAGTTATTGAATCCGGGGGAGTATCGGGAAAAAAGTGGAATCCGTGCGAGTACCGGAAAACTGTCCTGACGAGTACCGAAAAATGGTAGAATCGGTGTGAGTACCGCAAAATTATTGAACCCGGGCGAGTACCGGGAAAAAGTGGAATCCGTGCGAGTACCGGAAAACTGTCCTGACGAGTACCGAAAAATGGTAGAATCGGTGTGAGTACCGGAAAATTATTGAATCAGGGGGAGTATCGGGAAAAAGTGGAATCCGTGCGAGTACCGGAAAACTGTCCTGACGAGTACCGAAAAATGGAAGAATCGGTGTGAGTACCGCAAAATTATTGAACCCGGGCGAGTACCGGGAAAAAGTGGAATCCGTGCGAGTACCGGAAAACTGTCCTGACGAGTACCGAAAAATGGTAGAATCGGTGTGAGTACCGAAAAATTATTGAATCCGGGCGAGTACCGGGAAAAAGTGGAATATGTGCGAGTACCGGAAAACTGTCCTGACGAGTATCGAAAAATGATATAATCGGTGCGAGTACCGAAAAGTTATTGAATCCGGGGGAGTATCGGGAAAAAAGTGGAATCCGTGCGAGTACCGGAAAACTGTCCAGACGAGTACCGAAAAATGGTAGAATCGGTGTGAGTACCGCAAAATTATTGAACCCGGGCGAGTACCGGGAAAAAGTGGAATCCGTGCGAGTACCGGAAAACTGTCCTGACGAGTACCGAAAAATGGTAGAATCGGTGTGAGTACCGGAAAATTATTGAATCCGGGGGAGTATCGGGAAAAAGTGGAATCCGTGCGAGTACCGGAAAACTGTCCTGACGAGTACCGAAAAATGGAAGAATCGGTGTGAGTACCGCAAAATTATTGAACCCGGGCGAGTACCGGGAAAAAGTGGAATCCGTGCGAGTACCGGAAAACTGTCCTGACGAGTACCGAAAAATGGTAGAATCGGTGTGAGTACCGCAAAATTATTGAACCCGGGCGAGTACCGGGAAAAAGTGGAATCCGTGCGAGTACCGGAAAACTGTCCTGACGAGTACCGAAAAATGGTAGAATCGGTGTGAGTACCGGAAAATTATTGAATCCGGGGGAGTATCGGGAAAAAGTGGAATCCGTGCGAGTACCGGAAAACTGTCCTGACGAGTACCGAAAAATGGAAGAATCGGTGTGAGTACCGCAAAATTATTGAATCCGGGCGAGTACCGGGAAAAAGTGGAATCCGTGCGAGTACCGGAAAACTGTCCTGACGAGTACCGAAAAATGGTAGAATCGGTGTGAGTACCGAAAAATTATTGAATCCGGGCGAGTACCGGGAAAAAGTGGAATATGTGCGAGTACCGGAAAACTGTCCTGACGAGTATCGAAAAATGATATAATCGGTGCGAGTACCGAAAAGTTATTGAATCCGGGGGAGTATCGGGAAAAAAGTGGAATCCGTGCGAGTACCGGAAAACTGTCCTGACGAGTACCGAAAAATGGTAGAATCGGTGTGAGTACCGCAAAATTATTGAACCCGGGCGAGTACCGGGAAAAAGTGGAATCCGTGCGAGTACCGGAAAACTGTCCTGACGAGTACCGAAAAATGGTAGAATCGGTGTGAGTACCGGAAAATTATTGAATCCGGGGGAGTATCGGAAAAAAGTGGAATCCGTGCGAGTACCGGAAAACTGTCCAGACGAGTACCGAAAAATGGTAGAATCGGTGTGAGTACCGCAAAATTATTGAACCCGGGCGAGTACCGGGAAAAAGTGGAATCCGTGCGAGTACCGAAAAACTGTCCTGACGAGTACGGAAAAATGATATAATCGGTGTGAGTACCGAAAAGTTATTGAATCCGGTAGAGTATCGGGAAAAAGTGGAATCCGTGCGAGTATCGGAAAACTGTCCTGACGAGTATCGAAAAATGATATAATCGGTGCGAGTACCGAAAAGTTATTGAATCCGGGGGAGTATTGGGAAAAATGTGGAATCCGTGCGAGTACCGAAAAACTGTCCTGACGAGTACGGAAAAATGATATAATCGGTGTGAGTACCGAAAAGTTATTGAATCCGGGAGAGTATCGGGAAAAAGTGGAATATGTGCGAGTACCGGAAAACTTTCCTGACGAGTATCGAAAAATGCTATAATCGGTGCGAGTACCGAAAAGTTATTGAATCCGGGGGAGTATCGGGAAAAAAGTGGAATCCGTGCGAGTACGGGAAAACTGTCCTGACGAGTACCGAAAAATGGAAGAATCGGTGTGAGTACCGCAAAATTATTGAACCCGGGCGAGTACCGGGAAAAAGTGGAATCCGTGCGAGTACCGGAAAACTGTCCTGACGAGTACCGAAAAATGGTAGAATCGGTGTGAGTACCGGAAAATTATTGAATCCGGGGGAGTATCGGGAAAAAGTGGAATCCGTGCGAGTACCGGAAAACTGTCCTGACGAGTACCGAAAAATGGAAGAATCGGTGTGAGTACCGCAAAATTATTGAACCCGGGCGAGTACCGGGAAAAAGTGGAATCCGTGCGAGTACCGGAAAACTGTCCTGACGAGTACCGAAAAATGGTAGAATCGGTGTGAGTACCGCAAAATTATTGAACCCGGGCGAGTACCGGGAAAAAGTGGAATCCGTGCGAGTACCGGAAAACTGTCCTGACGAGTACCGAAAAATGGTAGAATCGGTGTGAGTACCGGAAAATTATTGAATCCGGGGGAGTATCGGAAAAAAGTGGAATCCGTGCGAGTACCGGAAAACTGTCCTGACGAGTACCGAAAAATGGAAGAATCGGTGTGAGTACCGCAAAATTATTGAACCCGGGCGAGTACCGGGAAAAAGTGGAATCCGTGCGAGTACCGGAAAACTGTCCTGACGAGTACCGAAAAATGGTAGAATCGGTGTGAGTACCGAAAAATTATTGAATCCGGGCGAGTACCGGGAAAAAGTGGAATATGTGCGAGTACCGGAAAACTGTCCTGACGAGTATCGAAAAATGATATAATCGGTGCGAGTACCGAAAAGTTATTGAATCCGGGGGAGTATCGGGAAAAAAGTGGAATCCGTGCGAGTACCGGAAAACTGTCCTGACGAGTACCGAAAAATGGTAGAATCGGTGTGAGTACCGCAAAATTATTGAACCCGGGCGAGTACCGGGAAAAAGTGGAATCCGTGCGAGTACCGGAAAACTGTCCTGACGAGTACCGAAAAATGGTAGAATCGGTGTCAGTACCGCAAAATTATTGAATCCGGGGGAGTATCGGGAAAAAGTGGAATCCGTGCGAGTACCGGAAAACTGTCCAGACGAGTACCGAAAAATGGTAGAATCGGTGTGAGTACCGGAAAATTATTGAACCCGGGCGAGTACCGGGAAAAAGTGGAATCCGTGCGAGTACCGAAAAACTGTCCTGACGAGTACGGAAAAATGATATAATCGGTGTGAGTACCGAAAAGTTACTGAATCCGGTAGAGTATCAGGAAAAAGTGGAATCCGTGCGAGTATCGGAAAACTGTCCTGACGAGTATCGAAAAATGATATAATCGGTGCGAGTACCGAAAAGTTATTGAATCCGGGGGAGTATCGGGAAAAATGTGGAATCCGTGCGAGTACCGGAAAACTGTCCTGACGAGTACCGAAAAATGGTAGAATCGGTGTGAGTACCGCAAAATTATTGAATCCGGGGGAGTACCGGGAAAAAGTGGAATCCGTGCGAGTACTGGAAAACTGTCCTGACGAGTACCAAAAAATGGAAGAATCGGTGTGAGTACCGCAAAATTATTGAACCCGGGCGAGTACCGGGAAAAAGTGGAATCCGTGCGAGTACCGGAAAACTGTCCTGACGAGTACCGAAAAATTGTAGAATCGGTGTGAGTACCGAAAAATTATTGAATCCGGGCGAGTACCGGGGAAAAGTGGAATATGTGCGAGTACCGGAAAACTGTCCTGACGAGTATCGAAAAATGATATAATCGGTGCGAGTACCGAAAAGTTATTGAATCCGGGGGAGTATCGGGAAAAAAGTGGAATCCGTGCGAGTACCGAAAAACTGTCCTGACGAGTACCGAAAAATGGTAGAATCGGTGTGAGTACCGCAAAATTATTGAACCCGGGCGAGTACCGGGAAAAAGTGGAATCCGTGCGAGTACAGGAAAACTGTCCTGACGAGTACCGAAAAATGGTAGAATCGGTGTGAGTACCGAAAAATTATTGAATCCGGGCGAGTACCGGGGAAAAGTGGAATATGTGTGAGTACCGGAAAACTGTCCTGACGAGTATCGAAAAATGATATAATCGGTGCGAGTACCGAAAAGTTATTGAATCCGGGGGAGTATCGGGAAAAAAGTGGAATCCGTGCGAGTACCGAAAAACTGTCCTGACGAGTACCGAAAAATGGTAGAATCGGTGTGAGTACCGCAAAATTATTGAACCCGGGCGAGTACCGGGAAAAAGTGGAATCCGTGCGAGTACCGGAAAACTGTCCTGACGAGTACCGAAAAATGGTAGAATCGGTGTGAGTACCGGAAAATTATTGAATCAGGGGGAGTATCGGGAAAAAGTGGAATCCGTGCGAGTACCGGAAAACTGTCCTGACGAGTACCGAAAAATGGTAGAATCGGTGTGAGTACCGCAAAATTATTGAACCCGGGCGAGTACCGGGAAAAAGTGGAATCCGTGCGAGTACCGAAAAACTGTCCTGACGAGTACGGAAAAATGATATAATCGGTGTGAGTACCGAAAAGTTATTGAATCCGGTAGAGTATCGGGAAAAAGTGGAATCCGTGCGAGTATCGGAAAACTGTCCTGACGAGTATCGAAAAATGATATAATCGGTGCGAGTACCGAAAAGTTATTGAATCCGGGGGAGTATTGGGAAAAATGTGGAATCCGTGCGAGTACCGAAAAACTGTCCTGACGAGTACGGAAAAATGATATAATCGGTGTGAGTACCGAAAAGTTATTGAATCCGGGAGAGTATCGGGAAAAAGTGGAATATGTGCGAGTACCGGAAAACTTTCCTGACGAGTATCGAAAAATGCTATAATCGGTGCGAGTACCGAAAAGTTATTGAATCCGGGGGAGTATCGGGAAAAAAGTGGAATCCGTGCGAGTACGGGAAAACTGTCCTGACGAGTACCGAAAAATGGAAGAATCGGTGTGAGTACCGCAAAATTATTGAACCCGGGCGAGTACCGGGAAAAAGTGGAATCCGTGCGAGTACCGGAAAACTGTCCTGACGAGTACCGAAAAATGGTAGAATCGGTGTGAGTACCGGAAAATTATTGAATCCGGGGGAGTATCGGGAAAAAGTGGAATCCGTGCGAGTACCGGAAAACTGTCCTGACGAGTACCGAAAAATGGAAGAATCGGTGTGAGTACCGCAAAATTATTGAACCCGGGCGAGTACCGGGAAAAAGTGGAATCCGTGCGAGTACCGGAAAACTGTCCTGACGAGTACCGAAAAATGGTAGAATCGGTGTGAGTACCGCAAAATTATTGAACCCGGGCGAGTACCGGGAAAAAGTGGAATCCGTGCGAGTACCGGAAAACTGTCCTGACGAGTACCGAAAAATGGTAGAATCGGTGTGAGTACCGGAAAATTATTGAATCCGGGGGAGTATCGGAAAAAAGTGGAATCCGTGCGAGTACCGGAAAACTGTCCTGACGAGTACCGAAAAATGGAAGAATCGGTGTGAGTACCGCAAAATTATTGAACCCGGGCGAGTACCGGGAAAAAGTGGAATCCGTGCGAGTACCGGAAAACTGTCCTGACGAGTACCGAAAAATGGTAGAATCGGTGTGAGTACCGAAAAATTATTGAATCCGGGCGAGTACCGGGAAAAAGTGGAATATGTGCGAGTACCGGAAAACTGTCCTGACGAGTATCGAAAAATGATATAATCGGTGCGAGTACCGAAAAGTTATTGAATCCGGGGGAGTATCGGGAAAAAAGTGGAATCCGTGCGAGTACCGGAAAACTGTCCTGACGAGTACCGAAAAATGGTAGAATCGGTGTGAGTACCGCAAAATTATTGAACCCGGGCGAGTACCGGGAAAAAGTGGAATCCGTGCGAGTACCGGAAAACTGTCCTGACGAGTACCGAAAAATGGTAGAATCGGTGTCAGTACCGCAAAATTATTGAATCCGGGGGAGTATCGGGAAAAAGTGGAATCCGTGCGAGTACCGGAAAACTGTCCAGACGAGTACCGAAAAATGGTAGAATCGGTGTGAGTACCGGAAAATTATTGAACCCGGGCGAGTACCGGGAAAAAGTGGAATCCGTGCGAGTACCGAAAAACTGTCCTGACGAGTACGGAAAAATGATATAATCGGTGTGAGTACCGAAAAGTTACTGAATCCGGTAGAGTATCAGGAAAAAGTGGAATCCGTGCGAGTATCGGAAAACTGTCCTGACGAGTATCGAAAAATGATATAATCGGTGCGAGTACCGAAAAGTTATTGAATCCGGGGGAGTATCGGGAAAAATGTGGAATCCGTGCGAGTACCGGAAAACTGTCCTGACGAGTACCGAAAAATGGTAGAATCGGTGTGAGTACCGCAAAATTATTGAATCCGGGGGAGTACCGGGAAAAAGTGGAATCCGTGCGAGTACTGGAAAACTGTCCTGACGAGTACCAAAAAATGGAAGAATCGGTGTGAGTACCGCAAAATTATTGAACCCGGGCGAGTACCGGGAAAAAGTGGAATCCGTGCGAGTACCGGAAAACTGTCCTGACGAGTACCGAAAAATTGTAGAATCGGTGTGAGTACCGAAAAATTATTGAATCCGGGCGAGTACCGGGGAAAAGTGGAATATGTGCGAGTACCGGAAAACTGTCCTGACGAGTATCGAAAAATGATATAATCGGTGCGAGTACCGAAAAGTTATTGAATCCGGGGGAGTATCGGGAAAAAAGTGGAATCCGTGCGAGTACCGAAAAACTGTCCTGACGAGTACCGAAAAATGGTAGAATCGGTGTGAGTACCGCAAAATTATTGAACCCGGGCGAGTACCGGGAAAAAGTGGAATCCGTGCGAGTACAGGAAAACTGTCCTGACGAGTACCGAAAAATGGTAGAATCGGTGTGAGTACCGAAAAATTATTGAATCCGGGCGAGTACCGGGGAAAAGTGGAATATGTGTGAGTACCGGAAAACTGTCCTGACGAGTATCGAAAAATGATATAATCGGTGCGAGTACCGAAAAGTTATTGAATCCGGGGGAGTATCGGGAAAAAAGTGGAATCCGTGCGAGTACCGAAAAACTGTCCTGACGAGTACCGAAAAATGGTAGAATCGGTGTGAGTACCGCAAAATTATTGAACCCGGGCGAGTACCGGGAAAAAGTGGAATCCGTGCGAGTACCGGAAAACTGTCCTGACGAGTACCGAAAAATGGTAGAATCGGTGTGAGTACCGGAAAATTATTGAATCAGGGGGAGTATCGGGAAAAAGTGGAATCCGTGCGAGTACCGGAAAACTGTCCTGACGAGTACCGAAAAATGGAAGAATCGGTGTGAGTACCGCAAAATTATTGAACCCGGGCGAGTACCGGGAAAAAGTGGAATCCGTGCGAGTACCGGAAAACTGTCCTGACGAGTACCGAAAAATGGTAGAATCGGTGTGAGTACCGAAAAATTATTGAATCCGGGCGAGTACCGGGAAAAAGTGGAATATGTGCGAGTACCGGAAAACTGTCCTGACGAGTATCGAAAAATGATATAATCGGTGCGAGTACCGAAAAGTTATTGAATCCGGGGGAGTATCGGGAAAAAAGTGGAATCCGTGCGAGTACCGGAAAACTGTCCAGACGAGTACCGAAAAATGGTAGAATCGGTGTGAGTACCGCAAAATTATTGAACCCGGGCGAGTACCGGGAAAAAGTGGAATCCGTGCGAGTACCGGAAAACTGTCCTGACGAGTACCGAAAAATGGTAGAATCGGTGTGAGTACCGGAAAATTATTGAATCCGGGGGAGTATCGGGAAAAAGTGGAATCCGTGCGAGTACCGGAAAACTGTCCTGACGAGTACCGAAAAATGGAAGAATCGGTGTGAGTACCGCAAAATTATTGAACCCGGGCGAGTACCGGGAAAAAGTGGAATCCGTGCGAGTACCGGAAAACTGTCCTGACGAGTACCGAAAAATGGTAGAATCGGTGTGAGTACCGCAAAATTATTGAACCCGGGCGAGTACCGGGAAAAAGTGGAATCCGTGCGAGTACCGGAAAACTGTCCTGACGAGTACCGAAAAATGGTAGAATCGGTGTGAGTACCGGAAAATTATTGAATCCGGGGGAGTATCGGGAAAAAGTGGAATCCGTGCGAGTACCGGAAAACTGTCCTGACGAGTACCGAAAAATGGAAGAATCGGTGTGAGTACCGCAAAATTATTGAATCCGGGCGAGTACCGGGAAAAAGTGGAATCCGTGCGAGTACCGGAAAACTGTCCTGACGAGTACCGAAAAATGGTAGAATCGGTGTGAGTACCGAAAAATTATTGAATCCGGGCGAGTACCGGGAAAAAGTGGAATATGTGCGAGTACCGGAAAACTGTCCTGACGAGTATCGAAAAATGATATAATCGGTGCGAGTACCGAAAAGTTATTGAATCCGGGGGAGTATCGGGAAAAAAGTGGAATCCGTGCGAGTACCGGAAAACTGTCCTGACGAGTACCGAAAAATGGTAGAATCGGTGTGAGTACCGCAAAATTATTGAACCCGGGCGAGTACCGGGAAAAAGTGGAATCCGTGCGAGTACCGGAAAACTGTCCTGACGAGTACCGAAAAATGGTAGAATCGGTGTGAGTACCGGAAAATTATTGAATCCGGGGGAGTATCGGAAAAAAGTGGAATCCGTGCGAGTACCGGAAAACTGTCCAGACGAGTACCGAAAAATGGTAGAATCGGTGTGAGTACCGCAAAATTATTGAACCCGGGCGAGTACCGGGAAAAAGTGGAATCCGTGCGAGTACCGAAAAACTGTCCTGACGAGTACGGAAAAATGATATAATCGGTGTGAGTACCGAAAAGTTATTGAATCCGGTAGAGTATCGGGAAAAAGTGGAATCCGTGCGAGTATCGGAAAACTGTCCTGACGAGTATCGAAAAATGATATAATCGGTGCGAGTACCGAAAAGTTATTGAATCCGGGGGAGTATTGGGAAAAATGTGGAATCCGTGCGAGTACCGAAAAACTGTCCTGACGAGTACGGAAAAATGATATAATCGGTGTGAGTACCGAAAAGTTATTGAATCCGGGAGAGTATCGGGAAAAAGTGGAATATGTGCGAGTACCGGAAAACTTTCCTGACGAGTATCGAAAAATGCTATAATCGGTGCGAGTACCGAAAAGTTATTGAATCCGGGGGAGTATCGGGAAAAAAGTGGAATCCGTGCGAGTACGGGAAAACTGTCCTGACGAGTACCGAAAAATGGAAGAATCGGTGTGAGTACCGCAAAATTATTGAACCCGGGCGAGTACCGGGAAAAAGTGGAATCCGTGCGAGTACCGGAAAACTGTCCTGACGAGTACCGAAAAATGGTAGAATCGGTGTGAGTACCGAAAAATTATTGAATCCGGGCGAGTACCGGGAAAAAGTGGAATATGTGCGAGTACCGGAAAACTGTCCTGACGAGTATCGAAAAATGATATAATCGGTGCGAGTACCGAAAAGTTATTGAATCCGGGGGAGTATCGGGAAAAAAGTGGAATCCGTGCGAGTACCGGAAAACTGTCCTGACGAGTACCGAAAAATGGTAGAATCGGTGTGAGTACCGCAAAATTATTGAACCCGGGCGAGTACCGGGAAAAAGTGGAATCCGTGCGAGTACCGGAAAACTGTCCTGACGAGTACCGAAAAATGGTAGAATCGGTGTCAGTACCGCAAAATTATTGAATCCGGGGGAGTATCGGGAAAAAGTGGAATCCGTGCGAGTACCGGAAAACTGTCCAGACGAGTACCGAAAAATGGTAGAATCGGTGTGAGTACCGGAAAATTATTGAACCCGGGCGAGTACCGGGAAAAAGTGGAATCCGTGCGAGTACCGAAAAACTGTCCTGACGAGTACGGAAAAATGATATAATCGGTGTGAGTACCGAAAAGTTACTGAATCCGGTAGAGTATCGGGAAAAAGTGGAATCCGTGCGAGTATCGGAAAACTGTCCTGACGAGTATCGAAAAATGATATAATCGGTGCGAGTACCGAAAAGTTATTGAATCCGGGGGAGTATCGGGAAAAATGTGGAATCCGTGCGAGTACCGGAAAACTGTCCAGACGAGTACCGAAAAATGGTAGAATCGGTGTGAGTACCGCAAAATTATTGAACCCGGGCGAGTACCGGGAAAAAGTGGAATCCGTGCGAGTACCGGAAAACTGTCCTGACGAGTACCGAAAAATGGTAGAATCGGTGTGAGTACCGGAAAATTATTGAATCCGGGGGAGTATCGGGAAAAAGTGGAATCCGTGCGAGTACCGGAAAACTGTCCTGACGAGTACCGAAAAATGGTTGAATCGGTGTCAGTACCGCAAAATTATTGAATCCGGGGGAGTATCGGGAAAAAGTGGAATCCGTGCGAGTACCGGAAAACTGTCCAGACGAGTACCGAAAAATGGTATAATCGGTGCGAGTACCGAAAAGTTATTGAATCCGGGGGAGTATCGGGAAAAAAGTGGAATCCGTGCGAGTACCGGAAAACTGTCCTGACGAGTACCGAAAAATGGTAGAATCGGTGTGAGTACCGCAAAATTATTGAACCCGGGCGAGTACCGGGAAAAAGTGGAATCCGTGCGAGTACCGGAAAACTGTCCTGACGAGTACCGAAAAATGGTAGAATCGGTGTGAGTACCGCAAAATTATTGAACCCGGGCGAGTACCGGGAAAAAGTGGAATCCGTGCGAGTACCGGAAAACTGTCCTGACGAGTACCGAAAAATGGTAGAATCGGTGTCAGTACCGCAAAATTATTGAATCCGGGGGAGTATCGGGAAAAAGTGGAATCCGTGCGAGTACCGGAAAACTGTCCAGACGAGTACCGAAAAATGGTAGAATCGGTGTGAGTACCGCAAAATTATTGAACCCGGGCGAGTACCGGGAAAAAGTGGAATCCGTGCGAGTACCGAAAAACTGTCCTGACGAGTACGAAAAAATGATATAATCGGTGTGAGTACCGAAAAGTTATTGAATCCGGTAGAGTATCGGGAAAAAGTGGAATCCGTGCGAGTATCGGAAAACTGTCCTGACGAGTACCGAAAAATGGTTGAATCGGTGTCAGTACCGCAAAATTATTGAATCCGGGGGAGTATCGGGAAAAAGTGGAATCCGTGCGAGTACCGGAAAACTGTCCAGACGAGTACCGAAAAATGGTATAATCGGTGCGAGTACCGAAAAGTTATTGAATCCGGGGGAGTATCGGGAAAAAAGTGGAATCCGTGCGAGTATCGGAAAACTGTCCTGACGAGTACCGAAAAATGGTAGAATCGGTGTGAGTACCGCAAAATTATTGAACCCGGGCGAGTACCGGGAAAAAGTGGAATCCGTGCGAGTACCGGAAAACTGTCCTGACGAGTACCGAAAAATGGTAGAATCGGTGTCAGTACCGCAAAATTATTGAATCCGGGGGAGTATCGGGAAAAAGTGGAATCCGTGCGAGTACCGGAAAACTGTCCAGACGAGTACCGAAAAATGGTAGAATCGGTGTGAGTACCGGAAAATTATTGAACCCGGGCGAGTACCGGGAAAAAGTGGAATCCGTGCGAGTACCGAAAAACTGTCCTGACGAGTACGGAAAAATGATATAATCGGTGTGAGTACCGAAAAGTTACTGAATCCGGTAGAGTATCGGGAAAAAGTGGAATCCGTGCGAGTATCGGAAAACTGTCCTGACGAGTATCGAAAAATGATATAATCGGTGCGAGTACCGAAAAGTTATTGAATCCGGGGGAGTATCGGGAAAAATGTGGAATCCGTGCGAGTACCGGAAAACTGTCCTGACGAGTACCGAAAAATGGTAGAATCGGTGTGAGTACCGCAAAATTATTGAATCCGGGGGAGTACCGGGAAAAAGTGGAATCCGTGCGAGTACCGGAAAACTGTCCTGACGAGTACCAAAAAATGGAAGAATCGGTGTGAGTACCGCAAAATTATTGAACCCGGGCGAGTACCGGGAAAAAGTGGAATCCGTGCGAGTACCGGAAAACTGTCCTGACGAGTACCGAAAAATTGTAGAATCGGTGTGAGTACCGAAAAATTATTGAATCCGGGCGAGTACCGGGGAAAAGTGGAATATGTGCGAGTACCGGAAAACTGTCCTGACGAGTATCGAAAAATGATATAATCGGTGCGAGTACCGAAAAGTTATTGAATCCGGGGGAGTATCGGGAAAAAAGTGGAATCCGTGCGAGTACCGAAAAACTGTCCTGACGAGTACCGAAAAATGGTAGAATCGGTGTGAGTACCGCAAAATTATTGAACCCGGGCGAGTACCGGGAAAAAGTGGAATCCGTGCGAGTACCGGAAAACTGTCCTGACGAGTACCGAAAAATGGTAGAATCGGTGTGAGTACCGAAAAATTATTGAATCCGGGCGAGTACCGGGGAAAAGTGGAATATGTGTGAGTACCGGAAAACTGTCCTGACGAGTATCGAAAAATGATATAATCGGTGCGAGTACCGAAAAGTTATTGAATCCGGGGGAGTATCGGGAAAAAAGTGGAATCCGTGCGAGTACCGAAAAACTGTCCTGACGAGTACCGAAAAATGGTAGAATCGGTGTGAGTACCGCAAAATTATTGAACCCGGGCGAGTACCGGGAAAAAGTGGAATCCGTGCGAGTACCGGAAAACTGTCCTGACGAGTACCGAAAAATGGAAGAATCGGTGTGAGTACCGCAAAATTATTGAACCCGGGCGAGTACCGGGAAAAAGTGGAATCCGTGCGAGTACCGGAAAACTGTCCTGACGAGTACCGAAAAATGGTAGAATCGGTGTGAGTACCGCAAAATTATTGAACCCGGGCGAGTACCGGGAAAAAGTGGAATCCGTGCGAGTACCGGAAAACTGTCCTGACGAGTACCGAAAAATGGTAGAATCGGTGTCAGTACCGCAAAATTATTGAATCCGGGGGAGTATCGGGAAAAAGTGGAATCCGTGCGAGTACCGGAAAACTGTCCAGACGAGTACCGAAAAATGGTAGAATCGGTGTGAGTACCGCAAAATTATTGAACCCGGGCGAGTACCGGGAAAAAGTGGAATCCGTGCGAGTACCGAAAAACTGTCCTGACGAGTACGAAAAAATGATATAATCGGTGTGAGTACCGAAAAGTTATTGAATCCGGTAGAGTATCGGGAAAAAGTGGAATCCGTGCGAGTATCGGAAAACTGTCCTGACGAGTACCGAAAAATGGTTGAATCGGTGTCAGTACCGCAAAATTATTGAATCCGGGGGAGTATCGGGAAAAAGTGGAATCCGTGCGAGTACCGGAAAACTGTCCTGACGAGTACCGAAAAATGGTAGAATCGGTGTGAGTACCGCAAAATTATTGAACCCGGGCGAGTACCGGGAAAAAGTGGAATCCGTGCGAGTACCGGAAAACTGTCCTGACGAGTACCGAAAAATGGTAGAATCGGTGTGAGTACCGGAAAATTATTGAATCCGGGGGAGTATCGGGAAAAAGTGGAATCCGTGCGAGTACCGGAAAACTGTCCTGACGAGTACCGAAAAATGGAAGAATCGGTGTGAGTACCGCAAAATTATTGAATCCGGGCGAGTACCGGGAAAAAGTGGAATCCGTGCGAGTACCGGAAAACTGTCCTGACGAGTACCGAAAAATGGTAGAATCGGTGTGAGTACCGAAAAATTATTGAATCCGGGCGAGTACCGGGAAAAAGTGGAATATGTGCGAGTACCGGAAAACTGTCCTGACGAGTATCGAAAAATGATATAATCGGTGCGAGTACCGAAAAGTTATTGAATCCGGGGGAGTATCGGGAAAAAAGTGGAATCCGTGCGAGTACCGGAAAACTGTCCTGACGAGTACCGAAAAATGGTAGAATCGGTGTGAGTACCGCAAAATTATTGAACCCGGGCGAGTACCGGGAAAAAGTGGAATCCGTGCGAGTACCGGAAAACTGTCCTGACGAGTACCGAAAAATGGTAGAATCGGTGTGAGTACCGGAAAATTATTGAATCCGGGGGAGTATCGGAAAAAAGTGGAATCCGTGCGAGTACCGGAAAACTGTCCAGACGAGTACCGAAAAATGGTAGAATCGGTGTGAGTACCGCAAAATTATTGAACCCGGGCGAGTACCGGGAAAAAGTGGAATCCGTGCGAGTACCGAAAAACTGTCCTGACGAGTACGGAAAAATGATATAATCGGTGTGAGTACCGAAAAGTTATTGAATCCGGTAGAGTATCGGGAAAAAGTGGAATCCGTGCGAGTATCGGAAAACTGTCCTGACGAGTATCGAAAAATGATATAATCGGTGCGAGTACCGAAAAGTTATTGAATCCGGGGGAGTATTGGGAAAAATGTGGAATCCGTGCGAGTACCGAAAAACTGTCCTGACGAGTACGGAAAAATGATATAATCGGTGTGAGTACCGAAAAGTTATTGAATCCGGGAGAGTATCGGGAAAAAGTGGAATATGTGCGAGTACCGGAAAACTTTCCTGACGAGTATCGAAAAATGCTATAATCGGTGCGAGTACCGAAAAGTTATTGAATCCGGGGGAGTATCGGGAAAAAAGTGGAATCCGTGCGAGTACGGGAAAACTGTCCTGACGAGTACCGAAAAATGGAAGAATCGGTGTGAGTACCGCAAAATTATTGAACCCGGGCGAGTACCGGGAAAAAGTGGAATCCGTGCGAGTACCGGAAAACTGTCCTGACGAGTACCGAAAAATGGTAGAATCGGTGTGAGTACCGAAAAATTATTGAATCCGGGCGAGTACCGGGAAAAAGTGGAATATGTGCGAGTACCGGAAAACTGTCCTGACGAGTATCGAAAAATGATATAATCGGTGCGAGTACCGAAAAGTTATTGAATCCGGGGGAGTATCGGGAAAAAAGTGGAATCCGTGCGAGTACCGGAAAACTGTCCTGACGAGTACCGAAAAATGGTAGAATCGGTGTGAGTACCGCAAAATTATTGAACCCGGGCGAGTACCGGGAAAAAGTGGAATCCGTGCGAGTACCGGAAAACTGTCCTGACGAGTACCGAAAAATGGTAGAATCGGTGTCAGTACCGCAAAATTATTGAATCCGGGGGAGTATCGGGAAAAAGTGGAATCCGTGCGAGTACCGGAAAACTGTCCAGACGAGTACCGAAAAATGGTAGAATCGGTGTGAGTACCGGAAAATTATTGAACCCGGGCGAGTACCGGGAAAAAGTGGAATCCGTGCGAGTACCGAAAAACTGTCCTGACGAGTACGGAAAAATGATATAATCGGTGTGAGTACCGAAAAGTTACTGAATCCGGTAGAGTATCGGGAAAAAGTGGAATCCGTGCGAGTATCGGAAAACTGTCCTGACGAGTATCGAAAAATGATATAATCGGTGCGAGTACCGAAAAGTTATTGAATCCGGGGGAGTATCGGGAAAAATGTGGAATCCGTGCGAGTACCGGAAAACTGTCCAGACGAGTACCGAAAAATGGTAGAATCGGTGTGAGTACCGCAAAATTATTGAACCCGGGCGAGTACCGGGAAAAAGTGGAATCCGTGCGAGTACCGGAAAACTGTCCTGACGAGTACCGAAAAATGGTAGAATCGGTGTGAGTACCGGAAAATTATTGAATCCGGGGGAGTATCGGGAAAAAGTGGAATCCGTGCGAGTACCGGAAAACTGTCCTGACGAGTACCGAAAAATGGTTGAATCGGTGTCAGTACCGCAAAATTATTGAATCCGGGGGAGTATCGGGAAAAAGTGGAATCCGTGCGAGTACCGGAAAACTGTCCAGACGAGTACCGAAAAATGGTATAATCGGTGCGAGTACCGAAAAGTTATTGAATCCGGGGGAGTATCGGGAAAAAAGTGGAATCCGTGCGAGTACCGGAAAACTGTCCTGACGAGTACCGAAAAATGGTAGAATCGGTGTGAGTACCGCAAAATTATTGAACCCGGGCGAGTACCGGGAAAAAGTGGAATCCGTGCGAGTACCGGAAAACTGTCCTGACGAGTACCGAAAAATGGTAGAATCGGTGTGAGTACCGCAAAATTATTGAACCCGGGCGAGTACCGGGAAAAAGTGGAATCCGTGCGAGTACCGGAAAACTGTCCTGACGAGTACCGAAAAATGGTAGAATCGGTGTCAGTACCGCAAAATTATTGAATCCGGGGGAGTATCGGGAAAAAGTGGAATCCGTGCGAGTACCGGAAAACTGTCCAGACGAGTACCGAAAAATGGTAGAATCGGTGTGAGTACCGCAAAATTATTGAACCCGGGCGAGTACCGGGAAAAAGTGGAATCCGTGCGAGTACCGAAAAACTGTCCTGACGAGTACGAAAAAATGATATAATCGGTGTGAGTACCGAAAAGTTATTGAATCCGGTAGAGTATCGGGAAAAAGTGGAATCCGTGCGAGTATCGGAAAACTGTCCTGACGAGTACCGAAAAATGGTTGAATCGGTGTCAGTACCGCAAAATTATTGAATCCGGGGGAGTATCGGGAAAAAGTGGAATCCGTGCGAGTACCGGAAAACTGTCCAGACGAGTACCGAAAAATGGTATAATCGGTGCGAGTACCGAAAAGTTATTGAATCCGGGGGAGTATCGGGAAAAAAGTGGAATCCGTGCGAGTATCGGAAAACTGTCCTGACGAGTACCGAAAAATGGTAGAATCGGTGTGAGTACCGCAAAATTATTGAACCCGGGCGAGTACCGGGAAAAAGTGGAATCCGTGCGAGTACCGGAAAACTGTCCTGACGAGTACCGAAAAATGGTAGAATCGGTGTCAGTACCGCAAAATTATTGAATCCGGGGGAGTATCGGGAAAAAGTGGAATCCGTGCGAGTACCGGAAAACTGTCCAGACGAGTACCGAAAAATGGTAGAATCGGTGTGAGTACCGGAAAATTATTGAACCCGGGCGAGTACCGGGAAAAAGTGGAATCCGTGCGAGTACCGAAAAACTGTCCTGACGAGTACGGAAAAATGATATAATCGGTGTGAGTACCGAAAAGTTACTGAATCCGGTAGAGTATCGGGAAAAAGTGGAATCCGTGCGAGTATCGGAAAACTGTCCTGACGAGTATCGAAAAATGATATAATCGGTGCGAGTACCGAAAAGTTATTGAATCCGGGGGAGTATCGGGAAAAATGTGGAATCCGTGCGAGTACCGGAAAACTGTCCTGACGAGTACCGAAAAATGGTAGAATCGGTGTGAGTACCGCAAAATTATTGAATCCGGGGGAGTACCGGGAAAAAGTGGAATCCGTGCGAGTACCGGAAAACTGTCCTGACGAGTACCAAAAAATGGAAGAATCGGTGTGAGTACCGCAAAATTATTGAACCCGGGCGAGTACCGGGAAAAAGTGGAATCCGTGCGAGTACCGGAAAACTGTCCTGACGAGTACCGAAAAATTGTAGAATCGGTGTGAGTACCGAAAAATTATTGAATCCGGGCGAGTACCGGGGAAAAGTGGAATATGTGCGAGTACCGGAAAACTGTCCTGACGAGTATCGAAAAATGATATAATCGGTGCGAGTACCGAAAAGTTATTGAATCCGGGGGAGTATCGGGAAAAAAGTGGAATCCGTGCGAGTACCGAAAAACTGTCCTGACGAGTACCGAAAAATGGTAGAATCGGTGTGAGTACCGCAAAATTATTGAACCCGGGCGAGTACCGGGAAAAAGTGGAATCCGTGCGAGTACCGGAAAACTGTCCTGACGAGTACCGAAAAATGGTAGAATCGGTGTGAGTACCGAAAAATTATTGAATCCGGGCGAGTACCGGGGAAAAGTGGAATATGTGTGAGTACCGGAAAACTGTCCTGACGAGTATCGAAAAATGATATAATCGGTGCGAGTACCGAAAAGTTATTGAATCCGGGGGAGTATCGGGAAAAAAGTGGAATCCGTGCGAGTACCGAAAAACTGTCCTGACGAGTACCGAAAAATGGTAGAATCGGTGTGAGTACCGCAAAATTATTGAACCCGGGCGAGTACCGGGAAAAAGTGGAATCCGTGCGAGTACCGGAAAACTGTCCTGACGAGTACCGAAAAATGGAAGAATCGGTGTGAGTACCGCAAAATTATTGAACCCGGGCGAGTACCGGGAAAAAGTGGAATCCGTGCGAGTACCGGAAAACTGTCCTGACGAGTACCGAAAAATGGTAGAATCGGTGTGAGTACCGCAAAATTATTGAACCCGGGCGAGTACCGGGAAAAAGTGGAATCCGTGCGAGTACCGGAAAACTGTCCTGACGAGTACCGAAAAATGGTAGAATCGGTGTCAGTACCGCAAAATTATTGAATCCGGGGGAGTATCGGGAAAAAGTGGAATCCGTGCGAGTACCGGAAAACTGTCCAGACGAGTACCGAAAAATGGTAGAATCGGTGTGAGTACCGCAAAATTATTGAACCCGGGCGAGTACCGGGAAAAAGTGGAATCCGTGCGAGTACCGAAAAACTGTCCTGACGAGTACGAAAAAATGATATAATCGGTGTGAGTACCGAAAAGTTATTGAATCCGGTAGAGTATCGGGAAAAAGTGGAATCCGTGCGAGTATCGGAAAACTGTCCTGACGAGTACCGAAAAATGGTTGAATCGGTGTCAGTACCGCAAAATTATTGAATCCGGGGGAGTATCGGGAAAAAGTGGAATCCGTGCGAGTACCGGAAAACTGTCCAGACGAGTACCGAAAAATGGTATAATCGGTGCGAGTACCGAAAAGTTATTGAATCCGGGGGAGTATCGGGAAAAAAGTGGAATCCGTGCGAGTACCGGAAAACTGTCCTGACGAGTACCGAAAAATGGTAGAATCGGTGTGAGTACCGCAAAATTATTGAACCCGGGCGAGTACCGGGAAAAAGTGGAATCCGTGCGAGTACCGGAAAACTGTCCTGACGAGTACCGAAAAATGGTAGAATCGGTGTGAGTACCGCAAAATTATTGAACCCGGGCGAGTACCGGGAAAAAGTGGAATCCGTGCGAGTACCGGAAAACTGTCCTGACGAGTACCGAAAAATGGTAGAATCGGTGTCAGTACCGCAAAATTATTGAATCCGGGGGAGTATCGGGAAAAAGTGGAATCCGTGCGAGTACCGGAAAACTGTCCAGACGAGTACCGAAAAATGGTAGAATCGGTGTGAGTACCGCAAAATTATTGAACCCGGGCGAGTACCGGGAAAAAGTGGAATCCGTGCGAGTACCGAAAAACTGTCCTGACGAGTACGAAAAAATGATATAATCGGTGTGAGTACCGAAAAGTTATTGAATCCGGTAGAGTATCGGGAAAAAGTGGAATCCGTGCGAGTATCGGAAAACTGTCCTGACGAGTACCGAAAAATGGTTGAATCGGTGTCAGTACCGCAAAATTATTGAATCCGGGGGAGTATCGGGAAAAAGTGGAATCCGTGCGAGTACCGGAAAACTGTCCAGACGAGTACCGAAAAATGGTATAATCGGTGCGAGTACCGAAAAGTTATTGAATCCGGGGGAGTATCGGGAAAAAAGTGGAATCCGTGCGAGTACCGGAAAACTGTCCTGACGAGTACCGAAAAATGGTAGAATCGGTGTGAGTACCGCAAAATTATTGAACCCGGGCGAGTACCGGGAAAAAGTGGAATCCGTGCGAGTACCGGAAAACTGTCCTGACGAGTACCGAAAAATGGTAGAATCGGTTTCAGTACCGCAAAATTATTGAATCCGGGGGAGTATCGGGAAAAAGTGGAATCCGTGCGAGTACCGGAAAACTGTCCAGACGAGTACCGAAAAATGGTAGAATCGGTGTGAGTACCGCAAAATTATTGAACCCGGGCGAGTACCGGGAAAAAGTGGAATCCGTGCGAGTACCGAAAAACTGTCCTGACGAGTACGGAAAAATGATATAATCGGTGTGAGTACCGAAAAGTTATTGAATCCGGTAGAGTATCGGGAAAAAGTGGAATCCGTGCGAGTATCGGAAAACTGTCCTGACGAGTATCGAAAAATGATATAATCGGTGCGAGTACCGAAAAGTTATTGAATCCGGGGGAGTATTGGGAAAAATGTGGAATCCGTGCGAGTACCGAAAAACTGTCCTGACGAGTACGGAAAAATGATATAATCGGTGTGAGTACCGAAAAGTTATTGAATCCGGGAGAGTATCGGGAAAAAGTGGAATATGTGCGAGTACCGGAAAACTTTCCTGACGAGTATCGAAAAATGCTATAATCGGTGCGAGTACCGAAAAGTTATTGAATCCGGGGGAGTATCGGGAAAAAAGTGGAATCCGTGCGAGTACGGGAAAACTGTCCTGACGAGTACCGAAAAATGGAAGAATCGGTGTGAGTACCGCAAAATTATTGAACCCGGGCGAGTACCGGGAAAAAGTGGAATCCGTGCGAGTACCGGAAAACTGTCCTGACGAGTACCGAAAAATGGTAGAATCGGTGTGAGTACCGAAAAATTATTGAATCCGGGCGAGTACCGGGAAAAAGTGGAATATGTGCGAGTACCGGAAAACTGTCCTGACGAGTATCGAAAAATGATATAATCGGTGCGAGTACCGAAAAGTTATTGAATCCGGGGGAGTATCGGGAAAAAAGTGGAATCCGTGCGAGTACCGGAAAACTGTCCTGACGAGTACCGAAAAATGGTAGAATCGGTGTGAGTACCGCAAAATTATTGAACCCGGGCGAGTACCGGGAAAAAGTGGAATCCGTGCGAGTACCGGAAAACTGTCCTGACGAGTACCGAAAAATGGTAGAATCGGTGTCAGTACCGCAAAATTATTGAATCCGGGGGAGTATCGGGAAAAAGTGGAATCCGTGCGAGTACCGGAAAACTGTCCAGACGAGTACCGAAAAATGGTAGAATCGGTGTGAGTACCGGAAAATTATTGAACCCGGGCGAGTACCGGGAAAAAGTGGAATCCGTGCGAGTACCGAAAAACTGTCCTGACGAGTACGGAAAAATGATATAATCGGTGTGAGTACCGAAAAGTTACTGAATCCGGTAGAGTATCGGGAAAAAGTGGAATCCGTGCGAGTATCGGAAAACTGTCCTGACGAGTATCGAAAAATGATATAATCGGTGCGAGTACCGAAAAGTTATTGAATCCGGGGGAGTATCGGGAAAAATGTGGAATCCGTGCGAGTACCGGAAAACTGTCCAGACGAGTACCGAAAAATGGTAGAATCGGTGTGAGTACCGCAAAATTATTGAACCCGGGCGAGTACCGGGAAAAAGTGGAATCCGTGCGAGTACCGGAAAACTGTCCTGACGAGTACCGAAAAATGGTAGAATCGGTGTGAGTACCGGAAAATTATTGAATCCGGGGGAGTATCGGGAAAAAGTGGAATCCGTGCGAGTACCGGAAAACTGTCCTGACGAGTACCGAAAAATGGTTGAATCGGTGTCAGTACCGCAAAATTATTGAATCCGGGGGAGTATCGGGAAAAAGTGGAATCCGTGCGAGTACCGGAAAACTGTCCAGACGAGTACCGAAAAATGGTATAATCGGTGCGAGTACCGAAAAGTTATTGAATCCGGGGGAGTATCGGGAAAAAAGTGGAATCCGTGCGAGTACCGGAAAACTGTCCTGACGAGTACCGAAAAATGGTAGAATCGGTGTGAGTACCGCAAAATTATTGAACCCGGGCGAGTACCGGGAAAAAGTGGAATCCGTGCGAGTACCGGAAAACTGTCCTGACGAGTACCGAAAAATGGTAGAATCGGTGTGAGTACCGCAAAATTATTGAACCCGGGCGAGTACCGGGAAAAAGTGGAATCCGTGCGAGTACCGGAAAACTGTCCTGACGAGTACCGAAAAATGGTAGAATCGGTGTCAGTACCGCAAAATTATTGAATCCGGGGGAGTATCGGGAAAAAGTGGAATCCGTGCGAGTACCGGAAAACTGTCCAGACGAGTACCGAAAAATGGTAGAATCGGTGTGAGTACCGCAAAATTATTGAACCCGGGCGAGTACCGGGAAAAAGTGGAATCCGTGCGAGTACCGAAAAACTGTCCTGACGAGTACGAAAAAATGATATAATCGGTGTGAGTACCGAAAAGTTATTGAATCCGGTAGAGTATCGGGAAAAAGTGGAATCCGTGCGAGTATCGGAAAACTGTCCTGACGAGTACCGAAAAATGGTTGAATCGGTGTCAGTACCGCAAAATTATTGAATCCGGGGGAGTATCGGGAAAAAGTGGAATCCGTGCGAGTACCGGAAAACTGTCCAGACGAGTACCGAAAAATGGTATAATCGGTGCGAGTACCGAAAAGTTATTGAATCCGGGGGAGTATCGGGAAAAAAGTGGAATCCGTGCGAGTATCGGAAAACTGTCCTGACGAGTACCGAAAAATGGTAGAATCGGTGTGAGTACCGCAAAATTATTGAACCCGGGCGAGTACCGGGAAAAAGTGGAATCCGTGCGAGTACCGGAAAACTGTCCTGACGAGTACCGAAAAATGGTAGAATCGGTGTCAGTACCGCAAAATTATTGAATCCGGGGGAGTATCGGGAAAAAGTGGAATCCGTGCGAGTACCGGAAAACTGTCCAGACGAGTACCGAAAAATGGTAGAATCGGTGTGAGTACCGGAAAATTATTGAACCCGGGCGAGTACCGGGAAAAAGTGGAATCCGTGCGAGTACCGAAAAACTGTCCTGACGAGTACGGAAAAATGATATAATCGGTGTGAGTACCGAAAAGTTACTGAATCCGGTAGAGTATCGGGAAAAAGTGGAATCCGTGCGAGTATCGGAAAACTGTCCTGACGAGTATCGAAAAATGATATAATCGGTGCGAGTACCGAAAAGTTATTGAATCCGGGGGAGTATCGGGAAAAATGTGGAATCCGTGCGAGTACCGGAAAACTGTCCTGACGAGTACCGAAAAATGGTAGAATCGGTGTGAGTACCGCAAAATTATTGAATCCGGGGGAGTACCGGGAAAAAGTGGAATCCGTGCGAGTACCGGAAAACTGTCCTGACGAGTACCAAAAAATGGAAGAATCGGTGTGAGTACCGCAAAATTATTGAACCCGGGCGAGTACCGGGAAAAAGTGGAATCCGTGCGAGTACCGGAAAACTGTCCTGACGAGTACCGAAAAATTGTAGAATCGGTGTGAGTACCGAAAAATTATTGAATCCGGGCGAGTACCGGGGAAAAGTGGAATATGTGCGAGTACCGGAAAACTGTCCTGACGAGTATCGAAAAATGATATAATCGGTGCGAGTACCGAAAAGTTATTGAATCCGGGGGAGTATCGGGAAAAAAGTGGAATCCGTGCGAGTACCGAAAAACTGTCCTGACGAGTACCGAAAAATGGTAGAATCGGTGTGAGTACCGCAAAATTATTGAACCCGGGCGAGTACCGGGAAAAAGTGGAATCCGTGCGAGTACCGGAAAACTGTCCTGACGAGTACCGAAAAATGGTAGAATCGGTGTGAGTACCGAAAAATTATTGAATCCGGGCGAGTACCGGGGAAAAGTGGAATATGTGTGAGTACCGGAAAACTGTCCTGACGAGTATCGAAAAATGATATAATCGGTGCGAGTACCGAAAAGTTATTGAATCCGGGGGAGTACCGGGAAAAAGTGGAATCCGTGCGAGTACCGGAAAACTGTCCTGACGAGTACCGAAAAATGGTAGAATCGGTGTCAGTACCGCAAAATTATTGAATCCGGGGGAGTATCGGGAAAAAGTGGAATCCGTGCGAGTACCGGAAAACTGTCCAGACGAGTACCGAAAAATGGTAGAATCGGTGTGAGTACCGGAAAATTATTGAACCCGGGCGAGTACCGGGAAAAAGTGGAATCCGTGCGAGTACCGAAAAACTGTCCTGACGAGTACGGAAAAATGATATAATCGGTGTGAGTACCGAAAAGTTACTGAATCCGGTAGAGTATCGGGAAAAAGTGGAATCCGTGCGAGTATCGGAAAACTGTCCTGACGAGTATCGAAAAATGATATAATCGGTGCGAGTACCGAAAAGTTATTGAATCCGGGGGAGTATCGGGAAAAATGTGGAATCCGTGCGAGTACCGGAAAACTGTCCAGACGAGTACCGAAAAATGGTAGAATCGGTGTGAGTACCGCAAAATTATTGAACCCGGGCGAGTACCGGGAAAAAGTGGAATCCGTGCGAGTACCGGAAAACTGTCCTGACGAGTACCGAAAAATGGTAGAATCGGTGTGAGTACCGGAAAATTATTGAATCCGGGGGAGTATCGGGAAAAAGTGGAATCCGTGCGAGTACCGGAAAACTGTCCTGACGAGTACCGAAAAATGGTTGAATCGGTGTCAGTACCGCAAAATTATTGAATCCGGGGGAGTATCGGGAAAAAGTGGAATCCGTGCGAGTACCGGAAAACTGTCCAGACGAGTACCGAAAAATGGTATAATCGGTGCGAGTACCGAAAAGTTATTGAATCCGGGGGAGTATCGGGAAAAAAGTGGAATCCGTGCGAGTACCGGAAAACTGTCCTGACGAGTACCGAAAAATGGTAGAATCGGTGTGAGTACCGCAAAATTATTGAACCCGAGCGAGTACCGGGAAAAAGTGGAATCCGTGCGAGTACCGGAAAACTGTCCTGACGAGTACCGAAAAATGGTAGAATCGGTGTGAGTACCGCAAAATTATTGAACCCGGGCGAGTACCGGGAAAAAGTGGAATCCGTGCGAGTACCGGAAAACTGTCCTGACGAGTACCGAAAAATGGTAGAATCGGTGTCAGTACCGCAAAATTATTGAATCCGGGGGAGTATCGGGAAAAAGTGGAATCCGTGCGAGTACCGGAAAACTGTCCAGACGAGTACCGAAAAATGGTAGAATCGGTGTGAGTACCGCAAAATTATTGAACCCGGGCGAGTACCGGGAAAAAGTGGAATCCGTGCGAGTACCGAAAAACTGTCCTGACGAGTACGAAAAAATGATATAATCGGTGTGAGTACCGAAAAGTTATTGAATCCGGTAGAGTATCGGGAAAAAGTGGAATCCGTGCGAGTATCGGAAAACTGTCCTGACGAGTACCGAAAAATGGTTGAATCGGTGTCAGTACCGCAAAATTATTGAATCCGGGGGAGTATCGGGAAAAAGTGGAATCCGTGCGAGTACCGGAAAACTGTCCAGACGAGTACCGAAAAATGGTATAATCGGTGCGAGTACCGAAAAGTTATTGAATCCGGGGGAGTATCGGGAAAAAAGTGGAATCCGTGCGAGTATCGGAAAACTGTCCTGACGAGTACCGAAAAATGGTAGAATCGGTGTGAGTACCGCAAAATTATTGAACCCGGGCGAGTACCGGGAAAAAGTGGAATCCGTGCGAGTACCGGAAAACTGTCCTGACGAGTACCGAAAAATGGTAGAATCGGTGTCAGTACCGCAAAATTATTGAATCCGGGGGAGTATCGGGAAAAAGTGGAATCCGTGCGAGTACCGGAAAACTGTCCAGACGAGTACCGAAAAATGGTAGAATCGGTGTGAGTACCGGAAAATTATTGAACCCGGGCGAGTACCGGGAAAAAGTGGAATCCGTGCGAGTACCGAAAAACTGTCCTGACGAGTACGGAAAAATGATATAATCGGTGTGAGTACCGAAAAGTTACTGAATCCGGTAGAGTATCGGGAAAAAGTGGAATCCGTGCGAGTATCGGAAAACTGTCCTGACGAGTATCGAAAAATGATATAATCGGTGCGAGTACCGAAAAGTTATTGAATCCGGGGGAGTATCGGGAAAAATGTGGAATCCGTGCGAGTACCGGAAAACTGTCCTGACGAGTACCGAAAAATGGTAGAATCGGTGTGAGTACCGCAAAATTATTGAATCCGGGGGAGTACCGGGAAAAAGTGGAATCCGTGCGAGTACCGGAAAACTGTCCTGACGAGTACCAAAAAATGGAAGAATCGGTGTGAGTACCGCAAAATTATTGAACCCGGGCGAGTACCGGGAAAAAGTGGAATCCGTGCGAGTACCGGAAAACTGTCCTGACGAGTACCGAAAAATTGTAGAATCGGTGTGAGTACCGAAAAATTATTGAATCCGGGCGAGTACCGGGGAAAAGTGGAATATGTGCGAGTACCGGAAAACTGTCCTGACGAGTATCGAAAAATGATATAATCGGTGCGAGTACCGAAAAGTTATTGAATCCGGGGGAGTATCGGGAAAAAAGTGGAATCCGTGCGAGTACCGAAAAACTGTCCTGACGAGTACCGAAAAATGGTAGAATCGGTGTGAGTACCGCAAAATTATTGAACCCGGGCGAGTACCGGGAAAAAGTGGAATCCGTGCGAGTACCGGAAAACTGTCCTGACGAGTACCGAAAAATGGTAGAATCGGTGTGAGTACCGAAAAATTATTGAATCCGGGCGAGTACCGGGGAAAAGTGGAATATGTGTGAGTACCGGAAAACTGTCCTGACGAGTATCGAAAAATGATATAATCGGTGCGAGTACCGAAAAGTTATTGAATCCGGGGGAGTATCGGGAAAAAAGTGGAATCCGTGCGAGTACCGAAAAACTGTCCTGACGAGTACCGAAAAATGGTAGAATCGGTGTGAGTACCGCAAAATTATTGAACCCGGGCGAGTACCGGGAAAAAGTGGAATCCGTGCGAGTACCGGAAAACTGTCCTGACGAGTACCGAAAAATGGAAGAATCGGTGTGAGTACCGCAAAATTATTGAACCCGGGCGAGTACCGGGAAAAAGTGGAATCCGTGCGAGTACCGGAAAACTGTCCTGACGAGTACCGAAAAATGGTAGAATCGGTGTGAGTACCGCAAAATTATTGAACCCGGGCGAGTACCGGGAAAAAGTGGAATCCGTGCGAGTACCGGAAAACTGTCCTGACGAGTACCGAAAAATGGTAGAATCGGTGTCAGTACCGCAAAATTATTGAATCCGGGGGAGTATCGGGAAAAAGTGGAATCCGTGCGAGTACCGGAAAACTGTCCAGACGAGTACCGAAAAATGGTAGAATCGGTGTGAGTACCGCAAAATTATTGAACCCGGGCGAGTACCGGGAAAAAGTGGAATCCGTGCGAGTACCGAAAAACTGTCCTGACGAGTACGAAAAAATGATATAATCGGTGTGAGTACCGAAAAGTTATTGAATCCGGTAGAGTATCGGGAAAAAGTGGAATCCGTGCGAGTATCGGAAAACTGTCCTGACGAGTACCGAAAAATGGTTGAATCGGTGTCAGTACCGCAAAATTATTGAATCCGGGGGAGTATCGGGAAAAAGTGGAATCCGTGCGAGTACCGGAAAACTGTCCAGACGAGTACCGAAAAATGGTATAATCGGTGCGAGTACCGAAAAGTTATTGAATCCGGGGGAGTATCGGGAAAAAAGTGGAATCCGTGCGAGTACCGGAAAACTGTCCTGACGAGTACCGAAAAATGGTAGAATCGGTGTGAGTACCGCAAAATTATTGAACCCGGGCGAGTACCGGGAAAAAGTGGAATCCGTGCGAGTACCGGAAAACTGTCCTGACGAGTACCGAAAAATGGTAGAATCGGTGTGAGTACCGCAAAATTATTGAACCCGGGCGAGTACCGGGAAAAAGTGGAATCCGTGCGAGTACCGGAAAACTGTCCTGACGAGTACCGAAAAATGGTAGAATCGGTGTCAGTACCGCAAAATTATTGAATCCGGGGGAGTATCGGGAAAAAGTGGAATCCGTGCGAGTACCGGAAAACTGTCCAGACGAGTACCGAAAAATGGTAGAATCGGTGTGAGTACCGCAAAATTATTGAACCCGGGCGAGTACCGGGAAAAAGTGGAATCCGTGCGAGTACCGAAAAACTGTCCTGACGAGTACGAAAAAATGATATAATCGGTGTGAGTACCGAAAAGTTATTGAATCCGGTAGAGTATCGGGAAAAAGTGGAATCCGTGCGAGTATCGGAAAACTGTCCTGACGAGTACCGAAAAATGGTTGAATCGGTGTCAGTACCGCAAAATTATTGAATCCGGGGGAGTATCGGGAAAAAGTGGAATCCGTGCGAGTACCGGAAAACTGTCCAGACGAGTACCGAAAAATGGTATAATCGGTGCGAGTACCGAAAAGTTATTGAATCCGGGGGAGTATCGGGAAAAAAGTGGAATCCGTGCGAGTACCGGAAAACTGTCCTGACGAGTACCGAAAAATGGTAGAATCGGTGTGAGTACCGCAAAATTATTGAACCCGGGCGAGTACCGGGAAAAAGTGGAATCCGTGCGAGTACCGGAAAACTGTCCTGACGAGTACCGAAAAATGGTAGAATCGGTTTCAGTACCGCAAAATTATTGAATCCGGGGGAGTATCGGGAAAAAGTGGAATCCGTGCGAGTACCGGAAAACTGTCCAGACGAGTACCGAAAAATGGTAGAATCGGTGTGAGTACCGCAAAATTATTGAACCCGGGCGAGTACCGGGAAAAAGTGGAATCCGTGCGAGTACCGAAAAACTGTCCTGACGAGTACGGAAAAATGATATAATCGGTGTGAGTACCGAAAAGTTATTGAATCCGGTAGAGTATCGGGAAAAAGTGGAATCCGTGCGAGTATCGGAAAACTGTCCTGACGAGTATCGAAAAATGATATAATCGGTGCGAGTACCGAAAAGTTATTGAATCCGGGGGAGTATTGGGAAAAATGTGGAATCCGTGCGAGTACCGAAAAACTGTCCTGACGAGTACGGAAAAATGATATAATCGGTGTGAGTACCGAAAAGTTATTGAATCCGGGAGAGTATCGGGAAAAAGTGGAATATGTGCGAGTACCGGAAAACTTTCCTGACGAGTATCGAAAAATGCTATAATCGGTGCGAGTACCGAAAAGTTATTGAATCCGGGGGAGTATCGGGAAAAAAGTGGAATCCGTGCGAGTATCGAAAAACTGTCCTGACGAGTACCGAAAAATGGTAGAATCGGTGTGAGTACCGCAAAATTATTGAACCCGGGCGAGTACCGGGAAAAAGTGGAATCCGTGCGAGTACCGGAAAACTGTCCTGACGAGTACCGAAAAATGGTAGAATCGGTGTGAGTACCGGAAAATTATTGAATCCGGGGGAGTATCGGGAAAAAGTGGAATCCGTGCGAGTACCGGAAAACTGTCCTGACGAGTACCGAAAAATGGAAGAATCGGTGTGAGTACTGCAAAATTATTGAACCCGGGCGAGTACCGGGAAAAAGTGGAATCCGTGCGAGTACCGGAAAACTGTCCTGACGAGTACCGAAAAATTGTAGAATCGGTGTGAGTACCGAAAAATTATTGAATCCGGGCGAGTACCGGGGAAAAGTGGAATATGTGCGAGTACCGGAAAACTGTCCTGACGAGTATCGAAAAATGATATAATCGGTGCGAGTACCGAAAAGTTATTGAATCCGGGGGAGTATCGGGAAAAAAGTGGAATCCGTGCGAGTACCGAAAAACTGTCCTGACGAGTACCGAAAAATGGTTGAATCGGTGTCAGTACCGCAAAATTATTGAATCCGGGGGAGTATCGGGAAAAAGTGGAATCCGTGCGAGTACCGGAAAACTGTCCAGACGAGTACCGAAAAATGGTATAATCGGTGCGAGTACCGAAAAGTTATTGAATCCGGGGGAGTATCGGGAAAAAAGTGGAATCCGTGCGAGTACCGGAAAACTGTCCTGACGAGTACCGAAAAATGGTAGAATCGGTGTGAGTACCGCAAAATTATTGAACCCGGGCGAGTACCGGGAAAAAGTGGAATCCGTGCGAGTACCGGAAAACTGTCCTGACGAGTACCGAAAAATGGTAGAATCGGTTTCAGTACCGCAAAATTATTGAATCCGGGGGAGTATCGGGAAAAAGTGGAATCCGTGCGAGTACCGGAAAACTGTCCAGACGAGTACCGAAAAATGGTAGAATCGGTGTGAGTACCGCAAAATTATTGAACCCGGGCGAGTACCGGGAAAAAGTGGAATCCGTGCGAGTACCGAAAAACTGTCCTGACGAGTACGGAAAAATGATATAATCGGTGTGAGTACCGAAAAGTTATTGAATCCGGTAGAGTATCGGGAAAAAGTGGAATCCGTGCGAGTATCGGAAAACTGTCCTGACGAGTATCGAAAAATGATATAATCGGTGCGAGTACCGAAAAGTTATTGAATCCGGGGGAGTATTGGGAAAAATGTGGAATCCGTGCGAGTACCGAAAAACTGTCCTGACGAGTACGGAAAAATGATATAATCGGTGTGAGTACCGAAAAGTTATTGAATCCGGGAGAGTATCGGGAAAAAGTGGAATATGTGCGAGTACCGGAAAACTTTCCTGACGAGTATCGAAAAATGCTATAATCGGTGCGAGTACCGAAAAGTTATTGAATCCGGGGGAGTATCGGGAAAAAAGTGGAATCCGTGCGAGTATCGAAAAACTGTCCTGACGAGTACCGAAAAATGGTAGAATCGGTGTGAGTACCGCAAAATTATTGAACCCGGGCGAGTACCGGGAAAAAGTGGAATCCGTGCGAGTACCGGAAAACTGTCCTGACGAGTACCGAAAAATGGTAGAATCGGTGTGAGTACCGGAAAATTATTGAATCCGGGGGAGTATCGGGAAAAAGTGGAATCCGTGCGAGTACCGGAAAACTGTCCTGACGAGTACCGAAAAATGGAAGAATCGGTGTGAGTACTGCAAAATTATTGAACCCGGGCGAGTACCGGGAAAAAGTGGAATCCGTGCGAGTACCGGAAAACTGTCCTGACGAGTACCGAAAAATTGTAGAATCGGTGTGAGTACCGAAAAATTATTGAATCCGGGCGAGTACCGGGGAAAAGTGGAATATGTGCGAGTACCGGAAAACTGTCCTGACGAGTATCGAAAAATGATATAATCGGTGCGAGTACCGAAAAGTTATTGAATCCGGGGGAGTATCGGGAAAAAAGTGGAATCCGTGCGAGTACCGAAAAACTGTCCTGACGAGTACCGAAAAATGGTAGAATCGGTGTGAGTACCGCAAAATTATTGAACCCGGGCGAGTACCGGGAAAAAGTGGAATCCGTGCGAGTACCGGAAAACTGTCCTGACGAGTACCGAAAAATGGTAGAATCGGTGTGAGTACCGAAAAATTATTGAATCCGGGCGAGTACCGGGGAAAAGTGGAATATGTGCGAGTACCGGAAAACTGTCCTGACGAGTATCGAAAAATGATATAATCGGTGCGAGTACCGAAAAGTTATTGAATCCGGGGGAGTATCGGGAAAAAAGTGGAATCCGTGCGAGTACCGGAAAACTGTCCAGACGAGTACCGAAAAATGGTAGAATCGGTGTGAGTACCGCAAAATTATTGAACCCGGGCGAGTACCGGGAAAAAGTGGAATCCGTGCGAGTACCGGAAAACTGTCCTGACGAGTACCGAAAAATGGTAGAATCGGTGTGAGTACCGGAAAATTATTGAATCCGGGGGAGTATCGGGAAAAAGTGGAATCCGTGCGAGTACCGGAAAACTGTCCTGACGAGTACCGAAAAATGGAAGAATCGGTGTGAGTACCGCAAAATTATTGAACCCGGGCGAGTACCGGGAAAAAGTGGAATCCGTGCGAGTACCGGAAAACTGTCCAGACGAGTACCGAAAAATGGTAGAATCGGTGTGAGTACCGCAAAATTATTGAACCCGGGCGAGTACCGGGAAAAAGTGGAATCCGTGCGAGTACCGAAAAACTGTCCTGACGAGTACGAAAAAATGATATAATCGGTGTGAGTACCGAAAAGTTATTGAATCCGGTAGAGTATCGGGAAAAAGTGGAATCCGTGCGAGTATCGGAAAACTGTCCTGACGAGTACCGAAAAATGGTTGAATCGGTGTCAGTACCGCAAAATTATTGAATCCGGGGGAGTATCGGGAAAAAGTGGAATCCGTGCGAGTACCGGAAAACTGTCCAGACGAGTACCGAAAAATGGTATAATCGGTGCGAGTACCGAAAAGTTATTGAATCCGGGGGAGTATCGGGAAAAAAGTGGAATCCGTGCGAGTACCGGAAAACTGTCCTGACGAGTACCGAAAAATGGTAGAATCGGTGTGAGTACCGCAAAATTATTGAACCCGGGCGAGTACCGGGAAAAAGTGGAATCCGTGCGAGTACCGGAAAACTGTCCTGACGAGTACCGAAAAATGGTAGAATCGGTGTGAGTACCGCAAAATTATTGAATCCGGGCGAGTATCGGGAAAAAGTGGAATCCGTGCGAGTACCGGAAAACTGTCCTGACGAGTACCGAAAAATGGTAGAATCGGTGTGAGTACCGCAAAATTATTGAACCCGGGCGAGTACCGGGAAAAAGCGGAATCCGTGCGTGTACCGGAAAACTGTCCAGACGAGTACCGAAAATTGGTAGAATCGGTGTGAGTACCGCAAAATTATTGAACCCGGGCGAGTACCGGGAAAAAGTGGAATCCGTGCGAGTACCGGAAAACTATCCTGACCAGTATCGAAATATGGTAGAATCGGTGTGAGTACCGCAAAATTATTGAACCCGGGCGAGTACCGGGAAAAAGCGGAATCCGTGCGAGTACCGGAAAACTGTCCAGACGAGTACCGAAAAATGGTAGAATCGGTGTGAGTACCGCAAAATTATTGATCCCGGGCGAGTACCGGGAAAAAGTGGAATCCGTGCGAGTACCGGAAAACTGTCCTGACGAGTACCGTAAAATGGTAGAATCGGTGTGAGTACCGAAAAATTATTGAATCCGGGCGAGTATCGGGAAAAAGTGGAATCCGTGCGAGTACCGGAAAACTGTCCTGACGAGTACCGAAAAATGGTAGAATCGGTGTGAGTACCGCAAAATTATTGAACCCGGGCGAGTACCGGGAAAAAGTGGAATCCGTGCGAGTACCGGAAAACTGTCCTGACGAGTACCGTAAAATGGTAGAATCGGTGTGAGTACCGGAAAATTATTGAATCCGGGCGAGTATCGGGAAAAAGTGGAATCCGTGCGAGTACCGGAAAACTGTCCTGACGAGTACCGAAAAATGGTAGAATCGGTGTGAGTACTGCAAAATTATTGAACCCGGGCGAGTACCGGGAAAAAGCGGAATCCGTGCGAGTACCGGAAAACTGTCCAGACGAGTACCGAAAATTGGTAGAATCGGTGTGAGTACCGCAAAATTATTGAACCCGGGCGAGTACCGGGAAAAAGTGGAATCCGTGCGAGTACCGGAAAACTGTCCTGACGAGTACCGTAAAATGGTAGAATCGGTGTGAGTACCGGAAAATTATTGAATCCGGGCGAGTATCGGGAAAAAGTGGAATCCGTGCGAGTACCGGAAAACTGTCCTGACGAGTACCGAAAAATGGTAGAATCGGTGTGAGTACCGCAAAATTATTGAACCCGGGCGAGTACCGGGAAAAAGTGGAATCCGTGCGAATACCGGAAAACTGTCCTGACGAGTACCGTAAAATGGTAGAATCGGTGTGAGTACCGGAAAATTATTGAATCCGGGCGAGTATCGGGAAAAAGTGGAATCCGTGCGAGTACCGGAAAACTGTCCAGACGAGTACCGAAAATTGGTAGAATCGGTGTGAGTACCGCAAAATTATTGAACCCGGGCGAGTACCGGGAAAAAGCGGAATCCGTGCGAGTACCGGAAAACTATCCTGACCAGTATCGAAAAATGGTAGAATCGGTGTGAGTACCGCAAAATTATTGAACCCGGGCGAGTACCGGGAAAAAGCGGAATCCGTGCGAGTACCGGAAAACTGTCCAGACGAGTACCGAAAAATGGTAGAATCGGTGTGAGTACCGCAAAATTATTGAACCCGGGCGAGTACCGGGAAAAAGTGGAATCCGTGCGAGTACCGGAAAACTGTCCTGACGAGTACCGTAAAATGGTAGAATCGGTGTGAGTACCGGAAAATTATTGAATCCGGGCGAGTATCGGGAAAAAGTGGAATCCGTGCGAGTACCGGAAAACTGTCCTGACGAGTACCGAAAAATGGTAGAATCGGTGTGAGTACCGCAAAATTATTGAACCCGGGCGAGTACCGGGAAAAAGCGGAATCCGTGCGAGTACCGGAAAACTGTCCAGACGAGTACCGAAAAATGGTAGAATCGGTGTGAGTACCGCAAAATTATTGAACCCGGGCGAGTACCGGGAAAAAGTGGAATCCGTGCGAGTACCGGAAAACTGTCCTGACGAGTACCGTAAAATGGTAGAATCGGTGTGAGTACCGGAAAATTATTGAATCCGGGCGAGTATCGGGAAAAAGTGGAATCCGTGCGAGTACCGGAAAACTGTCCTGACGAGTACCGAAAAATGGTAGAATCGGTGTGAGTACCGCAAAATTATTGAACCCGGGCGAGTACCGGGAAAAAGTGGAATCCGTGCGAGTACCGGAAAACTGTCCTGACGAGTACCGTAAAATGGTAGAATCGGTGTGAGTACCGAAAAATTATTGAATCCGGGCGAGTATCGGGAAAAAGTGGAATCCGTGCGAGTACCGGAAAACTGTCCAGACGAGTACCGAAAATTGGTAGAATCGGTGTGAGTACCGCAAAATTATTGAACCCGGGCGAGTACCGGGAAAAAGTGGAATCCGTGCGAGTACCGGAAAACTATCCTGACCAGTATCGAAAAATGGTAGAATCGGTGTGAGTACCGCAAAATTATTGAACCCGGGCGAGTACCGGGAAAAAGCGGAATCCGTGCGAGTACCGGAAAACTGTCCAGACGAGTACCGAAAAATGGTAGAATCGGTGTGAGTACCGCAAAATTATTGAACCCGGGCGAGTACCGGGAAAAAGGGGAATCCGTGCGAGTACCGGAAAACTGTCCTGACGAGTACCGAAAAATGGTAGAATCGGTGTGAGTACCGCAAAATTATTGAACCCGGGCGAGTACCGGGAAAAAGTGGAATCCGTGCGAATACCGGAAAACTGTCCTGACGAGTACCGTAAAATGGTAGAATCGGTGTGAGTACCGGAAAATTATTGAATCCGGGCGAGTATCGGGAAAAAGTGGAATCCGTGCGAGTACCGGAAAACTGTCCAGACGAGTACCGAAAATTGGTAGAATCGGTGTGAGTACCGCAAAATTATTGAACCCGGGCGAGTACCGGGAAAAAGCGGAATCCGTGCGAGTACCGGAAAACTATCCTGACCAGTATCGAAAAATGGTAGAATCGGTGTGAGTACCGCAAAATTATTGAACCCGGGCGAGTACCGGGAAAAAGCGGAATCCGTGCGAGTACCGGAAAACTGTCCAGACGAGTACCGAAAAATGGTAGAATCGGTGTGAGTACCGCAAAATTATTGAACCCGGGCGAGTACCGGGAAAAAGTGGAATCCGTGCGAGTACCGGAAAACTGTCCTGACGAGTACCGTAAAATGGTAGAATCGGTGTGAGTACCGGAAAATTATTGAATCCGGGCGAGTATCGGGAAAAAGTGGAATCCGTGCGAGTACCGGAAAACTGTCCTGACGAGTACCGAAAAATGGTAGAATCGGTGTGAGTACCGCAAAATTATTGAACCCGGGCGAGTACCGGGAAAAAGCGGAATCCGTGCGAGTACCGGAAAACTGTCCAGACGAGTACCGAAAAATGGTAGAATCGGTGTGAGTACCGCAAAATTATTGAACCCGGGCGAGTACCGGGAAAAAGTGGAATCCGTGCGAGTACCGGAAAACTGTCCTGACGAGTACCGTAAAATGGTAGAATCGGTGTGAGTACCGGAAAATTATTGAATCCGGGCGAGTATCGGGAAAAAGTGGAATCCGTGCGAGTACCGGAAAACTGTCCTGACGAGTACCGAAAAATGGTAGAATCGGTGTGAGTACCGCAAAATTATTGAACCCGGGCGAGTACCGGGAAAAAGTGGAATCCGTGCGAGTACCGGAAAACTGTCCTGACGAGTACCGTAAAATGGTAGAATCGGTGTGAGTACCGAAAAATTATTGAATCCGGGCGAGTATCGGGAAAAAGTGGAATCCGTGCGAGTACCGGAAAACTGTCCAGACGAGTACCGAAAATTGGTAGAATCGGTGTGAGTACCGCAAAATTATTGAACCCGGGCGAGTACCGGGAAAAAGTGGAATCCGTGCGAGTACCGGAAAACTATCCTGACCAGTATCGAAAAATGGTAGAATCGGTGTGAGTACCGCAAAATTATTGAACCCGGGCGAGTACCGGGAAAAAGCGGAATCCGTGCGAGTACCGGAAAACTGTCCAGACGAGTACCGAAAAATGGTAGAATCGGTGTGAGTACCGCAAAATTATTGAACCCGGGCGAGTACCGGGAAAAAGGGGAATCCGTGCGAGTACCGGAAAACTGTCCTGACGAGTACCGTAAAATGGTAGAATCGGTGTGAGTACCGGAAAATTATTGAATCCGGGCGAGTATCGGGAAAAAGTGGAATCCGTGCGAGTACCGGAAAACTGTCCTGACGAGTACCGAAAATTGGTAGAATCGGTGTGAGTACCGCAAAATTATTGAACCCGGGCGAGTACCGGGAAAAAGTGGAATCCGTGCGAGTACCGGAAAACTGTCCTGACGAGTACCGTAAAATGGTAGAATCGGTGTGAGTACCGGAAAATTATTGAATCCGGGCGAGTATCGGGAAAAAGTGGAATCCGTGCGAGTACCGGAAAACTGTCCAGACGAGTACCGAAAATTGGTAGAATCGGTGTGAGTACCGCAAAATTATTGAACCCGGGCGAGTACCGGGAAAAAGTGGAATCCGTGCGAGTACCGGAAAACTATCCTGACCAGTATCGAAAAATGGTAGAATCGGTGTGAGTACCGCAAAATTATTGAACCCGGGCGAGTACCGGGAAAAAGCGGAATCCGTGCGAGTACCGGAAAACTGTCCAGACGAGTACCGAAAAATGGTAGAATCGGTGTGAGTACCGCAAAATTATTGAACCCGGGCGAGTACCGGGAAAAAGGGGAATCCGTGCGAGTACCGGAAAACTGTCCTGACGAGTACCGTAAAATGGTAGAATCGGTGTGAGTACCGGAAAATTATTGAATCCGGGCGAGTATCGGGAAAAAGTGGAATCCGTGCGAGTACCGGAAAACTGTCCTGACGAGTACCGAAAATTGGTAGAATCGGTGTGAGTACCGCAAAATTATTGAACCCGGGCGAGTACCGGGAAAAAGTGGAATCCGTGCGAGTACCGGAAAACTGTCCTGACGAGTACCGTAAAATGGTAGAATCGGTGTGAGTACCGGAAAATTATTGAATCCGGGCGAGTATCGGGAAAAAGTGGAATCCGTGCGAGTACCGGAAAACTGTCCAGACGAGTACCGAAAATTGGTAGAATCGGTGTGAGTACCGCAAAATTATTGAACCCGGGCGAGTACCGGGAAAAAGTGGAATCCGTGCGAGTACCGGAAAACTATCCTGACCAGTATCGAAAAATGGTAGAATCGGTGTGAGTACCGCAAAATTATTGAACCCGGGCGAGTACCGGGAAAAAGCGGAATCCGTGCGAGTACCGGAAAACTGTCCAGACGAGTACCGAAAAATGGTAGAATCGGTGTGAGTACCGCAAAATTATTGAACCCGGGCGAGTACCGGGAAAAAGGGGAATCCGTGCGAGTACCGGAAAACTGTCCTGACGAGTACCGTAAAATGGTAGAATCGGTGTGAGTACCGGAAAATTATTGAATCCGGGCGAGTATCGGGAAAAAGTGGAATCCGTGCGAGTACCGGAAAACTGTCCTGACGAGTACCGAAAAATGGTAGAATCGGTGTGAGTACCGCAAAATTATTGAACCCGGGCGAGTACCGGGAAAAAGTGGAATCCGTGCGAGTACCGGAAAACTGTCCTGACGAGTACCGTAAAATGGTAGAATCGGTGTGAGTACCGGAAAATTATTGAATCCGGGCGAGTATCGGGAAAAAGTGGAATCCGTGCGAGTACCGGAAAACTGTCCAGACGAGTACCGAAAATTGGTAGAATCGGTGTGAGTACCGCAAAATTATTGATCCCGGGCGAGTACCGGGAAAAAGTGGAATCCGTGCGAGTACCGGAAAACTGTCCTGACGAGTACCGTAAAATGGTAGAATCGGTGTGAGTACCGAAAAATTATTGAATCCGGGCGAGTATCGGGAAAAAGTGGAATCCGTGCGAGTACCGGAAAACTGTCCTGACGAGTACCGAAAAATGGTAGAATCGGTGTGAGTACCGCAAAATTATTGAACCCGGGCGAGTACCGGGAAAAAGTGGAATCCGTGCGAGTACCGGAAAACTGTCCTGACGAGTACCGTAAAATGGTAGAATCGGTGTGAGTACCGGAAAATTATTGAATCCGGGCGAGTATCGGGAAAAAGTGGAATCCGTGCGAGTACCGGAAAACTGTCCTGACGAGTACCGAAAAATGGTAGAATCGGTGTGAGTACTGCAAAATTATTGAACCCGGGCGAGTACCGGGAAAAAGCGGAATCCGTGCGAGTACCGGAAAACTGTCCAGACGAGTACCGAAAATTGGTAGAATCGGTGTGAGTACCGCAAAATTATTGAACCCGGGCGAGTACCGGGAAAAAGTGGAATCCGTGCGAGTACCGGAAAACTGTCCTGACGAGTACCGTAAAATGGTAGAATCGGTGTGAGTACCGGAAAATTATTGAATCCGGGCGAGTATCGGGAAAAAGTGGAATCCGTGCGAGTACCGGAAAACTGTCCTGACGAGTACCGAAAAATGGTAGAATCGGTGTGAGTACCGCAAAATTATTGAACCCGGGCGAGTACCGGGAAAAAGTGGAATCCGTGCGAATACCGGAAAACTGTCCTGACGAGTACCGTAAAATGGTAGAATCGGTGTGAGTACCGGAAAATTATTGAATCCGGGCGAGTATCGGGAAAAAGTGGAATCCGTGCGAGTACCGGAAAACTGTCCAGACGAGTACCGAAAATTGGTAGAATCGGTGTGAGTACCGCAAAATTATTGAACCCGGGCGAGTACCGGGAAAAAGCGGAATCCGTGCGAGTACCGGAAAACTATCCTGACCAGTATCGAAAAATGGTAGAATCGGTGTGAGTACCGCAAAATTATTGAACCCGGGCGAGTACCGGGAAAAAGCGGAATCCGTGCGAGTACCGGAAAACTGTCCAGACGAGTACCGAAAAATGGTAGAATCGGTGTGAGTACCGCAAAATTATTGAACCCGGGCGAGTACCGGGAAAAAGTGGAATCCGTGCGAGTACCGGAAAACTGTCCTGACGAGTACCGTAAAATGGTAGAATCGGTGTGAGTACCGGAAAATTATTGAATCCGGGCGAGTATCGGGAAAAAGTGGAATCCGTGCGAGTACCGGAAAACTGTCCTGACGAGTACCGAAAAATGGTAGAATCGGTGTGAGTACCGCAAAATTATTGAACCCGGGCGAGTACCGGGAAAAAGTGGAATCCGTGCGAGTACCGGAAAACTGTCCTGACGAGTACCGTAAAATGGTAGAATCGGTGTGAGTACCGAAAAATTATTGAATCCGGGCGAGTATCGGGAAAAAGTGGAATCCGTGCGAGTACCGGAAAACTGTCCAGACGAGTACCGAAAATTGGTAGAATCGGTGTGAGTACCGCAAAATTATTGAACCCGGGCGAGTACCGGGAAAAAGTGGAATCCGTGCGAGTACCGGAAAACTATCCTGACCAGTATCGAAAAATGGTAGAATCGGTGTGAGTACCGCAAAATTATTGAACCCGGGCGAGTACCGGGAAAAAGCGGAATCCGTGCGAGTACCGGAAAACTGTCCAGACGAGTACCGAAAAATGGTAGAATCGGTGTGAGTACCGCAAAATTATTGAACCCGGGCGAGTACCGGGAAAAAGGGGAATCCGTGCGAGTACCGGAAAACTGTCCTGACGAGTACCGTAAAATGGTAGAATCGGTGTGAGTACCGCAAAATTATTGAACCCGGGCGAGTACCGGGAAAAAGTGGAATCCGTGCGAGTACCGGAAAACTGTCCTGACGAGTACCGTAAAATGGTAGAATCGGTGTGAGTACCGGAAAATTATTGAATCCGGGCGAGTATCGGGAAAAAGTGGAATCCGTGCGAGTACCGGAAAACTGTCCAGACGAGTACCGAAAATTGGTAGAATCGGTGTGAGTACCGCAAAATTATTGAACCCGGGCGAGTACCGGGAAAAAGTGGAATCCGTGCGAGTACCGGAAAACTATCCTGACCAGTATCGAAAAATGGTAGAATCGGTGTGAGTACCGCAAAATTATTGAACCCGGGCGAGTACCGGGAAAAAGCGGAATCCGTGCGAGTACCGGAAAACTGTCCAGACGAGTACCGAAAAATGGTAGAATCGGTGTGAGTACCGCAAAATTATTGAACCCGGGCGAGTACCGGGAAAAAGGGGAATCCGTGCGAGTACCGGAAAACTGTCCTGACGAGTACCGTAAAATGGTAGAATCGGTGTGAGTACCGGAAAATTATTGAATCCGGGCGAGTATCGGGAAAAAGTGGAATCCGTGCGAGTACCGGAAAACTGTCCTGACGAGTACCGAAAATTGGTAGAATCGGTGTGAGTACCGCAAAATTATTGAACCCGGGCGAGTACCGGGAAAAAGTGGAATCCGTGCGAGTACCGGAAAACTGTCCTGACGAGTACCGTAAAATGGTAGAATCGGTGTGAGTACCGGAAAATTATTGAATCCGGGCGAGTATCGGGAAAAAGTGGAATCCGTGCGAGTACCGGAAAACTGTCCAGACGAGTACCGAAAATTGGTAGAATCGGTGTGAGTACCGCAAAATTATTGAACCCGGGCGAGTACCGGGAAAAAGTGGAATCCGTGCGAGTACCGGAAAACTATCCTGACCAGTATCGAAAAATGGTAGAATCGGTGTGAGTACCGCAAAATTATTGAACCCGGGCGAGTACCGGGAAAAAGCGGAATCCGTGCGAGTACCGGAAAACTGTCCAGACGAGTACCGAAAAATGGTAGAATCGGTGTGAGTACCGCAAAATTATTGAACCCGGGCGAGTACCGGGAAAAAGGGGAATCCGTGCGAGTACCGGAAAACTGTCCTGACGAGTACCGTAAAATGGTAGAATCGGTGTGAGTACCGGAAAATTATTGAATCCGGGCGAGTATCGGGAAAAAGTGGAATCCGTGCGAGTACCGGAAAACTGTCCTGACGAGTACCGAAAAATGGTAGAATCGGTGTGAGTACCGCAAAATTATTGAACCCGGGCGAGTACCGGGAAAAAGTGGAATCCGTGCGAGTACCGGAAAACTGTCCTGACGAGTACCGTAAAATGGTAGAATCGGTGTGAGTACCGGAAAATTATTGAATCCGGGCGAGTATCGGGAAAAAGTGGAATCCGTGCGAGTACCGGAAAACTGTCCAGACGAGTACCGAAAATTGGTAGAATCGGTGTGAGTACCGCAAAATTATTGATCCCGGGCGAGTACCGGGAAAAAGTGGAATCCGTGCGAGTACCGGAAAACTGTCCTGACGAGTACCGTAAAATGGTAGAATCGGTGTGAGTACCGAAAAATTATTGAATCCGGGCGAGTATCGGGAAAAAGTGGAATCCGTGCGAGTACCGGAAAACTGTCCTGACGAGTACCGAAAAATGGTAGAATCGGTGTGAGTACCGCAAAATTATTGAACCCGGGCGAGTACCGGGAAAAAGTGGAATCCGTGCGAGTACCGGAAAACTGTCCTGACGAGTACCGTAAAATGGTAGAATCGGTGTGAGTACCGGAAAATTATTGAATCCGGGCGAGTATCGGGAAAAAGTGGAATCCGTGCGAGTACCGGAAAACTGTCCTGACGAGTACCGAAAAATGGTAGAATCGGTGTGAGTACTGCAAAATTATTGAACCCGGGCGAGTACCGGGAAAAAGCGGAATCCGTGCGAGTACCGGAAAACTGTCCAGACGAGTACCGAAAATTGGTAGAATCGGTGTGAGTACCGCAAAATTATTGAACCCGGGCGAGTACCGGGAAAAAGTGGAATCCGTGCGAGTACCGGAAAACTGTCCTGACGAGTACCGTAAAATGGTAGAATCGGTGTGAGTACCGGAAAATTATTGAATCCGGGCGAGTATCGGGAAAAAGTGGAATCCGTGCGAGTACCGGAAAACTGTCCTGACGAGTACCGAAAAATGGTAGAATCGGTGTGAGTACCGCAAAATTATTGAACCCGGGCGAGTACCGGGAAAAAGTGGAATCCGTGCGAATACCGGAAAACTGTCCTGACGAGTACCGTAAAATGGTAGAATCGGTGTGAGTACCGGAAAATTATTGAATCCGGGCGAGTATCGGGAAAAAGTGGAATCCGTGCGAGTACCGGAAAACTGTCCAGACGAGTACCGAAAATTGGTAGAATCGGTGTGAGTACCGCAAAATTATTGAACCCGGGCGAGTACCGGGAAAAAGCGGAATCCGTGCGAGTACCGGAAAACTATCCTGACCAGTATCGAAAAATGGTAGAATCGGTGTGAGTACCGCAAAATTATTGAACCCGGGCGAGTACCGGGAAAAAGCGGAATCCGTGCGAGTACCGGAAAACTGTCCAGACGAGTACCGAAAAATGGTAGAATCGGTGTGAGTACCGCAAAATTATTGAACCCGGGCGAGTACCGGGAAAAAGTGGAATCCGTGCGAGTACCGGAAAACTGTCCTGACGAGTACCGTAAAATGGTAGAATCGGTGTGAGTACCGGAAAATTATTGAATCCGGGCGAGTATCGGGAAAAAGTGGAATCCGTGCGAGTACCGGAAAACTGTCCTGACGAGTACCGAAAAATGGTAGAATCGGTGTGAGTACCGCAAAATTATTGAACCCGGGCGAGTACCGGGAAAAAGCGGAATCCGTGCGAGTACCGGAAAACTGTCCAGACGAGTACCGAAAAATGGTAGAATCGGTGTGAGTACCGCAAAATTATTGAACCCGGGCGAGTACCGGGAAAAAGTGGAATCCGTGCGAGTACCGGAAAACTGTCCTGACGAGTACCGTAAAATGGTAGAATCGGTGTGAGTACCGGAAAATTATTGAATCCGGGCGAGTATCGGGAAAAAGTGGAATCCGTGCGAGTACCGGAAAACTGTCCTGACGAGTACCGAAAAATGGTAGAATCGGTGTGAGTACCGCAAAATTATTGAACCCGGGCGAGTACCGGGAAAAAGCGGAATCCGTGCGAGTACCGGAAAACTGTCCAGACGAGTACCGAAAAATGGTAGAATCGGTGTGAGTACCGCAAAATTATTGAACCCGGGCGAGTACCGGGAAAAAGTGGAATCCGTGCGAGTACCGGAAAACTGTCCTGACGAGTACCGTAAAATGGTAGAATCGGTGTGAGTACCGGAAAATTATTGAATCCGGGCGAGTATCGGGAAAAAGTGGAATCCGTGCGAGTACCGGAAAACTGTCCTGACGAGTACCGAAAAATGGTAGAATCGGTGTGAGTACTGCAAAATTATTGAACCCGGGCGAGTACCGGGAAAAAGCGGAATCCGTGCGAGTACCGGAAAACTGTCCAGACGAGTACCGAAAATTGGTAGAATCGGTGTGAGTACCGCAAAATTATTGAACCCGGGCGAGTACCGGGAAAAAGTGGAATCCGTGCGAATACCGGAAAACTGTCCTGACGAGTACCGTAAAATGGTAGAATCGGTGTGAGTACCGGAAAATTATTGAATCCGGGCGAGTATCGGGAAAAAGTGGAATCCGTGCGAGTACCGGAAAACTGTCCTGACGAGTACCGAAAAATGGTAGAATCGGTGTGAGTACTGCAAAATTATTGAACCCGGGCGAGTACCGGGAAAAAGCGGAATCCGTGCGAGTACCGGAAAACTGTCCAGACGAGTACCGAAAATTGGTAGAATCGGTGTGAGTACCGCAAAATTATTGAACCCGGGCGAGTACCGGGAAAAAGTGGAATCCGTGCGAATACCGGAAAACTGTCCTGACGAGTACCGTAAAATGGTAGAATCGGTGTGAGTACCGGAAAATTATTGAATCCGGGCGAGTATCGGGAAAAAGTGGAATCCGTGCGAGTACCGGAAAACTGTCCTGACGAGTACCGTAAAATGGTAGAATCGGTGTGAGTACCGGAAAATTATTGAATCCGGGCGAGTATCGGGAAAAAGTGGAATCCGTGCGAGTACCGGAAAACTGTCCTGACGAGTACCGAAAAATGGTAGAATCGGTGTGAGTACCGCAAAATTATTGAACCCGGGCGAGTACCGGGAAAAAGTGGAATCCGTGCGAATACCGGAAAACTGTCCTGACGAGTACCGTAAAATGGTAGAATCGGTGTGAGTACCGGAAAATTATTGAATCCGGGCGAGTATCGGGAAAAAGTGGAATCCGTGCGAGTACCGGAAAACTGTCCAGACGAGTACCGAAAATTGGTAGAATCGGTGTGAGTACCGCAAAATTATTGAACCCGGGCGAGTACCGGGAAAAAGCGGAATCCGTGCGAGTACCGGAAAACTATCCTGACCAGTATCGAAAAATGGTAGAATCGGTGTGAGTACCGCAAAATTATTGAACCCGGGCGAGTACCGGGAAAAAGCGGAATCCGTGCGAGTACCGGAAAACTGTCCAGACGAGTACCGAAAAATGGTAGAATCGGTGTGAGTACCGCAAAATTATTGAACCCGGGCGAGTACCGGGAAAAAGTGGAATCCGTGCGAGTACCGGAAAACTGTCCTGACGAGTACCGTAAAATGGTAGAATCGGTGTGAGTACCGGAAAATTATTGAATCCGGGCGAGTATCGGGAAAAAGTGGAATCCGTGCGAGTACCGGAAAACTGTCCTGACGAGTACCGAAAAATGGTAGAATCGGTGTGAGTACCGCAAAATTATTGAACCCGGGCGAGTACCGGGAAAAAGTGGAATCCGTGCGAGTACCGGAAAACTGTCCTGACGAGTACCGTAAAATGGTAGAATCGGTGTGAGTACCGAAAAATTATTGAATCCGGGCGAGTATCGGGAAAAAGTGGAATCCGTGCGAGTACCGGAAAACTGTCCAGACGAGTACCGAAAATTGGTAGAATCGGTGTGAGTACCGCAAAATTATTGAACCCGGGCGAGTACCGGGAAAAAGTGGAATCCGTGCGAGTACCGGAAAACTATCCTGACCAGTATCGAAAAATGGTAGAATCGGTGTGAGTACCGCAAAATTATTGAACCCGGGCGAGTACCGGGAAAAAGCGGAATCCGTGCGAGTACCGGAAAACTGTCCAGACGAGTACCGAAAAATGGTAGAATCGGTGTGAGTACCGCAAAATTATTGAACCCGGGCGAGTACCGGGAAAAAGGGGAATCCGTGCGAGTACCGGAAAACTGTCCTGACGAGTACCGTAAAATGGTAGAATCGGTGTGAGTACCGGAAAATTATTGAATCCGGGCGAGTATCGGGAAAAAGTGGAATCCGTGCGAGTACCGGAAAACTGTCCAGACGAGTACCGAAAATTGGTAGAATCGGTGTGAGTACCGCAAAATTATTGAACCCGGGCGAGTACCGGGAAAAAGTGGAATCCGTGCGAGTACCGGAAAACTGTCCTGACGAGTACCGTAAAATGGTAGAATCGGTGTGAGTACCGGAAAATTATTGAATCCGGGCGAGTATCGGGAAAAAGTGGAATCCGTGCGAGTACCGGAAAACTGTCCAGACGAGTACCGAAAATTGGTAGAATCGGTGTGAGTACCGCAAAATTATTGAACCCGGGCGAGTACCGGGAAAAAGTGGAATCCGTGCGAGTACCGGAAAACTATCCTGACCAGTATCGAAAAATGGTAGAATCGGTGTGAGTACCGCAAAATTATTGAACCCGGGCGAGTACCGGGAAAAAGCGGAATCCGTGCGAGTACCGGAAAACTGTCCAGACGAGTACCGAAAAATGGTAGAATCGGTGTGAGTACCGCAAAATTATTGAACCCGGGCGAGTACCGGGAAAAAGGGGAATCCGTGCGAGTACCGGAAAACTGTCCTGACGAGTACCGTAAAATGGTAGAATCGGTGTGAGTACCGGAAAATTATTGAATCCGGGCGAGTATCGGGAAAAAGTGGAATCCGTGCGAGTACCGGAAAACTGTCCTGACGAGTACCGAAAAATGGTAGAATCGGTGTGAGTACCGCAAAATTATTGAACCCGGGCGAGTACCGGGAAAAAGTGGAATCCGTGCGAGTACCGGAAAACTGTCCTGACGAGTACCGTAAAATGGTAGAATCGGTGTGAGTACCGGAAAATTATTGAATCCGGGCGAGTATCGGGAAAAAGTGGAATCCGTGCGAGTACCGGAAAACTGTCCAGACGAGTACCGAAAATTGGTAGAATCGGTGTGAGTACCGCAAAATTATTGAACCCGGGCGAGTACCGGGAAAAAGTGGAATCCGTGCGAGTACCGGAAAACTATCCTGACCAGTATCGAAAAATGGTAGAATCGGTGTGAGTACCGCAAAATTATTGAACCCGGGCGAGTACCGGGAAAAAGCGGAATCCGTGCGAGTACCGGAAAACTGTCCAGACGAGTACCGAAAAATGGTAGAATCGGTGTGAGTACCGCAAAATTATTGAACCCGGGCGAGTACCGGGAAAAAGGGGAATCCGTGCGAGTACCGGAAAACTGTCCTGACGAGTACCGTAAAATGGTAGAATCGGTGTGAGTACCGGAAAATTATTGAATCCGGGCGAGTATCGGGAAAAAGTGGAATCCGTGCGAGTACCGGAAAACTGTCCTGACGAGTACCGAAAAATGGTAGAATCGGTGTGAGTACCGCAAAATTATTGAACCCGGGCGAGTACCGGGAAAAAGTGGAATCCGTGCGAGTACCGGAAAACTGTCCTGACGAGTACCGTAAAATGGTAGAATCGGTGTGAGTACCGGAAAATTATTGAATCCGGGCGAGTATCGGGAAAAAGTGGAATCCGTGCGAGTACCGGAAAACTGTCCAGACGAGTACCGAAAATTGGTAGAATCGGTGTGAGTACCGCAAAATTATTGATCCCGGGCGAGTACCGGGAAAAAGTGGAATCCGTGCGAGTACCGGAAAACTGTCCTGACGAGTACCGTAAAATGGTAGAATCGGTGTGAGTACCGAAAAATTATTGAATCCGGGCGAGTATCGGGAAAAAGTGGAATCCGTGCGAGTACCGGAAAACTGTCCTGACGAGTACCGAAAAATGGTAGAATCGGTGTGAGTACCGCAAAATTATTGAACCCGGGCGAGTACCGGGAAAAAGTGGAATCCGTGCGAGTACCGGAAAACTGTCCTGACGAGTACCGTAAAATGGTAGAATCGGTGTGAGTACCGGAAAATTATTGAATCCGGGCGAGTATCGGGAAAAAGTGGAATCCGTGCGAGTACCGGAAAACTGTCCTGACGAGTACCGAAAAATGGTAGAATCGGTGTGAGTACTGCAAAATTATTGAACCCGGGCGAGTACCGGGAAAAAGCGGAATCCGTGCGAGTACCGGAAAACTGTCCAGACGAGTACCGAAAATTGGTAGAATCGGTGTGAGTACCGCAAAATTATTGAACCCGGGCGAGTACCGGGAAAAAGTGGAATCCGTGCGAGTACCGGAAAACTGTCCTGACGAGTACCGTAAAATGGTAGAATCGGTGTGAGTACCGGAAAATTATTGAATCCGGGCGAGTATCGGGAAAAAGTGGAATCCGTGCGAGTACCGGAAAACTGTCCTGACGAGTACCGAAAAATGGTAGAATCGGTGTGAGTACCGCAAAATTATTGAACCCGGGCGAGTACCGGGAAAAAGTGGAATCCGTGCGAATACCGGAAAACTGTCCTGACGAGTACCGTAAAATGGTAGAATCGGTGTGAGTACCGGAAAATTATTGAATCCGGGCGAGTATCGGGAAAAAGTGGAATCCGTGCGAGTACCGGAAAACTGTCCAGACGAGTACCGAAAATTGGTAGAATCGGTGTGAGTACCGCAAAATTATTGAACCCGGGCGAGTACCGGGAAAAAGCGGAATCCGTGCGAGTACCGGAAAACTATCCTGACCAGTATCGAAAAATGGTAGAATCGGTGTGAGTACCGCAAAATTATTGAACCCGGGCGAGTACCGGGAAAAAGCGGAATCCGTGCGAGTACCGGAAAACTGTCCAGACGAGTACCGAAAAATGGTAGAATCGGTGTGAGTACCGCAAAATTATTGAACCCGGGCGAGTACCGGGAAAAAGTGGAATCCGTGCGAGTACCGGAAAACTGTCCTGACGAGTACCGTAAAATGGTAGAATCGGTGTGAGTACCGGAAAATTATTGAATCCGGGCGAGTATCGGGAAAAAGTGGAATCCGTGCGAGTACCGGAAAACTGTCCTGACGAGTACCGAAAAATGGTAGAATCGGTGTGAGTACCGCAAAATTATTGAACCCGGGCGAGTACCGGGAAAAAGCGGAATCCGTGCGAGTACCGGAAAACTGTCCAGACGAGTACCGAAAAATGGTAGAATCGGTGTGAGTACCGCAAAATTATTGAACCCGGGCGAGTACCGGGAAAAAGTGGAATCCGTGCGAGTACCGGAAAACTGTCCTGACGAGTACCGTAAAATGGTAGAATCGGTGTGAGTACCGGAAAATTATTGAATCCGGGCGAGTATCGGGAAAAAGTGGAATCCGTGCGAGTACCGGAAAACTGTCCTGACGAGTACCGAAAAATGGTAGAATCGGTGTGAGTACCGCAAAATTATTGAACCCGGGCGAGTACCGGGAAAAAGCGGAATCCGTGCGAGTACCGGAAAACTGTCCAGACGAGTACCGAAAAATGGTAGAATCGGTGTGAGTACCGCAAAATTATTGAACCCGGGCGAGTACCGGGAAAAAGTGGAATCCGTGCGAGTACCGGAAAACTGTCCTGACGAGTACCGTAAAATGGTAGAATCGGTGTGAGTACCGGAAAATTATTGAATCCGGGCGAGTATCGGGAAAAAGTGGAATCCGTGCGAGTACCGGAAAACTGTCCTGACGAGTACCGAAAAATGGTAGAATCGGTGTGAGTACTGCAAAATTATTGAACCCGGGCGAGTACCGGGAAAAAGCGGAATCCGTGCGAGTACCGGAAAACTGTCCAGACGAGTACCGAAAATTGGTAGAATCGGTGTGAGTACCGCAAAATTATTGAACCCGGGCGAGTACCGGGAAAAAGTGGAATCCGTGCGAATACCGGAAAACTGTCCTGACGAGTACCGTAAAATGGTAGAATCGGTGTGAGTACCGGAAAATTATTGAATCCGGGCGAGTATCGGGAAAAAGTGGAATCCGTGCGAGTACCGGAAAACTGTCCTGACGAGTACCGAAAAATGGTAGAATCGGTGTGAGTACTGCAAAATTATTGAACCCGGGCGAGTACCGGGAAAAAGCGGAATCCGTGCGAGTACCGGAAAACTGTCCAGACGAGTACCGAAAATTGGTAGAATCGGTGTGAGTACCGCAAAATTATTGAACCCGGGCGAGTACCGGGAAAAAGTGGAATCCGTGCGAATACCGGAAAACTGTCCTGACGAGTACCGTAAAATGGTAGAATCGGTGTGAGTACCGGAAAATTATTGAATCCGGGCGAGTATCGGGAAAAAGTGGAATCCGTGCGAGTACCGGAAAACTGTCCTGACGAGTACCGTAAAATGGTAGAATCGGTGTGAGTACCGGAAAATTATTGAATCCGGGCGAGTATCGGGAAAAAGTGGAATCCGTGCGAGTACCGGAAAACTGTCCTGACGAGTACCGAAAAATGGTAGAATCGGTGTGAGTACCGCAAAATTATTGAACCCGGGCGAGTACCGGGAAAAAGTGGAATCCGTGCGAATACCGGAAAACTGTCCTGACGAGTACCGTAAAATGGTAGAATCGGTGTGAGTACCGGAAAATTATTGAATCCGGGCGAGTATCGGGAAAAAGTGGAATCCGTGCGAGTACCGGAAAACTGTCCAGACGAGTACCGAAAATTGGTAGAATCGGTGTGAGTACCGCAAAATTATTGAACCCGGGCGAGTACCGGGAAAAAGCGGAATCCGTGCGAGTACCGGAAAACTATCCTGACCAGTATCGAAAAATGGTAGAATCGGTGTGAGTACCGCAAAATTATTGAACCCGGGCGAGTACCGGGAAAAAGCGGAATCCGTGCGAGTACCGGAAAACTGTCCAGACGAGTACCGAAAAATGGTAGAATCGGTGTGAGTACCGCAAAATTATTGAACCCGGGCGAGTACCGGGAAAAAGTGGAATCCGTGCGAGTACCGGAAAACTGTCCTGACGAGTACCGTAAAATGGTAGAATCGGTGTGAGTACCGGAAAATTATTGAATCCGGGCGAGTATCGGGAAAAAGTGGAATCCGTGCGAGTACCGGAAAACTGTCCTGACGAGTACCGAAAAATGGTAGAATCGGTGTGAGTACCGCAAAATTATTGAACCCGGGCGAGTACCGGGAAAAAGTGGAATCCGTGCGAGTACCGGAAAACTGTCCTGACGAGTACCGTAAAATGGTAGAATCGGTGTGAGTACCGAAAAATTATTGAATCCGGGCGAGTATCGGGAAAAAGTGGAATCCGTGCGAGTACCGGAAAACTGTCCAGACGAGTACCGAAAATTGGTAGAATCGGTGTGAGTACCGCAAAATTATTGAACCCGGGCGAGTACCGGGAAAAAGTGGAATCCGTGCGAGTACCGGAAAACTATCCTGACCAGTATCGAAAAATGGTAGAATCGGTGTGAGTACCGCAAAATTATTGAACCCGGGCGAGTACCGGGAAAAAGCGGAATCCGTGCGAGTACCGGAAAACTGTCCAGACGAGTACCGAAAAATGGTAGAATCGGTGTGAGTACCGCAAAATTATTGAACCCGGGCGAGTACCGGGAAAAAGGGGAATCCGTGCGAGTACCGGAAAACTGTCCTGACGAGTACCGTAAAATGGTAGAATCGGTGTGAGTACCGGAAAATTATTGAATCCGGGCGAGTATCGGGAAAAAGTGGAATCCGTGCGAGTACCGGAAAACTGTCCAGACGAGTACCGAAAATTGGTAGAATCGGTGTGAGTACCGCAAAATTATTGAACCCGGGCGAGTACCGGGAAAAAGTGGAATCCGTGCGAGTACCGGAAAACTGTCCTGACGAGTACCGTAAAATGGTAGAATCGGTGTGAGTACCGGAAAATTATTGAATCCGGGCGAGTATCGGGAAAAAGTGGAATCCGTGCGAGTACCGGAAAACTGTCCAGACGAGTACCGAAAATTGGTAGAATCGGTGTGAGTACCGCAAAATTATTGAACCCGGGCGAGTACCGGGAAAAAGTGGAATCCGTGCGAGTACCGGAAAACTATCCTGACCAGTATCGAAAAATGGTAGAATCGGTGTGAGTACCGCAAAATTATTGAACCCGGGCGAGTACCGGGAAAAAGCGGAATCCGTGCGAGTACCGGAAAACTGTCCAGACGAGTACCGAAAAATGGTAGAATCGGTGTGAGTACCGCAAAATTATTGAACCCGGGCGAGTACCGGGAAAAAGGGGAATCCGTGCGAGTACCGGAAAACTGTCCTGACGAGTACCGTAAAATGGTAGAATCGGTGTGAGTACCGGAAAATTATTGAATCCGGGCGAGTATCGGGAAAAAGTGGAATCCGTGCGAGTACCGGAAAACTGTCCTGACGAGTACCGAAAAATGGTAGAATCGGTGTGAGTACCGCAAAATTATTGAACCCGGGCGAGTACCGGGAAAAAGTGGAATCCGTGCGAGTACCGGAAAACTGTCCTGACGAGTACCGTAAAATGGTAGAATCGGTGTGAGTACCGGAAAATTATTGAATCCGGGCGAGTATCGGGAAAAAGTGGAATCCGTGCGAGTACCGGAAAACTGTCCAGACGAGTACCGAAAATTGGTAGAATCGGTGTGAGTACCGCAAAATTATTGAACCCGGGCGAGTACCGGGAAAAAGTGGAATCCGTGCGAGTACCGGAAAACTATCCTGACCAGTATCGAAAAATGGTAGAATCGGTGTGAGTACCGCAAAATTATTGAACCCGGGCGAGTACCGGGAAAAAGCGGAATCCGTGCGAGTACCGGAAAACTGTCCAGACGAGTACCGAAAAATGGTAGAATCGGTGTGAGTACCGCAAAATTATTGAACCCGGGCGAGTACCGGGAAAAAGGGGAATCCGTGCGAGTACCGGAAAACTGTCCTGACGAGTACCGTAAAATGGTAGAATCGGTGTGAGTACCGGAAAATTATTGAATCCGGGCGAGTATCGGGAAAAAGTGGAATCCGTGCGAGTACCGGAAAACTGTCCTGACGAGTACCGAAAAATGGTAGAATCGGTGTGAGTACCGCAAAATTATTGAACCCGGGCGAGTACCGGGAAAAAGTGGAATCCGTGCGAGTACCGGAAAACTGTCCTGACGAGTACCGTAAAATGGTAGAATCGGTGTGAGTACCGGAAAATTATTGAATCCGGGCGAGTATCGGGAAAAAGTGGAATCCGTGCGAGTACCGGAAAACTGTCCAGACGAGTACCGAAAATTGGTAGAATCGGTGTGAGTACCGCAAAATTATTGAACCCGGGCGAGTACCGGGAAAAAGTGGAATCCGTGCGAGTACCGGAAAACTATCCTGACCAGTATCGAAAAATGGTAGAATCGGTGTGAGTACCGCAAAATTATTGAACCCGGGCGAGTACCGGGAAAAAGCGGAATCCGTGCGAGTACCGGAAAACTGTCCAGACGAGTACCGAAAAATGGTAGAATCGGTGTGAGTACCGCAAAATTATTGAACCCGGGCGAGTACCGGGAAAAAGGGGAATCCGTGCGAGTACCGGAAAACTGTCCTGACGAGTACCGTAAAATGGTAGAATCGGTGTGAGTACCGGAAAATTATTGAATCCGGGCGAGTATCGGGAAAAAGTGGAATCCGTGCGAGTACCGGAAAACTGTCCTGACGAGTACCGAAAAATGGTAGAATCGGTGTGAGTACCGCAAAATTATTGAACCCGGGCGAGTACCGGGAAAAAGCGGAATCCGTGCGTGTACCGGAAAACTGTCCAGACGAGTACCGAAAAATGGTAGAATCGGTGTGAGTACCGGAAAATTATTGAATCCGGGCGAGTATCGGGAAAAAGGGGAATCCGTGCGAGTACCGGAAAACTGTCCTGACGAGTACCGAAAAATGGTAGAATCGGTGTGAGTACCGCAAAATTATTGAACCCGGGCGAGTACCGGGAAAAAGCGGAATCCGTGCGAGTACCGGAAAACTGTCCAGACGAGTACCGAAAATTGGTAGAATCGGTGTGAGTACCGCAAAATTATTGAACCCGGGTGAGTACCGGGAAAAAGTGGAATCCGTGCGAGTACCGGAAAACTGTCCTGACGAGTACCGTAAAATGGTAGAATCGGTGTGAGTACCGGAAAATTATTGAATCCGGGCGAGTATCGGGAAAAAGTGGAATCCGTGCGAGTACCGGAAAACTGTCCTGACGAGTACCGAAAAATGGTAGAATCGGTGTGAGTACCGCAAAATTATTGAACCCGGGCGAGTACCGGGAAAAAGTGGAATCCGTGCGAATACCGGAAAACTGTCCTGACGAGTACCGTAAAATGGTAGAATCGGTGTGAGTACCGGAAAATTATTGAATCCGGGCGAGTATCGGGAAAAAGTGGAATCCGTGCGAGTACCGGAAAACTGTCCAGACGAGTACCGAAAATTGGTAGAATCGGTGTGAGTACCGCAAAATTATTGAACCCGGGCGAGTACCGGGAAAAAGCGGAATCCGTGCGAGTACCGGAAAACTATCCTGACCAGTATCGAAAAATGGTAGAATCGGTGTGAGTACCGCAAAATTATTGAACCCGGGCGAGTACCGGGAAAAAGCGGAATCCGTGCGAGTACCGGAAAACTGTCCAGACGAGTACCGAAAAATGGTAGAATCGGTGTGAGTACCGCAAAATTATTGAACCCGGGCGAGTACCGGGAAAAAGTGGAATCCGTGCGAGTACCGGAAAACTGTCCTGACGAGTACCGTAAAATGGTAGAATCGGTGTGAGTACCGGAAAATTATTGAATCCGGGCGAGTATCGGGAAAAAGTGGAATCCGTGCGAGTACCGGAAAACTGTCCTGACGAGTACCGAAAAATGGTAGAATCGGTGTGAGTACCGCAAAATTATTGAACCCGGGCGAGTACCGGGAAAAAGCGGAATCCGTGCGAGTACCGGAAAACTGTCCAGACGAGTACCGAAAAATGGTAGAATCGGTGTGAGTACCGCAAAATTATTGAACCCGGGCGAGTACCGGGAAAAAGTGGAATCCGTGCGAGTACCGGAAAACTGTCCTGACGAGTACCGTAAAATGGTAGAATCGGTGTGAGTACCGGAAAATTATTGAATCCGGGCGAGTATCGGGAAAAAGTGGAATCCGTGCGAGTACCGGAAAACTGTCCTGACGAGTACCGAAAAATGGTAGAATCGGTGTGAGTACCGCAAAATTATTGAACCCGGGCGAGTACCGGGAAAAAGTGGAATCCGTGCGAGTACCGGAAAACTGTCCTGACGAGTACCGTAAAATGGTAGAATCGGTGTGAGTACCGAAAAATTATTGAATCCGGGCGAGTATCGGGAAAAAGTGGAATCCGTGCGAGTACCGGAAAACTGTCCAGACGAGTACCGAAAATTGGTAGAATCGGTGTGAGTACCGCAAAATTATTGAACCCGGGCGAGTACCGGGAAAAAGTGGAATCCGTGCGAGTACCGGAAAACTATCCTGACCAGTATCGAAAAATGGTAGAATCGGTGTGAGTACCGCAAAATTATTGAACCCGGGCGAGTACCGGGAAAAAGCGGAATCCGTGCGTGTACCGGAAAACTGTCCAGACGAGTACCGAAAAATGGTAGAATCGGTGTGAGTACCGGAAAATTATTGAATCCGGGCGAGTATCGGGAAAAAGGGGAATCCGTGCGAGTACCGGAAAACTGTCCTGACGAGTACCGAAAAATGGTAGAATCGGTGTGAGTACCGCAAAATTATTGAACCCGGGCGAGTACCGGGAAAAAGCGGAATCCGTGCGAGTACCGGAAAACTGTCCAGACGAGTACCGAAAATTGGTAGAATCGGTGTGAGTACCGCAAAATTATTGAACCCGGGTGAGTACCGGGAAAAAGTGGAATCCGTGCGAGTACCGGAAAACTGTCCTGACGAGTACCGTAAAATGGTAGAATCGGTGTGAGTACCGGAAAATTATTGAATCCGGGCGAGTATCGGGAAAAAGTGGAATCCGTGCGAGTACCGGAAAACTGTCCTGACGAGTACCGAAAAATGGTAGAATCGGTGTGAGTACCGCAAAATTATTGAACCCGGGCGAGTACCGGGAAAAAGTGGAATCCGTGCGAATACCGGAAAACTGTCCTGACGAGTACCGTAAAATGGTAGAATCGGTGTGAGTACCGGAAAATTATTGAATCCGGGCGAGTATCGGGAAAAAGTGGAATCCGTGCGAGTACCGGAAAACTGTCCAGACGAGTACCGAAAATTGGTAGAATCGGTGTGAGTACCGCAAAATTATTGAACCCGGGCGAGTACCGGGAAAAAGCGGAATCCGTGCGAGTACCGGAAAACTATCCTGACCAGTATCGAAAAATGGTAGAATCGGTGTGAGTACCGCAAAATTATTGAACCCGGGCGAGTACCGGGAAAAAGCGGAATCCGTGCGAGTACCGGAAAACTGTCCAGACGAGTACCGAAAAATGGTAGAATCGGTGTGAGTACCGCAAAATTATTGAACCCGGGCGAGTACCGGGAAAAAGTGGAATCCGTGCGAGTACCGGAAAACTGTCCTGACGAGTACCGTAAAATGGTAGAATCGGTGTGAGTACCGGAAAATTATTGAATCCGGGCGAGTATCGGGAAAAAGTGGAATCCGTGCGAGTACCGGAAAACTGTCCTGACGAGTACCGAAAAATGGTAGAATCGGTGTGAGTACCGCAAAATTATTGAACCCGGGCGAGTACCGGGAAAAAGCGGAATCCGTGCGAGTACCGGAAAACTGTCCAGACGAGTACCGAAAAATGGTAGAATCGGTGTGAGTACCGCAAAATTATTGAACCCGGGCGAGTACCGGGAAAAAGTGGAATCCGTGCGAGTACCGGAAAACTGTCCTGACGAGTACCGTAAAATGGTAGAATCGGTGTGAGTACCGGAAAATTATTGAATCCGGGCGAGTATCGGGAAAAAGTGGAATCCGTGCGAGTACCGGAAAACTGTCCTGACGAGTACCGAAAAATGGTAGAATCGGTGTGAGTACCGCAAAATTATTGAACCCGGGCGAGTACCGGGAAAAAGTGGAATCCGTGCGAGTACCGGAAAACTGTCCTGACGAGTACCGTAAAATGGTAGAATCGGTGTGAGTACCGAAAAATTATTGAATCCGGGCGAGTATCGGGAAAAAGTGGAATCCGTGCGAGTACCGGAAAACTGTCCAGACGAGTACCGAAAATTGGTAGAATCGGTGTGAGTACCGCAAAATTATTGAACCCGGGCGAGTACCGGGAAAAAGTGGAATCCGTGCGAGTACCGGAAAACTATCCTGACCAGTATCGAAAAATGGTAGAATCGGTGTGAGTACCGCAAAATTATTGAACCCGGGCGAGTACCGGGAAAAAGCGGAATCCGTGCGAGTACCGGAAAACTGTCCAGACGAGTACCGAAAAATGGTAGAATCGGTGTGAGTACCGTAAAATTATTGAACCCGGGCGAGTACCGGGAAAAAGGGGAATCCGTGCGAGTACCGGAAAACTGTCCTGACGAGTACCGTAAAATGGTAGAATCGGTGTGAGTACCGGAAAATTATTGAATCCGGGCGAGTATCGGGAAAAAGTGGAATCCGTGCGAGTACCGGAAAACTGTCCAGACGAGTACCGAAAATTGGTAGAATCGGTGTGAGTACCGCAAAATTATTGAACCCGGGCGAGTACCGGGAAAAAGTGGAATCCGTGCGAGTACCGGAAAACTGTCCTGACGAGTACCGTAAAATGGTAGAATCGGTGTGAGTACCGGAAAATTATTGAATCCGGGCGAGTATCGGGAAAAAGTGGAATCCGTGCGAGTACCGGAAAACTGTCCAGACGAGTACCGAAAATTGGTAGAATCGGTGTGAGTACCGCAAAATTATTGAACCCGGGCGAGTACCGGGAAAAAGTGGAATCCGTGCGAGTACCGGAAAACTATCCTGACCAGTATCGAAAAATGGTAGAATCGGTGTGAGTACCGCAAAATTATTGAACCCGGGCGAGTACCGGGAAAAAGCGGAATCCGTGCGAGTACCGGAAAACTGTCCAGACGAGTACCGAAAAATGGTAGAATCGGTGTGAGTACCGCAAAATTATTGAACCCGGGCGAGTACCGGGAAAAAGGGGAATCCGTGCGAGTACCGGAAAACTGTCCTGACGAGTACCGTAAAATGGTAGAATCGGTGTGAGTACCGGAAAATTATTGAATCCGGGCGAGTATCGGGAAAAAGTGGAATCCGTGCGAGTACCGGAAAACTGTCCTGACGAGTACCGAAAAATGGTAGAATCGGTGTGAGTACCGCAAAATTATTGAACCCGGGCGAGTACCGGGAAAAAGCGGAATCCGTGCGTGTACCGGAAAACTGTCCAGACGAGTACCGAAAAATGGTAGAATCGGTGTGAGTACCGGAAAATTATTGAATCCGGGCGAGTATCGGGAAAAAGGGGAATCCGTGCGAGTACCGGAAAACTGTCCTGACGAGTACCGAAAAATGGTAGAATCGGTGTGAGTACCGCAAAATTATTGAACCCGGGCGAGTACCGGGAAAAAGCGGAATCCGTGCGTGTACCGGAAAACTGTCCAGACGAGTACCGAAAATTGGTAGAATCGGTGTGAGTACCGCAAAATTATTGAACCCGGGTGAGTACCGGGAAAAAGTGGAATCCGTGCGAGTACCGGAAAACTGTCCTGACGAGTACCGTAAAATGGTAGAATCGGTGTGAGTACCGGAAAATTATTGAATCCGGGCGAGTATCGGGAAAAAGTGGAATCCGTGCGAGTACCGGAAAACTGTCCTGACGAGTACCGAAAAATGGTAGAATCGGTGTGAGTACCGCAAAATTATTGAACCCGGGCGAGTACCGGGAAAAAGTGGAATCCGTGCGAATACCGGAAAACTGTCCTGACGAGTACCGTAAAATGGTAGAATCGGTGTGAGTACCGGAAAATTATTGAATCCGGGCGAGTATCGGGAAAAAGTGGAATCCGTGCGAGTACCGGAAAACTGTCCAGACGAGTACCGAAAATTGGTAGAATCGGTGTGAGTACCGCAAAATTATTGAACCCGGGCGAGTACCGGGAAAAAGCGGAATCCGTGCGAGTACCGGAAAACTATCCTGACCAGTATCGAAAAATGGTAGAATCGGTGTGAGTACCGCAAAATTATTGAACCCGGGCGAGTACCGGGAAAAAGCGGAATCCGTGCGAGTACCGGAAAACTGTCCAGACGAGTACCGAAAAATGGTAGAATCGGTGTGAGTACCGCAAAATTATTGAACCCGGGCGAGTACCGGGAAAAAGTGGAATCCGTGCGAGTACCGGAAAACTGTCCTGACGAGTACCGTAAAATGGTAGAATCGGTGTGAGTACCGGAAAATTATTGAATCCGGGCGAGTATCGGGAAAAAGTGGAATCCGTGCGAGTACCGGAAAACTGTCCTGACGAGTACCGAAAAATGGTAGAATCGGTGTGAGTACCGCAAAATTATTGAACCCGGGCGAGTACCGGGAAAAAGCGGAATCCGTGCGAGTACCGGAAAACTGTCCAGACGAGTACCGAAAAATGGTAGAATCGGTGTGAGTACCGCAAAATTATTGAACCCGGGCGAGTACCGGGAAAAAGTGGAATCCGTGCGAGTACCGGAAAACTGTCCTGACGAGTACCGTAAAATGGTAGAATCGGTGTGAGTACCGGAAAATTATTGAATCCGGGCGAGTATCGGGAAAAAGTGGAATCCGTGCGAGTACCGGAAAACTGTCCTGACGAGTACCGAAAAATGGTAGAATCGGTGTGAGTACCGCAAAATTATTGAACCCGGGCGAGTACCGGGAAAAAGTGGAATCCGTGCGAGTACCGGAAAACTGTCCTGACGAGTACCGTAAAATGGTAGAATCGGTGTGAGTACCGAAAAATTATTGAATCCGGGCGAGTATCGGGAAAAAGTGGAATCCGTGCGAGTACCGGAAAACTGTCCAGACGAGTACCGAAAATTGGTAGAATCGGTGTGAGTACCGCAAAATTATTGAACCCGGGCGAGTACCGGGAAAAAGTGGAATCCGTGCGAGTACCGGAAAACTATCCTGACCAGTATCGAAAAATGGTAGAATCGGTGTGAGTACCGCAAAATTATTGAACCCGGGCGAGTACCGGGAAAAAGCGGAATCCGTGCGAGTACCGGAAAACTGTCCAGACGAGTACCGAAAAATGGTAGAATCGGTGTGAGTACCGTAAAATTATTGAACCCGGGCGAGTACCGGGAAAAAGGGGAATCCGTGCGAGTACCGGAAAACTGTCCTGACGAGTACCGTAAAATGGTAGAATCGGTGTGAGTACCGGAAAATTATTGAATCCGGGCGAGTATCGGGAAAAAGTGGAATCCGTGCGAGTACCGGAAAACTGTCCAGACGAGTACCGAAAATTGGTAGAATCGGTGTGAGTACCGCAAAATTATTGAACCCGGGCGAGTACCGGGAAAAAGTGGAATCCGTGCGAGTACCGGAAAACTGTCCTGACGAGTACCGTAAAATGGTAGAATCGGTGTGAGTACCGGAAAATTATTGAATCCGGGCGAGTATCGGGAAAAAGTGGAATCCGTGCGAGTACCGGATAACTGTCCAGACGAGTACCGAAAATTGGTAGAATCGGTGTGAGTACCGCAAAATTATTGAACCCGGGCGAGTACCGGGAAAAAGTGGAATCCGTGCGAGTACCGGAAAACTATCCTGACCAGTATCGAAAAATGGTAGAATCGGTGTGAGTACCGCAAAATTATTGAACCCGGGCGAGTACCGGGAAAAAGCGGAATCCGTGCGAGTACCGGAAAACTGTCCAGACGAGTACCGAAAAATGGTAGAATCGGTGTGAGTACCGCAAAATTATTGAACCCGGGCGAGTACCGGGAAAAAGGGGAATCCGTGCGTGTACCGGAAAACTGTCCAGACGAGTACCGAAAAATGGTAGAATCGGTGTGAGTACCGGAAAATTATTGAATCCGGGCGAGTATCGGGAAAAAGGGGAATCCGTGCGAGTACCGGAAAACTGTCCTGACGAGTACCGAAAAATGGTAGAATCGGTGTGAGTACCGCAAAATTATTGAACCCGGGCGAGTACCGGGAAAAAGCGGAATCCGTGCGTGTACCGGAAAACTGTCCAGACGAGTACCGAAAAATGGTAGAATCGGTGTGAGTACCGGAAAATTATTGAATCCGGGCGAGTATCGGGAAAAAGGGGAATCCGTGCGAGTACCGGAAAACTGTCCTGACGAGTACCGAAAAATGGTAGAATCGGTGTGAGTACCGCAAAATTATTGAACCCGGGCGAGTACCGGGAAAAAGCGGAATCCGTGCGAGTACCGGAAAACTGTCCAGACGAGTACCGAAAATTGGTAGAATCGGTGTGAGTACCGCAAAATTATTGAACCCGGGTGAGTACCGGGAAAAAGTGGAATCCGTGCGAGTACCGGAAAACTGTCCTGACGAGTACCGTAAAATGGTAGAATCGGTGTGAGTACCGGAAAATTATTGAATCTGGGCGAGTATCGGGAAAAAGTGGAATCCGTGCGAGTACCGGAAAACTGTCCTGACGAGTACCGAAAAATGGTAGAATCGGTGTGAGTACCGCAAAATTATTGAACCCGGGCGAGTACCGGGAAAAAGTGGAATCCGTGCGAATACCGGAAAACTGTCCTGACGAGTACCGTAAAATGGTAGAATCGGTGTGAGTACCGGAAAATTATTGAATCCGGGCGAGTATCGGGAAAAAGTGGAATCCGTGCGAGTACCGGAAAACTGTCCAGACGAGTACCGAAAATTGGTAGAATCGGTGTGAGTACCGCAAAATTATTGAACCCGGGCGAGTACCGGGAAAAAGCGGAATCCGTGCGAGTACCGGAAAACTATCCTGACCAGTATCGAAAAATGGTAGAATCGGTGTGAGTACCGCAAAATTATTGAACCCGGGCGAGTACCGGGAAAAAGCGGAATCCGTGCGAGTACCGGAAAACTGTCCAGACGAGTACCGAAAAATGGTAGAATCGGTGTGAGTACCGCAAAATTATTGAACCCGGGCGAGTACCGGGAAAAAGTGGAATCCGTGCGAGTACCGGAAAACTGTCCTGACGAGTACCGTAAAATGGTAGAATCGGTGTGAGTACCGGAAAATTATTGAATCCGGGCGAGTATCGGGAAAAAGTGGAATCCGTGCGAGTACCGGAAAACTGTCCTGACGAGTACCGAAAAATGGTAGAATCGGTGTGAGTACCGCAAAATTATTGAACCCGGGCGAGTACCGGGAAAAAGCGGAATCCGTGCGAGTACCGGAAAACTGTCCAGACGAGTACCGAAAAATGGTAGAATCGGTGTGAGTACCGCAAAATTATTGAACCCGGGCGAGTACCGGGAAAAAGTGGAATCCGTGCGAGTACCGGAAAACTGTCCTGACGAGTACCGTAAAATGGTAGAATCGGTGTGAGTACCGGAAAATTATTGAATCCGGGCGAGTATCGGGAAAAAGTGGAATCCGTGCGAGTACCGGAAAACTGTCCTGACGAGTACCGAAAAATGGTAGAATCGGTGTGAGTACCGCAAAATTATTGAACCCGGGCGAGTACCGGGAAAAAGTGGAATCCGTGCGAGTACCGGAAAACTGTCCTGACGAGTACCGTAAAATGGTAGAATCGGTGTGAGTACCGAAAAATTATTGAATCCGGGCGAGTATCGGGAAAAAGTGGAATCCGTGCGAGTACCGGAAAACTGTCCAGACGAGTACCGAAAATTGGTAGAATCGGTGTGAGTACCGCAAAATTATTGAACCCGGGCGAGTACCGGGAAAAAGTGGAATCCGTGCGAGTACCGGAAAACTGTCCTGACGAGTACCGTAAAATGGTAGAATCGGTGTGAGTACCGGAAAATTATTGAATCCGGGCGAGTATCGGGAAAAAGTGGAATCCGTGCGAGTACCGGAAAACTGTCCTGACGAGTACCGAAAAATGGTAGAATCGGTGTGAGTACCGCAAAATTATTGAACCCGGGCGAGTACCGGGAAAAAGCGGAATCCGTGCGAGTACCGGAAAACTGTCCAGACGAGTACCGAAAAATGGTAGAATCGGTGTGAGTACCGCAAAATTATTGAACCCGGGCGAGTACCGGGAAAAAGTGGAATCCGTGCGAGTACCGGAAAACTGTCCTGACGAGTACCGTAAAATGGTAGAATCGGTGTGAGTACCGGAAAATTATTGAATCCGGGCGAGTATCGGGAAAAAGTGGAATCCGTGCGAGTACCGGAAAACTGTCCTGACGAGTACCGAAAAATGGTAGAATCGGTGTGAGTACCGCAAAATTATTGAACCCGGGCGAGTACCGGGAAAAAGTGGAATCCGTGCGAGTACCGGAAAACTGTCCTGACGAGTACCGTAAAATGGTAGAATCGGTGTGAGTACCGAAAAATTATTGAATCCGGGCGAGTATCGGGAAAAAGTGGAATCCGTGCGAGTACCGGAAAACTGTCCAGACGAGTACCGAAAATTGGTAGAATCGGTGTGAGTACCGCAAAATTATTGAACCCGGGCGAGTACCGGGAAAAAGTGGAATCCGTGCGAGTACCGGAAAACTATCCTGACCAGTATCGAAAAATGGTAGAATCGGTGTGAGTACCGCAAAATTATTGAACCCGGGCGAGTACCGGGAAAAAGCGGAATCCGTGCGAGTACCGGAAAACTGTCCAGACGAGTACCGAAAAATGGTAGAATCGGTGTGAGTACCGCAAAATTATTGAACCCGGGCGAGTACCGGGAAAAAGGGGAATCCGTGCGAGTACCGGAAAACTGTCCTGACGAGTACCGTAAAATGGTAGAATCGGTGTGAGTACCGGAAAATTATTGAATCCGGGCGAGTATCGGGAAAAAGTGGAATCCGTGCGAGTACCGGAAAACTGTCCAGACGAGTACCGAAAATTGGTAGAATCGGTGTGAGTACCGCAAAATTATTGAACCCGGGCGAGTACCGGGAAAAAGTGGAATCCGTGCGAGTACCGGAAAACTGTCCTGACGAGTACCGTAAAATGGTAGAATCGGTGTGAGTACCGGAAAATTATTGAATCCGGGCGAGTATCGGGAAAAAGTGGAATCCGTGCGAGTACCGGAAAACTGTCCAGACGAGTACCGAAAATTGGTAGAATCGGTGTGAGTACCGCAAAATTATTGAACCCGGGCGAGTACCGGGAAAAAGTGGAATCCGTGCGAGTACCGGAAAACTATCCTGACCAGTATCGAAAAATGGTAGAATCGGTGTGAGTACCGCAAAATTATTGAACCCGGGCGAGTACCGGGAAAAAGCGGAATCCGTGCGAGTACCGGAAAACTGTCCAGACGAGTACCGAAAAATGGTAGAATCGGTGTGAGTACCGCAAAATTATTGAACCCGGGCGAGTACCGGGAAAAAGTGGAATCCGTGCGAGTACCGGAAAACTATCCTGACCAGTATCGAAAAATGGTAGAATCGGTGTGAGTACCGCAAAATTATTGAACCCGGGCGAGTACCGGGAAAAAGCGGAATCCGTGCGAGTACCGGAAAACTGTCCAGACGAGTACCGAAAAATGGTAGAATCGGTGTGAGTACCGCAAAATTATTGAACCCGGGCGAGTACCGGGAAAAAGGGGAATCCGTGCGAGTACCGGAAAACTGTCCTGACGAGTACCGTAAAATGGTAGAATCGGTGTGAGTACCGGAAAATTATTGAATCCGGGCGAGTATCGGGAAAAAGGGGAATCCGTGCGAGTACCGGAAAACTGTCCTGACGAGTACCGAAAAATGGTAGAATCGGTGTGAGTACCGCAAAATTATTGAACCCGGGCGAGTACCGGGAAAAAGCGGAATCCGTGCGTGTACCGGAAAACTGTCCAGACGAGTACCGAAAAATGGTAGAATCGGTGTGAGTACCGGAAAATTATTGAATCCGGGCGAGTATCGGGAAAAAGGGGAATCCGTGCGAGTACCGGAAAACTGTCCTGACGAGTACCGAAAAATGGTAGAATCGGTGTGAGTACCGCAAAATTATTGAACCCGGGCGAGTACCGGGAAAAAGCGGAATCCGTGCGAGTACCGGAAAACTGTCCAGACGAGTACCGAAAATTGGTAGAATCGGTGTGAGTACCGCAAAATTATTGAACCCGGGTGAGTACCGGGAAAAAGTGGAATCCGTGCGAGTACCGGAAAACTGTCCTGACGAGTACCGTAAAATGGTAGAATCGGTGTGAGTACCGGAAAATTATTGAATCCGGGCGAGTATCGGGAAAAAGTGGAATCCGTGCGAGTACCGGAAAACTGTCCTGACGAGTACCGAAAAATGGTAGAATCGGTGTGAGTACCGCAAAATTATTGAACCCGGGGGAGTACCGGGAAAAAGCGGAATCCGTGCGTGTACCGGAAAACTGTCCAGACGAGTACCGAAAAATGGTAGAATCGGTGTGAGTACCGCAAAATTATTGAACCCGGGCGAGTACCGGGAAAAAGCGGAATCCGTGCGAGTACCGGAAAACTGTCCAGACGAGTACCGAAAATTGGTAGAATCGGTGTGAGTACCGCAAAATTATTGAACCCGGGTGAGTACCGGGAAAAAGTGGAATCCGTGCGAGTACCGGAAAACTGTCCTGACGAGTACCGTAAAATGGTAGAATCGGTGTGAGTACCGGAAAATTATTGAATCCGGGCGAGTATCGGGAAAAAGTGGAATCCGTGCGAGTACCGGAAAACTGTCCTGACGAGTACCGAAAAATGGTAGAATCGGTGTGAGTACCGCAAAATTATTGAACCCGGGGGAGTACCGGGAAAAAGTGGAATCCGTGCGAGTACCGGAAAACTGTCCTGACGAGTACCGTAAAATGGTAGAATCGGTGTGAGTACCGGAAAATTATTGAATCCGGGCGAGTATCGGGAAAAAGTGGAATCCGTGCGAGTACCGGAAAACTGTCCAGACGAGTACCGAAAATTGGTAGAATCGGTGTGAGTACCACAAAATTATTGAACCCGGGCGAGTACCGGGAAAAAGTGGAATCCGTGCGAGTACCGGAAAACTGTCCTGACGAGTACCGTAAAATGGTAGAATCGGTGTGAGTACCGGAAAATTATTGAATCCGGGCGAGTATCGGGAAAAAGTGGAATCCGTGCGAGTACCGGAAAACTGTCCAGACGAGTACCGAAAAATGGTAGAATCGGTGTGAGTACCGCAAAATTATTGAACCCGGGCGAGTACCGGGAAAAAGGGGAATCCGTGCGAGTACCGGAAAACTGTCCTGACGAGTACCGTAAAATGGTAGAATCGGTGTGAGTACCGGAAAATTATTGAATCCGGGCGAGTATCGGGAAAAAGTGGAATCCGTGCGAGTACCGGAAAACTGTCCTGACGAGTACCGAAAAATGGTAGAATCGGTGTGAGTACCGCAAAATTATTGAACCCGGGCGAGTACCGGGAAAAAGCGGAATCCGTGCGTGTACCGGAAAACTGTCCAGACGAGTACCGAAAAATGGTAGAATCGGTGTGAGTACCGGAAAATTATTGAATCCGGGCGAGTATCGGGAAAAAGGGGAATCCGTGCGAGTACCGGAAAACTGTCCTGACGAGTACCGAAAAATGGTAGAATCGGTGTGAGTACCGCAAAATTATTGAACCCGGGCGAGTACCGGGAAAAAGCGGAATCCGTGCGAGTACCGGAAAACTGTCCAGACGAGTACCGAAAATTGGTAGAATCGGTGTGAGTACCGCAAAATTATTGAACCCGGGTGAGTACCGGGAAAAAGTGGAATCCGTGCGAGTACCGGAAAACTGTCCTGACGAGTACCGTAAAATGGTAGAATCGGTGTGAGTACCGGAAAATTATTGAATCCGGGCGAGTATCGGGAAAAAGTGGAATCCGTGCGAGTACCGGAAAACTGTCCTGACGAGTACCGAAAAATGGTAGAATCGGTGTGAGTACCGCAAAATTATTGAACCCGGGGGAGTACCGGGAAAAAGCGGAATCCGTGCGTGTACCGGAAAACTGTCCAGACGAGTACCGAAAAATGGTAGAATCGGTGTGAGTACCGCAAAATTATTGAACCCGGGCGAGTACCGGGAAAAAGCGGAATCCGTGCGAGTACCGGAAAACTGTCCAGACGAGTACCGAAAATTGGTAGAATCGGTGTGAGTACCGCAAAATTATTGAACCCGGGTGAGTACCGGGAAAAAGTGGAATCCGTGCGAGTACCGGAAAACTGTCCTGACGAGTACCGTAAAATGGTAGAATCGGTGTGAGTACCGGAAAATTATTGAATCCGGGCGAGTATCGGGAAAAAGTGGAATCCGTGCGAGTACCGGAAAACTGTCCTGACGAGTACCGAAAAATGGTAGAATCGGTGTGAGTACCGCAAAATTATTGAACCCGGGGGAGTACCGGGAAAAAGTGGAATCCGTGCGAGTACCGGAAAACTGTCCTGACGAGTACCGTAAAATGGTAGAATCGGTGTGAGTACCGGAAAATTATTGAATCCGGGCGAGTATCGGGAAAAAGTGGAATCCGTGCGAGTACCGGAAAACTGTCCAGACGAGTACCGAAAATTGGTAGAATCGGTGTGAGTACCACAAAATTATTGAACCCGGGCGAGTACCGGGAAAAAGTGGAATCCGTGCGAGTACCGGAAAACTGTCCTGACGAGTACCGTAAAATGGTAGAATCGGTGTGAGTACCGGAAAATTATTGAATCCGGGCGAGTATCGGGAAAAAGTGGAATCCGTGCGAGTACCGGAAAACTGTCCAGACGAGTACCGAAAATTGGTAGAATCGGTGTGAGTACCGCAAAATTATTGAACCCGGGCGAGTACCGGGAAAAAGTGGAATCCGTGCGAGTACCGGAAAACTATCCTGACCAGTATCGAAAAATGGTAGAATCGGTGTGAGTACCGCAAAATTATTGAACCCGGGCGAGTACCGGGAAAAAGCGGAATCCGTGCGAGTACCGGAAAACTGTCCAGACGAGTACCGAAAAATGGTAGAATCGGTGTGAGTACCGCAAAATTATTGATCCCGGGCGAGTACCGGGAAAAAGTGGAATCCGTGCGAGTACCGGAAAACTGTCCTGACGAGTACCGTAAAATGGTAGAATCGGTGTGAGTACCGGAAAATTATTGAATCCGGGCGAGTATCGGGAAAAAGTGGAATCCGTGCGAGTACCGGAAAACTGTCCTGACGAGTACCGAAAAATGGTAGAATCGGTGTGAGTACCGCAAAATTATTGAACCCGGGCGAGTACCGGGAAAAAGCGGAATCCGTGCGTGTACCGGAAAACTGTCCAGACGAGTACCGAAAATTGGTAGAATCGGTGTGAGTACCGCAAAATTATTGAACCCGGGCGAGTACCGGGAAAAAGTGGAATCCGTGCGAGTACCGGAAAACTATCCTGACCAGTATCGAAATATGGTAGAATCGGTGTGAGTACCGCAAAATTATTGAACCCGGGCGAGTACCGGGAAAAAGCGGAATCCGTGCGAGTACCGGAAAACTGTCCAGACGAGTACCGAAAAATGGTAGAATCGGTGTGAGTACCGCAAAATTATTGATCCCGGGCGAGTACCGGGAAAAAGTGGAATCCGTGCGAGTACCGGAAAACTGTCCTGACGAGTACCGTAAAATGGTAGAATCGGTGTGAGTACCGAAAAATTATTGAATCCGGGCGAGTATCGGGAAAAAGTGGAATCCGTGCGAGTACCGGAAAACTGTCCTGACGAGTACCGAAAAATGGTAGAATCGGTGTGAGTACCGCAAAATTATTGAACCCGGGCGAGTACCGGGAAAAAGTGGAATCCGTGCGAGTACCGGAAAACTGTCCTGACGAGTACCGTAAAATGGTAGAATCGGTGTGAGTACCGGAAAATTATTGAATCCGGGCGAGTATCGGGAAAAAGTGGAATCCGTGCGAGTACCGGAAAACTGTCCAGACGAGTACCGAAAATTGGTAGAATCGGTGTGAGTACCGCAAAATTATTGAACCCGGGCGAGTACCGGGAAAAAGTGGAATCCGTGCGAGTACCGGAAAACTATCCTGACCAGTATCGAAAAATGGTAGAATCGGTGTGAGTACCGCAAAATTATTGAACCCGGGCGAGTACCGGGAAAAAGCGGAATCCGTGCGAGTACCGGAAAACTGTCCAGACGAGTACCGAAAAATGGTAGAATCGGTGTGAGTACCGCAAAATTATTGATCCCGGGCGAGTACCGGGAAAAAGTGGAATCCGTGCGAGTACCGGAAAACTGTCCTGACGAGTACCGTAAAATGGTAGAATCGGTGTGAGTACCGGAAAATTATTGAATCCGGGCGAGTATCGGGAAAAAGTGGAATCCGTGCGAGTACCGGAAAACTGTCCTGACGAGTACCGAAAAATGGTAGAATCGGTGTGAGTACCGCAAAATTATTGAACCCGGGGGAGTACCGGGAAAATGTGGAATCCGTGCGAGTACCGGAAAACTGTCCTGACGAGTACCGTAAAATGGTAGAATCGGTGTGAGTACCGGAAAATTATTGAATCCGGGCGAGTATCGGGAAAAAGTGGAATCCGTGCGAGTACCGGAAAACTGTCCAGACGAGTACCGAAAATTGGTAGAATCGGTGTGAGTACCACAAAATTATTGAACCCGGGCGAGTACCGGGAAAAAGTGGAATCCGTGCGAGTACCGGAAAACTGTCCTGACGAGTACCGTAAAATGGTAGAATCGGTGTGAGTACCGGAAAATTATTGAATCCGGGCGAGTATCGGGAAAAAGTGGAATCCGTGCGAGTACCGGAAAACTGTCCAGACGAGTACCGAAAATTGGTAGAATCGGTGTGAGTACCGCAAAATTATTGAACCCGGGCGAGTACCGGGAAAAAGTGGAATCCGTGCGAGTACCGGAAAACTCTCCTGACCAGTATCGAAAAATGGTAGAATCGGTGTGAGTACCGCAAAATTATTGAACCCGGGCGAGTACCGGGAAAAAGCGGAATCCGTGCGAGTACCGGAAAACTGTCCAGACGAGTACCGAAAAATGGTAGAATCGGTGTGAGTACCGCAAAATTATTGATCCCGGGCGAGTACCGGGAAAAAGTGGAATCCGTGCGAGTACCGGAAAACTGTCCTGACGAGTACCGTAAAATGGTAGAATCGGTGTGAGTACCGGAAAATTATTGAATCCGGGCGAGTATCGGGAAAAAGTGGAATCCGTGCGAGTACCGGAAAACTGTCCTGACGAGTACCGAAAAATGGTAGAATCGGTGTGAGTACCGCAAAATTATTGAACCCGGGCGAGTACCGGGAAAAAGCGGAATCCGTGCGTGTACCGGAAAACTGTCCAGACGAGTACCGAAAATTGGTAGAATCGGTGTGAGTACCGCAAAATTATTGAACCCGGGCGAGTACCGGGAAAAAGTGGAATCCGTGCGAGTACCGGAAAACTATCCTGACCAGTATCGAAATATGGTAGAATCGGTGTGAGTACCGCAAAATTATTGAACCCGGGCGAGTACCGGGAAAAAGCGGAATCCGTGCGAGTACCGGAAAACTGTCCAGACGAGTACCGAAAAATGGTAGAATCGGTGTGAGTACCGCAAAATTATTGATCCCGGGCGAGTACCGGGAAAAAGTGGAATCCGTGCGAGTACCGGAAAACTGTCCTGACGAGTACCGTAAAATGGTAGAATCGGTGTGAGTACCGAAAAATTATTGAATCCGGGCGAGTATCGGGAAAAAGTGGAATCCGTGCGAGTACCGGAAAACTGTCCTGACGAGTACCGAAAAATGGTAGAATCGGTGTGAGTACCGCAAAATTATTGAACCCGGGCGAGTACCGGGAAAAAGTGGAATCCGTGCGAGTACCGGAAAACTGTCCTGACGAGTACCGTAAAATGGTAGAATCGGTGTGAGTACCGGAAAATTATTGAATCCGGGCGAGTATCGGGAAAAAGTGGAATCCGTGCGAGTACCGGAAAACTGTCCAGACGAGTACCGAAAATTGGTAGAATCGGTGTGAGTACCGCAAAATTATTGAACCCGGGCGAGTACCGGGAAAAAGTGGAATCCGTGCGAGTACCGGAAAACTATCCTGACCAGTATCGAAAAATGGTAGAATCGGTGTGAGTACCGCAAAATTATTGAACCCGGGCGAGTACCGGGAAAAAGCGGAATCCGTGCGAGTACCGGAAAACTGTCCAGACGAGTACCGAAAAATGGTAGAATCGGTGTGAGTACCGCAAAATTATTGATCCCGGGCGAGTACCGGGAAAAAGTGGAATCCGTGCGAGTACCGGAAAACTGTCCTGACGAGTACCGTAAAATGGTAGAATCGGTGTGAGTACCGGAAAATTATTGAATCCGGGCGAGTATCGGGAAAAAGTGGAATCCGTGCGAGTACCGGAAAACTGTCCTGACGAGTACCGAAAAATGGTAGAATCGGTGTGAGTACCGCAAAATTATTGAACCCGGGCGAGTACCGGGAAAAAGCGGAATCCGTGCGTGTACCGGAAAACTGTCCAGACGAGTACCGAAAATTGGTAGAATCGGTGTGAGTACCGCAAAATTATTGAACCCGGGCGAGTACCGGGAAAAAGTGGAATCCGTGCGAGTACCGGAAAACTATCCTGACCAGTATCGAAATATGGTAGAATCGGTGTGAGTACCGCAAAATTATTGAACCCGGGCGAGTACCGGGAAAAAGCGGAATCCGTGCGAGTACCGGAAAACTGTCCAGACGAGTACCGAAAAATGGTAGAATCGGTGTGAGTACCGCAAAATTATTGATCCCGGGCGAGTACCGGGAAAAAGTGGAATCCGTGCGAGTACCGGAAAACTGTCCTGACGAGTACCGTAAAATGGTAGAATCGGTGTGAGTACCGAAAAATTATTGAATCCGGGCGAGTATCGGGAAAAAGTGGAATCCGTGCGAGTACCGGAAAACTGTCCTGACGAGTACCGAAAAATGGTAGAATCGGTGTGAGTACCGCAAAATTATTGAACCCGGGCGAGTACCGGGAAAAAGTGGAATCCGTGCGAGTACCGGAAAACTGTCCTGACGAGTACCGTAAAATGGTAGAATCGGTGTGAGTACCGGAAAATTATTGAATCCGGGCGAGTATCGGGAAAAAGTGGAATCCGTGCGAGTACCGGAAAACTGTCCTGACGAGTACCGAAAAATGGTAGAATCGGTGTGAGTACCGCAAAATTATTGAACCCGGGCGAGTACCGGGAAAAAGCGGAATCCGTGCGTGTACCGGAAAACTGTCCTGACGAGTACCGAAAATTGGTAGAATCGGTGTGAGTACCGCAAAATTATTGAACCCGGGCGAGTACCGGGAAAAAGGGGAATCCGTGCGAGTACCGGAAAACTATCCTGACCAGTATCGAAAAATGGTAGAATCGGTGTGAGTACCGCAAAATTATTGAACCCGGGCGAGTACCGGGAAAAAGCGGAATCCGTGCGAGTACCGGAAAACTGTCCAGACGAGTACCGAAAAATGGTAGAATCGGTGTGAGTACCGCAAAATTATTGAACCCGGGCGAGTACCGGGAAAAAGTGGAATCCGTGCGAGTACCGGAAAACTGTCCTGACGAGTACCGTAAAATGGTAGAATCGGTGTGAGTACCGGAAAATTATTGAATCCGGGCGAGTATCGGGAAAAAGTGGAATCCGTGCGAGTACCGGAAAACTGTCCTGACGAGTACCGAAAAATGGTAGAATCGGTGTGAGTACCGCAAAATTATTGAACCCGGGCGAGTACCGGGAAAAAGCGGAATCCGTGCGAGTACCGGAAAACTGTCCAGACGAGTACCGAAAAATGGTAGAATCGGTGTGAGTACCGCAAAATTATTGAACCCGGGCGAGTACCGGGAAAAAGTGGAATCCGTGCGAGTACCGGAAAACTGTCCTGACGAGTACCGTAAAATGGTAGAATCGGTGTGAGTACCGGAAAATTATTGAATCCGGGCGAGTATCGGGAAAAAGTGGAATCCGTGCGAGTACCGGAAAACTGTCCTGACGAGTACCGAAAAATGGTAGAATCGGTGTGAGTACCGCAAAATTATTGAACCCGGGCGAGTACCGGGAAAAAGTGGAATCCGTGCGAGTACCGGAAAACTGTCTTGACGAGTACCGTAAAATGGTAGAATCGGTGTGAGTACCGGAAAATTATTGAATCCGGGCGAGTATCGGGAAAAAGTGGAATCCGTGCGAGTACCGGAAAACTGTCCAGACGAGTACCGAAAATTGGTAGAATCGGTGTGAGTACCGCAAAATTATTGAACCCGGGCGAGTACCGGGAAAAAGTGGAATCCGTGCGAGTACCGGAAAACTATCCTGACCAGTATCGAAAAATGGTAGAATCGGTGTGAGTACCGCAAAATTATTGAACCCGGGCGAGTACCGGGAAAAAGCGGAATCCGTGCGAGTACCGGAAAACTGTCCAGACGAGTACCGAAAAATGGTAGAATCGGTGTGAGTACCGCAAAATTATTGAACCCGGGCGAGTACCGGGAAAAAGGGGAATCCGTGCGAGTACCGGAAAACTGTCCTGACGAGTACCGTAAAATGGTAGAATCGGTGTGAGTACCGGAAAATTATTGAATCCGGGCGAGTATCGGGAAAAAGTGGAATCCGTGCGAGTACCGGAAAACTGTCCTGACGAGTACCGAAAAATGGTAGAATCGGTGTGAGTACCGCAAAATTATTGAACCCGGGCGAGTACCGGGAAAAAGTGGAATCCGTGCGAGTACCGGAAAACTGTCCTGACGAGTACCGTAAAATGGTAGAATCGGTGTGAGTACCGGAAAATTATTGAATCCGGGCGAGTATCGGGAAAAAGTGGAATCCGTGCGAGTACCGGAAAACTGTCCTGACGAGTACCGAAAAATGGTAGAATCGGTGTGAGTACTGCAAAATTATTGAACCCGGGCGAGTACCGGGAAAAAGCGGAATCCGTGCGAGTACCGGAAAACTGTCCTGACGAGTACCGAAAATTGGTAGAATCGGTGTGAGTACCGCAAAATTATTGAACCCGGGCGAGTACCGGGAAAAAGTGGAATCCGTGCGAGTACCGGAAAACTGTCCTGACGAGTACCGTAAAATGGTAGAATCGGTGTGAGTACCGGAAAATTATTGAATCCGGGCGAGTATCGGGAAAAAGTGGAATCCGTGCGAGTACCGGAAAACTGTCCTGACGAGTACCGAAAAATGGTAGAATCGGTGTGAGTACCGCAAAATTATTGAACCCGGGCGAGTACCGGGAAAAAGTGGAATCCGTGCGAGTACCGAAAAACTGTCCTGACGAGTACCGTAAAATGGTAGAATCGGTGTGAGTACCGGAAAATTATTGAATCCGGGCGAGTATCGGGAAAAAGTGGAATCCGTGCGAGTACCGGAAAACTGTCCTGACGAGTACCGAAAATTGGTAGAATCGGTGTGAGTACCGCAAAATTATTGAACCCGGGCGAGTACCGGGAAAAAGGGGAATCCGTGCGAGTACCGGAAAACTATCCTGACCAGTATCGAAAAATGGTAGAATCGGTGTGACTACCGCAAAATTATTGAACCCGGGCGAGTACCGAGAAAAAGCGGAATCCGTGCGAGTACCGGAAAACTGTCCAGACGAGTACCGAAAAATGGTAGAATCGGTGTGAGTACCGCAAAATTATTGAACCCGGGCGAGTACCGGGAAAAAGTGGAATCCGTGCGAGTACCGGAAAACTGTCCTGACGAGTACCGTAAAATGGTAGAATCGGTGTGAGTACCGGAAAATTATTGAATCCGGGCGAGTATCGGGAAAAAGTGGAATCCGTGCGAGTACCGGAAAACTGTCCTGACGAGTACCGAAAAATGGTAGAATCGGTGTGAGTACCGCAAAATTATTGAACCCGGGCGAGTACCGGGAAAAAGCGGAATCCGTGCGAGTACCGGAAAACTGTCCAGACGAGTACCGAAAAATGGTAGAATCGGTGTGAGTACCGGAAAATTATTGAATCCGGGCGAGTATCGGGAAAAAGTGGAATCCGTGCGAGTACCGGAAAACTGTCCTGACGAGTACCGAAAAATGGTAGAATCGGTGTGAGTACCGCAAAATTATTGAACCCGGGCGAGTACCGGGAAAAAGCGGAATCCGTGCGAGTACCGGAAAACTGTCCAGACGAGTACCGAAAAATGGTAGAATCGGTGTGAGTACCGCAAAATTATTGATCCCGGGCGAGTACCGGGAAAAAGTGGAATCCGTGCGAGTACCGGAAAACTGTCCTGACGAGTACCGTAAAATGGTAGAATCGGTGTGAGTACCGGAAAATTATTGAATCCGGGCGAGTATCGGGAAAAAGTGGAATCCGTGCGAGTACCGGAAAACTGTCCTGACGAGTACCGAAAAATGGTAGAATCGGTGTGAGTACCGCAAAATTATTGAACCCGGGCGAGTACCGGGAAAAAGCGGAATCCGTGCGTGTACCGGAAAACTGTCCAGACGAGTACCGAAAATTGGTAGAATCGGTGTGAGTACCGCAAAATTATTGAACCCGGGCGAGTACCGGGAAAAAGTGGAATCCGTGCGAGTACCGGAAAACTATCCTGACCAGTATCGAAATATGGTAGAATCGGTGTGAGTACCGCAAAATTATTGAACCCGGGCGAGTACCGGGAAAAAGCGGAATCCGTGCGAGTACCGGAAAACTGTCCAGACGAGTACCGAAAAATGGTAGAATCGGTGTGAGTACCGCAAAATTATTGATCCCGGGCGAGTACCGGGAAAAAGTGGAATCCGTGCGAGTACCGGAAAACTGTCCTGACGAGTACCGTAAAATGGTAGAATCGGTGTGAGTACCGAAAAATTATTGAATCCGGGCGAGTATCGGGAAAAAGTGGAATCCGTGCGAGTACCGGAAAACTGTCCTGACGAGTACCGAAAAATGGTAGAATCGGTGTGAGTACCGCAAAATTATTGAACCCGGGCGAGTATCGGGAAAAAGAGGAATCCGTGCGAGTACCGGAAAACTGTCCTGACGAGTACCGTAAAATGGTAGAATCGGTGTGAGTACCGGAAAATTATTGAATCCGGGCGAGTATCGGGAAAAAGTGGAATCCGTGCGAGTACCGGAAAACTGTCCTGACGAGTACCGAAAAATGGTAGAATCGGTGTGAGTACTGCAAAATTATTGAACCCGGGCGAGTACCGGGAAAAAGCGGAATCCGTGCGAGTACCGGAAAACTGTCCTGACGAGTACCGAAAATTGGTAGAATCGGTGTGAGTACCGCAAAATTATTGAACCCGGGCGAGTACCGGGAAAAAGTGGAATCCGTGCGAGTACCGGAAAACTGTCCTGACGAGTACCGTAAAATGGTAGAATCGGTGTGAGTACCGGAAAATTATTGAATCCGGGCGAGTATCGGGAAAAAGTGGAATCCGTGCGAGTACCGGAAAACTGTCCTGACGAGTACCGAAAAATGGTAGAATCGGTGTGAGTACCGCAAAATTATTGAACCCGGGCGAGTACCGGGAAAAAGTGGAATCCGTGCGAGTACCGAAAAACTGTCCTGACGAGTACCGTAAAATGGTAGAATCGGTGTGAGTACCGGAAAATTATTGAATCCGGGCGAGTATCGGGAAAAAGTGGAATCCGTGCGAGTACCGGAAAACTGTCCTGACGAGTACCGAAAATTGGTAGAATCGGTGTGAGTACCGCAAAATTATTGAACCCGGGCGAGTACCGGGAAAAAGGGGAATCCGTGCGAGTACCGGAAAACTATCCTGACCAGTATCGAAAAATGGTAGAATCGGTGTGACTACCGCAAAATTATTGAACCCGGGCGAGTACCGGGAAAAAGCGGAATCCGTGCGAGTACCGGAAAACTGTCCAGACGAGTACCGAAAAATGGTAGAATCGGTGTGAGTACCGCAAAATTATTGAACCCGGGCGAGTACCGGGAAAAAGTGGAATCCGTGCGAGTACCGGAAAACTGTCCTGACGAGTACCGTAAAATGGTAGAATCGGTGTGAGTACCGGAAAATTATTGAATCCGGGCGAGTATCGGGAAAAAGTGGAATCCGTGCGAGTACCGGAAAACTGTCCTGACGAGTACCGAAAAATGGTAGAATCGGTGTGAGTACCGCAAAATTATTGAACCCGGGCGAGTACCGGGAAAAAGCGGAATCCGTGCGAGTACCGGAAAACTGTCCAGACGAGTACCGAAAAATGGTAGAATCGGTGTGAGTACCGCAAAATTATTGAACCCGGGCGAGTACCGGGAAAAAGTGGAATCCGTGCGAGTACCGGAAAACTGTCCTGACGAGTACCGTAAAATGGTAGAATCGGTGTGAGTACCGGAAAATTATTGAATCCGGGCGAGTATCGGGAAAAAGTGGAATCCGTGCGAGTACCGGAAAACTGTCCTGACGAGTACCGAAAAATGGTAGAATCGGTGTGAGTACTGCAAAATTATTGAACCCGGGCGAGTACCGGGAAAAAGCGGAATCCGTGCGAGTACCGGAAAACTGTCCTGACGAGTACCGAAAATTGGTAGAATCGGTGTGAGTACCGCAAAATTATTGAACCCGGGCGAGTACCGGGAAAAAGTGGAATCCGTGCGAGTACCGGAAAACTGTCCTGACGAGTACCGTAAAATGGTAGAATCGGTGTGAGTACCGGAAAATTATTGAATCCGGGCGAGTATCGGGAAAAAGTGGAATCCGTGCGAGTACCGGAAAACTGTCCTGAGGAGTACCGAAAAATGGTAGAATCGGTGTGAGTACCGCAAAATTATTGAACCCGGGCGAGTACCGGGAAAAAGTGGAATCCGTGCGAGTACCGAAAAACTGTCCTGACGAGTACCGTAAAATGGTAGAATCGGTGTGAGTACCGGAAAATTATTGAATCCGGGCGAGTATCGGGAAAAAGTGGAATCCGTGCGAGTACCGGAAAACTGTCCTGACGAGTACCGAAAATTGGTAGAATCGGTGTGAGTACCGCAAAATTATTGAACCCGGGCGAGTACCGGGAAAAAGGGGAATCCGTGCGAGTACCGGAAAACTATCCTGACCAGTATCGAAAAATGGTAGAATCGGTGTGACTACCGCAAAATTATTGAACCCGGGCGAGTACCGGGAAAAAGCGGAATCCGTGCGAGTACCGGAAAACTGTCCAGACGAGTACCGAAAAATGGTAGAATCGGTGTGAGTACCGCAAAATTATTGAACCCGGGCGAGTACCGGGAAAAAGTGGAATCCGTGCGAGTACCGGAAAACTGTCCTGACGAGTACCGTAAAATGGTAGAATCGGTGTGAGTACCGGAAAATTATTGAATCCGGGCGAGTATCGGGAAAAAGTGGAATCCGTGCGAGTACCGGAAAACTGTCCTGACGAGTACCGAAAAATGGTAGAATCGGTGTGAGTACCGCAAAATTATTGAACCCGGGCGAGTACCGGGAAAAAGCGGAATCCGTGCGAGTACCGGAAAACTGTCCAGACGAGTACCGAAAAATGGTAGAATCGGTGTGAGTACCGCAAAATTATTGAACCCGGGCGAGTACCGGGAAAAAGTGGAATCCGTGCGAGTACCGGAAAACTGTCCTGACGAGTACCGTAAAATGGTAGAATCGGTGTGAGTACCGGAAAATTATTGAATCCGGGCGAGTATCGGGAAAAAGTGGAATCCGTGCGAGTACCGAAAAACTGTCCTGACGAGTACCGAAAAATGGTAGAATCGGTGTGAGTACCGCAAAATTATTGAACCCGGGCGAGTACCGGGAAAAAGTGGAATCCGTGCGAGTACCGGAAAACTGTCTTGACGAGTACCGTAAAATGGTAGAATCGGTGTGAGTACCGGAAAATTATTGAATCCGGGCGAGTATCGGGAAAAAGTGGAATCCGTGCGAGTACCGGAAAACTGTCCAGACGAGTACCGAAAATTGGTAGAATCGGTGTGAGTACCGCAAAATTATTGAACCCGGGCGAGTACCGGGAAAAAGTGGAATCCGTGCGAGTACCGGAAAACTATCCTGACCAGTATCGAAAAATGGTAGAATCGGTGTGAGTACCGCAAAATTATTGAACCCGGGCGAGTACCGGGAAAAAGCGGAATCCGTGCGAGTACCGGAAAACTGTCCAGACGAGTACCGAAAAATGGTAGAATCGGTGTGAGTACCGCAAAATTATTGAACCCGGGCGAGTACCGGGAAAAAGGGGAATCCGTGCGAGTACCGGAAAACTGTCCTGACGAGTACCGTAAAATGGTAGAATCGGTGTGAGTACCGGAAAATTATTGAATCCGGGCGAGTATCGGGAAAAAGTGGAATCCGTGCGAGTACCGGAAAACTGTCCTGACGAGTACCGAAAAATGGTAGAATCGGTGTGAGTACCGCAAAATTATTGAACCCGGGCGAGTACCGGGAAAAAGTGGAATCCGTGCGAGTACCGAAAAACTGTCCTGACGAGTACCGTAAAATGGTAGAATCGGTGTGAGTACCGGAAAATTATTGAATCCGGGCGAGTATCGGGAAAAAGTGGAATCCGTGCGAGTACCGGAAAACTGTCCTGACGAGTACCGAAAATTGGTAGAATCGGTGTGAGTACCGCAAAATTATTGAACCCGGGCGAGTACCGGGAAAAAGGGGAATCCGTGCGAGTACCGGAAAACTATCCTGACCAGTATCGAAAAATGGTAGAATCGGTGTGACTACCGCAAAATTATTGAACCCGGGCGAGTACCGGGAAAAAGCGGAATCCGTGCGAGTACCGGAAAACTGTCCAGACGAGTACCGAAAAATGGTAGAATCGGTGTGAGTACCGCAAAATTATTGAACCCGGGCGAGTACCGGGAAAAAGTGGAATCCGTGCGAGTACCGGAAAACTGTCCTGACGAGTACCGTAAAATGGTAGAATCGGTGTGAGTACCGGAAAATTATTGAATCCGGGCGAGTATCGGGAAAAAGTGGAATCCGTGCGAGTACCGGAAAACTGTCCTGACGAGTACCGAAAAATGGTAGAATCGGTGTGAGTACCGCAAAATTATTGAACCCGGGCGAGTACCGGGAAAAAGCGGAATCCGTGCGAGTACCGGAAAACTGTCCAGACGAGTACCGAAAAATGGTAGAATCGGTGTGAGTACCGCAAAATTATTGAACCCGGGCGAGTACCGGGAAAAAGTGGAATCCGTGCGAGTACCGGAAAACTGTCCTGACAAGTACCGTAAAATGGTAGAATCGGTGTGAGTACCGGAAAATTATTGAATCCGGGCGAGTATCGGGAAAAAGTGGAATCCGTGCGAGTACCGGAAAACTGTCCTGACGAGTACCGAAAAATGGTAGAATCGGTGTGAGTACTGCAAAATTATTGAACCCGGGCGAGTACCGGGAAAAAGCGGAATCCGTGCGAGTACCGGAAAACTGTCCTGACGAGTACCGAAAATTGGTAGAATCGGTGTGAGTACCGCAAAATTATTGAACCCGGGCGAGTACCGGGAAAAAGTGGAATCCGTGCGAGTACCGGAAAACTGTCCTGACGAGTACCGTAAAATGGTAGAATCGGTGTGAGTACCGGAAAATTATTGAATCCGGGCGAGTATCGGGAAAAAGTGGAATCCGTGCGAGTACCGGAAAACTGTCCTGACGAGTACCGAAAAATGGTAGAATCGGTGTGAGTACCGCAAAATTATTGAACCCGGGCGAGTACCGGGAAAAAGTGGAATCCGTGCGAGTACCGAAAAACTGTCCTGACGAGTACCGTAAAATGGTAGAATCGGTGTGAGTACCGGAAAATTATTGAATCCGGGCGAGTATCGGGAAAAAGTGGAATCCGTGCGAGTACCGGAAAACTGTCCTGACGAGTACCGAAAATTGGTAGAATCGGTGTGAGTACCGCAAAATTATTGAACCCGGGCGAGTACCGGGAAAAAGGGGAATCCGTGCGAGTACCGGAAAACTATCCTGACCAGTATCGAAAAATGGTAGAATCGGTGTGACTACCGCAAAATTATTGAACCCGGGCGAGTACCGGGAAAAAGCGGAATCCGTGCGAGTACCGGAAAACTGTCCAGACGAGTACCGAAAAATGGTAGAATCGGTGTGAGTACCGCAAAATTATTGAACCCGGGCGAGTACCGGGAAAAAGTGGAATCCGTGCGAGTACCGGAAAACTGTCCTGACGAGTACCGTAAAATGGTAGAATCGGTGTGAGTACCGGAAAATTATTGAATCCGGGCGAGTATCGGGAAAAAGTGGAATCCGTGCGAGTACCGGAAAACTGTCCTGACGAGTACCGAAAAATGGTAGAATCGGTGTGAGTACCGCAAAATTATTGAACCCGGGCGAGTACCGGGAAAAAGCGGAATCCGTGCGAGTACCGGAAAACTGTCCAGACGAGTACCGAAAAATGGTAGAATCGGTGTGAGTACCGCAAAATTATTGAACCCGGGCGAGTACCGGGAAAAAGTGGAATCCGTGCGAGTACCGGAAAACTGTCCTGACGAGTACCGTAAAATGGTAGAATCGGTGTGAGTACCGGAAAATTATTGAATCCGGGCGAGTATCGGGAAAAAGTGGAATCCGTGCGAGTACCGGAAAACTGTCCTGACGAGTACCGAAAAATGGTAGAATCGGTGTGAGTACCGCAAAATTATTGAACCCGGGCGAGTACCGGGAAAAAGTGGAATCCGTGCGAGTACCGGAAAACTGTCTTGACGAGTACCGTAAAATGGTAGAATCGGTGTGAGTACCGGAAAATTATTGAATCCGGGCGAGTATCGGGAAAAAGTGGAATCCGTGCGAGTACCGGAAAACTGTCCAGACGAGTACCGAAAATTGGTAGAATCGGTGTGAGTACCGCAAAATTATTGAACCCGGGCGAGTACCGGGAAAAAGTGGAATCCGTGCGAGTACCGGAAAACTATCCTGACCAGTATCGAAAAATGGTAGAATCGGTGTGAGTACCGCAAAATTATTGAACCCGGGCGAGTACCGGGAAAAAGCGGAATCCGTGCGAGTACCGGAAAACTGTCCAGACGAGTACCGAAAAATGGTAGAATCGGTGTGAGTACCGCAAAATTATTGAACCCGGGCGAGTACCGGGAAAAAGGGGAATCCGTGCGAGTACCGGAAAACTGTCCTGACGAGTACCGTAAAATGGTAGAATCGGTGTGAGTACCGGAAAATTATTGAATCCGGGCGAGTATCGGGAAAAAGTGGAATCCGTGCGAGTACCGGAAAACTGTCCTGACGAGTACCGAAAAATGGTAGAATCGGTGTGAGTACCGCAAAATTATTGAACCCGGGCGAGTACCGGGAAAAAGCGGAATCCGTGCGAGTACCGGAAAACTGTCCAGACGAGTACCGAAAAATGGTAGAATCGGTGTGAGTACCGCAAAATTATTGATCCCGGGCGAGTACCGGGAAAAAGTGGAATCCGTGCGAGTACCGGAAAACTGTCCTGACGAGTACCGTAAAATGGTAGAATCGGTGTGAGTACCGGAAAATTATTGAATCCGGGCGAGTATCGGGAAAAAGTGGAATCCGTGCGAGTACCGGAAAACTGTCCTGACGAGTACCGAAAAATGGTAGAATCGGTGTGAGTACCGCAAAATTATTGAACCCGGGCGAGTACCGGGAAAAAGCGGAATCCGTGCGTGTACCGGAAAACTGTCCAGACGAGTACCGAAAATTGGTAGAATCGGTGTGAGTACCGCAAAATTATTGAACCCGGGCGAGTACCGGGAAAAAGTGGAATCCGTGCGAGTACCGGAAAACTATCCTGACCAGTATCGAAATATGGTAGAATCGGTGTGAGTACCGCAAAATTATTGAACCCGGGCGAGTACCGGGAAAAAGCGGAATCCGTGCGAGTACCGGAAAACTGTCCAGACGAGTACCGAAAAATGGTAGAATCGGTGTGAGTACCGCAAAATTATTGATCCCGGGCGAGTACCGGGAAAAAGTGGAATCCGTGCGAGTACCGGAAAACTGTCCTGACGAGTACCGTAAAATGGTAGAATCGGTGTGAGTACCGAAAAATTATTGAATCCGGGCGAGTATCGGGAAAAAGTGGAATCCGTGCGAGTACCGGAAAACTGTCCTGACGAGTACCGAAAAATGGTAGAATCGGTGTGAGTACCGCAAAATTATTGAACCCGGGCGAGTACCGGGAAAAAGTGGAATCCGTGCGAGTACCGGAAAACTGTCCTGACGAGTACCGTAAAATGGTAGAATCGGTGTGAGTACCGGAAAATTATTGAATCCGGGCGAGTATCGGGAAAAAGTGGAATCCGTGCGAGTACCGGAAAACTGTCCTGACGAGTACCGAAAAATGGTAGAATCGGTGTGAGTACTGCAAAATTATTGAACCCGGGCGAGTACCGGGAAAAAGCGGAATCCGTGCGAGTACCGGAAAACTGTCCAGACGAGTACCGAAAAATGGTAGAATCGGTGTGAGTACCGCAAAATTATTGATCCCGGGCGAGTACCGGGAAAAAGTGGAATCCGTGCGAGTACCGGAAAACTGTCCTGACGAGTACCGTAAAATGGTAGAATCGGTGTGAGTACCGGAAAATTATTGAATCCGGGCGAGTATCGGGAAAAAGTGGAATCCGTGCGAGTACCGGAAAACTGTCCAGACGAGTACCGAAAAATGGTAGAATCGGTGTGAGTACCGCAAAATTATTGATCCCGGGCGAGTACCGGGAAAAAGTGGAATCCGTGCGAGTACCGGAAAACTGTCCTGACGAGTACCGTAAAATGGTAGAATCGGTGTGAGTACCGGAAAATTATTGAATCCGGGCGAGTATCGGGAAAAAGTGGAATCCGTGCGAGTACCGGAAAACTGTCCTGACGAGTACCGAAAAATGGTAGAATCGGTGTGAGTACCGCAAAATTATTGAACCCGGGCGAGTACCGGGAAAAAGCGGAATCCGTGCGAGTACCGGAAAACTGTCCAGACGAGTACCGAAAAATGGTAGAATCGGTGTGAGTACCGCAAAATTATTGATCCCGGGCGAGTACCGGGAAAAAGTGGAATCCGTGCGAGTACCGGAAAACTGTCCTGACGAGTACCGTAAAATGGTAGAATCGGTGTGAGTACCGGAAAATTATTGAATCCGGGCGAGTATCGGGAAAAAGTGGAATCCGTGCGAGTACCGGAAAACTGTCCTGACGAGTACCGAAAAATGGTGGAATCGGTGTGAGTACCGCAAAATTATTGAACCCGGGCGAGTACCGGGAAAAAGCGGAATCCGTGCGTGTACCGGAAAACTGTCCAGACGAGTACCGAAAATTGGTAGAATCGGTGTGAGTACCGCAAAATTATTGAACCCGGGCGAGTACCGGGAAAAAGTGGAATCCGTGCGAGTACCGGAAAACTATCCTGACCAGTATCGAAATATGGTAGAATCGGTGTGAGTACCGCAAAATTATTGAACCCGGGCGAGTACCGGGAAAAAGCGGAATCCGTGCGAGTACCGGAAAACTGTCCAGACGAGTACCGAAAAATGGTAGAATCGGTGTGAGTACCGCAAAATTATTGATCCCGGGCGAGTACCGGGAAAAAGTGGAATCCGTGCGAGTACCGGAAAACTGTCCTGACGAGTACCGTAAAATGGTAGAATCGGTGTGAGTACCGGAAAATTATTGAATCCGGGCGAGTATCGGGAAAAAGTGGAATCCGTGCGAGTACCGGAAAACTGTCCTGACGAGTACCGAAAAATGGTAGAATCGGTGTGAGTACCGCAAAATTATTGAACCCGGGCGAGTACCGGGAAAAAGCGGAATCCGTGCGTGTACCGGAAAACTGTCCAGACGAGTACCGAAAATTGGTAGAATCGGTGTGAGTACCGCAAAATTATTGAACCCGGGCGAGTACCGGGAAAAAGTGGAATCCGTGCGAGTACCGGAAAACTATCCTGACCAGTATCGAAATATGGTAGAATCGGTGTGAGTACCGCAAAATTATTGAACCCGGGCGAGTACCGGGAAAAAGCGGAATCCGTGCGAGTACCGGAAAACTGTCCAGACGAGTACCGAAAAATGGTAGAATCGGTGTGAGTACCGCAAAATTATTGATCCCGGGCGAGTACCGGGAAAAAGTGGAATCCGTGCGAGTACCGGAAAACTGTCCTGACGAGTACCGTAAAATGGTAGAATCGGTGTGAGTACCGAAAAATTATTGAATCCGGGCGAGTATCGGGAAAAAGTGGAATCCGTGCGAGTACCGGAAAACTGTCCTGACGAGTACCGAAAAATGGTAGAATCGGTGTGAGTACCGCAAAATTATTGAACCCGGGCGAGTACCGGGAAAAAGTGGAATCCGTGCGAGTACCGGAAAACTGTCCTGACGAGTACCGTAAAATGGTAGAATCGGTGTGAGTACCGGAAAATTATTGAATCCGGGCGAGTATCGGGAAAAAGTGGAATCCGTGCGAGTACCGGAAAACTGTCCTGACGAGTACCGAAAAATGGTAGAATCGGTGTGAGTACTGCAAAATTATTGAACCCGGGCGAGTACCGGGAAAAAGCGGAATCCGTGCGAGTACCGGAAAACTGTCCAGACGAGTACCGAAAAATGGTAGAATCGGTGTGAGTACCGCAAAATTATTGATCCCGGGCGAGTACCGGGAAAAAGTGGAATCCGTGCGAGTACCGGAAAACTGTCCTGACGAGTACCGTAAAATGGTAGAATCGGTGTGAGTACCGGAAAATTATTGAATCCGGGCGAGTATCGGGAAAAAGTGGAATCCGTGCGAGTACCGGAAAACTGTCCAGACGAGTACCGAAAAATGGTAGAATCGGTGTGAGTACCGCAAAATTATTGATCCCGGGCGAGTACCGGGAAAAAGTGGAATCCGTGCGAGTACCGGAAAACTGTCCTGACGAGTACCGTAAAATGGTAGAATCGGTGTGAGTACCGGAAAATTATTGAATCCGGGCGAGTATCGGGAAAAAGTGGAATCCGTGCGAGTACCGGAAAACTGTCCTGACGAGTACCGAAAAATGGTAGAATCGGTGTGAGTACCGCAAAATTATTGAACCCGGGCGAGTACCGGGAAAAAGCGGAATCCGTGCGAGTACCGGAAAACTGTCCAGACGAGTACCGAAAAATGGTAGAATCGGTGTGAGTACCGCAAAATTATTGATCCCGGGCGAGTACCGGGAAAAAGTGGAATCCGTGCGAGTACCGGAAAACTGTCCTGACGAGTACCGTAAAATGGTAGAATCGGTGTGAGTACCGGAAAATTATTGAATCCGGGCGAGTATCGGGAAAAAGTGGAATCCGTGCGAGTACCGGAAAACTGTCCTGACGAGTACCGAAAAATGGTGGAATCGGTGTGAGTACCGCAAAATTATTGAACCCGGGCGAGTACCGGGAAAAAGCGGAATCCGTGCGTGTACCGGAAAACTGTCCAGACGAGTACCGAAAATTGGTAGAATCGGTGTGAGTACCGCAAAATTATTGAACCCGGGCGAGTACCGGGAAAAAGTGGAATCCGTGCGAGTACCGGAAAACTATCCTGACCAGTATCGAAATATGGTAGAATCGGTGTGAGTACCGCAAAATTATTGAACCCGGGCGAGTACCGGGAAAAAGCGGAATCCGTGCGAGTACCGGAAAACTGTCCAGACGAGTACCGAAAAATGGTAGAATCGGTGTGAGTACCGCAAAATTATTGATCCCGGGCGAGTACCGGGAAAAAGTTGAATCCGTGCGAGTACCGGAAAACTGTCCTGACGAGTACCGTAAAATGGTAGAATCGGTGTGAGTACCGAAAAATTATTGAATCCGGGCGAGTATCGGGAAAAAGTGGAATCCGTGCGAGTACCGGAAAACTATCCTGACCAGTATCGAAAAATGGTAGAATCGGTGTGAGTACCGCAAAATTATTGAACCCGGGCGAGTACCGGGAAAAAGCGGAATCCGTGCGTGTACCGGAAAACTGTCCAGACGAGTACCGAAAATTGGTAGAATCGGTGTGAGTACCGCAAAATTATTGAACCCGGGCGAGTACCGGGAAAAAGTGGAATCCGTGCGAGTACCGGAAAACTATCCTGACCAGTATCGAAATATGGTAGAATCGGTGTGAGTACCGCAAAATTATTGAACCCGGGCGAGTACCGGGAAAAAGCGGAATCCGTGCGAGTACCGGAAAACTGTCCAGACGAGTACCGAAAAATGGTAGAATCGGTGTGAGTACCGCAAAATTATTGATCCCGGGCGAGTACCGGGAAAAAGTGGAATCCGTGCGAGTACCGGAAAACTGTCCTGACGAGTACCGTAAAATGGTAGAATCGGTGTGAGTACCGGAAAATTATTGAAGCCGGGCGAGTATCGGGAAAAAGTGGAATCCGTGCGAGTACCGGAAAACTGTCCTGACGAGTACCGAAAAATGGTAGAATCGGTGTGAGTACCGCAAAATTATTGAACCCGGGCGAGTACCGGGAAAAAGCGGAATCCGTGCGTGTACCGGAAAACTGTCCAGACGAGTACCGAAAATTGGTAGAATCGGTGTGAGTACCGCAAAATTATTGAACCCGGGCGAGTACCGGGAAAAAGTGGAATCCGTGCGAGTACCGGAAAACTATCCTGACCAGTATCGAAATATGGTAGAATCGGTGTGAGTACCGCAAAATTATTGAACCCGGGCGAGTACCGGGAAAAAGCGGAATCCGTGCGAGTACCGGAAAACTGTCCAGACGAGTACCGAAAAATGGTAGAATCGGTGTGAGTACCGCAAAATTATTGATCCCGGGCGAGTACCGGGAAAAAGTGGAATCCGTGCGAGTACCGGAAAACTGTCCTGACGAGTACCGTAAAATGGTAGAATCGGTGTGAGTACCGAAAAATTATTGAATCCGGGCGAGTATCGGGAAAAAGTGGAATCCGTGCGAGTACCGGAAAACTGTCCTGACGAGTACCGAAAAATGGTAGAATCGGTGTGAGTACCGCAAAATTATTGAACCCGGGCGAGTACCGGGAAAAAGTGGAATCCGTGCGAGTACCGGAAAACTGTCCTGACGAGTACCGTAAAATGGTAGAATCGGTGTGAGTACCGGAAAATTATTGAATCCGGGCGAGTATCGGGAAAAAGTGGAATCCGTGCGAGTACCGGAAAACTGTCCTGACGAGTACCGAAAAATGGTAGAATCGGTGTGAGTACTGCAAAATTATTGAACCCGGGCGAGTACCGGGAAAAAGCGGAATCCGTGCGAGTACCGGAAAACTGTCCAGACGAGTACCGAAAAATGGTAGAATCGGTGTGAGTACCGCAAAATTATTGATCCCGGGCGAGTACCGGGAAAAAGTGGAATCCGTGCGAGTACCGGAAAACTGTCCTGACGAGTACCGTAAAATGGTAGAATCGGTGTGAGTACCGGAAAATTATTGAATCCGGGCGAGTATCGGGAAAAAGTGGAATCCGTGCGAGTACCGGAAAACTGTCCAGACGAGTACCGAAAAATGGTAGAATCGGTGTGAGTACCGCAAAATTATTGATCCCGGGCGAGTACCGGGAAAAAGTGGAATCCGTGCGAGTACCGGAAAACTGTCCTGACGAGTACCGTAAAATGGTAGAATCGGTGTGAGTACCGGAAAATTATTGAATCCGGGCGAGTATCGGGAAAAAGTGGAATCCGTGCGAGTACCGGAAAACTGTCCTGACGAGTACCGAAAAATGGTAGAATCGGTGTGAGTACCGCAAAATTATTGAACCCGGGCGAGTACCGGGAAAAAGCGGAATCCGTGCGAGTACCGGAAAACTGTCCAGACGAGTACCGAAAAATGGTAGAATCGGTGTGAGTACCGCAAAATTATTGATCCCGGGCGAGTACCGGGAAAAAGTGGAATCCGTGCGAGTACCGGAAAACTGTCCTGACGAGTACCGTAAAATGGTAGAATCGGTGTGAGTACCGGAAAATTATTGAATCCGGGCGAGTATCGGGAAAAAGTGGAATCCGTGCGAGTACCGGAAAACTGTCCTGACGAGTACCGAAAAATGGTGGAATCGGTGTGAGTACCGCAAAATTATTGAACCCGGGCGAGTACCGGGAAAAAGCGGAATCCGTGCGTGTACCGGAAAACTGTCCAGACGAGTACCGAAAATTGGTAGAATCGGTGTGAGTACCGCAAAATTATTGAACCCGGGCGAGTACCGGGAAAAAGTGGAATCCGTGCGAGTACCGGAAAACTATCCTGACCAGTATCGAAATATGGTAGAATCGGTGTGAGTACCGCAAAATTATTGAACCCGGGCGAGTACCGGGAAAAAGCGGAATCCGTGCGAGTACCGGAAAACTGTCCAGACGAGTACCGAAAAATGGTAGAATCGGTGTGAGTACCGCAAAATTATTGATCCCGGGCGAGTACCGGGAAAAAGTGGAATCCGTGCGAGTACCGGAAAACTATCCTGACCAGTATCGAAATATGGTAGAATCGGTGTGAGTACCGCAAAATTATTGAACCCGGGCGAGTACCGGGAAAAAGCGGAATCCGTGCGAGTACCGGAAAACTGTCCAGACGAGTACCGAAAAATGGTAGAATCGGTGTGAGTACCGCAAAATTATTGATCCCGGGCGAGTACCGGGAAAAAGTGGAATCCGTGCGAGTACCGGAAAACTGTCCTGACGAGTACCGTAAAATGGTAGAATCGGTGTGAGTACCGAAAAATTATTGAATCCGGGCGAGTATCGGGAAAAAGTGGAATCCGTGCGAGTACCGGAAAACTGTCCTGACGAGTACCGAAAAATGGTAGAATCGGTGTGAGTACCGCAAAATTATTGAACCCGGGCGAGTACCGGGAAAAAGTGGAATCCGTGCGAGTACCGGAAAACTGTCCTGACGAGTACCGTAAAATGGTAGAATCGGTGTGAGTACCGGAAAATTATTGAATCCGGGCGAGTATCGGGAAAAAGTGGAATCCGTGCGAGTACCGGAAAACTGTCCTGACGAGTACCGAAAAATGGTAGAATCGGTGTGAGTACTGCAAAATTATTGAACCCGGGCGAGTACCGGGAAAAAGCGGAATCCGTGCGAGTACCGGAAAACTGTCCAGACGAGTACCGAAAAATGGTAGAATCGGTGTGAGTACCGCAAAATTATTGATCCCGGGCGAGTACCGGGAAAAAGTGGAATCCGTGCGAGTACCGGAAAACTGTCCTGACGAGTACCGTAAAATGGTAGAATCGGTGTGAGTACCGGAAAATTATTGAATCCGGGCGAGTATCGGGAAAAAGTGGAATCCGTGCGAGTACCGGAAAACTGTCCAGACGAGTACCGAAAAATGGTAGAATCGGTGTGAGTACCGCAAAATTATTGATCCCGGGCGAGTACCGGGAAAAAGTGGAATCCGTGCGAGTACCGGAAAACTGTCCTGACGAGTACCGTAAAATGGTAGAATCGGTGTGAGTACCGGAAAATTATTGAATCCGGGCGAGTATCGGGAAAAAGTGGAATCCGTGCGAGTACCGGAAAACTGTCCTGACGAGTACCGAAAAATGGTAGAATCGGTGTGAGTACCGCAAAATTATTGAACCCGGGCGAGTACCGGGAAAAAGCGGAATCCGTGCGAGTACCGGAAAACTGTCCAGACGAGTACCGAAAAATGGTAGAATCGGTGTGAGTACCGCAAAATTATTGATCCCGGGCGAGTACCGGGAAAAAGTGGAATCCGTGCGAGTACCGGAAAACTGTCCTGACGAGTACCGTAAAATGGTAGAATCGGTGTGAGTACCGAAAAATTATTGAATCCGGGCGAGTATCGGGAAAAAGTGGAATCCGTGCGAGTACCGGAAAACTATCCTGACCAGTATCGAAAAATGGTAGAATCGGTGTGAGTACCGCAAAATTATTGAACCCGGGCGAGTACCGGGAAAAAGCGGAATCCGTGCGTGTACCGGAAAACTGTCCAGACGAGTACCGAAAATTGGTAGAATCGGTGTGAGTACCGCAAAATTATTGAACCCGGGCGAGTACCGGGAAAAAGTGGAATCCGTGCGAGTACCGGAAAACTATCCTGACCAGTATCGAAATATGGTAGAATCGGTGTGAGTACCGCAAAATTATTGAACCCGGGCGAGTACCGGGAAAAAGCGGAATCCGTGCGAGTACCGGAAAACTGTCCAGACGAGTACCGAAAAATGGTAGAATCGGTGTGAGTACCGCAAAATTATTGATCCCGGGCGAGTACCGGGAAAAAGTGGAATCCGTGCGAGTACCGGAAAACTGTCCTGACGAGTACCGTAAAATGGTAGAATCGGTGTGAGTACCGAAAAATTATTGAATCCGGGCGAGTATCGGGAAAAAGTGGAATCCGTGCGAGTACCGGAAAACTATCCTGACCAGTATCGAAAAATGGTAGAATCGGTGTGAGTACCGCAAAATTATTGAACCCGGGCGAGTACCGGGAAAAAGCGGAATCCGTGCGTGTACCGGAAAACTGTCCAGACGAGTACCGAAAAATGGTAGAATCGGTGTGAGTACCGGAAAATTATTGAATCCGGGCGAGTATCGGGAAAAAGTGGAATCCGTGCGAGTACCGGAAAACTGTCCTGACGAGTACCGAAAAATGGTAGAATCGGTGTGAGTACCGCAAAATTATTGAACCCGGGCGAGTACCGGGAAAAAGCGGAATCCGTGCGAGTACCGGAAAACTGTCCAGACGAGTACCGAAAATTGGTAGAATCGGTGTGAGTACCGCAAAATTATTGAACCCGGGCGAGTACCGGGAAAAAGTGGAATCCGTGCGAGTACCGGAAAACTATCCTGACCAGTATCGAAAAATGGTAGAATCGGTGTGAGTACCGCAAAATTATTGAACCCGGGCGAGTACCGGGAAAAAGCGGAATCCGTGCGAGTACCGGAAAACTGTCCAGACGAGTACCGAAAAATGGTAGAATCGGTGTGAGTACCGGAAAATTATTGAATCCGGGCGAGTATCGGGAAAAAGGGGAATCCGTGCGAGTACCGGAAAACTGTCCTGACGAGTACCGAAAAATGGTAGAATCGGTGTGAGTACCGCAAAATTATTGAACCCGGGCGAGTACCGGGAAAAAGTGGAATCCGTGCGAGTACCGGAAAACTATCCTGACCAATATCGAAATATGGTAGAATCGGTGTGAGTACCGCAAAATTATTGAACCCGGGCGAGTACCGGGAAAAAGCGGAATCCGTGCGTGTACCGGAAAACTGTCCAGACGAGTACCGAAAAATGGTAGAATCGGTGTGAGTACCGCAAAATTATTGAACCCGGGCGAGTACCGGGAAAAAGCGGAATCCGTGCGAGTACCGGAAAACTGTCCAGACGAGTACCGAAAATTGGTAGAATCGGTGTGAGTACCGCAAAATTATTGAACCCGGGTGAGTACCGGGAAAAAGTGGAATCCGTGCGAGTACCGGAAAACTGTCCTGACGAGTACCGTAAAATGGTAGAATCGGTGTGAGTACCGGAAAATTATTGAATCCGGGCGAGTATCGGGAAAAAGTGGAATCCGTGCGAGTACCGGAAAACTGTCCTGACGAGTACCGAAAAATGGTAGAATCGGTGTGAGTACCGCAAAATTATTGAACCCGGGGGAGTACCGGGAAAAAGTGGAATCCGTGCGAGTACCGGAAAACTGTCCTGACGAGTACCGTAAAATGGTAGAATCGGTGTGAGTACCGGAAAATTATTGAATCCGGGCGAGTATCGGGAAAAAGTGGAATCCGTGCGAGTACCGGAAAACTGTCCAGACGAGTACCGAAAATTGGTAGAATCGGTGTGAGTACCGCAAAATTATTGAACCCGGGCGAGTACCGGGAAAAAGTGGAATCCGTGCGAGTACCGGAAAACTGTCCTGACGAGTACCGTAAAATGGTAGAATCGGTGTGAGTACCGGAAAATTATTGAATCCGGGCGAGTATCGGGAAAAAGTGGAATCCGTGCGAGTACCGGAAAACTGTCCAGACGAGTACCGAAAATTGGTAGAATCGGTGTGAGTACCGCAAAATTATTGAACCCGGGCGAGTACCGGGAAAAAGTGGAATCCGTGCGAGTACCGGAAAACTATCCTGACCAGTATCGAAAAATGGTAGAATCGGTGTGAGTACCGCAAAATTATTGAACCCGGGCGAGTACCGGGAAAAAGCGGAATCCGTGCGAGTACCGGAAAACTGTCCAGACGAGTACCGAAAAATGGTAGAATCGGTGTGAGTACCGCAAAATTATTGAACCCGGGCGAGTACCGGGAAAAAGGGGAATCCGTGCGAGTACCGGAAAACTGTCCTGACGAGTACCGTAAAATGGTAGAATCGGTGTGAGTACCGGAAAATTATTGAATCCGGGCGAGTATCGGGAAAAAGTGGAATCCGTGCGAGTACCGGAAAACTGTCCTGACCAGTACCGTAAAATGGTAGAATCGGTGTGAGTACCGGAAAATTATTGAATCCGGGCGAGTACCGGAAAACTGTCCAGACGAGTACCGAAAAATGGTAGAATCGGTGTGAGTACCGCAAAATTATTGAACCCGGGCGAGTACCGGGAAAAAGGGGAATCCGTGCGAGTACCGGAAAACTGTCCTGACGAGTACCGTAAAATGGTAGAATCGGTGTGAGTACCGGAAAATTATTGAATCCGGGCGAGTATCGGGAAAAAGTGGAATCCGTGCGAGTACCGGAAAACTGTCCTGACCAGTACCGTAAAATGGTAGAATCGGTGTGAGTACCGGAAAATTATTGAATCCGGGCGAGTATCGGGAAAAAGTGGAATCCGTGCGAGTACCGGAAAACTGTCCTGACGAGTACCGAAAAATGGTAGAATCGGTGTGAGTACCGCAAAATTATTGAACCCGGGGGAGTACCGGGAAAAAGTGGAATCCGTGCGAGTACCGGAAAACTGTCCTGACGAGTACCGTAAAATGGTAGAATCGGTGTGAGTACCGGAAAATTATTGAATCCGGGCGAGTATCGGGAAAAAGTGGAATCCGTGCGAGTACCGGAAAACTGTCCAGACGAGTACCGAAAATTGGTAGAATCGGTGTGAGTACCGCAAAATTATTGATCCCGGGCGAGTACCGGGAAAAAGTGGAATCCGTGCGAGTACCGAAAAACTGTCCTGACGAGTACCGTAAAATGGTAGAATCGGTGTGAGTACCGGAAAATTATTGAATCCGGGCGAGTATCGGGAAAAAGTGGAATCCGTGCGAGTACCGGAAAACTGTCCTGACGAGTACCGAAAAATGGTAGAATCGGTGTGAGTACCGCAAAATTATTGAACCCGGGGGAGTACCGGGAAAAAGTGGAATCCGTGCGAGTACCGGAAAACTGTCCTGACGAGTACCGTAAAATGGTAGAATCGGTGTGAGTACCGGAAAATTATTGAATCCGGGCGAGTATCGGGAAAAAGTGGAATCCGTGCGAGTACCGGAAAACTGTCCAGACGAGTACCGAAAATTGGTAGAATCGGTGTGAGTACCGCAAAATTATTGAACCCGGGCGAGTACCGGGAAAAAGTGGAATCCGTGCGAGTACCGGAAAACTATCCTGACCAGTATCGAAAAATGGTAGAATCGGTGTGAGTACCGCAAAATTATTGAACCCGGGCGAGTACCGGGAAAAAGCGGAATCCGTGCGAGTACCGGAAAACTGTCCAGACGAGTACCGAAAAATGGTAGAATCGGTGTGAGTACCGCAAAATTATTGAACCCGGGCGAGTACCGGGAAAAAGGGGAATCCGTGCGAGTACCGGAAAACTGTCCTGACGAGTACCGTAAAATGGTAGAATCGGTGTGAGTACCGGAAAATTATTGAATCCGGGCGAGTATCGGGAAAAAGTGGAATCCGTGCGAGTACCGGAAAACTGTCCTGACCAGTACCGTAAAATGGTAGAATCGGTGTGAGTACCGGAAAATTATTGAATCCGGGCGAGTATCGGGAAAAAGTGGAATCCGTGCGAGTACCGGAAAACTGTCCTGACGAGTACCGAAAAATGGTAGAATCGGTGTGAGTACCGCAAAATTATTGAACCCGGGGGAGTACCGGGAAAAAGTGGAATCCGTGCGAGTACCGGAAAACTGTCCTGACGAGTACCGTAAAATGGTAGAATCGGTGTGAGTACCGGAAAATTATTGAATCCGGGCGAGTATCGGGAAAAAGTGGAATCCGTGCGAGTACCGGAAAACTGTCCAGACGAGTACCGAAAATTGGTAGAATCGGTGTGAGTACCGCAAAATTATTGATCCCGGGCGAGTACCGGGAAAAAGTGGAATCCGTGCGAGTACCGAAAAACTGTCCTGACGAGTACCGTAAAATGGTAGAATCGGTGTGAGTACCGGAAAATTATTGAATCCGGGCGAGTATCGGGAAAAAGTGGAATCCGTGCGAGTACCGGAAAACTGTCCTGACGAGTACCGAAAAATGGTAGAATCGGTGTGAGTACCGCAAAATTATTGAACCCGGGGGAGTACCGGGAAAAAGTGGAATCCGTGCGAGTACCGGAAAACTGTCCTGACGAGTACCGTAAAATGGTAGAATCGGTGTGAGTACCGGAAAATTATTGAATCCGGGCGAGTATCGGGAAAAAGTGGAATCCGTGCGAGTACCGGAAAACTGTCCAGACGAGTACCGAAAATTGGTAGAATCGGTGTGAGTACCGGAAAATTATTGAATCCGGGCGAGTATCGGGAAAAAGGGGAATCCGTGCGAGTACCGGAAAACTGTCCTGACGAGTACCGAAAAATGGTAGAATCGGTGTGAGTACCGCAAAATTATTGAACCCGGGCGAGTACCGGGAAAAAGCGGAATCCGTGCGTGTACCGGAAAACTGTCCAGACGAGTACCGAAAAATGGTAGAATCGGTGTGAGTACCGCAAAATTATTGATCCCGGGCGAGTACCGGGAAAAAGTGGAATCCGTGCGAGTACCGGAAAACTGTCCTGACGAGTACCGTAAAATGGTAGAATCGGTGTGAGTACCGGAAAATTATTGAATCCGGGCGAGTATCGGGAAAAAGTGGAATCCGTGCGAGTACCGGAAAACTGTCCTGACGAGTACCGAAAAATGGTAGAATCGGTGTGAGTACCGCAAAATTATTGAACCCGGGGGAGTACCGGGAAAAAGTGGAATCCGTGCGAGTACCGGAAAACTGTCCTGACGAGTACCGTAAAATGGTAGAATCGGTGTGAGTACCGGAAAATTATTGAATCCGGGCGAGTATCGGGAAAAAGTGGAATCCGTGCGAGTACCGGAAAACTGTCCTGACGAGTACCGAAAAATGGTAGAATCGGTGTGAGTACCGCAAAATTATTGAACCCGGGCGAGTACCGGGAAAAAGTGGAATCCGTGCGAGTACCGGAAAACTATCCTGACCAATATCGAAATATGGTAGAATCGGTGTGAGTACCGCAAAATTATTGAACCCGGGCGAGTACCGGGAAAAAGCGGAATCCGTGCGTGTACCGGAAAACTGTCCAGACGAGTACCGAAAAATGGTAGAATCGGTGTGAGTACCGCAAAATTATTGAACCCGGGCGAGTACCGGGAAAAAGTGGAATCCGTGCGAGTACCGGAAAACTGTCCTGACGAGTACCGTAAAATGGTAGAATCGGTGTGAGTACCGGAAAATTATTGAATCCGGGCGAGTATCGGGAAAAAGTGGAATCCGTGCGAGTACCGGAAAACTGTCCAGACGAGTACCGAAAATTGGTAGAATCGGTGTGAGTACCGGAAAATTATTGAATCCGGGCGAGTATCGGGAAAAAGGGGAATCCGTGCGAGTACCGGAAAACTGTCCTGACGAGTACCGAAAAATGGTAGAATCGGTGTGAGTACCGCAAAATTATTGAACCCGGGCGAGTACCGGGAAAAAGCGGAATCCGTGCGTGTACCGGAAAACTGTCCAGACGAGTACCGAAAAATGGTAGAATCGGTGTGAGTACCGCAAAATTATTGAACCCGGGCGAGTACCGGGAAAAAGCGGAATCCGTGCGAGTACCGGAAAACTGTCCAGACGAGTACCGAAAATTGGTAGAATCGGTGTGAGTACCGCAAAATTATTGAACCCGGGTGAGTACCGGGAAAAAGTGGAATCCGTGCGAGTACCGGAAAACTGTCCTGACGAGTACCGAAAAATGGTAGAATCGGTGTGAGTACCGCAAAATTATTGAACCCGGGGGAGTACCGGGAAAAAGTGGAATCCGTGCGAGTACCGGAAAACTGTCCTGACGAGTACCGTAAAATGGTAGAATCGGTGTGAGTACCGGAAAATTATTGAATCCGGGCGAGTATCGGGAAAAAGTGGAATCCGTGCGAGTACCGGAAAACTGTCCAGACGAGTACCGAAAATTGGTAGAATCGGTGTGAGTACCGGAAAATTATTGAATCCGGGCGAGTATCGGGAAAAAGGGGAATCCGTGCGAGTACCGGAAAACTGTCCTGACGAGTACCGAAAAATGGTAGAATCGGTGTGAGTACCGCAAAATTATTGAACCCGGGCGAGTACCGGGAAAAAGTGGAATCCGTGCGAGTACCGGAAAACTACCCTGACCAATATCGAAATATGGTAGAATCGGTGTGAGTACCGCAAAATTATTGAACCCGGGCGAGTACCGGGAAAAAGCGGAATCCGTGCGTGTACCGGAAAACTGTCCAGACGAGTACCGAAAAATGGTAGAATCGGTGTGAGTACCGCAAAATTATTGAACCCGGGCGAGTACCGGGAAAAAGCGGAATCCGTGCGAGTACCGGAAAACTGTCCAGACGAGTACCGAAAATTGGTAGAATCGGTGTGAGTACCGCAAAATTATTGAACCCGGGTGAGTACCGGGAAAAAGTGGAATCCGTGCGAGTACCGGAAAACTGTCCTGACGAGTACCGTAAAATGGTAGAATCGGTGTGAGTACCGGAAAATTATTGAATCCGGGCGAGTATCGGGAAAAAGGGGAATCCGTGCGAGTACCGGAAAACTGTCCTGACGAGTACCGAAAAATGGTAGAATCGGTGTGAGTACCGCAAAATTATTGAACCCGGGCGAGTACCGGGAAAAAGTGGAATCCGTGCGAGTACCGGAAAACTATCCTGACCAATATCGAAATATGGTAGAATCGGTGTGAGTACCGCAAAATTATTGAACCCGGGCGAGTACCGGGAAAAAGCGGAATCCGTGCGTGTACCGGAAAACTGTCCAGACGAGTACCGAAAAATGGTAGAATCGGTGTGAGTACCGCAAAATTATTGAACCCGGGCGAGTACCGGGAAAAAGCGGAATCCGTGCGAGTACCGGAAAACTGTCCAGACGAGTACCGAAAATTGGTAGAATCGGTGTGAGTACCGCAAAATTATTGAACCCGGGTGAGTACCGGGAAAAAGTGGAATCCGTGCGAATACCGGAAAACTGTCCTGACGAGTACCGTAAAATGGTAGAATCGGTGTGAGTACCGGAAAATTATTGAATCCGGGAGAGTATCGGGAAAAAGTGGAATCCGTGCGAGTACCGGAAAACTGTCCTGACGAGTACCGAAAAATGGTAGAATCGGTGTGAGTACCGCAAAATTATTGAACCCGGGGGAGTACCGGGAAAAAGTGGAATCCGTGCGAGTACCGGAAAACTGTCCTGACGAGTACCGTAAAATGGTAGAATCGGTGTGAGTACCGGAAAATTATTGAATCCGGGCGAGTATCGGGAAAAAGTGGAATCCGTGCGAGTACCGGAAAACTGTCCAGACGAGTACCGAAAATTGGTAGAATCGGTGTGAGTACCGCAAAATTATTGAACCCGGGCGAGTACCGGGAAAAAGTGGAATCCGTGCGAGTACCGGAAAACTGTCCTGACGAGTACCGTAAAATGGTAGAATCGGTGTGAGTACCGGAAAATTATTGAATCCGGGCGAGTATCGGGAAAAAGTGGAATCCGTGCGAGTACCGGAAAACTGTCCAGACGAGTACCGAAAATTGGTAGAATCGGTGTGAGTACCGCAAAATTATTGAACCCGGGCGAGTACCGGGAAAAAGTGGAATCCGTGCGAGTACCGGAAAACTATCCTGACCAGTATCGAAAAATGGTAGAATCGGTGTGAGTACCGCAAAATTATTGAACCCGGGCGAGTACCGGGAAAAAGCGGAATCCGTGCGAGTACCGGAAAACTGTCCAGACGAGTACCGAAAAATGGTAGAATCGGTGTGAGTACCGCAAAATTATTGAACCCGGGCGAGTACCGGGAAAAAGGGGAATCCGTGCGAGTACCGGAAAACTGTCCTGACGAGTACCGTAAAATGGTAGAATCGGTGTGAGTACCGGAAAATTATTGAATCCGGGCGAGTATCGGGAAAAAGTGGAATCCGTGCGAGTACCGGAAAACTGTCCTGACGAGTACCGAAAAATGGTAGAATCGGTGTGAGTACCGCAAAATTATTGAACCCGGGCGAGTACCGGGAAAAAGCGGAATCCGTGCGAGTACCGGAAAACTGTCCAGACGAGTACCGAAAAATGGTAGAATCGGTGTGAGTACCGCAAAATTATTGAACCCGGGCGAGTACCGGGAAAAAGGGGAATCCGTGCGAGTACCGGAAAACTGTCCTGACGAGTACCGTAAAATGGTAGAATCGGTGTGAGTACCGGAAAATTATTGAATCCGGGCGAGTATCGGGAAAAAGTGGAATCCGTGCGAGTACCGGAAAACTGTCCTGACGAGTACCGAAAAATGGTAGAATCGGTGTGAGTACCGCAAAATTATTGAACCCGGGCGAGTACCGGGAAAAAGCGGAATCCGTGCGAGTACCGGAAAACTGTCCAGACGAGTACCGAAAAATGGTAGAATCGGTGTGAGTACCGCAAAATTATTGATCCCGGGCGAGTACCGGGAAAAAGTGGAATCCGTGCGAGTACCGAAAAACTGTCCTGACGTGTACCGTAAAATGGTAGAATCGGTGTGAGTACCGGAAAATTATTGAATCCGGGCGAGTATCGGGAAAAAGGGGAATCCGTGCGAGTACCGGAAAACTGTCCTGACGAGTACCGAAAAATGGTAGAATCGGTGTGAGTACCGCAAAATTATTGAACCCGGGCGAGTACCGGGAAAAAGTGGAATCCGTGCGAGTACCGGAAAACTATCCTGACCAATATCGAAATATGGTAGAATCGGTGTGAGTACCGCAAAATTATTGAACCCGGGCGAGTACCGGGAAAAAGCGGAATCCGTGCGTGTACCGGAAAACTGTCCAGACGAGTACCGAAAAATGGTAGAATCGGTGTGAGTACCGCAAAATTATTGAACCCGGGCGAGTACCGGGAAAAAGCGGAATCCGTGCGAGTACCGGAAAACTGTCCAGACGAGTACCGAAAATTGGTAGAATCGGTGTGAGTACCGCAAAATTATTGAACCCGGGTGAGTACCGGGAAAAAGTGGAATCCGTGCGAGTACCGGAAAACTGTCCTGACGAGTACCGTAAAATGGTAGAATCGGTGTGAGTACCGGAAAATTATTGAATCCGGGCGAGTATCGGGAAAAAGTGGAATCCGTGCGAGTACCGGAAAACTGTCCTGACGAGTACCGAAAAATGGTAGAATCGGTGTGAGTACCGCAAAATTATTGAACCCGGGGGAGTACCGGGAAAAAGTGGAATCCGTGCGAGTACCGGAAAACTGTCCTGACGAGTACCGTAAAATGGTAGAATCGGTGTGAGTACCGGAAAATTATTGAATCCGGGCGAGTATCGGGAAAAAGTGGAATCCGTGCGAGTACCGGAAAACTGTCCAGACGAGTACCGAAAATTGGTAGAATCGGTGTGAGTACCGCAAAATTATTGAACCCGGGCGAGTACCGGGAAAAAGTGGAATCCGTGCGAGTACCGGAAAACTGTCCTGACGAGTACCGTAAAATGGTAGAATCGGTGTGAGTACCGGAAAATTATTGAATCCGGGCGAGTATCGGGAAAAAGTGGAATCCGTGCGAGTACCGGAAAACTGTCCAGACGAGTACCGAAAATTGGTAGAATCGGTGTGAGTACCGCAAAATTATTGAACCCGGGCGAGTAACGGGAAAAAGTGGAATCCGTGCGAGTACCGGAAAACTATCCTGACCAGTATCGAAAAATGGTAGAATCGGTGTGAGTACCGCAAAATTATTGAACCCGGGCGAGTACCGGGAAAAAGCGGAATCCGTGCGAGTACCGGAAAACTGTCCAGACGAGTACCGAAAAATGGTAGAATCGGTGTGAGTACCGCAAAATTATTGAACCCGGGCGAGTACCGGGAAAAAGGGGAATCCGTGCGAGTACCGGAAAACTGTCCTGACGAGTACCGTAAAATGGTAGAATCGGTGTGAGTACCGGAAAATTATTGAATCCGGGCGAGTATCGGGAAAAAGTGGAATCCGTGCGAGTACCGGAAAACTGTCCTGACGAGTACCGTAAAATGGTAGAATCGGTGTGAGTACCGGAAAATTATTGAATCCGGGCGAGTATCGGGAAAAAGTGGAATCCGTGCGAGTACCGGAAAACTGTCCTGACGAGTACCGAAAAATGGTAGAATCGGTGTGAGTACCGCAAAATTATTGAACCCGGGCGAGTACCGGGAAAAAGGGGAATCCGTGCGAGTACCGGAAAACTGTCCTGACGAGTACCGTAAAATGGTAGAATCGGTGTGAGTACCGGAAAATTATTGAATCCGGGCGAGTATCGGGAAAAAGTGGAATCCGTGCGAGTACCGGAAAACTGTCCTGACGAGTACCGAAAAATGGTAGAATCGGTGTGAGTACCGCAAAATTATTGAACCCGGGCGAGTACCGGGAAAAAGCGGAATCCGTGCGAGTACCGGAAAACTGTCCAGACGAGTACCGAAAAATGGTAGAATCGGTGTGAGTACCGCAAAATTATTGAACCCGGGCGAGTACCGGGAAAAAGGGGAATCCGTGCGAGTACCGGAAAACTGTCCTGACGAGTACCGTAAAATGGTAGAATCGGTGTGAGTACCGGAAAATTATTGAATCCGGGCGAGTATCGGGAAAAAGTGGAATCCGTGCGAGTACCGGAAAACTGTCCTGACGAGTACCGAAAAATGGTAGAATCGGTGTGAGTACCGCAAAATTATTGAACCCGGGCGAGTACCGGGAAAAAGCGGAATCCGTGCGAGTACCGGAAAACTGTCCAGACGAGTACCGAAAAATGGTAGAATCGGTGTGAGTACCGCAAAATTATTGATCCCGGGCGAGTACCGGGAAAAAGTGGAATCCGTGCGAGTACCGGAAAACTGTCCTGACGTGTACCGTAAAATGGTAGAATCGGTGTGAGTACCGGAAAATTATTGAATCCGGGCGAGTATCGGGAAAAAGGGGAATCCGTGCGAGTACCGGAAAACTGTCCTGACGAGTACCGAAAAATGGTAGAATCGGTGTGAGTACCGCAAAATTATTGAACCCGGGCGAGTAACGGGAAAAAGTGGAATCCGTGCGAGTACCGGAAAACTATCCTGACCAGTATCGAAAAATGGTAGAATCGGTGTGAGTACCGCAAAATTATTGAACCCGGGCGAGTACCGGGAAAAAGCGGAATCCGTGCGAGTACCGGAAAACTGTCCAGACGAGTACCGAAAAATGGTAGAATCGGTGTGAGTACCGCAAAATTATTGAACCCGGGCGAGTACCGGGAAAAAGGGGAATCCGTGCGAGTACCGGAAAACTGTCCTGACGAGTACCGTAAAATGGTAGAATCGGTGTGAGTACCGGAAAATTATTGAATCCGGGCGAGTATCGGGAAAAAGTGGAATCCGTGCGAGTACCGGAAAACTGTCCTGACGAGTACCGAAAAATGGTAGAATCGGTGTGAGTACCGCAAAATTATTGAACCCGGGCGAGTACCGGGAAAAAGCGGAATCCGTGCGAGTACCGGAAAACTGTCCAGACGAGTACCGAAAAATGGTAGAATCGGTGTGAGTACCGCAAAATTATTGAACCCGGGCGAGTACCGGGAAAAAGGGGAATCCGTGCGAGTACCGGAAAACTGTCCTGACGAGTACCGTAAAATGGTAGAATCGGTGTGAGTACCGGAAAATTATTGAATCCGGGCGAGTATCGGGAAAAAGTGGAATCCGTGCGAGTACCGGAAAACTGTCCTGACGAGTACCGAAAAATGGTAGAATCGGTGTGAGTACCGCAAAATTATTGAACCCGGGCGAGTACCGGGAAAAAGCGGAATCCGTGCGAGTACCGGAAAACTGTCCAGACGAGTACCGAAAAATGGTAGAATCGGTGTGAGTACCGCAAAATTATTGATCCCGGGCGAGTACCGGGAAAAAGTGGAATCCGTGCGAGTACCGAAAAACTGTCCTGACGTGTACCGTAAAATGGTAGAATCGGTGTGAGTACCGGAAAATTATTGAATCCGGGCGAGTATCGGGAAAAAGGGGAATCCGTGCGAGTACCGGAAAACTGTCCTGACGAGTACCGAAAAATGGTAGAATCGGTGTGAGTACCGCAAAATTATTGAACCCGGGCGAGTACCGGGAAAAAGTGGAATCCGTGCGAGTACCGGAAAACTATCCTGACCAATATCGAAATATGGTAGAATCGGTGTGAGTACCGCAAAATTATTGAACCCGGGCGAGTACCGGGAAAAAGCGGAATCCGTGCGTGTACCGGAAAACTGTCCAGACGAGTACCGAAAAATGGTAGAATCGGTGTGAGTACCGCAAAATTATTGAACCCGGGCGAGTACCGGGAAAAAGCGGAATCCGTGCGAGTACCGGAAAACTGTCCAGACGAGTACCGAAAATTGGTAGAATCGGTGTGAGTACCGCAAAATTATTGAACCCGGGTGAGTACCGGGAAAAAGTGGAATCCGTGCGAGTACCGGAAAACTGTCCTGACGAGTACCGTAAAATGGTAGAATCGGTGTGAGTACCGGAAAATTATTGAATCCGGGCGAGTATCGGGAAAAAGTGGAATCCGTGCGAGTACCGGAAAACTGTCCTGACGAGTACCGAAAAATGGTAGAATCGGTGTGAGTACCGCAAAATTATTGAACCCGGGGGAGTACCGGGAAAAAGTGGAATCCGTGCGAGTACCGGAAAACTGTCCTGACGAGTACCGTAAAATGGTAGAATCGGTGTGAGTACCGGAAAATTATTGAATCCGGGCGAGTATCGGGAAAAAGTGGAATCCGTGCGAGTACCGGAAAACTGTCCAGACGAGTACCGAAAATTGGTAGAATCGGTGTGAGTACCGCAAAATTATTGAACCCGGGCGAGTACCGGGAAAAAGTGGAATCCGTGCGAGTACCGGAAAACTGTCCTGACGAGTACCGTAAAATGGTAGAATCGGTGTGAGTACCGGAAAATTATTGAATCCGGGCGAGTATCGGGAAAAAGTGGAATCCGTGCGAGTACCGGAAAACTGTCCAGACGAGTACCGAAAATTGGTAGAATCGGTGTGAGTACCGCAAAATTATTGAACCCGGGCGAGTAACGGGAAAAAGTGGAATCCGTGCGAGTACCGGAAAACTATCCTGACCAGTATCGAAAAATGGTAGAATCGGTGTGAGTACCGCAAAATTATTGAACCCGGGCGAGTACCGGGAAAAAGCGGAATCCGTGCGAGTACCGGAAAACTGTCCAGACGAGTACCGAAAAATGGTAGAATCGGTGTGAGTACCGCAAAATTATTGAACCCGGGCGAGTACCGGGAAAAAGGGGAATCCGTGCGAGTACCGGAAAACTGTCCTGACGAGTACCGTAAAATGGTAGAATCGGTGTGAGTACCGGAAAATTATTGAATCCGGGCGAGTATCGGGAAAAAGTGGAATCCGTGCGAGTACCGGAAAACTGTCCTGACGAGTACCGTAAAATGGTAGAATCGGTGTGAGTACCGGAAAATTATTGAATCCGGGCGAGTATCGGGAAAAAGTGGAATCCGTGCGAGTACCGGAAAACTGTCCTGACGAGTACCGAAAAATGGTAGAATCGGTGTGAGTACCGCAAAATTATTGAACCCGGGCGAGTACCGGGAAAAAGGGGAATCCGTGCGAGTACCGGAAAACTGTCCTGACGAGTACCGTAAAATGGTAGAATCGGTGTGAGTACCGGAAAATTATTGAATCCGGGCGAGTATCGGGAAAAAGTGGAATCCGTGCGAGTACCGGAAAACTGTCCTGACGAGTACCGAAAAATGGTAGAATCGGTGTGAGTACCGCAAAATTATTGAACCCGGGCGAGTACCGGGAAAAAGCGGAATCCGTGCGAGTACCGGAAAACTGTCCAGACGAGTACCGAAAAATGGTAGAATCGGTGTGAGTACCGCAAAATTATTGAACCCGGGCGAGTACCGGGAAAAAGGGGAATCCGTGCGAGTACCGGAAAACTGTCCTGACGAGTACCGTAAAATGGTAGAATCGGTGTGAGTACCGGAAAATTATTGAATCCGGGCGAGTATCGGGAAAAAGTGGAATCCGTGCGAGTACCGGAAAACTGTCCTGACGAGTACCGAAAAATGGTAGAATCGGTGTGAGTACCGCAAAATTATTGAACCCGGGCGAGTACCGGGAAAAAGCGGAATCCGTGCGAGTACCGGAAAACTGTCCAGACGAGTACCGAAAAATGGTAGAATCGGTGTGAGTACCGCAAAATTATTGATCCCGGGCGAGTACCGGGAAAAAGTGGAATCCGTGCGAGTACCGAAAAACTGTCCTGACGTGTACCGTAAAATGGTAGAATCGGTGTGAGTACCGGAAAATTATTGAATCCGGGCGAGTATCGGGAAAAAGGGGAATCCGTGCGAGTACCGGAAAACTGTCCTGACGAGTACCGAAAAATGGTAGAATCGGTGTGAGTACCGCAAAATTATTGAACCCGGGCGAGTACCGGGAAAAAGTGGAATCCGTGCGAGTACCGGAAAACTATCCTGACCAATATCGAAATATGGTAGAATCGGTGTGAGTACCGCAAAATTATTGAACCCGGGCGAGTACCGGGAAAAAGCGGAATCCGTGCGTGTACCGGAAAACTGTCCAGACGAGTACCGAAAAATGGTAGAATCGGTGTGAGTACCGCAAAATTATTGAACCCGGGCGAGTACCGGGAAAAAGCGGAATCCGTGCGAGTACCGGAAAACTGTCCAGACGAGTACCGAAAATTGGTAGAATCGGTGTGAGTACCGCAAAATTATTGAACCCGGGTGAGTACCGGGAAAAAGTGGAATCCGTGCGAGTACCGGAAAACTGTCCTGACGAGTACCGTAAAATGGTAGAATCGGTGTGAGTACCGGAAAATTATTGAATCCGGGCGAGTATCGGGAAAAAGTGGAATCCGTGCGAGTACCGGAAAACTGTCCTGACGAGTACCGAAAAATGGTAGAATCGGTGTGAGTACCGCAAAATTATTGAACCCGGGGGAGTACCGGGAAAAAGTGGAATCCGTGCGAGTACCGGAAAACTGTCCTGACGAGTACCGTAAAATGGTAGAATCGGTGTGAGTACCGGAAAATTATTGAATCCGGGCGAGTATCGGGAAAAAGTGGAATCCGTGCGAGTACCGGAAAACTGTCCAGACGAGTACCGAAAATTGGTAGAATCGGTGTGAGTACCGCAAAATTATTGAACCCGGGCGAGTACCGGGAAAAAGTGGAATCCGTGCGAGTACCGGAAAACTGTCCTGACGAGTACCGTAAAATGGTAGAATCGGTGTGAGTACCGGAAAATTATTGAATCCGGGCGAGTATCGGGAAAAAGTGGAATCCGTGCGAGTACCGGAAAACTGTCCAGACGAGTACCGAAAATTGGTAGAATCGGTGTGAGTACCGCAAAATTATTGAACCCGGGCGAGTAACGGGAAAAAGTGGAATCCGTGCGAGTACCGGAAAACTATCCTGACCAGTATCGAAAAATGGTAGAATCGGTGTGAGTACCGCAAAATTATTGAACCCGGGCGAGTACCGGGAAAAAGCGGAATCCGTGCGAGTACCGGAAAACTGTCCAGACGAGTACCGAAAAATGGTAGAATCGGTGTGAGTACCGCAAAATTATTGAACCCGGGCGAGTACCGGGAAAAAGGGGAATCCGTGCGAGTACCGGAAAACTGTCCTGACGAGTACCGTAAAATGGTAGAATCGGTGTGAGTACCGGAAAATTATTGAATCCGGGCGAGTATCGGGAAAAAGTGGAATCCGTGCGAGTACCGGAAAACTGTCCTGACGAGTACCGAAAAATGGTAGAATCGGTGTGAGTACCGCAAAATTATTGAACCCGGGCGAGTACCGGGAAAAAGCGGAATCCGTGCGAGTACCGGAAAACTGTCCAGACGAGTACCGAAAAATGGTAGAATCGGTGTGAGTACCGCAAAATTATTGATCCCGGGCGAGTACCGGGAAAAAGTGGAATCCGTGCGAGTACCGAAAAACTGTCCTGACGTGTACCGTAAAATGGTAGAATCGGTGTGAGTACCGGAAAATTATTGAATCCGGGCGAGTATCGGGAAAAAGTGGAATCCGTGCGAGTACCGGAAAACTGTCCTGACGAGTACCGAAAAATGGTAGAATCGGTGTGAGTACCGCAAAATTATTGAACCCGGGGGAGTACCGGGAAAAAGTGGAATCCGTGCGAGTACCGGAAAACTGTCCTGACGAGTACCGTAAAATGGTAGAATCGGTGTGAGTACCGGAAAATTATTGAATCCGGGCGAGTATCGGGAAAAAGTGGAATCCGTGCGAGTACCGGAAAACTGTCCAGACGAGTACCGAAAATTGGTAGAATCGGTGTGAGTACCGGAAAATTATTGAATCCGGGCGAGTATCGGGAAAAAGGGGAATCCGTGCGAGTACCGGAAAACTGTCCTGACGAGTACCGAAAAATGGTAGAATCGGTGTGAGTACCGCAAAATTATTGAACCCGGGCGAGTACCGGGAAAAAGTGGAATCCGTGCGAGTACCGGAAAACTATCCTGACCAATATCGAAATATGGTAGAATCGGTGTGAGTACCGCAAAATTATTGAACCCGGGCGAGTACCGGGAAAAAGCGGAATCCGTGCGTGTACCGGAAAACTGTCCAGACGAGTACCGAAAAATGGTAGAATCGGTGTGAGTACCGCAAAATTATTGAACCCGGGCGAGTACCGGGAAAAAGCGGAATCCGTGCGAGTACCGGAAAACTGTCCAGACGAGTACCGAAAATTGGTAGAATCGGTGTGAGTACCGCAAAATTATTGAACCCGGGTGAGTACCGGGAAAAAGTGGAATCCGTGCGAGTACCGGAAAACTGTCCTGACGAGTACCGTAAAATGGTAGAATCGGTGTGAGTACCGGAAAATTATTGAATCCGGGCGAGTATCGGGAAAAAGTGGAATCCGTGCGAGTACCGGAAAACTGTCCTGACGAGTACCGAAAAATGGTAGAATCGGTGTGAGTACCGCAAAATTATTGAACCCGGGGGAGTACCGGGAAAAAGTGGAATCCGTGCGAGTACCGGAAAACTGTCCTGACGAGTACCGTAAAATGGTAGAATCGGTGTGAGTACCGGAAAATTATTGAATCCGGGCGAGTATCGGGAAAAAGTGGAATCCGTGCGAGTACCGGAAAACTGTCCAGACGAGTACCGAAAATTGGTAGAATCGGTGTGAGTACCGCAAAATTATTGAACCCGGGCGAGTACCGGGAAAAAGTGGAATCCGTGCGAGTACCGGAAAACTGTCCTGACGAGTACCGTAAAATGGTAGAATCGGTGTGAGTACCGGAAAATTATTGAATCCGGGCGAGTATCGGGAAAAAGTGGAATCCGTGCGAGTACCGGAAAACTGTCCAGACGAGTACCGAAAATTGGTAGAATCGGTGTGAGTACCGCAAAATTATTGAACCCGGGCGAGTACCGGGAAAAAGTGGAATCCGTGCGAGTACCGGAAAACTATCCTGACCAGTATCGAAAAATGGTAGAATCGGTGTGAGTACCGCAAAATTATTGAACCCGGGCGAGTACCGGGAAAAAGCGGAATCCGTGCGAGTACCGGAAAACTGTCCAGACGAGTACCGAAAAATGGTAGAATCGGTGTGAGTACCGCAAAATTATTGAACCCGGGCGAGTACCGGGAAAAAGGGGAATCCGTGCGAGTACCGGAAAACTGTCCTGACGAGTACCGTAAAATGGTAGAATCGGTGTGAGTACCGGAAAATTATTGAATCCGGGCGAGTATCGGGAAAAAGTGGAATCCGTGCGAGTACCGGAAAACTGTCCTGACGAGTACCGAAAAATGGTAGAATCGGTGTGAGTACCGCAAAATTATTGAACCCGGGCGAGTACCGGGAAAAAGCGGAATCCGTGCGAGTACCGGAAAACTGTCCAGACGAGTACCGAAAAATGGTAGAATCGGTGTGAGTACCGCAAAATTATTGATCCCGGGCGAGTACCGGGAAAAAGTGGAATCCGTGCGAGTACCGAAAAACTGTCCTGACGTGTACCGTAAAATGGTAGAATCGGTGTGAGTACCGGAAAATTATTGAATCCGGGCGAGTATCGGGAAAAAGTGGAATCCGTGCGAGTACCGGAAAACTGTCCTGACGAGTACCGAAAAATGGTAGAATCGGTGTGAGTACCGCAAAATTATTGAACCCGGGGGAGTACCGGGAAAAAGTGGAATCCGTGCGAGTACCGGAAAACTGTCCTGACGAGTACCGTAAAATGGTAGAATCGGTGTGAGTACCGGAAAATTATTGAATCCGGGCGAGTATCGGGAAAAAGTGGAATCCGTGCGAGTACCGGAAAACTGTCCAGACGAGTACCGAAAATTGGTAGAATCGGTGTGAGTACCGGAAAATTATTGAATCCGGGCGAGTATCGGGAAAAAGGGGAATCCGTGCGAGTACCGGAAAACTGTCCTGACGAGTACCGAAAAATGGTAGAATCGGTGTGAGTACCGCAAAATTATTGAACCCGGGCGAGTACCGGGAAAAAGTGGAATCCGTGCGAGTACCGGAAAACTATCCTGACCAATATCGAAATATGGTAGAATCGGTGTGAGTACCGCAAAATTATTGAACCCGGGCGAGTACCGGGAAAAAGCGGAATCCGTGCGTGTACCGGAAAACTGTCCAGACGAGTACCGAAAAATGGTAGAATCGGTGTGAGTACCGCAAAATTATTGAACCCGGGCGAGTACCGGGAAAAAGCGGAATCCGTGCGAGTACCGGAAAACTGTCCAGACGAGTACCGAAAATTGGTAGAATCGGTGTGAGTACCGCAAAATTATTGAACCCGGGTGAGTACCGGGAAAAAGTGGAATCCGTGCGAGTACCGGAAAACTGTCCTGACGAGTACCGTAAAATGGTAGAATCGGTGTGAGTACCGGAAAATTATTGAATCCGGGCGAGTATCGGGAAAAAGTGGAATCCGTGCGAGTACCGGAAAACTGTCCTGACGAGTACCGAAAAATGGTAGAATCGGTGTGAGTACCGCAAAATTATTGAACCCGGGGGAGTACCGGGAAAAAGTGGAATCCGTGCGAGTACCGGAAAACTGTCCTGACGAGTACCGTAAAATGGTAGAATCGGTGTGAGTACCGGAAAATTATTGAATCCGGGCGAGTATCGGGAAAAAGTGGAATCCGTGCGAGTACCGGAAAACTGTCCAGACGAGTACCGAAAATTGGTAGAATCGGTGTGAGTACCGCAAAATTATTGAACCCGGGCGAGTACCGGGAAAAAGTGGAATCCGTGCGAGTACCGGAAAACTGTCCTGACGAGTACCGTAAAATGGTAGAATCGGTGTGAGTACCGGAAAATTATTGAATCCGGGCGAGTATCGGGAAAAAGTGGAATCCGTGCGAGTACCGGAAAACTGTCCAGACGAGTACCGAAAATTGGTAGAATCGGTGTGAGTACCGCAAAATTATTGAACCCGGGCGAGTACCGGGAAAAAGTGGAATCCGTGCGAGTACCGGAAAACTATCCTGACCAGTATCGAAAAATGGTAGAATCGGTGTGAGTACCGCAAAATTATTGAACCCGGGCGAGTACCGGGAAAAAGCGGAATCCGTGCGAGTACCGGAAAACTGTCCAGACGAGTACCGAAAAATGGTAGAATCGGTGTGAGTACCGCAAAATTATTGAACCCGGGCGAGTACCGGGAAAAAGGGGAATCCGTGCGAGTACCGGAAAACTGTCCTGACGAGTACCGTAAAATGGTAGAATCGGTGTGAGTACCGGAAAATTATTGAATCCGGGCGAGTATCGGGAAAAAGTGGAATCCGTGCGAGTACCGGAAAACTGTCCTGACGAGTACCGAAAAATGGTAGAATCGGTGTGAGTACCGCAAAATTATTGAACCCGGGCGAGTACCGGGAAAAAGCGGAATCCGTGCGAGTACCGGAAAACTGTCCAGACGAGTACCGAAAAATGGTAGAATCGGTGTGAGTACCGCAAAATTATTGATCCCGGGCGAGTACCGGGAAAAAGTGGAATCCGTGCGAGTACCGAAAAACTGTCCTGACGTGTACCGTAAAATGGTAGAATCGGTGTGAGTACCGGAAAATTATTGAATCCGGGCGAGTATCGGGAAAAAGTGGAATCCGTGCGAGTACCGGAAAACTGTCCTGACGAGTACCGAAAAATGGTAGAATCGGTGTGAGTACCGCAAAATTATTGAACCCGGGGGAGTACCGGGAAAAAGTGGAATCCGTGCGAGTACCGGAAAACTGTCCTGACGAGTACCGTAAAATGGTAGAATCGGTGTGAGTACCGGAAAATTATTGAATCCGGGCGAGTATCGGGAAAAAGTGGAATCCGTGCGAGTACCGGAAAACTGTCCAGACGAGTACCGAAAATTGGTAGAATCGGTGTGAGTACCGGAAAATTATTGAATCCGGGCGAGTATCGGGAAAAAGGGGAATCCGTGCGAGTACCGGAAAACTGTCCTGACGAGTACCGAAAAATGGTAGAATCGGTGTGAGTACCGCAAAATTATTGAACCCGGGCGAGTACCGGGAAAAAGTGGAATCCGTGCGAGTACCGGAAAACTATCCTGACCAATATCGAAATATGGTAGAATCGGTGTGAGTACCGCAAAATTATTGAACCCGGGCGAGTACCGGGAAAAAGCGGAATCCGTGCGTGTACCGGAAAACTGTCCAGACGAGTACCGAAAAATGGTAGAATCGGTGTGAGTACCGCAAAATTATTGAACCCGGGCGAGTACCGGGAAAAAGCGGAATCCGTGCGAGTACCGGAAAACTGTCCAGACGAGTACCGAAAATTGGTAGAATCGGTGTGAGTACCGCAAAATTATTGAACCCGGGTGAGTACCGGGAAAAAGTGGAATCCGTGCGAGTACCGGAAAACTGTCCTGACGAGTACCGTAAAATGGTAGAATCGGTGTGAGTACCGGAAAATTATTGAATCCGGGCGAGTATCGGGAAAAAGTGGAATCCGTGCGAGTACCGGAAAACTGTCCTGACGAGTACCGAAAAATGGTAGAATCGGTGTGAGTACCGCAAAATTATTGAACCCGGGGGAGTACCGGGAAAAAGTGGAATCCGTGCGAGTACCGGAAAACTGTCCTGACGAGTACCGTAAAATGGTAGAATCGGTGTGAGTACCGGAAAATTATTGAATCCGGGCGAGTATCGGGAAAAAGTGGAATCCGTGCGAGTACCGGAAAACTGTCCAGACGAGTACCGAAAATTGGTAGAATCGGTGTGAGTACCGCAAAATTATTGAACCCGGGCGAGTACCGGGAAAAAGTGGAATCCGTGCGAGTACCGGAAAACTGTCCTGACGAGTACCGTAAAATGGTAGAATCGGTGTGAGTACCGGAAAATTATTGAATCCGGGCGAGTATCGGGAAAAAGTGGAATCCGTGCGAGTACCGGAAAACTGTCCAGACGAGTACCGAAAATTGGTAGAATCGGTGTGAGTACCGCAAAATTATTGAACCCGGGCGAGTACCGGGAAAAAGTGGAATCCGTGCGAGTACCGGAAAACTATCCTGACCAGTATCGAAAAATGGTAGAATCGGTGTGAGTACCGCAAAATTATTGAACCCGGGCGAGTACCGGGAAAAAGCGGAATCCGTGCGAGTACCGGAAAACTGTCCAGACGAGTACCGAAAAATGGTAGAATCGGTGTGAGTACCGCAAAATTATTGAACCCGGGCGAGTACCGGGAAAAAGGGGAATCCGTGCGAGTACCGGAAAACTGTCCTGACGAGTACCGTAAAATGGTAGAATCGGTGTGAGTACCGGAAAATTATTGAATCCGGGCGAGTATCGGGAAAAAGTGGAATCCGTGCGAGTACCGGAAAACTGTCCTGACTAGTACCGAAAAATGGTAGAATCGGTGTGAGTACCGCAAAATTATTGAACCCGGGCGAGTACCGGGAAAAAGCGGAATCCGTGCGAGTACCGGAAAACTGTCCAGACGAGTACCGAAAAATGGTAGAATCGGTGTGAGTACCGCAAAATTATTGATCCCGGGCGAGTACCGGGAAAAAGTGGAATCCGTGCGAGTACCGGAAAACTGTCCTGACGAGTACCGTAAAATGGTAGAATCGGTGTGAGTACCGGAAAATTATTGAATCCGGGCGAGTATCGGGAAAAAGTGGAATCCGTGCGAGTACCGGAAAACTGTCCAGACGAGTACCGAAAAATGGTAGAATCGGTGTGAGTACCGCAAAATTATTGAACCCGGGCGAGTACCGGGAAAAAGTGGAATCCGTGCGAGTACCGGAAAACTGTCCTGACGAGTACCGTAAAATGGTAGAATCGGTGTGAGTACCGGAAAATTATTGAATCCGGGCGAGTATCGGGAAAAAGTGGAATCCGTGCGAGTACCGGAAAACTGTCCAGACGAGTACCGAAAATTGGTAGAATCGGTGTGAGTACCGCAAAATTAATGAACCCGGGCGAGTACCGGGAAAAAGTGGAATCCGTGCGAGTACCGGAAAACTGTCCTGACGAGTACCGTAAAATGGTAGAATCGGTGTGAGTACCGGAAAATTATTGAATCCGGGCGAGTATCGGGAAAAAGTGGAATCCGTGCGAGTACCGGAAAACTGTCCAGACGAGTACCGAAAATTGGTAGAATCGGTGTGAGTACCGCAAAATTATTGAACCCGGGCGAGTACCGGGAAAAAGTGGAATCCGTGCGAGTACCGGAAAACTATCCTGACCAGTATCGAAAAATGGTAGAATCGGTGTGAGTACCGCAAAATTATTGAACCCGGGCGAGTACCGGGAAAAAGCGGAATCCGTGCGAGTACCGGAAAACTGTCCAGACGAGTACCGAAAAATGGTAGAATCGGTGTGAGTACCGCAAAATTATTGAACCCGGGCGAGTACCGGGAAAAAGGGGAATCCGTGCGAGTACCGGAAAACTGTCCTGACGAGTACCGTAAAATGGTAGAATCGGTGTGAGTACCGGAAAATTATTGAATCCGGGCGAGTATCGGGAAAAAGTGGAATCCGTGCGAGTACCGGAAAACTGTCCTGACGAGTACCGAAAAATGGTAGAATCGGTGTGAGTACCGCAAAATTATTGAACCCGGGCGAGTACCGGGAAAAAGCGGAATCCGTGCGAGTACCGGAAAACTGTCCAGACGAGTACCGAAAAATGGTAGAATCGGTGTGAGTACCGCAAAATTATTGATCCCGGGCGAGTACCGGGAAAAAGTGGAATCCGTGCGAGTACCGGAAAACTGTCCTGACGAGTACCGTAAAATGGTAGAATCGGTGTGAGTACCGGAAAATTATTGAATCCGGGCGAGTATCGGGAAAAAGTGGAATCCGTGCGAGTACCGGAAAACTGTCCTGACGAGTACCGAAAAATGGTAGAATCGGTGTGAGTACCGCAAAATTATTGAACCCGGGCGAGTACCGGGAAAAAGCGGAATCCGTGCGAGTACCGGAAAACTGTCCAGACGAGTACCGAAAATTGGTAGAATCGGTGTGAGTACCGCAAAATTATTGAACCCGGGCGAGTACCGGGAAAAAGTGGAATCCGTGCGAGTACCGGAAAACTATCCTGACCAGTATCGAAAAATGGTAGAATCGGTGTGAGTACCGCAAAATTATTGAACCCGGGCCAGTACCGGGAAAAAGCGGAATCGGTGCGTGTACCGGAAAACTGTCCAGACGAGTACCGAAAAATGGTAGAATCGGTGTGAGTACCGGAAAATTATTGAATCCGGGCGAGTATCGGGAAAAAGTGGAATCCGTGCGAGTACCGGAAAACTGTCCTGACGAGTACCGAAAAATGGTAGAATCGGTGTGAGTACCGCAAAATTATTGAACCCGGGCGAGTACCGGGAAAAAGCGGAATCCGTGCGAGTACCGGAAAACTGTCCAGACGAGTACCGAAAAATGGTAGAATCGGTGTGAGTACCGCAAAATTATTGAACCCGGGCGAGTACCGGGAAAAAGCGGAATCCGTGCGAGTACCGGAAAACTGTCCAGACGAGTACCGAAAATTGGTAGAATCGGTGTGAGTACCGCAAAATTATTGAACCCGGGCGAGTACCGGGAAAAAGTGGAATCCGTGCGAGTACCGGAAAACTATCCTGACCAATATCGAAATATGGTAGAATCGGTGTGAGTACCGCAAAATTATTGAACCCGGGCGAGTACCGGGAAAAAGCGGAATCCGTGCGTGTACCGGAAAACTGTCCAGACGAGTACCGAAAAATGGTAGAATCGGTGTGAGTACCGCAAAATTATTGAACCCGGGCGAGTACCGGGAAAAAGCGGAATCCGTGCGAGTACCGGAAAACTGTCCAGACGAGTACCGAAAATTGGTAGAATCGGTGTGAGTACCGCAAAATTATTGAACCCGGGTGAGTACTGGGAAAAAGTGGAATCCGTGCGAGTACCGGAAAACTGTCCTGACGAGTACCGTAAAATGGTAGAATCGGTGTGAGTACCGGAAAATTATTGAATCCGGGCGAGTATCGGGAAAAAGTGGAATCCGTGCGAGTACCGGAAAACTGTCCTGACGAGTACCGAAAAATGGTAGAATCGGTGTGAGTACCGCAAAATTATTGAACCCGGGCGAGTACCGGGAAAAAGTGGAATCCGTGCGAGTACCGGAAAACTGTCCTGACGAGTACCGTAAAATGGTAGAATCGGTGTGAGTACCGGAAAATTATTGAATCCGGGCGAGTATCGGGAAAAAGTGGAATCCGTGCGAGTACCGGAAAACTGTCCAGACGAGTACCGAAAATTGGTAGAATCGGTGTGAGTACCGCAAAATTATTGAACCCGGGCGAGTACCGGGAAAAAGTGGAATCCGTGCGAGTACCGGAAAACTATCCTGACCAGTATCGAAAAATGGTAGAATCGGTGTGAGTACCGCAAAATTATTGAACCCGGGCGAGTACCGGGAAAAAGCGGAATCCGTGCGAGTACCGGAAAACTGTCCAGACGAGTACCGAAAAATGGTAGAATCGGTGTGAGTACCGCAAAATTATTGAACCCGGGCGAGTACCGGGAAAAAGTGGAATCCGTGCGAGTACCGGAAAACTGTCCTGACGAGTACCGTAAAATGGTAGAATCGGTGTGAGTACCGGAAAATTATTGAATTCGGGCGAGTATCGGGAAAAAGTGGAATCCGTGCGAGTACCGGAAAACTGTCCTGACGAGTACCGAAAAATGGTAGAATCGGTGTGAGTACCGCAAAATTATTGATCCCGGGCGAGTACCGGGAAAAAGTGGAATCCGTGCGAGTACCGGAAAACTGTCCTGACGAGTACCGTAAAATGGTAGAATCGGTGTGAGTACCGGAAAATTATTGAATCCGGGCGAGTATCGGGAAAAAGTGGAATCCGTGCGAGTACCGGAAAACTGTCCTGACGAGTACCGAAAAATGGTAGAATCGGTGTGAGTACCGCAAAATTATTGAACCCGGGCGAGTACCGGGAAAAAGCGGAATCCGTGCGAGTACCGGAAAACTGTCCAGACGAGTACCGAAAATTGGTAGAATCGGTGTGAGTACCGCAAAATTATTGAACCCGGGCGAGTACCGGGAAAAAGTGGAATCCGTGCGAGTACCGGAAAACTATCCTGACCAGTATCGAAAAATGGTAGAATCGGTGTGAGTACCGCAAAATTATTGAACCCGGGCGAGTACCGGGAAAAAGCGGAATCCGTGCGAGTACCGGAAAACTGTCCAGACGAGTACCGAAAAATGGTAGAATCGGTGTGAGTACCGGAAAATTATTGAATCCGGGCGAGTATCGGGAAAAAGGGGAATCCGTGCGAGTACCGGAAAACTGTCCTGACGAGTACCGAAAAATGGTAGAATCGGTGTGAGTACCGCAAAATTATTGAACCCGGGCGAGTACCGGGAAAAAGTGGAATCCGTGCGAGTACCGGAAAACTATCCTGACCAATATCGAAATATGGTAGAATCGGTGTGAGTACCGCAAAATTATTGAACCCGGGCGAGTACCGGGAAAAAGCGGAATCCGTGCGTGTACCGGAAAACTGTCCAGACGAGTACCGAAAAATGGTAGAATCGGTGTGAGTACCGCAAAATTATTGAACCCGGGCGAGTACCGGGAAAAAGCGGAATCCGTGCGAGTACCGGAAAACTGTCCAGACGAGTACCGAAAATTGGTAGAATCGGTGTGAGTACCGCAAAATTATTGAACCCGGGTGAGTACCGGGAAAAAGTGGAATCCGTGCGAGTACCGGAAAACTGTCCTGACGAGTACCGTAAAATGGTAGAATCGGTGTGAGTACCGGAAAATTATTGAATCCGGGCGAGTATCGGGAAAAAGTGGAATCCGTGCGAGTACCGGAAAACTGTCCTGACGAGTACCGAAAAATGGTAGAATCGGTGTGAGTACCGCAAAATTATTGAACCCGGGCGAGTACCGGGAAAAAGTGGAATCCGTGCGAGTACCGGAAAACTGTCCTGACGAGTACCGAAAAATGGTAGAATCGGTGTGAGTACCGCAAAATTATTGAACCCGGGCGAGTACCGGGAAAAAGCGGAATCCGTGCGAGTACCGGAAAACTGTCCAGACGAGTACCGAAAATTGGTAGAATCGGTGTGAGTACCGCAAAATTATTGAACCCGGGCGAGTACCGGGAAAAAGTGGAATCCGTGCGAGTACCGGAAAACTATCCTGACCAGTATCGAAAAATGGTAGAATCGGTGTGAGTACCGCAAAATTATTGAACCCGGGCCAGTACCGGGAAAAAGCGGAATCGGTGCGTGTACCGGAAAACTGTCCAGACGAGTACCGAAAAATGGTAGAATCGGTGTGAGTACCGGAAAATTATTGAATCCGGGCGAGTATCGGGAAAAAGTGGAATCCGTGCGAGTACCGGAAAACTGTCCTGACGAGTACCGAAAAATGGTAGAATCGGTGTGAGTACCGCAAAATTATTGAACCCGGGCGAGTACCGGGAAAAAGCGGAATCCGTGCGAGTACCGGAAAACTGTCCAGACGAGTACCGAAAAATGGTAGAATCGGTGTGAGTACCGCAAAATTATTGAACCCGGGCGAGTACCGGGAAAAAGCGGAATCCGTGCGAGTACCGGAAAACTGTCCAGACGAGTACCGAAAATTGGTAGAATCGGTGTGAGTACCGCAAAATTATTGAACCCGGGCGAGTACCGGGAAAAAGTGGAATCCGTGCGAGTACCGGAAAACTATCCTGACCAATATCGAAATATGGTAGAATCGGTGTGAGTACCGCAAAATTATTGAACCCGGGCGAGTACCGGGAAAAAGCGGAATCCGTGCGTGTACCGGAAAACTGTCCAGACGAGTACCGAAAAATGGTAGAATCGGTGTGAGTACCGCAAAATTATTGAACCCGGGCGAGTACCGGGAAAAAGCGGAATCCGTGCGAGTACCGGAAAACTGTCCAGACGAGTACCGAAAATTGGTAGAATCGGTGTGAGTACCGCAAAATTATTGAACCCGGGTGAGTACTGGGAAAAAGTGGAATCCGTGCGAGTACCGGAAAACTGTCCTGACGAGTACCGTAAAATGGTAGAATCGGTGTGAGTACCGGAAAATTATTGAATCCGGGCGAGTATCGGGAAAAAGTGGAATCCGTGCGAGTACCGGAAAACTGTCCTGACGAGTACCGAAAAATGGTAGAATCGGTGTGAGTACCGCAAAATTATTGAACCCGGGCGAGTACCGGGAAAAAGTGGAATCCGTGCGAGTACCGGAAAACTATCCTGACCAATATCGAAATATGGTAGAATCGGTGTGAGTACCGCAAAATTATTGAACCCGGGCGAGTACCGGGAAAAAGCGGAATCCGTGCGTGTACCGGAAAACTGTCCAGACGAGTACCGAAAAATGGTAGAATCGGTGTGAGTACCGCAAAATTATTGAACCCGGGCGAGTACCGGGAAAAAGCGGAATCCGTGCGAGTACCGGAAAACTGTCCAGACGAGTACCGAAAATTGGTAGAATCGGTGTGAGTACCGCAAAATTATTGAACCCGGGTGAGTACCGGGAAAAAGTGGAATCCGTGCGAGTACCGGAAAACTGTCCTGACGAGTACCGTAAAATGGTAGAATCGGTGTGAGTACCGGAAAATTATTGAATCCGGGCGAGTATCGGGAAAAAGTGGAATCCGTGCGAGTACCGGAAAACTGTCCTGACGAGTACCGAAAAATGGTAGAATCGGTGTGAGTACCGCAAAATTATTGAACCCGGGCGAGTACCGGGAAAAAGTGGAATCCGTGCGAGTACCGGAAAACTGTCCTGACGAGTACCGAAAAATGGTAGAATCGGTGTGAGTACCGCAAAATTATTGAACCCGGGCGAGTACCGGGAAAAAGCGGAATCCGTGCGAGTACCGGAAAACTGTCCAGACGAGTACCGAAAATTGGTAGAATCGGTGTGAGTACCGCAAAATTATTGAACCCGGGCGAGTACCGGGAAAAAGTGGAATCCGTGCGAGTACCGGAAAACTATCCTGACCAGTATCGAAAAATGGTAGAATCGGTGTGAGTACCGCAAAATTATTGAACCCGGGCCAGTACCGGGAAAAAGCGGAATCGGTGCGTGTACCGGAAAACTGTCCAGACGAGTACCGAAAAATGGTAGAATCGGTGTGAGTACCGGAAAATTATTGAATCCGGGCGAGTATCGGGAAAAAGTGGAATCCGTGCGAGTACCGGAAAACTGTCCTGACGAGTACCGAAAAATGGTAGAATCGGTGTGAGTACCGCAAAATTATTGAACCCGGGCGAGTACCGGGAAAAAGCGGAATCCGTGCGAGTACCGGAAAACTGTCCAGACGAGTACCGAAAAATGGTAGAATCGGTGTGAGTACCGCAAAATTATTGAACCCGGGCGAGTACCGGGAAAAAGCGGAATCCGTGCGAGTACCGGAAAACTGTCCAGACGAGTACCGAAAATTGGTAGAATCGGTGTGAGTACCGCAAAATTATTGAACCCGGGCGAGTACCGGGAAAAAGTGGAATCCGTGCGAGTACCGGAAAACTATCCTGACCAATATCGAAATATGGTAGAATCGGTGTGAGTACCGCAAAATTATTGAACCCGGGCGAGTACCGGGAAAAAGCGGAATCCGTGCGTGTACCGGAAAACTGTCCAGACGAGTACCGAAAAATGGTAGAATCGGTGTGAGTACCGCAAAATTATTGAACCCGGGCGAGTACCGGGAAAAAGCGGAATCCGTGCGAGTACCGGAAAACTGTCCAGACGAGTACCGAAAATTGGTAGAATCGGTGTGAGTACCGCAAAATTATTGAACCCGGGTGAGTACTGGGAAAAAGTGGAATCCGTGCGAGTACCGGAAAACTGTCCTGACGAGTACCGTAAAATGGTAGAATCGGTGTGAGTACCGGAAAATTATTGAATCCGGGCGAGTATCGGGAAAAAGTGGAATCCGTGCGAGTACCGGAAAACTGTCCTGACGAGTACCGAAAAATGGTAGAATCGGTGTGAGTACCGCAAAATTATTGAACCCGGGCGAGTACCGGGAAAAAGTGGAATCCGTGCGAGTACCGGAAAACTGTCCTGACGAGTACCGTAAAATGGTAGAATCGGTGTGAGTACCGGAAAATTATTGAATCCGGGCGAGTATCGGGAAAAAGTGGAATCCGTGCGAGTACCGGAAAACTGTCCAGACGAGTACCGAAAATTGGTAGAATCGGTGTGAGTACCGCAAAATTATTGAACCCGGGCGAGTACCGGGAAAAAGTGGAATCCGTGCGAGTACCGGAAAACTATCCTGACCAGTATCGAAAAATGGTAGAATCGGTGTGAGTACCGCAAAATTATTGAACCCGGGCGAGTACCGGGAAAAAGCGGAATCCGTGCGAGTACCGGAAAACTGTCCAGACGAGTACCGAAAAATGGTAGAATCGGTGTGAGTACCGCAAAATTATTGAACCCGGGCGAGTACCGGGAAAAAGTGGAATCCGTGCGAGTACCGGAAAACTGTCCTGACGAGTACCGTAAAATGGTAGAATCGGTGTGAGTACCGGAAAATTATTGAATTCGGGCGAGTATCGGGAAAAAGTGGAATCCGTGCGAGTACCGGAAAACTGTCCTGACGAGTACCGAAAAATGGTAGAATCGGTGTGAGTACCGCAAAATTATTGATCCCGGGCGAGTACCGGGAAAAAGTGGAATCCGTGCGAGTACCGGAAAACTGTCCTGACGAGTACCGTAAAATGGTAGAATCGGTGTGAGTACCGGAAAATTATTGAATCCGGGCGAGTATCGGGAAAAAGTGGAATCCGTGCGAGTACCGGAAAACTGTCCTGACGAGTACCGAAAAATGGTAGAATCGGTGTGAGTACCGCAAAATTATTGAACCCGGGCGAGTACCGGGAAAAAGCGGAATCCGTGCGAGTACCGGAAAACTGTCCAGACGAGTACCGAAAATTGGTAGAATCGGTGTGAGTACCGCAAAATTATTGAACCCGGGCGAGTACCGGGAAAAAGTGGAATCCGTGCGAGTACCGGAAAACTATCCTGACCAGTATCGAAAAATGGTAGAATCGGTGTGAGTACCGCAAAATTATTGAACCCGGGCGAGTACCGGGAAAAAGCGGAATCCGTGCGAGTACCGGAAAACTGTCCAGACGAGTACCGAAAAATGGTAGAATCGGTGTGAGTACCGGAAAATTATTGAATCCGGGCGAGTATCGGGAAAAAGGGGAATCCGTGCGAGTACCGGAAAACTGTCCTGACGAGTACCGAAAAATGGTAGAATCGGTGTGAGTACCGCAAAATTATTGAACCCGGGCGAGTACCGGGAAAAAGTGGAATCCGTGCGAGTACCGGAAAACTATCCTGACCAATATCGAAATATGGTAGAATCGGTGTGAGTACCGCAAAATTATTGAACCCGGGCGAGTACCGGGAAAAAGCGGAATCCGTGCGTGTACCGGAAAACTGTCCAGACGAGTACCGAAAAATGGTAGAATCGGTGTGAGTACCGCAAAATTATTGAACCCGGGCGAGTACCGGGAAAAAGCGGAATCCGTGCGAGTACCGGAAAACTGTCCAGACGAGTACCGAAAATTGGTAGAATCGGTGTGAGTACCGCAAAATTATTGAACCCGGGTGAGTACCGGGAAAAAGTGGAATCCGTGCGAGTACCGGAAAACTGTCCTGACGAGTACCGTAAAATGGTAGAATCGGTGTGAGTACCGGAAAATTATTGAATCCGGGCGAGTATCGGGAAAAAGTGGAATCCGTGCGAGTACCGGAAAACTGTCCTGACGAGTACCGAAAAATGGTAGAATCGGTGTGAGTACCGCAAAATTATTGAACCCGGGCGAGTACCGGGAAAAAGTGGAATCCGTGCGAGTACCGGAAAACTGTCCTGACGAGTACCGAAAAATGGTAGAATCGGTGTGAGTACCGCAAAATTATTGAACCCGGGCGAGTACCGGGAAAAAGCGGAATCCGTGCGAGTACCGGAAAACTGTCCAGACGAGTACCGAAAATTGGTAGAATCGGTGTGAGTACCGCAAAATTATTGAACCCGGGCGAGTACCGGGAAAAAGTGGAATCCGTGCGAGTACCGGAAAACTATCCTGACCAGTATCGAAAAATGGTAGAATCGGTGTGAGTACCGCAAAATTATTGAACCCGGGCCAGTACCGGGAAAAAGCGGAATCGGTGCGTGTACCGGAAAACTGTCCAGACGAGTACCGAAAAATGGTAGAATCGGTGTGAGTACCGGAAAATTATTGAATCCGGGCGAGTATCGGGAAAAAGTGGAATCCGTGCGAGTACCGGAAAACTGTCCTGACGAGTACCGAAAAATGGTAGAATCGGTGTGAGTACCGCAAAATTATTGAACCCGGGCGAGTACCGGGAAAAAGCGGAATCCGTGCGAGTACCGGAAAACTGTCCAGACGAGTACCGAAAAATGGTAGAATCGGTGTGAGTACCGCAAAATTATTGAACCCGGGCGAGTACCGGGAAAAAGCGGAATCCGTGCGAGTACCGGAAAACTGTCCAGACGAGTACCGAAAATTGGTAGAATCGGTGTGAGTACCGCAAAATTATTGAACCCGGGCGAGTACCGGGAAAAAGTGGAATCCGTGCGAGTACCGGAAAACTATCCTGACCAATATCGAAATATGGTAGAATCGGTGTGAGTACCGCAAAATTATTGAACCCGGGCGAGTACCGGGAAAAAGCGGAATCCGTGCGTGTACCGGAAAACTGTCCAGACGAGTACCGAAAAATGGTAGAATCGGTGTGAGTACCGCAAAATTATTGAACCCGGGCGAGTACCGGGAAAAAGCGGAATCCGTGCGAGTACCGGAAAACTGTCCAGACGAGTACCGAAAATTGGTAGAATCGGTGTGAGTACCGCAAAATTATTGAACCCGGGTGAGTACTGGGAAAAAGTGGAATCCGTGCGAGTACCGGAAAACTGTCCTGACGAGTACCGTAAAATGGTAGAATCGGTGTGAGTACCGGAAAATTATTGAATCCGGGCGAGTATCGGGAAAAAGTGGAATCCGTGCGAGTACCGGAAAACTGTCCTGACGAGTACCGAAAAATGGTAGAATCGGTGTGAGTACCGCAAAATTATTGAACCCGGGCGAGTACCGGGAAAAAGTGGAATCCGTGCGAGTACCGGAAAACTGTCCTGACGAGTACCGTAAAATGGTAGAATCGGTGTGAGTACCGGAAAATTATTGAATCCGGGCGAGTATCGGGAAAAAGTGGAATCCGTGCGAGTACCGGAAAACTGTCCAGACGAGTACCGAAAATTGGTAGAATCGGTGTGAGTACCGCAAAATTATTGAACCCGGGCGAGTACCGGGAAAAAGTGGAATCCGTGCGAGTACCGGAAAACTATCCTGACCAGTATCGAAAAATGGTAGAATCGGTGTGAGTACCGCAAAATTATTGAACCCGGGCGAGTACCGGGAAAAAGCGGAATCCGTGCGAGTACCGGAAAACTGTCCAGACGAGTACCGAAAAATGGTAGAATCGGTGTGAGTACCGCAAAATTATTGAACCCGGGCGAGTACCGGGAAAAAGTGGAATCCGTGCGAGTACCGGAAAACTGTCCTGACGAGTACCGTAAAATGGTAGAATCGGTGTGAGTACCGGAAAATTATTGAATTCGGGCGAGTATCGGGAAAAAGTGGAATCCGTGCGAGTACCGGAAAACTGTCCTGACGAGTACCGAAAAATGGTAGAATCGGTGTGAGTACCGCAAAATTATTGATCCCGGGCGAGTACCGGGAAAAAGTGGAATCCGTGCGAGTACCGGAAAACTGTCCTGACGAGTACCGTAAAATGGTAGAATCGGTGTGAGTACCGGAAAATTATTGAATCCGGGCGAGTATCGGGAAAAAGTGGAATCCGTGCGAGTACCGGAAAACTGTCCTGACGAGTACCGAAAAATGGTAGAATCGGTGTGAGTACCGCAAAATTATTGAACCCGGGCGAGTACCGGGAAAAAGCGGAATCCGTGCGAGTACCGGAAAACTGTCCAGACGAGTACCGAAAATTGGTAGAATCGGTGTGAGTACCGCAAAATTATTGAACCCGGGCGAGTACCGGGAAAAAGTGGAATCCGTGCGAGTACCGGAAAACTATCCTGACCAGTATCGAAAAATGGTAGAATCGGTGTGAGTACCGCAAAATTATTGAACCCGGGCGAGTACCGGGAAAAAGCGGAATCCGTGCGAGTACCGGAAAACTGTCCAGACGAGTACCGAAAAATGGTAGAATCGGTGTGAGTACCGGAAAATTATTGAATCCGGGCGAGTATCGGGAAAAAGGGGAATCCGTGCGAGTACCGGAAAACTGTCCTGACGAGTACCGAAAAATGGTAGAATCGGTGTGAGTACCGCAAAATTATTGAACCCGGGCGAGTACCGGGAAAAAGTGGAATCCGTGCGAGTACCGGAAAACTATCCTGACCAATATCGAAATATGGTAGAATCGGTGTGAGTACCGCAAAATTATTGAACCCGGGCGAGTACCGGGAAAAAGCGGAATCCGTGCGTGTACCGGAAAACTGTCCAGACGAGTACCGAAAAATGGTAGAATCGGTGTGAGTACCGCAAAATTATTGAACCCGGGCGAGTACCGGGAAAAAGCGGAATCCGTGCGAGTACCGGAAAACTGTCCAGACGAGTACCGAAAATTGGTAGAATCGGTGTGAGTACCGCAAAATTATTGAACCCGGGTGAGTACCGGGAAAAAGTGGAATCCGTGCGAGTACCGGAAAACTGTCCTGACGAGTACCGTAAAATGGTAGAATCGGTGTGAGTACCGGAAAATTATTGAATCCGGGCGAGTATCGGGAAAAAGTGGAATCCGTGCGAGTACCGGAAAACTGTCCTGACGAGTACCGAAAAATGGTAGAATCGGTGTGAGTACCGCAAAATTATTGAACCCGGGCGAGTACCGGGAAAAAGTGGAATCCGTGCGAGTACCGGAAAACTGTCCTGACGAGTACCGAAAAATGGTAGAATCGGTGTGAGTACCGCAAAATTATTGAACCCGGGCGAGTACCGGGAAAAAGCGGAATCCGTGCGAGTACCGGAAAACTGTCCAGACGAGTACCGAAAATTGGTAGAATCGGTGTGAGTACCGCAAAATTATTGAACCCGGGCGAGTACCGGGAAAAAGTGGAATCCGTGCGAGTACCGGAAAACTATCCTGACCAGTATCGAAAAATGGTAGAATCGGTGTGAGTACCGCAAAATTATTGAACCCGGGCCAGTACCGGGAAAAAGCGGAATCGGTGCGTGTACCGGAAAACTGTCCAGACGAGTACCGAAAAATGGTAGAATCGGTGTGAGTACCGGAAAATTATTGAATCCGGGCGAGTATCGGGAAAAAGTGGAATCCGTGCGAGTACCGGAAAACTGTCCTGACGAGTACCGAAAAATGGTAGAATCGGTGTGAGTACCGCAAAATTATTGAACCCGGGCGAGTACCGGGAAAAAGCGGAATCCGTGCGAGTACCGGAAAACTGTCCAGACGAGTACCGAAAAATGGTAGAATCGGTGTGAGTACCGCAAAATTATTGAACCCGGGCGAGTACCGGGAAAAAGCGGAATCCGTGCGAGTACCGGAAAACTGTCCAGACGAGTACCGAAAATTGGTAGAATCGGTGTGAGTACCGCAAAATTATTGAACCCGGGCGAGTACCGGGAAAAAGTGGAATCCGTGCGAGTACCGGAAAACTATCCTGACCAATATCGAAATATGGTAGAATCGGTGTGAGTACCGCAAAATTATTGAACCCGGGCGAGTACCGGGAAAAAGCGGAATCCGTGCGTGTACCGGAAAACTGTCCAGACGAGTACCGAAAAATGGTAGAATCGGTGTGAGTACCGCAAAATTATTGAACCCGGGCGAGTACCGGGAAAAAGCGGAATCCGTGCGAGTACCGGAAAACTGTCCAGACGAGTACCGAAAATTGGTAGAATCGGTGTGAGTACCGCAAAATTATTGAACCCGGGTGAGTACTGGGAAAAAGTGGAATCCGTGCGAGTACCGGAAAACTGTCCTGACGAGTACCGTAAAATGGTAGAATCGGTGTGAGTACCGGAAAATTATTGAATCCGGGCGAGTATCGGGAAAAAGTGGAATCCGTGCGAGTACCGGAAAACTGTCCTGACGAGTACCGAAAAATGGTAGAATCGGTGTGAGTACCGCAAAATTATTGAACCCGGGCGAGTACCGGGAAAAAGTGGAATCCGTGCGAGTACCGGAAAACTGTCCTGACGAGTACCGTAAAATGGTAGAATCGGTGTGAGTACCGGAAAATTATTGAATCCGGGCGAGTATCGGGAAAAAGTGGAATCCGTGCGAGTACCGGAAAACTGTCCAGACGAGTACCGAAAATTGGTAGAATCGGTGTGAGTACCGCAAAATTATTGAACCCGGGCGAGTACCGGGAAAAAGTGGAATCCGTGCGAGTACCGGAAAACTATCCTGACCAGTATCGAAAAATGGTAGAATCGGTGTGAGTACCGCAAAATTATTGAACCCGGGCGAGTACCGGGAAAAAGCGGAATCCGTGCGAGTACCGGAAAACTGTCTAGACGAGTACCGAAAAATGGTAGAATCGGTGTGAGTACCGCAAAATTATTGAACCCGGGCGAGTACCGGGAAAAAGTGGAATCCGTGCGAGTACCGGAAAACTGTCCTGACGAGTACCGTAAAATGGTAGAATCGGTGTGAGTACCGGAAAATTATTGAATTCGGGCGAGTATCGGGAAAAAGTGGAATCCGTGCGAGTACCGGAAAACTGTCCTGACGAGTACCGAAAAATGGTAGAATCGGTGTGAGTACCGCAAAATTATTGATCCCGGGCGAGTACCGGGAAAAAGTGGAATCCGTGCGAGTACCGGAAAACTGTCCTGACGAGTACCGTAAAATGGTAGAATCGGTGTGAGTACCGGAAAATTATTGAATCCGGGCGAGTATCGGGAAAAAGTGGAATCCGTGCGAGTACCGGAAAACTGTCCTGACGAGTACCGAAAAATGGTAGAATCGGTGTGAGTACCGCAAAATTATTGAACCCGGGCGAGTACCGGGAAAAAGCGGAATCCGTGCGAGTACCGGAAAACTGTCCAGACGAGTACCGAAAATTGGTAGAATCGGTGTGAGTACCGCAAAATTATTGAACCCGGGCGAGTACCGGGAAAAAGTGGAATCCGTGCGAGTACCGGAAAACTATCCTGACCAGTATCGAAAAATGGTAGAATCGGTGTGAGTACCGCAAAATTATTGAACCCGGGCGAGTACCGGGAAAAAGCGGAATCCGTGCGAGTACCGGAAAACTGTCCAGACGAGTACCGAAAAATGGTAGAATCGGTGTGAGTACCGGAAAATTATTGAATCCGGGCGAGTATCGGGAAAAAGGGGAATCCGTGCGAGTACCGGAAAACTGTCCTGACGAGTACCGAAAAATGGTAGAATCGGTGTGAGTACCGCAAAATTATTGAACCCGGGCGAGTACCGGGAAAAAGTGGAATCCGTGCGAGTACCGGAAAACTATCCTGACCAATATCGAAATATGGTAGAATCGGTGTGAGTACCGCAAAATTATTGAACCCGGGCGAGTACCGGGAAAAAGCGGAATCCGTGCGTGTACCGGAAAACTGTCCAGACGAGTACCGAAAAATGGTAGAATCGGTGTGAGTACCGCAAAATTATTGAACCCGGGCGAGTACCGGGAAAAAGCGGAATCCGTGCGAGTACCGAAAAACTGTCCAGACGAGTACCGAAAATTGGTAGAATCGGTGTGAGTACCGCAAAATTATTGAAGCCGGGTGAGTACCGGGAAAAAGTGGAATCCGTGCGAGTACCGGAAAACTGTCCTGACGAGTACCGTAAAATGGTAGAATCGGTGTGAGTACCGGAAAATTATTGAATCCGGGCGAGTATCGGGAAAAAGTGGAATCCGTGCGAGTACCGGAAAACTGTCCTGACGAGTACCGAAAAATGGTAGAATCGGTGTGAGTACCGCAAAATTATTGAACCCGGGCGAGTACCGGGAAAAAGTGGAATCCGTGCGAGTACCGGAAAACTGTCCTGACGAGTACCGTAAAATGGTAGAATCGGTGTGAGTACCGGAAAATTATTGAATCCGGGCGAGTATCGGGAAAAAGTGGAATCCGTGCGAGTACCGGAAAACTGTCCAGACGAGTACCGAAAATTGGTAGAATCGGTGTGAGTACAGCAAAATTATTGAACCCGGGCGAGTACCGGGAAAAAGTGGAATCCGTGCGAGTACCGGAAAACTATCCTGACCAGTATCGAAAAATGGTAGAATCGGTGTGAGTACCGCAAAATTATTGAACCCGGGCGAGTACCGGGAAAAAGCGGAATCCGTGCGAGTACCGGAAAACTGTCCAGACGAGTACCGAAAAATGGTAGAATCGGTGTGAGTACCGCAAAATTATTGAACCCGGGCGAGTACCGGGAAAAAGTGGAATCCGTGCGAGTACCGGAAAACTGTCCTGACGAGTACCGTAAAATGGTAGAATCGGTGTGAGTACCGGAAAATTATTGAATCCGGGCGAGTATCGGGAAAAAGTGGAATCCGTGCGAGTACCGGAAAACTGTCCTGACGAGTACCGAAAAATGGTAGAATCGGTGTGAGTACCGCAAAATTATTGATCCCGGGCGAGTACCGGGAAAAAGTGGAATCCGTGCGAGTACCGGAAAACTATCCTGACGAGTACCGTAAAATGGTAGAATCGGTGTGAGTACCGGAAAATTATTGAATCCGGGCGAGTATCGGGAAAAAGTGGAATCCGTGCGAGTACCGGAAAACTGTCCTGACCAGTACCGAAAAATGGTAGAATCGGTGTGAGTACCGCAAAATTATTGAACCCGGGCGAGTACCGGGAAAAAGCGGAATCCGTGCGTGTACCGGAAAACTGTCCAGACGAGTACCGAAAATTGGTAGAATCGGTGTGAGTACCGCAAAATTATTGAACCCGGGCGAGTACCGGGAAAAAGTGGAATCCGTGCGAGTACCGGAAAACTATCCTGACCAATATCGAAATATGGTAGAATCGGTGTGAGTACCGCAAAATTATTGAACCCGGGCGAGTACCGGGAAAAAGCGGAATCCGTGCGTGTACCGGAAAACTGTCCAGACGAGTACCGAAAAATGGTAGAATCGGTGTGAGTACCGCAAAATTATTGAACCCGGGCGAGTACCGGGAAAAAGCGGAATCCGTGCGAGTACCGGAAAACTGTCCAGACGAGTACCGAAAATTGGTAGAATCGGTGTGAGTACCGCAAAATTATTGAACCCGGGTGAGTACCGGGAAAAAGTGGAATCCGTGCGAGTACCGGAAAACTGTCCTGACGAGTACCGTAAAATGGTAGAATCGGTGTGAGTACCGGAAAATTATTGAATCCGGGCGAGTATCGGGAAAAAGTGGAATCCGTGCGAGTACCGGAAAACTGTCCTGACGAGTACCGAAAAATGGTAGAATCGGTGTGAGTACCGCAAAATTATTGAACCCGGGCGAGTACCGGGAAAAAGTGGAATCCGTGCGAGTACCGGAAAACTGTCCAGACGAGTACCGAAAATTGGTAGAATCGGTGTGAGTACCGCAAAATTATTGAACCCGGGCGAGTACCGGGAAAAAGTGGAATCCGTGCGAGTACCGGAAAACTATCCTGACCAGTATCGAAAAATGGTAGAATCGGTGTGAGTACCGCAAAATTATTGAACCCGGGCGAGTACCGGGAAAAAGCGGAATCCGTGCGAGTACCGGAAAACTGTCCAGACGAGTACCGAAAAATGGTAGAATCGGTGTGAGTACCGGAAAATTATTGAATCCGGGCGAGTATCGGGAAAAAGGGGAATCCGTGCGAGTACCGGAAAACTGTCCTGACGAGTACCGAAAAATGGTAGAATCGGTGTGAGTACCGCAAAATTATTGAACCCGGGCGAGTACCGGGAAAAAGTGGAATCCGTGCGAGTACCGGAAAACTGTCCTGACGAGTACCGTAAAATGGTAGAATCGGTGTGAGTACCGGAAAATTATTGAATCCGGGCGAGTATCGGGAAAAAGTGGAATCCGTGCGAGTACCGGAAAACTGTCCAGACGAGTACCGAAAATTGGTAGAATCGGTGTGAGTACAGCAAAATTATTGAACCCGGGCGAGTACCGGGAAAAAGTGGAATCCGTGCGAGTACCGGAAAACTATCCTGACCAGTATCGAAAAATGGTAGAATCGGTGTGAGTACCGCAAAATTATTGAACCCGGGCGAGTACCGGGAAAAAGCGGAATCCGTGCGAGTACCGGAAAACTGTCCAGACGAGTACCGAAAAATGGTAGAATCGGTGTGAGTACCGCAAAATTATTGAACCCGGGCGAGTACCGGGAAAAAGTGGAATCCGTGCGAGTACCGGAAAACTGTCCTGACGAGTACCGTAAAATGGTAGAATCGGTGTGAGTACCGGAAAATTATTGAATCCGGGCGAGTATCGGGAAAAAGTGGAATCCGTGCGAGTACCGGAAAACTGTCCTGACGAGTACCGAAAAATGGTAGAATCGGTGTGAGTACCGCAAAATTATTGATCCCGGGCGAGTACCGGGAAAAAGTGGAATCCGTGCGAGTACCGGAAAACTATCCTGACGAGTACCGTAAAATGGTAGAATCGGTGTGAGTACCGGAAAATTATTGAATCCGGGCGAGTATCGGGAAAAAGTGGAATCCGTGCGAGTACCGGAAAACTGTCCTGACCAGTACCGAAAAATGGTAGAATCGGTGTGAGTACCGCAAAATTATTGAACCCGGGCGAGTACCGGGAAAAAGCGGAATCCGTGCGTGTACCGGAAAACTGTCCAGACGAGTACCGAAAATTGGTAGAATCGGTGTGAGTACCGCAAAATTATTGAACCCGGGCGAGTACCGGGAAAAAGTGGAATCCGTGCGAGTACCGGAAAACTATCCTGACCAATATCGAAATATGGTAGAATCGGTGTGAGTACCGCAAAATTATTGAACCCGGGCGAGTACCGGGAAAAAGCGGAATCCGTGCGTGTACCGGAAAACTGTCCAGACGAGTACCGAAAAATGGTAGAATCGGTGTGAGTACCGCAAAATTATTGAACCCGGGCGAGTACCGGGAAAAAGCGGAATCCGTGCGAGTACCGGAAAACTGTCCAGACGAGTACCGAAAATTGGTAGAATCGGTGTGAGTACCGCAAAATTATTGAACCCGGGTGAGTACCGGGAAAAAGTGGAATCCGTGCGAGTACCGGAAAACTGTCCTGACGAGTACCGTAAAATGGTAGAATCGGTGTGAGTACCGGAAAATTATTGAATCCGGGCGAGTATCGGGAAAAAGTGGAATCCGTGCGAGTACCGGAAAACTGTCCTGACGAGTACCGAAAAATGGTAGAATCGGTGTGAGTACCGCAAAATTATTGAACCCGGGCGAGTACCGGGAAAAAGTGGAATCCGTGCGAGTACCGGAAAACTGTCCAGACGAGTACCGAAAATTGGTAGAATCGGTGTGAGTACCGCAAAATTATTGAACCCGGGCGAGTACCGGGAAAAAGTGGAATCCGTGCGAGTACCGGAAAACTATCCTGACCAGTATCGAAAAATGGTAGAATCGGTGTGAGTACCGCAAAATTATTGAACCCGGGCGAGTACCGGGAAAAAGCGGAATCCGTGCGAGTACCGGAAAACTGTCCAGACGAGTACCGAAAAATGGTAGAATCGGTGTGAGTACCGGAAAATTATTGAATCCGGGCGAGTATCGGGAAAAAGGGGAATCCGTGCGAGTACCGGAAAACTGTCCTGACGAGTACCGAAAAATGGTAGAATCGGTGTGAGTACCGCAAAATTATTGAACCCGGGCGAGTACCGGGAAAAAGTGGAATCCGTGCGAGTACCGGAAAACTGTCCTGACGAGTACCGTAAAATGGTAGAATCGGTGTGAGTACCGGAAAATTATTGAATCCGGGCGAGTATCGGGAAAAAGTGGAATCCGTGCGAGTACCGGAAAACTGTCCAGACGAGTACCGAAAATTGGTAGAATCGGTGTGAGTACAGCAAAATTATTGAACCCGGGCGAGTACCGGGAAAAAGTGGAATCCGTGCGAGTACCGGAAAACTATCCTGACCAGTATCGAAAAATGGTAGAATCGGTGTGAGTACCGCAAAATTATTGAACCCGGGCGAGTACCGGGAAAAAGCGGAATCCGTGCGAGTACCGGAAAACTGTCCAGACGAGTACCGAAAAATGGTAGAATCGGTGTGAGTACCGCAAAATTATTGAACCCGGGCGAGTACCGGGAAAAAGTGGAATCCGTGCGAGTACCGGAAAACTGTCCTGACGAGTACCGTAAAATGGTAGAATCGGTGTGAGTACCGGAAAATTATTGAATCCGGGCGAGTATCGGGAAAAAGTGGAATCCGTGCGAGTACCGGAAAACTGTCCTGACGAGTACCGAAAAATGGTAGAATCGGTGTGAGTACCGCAAAATTATTGATCCCGGGCGAGTACCGGGAAAAAGTGGAATCCGTGCGAGTACCGGAAAACTATCCTGACGAGTACCGTAAAATGGTAGAATCGGTGTGAGTACCGGAAAATTATTGAATCCGGGCGAGTATCGGGAAAAAGTGGAATCCGTGCGAGTACCGGAAAACTGTCCTGACCAGTACCGAAAAATGGTAGAATCGGTGTGAGTACCGCAAAATTATTGAACCCGGGCGAGTACCGGGAAAAAGCGGAATCCGTGCGTGTACCGGAAAACTGTCCAGACGAGTACCGAAAATTGGTAGAATCGGTGTGAGTACCGCAAAATTATTGAACCCGGGCGAGTACCGGGAAAAAGTGGAATCCGTGCGAGTACCGGAAAACTATCCTGACCAATATCGAAATATGGTAGAATCGGTGTGAGTACCGCAAAATTATTGAACCCGGGCGAGTACCGGGAAAAAGCGGAATCCGTGCGTGTACCGGAAAACTGTCCAGACGAGTACCGAAAAATGGTAGAATCGGTGTGAGTACCGCAAAATTATTGAACCCGGGCGAGTACCGGGAAAAAGCGGAATCCGTGCGAGTACCGGAAAACTGTCCAGACGAGTACCGAAAATTGGTAGAATCGGTGTGAGTACCGCAAAATTATTGAACCCGGGTGAGTACCGGGAAAAAGTGGAATCCGTGCGAGTACCGGAAAACTGTCCTGACGAGTACCGTAAAATGGTAGAATCGGTGTGAGTACCGGAAAATTATTGAATCCGGGCGAGTATCGGGAAAAAGTGGAATCCGTGCGAGTACCGGAAAACTGTCCTGACGAGTACCGAAAAATGGTAGAATCGGTGTGAGTACCGCAAAATTATTGAACCCGGGCGAGTACCGGGAAAAAGTGGAATCCGTGCGAGTACCGGAAAACTGTCCAGACGAGTACCGAAAATTGGTAGAATCGGTGTGAGTACCGCAAAATTATTGAACCCGGGCGAGTACCGGGAAAAAGTGGAATCCGTGCGAGTACCGGAAAACTATCCTGACCAGTATCGAAAAATGGTAGAATCGGTGTGAGTACCGCAAAATTATTGAACCCGGGCGAGTACCGGGAAAAAGCGGAATCCGTGCGAGTACCGGAAAACTGTCCAGACGAGTACCGAAAAATGGTAGAATCGGTGTGAGTACCGGAAAATTATTGAATCCGGGCGAGTATCGGGAAAAAGGGGAATCCGTGCGAGTACCGGAAAACTGTCCTGACGAGTTCCGAAAAATGGTAGAATCGGTGTGAGTACCGCAAAATTATTGAACCCGGGCGAGTACCGGGAAAAAGTGGAATCCGTGCGAGTACCGGAAAACTGTCCTGACGAGTACCGTAAAATGGTAGAATCGGTGTGAGTACCGGAAAATTATTGAATCCGGGCGAGTATCGGGAAAAAGTGGAATCCGTGCGAGTACCGGAAAACTGTCCTGACGAGTACCGAAAAATGGTAGAATCGGTGTGAGTACCGCAAAATTATTGATCCCGGGCGAGTACCGGGAAAAAGTGGAATCCGTGCGAGTACCGGAAAACTATCCTGACGAGTACCGTAAAATGGTAGAATCGGTGTGAGTACCGGAAAATTATTGAATCCGGGCGAGTATCGGGAAAAAGTGGAATCCGTGCGAGTACCGGAAAACTGTCCTGACCAGTACCGAAAAATGGTAGAATCGGTGTGAGTACCGCAAAATTATTGAACCCGGGCGAGTACCGGGAAAAAGCGGAATCCGTGCGTGTACCGGAAAACTGTCCAGACGAGTACCGAAAATTGGTAGAATCGGTGTGAGTACCGCAAAATTATTGAACCCGGGCGAGTACCGGGAAAAAGTGGAATCCGTGCGAGTACCGGAAAACTATCCTGACCAATATCGAAATATGGTAGAATCGGTGTGAGTACCGCAAAATTATTGAACCCGGGCGAGTACCGGGAAAAAGCGGAATCCGTGCGTGTACCGGAAAACTGTCCAGACGAGTACCGAAAAATGGTAGAATCGGTGTGAGTACCGCAAAATTATTGAACCCGGGCGAGTACCGGGAAAAAGCGGAATCCGTGCGAGTACCGGAAAACTGTCCAGACGAGTACCGAAAATTGGTAGAATCGGTGTGAGTACCGCAAAATTATTGAACCCGGGTGAGTACCGGGAAAAAGTGGAATCCGTGCGAGTACCGGAAAACTGTCCTGACGAGTACCGTAAAATGGTAGAATCGGTGTGAGTACCGGAAAATTATTGAATCCGGGCGAGTATCGGGAAAAAGTGGAATCCGTGCGAGTACCGGAAAACTGTCCTGACGAGTACCGAAAAATGGTAGAATCGGTGTGAGTACCGCAAAATTATTGAACCCGGGCGAGTACCGGGAAAAAGTGGAATCCGTGCGAGTACCGGAAAACTGTCCAGACGAGTACCGAAAATTGGTAGAATCGGTGTGAGTACCGCAAAATTATTGAACCCGGGCGAGTACCGGGAAAAAGTGGAATCCGTGCGAGTACCGGAAAACTATCCTGACCAGTATCGAAAAATGGTAGAATCGGTGTGAGTACCGCAAAATTATTGAACCCGGGCGAGTACCGGGAAAAAGCGGAATCCGTGCGAGTACCGGAAAACTGTCCAGACGAGTACCGAAAAATGGTAGAATCGGTGTGAGTACCGGAAAATTATTGAATCCGGGCGAGTATCGGGAAAAAGGGGAATCCGTGCGAGTACCGGAAAACTGTCCTGACGAGTTCCGAAAAATGGTAGAATCGGTGTGAGTACCGCAAAATTATTGAACCCGGGCGAGTACCGGGAAAAAGTGGAATCCGTGCGAGTACCGGAAAACTGTCCTGACGAGTACCGTAAAATGGTAGAATCGGTGTGAGTACCGGAAAATTATTGAATCCGGGCGAGTATCGGGAAAAAGTGGAATCCGTGCGAGTACCGGAAAACTGTCCTGACGAGTACCGAAAAATGGTAGAATCGGTGTGAGTACCGCAAAATTATTGATCCCGGGCGAGTACCGGGAAAAAGTGGAATCCGTGCGAGTACCGGAAAACTATCCTGACGAGTACCGTAAAATGGTAGAATCGGTGTGAGTACCGGAAAATTATTGAATCCGGGCGAGTATCGGGAAAAAGTGGAATCCGTGCGAGTACCGGAAAACTGTCCTGACCAGTACCGAAAAATGGTAGAATCGGTGTGAGTACCGCAAAATTATTGAACCCGGGCGAGTACCGGGAAAAAGCGGAATCCGTGCGTGTACCGGAAAACTGTCCAGACGAGTACCGAAAATTGGTAGAATCGGTGTGAGTACCGCAAAATTATTGAACCCGGGCGAGTACCGGGAAAAAGTGGAATCCGTGCGAGTACCGGAAAACTATCCTGACCAATATCGAAATATGGTAGAATCGGTGTGAGTACCGCAAAATTATTGAACCCGGGCGAGTACCGGGAAAAAGCGGAATCCGTGCGTGTACCGGAAAACTGTCCAGACGAGTACCGAAAAATGGTAGAATCGGTGTGAGTACCGCAAAATTATTGAACCCGGGCGAGTACCGGGAAAAAGCGGAATCCGTGCGAGTACCGGAAAACTGTCCAGACGAGTACCGAAAATTGGTAGAATCGGTGTGAGTACCGCAAAATTATTGAACCCGGGCGAGTACCGGGAAAAAGTGGAATCCGTGCGAGTACCGGAAAACTGTCCTGACGAGTACCGTAAAATGGTAGAATCGGTGTGAGTACCGGAAAATTATTGAATCCGGGCGAGTATCGGGAAAAAGTGGAATCCGTGCGAGTACCGGAAAACTGTCCTGACGAGTACCGAAAAATGGTAGAATCGGTGTGAGTACCGCAAAATTATTGAACCCGGGCGAGTACCGGGAAAAAGTGGAATCCGTGCGAGTACCGGAAAACTGTCCAGACGAGTACCGAAAATTGGTAGAATCGGTGTGAGTACCGCAAAATTATTGAACCCGGGCGAGTACCGGGAAAAAGTGGAATCCGTGCGAGTACCGGAAAACTATCCTGACCAGTATCGAAAAATGGTAGAATCGGTGTGAGTACCGCAAAATTATTGAACCCGGGCGAGTACCGGGAAAAAGCGGAATCCGTGCGAGTACCGGAAAACTGTCCAGACGAGTACCGAAAAATGGTAGAATCGGTGTGAGTACCGGAAAATTATTGAATCCGGGCGAGTATCGGGAAAAAGGGGAATCCGTGCGAGTACCGGAAAACTGTCCTGACGAGTTCCGAAAAATGGTAGAATCGGTGTGAGTACCGCAAAATTATTGAACCCGGGCGAGTACCGGGAAAAAGTGGAATCCGTGCGAGTACCGGAAAACTGTCCTGACGAGTACCGTAAAATGGTAGAATCGGTGTGAGTACCGGAAAATTATTGAATCCGGGCGAGTATCGGGAAAAAGTGGAATCCGTGCGAGTACCGGAAAACTGTCCTGACGAGTACCGAAAAATGGTAGAATCGGTGTGAGTACCGCAAAATTATTGATCCCGGGCGAGTACCGGGAAAAAGTGGAATCCGTGCGAGTACCGGAAAACTATCCTGACGAGTACCGTAAAATGGTAGAATCGGTGTGAGTACCGGAAAATTATTGAATCCGGGCGAGTATCGGGAAAAAGTGGAATCCGTGCGAGTACCGGAAAACTGTCCTGACCAGTACCGAAAAATGGTAGAATCGGTGTGAGTACCGCAAAATTATTGAACCCGGGCGAGTACCGGGAAAAAGCGGAATCCGTGCGTGTACCGGAAAACTGTCCAGACGAGTACCGAAAATTGGTAGAATCGGTGTGAGTACCGCAAAATTATTGAACCCGGGCGAGTACCGGGAAAAAGTGGAATCCGTGCGAGTACCGGAAAACTATCCTGACCAATATCGAAATATGGTAGAATCGGTGTGAGTACCGCAAAATTATTGAACCCGGGCGAGTACCGGGAAAAAGCGGAATCCGTGCGTGTACCGGAAAACTGTCCAGACGAGTACCGAAAAATGGTAGAATCGGTGTGAGTACCGCAAAATTATTGAACCCGGGCGAGTACCGGGAAAAAGCGGAATCCGTGCGAGTACCGGAAAACTGTCCAGACGAGTACCGAAAATTGGTAGAATCGGTGTGAGTACCGCAAAATTATTGAACCCGGGCGAGTACCGGGAAAAAGTGGAATCCGTGCGAGTACCGGAAAACTGTCCTGACGAGTACCGTAAAATGGTAGAATCGGTGTGAGTACCGGAAAATTATTGAATCCGGGCGAGTATCGGGAAAAAGTGGAATCCGTGCGAGTACCGGAAAACTGTCCTGACGAGTACCGAAAAATGGTAGAATCGGTGTGAGTACCGCAAAATTATTGAACCCGGGCGAGTACCGGGAAAAAGTGGAATCCGTGCGAGTACCGGAAAACTGTCCAGACGAGTACCGAAAATTGGTAGAATCGGTGTGAGTACCGCAAAATTATTGAACCCGGGCGAGTACCGGGAAAAAGTGGAATCCGTGCGAGTACCGGAAAACTATCCTGACCAGTATCGAAAAATGGTAGAATCGGTGTGAGTACCGCAAAATTATTGAACCCGGGCGAGTACCGGGAAAAAGCGGAATCCGTGCGAGTACCGGAAAACTGTCCAGACGAGTACCGAAAAATGGTAGAATCGGTGTGAGTACCGGAAAATTATTGAATCCGGGCGAGTATCGGGAAAAAGGGGAATCCGTGCGAGTACCGGAAAACTGTCCTGACGAGTTCCGAAAAATGGTAGAATCGGTGTGAGTACCGCAAAATTATTGAACCCGGGCGAGTACCGGGAAAAAGTGGAATCCGTGCGAGTACCGGAAAACTGTCCTGACGAGTACCGTAAAATGGTAGAATCGGTGTGAGTACCGGAAAATTATTGAATCCGGGCGAGTATCGGGAAAAAGTGGAATCCGTGCGAGTACCGGAAAACTGTCCTGACGAGTACCGAAAAATGGTAGAATCGGTGTGAGTACCGCAAAATTATTGATCCCGGGCGAGTACCGGGAAAAAGTGGAATCCGTGCGAGTACCGGAAAACTATCCTGACGAGTACCGTAAAATGGTAGAATCGGTGTGAGTACCGGAAAATTATTGAATCCGGGCGAGTATCGGGAAAAAGTGGAATCCGTGCGAGTACCGGAAAACTGTCCTGACCAGTACCGAAAAATGGTAGAATCGGTGTGAGTACCGCAAAATTATTGAACCCGGGCGAGTACCGGGAAAAAGCGGAATCCGTGCGTGTACCGGAAAACTGTCCAGACGAGTACCGAAAATTGGTAGAATCGGTGTGAGTACCGCAAAATTATTGAACCCGGGCGAGTACCGGGAAAAAGTGGAATCCGTGCGAGTACCGGAAAACTATCCTGACCAATATCGAAATATGGTAGAATCGGTGTGAGTACCGCAAAATTATTGAACCCGGGCGAGTACCGGGAAAAAGCGGAATCCGTGCGTGTACCGGAAAACTGTCCAGACGAGTACCGAAAAATGGTAGAATCGGTGTGAGTACCGCAAAATTATTGAACCCGGGCGAGTACCGGGAAAAAGCGGAATCCGTGCGAGTACCGGAAAACTGTCCAGACGAGTACCGAAAATTGGTAGAATCGGTGTGAGTACCGCAAAATTATTGAACCCGGGCGAGTACCGGGAAAAAGTGGAATCCGTGCGAGTACCGGAAAACTGTCCTGACGAGTACCGTAAAATGGTAGAATCGGTGTGAGTACCGGAAAATTATTGAATCCGGGCGAGTATCGGGAAAAAGTGGAATCCGTGCGAGTACCGGAAAACTGTCCTGACGAGTACCGAAAAATGGTAGAATCGGTGTGAGTACCGCAAAATTATTGAACCCGGGCGAGTACCGGGAAAAAGTGGAATCCGTGCGAGTACCGGAAAACTGTCCAGACGAGTACCGAAAATTGGTAGAATCGGTGTGAGTACCGCAAAATTATTGAACCCGGGCGAGTACCGGGAAAAAGTGGAATCCGTGCGAGTACCGGAAAACTATCCTGACCAGTATCGAAAAATGGTAGAATCGGTGTGAGTACCGCAAAATTATTGAACCCGGGCGAGTACCGGGAAAAAGCGGAATCCGTGCGAGTACCGGAAAACTGTCCAGACGAGTACCGAAAAATGGTAGAATCGGTGTGAGTACCGGAAAATTATTGAATCCGGGCGAGTATCGGGAAAAAGGGGAATCCGTGCGAGTACCGGAAAACTGTCCTGACGAGTTCCGAAAAATGGTAGAATCGGTGTGAGTACCGCAAAATTATTGAACCCGGGCGAGTACCGGGAAAAAGTGGAATCCGTGCGAGTACCGGAAAACTGTCCTGACGAGTACCGTAAAATGGTAGAATCGGTGTGAGTACCGGAAAATTATTGAATCCGGGCGAGTATCGGGAAAAAGTGGAATCCGTGCGAGTACCGGAAAACTGTCCTGACGAGTACCGAAAAATGGTAGAATCGGTGTGAGTACCGCAAAATTATTGATCCCGGGCGAGTACCGGGAAAAAGTGGAATCCGTGCGAGTACCGGAAAACTATCCTGACGAGTACCGTAAAATGGTAGAATCGGTGTGAGTACCGGAAAATTATTGAATCCGGGCGAGTATCGGGAAAAAGTGGAATCCGTGCGAGTACCGGAAAACTGTCCTGACCAGTACCGAAAAATGGTAGAATCGGTGTGAGTACCGCAAAATTATTGAACCCGGGCGAGTACCGGGAAAAAGCGGAATCCGTGCGTGTACCGGAAAACTGTCCAGACGAGTACCGAAAATTGGTAGAATCGGTGTGAGTACCGCAAAATTATTGAACCCGGGCGAGTACCGGGAAAAAGTGGAATCCGTGCGAGTACCGGAAAACTATCCTGACCAATATCGAAATATGGTAGAATCGGTGTGAGTACCGCAAAATTATTGAACCCGGGCGAGTACCGGGAAAAAGCGGAATCCGTGCGTGTACCGGAAAACTGTCCAGACGAGTACCGAAAAATGGTAGAATCGGTGTGAGTACCGCAAAATTATTGAACCCGGGCGAGTACCGGGAAAAAGCGGAATCCGTGCGAGTACCGGAAAACTGTCCAGACGAGTACCGAAAATTGGTAGAATCGGTGTGAGTACCGCAAAATTATTGAACCCGGGCGAGTACCGGGAAAAAGTGGAATCCGTGCGAGTACCGGAAAACTGTCCTGACGAGTACCGTAAAATGGTAGAATCGGTGTGAGTACCGGAAAATTATTGAATCCGGGCGAGTATCGGGAAAAAGTGGAATCCGTGCGAGTACCGGAAAACTGTCCTGACGAGTACCGAAAAATGGTAGAATCGGTGTGAGTACCGCAAAATTATTGAACCCGGGCGAGTACCGGGAAAAAGTGGAATCCGTGCGAGTACCGGAAAACTGTCCTGACGAGTACCGTAAAATGGTAGAATCGGTGTGAGTACCGGAAAATTATTGAATCCGGGCGAGTATCGGGAAAAAGTGGAATCCGTGCGAGTACCGGAAAACTGTCCAGACGAGTACCGAAAATTGGTAGAATCGGTGTGAGTACAGCAAAATTATTGAACCCGGGCGAGTACCGGGAAAAAGTGGAATCCGTGCGAGTACCGGAAAACTATCCTGACCAGTATCGAAAAATGGTAGAATCGGTGTGAGTACCGCAAAATTATTGAACCCGGGCGAGTACCGGGAAAAAGCGGAATCCGTGCGAGTACCGGAAAACTGTCCAGACGAGTACTGAAAAATGGTAGAATCGGTGTGAGTACCGCAAAATTATTGAACCCGGGCGAGTACCGGGAAAAAGTGGAATCCGTGCGAGTACCGGAAAACTGTCCTGACGAGTACCGTAAAATGGTAGAATCGGTGTGAGTACCGGAAAATTATTGAATCCGGGCGAGTATCGGGAAAAAGTGGAATCCGTGCGAGTACCGGAAAACTGTCCTGACGAGTACCGAAAAATGGTAGAATCGGTGTGAGTACCGCAAAATTATTGATCCCGGGCGAGTACCGGGAAAAAGTGGAATCCGTGCGAGTACCGGAAAACTATCCTGACGAGTACCGTAAAATGGTAGAATCGGTGTGAGTACCGGAAAATTATTGAATCCGGGCGAGTATCGGGAAAAAGTGGAATCCGTGCGAGTACCGGAAAACTGTCCTGACCAGTACCGAAAAATGGTAGAATCGGTGTGAGTACCGCAAAATTATTGAACCCGGGCGAGTACCTGGAAAAAGCGGAATCCGTGCGTGTACCGGAAAACTGTCCAGACGAGTACCGAAAATTGGTAGAATCGGTGTGAGTACCGCAAAATTATTGAACCCGGGCGAGTACCGGGAAAAAGTGGAATCCGTGCGAGTACCGGAAAACTATCCTGACCAATATCGAAATATGGTAGAATCGGTGTGAGTACCGCAAAATTATTGAACCCGGGCGAGTACCGGGAAAAAGCGGAATCCGTGCGTGTACCGGAAAACTGTCCAGACGAGTACCGAAAAATGGTAGAATCGGTGTGAGTACCGCAAAATTATTGAACCCGGGCGAGTACCGGGAAAAAGCGGAATCCGTGCGAGTACCGGAAAACTGTCCAGACGAGTACCGAAAATTGGTAGAATCGGTGTGAGTACCGCAAAATTATTGAACCCGGGCGAGTACCGGGAAAAAGTGGAATCCGTGCGAGTACCGGAAAACTGTCCTGACGAGTACCGTAAAATGGTAGAATCGGTGTGAGTACCGGAAAATTATTGAATCCGGCGAGTATCGGGAAAAAGTGGAATCCGTGCGAGTACCGGAAAACTGTCCTGACGAGTACCGAAAAATGGTAGAATCGGTGTGAGTACCGCAAAATTATTGATCCCGGGCGAGTACCGGGAAAAAGTGGAATCCGTGCGAGTACCGGAAAACTGTCCTGACGAGTACCGTAAAATGGTAGAATCGGTGTGAGTACCGGAAAATTATTGAATCCGGGCGAGTATCGGGAAAAAGTGGAATCCGTGCGAGTACCGGAAAACTGTCCTGACGAGTACCGAAAAATGGTAGAATCGGTGTGAGTACCGCAAAATTATTGAACCCGGGCGAGTACCGGGAAAAAGCGGAATCCGTGCGAGTACCGGAAAACTGTCCAGACGAGTACCGAAAATTGGTAGAATCGGTGTGAGTACCGCAAAATTATTGAACCCGGGCGAGTACCGGGAAAAAGTGGAATCCGTGCGAGTACCGGAAAACTATCCTGACCAGTATCGAAAAATGGTAGAATCGGTGTGAGTACCGCAAAATTATTGAACCCGGGCGAGTACCGGGAAAAAGCGGAATCCGTGCGAGTACCGGAAAACTGTCCAGACGAGTACCGAAAATTGGTAGAATCGGTGTGAGTACCGGAAAATTATTGAATCCGGGCGAGTATCGGGAAAAAGGGGAATCCGTGCGAGTACCGGAAAACTGTCCTGACGAGTACCGAAAAATGGTAGAATCGGTGTGAGTACCGCAAAATTATTGAACCCGGGCGAGTACCGGGAAAAAGTGGAATCCGTGCGAGTACCGGAAAACTATCCTGACCAATATCGAAATATGGTAGAATCGGCGTGAGTACCGCAAAATTATTGAACCCGGGCGAGTACCGGGAAAAAGCGGAATCCGTGCGTGTACCGGAAAACTGTCCAGACGAGTACCGAAAAATGGTAGAATCGGTGTGAGTACCGCAAAATTATTGAACCCGGGCGAGTACCGGGAAAAAGCGGAATCCGTGCGAGTACCGGAAAACTGTCCAGACGAGTACCGAAAATTGGTAGAATCGGTGTGAGTACCGCAAAATTATTGAACCCGGGTGAGTACCGGGAAAAAGTGGAATCCGTGCGAGTACCGGAAAACTGTCCTGACGAGTACCGTAAAATGGTAGAATCGGTGTGAGTACCGGAAAATTATTGAATCCGGGCGAGTATCGGGAAAAAGTGGAATCCGTGCGAGTACCGGAAAACTGTCCTGACGAGTACCGAAAAATGGTAGAATCGGTGTGTGTACCGCAAAATTATTGAACCCGGGCGAGTACCGGGAAAAAGTGGAATCCGTGCGAGTACCGGAAAACTGTCCTGACGAGTACCGTAAAATGGTAGAATCGGTGTGAGTACCGGAAAATTATTGAATCCGGGCGAGTATCGGGAAAAAGTGGAATCCGTGCGAGTACCGGAAAACTGTCCTGACGAGTACCGAAAAATGGTAGAATCGGTGTGAGTACCGCAAAATTATTGAACCCGGGCGAGTACCGGGAAAAAGTGGAATCCGTGCGAGTACCGGAAAACTGTCCTGACGAGTACCGTAAAATGGTAGAATCGGTGTGAGTACCGGAAAATTATTGAATCCGGGCGAGTATCGGGAAAAAGTGGAATCCGTGCGAGTACCGGAAAACTGTCCAGACGAGTACCGAAAATTGGTAGAATCGGTGTGAGTACAGCAAAATTATTGAACCCGGGCGAGTACCGGGAAAAAGTGGAATCCGTGCGAGTACCGGAAAACTATCCTGACCAGTATCGAAAAATGGTAGAATCGGTGTGAGTACCGCAAAATTATTGAACCCGGGCGAGTACCGGGAAAAAGCGGAATCCGTGCGAGTACCGGAAAACTGTCCAGACGAGTACTGAAAAATGGTAGAATCGGTGTGAGTACCGCAAAATTATTGAACCCGGGCGAGTACCGGGAAAAAGTGGAATCCGTGCGAGTACCGGAAAACTGTCCTGACGAGTACCGTAAAATGGTAGAATCGGTGTGAGTACCGGAAAATTATTGAATCCGGGCGAGTATCGGGAAAAAGTGGAATCCGTGCGAGTACCGGAAAACTGTCCTGACGAGTACCGAAAAATGGTAGAATCGGTGTGAGTACCGCAAAATTATTGATCCCGGGCGAGTACCGGGAAAAAGTGGAATCCGTGCGAGTACCGGAAAACTATCCTGACGAGTACCGTAAAATGGTAGAATCGGTGTGAGTACCGGAAAATTATTGAATCCGGGCGAGTATCGGGAAAAAGTGGAATCCGTGCGAGTACCGGAAAACTGTCCTGACCAGTACCGAAAAATGGTAGAATCGGTGTGAGTACCGCAAAATTATTGAACCCGGGCGAGTACCTGGAAAAAGCGGAATCCGTGCGTGTACCGGAAAACTGTCCAGACGAGTACCGAAAATTGGTAGAATCGGTGTGAGTACCGCAAAATTATTGAACCCGGGCGAGTACCGGGAAAAAGTGGAATCCGTGCGAGTACCGGAAAACTATCCTGACCAATATCGAAATATGGTAGAATCGGTGTGAGTACCGCAAAATTATTGAACCCGGGCGAGTACCGGGAAAAAGCGGAATCCGTGCGTGTACCGGAAAACTGTCCAGACGAGTACCGAAAAATGGTAGAATCGGTGTGAGTACCGCAAAATTATTGAACCCGGGCGAGTACCGGGAAAAAGCGGAATCCGTGCGAGTACCGGAAAACTGTCCAGACGAGTACCGAAAATTGGTAGAATCGGTGTGAGTACCGCAAAATTATTGAACCCGGGCGAGTACCGGGAAAAAGTGGAATCCGTGCGAGTACCGGAAAACTGTCCTGACGAGTACCGTAAAATGGTAGAATCGGTGTGAGTACCGGAAAATTATTGAATCCGGCGAGTATCGGGAAAAAGTGGAATCCGTGCGAGTACCGGAAAACTGTCCTGACGAGTACCGAAAAATGGTAGAATCGGTGTGAGTACCGCAAAATTATTGATCCCGGGCGAGTACCGGGAAAAAGTGGAATCCGTGCGAGTACCGGAAAACTGTCCTGACGAGTACCGTAAAATGGTAGAATCGGTGTGAGTACCGGAAAATTATTGAATCCGGGCGAGTATCGGGAAAAAGTGGAATCCGTGCGAGTACCGGAAAACTGTCCTGACGAGTACCGAAAAATGGTAGAATCGGTGTGAGTACCGCAAAATTATTGAACCCGGGCGAGTACCGGGAAAAAGCGGAATCCGTGCGAGTACCGGAAAACTGTCCAGACGAGTACCGAAAATTGGTAGAATCGGTGTGAGTACCGCAAAATTATTGAACCCGGGCGAGTACCGGGAAAAAGTGGAATCCGTGCGAGTACCGGAAAACTATCCTGACCAGTATCGAAAAATGGTAGAATCGGTGTGAGTACCGCAAAATTATTGAACCCGGGCGAGTACCGGGAAAAAGCGGAATCCGTGCGAGTACCGGAAAACTGTCCAGACGAGTACCGAAAATTGGTAGAATCGGTGTGAGTACCGGAAAATTATTGAATCCGGGCGAGTATCGGGAAAAAGGGGAATCCGTGCGAGTACCGGAAAACTGTCCTGACGAGTACCGAAAAATGGTAGAATCGGTGTGAGTACCGCAAAATTATTGAACCCGGGCGAGTACCGGGAAAAAGTGGAATCCGTGCGAGTACCGGAAAACTATCCTGACCAATATCGAAATATGGTAGAATCGGCGTGAGTACCGCAAAATTATTGAACCCGGGCGAGTACCGGGAAAAAGCGGAATCCGTGCGTGTACCGGAAAACTGTCCAGACGAGTACCGAAAAATGGTAGAATCGGTGTGAGTACCGCAAAATTATTGAACCCGGGCGAGTACCGGGAAAAAGCGGAATCCGTGCGAGTACCGGAAAACTGTCCAGACGAGTACCGAAAATTGGTAGAATCGGTGTGAGTACCGCAAAATTATTGAACCCGGGTGAGTACCGGGAAAAAGTGGAATCCGTGCGAGTACCGGAAAACTGTCCTGACGAGTACCGTAAAATGGTAGAATCGGTGTGAGTACCGGAAAATTATTGAATCCGGGCGAGTATCGGGAAAAAGTGGAATCCGTGCGAGTACCGGAAAACTGTCCTGACGAGTACCGAAAAATGGTAGAATCGGTGTGAGTACCGCAAAATTATTGAACCCGGGCGAGTACCGGGAAAAAGTGGAATCCGTGCGAGTACCGGAAAACTATCCTGACCAATATCGAAATATGGTAGAATCGGCGTGAGTACCGCAAAATTATTGAACCCGGGCGAGTACCGGGAAAAAGCGGAATCCGTGCGTGTACCGGAAAACTGTCCAGACGAGTACCGAAAAATGGTAGAATCGGTGTGAGTACCGCAAAATTATTGAACCCGGGCGAGTACCGGGAAAAAGCGGAATCCGTGCGAGTACCGGAAAACTGTCCAGACGAGTACCGAAAATTGGTAGAATCGGTGTGAGTACCGCAAAATTATTGAACCCGGGTGAGTACCGGGAAAAAGTGGAATCCGTGCGAGTACCGGAAAACTGTCCTGACGAGTACCGTAAAATGGTAGAATCGGTGTGAGTACCGGAAAATTATTGAATCCGGGCGAGTATCGGGAAAAAGTGGAATCCGTGCGAGTACCGGAAAACTGTCCTGACGAGTACCGAAAAATGGTAGAATCGGTGTGTGTACCGCAAAATTATTGAACCCGGGCGAGTACCGGGAAAAAGTGGAATCCGTGCGAGTACCGGAAAACTGTCCTGACGAGTACCGTAAAATGGTAGAATCGGTGTGAGTACCGGAAAATTATTGAATCCGGGCGAGTATCGGGAAAAAGTGGAATCCGTGCGAGTACCGGAAAACTGTCCTGACGAGTACCGAAAAATGGTAGAATCGGTGTGAGTACCGCAAAATTATTGAACCCGGGCGAGTACCGGGAAAAAGTGGAATCCGTGCGAGTACCGGAAAACTGTCCTGACGAGTACCGTAAAATGGTAGAATCGGTGTGAGTACCGGAAAATTATTGAATCCGGGCGAGTATCGGGAAAAAGTGGAATCCGTGCGAGTACCGGAAAACTGTCCAGACGAGTACCGAAAATTGGTAGAATCGGTGTGAGTACAGCAAAATTATTGAACCCGGGCGAGTACCGGGAAAAAGTGGAATCCGTGCGAGTACCGGAAAACTATCCTGACCAGTATCGAAAAATGGTAGAATCGGTGTGAGTACCGCAAAATTATTGAACCCGGGCGAGTACCGGGAAAAAGCGGAATCCGTGCGAGTACCGGAAAACTGTCCAGACGAGTACTGAAAAATGGTAGAATCGGTGTGAGTACCGCAAAATTATTGAACCCGGGCGAGTACCGGGAAAAAGTGGAATCCGTGCGAGTACCGGAAAACTGTCCTGACGAGTACCGTAAAATGGTAGAATCGGTGTGAGTACCGGAAAATTATTGAATCCGGGCGAGTATCGGGAAAAAGTGGAATCCGTGCGAGTACCGGAAAACTGTCCTGACGAGTACCGAAAAATGGTAGAATCGGTGTGAGTACCGCAAAATTATTGATCCCGGGCGAGTACCGGGAAAAAGTGGAATCCGTGCGAGTACCGGAAAACTATCCTGACGAGTACCGTAAAATGGTAGAATCGGTGTGAGTACCGGAAAATTATTGAATCCGGGCGAGTATCGGGAAAAAGTGGAATCCGTGCGAGTACCGGAAAACTGTCCTGACCAGTACCGAAAAATGGTAGAATCGGTGTGAGTACCGCAAAATTATTGAACCCGGGCGAGTACCTGGAAAAAGCGGAATCCGTGCGTGTACCGGAAAACTGTCCAGACGAGTACCGAAAATTGGTAGAATCGGTGTGAGTACCGCAAAATTATTGAACCCGGGCGAGTACCGGGAAAAAGTGGAATCCGTGCGAGTACCGGAAAACTATCCTGACCAATATCGAAATATGGTAGAATCGGTGTGAGTACCGCAAAATTATTGAACCCGGGCGAGTACCGGGAAAAAGCGGAATCCGTGCGTGTACCGGAAAACTGTCCAGACGAGTACCGAAAAATGGTAGAATCGGTGTGAGTACCGCAAAATTATTGAACCCGGGCGAGTACCGGGAAAAAGCGGAATCCGTGCGAGTACCGGAAAACTGTCCAGACGAGTACCGAAAATTGGTAGAATCGGTGTGAGTACCGCAAAATTATTGAACCCGGGCGAGTACCGGGAAAAAGTGGAATCCGTGCGAGTACCGGAAAACTGTCCTGACGAGTACCGTAAAATGGTAGAATCGGTGTGAGTACCGGAAAATTATTGAATCCGGCGAGTATCGGGAAAAAGTGGAATCCGTGCGAGTACCGGAAAACTGTCCTGACGAGTACCGAAAAATGGTAGAATCGGTGTGAGTACCGCAAAATTATTGATCCCGGGCGAGTACCGGGAAAAAGTGGAATCCGTGCGAGTACCGGAAAACTGTCCTGACGAGTACCGTAAAATGGTAGAATCGGTGTGAGTACCGGAAAATTATTGAATCCGGGCGAGTATCGGGAAAAAGTGGAATCCGTGCGAGTACCGGAAAACTGTCCTGACGAGTACCGAAAAATGGTAGAATCGGTGTGAGTACCGCAAAATTATTGAACCCGGGCGAGTACCGGGAAAAAGCGGAATCCGTGCGAGTACCGGAAAACTGTCCAGACGAGTACCGAAAATTGGTAGAATCGGTGTGAGTACCGCAAAATTATTGAACCCGGGCGAGTACCGGGAAAAAGTGGAATCCGTGCGAGTACCGGAAAACTATCCTGACCAGTATCGAAAAATGGTAGAATCGGTGTGAGTACCGCAAAATTATTGAACCCGGGCGAGTACCGGGAAAAAGCGGAATCCGTGCGAGTACCGGAAAACTGTCCAGACGAGTACCGAAAATTGGTAGAATCGGTGTGAGTACCGGAAAATTATTGAATCCGGGCGAGTATCGGGAAAAAGGGGAATCCGTGCGAGTACCGGAAAACTGTCCTGACGAGTACCGAAAAATGGTAGAATCGGTGTGAGTACCGCAAAATTATTGAACCCGGGCGAGTACCGGGAAAAAGTGGAATCCGTGCGAGTACCGGAAAACTATCCTGACCAATATCGAAATATGGTAGAATCGGCGTGAGTACCGCAAAATTATTGAACCCGGGCGAGTACCGGGAAAAAGCGGAATCCGTGCGTGTACCGGAAAACTGTCCAGACGAGTACCGAAAAATGGTAGAATCGGTGTGAGTACCGCAAAATTATTGAACCCGGGCGAGTACCGGGAAAAAGCGGAATCCGTGCGAGTACCGGAAAACTGTCCAGACGAGTACCGAAAATTGGTAGAATCGGTGTGAGTACCGCAAAATTATTGAACCCGGGTGAGTACCGGGAAAAAGTGGAATCCGTGCGAGTACCGGAAAACTGTCCTGACGAGTACCGTAAAATGGTAGAATCGGTGTGAGTACCGGAAAATTATTGAATCCGGGCGAGTATCGGGAAAAAGTGGAATCCGTGCGAGTACCGGAAAACTGTCCTGACGAGTACCGAAAAATGGTAGAATCGGTGTGTGTACCGCAAAATTATTGAACCCGGGCGAGTACCGGGAAAAAGTGGAATCCGTGCGAGTACCGGAAAACTGTCCTGACGAGTACCGTAAAATGGTAGAATCGGTGTGAGTACCGGAAAATTATTGAATCCGGGCGAGTATCGGGAAAAAGTGGAATCCGTGCGAGTACCGGAAAACTGTCCAGACGAGTACCGAAAATTGGTAGAATCGGTGTGAGTACAGCAAAATTATTGAACCCGGGCGAGTACCGGGAAAAAGTGGAATCCGTGCGAGTACCGGAAAACTATCCTGACCAGTATCGAAAAATGGTAGAATCGGTGTGAGTACCGCAAAATTATTGAACCCGGGCGAGTACCGGGAAAAAGCGGAATCCGTGCGAGTACCGGAAAACTGTCCAGACGAGTACCGAAAAATGGTAGAATCGGTGTGAGTACCGGAAAATTATTGAATCCGGGCGAGTATCGGGAAAAAGTGGAATCCGTGCGAGTACCGGAAAACTGTCCAGACGAGTACCGAAAATTGGTAGAATCGGTGTGAGTACAGCAAAATTATTGAACCCGGGCGAGTACCGGGAAAAAGTGGAATCCGTGCGAGTACCGGAAAACTATCCTGACCAGTATCGAAAAATGGTAGAATCGGTGTGAGTACCGCAAAATTATTGAACCCGGGCGAGTACCGGGAAAAAGCGGAATCCGTGCGAGTACCGGAAAACTGTCCAGACGAGTACTGAAAAATGGTAGAATCGGTGTGAGTACCGCAAAATTATTGAACCCGGGCGAGTACCGGGAAAAAGTGGAATCCGTGCGAGTACCGGAAAACTGTCCTGACGAGTACCGTAAAATGGTAGAATCGGTGTGAGTACCGGAAAATTATTGAATCCGGGCGAGTATCGGGAAAAAGTGGAATCCGTGCGAGTACCGGAAAACTGTCCTGACGAGTACCGAAAAATGGTAGAATCGGTGTGAGTACCGCAAAATTATTGATCCCGGGCGAGTACCGGGAAAAAGTGGAATCCGTGCGAGTACCGGAAAACTATCCTGACGAGTACCGTAAAATGGTAGAATCGGTGTGAGTACCGGAAAATTATTGAATCCGGGCGAGTATCGGGAAAAAGTGGAATCCGTGCGAGTACCGGAAAACTGTCCTGACCAGTACCGAAAAATGGTAGAATCGGTGTGAGTACCGCAAAATTATTGAACCCGGGCGAGTACCTGGAAAAAGCGGAATCCGTGCGTGTACCGGAAAACTGTCCAGACGAGTACCGAAAATTGGTAGAATCGGTGTGAGTACCGCAAAATTATTGAACCCGGGCGAGTACCGGGAAAAAGTGGAATCCGTGCGAGTACCGGAAAACTATCCTGACCAATATCGAAATATGGTAGAATCGGTGTGAGTACCGCAAAATTATTGAATCCGGGCGAGTACCGGGAAAAAGTGGAATCCGTGCGAGTACCGGAAAACTGTCCAGACGAGTACCGAAAATTGGTAGAATCGGTGTGAGTACCGCAAAATTATTGAACCCGGGCGAGTACCGGGAAAAAGTGGAATCCGTGCGAGTACCGGAAAACTGTCCTGACGAGTACCGTAAAATGGTAGAATCGGTGTGAGTACCGGAAAATTATTGAATCCGGCGAGTATCGGGAAAAAGTGGAATCCGTGCGAGTACCGGAAAACTGTCCTGACGAGTACCGAAAAATGGTAGAATCGGTGTGAGTACCGCAAAATTATTGATCCCGGGCGAGTACCGGGAAAAAGTGGAATCCGTGCGAGTACCGGAAAACTGTCCTGACGAGTACCGTAAAATGGTAGAATCGGTGTGAGTACCGGAAAATTATTGAATCCGGGCGAGTATCGGGAAAAAGTGGAATCCGTGCGAGTACCGGAAAACTGTCCTGACGAGTACCGAAAAATGGTAGAATCGGTGTGAGTACCGCAAAATTATTGAACCCGGGCGAGTACCGGGAAAAAGCGGAATCCGTGCGAGTACCGGAAAACTGTCCAGACGAGTACCGAAAATTGGTAGAATCGGTGTGAGTACCGCAAAATTATTGAACCCGGGCGAGTACCGGGAAAAAGTGGAATCCGTGCGAGTACCGGAAAACTATCCTGACCAGTATCGAAAAATGGTAGAATCGGTGTGAGTACCGCAAAATTATTGAACCCGGGCGAGTACCGGGAAAAAGCGGAATCCGTGCGAGTACCGGAAAACTGTCCAGACGAGTACCGAAAATTGGTAGAATCGGTGTGAGTACCGGAAAATTATTGAATCCGGGCGAGTATCGGGAAAAAGGGGAATCCGTGCGAGTACCGGAAAACTGTCCTGACGAGTACCGAAAAATGGTAGAATCGGTGTGAGTACCGCAAAATTATTGAACCCGGGCGAGTACCGGGAAAAAGTGGAATCCGTGCGAGTACCGGAAAACTATCCTGACCAATATCGAAATATGGTAGAATCGGCGTGAGTACCGCAAAATTATTGAACCCGGGCGAGTACCGGGAAAAAGCGGAATCCGTGCGTGTACCGGAAAACTGTCCAGACGAGTACCGAAAAATGGTAGAATCGGTGTGAGTACCGCAAAATTATTGAACCCGGGCGAGTACCGGGAAAAAGCGGAATCCGTGCGAGTACCGGAAAACTGTCCAGACGAGTACCGAAAATTGGTAGAATCGGTGTGAGTACCGCAAAATTATTGAACCCGGGTGAGTACCGGGAAAAAGTGGAATCCGTGCGAGTACCGGAAAACTGTCCTGACGAGTACCGTAAAATGGTAGAATCGGTGTGAGTACCGGAAAATTATTGAATCCGGGCGAGTATCGGGAAAAAGTGGAATCCGTGCGAGTACCGGAAAACTGTCCTGACGAGTACCGAAAAATGGTAGAATCGGTGTGTGTACCGCAAAATTATTGAACCCGGGCGAGTACCGGGAAAAAGTGGAATCCGTGCGAGTACCGGAAAACTGTCCTGACGAGTACCGTAAAATGGTAGAATCGGTGTGAGTACCGGAAAATTATTGAATCCGGGCGAGTATCGGGAAAAAGTGGAATCCGTGCGAGTACCGGAAAACTGTCCAGACGAGTACCGAAAATTGGTAGAATCGGTGTGAGTACAGCAAAATTATTGAACCCGGGCGAGTACCGGGAAAAAGTGGAATCCGTGCGAGTACCGGAAAACTATCCTGACCAGTATCGAAAAATGGTAGAATCGGTGTGAGTACCGCAAAATTATTGAACCCGGGCGAGTACCGGGAAAAAGCGGAATCCGTGCGAGTACCGGAAAACTGTCCAGACGAGTACCGAAAAATGGTAGAATCGGTGTGAGTACCGCAAAATTATTGAACCCGGGCGAGTACCGGGAAAAAGTGGAATCCGTGCGAGTACCGGAAAACTGTCCTGACGAGTACCGTAAAATGGTAGAATCGGTGTGAGTACCGGAAAATTATTGAATCCGGGCGAGTATCGGGAAAAAGTGGAATCCGTGCGAGTACCGGAAAACTGTCCTGACGAGTACCGAAAAATGGTAGAATCGGTGTGAGTACCGGAAAATTATTGAATCCGGGCGAGTATCGGGAAAAAGTGGAATCCGTGCGAGTACCGGAAAACTGTCCTGACGAGTACCGAAAAATGGTAGAATCGGTGTGAGTACCGCAAAATTATTGAACCCGGGCGAGTACCGGGAAAAAGCGGAATCCGTGCGAGTACCGAAAAACTGTCCAGACGAGTACCGAAAAATGGTAGAATCGGTGTGAGTACCGCAAAATTATTGATCCCGGGCGAGTACCGGGAAAAAGTGGAATCCGTGCGAATACCGGAAAACTGTCCTGACGAGTACCGTAAAATGGTAGAATCGGTGTGAGTACCGGAAAATTATTGAATCCGGGCGAGTATCGGGAAAAAGTGGAATCCGTGCGAGTACCGGAAAACTGTCCTGACGAGTACCGAAAAATGGTAGAATCGGTGTGAGTACCGCAAAATTATTGAACCCGGGCGAGTACCGGGAAAAAGCGGAATCCGTGCGAGTACCGGAAAACTGTCCAGACGAGTACCGAAAAATGGTAGAATCGGTGTGAGTACCGCAAAATTATTGATCCCGGGCGAGTACCGGGAAAAAGTGGAATCCGTGCGAGTACCGGAAAACTGTCCTGACGAGTACCGTAAAATGGTAGAATCGGTGTGAGTACCGGAAAATTATTGAATCCGGGCGAGTATCGGGAAAAAGTGGAATCCGTGCGAGTACCGGAAAACTGTCCTGACGAGTACCGAAAAATGGTAGAATCGGTGTGAGTACCGCAAAATTATTGAACCCGGGCGAGTATCGGGAAAAAGTGGAATCCGTGCGAGTACCGGAAAACTGTCCTGACGAGTACCGTAAAATGGTAGAATCGGTGTGAGTACCGGAAAATTATTGAATCCGGGCGAGTATCGGGAAAAAGTGGAATCCGTGCGAGTACCGGAAAACTGTCCTGACGAGTACCGAAAAATGGTAGAATCGGTGTGAGTACCGCAAAATTATTGAACCCGGGCGAGTACCGGGAAAAAGTGGAATCCGTGCGAGTACCGGAAAACTGTCCTGACGAGTACCGTAAAATGGTAGAATCGGTGTGAGTACCGGAAAATTATTGAATCCGGGCGAGTATCGGGAAAAAGTGGAATCCGTGCGAGTACCGGAAAACTGTCCAGACGAGTACCGAAAATTGGTAGAATCGGTGTGAGTACCGCAAAATTATTGAACCCGGGCGAGTACCGGGAAAAAGTGGAATCCGTGCGAGTACCGGAAAACTATCCTGACCAGTATCGAAAAATGGTAGAATCGGTGTGAGTACCGCAAAATTATTGAACCCGGGCGAGTACCGGGAAAAAGCGGAATCCGTGCGAGTACCGGAAAACTGTCCAGACGAGTACCGAAAAATGGTAGAATCGGTGTGAGTACCGCAAAATTATTGAACCCGGGCGAGTACCGGGAAAAAGTGGAATCCGTGCGAGTACCGGAAAACTGTCCTGACGAGTACCGTAAAATGGTAGAATCGGTGTGAGTACCGGAAAATTATTGAATCCGGGCGAGTATCGGGAAAAAGTGGAATCCGTGCGAGTACCGGAAAACTGTCCTGACGAGTACCGAAAAATGGTAGAATCGGTGTGAGTACCGCAAAATTATTAAACCCGGGCGAGTACCGGGAAAAAGCGGAATCCGTGCGAGTACCGGAAAACTGTCCAGACGAGTACCGAAAAATGGTAGAATCGGTGTGAGTACCGCAAAATTATTGAACCCGGGCGAGTACCGGGAAAAAGTGGAATCCGTGCGAGTACCGGAAAACTGTCCTGACGAGTACCGTAAAATGGTAGAATCGGTGTGAGTACCGGAAAATTATTGAATCCGGGCGAGTATCGGGAAAAAGTGGAATCCATGCGAGTACCGGAAAACTGTCCTGACGAGTACCGAAAAATGGTAGAATCGGTGTGAGTACCGCAAAATTATTGAACCCGGGCGAATACCGGGAAAAAGCGGAATCCGTGCGAGTACCGGAAAACTGTCCAGACGAGTACCGAAAAATGGTAGAATCGGTGTGAGTACCGCAAAATTATTGAACCCGGGCGAGTACCGGGAAAAAGTGGAATCCGTGCGAGTACCGGAAAACTGTCCTGATGAGTACCGTAAAATGGTAGAATCGGTGTGAGTACCGGAAAATTATTGAATCCGGGCGAGTATCGGGAAAAAGTGGAATCCGTGCGAGTACCGGAAAACTGTCCTGACGAGTACCGAAAAATGGTAGAATCGGTGTGAGTACCGCAAAATTATTGAACCCGGGCGAGTACCGGGAAAAAGCGGAATCCGTGCGAGTACCGGAAAACTGTCCAGACGAGTACCGAAAAATGGTAGAATCGGTGTGAGTACCGAAAAATTATTGAATCCGGGAGAGTATCGGGAAATAGCGGAATCCGTGCGAGTACCGGAAAACTGTCCTAACGAGTACCGAAAAATGGTAGAATCGGTGTGAGTACCGCAAAATTATTGATCCCGGGCGAGTACCGGGAAAAAGTGGAATCCGTGCGAGTACCGGAAAACTGTCCTGACGAGTACCGTAAAATGGTAGAATCGGTGTGAGTACCGGAAAATTATTGAATCCGGGCGAGTATCGGGAAAAAGTGGAATCCGTGCGAGTACCGGAAAACTGTCCAGACGAGTACCGAAAATTGGTAGAATCGGTGTGAGTACCGCAAAATTATTGAACCCGGGCGAGTACCGGGAAAAAGCGGAATCCGTGCGAGTACCGGAAAACTGTCCAGACGAGTACCGAAAAATGGTAGAATCGGTGTGAGTACCGCAAAATTATTGATCCCGGGCGAGTACCGGGAAAAAGTGGAATCCGTGCGAGTACCGGAAAACTGTCCTGACGAGTACCGTAAAATGGTAGAATCGGTGTGAGTACCGGAAAATTATTGAATCCGGGCGAGTATCGGGAAAAAGTGGAATCCGTGCGAGTACCGGAAAACTGTCCAGACGAGTACCGAAAATTGGTAGAATCGGTGTGAGTACCGCAAAATTATTGAACCCGGGCGAGTACCGGGAAAAAGTGGAATCCGTGCGAGTACCGGAAAACTATCCTGACCAGTATCGAAAAATGGTAGAATCGGTGTGAGTACCGCAAAATTATTGAACCCGGGCGAGTACCGGGAAAAAGCGGAATCCGTGCGAGTACCGGAAAACTGTCCAGACGAGTACCGAAAAATGGTAGAATCGGTCTGAGTACCGCAAAATTATTGAACCCGGGCGAGTACCGGGAAAAAGTGGAATCCGTGCGAGTACCGGAAAACTGTCCTGACGAGTACCGTAAAATGGTAGAATCGGTGTGAGTACCGGAAAATTATTGAATCCGGGCGAGTATCGGGAAAAAGTGGAATCCGTGCGAGTACCGGAAAACTGTCCTGACGAGTACCGAAAAATGGTAGAATCGGTGTGAGTACCGCAAAATTATTAAACCCGGGCGAGTACCGGGAAAAAGCGGAATCCGTGCGAGTACCGGAAAACTGTCCAGACGAGTACCGAAAAATGGTAGAATCGGTGTGAGTACCGCAAAATTATTGAACCCGGGCGAGTACCGGGAAAAAGTGGAATCCGTGCGAGTACCGGAAAACTGTCCTGACGAGTACCGTAAAATGGTAGAATCGGTGTGAGTACCGGAAAATTATTGAATCCGGGCGAGTATCGGGAAAAAGTGGAATCCATGCGAGTACCGGAAAACTGTCCTGACGAGTACCGAAAAATGGTAGAATCGGTGTGAGTACCGCAAAATTATTGAACCCGGGCGAATACCGGGAAAAAGCGGAATCCGTGCGAGTACCGGAAAACTGTCCAGACGAGTACCGAAAAATGGTAGAATCGGTGTGAGTACCGCAAAATTATTGAACCCGGGCGAGTACCGGGAAAAAGTGGAATCCGTGCGAGTACCGGAAAACTGTCCTGACGAGTACCGTAAAATGGTAGAATCGGTGTGAGTACCGGAAAATTATTGAATCCGGGCGAGTATCGGGAAAAAGTGGAATCCGTGCGAGTACCGGAAAACTGTCCTGACGAGTACCGAAAAATGGTAGAATCGGTGTGAGTACCGCAAAATTATTGAACCCGGGCGAGTACCGGGAAAAAGCGGAATCCGTGCGAGTACCGGAAAACTGTCCAGACGAGTACCGAAAAATGGTAGAATCGGTGTGAGTACCGAAAAATTATTGAATCCGGGAGAGTATCGGGAAATAGCGGAATCCGTGCGAGTACCGGAAAACTGTCCTAACGAGTACCGAAAAATGGTAGAATCGGTGTGAGTATTGCAAAATTATTGAACCCGGGCGAGTACCGGGAAAAAGTGGAATCCGTGCGAGTACCGGAAAACTATCCTGACCAGTATCGAAAAATGGTAGAATCGGTGTGAGTACCGCAAAATTATTGAACCCGGGCGAGTACCGGGAAAAAGCGGAATCCGTGCGAGTACCGGAAAACTGTCCAGACGAGTACCGAAAAATGGTAGAATCGGTGTGAGTACCGCAAAATTATTGAACCCGGGCGAGTACCGGGAAAAAGTGGAATCCGTGCGAGTACCGGAAAACTGTCCTGACGAGTACCGTAAAATGGTAGAATCGGTGTGAGTACCGGAAAATTATTGAATCCGGGCGAGTATCGGGAAAAAGTGGAATCCGTGCGAGTACCGGAAAACTGTCCTGACGAGTACCGAAAAATGGTAGAATCGGTGTGAGTACCGGAAAATTATTGAATCCGGGCGAGTATCGGGAAAAAGTGGAATCCGTGCGAGTACCGGAAAACTGTCCTGACGAGTACCGAAAAATGGTAGAATCGGTGTGAGTACCGCAAAATTATTGAACCCGGGCGAGTACCGGGAAAAAGCGGAATCCGTGCGAGTACCGGAAAACTGTCCAGACGAGTACCGAAAAATGGTAGAATCGGTGTGAGTACCGCAAAATTATTGAACCCGGGCGAGTACCGGGAAAAAGTGGAATCCGTGCGAGTACCGGAAAACTGTCCTGACGAGTACCGTAAAATGGTAGAATCGGTGTGAGTACCGGAAAATTATTGAATCCGGGCGAGTATCGGGAAAAAGTGGAATCCGTGCGAGTACCGGAAAACTGTCCTGACGAGTACCGAAAAATGGTAGAATCGGTGTGAGTACCGCAAAATTATTGAACCCGGGCGAGTACCGGGAAAAAGCGGAATCCGTGCGAGTACCGGAAAACTGTCCAGACGAGTACCGAAAAATGGTAGAATCGGTGTGAGTACCGCAAAATTATTGAACCCGGGCGAGTACCGGGAAAAAGCGGAATCCGTGCGAGTACCGGAAAACTGTCCAGACGAGTACCGAAAATTGGTAGAATCGGTGTGAGTACCGCAAAATTATTGAACCCGGGCGAGTACCGGGAAAAAGTGGAATCCGTACGAGTACCGGAAAACTGTCCTTACGAGTACCGAAAAATGGTAGAATCGGTGTGAGTACCGAAAAATTATTGAATCCGGGAGAGTATCGGGAAATAGCGGAATCCGTGCGAGTACCGGAAAACTGTCCTAACGAGTACCGAAAAATGGTAGAATCGGTGTGAGTATTGCAAAATTATTGAACCCGGGCGAGTACCGGGAAAAAGTGGAATCCGTGCGAGTACCGGAAAACTGTCCTGACGAGTACCGTAAAATGGTAGAATCTGTGTGAGTACCGGAAAATTATTGAATCCGGGCGAGTATCGGGAAAAAGTGGAATCCGTGCGAGTACCGGAAAACTGTCCTGACGAGTACCGAAAAATGGTAGAATCGGTGTGAGTACCGGAAAATTATTGAATCCGGGCGAGTATCGGGAAAAAGTGGAATCCGTGCGAGTACCGGAAAACTGTCCTGACGAGTACCGAAAAATGGTAGAATCGGTGTGAGTACCGCAAAATTATTGAACCCGGGCGAGTACCGGGAAAAAGCGGAATCCGTGCGAGTACCGGAAAACTGTCCAGACGAGTACCGAAAAATGGTAGAATCGGTGTGAGTACCGCAAAATTATTGAACCCGGGCGAGTACCGGGAAAAAGTGGAATCCGTGCGAGTACCGGAAAACTGTCCTGACGAGTACCGTAAAATGGTAGAATCGGTGTGAGTACCGGAAAATTATTGAATCCGGGCGAGTATCGGGAAAAAGTGGAATCCGTGCGAGTACCGGAAAACTGTCCTGACGAGTACCGAAAAATGGTAGAATCGGTGTGAGTACCGCAAAATTATTGAACCCGGGCGAGTACCGGGAAAAAGCGGAATCCGTGCGAGTACCGGAAAACTGTCCAGACGAGTACCGAAAAATGGTAGAATCGGTGTGAGTACCGCAAAATTATTGAACCCGGGCGAGTACCGGGAAAAAGCGGAATCCGTGCGAGTACCGGAAAACTGTCCAGACGAGTACCGAAAATTGGTAGAATCGGTGTGAGTACCGCAAAATTATTGAACCCGGGCGAGTACCGGGAAAAAGTGGAATCCGTACGAGTACCGGAAAACTGTCCTTACGAGTACCGAAAAATGGTAGAATCGGTGTGAGTACCGAAAAATTATTGAATCCGGGAGAGTATCGGGAAATAGCGGAATCCGTGCGAGTACCGGAAAACTGTCCTAACGAGTACCGAAAAATGGTAGAATCGGTGTGAGTATTGCAAAATTATTGAACCCGGGCGAGTACCGGGAAAAAGTGGAATCCGTGCGAGTACCGGAAAACTGTCCTGACGAGTACCGTAAAATGGTAGAATCTGTGTGAGTACCGGAAAATTATTGAATCCGGGCGAGTATCGGGAAAAAGTGGAATCCGTGCGAGTACCGGAAAACTGTCCTGACGAGTACCGAAAAATGGTAGAATCGGTGTGAGTACCGGAAAATTATTGAATCCGGGCGAGTATCGGGAAAAAGTGGAATCCGTGCGAGTACCGGAAAACTGTCCTGACGAGTACCGAAAAATGGTAGAATCGGTGTGAGTACCGCAAAATTATTGAACCCGGGCGAGTACCGGGAAAAAGCGGAATCCGTGCGAGTACCGGAAAACTGTCCAGACGAGTACCGAAAAATGGTAGAATCGGTGTGAGTACCGCAAAATTATTGAACCCGGGCGAGTACCGGGAAAAAGTGGAATCCGTGCGAGTACCGGAAAACTGTCCTGACGAGTACCGTAAAATGGTAGAATCGGTGTGAGTACCGGAAAATTATTGAATCCGGGCGAGTATCGGGAAAAAGTGGAATCCGTGCGAGTACCGGAAAACTGTCCTGACGAGTACCGAAAAATGGTAGAATCGGTGTGAGTACCGCAAAATTATTGAACCCGGGCGAGTACCGGGAAAAAGCGGAATCCGTGCGAGTACCGGAAAACTGTCCAGACGAGTACCGAAAAATGGTAGAATCGGTGTGAGTACCGCAAAATTATTGAACCCGGGCGAGTACCGGGAAAAAGCGGAATCCGTGCGAGTACCGGAAAACTGTCCAGACGAGTACCGAAAATTGGTAGAATCGGTGTGAGTACCGCAAAATTATTGAACCCGGGCGAGTACCGGGAAAAAGTGGAATCCGTGCGAGTACCGGAAAACTGTCCTTACGAGTACCGAAAAATGGTAGAATCGGTGTGAGTACCGAAAAATTATTGAATCCGGGAGAGTATCGGGAAATAGCGGAATCCGTGCGAGTACCGGAAAACTGTCCTAACGAGTACCGAAAAATGGTAGAATCGGTGTGAGTATTGCAAAATTATTGAACCCGGGCGAGTACCGGGAAAAAGTGGAATCCGTGCGAGTACCGGAAAACTATCCTGACGAGTACCGAAAAATGGTAGAATCGGTGTGAGTACCGGAAAATTATTGAATCCGGGCGAGTTCCGGGAAATAGTGGAATATGTGCGAGTACCGAAAAACTGTCCTGACGAGTATCGAAAAATGATATAATCGGTGCGAGTACCGAAAAGTTATTGAATCCGGGAGAGTATCGGGAAATAGCGGAATCCGTGCGAGTACCGGAAAACTGTCCAGACGAGTACCGAAAAATGGTAGAATCGGTGTGAGTACCGCAAAATTATTGAACCCGGGCGAGTACCGGGAAAAAGCGGAATCCGTGCGAGTACCGGAAAACTGTCCAGACGAGTACCGAAAATTGGTAGAATCGGTGTGAGTACCGCAAAATTATTGAACCCGGGCGAGTACCGGGAAAAAGTGGAATCCGTGCGAGTACCGGAAAACTGTCCTTACGAGTACCGAAAAATGGTAGAATCGGTGTGAGTACCGAAAAATTATTGAATCCGGGAGAGTATCGGGAAATAGCGGAATCCGTGCGAGTACCGGAAAACTGTCCTAACGAGTACCGAAAAATGGTAGAATCGGTGTGAGTATTGCAAAATTATTGAACCCGGGCGAGTACCGGGAAAAAGTGGAATCCGTGCGAGTACCGGAAAACTATCCTGACGAGTACCGAAAAATGGTAGAATCGGTGTGAGTACCGGAAAATTATTGAATCCGGGCGAGTTCCGGGAAATAGTGGAATATGTGCGAGTACCGAAAAACTGTCCTGACGAGTATCGAAAAATGGTAGAATCGGTGTGAGTACCGAAAAATTATTGAATCCGGGAGAGTATCGGGAAATAGCGGAATCCGTGCGAGTACCGGAAAACTGTCCAGACGAGTACCGAAAATTGGTAGAATCGGTGTGAGTACCGCAAAATTATTGAACCCGGGCGAGTACCGGGAAAAAGTGGAATCCGTACGAGTACCGGAAAACTGTCCTTACGAGTACCGAAAAATGGTAGAATCGGTGTGAGTACCGAAAAATTATTGAATCCGGGAGAGTATCGGGAAATAGCGGAATCCGTGCGAGTACCGGAAAACTGTCCTAACGAGTACCGAAAAATGGTAGAATCGGTGTGAGTATTGCAAAATTATTGAACCCGGGCGAGTACCGGGAAAAAGTGGAATCCGTGCGAGTACCGGAAAACTGTCCTGACGAGTACCGTAAAATGGTAGAATCTGTGTGAGTACCGGAAAATTATTGAATCCGGGCGAGTATCGGGAAAAAGTGGAATCCGTGCGAGTACCGGAAAACTGTCCTGACGAGTACCGAAAAATGGTAGAATCGGTGTGAGTACCGGAAAATTATTGAATCCGGGCGAGTATCGGGAAAAAGTGGAATCCGTGCGAGTACCGGAAAACTGTCCTGACGAGTACCGAAAAATGGTAGAATCGGTGTGAGTACCGCAAAATTATTGAACCCGGGCGAGTACCGGGAAAAAGCGGAATCCGTGCGAGTACCGGAAAACTGTCCAGACGAGTACCGAAAAATGGTAGAATCGGTGTGAGTACCGCAAAATTATTGAACCCGGGCGAGTACCGGGAAAAAGTGGAATCCGTGCGAGTACCGGAAAACTGTCCTGACGAGTACCGTAAAATGGTAGAATCGGTGTGAGTACCGGAAAATTATTGAATCCGGGCGAGTATCGGGAAAAAGTGGAATCCGTGCGAGTACCGGAAAACTGTCCTGACGAGTACCGAAAAATGGTAGAATCGGTGTGAGTACCGCAAAATTATTGAACCCGGGCGAGTACCGGGAAAAAGCGGAATCCGTGCGAGTACCGGAAAACTGTCCAGACGAGTACCGAAAAATGGTAGAATCGGTGTGAGTACCGCAAAATTATTGAACCCGGGCGAGTACCGGGAAAAAGCGGAATCCGTGCGAGTACCGGAAAACTGTCCAGACGAGTACCGAAAATTGGTAGAATCGGTGTGAGTACCGCAAAATTATTGAACCCGGGCGAGTACCGGGAAAAAGTGGAATCCGTGCGAGTACCGGAAAACTGTCCTTACGAGTACCGAAAAATGGTAGAATCGGTGTGAGTACCGAAAAATTATTGAATCCGGGAGAGTATCGGGAAATAGCGGAATCCGTGCGAGTACCGGAAAACTGTCCTAACGAGTACCGAAAAATGGTAGAATCGGTGTGAGTATTGCAAAATTATTGAACCCGGGCGAGTACCGGGAAAAAGTGGAATCCGTGCGAGTACCGGAAAACTGTCCAGACGAGTACCGAAAAATGGTAGAATCGGTGTGAGTACCGCAAAATTATTGAACCCGGGCGAGTACCGGGAAAAAGTGGAATCCGTGCGAGTACCGGAAAACTGTCCTGACGAGTACCGTAAAATGGTAGAATCGGTGTGAGTACCGGAAAATTATTGAATCCGGGCGAGTATCGGGAAAAAGTGGAATCCGTGCGAGTACCGGAAAACTGTCCTGACGAGTACCGAAAAATGGTAGAATCGGTGTGAGTACCGGAAAATTATTGAATCCGGGCGAGTATCGGGAAAAAGTGGAATCCGTGCGAGTACCGGAAAACTGTCCTGACGAGTACCGAAAAATGGTAGAATCGGTGTGAGTACCGCAAAATTATTGAACCCGGGCGAGTACCGGGAAAAAGTGGAATCCGTGCGAGTACCGGAAAACTGTCCTGACGAGTACCGAAAAATGGTAGAATCGGTGTGAGTACCGCAAAATTATTGAACCCGGGCGAGTACCGGGAAAAAGCGGAATCCGTGCGAGTACCGGAAAACTGTCCAGACGAGTACCGAAAAATGGTAGAATCGGTGTGAGTACCGCAAAATTATTGAACCCGGGCGAGTACCGGGAAAAAGTGGAATCCGTGCGAGTACCGGAAAACTGTCCTGACGAGTACCGTAAAATGGTAGAATCGGTGTGAGTACCGGAAAATTATTGAATCCGGGCGAGTATCGGGAAAAAGTGGAATCCGTGCGAGTACCGGAAAACTGTCCTGACGAGTACCGAAAAATGGTAGAATCGGTGTGAGTACCGCAAAATTATTGAACCCGGGCGAGTACCGGGAAAAAGCGGAATCCGTGCGAGTACCGGAAAACTGTCCAGACGAGTACCGAAAAATGGTAGAATCGGTGTGAGTACCGCAAAATTATTGAACCCGGGCGAGTACCGGGAAAAAGCGGAATCCGTGCGAGTACCGGAAAACTGTCCAGACGAGTACCGAAAATTGGTAGAATCGGTGTGAGTACCGCAAAATTATTGAACCCGGGCGAGTACCGGGAAAAAGTGGAATCCGTGCGAGTACCGGAAAACTGTCCTTACGAGTACCGAAAAATGGTAGAATCGGTGTGAGTACCGAAAAATTATTGAATCCGGGAGAGTATCGGGAAATAGCGGAATCCGTGCGAGTACCGGAAAACTGTCCTAACGAGTACCGAAAAATGGTAGAATCGGTGTGAGTATTGCAAAATTATTGAACCCGGGCGAGTACCGGGAAAAAGTGGAATCCGTGCGAGTACCGGAAAACTGTCCAGACGAGTACCGAAAAATGGTAGAATCGGTGTGAGTACCGCAAAATTATTGAACCCGGGCGAGTACCGGGAAAAAGTGGAATCCGTGCGAGTACCGGAAAACTGTCCTGACGAGTACCGTAAAATGGTAGAATCGGTGTGAGTACCGGAAAATTATTGAATCCGGGCGAGTATCGGGAAAAAGTGGAATCCGTGCGAGTACCGGAAAACTGTCCTGACGAGTACCGAAAAATGGTAGAATCGGTGTGAGTACCGGAAAATTATTGAATCCGGGCGAGTATCGGGAAAAAGTGGAATCCGTGCGAGTACCGGAAAACTGTCCTGACGAGTACCGAAAAATGGTAGAATCGGTGTGAGTACCGCAAAATTATTGAACCCGGGCGAGTACCGGGAAAAAGCGGAATCCGTGCGAGTACCGGAAAACTGTCCAGACGAGTACCGAAAAATGGTAGAATCGGTGTGAGTACCGCAAAATTATTGAACCCGGGCGAGTACCGGGAAAAAGTGGAATCCGTGCGAGTACCGGAAAACTGTCCTGACGAGTACCGTAAAATGGTAGAATCGGTGTGAGTACCGGAAAATTATTGAATCCGGGCGAGTATCGGGAAAAAGTGGAATCCGTGCGAGTACCGGAAAACTGTCCTGACGAGTACCGAAAAATGGTAGAATCGGTGTGAGTACCGCAAAATTATTGAACCCGGGCGAGTACCGGGAAAAAGCGGAATCCGTGCGAGTACCGGAAAACTGTCCAGACGAGTACCGAAAAATGGTAGAATCGGTGTGAGTACCGCAAAATTATTGAACCCGGGCGAGTACCGGGAAAAAGCGGAATCCGTGCGAGTACCGGAAAACTGTCCAGACGAGTACCGAAAATTGGTAGAATCGGTGTGAGTACCGCAAAATTATTGAACCCGGGCGAGTACCGGGAAAAAGTGGAATCCGTACGAGTACCGGAAAACTGTCCTTACGAGTACCGAAAAATGGTAGAATCGGTGTGAGTACCGAAAAATTATTGAATCCGGGAGAGTATCGGGAAATAGCGGAATCCGTGCGAGTACCGGAAAACTGTCCTAACGAGTACCGAAAAATGGTAGAATCGGTGTGAGTATTGCAAAATTATTGAACCCGGGCGAGTACCGGGAAAAAGTGGAATCCGTGCGAGTACCGGAAAACTGTCCTGACGAGTACCGTAAAATGGTAGAATCTGTGTGAGTACCGGAAAATTATTGAATCCGGGCGAGTATCGGGAAAAAGTGGAATCCGTGCGAGTACCGGAAAACTGTCCTGACGAGTACCGAAAAATGGTAGAATCGGTGTGAGTACCGGAAAATTATTGAATCCGGGCGAGTATCGGGAAAAAGTGGAATCCGTGCGAGTACCGGAAAACTGTCCTGACGAGTACCGAAAAATGGTAGAATCGGTGTGAGTACCGCAAAATTATTGAACCCGGGCGAGTACCGGGAAAAAGCGGAATCCGTGCGAGTACCGGAAAACTGTCCAGACGAGTACCGAAAAATGGTAGAATCGGTGTGAGTACCGCAAAATTATTGAACCCGGGCGAGTACCGGGAAAAAGTGGAATCCGTGCGAGTACCGGAAAACTGTCCTGACGAGTACCGTAAAATGGTAGAATCGGTGTGAGTACCGGAAAATTATTGAATCCGGGCGAGTATCGGGAAAAAGTGGAATCCGTGCGAGTACCGGAAAACTGTCCTGACGAGTACCGAAAAATGGTAGAATCGGTGTGAGTACCGCAAAATTATTGAACCCGGGCGAGTACCGGGAAAAAGCGGAATCCGTGCGAGTACCGGAAAACTGTCCAGACGAGTACCGAAAAATGGTAGAATCGGTGTGAGTACCGCAAAATTATTGAACCCGGGCGAGTACCGGGAAAAAGCGGAATCCGTGCGAGTACCGGAAAACTGTCCAGACGAGTACCGAAAATTGGTAGAATCGGTGTGAGTACCGCAAAATTATTGAACCCGGGCGAGTACCGGGAAAAAGTGGAATCCGTGCGAGTACCGGAAAACTGTCCTTACGAGTACCGAAAAATGGTAGAATCGGTGTGAGTACCGAAAAATTATTGAATCCGGGAGAGTATCGGGAAATAGCGGAATCCGTGCGAGTACCGGAAAACTGTCCTAACGAGTACCGAAAAATGGTAGAATCGGTGTGAGTATTGCAAAATTATTGAACCCGGGCGAGTACCGGGAAAAAGTGGAATCCGTGCGAGTACCGGAAAACTATCCTGACGAGTACCGAAAAATGGTAGAATCGGTGTGAGTACCGGAAAATTATTGAATCCGGGCGAGTTCCGGGAAATAGTGGAATATGTGCGAGTACCGAAAAACTGTCCTGACGAGTATCGAAAAATGATATAATCGGTGCGAGTACCGAAAAGTTATTGAATCCGGGAGAGTATCAGGAAAAAGTGGAATCCGTGCGAGTACCGGAAAACTGTCCTAACGAGTACCGAAAAATGGTAGAATCGGTGTGAGTACCGCAAAATTATTGAACCCGGGCGAGTACCGGGAAAAAGCGGAATCCGTGCGAGTACCGGAAAACTGTCCAGACGAGTACCGAAAATTGGTAGAATCGGTGTGAGTACCGCAAAATTATTGAACCCGGGCGAGTACCGGGAAAATGTGGAATCCGTGCGAGTACCGGAAAACTATCCTGACCAGTATCGAAAAATGGTAGAATCGGTGTGAGTACCGCAAAATTATTGAACCCGGGCGAGTACCGGGAAAAAGCGGAATCCGTGCGAGTACCGGAAAACTGTCCAGACGAGTACCGAAAAATGGTAGAATCGGTGTGAGTACCGCAAAATTATTGAACCCGGGCGAGTACCGGGAAAAAGTGGAATCCGTGCGAGTACCGGAAAACTGTCCTGACGAGTACCGTAAAATGGTAGAATCGGTGTGAGTACCGGAAAATTATTGAATCCGGGCGAGTATCGGGAAAAAGTGGAATCCGTGCGAGTACCGGAAAACTGTCCTGACGAGTACCGAAAAATGGTAGAATCGGTGTGAGTACCGCAAAATTATTGAACCCGGGCGAGTACCGGGAAAAAGTGGAATCCGTGCGAGTACCGGAAAACTGTCCAGACGAGTACCGAAAAATGGTAGAATCGGTGTGAGTACCGCAAAATTATTGAACCCGGGCGAGTACCGGGAAAAAGGGGAATCCGTGCGAGTACCGGAAAACTATCCTGACCAGTATCGAAAAATGGTAGAATCGGTGTGAGTACCGCAAAATTATTGAACCCGGGCGAGTACCGGGAAAAAGCGGAATCCGTGCGGCGAGTACCGGAAAACTGTCCAGACGAGTACCGAAAAATGGTAGAATCGGTGTGAGTACCGCAAAATTATTGATCCCGGGCGAGTACCGGGAAAAAGTGGAATCCGTGCGAGTACCGGAAAACTGTCCTGACGAGTACCGTAAAATGGTAGAATCGGTGTGAGTACCGGAAAATTATTGAATCCGGGCGAGTATCGGGAAAAAGTGGAATCCGTGCGAGTACCGGAAAACTGTCCTGACCAGTACCGAAAAATGGTAGAATCGGTGTGAGTACCGCAAAATTATTGAACCCGGGCGAGTACCGGGAAAAAGCGGAATCCGTGCGTGTACCGGAAAACTGTCCAGACGAGTACCGAAAATTGGTAGAATCGGTGTGAGTACCGCAAAATTATTGAACCCGGGCGAGTACCGGGAAAAAGTGGAATCCGTGCGAGTACCGGAAAACTGTCCTGACGAGTACCGTAAAATGGTAGAATCGGTGTGAGTACCGGAAAATTATTGAATCCGGGCGAGTATCGGGAAAAAGTGGAATCCGTGCGAGTACCGGAAAACTGTCCTGACGAGTACCGAAAAATGGTAGAATCGGTGTGAGTACCGCAAAATTATTGAACCCGGGCGAGTACCGGGAAAAAGCGGAATCCGTGCGAGTACCGGAAAACTGTCCAGACGAGTACCGAAAAATGGTAGAATCGGTGTGAGTACCGCAAAATTATTGAACCCGGGCGAGTACCGGGAAAAAGTGGAATCCGTGCGAGTACCGGAAAACTGTCCTGACGAGTACCGTAAAATGGTAGAATCGGTGTGAGTACCGCAAAATTATTGAACCCGGGCGAGTACCGGGAAAAAGTGGAATCCGTGCGAGTACCGGAAAACTATCCTGACCAGTATCGAAAAATGGTAGAATCGGTGTGAGTACCGCAAAATTATTGAACCCGGGCGAGTACCGGGAAAAAGCGGAATCCGTGCGAGTACCGGAAAACTGTCCAGACGAGTACCGAAAAATGGTAGAATCGGTGTGAGTACCGCAAAATTATTGATCCCGGGCGAGTACCGGGAAAAAGTGGAATCCGTGCGAGTACCGGAAAACTGTCCTGACGAGTACCGTAAAATGGTAGAATCGGTGTGAGTACCGGAAAATTATTGAATCCGGGCGAGTATCGGGAAAAAGTGGAATCCGTGCGAGTACCGGAAAACTGTCCTGACGAGTACCGAAAAATGGTAGAATCGGTGTGAGTACCGCAAAATTATTGAACCCGGGCGAGTACCGGGAAAAAGTGGAATCCGTGCGAGTACCGGAAAACTGTCCTGACGAGTACCGTAAAATGGTAGAATCGGTGTGAGTACCGGAAAATTATTGAATCCGGGCGAGTATCGGGAAAAAGTGGAATCCGTGCGAGTACCGGAAAACTGTCCTGACGAGTACCGAAAAATGGTAGAATCGGTGTGAGTACCGCAAAATTATTGAACCCGGGCGAGTACCGGGAAAAAGTGGAATCCGTGCGAGTACCGGAAAACTGTCCTGACGAGTACCGTAAAATGGTAGAATCGGTGTGAGTACCGCAAAATTATTGAACCCGGGCGAGTACCGGGAAAAAGTGGAATCCGTGCGAGTACCGGAAAACTATCCTGACCAGTATCGAAAAATGGTAGAATCGGTGTGAGTACCGCAAAATTATTGAACCCGGGCGAGTACCGGGAAAAAGCGGAATCCGTGCGAGTACCGGAAAACTGTCCAGACGAGTACCGAAAAATGGTAGAATCGGTGTGAGTACCGCAAAATTATTGATCCCGGGCGAGTACCGGGAAAAAGTGGAATCCGTGCGAGTACCGGAAAACTGTCCTGACGAGTACCGTAAAATGGTAGAATCGGTGTGAGTACCGGAAAATTATTGAATCCGGGCGAGTATCGGGAAAAAGTGGAATCCGTGCGAGTACCGGAAAACTGTCCTGACGAGTACCGAAAAATGGTAGAATCGGTGTGAGTACCGCAAAATTATTGAACCCGGGCGAGTACCGGGAAAAAGTGGAATCCGTGCGAGTACCGGAAAACTGTCCTGACGAGTACCGTAAAATGGTAGAATCGGTGTGAGTACCGGAAAATTATTGAATCCGGGCGAGTATCGGGAAAAAGTGGAATCCGTGCGAGTACCGGAAAACTGTCCTGACCAGTACCGAAAAATGGTAGAATCGGTGTGAGTACCGCAAAATTATTGAACCCGGGCGAGTACCGGGAAAAAGCGGAATCCGTGCGTGTACCGGAAAACTGTCCAGACGAGTACCGAAAATTGGTAGAATCGGTGTGAGTACCGCAAAATTATTGAACCCGGGCGAGTACCGGGAAAAAGTGGAATCCGTGCGAGTACCGGAAAACTATCCTGACCAATATCGAAATATGGTAGAATCGGTGTGAGTACCGCAAAATTATTGAACCCGGGCGAGTACCGGGAAAAAGTGGAATCCGTGCGAGTACCGGAAAACTGTCCTTACGAGTACCGAAAAATGGTAGAATCGGTGTGAGTACCGAAAAATTATGGAATCCGGGAGAGTATCGGGAAATAGCGGAATCCGTGCGAGTACCGGAAAACTGTCCTAACGAGTACCGAAAAATGGTAGAATCGGTGTGAGTACCGCAAAATTATTGAACCCGGGCGAGTACCGGGAAAAAGTGGAATCCGTGCGAGTACCGGAAAACTATCCTGACGAGTATCGAAAAATGGTAGAATCGGTGTGAGTACCGCAAAATTATTGAATCCGGGCGAGTACCGTGAAAAAGCGGAATCCGTGCGAGTACCGGAAAACTGTCCAGACGAGTACCGAAAAATGGTAGAATCGGTGTGAGTACCGCAAAATTATTGAACCCGGGCGAGTACCGGGAAAAAGCGGAATCCGTGCGAGTACCGGAAAACTGTCCAGACGAGTACCGAAAATTGGTAGAATCGGTGTGAGTACCGCAAAATTATTGAACCCGGGCGAGTAGAGGGAAAAAGTGGAATCCGTGCGAGTACCGGAAAACTGTCCTGACGAGTACCGAAAAATGGTAGAATCGGTGTGAGTACCGCAAAATTATTGAACCCGGGCGAGTACCGGGAAAAAGTGGAATCCGTGCGAGTACCGGAAAACTGTCCTGACGAGTACCGTAAAATGGTAGAATCGGTGTGAGTACCGGAAAATTATTGAATCCGGGCGAGTATCGGGAAAAAGTGGAATCCGTGCGAGTACCGGAAAACTGTCCTGACCAGTACCGAAAAATGGTAGAATCGGTGTGAGTACCGGAAAATTATTGAATCCGGGCGAGTTCCGGGAAAAAGTGGAATATGTGCGAGTACCGAAAAACTGTCCTGACGAGTATCGAAAAATGATATAATCGGTGCGAGTACCGAAAAGTTATTGAATCCGGGAGAGTATCGGGAAAAAGTGGAATCCGTGCGAGTACCGGAAAACTGTCCTAACGAGTACCGAAAAATGGTAGAATCGGTGTGTGTACCGCAAAATTATTGAACCCGGGCGAGTACCGGGAAAAAGCGGAATCCGTGCGAGTACCGGAAAACTGTCCAGACGAGTACCGAAAATTGGTAGAATCGGTGTGAGTACCGCAAAATTATTGAACCCGGGCGAGTACCGGGAAAAAGTGGAATCCGTGCGAGTACCGGAAAACTATCCTGACCAGTATCGAAAAATGGTAGAATCGGTGTGAGTACCGCAAAATTATTGAACCCGGGCGAGTACCGGGAAAAAGCGGAATCCGTGCGAGTACCGGAAAACTGTCCAGACGAGTACCGAAAAATGGTAGAATCGGTGTGAGTACCGCAAAATTATTGATCCCGGGCGAGTACCGGGAAAAAGTGGAATCCGTGCGAGTACCGGAAAACTGTCCTGACGAGTACCGTAAAATGGTAGAATCGGTGTGAGTACCGGAAAATTATTGAATCCGGGCGAGTATCGGGAAAAAGTGGAATCCGTGCGAGTACCGGAAAACTGTCCTGACGAGTACCGAAAAATGGTAGAATCGGTGTGAGTACCGCAAAATTATTGAACCCGGGCGAGTACCGGGAAAAAGCGGAATCCGTGCGTGTACCGGAAAACTGTCCAGACGAGTACCGAAAATTGGTAGAATCGGTGTGAGTACCGCAAAATTATTGAACCCGGGCGAGTACCGGGAAAAAGTGGAATCCGTGCTAGTACCGGAAAACTATCCTGACCAGTATCGAAATATGGTAGAATCGGTGTGAGTACCGCAAAATTATTGAACCCGGGCGAGTACCGGGAAAAAGTGGAATCCGTGCGAGTACCGGAAAACTGTCCTTACGAGTACCGAAAAATGGTAGAATCGGTGTGAGTACCGAAAAATTATTGAATCCGGGAGAGTATCGGGAAATAGCGGAATCCGTGCGAGTACCGGAAAACTGTCCTAACGAGTACCGAAAAATGGTAGAATCGGTGTGAGTACCGCAAAATTATTGAATCCGGGCGAGTACCGTGAAAAAGCGGAATCCGTGCGAGTACCGGAAAACTGTCCAGACGAGTACCGAAAAATGGTAGAATCGGTGTGAGTACCGCAAAATTATTGAACCCGGGCGAGTACCGGGAAAAAGCGGAATCCGTGCGAGTACCGGAAAACTGTCCAGACGAGTACCGAAAATTGGTAGAATCGGTGTGAGTACCGCAAAATTATTGAACCCGGGCGAGTACCGGGAAAAAGTGGAATCCGTGCGAGTACCGGAAAACTATCCTGACCAGTATCGAAAAATGGTAGAATCGGTGTGAGTACCGCAAAATTATTGAACCCGGGCGAGTACCGGGAAAAAGCGGAATCCGTGCGAGTACCGGAAAACTGTCCAGACGAGTACCGTAAAATGGTAGAATCAGTGTGAGTACCGGAAAATTATTGAATCCGGGCGAGTATCGGGAAAAAGTGGAATCCGTGCGAGTACCGGAAAACTGTCCTGACCAGTACCGAAAAATGGTAGAATCGGTGTGAGTACCGGAAAATTATTGAATCCGGGCGAGTTCCGGGAAAAAGTGGAATATGTGCGAGTACCGAAAAACTGTCCTGACGAGTATCGAAAAATGATATAATCGGTGCGAGTACCGAAAAGTTATTGAATCCGGGAGAGTATCGGGAAAAAGTGGAATCCGTGCGAGTACCGGAAAACTGTCCTAACGAGTACCGAAAAATGGTAGAATCGGTGTGTGTACCGCAAAATTATTGAACCCGGGCGAGTACCGGGAAAAAGCGGAATCCGTGCGAGTACCGGAAAACTGTCCAGACGAGTACCGAAAAATGGTAGAATCGGTGTGAGTACCGCAAAATTATTGAACCCGGTCGAGTACCGGGAAAAAGCGGAATCCGTGCGAGTACCGGAAAACTGTCCAGACGAGTACCGAAAATTGGTAGAATCGGTGTGAGTACCGCAAAATTGTTGAACCCGGGCGAGTACCGGGAAAAAGTGGAATCCGTGCGAGTACCGGAAAACTGTCCTTACGAGTACCGAAAAATTGTAGAATCGGTGTGAGTACCGAAAAATTATTGAATCCGGGAGAGTATCGGGAAATAGCGGAATCCGTGCGAGTACCGGAAAACTGTCCTAACGAGTACCGAAAAATGGTAGAATCGGTGTGAGTACCGGAAAATTATTGAATCCGGGCGAGTATCGGGAAAAAGTGGAATCCGTGCGAGTACCGGAAAACTGTCCTGACGAGTACCGAAAAATGGTAGAATCGGTGTGAGTACCGCAAAATTATTGAACCCGGGCGAGTACCGGGAAAAAGCGGAATCCGTGCGTGTACCGGAAAACTGTCTAGACGAGTACCGAAAATTGGTAGAATCGGTGTGAGTACCGCAAAATTATTGAACCCGGGCGAGTACCGGGAAAAAGTGGAATCCGTGCTAGTACCGGAAAACTATCCTGACCAGTATCGAAATATGGTAGAATCGGTGTGAGTACCGCAAAATTATTGAACCCGGGCGAGTACCGGGAAAAAGTGGAATCCGTGCGAGTACCGGAAAACTGTCCTTACGAGTACCGAAAAATGGTAGAATCGGTGTGAGTACCGAAAAATTATTGAATCCGGGAGAGTATCGGGAAATAGCGGAATCCGTGCGAGTACCGGAAAACTGTCCTAACGAGTACCGAAAAATGGTAGAATCGGTGTGAGTACCGCAAAATTATTGAATCCGGGCGAGTACCGTGAAAAAGCGGAATCCGTGCGAGTACCGGAAAACTGTCCAGACGAGTACCGAAAAATGGTAGAATCGGTGTGAGTACCGCAAAATTATTGAACCCGGGCGAGTACCGGGAAAAAGCGGAATCCGTGCGAGTACCGGAAAACTGTCCAGACGAGTACCGAAAATTGGTAGAATCGGTGTGAGTACCGCAAAATTATTGAACCCGGGCGAGTACCGGGAAAAAGTGGAATCCGTGCGAGTACCGGAAAACTATCCTGACCAGTATCGAAAAATGGTAGAATCGGTGTGAGTACCGCAAAATTATTGAACCCGGGCGAGTACCGGGAAAAAGCGGAATCCGTGCGAGTACCGGAAAACTGTCCAGACGAGTACCGTAAAATGGTAGAATCGGTGTGAGTACCGGAAAATTATTGAATCCGGGCGAGTATCGGGAAAAAGTGGAATCCGTGCGAGTACCGGAAAACTGTCCTGACCAGTACCGAAAAATGGTAGAATCGGTGTGAGTACCGGAAAATTATTGAATCCGGGCGAGTTCCGGGAAAAAGTGGAATATGTGCGAGTACCGAAAAACTGTCCTGACGAGTATCGAAAAATGATATAATCGGTGCGAGTACCGAAAAGTTATTGAATCCGGGAGAGTATCGGGAAAAAGTGGAATCCGTACGAGTACCGGAAAACTGTCCTAACGAGTACCGAAAAATGGTAGAATCGGTGTGTGTACCGCAAAATTATTGAACCCGGGCGAGTACCGGGAAAAAGCGGAATCCGTGCGAGTACCGGAAAACTGTCCAGACGAGTACCGAAAAATGGTAGAATCGGTGTGAGTACCGCAAAATTATTGAACCCGGTCGAGTACCGGGAAAAAGCGGAATCCGTGCGAGTACCGGAAAACTGTCCAGACGAGTACCGAAAATTGGTAGAATCGGTGTGAGTACCGCAAAATTGTTGAACCCGGGCGAGTACCGGGAAAAAGTGGAATCCGTGCGAGTACCGGAAAACTGTCCTTACGAGTACCGAAAAATTGTAGAATCGGTGTGAGTACCGAAAAATTATTGAATCCGGGAGAGTATCGGGAAATAGCGGAATCCGTGCGAGTACCGGAAAACTGTCCTAACGAGTACCGAAAAATGGTAGAATCGGTGTGAGTATTGCAAAATTATTGAACCCGGGCGAGTGCCGGGAAAAAGTGGAATCCGTGCGAGTACCGGAAAACTATCCTGACGAGTACCGAAAAATGGTAGAATCGGTGTGAGTACCGGAAAATTATTGAATCCGGGCGAGTTCCGGGAAAAAGTGGAATATGTGCGAGTACCGAAAAACTGTCCTGACGAGTATCGAAAAATGATATAATCGGTGCGAGTACCGAAAAGTTATTGAATCCGGGGGAGTATCGGGAAAAACTGGAATCCGTGCGAGAACCGGAAAACTGTCCTTACGAGTACGGAAAAATGATATAATCGGTGCGAGTACAGAAAAGTTATTGAATCCGGGAGAGTATCGGGAAAAAGTGGAATCCGTGCGAGTACCGGAAAACTGTCCAGACGAGTACCGAAAATTGGTAGAATCGGTGTGAGTACCGCAAAATTATTGAACCCGGGCGAGTACCGGGAAAAAGTGGAATCCGTGCGAGTACCGGAAAACTATCCTGACCAGTATCGAAAAATGGTAGAATCGGTGTGAGTACCGCAAAATTATTGAACCCGGGCGAGTACCGGGAAAAAGCGGAATCCGTGCGAGTACCGGAAAACTGTCCTGACCAGTATCGAAAAATGGTAGAATCGGTGTGAGTACCGCAAAATTATTGAATCCGGGCGAGTACCGGGAAAAAGTGGAATCCGTGCGAGTACCGGAAAACTATCCTGACGAGTACCGAAAAATGGTAGAATCGGTGTGAGTACCGGAAAATTATTGAATCCGGGCGAGTTCCGGGAAAAAGTGGAATATGTGCGAGTACCGAAAAACTGTCCTGACGAGTATCGAAAAATGATATAATCGGTGCGAGTACCGAAAAGTTATTGAATCCGGGAGAGTATCGGGAAAAAGTGGAATCCGTGCGAGTACCGGAAAACTGTCCTAACGAGTACCGAAAAATGGTAGAATCGGTGTGAGTACCGCAAAATTATTGAACCCGGGCGAGTACCGGGAAAAAGCGGAATCCGTGCGAGTACCGAAAAACTGTCCAGACGAGTACCGAAAATTGGTAGAATCGGTGTGAGTACCGCAAAATTATTGAACCCGGGCGAGTACCGGGAAAAAGAGGAATCCGTGCGAGTACCGGAAAACTATCCTGACCAGTATCGAAAAATGGTAGAATCGGTGTGAGTACCGCAAAATTATTGAACCCGGGCGAGTACCGGGAAAAAGCGGAATCCGTGCGAGTACCGGAAAACTGTCCAGACGAGTACCGAAAAATGGTAGAATCGGTGTGAGTACCGCAAAATTATTGAACCCGGGCGAGTACCGGGAAAAAGTGGAATCCGTGAGAGTACCGGAAAACTGTCCTGACGAGTACCGTAAAATGGTAGAATCGGTGTGAGTACCGGAAAATTATTGAATCCGGGCGAGTATCGGGAAATAGCGGAATCCGTGCGAGTACCGGAAAACTGTCCTAACGAGTACCGAAAAATGGTAGAATCGGTGTGAGTATTGCAAAATTATTGAACCCGGGCGAGTACCGGGAAAAAGTGGAATATGTGCGAGTACCGAAAAACTGTCCTGACGAGTATCGAAAAATGATATAATCGGTGCGAGTACCGAAAAGTTATTGAATCCGGGGGAGTACCGGGAAAAAGTGGAATCCGTGCGAGTACCGGAAAACTATCCTGACGAGTACCGAAAAATGGTAGAATCGGTGTGAGTACCGGAAAATTATTGAATCCGGGCGAGTTCCGGGAAAAAGTGGAATATGTGCGAGTACCGAAAAACTGTCCTGACGAGTATCGAAAAATGATATAATCGGTGCGAGTACCGAAAAGTTATTGAATCCGGGGGAGTATCGGGAAAAAGTGGAATCCGTGCGAGAACCGGAAAACTGTCCTTACGAGTACGGAAAAATGATATAATCGGTGCGAGTACAGAAAAGTTATTGAATCCGGGAGAGTATCGGGAAAAAGTGGAATCCGTGCGAGTACCGGAAAACTGTCCTAACGAGTACCGAAAAATGGTAGAATCGGTGTGAGTACCGCAAAATTATTGAACCCGGGCGAGTACCGGGAAAAAGTGGAATCCGTGCGAGTACCGGAAAACTGTCCTTACGAGTACCGAAAAATGGTAGAATCGGTGTGAGTACCGAAAAATTATTGAATCCGGGAGAGTATCGGGAAATAGCGGAATCCGTGCGAGTACCGGAAAACTGTCCTAACGAGTACCGAAAAATGGTAGAATCGGTGTGAGTATTGCAAAATTATTGAACCCGGGCGAGTATCGGGAAAAAGTGGAATCCGTGCGAGTACCGGAAAACTATCCTGACGAGTACCGAAAAATGGTAGAATCGGTGTGAGTACCGGAAAATTATTGAATCCGGGCGAGTTCCGGGAAAAAATGGAATATGTGCGAGTACCGAAAAACTGTCCTGACGAGTATCGAAAAATGATATAATCGGTGCGAGTACCGAAAAGTTATTGAATCCGGGGGAGTATCGGGAAAAAGTGGAATCCGTGCGAGAACCGGAAAACTGTCCTTACGAGTACGGAAAAATGATATAATCGGTGCGAGTACAGAAAAGTTATTGAATCCGGGAGAGTATCGGGAAAAAGTGGAATCCGTGCGAGTACCGGAAAACTGTCCTAACGAGTACCGAAAAATGGTAGAATCGGTGTGAGTACCGCAAAATTATTGAACCCGGGCGAGTACCGGGAAAAAGCGGAATCCGTGCGAGTACCGGAAAACTGTCCAGACGAGTACCGAAAATTGGTAGAATCGGTGTGAGTACCGCAAAATTATTGAACCCGGGCGAGTACCGGGAAAAAGTGGAATCCGTGCGAGTACCGGAAAACTATCCTGACGAGTATCGAAAAATGGTAGAATCGGTGTGAGTACCGCAAAATTATTGAATCCGGGCGAGTACCGTGAAAAAGCGGAATCCGTGCGAGTACCGGAAAACTGTCCAGACGAGTACCGAAAAATGGTAGATTCGGTGTGAGTACCGCAAAATTATTGAACCCGGGCGAGTACCGGGAAAAAGCGGAATCCGTGCGAGTACCGGAAAACTGTCCAGACGAGTACCGAAAATTGGTAGAATCGGTGTGAGTACCTCAAAATTATTGAACCCGGGCGAGTACCGGGAAAAAGTGGAATCCGTGCGAGTACCGGAAAACTATCCTGACCAATATCGAAATATGGTAGAATCGGTGTGAGTACCGCAAAATTATTGAACCCGGGCGAGTACCGGGAAAAAGTGGAATCCGTGCGAGTACCGGAAAACTGTCCTTACGAGTACCGAAAAATGGTAGAATCGGTGTGAGTACCGAAAAATTATTGAATCCGGGAGAGTATCGGGAAATAGCGGAATCCGTGCGAGTACCGGAAAACTGTCCTAACGAGTACCGAAAAATGGTAGAATCGGTGTGAGTATTGCAAAATTATTGAACCCGGGCGAGTACCGGGAAAAAGTGGAATCCGTGCGAGTACCGGAAAACTATCCTGACGAGTACCGAAAAATGGTAGAATCGGTGTGAGTACCGGAAAATTATTGAATCCGGGCGAGTTCCGGGAAAAAGTGGAATATGTGCGAGTACCGGAAAACTGTCCTAACGAGTATCGAAAAATGATATAATCGGTGCGAGTACCGAAAAGTTATTGAATCCGGGGGAGTATCGGGAAAAAGTGGAATCCGTGCGAGAACCGGAAAACTGTCCTTACGAGTACGGAAAAATGATATAATCGGTGCGAGTACAGAAAAGTTATTGAATCCGGGAGAGTATCGGGAAAAAGTGGAATCCGTGCGAGTACCGGAAAACTGTCCTAACGAGTACCGAAAAATGGTAGAATCGGTGTGAGTACCGCAAAATTATTGAACCCGGGCGAGTACCGGGAAAAAGTGGAATCCGTGCGAGTACCGGAAAACTATCCTGACGAGTATCGAAAAATGGTAGAATCGGTGTGAGTACCGCAAAATTATTGAATCCGGGCGAGTACCGTGAAAAAGCGGAATCCGTGCGAGTACCGGAAAACTGTCCAGACGAGTACCGAAAAATGGTAGAATCGGTGTGAGTACCGCAAAATTATTGAACCCGGGCGAGTACCGGGAAAAAGCGGAATCCGTGCGAGTACCGGAAAACTGTCCAGACGAGTACCGAAAATTGGTAGAATCGGTGTGAGTACCGCAAAATTATTGAACCCGGGCGAGTACCGGGAAAAAGTGGAATCCGTGCGAGTACCGGAAAACTATCCTGACGAGTATCGAAAAATGGTAGAATCGGTGTGAGTACCGCAAAATTATTGAATCCGGGCGAGTACCGTGAAAAAGCGGAATCCGTGCGAGTACCGGAAAACTGTCCAGACGAGTACCGAAAAATGGTAGATTCGGTGTGAGTACCGCAAAATTATTGAACCCGGGCGAGTACCGGGAAAAAGCGGAATCCGTGCGAGTACCGGAAAACTGTCCAGACGAGTACCGAAAATTGGTAGAATCGGTGTGAGTACCTCAAAATTATTGAACCCGGGCGAGTACCGGGAAAAAGTGGAATCCGTGCGAGTACCGGAAAACTATCCTGACCAATATCGAAATATGGTAGAATCGGTGTGAGTACCGCAAAATTATTGAACCCGGGCGAGTACCGGGAAAAAGTGGAATCCGTGCGAGTACCGGAAAACTGTCCTTACGAGTACCGAAAAATGGTAGAATCGGTGTGAGTACCGAAAAATTATTGAATCCGGGAGAGTATCGGGAAATAGCGGAATCCGTGCGAGTACCGGAAAACTGTCCTAACGAGTACCGAAAAATGGTAGAATCGGTGTGAGTATTGCAAAATTATTGAACCCGGGCGAGTACCGGGAAAAAGTGGAATCCGTGCGAGTACCGGAAAACTATCCTGACGAGTACCGAAAAATGGTAGAATCGGTGTGAGTATTGCAAAATTATTGAACCCGGGCGAGTACCGGGAAAAAGGGGAATCCGTGCGAGTACCGGAAAACTGTCCAGACGAGTACCGAAAATTGGTAGAATCGGTGTGAGTACCTCAAAATTATTGAACCCGGGCGAGTACCGGGAAAAAGTGGAATCCGTGCGAGTACCGGAAAACTATCCTGACCAATATCGAAATATGGTAGAATCGGTGTGAGTACCGCAAAATTATTGAACCCGGGCGAGTACCGGGAAAAAGCGGAATCCGTGCGAGTACCGGAAAACTGTCCAGACGAGTACCGAAAATTGGTAGAATCGGTGTGAGTACCTCAAAATTATTGAACCCGGGCGAGTACCGGGAAAAAGTGGAATCCGTGCGAGTACCGGAAAACTATCCTGACCAATATCGAAATATGGTAGAATCGGTGTGAGTACCGCAAAATTATTGAACCCGGGCGAGTACCGGGAAAAAGTGGAATCCGTGCGAGTACCGGAAAACTGTCCTTACGAGTACCGAAAAATGGTAGAATCGGTGTGAGTACCGAAAAATTATTGAATCCGGGAGAGTATCGGGAAATAGCGGAATCCGTGCGAGTACCGGAAAACTGTCCTAACGAGTACCGAAAAATGGTAGAATCGGTGTGAGTATTGCAAAATTATTGAACCCGGGCGAGTACCGGGAAAAAGAGGAATCCGTGCGAGTACCGGAAAACTATCCTGACGAGTACCGAAAAATGGTAGAATCGGTGTGAGTACCGGAAAATTATTGAATCCGGGCGAGTTCCGGGAAAAAGTGGAATATGTGCGAGCACCGGAAAACTGTCCTAACGAGTATCGAAAAATGATATAATCGGTGCGAGTACCGAAAAGTTATTGAATCCGGGGGAGTATCGGGAAAAAGTGGAATCCGTGCGAGAACCGGAAAACTGTCCTTACGAGTACGGAAAAATGATATAATCGGTGCGAGTACAGAAAAGTTATTGAATCCGGGAGAGTATCGGGAAAAAGTGGAATCCGTGCGAGTACCGGAAAACTGTCCTAACGAGTACCGAAAAATGGTAGAATCGGTGTGAGTACCGCAAAATTATTGAACCCGGGCGAGTACCGGGAAAAAGTGGAATCCGTGCGAGTACCGGAAAACTATCCTGACGAGTATCGAAAAATGGTAGAATCGGTGTGAGTACCGCAAAATTATTGAATCCGGGCGAGTACCGTGAAAAAGCGGAATCCGTGCGAGTACCGGAAAACTGTCCAGACGAGTACCGAAAAATGGTAGATTCGGTGTGAGTACCGCAAAATTATTGAACCCGGGCGAGTACCGGGAAAAAGCGGAATCCGTGCGAGTACCGGAAAACTGTCCAGACGAGTACCGAAAATTGGTAGAATCGGTGTGAGTACCGCAAAATTATTGAACCCGGGCGAGTACCGGGAAAAAGTGGAATCCGTGCGAGTACCGGAAAACTCTCCTGACCAGTATCGAAAAATGATAGAATCGGTGTGAGTACCGCATAAATATTTGAACCCGGGCGAGTACCGGGAAAAAGTGGAATCCGTGCGAGAACCGGAAAACTATCCTGACGAGTATCGAAAAATGGTAGAATCGGTGTGAGTACCGCAAAATTATTGAACCCGGGCGAGTACCGGGAAAAAGTGGAATCCGTGCGAGAACCGGAAAACTATCCTGACGAGTATCGAAAAATGGTAGAATCGGTGTGAGTACCGCAAAATTATTGAATCCGGGCGAGTACCGTGAAAAAGCGGAATCCGTGCGAGTACCGGCAAACTGTCCAGACGAGTACCGAAAAATGGTAGAATCGGTGTGAGTACCGCAAAATTATTGAACCCGGGCGAGTACCGGGAAAAAGCGGAATCCGTGCGAGTACCGGAAAACTGTCCAGACGAGTACCGAAAATTGGTAGAATCGGTCTGAGTACCGCAAAATTATTGAACCCGGGCGAGTACCGGGAAAAAGTGGAATCCGTGCGAGTACCGGAAAACTATCCTGACCAGTATCGAAATATGGTAGAATCGGTGTGAGTACCGCAAAATTATTGAACCCGGGCGAGTACCGGGAAAAAGTGGAATCCGTGCGAGTACCGGAAAACTATCCTGACCAGTATCGAAAAATGGTAGAATCGGTGTGAGTACCGCAAAATTATTGAACCCGGGCGAGTACCGTGAAAAAGCGGAATCCGTGCGAGTACCGGCAAACTGTCCAGACGAGTACCGAAAAATGGTAGAATCGGTGTGAGTACCGCAAAATTATTGAACCCGGGCGAGTACCGGGAAAAAGTGGAATCCGTGCGAGTACCGGAAAACTCTCCTGACCAGTATCGAAAAATGATAGAATCGGTGTGAGTACCGCAAAATTATTGAACCCGGGCGAGTACCGGGAAAAAGTGGAATCCGTGCGAGAACCGGAAAACTATCCTGACGAGTATCGAAAAATGGTAGAATCGGTGTGAGTACCGCAAAATTATTGAACCCGGGCGAGTACCGGGAAAAAGTGGAATCCGTGCGAGAACCGGAAAACTATCCTGACGAGTATCGAAAAATGGTAGAATCGGTGTGAGTACCGCAAAATTATTGAATCCGGGCGAGTACCTTGAAAAAGCGGAATCCGTGCGAGTACCGGAAAACTGTCCAGACGAGTACCGAAAATTGGTAGAATCGGTGTGAGTACCTCAAAATTATTGAACCCGGGCGAGTACCGGGAAAAAGTGGAATCCGTGCGAGTACCGGAAAACTATCCTGACCAATATCGAAATATGGTAGAATCGGTGTGAGTACCGCAAAATTATTGAACCCGGGCGAGTACCGGGAAAAAGCGGAATCCGTGCGAGTACCGGAAAACTGTCCAGACGAGTACCGAAAATTGGTAGAATCGGTGTGAGTACCTCAAAATTATTGAACCCGGGCGAGTACCGGGAAAAAGTGGAATCCGTGCGAGTACCGGAAAACTATCCTGACCAATATCGAAATATGGTAGAATCGGTGTGAGTACCGCAAAATTATTGAACCCGGGCGAGTACCGGGAAAAAGTGGAATCCGTGCGAGTACCGGAAAACTGTCCTTACGAGTACCGAAAAATGGTAGAATCGGTGTGAGTACCGAAAAATTATTGAATCCGGGAGAGTATCGGGAAATAGCGGAATCCGTGCGAGTACCGGAAAACTGTCCTAACGAGTACCGAAAAATGGTAGAATCGGTGTGAGTATTGCAAAATTATTGAACCCGGGCGAGTACCGGGAAAAAGAGGAATCCGTGCGAGTACCGGAAAACTATCCTGACGAGTACCGAAAAATGGTAGAATCGGTGTGAGTACCGGAAAATTATTGAATCCGGGCGAGTTCCGGGAAAAAGTGGAATATGTGCGAGCACCGGAAAACTGTCCTAACGAGTATCGAAAAATGATATAATCGGTGCGAGTACCGAAAAGTTATTGAATCCGGGGGAGTATCGGGAAAAAGTGGAATCCGTGCGAGAACCGGAAAACTGTCCTTACGAGTACGGAAAAATGATATAATCGGTGCGAGTACAGAAAAGTTATTGAATCCGGGAGAGTATCGGGAAAAAGTGGAATCCGTGCGAGTACCGGAAAACTGTCCTAACGAGTACCGAAAAATGGTAGAATCGGTGTGAGTACCGCAAAATTATTGAACCCGGGCGAGTACCGGGAAAAAGTGGAATCCGTGCGAGTACCGGAAAACTATCCTGACGAGTATCGAAAAATGGTAGAATCGGTGTGAGTACCGCAAAATTATTGAATCCGGGCGAGTACCGTGAAAAAGCGGAATCCGTGCGAGTACCGGAAAACTGTCCAGACGAGTACCGAAAAATGGTAGATTCGGTGTGAGTACCGCAAAATTATTGAACCCGGGCGAGTACCGGGAAAAAGCGGAATCCGTGCGAGTACCGGAAAACTGTCCAGACGAGTACCGAAAATTGGTAGAATCGGTGTGAGTACCGCAAAATTATTGAACCCGGGCGAGTACCGGGAAAAAGTGGAATCCGTGCGAGTACCGGAAAACTCTCCTGACCAGTATCGAAAAATGATAGAATCGGTGTGAGTACCGCATAAATATTTGAACCCGGGCGAGTACCGGGAAAAAGTGGAATCCGTGCGAGAACCGGAAAACTATCCTGACGAGTATCGAAAAATGGTAGAATCGGTGTGAGTACCGCAAAATTATTGAACCCGGGCGAGTACCGGGAAAAAGTGGAATCCGTGCGAGAACCGGAAAACTATCCTGACGAGTATCGAAAAATGGTAGAATCGGTGTGAGTACCGCAAAATTATTGAATCCGGGCGAGTACCGTGAAAAAGCGGAATCCGTGCGAGTACCGGCAAACTGTCCAGACGAGTACCGAAAAATGGTAGAATCGGTGTGAGTACCGCAAAATTATTGAACCCGGGCGAGTACCGGGAAAAAGCGGAATCCGTGCGAGTACCGGAAAACTGTCCAGACGAGTACCGAAAATTGGTAGAATCGGTCTGAGTACCGCAAAATTATTGAACCCGGGCGAGTACCGGGAAAAAGTGGAATCCGTGCGAGTACCGGAAAACTATCCTGACCAGTATCGAAATATGGTAGAATCGGTGTGAGTACCGCAAAATTATTGAACCCGGGCGAGTACCGGGAAAAAGTGGAATCCGTGCGAGTACCGGAAAACTATCCTGACCAGTATCGAAAAATGGTAGAATCGGTGTGAGTACCGCAAAATTATTGAACCCGGGCGAGTACCGTGAAAAAGCGGAATCCGTGCGAGTACCGGCAAACTGTCCAGACGAGTACCGAAAAATGGTAGAATCGGTGTGAGTACCGCAAAATTATTGAACCCGGGCGAGTACCGGGAAAAAGTGGAATCCGTGCGAGTACCGGAAAACTCTCCTGACCAGTATCGAAAAATGATAGAATCGGTGTGAGTACCGCAAAATTATTGAACCCGGGCGAGTACCGGGAAAAAGTGGAATCCGTGCGAGAACCGGAAAACTATCCTGACGAGTATCGAAAAATGGTAGAATCGGTGTGAGTACCGCAAAATTATTGAACCCGGGCGAGTACCGGGAAAAAGTGGAATCCGTGCGAGAACCGGAAAACTATCCTGACGAGTATCGAAAAATGGTAGAATCGGTGTGAGTACCGCAAAATTATTGAATCCGGGCGAGTACCTTGAAAAAGCGGAATCCGTGCGAGTACCGGCAAACTGTCCAGACGAGTACCGAAAAATGGTAGAATCGGTGTGAGTACCGCAAAATTATTGAACCCGGGCGAGTACCGGGAAAAAGCGGAATCCGTGCGAGTACCGGAAAACTGTCCAGACGAGTACCGAAAATTGGTAGAATCGGTCTGAGTACCGCAAAATTATTGAACCCGGGCGAGTACCGGGAAAAAGTGGAATCCGTGCGAGTACCGGAAAACTATCCTGACCAGTATCGAAATATGGTAGAATCGGTGTGAGTACCGCAAAATTATTGAACCCGGGCGAGTACCGGGAAAAAGTGGAATCCGTGCGAGTACCGGAAAACTATCCTGACCAGTATCGAAAAATGGTAGAATCGGTGTGAGTACCGCAAAATTATTGAATCCGGGCGAGTACCGTGAAAAAGCGGAATCCGTGCGAGTACCGGCAAACTGTCCAGACGAGTACCGAAAAATGGTAGAATCGGTGTGAGTACCGCAAAATTATTGAACCCGGGCGAGTACCGGGAAAAAGCGGAATCCGTGCGAGTACCGGAAAACTGTCCAGACGAGTACCGAAAATTGGTAGAATCGGTCTGAGTACCGCAAAATTATTGAACCCGGGCGAGTACCGGGAAAAAGTGGAATCCGTGCGAGTACCGGAAAACTATCCTGACCAGTATCGAAATATGGTAGAATCGGTGTGAGTACCGCAAAATTATTGAACCCGGGCGAGTACCGGGAAAAAGTGGAATCCGTGCGAGTACCGGAAAACTATCCTGACCAGTATCGAAAAATGGTAGAATCGGTGTGAGTACCGCAAAATTATTGAACCCGGGCGAGTACCGTGAAAAAGCGGAATCCGTGCGAGTACCGGCAAACTGTCCAGACGAGTACCGAAAAATGGTAGAATCGGTGTGAGTACCGCAAAATTATTGAACCCGGGCGAGTACCGGGAAAAAGTGGAATCCGTGCGAGAACCGGAAAACTATCCTGACCAGTATCGAAAAATGGTAGAATCGGTGTGAGTACCGCAAAATTATTGAATCCGGGCGAGTACCGTGAAAAAGCGGAATCCGTGCGAGTACCGGCAAACTGTCCAGACGAGTACCGAAAAATGGTAGAATCGGTGTGAGTACCGCAAAATTATTGAACCCGGGCGAGTACCGGGAAAAAGCGGAATCCGTGCGAGTACCGGAAAACTGTCCAGACGAGTACCGAAAATTGGTAGAATCGGTGTGAGTACCGCAAAATTATTGAACCCGGGCGAGTACCGGGAAAAAGTGGAATCCGTGCGAGTACCGGAAAACTATCCTGACCAGTATCGAAAAATGGTAGAATCGGTGTGAGTACCGCAAAATTATTGAACCCGGGCGAGTACCGGGAAAAAGTGGAATCCGTGCGAGAACCGGAAAACTATCCTGACGAGTATCGAAAAATGGTAGAATCGGTGTGAGTACCGCAAAATTATTGAATCCGGGCGAGTACCGTGAAAAAGCGGAATCCGTGCGAGTACCGGCAAACTGTCCAGACGAGTACCGAAAAATGGTAGAATCGGTGTGAGTACCGCAAAATTATTGAACCCGGGCGAGTACCGGGAAAAAGTGGAATCCGTGCGAGTACCGGAAAACTATCCTGACCAGTATCGAAAAATGGTAGAATCGGTGTGAGTACCGCAAAATTATTGAACCCGGGCGAGTACCGGGAAAAAGTGGAATCCGTGCGAGAACCGGAAAACTATCCTGACGAGTATCGAAAAATGGTAGAATCGGTGTGAGTACCGCAAAATTATTGAACCCGGGCGAGTACCGGGAAAAAGTGGAATCCGTGCGAGAACCGGAAAACTATCCTGACGAGTATCGAAAAATGGTAGAATCGGTGTGAGTACCGCAAAATTATTGAATCCGGGCGAGTACCGTGAAAAAGCGGAATCCGTGCGAGTACCGGCAAACTGTCCAGACGAGTACCGAAAAATGGTAGAATCGGTGTGAGTACCGCAAAATTATTGAACCCGGGCGAGTACCGGGAAAAAGCGGAATCCGTGCGAGTACCGGAAAACTGTCCTTACGAGTACCGAAAATTGGTAGAATCGGTCTGAGTACCGCAAAATTATTGAACCCGGGCGAGTACCGGGAAAAAGTGGAATCCGTGCGAGTACCGGAAAACTATCCTGACCAGTATCGAAATATGGTAGAATCGGTGTGAGTACCGCAAAATTATTGAACCCGGGCGAGTACCGGGAAAAAGTGGAATCCGTGCGAGTACCGGAAAACTATCCTGACCAGTATCGAAAAATGGTAGAATCGGTGTGAGTACCGCAAAATTATTGAATCCGGGCGAGTACCGTGAAAAAGCGGAATCCGTGCGAGTACCGGCAAACTGTCCAGACGAGTACCGAAAAATGGTAGAATCGGTGTGAGTACCGCAAAATTATTGAACCCGGGCGAGTACCGGGAAAAAGCGGAATCCGTGCGAGTACCGGAAAACTGTCCAGACGAGTACCGAAAATTGGTAGAATCGGTCTGAGTACCGCAAAATTATTGAACCCGGGCGAGTACCGGGAAAAAGTGGAATCCGTGCGAGTACCGGAAAACTATCCTGACCAGTATCGAAATATGGTAGAATCGGTGTGAGTACCGCAAAATTATTGAACCCGGGCGAGTACCGGGAAAAAGTGGAATCCGTGCGAGTACCGGAAAACTATCCTGACCAGTATCGAAAAATGGTAGAATCGGTGTGAGTACCGCAAAATTATTGAACCCGGGCGAGTACCGTGAAAAAGCGGAATCCGTGCGAGTACCGGCAAACTGTCCAGACGAGTACCGAAAAATGGTAGAATCGGTGTGAGTACCGCAAAATTATTGAACCCGGGCGAGTACCGGGAAAAAGTGGAATCCGTGCGAGAACCGGAAAACTATCCTGACCAGTATCGAAAAATGGTAGAATCGGTGTGAGTACCGCAAAATTATTGAATCCGGGCGAGTACCGTGAAAAAGCGGAATCCGTGCGAGTACCGGCAAACTGTCCAGACGAGTACCGAAAAATGGTAGAATCGGTGTGAGTACCGCAAAATTATTGAACCCGGGCGAGTACCGGGAAAAAGCGGAATCCGTGCGAGTACCGGAAAACTGTCCAGACGAGTACCGAAAATTGGTAGAATCGGTGTGAGTACCGCAAAATTATTGAACCCGGGCGAGTACCGGGAAAAAGTGGAATCCGTGCGAGTACCGGAAAACTATCCTGACCAGTATCGAAAAATGGTAGAATCGGTGTGAGTACCGCAAAATTATTGAACCCGGGCGAGTACCGGGAAAAAGTGGAATCCGTGCGAGAACCGGAAAACTATCCTGACGAGTATCGAAAAATGGTAGAATCGGTGTGAGTACCGCAAAATTATTGAATCCGGGCGAGTACCGTGAAAAAGCGGAATCCGTGCGAGTACCGGCAAACTGTCCAGACGAGTACCGAAAAATGGTAGAATCGGTGTGAGTACCGCAAAATTATTGAACCCGGGCGAGTACCGGGAAAAAGTGGAATCCGTGCGAGTACCGGAAAACTATCCTGACCAGTATCGAAAAATGGTAGAATCGGTGTGAGTACCGCAAAATTATTGAACCCGGGCGAGTACCGGGAAAAAGTGGAATCCGTGCGAGAACCGGAAAACTATCCTGACGAGTATCGAAAAATGGTAGAATCGGTGTGAGTACCGCAAAATTATTGAACCCGGGCGAGTACCGGGAAAAAGTGGAATCCGTGCGAGAACCGGAAAACTATCCTGACGAGTATCGAAAAATGGTAGAATCGGTGTGAGTACCGCAAAATTATTGAATCCGGGCGAGTACCGTGAAAAAGCGGAATCCGTGCGAGTACCGGCAAACTGTCCAGACGAGTACCGAAAAATGGTAGAATCGGTGTGAGTACCGCAAAATTATTGAACCCGGGCGAGTACCGGGAAAAAGCGGAATCCGTGCGAGTACCGGAAAACTGTCCTTACGAGTACCGAAAAATGGTAGAATCGGTGTGAGTACCGAAAAATTATTGAATCCGGGAGAGTATCGGGAAATAGCGGAATCCGTGCGAGTACCGGAAAACTGTCCTAACGAGTACCGAAAAATGGTAGAATCGGTGTGAGTATTGCAAAATTATTGAACCCGGGCGAGTACCGGGAAAAAGTGGAATCCGTGCGAGTACCGGAAAACTATCCTGACGAGTACCGAAAAATGGTAGAATCGGTGTGAGTATTGCAAAATTATTGAACCCGGGCGAGTACCGGGAAAAAGTGGAATCCGTGCGAGTACCGGAAAACTGTCCAGACGAGTACCGAAAATTGGTAGAATCGGTGTGAGTACCTCAAAATTATTGAACCCGGGCGAGTACCGGGAAAAAGTGGAATCCGTGCGAGTACCGGAAAACTATCCTGACCAATATCGAAATATGGTAGAATCGGTGTGAGTACCGCAAAATTATTGAACCCGGGCGAGTACCGGGAAAAAGCGGAATCCGTGCGAGTACCGGAAAACTGTCCAGACGAGTACCGAAAATTGGTAGAATCGGTGTGAGTACCTCAAAATTATTGAACCCGGGCGAGTACCGGGAAAAAGTGGAATCCGTGCGAGTACCGGAAAACTATCCTGACCAATATCGAAATATGGTAGAATCGGTGTGAGTACCGCAAAATTATTGAACCCGGGCGAGTACCGGGAAAAAGTGGAATCCGTGCGAGTACCGGAAAACTGTCCTTACGAGTACCGAAAAATGGTAGAATCGGTGTGAGTACCGAAAAATTATTGAATCCGGGAGAGTATCGGGAAATAGCGGAATCCGTGCGAGTACCGGAAAACTGTCCTAACGAGTACCGAAAAATGGTAGAATCGGTGTGAGTATTGCAAAATTATTGAACCCGGGCGAGTACCGGGAAAAAGAGGAATCCGTGCGAGTACCGGAAAACTATCCTGACGAGTACCGAAAAATGGTAGAATCGGTGTGAGTACCGGAAAATTATTGAATCCGGGCGAGTTCCGGGAAAAAGTGGAATATGTGCGAGTACCGGAAAACTGTCCTAACGAGTATCGAAAAATGATATAATCGGTGCGAGTACCGAAAAGTTATTGAATCCGGGGGAGTATCGGGAAAAAGTGGAATCCGTGCGAGAACCGGAAAACTGTCCTTACGAGTACGGAAAAATGATATAATCGGTGCGAGTACAGAAAAGTTATTGAATCCGGGAGAGTATCGGGAAAAAGTGGAATCCGTGCGAGTACCGGAAAACTGTCCTAACGAGTACCGAAAAATGGTAGAATCGGTGTGAGTACCGCAAAATTATTGAACCCGGGCGAGTACCGGGAAAAAGTGGAATCCGTGCGAGTACCGGAAAACTATCCTGACGAGTATCGAAAAATGGTAGAATCGGTGTGAGTACCGCAAAATTATTGAATCCGGGCGAGTACCGTGAAAAAGCGGAATCCGTGCGAGTACCGGAAAACTGTCCAGACGAGTACCGAAAAATGGTAGATTCGGTGTGAGTACCGCAAAATTATTGAACCCGGGCGAGTACCGGGAAAAAGCGGAATCCGTGCGAGTACCGGAAAACTGTCCAGACGAGTACCGAAAATTGGTAGAATCGGTGTGAGTACCGCAAAATTATTGAACCCGGGCGAGTACCGGGAAAAAGTGGAATCCGTGCGAGAACCGGAAAACTATCCTGACGAGTATCGAAAAATGGTAGAATCGGTGTGAGTACCGCAAAATTATTGAACCCGGGCGAGTACCGGGAAAAAGTGGAATCCGTGCGAGAACCGGAAAACTATCCTGACGAGTATCGAAAAATGGTAGAATCGGTGTGAGTACCGCAAAATTATTGAATCCGGGCGAGTACCGTGAAAAAGCGGAATCCGTGCGAGTACCGGCAAACTGTCCAGACGACTACCGAAAAATGGTAGAATCGGTGTGAGTACCGCAAAATTATTGAACCCGGGCGAGTACCGGGAAAAAGCGGAATCCGTGCGAGTACCGGAAAACTGTCCTTACGAGTACCGAAAAATGGTAGAATCGGTGTGAGTACCGAAAAATTATTGAATCCGGGAGAGTATCGGGAAATAGCGGAATCCGTGCGAGTACCGGAAAACTGTCCTAACGAGTACCGAAAAATGGTAGAATCGGTGTGAGTATTGCAAAATTATTGAACCCGGGCGAGTACCGGGAAAAAGTGGAATCCGTGCGAGTACCGGAAAACTATCCTGACGAGTACCGAAAAATGGTAGAATCGGTGTGAGTATTGCAAAATTATTGAACCCGGGCGAGTACCGGGAAAAAGTGGAATCCGTGCGAGTACCGGAAAACTGTCCAGACGAGTACCGAAAATTGGTAGAATCGGTGTGAGTACCTCAAAATTATTGAACCCGGGCGAGTACCGGGAAAAAGTGGAATCCGTGCGAGTACCGGAAAACTATCCTGACCAATATCGAAATATGGTAGAATCGGTGTGAGTACCGCAAAATTATTGAACCCGGGCGAGTACCGGGAAAAAGCGGAATCCGTGCGAGTACCGGAAAACTGTCCAGACGAGTACCGAAAATTGGTAGAATCGGTGTGAGTACCTCAAAATTATTGAACCCGGGCGAGTACCGGGAAAAAGTGGAATCCGTGCGAGTACCGGAAAACTATCCTGACCAATATCGAAATATGGTAGAATCGGTGTGAGTACCGCAAAATTATTGAACCCGGGCGAGTACCGGGAAAAAGTGGAATCCGTGCGAGTACCGGAAAACTGTCCTTACGAGTACCGAAAAATGGTAGAATCGGTGTGAGTACCGAAAAATTATTGAATCCGGGAGAGTATCGGGAAATAGCGGAATCCGTGCGAGTACCGGAAAACTGTCCTAACGAGTACCGAAAAATGGTAGAATCGGTGTGAGTATTGCAAAATTATTGAACCCGGGCGAGTACCGGGAAAAAGAGGAATCCGTGCGAGTACCGGAAAACTATCCTGACGAGTACCGAAAAATGGTAGAATCGGTGTGAGTACCGGAAAATTATTGAATCCGGGCGAGTTCCGGGAAAAAGTGGAATATGTGCGAGTACCGGAAAACTGTCCTAACGAGTATCGAAAAATGATATAATCGGTGCGAGTACCGAAAAGTTATTGAATCCGGGGGAGTATCGGGAAAAAGTGGAATCCGTGCGAGAACCGGAAAACTGTCCTTACGAGTACGGAAAAATGATATAATCGGTGCGAGTACAGAAAAGTTATTGAATCCGGGAGAGTATCGGGAAAAAGTGGAATCCGTGCGAGTACCGGAAAACTGTCCTAACGAGTACCGAAAAATGGTAGAATCGGTGTGAGTACCGCAAAATTATTGAACCCGGGCGAGTACCGGGAAAAAGTGGAATCCGTGCGAGTACCGGAAAACTATCCTGACGAGTATCGAAAAATGGTAGAATCGGTGTGAGTACCGCAAAATTATTGAATCCGGGCGAGTACCGTGAAAAAGCGGAATCCGTGCGAGTACCGGAAAACTGTCCAGACGAGTACCGAAAAATGGTAGATTCGGTGTGAGTACCGCAAAATTATTGAACCCGGGCGAGTACCGGGAAAAAGCGGAATCCGTGCGAGTACCGGAAAACTGTCCAGACGAGTACCGAAAATTGGTAGAATCGGTGTGAGTACCGCAAAATTATTGAACCCGGGCGAGTACCGGGAAAAAGTGGAATCCGTGCGAGTACCGGAAAACTCTCCTGACCAGTATCGAAAAATGATAGAATCGGTGTGAGTACCGCATAAATATTTGAACCCGGGCGAGTACCGGGAAAAAGTGGAATCCGTGCGAGAACCGGAAAACTATCCTGACGAGTATCGAAAAATGGTAGAATCGGTGTGAGTACCGCAAAATTATTGAACCCGGGCGAGTACCGGGAAAAAGTGGAATCCGTGCGAGAACCGGAAAACTATCCTGACGAGTATCGAAAAATGGTAGAATCGGTGTGAGTACCGCAAAATTATTGAATCCGGGCGAGTACCGTGAAAAAGCGGAATCCGTGCGAGTACCGGCAAACTGTCCAGACGAGTACCGAAAAATGGTAGAATCGGTGTGAGTACCGCAAAATTATTGAACCCGGGCGAGTACCGGGAAAAAGCGGAATCCGTGCGAGTACCGGAAAACTGTCCAGACGAGTACCGAAAATTGGTAGAATCGGTCTGAGTACCGCAAAATTATTGAACCCGGGCGAGTACCGGGAAAAAGTGGAATCCGTGCGAGTACCGGAAAACTATCCTGACCAGTATCGAAATATGGTAGAATCGGTGTGAGTACCGCAAAATTATTGAACCCGGGCGAGTACCGGGAAAAAGTGGAATCCGTGCGAGTACCGGAAAACTATCCTGACCAGTATCGAAAAATGGTAGAATCGGTGTGAGTACCGCAAAATTATTGAACCCGGGCGAGTACCGTGAACAAGCGGAATCCGTGCGAGTACCGGCAAACTGTCCAGACGAGTACCGAAAAATGGTAGAATCGGTGTGAGTACCGCAAAATTATTGAACCCGGGCGAGTACCGGGAAAAAGTGGAATCCGTGCGAGTACCGGAAAACTCTCCTGACCAGTATCGAAAAATGATAGAATCGGTGTGAGTACCGCAAAATTATTGAACCCGGGCGAGTACCGGGAAAAAGTGGAATCCGTGCGAGAACCGGAAAACTATCCTGACGAGTATCGAAAAATGGTAGAATCGGTGTGAGTACCGCAAAATTATTGAACCCGGGCGAGTACCGGGAAAAAGTGGAATCCGTGCGAGAACCGGAAAACTATCCTGACGAGTATCGAAAAATGGTAGAATCGGTGTGAGTACCGCAAAATTATTGAATCCGGGCGAGTACCTTGAAAAAGCGGAATCCGTGCGAGTACCGGCAAACTGTCCAGACGAGTACCGAAAAATGGTAGAATCGGTGTGAGTACCGCAAAATTATTGAACCCGGGCGAGTACCGGGAAAAAGCGGAATCCGTGCGAGTACCGGAAAACTGTCCAGACGAGTACCGAAAATTGGTAGAATCGGTCTGAGTACCGCAAAATTATTGAACCCAGGCGAGTACCGGGAAAAAGTGGAATCCGTGCGAGTACCGGAAAACTATCCTGACCAGTATCGAAATATGGTAGAATCGGTGTGAGTACCGCAAAATTATTGAACCCGGGCGAGTACCGGGAAAAAGTGGAATCCGTGCGAGTACCGGAAAACTATCCTGACCAGTATCGAAAAATGGTAGAATCGGTGTGAGTACCGCAAAATTATTGAACCCGGGCGAGTACCGTGAAAAAGCGGAATCCGTGCGAGTACCGGCAAACTGTCCAGACGAGTACCGAAAAATGGTAGAATCGGTGTGAGTACCGCAAAATTATTGAACCCGGGCGAGTACCGGGAAAAAGTGGAATCCGTGCGAGAACCGGAAAACTATCCTGACCAGTATCGAAAAATGGTAGAATCGGTGTGAGTACCGCAAAATTATTGAATCCGGGCGAGTACCGTGAAAAAGCGGAATCCGTGCGAGTACCGGCAAACTGTCCAGACGAGTACCGAAAAATGGTAGAATCGGTGTGAGTACCGCAAAATTATTGAACCCGGGCGAGTACCGGGAAAAAGCGGAATCCGTGCGAGTACCGGAAAACTGTCCAGACGAGTACCGAAAATTGGTAGAATCGGTGTGAGTACCGCAAAATTATTGAACCCGGGCGAGTACCGGGAAAAAGTGGAATCCGTGCGAGTACCGGAAAACTATCCTGACCAGTATCGAAAAATGGTAGAATCGGTGTGAGTACCGCAAAATTATTGAACCCGGGCGAGTACCGGGAAAAAGTGGAATCCGTGCGAGAACCGGAAAACTATCCTGACGAGTATCGAAAAATGGTAGAATCGGTGTGAGTACCGCAAAATTATTGAATCCGGGCGAGTACCGTGAAAAAGCGGAATCCGTGCGAGTACCGGCAAACTGTCCAGACGAGTACCGAAAAATGGTAGAATCGGTGTGAGTACCGCAAAATTATTGAACCCGGGCGAGTACCGGGAAAAAGTGGAATCCGTGCGAGTACCGGAAAACTATCCTGACCAGTATCGAAAAATGGTAGAATCGGTGTGAGTACCGCAAAATTATTGAACCCGGGCGAGTACCGGGAAAAAGTGGAATCCGTGCGAGAACCGGAAAACTATCCTGACGAGTATCGAAAAATGGTAGAATCGGTGTGAGTACCGCAAAATTATTGAACCCGGGCGAGTACCGGGAAAAAGTGGAATCCGTGCGAGAACCGGAAAACTATCCTGACGAGTATCGAAAAATGGTAGAATCGGTGTGAGTACCGCAAAATTATTGAATCCGGGCGAGTACCGTGAAAAAGCGGAATCCGTGCGAGTACCGGCAAACTGTCCAGACGAGTACCGAAAAATGGTAGAATCGGTGTGAGTACCGCAAAATTATTGAACCCGGGCGAGTACCGGGAAAAAGCGGAATCCGTGCGAGTACCGGAAAACTGTCCAGACGAGTACCGAAAATTGGTAGAATCGGTGTGAGTACCGCAAAATTATTGAACCCGGGCGAGTACCGGGAAAAAGTGGAATCCGTGCGAGTACCGGAAAACTATCCTGACCAGTATCGAAATATGGTAGAATCGGTGTGAGTACCGCAAAATTATTGAACCCGGGCGAGTACCGGGAAAAAGTGGAATCCGTGCGAGTACCGGAAAACTATCCTGACGAGTATCGAAAAATGGTAGAATCGGTGTGAGTACCGCAAAATTATTGAATCCGGGCGAGTACCTTGAAAAAGCGGAATCCGTGCGAGTACCGGAAAACTGTCCAGACGAGTACCGAAAAATGGTAGAATCGGTGTGAGTACCGCAAAATTATTGAACCCGGGCGAGTACCGGGAAAAAGTGGAATCCGTGCGAGTACCGGAAAACTGTCCTTACGAGTACCGAAAAATGGTAGAATCGGTGTGAGTACCGAAAAATTATTGAATCCGGGAGAGTATCGGGAAATAGCGGAATCCGTGCGAGTACCGGAAAACTGTCCTAACGAGTACCGAAAAATGGTAGAATCGGTGTGAGTATTGCAAAATTATTGAACCCGGGCGAGTACCTTGAAAAAGCGGAATCCGTGCGAGTACCGGAAAACTGTCCAGACGAGTACCGAAAAATGGTAGATTCGGTGTGAGTACCGCAAAATTATTGAACCCGGGCGAGTACCGGGAAAAAGCGGAATCCGTGCGAGTACCGGAAAACTGTCCAGACGAGTACCGAAAATTGGTAGAATCGGTGTGAGTACCGCAAAATTATTGAACCCGGGCGAGTACCGGGAAAAAGTGGAATATGTGCGAGTACCGGAAAACTGTCCTAACGAGTATCGAAAAATGATATAATCGGTGCGAGTACCGAAAAGTTATTGAATCCGGGGGAGTATCGGGAAAAAGTGGAATCCGTGCGAGAACCGGAAAACTGTCCTTACGAGTACGGAAAAATGATATAATCGGTGCGAGTACAGAAAAGTTATTGAATCCGGGAGAGTATCGGGAAAAAGTGGAATCCGTGCGAGTACCGGAAAACTGTCCTAACGAGTACCGAAAAATGGTAGAATCGGTGTGAGTACCGCAAAATTATTGAACCCGGGCGAGTACCGGGAAAAAGTGGAATCCGTGCGCGTACCGGAAAACTATCCTGACGAGTATCGAAAAATGGTAGAATCGGTGTGAGTACCGCAAAATTATTGAATCCGGGCGAGTACCGTGAAAAAGCGGAATCCGTGCGAGTACCGGAAAACTGTCCAGACGAGTACCGAAAAATGGTAGATTCGGTGTGAGTACCGCAAAATTATTGAACCCGGGCGAGTACCGGGAAAAAGCGGAATCCGTGCGAGTACCGGAAAACTGTCCAGACGAGTACCGAAAATTGGTAGAATCGGTGTGAGTACCGCAAAATTATTGAACCCGGGCGAGTACCGGGAAAAAGTGGAATCCGTGCGAGTACCGGAAAACTCTCCTGACCAGTATCGAAAAATGATAGAATCGGTGTGAGTACCGCATAAATATTTGAACCCGGGCGAGTACCGGGAAAAAGTGGAATCCGTGCGAGAACCGGAAAACTATCCTGACGAGTATCGAAAAATGGTAGAATCGGTGTGAGTACCGCAAAATTATTGAACCCGGGCGAGTACCGGGAAAAAGTGGAATCCGTGCGAGAACCGGAAAACTATCCTGACGAGTATCGAAAAATGGTAGAATCGGTGTGAGTACCGCAAAATTATTGAATTCGGGCGAGTACCGTGAAAAAGCGGAATCCGTGCGAGTACCGGCAAACTGTCCAGACGAGTACCGAAAAATGGTAGAATCGGTGTGAGTACCGCAAAATTATTGAACCCGGGCGAGTACCGGGAAAAAGTGGAATCCGTGCGAGTACCGGAAAACTATCCTGACCAGTATCGAAAAATGGTAGAATCGGTGTGAGTACCGCAAAATTATTGAACCCGGGCGAGTACCGGGAAAAAGTGGAATCCGTGCGAGAACCGGAAAACTATCCTGACGAGTATCGAAAAATGGTAGAATCGGTGTGAGTACCGCAAAATTATTGAACCCGGGCGAGTACCGGGAAAAAGTGGAATCCGTGCGAGAACCGGAAAACTATCCTGACGAGTATCGAAAAATGGTAGAATCGGTGTGAGTACCGCAAAATTATTGAATCCGGGCGAGTACCGTGAAAAAGCGGAATCCGTGCGAGTACCGGCAAACTGTCCAGACGAGTACCGAAAAATGGTAGAATCGGTGTGAGTACCGCAAAATTATTGAACCCGGGCGAGTACCGGGAAAAAGCGGAATCCGTGCGAGTACCGGAAAACTGTCCAGACGAGTACCGAAAATTGGTAGAATCGGTGTGAGTACCGCAAAATTATTGAACCCGGGCGAGTACCGGGAAAAAGTGGAATCCGTGCGAGTACCGGAAAACTATCCTGACCAGTATCGAAATATGGTAGAATCGGTGTGAGTACCGCAAAATTATTGAACCCGGGCGAGTACCGGGAAAAAGTGGAATCCGTGCGAGTACCGGAAAACTATCCTGACGAGTATCGAAAAATGGTAGAATCGGTGTGAGTACCGCAAAATTATTGAATCCGGGCGAGTACCTTGAAAAAGCGGAATCCGTGCGAGTACCGGAAAACTGTCCAGACGAGTACCGAAAAATGGTAGAATCGGTGTGAGTACCGCAAAATTATTGAACCCGGGCGAGTACCGGGAAAAAGTGGAATCCGTGCGAGTACCGGAAAACTGTCCTTACGAGTACCGAAAAATGGTAGAATCGGTGTGAGTACCGAAAAATTATTGAATCCGGGAGAGTATCGGGAAATAGCGGAATCCGTGCGAGTACCGGAAAACTGTCCTAACGAGTACCGAAAAATGGTAGAATCGGTGTGAGTATTGCAAAATTATTGAACCCGGGCGAGTACCTTGAAAAAGCGGAATCCGTGCGAGTACCGGAAAACTGTCCAGACGAGTACCGAAAAATGGTAGATTCGGTGTGAGTACCGCAAAATTATTGAACCCGGGCGAGTACCGGGAAAAAGCGGAATCCGTGCGAGTACCGGAAAACTGTCCAGACGAGTACCGAAAATTGGTAGAATCGGTGTGAGTACCGCAAAATTATTGAACCCGGGCGAGTACCGGGAAAAAGCGGAATCCGTGCGAGTACCGGAAAACTGTCCAGACGAGTACCGAAAATTGGTAGAATCGGTCTGAGTACCGCAAAATTATTGAACCCGGGCGAGTACCGGGAAAAAGTGGAATCCGTGCGCGTACCGGAAAACTATCCTGACGAGTATCGAAAAATGGTAGAATCGGTGTGAGTACCGCAAAATTATTGAATCCGGGCGAGTACCGTGAAAAAGCGGAATCCGTGCGAGTACCGGAAAACTGTCCAGACGAGTACCGAAAAATGGTAGATTCGGTGTGAGTACCGCAAAATTATTGAACCCGGGCGAGTACCGGGAAAAAGCGGAATCCGTGCGAGTACCGGAAAACTGTCCAGACGAGTACCGAAAATTGGTAGAATCGGTGTGAGTACCGCAAAATTATTGAACCCGGGCGAGTACCGGGAAAAAGTGGAATCCGTGCGAGTACCGGAAAACTCTCCTGACCAGTATCGAAAAATGATAGAATCGGTGTGAGTACCGCATAAATATTTGAACCCGGGCGAGTACCGGGAAAAAGTGGAATCCGTGCGAGAACCGGAAAACTATCCTGACGAGTATCGAAAAATGGTAGAATCGGTGTGAGTACCGCAAAATTATTGAACCCGGGCGAGTACCGGGAAAAAGTGGAATCCGTGCGAGAACCGGAAAACTATCCTGACGAGTATCGAAAAATGGTAGAATCGGTGTGAGTACCGCAAAATTATTGAATCCGGGCGAGTACCGTGAAAAAGCGGAATCCGTGCGAGTACCGGCAAACTGTCCAGACGAGTACCGAAAAATGGTAGAATCGGTGTGAGTACCGCAAAATTATTGAACCCGGGCGAGTACCGGGAAAAAGTGGAATCCGTGCGAGTACCGGAAAACTATCCTGACCAGTATCGAAAAATGGTAGAATCGGTGTGAGTACCGCAAAATTATTGAACCCGGGCGAGTACCGGGAAAAAGTGGAATCCGTGCGAGAACCGGAAAACTATCCTGACGAGTATCGAAAAATGGTAGAATCGGTGTGAGTACCGCAAAATTATTGAACCCGGGCGAGTACCGGGAAAAAGTGGAATCCGTGCGAGAACCGGAAAACTATCCTGACGAGTATCGAAAAATGGTAGAATCGGTGTGAGTACCGCAAAATTATTGAACCCGGGCGAGTACCGGGAAAAAGTGGAATCCGTGCGAGAACCGGAAAACTATCCTGACGAGTATCGAAAAATGGTAGAATCGGTGTGAGTACCGCAAAATTATTGAATCCGGGCGAGTACCGTGAAAAAGCGGAATCCGTGCGAGTACCGGCAAACTGTCCAGACGAGTACCGAAAAATGGTAGAATCGGTGTGAGTACCGCAAAATTATTGAACCCGGGCGAGTACCGGGAAAAAGCGGAATCCGTGCGAGTACCGGAAAACTGTCCAGACGAGTACCGAAAATTGGTAGAATCGGTGTGAGTACCGCAAAATTATTGAACCCGGGCGAGTACCGGGAAAAAGTGGAATCCGTGCGAGTACCGGAAAACTATCCTGACCAGTATCGAAATATGGTAGAATCGGTGTGAGTACCGCAAAATTATTGAACCCGGGCGAGTACCGGGAAAAAGTGGAATCCGTGCGAGTACCGGAAAACTATCCTGACGAGTATCGAAAAATGGTAGAATCGGTGTGAGTACCGCAAAATTATTGAATCCGGGCGAGTACCTTGAAAAAGCGGAATCCGTGCGAGTACCGGAAAACTGTCCAGACGAGTACCGAAAAATGGTAGAATCGGTGTGAGTACCGCAAAATTATTGAACCCGGGCGAGTACCGGGAAAAAGTGGAATCCGTGCGAGTACCGGAAAACTGTCCTTACGAGTACCGAAAAATGGTAGAATCGGTGTGAGTACCGAAAAATTATTGAATCCGGGAGAGTATCGGGAAATAGCGGAATCCGTGCGAGTACCGGAAAACTGTCCTAACGAGTACCGAAAAATGGTAGAATCGGTGTGAGTATTGCAAAATTATTGAACCCGGGCGAGTACCTTGAAAAAGCGGAATCCGTGCGAGTACCGGAAAACTGTCCAGACGAGTACCGAAAAATGGTAGATTCGGTGTGAGTACCGCAAAATTATTGAACCCGGGCGAGTACCGGGAAAAAGCGGAATCCGTGCGAGTACCGGAAAACTGTCCAGACGAGTACCGAAAATTGGTAGAATCGGTGTGAGTACCGCAAAATTATTGAACCCGGGCGAGTACCGGGAAAAAGCGGAATCCGTGCGAGTACCGGAAAACTGTCCAGACGAGTACCGAAAATTGGTAGAATCGGTCTGAGTACCGCAAAATTATTGAACCCGGGCGAGTACCGGGAAAAAGTGGAATCCGTGCGCGTACCGGAAAACTATCCTGACGAGTATCGAAAAATGGTAGAATCGGTGTGAGTACCGCAAAATTATTGAATCCGGGCGAGTACCGTGAAAAAGCGGAATCCGTGCGAGTACCGGAAAACTGTCCAGACGAGTACCGAAAAATGGTAGATTCGGTGTGAGTACCGCAAAATTATTGAACCCGGGCGAGTACCGGGAAAAAGCGGAATCCGTGCGAGTACCGGAAAACTGTCCAGACGAGTACCGAAAATTGGTAGAATCGGTGTGAGTACCGCAAAATTATTGAACCCGGGCGAGTACCGGGAAAAAGTGGAATCCGTGCGAGTACCGGAAAACTCTCCTGACCAGTATCGAAAAATGATAGAATCGGTGTGAGTACCGCATAAATATTTGAACCCGGGCGAGTACCGGGAAAAAGTGGAATCCGTGCGAGAACCGGAAAACTATCCTGACGAGTATCGAAAAATGGTAGAATCGGTGTGAGTACCGCAAAATTATTGAACCCGGGCGAGTACCGGGAAAAAGTGGAATCCGTGCGAGAACCGGAAAACTATCCTGACGAGTATCGAAAAATGGTAGAATCGGTGTGAGTACCGCAAAATTATTGAATCCGGGCGAGTACCGTGAAAAAGCGGAATCCGTGCGAGTACCGGCAAACTGTCCAGACGAGTACCGAAAAATGGTAGAATCGGTGTGAGTACCGCAAAATTATTGAACCCGGGCGAGTACCGGGAAAAAGTGGAATCCGTGCGAGTACCGGAAAACTATCCTGACCAGTATCGAAAAATGGTAGAATCGGTGTGAGTACCGCAAAATTATTGAACCCGGGCGAGTACCGGGAAAAAGTGGAATCCGTGCGAGAACCGGAAAACTATCCTGACGAGTATCGAAAAATGGTAGAATCGGTGTGAGTACCGCAAAATTATTGAACCCGGGCGAGTACCGGGAAAAAGTGGAATCCGTGCGAGAACCGGAAAACTATCCTGACGAGTATCGAAAAATGGTAGAATCGGTGTGAGTACCGCAAAATTATTGAATCCGGGCGAGTACCGTGAAAAAGCGGAATCCGTGCGAGTACCGGCAAACTGTCCAGACGAGTACCGAAAAATGGTAGAATCGGTGTGAGTACCGCAAAATTATTGAACCCGGGCGAGTACCGGGAAAAAGCGGAATCCGTGCGAGTACCGGAAAACTGTCCAGACGAGTACCGAAAATTGGTAGAATCGGTGTGAGTACCGCAAAATTATTGAACCCGGGCGAGTACCGGGAAAAAGTGGAATCCGTGCGAGTACCGGAAAACTATCCTGACCAGTATCGAAATATGGTAGAATCGGTGTGAGTACCGCAAAATTATTGAACCCGGGCGAGTACCGGGAAAAAGTGGAATCCGTGCGAGTACCGGAAAACTATCCTGACGAGTATCGAAAAATGGTAGAATCGGTGTGAGTACCGCAAAATTATTGAATCCGGGCGAGTACCTTGAAAAAGCGGAATCCGTGCGAGTACCGGAAAACTGTCCAGACGAGTACCGAAAAATGGTAGAATCGGTGTGAGTACCGCAAAATTATTGAACCCGGGCGAGTACCGGGAAAAAGTGGAATCCGTGCGAGTACCGGAAAACTGTCCTTACGAGTACCGAAAAATGGTAGAATCGGTGTGAGTACCGAAAAATTATTGAATCCGGGAGAGTATCGGGAAATAGCGGAATCCGTGCGAGTACCGGAAAACTGTCCTAACGAGTACCGAAAAATGGTAGAATCGGTGTGAGTATTGCAAAATTATTGAACCCGGGCGAGTACCTTGAAAAAGCGGAATCCGTGCGAGTACCGGAAAACTGTCCAGACGAGTACCGAAAAATGGTAGATTCGGTGTGAGTACCGCAAAATTATTGAACCCGGGCGAGTACCGGGAAAAAGCGGAATCCGTGCGAGTACCGGAAAACTGTCCAGACGAGTACCGAAAATTGGTAGAATCGGTGTGAGTACCGCAAAATTATTGAACCCGGGCGAGTACCGGGAAAAAGTGGAATATGTGCGAGTACCGGAAAACTGTCCTAACGAGTATCGAAAAATGATATAATCGGTGCGAGTACCGAAAAGTTATTGAATCCGGGGGAGTATCGGGAAAAAGTGGAATCCGTGCGAGAACCGGAAAACTGTCCTTACGAGTACGGAAAAATGATATAATCGGTGCGAGTACAGAAAAGTTATTGAATCCGGGAGAGTATCGGGAAAAAGTGGAATCCGTGCGAGTACCGGAAAACTGTCCTAACGAGTACCGAAAAATGGTAGAATCGGTGTGAGTACCGCAAAATTATTGAACCCGGGCGAGTACCGGGAAAAAGTGGAATCCGTGCGCGTACCGGAAAACTATCCTGACGAGTATCGAAAAATGGTAGAATCGGTGTGAGTACCGCAAAATTATTGAATCCGGGCGAGTACCGTGAAAAAGCGGAATCCGTGCGAGTACCGGAAAACTGTCCAGACGAGTACCGAAAAATGGTAGATTCGGTGTGAGTACCGCAAAATTATTGAACCCGGGCGAGTACCGGGAAAAAGCGGAATCCGTGCGAGTACCGGAAAACTGTCCAGACGAGTACCGAAAATTGGTAGAATCGGTGTGAGTACCGCAAAATTATTGAACCCGGGCGAGTACCGGGAAAAAGTGGAATCCGTGCGAGTACCGGAAAACTCTCCTGACCAGTATCGAAAAATGATAGAATCGGTGTGAGTACCGCATAAATATTTGAACCCGGGCGAGTACCGGGAAAAAGTGGAATCCGTGCGAGAACCGGAAAACTATCCTGACGAGTATCGAAAAATGGTAGAATCGGTGTGAGTACCGCAAAATTATTGAACCCGGGCGAGTACCGGGAAAAAGTGGAATCCGTGCGAGAACCGGAAAACTATCCTGACGAGTATCGAAAAATGGTAGAATCGGTGTGAGTACCGCAAAATTATTGAATCCGGGCGAGTACCGTGAAAAAGCGGAATCCGTGCGAGTACCGGCAAACTGTCCAGACGAGTACCGAAAAATGGTAGAATCGGTGTGAGTACCGCAAAATTATTGAACCCGGGCGAGTACCGGGAAAAAGCGGAATCCGTGCGAGTACCGGAAAACTGTCCAGACGAGTACCGAAAATTGGTAGAATCGGTGTGAGTACCGCAAAATTATTGAACCCGGGCGAGTACCGGGAAAAAGCGGAATCCGTGCGAGTACCGGAAAACTGTCCAGACGAGTACCGAAAATTGGTAGAATCGGTGTGAGTACCGCAAAATTATTGAACCCGGGCGAGTACCGGGAAAAAGTGGAATCCGTGCGAGTACCGGAAAACTATCCTGACCAGTATCGAAATATGGTAGAATCGGTGTGAGTACCGCAAAATTATTGAACCCGGGCGAGTACCGGGAAAAAGTGGAATCCGTGCGAGTACCGGAAAACTATCCTGACCAGTATCGAAAAATGGTAGAATCGGTGTGAGTACCGCAAAATTATTGAACCCGGGCGAGTACCGTGAAAAAGCGGAATCCGTGCGAGTACCGGCAAACTGTCCAGACGAGTACCGAAAAATGGTAGAATCGGTGTGAGTACCGCAAAATTATTGAACCCGGGCGAGTACCGGGAAAAAGTGGAATCCGTGCGAGTACCGGAAAACTCTCCTGACCAGTATCGAAAAATGATAGAATCGGTGTGAGTACCGCAAAATTATTGAACCCGGGCGAGTACCGGGAAAAAGTGGAATCCGTGCGAGAACCGGAAAACTATCCTGACGAGTATCGAAAAATGGTAGAATCGGTGTGAGTACCGCAAAATTATTGAACCCGGGCGAGTACCGGGAAAAAGTGGAATCCGTGCGAGAACCGGAAAACTATCCTGACGAGTATCGAAAAATGGTAGAATCGGTGTGAGTACCGCAAAATTATTGAATCCGGGCGAGTACCTTGAAAAAGCGGAATCCGTGCGAGTACCGGCAAACTGTCCAGACGAGTACCGAAAAATGGTAGAATCGGTGTGAGTACCGCAAAATTATTGAACCCGGGCGAGTACCGGGAAAAAGCGGAATCCGTGCGAGTACCGGAAAACTGTCCAGACGAGTACCGAAAATTGGTAGAATCGGTCTGAGTACCGCAAAATTATTGAACCCGGGCGAGTACCGGGAAAAAGTGGAATCCGTGCGAGTACCGGAAAACTATCCTGACCAGTATCGAAATATGGTAGAATCGGTGTGAGTACCGCAAAATTATTGAACCCGGGCGAGTACCGGGAAAAAGTGGAATCCGTGCGAGTACCGGAAAACTATCCTGACCAGTATCGAAAAATGGTAGAATCGGTGTGAGTACCGCAAAATTATTGAATCCGGGCGAGTACCGTGAAAAAGCGGAATCCGTGCGAGTACCGGCAAACTGTCCAGACGAGTACCGAAAAATGGTAGAATCGGTGTGAGTACCGCAAAATTATTGAACCCGGGCGAGTACCGGGAAAAAGCGGAATCCGTGCGAGTACCGGAAAACTGTCAAGACGAGTACCGAAAATTGGTAGAATCGGTCTGAGTACCGCAAAATTATTGAACCCGGGCGAGTACCGGGAAAAAGTGGAATCCGTGCGAGTACCGGAAAACTATCCTGACCAGTATCGAAATATGGTAGAATCGGTGTGAGTACCGCAAAATTATTGAACCCGGGCGAGTACCGGGAAAAAGTGGAATCCGTGCGAGTACCGGAAAACTATCCTGACCAGTATCGAAAAATGGTAGAATCGGTGTGAGTACCGCAAAATTATTGAACCCGGGCGAGTACCGTGAAAAAGCGGAATCCGTGCGAGTACCGGCAAACTGTCCAGACGAGTACCGAAAAATGGTAGAATCGGTGTGAGTACCGCAAAATTATTGAACCCGGGCGAGTACCGGGAAAAAGTGGAATCCGTGCGAGAACCGGAAAACTATCCTGACCAGTATCGAAAAATGGTAGAATCGGTGTGAGTACCGCAAAATTATTGAATCCGGGCGAGTACCGTGAAAAAGCGGAATCCGTGCGAGTACCGGCAAACTGTCCAGACGAGTACCGAAAAATGGTAGAATCGGTGTGAGTACCGCAAAATTATTGAACCCGGGCGAGTACCGGGAAAAAGCGGAATCCGTGCGAGTACCGGAAAACTGTCCAGACGAGTACCGAAAATTGGTAGAATCGGTGTGAGTACCGCAAAATTATTGAACCCGGGCGAGTACCGGGAAAAAGTGGAATCCGTGCGAGTACCGGAAAACTATCCTGACCAGTATCGAAAAATGGTAGAATCGGTGTGAGTACCGCAAAATTATTGAACCCGGGCGAGTACCGGGAAAAAGTGGAATCCGTGCGAGAACCGGAAAACTATCCTGACGAGTATCGAAAAATGGTAGAATCGGTGTGAGTACCGCAAAATTATTGAATCCGGGCGAGTACCGTGAAAAAGCGGAATCCGTGCGAGTACCGGCAAACTGTCCAGACGAGTACCGAAAAATGGTAGAATCGGTGTGAGTACCGCAAAATTATTGAACCCGGGCGAGTACCGGGAAAAAGTGGAATCCGTGCGAGTACCGGAAAACTATCCTGACCAGTATCGAAAAATGGTAGAATCGGTGTGAGTACCGCAAAATTATTGAACCCGGGCGAGTACCGGGAAAAAGTGGAATCCGTGCGAGAACCGGAAAACTATCCTGACGAGTATCGAAAAATGGTAGAATCGGTGTGAGTACCGCAAAATTATTGAACCCGGGCGAGTACCGGGAAAAAGTGGAATCCGTGCGAGAACCGGAAAACTATCCTGACGAGTATCGAAAAATGGTAGAATCGGTGTGAGTACCGCAAAATTATTGAATCCGGGCGAGTACCGTGAAAAAGCGGAATCCGTGCGAGTACCGGCAAACTGTCCAGACGAGTACCGAAAAATGGTAGAATCGGTGTGAGTACCGCAAAATTATTGAACCCGGGCGAGTACCGGGAAAAAGCGGAATCCGTGCGAGTACCGGAAAACTGTCCAGACGAGTACCGAAAATTGGTAGAATCGGTGTGAGTACCGCAAAATTATTGAACCCGGGCGAGTACCGGGAAAAAGTGGAATCCGTGCGAGTACCGGAAAACTATCCTGACCAGTATCGAAATATGGTAGAATCGGTGTGAGTACCGCAAAATTATTGAACCCGGGCGAGTACCGGGAAAAAGTGGAATCCGTGCGAGTACCGGAAAACTATCCTGACGAGTATCGAAAAATGGTAGAATCGGTGTGAGTACCGCAAAATTATTGAATCCGGGCGAGTACCTTGAAAAAGCGGAATCCGTGCGAGTACCGGAAAACTGTCCAGACGAGTACCGAAAAATGGTAGAATCGGTGTGAGTACCGCAAAATTATTGAACCCGGGCGAGTACCGGGAAAAAGTGGAATCCGTGCGAGTACCGGAAAACTGTCCTTACGAGTACCGAAAAATGGTAGAATCGGTGTGAGTACCGAAAAATTATTGAATCCGGGAGAGTATCGGGAAATAGCGGAATCCGTGCGAGTACCGGAAAACTGTCCTAACGAGTACCGAAAAATGGTAGAATCGGTGTGAGTATTGCAAAATTATTGAACCCGGGCGAGTACCTTGAAAAAGCGGAATCCGTGCGAGTACCGGAAAACTGTCCAGACGAGTACCGAAAAATGGTAGATTCGGTGTGAGTACCGCAAAATTATTGAACCCGGGCGAGTACCGGGAAAAAGCGGAATCCGTGCGAGTACCGGAAAACTGTCCAGACGAGTACCGAAAATTGGTAGAATCGGTGTGAGTACCGCAAAATTATTGAACCCGGGCGAGTACCGGGAAAAAGCGGAATCCGTGCGAGTACCGGAAAACTGTCCAGACGAGTACCGAAAATTGGTAGAATCGGTGTGAGTACCGCAAAATTATTGAACCCGGGCGAGTACCGGGAAAAAGTGGAATCCGTGCGAGTACCGAAAAACTATCCTGACCAGTATCGAAAAATGGTAGAATCGGTGTGAGTACCGCAAAATTATTGAACCCGGGCGAGTACCGGGAAAAAGTGGAATCCGTGCGAGAACCGGAAAACTATCCTGACGAGTATCGAAAAATGGTAGAATCGGTGTGAGTACCGCAAAATTATTGAACCCGGGCGAGTACCGGGAAAAAGTGGAATCCGTGCGAGAACCGGAAAACTATCCTGACGAGTATCGAAAAATGGTAGAATCGGTGTGAGTACCGCAAAATTATTGAATCCGGGCGAGAACCGTGAAAAAGCGGAATCCGTGCGAGTACCGGCAAACTGTCCAGACGAGTACCGAAAAATGGTAGAATCGGTGTGAGTACCGCAAAATTATTGAACCCGGGCGAGTACCGGGAAAAAGCGGAATCCGTGCGAGTACCGGAAAACTGTCCAGACGAGTACCGAAAATTGGTAGAATCGGTGTGAGTACCGCAAAATTATTGAACCCGGGCGAGTACCGGGAAAAAGTGGAATCCGTGCGAGTACCGGAAAACTATCCTGACCAGTATCGAAATATGGTAGAATCGGTGTGAGTACCGCAAAATTATTGAACCCGGGCGAGTACCGGGAAAAAGTGGAATCCGTGCGAGTACCGGAAAACTGTCCTTACGAGTACCGAAAAATGGTAGAATCGGTGTGAGTACCGAAAAATTATTGAATCCGGGAGAGTATCGGGAAATAGCGGAATCCGTGCGAGTACCGGAAAACTGTCCTAACGAGTACCGAAAAATGGTAGAATCGGTGTGAGTACCGCAAAATTATTGAACCCGGGCGAGTACCGGGAAAAAGCGGAATCCGTGCGAGTACCGGAAAACTGTCCAGACGAGTACCCAAAATTGGTAGAATCGGTGTGAGTACCGCAAAATTATTGAACCCGGGCGAGTACCGGGAAAAAGTGGAATCCGTGCGAGTACCGGAAAACTATCCTGACCAGTATCGAAATATGGTAGAATCGGTGTGAGTACCGCAAAATTATTGAACCCGGGCGAGTACCGGGAAAAAGTGGAATCCGTGCGAGTACCGGAAAACTATCCTGACGAGTATCGAAAAATGGTAGAATCGGTGTGAGTACCGCAAAATTATTGAATCCGGGCGAGTACCTTGAAAAAGCGGAATCCGTGCGAGTACCGGAAAACTGTCCAGACGAGTACCGAAAAATGGTAGAATCGGTGTGAGTACCGCAAAATTATTGAACCCGGGCGAGTACCGGGAAAAAGTGGAATCCGTGCGAGTACCGGAAAACTGTCCTTACGAGTACCGAAAAATGGTAGAATCGGTGTGAGTACCGAAAAATTATTGAATCCGGGAGAGTATCGGGAAATAGCGGAATCCGTGCGAGTACCGGAAAACTGTCCTAACGAGTACCGAAAAATGGTAGAATCGGTGTGAGTATTGCAAAATTATTGAACCCGGGCGAGTACCTTGAAAAAGCGGAATCCGTGCGAGTACCGGAAAACTGTCCAGACGAGTACCGAAAAATGGTAGATTCGGTGTGAGTACCGCAAAATTATTGAACCCGGGCGAGTACCGGGAAAAAGCGGAATCCGTGCGAGTACCGGAAAACTGTCCAGACGAGTACCGAAAATTGGTAGAATCGGTGTGAGTACCGCAAAATTATTGAACCCGGGCGAGTACCGGGAAAAAGCGGAATCCGTGCGAGTACCGGAAAACTGTCCAGACGAGTACCGAAAATTGGTAGAATCGGTGTGAGTACCGCAAAATTATTGAACCCGGGCGAGTACCGGGAAAAAGTGGAATCCGTGCGAGTACCGAAAAACTATCCTGACCAGTATCGAAAAATGGTAGAATCGGTGTGAGTACCGCAAAATTATTGAACCCGGGCGAGTACCGGGAAAAAGTGGAATCCGTGCGAGAACCGGAAAACTATCCTGACGAGTATCGAAAAATGGTAGAATCGGTGTGAGTACCGCAAAATTATTGAACCCGGGCGAGTACCGGGAAAAAGTGGAATCCGTGCGAGAACCGGAAAACTATCCTGACGAGTATCGAAAAATGGTAGAATCGGTGTGAGTACCGCAAAATTATTGAATCCGGGCGAGAACCGTGAAAAAGCGGAATCCGTGCGAGTACCGGCAAACTGTCCAGACGAGTACCGAAAAATGGTAGAATCGGTGTGAGTACCGCAAAATTATTGAACCCGGGCGAGTACCGGGAAAAAGCGGAATCCGTGCGAGTACCGGAAAACTGTCCAGACGAGTACCGAAAATTGGTAGAATCGGTGTGAGTACCGCAAAATTATTGAACCCGGGCGAGTACCGGGAAAAAGTGGAATCCGTGCGAGTACCGGAAAACTATCCTGACCAGTATCGAAATATGGTAGAATCGGTGTGAGTACCGCAAAATTATTGAACCCGGGCGAGTACCGGGAAAAAGTGGAATCCGTGCGAGTACCGGAAAACTGTCCTTACGAGTACCGAAAAATGGTAGAATCGGTGTGAGTACCGAAAAATTATTGAATCCGGGAGAGTATCGGGAAATAGCGGAATCCGTGCGAGTACCGGAAAACTGTCCTAACGAGTACCGAAAAATGGTAGAATCGGTGTGAGTACCGCAAAATTATTGAACCCGGGCGAGTACCGGGAAAAAGCGGAATCCGTGCGAGTACCGGAAAACTGTCCAGACGAGTACCCAAAATTGGTAGAATCGGTGTGAGTACCGCAAAATTATTGAACCCGGGCGAGTACCGGGAAAAAGTGGAATCCGTGCGAGTACCGGAAAACTATCCTGACCAGTATCGAAATATGGTAGAATCGGTGTGAGTACCGCAAAATTATTGAACCCGGGCGAGTACCGGGAAAAAGTGGAATCCGTGCGAGTACCGGAAAACTATCCTGACCAGTATCGAAAAATGGTAGAATCGGTGTGAGTACCGCAAAATTATTGAACCCGGGCGAGTACCGGGAAAAAGTGGAATCCGTGCGAGAACCGGAAAACTATCCTGACGAGTATCGTAAAATGGTAGAATCGGTGTGAGTACCGCAAAATTATTGAATCCGGGCGAGTACCGTGAAAAAGCGGAATCCGTGCGAGTACCGGCAAACTGTCCAGACGAGTACCGAAAATTGGTAGAATCGGTGTGAGTACCGCAAAATTATTGAACCCGGGCGAGTACCGGGAAAAAGTGGAATCCGTGCGAGTACCGGAAAACTATCCTGACCAGTATCGAAAAATGGTAGAATCGGTGTGAGTACCGCAAAATTATTGAACCCGGGCGTGTACCGGGAAAAAGTGGAATCCGTGCGAGAACCGGAAAACTATCCTGACGAGTATCGAAAAATGGTAGAATCGGTGTGAGTACCGCAAAATTATTGAATCCGGGCGAGTACCGTGAAAAAGCGGAATCCGTGCGAGTACCGGCAAACTGTCCAGACGAGTACCGAAAAATGGTAGAATCGGTGTGAGTACCGCAAAATTATTGAACCCGGGCGAGTACCGGGAAAAAGTGGAATCCGTGCGAGTACCGGAAAACTATCCTGACCAGTATCGAAAAATGGTAGAATCGGTGTGAGTACCGCAAAATTATTGAACCCGGGCGAGTACCGGGAAAAAGTGGAATCCGTGCGAGTACCGAAAAACTATCCTGACCAGTATCGAAAAATGGTAGAATCGGTGTGAGTACCGCAAAATTATTGAACCCGGGCGAGTACCGGGAAAAAGTGGAATCCGTGCGAGAACCGGAAAACTATCCTGACGAGTATCGAAAAATGGTAGAATCGGTGTGAGTACCGCAAAATTATTGAACCCGGGCGAGTACCGGGAAAAAGTGGAATCCGTGCGAGAACCGGAAAACTATCCTGACGAGTATCGAAAAATGGTAGAATCGGTGTGAGTACCGCAAAATTATTGAATCCGGGCGAGAACCGTGAAAAAGCGGAATCCGTGCGAGTACCGGCAAACTGTCCAGACGAGTACCGAAAAATGGTAGAATCGGTGTGAGTACCGCAAAATTATTGAACCCGGGCGAGTACCGGGAAAAAGCGGAATCCGTGCGAGTACCGGAAAACTGTCCAGACGAGTACCGAAAATTGGTAGAATCGGTGTGAGTACCGCAAAATTATTGAACCCGGGCGAGTACCGGGAAAAAGTGGAATCCGTGCGAGTACCGGAAAACTGTCCTTACGAGTACCGAAAAATGGTAGAATCGGTGTGAGTACCGAAAAATTATTGAATCCGGGAGAGTATCGGGAAATAGCGGAATCCGTGCGAGTACCGGAAAACTGTCCTAACGAGTACCGAAAAATGGTAGAATCGGTGTGAGTATTGCAAAATTATTGAACCCGGGCGAGTACCTTGAAAAAGCGGAATCCGTGCGAGTACCGGAAAACTGTCCAGACGAGTACCGAAAAATGGTAGATTCGGTGTGAGTACCGCAAAATTATTGAACCCGGGCGAGTACCGGGAAAAAGCGGAATCCGTGCGAGTACCGGAAAACTGTCCAGACGAGTACCGAAAATTGGTAGAATCGGTGTGAGTACCGCAAAATTATTGAACCCGGGCGAGTACCGGGAAAAAGCGGAATCCGTGCGAGTACCGGAAAACTGTCCAGACGAGTACCGAAAATTGGTAGAATCGGTGTGAGTACCGCAAAATTATTGAACCCGGGCGAGTACCGGGAAAAAGTGGAATCCGTGCGAGTACCGAAAAACTATCCTGACCAGTATCGAAAAATGGTAGAATCGGTGTGAGTACCGCAAAATTATTGAACCCGGGCGAGTACCGGGAAAAAGTGGAATCCGTGCGAGAACCGGAAAACTATCCTGACGAGTATCGAAAAATGGTAGAATCGGTGTGAGTACCGCAAAATTATTGAATCCGGGCGAGTACCGTGAAAAAGCGGAATCCGTGCGAGTACCGGCAAACTGTCCAGACGAGTACCGAAAAATGGTAGAATCGGTGTGAGTACCGCAAAATTATTGAACCCGGGCGAGTACCGGGAAAAAGCGGAATCCGTGCGAGTACCGGAAAACTGTCCAGACGAGTACCGAAAATTGGTAGAATCGGTGTGAGTACCGCAAAATTATTGAACCCGGGCGAGTACCGGGAAAAAGTGGAATCCGTGCGAGTACCGGAAAACTATCCTGACCAGTATCGAAATATGGTAGAATCGGTGTGAGTACCGCAAAATTATTGAACCCGGGCGAGTACCGGGAAAAAGTGGAATCCGTGCGAGTACCGGAAAACTATCCTGACGAGTATCGAAAAATGGTAGAATCGGTGTGAGTACCGCAAAATTATTGAATCCGGGCGAGTACCTTGAAAAAGCGGAATCCGTGCGAGTACCGGAAAACTGTCCAGACGAGTACCGAAAAATGGTAGAATCGGTGTGAGTACCGCAAAATTATTGAACCCGGGCGAGTACCGGGAAAAAGTGGAATCCGTGCGAGTACCGGAAAACTGTCCTTACGAGTACCGAAAAATGGTAGAATCGGTGTGAGTACCGAAAAATTATTGAATCCGGGAGAGTATCGGGAAATAGCGGAATCCGTGCGAGTACCGGAAAACTGTCCTAACGAGTACCGAAAAATGGTAGAATCGGTGTGAGTATTGCAAAATTATTGAACCCGGGCGAGTACCTTGAAAAAGCGGAATCCGTGCGAGTACCGGAAAACTGTCCAGACGAGTACCGAAAAATGGTAGATTCGGTGTGAGTACCGCAAAATTATTGAACCCGGGCGAGTACCGGGAAAAAGCGGAATCCGTGCGAGTACCGGAAAACTGTCCAGACGAGTACCGAAAATTGGTAGAATCGGTGTGAGTACCGCAAAATTATTGAACCCGGGCGAGTACCGGGAAAAAGCGGAATCCGTGCGAGTACCGGAAAACTGTCCAGACGAGTACCGAAAATTGGTAGAATCGGTGTGAGTACCGCAAAATTATTGAACCCGGGCGAGTACCGGGAAAAAGTGGAATCCGTGCGAGTACCGAAAAACTATCCTGACCAGTATCGAAAAATGGTAGAATCGGTGTGAGTACCGCAAAATTATTGAACCCGGGCGAGTACCGGGAAAAAGTGGAATCCGTGCGAGAACCGGAAAACTATCCTGACGAGTATCGAAAAATGGTAGAATCGGTGTGAGTACCGCAAAATTATTGAACCCGGGCGAGTACCGGGAAAAAGTGGAATCCGTGCGAGAACCGGAAAACTATCCTGACGAGTATCGAAAAATGGTAGAATCGGTGTGAGTACCGCAAAATTATTGAATCCGGGCGAGAACCGTGAAAAAGCGGAATCCGTGCGAGTACCGGCAAACTGTCCAGACGAGTACCGAAAAATGGTAGAATCGGTGTGAGTACCGCAAAATTATTGAACCCGGGCGAGTACCGGGAAAAAGCGGAATCCGTGCGAGTACCGGAAAACTGTCCAGACGAGTACCGAAAATTGGTAGAATCGGTGTGAGTACCGCAAAATTATTGAACCCGGGCGAGTACCGGGAAAAAGTGGAATCCGTGCGAGTACCGGAAAACTATCCTGACCAGTATCGAAATATGGTAGAATCGGTGTGAGTACCGCAAAATTATTGAACCCGGGCGAGTACCGGGAAAAAGTGGAATCCGTGCGAGTACCGGAAAACTGTCCTTACGAGTACCGAAAAATGGTAGAATCGGTGTGAGTACCGAAAAATTATTGAATCCGGGAGAGTATCGGGAAATAGCGGAATCCGTGCGAGTACCGGAAAACTGTCCTAACGAGTACCGAAAAATGGTAGAATCGGTGTGAGTACCGCAAAATTATTGAACCCGGGCGAGTACCGGGAAAAAGCGGAATCCGTGCGAGTACCGGAAAACTGTCCAGACGAGTACCCAAAATTGGTAGAATCGGTGTGAGTACCGCAAAATTATTGAACCCGGGCGAGTACCGGGAAAAAGTGGAATCCGTGCGAGTACCGGAAAACTATCCTGACCAGTATCGAAATATGGTAGAATCGGTGTGAGTACCGCAAAATTATTGAACCCGGGCGAGTACCGGGAAAAAGTGGAATCCGTGCGAGTACCGGAAAACTATCCTGACCAGTATCGAAAAATGGTAGAATCGGTGTGAGTACCGCAAAATTATTGAACCCGGGCGAGTACCGGGAAAAAGTGGAATCCGTGCGAGAACCGGAAAACTATCCTGACGAGTATCGTAAAATGGTAGAATCGGTGTGAGTACCGCAAAATTATTGAATCCGGGCGAGTACCGTGAAAAAGCGGAATCCGTGCGAGTACCGGCAAACTGTCCAGACGAGTACCGAAAATTGGTAGAATCGGTGTGAGTACCGCAAAATTATTGAACCCGGGCGAGTACCGGGAAAAAGTGGAATCCGTGCGAGTACCGGAAAACTATCCTGACCAGTATCGAAAAATGGTAGAATCGGTGTGAGTACCGCAAAATTATTGAACCCGGGCGTGTACCGGGAAAAAGTGGAATCCGTGCGAGAACCGGAAAACTATCCTGACGAGTATCGAAAAATGGTAGAATCGGTGTGAGTACCGCAAAATTATTGAATCCGGGCGAGTACCGTGAAAAAGCGGAATCCGTGCGAGTACCGGCAAACTGTCCAGACGAGTACCGAAAAATGGTAGAATCGGTGTGAGTACCGCAAAATTATTGAACCCGGGCGAGTACCGGGAAAAAGTGGAATCCGTGCGAGTACCGGAAAACTATCCTGACCAGTATCGAAAAATGGTAGAATCGGTGTGAGTACCGCAAAATTATTGAACCCGGGCGAGTACCGGGAAAAAGTGGAATCCGTGCGAGTACCGAAAAACTATCCTGACCAGTATCGAAAAATGGTAGAATCGGTGTGAGTACCGCAAAATTATTGAACCCGGGCGAGTACCGGGAAAAAGTGGAATCCGTGCGAGAACCGGAAAACTATCCTGACGAGTATCGAAAAATGGTAGAATCGGTGTGAGTACCGCAAAATTATTGAACCCGGGCGAGTACCGGGAAAAAGTGGAATCCGTGCGAGAACCGGAAAACTATCCTGACGAGTATCGAAAAATGGTAGAATCGGTGTGAGTACCGCAAAATTATTGAATCCGGGCGAGAACCGTGAAAAAGCGGAATCCGTGCGAGTACCGGCAAACTGTCCAGACGAGTACCGAAAAATGGTAGAATCGGTGTGAGTACCGCAAAATTATTGAACCCGGGCGAGTACCGGGAAAAAGCGGAATCCGTGCGAGTACCGGAAAACTGTCCAGACGAGTACCGAAAATTGGTAGAATCGGTGTGAGTACCGCAAAATTATTGAACCCGGGCGAGTACCGGGAAAAAGTGGAATCCGTGCGAGTACCGGAAAACTGTCCTTACGAGTACCGAAAAATGGTAGAATCGGTGTGAGTACCGAAAAATTATTGAATCCGGGAGAGTATCGGGAAATAGCGGAATCCGTGCGAGTACCGGAAAACTGTCCTAACGAGTACCGAAAAATGGTAGAATCGGTGTGAGTATTGCAAAATTATTGAACCCGGGCGAGTACCTTGAAAAAGCGGAATCCGTGCGAGTACCGGAAAACTGTCCAGACGAGTACCGAAAAATGGTAGATTCGGTGTGAGTACCGCAAAATTATTGAACCCGGGCGAGTACCGGGAAAAAGCGGAATCCGTGCGAGTACCGGAAAACTGTCCAGACGAGTACCGAAAATTGGTAGAATCGGTGTGAGTACCGCAAAATTATTGAACCCGGGCGAGTACCGGGAAAAAGCGGAATCCGTGCGAGTACCGGAAAACTGTCCAGACGAGTACCGAAAATTGGTAGAATCGGTGTGAGTACCGCAAAATTATTGAACCCGGGCGAGTACCGGGAAAAAGTGGAATCCGTGCGAGTACCGAAAAACTATCCTGACCAGTATCGAAAAATGGTAGAATCGGTGTGAGTACCGCAAAATTATTGAACCCGGGCGAGTACCGGGAAAAAGTGGAATCCGTGCGAGAACCGGAAAACTATCCTGACGAGTATCGAAAAATGGTAGAATCGGTGTGAGTACCGCAAAATTATTGAACCCGGGCGAGTACCGGGAAAAAGTGGAATCCGTGCGAGAACCGGAAAACTATCCTGACGAGTATCGAAAAATGGTAGAATCGGTGTGAGTACCGCAAAATTATTGAATCCGGGCGAGAACCGTGAAAAAGCGGAATCCGTGCGAGTACCGGCAAACTGTCCAGACGAGTACCGAAAAATGGTAGAATCGGTGTGAGTACCGCAAAATTATTGAACCCGGGCGAGTACCGGGAAAAAGCGGAATCCGTGCGAGTACCGGAAAACTGTCCAGACGAGTACCGAAAATTGGTAGAATCGGTGTGAGTACCGCAAAATTATTGAACCCGGGCGAGTACCGGGAAAAAGTGGAATCCGTGCGAGTACCGGAAAACTATCCTGACCAGTATCGAAATATGGTAGAATCGGTGTGAGTACCGCAAAATTATTGAACCCGGGCGAGTACCGGGAAAAAGTGGAATCCGTGCGAGTACCGGAAAACTGTCCTTACGAGTACCGAAAAATGGTAGAATCGGTGTGAGTACCGAAAAATTATTGAATCCGGGAGAGTATCGGGAAATAGCGGAATCCGTGCGAGTACCGGAAAACTGTCCTAACGAGTACCGAAAAATGGTAGAATCGGTGTGAGTACCGCAAAATTATTGAACCCGGGCGAGTACCGGGAAAAAGCGGAATCCGTGCGAGTACCGGAAAACTGTCCAGACGAGTACCCAAAATTGGTAGAATCGGTGTGAGTACCGCAAAATTATTGAACCCGGGCGAGTACCGGGAAAAAGTGGAATCCGTGCGAGTACCGGAAAACTATCCTGACCAGTATCGAAATATGGTAGAATCGGTGTGAGTACCGCAAAATTATTGAACCCGGGCGAGTACCGGGAAAAAGTGGAATCCGTGCGAGTACCGGAAAACTATCCTGACCAGTATCGAAAAATGGTAGAATCGGTGTGAGTACCGCAAAATTATTGAACCCGGGCGAGTACCGGGAAAAAGTGGAATCCGTGCGAGAACCGGAAAACTATCCTGACGAGTATCGTAAAATGGTAGAATCGGTGTGAGTACCGCAAAATTATTGAATCCGGGCGAGTACCGTGAAAAAGCGGAATCCGTGCGAGTACCGGAAAACTGTCCAGACGAGTACCGAAAATTGGTAGAATCGGTGTGAGTACCGCAAAATTATTGAACCCGGGCGAGTACCGGGAAAAAGTGGAATCCGTGCGAGTACCGGAAAACTATCCTGACCAGTATCGAAATATGGTAGAATCGGTGTGAGTACCGCAAAATTATTGAACCCGGGCGAGTACCGGGAAAAAGTGGAATCCGTGCGAGTACCGGAAAACTGTCCTTACGAGTACCGAAAAATGGTAGAATCGGTGTGAGTACCGAAAAATTATTGAATCCGGGAGAGTATCGGGAAATAGCGGAATCCGTGCGAGTACCGGAAAACTGTCCTAACGAGTACCGAAAAATGGTAGAATCGGTGTGAGTACCGCAAAATTATTGAACCCGGGCGAGTACCGGGAAAAAGCGGAATCCGTGCGAGTACCGGAAAACTGTCCAGACGAGTACCCAAAATTGGTAGAATCGGTGTGAGTACCGCAAAATTATTGAACCCGGGCGAGTACCGGGAAAAAGTGGAATCCGTGCGAGTACCGGAAAACTATCCTGACCAGTATCGAAATATGGTAGAATCGGTGTGAGTACCGCAAAATTATTGAACCCGGGCGAGTACCGGGAAAAAGTGGAATCCGTGCGAGTACCGGAAAACTATCCTGACGAGTATCGAAAAATGGTAGAATCGGTGTGAGTACCGCAAAATTATTGAACCCGGGCGAGTACCGGGAAAAAGTGGAATCCGTGCGAGAACCGGAAAACTATCCTGACGAGTATCGTAAAATGGTAGAATCGGTGTGAGTACCGCAAAATTATTGAATCCGGACGAGTACCGTGAAAAAGCGGAATCCGTGCGAGTACCGGCAAACTGTCCAGACGAGTACCGAAAATTGGTAGAATCGGTGTGAGTACCGCAAAATTATTGAACCCGGGCGAGTACCGGGAAAAAGTGGAATCCGTGCGAGTACCGGAAAACTATCCTGACGAGTATCGAAAAATGGTAGAATCGGTGTGAGTACCGCAAAATTATTGAACCCGGGCGAGTACCGGGAAAAAGTGGAATCCGTGCGAGAACCGGAAAACTATCCTGACGAGTATCGAAAAATGGTAGAATCGGTGTGAGTACCGCAAAATTATTGAATCCGGGCGAGTACCGTGAAAAAGCGGAATCCGTGCGAGTACCGGCAAACTGTCCAGACGAGTACCGAAAAATGGTAGAATCGGTGTGAGTACCGCAAAATTATTGAACCCGGGCGAGTACCGGGAAAAAGCGGAATCCGTGCGAGTACCGGAAAACTGTCCAGACGAGTACCGAAAATTGGTAGAATCGGTGTGAGTACCGCAAAATTATTGAACCCGGGCGAGTACCGGGAAAAAGTGGAATCCGTGCGAGAACCGGAAAACTATCCTGACGAGTATCGAAAAATGGTAGAATCGGTGTGAGTACCGCAAAATTATTGAATCCGGGCGAGTACCGTGAAAAAGCGGAATCCGTGCGAGTACCGGCAAACTGTCCAGACGAGTACCGAAAAATGGTAGAATCGGTGTGAGTACCGCAAAATTATTGAACCCGGGCGAGTACCGGGAAAAAGTGGAATCCGTGCGAGTACCGGAAAACTATCCTGACCAGTATCGAAAAATGGTAGAATCGGTGTGAGTACCGCAAAATTATTGAACCCGGGCGAGTACCGGGAAAAAGTGGAATCCGTGCGAGAACCGGAAAACTATCCTGACGAGTATCGAAAAATGGTAGAATCGGTGTGAGTACCGCAAAATTATTGAACCCGGGCGAGTACCGGGAAAAAGTGGAATCCGTGCGAGAACCGGAAAACTATCCTGACGAGTATCGAAAAATGGTAGAATCGGTGTGAGTACCGCAAAATTATTGAATCCGGGCGAGTACCGTGAAAAAGCGGAATCCGTGCGAGTACCGGCAAACTGTCCAGACGAGTACCGAAAAATGGTAGAATCGGTGTGAGTACCGCAAAATTATTGAACCCGGGCGAGTACCGGGAAAAAGCGGAATCCGTGCGAGTACCGGAAAACTGTCCAGACGAGTACCGAAAATTGGTAGAATCGGTGTGAGTACCGCAAAATTATTGAACCCGGGCGAGTACCGGGAAAAAGTGGAATCCGTGCGAGTACCGGAAAACTATCCTGACCAGTATCGAAATATGGTAGAATCGGTGTGAGTACCGCAAAATTATTGAACCCGGGCGAGTACCGGGAAAAAGTGGAATCCGTGCGAGTACCGGAAAACTGTCCTTACGAGTACCGAAAAATGGTAGAATCGGTGTGAGTACCGAAAAATTATTGAATCCGGGAGAGTATCGGGAAATAGCGGAATCCGTGCGAGTACCGGAAAACTGTCCTAACGAGTACCGAAAAATGGTAGAATCGGTGTGAGTACCGCAAAATTATTGAACCCGGGCGAGTACCGGGAAAAAGCGGAATCCGTGCGAGTACCGGAAAACTGTCCAGACGAGTACCGAAAATTGGTAGAATCGGTGTGAGTACCGCAAAATTATTGAACCCGGGCGAGTACCGGGAAAAAGTGGAATCCGTGCGAGAACCGGAAAACTATCCTGACGAGTATCGAAAAATGGTAGAATCGGTGTGAGTACCGCAAAATTATTGAATCCGGGCGAGTACCGTGAAAAAGCGGAATCCGTGCGAGTACCGGCAAACTGTCCAGACGAGTACCGAAAAATGGTAGAATCGGTGTGAGTACCGCAAAATTATTGAACCCGGGCGAGTACCGGGAAAAAGTGGAATCCGTGCGAGTACCGGAAAACTATCCTGACCAGTATCGAAAAATGGTAGAATCGGTGTGAGTACCGCAAAATTATTGAACCCGGGCGAGTACCGGGAAAAAGTGGAATCCGTGCGAGAACCGGAAAACTATCCTGACGAGTATCGAAAAATGGTAGAATCGGTGTGAGTACCGCAAAATTATTGAACCCGGGCGAGTACCGGGAAAAAGTGGAATCCGTGCGAGAACCGGAAAACTATCCTGACGAGTATCGAAAAATGGTAGAATCGGTGTGAGTACCGCAAAATTATTGAATCCGGGCGAGTACCGTGAAAAAGCGGAATCCGTGCGAGTACCGGCAAACTGTCCAGACGAGTACCGAAAAATGGTAGAATCGGTGTGAGTACCGCAAAATTATTGAACCCGGGCGAGTACCGGGAAAAAGCGGAATCCGTGCGAGTACCGGAAAACTGTCCAGACGAGTACCGAAAATTGGTAGAATCGGTGTGAGTACCGCAAAATTATTGAACCCGGGCGAGTACCGGGAAAAAGTGGAATCCGTGCGAGTACCGGAAAACTATCCTGACCAGTATCGAAATATGGTAGAATCGGTGTGAGTACCGCAAAATTATTGAACCCGGGCGAGTACCGGGAAAAAGTGGAATCCGTGCGAGTACCGGAAAACTGTCCTTACGAGTACCGAAAAATGGTAGAATCGGTGTGAGTACCTAAAAATTATTGAATCCGGGAGAGTATCGGGAAATAGCGGAATCCGTGCGAGTACCGGAAAACTGTCCTAACGAGTACCGAAAAATGGTAGAATCGGTGTGAGTACCGCAAAATTATTGAACCCGGGCGAGTACCGGGAAAAAGCGGAATCCGTGCGAGTACCGGAAAACTGTCCAGACGAGTACCCAAAATTGGTAGAATCGGTGTGAGTACCGCAAAATTATTGAACCCGGGCGAGTACCGGGAAAAAGTGGAATCCGTGCGAGTACCGGAAAACTATCCTGACCAGTATCGAAATATGGTAGAATCGGTGTGAGTACCGCAAAATTATTGAACCCGGGCGAGTACCGGGAAAAAGTGGAATCCGTGCGAGTACCGGAAAACTATCCTGACCAGTATCGAAAAATGGTAGAATCGGTGTGAGTACCGCAAAATTATTGAACCCGGGCGAGTACCGGGAAAAAGTGGAATCCGTGCGAGAACCGGAAAACTATCCTGACGAGTATCGTAAAATGGTAGAATCGGTGTGAGTACCGCAAAATTATTGAATCCGGGCGAGAACCGTGAAAAAGCGGAATCCGTGCGAGTACCGGCAAACTGTCCAGACGAGTACCGAAAATTGGTAGAATCGGTGTGAGTACCGCAAAATTATTGAACCCGGGCGAGTACCGGGAAAAAGTGGAATCCGTGCGAGTACCGGAAAACTATCCTGACGAGTATCGAAAAATGGTAGAATCGGTGTGAGTACCGCAAAATTATTGAACCCGGGCGAGTACCGGGAAAAAGTGGAATCCGTGCGAGAACCGGAAAACTATCCTGACGAGTATCGAAAAATGGTAGAATCGGTGTGAGTACCGCAAAATTATTGAATCCGGGCGAGTACCGTGAAAAAGCGGAATCCGTGCGAGTACCGGCAAACTGTCCAGACGAGTACCGAAAAATGGTAGAATCGGTGTGAGTACCGCAAAATTATTGAACCCGGGCGAGTACCGGGAAAAAGCGGAATCCGTGCGAGTACCGGAAAACTGTCCAGACGAGTACCGAAAATTGGTAGAATCGGTGTGAGTACCGCAAAATTATTGAACCCGGGCGAGTACCGGGAAAAAGTGGAATCCGTGCGAGTACCGGAAAACTATCCTGACCAGTATCGAAATATGGTAGAATCGGTGTGAGTACCGCAAAATTATTGAACCCGGGCGAGTACCGGGAAAAAGTGGAATCCGTGCGAGTACCGGAAAACTATCCTGACCAGTATCGAAAAATGGTAGAATCGGTGTGTGTACCGCAAAATTATTGAACCCGGGCGAGTACCGGGAAAAAGTGGAATCCGTGCGAGTACCGGAAAACTATCCTGACGAGTATCGAAAAATGGTAGAATCGGTGTGAGTACCGCAAAATTATTGAATCCGGGCGAGTACCTTGAAAAAGCGGAATCCGTGCGAGTACCGGAAAACTGTCCAGAGGAGTACCGAAAAATGGTAGATTCGGTGTGAGTACCGCAAAATTATTAAACCCGGGCGAGTACCGGGAAAAAGCGGAATCCGTGCGAGTACCGGAAAACTGTCCAGACGAGTACCGAAAATTGGTAGAATCGGTGTGAGTACCGCAAAATTATTGAACCCGGGCGAGTACCGGGAAAAAGTGGAATCCGTGCGAGTACCGAAAAACTATCCTGACCAGTATCGAAAAATGGTAGAATCGGTGTGAGTACCGCAAAATTATTGAACCCGGGCGAGTACCGGGAAAAAGTGGAATCCGTGCGAGAACCGGAAAACTATCCTGACGAGTATCGAAAAATGGTAGAATCGGTGTGAGTACCGCAAAATTATTGAACCCGGGCGAGTACCGGGAAAAAGTGGAATCCGTGCGAGTACCGGAAAACTGTCCTGACGAGTACCGAAAAATGATATAATCGGTGTGAGTACCGCAAAATTTATTGAATCCGGGGGAGTATCGGGAAAAACTGGAATCCGTGCGAGTACCTGAAAACTGTCCAGACGAGTACCGAAAATTGGTAGAATCGGTGTGAGTACCGCAAAATTATTGAACCCGGGCGAGTACCGGGAAAAAGTGGAATCCGTGCGAGTACCGGAAAACTATCCTGACCAGTATCGAAATATGGTAGAATCGGTGTGAGTACCGCAAAATTATTGAACCCGGGCGAGTACCGGGAAAAAGTGGAATCCGTGCGAGTACCGGAAAACTGTCCTTACGAGTACCGAAAAATGGTAGAATCGGTGTGAGTACCGAAAAATTATTGAATCCGGGAGAGTATCGGGAAATAGCGGAATCCGTGCGAGTACCGGAAAACTGTCCTAACGAGTACCGAAAAATGGTAGAATCGGTGTGAGTACCGCAAAATTATTGAACCCGGGCGAGTACCGGGAAAAAGCGGAATCCGTGCGAGTACCGGAAAACTGTCCAGACGAGTACCCAAAATTGGTAGAATCGGTGTGAGTACCGCAAAATTATTGAACCCGGGCGAGTACCGGGAAAAAGTGGAATCCGTGCGAGTACCGGAAAACTATCCTGACCAGTATCGAAATATGGTAGAATCGGTGTGAGTACCGCAAAATTATTGAACCCGGGCGAGTACCGGGAAAAAGTGGAATCCGTGCGAGTACCGGAAAACTATCCTGACCAGTATCGAAAAATGGTAGAATCGGTGTGAGTACCGCAAAATTATTGAACCCGGGCGAGTACCGGGAAAAAGTGGAATCCGTGCGAGAACCGGAAAACTATCCTGACGAGTATCGTAAAATGGTAGAATCGGTGTGAGTACCGCAAAATTATTGAATCCGGGCGAGTACCGTGAAAAAGCGGAATCCGTGCGAGTACCGGCAAACTGTCCAGACGAGTACCGAAAATTGGTAGAATCGGTGTGAGTACCGCAAAATTATTGAACCCGGGCGAGTACCGGGAAAAAGTGGAATCCGTGCGAGTACCGGAAAACTATCCTGACCAGTATCGAAAAATGGTAGAATCGGTGTGAGTACCGCAAAATTATTGAACCCGGGCGAGTACCGGGAAAAAGTGGAATCCGTGCGAGAACCGGAAAACTATCCTGACGAGTATCGAAAAATGGTAGAATCGGTGTGAGTACCGCAAAATTATTGAATCCGGGCGAGTACCGTGAAAAAGCGGAATCCGTGCGAGTACCGGCAAACTGTCCAGACGAGTACCGAAAAATGGTAGAATCGGTGTGAGTACCGCAAAATTATTGAACCCGGGCGAGTACCGGGAAAAAGTGGAATCCGTGCGAGTACCGGAAAACTATCCTGACCAGTATCGAAAAATGGTAGAATCGGTGTGAGTACCGCAAAATTATTGAACCCGGGCGAGTACCGGGAAAAAGTGGAATCCGTGCGAGAACCGGAAAACTATCCTGACGAGTATCGAAAAATGGTAGAATCGGTGTGAGTACCGCAAAATTATTGAACCCGGGCGAGTACCGGGAAAAAGTGGAATCCGTGCGAGAACCGGAAAACTATCCTGACGAGTATCGAAAAATGGTAGAATCGGTGTGAGTACCGCAAAATTATTGAATCCGGGCGAGTACCGTGAAAAAGCGGAATCCGTGCGAGTACCGGCAAACTGTCCAGACGAGTACCGAAAATTGGTAGAATCGGTGTGAGTACCGCAAAATTATTGAACCCGGGCGAGTACCGGGAAAAAGTGGAATCCGTGCGAGTACCGGAAAACTATCCTGACCAGTATCGAAATATGGTAGAATCGGTGTGAGTACCGCAAAATTATTGAACCCGGGCGAGTACCGGGAAAAAGTGGAATCCGTGCGAGTACCGGAAAACTATCCTGACCAGTATCGAAAAATGGTAGAATCGGTGTGTGTACCGCAAAATTATTGAACCCGGGCGAGTACCGGGAAAAAGTGGAATCCGTGCGAGTACCGGAAAACTATCCTGACGAGTATCGAAAAATGGTAGAATCGGTGTGAGTACCGCAAAATTATTGAATCCGGGCGAGTACCTTGAAAAAGCGGAATCCGTGCGAGTACCGGAAAACTGTCCAGACGAGTACCGAAAAATGGTAGATTCGGTGTGAGTACCGCAAAATTATTGAACCCGGGCGAGTACCGGGAAAAAGCGGAATCCGTGCGAGTACCGGAAAACTGTCCAGACGAGTACCGAAAATTGGTAGAATCGGTGTGAGTACCGCAAAATTATTGAACCCGGGCGAGTACCGGGAAAAAGTGGAATCCGTGCGAGTACCGAAAAACTATCCTGACCAGTATCGAAAAATGGTAGAATCGGTGTGAGTACCGCAAAATTATTGAACCCGGGCGAGTACCGGGAAAAAGTGGAATCCGTGCGAGAACCGGAAAACTATCCTGACGAGTATCGAAAAATGGTAGAATCGGTGTGAGTACCGCAAAATTATTGAACCCGGGCGAGTACCGGGAAAAAGTGGAATCCGTGCGAGAACCGGAAAACTATCCTGACGAGTATCGAAAAATGGTAGAATCGGTGTGAGTACCGCAAAATTATTGAATCCGGGCGAGAACCGTGAAAAAGCGGAATCCGTGCGAGTACCGGCAAACTGTCCAGACGAGTACCGAAAAATGGTAGAATCGGTGTGAGTACCGCAAAATTATTGAACCCGGGCGAGTACCGGGAAAAAGCGGAATCCGTGCGAGTACCGGAAAACTGTCCAGACGAGTACCGAAAATTGGTAGAATCGGTGTGAGTACCGCAAAATTATTGAACCCGGGCGAGTACCGGGAAAAAGTGGAATCCGTGCGAGTACCGGAAAACTATCCTGACCAGTATCGAAATATGGTAGAATCGGTGTGAGTACCGCAAAATTATTGAACCCGGGCGAGTACCGGGAAAAAGTGGAATCCGTGCGAGTACCGGAAAACTGTCCTTACGAGTACCGAAAAATGGTAGAATCGGTGTGAGTACCGAAAAATTATTGAATCCGGGAGAGTATCGGGAAATAGCGGAATCCGTGCGAGTACCGGAAAACTGTCCTAACGAGTACCGAAAAATGGTAGAATCGGTGTGAGTACCGCAAAATTATTGAACCCGGGCGAGTACCGGGAAAAAGCGGAATCCGTGCGAGTACCGGAAAACTGTCCAGACGAGTACCCAAAATTGGTAGAATCGGTGTGAGTACCGCAAAATTATTGAACCCGGGCGAGTACCGGGAAAAAGTGGAATCCGTGCGAGTACCGGAAAACTATCCTGACCAGTATCGAAATATGGTAGAATCGGTGTGAGTACCGCAAAATTATTGAACCCGGGCGAGTACCGGGAAAAAGTGGAATCCGTGCGAGTACCGGAAAACTATCCTGACCAGTATCGAAAAATGGTAGAATCGGTGTGAGTACCGCAAAATTATTGAACCCGGGCGAGTACCGGGAAAAAGTGGAATCCGTGCGAGAACCGGAAAACTATCCTGACGAGTATCGTAAAATGGTAGAATCGGTGTGAGTACCGCAAAATTATTGAATCCGGGCGAGTACCGTGAAAAAGCGGAATCCGTGCGAGTACCGGCAAACTGTCCAGACGAGTACCGAAAAATGGTAGATTCGGTGTGAGTACCGCAAAATTATTGAACCCGGGCGAGTACCGGGAAAAAGTGGAATCCGTGCGAGAACCGGAAAACTATCCTGACGAGTATCGAAAAATGGTAGAATCGGTGTGAGTACCGCAAAATTATTGAATCCGGGCGAGAACCGTGAAAAAGCGGAATCCGTGCGAGTACCGGCAAACTGTCCAGACGAGTACCGAAAATTGGTAGAATCGGTGTGAGTACCGGAAAATTATTGAATCCGGGCGAGTACCGTGAAAAAGCGGAATCCGTGCGAGTACCGGAAAACTGTCCAGACGAGTACCGAAAAATGGTAGAATCGGTGTGAGTACCGCAAAATTATTGAACCCGGGCGAGTACCGGGAAAAAGCGGAATCCGTGCGAGTACCGGAAAACTGTCCAGACGAGTACCGAAAATTGGTAGAATCGGTGTGAGTACCGCAAAATTATTGAACCCGGGCGAGTACCGGGAAAAAGTGGAATCCGTGCGAGTACCGGAAAACTGTCCAGACGAGTACCGAAAAATGGTAGAATCGGTGTGAGTACCGCAAAATTATTGAACCCGGGCGAGTACCGGGAAAAAGTGGAATCCGTGCGAGTACCGGAAAACTATCCTGACCAGTATCGAAAAATGGTAGAATCGGTGTGAGTACCGCAAAATTATTGAATCCGGGCGAGTACCGTGAAAAAGCGGAATCCGTGCGAGTACCGGCAAACTGTCCAGACGAGTACCGAAAAATGGTAGAATCGGTGTGAGTACCGCAAAATTATTGAACCCGGGCGAGTACCGGGAAAAAGCGGAATCCGTGCGAGTACCGGAAAACTGTCCAGACGAGTACCGAAAATTGGTAGAATCGGTGCGAGTACCGCAAAATTATTGAACCCGGGCGAGTACCGGGAAAAAGTGGAATCCGTGCGAGTACCGGAAAACTATCCTGACCAGTATCGAAAAATGGTAGAATCGGTGTGAGTACCGCAAAATTATTGAATCCGGGCGAGTACCGTGAAAAAGCGGAATCCGTGCGAGTACCGGAAAACTGTCCAGAGGAGTACCGAAAAATGGTAGAATCGGTGTGAGTACCGCAAAATTATTGAACCCGGGCGAGTACCGGGAAAAAGCGGAATCCGTGCGAGTACCGGAAAACTGTCCAGACGAGTACCGAAAATTGGTAGAATCGGTGCGAGTACCGCAAATTTATTGAACCCGGGCGAGTACCGGGAAAAAGTGGAATCCGTGCGAGTACCGGAAAACTATCCTGACCAGTATCGAAAAATGGTAGAATCGGTGTGAGTACCGCAAAATTATTGAATCCGGGCGAGTACCGTGAAAAAGCGGAATCCGTGCGAGTACCGGAAAACTGTCCAGACGAGTACCGAAAAATGGTAGAATCGGTGTGAGTACCGCAAAATTATTGAACCCGGGCGAGTACCGGGAAAAAGCGGAATCCGTGCGAGTACCGGAAAACTGTCCAGACGAGTACCGAAAATTGGTAGAATCGGTGTGAGTACCGCAAAATTATTGAACCCGGGCGAGTACCGGGAAAAAGTGGAATCCGTGCGAGTACCGGAAAACTATCCTGACCAGTATCGAAAAATGGTAGAATCGGTGTGAGTACCGCAAAATTATTGAACCCGGGCGAGTACCGGGAAAAAGTGGAATCCGTGCGAGAACCGGAAAACTATCCTGACGAGTATCGTAAAATGGTAGAATCGGTGTGAGTACCGCAAAATTATTGAATCCGGGCGAGTACCGTGAAAAAGCGGAATCCGTGCGAGTACCGGCAAACTGTCCAGACGAGTACCGAAAAATGGTAGATTCGGTGTGAGTACCGCAAAATTATTGAACCCGGGCGAGTACCGGGAAAAAGTGGAATCCGTGCGAGAACCGGAAAACTATCCTGACGAGTATCGAAAAATGGTAGAATCGGTGTGAGTACCGCAAAATTATTGAATCCGGGCGAGAACCGTGAAAAAGCGGAATCCGTGCGAGTACCGGCAAACTGTCCAGACGAGTACCGAAAATTGGTAGAATCGGTGTGAGTACCGGAAAATTATTGAATCCGGGCGAGTACCGTGAAAAAGCGGAATCCGTGCGAGTACCGGAAAACTGTCCAGACGAGTACCGAAAAATGGTAGAATCGGTGTGAGTACCGCAAAATTATTGAACCCGGGCGAGTACCGGGAAAAAGCGGAATCCGTGCGAGTACCGGAAAACTGTCCAGACGAGTACCGAAAATTGGTAGAATCGGTGTGAGTACCGCAAAATTATTGAACCCGGGCGAGTACCGGGAAAAAGTGGAATCCGTGCGAGTACCGGAAAACTGTCCAGACGAGTACCGAAAAATGGTAGAATCGGTGTGAGTACCGCAAAATTATTGAACCCGGGCGAGTACCGGGAAAAAGTGGAATCCGTGCGAGTACCGGAAAACTATCCTGACCAGTATCGAAAAATGGTAGAATCGGTGTGAGTACCGCAAAATTATTGAATCCGGGCGAGTACCGTGAAAAAGCGGAATCCGTGCGAGTACCGGCAAACTGTCCAGACGAGTACCGAAAAATGGTAGAATCGGTGTGAGTACCGCAAAATTATTGAACCCGGGCGAGTACCGGGAAAAAGCGGAATCCGTGCGAGTACCGGAAAACTGTCCAGACGAGTACCGAAAATTGGTAGAATCGGTGCGAGTACCGCAAAATTATTGAACCCGGGCGAGTACCGGGAAAAAGTGGAATCCGTGCGAGTACCGGAAAACTATCCTGACCAGTATCGAAAAATGGTAGAATCGGTGTGAGTACCGCAAAATTATTGAATCCGGGCGAGTACCGTGAAAAAGCGGAATCCGTGCGAGTACCGGAAAACTGTCCAGAGGAGTACCGAAAAATGGTAGAATCGGTGTGAGTACCGCAAAATTATTGAACCCGGGCGAGTACCGGGAAAAAGCGGAATCCGTGCGAGTACCGGAAAACTGTCCAGACGAGTACCGAAAATTGGTAGAATCGGTGCGAGTACCGCAAATTTATTGAACCCGGGCGAGTACCGGGAAAAAGTGGAATCCGTGCGAGTACCGGAAAACTATCCTGACCAGTATCGAAAAATGGTAGAATCGGTGTGAGTACCGCAAAATTATTGAATCCGGGCGAGTACCGTGAAAAAGCGGAATCCGTGCGAGTACCGGAAAACTGTCCAGACGAGTACCGAAAAATGGTAGAATCGGTGTGAGTACCGCAAAATTATTGAACCCGGGCGAGTACCGGGAAAAAGCGGAATCCGTGCGAGTACCGGAAAACTGTCCAGACGAGTACCGAAAATTGGTAGAATCGGTGTGAGTACCGCAAAATTATTGAACCCGGGCGAGTACCGGGAAAAAGTGGAATCCGTGCGAGTACCGGAAAACTATCCAGACGAGTACCGAAAAATGGTAGAATCGGTGTGAGTACCGCAAAATTATTGAACCCGGGCGAGTACCGGGAAAAAGTGGAATCCGTGCGAGTACCGGAAAACTATCCTGACCAGTATCGAAAAATGGTAGAATCGGTGTGAGTACCGCAAAATTATTGAATCCGGGCGAGTACCGTGAAAAAGCGGAATCCGTGCGAGTACCGGCAAACTGTCCAGACGAGTACCGAAAAATGGTAGAATCGGTGTGAGTACCGCAAAATTATTGAACCCGGGCGAGTACCGGGAAAAAGCGGAATCCGTGCGAGTACCGGAAAACTGTCCAGACGAGTACCGAAAATTGGTAGAATCGGTGTGAGTACCGCAAAATTATTGAACCCGGGCGAGTACCGGGAAAAAGTGGAATCCGTGCGAGTACCGGAAAACTGTCCAGACGAGTACCGAAAAATGGTAGAATCGGTGTGAGTACCGCAAAATTATTGAACCCGGGCGAGTACCGGGAAAAAGTGGAATCCGTGCGAGTACCGGAAAACTATCCTGACCAGTATCGAAAAATGGTAGAATCGGTGTGAGTACCGCAAAATTATTGAATCCGGGCGAGTACCGTGAAAAAGCGGAATCCGTGCGAGTACCGGCAAACTGTCCAGACGAGTACCGAAAAATGGTAGAATCGGTGTGAGTACCGCAAAATTATTGAACCCGGGCGAGTACCGGGAAAAAGCGGAATCCGTGCGAGTACCGGAAAACTGTCCAGACGAGTACCGAAAATTGGTAGAATCGGTGCGAGTACCGCAAAATTATTGAACCCGGGCGAGTACCGGGAAAAAGTGGAATCCGTGCGAGTACCGGAAAACTATCCTGACCAGTATCGAAAAATGGTAGAATCGGTGTGAGTACCGCAAAATTATTGAATCCGGGCGAGTACCGTGAAAAAGCGGAATCCGTGCGAGTACCGGAAAACTGTCCAGAGGAGTACCGAAAAATGGTAGAATCGGTGTGAGTACCGCAAAATTATTGAACCCGGGCGAGTACCGGGAAAAAGCGGAATCCGTGCGAGTACCGGAAAACTGTCCAGACGAGTACCGAAAATTGGTAGAATCGGTGCGAGTACCGCAAATTTATTGAACCCGGGCGAGTACCGGGAAAAAGTGGAATCCGTGCGAGTACCGGAAAACTATCCTGACCAGTATCGAAAAATGGTAGAATCGGTGTGAGTACCGCAAAATTATTGAATCCGGGCGAGTACCGTGAAAAAGCGGAATCCGTGCGAGTACCGGAAAACTGTCCAGACGAGTACCGAAAAATGGTAGAATCGGTGTGAGTACCGCAAAATTATTGAACCCGGGCGAGTACCGGGAAAAAGCGGAATCCGTGCGAGTACCGGAAAACTGTCCAGACGAGTACCGAAAATTGGTAGAATCGGTGTGAGTACCGCAAAATTATTGAACCCGGGCGAGTACCGGGAAAAAGTGGAATCCGTGCGAGTACCGGAAAACTATCCTGACCAGTATCGAAAAATGGTAGAATCGGTGTGAGTACCGCAAAATTATTGAACCCGGGCGAGTACCGGGAAAAAGTGGAATCCGTGCGAGTACCGGAAAACTATCCTGACGAGTATCGAAAAATGGTAGAATCGGTGTGAGTACCGCAAAATTATTGAATCCGGGCGAGTACCGTGAATAAGCGGAATCCGTGCGAGTACCGGAAAACTGTCCAGACGAGTACCGAAAAATGGTAGAATCGGTGTGAGTACCGCAAAATTATTGAACCCGGGCGAGTACCGGGAAAAAGCGGAATCCGTGCGAGTACCGGAAAACTGTCCAGACGAGTACCGAAAATTGGTAGAATCGGTGTGAGTACCGCAAAATTATTGAACCCGGGCGAGTACCGGGAAAAAGCGGAATCCGTGCGAGTACCGGAAAACTGTCCAGACGAGTACCGAAAAATGGTAGAATCGGTGTGAGTACCGCAAAATTATTGAACCCGGGCGAGTACCGGGAAAAAGCGGAATCCGTGCGAGTACCGGAAAACTGTCCAGACGAGTACCGAAAATTGGTAGAATCGGTGTGAGTACCGCAAAATTATTGAACCCGGGCGAGTACCGGGAAAAAGTGGAATCCGTGCGAGTACCGGAAAACTGTCCAGATGAGTACCGAAAAATGGTAGAATCGGTGTGAGTACCGCAAAATTATTGAACCCGGGCGAGTACCGGGAAAAAGTGGAATCCGTGCGAGTACCGGAAAACTATCCTGACCAGTATCGAAAAATGGTAGAATCGGTGTGAGTACCGCAAAATTATTGAATCCGGGCGAGTACCGTGAAAAAGCGGAATCCGTGCGAGTACCGGCAAACTGTCCAGACGAGTACCGAAAAATGGTAGAATCGGTGTGAGTACCGCAAAATTATTGAACCCGGGCGAGTACCGGGAAAAAGCGGAATCCGTGCGAGTACCGGAAAACTGTCCAGACGAGTACCGAAAATTGGTAGAATCGGTGCGAGTACCGCAAAATTATTGAACCCGGGCGAGTACCGGGAAAAAGTGGAATCCGTGCGAGTACCGGAAAACTATCCTGACCAGTATCGAAAAATGGTAGAATCGGTGTGAGTACCGCAAAATTATTGAATCCGGGCGAGTACCGTGAAAAAGCGGAATCCGTGCGAGTACCGGAAAACTGTCCAGAGGAGTACCGAAAAATGGTAGAATCGGTGTGAGTACCGCAAAATTATTGAACCCGGGCGAGTACCGGGAAAAAGCGGAATCCGTGCGAGTACCGGAAAACTGTCCAGACGAGTACCGAAAATTGGTAGAATCGGTGCGAGTACCGCAAATTTATTGAACCCGGGCGAGTACCGGGAAAAAGTGGAATCCGTGCGAGTACCGGAAAACTATCCTGACCAGTATCGAAAAATGGTAGAATCGGTGTGAGTACCGCAAAATTATTGAATCCGGGCGAGTACCGTGAAAAAGCGGAATCCGTGCGAGTACCGGAAAACTGTCCAGACGAGTACCGAAAAATGGTAGAATCGGTGTGAGTACCGCAAAATTATTGAACCCGGGCGAGTACCGGGAAAAAGCGGAATCCGTGCGAGTACCGGAAAACTGTCCAGACGAGTACCGAAAATTGGTAGAATCGGTGTGAGTACCGCAAAATTATTGAACCCGGGCGAGTACCGGGAAAAAGTGGAATCCGTGCGAGTACCGGAAAACTATCCTGACCAGTATCGAAAAATGGTAGAATCGGTGTGAGTACCGCAAAATTATTGAACCCGGGCGAGTACCGGGAAAAAGTGGAATCCGTGCGAGTACCGGAAAACTATCCTGACGAGTATCGAAAAATGGTAGAATCGGTGTGAGTACCGCAAAATTATTGAATCCGGGCGAGTACCGTGAATAAGCGGAATCCGTGCGAGTACCGGAAAACTGTCCAGACGAGTACCGAAAAATGGTAGAATCGGTGTGAGTACCGCAAAATTATTGAACCCGGGCGAGTACCGGGAAAAAGCGGAATCCGTGCGAGTACCGGAAAACTGTCCAGACGAGTACCGAAAATTGGTAGAATCGGTGTGAGTACCGCAAAATTATTGAACCCGGGCGAGTACCGGGAAAAAGCGGAATCCGTGCGAGTACCGGAAAACTGTCCAGACGAGTACCGAAAAATGGTAGAATCGGTGTGAGTACCGCAAAATTATTGAACCCGGGCGAGTACCGGGAAAAAGCGGAATCCGTGCGAGTACCGGAAAACTGTCCAGACGAGTACCGAAAATTGGTAGAATCGGTGTGAGTACCGCAAAATTATTGAACCCGGGCGAGTACCGGGAAAAAGTGGAATCCGTGCGAGTACCGGAAAACTGTCCAGATGAGTACCGAAAAATGGTAGAATCGGTGTGAGTACCGCAAAATTATTGAACCCGGGCGAGTACCGGGAAAAAGTGGAATCCGTGCGAGTACCGGAAAACTATCCTGACCAGTATCGAAAAATGGTAGAATCGGTGTGAGTACCGCAAAATTATTGAATCCGGGCGAGTACCGTGAAAAAGCGGAATCCGTGCGAGTACCGGCAAACTGTCCAGACGAGTACCGAAAAATGGTAGAATCGGTGTGAGTACCGCAAAATTATTGAACCCGGGCGAGTACCGGGAAAAAGCGGAATCCGTGCGAGTACCGGAAAACTGTCCAGACGAGTACCGAAAATTGGTAGAATCGGTGCGAGTACCGCAAAATTATTGAACCCGGGCGAGTACCGGGAAAAAGTGGAATCCGTGCGAGTACCGGAAAACTATCCTGACCAGTATCGAAAAATGGTAGAATCGGTGTGAGTACCGCAAAATTATTGAATCCGGGCGAGTACCGTGAAAAAGCGGAATCCGTGCGAGTACCGGAAAACTGTCCAGAGGAGTACCGAAAAATGGTAGAATCGGTGTGAGTACCGCAAAATTATTGAACCCGGGCGAGTACCGGGAAAAAGCGGAATCCGTGCGAGTACCGGAAAACTGTCCAGACGAGTACCGAAAATTGGTAGAATCGGTGCGAGTACCGCAAATTTATTGAACCCGGGCGAGTACCGGGAAAAAGTGGAATCCGTGCGAGTACCGGAAAACTATCCTGACCAGTATCGAAAAATGGTAGAATCGGTGTGAGTACCGCAAAATTATTGAATCCGGGCGAGTACCGTGAAAAAGCGGAATCCGTGCGAGTACCGGAAAACTGTCCAGACGAGTACCGAAAAATGGTAGAATCGGTGTGAGTACCGCAAAATTATTGAACCCGGGCGAGTACCGGGAAAAAGCGGAATCCGTGCGAGTACCGGAAAACTGTCCAGACGAGTACCGAAAATTGGTAGAATCGGTGTGAGTACCGCAAAATTATTGAACCCGGGCGAGTACCGGGAAAAAGTGGAATCCGTGCGAGTACCGGAAAACTGTCCAGACGAGTACCGAAAAATGGTAGAATCGGTGTGAGTACCGCAAAATTATTGAACCCGGGCGAGTACCGGGAAAAAGCGGAATCCGTGCGAGTACCGGAAAACTGTCCAGACGAGTACCGAAAATTGGTAGAATCGGTGTGAGTACCGCAAAATTATTGAACCCGGGCGAGTACCGGGAAAAAGTGGAATCCGTGGGAGTACCGGAAAACTATCCTGACCAGTATCGAAAAATGGTAGAATCGGTGTGAGTACCGCAAAATTATTGAATCCGGGCGAGTACCGTGAAAAAGCGGAATCCGTGCGAGTACCGGCAAACTGTCCAGACGAGTACCGAAAAATGGTAGAATCGGTGTGAGTACCGCAAAATTATTGAACCCGGGCGAGTACCGGGAAAAAGCGGAATCCGTGCGAGTACCGGAAAACTGTCCAGACGAGTACCGAAAATTGGTAGAATCGGTGCGAGTACCGCAAAATTATTGAACCCGGGCGAGTACCGGGAAAAAGTGGAATCCGTGCGAGTACCGGAAAACTATCCTGACCAGTATCGAAAAATGGTAGAATCGGTGTGAGTACCGCAAAATTATTGAATCCGGGCGAGTACCGTGAAAAAGCGGAATCCGTGCGAGTACCGGAAAACTGTCCTAACGAGTACCGAAAAATGGTAGAATCGGTGTGAGTACCGCAAAATTATTGAACCCGGGCGAGTACCGGGAAAAAGTGGAATCCGTGAGAGAACCGGAAAACTATCCTGACGAGTATCGAAAAATGGTAGAATCGGTGTGAGTACCGCAAAATTATTGAATCCGGGCGAGTACCGTGAAAAAGCGGAATCCGTGCGAGTACCGGCAAACTGTCCAGACGAGTACCGAAAAATGGTAGAATCGGTGTGAGTACCGCAAAATTATTGAACCCGGGCGAGTACCGGGAAAAAGCGGAATCCGTGCGAGTACCGGAAAACTGTCCAGACGAGTACCGAAAATTGGTAGAATCGGTGTGAGTACCGCAAAATTATTGAACCCGGGCGAGTACCGGGAAAAAGTGGAATCCGTGCGAGTACCGGAAAACTGTCCAGACGAGTACCGAAAAATGGTAGAATCGGTGTGAGTACCGCAAAATTATTGAACCCGGGCGAGTACCGGGAAAAAGTGGAATCCGTGCGAGTACCGGAAAACTATCCTGACCAGTATCGAAAAATGGTAGAATCTGTGTGAGTACCGCAAAATTATTGAATCCGGGCGAGTACCGTGAAAAAGCGGAATCCGTGCGAGTACCGGCAAACTGTCCAGACGAGTACCGAAAAATGGTAGAATCGGTGTGAGTACCGCAAAATTATTGAACCCGGGCGAGTACCGGGAAAAAGCGGAATCCGTGCGAGTACCGGAAAACTGTCCAGACGAGTACCGAAAATTGGTAGAATCGGTGCGAGTACCGCAAAATTATTGAACCCGGGCGAGTACCGGGAAAAAGTGGAATCCGTGCGAGTACCGGAAAACTATCCTGACCAGTATCGAAAAATGGTAGAATCGGTGTGAGTACCGCAAAATTATTGAACCCGGGCGAGTACCGGAAAACTGTCCAGACGAGTACCGAAAAATGGTAGAATCGGTGTGAGTACCGCAAAATTATTGAACCCGGGCGAGTACCGGGAAAAAGCGGAATCCGTGCGAGTACCGGAAAACTGTCCAGACGAGTACCGAAAATTGGTAGAATCGGTGTGAGTACCGCAAAATTATTGAACCCGGGCGAGTACCGGGAAAAAGTGGAATCCGTGCGAGTACCGGAAAACTATCCTGACCAGTATCGAAAAATGGTAGAATCGGTGTGAGTACCGCAAAATTATTGAACCCGGGCGAGTACCGGGAAAAAGTGGAATCCGTGCGAGTACCGGAAAACTATCCTGACGAGTATCGAAAAATGGTAGAATCGGTGTGAGTACCGCAAAATTATTGAATCCGGGCGAGTACCGTGAATAAGCGGAATCCGTGCGAGTACCGGAAAACTGTCCAGACGAGTACCGAAAAATGGTAGAATCGGTGTGAGTACCGCAAAATTATTGAACCTGGGCGAGTACCGGGAAAAAGCGGAATCCGTGCGAGTACCGGAAAACTGTCCAGACGAGTACCGAAAATTGGTAGAATCGGTGTGAGTACCGCAAAATTATTGAACCCGGGCGAGTACCGGGAAAAAGTGGAATCCGTGCGAGTACCGGAAAACTGTCCAGACGAGTACCGAAAAATGGTAGAATCGGTGTGAGTACCGCAAAATTATTGAACCCGGGCGAGTACCGGGAAAAAGCGGAATCCGTGCGAGTACCGGAAAACTGTCCAGACGAGTACCGAAAATTGGTAGAATCGGTGTGAGTACCGCAAAATTATTGAACCCGGGCGAGTACCGGGAAAAAGTGGAATCCGTGCGAGTACCGGAAAACTATCCTGACCAGTATCGAAAAATGGTAGAATCGGTGTGAGTACCGCAAAATTATTGAATCCGGGCGAGTACCGTGAAAAAGCGGAATCCGTGCGAGTACCGGCAAACTGTCCAGACGAGTACCGAAAAATGGTAGAATCGGTGTGAGTACCGCAAAATTATTGAACCCGGGCGAGTACCGGGAAAAAGCGGAATCCGTGCGAGTACCGGAAAACTGTCCAGACGAGTACCGAAAATTGGTAGAATCGGTGCGAGTACCGCAAAATTATTGAACCCGGGCGAGTACCGGGAAAAAGTGGAATCCGTGCGAGTACCGGAAAACTATCCTGACCAGTATCGAAAAATGGTAGAATCGGTGTGAGTACCGCAAAATTATTGAATCCGGGCGAGTACCGTGAAAAAGCGGAATCCGTGCGAGTACCGGAAAACTGTCCAGAGGAGTACCGAAAAATGGTAGAATCGGTGTGAGTACCGCAAAATTATTGAACCCGGGCGAGTACCGGGAAAAAGCGGAATCCGTGCGAGTACCGGAAAACTGTCCAGACGAGTACCGAAAATTGGTAGAATCGGTGCGAGTACCGCAAATTTATTGAACCCGGGCGAGTACCGGGAAAAAGTGGAATCCGTGCGAGTACCGGAAAACTATCCTGACCAGTATCGAAAAATGGTAGAATCGGTGTGAGTACCGCAAAATTATTGAATCCGGGCGAGTACCGTGAAAAAGCGGAATCCGTGCGAGTACCGGAAAACTGTCCAGACGAGTACCGAAAAATGGTAGAATCGGTGTGAGTACCGCAAAATTATTGAACCCGGGCGAGTACCGGGAAAAAGCGGAATCCGTGCGAGTACCGGAAAACTGTCCAGACGAGTACCGAAAATTGGTAGAATCGGTGTGAGTACCGCAAAATTATTGAACCCGGGCGAGTACCGGGAAAAAGTGGAATCCGTGCGAGTACCGGAAAACTATCCTGACCAGTATCGAAAAATGGTAGAATCGGTGTGAGTACCGCAAAATTATTGAACCCGGGCGAGTACCGGGAAAAAGTGGAATCCGTGCGAGTACCGGAAAACTATCCTGACCAGTATCGAAAAATGGTAGAATCGGTGTGAGTACCGCAAAATTATTGAACCCGGGCGAGTACCGGGAAAAAGTGGAATCCGTGCGAGTACCGGAAAACTATCCTGACGAGTATCGAAAAATGGTAGAATCGGTGTGAGTACCGCAAAATTATTGAATCCGGGCGAGTACCGTGAAAAAGCGGAATCCGTGCGAGTACCGGAAAACTGTCCTAACGAGTACCGAAAAATGGTAGAATCGGTGTGAGTACCGCAAAATTATTGAACCCGGGCGAGTACCGGGAAAAAGTGGAATCCGTGAGAGAACCGGAAAACTATCCTGACGAGTATCGAAAAATGGTAGAATCGGTGTGAGTACCGCAAAATTATTGAATCCGGGCGAGTACCGTGAAAAAGCGGAATCCGTGCGAGTACCGGCAAACTGTCCAGACGAGTACCGAAAAATGGTAGAATCGGTGTGAGTACCGCAAAATTATTGAACCCGGGCGAGTACCGGGAAAAAGCGGAATCCGTGCGAGTACCGGAAAACTGTCCAGACGAGTACCGAAAAATGGTAGAATCGGTGTGAGTACCGCAAAATTATTGAACCCGGGCGAGTACCGGGAAAAAGCGGAATCCGTGCGAGTACCGGAAAACTGTCCAGACGAGTACCGAAAATTGGTAGAATCGGTGCGAGTACCGCAAAATTATTGAACCCGGGCGAGTACCGGGAAAAAGTGGAATCCGTGCGAGTACCGGAAAACTATCCTGACCAGTATCGAAAAATGGTAGAATCGGTGTGAGTACCGCAAAATTATTGAACCCGGGCGAGTACCGGAAAACTGTCCAGACGAGTACCGAAAAATGGTAGAATCGGTGTGAGTACCGCAAAATTATTGAACCCGGGCGAGTACCGGGAAAAAGCGGAATCCGTGCGAGTACCGGAAAACTGTCCAGACGAGTACCGAAAATTGGTAGAATCGGTGTGAGTACCGCAAAATTATTGAACCCGGGCGAGTACCGGGAAAAAGTGGAATCCGTGCGAGTACCGGAAAACTATCCTGACCAGTATCGAAAAATGGTAGAATCGGTGTGAGTACCGCAAAATTATTGAACCCGGGCGAGTACCGGGAAAAAGTGGAATCCGTGCGAGTACCGGAAAACTATCCTGACGAGTATCGAAAAATGGTAGAATCGGTGTGAGTACCGCAAAATTATTGAATCCGGGCGAGTACCGTGAATAAGCGGAATCCGTGCGAGTACCGGAAAACTGTCCAGACGAGTACCGAAAAATGGTAGAATCGGTGTGAGTACCGCAAAATTATTGAACCTGGGCGAGTACCGGGAAAAAGCGGAATCCGTGCGAGTACCGGAAAACTGTCCAGACGAGTACCGAAAATTGGTAGAATCGGTGTGAGTACCGCAAAATTATTGAACCCGGGCGAGTACCGGGAAAAAGTGGAATCCGTGCGAGTACCGGAAAACTGTCCAGACGAGTACCGAAAAATGGTAGAATCGGTGTGAGTACCGCAAAATTATTGAACCCGGGCGAGTACCGGGAAAAAGCGGAATCCGTGCGAGTACCGGAAAACTGTCCAGACGAGTACCGAAAATTGGTAGAATCGGTGTGAGTACCGCAAAATTATTGAACCCGGGCGAGTACCGGGAAAAAGTGGAATCCGTGCGAGTACCGGAAAACTATCCTGACCAGTATCGAAAAATGGTAGAATCGGTGTGAGTACCGCAAAATTATTGAATCCGGGCGAGTACCGTGAAAAAGCGGAATCCGTGCGAGTACCGGCAAACTGTCCAGACGAGTACCGAAAAATGGTAGAATCGGTGTGAGTACCGCAAAATTATTGAACCCGGGCGAGTACCGGGAAAAAGCGGAATCCGTGCGAGTACCGGAAAACTGTCCAGACGAGTACCGAAAATTGGTAGAATCGGTGCGAGTACCGCAAAATTATTGAACCCGGGCGAGTACCGGGAAAAAGTGGAATCCGTGCGAGTACCGGAAAACTATCCTGACCAGTATCGAAAAATGGTAGAATCGGTGTGAGTACCGCAAAATTATTGAATCCGGGCGAGTACCGTGAAAAAGCGGAATCCGTGCGAGTACCGGAAAACTGTCCAGAGGAGTACCGAAAAATGGTAGAATCGGTGTGAGTACCGCAAAATTATTGAACCCGGGCGAGTACCGGGAAAAAGCGGAATCCGTGCGAGTACCGGAAAACTGTCCAGACGAGTACCGAAAATTGGTAGAATCGGTGCGAGTACCGCAAATTTATTGAACCCGGGCGAGTACCGGGAAAAAGTGGAATCCGTGCGAGTACCGGAAAACTATCCTGACCAGTATCGAAAAATGGTAGAATCGGTGTGAGTACCGCAAAATTATTGAATCCGGGCGAGTACCGTGAAAAAGCGGAATCCGTGCGAGTACCGGAAAACTGTCCAGACGAGTACCGAAAAATGGTAGAATCGGTGTGAGTACCGCAAAATTATTGAACCCGGGCGAGTACCGGGAAAAAGCGGAATCCGTGCGAGTACCGGAAAACTGTCCAGACGAGTACCGAAAATTGGTAGAATCGGTGTGAGTACCGCAAAATTATTGAACCCGGGCGAGTACCGGGAAAAAGTGGAATCCGTGCGAGTACCGGAAAACTATCCTGACCAGTATCGAAAAATGGTAGAATCGGTGTGAGTACCGCAAAATTATTGAACCCGGGCGAGTACCGGGAAAAAGTGGAATCCGTGCGAGTACCGGAAAACTATCCTGACCAGTATCGAAAAATGGTAGAATCGGTGTGAGTACCGCAAAATTATTGAACCCGGGCGAGTACCGGGAAAAAGTGGAATCCGTGCGAGTACCGGAAAACTATCCTGACGAGTATCGAAAAATGGTAGAATCGGTGTGAGTACCGCAAAATTATTGAATCCGGGCGAGTACCGTGAAAAAGCGGAATCCGTGCGAGTACCGGAAAACTGTCCTAACGAGTACCGAAAAATGGTAGAATCGGTGTGAGTACCGCAAAATTATTGAACCCGGGCGAGTACCGGGAAAAAGTGGAATCCGTGAGAGAACCGGAAAACTATCCTGACGAGTATCGAAAAATGGTAGAATCGGTGTGAGTACCGCAAAATTATTGAATCCGGGCGAGTACCGTGAAAAAGCGGAATCCGTGCGAGTACCGGCAAACTGTCCAGACGAGTACCGAAAAATGGTAGAATCGGTGTGAGTACCGCAAAATTATTGAACCCGGGCGAGTACCGGGAAAAAGCGGAATCCGTGCGAGTACCGGAAAACTGTCCAGACGAGTACCGAAAAATGGTAGAATCGGTGTGAGTACCGCAAAATTATTGAACCCGGGCGAGTACCGGGAAAAAGCGGAATCCGTGCGAGTACCGGAAAACTGTCCAGACGAGTACCGAAAATTGGTAGAATCGGTGTGAGTACCGCAAAATTATTGAACCCGGGCGAGTACCGGGAAAAAGTGGAATCCGTGCGAGTACCGGAAAACGTTCCAGACGAGTACCGAAAAATGGTAGAATCGGTGTGAGTACCGCAAAATTATTGAACCCGGGCGAGTACCGGGAAAAAGCGGAATCCGTGCGAGTACCGGAAAACTGTCCAGACGAGTACCGAAAATTGGTAGAATCGGTGTGAGTATTGCAAAATTATTGAACCCGGGCGAGTACCGGGAAAAAGTGGAATCCGTGCGAGTACCGGAAAACTATCCTGACGAGTACCGAAAAATGGTAGAATCGGTGTGAGTACCGGAAAATTATTGAATCCGGGCGAGTTCCGGGAAAAAGTGGAATATGTGCGAGTACCGAAAAACTGTCCTGACGAGTATCGAAAAATGATATAATCGGTGCGAGTACCGAAAAGTTATTGAATCCGGGAGAGTATCGGGAAAAAGTGGAATCCGTGCGAGTACCGGAAAACTGTCCTCACGAGTACCGAAAAATGGTAGAATCGGTGTGAGTACCGAAAATTGGTAGAATCGGTGTGAGTACCGCAAAATTATTGAACCCGGGCGAGTACCGGGAAAAAGTGGAATCCGTGCGAGTACCGGAAAACTGTCCAGACGAGTACCGAAAAATGGTAGAATCGGTGTGAGTACCGCAAAATTATTGAACCCGGGCGAGTACCGGGAAAAAGCGGAATCCGTGCGAGTACCGGAAAACTGTCCAGACGAGTACCGAAAAATGGTAGAATCGGTGTGAGTACCGCAAAATTATTGAACCCGGGCGAGTACCGGGAAAAAGCGGAATCCGTGCGAGTACCGGAAAACTGTCCAGACGAGTACCGAAAATTGGTAGAATCGGTGTGAGTACCGCAAAATTATTGAACCCGGGCGAGTACCGGGAAAAAGTGGAATCCGTGCGAGTACCGGAAAACTATCCTGACCAGTATCGAAAAATGGTAGAATCGGTGTGAGTACCGCAAAATTATTGAACCCGGGCGAGTACCGGGAAAAAGTGGAATCCGTGAGAGAACCGGAAAACTATCCTGACGAGTATCGAAAAATGGTAGAATCGGTGTGAGTACCGCAAAATTATTGAATCCGGGCGAGTACCGTGAAAAAGCGGAATCCGTGCGAGTACCGGCAAACTGTCCAGACGAGTACCGAAAAATGGTAGAATCGGTGTGAGTACCGCAAAATTATTGAACCCGGGCGAGTACCGGGAAAAAGCGGAATCCGTGCGAGTACCGGAAAACTGTCCAGACGAGTACCGAAAAATGGTAGAATCGGTGTGAGTACCGCAAAATTATTGAACCCGGGCGAGTACCGGGAAAAAGCGGAATCCGTGCGAGTACCGGAAAACTGTCCAGACGAGTACCGAAAATTGGTAGAATCGGTGTGAGTACCGCAAAATTATTGAACCCGGGCGAGTACCGGGAAAAAGTGGAATCCGTGCGAGTACCGGAAAACTGTCCAGACGAGTACCGAAAAATGGTAGAATCGGTGTGAGTACCGCAAAATTATTGAACCCGGGCGAGTACCGGGAAAAAGCGGAATCCGTGCGAGTACCGGAAAACTGTCCAGACGAGTACCGAAAATTGGTAGAATCGGTGTGAGTATTGCAAAATTATTGAACCCGGGCGAGTACCGGGAAAAAGTGGAATCCGTGCGAGTACCGGAAAACTATCCTGACGAGTACCGAAAAATGGTAGAATCGGTGTGAGTACCGGAAAATTATTGAATCCGGGCGAGTTCCGGGAAAAAGTGGAATATGTGCGAGTACCGAAAAACTGTCCTGACGAGTATCGAAAAATGATATAATCGGTGCGAGTACCGAAAAGTTATTGAATCCGGGAGAGTATCGGGAAAAAGTGGAATCCGTGCGAGTACCGGAAAACTGTCCTCACGAGTACCGAAAAATGGTAGAATCGGTGTGAGTACCGAAAATTGGTAGAATCGGTGTGAGTACCGCAAAATTATTGAACCCGGGCGAGTACCGGGAAAAAGTGGAATCCGTGCGAGTACCGGAAAACTGTCCAGACGAGTACCGAAAAATGGTAGAATCGGTGTGAGTACCGCAAAATTATTGAACCCGGGCGAGTACCGGGAAAAAGCGGAATCCGTGCGAGTACCGGAAAACTGTCCAGACGAGTACCGAAAAATGGTAGAATCGGTGTGAGTACCGCAAAATTATTGAACCCGGGCGAGTACCGGGAAAAAGCGGAATCCGTGCGAGTACCGGAAAACTGTCCAGACGAGTACCGAAAATTGGTAGAATCGGTGTGAGTACCGCAAAATTATTGAACCCGGGCGAGTACCGGGAAAAAGTGGAATCCGTGCGAGTACCGGAAAACTATCCTGACCAGTATCGAAAAATGGTAGAATCGGTGTGAGTACCGCAAAATTATTGAATCCGGGCGAGTACCGTGAAAAAGCGGAATCCGTGCGAGTACCGGAAAACTGTCCAGAGGAGTACCGAAAAATGGTAGAATCGGTGTGAGTACCGCAAAATTATTGAACCCGGGCGAGTACCGGGAAAAAGCGGAATCCGTGCGAGTACCGGAAAACTGTCCAGACGAGTACCGAAAATTGGTAGAATCGGTGCGAGTACCGCAAAATTATTGAACCCGGGCGAGTACCGGGAAAAAGTGGAATCCGTGCGAGTACCGGAAAACTATCCTGACCAGTATCGAAAAATGGTAGAATCGGTGTGAGTACCGCAAAATTATTGAACCCGGGCGAGTACCGGAAAACTGTCCAGACGAGTACCGAAAAATGGTAGAATCGGTGTGAGTACCGCAAAATTATTGAACCCGGGCGAGTACCGGGAAAAAGTGGAATCCGTGCGAGTACCGGAAAACTGTCCAGACGAGTACCGAAAAATGGTAGAATCGGTGTGAGTACCGCAAAATTATTGAACCCGGGCGAGTACCGGGAAAAAGTGGAATCCGTGCGAGTACCGGAAAACTATCCTGACCAGTATCGAAAAATGGTAGAATCGGTGTGAGTACCGCAAAATTATTTAATCCGGGCGAGTACCGTGAAAAAGCGGAATCCGTGCGAGTACCGGCAAACTGTCCAGACGAGTACCGAAAAATGGTAGAATCGGTGTGAGTACCGCAAAATTATTGAACCCGGGCGAGTACCGGGAAAAAGCGGAATCCGTGCGAGTACCGGAAAACTGTCCAGACGAGTACCGAAAATTGGTAGAATCGGTGCGAGTACCGCAAAATTATTGAACCCGGGCGAGTACCGGGAAAAAGTGGAATCCGTGCGAGTACCGGAAAACTATCCTGACCAGTATCGAAAAATGGTAGAATCGGTGTGAGTACCGCAAAATTATTGAACCCGGGCGAGTACCGGAAAACTGTCCAGACGAGTACCGAAAAATGGTAGAATCGGTGTGAGTACCGCAAAATTATTGAACCCGGGCGAGTACCGGGAAAAAGCGGAATCCGTGCGAGTACCGGAAAACTGTCCAGACGAGTACCGAAAATTGGTAGAATCGGTGCGAGTACCGCAAATTTATTGAACCCGGGCGAGTACCGGGAAAAAGTGGAATCCGTGCGAGTACCGGAAAACTATCCTGACCAGTATCGAAAAATGGTAGAATCGGTGTGAGTACCGCAAAATTATTGAATCCGGGCGAGTACCGTGAAAAAGCGGAATCCGTGCGAGTACCGGAAAACTGTCCAGACGAGTACCGAAAAATGGTAGAATCGGTGTGAGTACCGCAAAATTATTGAACCCGGGCGAGTACCGGGAAAAAGCGGAATCCGTGCGAGTACCGGAAAACTGTCCAGACGAGTACCGAAAATTGGTAGAATCGGTGTGAGTACCGCAAAATTATTGAACCCGGGCGAGTACCGGGAAAAAGTGGAATCCGTGCGAGTACCGGAAAACTATCCTGACCAGTATCGAAAAATGGTAGAATCGGTGTGAGTACCGCAAAATTATTGAACCCGGGCGAGTACCGGGAAAAAGTGGAATCCGTGCGAGTACCGGAAAACTATCCTGACGAGTATCGAAAAATGGTAGAATCGGTGTGAGTACCGCAAAATTATTGAATCCGGGCGAGTACCGTGAAAAAGCGGAATCCGTGCGAGTACCGGAAAACTGTCCTAACGAGTACCGAAAAATGGTAGAATCGGTGTGAGTACCGCAAAATTATTGAACCCGGGCGAGTACCGGGAAAAAGTGGAATCCGTGAGAGAACCGGAAAACTATCCTGACGAGTATCGAAAAATGGTAGAATCGGTGTGAGTACCGCAAAATTATTGAATCCGGGCGAGTACCGTGAAAAAGCGGAATCCGTGCGAGTACCGGCAAACTGTCCAGACGAGTACCGAAAAATGGTAGAATCGGTGTGAGTACCGCAAAATTATTGAACCCGGGCGAGTACCGGGAAAAAGCGGAATCCGTGCGAGTACCGGAAAACTGTCCAGACGAGTACCGAAAAATGGTAGAATCGGTGTGAGTACCGCAAAATTATTGAACCCGGGCGAGTACCGGGAAAAAGCGGAATCCGTGCGAGTACCGGAAAACTGTCCAGACGAGTACCGAAAATTGGTAGAATCGGTGTGAGTACCGCAAAATTATTGAACCCGGGCGAGTACCGGGAAAAAGTGGAATCCGTGCGAGTACCGGAAAACTGTCCAGACGAGTACCGAAAAATGGTAGAATCGGTGTGAGTACCGCAAAATTATTGAACCCGGGCGAGTACCGGGAAAAAGCGGAATCCGTGCGAGTACCAGAAAACTGTCCAGACGAGTACCGAAAAATGGTAGAATCGGTGTGAGTACCGCAAAATTATTGAACCCGGGCGAGTATCGGGAAAAAGTGGAATCCGTGCGAGTACCGGAAAACTATCCTGACGAGTACCGAAAAATGGTAGAATCGGTGTGAGTACCGGAAAATTATTGAATCCGGTGGAGTATCGGGAAAAAGAGGAATCCCTGCGAGAACCGGAAAACTGTCCTGACGAGTACCGAAAAATGATATAATCGGTGTGAGTACCGAAAAGTTATTGAATCCGGGAGAGTATCGGGAAAAAGTGGAATCCGTGGGAGTACCGGAAAACTGTCCTGACGAGTACCGAAAAATGATATAATCGGTGTGAGTACCGCAAAATTTATTGAATCCGGGGGAGTATCGGGAAAAACTGGAATCCGTGCGAGTACCGAAAAACTGTCCTGACGAGTACCGAAAAATGGTAGAATCGGTGTGAGTACCGCAAAATTATTGAACCCGGGCGAGTACCGGGAAAAAGCGGAATCCGTGCGAGTACCGGAAAACTGTCCAGACGAGTACCGAAAAATGGTAGAATCGGTGTGAGTACCGCAAAATTATTGAACCCGGGCGAGTACCGGGAAAAAGCGGAATCCGTGCGAGTACCGGAAAACTGTCCAGAGGAGTACCGAAAAATGGTAGAATCGGTGTGAGTATTGCAAAATTATTGAACCCGGGCGAGTACCGGGAAAAAGTGGAATCCGTGCGAGTACCGGAAAACTATCCTGACGAGTACCGAAAAATGGTAGAATCGGTGTGAGTACCGGAAAATTATTGAATCCGGGCGAGTTCCGGGAAAAAGTGGAATATGTGCGAGTACCGAAAAACTGTCCTGACGAGTATCGAAAAATGATATAATCGGTGCGAGTACCGAAAAGTTATTGAATCCGGGAGAGTATCGGGAAAAAGTGGAATCCGTGCGAGTACCGGAAAACTGTCCTCACGAGTACCGAAAAATGGTAGAATCGGTGTGAGTACCGAAAATTGGTAGAATCGGTGTGAGTACCGCAAAATTATTGAACCCGGGCGAGTACCGGGAAAAAGTGGAATCCGTGCGAGTACCGGAAAACTGTCCAGACGAGTACCGAAAAATGGTAGAATCGGTGTGAGTACCGCAAAATTATTGAACCCGGGCGAGTACCGGGAAAAAGCGGAATCCGTGCGAGTACCGGAAAACTGTCCAGACGAGTACCGAAAAATGGTAGAATCGGTGTGAGTACCGCAAAATTATTGAACCCGGGCGAGTACCGGGAAAAAGCGGAATCCGTGCGAGTACCGGAAAACTGTCCAGACGAGTACCGAAAATTGGTAGAATCGGTGTGAGTACCGCAAAATTATTGAACCCGGGCGAGTACCGGGAAAAAGTGGAATCCGTGCGAGTACCGGAAAACTATCCTGACGAGTATCGAAAAATGGTAGAATCGGTGTGAGTACCGCAAAATTATTGAATCCGGGCGAGTACCGTGAAAAAGCGGAATCCGTGCGAGTACCGGAAAACTGTCCAGAGGAGTACCGAAAAATGGTAGAATCGGTGTGAGTACCGCAAAATTATTGAACCCGGGCGAGTACCGGGAAAAAGCGGAATCCGTGCGAGTACCGGAAAACTGTCCAGACGAGTACCGAAAATTGGTAGAATCGGTGCGAGTACCGCAAAATTATTGAACCCGGGCGAGTACCGGGAAAAAGTGGAATCCGTGCGAGTACCGGAAAACTATCCTGACCAGTATCGAAAAATGGTAGAATCGGTGTGAGTACCGCAAAATTATTGAATCCGGGCGAGTTCCGGGAAAAAGTGGAATATGTGCGAGTACCGAAAAACTGTCCTGACGAGTATCGAAAAATGATATAATCGGTGCGAGTACCGAAAAGTTATTGAATCCGGGAGAGTATCGGGAAAAAGTGGAATCCGTGCGAGTACCGGAAAACTGTCCTCACGAGTACCGAAAAATGGTAGAATCGGTGTGAGTACCGAAAATTGGTAGAATCGGTGTGAGTACCGCAAAATTATTGAACCCGGGCGAGTACCGGGAAAAAGTGGAATCCGTGCGAGTACCGGAAAACTGTCCAGACGAGTACCGAAAAATGGTAGAATCGGTGTGAGTACCGCAAAATTATTGAACCCGGGCGAGTACCGGGAAAAAGCGGAATCCGTGCGAGTACCGGAAAACTGTCCAGAGGAGTACCGAAAAATGGTAGAATCGGTGTGAGTACCGCAAAATTATTGAACCCGGGCGAGTACCGGGAAAAAGCGGAATCCGTGCGAGTACCGGAAAACTGTCCAGACGAGTACCGAAAATTGGTAGAATCGGTGCGAGTACCGCAAATTTATTGAACCCGGGCGAGTACCGGGAAAAAGTGGAATCCGTGCGAGTACCGGAAAACTATCCTGACCAGTATCGAAAAATGGTAGAATCGGTGTGAGTACCGCAAAATTATTGAATCCGGGCGAGTACCGTGAAAAAGCGGAATCCGTGCGAGTACCGGAAAACTGTCCAGAGGAGTACCGAAAAATGGTAGAATCGGTGTGAGTACCGCAAAATTATTGAACCCGGGCGAGTACCGGGAAAAAGCGGAATCCGTGCGAGTACCGGAAAACTGTCCAGACGAGTACCGAAAATTGGTAGAATCGGTGCGAGTACCGCAAATTTATTGAACCCGGGCGAGTACCGGGAAAAAGTGGAATCCGTGCGAGTACCGGAAAACTATCCTGACCAGTATCGAAAAATGGTAGAATCGGTGTGAGTACCGCAAAATTATTGAATCCGGGCGAGTACCGTGAAAAAGCGGAATCCGTGCGAGTACCGGAAAACTGTCCAGACGAGTACCGAAAAATGGTAGAATCGGTGTGAGTACCGCAAAATTATTGAACCCGGGCGAGTACCGGGAAAAAGCGGAATCCGTGCGAGTACCGGAAAACTGTCCAGACGAGTACCGAAAATTGGTAGAATCGGTGTGAGTACCGCAAAATTATTGAACCCGGGCGAGTACCGGGAAAAAGTGGAATCCGTGCGAGTACCGGAAAACTATCCTGACCAGTATCGAAAAATGGTAGAATCGGTGTGAGTACCGCAAAATTATTGAACCCGGGCGAGTACCGGGAAAAAGTGGAATCCGTGCGAGTACCGGAAAACTATCCTGACGAGTATCGAAAAATGGTAGAATCGGTGTGAGTACCGCAAAATTATTGAATCCGGGCGAGTACCGTGAAAAAGCGGAATCCGTGCGAGTACCGGAAAACTGTCCTAACGAGTACCGAAAAATGGTAGAATCGGTGTGAGTACCGCAAAATTATTGAACCCGGGCGAGTACCGGGAAAAAGTGGAATCCGTGAGAGAACCGGAAAACTATCCTGACGAGTATCGAAAAATGGTAGAATCGGTGTGAGTACCGCAAAATTATTGAATCCGGGCGAGTACCGTGAAAAAGCGGAATCCGTGCGAGTACCGGCAAACTGTCCAGACGAGTACCGAAAAATGGTAGAATCGGTGTGAGTACCGCAAAATTATTGAACCCGGGCGAGTACCGGGAAAAAGCGGAATCCGTGCGAGTACCGGAAAACTGTCCAGACGAGTACCGAAAAATGGTAGAATCGGTGTGAGTACCGCAAAATTATTGAACCCGGGCGAGTACCGGGAAAAAGCGGAATCCGTGCGAGTACCGGAAAACTGTCCAGACGAGTACCGAAAATTGGTAGAATCGGTGTGAGTACCGCAAAATTATTGAACCCGGGCGAGTACCGGGAAAAAGTGGAATCCGTGCGAGTACCGGAAAACTGTCCAGACGAGTACCGAAAAATGGTAGAATCGGTGTGAGTACCGCAAAATTATTGAACCCGGGCGAGTACCGGGAAAAAGCGGAATCCGTGCGAGTACCGGAAAACTGTCCAGACGAGTACCGAAAATTGGTAGAATCGGTGTGAGTATTGCAAAATTATTGAACCCGGGCGAGTACCGGGAAAAAGTGGAATCCGTGCGAGTACCGGAAAACTATCCTGACGAGTACCGAAAAATGGTAGAATCGGTGTGAGTACCGGAAAATTATTGAATCCGGGCGAGTTCCGGGAAAAAGTGGAATATGTGCGAGTACCGAAAAACTGTCCTGACGAGTATCGAAAAATGATATAATCGGTGCGAGTACCGAAAAGTTATTGAATCCGGGAGAGTATCGGGAAAAAGTGGAATCCGTGCGAGTACCGGAAAACTGTCCTCACGAGTACCGAAAAATGGTAGAATCGGTGTGAGTACCGAAAATTGGTAGAATCGGTGTGAGTACCGCAAAATTATTGAACCCGGGCGAGTACCGGGAAAAAGTGGAATCCGTGCGAGTACCGGAAAACTGTCCAGACGAGTACCGAAAAATGGTAGAATCGGTGTGAGTACCGCAAAATTATTGAACCCGGGCGAGTACCGGGAAAAAGCGGAATCCGTGCGAGTACCGGAAAACTGTCCAGACGAGTACCGAAAAATGGTAGAATCGGTGTGAGTACCGCAAAATTATTGAACCCGGGCGAGTACCGGGAAAAAGCGGAATCCGTGCGAGTACCGGAAAACTGTCCAGACGAGTACCGAAAATTGGTAGAATCGGTGTGAGTACCGCAAAATTATTGAACCCGGGCGAGTACCGGGAAAAAGTGGAATCCGTGCGAGTACCGGAAAACTATCCTGACGAGTATCGAAAAATGGTAGAATCGGTGTGAGTACCGCAAAATTATTGAATCCGGGCGAGTACCGTGAAAAAGCGGAATCCGTGCGAGTACCGGAAAACTGTCCAGAGGAGTACCGAAAAATGGTAGAATCGGTGTGAGTACCGCAAAATTATTGAACCCGGGCGAGTACCGGGAAAAAGCGGAATCCGTGCGAGTACCGGAAAACTGTCCAGACGAGTACCGAAAATTGGTAGAATCGGTGCGAGTACCGCAAAATTATTGAACCCGGGCGAGTACCGGGAAAAAGTGGAATCCGTGCGAGTACCGGAAAACTATCCTGACCAGTATCGAAAAATGGTAGAATCGGTGTGAGTACCGCAAAATTATTGAATCCGGGCGAGTTCCGGGAAAAAGTGGAATATGTGCGAGTACCGAAAAACTGTCCTGACGAGTATCGAAAAATGATATAATCGGTGCGAGTACCGAAAAGTTATTGAATCCGGGAGAGTATCGGGAAAAAGTGGAATCCGTGCGAGTACCGGAAAACTGTCCTCACGAGTACCGAAAAATGGTAGAATCGGTGTGAGTACCGAAAATTGGTAGAATCGGTGTGAGTACCGCAAAATTATTGAACCCGGGCGAGTACCGGGAAAAAGTGGAATCCGTGCGAGTACCGGAAAACTGTCCAGACGAGTACCGAAAAATGGTAGAATCGGTGTGAGTACCGCAAAATTATTGAACCCGGGCGAGTACCGGGAAAAAGCGGAATCCGTGCGAGTACCGGAAAACTGTCCAGACGAGTACCGAAAAATGGTAGAATCGGTGTGAGTACCGCAAAATTATTGAACCCGGGCGAGTACCGGGAAAAAGCGGAATCCGTGCGAGTACCGGAAAACTGTCCAGACGAGTACCGAAAATTGGTAGAATCGGTGTGAGTACCGCAAAATTATTGAACCCGGGCGAGTACCGGGAAAAAGTGGAATCCGTGCGAGTACCGGAAAACTGTCCAGACGAGTACCGAAAAATGGTAGAATCGGTGTGAGTACCGCAAAATTATTGAACCCGGGCGAGTACCGGGAAAAAGCGGAATCCGTGCGAGTACCGGAAAACTGTCCAGACGAGTACCGAAAATTGGTAGAATCGGTGCGAGTACCGCAAAATTATTGAACCCGGGCGAGTACCGGGAAAAAGTGGAATCCGTGCGAGTACCGGAAAACTATCCTGACCAGTATCGAAAAATGGTAGAATCGGTGTGAGTACCGCAAAATTATTGAATCCGGGCGAGTTCCGGGAAAAAGTGGAATATGTGCGAGTACCGAAAAACTGTCCTGACGAGTATCGAAAAATGATATAATCGGTGCGAGTACCGAAAAGTTATTGAATCCGGGAGAGTATCGGGAAAAAGTGGAATCCGTGCGAGTACCGGAAAACTGTCCTCACGAGTACCGAAAAATGGTAGAATCGGTGTGAGTACCGAAAATTGGTAGAATCGGTGTGAGTACCGCAAAATTATTGAACCCGGGCGAGTACCGGGAAAAAGTGGAATCCGTGCGAGTACCGGAAAACTGTCCAGACGAGTACCGAAAAATGGTAGAATCGGTGTGAGTACCGCAAAATTATTGAACCCGGGCGAGTACCGGGAAAAAGCGGAATCCGTGCGAGTACCGGAAAACTGTCCAGAGGAGTACCGAAAAATGGTAGAATCGGTGTGAGTACCGCAAAATTATTGAACCCGGGCGAGTACCGGGAAAAAGCGGAATCCGTGCGAGTACCGGAAAACTGTCCAGACGAGTACCGAAAATTGGTAGAATCGGTGCGAGTACCGCAAATTTATTGAACCCGGGCGAGTACCGGGAAAAAGTGGAATCCGTGCGAGTACCGGAAAACTATCCTGACCAGTATCGAAAAATGGTAGAATCGGTGTGAGTACCGCAAAATTATTGAATCCGGGCGAGTACCGTGAAAAAGCGGAATCCGTGCGAGTACCGGAAAACTGTCCAGAGGAGTACCGAAAAATGGTAGAATCGGTGTGAGTACCGCAAAATTATTGAACCCGGGCGAGTACCGGGAAAAAGCGGAATCCGTGCGAGTACCGGAAAACTGTCCAGACGAGTACCGAAAATTGGTAGAATCGGTGCGAGTACCGCAAATTTATTGAACCCGGGCGAGTACCGGGAAAAAGTGGAATCCGTGCGAGTACCGGAAAACTATCCTGACCAGTATCGAAAAATGGTAGAATCGGTGTGAGTACCGCAAAATTATTGAATCCGGGCGAGTACCGTGAAAAAGCGGAATCCGTGCGAGTACCGGAAAACTGTCCAGACGAGTACCGAAAAATGGTAGAATCGGTGTGAGTACCGCAAAATTATTGAACCCGGGCGAGTACCGGGAAAAAGCGGAATCCGTGCGAGTACCGGAAAACTGTCCAGACGAGTACCGAAAATTGGTAGAATCGGTGTGAGTACCGCAAAATTATTGAACCCGGGCGAGTACCGGGAAAAAGTGGAATCCGTGCGAGTACCGGAAAACTATCCTGACCAGTATCGAAAAATGGTAGAATCGGTGTGAGTACCGCAAAATTATTGAACCCGGGCGAGTACCGGGAAAAAGTGGAATCCGTGCGAGTACCGGAAAACTATCCTGACGAGTATCGAAAAATGGTAGAATCGGTGTGAGTACCGCAAAATTATTGAATCCGGGCGAGTACCGTGAAAAAGCGGAATCCGTGCGAGTACCGGAAAACTGTCCTAACGAGTACCGAAAAATGGTAGAATCGGTGTGAGTACCGCAAAATTATTGAACCCGGGCGAGTACCGGGAAAAAGGGGAATCCGTGAGAGAACCGGAAAACTATCCTGACGAGTATCGAAAAATGGTAGAATCGGTGTGAGTACCGCAAAATTATTGAATCCGGGCGAGTACCGTGAAAAAGCGGAATCCGTGCGAGTACCGGCAAACTGTCCAGACGAGTACCGAAAAATGGTAGAATCGGTGTGAGTACCGCAAAATTATTGAACCCGGGCGAGTACCGGGAAAAAGCGGAATCCGTGCGAGTACCGGAAAACTGTCCAGACGAGTACCGAAAAATGGTAGAATCGGTGTGAGTACCGCAAAATTATTGAACCCGGGCGAGTACCGGGAAAAAGCGGAATCCGTGCGAGTACCGGAAAACTGTCCAGACGAGTACCGAAAATTGGTAGAATCGGTGTGAGTACCGCAAAATTATTGAACCCGGGCGAGTACCGGGAAAAAGTGGAATCCGTGCGAGTACCGGAAAACTGTCCAGACGAGTACCGAAAAATGGTAGAATCGGTGTGAGTACCGCAAAATTATTGAACCCGGGCGAGTACCGGGAAAAAGCGGAATCCGTGCGAGTACCGGAAAACTGTCCAGACGAGTACCGAAAATTGGTAGAATCGGTGTGAGTATTGCAAAATTATTGAACCCGGGCGAGTACCGGGAAAAAGTGGAATCCGTGCGAGTACCGGAAAACTATCCTGACGAGTACCGAAAAATGGTAGAATCGGTGTGAGTACCGGAAAATTATTGAATCCGGGCGAGTTCCGGGAAAAAGTGGAATATGTGCGAGTACCGAAAAACTGTCCTGACGAGTATCGAAAAATGATATAATCGGTGCGAGTACCGAAAAGTTATTGAATCCGGGAGAGTATCGGGAAAAAGTGGAATCCGTGCGAGTACCGGAAAACTGTCCTCACGAGTACCGAAAAATGGTAGAATCGGTGTGAGTACCGAAAATTGGTAGAATCGGTGTGAGTACCGCAAAATTATTGAACCCGGGCGAGTACCGGGAAAAAGTGGAATCCGTGCGAGTACCGGAAAACTGTCCAGACGAGTACCGAAAAATGGTAGAATCGGTGTGAGTACCGCAAAATTATTGAACCCGGGCGAGTACCGGGAAAAAGCGGAATCCGTGCGAGTACCGGAAAACTGTCCAGACGAGTACCGAAAAATGGTAGAATCGGTGTGAGTACCGCAAAATTATTGAACCCGGGCGAGTACCGGGAAAAAGCGGAATCCGTGCGAGTACCGGAAAACTGTCCAGACGAGTACCGAAAATTGGTAGAATCGGTGTGAGTACCGCAAAATTATTGAACCCGGGCGAGTACCGGGAAAAAGTGGAATCCGTGCGAGTACCGGAAAACTATCCTGACGAGTATCGAAAAATGGTAGAATCGGTGTGAGTACCGCAAAATTATTGAATCCGGGCGAGTACCGTGAAAAAGCGGAATCCGTGCGAGTACCGGAAAACTGTCCAGAGGAGTACCGAAAAATGGTAGAATCGGTGTGAGTACCGCAAAATTATTGAACCCGGGCGAGTACCGGGAAAAAGCGGAATCCGTGCGAGTACCGGAAAACTGTCCAGACGAGTACCGAAAATTGGTAGAATCGGTGCGAGTACCGCAAAATTATTGAACCCGGGCGAGTACCGGGAAAAAGTGGAATCCGTGCGAGTACCGGAAAACTATCCTGACCAGTATCGAAAAATGGTAGAATCGGTGTGAGTACCGCAAAATTATTGAATCCGGGCGAGTTCCGGGAAAAAGTGGAATATGTGCGAGTACCGAAAAACTGTCCTGACGAGTATCGAAAAATGATATAATCGGTGCGAGTACCGAAAAGTTATTGAATCCGGGAGAGTATCGGGAAAAAGTGGAATCCGTGCGAGTACCGGAAAACTGTCCTCACGAGTACCGAAAAATGGTAGAATCGGTGTGAGTACCGAAAATTGGTAGAATCGGTGTGAGTACCGCAAAATTATTGAACCCGGGCGAGTACCGGGAAAAAGTGGAATCCGTGCGAGTACCGGAAAACTGTCCAGACGAGTACCGAAAAATGGTAGAATCGGTGTGAGTACCGCAAAATTATTGAACCCGGGCGAGTACCGGGAAAAAGCGGAATCCGTGCGAGTACCGGAAAACTGTCCAGACGAGTACCGAAAAATGGTAGAATCGGTGTGAGTACCGCAAAATTATTGAACCCGGGCGAGTACCGGGAAAAAGCGGAATCCGTGCGAGTACCGGAAAACTGTCCAGACGAGTACCGAAAATTGGTAGAATCGGTGTGAGTACCGCAAAATTATTGAACCCGGGCGAGTACCGGGAAAAAGTGGAATCCGTGCGAGTACCGGAAAACTGTCCAGACGAGTACCGAAAAATGGTAGAATCGGTGTGAGTACCGCAAAATTATTGAACCCGGGCGAGTACCGGGAAAAAGCGGAATCCGTGCGAGTACCGGAAAACTGTCCAGACGAGTACCGAAAATTGGTAGAATCGGTGTGAGTATTGCAAAATTATTGAACCCGGGCGAGTACCGGGAAAAAGTGGAATCCGTGCGAGTACCGGAAAACTATCCTGACGAGTACCGAAAAATGGTAGAATCGGTGTGAGTACCGGAAAATTATTGAATCCGGGCGAGTTCCGGGAAAAAGTGGAATATGTGCGAGTACCGAAAAACTGTCCTGACGAGTATCGAAAAATGATATAATCGGTGCGAGTACCGAAAAGTTATTGAATCCGGGAGAGTATCGGGAAAAAGTGGAATCCGTGCGAGTACCGGAAAACTGTCCTCACGAGTACCGAAAAATGGTAGAATCGGTGTGAGTACCGAAAATTGGTAGAATCGGTGTGAGTACCGCAAAATTATTGAACCCGGGCGAGTACCGGGAAAAAGTGGAATCCGTGCGAGTACCGGAAAACTGTCCAGACGAGTACCGAAAAATGGTAGAATCGGTGTGAGTACCGCAAAATTATTGAACCCGGGCGAGTACCGGGAAAAAGCGGAATCCGTGCGAGTACCGGAAAACTGTCCAGACGAGTACCGAAAATTGGTAGAATCGGTGTGAGTACCGCAAAATTATTGAACCCGGGCGAGTACCGGGAAAAAGTGGAATCCGTGCGAGTACCGGAAAACTATCCTGACCAGTATCGAAAAATGGTAGAATCGGTGTGAGTACCGCAAAATTATTGAACCCGGGCGAGTACCGGGAAAAAGTGGAATCCGTGCGAGTACCGGAAAACTGTCCAGACGAGTACCGAAAAATGGTAGAATCGGTGTGAGTACCGCAAAATTATTGAACCCGGGCGAGTACCGGGAAAAAGTGGAATCCGTGCGAGTACCGGAAAACTATCCTGACGAGTATCGAAAAATGGTAGAATCGGTGTGAGTACCGCAAAATTATTGAATCCGGGCGAGTACCGTGAAAAAGCGGAATCCGTGCGAGTACCGGAAAACTGTCCAGACGAGTACCGAAAAATGGTAGCATCGGTGTGAGTACCGCAAAATTATTGAACCCGGGCGAGTACCGGGAAAAAGCGGAATCCGTGCGAGTACCGGAAAACTGTCCAGACGAGTACCGAAAATTGGTAGAATCGGTGTGAGTACCTCAAAATTATTGAACCCGGGCGAGTACCGGGAAAAAGCGGAATCCGTGCGAGTACCGGAAAACTGTCCAGACGAGTACCGAAAATTGGTAGAATCGGTGTGAGTATTGCAAAATTATTGAACCCGGGCGAGTACCGGGAAAAAGTGGAATCCGTGCGAGTACCGGAAAACTATCCTGACGAGTACCGAAAAATGGTAGAATCGGTGTGAGTACCGGAAAATTATTGAATCCGGGCGAGTTCCGGGAAAAAGTGGAATATGTGCGAGTACCGAAAAACTGTCCTGACGAGTATCGAAAAATGATATAATCGGTGCGAGTACCGAAAAGTTATTGAATCCGGGAGAGTATCGGGAAAAAGTGGAATCCGTGCGAGTACCGGAAAACTGTCCTCACGAGTACCGAAAAATGGTAGAATCGGTGTGAGTACCGAAAATTGGTAGAATCGGTGTGAGTACCGCAAAATTATTGAACCCGGGCGAGTACCGGGAAAAAGTGGAATCCGTGCGAGTACCGGAAAACTGTCCAGACGAGTACCGAAAAATGGTAGAATCGGTGTGAGTACCGCAAAATTATTGAACCCGGGCGAGTACCGGGAAAAAGCGGAATCCGTGCGAGTACCGGAAAACTGTCCAGACGAGTACCGAAAAATGGTAGAATCGGTGTGAGTACCGCAAAATTATTGAACCCGGGCGAGTACCGGGAAAAAGCGGAATCCGTGCGAGTACCGGAAAACTGTCCAGACGAGTACCGAAAATTGGTAGAATCGGTGTGAGTACCGCAAAATTATTGAACCCGGGCGAGTACCGGGAAAAAGTGGAATCCGTGCGAGTACCGGAAAACTATCCTGACGAGTATCGAAAAATGGTAGAATCGGTGTGAGTACCGCAAAATTATTGAATCCGGGCGAGTACCGTGAAAAAGCGGAATCCGTGCGAGTACCGGAAAACTGTCCAGAGGAGTACCGAAAAATGGTAGAATCGGTGTGAGTACCGCAAAATTATTGAACCCGGGCGAGTACCGGGAAAAAGCGGAATCCGTGCGAGTACCGGAAAACTGTCCAGACGAGTACCGAAAATTGGTAGAATCGGTGCGAGTACCGCAAAATTATTGAACCCGGGCGAGTACCGGGAAAAAGTGGAATCCGTGCGAGTACCGGAAAACTATCCTGACCAGTATCGAAAAATGGTAGAATCGGTGTGAGTACCGCAAAATTATTGAATCCGGGCGAGTTCCGGGAAAAAGTGGAATATGTGCGAGTACCGAAAAACTGTCCTGACGAGTATCGAAAAATGATATAATCGGTGCGAGTACCGAAAAGTTATTGAATCCGGGAGAGTATCGGGAAAAAGTGGAATCCGTGCGAGTACCGGAAAACTGTCCTCACGAGTACCGAAAAATGGTAGAATCGGTGTGAGTACCGAAAATTGGTAGAATCGGTGTGAGTACCGCAAAATTATTGAACCCGGGCGAGTACCGGGAAAAAGTGGAATCCGTGCGAGTACCGGAAAACTGTCCAGACGAGTACCGAAAAATGGTAGAATCGGTGTGAGTACCGCAAAATTATTGAACCCGGGCGAGTACCGGGAAAAAGCGGAATCCGTGCGAGTACCGGAAAACTGTCCAGACGAGTACCGAAAAATGGTAGAATCGGTGTGAGTACCGCAAAATTATTGAACCCGGGCGAGTACCGGGAAAAAGCGGAATCCGTGCGAGTACCGGAAAACTGTCCAGACGAGTACCGAAAATTGGTAGAATCGGTGTGAGTACCGCAAAATTATTGAACCCGGGCGAGTACCGGGAAAAAGTGGAATCCGTGCGAGTACCGGAAAACTGTCCAGACGAGTACCGAAAAATGGTAGAATCGGTGTGAGTACCGCAAAATTATTGAACCCGGGCGAGTACCGGGAAAAAGCGGAATCCGTGCGAGTACCGGAAAACTGTCCAGACGAGTACCGAAAATTGGTAGAATCGGTGTGAGTATTGCAAAATTATTGAACCCGGGCGAGTACCGGGAAAAAGTGGAATCCGTGCGAGTACCGGAAAACTATCCTGACGAGTACCGAAAAATGGTAGAATCGGTGTGAGTACCGGAAAATTATTGAATCCGGGCGAGTTCCGGGAAAAAGTGGAATATGTGCGAGTACCGAAAAACTGTCCTGACGAGTATCGAAAAATGATATAATCGGTGCGAGTACCGAAAAGTTATTGAATCCGGGAGAGTATCGGGAAAAAGTGGAATCCGTGCGAGTACCGGAAAACTGTCCTCACGAGTACCGAAAAATGGTAGAATCGGTGTGAGTACCGAAAATTGGTAGAATCGGTGTGAGTACCGCAAAATTATTGAACCCGGGCGAGTACCGGGAAAAAGTGGAATCCGTGCGAGTACCGGAAAACTGTCCAGACGAGTACCGAAAAATGGTAGAATCGGTGTGAGTACCGCAAAATTATTGAACCCGGGCGAGTACCGGGAAAAAGCGGAATCCGTGCGAGTACCGGAAAACTGTCCAGACGAGTACCGAAAATTGGTAGAATCGGTGTGAGTACCGCAAAATTATTGAACCCGGGCGAGTACCGGGAAAAAGTGGAATCCGTGCGAGTACCGGAAAACTATCCTGACCAGTATCGAAAAATGGTAGAATCGGTGTGAGTACCGCAAAATTATTGAACCCGGGCGAGTACCGGGAAAAAGTGGAATCCGTGCGAGTACCGGAAAACTGTCCAGACGAGTACCGAAAAATGGTAGAATCGGTGTGAGTACCGCAAAATTATTGAACCCGGGCGAGTACCGGGAAAAAGTGGAATCCGTGCGAGTACCGGAAAACTATCCTGACGAGTATCGAAAAATGGTAGAATCGGTGTGAGTACCGCAAAATTATTGAATCCGGGCGAGTACCGTGAAAAAGCGGAATCCGTGCGAGTACCGGAAAACTGTCCAGACGAGTACCGAAAAATGGTAGCATCGGTGTGAGTACCGCAAAATTATTGAACCCGGGCGAGTACCGGGAAAAAGCGGAATCCGTGCGAGTACCGGAAAACTGTCCAGACGAGTACCGAAAATTGGTAGAATCGGTGTGAGTACCTCAAAATTATTGAACCCGGGCGAGTACCGGGAAAAAGCGGAATCCGTGCGAGTACCGGAAAACTGTCCAGACGAGTACCGAAAATTGGTAGAATCGGTGTGAGTATTGCAAAATTATTGAACCCGGGCGAGTACCGGGAAAAAGTGGAATCCGTGCGAGTACCGGAAAACTATCCTGACGAGTACCGAAAAATGGTAGAATCGGTGTGAGTACCGGAAAATTATTGAATCCGGGCGAGTTCCGGGAAAAAGTGGAATATGTGCGAGTACCGAAAAACTGTCCTGACGAGTATCGAAAAATGATATAATCGGTGCGAGTACCGAAAAGTTATTGAATCCGGGAGAGTATCGGGAAAAAGTGGAATCCGTGCGAGTACCGGAAAACTGTCCTCACGAGTACCGAAAAATGGTAGAATCGGTGTGAGTACCGAAAATTGGTAGAATCGGTGTGAGTACCGCAAAATTATTGAACCCGGGCGAGTACCGGGAAAAAGTGGAATCCGTGCGAGTACCGGAAAACTGTCCAGACGAGTACCGAAAAATGGTAGAATCGGTGTGAGTACCGCAAAATTATTGAACCCGGGCGAGTACCGGGAAAAAGCGGAATCCGTGCGAGTACCGGAAAACTGTCCAGACGAGTACCGAAAATTGGTAGAATCGGTGTGAGTACCGCAAAATTATTGAACCCGGGCGAGTACCGGGAAAAAGTGGAATCCGTGCGAGTACCGGAAAACTATCCTGACCAGTATCGAAAAATGGTAGAATCGGTGTGAGTACCGCAAAATTATTGAACCCGGGCGAGTACCGGGAAAAAGTGGAATCCGTGCGAGTACCGGAAAACTGTCCAGACGAGTACCGAAAAATGGTAGAATCGGTGTGAGTACCGCAAAATTATTGAACCCGGGCGAGTACCGGGAAAAAGTGGAATCCGTGCGAGTACCGGAAAACTATCCTGACGAGTATCGAAAAATGGTAGAATCGGTGTGAGTACCGCAAAATTATTGAATCCGGGCGAGTACCGTGAAAAAGCGGAATCCGTGCGAGTACCGGAAAACTGTCCAGACGAGTACCGAAAAATGGTAGCATCGGTGTGAGTACCGCAAAATTATTGAACCCGGGCGAGTACCGGGAAAAAGCGGAATCCGTGCGAGTACCGGAAAACTGTCCAGACGAGTACCGAAAATTGGTAGAATCGGTGTGAGTACCTCAAAATTATTGAACCCGGGCGAGTACCGGGAAAAAGCGGAATCCGTGCGAGTACCGGAAAACTGTCCTGACGAGTACCGAAAAATGGTAGAATCGGTGTGAGTACTGCAAAATTATTGAACCCGGGCGAGTACCGGGAAAAAGCGGAATCCGTGCGAGTACCGGAAAACTGTCCAGACGAGTACCGAAAATTGGTAGAATCGGTGTGAGTACCGCAAAATTATTGAACCCGGGCGAGTACCGGGAAAAAGCGGAATCCGTGCGAGTACCGGAAAACTGTCCTGACGAGTACCGAAAAATGGTAGAATCGGTGTGAGTACCGCAAAATTATTGAACCCGGGCGAGTACCGGGAAAAAGCGGAATCCGTGCGAGTACCGGAAAACTGTCCTGACGAGTACCGAAAAATGGTAGAATCGGTGTGAGTACTGCAAAATTATTGAACCCGGGCGAGTACCGGGAAAAAGCGGAATCCGTGCGAGTACCGGAAAACTGTCCAGACGAGTACCGAAAATTGGTAGAATCGGTGTGAGTACCGCAAAATTATTGAACCCGGGCGAGTACCGGGAAAAAGCGGAATCCGTGCGAGTACCGGAAAACTGTCCTGACGAGTACCGAAAAATGGTAGAATCGGTGTGAGTACCGCAAAATTATTGAACCCGGGCGAGTACCGGGAAAAAGCGGAATCCGTGCGAGTACCGGAAAACTGTCCTGACGAGTACCGAAAAATGGTAGAATCGGTGTGAGTACTGCAAAATTATTGAACCCGGGCGAGTACCGGGAAAAAGCGGAATCCGTTCGAGTACCGGAAAACTGTCCAGACGAGTACCGAAAATTGGTAGAATCGGTGTGAGTACCGCAAAATTATTGAACCCGGGAGAGTACCGGGAAAAAGTGGAATCCGTGCGAGTACCGGAAAACTATCCTGACCAGTATCGAAATATGGTAGAATCGGTGTGAGTACCGCAAAATTATTGAACCCGGGCGAGTACCGGGAAAAAGCGGAATCCGTGCGAGTACCGGAAAACTGTCCAGACGAGTACCGAAAATTGGTAGAATCGGTGTGAGTACCGCAAAATTATTGAACCCGGGCGAGTACCGGGAAAAAGTGGAATCCGTGCGAGTACCGGAAAACTATCCTGACCAGTATCGAAAAATGGTAGAATCGGTGTGAGTACCGCAAAATTATTGAACCCGGGCGAGTACCGGGAAAAAGTGGAATCCGTGCGAGTACCGGAAAACTGTCCAGACGAGTACCGAAAAATGGTAGAATCGGTGTGAGTACCGCAAAATTATTGAACCCGGGCGAGTACCGGGAAAAAGTGGAATCCGTGCGAGTACCGGAAAACTATCCTGACGAGTATCGAAAAATGGTAGAATCGGTGTGAGTACCGCAAAATTATTGAATCCGGGCGAGTACCGTGAAAAAGCGGAATCCGTGCGAGTACCGGAAAACTGTCCAGACGAGTACCGAAAAATGGTAGCATCGGTGTGAGTACCGCAAAATTATTGAACCCGGGCGAGTACCGGGAAAAAGCGGAATCCGTGCGAGTACCGGAAAACTGTCCAGACGAGTACCGAAAATTGGTAGAATCGGTGTGAGTACCTCAAAATTATTGAACCCGGGCGAGTACCGGGAAAAAGCGGAATCCGTGCGAGTACCGGAAAACTGTCCTGACGAGTACCGAAAAATGGTAGAATCGGTGTGAGTACTGCAAAATTATTGAACCCGGGCGAGTACCGGGAAAAAGCGGAATCCGTGCGAGTACCGGAAAACTGTCCAGACGAGTACCGAAAATTGGTAGAATCGGTGTGAGTACCGCAAAATTATTGAACCCGGGCGAGTACCGGGAAAAAGCGGAATCCGTGCGAGTACCGGAAAACTGTCCTGACGAGTACCGAAAAATGGTAGAATCGGTGTGAGTACTGCAAAATTATTGAACCCGGGCGAGTACCGGGAAAAAGCGGAATCCGTGCGAGTACCGGAAAACTGTCCAGACGAGTACCGAAAATTGGTAGAATCGGTGTGAGTACCGCAAAATTATTGAACCCGGGCGAGTACCGGGAAAAAGCGGAATCCGTGCGAGTACCGGAAAACTGTCCTGACGAGTACCGAAAAATGGTAGAATCGGTGTGAGTACCGCAAAATTATTGAACCCGGGCGAGTACCGGGAAAAAGCGGAATCCGTGCGAGTACCGGAAAACTGTCCTGACGAGTACCGAAAAATGGTAGAATCGGTGTGAGTACTGCAAAATTATTGAACCCGGGCGAGTACCGGGAAAAAGCGGAATCCGTGCGAGTACCGGAAAACTGTCCAGACGAGTACCGAAAATTGGTAGAATCGGTGTGAGTACCGCAAAATTATTGAACCCGGGAGAGTACCGGGAAAAAGTGGAATCCGTGCGAGTACCGGAAAACTATCCTGACCAGTATCGAAATATGGTAGAATCGGTGTGAGTACCGCAAAATTATTGAACCCGGGCGAGTACCGGGAAAAAGCGGAATCCGTGCGAGTACCGGAAAACTGTCCAGACGAGTACCGAAAATTGGTAGAATCGGTGTGAGTACCGCAAAATTATTGAACCCGGGCGAGTACCGGGAAAAAGTGGAATCCGTGCGAGTACCGGAAAACTATCCTGACCAGTATCGAAAAATGGTAGAATCGGTGTGAGTACCGCAAAATTATTGAACCCGGGCGAGTACCGGGAAAAAGTGGAATCCGTGCGAGTACCGGAAAACTGTCCAGACGAGTACCGAAAAATGGTAGAATCGGTGTGAGTACCGCAAAATTATTGAACCCGGGCGAGTACCGGGAAAAAGTGGAATCCGTGCGAGTACCGGAAAACTATCCTGACGAGTATCGAAAAATGGTAGAATCGGTGTGAGTACCGCAAAATTATTGAATCCGGGCGAGTACCGTGAAAAAGCGGAATCCGTGCGAGTACCGGAAAACTGTCCAGACGAGTACCGAAAAATGGTAGCATCGGTGTGAGTACCGCAAAATTATTGAACCCGGGCGAGTACCGGGAAAAAGCGGAATCCGTGCGAGTACCGGAAAACTGTCCAGACGAGTACCGAAAATTGGTAGAATCGGTGTGAGTACCTCAAAATTATTGAACCCGGGCGAGTACCGGGAAAAAGCGGAATCCGTGCGAGTACCGGAAAACTGTCCTGACGAGTACCGAAAAATGGTAGAATCGGTGTGAGTACTGCAAAATTATTGAACCCGGGCGAGTACCGGGAAAAAGCGGAATCCGTGCGAGTACCGGAAAACTGTCCAGACGAGTACCGAAAATTGGTAGAATCGGTGTGAGTACCGCAAAATTATTGAACCCGGGCGAGTACCGGGAAAAAGCGGAATCCGTGCGAGTACCGGAAAACTGTCCTGACGAGTACCGAAAAATGGTAGAATCGGTGTGAGTACCGCAAAATTATTGAACCCGGGCGAGTACCGGGAAAAAGCGGAATCCGTGCGAGTACCGGAAAACTGTCCTGACGAGTACCGAAAAATGGTAGAATCGGTGTGAGTACTGCAAAATTATTGAACCCGGGCGAGTACCGGGAAAAAGCGGAATCCGTGCGAGTACCGGAAAACTGTCCAGACGAGTACCGAAAATTGGTAGAATCGGTGTGAGTACCGCAAAATTATTGAACCCGGGAGAGTACCGGGAAAAAGTGGAATCCGTGCGAGTACCGGAAAACTATCCTGACCAGTATCGAAATATGGTAGAATCGGTGTGAGTACCGCAAAATTATTGAACCCGGGCGAGTACCGGGAAAAAGTGGAATCCGTGCGAGTACCGGAAAACTATCCTGACGAGTACCGAAAAATGGTAGAATCGGTGTGAGTACCGGAAAATTATTGAATCCGGGCGAGTACCGGGAAAAAGTGGAATATGTGCGAGTACCGAAAAACTGTCCTGACGAGTATCGAAAAATGATATAATCGGTGCGAGTGCCGAAAAGTTATTGAATCCGGGAGAGTATCGGGAAAAAGTGGAATCCGTGCGAGAACCGGAAAACTGTCCTTACGAGTACGGAAAAATGATATAATCGGTGCGAGTACCGAAAAGTTATTGAATCCGGGAGAGTATCGGGAAAAAGTGGAATCCGTGCGAGTACCGGAAAACTGTCCTAACGAGTACCGAAAAATTGTAGAATCGGTGTGAGTACCGCAAAATTATTGAACCCGGGCGAGTACCGGGAAAAAGTGGAATCCGTGCGAGTACCGGAAAACTATCCTGACGAGTACCGAAAAATGGAAGAATCGATGTGAGTACCGAAAAATTATTGAATCCGGGGGAGTATCGGGAAAAAGAGGAATCCATGCGAGTACCGGAAAATTGTCCTGACGAGTACGGAAAAATGATATAATCGGTGTGAGTACCAAAAAGTTATTGAATCCGGGCGAGTATCGGGAAAAAGTGGAATCCGTGCGAGTACCGGAAAACTATCCTGACGAGTACCGAAAAATGGTAGAATCGGTGTGAGTACCGAAAAATTATTGAATCCGGGAGAGTATCGGGAAATAGCGGAATCCGTGCGAGTACCGGAAAACTGTCCTAACGAGTACCGAAAAATGGTAGAATCGGTGTGAGTACTGCAAAATTATTGAACCCGGGCGAGTACCGGGAAAAAGTGGAATCCGTGCGAGTACCGGAAAACTATCCTGACGAGTACCGAAAAATGGTAGAATCGGTGTGAGTACCGGAAAATTATTGAATCCGGGCGAGTACCGGGAAAAAGTGGAATATGTGCGAGTACCGAAAAACTGTCCTGACGAGTATCGAAAAATGATATAATCGGTGCGCGTACCGAAAAGTTATTGAATCCGGGCGAGTATCGGGAAAAAGTGGAATCCGTGCGAGTACCGGAAAACTGTCCAGACGAGTACCGAAAAATGGTCGAATCGGTGTGAGTACCGCAAAATTATTGAACCCGGGTGAGTACCGGGAAAAAGTGGAATCCGTGCGAGTACCGGAAAACTGTCCAGACGAGTACCGAAAAATGGTAGAATCGGTGTGAGTACCGCAAAATTATTGAACCCGGGCGAGTACCGGGAAAAAGTGGAATCCGTGCGAGTACCGGAAAACTATCCTGACGAGTATCGAAAAATGGTAGAATCGGTGTGAGTACCGCAAAATTATTGAATCCGGGCGAGTACCGTGAAAAAGCGGAATCCGTGCGAGTACCGGAAAACTGTCCAGACGAGTACCGAAAAATGGTAGCATCGGTGTGAGTACCGCAAAATTATTGAACCCGGGCGAGTACCGGGAAAAAGCGGAATCCGTGCGAGTACCGGAAAACTGTCCAGACGAGTACCGAAAATTGGTAGAATCGGTGTGAGTACCGCAAAATTATTGAACCCGGGCGAATACCGGGAAAAAGTGGAATCCGTGCGAGTACCGGAAAACTATCCTGACCAGTATCGAAATATGGTAGAATCGGTGTGAGTACCGCAAAATTATTGAACCCGGGCGAGTACCGGGAAAAAGTGGAATCCGTGCGAGTACCGGAAAACTGTCCTTACGAGTACCGAAAAATTGTAGAATCGGTGTGAGTACCGAAAAATTATTGAATCCGGGAGAGTATCGGGAAATAGCGGATTCCGTGCGAGTACCGGAAAACTGTCCTAACGAGTACCGAAAAATGGTAGAATCGGTGTGAGTACTGCAAAATTATTGAACCCGGGCGAGTACCGGGAAAAAGTGGAATCCGTGCGAGTACCGGAAAACTATCCTGACGAGTACCGAAAAATGGTAGAATCGGTGTGAGTACCGGAAAATTATTGAATCCGGGCGAGTACCGGGAAAAAGTGGAATATGTGCGAGTACCGAAAAACTGTCCTGACGAGTATCGAAAAATGATATAATCGGTGCGCGTACCGAAAAGTTATTGAATCCGGGCGAGTATCGGGAAAAAGTGGAATCCGTGCGAGTACCGGAAAACTGTCCAGACGAGTACCGAAAAATGGTCGAATCGGTGTGAGTACCGCAAAATTATTGAACCCGGGCGAGTACCGGGAAAAAGTGGAATCCGTGCGAGTACCGGAAAACTGTCCAGACGAGTACCGAAAAATGGTAGAATCGGTGTGAGTACCGCAAAATTATTGAACCCGGGCGAGTACCGGGAAAAAGTGGAATCCGTGCGAGTACCGGAAAACTATCCTGACGAGTACCGAAAAATGGTATAATCGGTGCGAGTACCGAAAAGTTATTGAATCCGGGCGAGTATCGGGAAAAAGTGGAATCCGTGCGAGTACCGGAAAACTGTCCTGACGAGTACCGAAAAATGGTAGAATCGGTGTGAGTACCGCAAAATTATTGAACCCGGGCGAGTACCGGGAAAAAGCGGAATCCTTGCGAGTACCGGAAAACTGTCCTGACGAGTACCGAAAAATGGTAGAATCGGTGTGAGTACTGCAAAATTATTGAACCCGGGCGAGTACCGGGAAAAAGCGGAATCCGTGCGAGTACCGGAAAACTGTCCAGACGAGTACCGAAAATTGGTAGAATCGGTGTGAGTACCGCAAAATTATTGAACCCGGGCGAGTACCGGGAAAAAGTGGAATCCGTGCGAGTACCGGAAAACTATCCTGACCAGTATCGAAATATGGTAGAATCGGTGTGAGTACCCCAAAATTATTGAACCCGGGCGAGTACCGCGAAAAAGTGGAATCCGTGCGTGTACCGGAAAACTATCCTGACGAGTACCGAAAAATGGTAGAATCGGTGTGAGTACCGGAAAATTATTGAATCCGGGCGAGTACCGGGAAAAAGTGGAATATGTGCGAGTACCGAAAAACTGTCCTGACGAGTATCGAAAAATGATATAATCGGTGCGAGTACCGAAAAGTTATTGAATCCGGGAGAGTATCGGGAAAAAGTGGAATCTGTGCGAGAACCGGAAAACTGCTCTTACGAGTACGGAAAAATGATATAATCGGTGCGAGTACCGAAAAGTTATTGAATCCGGGAGAGTATCGGGAAAAAGTGGAATCCGTGCGAGTACCGGAAAACTGTCCTAACGAGTACCGAAAAATTGTAGAATCGGTGTGAGTACCGCAAAATTATTGAACCCGGGCGAGTACCGGGAAAAAGTGGAATCCGTGCGAGTACCGGAAAACTATCCTGACGAGTACCGAAAAATGGAAGAATCGATGTGAGTACCGAAAAATTATTGAATCCGGGGGAGTATCGGGAAAAAGAGGAATCCATGCGAGTACCGGAAAATTGTCCTGACGAGTACGGAAAAATGATATAATCGGTGTGAGTACCAAAAAGTTATTGAATCCGGGCGAGTATCGGGAAAAAGTGGAATCCGTGCGAGTACCGGAAAACTGTCCAGACGAGTACCGAAAAATGGTAGAATCGGTGTGAGTACCGCAAAATTATTGAACCCGGGCGAGTACCGGGAAAAAGTGGAATCCGTGCGAGTACCGGAAAACTGTCCTGACGAGTACCGAAAAATGGTAGAATCGGTGTGAGTACCGGAAAATTATTGAATCCGGGCGAGTATCGGGAAAAAGAGGAATCCGTGCGAGTACCGGAAAACTGTCCTGACGAGTACCGAAAAATGATATAATCGGTGTGAGTACCGAAAAGTTATTGAATCCGGGAGAGTATCGGGAAAAAGTGGAATCTGTGCGAGAACCGGAAAACTGCTCTTACGAGTACGGAAAAATGATATAATCGGTGCGAGTACCGAAAAGTTATTGAATCCGGGAGAGTATCGGGAAAAAGTGGAATCCGTGCGAGTACCGGAAAACTGTCCTAACGAGTACCGAAAAATTGTAGAATCGGTGTGAGTACCGCAAAATTATTGAACCCGGGCGAGTACCGGGAAAAAGTGGAATCCGTGCGAGTACCGGAAAACTATCCTGACGAGTACCGAAAAATGGAAGAATCGATGTGAGTACCGAAAAATTATTGAATCCGGGGGAGTATCGGGAAAAAGAGGAATCCATGCGAGTACCGGAAAATTGTCCTGACGAGTACGGAAAAATGATATAATCGGTGTGAGTACCAAAAAGTTATTGAATCCGGGCGAGTATCGGGAAAAAGTGGAATCCGTGCGAGTACCGGAAAACTGTCCAGACGAGTACCGAAAAATGGTAGAATCGGTGTGAGTACCGCAAAATTATTGAACCCGGGCGAGTACCGGGAAAAAGTGGAATCCGTGCGAGTACCGGAAAACTGTCCTGACGAGTACCGAAAAATGGTAGAATCGGTGTGAGTACCGGAAAATTATTGAATCCGGGCGAGTATCGGGAAAAAGTGGAATCCGTGCGAGTACCGGAAAACTGTCCTGACGAGTACCGAAAAATGGTAGAATCGGTGTGAGTACCGCAAAATTATTGAACCCGGGCGAGTACCGGGAAAAAGCGGAATCCGTGCGAGTACCGGAAAACTGTCCAGACGAGTACCGAAAATTGGTAGAATCGGTGTGAGTACCGCAAAATTATTGAACCCGGGCGAGTACCGGGAAAAAGTGGAATCCGTGCGAGTACCGGAAAACTATCCTGACCAGTATCGAAATATGGTAGAATCGGTGTGAGTACCGCAAAATTATTGAACCCGGGCGAGTACCGGGAAAAAGTGGAATCCGTGCGAGTACCGGAAAACTGTCCTTACGAGTACCGAAAAATGGTAGAATCGGTGTGAGTACCGAAAAATTATTGAATCCGGGAGAGTATCGGGAAATAGCGGAATCCGTTCGAGTACCGGAAAACTGTCCTAACTAGTACCGAAAAATGGTAGAATCGGTGTGAGTATTGCAAAATTATTGAACCCGGGCGAGTACCGGGAAAAAGTGGAATCCGTGCGAGTACCGGAAAACTATCCTGACGAGTACAGAAAAATGGTAGAATCGGTGTGAGTACCGGAAAATTATTGAATCCGGGCGAGTACCGGGAAAAAGTGGAATATGTGCGAGTACCGAAAAACTGTCCTGACGAGTATCGAAAAATGATATAATCGGTGCGAGTACCGAAAAGTTATTGAATCCGGGGGAGTATCGGGAAAAAGTGGAATCCGTGCGAGAACCGGAAAACTGTCCTTACGAGTACGGAAAAATGATATAATCGGTGCGAGTACAGAAAAGTTATTGAATCCGGGAGAGTATCGGGAAAAAGTGGAATCCGTGCGAGTACCGGAAAACTGTCCTAACGAGTACCGAAAAATGGTAGAATCGGTGTGAGAACCGCAAAATTATTGAACCCGGGCGAGTACCGGGAAAAAGTGGAATCCGTGCGAGTACCGGAAAACTATCCTGACGAGTACCGAAAAATGGTAAAATCGGTGTGAGTACCGGAAAATTATTGAATCCGGGGGAGTATCGGGAAAAAGAGGAATCCGTGCGAGTGCCGGAAAACTGTCCAGACGAGTACCGAAAAATGGTAGAATCGGTGTGAGTACCGGAAAATTATTGAATCCGGGCGAGTACCGGGAAAAAGTGGAATATGTGCGAGTACCGGAAAACTGTCCTGACGAGTACCGAAAAATGATATAATCGGTGTGAGTACCGAAAAGTTATTGAATCCGGGAGAGTATCGGGAAAAAGTGGAATCCGTGCGAGTACCGGAAAACTGTCCTGACGAGTACCGAAAAATGATATAATCGGTGTGAGTACCGCAAAATTTATTGAATCCGGGGGAGTATCGGGAAAAACTGGAATCCGTGCGAGTACCGGAAAACTGTCCTGACGAGTACCGAAAAATTGTAGAATCGGTGTGAGTACCGCAAAATTATTGAACCCGGGCGAGTACCGGGAAAAAGCGGAATCCGTGCGAGTACCGGAAAACTGTCCAGACGAGTACCGAAAAATGGTAGAATCGGTGTGAGTACCGGAAAACTATTGAACCCGGTGAGTACCGGGAAAAAGTGGAATCCGTGCGAGTACCGGAAAACTGTCCTGACGAGTACCGAAAAATGGTAGAATCGGTGTGAGTACCGGAAAATTATTGAATCCGGGCGAGTATCGGGAAAAAGTGGAATATGTGCGAGTACCGAAAAACTGTCCTGACGATTATCGAAAAATGATATAATCGGTGCGAGTACCGAAAAGTTATTGAATCCGGGGGGGTATCGGGAAAAAGTGGAATCCGTGCGAGTATCGGAAAACTGTCCTGACGAGTACCGAAAAATGGTAGAATCGGTGTGAGTACCGCAAAATTATTGAACCCGGGCGAGTACCGGGAAAAAGTGGAATCCGTGCGAGTACCGGAAAACTGTCCTAACGAGTACCGAAAAATGGTAGAATCGGTGTGAGTACCGTAAAATTATTGAATCCGGGGGAGTATCGGGAAAAAGAGGAATCCGTGCGAGTACCGGAAAACTGTCCTTACGAGTACGGAAAAATGATATAATCGGTGTGAGTACCGAAAAGTTATTGAATCCGGGAGAGTACCGGGAAAATGTGGAATCCGTGCGAGTACCGGAAAACTGTCCTTACGAGTACCGAAAAATGGTAGAATCGGTGTGAGTACCGAAAAATTATTGAATCCGGGAGAGTATCGGGAAAAAGCGGAATCCGTGCGAGTACCGGAAAACTGTCCTAACGAGTACCGAAAAATGGTAGAATCGGTGTGAGTATTGCAAAATTATTGAACCCGGGCGAGTACCGGGAAAAAGTGGAATCCGTGCGAGTACCGGAAAACTATCTTGACGAGTACCGAAAAATGGTAGAATCGATGTGAGTACCGGAAAATTATTGAATCCGGGGGAGTATCGGGAAAAAGAGGAATCCGTGCGAGTGCCGGAAAACTGTCCAGACGAGTACCGAAAAATGGTAGAATCGGTGTGAGTACCGGAAAATTATTGAATCCGGGGGAGTATCGGGAAAAAGAGGAATCCGTGCGAGTACCGGAAAACTGTCCTGACGAGTACCGAAAAATGATATAATCGGTGTGAGTACCGAAAAGTTATTGAATCCGGGGGAGTATCGGGAAAAACTGGAATCCGTGCGAGTACCGGAAAACTGTCCTGACGAGTACCGAAAAATGATATAATCGGTGTGAGTACCGCAAAATTTATTGAATCCGGGCGAGTACCGGGAAAAACTGGAATCCGTGCGAGTACCGGAAAACTGTCCAGACGAGTACCGAAAAATGGTAGAATCGGTGTGAGTACCGAAAAATTATTGAACCCGGTGAGTACCGGGAAAAAGTGGAATCCGTGCGAGTACTGGAAAACTGTCCTGACGAGTACTGAAAAATGGTAGAATCGGTGTGAGTACCGGAAAATTATTGAATCCGGGCGAGTACCGGGAAAAAGTGGAATCCGTGCGAGTACCGGAAAACTGTCCTTACGAGTACGGAAAAATGATATAATCGGTGTGAGTACCGAAAAGTTATTTAATCCGGGAGAGTATCGGGAAAAAGTGGAATCCGTGCGAGTACCGGAAAACTGTCCTAACGAGTACCGAAAAATGGTAGAATCGGTGTGAGTACCGCAAAATTATTGAACCCGGGCGAGTACCGGGAAAAAGTGGAATCCGTGCGAGTACCGGAAAACTATCCTGACGAGTACCGAAAAATGGTAGAATCGGTGTGAGTACCGGAAAATTATTGAATCCGGGGGAGTATCGGGAAAAAGAGGAATCCGTGCGAGTACCGGAAAACTGTCCTGACGAGTACCGAAAAATGATATAATCGGTGTGAGTACCGAAAAGTTATTGAATCCGGGAGAGTATCGGGAAAAAGTGGAATCCGTGCGAGTACCGGAAAACTGTCCTGACGAGTACCCAAAAATGATATAATCGGTGTGAGTACCGCAAAATTTATTGACTCCGGGGGAGTATCGCGAAAAACTGGAATCCGTGCGAGTACCGAAAAACTGTCCTGACGAGTACCGAAAAATGGTAGAATCGGTGTGAGTACCGCAAAATTATTGAACCCGGGCGAGTACCGGGAAAAAGCGGAATCCGTGCGAGTACCGGAAAACTGTCCAGACGAGTACCGAAAAATGGTAGAATCGGTGTGAGTACCGCAAAATTATTGAACCCGGGCGAGTACCGGGAAAAAGCGGAATCCGTGCGAGTACCGAAAAACTGTCCTGACGAGTACCGAAATATGGTAGAATCGGTGTGAGTACCGCAAAATTATTGAACCCGGGCGAGTACCGGGAAAAAGCGGAATCCGTGCGAGTACCGGAAAACTGTCCAGACGAGTACCGAAAAATGGTAGAATCGGTGTGAGTACCGCAAAATTATTGAACCCGGGCAAGTACCGGGAAAAAGTGGAATCCGTGCGAGTACCGGAAAACTGTCCTGACGAGTACCGAAAAATGATATAATCGGTGTGAGTACCGCAAAATTTATTGAATCCGGGGGAGTATCGGGAAAAACTGGAATCCGTGCGAGTACCTGAAAACTGTCCTGACGAGTACCGAAAAATGGTAGAATCGGTGTGAGTGCCGCAAAATTATTGAACCCGGGCGAGTACCGGGAAAAAGCGGAATCCATGCGAGTACCAGAAAACTGTCCAGACGAGTACCGAAAAATGGTAGAATCGGTGTGAGTACCGCAAAATTATTGAACCCGGGCGAGTATCGGGAAAAAGTGGAATCCGTGCGAGTACCGCAAAACTATCCTGACGAGTACCGAAAAATGGTAGAATCGGTGTGAGTACCGGAAAATTATTGAATCCGGTGGAGTATCGCGAAAAAGAGGAATCCGTGCGAGAACCGGAAAACTGTCCTGACGAGTACCGAAAAATGATATAATCGGTGTGAGTACCGAAAAGTTATTGAATCCGGGAGAGTATCGGGAAAAAGTGGAATCCGTGGGAGTACCGGAAAACTGTCCTGACGAGTACCGAAAAATGATATAATCGGTGTGAGTACCGCAAAATTTATTGAATCCGGGGGAGTATCGGGAAAAAATGGAATCCGTGCGAGTACCGGAAAACTGTCCTGACGAGTACCGAAAAATGGTAGAATCGGTGTGAGTACCGCAAAATTATTGAACCCGGGCGAGTACCGGGAAAAAGCGGAATCCGTGCGAGTACCGGAAAACTGTCCTGACGAGTACCGAAAAATGGTAGCATCGGTGTGAGTACCGCAAAATTATTGAACCCGGGCGAGTACCGGGAAAAAGCGGAATCCGTGCGAGTACCGGAAAACTGTCCTGACGAGTACCGAAAAATGGTAGCATCGGTGTGAGTACCGCAAAATTATTGAACCCGGGCGAGTACCGGGAAAAAGCGGAATCCGTGCGAGTACCGGAAAACTGTCCAGACGAGTACCGAAAAATGGTAGAATCGTTGTGAGTACCGCAAAATTATTGAACCCGGGCGAGTACCGGGAAAAAGTGGAATCCGTGCGATTACCGGAAAACTGTCCTGACGAGTACCGAAAAATGGTAGAATCGGTGTGAGTACCGCAAAATTATTGAACCCGGGCGAGTACCGGGAAAAAGCGGAATCCGTGCGAGTACCGGAAAATTGTCCAGACGAGTACCGAAAAATGGTAGAATCGGTGTGAGTACCGCAAAATTATTGAACCCGGGCGAGTACCGGGAAAAAGTGGAATCCGTGCGAGTACCGGAAAACTGTCCTGACGAGTACCGAAAAATGATATAATCGGTGTGAGTACCGCAAAATTTATTGAATCCGGGGGAGTATCGGGAAAAACTGGAATCCGTGCGAGTACCTGAAAACTGTCCTGACGAGTACCGAAAAATGGTAGAATCGGTGTGAGTACCGCAAAATTATTGAACCCGGGCGAGTACCGGGAAAAAGCGGAATCCATGCGAGTACCAGAAAACTGTCCAGACGAGTACCGAAAAATGGTAGAATCGGTGTGAGTACCGCAAAATTATTGAACCCGGGCGAGTATCGGGAAAAAGTGGAATCCGTGCGAGTACCGCAAAACTATCCTGACGAGTACCGAAAAATGGTAGAATCGGTGTGAGTACCGGAAAATTATTGAATCCGGTGGAGTATCGGGAAAAAGAGGAATCCGTGCGAGAACCGGAAAACTGTCCTGACGAGTACCGAAAAATGATATAATCGGTGTGAGTACCGAAAGGTTATTGAATCCGGGAGAGTATCGGGAAAAAGTGGAATCCGTGGGAGTACCGGAAAACTGTCCTGACGAGTACCGAAAAATGGTAGAATCGGTGTGAGTACCGCAAAATTATTGAACCCGGGCGAGTATCGGGAAAAAGTGGAATCCGTGCGAGTACCGCAAAACTATCCTGACGAGTACCGAAAAATGGTAGAATCGGTGTGAGTACCGGAAAATTATTGAATCCGGTGGAGTATCGGGAAAAAGAGGAATCCGTGCGAGAACCGGAAAACTGTCCTGACGAGTACCGAAAAATGATATAATCGGTGTGAGTACCGAAAAGTTATTGAATCCGGGAGAGTATCGGGAAAAAGTGGAATACGTGGGAGTACCGGAAAACTGTCCTGACGAGTACCGAAAAATGATATAATCGGTGTGAGTACCGCAAAATTTATTGAATCCGGGGGAGTATCGGGAAAAACTGGAATCCGTGCGAGTACCGGAAAACTGTCCTGACGAGTACCGAAAAATGGTAGAATCGGTGTGAGTACCGCAAAATTATTGAACCCGGGCGAGTACCGGGAAAAAGCGGAATCCGTGCGAGTACCAGAAAACTGTCCAGACGAGTACCGAAAAATGGTAGAATCGGTGTGAGTACCGCAAAATTATTGAACCCGGGCGAGTATCGGGAAAAAGTGGAATCCGTGCGATTACCGGAAAACTGTCCTGACGAGTACCGAAAAATGGTAGAATCGGTGTGAGTACCGGAAAATTATTGAATCCGGGGGAGTATCGGGAAAAAGAGGAATCCGTGCGAGTACCGGAAAACTGTCCTGACGAGTACCGAAAAATGATATAATCGGTGTGAGTACCGAAAAGTTATTGAATCCGGGAGAGTATCGGGAAAAAGTGGAATCCGTGCGAGTACCGGAAAACTGTCCTGACGAGTACCGAAAAATGATATAATCGGTGTGAGTACCGCAAAATTTATTGAATCCGGGGGAGTATCGGGAAAAACTGGAATCCGTGCGAGTACCTGAAAACTGTCCTGACGAGTACCGAAAAATGGTAGAATCGGTGTGAGTGCCGCAAAATTATTGAACCCGGGCGAGTACCGGGAAAAAGCGGAATCCATGCGAGTACCAGAAAACTGTCCAGACGAGTACCGAAAAATGGTAGAATCGGTGTGAGTACCGCAAAATTATTGAACCCGGGCGAGTATCGGGAAAAAGTGGAATCCGTGCGAGTACCGCAAAACTATCCTGACGAGTACCGAAAAATGGTAGAATCGGTGTGAGTACCGGAAAATTATTGAATCCGGTGGAGTATCGGGAAAAAGAGGAATCCGTGCGAGAACCGGAAAACTGTCCTGACGAGTACCGAAAAATGATATAATCGGTGTGAGTACCGAAAAGTTATTGAATCCGGGAGAGTATCGGGAAAAAGTGGAATCCGTGCGAGTACCGGAAAACTGTCCTGACGAGTACCGAAAAATGATATAATCGGTGTGAGTACCGCAAAATTTATTGAATCCGGGGGAGTATCGGGAAAAACTGGAATCCGTGCGAGTACCTGAAAACTGTCCTGACGAGTACCGAAAAATGGTAGAATCGGTGTGAGTGCCGCAAAATTATTGAACCCGGGCGAGTACCGGGAAAAAGCGGAATCCGTGCGAGTACCGGAAAATTGTCCAGACGAGTACCGAAAAATGGTAGAATCGGTGTGAGTACCGCAAAATTATTGAACCCGGGCGAGTACCGGGAAAAAGTGGAATCCGTGCGAGTACCGGAAAACTGTCCTGACGAGTACCGAAAAATGATATAATCGGTGTGAGTACCGCAAAATTTATTGAATCCGGGGGAGTATCGGGAAAAACTGGAATCCGTGCGAGTACCTGAAAACTGTCCTGACGAGTACCGAAAAATGGTAGAATCGGTGTGAGTACCGCAAAATTATTGAACCCGGGCGAGTACCGGGAAAAAGCGGAATCCATGCGAGTACCAGAAAACTGTCCAGACGAGTACCGAAAAATGGTAGAATCGGTGTGAGTACCGCAAAATTATTGAACCCGGGCGAGTATCGGGAAAAAGTGGAATCCGTGCGAGTACCGCAAAACTATCCTGACGAGTACCGAAAAATGGTAGAATCGGTGTGAGTACCGGAAAATTATTGAATCCGGTGGAGTATCGGGAAAAAGAGGAATCCGTGCGAGAACCGGAAAACTGTCCTGACGAGTACTGAAAAATGATATAATCGGTGTGAGTACCGAAAAGTTATTGAATCCGGGAGAGTATCGGGAAAAAGTGGAATACGTGGGAGTACCGGAAAACTGTCCTGACGAGTACCGAAAAATGATATAATCGGTGTGAGTACCGCAAAATTTATTGAATCCGGGGGAGTATCGGGAAAAACTGGAATCCGTGCGAGTACCGGAAAACTGTCCTGACGAGTACCGAAAAATGGTAGAATCGGTGTGAGTACCGCAAAATTATTGAACCCGGGCGAGTACCGGGAAAAAGCGGAATCCGTGCGAGTACCAGAAAACTGTCCAGACGAGTACCGAAAAATGGTAGAATCGGTGTGAGTACCGCAAAATTATTGAACCCGGGCGAGTATCGGGAAAAAGTGGAATCCGTGCGATTACCGGAAAACTGTCCTGACGAGTACCGAAAAATGGTAGAATCGGTGTGAGTACCGGAAAATTATTGAATCCGGGGGAGTATCGGGAAAAAGAGGAATCCGTGCGAGTACCGGAAAACTGTCCTGACGAGTACCGAAAAATGATATAATCGGTGTGAGTACCGAAAAGTTATTGAATCCGGGAGAGTATCGGGAAAAAGTGGAATCCGTGCGAGTACCGGAAAACTGTCCTGACGAGTACCGAAAAATGATATAATCGGTGTGAGTACCGCAAAATTTATTGAATCCGGGGGAGTATCGGGAAAAACTGGAATCCGTGCGAGTACCTGAAAACTGTCCTGACGAGTACCGAAAAATGGTAGAATCGGTGTGAGTGCCGCAAAATTATTGAACCCGGGCGAGTACCGGGAAAAAGCGGAATCCATGCGAGTACCAGAAAACTGTCCAGACGAGTACCGAAAAATGGTAGAATCGGTGTGAGTACCGCAAAATTATTGAACCCGGGCGAGTATCGGGAAAAAGTGGAATCCGTGCGAGTACCGCAAAACTATCCTGACGAGTACCGAAAAATGGTAGAATCGGTGTGAGTACCGGAAAATTATTGAATCCGGTGGAGTATCGGGAAAAAGAGGAATCCGTGCGAGAACCGGAAAACTGTCCTGACGAGTACCGAAAAATGATATAATCGGTGTGAGTACCGAAAAGTTATTGAATCCGGGAGAGTATCGGGAAAAAGTGGAATCCGTGCGAGTACCGGAAAACTGTCCTGACGAGTACCGAAAAATGATATAATCGGTGTGAGTACCGCAAAATTTATTGAATCCGGGGGAGTATCGGGAAAAACTGGAATCCGTGCGAGTACCTGAAAACTATCCTGACGAGTACCGAAAAATGGTAGAATCGGTGTGAGTGCCGCAAAATTATTGAACCCGGGCGAGTACCGGGAAAAAGCGGAATCCGTGCGAGTACCGGAAAAATGTCCAGACGAGTACCGAAAAATGGTAGAATCGGTGTGAGTACCGCAAAATTATTGAACCCGGGCGAGTACCGGGAAAAAGTGGAATCCGTGCGAGTACCGGAAAACTGTCCTGACGAGTACCGAAAAATGATATAATCGGTGTGAGTACCGCAAAATTTTTTGAATCCGGGGGAGTATCGGGAAAAACTGGAATCCGTGCGAGTACCGAAAAACTGTCCTGACGAGTACCGAAAAATGGTAGAATCGGTGTGAGTACCGGAAAATTATTGAACCCGGGCGAGTACCGGGAAAAAGCGGAATCCGTGCGAGTACCAGAAAACTGTCCAGACGAGTACCGAAAAATGGTAGAATCGGTGTGAGTACCGCAAAATTTATTGAATCCGGGGGAGTATCGGGAAAAACTGGAATCCGTGCGAGTACCGAAAAACTGTCCTGACGAGTACCGAAAAATGGTAGAATCGGTGTGAGTACCGCAAAATTATTGAACCCGGGCGAGTACCGGGAAAAAGCGGAATCCGTGCGAGTACCGGAAAACTGTCCAGACGAGTACCGAAAAATGGTAGAATCGTTGTGAGTACCGCAAAATTATTGAACCCGGGCGAGTACCGGGAAAAAGTGGAATCCGTGCGATTACCGGAAAACTATCCTGACGAGTACCGAAAAATGGTAGAATCGGTGTGAGTACCGCAAAATTATTGAACCCGGGCGAGTACCGGGAAAAAGCGGAATCCGTGCGAGTACCGGAAAATTGTCCAGACGAGTACCGAAAAATGGTAGAATCGGTGTGAGTACCGCAAAATTATTGAACCCGGGCGAGTACCGGGAAAAAGCGGAATCCGTGCGAGTACCGGAAAACTGTCCAGACGAGTACCGAAAAATGGTAGAATCGGTGTGAGTACCGGAAAATTATTGAATCCGGTGGAGTATCGGGAAAAAGAGGAATCCGTGCGAGTACCGGAAAACTGTCCTGACGAGTACCGAAAAATGATATAATCGGTGTGAGTACCGAAAAGTTATTGAATCCGGGAGAGTATCGGGAAAAAGTGGAATCCGTGCGAGTACCGGAAAACTGTCCTGACGAGTACCGAAAAATGATATAATCGGTGTGAGTACCGCAAAATTTATTGAATCCGGGGGAGTATCGGGAAAAACTGGAATCCGTGCGAGTACCGAAAAACTGTCCTGACAAGTACCGAAAAATGGTAGAATCGGTGTGAGTACCGCAAAATTATTGAACCCGGGCGAGTATCGGGAAAAAGTGGAATCCGTGCGATTACCGGAAAACTGTCCTGACGAGTACCGAAAAATGGTAGAATCGGTGTGAGTACCGGAAAATTATTGAATCCGGGGGAGTATCGGGAAAAAGAGGAATCCGTGCGAGTACCGGAAAACTGTCCTGACGAGTACCGAAAAATGATATAATCGGTGTGAGTACCGAAAAGTTATTGAATCCGGGAGAGTATCGGGAAAAAGTGGAATCCGTGCGAGTACCGGAAAACTGTCCTGACGAGTACCGAAAAATGATATAATCGGTGTGAGTACCGCAAAATTTATTGAATCCGGGGGAGTATCGGGAAAAACTGGAATCCGTGCGAGTACCGAAAAACTGTCCTGACGAGTACCGAAAAATGGTAGAATCGGTGTGAGTACCGCAAAATTATTGAACCCGGGCGAGTACCGGGAAAAAGCGGAATCCGTGCGAGTACCGGAAAATTGTCCAGACGAGTACCGAAAAATGGTAGAATCGGTGTGAGTACCGCAAAATTATTGAACCCGGGCGAGTACCGGGAAAAAGTGGAATCTGTGCGAGTACCGGAAAACTGTCCTGACGAGTACCGGAAAACTGTCCTGACGAGTACCGAAAAATGATATAATCGGTGTGAGTACCGCAAAATTTATTGAATCCGGGGGAGTATCGGGAAAAACTGGAATCCGTGCGAGTACCTGAAAACTGTCCTGACGAGTACCGAAAAATGGTAGAATCGGTGTGAGTACCGCAAAATTATTGAACCCGGGCGAGTACCGGGAAAAAGCGGAATCCATGCGAGTACCAGAAAACTGTCCAGACGAGTACCGAAAAATGGTAGAATCGGTGTGAGTACCGCAAAATTATTGAACCCGGGCGAGTATCGGGAAAAAGTGGAATCCGTGCGAGTACCGCAAAACTATCCTGACGAGTACCGAAAAATGGTAGAATCGGTGTGAGTACCGGAAAATTATTGAATCCGGTGGAGTATCGGGAAAAAGAGGAATCCGTGCGAGAACCGGAAAACTGTCCTGACGAGTACCGAAAAATGATATAATCGGTGTGAGTACCGAAAGGTTATTGAATCCGGGAGAGTATCGGGAAAAAGTGGAATCCGTGGGAGTACCGGAAAACTGTCCTGACGAGTACCGAAAAATGATATAATCGGTGTGAGTACCGCAAAATTTATTGAATCCGGGGGAGTATCGGGAAAAACTGGAATCCGTGCGAGTACCGAAAAACTGTCCTGACGAGTACCGAAAAATGGTAGAATCGGTGTGAGTACCGCAAAATTATTGAACCCGGGCGAGTACCGGGAAAAAGCGGAATCCGTGCGAGTACCGGAAAATTGTCCATACGAGTACCGAAAAATGGTAGAATCGGTGTGAGTACCGCAAAATTATTGAACCCGGGCGAGTACCGGGAAAAAGTGGAATCTGTGCGAGTACCGGAAAACTGTCCTGACGAGTACCGAAAAATGATATAATCGGTGTGAGTACCGCAAAATTTATTGAATCCGGGGGAGTATCGGGAAAAACTGGAATCCGTGCGAGTACCTGAAAACTGTCCTGACGAGTACCGAAAAATGGTAGAATCGGTGTGAGTACCGCAAAATTATTGAACCCGGGCGAGTACCGGGAAAAAGCGGAATCCATGCGAGTACCAGAAAACTGTCCAGACGAGTACCGAAAAATGGTAGAATCGGTGTGAGTACCGCAAAATTATTGAACCCGGGCGAGTATCGGGAAAAAGTGGAATCCGTGCGAGTACCGCAAAACTATCCTGACGAGTACCGAAAAATGGTAGAATCGGTGTGAGTACCGGAAAATTATTGAATCCGGTGGAGTATCGGGAAAAAGTGGAATCCGTGCGAGAACCGGAAAACTGTCCTGACGAGTACCGAAAAATGATATAATCGGTGTGAGTACCGAAAGGTTATTGAATCCGGGAGAGTATCGGGAAAAAGTGGAATCCGTGGGAGTACCGGAAAACTGTCCTGACGAGTACCGAAAAATGATATAATCGGTGTGAGTACCGCAAAATTTATTGAATCCGGGGGAGTATCGGGAAAAACTGGAATCGGTGCGAGTACCGGAAAACTGTCCTGACGAGTACCGAAAAATGGTAGAATCGGTGTGAGTACCGCAAAATTATTGAACCCGGGCGAGTACCGGGAAAAAGCGGAATCCGTGCGAGTACCGGAAAATTGTCCAGACGAGTACCGAAAAATGGTAGAATCGGTGTGAGTACCGCAAAATTATTGAACCCGGGCGAGTACCGGGAAAAAGTGGAATCTGTGCGAGTACCGGAAAACTGTCCTGACGAGTACCGGAAAACTGTCCTGACGAGTACCGAAAAATGATATAATCGGTGTGAGTACCGCAAAATTTATTGAATCCGGGGGAGTATCGGGAAAAACTGGAATCCGTGCGAGTACCTGAAAACTGTCCTGACGAGTACCGAAAAATGGTAGAATCGGTGTGAGTACCGCAAAATTATTGAACCCGGGCGAGTACCGGGAAAAAGCGGAATCCATGCGAGTACCAGAAAACTGTCCAGACGAGTACCGAAAAATGGTAGAATCGGTGTGAGTACCGCAAAATTATTGAACCCGGGCGAGTATCGGGAAAAAGTGGAATCCGTGCGAGTACCGCAAAACTATCCTGACGAGTACCGAAAAATGGTAGAATCGGTGTGAGTACCGGAAAATTATTGAATCCGGTGGAGTATCGGGAAAAAGAGGAATCCGTGCGAGAACCGGAAAACTGTCCTGACGAGTACCGAAAAATGATATAATCGGTGTGAGTACCGAAAGGTTATTGAATCCGGGAGAGTATCGGGAAAAAGTGGAATCCGTGCGAGTACCGGAAAACTGTCCTGACGAGTACCGAAAAATGATATAATCGGTGTGAGTACCGCAAAATTTATTGAATCCGGGGGAGTATCGGGAAAAACTGGAATCCGTGCGAGTACCGAAAAACTGTCCTGACGAGTACCGAAAAATGGTAGAATCGGTGTGAGTACCGCAAAATTATTGAACCCGGGCGAGTATCGGGAAAAAGTGGAATCCGTGCGATTACCGGAAAACTGTCCTGACGAGTACCGAAAAATGGTAGAATCGGTGTGAGTACCGGAAAATTATTGAATCCGGGGGAGTATCGGGAAAAAGAGGAATCCGTGCGAGTACCGGAAAACTGTCCTGACGAGTACCGAAAAATGATATAATCGGTGTGAGTACCGCAAAATTTATTGAATCCGGGGGAGTATCGGGAAAAACTGGAATCCGTGCGAGTACCGAAAAACTGTCCTGACGAGTACCGAAAAATGGTAGAATCGGTGTGAGTACCGCAAAATTATTGAACCCGGGCGAGTATCGGGAAAAAGTGGAATCCGTGCGATTACCGGAAAACTGTCCTGACGAGTACCGAAAAATGGTAGAATCGGTGTGAGTACCGGAAAATTATTGAATCCGGGGGAGTATCGGGAAAAAGAGGAATCCGTGCGAGTACCGGAAAACTGTCCTGACGAGTACCGAAAAATGATATAATCGGTGTGAGTACCGAAAAGTTATTGAATCCGGGAGAGTATCGGGAAAAAGTGGAATCCGTGCGAGTACCGGAAAACTGTCCTGACGAGTACCGAAAAATGATATAATCGGTGTGAGTACCGCAAAATTTATTGAATCCGGGGGAGTATCGGGAAAAACTGGAATCCGTGCGAGTACCGAAAAACTGTCCTGACGAGTACCGAAAAATGGTAGAATCGGTGTGAGTACCGCAAAATTATTGAACCCGGGCGAGTACCGGGAAAAAGCGGAATCCGTGCGAGTACCGGAAAATTGTCCAGACGAGTACCGAAAAATGGTAGAATCGGTGTGAGTACCGCAAAATTATTGAACCCGGGCGAGTATCGGGAAAAAGTGGAATCCGTGCGATTACCGGAAAACTGTCCTGACGAGTACCGAAAAATGGTAGAATCGGTGTGAGTACCGGAAAATTATTGAATCCGGGGGAGTATCGGGAAAAAGAGGAATCCGTGCGAGTACCGGAAAACTGTCCTGACGAGTACCGAAAAATGATATAATCGGTGTGAGTACCGAAAAGTTATTGAATCCGGGAGAGTATCGGGAAAAAGTGGAATCCGTGCGAGTACCGGAAAACTGTCCTGACGAGTACCGAAAAATGATATAATCGGTGTGAGTACCGCAAAATTTATTGAATCCGGGGGAGTATCGGGAAAAACTGGAATCCGTGCGAGTACCGAAAAACTGTCCTGACGAGTACCGAAAAATGGTAGAATCGGTGTGAGTACCGCAAAATTATTGAACCCGGGCGAGTACCGGGAAAAAGCGGAATCCGTGCGAGTACCGGAAAATTGTCCAGACGAGTACCGAAAAATGGTAGAATCGGTGTGAGTACCGCAAAATTATTGAACCCGGGCGAGTACCGGGAAAAAGTGGAATCTGTGCGAGTACCGGAAAACTGTCCTGACGAGTACCGGAAAACTGTCCTGACGAGTACCGAAAAATGATATAATCGGTGTGAGTACCGCAAAATTTATTGAATCCGGGGGAGTATCGGGAAAAACTGGAATCCGTGCGAGTACCTGAAAACTGTCCTGACGAGTACCGAAAAATGGTAGAATCGGTGTGAGTACCGCAAAATTATTGAACCCGGGCGAGTACCGGGAAAAAGCGGAATCCATGCGAGTACCAGAAAACTGTCCAGACGAGTACCGAAAAATGGTAGAATCGGTGTGAGTACCGCAAAATTATTGAACCCGGGCGAGTATCGGGAAAAAGTGGAATCCGTGCGAGTACCGCAAAACTATCCTGACGAGTACCGAAAAATGGTAGAATCGGTGTGAGTACCGGAAAATTATTGAATCCGGTGGAGTATCGGGAAAAAGAGGAATCCGTGCGAGAACCGGAAAACTGTCCTGACGAGTACCGAAAAATGATATAATCGGTGTGAGTACCGAAAGGTTATTGAATCCGGGAGAGTATCGGGAAAAAGTGGAATCCGTGGGAGTACCGGAAAACTGTCCTGACGAGTACCGAAAAATGATATAATCGGTGTGAGTACCGCAAAATTTATTGAATCCGGGGGAGTATCGGGAAAAACTGGAATCCGTGCGAGTACCGAAAAACTGTCCTGACGAGTACCGAAAAATGGTAGAATCGGTGTGAGTACCGCAAAATTATTGAACCCGGGCGAGTACCGGGAAAAAGCGGAATCCGTGCGAGTACCGGAAAATTGTCCAGACGAGTACCGAAAAATGGTAGAATCGGTGTGAGTACCGCAAAATTATTGAACCCGGGCGAGTACCGGGAAAAAGTGGAATCTGTGCGAGTACCGGAAAACTGTCCTGACGAGTACCGAAAAATGATATAATCGGTGTGAGTACCGCAAAATTTATTGAATCCGGGGGAGTATCGGGAAAAACTGGAATCCGTGCGAGTACCTGAAAACTGTCCTGACGAGTACCGAAAAATGGTAGAATCGGTGTGAGTACCGCAAAATTATTGAACCCGGGCGAGTACCGGGAAAAAGCGGAATCCATGCGAGTACCAGAAAACTGTCCAGACGAGTACCGAAAAATGGTAGAATCGGTGTGAGTACCGCAAAATTATTGAACCCGGGCGAGTATCGGGAAAAAGTGGAATCCGTGCGAGTACCGCAAAACTATCCTGACGAGTACCGAAAAATGGTAGAATCGGTGTGAGTACCGGAAAATTATTGAATCCGGTGGAGTATCGGGAAAAAGTGGAATCCGTGCGAGAACCGGAAAACTGTCCTGACGAGTACCGAAAAATGATATAATCGGTGTGAGTACCGAAAGGTTATTGAATCCGGGAGAGTATCGGGAAAAAGTGGAATCCGTGGGAGTACCGGAAAACTGTCCTGACGAGTACCGAAAAATGATATAATCGGTGTGAGTACCGCAAAATTTATTGAATCCGGGGGAGTATCGGGAAAAACTGGAATCGGTGCGAGTACCGGAAAACTGTCCTGACGAGTACCGAAAAATGGTAGAATCGGTGTGAGTACCGCAAAATTATTGAACCCGGGCGAGTACCGGGAAAAAGCGGAATCCGTGCGAGTACCGAAAAACTGTCCAGACGAGTACCGAAAAATGGTAGAATCGGTGTGAGTACCGCAAAATTATTGAACCTGGGCGAGTACCGGGAAAAAGTGGAATCCGTGCGAGTACCGGAAGACTATCCTGACGAGTACCGAAAAATGGTAGAATCGGTGTGAGTACCGGAAAATTATTGAATCCGGGGGAGTATCGGGAAAAAGTGGAATCCGTGCGAGTACCGAAAAACTGTCCTGACGAGTACCGAAAAATGATATAATCGGTGTGAGTACCGAAAAGTTATTGAATCCGGGAGAGTATCGGGAAAAAGGGGAATCCGTGCGAGTACCGGAAAACTGTCCTGACGAGTAACGAAAAATGATATAATCGGTGTGAGTACCGCAAAATTTATTGAATCCGGGGGAGTATCGGGAAAAACTGGAATCCGTGCGAGTACCGGAAAACTGTCCTGACGAGTACCGAAAAATGGTAGAATCGGTGTGAGTACCGCAAAATTATTGAACCCGGGCGAGTACCGGGAAAAAGCGGAATCCGTGCGAGTACCAGAAAACTGTCCAGACGAGTACCGAAAAATGGTAGAATCGGTGTGAGTACCGCAAAATTATTGAACCCGGGCGAGTATCGGGAAAAAGTGGAATCCGTGCGAGTACCGCAAAACTATCCTGACGAGTACCGAAAAATGGTAGAATCGGTGTGAGTACCGCAAAATTATTGAACCCGGGCGAGTATCGGGAAAAACTGGAATCCGTGCGAGTACCGGAAAACTGTCTTGACGAGTACCGAAAAATGGTAGAATCGGTGTGAGTACCGCAAAATTATTGAACCCGGGCGAGTACCGGGAAAAAGCGGAATCCGTGCGAGTACCGGAAAATTGTCCAGACGAGTACCGAAAAATGGTAGAATCGGTGTGAGTACCGCAAAATTATTGAACCCGGGCGAGTACCGGGAAAAAGTGGAATCTGTGCGAGTACCGGAAAACTGTCCTGACGAGTACCGAAAAATGATATAATCGGTGTGAGTACCGCAAAATTTATTGAATCCGGGGGAGTATCGGGAAAAACTGGAATCCGTGCGAGTACCGAAAAACTGTCCTGACGAGTACCGAAAAATGGTAGAATCGGTGTGAGTACCGCAAAATTATTGAACCCGGGCGAGTACCGGGAAAAAGCGGAATCCGTGCGAGTACCGGAAAATTGTCCAGACGAGTACCGAAAAATGGTAGAATCGGTGTGAGTACCGCAAAATTATTGAACCCGGGCGAGTATCGGGAAAAAGTGGAATCCGTGCGAGTACCGCAAAACTATCCTGACGAGTACCGAAAAATGGTAGAATCGGTGTGAGTACCGGAAAATTATTGAATCCGGTGGAGTATCGGGAAAAAGAGGAATCCGTGCGAGAACCGGAAAACTGTCCTGACGAGTACCGAAAAATGATATAATCGGTGTGAGTACCGAAAGGTTATTGAATCCGGGAGAGTATCGGGAAAAAGTGGAATCCGTGGGAGTACCGGAAAACTGTCCTGACGAGTACCGAAAAATGGTAGAATCGGTGTGAGTACCGTAAAATTATTGAACCCGGGCGAGTACCGGGAAAAAGCGGAATCCGTGCGAGTACCGAAAAACTGTCCAGACGAGTACCGAAAAATGGTAGAATCGGTGTGAGTACCGCAAAATTATTGAACCCGGGCGAGTACCGGGAAAAAGTGGAATCCGTGCGAGTACCGGAAGACTATCCTGACGAGTACCGAAAAATGGTAGAATCGGTGTGAGTACCGCAAAATTATTGAACCCGGGCGAGTATCGGGAAAAAGTGGAATCCGTGCGAGTACCGGAAAACTATCCTGACGAGTACCGAAAAATGGTAGAATCGGTGTGAGTACCGCAAAATTTATTGAATCCGGTGGAGTATCGGGAAAAACTGGAATCCGTGCGAGTACCTGAAAACTGTCCTGACGAGTACCGAAAAATGGTAGAATCGGTGTGAGTACCGCAAAATTATTGAACCCGGGCGAGTATCGGGAAAAAGTGGAATCCGTGCGATTACCGGAAAACTGTCCTGACGAGTACCGAAAAATGGTAGAATCGGTGTGAGTACCGGAAAATTATTGAATCCGGGGGAGTATCGGGAAAAAGAGGAATCCGTGCGAGTACCGGAAAACTGTCCTGACGAGTACCGAAAAATGATATAATCGGTGTGAGTACCGAAAAGTTATTGAATCCGGGAGAGTATCGGGAAAAAGTGGAATCCGTGCGAGTACCGGAAAACTGTCCTGACGAGTACCGAAAAATGATATAATCGGTGTGAGTACCGCAAAATTTATTGAATCCGGGGGAGTATCGGGAAAAACTGGAATCGGTGCGAGTACCGGAAAACTGTCCTGACGAGTACCGAAAAATGGTAGAATCGGTGTGAGTACCGCAAAATTATTGAACCCGGGCGAGTACCGGGAAAAAGCGGAATCCGTGCGAGTACCGAAAAACTGTCCAGACGAGTACCGAAAAATGGTAGAATCGGTGTGAGTACCGCAAAATTATTGAACCCGGGCGAGTACCGGGAAAAAGTGGAATCCGTGCGAGTACCGGAAGACTATCCTGACGAGTACCGAAAAATGGTAGAATCGGTGTGAGTACCGCAAAATTATTGAACCCGGGCGAGTATCGGGAAAAAGTGGAATCCGTGCGAGTACCGGAAAACTATCCTGACGAGTACCGAAAAATGGTAGAATCGGTGTGAGTACCGCAAAATTTATTGAATCCGGTGGAGTATCGGGAAAAACTGGAATCCGTGCGAGTACCTGAAAACTGTCCTGACGAGTACCGAAAAATGGTAGAATCGGTGTGAGTACCGCAAAATTATTGAACCCGGGCGAGTATCGGGAAAAAGTGGAATCCGTGCGATTACCGGAAAACTGTCCTGACGAGTACCGAAAAATGGTAGAATCGGTGTGAGTACCGGAAAATTATTGAATCCGGGGGAGTATCGGGAAAAAGAGGAATCCGTGCGAGTACCGGAAAACTGTCCTGACGAGTACCGAAAAATGATATAATCGGTGTGAGTACCGAAAAGTTATTGAATCCGGGAGAGTATCGGGAAAAAGTGGAATCCGTGCGAGTACCGGAAAACTGTCCTGACGAGTACCGAAAAATGATATAATCGGTGTGAGTACCGCAAAATTTATTGAATCCGGGGGAGTATCGGGAAAAACTGGAATCCGTGCGAGTACCGAAAAACTGTCCTGACGAGTACCGAAAAATGGTAGAATCGGTGTGAGTACCGCAAAATTATTGAACCCGGGCGAGTACCGGGAAAAAGCGGAATCCGTGCGAGTACCGGAAAATTGTCCAGACGAGTACCGAAAAATGGTAGAATCGGTGTGAGTACCGCAAAATTATTGAACCCGGGCGAGTACCGGGAAAAAGTGGAATCTGTGCGAGTACCGGAAAACTGTCCTGACGAGTACCGGAAAACTGTCCTGACGAGTACCGAAAAATGATATAATCGGTGTGAGTACCGCAAAATTTATTGAATCCGGGGGAGTATCGGGAAAAACTGGAATCCGTGCGAGTACCTGAAAACTGTCCTGACGAGTACCGAAAAATGGTAGAATCGGTGTGAGTACCGCAAAATTATTGAACCCGGGCGAGTACCGGGAAAAAGCGGAATCCATGCGAGTACCAGAAAACTGTCCAGACGAGTACCGAAAAATGGTAGAATCGGTGTGAGTACCGCAAAATTATTGAACCCGGGCGAGTATCGGGAAAAAGTGGAATCCGTGCGAGTACCGCAAAACTATCCTGACGAGTACCGAAAAATGGTAGAATCGGTGTGAGTACCGGAAAATTATTGAATCCGGTGGAGTATCGGGAAAAAGAGGAATCCGTGCGAGAACCGGAAAACTGTCCTGACGAGTACCGAAAAATGATATAATCGGTGTGAGTACCGAAAGGTTATTGAATCCGGGAGAGTATCGGGAAAAAGTGGAATCCGTGGGAGTACCGGAAAACTGTCCTGACGAGTACCGAAAAATGATATAATCGGTGTGAGTACCGCAAAATTTATTGAATCCGGGGGAGTATCGGGAAAAACTGGAATCCGTGCGAGTACCGAAAAACTGTCCTGACGAGTACCGAAAAATGGTAGAATCGGTGTGAGTACCGCAAAATTATTGAACCCGGGCGAGTACCGGGAAAAAGCGGAATCCGTGCGAGTACCGGAAAATTGTCCAGACGAGTACCGAAAAATGGTAGAATCGGTGTGAGTACCGCAAAATTATTGAACCCGGGCGAGTACCGGGAAAAAGTGGAATCTGTGCGAGTACCGGAAAACTGTCCTGACGAGTACCGAAAAATGATATAATCGGTGTGAGTACCGCAAAATTTATTGAATCCGGGGGAGTATCGGGAAAAACTGGAATCCGTGCGAGTACCGGAAAACTGTCCTGACGAGTACCGAAAAATGGTAGAATCGGTGTGAGTACCGCAAAATTATTGAACCCGGGCGAGTACCGGGAAAAAGCGGAATCCGTGCGAGTACCGAAAAACTGTCCAGACGAGTACCGAAAAATGGTAGAATCGGTGTGAGTACCGCAAAATTATTGAACCTGGGCGAGTACCGGGAAAAAGTGGAATCCGTGCGAGTACCGGAAGACTATCCTGACGAGTACCGAAAAATGGTAGAATCGGTGTGAGTACCGGAAAATTATTGAATCCGGGGGAGTATCGGGAAAAAGTGGAATCCGTGCGAGTACCGAAAAACTGTCCACACGAGTACCGAAAAATGATATAATCGGTGTGAGTACCGAAAAGTTATTGAATCCGGGAGAGTATCGGGAAATAGGGGAATCCGTGCGAGTACCGGAAAACTGTCCTGACGAGTAACGAAAAATGATATAATCGGTGTGAGTACCGCAAAATTTATTGAATCCGGGGGAGTATCGGGAAAAACTGGAATCCGTGCGAGTACCGGAAAACTGTCCTGACGAGTACCGAAAAATGGTAGAATCGGTGTGAGTACCGCAAAATTATTGAACCCGGGCGAGTACCGGGAAAAAGCGGAATCCGTGCGAGTACCAGAAAACTGTCCAGACGAGTACCGAAAAATGGTAGAATCGGTGTGAGTACCGCAAAATTATTGAACCCGGGCGAGTATCGGGAAAAAGTGGAATCCGTGCGAGTACCGCAAAACTATCCTGACGAGTACCGAAAAATGGTAGAATCGGTGTGAGTACCGCAAAATTATTGAACCCGGGCGAGTATCGGGAAAAACTGGAATCCGTGCGAGTACCGGAAAACTGTCTTGACGAGTACCGAAAAATGGTAGAATCGGTGTGAGTACCGCAAAATTATTGAACCCGGGCGAGTACCGGGAAAAAGCGGAATCCGTGCGAGTACCGGAAAATTGTCCAGACGAGTACCGAAAAATGGTAGAATCGGTGTGAGTACCGCAAAATTATTGAACCCGGGCGAGTACCGGGAAAAAGTGGAATCTGTGCGAGTACCGGAAAACTGTCCTGACGAGTACCGAAAAATGATATAATCGGTGTGAGTACCGAAAAGTTATTGAATCCGGGAGAGTATCGGGAAAAAGTGGAATCCGTGCGAGTACCGGAAAACTGTCCTGACGAGTACCGAAAAATGATATAATCGGTGTGAGTACCGCAAAATTTATTGAATCCGGGGGAGTATCGGGAAAAACTGGAATCCGTGCGAGTACCTGAAAACTGTCCTGACGAGTACCGAAAAATGGTAGAATCGGTGTGAGTACCGCAAAATTATTGAACCCGGGCGAGTATCGGGAAAAAGTGGAATCCGTGCGATTACCGGAAAACTGTCCTGACGAGTACCGAAAAATGGTAGAATCGGTGTGAGTACCGCAAAATTATTGAACCCAGGCGAGTATCGGGAAAAAGTGGAATCCGTGCGAGTACCGCAAAACTATCCTGACGAGTACCGAAAAATGGTAGAATCGGTGTGAGTACCGCAAAATTATTGAACCCGGGCGAGTATCGGGAAAAAGTGGAATCCGTGCGAGTACCGCAAAACTATCCTGACGAGTACCGAAAAATGGTAGAATCGGTGTGAGTACCGGAAAATTATTGAATCCGGTGGAGTATCGGGAAAAAGAGGAATCCGTGCGAGAACCGGAAAACTGTCCTGACGAGTACCGAAAAATGATATAATCGGTGTGAGTACCGAAAGGTTATTGAATCCGGGAGAGTATCGGGAAAAAGTGGAATCCGTGGGAGTACCGGAAAACTGTCCTGACGAGTACCGAAAAATGATATAATCGGTGTGAGTACCGCAAAATTTATTGAATCCGGGGGAGTATCGGGAAAAACTGGAATCCGTGCGAGTACCGAAAAACTGTCCTGACGAGTACCGAAAAATGGTAGAATCGGTGTGAGTACCGCAAAATTATTGAACCCGGGCGAGTACCGGGAAAAAGCGGAATCCGTGCGAGTACCGGAAAATTGTCCAGACGAGTACCGAAAAATGGTAGAATCGGTGTGAGTACCGCAAAATTATTGAACCCGGGCGAGTACCGGGAAAAAGTGGAATCTGTGCGAGTACCGGAAAACTGTCCTGACGAGTACCGAAAAATGATATAATCGGTGTGAGTACCGCAAAATTTATTGAATCCGGGGGAGTATCGGGAAAAACTGGAATCCGTGCGAGTACCGGAAAACTGTCCTGACGAGTACCGAAAAATGGTAGAATCGGTGTGAGTACCGCAAAATTATTGAACCCGGGCGAGTACCGGGAAAAAGCGGAATCCGTGCGAGTACCGAAAAACTGTCCAGACGAGTACCGAAAAATGGTAGAATCGGTGTGAGTACCGCAAAATTATTGAACCTGGGCGAGTACCGGGAAAAAGTGGAATCCGTGCGAGTACCGGAAGACTATCCTGACGAGTACCGAAAAATGGTAGAATCGGTGTGAGTACCGGAAAATTATTGAATCCGGGGGAGTATCGGGAAAAAGTGGAATCCGTGCGAGTACCGAAAAACTGTCCACACGAGTACCGAAAAATGATATAATCGGTGTGAGTACCGAAAAGTTATTGAATCCGGGAGAGTATCGGGAAATAGGGGAATCCGTGCGAGTACCGGAAAACTGTCCTGACGAGTAACGAAAAATGATATAATCGGTGTGAGTACCGCAAAATTTATTGAATCCGGGGGAGTATCGGGAAAAACTGGAATCCGTGCGAGTACCGGAAAACTGTCCTGACGAGTACCGAAAAATGGTAGAATCGGTGTGAGTACCGCAAAATTATTGAACCCGGGCGAGTACCGGGAAAAAGCGGAATCCGTGCGAGTACCAGAAAACTGTCCAGACGAGTACCGAAAAATGGTAGAATCGGTGTGAGTACCGCAAAATTATTGAACCCGGGCGAGTATCGGGAAAAAGTGGAATCCGTGCGAGTACCGCAAAACTATCCTGACGAGTACCGAAAAATGGTAGAATCGGTGTGAGTACCGCAAAATTATTGAACCCGGGCGAGTATCGGGAAAAACTGGAATCCGTGCGAGTACCGGAAAACTGTCTTGACGAGTACCGAAAAATGGTAGAATCGGTGTGAGTACCGCAAAATTATTGAACCCGGGCGAGTACCGGGAAAAAGCGGAATCCGTGCGAGTACCGGAAAATTGTCCAGACGAGTACCGAAAAATGGTAGAATCGGTGTGAGTACCGCAAAATTATTGAACCCGGGCGAGTACCGGGAAAAAGTGGAATCTGTGCGAGTACCGGAAAACTGTCCTGACGAGTACCGAAAAATGATATAATCGGTGTGAGTACCGAAAAGTTATTGAATCCGGGAGAGTATCGGGAAAAAGTGGAATCCGTGCGAGTACCGGAAAACTGTCCTGACGAGTACCGAAAAATGATATAATCGGTGTGAGTACCGCAAAATTTATTGAATCCGGGGGAGTATCGGGAAAAACTGGAATCCGTGCGAGTACCTGAAAACTGTCCTGACGAGTACCGAAAAATGGTAGAATCGGTGTGAGTACCGCAAAATTATTGAACCCGGGCGAGTATCGGGAAAAAGTGGAATCCGTGCGATTACCGGAAAACTGTCCTGACGAGTACCGAAAAATGGTAGAATCGGTGTGAGTACCGGAAAATTATTGAATCCGGGGGAGTATCGGGAAAAAGAGGAATCCGTGCGAGTACCGGAAAACTGTCCTGACGAGTACCGAAAAATGATATAATCGGTGTGAGTACCGAAAAGTTATTGAATCCGGGAGAGTATCGGGAAAAAGTGGAATCCGTGCGAGTACCGGAAAACTGTCCTGACGAGTACCGAAAAATGATATAATCGGTGTGAGTACCGCAAAATTTATTGAATCCGGGGGAGTATCGGGAAAAACTGGAATCCGTGCGAGTACCGAAAAACTGTCCTGACGAGTACCGAAAAATGGTAGAATCGGTGTGAGTACCGCAAAATTATTGAACCCGGGCGAGTACCGGGAAAAAGCGGAATCCGTGCGAGTACCGGAAAATTGTCCAGACGAGTACCGAAAAATGGTAGAATCGGTGTGAGTACCGCAAAATTATTGAACCCGGGCGAGTACCGGGAAAAAGTGGAATCTGTGCGAGTACCGGAAAACTGTCCTGACGAGTACCGGAAAACTGTCCTGACGAGTACCGAAAAATGATATAATCGGTGTGAGTACCGCAAAATTTATTGAATCCGGGGGAGTATCGGGAAAAACTGGAATCCGTGCGAGTACCTGAAAACTGTCCTGACGAGTACCAAAAAATGGTAGAATCGGTGTGAGTACCGCAAAATTATTGAACCCGGGCGAGTACCGGGAAAAAGCGGAATCCATGCGAGTACCAGAAAACTGTCCAGACGAGTACCGAAAAATGGTAGAATCGGTGTGAGTACCGCAAAATTATTGAACCCGGGCGAGTATCGGGAAAAAGTGGAATCCGTGCGAGTACCGCAAAACTATCCTGACGAGTACCGAAAAATGGTAGAATCGGTGTGAGTACCGGAAAATTATTGAATCCGGTGGAGTATCGGGAAAAAGAGGAATCCGTGCGAGAACCGGAAAACTGTCCTGACGAGTACCGAAAAATGATATAATCGGTGTGAGTACCGAAAGGTTATTGAATCCGGGAGAGTATCGGGAAAAAGTGGAATCCGTGGGAGTACCGGAAAACTGTCCTGACGAGTACCGAAAAATGATATAATCGGTGTGAGTACCGTAAAATTTATTGAATCCGGGGGAGTATCGGGAAAAACTGGAATCCGTGCGAGTACCGAAAAACTGTCCTGACGAGTACCGAAAAATGGTAGAATCGGTGTGAGTACCGCAAAATTATTGAACCCGGGCGAGTACCGGGAAAAAGCGGAATCCGTGCGAGTACCGGAAAATTGTCCAGACGAGTACCGAAAAATGGTAGAATCGGTGTGAGTACCGCAAAATTATTGAACCCGGGCGAGTACCGGGAAAAAGTGGAATCTGTGCGAGTACCGGAAAACTGTCCTGACGAGTACCGAAAAATGATATAATCGGTGTGAGTACCGCAAAATTTATTGAATCCGGGGGAGTATCGGGAAAAACTGGAATCCGTGCGAGTACCTGAAAACTGTCCTGACGAGTACCGAAAAATGGTAGAATCGGTGTGAGTACCGCAAAATTATTGAACCCGGGCGAGTATCGGGAAAAAGTGGAATCCGTGCGAGTACCGAAAAACTGTCCAGACGAGTACCGAAAAATGGTAGAATCGGTGTGAGTACCGGAAAATTATTGAATCCGGTGGAGTATCGGGAAAAAGTGGAATCCGTGCGAGAACCGGAAAACTGTCCTGACGAGTACCGAAAAATGATATAATCGGTGTGAGTACCGAAAGGTTATTGAATCCGGGAGAGTATCGGGAAAAAGTGGAATCCGTGGGAGTACCGGAAAACTGTCCTGACGAGTACCGAAAAATGATATAATCGGTGTGAGTACCGCAAAATTTATTGAATCCGGGGGAGTATCGGGAAAAACTGGAATCGGTGCGAGTACCGGAAAACTGTCCTGACGAGTACCGAAAAATGGTAGAATCGGTGTGAGTACCGCAAAATTATTGAACCCGGGCGAGTACCGGGAAAAAGCGGAATCCGTGCGAGTACCGAAAAACTGTCCAGACGAGTACCGAAAAATGGTAGAATCGGTGTGAGTACCGCAAAATTATTGAACCTGGGCGAGTACCGGGAAAAAGTGGAATCCGTGCGAGTACCGGAAGACTATCCTGACGAGTACCGAAAAATGGTAGAATCGGTGTGAGTACCGGAAAATTATTGAATCCGGGGGAGTATCGGGAAAAAGTGGAATCCGTGCGAGTACCGAAAAACTGTCCTGACGAGTACCGAAAAATGATATAATCGGTGTGAGTACCGAAAAGTTATTGAATCCGGGAGAGTATCGGGAAAAAGGGGAATCCGTGCGAGTACCGGAAAACTGTCCTGACGAGTAACGAAAAATGATATAATCGGTGTGAGTACCGCAAAATTTATTGAATCCGGGGGAGTATCGGGAAAAACTGGAATCCGTGCGAGTACCGGAAAACTGTCCTGACGAGTACCGAAAAATGGTAGAATCGGTGTGAGTACCGCAAAATTATTGAACCCGGGCGAGTACCGGGAAAAAGCGGAATCCATGCGAGTACCAGAAAACTGTCCAGACGAGTACCGAAAAATGGTAGAATCGGTGTGAGTACCGCAAAATTATTGAACCCGGGCGAGTATCGGGAAAAAGTGGAATCCGTGCGAGTACCGCAAAACTATCCTGACGAGTACCGAAAAATGGTAGAATCGGTGTGAGTACCGGAAAATTATTGAATCCGGTGGAGTATCGGGAAAAAGTGGAATCCGTGCGAGAACCGGAAAACTGTCCTGACGAGTACCGAAAAATGATATAATCGGTGTGAGTACCGAAAAGTTATTGAATCCGGGAGAGTATCGGGAAAAAGTGGAATCCGTGCGAGTACCGGAAAACTGTCCTGACGAGTACCGAAAAATGATATAATCGGTGTGAGTACCGCAAAATTTATTGAATCCGGGGGAGTATCGGGAAAAACTGGAATCCGTGCGAGTACCGAAAAACTGTCCTGACGAGTACCGAAAAATGGTAGAATCGGTGTGAGTACCGCAAAATTATTGAACCCGGGCGAGTACCGGGAAAAAGCGGAATCCGTGCGAGTACCGGAAAATTGTCCAGACGAGTACCGAAAAATGGTAGAATCGGTGTGAGTACCGCAAAATTATTGAACCCGGGCGAGTACCGGGAAAAAGTGGAATCGGTGCGAGTACCGGAAAACTGTCCTGACGAGTACCGAAAAATGATATAATCGGTGTGAGTACCGCAAAATTTATTGAATCCGGGGGAGTATCGGGAAAAACTGGAATCCGTGCGAGTACCTGAAAACTGTCCTGACGAGTACCGAAAAATGGTAGAATCGGTGTGAGTACCGCAAAATTATTGAACCCGGGCGAGTACCGGGAAAAAGCGGAATCCATGCGAGTACCAGAAAACTGTCCAGACGAGTACCGAAAAATGGTAGAATCGGTGTGAGTACCGCAAAATTATTGAACCCGGGCGAGTATCGGGAAAAAGTGGAATCCGTGCGAGTACCGCAAAACTATCCTGACGAGTACCGAAAAATGGTAGAATCGGTGTGAGTACCGGAAAATTATTGAATCCGGTGGAGTATCGGGAAAAAGAGGACTCCGTGCGAGAACCGGAAAACTGTCCTGACGAGTACCGAAAAATGATATAATCGGTGTGAGTACCGAAAGGTTATTGAATCCGGGAGAGTATCGGGAAAAAGTGGAATCCGTGGGAGTACCGGAAAACTGTCCTGACGAGTACCGAAAAATGATATAATCGGTGTGAGTACCGCAAAATTTATTGAATCCGGGGGAGTATCGGGAAAAACTGGAATCCGTGCGAGTACCGAAAAACTGTCCTGACGAGTACCGAAAAATGGTAGAATCGGTGTGAGTACCGCAAAATTATTGAACCCGGGCGAGTACCGGGAAAAAGCGGAATCCGTGCGAGTACCGGAAAATTGTCCAGACGAGTACCGAAAAATGGTAGAATCGGTGTGAGTACCGCAAAATTATTGAACCCGGGCGAGTACCGGGAAAAAGTGGAATCTGTGCGAGTACCGGAAAACTGTCCTGACGAGTACCGGAAAACTGTCCTGACGAGTACCGAAAAATGATATAATCGGTGTGAGTACCGCAAAATTTATTGAATCCGGGGGAGTATCGGGAAAAACTGGAATCCGTGCGAGTACCTGAAAACTGTCCTGACGAGTACCAAAAAATGGTAGAATCGGTGTGAGTACCGCAAAATTATTGAACCCGGGCGAGTACCGGGAAAAAGCGGAATCCATGCGAGTACCAGAAAACTGTCCAGACGAGTACCGAAAAATGGTAGAATCGGTGTGAGTACCGCAAAATTATTGAACCCGGGCGAGTATCGGGAAAAAGTGGAATCCGTGCGAGTACCGCAAAACTATCCTGACGAGTACCGAAAAATGGTAGAATCGGTGTGAGTACCGGAAAATTATTGAATCCGGTGGAGTATCGGGAAAAAGAGGAATCCGTGCGAGAACCGGAAAACTGTCCTGACGAGTACCGAAAAATGATATAATCGGTGTGAGTACCGAAAGGTTATTGAATCCGGGAGAGTATCGGGAAAAAGTGGAATCCGTGGGAGTACCGGAAAACTGTCCTGACGAGTACCGAAAAATGATATAATCGGTGTGAGTACCGTAAAATTTATTGAATCCGGGGGAGTATCGGGAAAAACTGGAATCCGTGCGAGTACCGAAAAACTGTCCTGACGAGTACCGAAAAATGGTAGAATCGGTGTGAGTACCGCAAAATTATTGAACCCGGGCGAGTACCGGGAAAAAGCGGAATCCGTGCGAGTACCGGAAAATTGTCCAGACGAGTACCGAAAAATGGTAGAATCGGTGTGAGTACCGCAAAATTATTGAACCCGGGCGAGTACCGGGAAAAAGTGGAATCTGTGCGAGTACCGGAAAACTGTCCTGACGAGTACCGAAAAATGATATAATCGGTGTGAGTACCGCAAAATTTATTGAATCCGGGGGAGTATCGGGAAAAACTGGAATCCGTGCGAGTACCTGAAAACTGTCCTGACGAGTACCGAAAAATGGTAGAATCGGTGTGAGTACCGCAAAATTATTGAACCCGGGCGAGTATCGGGAAAAAGTGGAATCCGTGCGAGTACCGCAAAACTATCCTGACGAGTACCGAAAAATGGTAGAATCGGTGTGAGTACCGGAAAATTATTGAATCCGGTGGAGTATCGGGAAAAAGTGGAATCCGTGCGAGAACCGGAAAACTGTCCTGACGAGTACCGAAAAATGATATAATCGGTGTGAGTACCGAAAGGTTATTGAATCCGGGAGAGTATCGGGAAAAAGTGGAATCCGTGGGAGTACCGGAAAACTGTCCTGACGAGTACCGAAAAATGATATAATCGGTGTGAGTACCGCAAAATTTATTGAATCCGGGGGAGTATCGGGAAAAACTGGAATCGGTGCGAGTACCGGAAAACTGTCCTGACGAGTACCGAAAAATGGTAGAATCGGTGTGAGTACCGCAAAATTATTGAACCCGGGCGAGTACCGGGAAAAAGCGGAATCCGTGCGAGTACCGAAAAACTGTCCAGACGAGTACCGAAAAATGGTAGAATCGGTGTGAGTACCGCAAAATTATTGAACCTGGGCGAGTACCGGGAAAAAGTGGAATCCGTGCGAGTACCGGAAGACTATCCTGACGAGTACCGAAAAATGGTAGAATCGGTGTGAGTACCGGAAAATTATTGAATCCGGGGGAGTATCGGGAAAAAGTGGAATCCGTGCGAGTACCGAAAAACTGTCCTGACGAGTACCGAAAAATGATATAATCGGTGTGAGTACCGAAAAGTTATTGAATCCGGGAGAGTATCGGGAAAAAGGGGAATCCGTGCGAGTACCGGAAAACTGTCCTGACGAGTAACGAAAAATGATATAATCGGTGTGAGTACCGCAAAATTTATTGAATCCGGGGGAGTATCGGGAAAAACTGGAATCCGTGCGAGTACCGGAAAACTGTCCTGACGAGTACCGAAAAATGGTAGAATCGGTGTGAGTACCGCAAAATTATTGAACCCGGGCGAGTACCGGGAAAAAGCGGAATCCATGCGAGTACCAGAAAACTGTCCAGACGAGTACCGAAAAATGGTAGAATCGGTGTGAGTACCGCAAAATTATTGAACCCGGGCGAGTATCGGGAAAAAGTGGAATCCGTGCGAGTACCGCAAAACTATCCTGACGAGTACCGAAAAATGGTAGAATCGGTGTGAGTACCGGAAAATTATTGAATCCGGTGGAGTATCGGGAAAAAGTGGAATCCGTGCGAGAACCGGAAAACTGTCCTGACGAGTACCGAAAAATGATATAATCGGTGTGAGTACCGAAAAGTTATTGAATCCGGGAGAGTATCGGGAAAAAGTGGAATCCGTGCGAGTACCGGAAAACTGTCCTGACGAGTACCGAAAAATGATATAATCGGTGTGAGTACCGCAAAATTTATTGAATCCGGGGGAGTATCGGGAAAAACTGGAATCCGTGCGAGTACCGAAAAACTGTCCTGACGAGTACCGAAAAATGGTAGAATCGGTGTGAGTACCGCAAAATTATTGAACCCGGGCGAGTACCGGGAAAAAGCGGAATCCGTGCGAGTACCGGAAAATTGTCCAGACGAGTACCGAAAAATGGTAGAATCGGTGTGAGTACCGCAAAATTATTGAACCCGGGCGAGTACCGGGAAAAAGTGGAATCGGTGCGAGTACCGGAAAACTGTCCTGACGAGTACCGAAAAATGATATAATCGGTGTGAGTACCGCAAAATTTATTGAATCCGGGGGAGTATCGGGAAAAACTGGAATCCGTGCGAGTACCTGAAAACTGTCCTGACGAGTACCGAAAAATGGTAGAATCGGTGTGAGTACCGCAAAATTATTGAACCCGGGCGAGTACCGGGAAAAAGCGGAATCCATGCGAGTACCAGAAAACTGTCCAGACGAGTACCGAAAAATGGTAGAATCGGTGTGAGTACCGCAAAATTATTGAACCCGGGCGAGTATCGGGAAAAAGTGGAATCCGTGCGAGTACCGCAAAACTATCCTGACGAGTACCGAAAAATGGTAGAATCGGTGTGAGTACCGGAAAATTATTGAATCCGGTGGAGTATCGGGAAAAAGAGGACTCCGTGCGAGAACCGGAAAACTGTCCTGACGAGTACCGAAAAATGATATAATCGGTGTGAGTACCGAAAGGTTATTGAATCCGGGAGAGTATCGGGAAAAAGTGGAATCCGTGGGAGTACCGGAAAACTGTCCTGACGAGTACCGAAAAATGATATAATCGGTGTGAGTACCGCAAAATTTATTGAATCCGGGGGAGTATCGGGAAAAACTGGAATCCGTGCGAGTACCGAAAAACTGTCCTGACGAGTACCGAAAAATGGTAGAATCGGTGTGAGTACCGCAAAATTATTGAACCCGGGCGAGTACCGGGAAAAAGCGGAATCCGTGCGAGTACCGGAAAATTGTCCAGACGAGTACCGAAAAATGGTAGAATCGGTGTGAGTACCGCAAAATTATTGAACCCGGGCGAGTATCGGGAAAAAGTGGAATCCGTGCGAGTACCGCAAAACTATCCTGACGAGTACCGAAAAATGGTAGAATCGGTGTGAGTACCGGAAAATTATTGAATCCGGTGGAGTATCGGGAAAAAGAGGAATCCGTGCGAGAACCGGAAAACTGTCCTGACGAGTACCGAAAAATGATATAATCGGTGTGAGTACCGAAAGGTTATTGAATCCGGGAGAGTATCGGGAAAAAGTGGAATCCGTGGGAGTACCGGAAAACTGTCCTGACGAGTACCGAAAAATGATATAATCGGTGTGAGTACCGCAAAATTTATTGAATCCGGGGGAGTATCGGGAAAAACTGGAATCCGTGCGAGTACCGGAAAACTGTCCTGACGAGTACCGAAAAATGGTAGAATCGGTGTGAGTACCGGAAAATTATTGAATCCGGTGGAGTATCGGGAAAAAGAGGAATCCGTGCGAGAACCGGAAAACTGTCCTGACGAGTACCGAAAAATGATATAATCGGTGTGAGTACCGAAAGGTTATTGAATCCGGGAGAGTATCGGGAAAAAGTGGAATCCGTGGGAGTACCGGAAAACTGTCCTGACGAGTACCGAAAAATGATATAATCGGTGTGAGTACCGCAAAATTTATTGAATCCGGGGGAGTATCGGGAAAAACTGGAATCCGTGCGAGTACCGAAAAACTGTCCTGACGAGTACCGAAAAATGGTAGAATCGGTGTGAGTACCGCAAAATTATTGAACCCGGGCGAGTACCGGGAAAAAGCGGAATCCGTGCGAGTACCGGAAAATTGTCCAGACGAGTACCGAAAAATGGTAGAATCGGTGTGAGTACCGCAAAATTTATTGAATCCGGGGGAGTATCGGGAAAAACTGGAATCCGTGCGAGTACCGAAAAACTGTCCTGACGAGTACCGAAAAATGGTAGAATCGGTGTGAGTACCGCAAAATTATTGAACCCGGGCGAGTACCGGGAAAAAGCGGAATCCGTGCGAGTACCGGAAAATTGTCCAGACGAGTACCGAAAAATGGTAGAATCGGTGTGAGTACCGGAAAATTATTGAATCCGGGGGAGTATCGGGAAAAAGTGGAATCCGTGCGAGTACCGAAAAACTGTCCTGACGAGTACCGAAAAATGATATAATCGGTGTGAGTACCGAAAAGTTATTGAATCCGGGAGAGTATCGGGAAAAAGGGGAATCCGTGCGAGTACCGGAAAACTGTCCTGACGAGTAACGAAAAATGATATAATCGGTGTGAGTACCGCAAAATTTATTGAATCCGGGGGAGTATCGGGAAAAACTGGAATCCGTGCGAGTACCGGAAAACTGTCCTGACGAGTACCGAAAAATGGTAGAATCGGTGTGAGTACCGCAAAATTATTGAACCCGGGCGAGTACCGGGAAAAAGCGGAATCCATGCGAGTACCAGAAAACTGTCCAGACGAGTACCGAAAAATGGTAGAATCGGTGTGAGTACCGCAAAATTATTGAACCCGGGCGAGTATCGGGAAAAAGTGGAATCCGTGCGAGTACCGCAAAACTATCCTGACGAGTACCGAAAAATGGTAGAATCGGTGTGAGTACCGGAAAATTATTGAATCCGGTGGAGTATCGGGAAAAAGTGGAATCCGTGCGAGAACCGGAAAACTGTCCTGACGAGTACCGAAAAATGATATAATCGGTGTGAGTACCGAAAAGTTATTGAATCCGGGAGAGTATCGGGAAAAAGTGGAATCCGTGCGAGTACCGGAAAACTGTCCTGACGAGTACCGAAAAATGATATAATCGGTGTGAGTACCGCAAAATTTATTGAATCCGGGGGAGTATCGGGAAAAACTGGAATCCGTGCGAGTACCGAAAAACTGTCCTGACGAGTACCGAAAAATGGTAGAATCGGTGTGAGTACCGCAAAATTATTGAACCCGGGCGAGTACCGGGAAAAAGCGGAATCCGTGCGAGTACCGGAAAATTGTCCAGACGAGTACCGAAAAATGGTAGAATCGGTGTGAGTACCGCAAAATTATTGAACCCGGGCGAGTACCGGGAAAAAGTGGAATCGGTGCGAGTACCGGAAAACTGTCCTGACGAGTACCGAAAAATGATATAATCGGTGTGAGTACCGCAAAATTTATTGAATCCGGGGGAGTATCGGGAAAAACTGGAATCCGTGCGAGTACCGAAAAACTGTCCTGACGAGTACCGAAAAATGGTAGAATCGGTGTGAGTACCGCAAAATTATTGAACCCGGGCGAGTACCGGGAAAAAGCGGAATCCGTGCGAGTACCGGAAAATTGTCCAGACGAGTACCGAAAAATGGTAGAATCGGTGTGAGTACCGCAAAATTATTGAACCCGGGCGAGTACCGGGAAAAAGTGGAATCGGTGCGAGTACCGGAAAACTGTCCTGACGAGTACCGAAAAATGATATAATCGGTGTGAGTACCGCAAAATTTATTGAATCCGGGGGAGTATCGGGAAAAACTGGAATCCGTGCGAGTACCTGAAAACTGTCCTGACGAGTACCGAAAAATGGTAGAATCGGTGTGAGTACCGCAAAATTATTGAACCCGGGCGAGTACCGGGAAAAAGCGGAATCCATGCGAGTACCAGAAAACTGTCCAGACGAGTACCGAAAAATGGTAGAATCGGTGTGAGTACCGCAAAATTATTGAACCCGGGCGAGTATCGGGAAAAAGTGGAATCCGTGCGAGTACCGCAAAACTATCCTGACGAGTACCGAAAAATGGTAGAATCGGTGTGAGTACCGGAAAATTATTGAATCCGGTGGAGTATCGGGAAAAAGAGGACTCCGTGCGAGAACCGGAAAACTGTCCTGACGAGTACCGAAAAATGATATAATCGGTGTGAGTACCGAAAGGTTATTGAATCCGGGAGAGTATCGGGAAAAAGTGGAATCCGTGGGAGTACCGGAAAACTGTCCTGACGAGTACCGAAAAATGATATAATCGGTGTGAGTACCGCAAAATTTATTGAATCCGGGGGAGTATCGGGAAAAACTGGAATCCGTGCGAGTACCGAAAAACTGTCCTGACGAGTACCGAAAAATGGTAGAATCGGTGTGAGTACCGCAAAATTATTGAACCCGGGCGAGTACCGGGAAAAAGCGGAATCCGTGCGAGTACCGGAAAATTGTCCAGACGAGTACCGAAAAATGGTAGAATCGGTGTGAGTACCGCAAAATTATTGAACCCGGGCGAGTATCGGGAAAAAGTGGAATCCGTGCGAGTACCGCAAAACTATCCTGACGAGTACCGAAAAATGGTAGAATCGGTGTGAGTACCGGAAAATTATTGAATCCGGTGGAGTATCGGGAAAAAGAGGAATCCGTGCGAGAACCGGAAAACTGTCCTGACGAGTACCGAAAAATGATATAATCGGTGTGAGTACCGAAAGGTTATTGAATCCGGGAGAGTATCGGGAAAAAGTGGAATCCGTGGGAGTACCGGAAAACTGTCCTGACGAGTACCGAAAAATGATATAATCGGTGTGAGTACCGCAAAATTTATTGAATCCGGGGGAGTATCGGGAAAAACTGGAATCCGTGCGAGTACCGGAAAACTGTCCTGACGAGTACCGAAAAATGGTAGAATCGGTGTGAGTACCGGAAAATTATTGAATCCGGTGGAGTATCGGGAAAAAGAGGAATCCGTGCGAGAACCGGAAAACTGTCCTGACGAGTACCGAAAAATGATATAATCGGTGTGAGTACCGAAAGGTTATTGAATCCGGGAGAGTATCGGGAAAAAGTGGAATCCGTGGGAGTACCGGAAAACTGTCCTGACGAGTACCGAAAAATGATATAATCGGTGTGAGTACCGCAAAATTTATTGAATCCGGGGGAGTATCGGGAAAAACTGGAATCCGTGCGAGTACCGAAAAACTGTCCTGACGAGTACCGAAAAATGGTAGAATCGGTGTGAGTACCGCAAAATTATTGAACCCGGGCGAGTACCGGGAAAAAGCGGAATCCGTGCGAGTACCGGAAAATTGTCCAGACGAGTACCGAAAAATGGTAGAATCGGTGTGAGTACCGCAAAATTTATTGAATCCGGGGGAGTATCGGGAAAAACTGGAATCCGTGCGAGTACCGAAAAACTGTCCTGACGAGTACCGAAAAATGGTAGAATCGGTGTGAGTACCGCAAAATTATTGAACCCGGGCGAGTACCGGGAAAAAGCGGAATCCGTGCGAGTACCGGAAAATTGTCCAGACGAGTACCGAAAAATGGTAGAATCGGTGTGAGTACCGGAAAATTATTGAATCCGGGGGAGTATCGGGAAAAAGTGGAATCCGTGCGAGTACCGAAAAACTGTCCTGACGAGTACCGAAAAATGATATAATCGGTGTGAGTACCGAAAAGTTATTGAATCCGGGAGAGTATCGGGAAAAAGGGGAATCCGTGCGAGTACCGGAAAACTGTCCTGACGAGTAACGAAAAATGATATAATCGGTGTGAGTACCGCAAAATTTATTGAATCCGGGGGAGTATCGGGAAAAACTGGAATCCGTGCGAGTACCGGAAAACTGTCCTGACGAGTACCGAAAAATGGTAGAATCGGTGTGAGTACCGCAAAATTATTGAACCCGGGCGAGTACCGGGAAAAAGCGGAATCCATGCGAGTACCAGAAAACTGTCCAGACGAGTACCGAAAAATGGTAGAATCGGTGTGAGTACCGCAAAATTATTGAACCCGGGCGAGTATCGGGAAAAAGTGGAATCCGTGCGAGTACCGCAAAACTATCCTGACGAGTACCGAAAAATGGTAGAATCGGTGTGAGTACCGGAAAATTATTGAATCCGGTGGAGTATCGGGAAAAAGTGGAATCCGTGCGAGAACCGGAAAACTGTCCTGACGAGTACCGAAAAATGATATAATCGGTGTGAGTACCGAAAAGTTATTGAATCCGGGAGAGTATCGGGAAAAAGTGGAATCCGTGCGAGTACCGGAAAACTGTCCTGACGAGTACCGAAAAATGATATAATCGGTGTGAGTACCGCAAAATTTATTGAATCCGGGGGAGTATCGGGAAAAACTGGAATCCGTGCGAGTACCGAAAAACTGTCCTGACGAGTACCGAAAAATGGTAGAATCGGTGTGAGTACCGCAAAATTATTGAACCCGGGCGAGTACCGGGAAAAAGCGGAATCCGTGCGAGTACCGGAAAATTGTCCAGACGAGTACCGAAAAATGGTAGAATCGGTGTGAGTACCGCAAAATTATTGAACCCGGGCGAGTACCGGGAAAAAGTGGAATCGGTGCGAGTACCGGAAAACTGTCCTGACGAGTACCGAAAAATGATATAATCGGTGTGAGTACCGCAAAATTTATTGAATCCGGGGGAGTATCGGGAAAAACTGGAATCCGTGCGAGTACCTGAAAACTGTCCTGACGAGTACCGAAAAATGGTAGAATCGGTGTGAGTACCGCAAAATTATTGAACCCGGGCGAGTACCGGGAAAAAGCGGAATCCATGCGAGTACCAGAAAACTGTCCAGACGAGTACCGAAAAATGGTAGAATCGGTGTGAGTACCGCAAAATTATTGAACCCGGGCGAGTATCGGGAAAAAGTGGAATCCGTGCGAGTACCGCAAAACTATCCTGACGAGTACCGAAAAATGGTAGAATCGGTGTGAGTACCGGAAAATTATTGAATCCGGTGGAGTATCGGGAAAAAGAGGACTCCGTGCGAGAACCGGAAAACTGTCCTGACGAGTACCGAAAAATGATATAATCGGTGTGAGTACCGAAAGGTTATTGAATCCGGGAGAGTATCGGGAAAAAGTGGAATCCGTGGGAGTACCGGAAAACTGTCCTGACGAGTACCGAAAAATGATATAATCGGTGTGAGTACCGCAAAATTTATTGAATCCGGGGGAGTATCGGGAAAAACTGGAATCCGTGCGAGTACCGAAAAACTGTCCTGACGAGTACCGAAAAATGGTAGAATCGGTGTGAGTACCGCAAAATTATTGAACCCGGGCGAGTACCGGGAAAAAGCGGAATCCGTGCGAGTACCGGAAAATTGTCCAGACGAGTACCGAAAAATGGTAGAATCGGTGTGAGTACCGCAAAATTATTGAACCCGGGCGAGTACCGGGAAAAAGTGGAATCTGTGCGAGTACCGGAAAACTGTCCTGACGAGTACCGGAAAACTGTCCTGACGAGTACCGAAAAATGATATAATCGGTGTGAGTACCGCAAAATTTATTGAATCCGGGGGAGTATCGGGAAAAACTGGAATCCGTGCGAGTACCTGAAAACTGTCCTGACGAGTACCAAAAAATGGTAGAATCGGTGTGAGTACCGCAAAATTATTGAACCCGGGCGAGTACCGGGAAAAAGCGGAATCCATGCGAGTACCAGAAAACTGTCCAGACGAGTACCGAAAAATGGTAGAATCGGTGTGAGTACCGCAAAATTATTGAACCCGGGCGAGTATCGGGAAAAAGTGGAATCCGTGCGAGTACCGCAAAACTATCCTGACGAGTACCGAAAAATGGTAGAATCGGTGTGAGTACCGGAAAATTATTGAATCCGGTGGAGTATCGGGAAAAAGAGGAATCCGTGCGAGAACCGGAAAACTGTCCTGACGAGTACCGAAAAATGATATAATCGGTGTGAGTACCGAAAGGTTATTGAATCCGGGAGAGTATCGGGAAAAAGTGGAATCCGTGGGAGTACCGGAAAACTGTCCTGACGAGTACCGAAAAATGATATAATCGGTGTGAGTACCGTAAAATTTATTGAATCCGGGGGAGTATCGGGAAAAACTGGAATCCGTGCGAGTACCGAAAAACTGTCCTGACGAGTACCGAAAAATGGTAGAATCGGTGTGAGTACCGCAAAATTATTGAACCCGGGCGAGTACCGGGAAAAAGCGGAATCCGTGCGAGTACCGGAAAATTGTCCAGACGAGTACCGAAAAATGGTAGAATCGGTGTGAGTACCGCAAAATTATTGAACCCGGGCGAGTACCGGGAAAAAGTGGAATCTGTGCGAGTACCGGAAAACTGTCCTGACGAGTACCGAAAAATGATATAATCGGTGTGAGTACCGCAAAATTTATTGAATCCGGGGGAGTATCGGGAAAAACTGGAATCCGTGCGAGTACCTGAAAACTGTCCTGACGAGTACCGAAAAATGGTAGAATCGGTGTGAGTACCGCAAAATTATTGAACCCGGGCGAGTATCGGGAAAAAGTGGAATCCGTGCGAGTACCGCAAAACTATCCTGACGAGTACCGAAAAATGGTAGAATCGGTGTGAGTACCGGAAAATTATTGAATCCGGTGGAGTATCGGGAAAAAGTGGAATCCGTGCGAGAACCGGAAAACTGTCCTGACGAGTACCGAAAAATGATATAATCGGTGTGAGTACCGAAAGGTTATTGAATCCGGGAGAGTATCGGGAAAAAGTGGAATCCGTGGGAGTACCGGAAAACTGTCCTGACGAGTACCGAAAAATGATATAATCGGTGTGAGTACCGCAAAATTTATTGAATCCGGGGGAGTATCGGGAAAAACTGGAATCGGTGCGAGTACCGGAAAACTGTCCTGACGAGTACCGAAAAATGGTAGAATCGGTGTGAGTACCGCAAAATTATTGAACCCGGGCGAGTACCGGGAAAAAGCGGAATCCGTGCGAGTACCGAAAAACTGTCCAGACGAGTACCGAAAAATGGTAGAATCGGTGTGAGTACCGCAAAATTATTGAACCTGGGCGAGTACCGGGAAAAAGTGGAATCCGTGCGAGTACCGGAAGACTATCCTGACGAGTACCGAAAAATGGTAGAATCGGTGTGAGTACCGGAAAATTATTGAATCCGGGGGAGTATCGGGAAAAAGTGGAATCCGTGCGAGTACCGAAAAACTGTCCTGACGAGTACCGAAAAATGATATAATCGGTGTGAGTACCGAAAAGTTATTGAATCCGGGAGAGTATCGGGAAAAAGGGGAATCCGTGCGAGTACCGGAAAACTGTCCTGACGAGTAACGAAAAATGATATAATCGGTGTGAGTACCGCAAAATTTATTGAATCCGGGGGAGTATCGGGAAAAACTGGAATCCGTGCGAGTACCGGAAAACTTTCCTGACGAGTACCGAAAAATGGTAGAATCGGTGTGAGTACCGCAAAATTATTGAACCCGGGCGAGTACCGGGAAAAAGCGGAATCCATGCGAGTACCAGAAAACTGTCCAGACGAGTACCGAAAAATGGTAGAATCGGTGTGAGTACCGCAAAATTATTGAACCCGGGCGAGTATCGGGAAAAAGTGGAATCCGTGCGAGTACCGCAAAACTATCCTGACGAGTACCGAAAAATGGTAGAATCGGTGTGAGTACCGGAAAATTATTGAATCCGGTGGAGTATCGGGAAAAAGTGGAATCCGTGCGAGAACCGGAAAACTGTCCTGACGAGTACCGAAAAATGATATAATCGGTGTGAGTACCGAAAAGTTATTGAATCCGGGAGAGTATCGGGAAAAAGTGGAATCCGTGCGAGTACCGGAAAACTGTCCTGACGAGTACCGAAAAATGATATAATCGGTGTGAGTACCGCAAAATTTATTGAATCCGGGGGAGTATCGGGAAAAACTGGAATCCGTGCGAGTACCGAAAAACTGTCCTGACGAGTACCGAAAAATGGTAGAATCGGTGTGAGTACCGCAAAATTATTGAACCCGGGCGAGTACCGGGAAAAAGCGGAATCCGTGCGAGTACCGGAAAATTGTCCAGACGAGTACCGAAAAATGGTAGAATCGGTGTGAGTACCGCAAAATTATTGAACCCGGGCGAGTACCGGGAAAAAGTGGAATCGGTGCGAGTACCGGAAAACTGTCCTGACGAGTACCGAAAAATGATATAATCGGTGTGAGTACCGCAAAATTTATTGAATCCGGGGGAGTATCGGGAAAAACTGGAATCCGTGCGAGTACCTGAAAACTGTCCTGACGAGTACCGAAAAATGGTAGAATCGGTGTGAGTACCGCAAAATTATTGAACCCGGGCGAGTACCGGGAAAAAGCGGAATCCATGCGAGTACCAGAAAACTGTCCAGACGAGTACCGAAAAATGGTAGAATCGGTGTGAGTACCGCAAAATTATTGAACCCGGGCGAGTATCGGGAAAAAGTGGAATCCGTGCGAGTACCGCAAAACTATCCTGACGAGTACCGAAAAATGGTAGAATCGGTGTGAGTACCGGAAAATTATTGAATCCGGTGGAGTATCGGGAAAAAGAGGACTCCGTGCGAGAACCGGAAAACTGTCCTGACGAGTACCGAAAAATGATATAATCGGTGTGAGTACCGAAAGGTTATTGAATCCGGGAGAGTATCGGGAAAAAGTGGAATCCGTGGGAGTACCGGAAAACTGTCCTGACGAGTACCGAAAAATGATATAATCGGTGTGAGTACCGCAAAATTTATTGAATCCGGGGGAGTATCGGGAAAAACTGGAATCCGTGCGAGTACCGAAAAACTGTCCTGACGAGTACCGAAAAATGGTAGAATCGGTGTGAGTACCGCAAAATTATTGAACCCGGGCGAGTACCGGGAAAAAGCGGAATCCGTGCGAGTACCGGAAAATTGTCCAGACGAGTACCGAAAAATGGTAGAATCGGTGTGAGTACCGCAAAATTATTGAACCCGGGCGAGTATCGGGAAAAAGTGGAATCCGTGCGAGTACCGCAAAACTATCCTGACGAGTACCGAAAAATGGTAGAATCGGTGTGAGTACCGGAAAATTATTGAATCCGGTGGAGTATCGGGAAAAAGAGGAATCCGTGCGAGAACCGGAAAACTGTCCTGACGAGTACCGAAAAATGATATAATCGGTGTGAGTACCGAAAGGTTATTGAATCCGGGAGAGTATCGGGAAAAAGTGGAATCCGTGGGAGTACCGGAAAACTGTCCTGACGAGTACCGAAAAATGATATAATCGGTGTGAGTACCGCAAAATTTATTGAATCCGGGGGAGTATCGGGAAAAACTGGAATCCGTGCGAGTACCGGAAAACTGTCCTGACGAGTACCGAAAAATGGTAGAATCGGTGTGAGTACCGGAAAATTATTGAATCCGGTGGAGTATCGGGAAAAAGAGGAATCCGTGCGAGAACCGGAAAACTGTCCTGACGAGTACCGAAAAATGATATAATCGGTGTGAGTACCGAAAGGTTATTGAATCCGGGAGAGTATCGGGAAAAAGTGGAATCCGTGGGAGTACCGGAAAACTGTCCTGACGAGTACCGAAAAATGATATAATCGGTGTGAGTACCGCAAAATTTATTGAATCCGGGGGAGTATCGGGAAAAACTGGAATCCGTGCGAGTACCGAAAAACTGTCCTGACGAGTACCGAAAAATGGTAGAATCGGTGTGAGTACCGCAAAATTATTGAACCCGGGCGAGTACCGGGAAAAAGCGGAATCCGTGCGAGTACCGGAAAATTGTCCAGACGAGTACCGAAAAATGGTAGAATCGGTGTGAGTACCGCAAAATTATTGAACCCGGGCGAGTATCGGGAAAAAGTGGAATCCGTGCGAGTACCGGAAAACTGTCCTGACGAGTACCGAAAAATGATATAATCGGTGTGAGTACCGCAAAATTTATTGAATCCGGGGGAGTATCGGGAAAAACTGGAATCCGTGCGAGTACCGGAAAACTGTCTTGACGAGTACCGAAAAATGGTAGAATCGGTGTGAGTACCGCAAAATTATTGAACCCGGGCGAGTACCGGGAAAAAACGGAATCCGTGCGAGTACCGGAAAATTGTCCAGACGAGTACCGAAAAATGGTAGAATCGGTGTGAGTACCGCAAAATTATTGAACCCGGGCGAGTACCGGGAAAAAGTGGAATCTGTGCGAGTACCGGAAAACTGTCCTGACGAGTACCGAAAAATGATATAATCGGTGTGAGTACCGAAAAGTTATTGAATCCGGGAGAGTATCGGGAAAAAGTGGAATCCGTGCGAGTACCGGAAAACTGTCCTGACGAGTACCGAAAAATGATATAATCGGTGTGAGTACCGCAAAATTTATTGAATCCGGGGGAGTATCGGGAAAAACTGGAATCCGTGCGAGTACCGAAAAACTGTCCTGACGAGTACCGAAAAATGGTAGAATCGGTGTGAGTACCGCAAAATTATTGAACCCGGGCGAGTATCGGGAAAAAGAGGAATCCGTGCGAGAACCGGAAAACTGTCCTGACGAGTACCGAAAAATGATATAATCGGTGTGAGTACCGAAAGGTTATTGAATCCGGGAGAGTATCGGGAAAAAGTGGAATCCGTGGGAGTACCGGAAAACTGTCCTGACGAGTACCGAAAAATGATATAATAGGTGTGAGTACCGCAAAATTTATTGAATCCGGGGGAGTATCGGGAAAAACTGGAATCCGTGCGAGTACCGCAAAACTATCCTGACGAGTACCGAAAAATGGTAGAATCGGTGTGAGTACCGGAAAATTATTGAATCCGGTGGAGTATCGGGAAAAAGAGGAATCCGTGCGAGAACCGGAAAACTGTCCTGACGAGTACCGAAAAATGATATAATCGGTGTGAGTACCGAAAGGTTATTGAATCCGGGAGAGTATCGGGAAAAAGTGGAATCCGTGGGAGTACCGGAAAACTGTCCTGACGAGTACCGAAAAATGATATAATCGGTGTGAGTACCGCAAAATTTATTGAATCCGGGGGAGTATCGGGAAAAACTGGAATCCGTGCGAGTACCGAAAAACTGTCCTGACGAGTACCGAAAAATGGTAGAATCGGTGTGAGTACCGCAAAATTATTGAACCCGGGCGAGTACCGGGAAAAAGCGGAATCCGTGCGAGTACCGGAAAATTGTCCAGACGAGTACCGAAAAATGGTAGAATCGGTGTGAGTACCGCAAAATTATTGAACCCGGGCGAGTATCGGGAAAAAGTGGAATCCGTGCGAGTACCGGAAAACTGTCCTGACGAGTACCGAAAAATGATATAATCGGTGTGAGTACCGCAAAATTTATTGAATCCGGGGGAGTATCGGGAAAAACTGGAATCCGTGCGAGTACCGGAAAACTGTCTTGACGAGTACCGAAAAATGGTAGAATCGGTGTGAGTACCGCAAAATTATTGAACCCGGGCGAGTACCGGGAAAAAGCGGAATCCGTGCGAGTACCGGAAAATTGTCCAGACGAGTACCGAAAAATGGTAGAATCGGTGTGAGTACCGCAAAATTATTGAACCCGGGCGAGTACCGGGAAAAAGTGGAATCTGTGCGAGTACCGGAAAACTGTCCTGACGAGTACCGAAAAATGATATAATCGGTGTGAGTACCGAAAAGTTATTGAATCCGGGAGAGTATCGGGAAAAAGTGGAATCCGTGCGAGTACCGGAAAACTGTCCTGACGAGTACCGAAAAATGATATAATCGGTGTGAGTACCGCAAAATTTATTGAATCCCGGGGAGTATCGGGAAAAACTGGAATCCGTGCGAGTACCGAAAAACTGTCCTGACGAGTACCGAAAAATGGTAGAATCGGTGTGAGTACCGCAAAATTATTGAACCCGGGCGAGTACCGGGAAAAAGCGGAATCCGTGCGAGTACCGGAAAATTGTCCAGACGAGTACCGAAAAATGGTAGAATCGGTGTGAGTACCGTAAAATTATTGAACCCGGGCGAGTACCGGGAAAAAGTGGAATCTGTGCGAGTACCGGAAAACTGTCCTGACGAGTACCGAAAAATGATATAATCGGTGTGAGTACCGCAAAATTTATTGAATCCGGGGGAGTATCGGGAAAAACTGGAATCCGTGCGAGTACCTGAAAACTGTCCTGACGAGTACCGAAAAATGGTAGAATCGGTGTGAGTACCGCAAAATTATTGAACCCGGGCGAGTACCGGGAAAAAGCGGAATCCATGCGAGTACCAGAAAACTGTCCAGACGAGTACCGAAAAATGGTAGAATCGGTGTGAGTACCGCAAAATTATTGAACCCGGGCGAGTATCGGGAAAAAGTGGAATCCGTGCGAGTACCGCAAAACTATCCTGACGAGTACCGAAAAATGGTAGAATCGGTGTGAGTACCGGAAAATTATTGAATCCGGTGGAGTATCGGGAAAAAGAGGAATCCGTGCGAGAACCGGAAAACTGTCCTGACGAGTACCGAAAAATGATATAATCGGTGTGAGTACCGAAAAGTTATTGAATCCGGGAGAGTATCGGGAAAAAGTGGAATCCGTGCGAGTACCGGAAAACTGTCCTGACGAGTACCGAAAAATGATATAATCGGTGTGAGTACCGCAAAATTTATTGAATCCGGGGGAGTATCGGGAAAAACTGGAATCCGTGCGAGTACCGAAAAACTGTCCTGACGAGTACCGAAAAATGGTAGAATCGGTGTGAGTACCGCAAAATTATTGAACCCGGGCGAGTACCGGGAAAAAGCGGAATCCGTGCGAGTACCGGAAAATTGTCCAGACGAGTACCGAAAAATGGTAGAATCGGTGTGAGTACCGGAAAATTATTGAATCCGGGGGAGTATCGGGAAAAAGTGGAATCCGTGCGAGTACCGAAAAACTGTCCTGACGAGTACCGAAAAATGATATAATCGGTGTGAGTACCGAAAAGTTATTGAATCCGGGAGAGTATCGGGAAAAAGGGGAATCCGTGCGAGTACCGGAAAACTGTCCTGACGAGTAACGAAAAATGATATAATCGGTGTGAGTACCGCAAAATTTATTGAATCCGGGGGAGTATCGGGAAAAACTGGAATCCGTGCGAGTACCGGAAAACTGTCTTGACGAGTACCGAAAAATGGTAGAATCGGTGTGAGTACCGCAAAATTATTGAACCCGGGCGAGTACCGGGAAAAAGCGGAATCCGTGCGAGTACCGGAAAATTGTCCAGACGAGTACCGAAAAATGGTAGAATCGGTGTGAGTACCGCAAAATTATTGAACCCGGGCGAGTACCGGGAAAAAGTGGAATCTGTGCGAGTACCGGAAAACTGTCCTGACGAGTACCGAAAAATGATATAATCGGTGTGAGTACCGAAAAGTTATTGAATCCGGGAGAGTATCGGGAAAAAGTGGAATCCGTGCGAGTACCGGAAAACTGTCCTGACGAGTACCGAAAAATGATATAATCGGTGTGAGTACCGCAAAATTTATTGAATCCGGGGGAGTATCGGGAAAAACTGGAATCCGTGCGAGTACCGAAAAACTGTCCTGACGAGTACCGAAAAATGGTAGAATCGGTGTGAGTACCGCAAAATTATTGAACCCGGGCGAGTACCGGGAAAAAGCGGAATCCGTGCGAGTACCGGAAAATTGTCCAGACGAGTACCGAAAAATGGTAGAATCGGTGTGAGTACCGCAAAATTATTGAACCCGGGCGAGTACCGGGAAAAAGTGGAATCGGTGCGAGTACCGGAAAACTGTCCTGACGAGTACCGAAAAATGATATAATCGGTGTGAGTACCGCAAAATTTATTGAATCCGGGGGAGTATCGGGAAAAACTGGAATCCGTGCGAGTACCTGAAAACTGTCCTGACGAGTACCGAAAAATGGTAGAATCGGTGTGAGTACCGCAAAATTATTGAACCCGGGCGAGTACCGGGAAAAAGCGGAATCCATGCGAGTACCAGAAAACTGTCCAGACGAGTACCGAAAAATGGTAGAATCGGTGTGAGTACCGCAAAATTATTGAACCCGGGCGAGTATCGGGAAAAAGTGGAATCCGTGCGAGTACCGCAAAACTATCCTGACGAGTACCGAAAAATGGTAGAATCGGTGTGAGTACCGGAAAATTATTGAATCCGGTGGAGTATCGGGAAAAAGAGGAATCCGTGCGAGAACCGGAAAACTGTCCTGACGAGTACCGAAAAATGATATAATCGGTGTGAGTACCGAAAAGTTATTGAATCCGGGAGAGTATCGGGAAAAAGTGGAATCCGTGCGAGTACCGGAAAACTGTCCTGACGAGTACCGAAAAATGATATAATCGGTGTGAGTACCGCAAAATTTATTGAATCCGGGGGAGTATCGGGAAAAACTGGAATCCGTGCGAGTACCGAAAAACTGTCCTGACGAGTACCGAAAAATGGTAGAATCGGTGTGAGTACCGCAAAATTATTGAACCCGGGCGAGTACCGGGAAAAAGCGGAATCCGTGCGAGTACCGGAAAATTGTCCAGACGAGTACCGAAAAATGGTAGAATCGGTGTGAGTACCGGAAAATTATTGAATCCGGTGGAGTATCGGGAAAAAGAGGAATCCGTGCGAGAACCGGAAAACTGTCCTGACGAGTACCGAAAAATGATATAATCGGTGTGAGTACCGAAAAGTTATTGAATCCGGGAGAGTATCGGGAAAAAGTGGAATCCGTGGGAGTACCGGAAAACTGTCCTGACGAGTACCGAAAAATGATATAATCGGTGTGAGTACCGCAAAATTTATTGAATCCGGGGGAGTATCGGGAAAAACTGGAATCGGTGCGAGTACCGGAAAACTGTCCTGACGAGTACCGAAAAATGGTAGAATCGGTGTGAGTACCGCAAAATTATTGAACCCGGGCGAGTACCGGGAAAAAGCGGAATCCGTGCGAGTACCGAAAAACTGTCCAGACGAGTACCGAAAAATGGTAGAATCGGTGTGAGTACCGCAAAATTATTGAACCCGGGCGAGTACCGGGAAAAAGTGGAATCCGTGCGAGTACCGGAAAACTGTCCTGACGAGTACCGAAAAATGATATAATCGGTGTGAGTACCGCAAAATTTATTGAATCCGGGGGAGTATCGGGAAAAACTGGAATCCGTGCGAGTACCTGAAAACTGTCCTGACGAGTACCGAAAAATGTTAGAATCGGTGTGAGTACCTGCAAAATTATTGAACCCGGGCGAGTACCGGGAAAAAGCGGAATCCGTGCGAGTACCAGAAAACTGTCCAGACGAGTACCGAAAAATGGTAGAATCGGTGTGAGTACCGCAAAATTATTGAACCCGGGCGAGTATCGGGAAAAAGTGGAATCCGTGCGAGTACCGGAAAACTGTCCTGACGAGTACCGAAAAATGGTAGAATCGGTGTGAGTACCGCAAAATTATTGAACCCGGGCGAGTACCGGGAAAAAGCGGAATCCGTGCGAGTACCAGAAAACTGTCCAGACGAGTACCGAAAAATGGTAGAATCGGTGTGAGTACCGCAAAATTATTGAACCCGGGCGAGTATCGGGAAAAAGTGGAATCCGTGCGAGTACCGCAAAACTATCCTGACGAGTACCGAAAAATGGTAGAATCGGTGTGAGTACCGGAAAATTATTGAATCCGGTGAAGTATCGGGAAAAAGAGGAATCCGTGCGAGAACCGGAAAACTGTCCTGACGAGTACCGAAAAATGATATAATCGGTGTGAGTACCGAAAAGTTATTGAATCCGGGAGAGTATCGGGAAAAAGTGGAATCCGTGGGAGTACCGGAAAACTGTCCTGACGAGTACCGAAAAATGATATAATCGGTGTGAGTACCGCAAAATTTATTGAATCCGGGGGAGTATCGGGAAAAACTGGAATCCGTGCGATTACCGGAAAACTGTCCTGACGAGTACCGAAAAATGGTAGAATCGGTGTGAGTACCGCAAAATTATTGAACCCGGGCGAGTACCGGGAAAAAGCGGAATCCATGCGAGTACCAGAAAACTGTCCAGACGAGTACCGAAAAATGGTAGAATCGGTGTGAGTACCGCAAAATTATTGAACCCGGGCGAGTATCGGGAAAAAGTGGAATCCGTGCGAGTACCGCAAAACTATCCTGACGAGTACCGAAAAATGGTAGAATCGGTGTGAGTACCGGAAAATTATTGAATCCGATGAAGTATCGGGAAAAAGAGGAATCCGTGCGAGAACCGGAAAACTGTCCTGACGAGTACCGAAAAATGATATAATCGGTGTGAGTACCGAAAAGTTATTGAATCCGGGAGAGTATCGGGAAAAAGTGGAATCCGTGGGAGTACCGGAAAACTGTCCTGACGAGTACCGAAAAATGATATAATCGGTGTGAGTACCGCAAAATTTATTGAATCCGGGGGAGTATCGGGAAAAACTGGAATCCGTGCGATTACCGGAAAACTGTCCTGACGAGTACCGAAAAATGGTAGCATCGGTGTGAGTACCGCAAAATTATTGAACCCGGGCGAGTACCGGGAAAAAGCGGAATCCGTGCGAGTACCGGAAAACTGTCCAGACGAGTACCGAAAAATGGTAGAATCGGTGTGAGTACCGCAAAATTATTGAACCCGGGCGAGTACCGGGAAAAAGTGGAATCCGTGCGAGTACCGGAAAACTGTCCTGACGAGTACCGAAAAATGGTAGAATCGGTGTGAGTACCGGAAAATTATTGAATCCGGGGGAGTATGGGGAAAAAGAGGAATCCGTGCGAGTACCGGAAAACTGTCCTGACGAGTACCGAAAAATGATATAATCGGTGTGAGTACCGAAAAGTTATTGAATCCGGGAGAGTATCGGGAAAAAGTGGAATCCGTGCGAGTACCGGAAAACTGTCCTGACGAGTACCGAAAAATGATATAATCGGTGTGAGTACCGCAAAATTTATTGAATCCGGGGGAGTATCGGGAAAAACTGGAATCCGTGCGAGTATCGAAAAACTGTCCTGACGAGTACCGAAAAATGGTAGAATCGGTGTGAGTACCGCAAAATTATTAAACCCGGGCGAGTACCGGGAAAAAGCGGAATCCGTGCGAGTACCGTAAAACTGTCCAGACGAGTACCGAAAAATGGTAGAATCGGTGTGAGTACCGCAAAATTATTGAACCCGGGCGAGTACCGGGAAAAAGTGGAATCCGTGCGAGTACCGGAAAACTGTCCTGACGAGTACCGAAAAATGATATAATCGGTGTGAGTACCGCAAAATTTATTGAATTCGGGGGAGTATCGGGAAAAACTGGAATCCGTGCGAGTACCTGAAAACTGTCCTGACGAGTACCGAAAAATGTTAGAATCGGTGTGAGTACCTGCAAAATTATTGAACCCGGGCGAGTACCGGGAAAAAGCGGAATCCGTGCGAGTACCAGAAAACTGTCCAGACGAGTACCGAAAAATGGTAGAATCGGTGTGAGTACCGCAAAATTATTGAACCCGGGCGAGTATCGGGAAAAAGTGGAATCCGTGCGAGTACCGGAAAACTATCCTGACGAGTACCGAAAAATGGTAGAATCGGTGTGAGTACCGGAAAATTATTGAATCCGGTGGAGTATCGGGAAAAAGAGGAATCCGTGCGACAACCGGAAAACTGTCTTGACGAGTACCGAAAAATGATATAATCGGTGTGAGTACCGAAAAGTTATTGAATCCGGGAGAGTATCGGGAAAAAGTGGAATCCGTGGGAGTACCGGAAAACTGTCCTGACGAGTACCGAAAAATGATATAATCGGTGTGAGTACCGCAAAATTTATTGAATCCGGGGGAGTATCGGGAAAAACTGGAATCCGTGCGAGTATCGAAAAACTGCCCTGACGAGTACCGAAAAATGGTAGAATCGGTGTGAGTACCGCAAAATTATTGAACCCGGGCGAGTACCGGGAAAAAGCGGAATCCGTGCGAGTACCGGAAAATTGTCCAGACGAGTACCGAAAAATGGTAGAATCGGTGTGAGTACCGGAAAATTATTGAATCCGGGGGAGTATCGGGAAAAAGTGGAATCCGTGCGAGTACCGAAAAACTGTCCTGACGAGTACCGAAAAATGATATAATCGGTGTGAGTACCGAAAAGTTATTGAATCCGGGAGAGTATCGGGAAAAAGGGGAATCCGTGCGAGTACCGGAAAACTGTCCTGACGAGTAACGAAAAATGATATAATCGGTGTGAGTACCGCAAAATTTATTGAATCCGGGGGAGTATCGGGAAAAACTGGAATCCGTGCGAGTACCGGAAAACTGTCTTGACGAGTACCGAAAAATGGTAGAATCGGTGTGAGTACCGCAAAATTATTGAACCCGGGCGAGTACCGGGAAAAAGCGGAATCCGTGCGAGTACCGGAAAATTGTCCAGACGAGTACCGAAAAATGGTAGAATCGGTGTGAGTACCGCAAAATTATTGAACCCGGGCGAGTACCGGGAAAAAGTGGAATCTGTGCGAGTACCGGAAAACTGTCCTGACGAGTACCGAAAAATGATATAATCGGTGTGAGTACCGAAAAGTTATTGAATCCGGGAGAGTATCGGGAAAAAGTGGAATCCGTGCGAGTACCGGAAAACTGTCCTGACGAGTACCGAAAAATGATATAATCGGTGTGAGTACCGCAAAATTTATTGAATCCGGGGGAGTATCGGGAAAAACTGGAATCCGTGCGAGTACCGAAAAACTGTCCTGACGAGTACCGAAAAATGGTAGAATCGGTGTGAGTACCGCAAAATTATTGAACCCGGGCGAGTACCGGGAAAAAGCGGAATCCGTGCGAGTACCGGAAAATTGTCCAGACGAGTACCGAAAAATGGTAGAATCGGTGTGAGTACCGCAAAATTATTGAACCCGGGCGAGTACCGGGAAAAAGTGGAATCGGTGCGAGTACCGGAAAACTGTCCTGACGAGTACCGAAAAATGATATAATCGGTGTGAGTACCGCAAAATTTATTGAATCCGGGGGAGTATCGGGAAAAACTGGAATCCGTGCGAGTACCTGAAAACTGTCCTGACGAGTACCGAAAAATGGTAGAATCGGTGTGAGTACCGCAAAATTATTGAACCCGGGCGAGTACCGGGAAAAACTGGAATCGGTGCGAGTACCGGAAAACTGTCCTGACGAGTACCGAAAAATGGTAGAATCGGTGTGAGTACCGCAAAATTATTGAACCCGGGCGAGTACCGGGAAAAAGTGGAATCCGTGCGAGTACCGGAAAACTGTCCTGACGAGTACCGAAAAATGATATAATCGGTGTGAGTACCGCAAAATTTATTGAATCCGGGGGAGTATCGGGAAAAACTGGAATCCGTGCGAGTACCGAAAAACTGTCCTGACGAGTACCGAAAAATGGTAGAATCGGTGTGAGTACCGCAAAATTATTGAACCCGGGCGAGTACCGGGAAAAAGCGGAATCCGTGCGAGTACCGGAAAATTGTCCAGACGAGTACCGAAAAATGGTAGAATCGGTGTGAGTACCGGAAAATTATTGAATCCGGTGGAGTATCGGGAAAAAGAGGAATCCGTGCGAGAACCGGAAAACTGTCCTGACGAGTACCGAAAAATGATATAATCGGTGTGAGTACCGAAAAGTTATTGAATCCGGGAGAGTATCGGGAAAAAGTGGAATCCGTGGGAGTACCGGAAAACTGTCCTGACGAGTACCGAAAAATGATATAATCGGTGTGAGTACCGCAAAATTTATTGAATCCGGGGGAGTATCGGGAAAAACTGGAATCGGTGCGAGTACCGGAAAACTGTCCTGACGAGTACCGAAAAATGGTAGAATCGGTGTGAGTACCGCAAAATTATTGAACCCGGGCGAGTACCGGGAAAAAGCGGAATCCGTGCGAGTACCGAAAAACTGTCCAGACGAGTACCGAAAAATGGTAGAATCGGTGTGAGTACCGCAAAATTATTGAACCCGGGCGAGTACCGGGAAAAAGTGGAATCCGTGCGAGTACCGGAAAACTGTCCTGACGAGTACCGAAAAATGATATAATCGGTGTGAGTACCGAAAAGTTATTGAATCCGGGAGAGTATCGGGAAAAAGTGGAATCCGTGGGAGTACCGGAAAACTGTCCTGACGAGTACCGAAAAATGATATAATCGGTGTGAGTACCGCAAAATTTATTGAATCCGGGGGAGTATCGGGAAAAACTGGAATCGGTGCGAGTACCGGAAAACTGTCCTGACGAGTACCGAAAAATGGTAGAATCGGTGTGAGTACCGCAAAATTATTGAACCCGGGCGAGTACCGGGAAAAAGCGGAATCCGTGCGAGTACCGAAAAACTGTCCAGACGAGTACCGAAAAATGGTAGAATCGGTGTGAGTACCGCAAAATTATTGAACCCGGGCGAGTACCGGGAAAAAGTGGAATCCGTGCGAGTACCGGAAAACTGTCCTGACGAGTACCGAAAAATGATATAATCGGTGTGAGTACCGCAAAATTTATTGAATCCGGGGGAGTATCGGGAAAAACTGGAATCCGTGCGAGTACCTGAAAACTGTCCTGACGAGTACCGAAAAATGTTAGAATCGGTGTGAGTACCTGCAAAATTATTGAACCCGGGCGAGTACCGGGAAAAAGCGGAATCCGTGCGAGTACCAGAAAACTGTCCAGACGAGTACCGAAAAATGGTAGAATCGGTGTGAGTACCGCAAAATTATTGAACCCGGGCGAGTATCGGGAAAAAGTGGAATCCGTGCGAGTACCGGAAAACTGTCCTGACGAGTACCGAAAAATGGTAGAATCGGTGTGAGTACCGCAAAATTATTGAACCCGGGCGAGTACCGGGAAAAAGCGGAATCCGTGCGAGTACCAGAAAACTGTCCAGACGAGTACCGAAAAATGGTAGAATCGGTGTGAGTACCGCAAAATTATTGAACCCGGGCGAGTATCGGGAAAAAGTGGAATCCGTGCGAGTACCGCAAAACTATCCTGACGAGTACCGAAAAATGGTAGAATCGGTGTGAGTACCGGAAAATTATTGAATCCGGTGAAGTATCGGGAAAAAGAGGAATCCGTGCGAGAACCGGAAAACTGTCCTGACGAGTACCGAAAAATGATATAATCGGTGTGAGTACCGAAAAGTTATTGAATCCGGGAGAGTATCGGGAAAAAGTGGAATCCGTGGGAGTACCGGAAAACTGTCCTGACGAGTACCGAAAAATGATATAATCGGTGTGAGTACCGCAAAATTTATTGAATCCGGGGGAGTATCGGGAAAAACTGGAATCCGTGCGATTACCGGAAAACTGTCCTGACGAGTACCGAAAAATGGTAGAATCGGTGTGAGTACCGCAAAATTATTGAACCCGGGCGAGTACCGGGAAAAAGCGGAATCCATGCGAGTACCAGAAAACTGTCCAGACGAGTACCGAAAAATGGTAGAATCGGTGTGAGTACCGCAAAATTATTGAACCCGGGCGAGTATCGGGAAAAAGTGGAATCCGTGCGAGTACCGCAAAACTATCCTGACGAGTACCGAAAAATGGTAGAATCGGTGTGAGTACCGGAAAATTATTGAATCCGATGAAGTATCGGGAAAAAGAGGAATCCGTGCGAGAACCGGAAAACTGTCCTGACGAGTACCGAAAAATGATATAATCGGTGTGAGTACCGAAAAGTTATTGAATCCGGGAGAGTATCGGGAAAAAGTGGAATCCGTGGGAGTACCGGAAAACTGTCCTGACGAGTACCGAAAAATGATATAATCGGTGTGAGTACCGCAAAATTTATTGAATCCGGGGGAGTATCGGGAAAAACTGGAATCGGTGCGAGTACCGGAAAACTGTCCTGACGAGTACCGAAAAATGGTAGAATCGGTGTGAGTATCGCAAAATTATTGAACCCGGGCGAGTACCGGGAAAAAGCGGAATCCGTGCGAGTACCGAAAAACTGTCCAGACGAGTACCGAAAAATGGTAGAATCGGTGTGAGTACCGCAAAATTATTGAACCCGGGCGAGTACCGGGAAAAAGTGGAATCCGTGCGAGTACCGGAAGACTATCCTGACGAGTACCGAAAAATGGTAGAATCGGTGTGAGTACCGGAAAATTATTGAATCCGGGGGAGTATCGGGAAAAAGTGGAATCCGTGCGAGTACCGAAAAACTGTCCTGACGAGTACCGAAAAATGATATAATCGGTGTGAGTACCGAAAAGTTATTGAATCCGGGAGAGTATCGGGAAAAAGGGGAATCCGTGCGAGTACCGGAAAACTGTCCTGACGAGTAACGAAAAATGATATAATCGGTGTGAGTACCGCAAAATTTATTGAATCCGGGGGAGTATCGGGAAAAACTGGAATCCGTGCGAGTACCGGAAAACTGTCTTGACGAGTACCGAAAAATGGTAGAATCGGTGTGAGTACCGCAAAATTATTGAACCCGGGCGAGTACCGGGAAAAAGCGGAATCCGTGCGAGTACCGGAAAATTGTCCAGACGAGTACCGAAAAATGGTAGAATCGGTGTGAGTACCGCAAAATTATTGAACCCGGGCGAGTACCGGGAAAAAGTGGAATCTGTGCGAGTACCGGAAAACTGTCCTGACGAGTACCGAAAAATGATATAATCGGTGTGAGTACCGAAAAGTTATTGAATCCGGGAGAGTATCGGGAAAAAGTGGAATCCGTGGGAGTACCGGAAAACTGTCCTGACGAGTACCGAAAAATGATATAATCGGTGTGAGTACCGCAAAATTTATTGAATCCGGGGGAGTATCGGGAAAAACTGGAATCCGTGCGATTACCGGAAAACTGTCCTGACGAGTACCGAAAAATGGTAGAATCGGTGTGAGTACCTGCAAAATTATTGAACCCGGGCGAGTACCGGGAAAAAGCGGAATCCGTGCGAGTACCGGAAAACTGTCCAGACGAGTACCGAAAAATGGTAGAATCGGTGTGAGTACCGCAAAATTATTGAACCCGGGCGAGTACCGGGAAAAAGTGGAATCCGTGCGAGTACCGGAAGACTATCCTGACGAGTACCGAAAAATGGTAGAATCGGTGTGAGTACCGGAAAATTATTGAATCCGGGGGAGTATCGGGAAAAAGGGGAATCCGTGCGAGTACCGGAAAACTGTCCTGACGAGTAACGAAAAATGATATAATCGGTGTGAGTACCGAAAAGTTATTGAATCCGGGAGAGTATCGGGAAAAAGTGGAATCCGTGCGAGTACCGGAAAACTGTCCTGACGAGTAACGAAAAATGATATAATCGGTGTGAGTACCGCAAAATTTATTGAATCCGGGGGAGTATCGGGAAAAACTGGAATCCGTGCGAGTACCGGAAAACCGTCCTGACGAGTACCGAAAAATGGTAGAATCGGTGTGAGTACCTGCAAAATTATTGAACCCGGGCGAGTACCGGGAAAAAGCGGAATCCGTGCGAGTACCAGAAAACTGTCCAGACGAGTACCGAAAAATGGTAGAATCGGTGTGAGTACCGCAAAATTATTGAACCCGGGCGAGTATCGGGAAAAAGTGGAATCCGTGCGAGTACCGGAAAACTATCCTGACGAGTACCGAAAAATGGTAGAATCGGTGTGAGTACCGGAAAATTATTGAATCCGGTGGAGTATCGGGAAAAAGAGGAATCCGTGCGAGAACCGGAAAACTGTCCTGACGAGTACCGAAAAATGATATAATCGGAGTGAGTACCGAAAAGTTATTGAATCCGGGAGAGTATCGGGAAAAAGTGGAATCCGTGGGAGTACCGGAAAACTGTCCTGACGAGTACCGAAAAATGATATAATCGGTGTGAGTACCGCAAAATTTATTGAATCCGGGGGAGTATCGGGAAAAACTGGAATCCGTGCGATTACCGGAAAACTGTCCTGACGAGTACCGAAAAATGGTAGCATCGGTGTGAGTACCGCAAAATTATTGAACCCGGGCGAGTACCGGGAAAAAGCGGAATCCGTGCGAGTACCGGAAAACTGTCCAGACGAGTACCGAAAAATGGTAGAATCGGTGTGAGTACCGCAAAATTATTGAACCCGGGCGAGTACCGGGAAAAAGTGGAATCCGTGCGAGTACCGGAAAACTGTCCTGACGAGTACCGAAAAATGGTAGAATCGGTGTGAGTACCGGAAAATTATTGAATCCGGGGGAGTATGGGGAAAAAGAGGAATCCGTGCGAGTACCGGAAAACTGTCCTGACGAGTACCGAAAAATGATATAATCGGTGTGAGTACCGAAAAGTTATTGAATCCGGGAGAGTATCGGGAAAAAGTGGAATCCGTGCGAGTACCGGAAAACTGTCCTGACGAGTACCGAAAAATGATATAATCGGTGTGAGTACCGCAAAATTTATTGAATCCGGGGGAGTATCGGGAAAAACTGGAATCCGTGCGAGTATCGAAAAACTGTCCTGACGAGTACCGAAAAATGGTAGAATCGGTGTGAGTACCGCAAAATTATTAAACCCGGGCGAGTACCGGGAAAAAGCGGAATCCGTGCGAGTACCGTAAAACTGTCCAGACGAGTACCGAAAAATGGTAGAATCGGTGTGAGTACCGCAAAATTATTGAACCCGGGCGAGTACCGGGAAAAAGTGGAATCCGTGCGAGTACCGGAAAACTGTCCTGACGAGTACCGAAAAATGATATAATCGGTGTGAGTACCGCAAAATTTATTGAATTCGGGGGAGTATCGGGAAAAACTGGAATCCGTGCGAGTACCTGAAAACTGTCCTGACGAGTACCGAAAAATGTTAGAATCGGTGTGAGTACCTGCAAAATTATTGAACCCGGGCGAGTACCGGGAAAAAGCGGAATCCGTGCGAGTACCAGAAAACTGTCCAGACGAGTACCGAAAAATGGTAGAATCGGTGTGAGTACCGCAAAATTATTGAACCCGGGCGAGTATCGGGAAAAAGTGGAATCCGTGCGAGTACCGGAAAACTATCCTGACGAGTACCGAAAAATGGTAGAATCGGTGTGAGTACCGGAAAATTATTGAATCCGGTGGAGTATCGGGAAAAAGAGGAATCCGTGCGACAACCGGAAAACTGTCTTGACGAGTACCGAAAAATGATATAATCGGTGTGAGTACCGAAAAGTTATTGAATCCGGGAGAGTATCGGGAAAAAGTGGAATCCGTGGGAGTACCGGAAAACTGTCCTGACGAGTACCGAAAAATGATATAATCGGTGTGAGTACCGCAAAATTTATTGAATCCGGGGGAGTATCGGGAAAAACTGGAATCCGTGCGAGTATCGAAAAACTGCCCTGACGAGTACCGAAAAATGGTAGAATCGGTGTGAGTACCGTAAAATTATTAAACCCGGGCGAGTACCGGGAAAAAGCGGAATACGTGCGAGTACCGTAAAACTGTCCAGACGAGTACCGAAAAATAGTAGAATCGGTGTGAGTACCGCAAAATTATTGAACCCGGGCGAGTACCGGGAAAAAGTGGAATCCGTGCGAGTACCGGAAAACTGTCCTGACGAGTACCGAAAAATGATATAATCGGTGTGAGTACCGCAAAATTTATTGAATCCGGGGGAGTATCGGGAAAAACTGGAATCCGTGCGAGTACCTGAAAACTGTCCTGACGAGTACCGAAAAATGTTAGAATCGGTGTGAGTACCTGCAAAATTATTGAACCCGGGCGAGTACCGGGAAAAAGCGGAATCCGTGCGAGTACCAGAAAACTGTCCAGACGAGTACCGAAAAATGGTAGAATCGGTGTGAGTACCGCAAAATTATTGAACCCGGGCGAGTATCGGGAAAAAGTGGAATCCGTGCGAGTACCGGAAAACTATCCTGACGAGTACCGAAAAATGGTAGAATCGGTGTGAGTACCGGAAAATTATTGAATCCGGTGGAGTATCGGGAAAAAGAGGAATCCGTGCGAGAACCGGAAAACTGTCTTGACGAGTACCGAAAAATGATATAATCGGTGTGAGTACCGAAAAGTTATTGAATCCGGGAGAGTATCGGGAAAAAGTGGAATCCGTGGGAGTACCGGAAAACTGTCCTGACGAGTACCGAAAAATGATATAATCGGTGTGAGTACCGCAAAATTTATTGAACCCGGGCGAGTACCGGGAAAAAGCGGAATCCGTGCGAGTACCGGAAAACTGTCCTGACGAGTACCGAAAAATGGTAGCATCGGTGTGAGTACCGCAAAATTATTGAACCCGGGCGAGTACCGGGAAAAAGCGGAATCCGTGCGAGTACCGGAAAACTGTCCAGACGAGTACCGAAAAATGGTAGAATCGGTGTGAGTACCGCAAAATTATTGAACCCGGGCGAGTACAGGGAAAAAGTGGAATCCGTGCGAGTACCGGAAAACTAACCTGACGAGTACCGAAAAATGATATAATCGGTGTGAGTACCGCAAAATTTATTGAATCCGGGGGAGTATCGGGAAAAACTGGAATCCGTGCGAGTACCGGAAAACTGTCCTGACGAGTACCGAAAAATGGTAGCATCGGTGTGAGTACCGCAAAATTATTGAACCCGGGCGAGTACCGGGAAAAAGCGGAATCCGTGCGAGTACCGGAAAACTGTCCAGACGAGTACCGAAAAATGGTAGAATCGGTGTGAGTACCGGAAAATTATTGAACCCGGCCGAGTACAGGGAAAAAGTGGAATCCGTGCGAGTACCGGAAAACTGTCCTGACGAGTACCGAAAAATGATATAATCGGTGTGAGTACCGCAAAATTTATTGAATCCGGGGGAGTATCGGGAAAAACTGGAATCCGTGCGAGTACCGGAAAACTGTCCTGACGAGTACCGAAAAAGGGTAGCATCGGTGTGAGTACCGCAAAATTATTGAACCCGGGCGAGTACCGGGAAAAAGCGGAATCCGTGCGAGTACCGGAAAACTGTCCAGACGAGTACCGAAAAATGGTAGAATCGGTGTGAGTACCGGAAAATTATTGAATCCGGTGGAGTATCGGGAAAAAGAGGAATCCGTGCGAGAACCGGAAAACTGTCCTGACGAGTACCGAAAAATGATATAATCGGAGTGAGTACCGAAAAGTTATTGAATCCGGGAGAGTATCGGGAAAAAGTGGAATCCGTGGGAGTACCGGAAAACTGTCCTGACGAGTACCGAAAAATGATATAATCGGTGTGAGTACCGCAAAATTTATTGAATCCGGGGGAGTATCGGGAAAAACTGGAATCCGTGCGATTACCGGAAAACTGTCCTGACGAGTACCGAAAAATGGTAGAATCGGTGTGAGTACCGCAAAATTATTGAACCCGGGCGAGTACCGGGAAAAAGCGGAATCCGTGCGAGTACCGGAAAACTGTCCTGACGAGTACCGAAAAATGGTAGCATCGGTGTGAGTACCGCAAAATTATTGAACCCGGGCGAGTACCGGGAAAAAGCGGAATCCGTGCGAGTACCGGAAAACTGTCCAGACGAGTACCGAAAAATGGTAGAATCGGTGTGAGTACCGCAAAATTATTGAACCCGGGCGAGTACCGGGAAAAAGTGGAATCCGTGCGAGTACCGGAAAACTGTCCTGACGAGTACCGAAAAATGGTAGAATCGGTGTGAGTACCGGAAAATTATTGAATCCGGGGGAGTATGGGGAAAAAGAGGAATCCGTGCGAGTACCGGAAAACTGTCTTGACGAGTACCGAAAAATGATATAATCGGTGTGAGTACCGAAAAGTTATTGAATCCGGGAGAGTATCGGGAAAAAGTGGAATCCGTGCGAGTACCGGAAAACTGTCCTGACGAGTACCGAAAAATGATATAATCGGTGTGAGTACCGCAAAATTTATTGAATCCGGGGGAGTATCGGGAAAAACTGGAATCCGTGCGAGTATCGAAAAACTGTCCTGACGAGTACCGAAAAATGGTAGAATCGGTGTGAGTACCGCAAAATTATTAAACCCGGGCGAGTACCGGGAAAAAGCGGAATCCGTGCGAGTACCGTAAAACTGTCCAGACGAGTACCGAAAAATGGTAGAATCGGTGTGAGTACCGCAAAATTATTGAACCCGGGCGAGTACCGGGAAAAAGTGGAATCCGTGCGAGTACCGGAAAACTGTCCTGACGAGTACCGAAAAATGATATAATCGGTGTGAGTACCGCAAAATTTATTGAATCCGGGGGAGTATCGGGAAAAACTGGAATCCGTGCGAGTACCTGAAAACTGTCCTGACGAGTACCGAAAAATGTTAGAATCGGTGTGAGTACCTGCAAAATTATTGAACCCGGGCGAGTACCGGGAAAAAGCGGAATCCGTGCGAGTACCAGAAAACTGTCCAGACGAGTACCGAAAAATGGTAGAATCGGTGTGAGTACCGCAAAATTATTGAACCCGGGCGAGTATCGGGAAAAAGTGGAATCCGTGCGAGTACCGGAAAACTATCCTGACGAGTACCGAAAAATGGTAGAATCGGTGTGAGTACCGGAAAATTATTGAATCCGGTGGAGTATCGGGAAAAAGAGGAATCCGTGCGAGAACCGGAAAACTGTCTTGACGAGTACCGAAAAATGATATAATCGGTGTGAGTACCGAAAAGTTATTGAATCCGGGAGAGTATCGGGAAAAAGTGGAATCCGTGGGAGTACCGGAAAACTGTCCTGACGAGTACCGAAAAATGATATAATCGGTGTGAGTACCGCAAAATTTATTGAACCCGGGCGAGTACCGGGAAAAAGCGGAATCCGTGCGAGTACCGGAAAACTGTCCTGACGAGTACCGAAAAATGGTAGCATCGGTGTGAGTACCGCAAAATTATTGAACCCGGGCGAGTACCGGGAAAAAGCGGAATCCGTGCGAGTACCGGAAAACTGTCCAGACGAGTACCGAAAAATGGTAGAATCGGTGTGAGTACCGCAAAATTATTGAACCCGGGCGAGTACAGGGAAAAAGTGGAATCCGTGCGAGTACCGGAAAACTAACCTGACGAGTACCGAAAAATGATATAATCGGTGTGAGTACCGCAAAATTTATTGAATCCGGGGGAGTATCGGGAAAAACTGGAATCCGTGCGAGTACCGGAAAACTGTCCTGACGAGTACCGAAAAATGGTAGCATCGGTGTGAGTACCGCAAAATTATTGAACCCGGGCGAGTACCGGGAAAAAGCGGAATCCGTGCGAGTACCGGAAAACTGTCCAGACGAGTACCGAAAAATGGTAGAATCGGTGTGAGTACCGGAAAATTATTGAACCCGGGCGAGTACAGGGAAAAAGTGGAATCCGTGCGAGTACCGGAAAACTGTCCTGACGAGTACCGAAAAATGATATAATCGGTGTGAGTACCGCAAAATTTATTGAATCCGGGGGAGTATCGGGAAAAACTGGAATCCGTGCGAGTACCGGAAAACTGTCCTGACGAGTACCGAAAAAGGGTAGCATCGGTGTGAGTACCGCAAAATTATTGAACCCGGGCGAGTACCGGGAAAAAGCGGAATCCGTGCGAGTACCGGAAAACTGTCCAGACGAGTACCGAAAAATGGTAGAATCGGTGTGAGTACCGGAAAATTATTGAATCCGGTGGAGTATCGGGAAAAAGAGGAATCCGTGCGAGAACCGGAAAACTGTCCTGACGAGTACCGAAAAATGATATAATCGGAGTGAGTACCGAAAAGTTATTGAATCCGGGAGAGTATCGGGAAAAAGTGGAATCCGTGGGAGTACCGGAAAACTGTCCTGACGAGTACCGAAAAATGATATAATCGGTGTGAGTACCGCAAAATTTATTGAATCCGGGGGAGTATCGGGAAAAACTGGAATCCGTGCGATTACCGGAAAACTGTCCTGACGAGTACCGAAAAATGGTAGAATCGGTGTGAGTACCGCAAAATTATTGAACCCGGGCGAGTACCGGGAAAAAGCGGAATCCGTGCGAGTACCGGAAAACTGTCCTGACGAGTACCGAAAAATGGTAGCATCGGTGTGAGTACCGCAAAATTATTGAACCCGGGCGAGTACCGGGAAAAAGCGGAATCCGTGCGAGTACCGGAAAACTGTCCAGACGAGTACCGAAAAATGGTAGAATCGGTGTGAGTACCGCAAAATTATTGAACCCGGGCGAGTACCGGGAAAAAGTGGAATCCGTGCGAGTACCGGAAAACTGTCCTGACGAGTACCGAAAAATGGTAGAATCGGTGTGAGTACCGGAAAATTATTGAATCCGGGGGAGTATGGGGAAAAAGAGGAATCCGTGCGAGTACCGGAAAACTGTCCTGACGAGTACCGAAAAATGATATAATCGGTGTGAGTACCGAAAAGTTATTGAATCCGGGAGAGTATCGGGAAAAAGTGGAATCCGTGCGAGTACCGGAAAACTGTCCTGACGAGTACCGAAAAATGATATAATCGGTGTGAGTACCGCAAAATTTATTGAATCCGGGGGAGTATCGGGAAAAACTGGAATCCGTGCGAGTATCGAAAAACTGTCCTGACGAGTACCGAAAAATGGTAGAATCGGTGTGAGTACCGCAAAATTATTAAACCCGGGCGAGTACCGGGAAAAAGCGGAATCCGTGCGAGTACCGTAAAACTGTCCAGACGAGTACCGAAAAATGGTAGAATCGGTGTGAGTACCGCAAAATTATTGAACCCGGGCGAGTACCGGGAAAAAGTGGAATCCGTGCGAGTACCGGAAAACTGTCCTGACGAGTACCGAAAAATGATATAATCGGTGTGAGTACCGCAAAATTTATTGAATTCGGGGGAGTATCGGGAAAAACTGGAATCCGTGCGAGTACCTGAAAACTGTCCTGACGAGTACCGAAAAATGTTAGAATCGGTGTGAGTACCTGCAAAATTATTGAACCCGGGCGAGTACCGGGAAAAAGCGGAATCCGTGCGAGTACCAGAAAACTGTCCAGACGAGTACCGAAAAATGGTAGAATCGGTGTGAGTACCGCAAAATTATTGAACCCGGGCGAGTATCGGGAAAAAGTGGAATCCGTGCGAGTACCGGAAAACTATCCTGACGAGTACCGAAAAATGGTAGAATCGGTGTGAGTACCGGAAAATTATTGAATCCGGTGGAGTATCGGGAAAAAGAGGAATCCGTGCGAGAACCGGAAAACTGTCTTGACGAGTACCGAAAAATGATATAATCGGTGTGAGTACCGAAAAGTTATTGAATCCGGGAGAGTATCGGGAAAAAGTGGAATCCGTGGGAGTACCGGAAAACTGTCCTGACGAGTACCGAAAAATGATATAATCGGTGTGAGTACCGCAAAATTTATTGAATCCGGGGGAGTATCGGGAAAAACTGATCCGTGCGAGTATCGAAAAACTGCCCTGACGAGTACCGAAAAATGGTAGAATCGGTGTGAGTACCGTAAAATTATTAAACCCGGGCGAGTACCGGGAAAAAGCGGAATCCGTGCGAGTACCGTAAAACTGTCCAGACGAGTACCGAAAAATGGTAGAATCGGTGTGAGTACCGCAAAATTATTGAACCCGGGCGAGTACCGGGAAAAAGTGGAATCCGTGCGAGTACCGGAAAACTGTCCTGACGAGTACCGAAAAATGATATAATCGGTGTGAGTACCGCAAAATTTATTGAATCCGGGGGAGTATCGGGAAAAACTGGAATCCGTGCGAGTACCTGAAAACTGTCCTGACGAGTACCGAAAAATGTTAGAATCGGTGTGAGTACCTGCAAAATTATTGAACCCGGGCGAGTACCGGGAAAAAGCGGAATCCGTGCGAGTACCAGAAAACTGTCCAGACGAGTACCGAAAAATGGTAGAATCGGTGTGAGTACCGCAAAATTATTGAACCCGGGCGAGTATCGGGAAAAAGTGGAATCCGTGCGAGTACCGGAAAACTATCCTGACGAGTACCGAAAAATGGTAGACTCGGTGTGAGTACCGGAAAATTATTGAATCCGGTGGAGTATCGGGAAAAAGAGGAATCCGTGCGAGAACCGGAAAACTGTCTTGACGAGTACGGAAAAATGATATAATCGGTGTGAGTACCGAAAAGTTATTGAATCCGGGAGAGTATCGGGAAAAAGTGGAATCCGTGGGAGTACCGGAAAACTGTCCTGACGAGTACCGAAAAATGATATAATCGGTGTGAGTACCGCAAAATTTATTGAATCCGGGGTAGTATCGGGAAAAACTGGAATCCGTGCGTTTACCGGAAAACTGTCCTGACGAGTACCGAAAAATGGTAGAATCGGTGTGAGTACCGCAAAATTATTGAACCCGGGCGAGTACCGGGAAAAAGCGGAATCCGTGCGAGTACCGGAAAACTGTCCTGACGAGTACCGAAAAATGGTAGCATCGGTGTGAGTACCGCAAAATTATTGAACCCGGGCGAGTACCGGGAAAAAGCGGAATCCGTGCGAGTACCGGAAAACTGTCCAGACGAGTACCGAAAAATGGTAGAATCGGTGTGAGTACCGCAAAATTATTGAACCCGGGCGAGTACCGGGAAAAAGTGGAATCCGTGCGAGTACCGGAAAACTGTCCTGACGAGTACCGAAAAATGGTAGAATCGGTGTGAGTACCGGAAAATTATTGAATCCGGGGGAGTATGGGGAAAAAGAGGAATCCGTGCGAGTACCGGAAAACTGTCCTGACGAGTACCGAAAAATGATATAATCGGTGTGAGTACCGAAAAGTTATTGAATCCGGGAGAGTATCGAGAAAAAGTGGAATCCGTGCGAGTACCGGAAAACTGTCCTGACGAGTACCGAAAAATGATATAATCGGTGTGAGTACCGCAAAATTTATTGAATCCGGGGGAGTATCGGGAAAAACTGGAATCCGTGCGAGTACCGAAAAACTGTCCTGACGAGTACCGAAAAATGGTAGAATCGGTGTGAGTACCGCAAAATTATTAAACCCGGGCGAGTACCGGGAAAAAGCGGAATCCGTGCGAGTACCGTAAAACTGTCCAGACGAGTACCGAAAAATGGTAGAATCGGTGTGAGTACCGCAAAATTATTGAACCCGGGCGAGTACCGGGAAAAAGTGGAATCCGTGCGAGTACCGGAAAACTGTCCTGACGAGTACTGAAAAATGATATAATCGGTGTGAGTACCGCAAAATTTATTGAATCCGGGGGAGTATCGGGAAAAACTGGAATCCGTGCGAGTACCTGAAAACTGTCCTGACGAGTACCGAAAAATGGTAGAATCGGTGTGAGTACCGCAAAATTATTGAACCCGGGCGAGTACCGGGAAAAAGCGGAATCCGTGCGAGTACCAGAAAACTGTCCAGACGAGTACCGAAAAATGGTAGAATCGGTGTGAGTACCGCAAAATTATTGAACCCGGGCGAGTATCGGGAAAAAGTGGAATCCGTGCGAGTACCGGAAAACTATCCTGACGAGTACCGAAAAATGGTAGAATCGGTGTGAGTACCGGAAAATTATTGAATCCGGTGGAGTATCGGGAAAAAGAGGAATCCCTGCGAGAACCGGAAAACTGTCCTGACGAGTACCGAAAAATGATATAATCGGTGTGAGTACCGAAAAGTTATTGAATCCGGGAGAGTATCGGGAAAAACTGGAATCCGTGGGAGTACCGGAAAACTGTCCTGACGAGTACCGAAAAATGATATAATCGGTGTGAGTACCGCAAAATTTATTGAATCCGGGGGAGTATCGGGAAAAACTGGAATCTGTGCGAGTACCGGAAAACTGTCCTGACGAGTACCGAAAAATGGTAGAATCGGTGTGAGTACCGCAAAATTATTGAACCCGGGCGAGTACCGGGAAAAAGCGGAATCCGTGCGAGTACCGGAAAACTGTCCAGACGAGTACCGAAAAATGGTAGAATCGGTGTGAGTACCGCAAAATTATTGAACCCGGGCGAGTACCGGGAAAAAGTGGAATCCGTGCGAGTACCGGAAAACTGTCCTGACGAGTACCGAAAAATGGTAGAATCGGTGTGAGTACCGGAAAATTATTGAATCCGGGGGAGTATGGGGAAAAAGAGGAATCCGTGCGAGTACCGGAAAACTGTCCTGACGAGTACCGAAAAATGATATAATCGGTGTGAGTACCGAAAAGTTATTGAATCCGGGAGAGTATCGAGAAAAAGTGGAATCCGTGCGAGTACCGGAAAACTGTCCTGACGAGTACCGAAAAATGATATAATCGGTGTGAGTACCGCAAAATTTATTGAATCCGGGGGAGTATCGGGAAAAACTGGAATCCGTGCGAGTACCGAAAAACTGTCCTGACGAGTACCGAAAAATGGTAGAATCGGTGTGAGTACCGCAAAATTATTAAACCCGGGCGAGTACCGGGAAAAAGCGGAATCCGTGCGAGTACCGTAAAACTGTCCAGACGAGTACCGAAAAATGGTAGAATCGGTGTGAGTACCGCAAAATTATTGAACCCGGGCGAGTAACGGGAAAAAGTGGAATCCGTGCGAGTACCGGAAAACTGTCCTGACGAGTACCGAAAAATGATATAATCGGTGTGAGTACCGCAAAATTTATTGAATCCGGGGGAGTATCGGGAAAAACTGGAATCCGTGCGAGTACCTGAAAACTGTCCTGACGAGTACCGAAAAATGGTAGAATCGGTGTGAGTACCGCAAAATTATTGAACCCGGGCGAGTACCGGGAAAAAGCGGAATCCGTGCGAGTACCAGAAAACTGTCCAGACGAGTACCGAAAAATGGTAGAATCGGTGTGAGTACCGCAAAATTATTGAACCCGGGCGAGTATCGGGAAAAAGTGGAATCCGTGCGAGTACCGGAAAACTATCCTGACGAGTACCGAAAAATGGTAGAATCGGTGTGAGTACCGGAAAATTATTGAATCCGGTGGAGTATCGGGAAAAAGAGGAATCCCTGCGAGAACCGGAAAACTGTCCTGACGAGTACCGAAAAATGATATAATCGGTGTGAGTACCGAAAAGTTATTGAATCCGGGAGAGTATCGGGAAAAAGTGGAATCCGTGGGAGTACCGGAAAACTGTCCTGACGAGTACCGAAAAATGATATAATCGGTGTGAGTACCGCAAAATTTATTGAATCCGGGGGAGTATCGGGAAAAACTGGAATCCGTGCGAGTACCGGAAAACTGTCCTGACGAGTACCGAAAAATGGTAGAATCGGTGTGAGTACCGCAAAATTATTGAACCCGGGCGAGTACCGGGAAAAAGCGGAATCCGTGCGAGTACCGGAAAACTGTCCAGACGAGTACCGAAAAATGGTAGAATCGGTGTGAGTACCGCAAAATTATTGAACCCGGGCGAGTACCGGGAAAAAGTGGAATCCGTGCGAGTACCGGAAAACTGTCCTGACGAGTACCGAAAAATGGTAGAATCGGTGTGAGTACCGGAAAATTATTGAATCCGGGGGAGTATGGGGAAAAAGAGGAATCCGTGCGAGTACCGGAAAACTGTCCTGACGAGTACCGAAAAATGATATAATCGGTGTGAGTACCGAAAAGTTATTGAATCCGGGAGAGTATCGAGAAAAAGTGGAATCCGTGCGAGTACCGGAAAACTGTCCTGACGAGTACCGAAAAATGATATAATCGGTGTGAGTACCGCAAAATTTATTGAATCCGGGGGAGTATCGGGAAAAACTGGAATCCGTGCGAGTACCGAAAAACTGTCCTGACGAGTACCGAAAAATGGTAGAATCGGTGTGAGTACCGCAAAATTATTAAACCCGGGCGAGTACCGGGAAAAAGCGGAATCCGTGCGAGTACCGTAAAACTGTCCAGACGAGTACCGAAAAATGGTAGAATCGGTGTGAGTACCGCAAAATTATTGAACCCGGGCGAGTAACGGGAAAAAGTGGAATCCGTGCGAGTACCGGAAAACTGTCCTGACGAGTACCGAAAAATGATATAATCGGTGTGAGTACCGCAAAATTTATTGAATCCGGGGGAGTATCGGGAAAAACTGGAATCCGTGCGAGTACCTGAAAACTGTCCTGACGAGTACCGAAAAATGGTAGAATCGGTGTGAGTACCGCAAAATTATTGAACCCGGGCGAGTACCGGGAAAAAGCGGAATCCGTGCGAGTACCAGAAAACTGTCCAGACGAGTACCGAAAAATGGTAGAATCGGTGTGAGTACCGCAAAATTATTGAACCCGGGCGAGTATCGGGAAAAAGTGGAATCCGTGCGAGTACCGGAAAACTATCCTGACGAGTACCGAAAAATGGTAGAATCGGTGTGAGTACCGGAAAATTATTGAATCCGGTGGAGTATCGGGAAAAAGAGGAATCCCTGCGAGAACCGGAAAACTGTCCTGACGAGTACCGAAAAATGATATAATCGGTGTGAGTACCGAAAAGTTATTGAATCCGGGAGAGTATCGGGAAAAAGTGGAATCCGTGGGAGTACCGGAAAACTGTCCTGACGAGTACCGAAAAATGATATAATCGGTGTGAGTACCGCAAAATTTATTGAATCCGGGGGAGTATCGGGAAAAACTGGAATCCGTGCGAGTACCGGAAAACTGTCCTGACGAGTACCGAAAAATGGTAGAATCGGTGTGAGTACCGCAAAATTATTGAACCCGGGCGAGTACCGGGAAAAAGCGGAATCCGTGCGAGTACCGGAAAACTGTCCAGACGAGTACCGAAAAATGGTAGAATCGGTGTGAGTACCGCAAAATTATTGAACCCGGGCGAGTACCGGGAAAAAGTGGAATCCGTGCGAGTACCGGAAAACTGTCCTGACGAGTACCGAAAAATGGTAGAATCGGTGTGAGTACCGGAAAATTATTGAATCCGGGGGAGTATGGGGAAAAAGAGGAATCCGTGCGAGTACCGGAAAACTGTCCTGACGAGTACCGAAAAATGATATAATCGGTGTGAGTACCGAAAAGTTATTGAATCCGGGAGAGTATCGAGAAAAAGTGGAATCCGTGCGAGTACCGGAAAACTGTCCTGACGAGTACCGAAAAATGATATAATCGGTGTGAGTACCGCAAAATTTATTGAATCCGGGGGAGTATCGGGAAAAACTGGAATCCGTGCGAGTACCGAAAAACTGTCCTGACGAGTACCGAAAAATGGTAGAATCGGTGTGAGTACCGCAAAATTATTAAACCCGGGCGAGTACCGGGAAAAAGCGGAATCCGTGCGAGTACCGTAAAACTGTCCAGACGAGTACCGAAAAATGGTAGAATCGGTGTGAGTACCGCAAAATTATTGAACCCGGGCGAGTACCGGGAAAAAGTGGAATCCGTGCGAGTACCGGAAAACTGTCCTGACGAGTACCGAAAAATGATATAATCGGTGTGAGTACCGCAAAATTTATTGAATCCGGGGGAGTATCGGGAAAAACTGGAATCCGTGCGAGTACCTGAAAACTGTCCTGACGAGTACCGAAAAATGGTAGAATCGGTGTGAGTACCGCAAAATTATTGAACCCGGGCGAGTACCGGGAAAAAGCGGAATCCGTGCGAGTACCAGAAAACTGTCCAGACGAGTACCGAAAAATGGTAGAATCGGTGTGAGTACCGCAAAATTATTGAACCCGGGCGAGTATCGGGAAAAAGTGGAATCCGTGCGAGTACCGGAAAACTATCCTGACGAGTACCGAAAAATGGTAGAATCGGTGTGAGTACCGGAAAATTATTGAATCCGGTGGAGTATCGGGAAAAAGAGGAATCCCTGCGAGAACCGGAAAACTGTCCTGACGAGTACCGAAAAATGATATAATCGGTGTGAGTACCGAAAAGTTATTGAATCCGGGAGAGTATCGGGAAAAAGTGGAATCCGTGGGAGTACCGGAAAACTGTCCTGACGAGTACCGAAAAATGATATAATCGGTGTGAGTACCGCAAAATTTATTGAATCCGGGGGAGTATCGGGAAAAACTGGAATCCGTGCGAGTACCGGAAAACTGTCCTGACGAGTACCGAAAAATGGTAGAATCGGTGTGAGTACCGCAAAATTATTGAACCCGGGCGAGTACCGGGAAAAAGCGGAATCCGTGCGAGTACCGGAAAACTGTCCAGACGAGTACCGAAAAATGGTAGAATCGGTGTGAGTACCGCAAAATTATTGAACCCGGGCGAGTACCGGGAAAAAGTGGAATCCGTGCGAGTACCGGAAAACTGTCCTGACGAGTACCGAAAAATGGTAGAATCGGTGTGAGTACCGGAAAATTATTGAATCCGGGGGAGTATGGGGAAAAAGAGGAATCCGTGCGAGTACCGGAAAACTGTCCTGACGAGTACCGAAAAATGATATAATCGGTGTGAGTACCGAAAAGTTATTGAATCCGGGAGAGTATCGAGAAAAAGTGGAATCCGTGCGAGTACCGGAAAACTGTCCTGACGAGTACCGAAAAATGATATAATCGGTGTGAGTACCGCAAAATTTATTGAATCCGGGGGAGTATCGGGAAAAACTGGAATCCGTGCGAGTACCGAAAAACTGTCCTGACGAGTACCGAAAAATGGTAGAATCGGTGTGAGTACCGCAAAATTATTAAACCCGGGCGAGTACCGGGAAAAAGCGGAATCCGTGCGAGTACCGTAAAACTGTCCAGACGAGTACCGAAAAATGGTAGAATCGGTGTGAGTACCGCAAAATTATTGAACCCGGGCGAGTACCGGGAAAAAGTGGAATCCGTGCGAGTACCGGAAAACTGTCCTGACGAGTACCGAAAAATGATATAATCGGTGTGAGTACCGCAAAATTTATTGAATCCGGGGGAGTATCGGGAAAAACTGGAATCCGTGCGAGTACCTGAAAACTGTCCTGACGAGTACCGAAAAATGGTAGAATCGGTGTGAGTACCGCAAAATTATTGAACCCGGGCGAGTACCGGGAAAAAGCGGAATCCGTGCGAGTACCAGAAAACTGTCCAGACGAGTACCGAAAAATGGTAGAATCGGTGTGAGTACCGCAAAATTATTGAACCCGGGCGAGTATCGGGAAAAAGTGGAATCCGTGCGAGTACCGGAAAACTATCCTGACGAGTACCGAAAAATGGTAGAATCGGTGTGAGTACCGGAAAATTATTGAATCCGGTGGAGTATCGGGAAAAAGAGGAATCCCTGCGAGAACCGGAAAACTGTCCTGACGAGTACCGAAAAATGATATAATCGGTGTGAGTACCGAAAAGTTATTGAATCCGGGAGAGTATCGGGAAAAAGTGGAATCCGTGGGAGTACCGGAAAACTGTCCTGACGAGTACCGAAAAATGATATAATCGGTGTGAGTACCGCAAAATTTATTGAATCCGGGGGAGTATCGGGAAAAACTGGAATCCGTGCGAGTACCGGAAAACTGTCCTGACGAGTACCGAAAAATGGTAGAATCGGTGTGAGTACCGCAAAATTATTGAACCCGGGCGAGTACCGGGAAAAAGCGGAATCCGTGCGAGTACCGGAAAACTGTCCAGACGAGTACCGAAAAATGGTAGAATCGGTGTGAGTACCGCAAAATTATTGAACCCGGGCGAGTACCGGGAAAAAGTGGAATCCGTGCGAGTACCGGAAAACTGTCCTGACGAGTACCGAAAAATGGTAGAATCGGTGTGAGTACCGGAAAATTATTGAATCCGGGGGAGTATGGGGAAAAAGAGGAATCCGTGCGAGTACCGGAAAACTGTCCTGACGAGTACCGAAAAATGATATAATCGGTGTGAGTACCGAAAAGTTATTGAATCCGGGAGAGTATCGAGAAAAAGTGGAATCCGTGCGAGTACCGGAAAACTGTCCTGACGAGTACCGAAAAATGATATAATCGGTGTGAGTACCGCAAAATTTATTGAATCCGGGGGAGTATCGGGAAAAACTGGAATCCGTGCGAGTACCGAAAAACTGTCCTGACGAGTACCGAAAAATGGTAGAATCGGTGTGAGTACCGCAAAATTATTAAACCCGGGCGAGTACCGGGAAAAAGCGGAATCCGTGCGAGTACCGTAAAACTGTCCAGACGAGTACCGAAAAATGGTAGAATCGGTGTGAGTACCGCAAAATTATTGAACCCGGGCGAGTACCGGGAAAAAGTGGAATCCGTGCGAGTACCGGAAAACTGTCCTGACGAGTACCGAAAAATGATATAATCGGTGTGAGTACCGCAAAATTTATTGAATCCGGGGGAGTATCGGGAAAAACTGGAATCCGTGCGAGTACCTGAAAACTGTCCTGACGAGTACCGAAAAATGGTAGAATCGGTGTGAGTACCGCAAAATTATTGAACCCGGGCGAGTACCGGGAAAAAGCGGAATCCGTGCGAGTACCAGAAAACTGTCCAGACGAGTACCGAAAAATGGTAGAATCGGTGTGAGTACCGCAAAATTATTGAACCCGGGCGAGTATCGGGAAAAAGTGGAATCCGTGCGAGTACCGGAAAACTATCCTGACGAGTACCGAAAAATGGTAGAATCGGTGTGAGTACCGGAAAATTATTGAATCCGGTGGAGTATCGGGAAAAAGAGGAATCCCTGCGAGAACCGGAAAACTGTCCTGACGAGTACCGAAAAATGATATAATCGGTGTGAGTACCGAAAAGTTATTGAATCCGGGAGAGTATCGGGAAAAAGTGGAATCCGTGGGAGTACCGGAAAACTGTCCTGACGAGTACCGAAAAATGATATAATCGGTGTGAGTACCGCAAAATTTATTGAATCCGGGGGAGTATCGGGAAAAACTGGAATCCGTGCGAGTACCGAAAAACTGTCCTGACGAGTACCGAAAAATGGTAGAATCGGTGTGAGTACCGCAAAATTATTGAACCCGGGCGAGTACCGGGAAAAAGCGGAATCCGTGCGAGTACCGGAAAACTGTCCTGACGAGTACCGAAAAATGGTAGCATCGGTGTGAGTACCGGAAAATTATTGAACCCGGGCGAGTAGAGGGAAAAAGCGGAATCCGTGCGAGTACCGGAAAACTGTCCAGACGAGTACCGAAAAATGGTAGAATCGGTGTGAGTACCGGAAAATTATTGAACCCGGGCGAGTAGAGGGAAAAAGTGGAATCCGTGTGAGTACCGGAAAACTGTCCTGACGAGTACCGAAAAATGGTAGAATAGGTGTGAGTACCGGAAAATTATTGAATCCGGGCGAGTACCGGGAAAAAGTGGAATATGTGCGAGTACCGGAAAACTGTCCTGACGAGTATCGAAAAATGATATAATCGGTGTGAGTACCGGAAAGTTATTGAATCCGGGGGAGTATCGGGAAAAAGTGGAATCCGTGCAAGTATCGGAAAACTGGTAGAATCGGTGTGAGTACCGGAAAATTATTGAGAAAAAGTGGAATCCGTGCGAGTACCGGAAAACTGTCCTGACGAGTACCGAAAAATGGTAGAATCGGTGTGAGTACCGCAAAATTATTGAACCCGGGCGAGTACCGGGAAAAAGCGGAATCCGTGCGAGTACCAGAAAACTGTCCAGACGAGTACCGAAAAATGGTAGAATCGGTGTGAGTACCGCAAAATTATTGAACCCGGGCGAGTATCGGGAAAAAGTGGAATCCGTGCGAGTACCGGAAAACTATCCTGACGAGTACCGAAAAATGGTAGAATCGGTGTGAGTACCGGAAAATTATTGAATCCGGTGGAGTATCGGGAAAAAGAGGAATCCCTGCGAGAACCGGAAAACTGTCCTGACGAGTACCGAAAAATGATATAATCGGTGTGAGTACCGAAAAGTTATTGAATCCGGGAGAGTATCGGGAAAAAGTGGAATCCGTGGGAGTACCGGAAAACTGTCCTGACGAGTACCGAAAAATGATATAATCGGTGTGAGTACCGCAAAATTTATTGAATCCGGGGGAGTATCGGGAAAAACTGGAATCCGTGCGAGTACCGAAAAACTGTCCTGACGAGTACCGAAAAATGGTAGAATCGGTGTGAGTACCGCAAAATTATTGAACCCGGGCGAGTACCGGGAAAAAGCGGAATCCGTGCGAGTACCGGAAAACTGTCCTGACGAGTACCGAAAAATGGTAGCATCGGTGTGAGTACCGGAAAATTATTGAACCCGGGCGAGTAGAGGGAAAAAGCGGAATCCGTGCGAGTACCGGAAAACTGTCCAGACGAGTACCGAAAAATGGTAGAATCGGTGTGAGTACCGGAAAATTATTGAACCCGGGCGAGTAGAGGGAAAAAGTGGAATCCGTGTGAGTACCGGAAAACTGTCCTGACGAGTACCGAAAAATGGTAGAATAGGTGTGAGTACCGGAAAATTATTGAATCCGGGCGAGTACCGGGAAAAAGTGGAATATGTGCGAGTACCGGAAAACTGTCCTGACGAGTATCGAAAAATGATATAATCGGTGTGAGTACCGGAAAGTTATTGAATCCGGGGGAGTATCGGGAAAAAGTGGAATCCGTGCAAGTATCGGAAAACTGGTAGAATCGGTGTGAGTACCGGAAAATTATTGAGAAAAAGTGGAATCCGTGCGAGTACCGGAAAACTGTCCTGACGAGTACCGAAAAATGATATAATCGGTGTGAGTACCGCAAAATTTATTGAACCCGGGCGAGTACCGGGAAAAAGAGGAATCCGTGCGAGTACCAGAAAACTGTCCAGACGAGTATCGAAAAATGGTAGAATCGGTATGAGTACCGCAAAATTATTGAACCCGGGCGAGTATCGGGAAAAAGTGGAATCCGTGCGAGTACCGGAAAACTATCCTGACAAGTACCGAAAAATGGTAGAATCGGTGTGAGTACCGGAAAATTATTGAATCCGGGGGAGTATCGGGAAAAAGAGGAATCCGTGCGAGAACCGGAAAACTGTCCTGACGAGTACCGAAAAATGATATAATCGGTGTGAGTACCGAAAAGTTATTGAATCCGGGAGAGTATCGGGAAAAAGTGGAATCCGTGGGAGCACCGGAAAACTGTCCTGACGAGTACCGAAAAATGATATAATCGGTGTGAGTACCGCAAAATTTATTGAATCCGGGGGAGTATCGGGAAAAACTGGAATCCGTGCGAGTACCGGAAAACTGTCCTGACGAGTACCGAAAAATGGTAGCATCGGTGTGAGTACCGTAAAATTATTGAACCCGGGCGAGTACCGGGAAAGAGCGAAATCCGTGCGAGTACCGGAAAACTGTCCAGACGAGTACCGAAAAATGGTAGAATCGGTGTGAGTACCGGAAAATTATTGAACCCGGGCGAGTACAGGGAAAAAGTGCAATCCGTGCGAGTACCGGAAAACTGTCCTGACGAGTACCGAAAAATGGTAGAATCGGTGTGAGTACCGGAAAATTATTGAATCCGGGCGAGTACCGGGAAAAAGTGGAATATGTGCGAGTACCGGAAAACTGTCCTGACGAGTATCGAAAAATGATATAATCGGTGTGAGTACCGGAAAGTTATTGAATCCGGGGGAGTATCGGGAAAAAGTGGAATCCGTGCAAGTATCGGAAAACTGTCCTGATAAGTAACGAAAACTGGTAGAATCGGTGTGAGTACCGGAAAATTATTGAGAAAAAGTGGAATCCGTGCGAGTACCGGAAAACTGTCCTGACGAGTACCGAAAAATGGTAGAATCGTTGTGAGTACCGAAAAATTATTGAATCCGGGGGAGTATCGGGAAAAAGTGGAATCCGTGCGAGTACTGGAAAACTATCCTGACGAGTATCGAAAAATGATATAATCGGTGTGAGTACAGCAAAGTTATTGAATCCGGGGGAGTATCGGGAAAAAGTGGAATATGTGCGAGTACCGGAAAACTGTCCTGACGAGTACCGAAAAATGATATAATCGGTGTGAGTACCGGAAAGTTATTGAATCCGGGGGAGTATCGGGAAAAAGTGGAATCCGTGCAAGTATCGGAAAACTGTCCTGATAAGTAACGAAAACTGGTAGAATCGGTGTGAGTACCGGAAAATTATTGAGAAAAAGTGGAATCCGTGCGAGTACCGGAAAACTGTCCTGACGAGTACCGAAAAATGGTAGAATCGGTGTGAGTACCGGAAAATTATTGAACCCGGGCGAGTACCGGGAAAAAGTGGAATCCGTGCGAGTACCGGAAAACTGTCCTGACGAGTACCGAAAAATGGTAGAATCAGTGTGAGTACCGGAAAATTATTGAATCCGGGCGAGTACCGGGAAAAAGTGGAATATGCGCGAGTACCGAAAAACTGTCCTGACGAGTATCGAAAAATGATATAATCGGTGTGAGTACCGGAAAGTTATTGAATCCGGGGGAGTATCGGGAAAAAGTGGAATCCCTGCGAGTACCGGAAAACTGTCCTGACGAGTACCGGAAAATGGTAGAATCGATGGAGTACCGAAAAATTATTGAATCCGTGCGAGTACGGAAAACTATCCTGACGAGTATCGAAAAATGATATAATCGGTGTGAGTACCGCAAAGTTATTGAATCCGGGGGAGTATCGGGAAAAAGTGGAATATGTTCGAGTACCGGAAAACTGTCCTTACGAGTACGGAAAAATGATATAATCGGTGCGAGTACCGAAAAGTTATTGAATCCGGGAGAGTATCGGGAAAAAGTGGAATCCGTGCGAGTACCGAAAAACTGTCCTGACGAGTACCGAAAAATGGTAGAATCGGTGTGAGTACCGGAAAATTATTGAACCCGGTGAGTACCGGGAAAAAGAGGAATCCGTGCGAGTACCGGAAAACTGTCCTGACGAGTACCGAAAAATGATATAATCGGTGTGAGTACCGCAAAATTTATTGAATCCGGGGGAGTATCGGGAAAAACTGGAATCCGTGCGAGTACCGGAAAACTGTCCTGACGAGTACCGAAAAATGGTAGCATCGGTGTGAGTACCGCAAAATTATTGAACCCGGGCGAGTACTGGGAAAAAGCGGAATCCGTGCGAGTACCGGAAAACTGTCCAGACGAGTACCGAAAAATGGTAGAATCGGTGTGAGTACCGGAAAATTATTGAACCCGGGCGAGTAGAGGGAAAAAGTGGAATCCGTGTGAGTACCGGAAAACTGTCCTGACGAGTACCGAAAAATGGTAGAATAGGTGTGAGTACCAGAAAATTATTGAATCCGGGCGAGTACCGGGAAAAAGTGGAATATGTGCGAGTACCGGAAAACTGTCCTGACGAGTATCGAAAAATGATATAATCGGTGTGAGTACCGGAAAGTTATTGAATCCGGGGGAGTATCGGGAAAAAGTGGAATCCGTGCAAGTATCGGAAAACTGTCCTGATAAGTAACGAAAACTGGTAGAATCGGTGTGAGTACCGGAAAATTATTGAGAAAAAGTGGAATCCGTGCGAGTACCGGAAAACTGTCCTGACGAGTACCGAAAAATGATATAATCGGTGTGAGTACCGCAAAATTTATTGAATCCGGGGGAGTATCGGGAAAAACTGGAATCCGTGCGAGTACCGGAAAACTGTCCTGACGAGTACCGAAAAATGGTAGCATCGGTGTGAGTACCGCAAAATTATTGAACCCGGGCGAGTACCGGGAAAAAGCGGAATCCGTGCGAGTACCGGAAAACTGTCCAGACGAGTACCGAAAAATGGTAGAATCGGTGTGAGTACCGGAAAATTATTGAACCCGGGCGAGTACAGGGAAAAAGTGGAATCCGTGCGAGTACCGGAAAACTGTCCTGACGAGTACCGAAAAATGATATAATCGGTGTGAGTACCGCAAAATTTATTGAATCCGGGGGAGTATCGGGAAAAACTGGAATCCGTGCGAGTACCGGAAAACTGTCCTGACGAGTACCGAAAAAGGGTAGCATCGGTGTGAGTACCGCAAAATTATTGAACCCGGGCGAGTACCGGGAAAAAGCGGAATCCGTGCGAGTACCGGAAAACTGTCCAGACGAGTACCGAAAAATGGTAGAATCGGTGTGAGTACCGGAAAATTATTGAATCCGGTGGAGTATCGGGAAAAAGAGGAATCCGTGCGAGAACCGGAAAACTGTCCTGACGAGTACCGAAAAATGATATAATCGGAGTGAGTACCGAAAAGTTATTGAATCCGGGAGAGTATCGGGAAAAAGTGGAATCCGTGGGAGTACCGGAAAACTGTCCTGACGAGTACCGAAAAATGATATAATCGGTGTGAGTACCGCAAAATTTATTGAATCCGGGGGAGTATCGGGAAAAACTGGAATCCGTGCGATTACCGGAAAACTGTCCTGACGAGTACCGAAAAATGGTAGAATCGGTGTGAGTACCGCAAAATTATTGAACCCGGGCGAGTACCGGGAAAAAGCGGAATCCGTGCGAGTACCGGAAAACTGTCCTGACGAGTACCGAAAAATGGTAGCATCGGTGTGAGTACCGCAAAATTATTGAACCCGGGCGAGTACCGGGAAAAAGCGGAATCCGTGCGAGTACCGGAAAACTGTCCAGACGAGTACCGAAAAATGGTAGAATCGGTGTGAGTACCGCAAAATTATTGAACCCGGGCGAGTACCGGGAAAAAGTGGAATCCGTGGGAGTACCGGAAAACTGTCCTGACGAGTACCGAAAAATGATATAATCGGTGTGAGTACCGCAAAATTTATTGAATCCGGGGGAGTATCGGGAAAAACTGGAATCCGTGCGATTACCGGAAAACTGTCCTGACGAGTACCGAAAAATGGTAGAATCGGTGTGAGTACCGCAAAATTATTGAACCCGGGCGAGTACCGGGAAAAAGCGGAATCCGTGCGAGTACCGGAAAACTGTCCAGACGAGTACCGAAAAATGGTAGAATCGGTGTGAGTACCGGAAAATTATTGAACCCGGGCGAGTACAGGGAAAAAGTGGAATCCGTGCGAGTACCGGAAAACTGTCCTGACGAGTACCGAAAAATGATATAATCGGTGTGAGTACCGCAAAATTTATTGAATCCGGGGGAGTATCGGGAAAAACTGGAATCCGTGCGAGTACCGGAAAACTGTCCTGACGAGTACCGAAAAAGGGTAGCATCGGTGTGAGTACCGCAAAATTATTGAACCCGGGCGAGTACCGGGAAAAAGCGGAATCCGTGCGAGTACCGGAAAACTGTCCAGACGAGTACCGAAAAATGGTAGAATCGGTGTGAGTACCGGAAAATTATTGAATCCGGTGGAGTATCGGGAAAAAGAGGAATCCGTGCGAGAACCGGAAAACTGTCCTGACGAGTACCGAAAAATGATATAATCGGAGTGAGTACCGAAAAGTTATTGAATCCGGGAGAGTATCGGGAAAAAGTGGAATCCGTGGGAGTACCGGAAAACTGTCCTGACGAGTACCGAAAAATGATATAATCGGTGTGAGTACCGCAAAATTTATTGAATCCGGGGGAGTATCGGGAAAAACTGGAATCCGTGCGATTACCGGAAAACTGTCCTGACGAGTACCGAAAAATGGTAGAATCGGTGTGAGTACCGCAAAATTATTGAACCCGGGCGAGTACCGGGAAAAAGCGGAATCCGTGCGAGTACCGGAAAACTGTCCTGACGAGTACCGAAAAATGGTAGCATCGGTGTGAGTACCGCAAAATTATTGAACCCGGGCGAGTACCGGGAAAAAGCGGAATCCGTGCGAGTACCGGAAAACTGTCCAGACGAGTACCGAAAAATGGTAGAATCGGTGTGAGTACCGCAAAATTATTGAACCCGGGCGAGTACCGGGAAAAAGTGGAATCCGTGCGAGTACCGGAAAACTGTCCTGACGAGTACCGAAAAATGGTAGAATCGGTGTGAGTACCGGAAAATTATTGAATCCGGGGGAGTATGGGGAAAAAGAGGAATCCGTGCGAGTACCGGAAAACTGTCCTGACGAGTACCGAAAAATGATATAATCGGTGTGAGTACCGAAAAGTTATTGAATCCGGGAGAGTATCGGGAAAAAGTGGAATCCGTGCGAGTACCGGAAAACTGTCCTGACGAGTACCGAAAAATGATATAATCGGTGTGAGTACCGCAAAATTTATTGAATCCGGGGGAGTATCGGGAAAAACTGGAATCCGTGCGAGTATCGAAAAACTGTCCTGACGAGTACCGAAAAATGGTAGAATCGGTGTGAGTACCGCAAAATTATTAAACCCGGGCGAGTACCGGGAAAAAGCGGAATCCGTGCGAGTACCGTAAAACTGTCCAGACGAGTACCGAAAAATGGTAGAATCGGTGTGAGTACCGCAAAATTATTGAACCCGGGCGAGTACCGGGAAAAAGTGGAATCCGTGCGAGTACCGGAAAACTGTCCTGACGAGTACCGAAAAATGATATAATCGGTGTGAGTACCGCAAAATTTATTGAATTCGGGGGAGTATCGGGAAAAACTGGAATCCGTGCGAGTACCTGAAAACTGTCCTGACGAGTACCGAAAAATGTTAGAATCGGTGTGAGTACCTGCAAAATTATTGAACCCGGGCGAGTACCGGGAAAAAGCGGAATCCGTGCGAGTACCAGAAAACTGTCCAGACGAGTACCGAAAAATGGTAGAATCGGTGTGAGTACCGCAAAATTATTGAACCCGGGCGAGTATCGGGAAAAAGTGGAATCCGTGCGAGTACCGGAAAACTATCCTGACGAGTACCGAAAAATGGTAGAATCGGTGTGAGTACCGGAAAATTATTGAATCCGGTGGAGTATCGGGAAAAAGAGGAATCCGTGCGAGAACCGGAAAACTGTCTTGACGAGTACCGAAAAATGATATAATCGGTGTGAGTACCGAAAAGTTATTGAATCCGGGAGAGTATCGGGAAAAAGTGGAATCCGTGGGAGTACCGGAAAACTGTCCTGACGAGTACCGAAAAATGATATAATCGGTGTGAGTACCGCAAAATTTATTGAATCCGGGGGAGTATCGGGAAAAACTGATCCGTGCGAGTATCGAAAAACTGCCCTGACGAGTACCGAAAAATGGTAGAATCGGTGTGAGTACCGTAAAATTATTAAACCCGGGCGAGTACCGGGAAAAAGCGGAATCCGTGCGAGTACCGTAAAACTGTCCAGACGAGTACCGAAAAATGGTAGAATCGGTGTGAGTACCGCAAAATTATTGAACCCGGGCGAGTACCGGGAAAAAGTGGAATCCGTGCGAGTACCGGAAAACTGTCCTGACGAGTACCGAAAAATGATATAATCGGTGTGAGTACCGCAAAATTTATTGAATCCGGGGGAGTATCGGGAAAAACTGGAATCCGTGCGAGTACCTGAAAACTGTCCTGACGAGTACCGAAAAATGTTAGAATCGGTGTGAGTACCTGCAAAATTATTGAACCCGGGCGAGTACCGGGAAAAAGCGGAATCCGTGCGAGTACCAGAAAACTGTCCAGACGAGTACCGAAAAATGGTAGAATCGGTGTGAGTACCGCAAAATTATTGAACCCGGGCGAGTATCGGGAAAAAGTGGAATCCGTGCGAGTACCGGAAAACTATCCTGACGAGTACCGAAAAATGGTAGACTCGGTGTGAGTACCGGAAAATTATTGAATCCGGTGGAGTATCGGGAAAAAGAGGAATCCGTGCGAGAACCGGAAAACTGTCTTGACGAGTACGGAAAAATGATATAATCGGTGTGAGTACCGAAAAGTTATTGAATCCGGGAGAGTATCGGGAAAAAGTGGAATCCGTGGGAGTACCGGAAAACTGTCCTGACGAGTACCGAAAAATGATATAATCGGTGTGAGTACCGCAAAATTTATTGAATCCGGGGTAGTATCGGGAAAAACTGGAATCCGTGCGTTTACCGGAAAACTGTCCTGACGAGTACCGAAAAATGGTAGAATCGGTGTGAGTACCGCAAAATTATTGAACCCGGGCGAGTACCGGGAAAAAGCGGAATCCGTGCGAGTACCGGAAAACTGTCCTGACGAGTACCGAAAAATGGTAGCATCGGTGTGAGTACCGCAAAATTATTGAACCCGGGCGAGTACCGGGAAAAAGCGGAATCCGTGCGAGTACCGGAAAACTGTCCAGACGAGTACCGAAAAATGGTAGAATCGGTGTGAGTACCGCAAAATTATTGAACCCGGGCGAGTACCGGGAAAAAGTGGAATCCGTGCGAGTACCGGAAAACTGTCCTGACGAGTACCGAAAAATGGTAGAATCGGTGTGAGTACCGGAAAATTATTGAATCCGGGGGAGTATGGGGAAAAAGAGGAATCCGTGCGAGTACCGGAAAACTGTCCTGACGAGTACCGAAAAATGATATAATCGGTGTGAGTACCGAAAAGTTATTGAATCCGGGAGAGTATCGAGAAAAAGTGGAATCCGTGCGAGTACCGGAAAACTGTCCTGACGAGTACCGAAAAATGATATAATCGGTGTGAGTACCGCAAAATTTATTGAATCCGGGGGAGTATCGGGAAAAACTGGAATCCGTGCGAGTACCGAAAAACTGTCCTGACGAGTACCGAAAAATGGTAGAATCGGTGTGAGTACCGCAAAATTATTAAACCCGGGCGAGTACCGGGAAAAAGCGGAATCCGTGCGAGTACCGTAAAACTGTCCAGACGAGTACCGAAAAATGGTAGAATCGGTGTGAGTACCGCAAAATTATTGAACCCGGGCGAGTACCGGGAAAAAGTGGAATCCGTGCGAGTACCGGAAAACTGTCCTGACGAGTACCGAAAAATGATATAATCGGTGTGAGTACCGCAAAATTTATTGAATCCGGGGGAGTATCGGGAAAAACTGGAATCCGTGCGAGTACCTGAAAACTGTCCTGACGAGTACCGAAAAATGGTAGAATCGGTGTGAGTACCGCAAAATTATTGAACCCGGGCGAGTACCGGGAAAAAGCGGAATCCGTGCGAGTACCAGAAAACTGTCCAGACGAGTACCGAAAAATGGTAGAATCGGTGTGAGTACCGCAAAATTATTGAACCCGGGCGAGTATCGGGAAAAAGTGGAATCCGTGCGAGTACCGGAAAACTATCCTGACGAGTACCGAAAAATGGTAGAATCGGTGTGAGTACCGGAAAATTATTGAATCCGGTGGAGTATCGGGAAAAAGAGGAATCCCTGCGAGAACCGGAAAACTGTCCTGACGAGTACCGAAAAATGATATAATCGGTGTGAGTACCGAAAAGTTATTGAATCCGGGAGAGTATCGGGAAAAACTGGAATCCGTGGGAGTACCGGAAAACTGTCCTGACGAGTACCGAAAAATGATATAATCGGTGTGAGTACCGCAAAATTTATTGAATCCGGGGGAGTATCGGGAAAAACTGGAATCTGTGCGAGTACCGGAAAACTGTCCTGACGAGTACCGAAAAATGGTAGAATCGGTGTGAGTACCGCAAAATTATTGAACCCGGGCGAGTACCGGGAAAAAGCGGAATCCGTGCGAGTACCGGAAAACTGTCCAGACGAGTACCGAAAAATGGTAGAATCGGTGTGAGTACCGCAAAATTATTGAACCCGGGCGAGTACCGGGAAAAAGTGGAATCCGTGCGAGTACCGGAAAACTGTCCTGACGAGTACCGAAAAATGGTAGAATCGGTGTGAGTACCGGAAAATTATTGAATCCGGGGGAGTATGGGGAAAAAGAGGAATCCGTGCGAGTACCGGAAAACTGTCCTGACGAGTACCGAAAAATGATATAATCGGTGTGAGTACCGAAAAGTTATTGAATCCGGGAGAGTATCGAGAAAAAGTGGAATCCGTGCGAGTACCGGAAAACTGTCCTGACGAGTACCGAAAAATGATATAATCGGTGTGAGTACCGCAAAATTTATTGAATCCGGGGGAGTATCGGGAAAAACTGGAATCCGTGCGAGTACCGAAAAACTGTCCTGACGAGTACCGAAAAATGGTAGAATCGGTGTGAGTACCGCAAAATTATTAAACCCGGGCGAGTACCGGGAAAAAGCGGAATCCGTGCGAGTACCGTAAAACTGTCCAGACGAGTACCGAAAAATGGTAGAATCGGTGTGAGTACCGCAAAATTATTGAACCCGGGCGAGTAACGGGAAAAAGTGGAATCCGTGCGAGTACCGGAAAACTGTCCTGACGAGTACCGAAAAATGATATAATCGGTGTGAGTACCGCAAAATTTATTGAATCCGGGGGAGTATCGGGAAAAACTGGAATCCGTGCGAGTACCTGAAAACTGTCCTGACGAGTACCGAAAAATGGTAGAATCGGTGTGAGTACCGCAAAATTATTGAACCCGGGCGAGTACCGGGAAAAAGCGGAATCCGTGCGAGTACCAGAAAACTGTCCAGACGAGTACCGAAAAATGGTAGAATCGGTGTGAGTACCGCAAAATTATTGAACCCGGGCGAGTATCGGGAAAAAGTGGAATCCGTGCGAGTACCGGAAAACTATCCTGACGAGTACCGAAAAATGGTAGAATCGGTGTGAGTACCGGAAAATTATTGAATCCGGTGGAGTATCGGGAAAAAGAGGAATCCCTGCGAGAACCGGAAAACTGTCCTGACGAGTACCGAAAAATGATATAATCGGTGTGAGTACCGAAAAGTTATTGAATCCGGGAGAGTATCGGGAAAAAGTGGAATCCGTGGGAGTACCGGAAAACTGTCCTGACGAGTACCGAAAAATGATATAATCGGTGTGAGTACCGCAAAATTTATTGAATCCGGGGGAGTATCGGGAAAAACTGGAATCCGTGCGAGTACCGGAAAACTGTCCTGACGAGTACCGAAAAATGGTAGAATCGGTGTGAGTACCGCAAAATTATTGAACCCGGGCGAGTACCGGGAAAAAGCGGAATCCGTGCGAGTACCGGAAAACTGTCCAGACGAGTACCGAAAAATGGTAGAATCGGTGTGAGTACCGCAAAATTATTGAACCCGGGCGAGTACCGGGAAAAAGTGGAATCCGTGCGAGTACCGGAAAACTGTCCTGACGAGTACCGAAAAATGGTAGAATCGGTGTGAGTACCGGAAAATTATTGAATCCGGGGGAGTATGGGGAAAAAGAGGAATCCGTGCGAGTACCGGAAAACTGTCCTGACGAGTACCGAAAAATGATATAATCGGTGTGAGTACCGAAAAGTTATTGAATCCGGGAGAGTATCGAGAAAAAGTGGAATCCGTGCGAGTACCGGAAAACTGTCCTGACGAGTACCGAAAAATGATATAATCGGTGTGAGTACCGCAAAATTTATTGAATCCGGGGGAGTATCGGGAAAAACTGGAATCCGTGCGAGTACCGAAAAACTGTCCTGACGAGTACCGAAAAATGGTAGAATCGGTGTGAGTACCGCAAAATTATTAAACCCGGGCGAGTACCGGGAAAAAGCGGAATCCGTGCGAGTACCGTAAAACTGTCCAGACGAGTACCGAAAAATGGTAGAATCGGTGTGAGTACCGCAAAATTATTGAACCCGGGCGAGTAACGGGAAAAAGTGGAATCCGTGCGAGTACCGGAAAACTGTCCTGACGAGTACCGAAAAATGATATAATCGGTGTGAGTACCGCAAAATTTATTGAATCCGGGGGAGTATCGGGAAAAACTGGAATCCGTGCGAGTACCTGAAAACTGTCCTGACGAGTACCGAAAAATGGTAGAATCGGTGTGAGTACCGCAAAATTATTGAACCCGGGCGAGTACCGGGAAAAAGCGGAATCCGTGCGAGTACCAGAAAACTGTCCAGACGAGTACCGAAAAATGGTAGAATCGGTGTGAGTACCGCAAAATTATTGAACCCGGGCGAGTATCGGGAAAAAGTGGAATCCGTGCGAGTACCGGAAAACTATCCTGACGAGTACCGAAAAATGGTAGAATCGGTGTGAGTACCGGAAAATTATTGAATCCGGTGGAGTATCGGGAAAAAGAGGAATCCCTGCGAGAACCGGAAAACTGTCCTGACGAGTACCGAAAAATGATATAATCGGTGTGAGTACCGAAAAGTTATTGAATCCGGGAGAGTATCGGGAAAAACTGGAATCCGTGGGAGTACCGGAAAACTGTCCTGACGAGTACCGAAAAATGATATAATCGGTGTGAGTACCGCAAAATTTATTGAATCCGGGGGAGTATCGGGAAAAACTGGAATCTGTGCGAGTACCGGAAAACTGTCCTGACGAGTACCGAAAAATGGTAGAATCGGTGTGAGTACCGCAAAATTATTGAACCCGGGCGAGTACCGGGAAAAAGCGGAATCCGTGCGAGTACCGGAAAACTGTCCAGACGAGTACCGAAAAATGGTAGAATCGGTGTGAGTACCGCAAAATTATTGAACCCGGGCGAGTACCGGGAAAAAGTGGAATCCGTGCGAGTACCGGAAAACTGTCCTGACGAGTACCGAAAAATGGTAGAATCGGTGTGAGTACCGGAAAATTATTGAATCCGGGGGAGTATGGGGAAAAAGAGGAATCCGTGCGAGTACCGGAAAACTGTCCTGACGAGTACCGAAAAATGATATAATCGGTGTGAGTACCGAAAAGTTATTGAATCCGGGAGAGTATCGAGAAAAAGTGGAATCCGTGCGAGTACCGGAAAACTGTCCTGACGAGTACCGAAAAATGATATAATCGGTGTGAGTACCGCAAAATTTATTGAATCCGGGGGAGTATCGGGAAAAACTGGAATCCGTGCGAGTACCGAAAAACTGTCCTGACGAGTACCGAAAAATGGTAGAATCGGTGTGAGTACCGCAAAATTATTAAACCCGGGCGAGTACCGGGAAAAAGCGGAATCCGTGCGAGTACCGTAAAACTGTCCAGACGAGTACCGAAAAATGGTAGAATCGGTGTGAGTACCGCAAAATTATTGAACCCGGGCGAGTAACGGGAAAAAGTGGAATCCGTGCGAGTACCGGAAAACTGTCCTGACGAGTACCGAAAAATGATATAATCGGTGTGAGTACCGCAAAATTTATTGAATCCGGGGGAGTATCGGGAAAAACTGGAATCCGTGCGAGTACCTGAAAACTGTCCTGACGAGTACCGAAAAATGGTAGAATCGGTGTGAGTACCGCAAAATTATTGAACCCGGGCGAGTACCGGGAAAAAGCGGAATCCGTGCGAGTACCAGAAAACTGTCCAGACGAGTACCGAAAAATGGTAGAATCGGTGTGAGTACCGCAAAATTATTGAACCCGGGCGAGTATCGGGAAAAAGTGGAATCCGTGCGAGTACCGGAAAACTATCCTGACGAGTACCGAAAAATGGTAGAATCGGTGTGAGTACCGGAAAATTATTGAATCCGGTGGAGTATCGGGAAAAAGAGGAATCCCTGCGAGAACCGGAAAACTGTCCTGACGAGTACCGAAAAATGATATAATCGGTGTGAGTACCGAAAAGTTATTGAATCCGGGAGAGTATCGGGAAAAAGTGGAATCCGTGGGAGTACCGGAAAACTGTCCTGACGAGTACCGAAAAATGATATAATCGGTGTGAGTACCGCAAAATTTATTGAATCCGGGGGAGTATCGGGAAAAACTGGAATCCGTGCGAGTACCGGAAAACTGTCCTGACGAGTACCGAAAAATGGTAGAATCGGTGTGAGTACCGCAAAATTATTGAACCCGGGCGAGTACCGGGAAAAAGCGGAATCCGTGCGAGTACCGGAAAACTGTCCAGACGAGTACCGAAAAATGGTAGAATCGGTGTGAGTACCGCAAAATTATTGAACCCGGGCGAGTACCGGGAAAAAGTGGAATCCGTGCGAGTACCGGAAAACTGTCCTGACGAGTACCGAAAAATGGTAGAATCGGTGTGAGTACCGGAAAATTATTGAATCCGGGGGAGTATGGGGAAAAAGAGGAATCCGTGCGAGTACCGGAAAACTGTCCTGACGAGTACCGAAAAATGATATAATCGGTGTGAGTACCGAAAAGTTATTGAATCCGGGAGAGTATCGAGAAAAAGTGGAATCCGTGCGAGTACCGGAAAACTGTCCTGACGAGTACCGAAAAATGATATAATCGGTGTGAGTACCGCAAAATTTATTGAATCCGGGGGAGTATCGGGAAAAACTGGAATCCGTGCGAGTACCGAAAAACTGTCCTGACGAGTACCGAAAAATGGTAGAATCGGTGTGAGTACCGCAAAATTATTAAACCCGGGCGAGTACCGGGAAAAAGCGGAATCCGTGCGAGTACCGTAAAACTGTCCAGACGAGTACCGAAAAATGGTAGAATCGGTGTGAGTACCGCAAAATTATTGAACCCGGGCGAGTAACGGGAAAAAGTGGAATCCGTGCGAGTACCGGAAAACTGTCCTGACGAGTACCGAAAAATGATATAATCGGTGTGAGTACCGCAAAATTTATTGAATCCGGGGGAGTATCGGGAAAAACTGGAATCCGTGCGAGTACCTGAAAACTGTCCTGACGAGTACCGAAAAATGGTAGAATCGGTGTGAGTACCGCAAAATTATTGAACCCGGGCGAGTACCGGGAAAAAGCGGAATCCGTGCGAGTACCAGAAAACTGTCCAGACGAGTACCGAAAAATGGTAGAATCGGTGTGAGTACCGCAAAATTATTGAACCCGGGCGAGTATCGGGAAAAAGTGGAATCCGTGCGAGTACCGGAAAACTATCCTGACGAGTACCGAAAAATGGTAGAATCGGTGTGAGTACCGGAAAATTATTGAATCCGGTGGAGTATCGGGAAAAAGAGGAATCCCTGCGAGAACCGGAAAACTGTCCTGACGAGTACCGAAAAATGATATAATCGGTGTGAGTACCGAAAAGTTATTGAATCCGGGAGAGTATCGGGAAAAAGTGGAATCCGTGGGAGTACCGGAAAACTGTCCTGACGAGTACCGAAAAATGATATAATCGGTGTGAGTACCGCAAAATTTATTGAATCCGGGGGAGTATCGGGAAAAACTGGAATCCGTGCGAGTACCGGAAAACTGTCCTGACGAGTACCGAAAAATGGTAGAATCGGTGTGAGTACCGCAAAATTATTGAACCCGGGCGAGTACCGGGAAAAAGCGGAATCCGTGCGAGTACCGGAAAACTGTCCAGACGAGTACCGAAAAATGGTAGAATCGGTGTGAGTACCGCAAAATTATTGAACCCGGGCGAGTACCGGGAAAAAGTGGAATCCGTGCGAGTACCGGAAAACTGTCCTGACGAGTACCGAAAAATGGTAGAATCGGTGTGAGTACCGGAAAATTATTGAATCCGGGGGAGTATGGGGAAAAAGAGGAATCCGTGCGAGTACCGGAAAACTGTCCTGACGAGTACCGAAAAATGATATAATCGGTGTGAGTACCGAAAAGTTATTGAATCCGGGAGAGTATCGAGAAAAAGTGGAATCCGTGCGAGTACCGGAAAACTGTCCTGACGAGTACCGAAAAATGATATAATCGGTGTGAGTACCGCAAAATTTATTGAATCCGGGGGAGTATCGGGAAAAACTGGAATCCGTGCGAGTACCGAAAAACTGTCCTGACGAGTACCGAAAAATGGTAGAATCGGTGTGAGTACCGCAAAATTATTAAACCCGGGCGAGTACCGGGAAAAAGCGGAATCCGTGCGAGTACCGTAAAACTGTCCAGACGAGTACCGAAAAATGGTAGAATCGGTGTGAGTACCGCAAAATTATTGAACCCGGGCGAGTAACGGGAAAAAGTGGAATCCGTGCGAGTACCGGAAAACTGTCCTGACGAGTACCGAAAAATGATATAATCGGTGTGAGTACCGCAAAATTTATTGAATCCGGGGGAGTATCGGGAAAAACTGGAATCCGTGCGAGTACCTGAAAACTGTCCTGACGAGTACCGAAAAATGGTAGAATCGGTGTGAGTACCGCAAAATTATTGAACCCGGGCGAGTACCGGGAAAAAGCGGAATCCGTGCGAGTACCAGAAAACTGTCCAGACGAGTACCGAAAAATGGTAGAATCGGTGTGAGTACCGCAAAATTATTGAACCCGGGCGAGTATCGGGAAAAAGTGGAATCCGTGCGAGTACCGGAAAACTATCCTGACGAGTACCGAAAAATGGTAGAATCGGTGTGAGTACCGGAAAATTATTGAATCCGGTGGAGTATCGGGAAAAAGAGGAATCCCTGCGAGAACCGGAAAACTGTCCTGACGAGTACCGAAAAATGATATAATCGGTGTGAGTACCGAAAAGTTATTGAATCCGGGAGAGTATCGGGAAAAAGTGGAATCCGTGGGAGTACCGGAAAACTGTCCTGACGAGTACCGAAAAATGATATAATCGGTGTGAGTACCGCAAAATTTATTGAATCCGGGGGAGTATCGGGAAAAACTGGAATCCGTGCGAGTACCGGAAAACTGTCCTGACGAGTACCGAAAAATGGTAGAATCGGTGTGAGTACCGCAAAATTATTGAACCCGGGCGAGTACCGGGAAAAAGCGGAATCCGTGCGAGTACCGGAAAACTGTCCAGACGAGTACCGAAAAATGGTAGAATCGGTGTGAGTACCGCAAAATTATTGAACCCGGGCGAGTACCGGGAAAAAGTGGAATCCGTGCGAGTACCGGAAAACTGTCCTGACGAGTACCGAAAAATGGTAGAATCGGTGTGAGTACCGGAAAATTATTGAATCCGGGGGAGTATGGGGAAAAAGAGGAATCCGTGCGAGTACCGGAAAACTGTCCTGACGAGTACCGAAAAATGATATAATCGGTGTGAGTACCGAAAAGTTATTGAATCCGGGAGAGTATCGAGAAAAAGTGGAATCCGTGCGAGTACCGGAAAACTGTCCTGACGAGTACCGAAAAATGATATAATCGGTGTGAGTACCGCAAAATTTATTGAATCCGGGGGAGTATCGGGAAAAACTGGAATCCGTGCGAGTACCGAAAAACTGTCCTGACGAGTACCGAAAAATGGTAGAATCGGTGTGAGTACCGCAAAATTATTAAACCCGGGCGAGTACCGGGAAAAAGCGGAATCCGTGCGAGTACCGTAAAACTGTCCAGACGAGTACCGAAAAATGGTAGAATCGGTGTGAGTACCGCAAAATTATTGAACCCGGGCGAGTACCGGGAAAAAGTGGAATCCGTGCGAGTACCGGAAAACTGTCCTGACGAGTACCGAAAAATGATATAATCGGTGTGAGTACCGCAAAATTTATTGAATCCGGGGGAGTATCGGGAAAAACTGGAATCCGTGCGAGTACCTGAAAACTGTCCTGACGAGTACCGAAAAATGGTAGAATCGGTGTGAGTACCGCAAAATTATTGAACCCGGGCGAGTACCGGGAAAAAGCGGAATCCGTGCGAGTACCAGAAAACTGTCCAGACGAGTACCGAAAAATGGTAGAATCGGTGTGAGTACCGCAAAATTATTGAACCCGGGCGAGTATCGGGAAAAAGTGGAATCCGTGCGAGTACCGGAAAACTATCCTGACGAGTACCGAAAAATGGTAGAATCGGTGTGAGTACCGGAAAATTATTGAATCCGGTGGAGTATCGGGAAAAAGAGGAATCCCTGCGAGAACCGGAAAACTGTCCTGACGAGTACCGAAAAATGATATAATCGGTGTGAGTACCGAAAAGTTATTGAATCCGGGAGAGTATCGGGAAAAAGTGGAATCCGTGGGAGTACCGGAAAACTGTCCTGACGAGTACCGAAAAATGATATAATCGGTGTGAGTACCGCAAAATTTATTGAATCCGGGGGAGTATCGGGAAAAACTGGAATCCGTGCGAGTACCGGAAAACTGTCCTGACGAGTACCGAAAAATGGTAGAATCGGTGTGAGTACCGCAAAATTATTGAACCCGGGCGAGTACCGGGAAAAAGCGGAATCCGTGCGAGTACCGGAAAACTGTCCAGACGAGTACCGAAAAATGGTAGAATCGGTGTGAGTACCGCAAAATTATTGAACCCGGGCGAGTACCGGGAAAAAGTGGAATCCGTGCGAGTACCGGAAAACTGTCCTGACGAGTACCGAAAAATGGTAGAATCGGTGTGAGTACCGGAAAATTATTGAATCCGGGGGAGTATGGGGAAAAAGAGGAATCCGTGCGAGTACCGGAAAACTGTCCTGACGAGTACCGAAAAATGATATAATCGGTGTGAGTACCGAAAAGTTATTGAATCCGGGAGAGTATCGAGAAAAAGTGGAATCCGTGCGAGTACCGGAAAACTGTCCTGACGAGTACCGAAAAATGATATAATCGGTGTGAGTACCGCAAAATTTATTGAATCCGGGGGAGTATCGGGAAAAACTGGAATCCGTGCGAGTACCGAAAAACTGTCCTGACGAGTACCGAAAAATGGTAGAATCGGTGTGAGTACCGCAAAATTATTAAACCCGGGCGAGTACCGGGAAAAAGCGGAATCCGTGCGAGTACCGTAAAACTGTCCAGACGAGTACCGAAAAATGGTAGAATCGGTGTGAGTACCGCAAAATTATTGAACCCGGGCGAGTAACGGGAAAAAGTGGAATCCGTGCGAGTACCGGAAAACTGTCCTGACGAGTACCGAAAAATGATATAATCGGTGTGAGTACCGCAAAATTTATTGAATCCGGGGGAGTATCGGGAAAAACTGGAATCCGTGCGAGTACCTGAAAACTGTCCTGACGAGTACCGAAAAATGGTAGAATCGGTGTGAGTACCGCAAAATTATTGAACCCGGGCGAGTACCGGGAAAAAGCGGAATCCGTGCGAGTACCAGAAAACTGTCCAGACGAGTACCGAAAAATGGTAGAATCGGTGTGAGTACCGCAAAATTATTGAACCCGGGCGAGTATCGGGAAAAAGTGGAATCCGTGCGAGTACCGGAAAACTATCCTGACGAGTACCGAAAAATGGTAGAATCGGTGTGAGTACCGGAAAATTATTGAATCCGGTGGAGTATCGGGAAAAAGAGGAATCCCTGCGAGAACCGGAAAACTGTCCTGACGAGTACCGAAAAATGATATAATCGGTGTGAGTACCGAAAAGTTATTGAATCCGGGAGAGTATCGGGAAAAACTGGAATCCGTGGGAGTACCGGAAAACTGTCCTGACGAGTACCGAAAAATGATATAATCGGTGTGAGTACCGCAAAATTTATTGAATCCGGGGGAGTATCGGGAAAAACTGGAATCCGTGCGAGTACCGGAAAACTGTCCTGACGAGTACCGAAAAATGGTAGAATCGGTGTGAGTACCGCAAAATTATTGAACCCGGGCGAGTACCGGGAAAAAGCGGAATCCGTGCGAGTACCGGAAAACTGTCCAGACGAGTACCGAAAAATGGTAGAATCGGTGTGAGTACCGCAAAATTATTGAACCCGGGCGAGTACCGGGAAAAAGTGGAATCCGTGCGAGTACCGGAAAACTGTCCTGACGAGTACCGAAAAATGGTAGAATCGGTGTGAGTACCGGAAAATTATTGAATCCGGGGGAGTATGGGGAAAAAGAGGAATCCGTGCGAGTACCGGAAAACTGTCCTGACGAGTACCGAAAAATGATATAATCGGTGTGAGTACCGAAAAGTTATTGAATCCGGGAGAGTATCGAGAAAAAGTGGAATCCGTGCGAGTACCGGAAAACTGTCCTGACGAGTACCGAAAAATGATATAATCGGTGTGAGTACCGCAAAATTTATTGAATCCGGGGGAGTATCGGGAAAAACTGGAATCCGTGCGAGTACCGAAAAACTGTCCTGACGAGTACCGAAAAATGGTAGAATCGGTGTGAGTACCGCAAAATTATTAAACCCGGGCGAGTACCGGGAAAAAGCGGAATCCGTGCGAGTACCGTAAAACTGTCCAGACGAGTACCGAAAAATGGTAGAATCGGTGTGAGTACCGCAAAATTATTGAACCCGGGCGAGTAACGGGAAAAAGTGGAATCCGTGCGAGTACCGGAAAACTGTCCTGACGAGTACCGAAAAATGATATAATCGGTGTGAGTACCGCAAAATTTATTGAATCCGGGGGAGTATCGGGAAAAACTGGAATCCGTGCGAGTACCTGAAAACTGTCCTGACGAGTACCGAAAAATGGTAGAATCGGTGTGAGTACCGCAAAATTATTGAACCCGGGCGAGTACCGGGAAAAAGCGGAATCCGTGCGAGTACCAGAAAACTGTCCAGACGAGTACCGAAAAATGGTAGAATCGGTGTGAGTACCGCAAAATTATTGAACCCGGGCGAGTATCGGGAAAAAGTGGAATCCGTGCGAGTACCGGAAAACTATCCTGACGAGTACCGAAAAATGGTAGAATCGGTGTGAGTACCGGAAAATTATTGAATCCGGTGGAGTATCGGGAAAAAGAGGAATCCCTGCGAGAACCGGAAAACTGTCCTGACGAGTACCGAAAAATGATATAATCGGTGTGAGTACCGAAAAGTTATTGAATCCGGGAGAGTATCGGGAAAAAGTGGAATCCGTGGGAGTACCGGAAAACTGTCCTGACGAGTACCGAAAAATGATATAATCGGTGTGAGTACCGCAAAATTTATTGAATCCGGGGGAGTATCGGGAAAAACTGGAATCCGTGCGAGTACCGGAAAACTGTCCTGACGAGTACCGAAAAATGGTAGAATCGGTGTGAGTACCGCAAAATTATTGAACCCGGGCGAGTACCGGGAAAAAGCGGAATCCGTGCGAGTACCGGAAAACTGTCCAGACGAGTACCGAAAAATGGTAGAATCGGTGTGAGTACCGCAAAATTATTGAACCCGGGCGAGTACCGGGAAAAAGTGGAATCCGTGCGAGTACCGGAAAACTGTCCTGACGAGTACCGAAAAATGGTAGAATCGGTGTGAGTACCGGAAAATTATTGAATCCGGGGGAGTATGGGGAAAAAGAGGAATCCGTGCGAGTACCGGAAAACTGTCCTGACGAGTACCGAAAAATGATATAATCGGTGTGAGTACCGAAAAGTTATTGAATCCGGGAGAGTATCGAGAAAAAGTGGAATCCGTGCGAGTACCGGAAAACTGTCCTGACGAGTACCGAAAAATGATATAATCGGTGTGAGTACCGCAAAATTTATTGAATCCGGGGGAGTATCGGGAAAAACTGGAATCCGTGCGAGTACCGAAAAACTGTCCTGACGAGTACCGAAAAATGGTAGAATCGGTGTGAGTACCGCAAAATTATTAAACCCGGGCGAGTACCGGGAAAAAGCGGAATCCGTGCGAGTACCGTAAAACTGTCCAGACGAGTACCGAAAAATGGTAGAATCGGTGTGAGTACCGCAAAATTATTGAACCCGGGCGAGTAACGGGAAAAAGTGGAATCCGTGCGAGTACCGGAAAACTGTCCTGACGAGTACCGAAAAATGATATAATCGGTGTGAGTACCGCAAAATTTATTGAATCCGGGGGAGTATCGGGAAAAACTGGAATCCGTGCGAGTACCTGAAAACTGTCCTGACGAGTACCGAAAAATGGTAGAATCGGTGTGAGTACCGCAAAATTATTGAACCCGGGCGAGTACCGGGAAAAAGCGGAATCCGTGCGAGTACCAGAAAACTGTCCAGACGAGTACCGAAAAATGGTAGAATCGGTGTGAGTACCGCAAAATTATTGAACCCGGGCGAGTATCGGGAAAAAGTGGAATCCGTGCGAGTACCGGAAAACTATCCTGACGAGTACCGAAAAATGGTAGAATCGGTGTGAGTACCGGAAAATTATTGAATCCGGTGGAGTATCGGGAAAAAGAGGAATCCCTGCGAGAACCGGAAAACTGTCCTGACGAGTACCGAAAAATGATATAATCGGTGTGAGTACCGAAAAGTTATTGAATCCGGGAGAGTATCGGGAAAAAGTGGAATCCGTGGGAGTACCGGAAAACTGTCCTGACGAGTACCGAAAAATGATATAATCGGTGTGAGTACCGCAAAATTTATTGAATCCGGGGGAGTATCGGGAAAAACTGGAATCCGTGCGAGTACCGGAAAACTGTCCTGACGAGTACCGAAAAATGGTAGAATCGGTGTGAGTACCGCAAAATTATTGAACCCGGGCGAGTACCGGGAAAAAGCGGAATCCGTGCGAGTACCGGAAAACTGTCCAGACGAGTACCGAAAAATGGTAGAATCGGTGTGAGTACCGCAAAATTATTGAACCCGGGCGAGTACCGGGAAAAAGTGGAATCCGTGCGAGTACCGGAAAACTGTCCTGACGAGTACCGAAAAATGGTAGAATCGGTGTGAGTACCGGAAAATTATTGAATCCGGGGGAGTATGGGGAAAAAGAGGAATCCGTGCGAGTACCGGAAAACTGTCCTGACGAGTACCGAAAAATGATATAATCGGTGTGAGTACCGAAAAGTTATTGAATCCGGGAGAGTATCGAGAAAAAGTGGAATCCGTGCGAGTACCGGAAAACTGTCCTGACGAGTACCGAAAAATGATATAATCGGTGTGAGTACCGCAAAATTTATTGAATCCGGGGGAGTATCGGGAAAAACTGGAATCCGTGCGAGTACCGAAAAACTGTCCTGACGAGTACCGAAAAATGGTAGAATCGGTGTGAGTACCGCAAAATTATTAAACCCGGGCGAGTACCGGGAAAAAGCGGAATCCGTGCGAGTACCGTAAAACTGTCCAGACGAGTACCGAAAAATGGTAGAATCGGTGTGAGTACCGCAAAATTATTGAACCCGGGCGAGTACCGGGAAAAAGTGGAATCCGTGCGAGTACCGGAAAACTGTCCTGACGAGTACCGAAAAATGATATAATCGGTGTGAGTACCGCAAAATTTATTGAATCCGGGGGAGTATCGGGAAAAACTGGAATCCGTGCGAGTACCTGAAAACTGTCCTGACGAGTACCGAAAAATGGTAGAATCGGTGTGAGTACCGCAAAATTATTGAACCCGGGCGAGTACCGGGAAAAAGCGGAATCCGTGCGAGTACCAGAAAACTGTCCAGACGAGTACCGAAAAATGGTAGAATCGGTGTGAGTACCGCAAAATTATTGAACCCGGGCGAGTATCGGGAAAAAGTGGAATCCGTGCGAGTACCGGAAAACTATCCTGACGAGTACCGAAAAATGGTAGAATCGGTGTGAGTACCGGAAAATTATTGAATCCGGTGGAGTATCGGGAAAAAGAGGAATCCCTGCGAGAACCGGAAAACTGTCCTGACGAGTACCGAAAAATGATATAATCGGTGTGAGTACCGAAAAGTTATTGAATCCGGGAGAGTATCGGGAAAAAGTGGAATCCGTGGGAGTACCGGAAAACTGTCCTGACGAGTACCGAAAAATGATATAATCGGTGTGAGTACCGCAAAATTTATTGAATCCGGGGGAGTATCGGGAAAAACTGGAATCCGTGCGAGTACCGGAAAACTGTCCTGACGAGTACCGAAAAATGGTAGAATCGGTGTGAGTACCGCAAAATTATTGAACCCGGGCGAGTACCGGGAAAAAGCGGAATCCGTGCGAGTACCGGAAAACTGTCCAGACGAGTACCGAAAAATGGTAGAATCGGTGTGAGTACCGCAAAATTATTGAACCCGGGCGAGTACCGGGAAAAAGTGGAATCCGTGCGAGTACCGGAAAACTGTCCTGACGAGTACCGAAAAATGGTAGAATCGGTGTGAGTACCGGAAAATTATTGAATCCGGGGGAGTATGGGGAAAAAGAGGAATCCGTGCGAGTACCGGAAAACTGTCCTGACGAGTACCGAAAAATGATATAATCGGTGTGAGTACCGAAAAGTTATTGAATCCGGGAGAGTATCGAGAAAAAGTGGAATCCGTGCGAGTACCGGAAAACTGTCCTGACGAGTACCGAAAAATGATATAATCGGTGTGAGTACCGCAAAATTTATTGAATCCGGGGGAGTATCGGGAAAAACTGGAATCCGTGCGAGTACCGAAAAACTGTCCTGACGAGTACCGAAAAATGGTAGAATCGGTGTGAGTACCGCAAAATTATTAAACCCGGGCGAGTACCGGGAAAAAGCGGAATCCGTGCGAGTACCGTAAAACTGTCCAGACGAGTACCGAAAAATGGTAGAATCGGTGTGAGTACCGCAAAATTATTGAACCCGGGCGAGTACCGGGAAAAAGTGGAATCCGTGCGAGTACCGGAAAACTGTCCTGACGAGTACCGAAAAATGATATAATCGGTGTGAGTACCGCAAAATTTATTGAATCCGGGGGAGTATCGGGAAAAACTGGAATCCGTGCGAGTACCTGAAAACTGTCCTGACGAGTACCGAAAAATGGTAGAATCGGTGTGAGTACCGCAAAATTATTGAACCCGGGCGAGTACCGGGAAAAAGCGGAATCCGTGCGAGTACCAGAAAACTGTCCAGACGAGTACCGAAAAATGGTAGAATCGGTGTGAGTACCGCAAAATTATTGAACCCGGGCGAGTATCGGGAAAAAGTGGAATCCGTGCGAGTACCGGAAAACTATCCTGACGAGTACCGAAAAATGGTAGAATCGGTGTGAGTACCGGAAAATTATTGAATCCGGTGGAGTATCGGGAAAAAGAGGAATCCCTGCGAGAACCGGAAAACTGTCCTGACGAGTACCGAAAAATGATATAATCGGTGTGAGTACCGAAAAGTTATTGAATCCGGGAGAGTATCGGGAAAAAGTGGAATCCGTGGGAGTACCGGAAAACTGTCCTGACGAGTACCGAAAAATGATATAATCGGTGTGAGTACCGCAAAATTTATTGAATCCGGGGGAGTATCGGGAAAAACTGGAATCCGTGCGAGTACCGGAAAACTGTCCTGACGAGTACCGAAAAATGGTAGAATCGGTGTGAGTACCGGAAAATTATTGAATCCGGTGGAGTATCGGGAAAAAGAGGAATCCCTGCGAGAACCGGAAAACTGTCCTGACGAGTACCGAAAAATGATATAATCGGTGTGAGTACCGAAAAGTTATTGAATCCGGGAGAGTATCGGGAAAAAGTGGAATCCGTGGGAGTACCGGAAAACTGTCCTGACGAGTACCGAAAAATGATATAATCGGTGTGAGTACCGCAAAATTTATTGAATCCGGGGGAGTATCGGGAAAAACTGGAATCCGTGCGAGTACCGGAAAACTGTCCTGACGAGTACCGAAAAATGGTAGAATCGGTGTGAGTACCGCAAAATTATTGAACCCGGGCGAGTACCGGGAAAAAGCGGAATCCGTGCGAGTACCGGAAAACTGTCCAGACGAGTACCGAAAAATGGTAGAATCGGTGTGAGTACCGCAAAATTATTGAACCCGGGCGAGTACCGGGAAAAAGTGGAATCCGTGCGAGTACCGGAAAACTGTCCTGACGAGTACCGAAAAATGGTAGAATCGGTGTGAGTACCGGAAAATTATTGAATCCGGGGGAGTATGGGGAAAAAGAGGAATCCGTGCGAGTACCGGAAAACTGTCCTGACGAGTACCGAAAAATGATATAATCGGTGTGAGTACCGAAAAGTTATTGAATCCGGGAGAGTATCGAGAAAAAGTGGAATCCGTGCGAGTACCGGAAAACTGTCCTGACGAGTACCGAAAAATGATATAATCGGTGTGAGTACCGCAAAATTTATTGAATCCGGGGGAGTATCGGGAAAAACTGGAATCCGTGCGAGTACCGAAAAACTGTCCTGACGAGTACCGAAAAATGGTAGAATCGGTGTGAGTACCGCAAAATTATTAAACCCGGGCGAGTACCGGGAAAAAGCGGAATCCGTGCGAGTACCGTAAAACTGTCCAGACGAGTACCGAAAAATGGTAGAATCGGTGTGAGTACCGCAAAATTATTGAACCCGGGCGAGTACCGGGAAAAAGTGGAATCCGTGCGAGTACCGGAAAACTGTCCTGACGAGTACCGAAAAATGATATAATCGGTGTGAGTACCGCAAAATTTATTGAATCCGGGGGAGTATCGGGAAAAACTGGAATCCGTGCGAGTACCTGAAAACTGTCCTGACGAGTACCGAAAAATGGTAGAATCGGTGTGAGTACCGCAAAATTATTGAACCCGGGCGAGTACCGGGAAAAAGCGGAATCCGTGCGAGTACCAGAAAACTGTCCAGACGAGTACCGAAAAATGGTAGAATCGGTGTGAGTACCGCAAAATTATTGAACCCGGGCGAGTATCGGGAAAAAGTGGAATCCGTGCGAGTACCGGAAAACTATCCTGACGAGTACCGAAAAATGGTAGAATCGGTGTGAGTACCGGAAAATTATTGAATCCGGTGGAGTATCGGGAAAAAGAGGAATCCCTGCGAGAACCGGAAAACTGTCCTGACGAGTACCGAAAAATGATATAATCGGTGTGAGTACCGAAAAGTTATTGAATCCGGGAGAGTATCGGGAAAAAGTGGAATCCGTGGGAGTACCGGAAAACTGTCCTGACGAGTACCGAAAAATGATATAATCGGTGTGAGTACCGCAAAATTTATTGAATCCGGGGGAGTATCGGGAAAAACTGGAATCCGTGCGAGTACCGAAAAACTGTCCTGACGAGTACCGAAAAATGGTAGAATCGGTGTGAGTACCGCAAAATTATTGAACCCGGGCGAGTACCGGGAAAAAGCGGAATCCGTGCGAGTACCGGAAAACTGTCCTGACGAGTACCGAAAAATGGTAGCATCGGTGTGAGTACCGGAAAATTATTGAACCCGGGCGAGTAGAGGGAAAAAGCGGAATCCGTGCGAGTACCGGAAAACTGTCCAGACGAGTACCGAAAAATGGTAGAATCGGTGTGAGTACCGGAAAATTATTGAACCCGGGCGAGTAGAGGGAAAAAGTGGAATCCGTGTGAGTACCGGAAAACTGTCCTGACGAGTACCGAAAAATGGTAGAATAGGTGTGAGTACCGGAAAATTATTGAATCCGGGCGAGTACCGGGAAAAAGTGGAATATGTGCGAGTACCGGAAAACTGTCCTGACGAGTATCGAAAAATGATATAATCGGTGTGAGTACCGGAAAGTTATTGAATCCGGGGGAGTATCGGGAAAAAGTGGAATCCGTGCAAGTATCGGAAAACTGGTAGAATCGGTGTGAGTACCGGAAAATTATTGAGAAAAAGTGGAATCCGTGCGAGTACCGGAAAACTGTCCTGACGAGTACCGAAAAATGGTAGAATCGGTGTGAGTACCGCAAAATTATTGAACCCGGGCGAGTACCGGGAAAAAGCGGAATCCGTGCGAGTACCAGAAAACTGTCCAGACGAGTACCGAAAAATGGTAGAATCGGTGTGAGTACCGCAAAATTATTGAACCCGGGCGAGTATCGGGAAAAAGTGGAATCCGTGCGAGTACCGGAAAACTATCCTGACGAGTACCGAAAAATGGTAGAATCGGTGTGAGTACCGGAAAATTATTGAATCCGGTGGAGTATCGGGAAAAAGAGGAATCCCTGCGAGAACCGGAAAACTGTCCTGACGAGTACCGAAAAATGATATAATCGGTGTGAGTACCGAAAAGTTATTGAATCCGGGAGAGTATCGGGAAAAAGTGGAATCCGTGGGAGTACCGGAAAACTGTCCTGACGAGTACCGAAAAATGATATAATCGGTGTGAGTACCGCAAAATTTATTGAATCCGGGGGAGCATCGGGAAAAACTGGAATCCGTGCGAGTACCGAAAAACTGTCCTGACGAGTACCGAAAAATGGTAGAATCGGTGTGAGTACCGCAAAATTATTGAACCCGGGCGAGTACCGGGAAAAAGCGGAATCCGTGCGAGTACCGGAAAACTGTCCTGACGAGTACCGAAAAATGGTAGCATCGGTGTGAGTACCGGAAAATTATTGAACCCGGGCGAGTAGAGGGAAAAAGCGGAATCCGTGCGAGTACCGGAAAACTGTCCAGACGAGTACCGAAAAATGGTAGAATCGGTGTGAGTACCGGAAAATTATTGAACCCGGGCGAGTAGAGGGAAAAAGTGGAATCCGTGTGAGTACCGGAAAACTGTCCTGACGAGTACCGAAAAATGGTAGAATAGGTGTGAGTACCGGAAAATTATTGAATCCGGGCGAGTACCGGGAAAAAGTGGAATATGTGCGAGTACCGGAAAACTGTCCTGACGAGTATCGAAAAATGATATAATCGGTGTGAGTACCGGAAAGTTATTGAATCCGGGGGAGTATCGGGAAAAAGTGGAATCCGTGCAAGTATCGGAAAACTGGTAGAATCGGTGTGAGTACCGGAAAATTATTGAGAAAAAGTGGAATCCGTGCGAGTACCGGAAAACTGTCCTGACGAGTACCGAAAAATGATATAATCGGTGTGAGTACCGCAAAATTTATTGAACCCGGGCGAGTACCGGGAAAAAGAGGAATCCGTGCGAGTACCAGAAAACTGTCCAGACGAGTATCGAAAAATGGTAGAATCGGTATGAGTACCGCAAAATTATTGAACCCGGGCGAGTATCGGGAAAAAGTGGAATCCGTGCGAGTACCGGAAAACTATCCTGACAAGTACCGAAAAATGGTAGAATCGGTGTGAGTACCGGAAAATTATTGAATCCGGGGGAGTATCGGGAAAAAGAGGAATCCGTGCGAGAACCGGAAAACTGTCCTGACGAGTACCGAAAAATGATATAATCGGTGTGAGTACCGAAAAGTTATTGAATCCGGGAGAGTATCGGGAAAAAGTGGAATCCGTGGGAGCACCGGAAAACTGTCCTGACGAGTACCGAAAAATGATATAATCGGTGTGAGTACCGCAAAATTTATTGAATCCGGGGGAGTATCGGGAAAAACTGGAATCCGTGCGAGTACCGGAAAACTGTCCTGACGAGTACCGAAAAATGGTAGCATCGGTGTGAGTACCGTAAAATTATTGAACCCGGGCGAGTACCGGGAAAGAGCGAAATCCGTGCGAGTACCGGAAAACTGTCCAGACGAGTACCGAAAAATGGTAGAATCGGTGTGAGTACCGGAAAATTATTGAACCCGGGCGAGTACAGGGAAAAAGTGCAATCCGTGCGAGTACCGGAAAACTGTCCTGACGAGTACCGAAAAATGGTAGAATCGGTGTGAGTACCGGAAAATTATTGAATCCGGGCGAGTACCGGGAAAAAGTGGAATATGTGCGAGTACCGGAAAACTGTCCTGACGAGTATCGAAAAATGATATAATCGGTGTGAGTACCGGAAAGTTATTGAATCCGGGGGAGTATCGGGAAAAAGTGGAATCCGTGCAAGTATCGGAAAACTGTCCTGATAAGTAACGAAAACTGGTAGAATCGGTGTGAGTACCGGAAAATTATTGAGAAAAAGTGGAATCCGTGCGAGTACCGGAAAACTGTCCTGACGAGTACCGAAAAATGGTAGAATCGTTGTGAGTACCGAAAAATTATTGAATCCGGGGGAGTATCGGGAAAAAGTGGAATCCGTGCGAGTACTGGAAAACTATCCTGACGAGTATCGAAAAATGATATAATCGGTGTGAGTACAGCAAAGTTATTGAATCCGGGGGAGTATCGGGAAAAAGTGGAATATGTGCGAGTACCGGAAAACTGTCCTGACGAGTACCGAAAAATGATATAATCGGTGTGAGTACCGGAAAGTTATTGAATCCGGGGGAGTATCGGGAAAAAGTGGAATCCGTGCAAGTATCGGAAAACTGTCCTGATAAGTAACGAAAACTGGTAGAATCGGTGTGAGTACCGGAAAATTATTGAGAAAAAGTGGAATCCGTGCGAGTACCGGAAAACTGTCCTGACGAGTACCGAAAAATGGTAGAATCGGTGTGAGTACCGGAAAATTATTGAACCCGGGCGAGTACCGGGAAAAAGTGGAATCCGTGCGAGTACCGGAAAACTGTCCTGACGAGTACCGAAAAATGGTAGAATCAGTGTGAGTACCGGAAAATTATTGAATCCGGGCGAGTACCGGGAAAAAGTGGAATATGCGCGAGTACCGAAAAACTGTCCTGACGAGTATCGAAAAATGATATAATCGGTGTGAGTACCGGAAAGTTATTGAATCCGGGGGAGTATCGGGAAAAAGTGGAATCCCTGCGAGTACCGGAAAACTGTCCTGACGAGTACCGGAAAATGGTAGAATCGATGGAGTACCGAAAAATTATTGAATCCGTGCGAGTACGGAAAACTATCCTGACGAGTATCGAAAAATGATATAATCGGTGTGAGTACCGCAAAGTTATTGAATCCGGGGGAGTATCGGGAAAAAGTGGAATATGTTCGAGTACCGGAAAACTGTCCTTACGAGTACGGAAAAATGATATAATCGGTGCGAGTACCGAAAAGTTATTGAATCCGGGAGAGTATCGGGAAAAAGTGGAATCCGTGCGAGTACCGAAAAACTGTCCTGACGAGTACCGAAAAATGGTAGAATCGGTGTGAGTACCGGAAAATTATTGAACCCGGTGAGTACCGGGAAAAAGAGGAATCCGTGCGAGTACCGGAAAACTGTCCTGACGAGTACCGAAAAATGATATAATCGGTGTGAGTACCGCAAAATTTATTGAATCCGGGGGAGTATCGGGAAAAACTGGAATCCGTGCGAGTACCGGAAAACTGTCCTGACGAGTACCGAAAAATGGTAGCATCGGTGTGAGTACCGCAAAATTATTGAACCCGGGCGAGTACTGGGAAAAAGCGGAATCCGTGCGAGTACCGGAAAACTGTCCAGACGAGTACCGAAAAATGGTAGAATCGGTGTGAGTACCGGAAAATTATTGAACCCGGGCGAGTAGAGGGAAAAAGTGGAATCCGTGTGAGTACCGGAAAACTGTCCTGACGAGTACCGAAAAATGGTAGAATAGGTGTGAGTACCAGAAAATTATTGAATCCGGGCGAGTACCGGGAAAAAGTGGAATATGTGCGAGTACCGGAAAACTGTCCTGACGAGTATCGAAAAATGATATAATCGGTGTGAGTACCGGAAAGTTATTGAATCCGGGGGAGTATCGGGAAAAAGTGGAATCCGTGCAAGTATCGGAAAACTGTCCTGATAAGTAACGAAAACTGGTAGAATCGGTGTGAGTACCGGAAAATTATTGAGAAAAAGTGGAATCCGTGCGAGTACCGGAAAACTGTCCTGACGAGTACCGAAAAATGATATAATCGGTGTGAGTACCGCAAAATTTATTGAATCCGGGGGAGTATCGGGAAAAACTGGAATCCGTGCGAGTACCGGAAAACTGTCCTGACGAGTACCGAAAAATGGTAGCATCGGTGTGAGTACCGCAAAATTATTGAACCCGGGCGAGTACCGGGAAAAAGCGGAATCCGTGCGAGTACCGGAAAACTGTCCAGACGAGTACCGAAAAATGGTAGAATCGGTGTGAGTACCGGAAAATTATTGAACCCGGGCGAGTACAGGGAAAAAGTGGAATCCGTGCGAGTACCGGAAAACTGTCCTGACGAGTACCGAAAAATGATATAATCGGTGTGAGTACCGCAAAATTTATTGAATCCGGGGGAGTATCGGGAAAAACTGGAATCCGTGCGAGTACCGGAAAACTGTCCTGACGAGTACCGAAAAATGGTAGCATCGGTGTGAGTACCGCAAAATTATTGAACCCGGGCGAGTACCGGGAAAAAGCGGAATCCGTGCGAGTACCGGAAAACTGTCCAGACGAGTACCGAAAAATGGTAGAATCGGTGTGAGTACCGGAAAATTATTGAACCCGGGCGAGTACAGGAAAAAAGTGGAATCCGTGCGAGTACCGGAAAACTGTCCTGACGAGTACCGAAAAATGGTAAAATCGGTGTGAGTACCGGAAAATTATTGAATCCGGGCGAGTACCGGGAAAAAGTGGAATATGTGCGAGTACCGGAAAACTGTCCTGACGAGTATCGAAAAATGATATAATCGGTGTGAGTACCGGAAAGTTATTGAATCCGGGGGAGTATCGGGAAAAAGTGGAATCCGTGCAAGTATCGGAAAACTGTCCTGATAAGTAACGAAAACTGGTAGAATCGGTGTGAGTACCGGAAAATTATTGAGAAAAAGTGGAATCCGTGCGAGTACCGGAAAACTGTCCTGACGAGTACCGAAAAATGATATAATCGGTGTGAGTACCGCAAAATTTATTGAATCCGGGGGAGTATCGGGAAAAACTGGAATCCGTGCGAGTACCGGAAAACTGTCCTGACGAGTACCGAAAAATGGTAGCATCGGTGTGAGTACCGCAAAATTATTGAACCCGGGCGAGTACCGGGAAAAAGCGGAATCCGTGCGAGTACCGGAAAACTGTCCAGACGAGTACCGAAAAATGGTAGAATCGGTGTGAGTACCGGAAAATTATTGAACCCGGGCGAGTACAGGGAAAAAGTGGAATCCGTGCGAGTACCGGAAAACTGTCCTGACGAGTACCGAAAAATGATATAATCGGTGTGAGTACCGCAAAATTTATTGAATCCGGGGGAGTATCGGGAAAAACTGGAATCCGTGCGAGTACCGGAAAACTGTCCTGACGAGTACCGAAAAATGGTAGCATCGGTGTGAGTACCGCAAAATTATTGAACCCGGGCGAGTACCGGGAAAAAGCGGAATCCGTGCGAGTACCGGAAAACTGTCCAGACGAGTACCGAAAAATGGTAGAATCGGTGTGAGTACCGGAAAATTATTGAACCCGGGCGAGTACAGGGAAAAAGTGGAATCCGTGCGAGTACCGGAAAACTGTCCTGACGAGTACCGAAAAATGGTAGAATCGGTGTGAGTACCGGAAAATTATTGAATCCGGGCGAGTACCGGGAAAAAGTGGAATATGTGCGAGTACCGGAAAACTGTCCTGACGAGTATCGAAAAATGATATAATCGGTGTGAGTACCGGAAAGTTATTGAATCCGGGGGAGTATCGGGAAAAAGTGGAATCCGTGCAAGTATCGGAAAACTGTCCTGATAAGTAACGAAAACTGGTAGAATCGGTGTGAGTACCGGAAAATTATTGAGAAAAAGTGGAATCCGTGCGAGTACCGGAAAACTGTCCTGACGAGTACCGAAAAATGGTAGAATCGGTGTGAGTACCTGAAAATTATTGAACCCGGGCGAGTACCGGGAAAAAGTGGAATCCGTGCGAGTACCGGAAAACTGTCCTGACGAGTACCGAAAAATGGTAGAATCAGTGTGAGTACCGGAAAATTATTGAATCCGGGCGAGTACCGGGAAAAAGTGGAATATGCGCGAGTACCGAAAAACTGTCCTGACGAGTATCGAAAAATGATATAATCGGTGTGAGTACCGGAAAGTTATTGAATCCGGGGGAGTATCGGGAAAAAGTGGAATCCCTGCGAGTACCGGAAAACTGTCCTGACGAGTACCGGAAAATGGTAGAATCGATGGAGTACCGAAAAATTATTGAATCCGTGCGAGTACGGAAAACTATCCTGACGAGTATCGAAAAATGATATAATCGGTGTGAGTACCGCAAAGTTATTGAATCCGGGGGAGTATCGGGAAAAAGTGGAATATGTTCGAGTACCGGAAAACTGTCCTTACGAGTACGGAAAAATGATATAATCGGTGCGAGTACCGAAAAGTTATTGAATCCGGGAGAGTATCGGGAAAAAGTGGAATCCGTGCGAGTACCGAAAAACTGTCCTGACGAGTACCGAAAAATGGTAGAATCGGTGTGAGTACCGGAAAATTATTGAACCCGGTGAGTACCGGGAAAAAGAGGAATCCGTGCGAGTACCGGAAAACTGTCCTGACGAGTACCGAAAAATGATATAATCGGTGTGAGTACCGCAAAATTTATTGAATCCGGGGGAGTATCGGGAAAAACTGGAATCCGTGCGAGTACCGGAAAACTGTCCTGACGAGTACCGAAAAATGGTAGCATCGGTGTGAGTACCGCAAAATTATTGAACCCGGGCGAGTACCGGGAAAAAGCGGAATCCGTGCGAGTACCGGAAAACTGTCCAGACGAGTACCGAAAAATGGTAGAATCGGTGTGAGTACCGGAAAATTATTGAACCCGGGCGAGTACAGGGAAAAAGTGGAATCCGTGCGAGTACCGGAAAACTGTCCTGACGAGTACCGAAAAATGGTAGAATCGGTGTGAGTACCGGAAAATTATTGAATCCGGGCGAGTACCGGGAAAAAGTGGAATATGTGCGAGTACCGGAAAACTGTCCTGACGAGTATCGAAAAATGATATAATCGGTGTGAGTACCGGAAAGTTATTGAATCCGGGGGAGTATCGGGAAAAAGTGGAATCCGTGCAAGTATCGGAAAACTGTCCTGATAAGTAACGAAAACTGGTAGAATCGGTGTGAGTACCGGAAAATTATTGAGAAAAAGTGGAATCCGTGCGAGTACCGGAAAACTGTCCTGACGAGTACCGAAAAATGGTAGAATCGGTGTGAGTACCGGAAAATTATTGAACCCGGGCGAGTACCGGGAAAAAGTGGAATCCGTGCGAGTACCGGAAAACTGTCCTGACGAGTACCGAAAAATGGTAGAATCAGTGTGAGTACCGGAAAATTATTGAATCCGGGCGAGTACCGGGAAAAAGTGGAATATGCGCGAGTACCGAAAAACTGTCCTGACGAGTATCGAAAAATGATATAATCGGTGTGAGTACCGGAAAGTTATTGAATCCGGGGGAGTATCGGGAAAAAGTGGAATCCCTGCGAGTACCGGAAAACTGTCCTGACGAGTACCGGAAAATGGTAGAATCGATGGAGTACCGAAAAATTATTGAATCCGTGCGAGTACGGAAAACTATCCTGACGAGTATCGAAAAATGATATAATCGGTGTGAGTACCGCAAAGTTATTGAATCCGGGGGAGTATCGGGAAAAAGTGGAATATGTTCGAGTACCGGAAAACTGTCCTTACGAGTACGGAAAAATGATATAATCGGTGCGAGTACCGAAAAGTTATTGAATCCGGGAGAGTATCGGGAAAAAGTGGAATCCGTGCGAGTACCGAAAAACTGTCCTGACGAGTACCGAAAAATGGTAGAATCGGTGTGAGTACCGGAAAATTATTGAACCCGGTGAGTACCGGGAAAAAGAGGAATCCGTGCGAGTACCGGAAAACTGTCCTGACGAGTACCGAAAAATGATATAATCGGTGTGAGTACCGCAAAATTTATTGAATCCGGGGGAGTATCGGGAAAAACTGGAATCCGTGCGAGTACCGGAAAACTGTCCTGACGAGTACCGAAAAATGGAAGCATCGGTGTGAGTACCGCAAAATTATTGAACCCGGGCGAGTACCGGGAAAAAGCGGAATCCGTGCGAGTACCGGAAAACTGTCCAGACGAGTACCGAAAAATGGTAGAATCGGTGTGAGTACCGCAAAATTATTGAACCCGGGCGAGTACCGGGAAAAAGTGGAATCCGTGCGAGTACCGGAAAACTGTCCTGACGAGTACCGAAAAATGGTAGAATCGGTGTGAGTACCGGAAAATTATTGAATCCGGGGGAGTATGGGGAAAAAGAGGAATCCGTGCGAGTACCGGAAAACTGTCCTGACGAGTACCGAAAAATGATATAATCGGTGTGAGTACCGAAAAGTTATTGAATCCGGGAGAGTATCGAGAAAAAGTGGAATCCGTGCGAGTACCGGAAAACTGTCCTGACGAGTACCGAAAAATGATATAATCGGTGTGAGTACCGCAAAATTTATTGAATCCGGGGGAGTATCGGGAAAAACTGGAATCCGTGCGAGTACCGAAAAACTGTCCTGACGAGTACCGAAAAATGGTAGAATCGGTGTGAGTACCGCAAAATTATTAAACCCGGGCGAGTACCGGGAAAAAGCGGAATCCGTGCGAGTACCGTAAAACTGTCCAGACGAGTACCGAAAAATGGTAGAATCGGTGTGAGTACCGCAAAATTATTGAACCCGGGCGAGTACCGGGAAAAAGTGGAATCCGTGCGAGTACCGGAAAACTGTCCTGACGAGTACCGAAAAATGATATAATCGGTGTGAGTACCGCAAAATTTATTGAATCCGGGGGAGTATCGGGAAAAACTGGAATCCGTGCGAGTACCTGAAAACTGTCCTGACGAGTACCGAAAAATGGTAGAATCGGTGTGAGTACCGCAAAATTATTGAACCCGGGCGAGTACCGGGAAAAAGCGGAATCCGTGCGAGTACCAGAAAACTGTCCAGACGAGTACCGAAAAATGGTAGAATCGGTGTGAGTACCGCAAAATTATTGAACCCGGGCGAGTATCGGGAAAAAGTGGAATCCGTGCGAGTACCGGAAAACTATCCTGACGAGTACCGAAAAATGGTAGAATCGGTGTGAGTACCGGAAAATTATTGAATCCGGTGGAGTATCGGGAAAAAGAGGAATCCCTGCGAGAACCGGAAAACTGTCCTGACGAGTACCGAAAAATGATATAATCGGTGTGAGTACCGAAAAGTTATTGAATCCGGGAGAGTATCGGGAAAAAGTGGAATCCGTGGGAGTACCGGAAAACTGTCCTGACGAGTACCGAAAAATGATATAATCGGTGTGAGTACCGCAAAATTTATTGAATCCGGGGGAGTATCGGGAAAAACTGGAATCCGTGCGAGTACCGGAAAACTGTCCTGACGAGTACCGAAAAATGGTAGAATCGGTGTGAGTACCGCAAAATTATTGAACCCGGGCGAGTACCGGGAAAAAGCGGAATCCGTGCGAGTACCGGAAAACTGTCCTGACGAGTACCGAAAAATGGTAGCATCGGTGTGAGTACCGGAAAATTATTGAACCCGGGCGAGTAGAGGGAAAAAGCGGAATCCGTGCGAGTACCGGAAAACTGTCCAGACGAGTACCGAAAAATGGTAGAATCGGTGTGAGTACCGGAAAATTATTGAACCCGGGCGAGTAGAGGGAAAAAGTGGAATCCGTGTGAGTACCGGAAAACTGTCCTGACGAGTACCGAAAAATGGTAGAATAGGTGTGAGTACCGGAAAATTATTGAATCCGGGCGAGTACCGGGAAAAAGTGGAATATGTGCGAGTACCGGAAAACTGTCCTGACGAGTATCGAAAAATGATATAATCGGTGTGAGTACCGGAAAGTTATTGAATCCGGGGGAGTATCGGGAAAAAGTGGAATCCGTGCAAGTATCGGAAAACTGTCCTGATAAGTAACGAAAACTGGTAGAATCGGTGTGAGTACCGGAAAATTATTGAGAAAAAGTGGAATCCGTGCGAGTACCGGAAAACTGTCCTGACGAGTACCGAAAAATGATATAATCGGTGTGAGTACCGCAAAATTTATTGAACCCGGGCGAGTACCGGGAAAAAGAGGAATCCGTGCGAGTACTGGAAAACTATCCTGACGAGTATCGAAAAATGATATAATCGGTGTGAGTACAGCAAAGTTATTGAATCCGGGGGAGTATCGGGAAAAAGTGGAATATGTGCGAGTACCGGAAAACTGTCCTGACGAGTACCGAAAAATGGTAGAATCGGTGTGAGTACCGCAAAATTATTAAACCCGGGCGAGTACCGGGAAAAAGCGGAATCCGTGCGAGTACCGTAAAACTGTCCAGACGAGTACCGAAAAATGGTAGAATCGGTGTGAGTACCGCAAAATTATTGAACCCGGGCGAGTACCGGGAAAAAGTGGAATCCGTGCGAGTACCGGAAAACTGTCCTGACGAGTACCGAAAAATGATATAATCGGTGTGAGTACCGCAAAATTTATTGAATCCGGGGGAGTATCGGGAAAAACTGGAATCCGTGCGAGTACCGAAAAACTGTCCTGACGAGTACCGAAAAATGGTAGAATCGGTGTGAGTACCGCAAAATTATTGAACCCGGGCGAGTACCGGGAAAAAGCGGAATCCGTGCGAGTACCGGAAAACTGTCCTGACGAGTACCGAAAAATGATATAATCGGTGTGAGTACCGCAAAATTTATTGAATCCGGGGGAGTATCGGGAAAAACTGGAATCCGTGCGAGTACCGAAAAACTGTCCTGACGAGTACCGAAAAATGGTAGAATCGGTGTGAGTACCGCAAAATTATTAAACCCGGGCGAGTACCGGGAAAAAGCGGAATCCGTGCGAGTACCGTAAAACTGTCCAGACGAGTACCGAAAAATGGTAGAATCGGTGTGAGTACCGCAAAATTATTGAACCCGGGCGAGTACCGGGAAAAAGTGGAATCCGTGCGAGTACCGGAAAACTGTCCTGACGAGTACCGAAAAATGGTAGAATAGGTGTGAGTACCGGAAAATTATTGAATCCGGGCGAGTACCGGGAAAAAGTGGAATATGTGCGAGTACCGGAAAACTGTCCTGACGAGTATCGAAAAATGATATAATCGGTGTGAGTACCGGAAAGTTATTGAATCCGGGGGAGTATCGGGAAAAAGTGGAATCCGTGCAAGTATCGGAAAACTGTCCTGATAAGTAACGAAAACTGGTAGAATCGGTGTGAGTACCGGAAAATTATTGAGAAAAAGTGGAATCCGTGCGAGTACCGGAAAACTGTCCTGACGAGTACCGACAAATGATATAATCGGTGTGAGTACCGCAAAATTTATTGAACCCGGGCGAGTACCGGGAAAAAGAGGAATCCGTGCGAGTACCAGAAAACTGTCCAGACGAGTATCGAAAAATGGTAGAATCGGTATGAGTACCGCAAAATTATTGAACCCGGGCGAGTATCGGGAAAAAGTGGAATCCGTGCGAGTACCGGAAAACTATCCTGACAAGTACCGAAAAATGGTAGAATCGGTGTGAGTACCGGAAAATTATTGAATCCGGGGGAGTATCGGGAAAAAGAGGAATCCGTGCGAGAACCGGAAAACTGTCCTGACGAGTACCGAAAAATGATATAATCGGTGTGAGTACCGAAAAGTTATTGAATCCGGGAGAGTATCGGGAAAAAGTGGAATCCGTGGGAGCACCGGAAAACTGTCCTGACGAGTACCGAAAAATGATATAATCGGTGTGAGTACCGCAAAATTTATTGAATCCGGGGGAGTATCGGGAAAAACTGGAATCCGTGCGAGTACCGGAAAACTGTCCTGACGAGTACCGAAAAATGGTAGCATCGGTGTGAGTACCGTAAAATTATTGAACCCGGGCGAGTACCGGGAAAGAGCGAAATCCGTGCGAGTACCGGAAAACTGTCCAGACGAGTACCGAAAAATGGTAGAATCGGTGTGAGTACCGGAAAATTATTGAACCCGGGCGAGTACAGGGAAAAAGTGCAATCCGTGCGAGTACCGGAAAACTGTCCTGACGAGTACCGAAAAATGGTAGAATCGGTGTGAGTACCGGAAAATTATTGAATCCGGGCGAGTACCGGGAAAAAGTGGAATATGTGCGAGTACCGGAAAACTGTCCTGACGAGTATCGAAAAATGATATAATCGGTGTGAGTACCGGAAAGTTATTGAATCCGGGGGAGTATCGGGAAAAAGTGGAATCCGTGCAAGTATCGGAAAACTGTCCTGATAAGTAACGAAAACTGGTAGAATGGGTGTGAGTACCGGAAAATTATTGAGAAAAAGTGGAATCCGTGCGAGTACCGGAAAACTGTCCTGACGAGTACCGAAAAATGGTAGAATCGTTGTGAGTACCGAAAAATTATTGAATCCGGGGGAGTATCGGGAAAAAGTGGAATCCGTGCGAGTACTGGAAAACTATCCTGACGAGTATCGAAAAATGATATAATCGGTGTGAGTACAGCAAAGTTATTGAATCCGGGGGAGTATCGGGAAAAAGTGGAATATGTGCGAGTACCGGAAAACTGTCCTGACGAGTACCGAAAAATGATATAATCGGTGTGAGTACCGGAAAGTTATTGAATCCGGGGGAGTATCGGGAAAAAGTGGAATCCGTGCAAGTATCGGAAAACTGTCCTGATAAGTAACGAAAACTGGTAGAATCGGTGTGAGTACCGGAAAATTATTGAGAAAAAGTGGAATCCGTGCGAGTACCGGAAAACTGTCCTGACGAGTACCGAAAAATGGTAGAATCGGTGTGAGTACCGGAAAATTATTGAACCCGGGCGAGTACCGGGAAAAAGTGGAATCCGTGCGAGTACCGGAAAACTGTCCTGACGAGTACCGAAAAATGGTAGAATCAGTGTGAGTACCGGAAAATTATTGAATCCGGGCGAGTACCGGGAAAAAGTGGAATATGCGCGAGTACCGAAAAACTGTCCTGACGAGTATCGAAAAATGATATAATCGGTGTGAGTACCGGAAAGTTATTGAATCCGGGGGAGTATCGGGAAAAAGTGGAATCCCTGCGAGTACCGGAAAACTGTCCTGACGAGTACCGGAAAATGGTAGAATCGATGGAGTACCGAAAAATTATTGAATCCGTGCGAGTACGGAAAACTATCCTGACGAGTATCGAAAAATGATATAATCGGTGTGAGTACCGCAAAGTTATTGAATCCGGGGGAGTATCGGGAAAAAGTGGAATATGTTCGAGTACCGGAAAACTGTCCTTACGAGTACGGAAAAATGATATAATCGGTGCGAGTACCGAAAAGTTATTGAATCCGGGAGAGTATCGGGAAAAAGTGGAATCCGTGCGAGTACCGAAAAACTGTCCTGACGAGTACCGAAAAATGGTAGAATCGGTGTGAGTACCGGAAAATTATTGAACCCGGTGAGTACCGGGAAAAAGAGGAATCCGTGCGAGTACCGGAAAACTGTCCTTACGAGTACCGAAAAATGATATAATCGGTGTGAGTACCGCAAAATTTATTGAATCCGGGGGAGTATCGGGAAAAACTGGAATCCGTGCGAGTACCGGAAAACTGTCCTGACGAGTATCGAAAAATGGTAGCATCGGTGTGAGTACCGCAAAATTATTGAACCCGGGCGAGTACCGGGAAAAAGCGGAATCCGTGCGAGTACCGGAAAACTGTCCTGACGAGTACCGAAAAATGGTTGCATCGGTGTGAGTACCGGAAAATTATTGAACCCGGGGGAGTATCGGGAAAAAGCGGAATCCGTGCGAGTACCGGAAAACTGTCCAGACGAGTACCGAAAAATGGTAGAATCGGTGTGAGTACCGGAAAATTATTGAACCCGGGCGAGTACAGGGAAAAAGTGGAATCCGTGCGTGTACCGGAAAACTGTCCTGACGAGTACCGAAAAATGGTAGAATCGGTGTGAGTACCGGAAAATTATTGAATCCGGGCGAGTACCGGGAAAAAGTGGAATATGTGAGAGTACCGGAAAACTGTCATGACGAGTATCGAAAAATGATATAATCGGTGTGAGTACCGGAAAGTTATTGAATCCGGGGGAGTATCGGGAAAAAGTGGAATCCATGCAAGTATCGGAAAACTGTCCTGATAAGTAACGAAAACTGGTAGAATCGGTGTGAGTACCGGAAAATTATTGAGAAAAAGTGGAATCCGTGCGAGTACCGGAAAACTGTCCTGACGAGTACCGAAAAATGGTAGAATCGGTGTGAGTACCGAAAAATTATTGAATCCGGGGGAGTATCGGGAAAAAGTGGAATCCGTGCGAGTACCGGAAAACTATCCTGACGAGTATCGAAAAATTATATAATCGGTGTGAGTACAGCAAAGTTATTGAATCCGGGGGAGTATCGGGAAAAAGTGGAATATGTGCGAGTACCAGAAAACTGTCCTGACGAGTACCGAAAAATGATATAATCGGTGTGAGTACCGAAAAGTTATTGAATCCGGGAGAGTATCGGGAAAAAGTGGAATCCGTTCGAGTACCGGAAAACTGTCCTGACGAGTACCAAAAAATGATATAATCGGTGTGAGTACCGCAAAATTTATTGAATCCGGGGGAGTATCGGGAAAAACTGGAATCCGTGCGAGTACCGGAAAACTGTCCTGACGAGTACCGAAAAGTGGTAGAATCGGTGTGAGTACCGCAAAATTATTGAACCCGGGCGAGTACCGGGAAAAAGCGAAATCCGTGCGAGTACCGGAAAACTGTCCAGACGAGTACCGAAAAATGGTAGAACCGTGTGAGTACCGCAAAATTATTGAACCCGGGCGAGTACCGGGAAAAATTGGAATCCGTGCGAGTACCGGAAAACTGTCCTGACGAGTACCGAAAAATGGTAGAATAGGTGTGAGTACAGCAAAATTATTGAACCCGGGCGAGTACCGGGAAAAAGCGGAATCCGTGCGAGTACCGGAAAACTGTCCTGACGAGTACCGAAAAATGGTTGCATCGGTGTGAGTACCGGAAAATTATTGAACCCGGGGGAGTATCGGGAAAAAGCGGAATCCGTGCGAGTACCGGAAAACTGTCCAGACGAGTACCGAAAAATGGTAGAATCGGTGTGAGTACCGGAAAATTATTGAACCCGGGCGAGTACAGGGAAAAAGTGGAATCCGTGCGTGTACCGGAAAACTGTCCTGACGAGTACCGAAAAATGGTAGAATCGGTGTGAGTACCGGAAAATTATTGAATCCGGGCGAGTACCGGGAAAAAGTGGAATATGTGAGAGTACCGGAAAACTGTCATGACGAGTATCGAAAAATGATATAATCGGTGTGAGTACCGGAAAGTTATTGAATCCGGGGGAGTATCGGGAAAAAGTGGAATCCGTGCAAGTATCGGAAAACTGTCCTGATAAGTAACGAAAACTGGTAGAATCGGTGTGAGTACCGGAAAATTATTGAGAAAAAGTGGAATCCGTGCGAGTACCGGAAAACTGTCCTGACGAGTACCGAAAAATGATATAATCGGTGTGAGTACCGCAAAATTTATTGAACCCGGGCGAGTACCGGGAAAAAGAGGAATCCGTGCGAGTACTGGAAAACTATCCTGACGAGTATCGAAAAATGATATAATCGGTGTGAGTACAGCAAAGTTATTGAATCCGGGGGAGTATCGGGAAAAAGTGGAATATGTGCGAGTACCGGAAAACTGTCCTGACGAGTACCGAAAAATGGTAGAATCGGTGTGAGTACCGCAAAATTATTAAACCCGGGCGAGTACCGGGAAAAAGCGGAATCCGTGCGAGTACCGTAAAACTGTCCAGACGAGTACCGAAAAATGGTAGAATCGGTGTGAGTACCGCAAAATTATTGAACCCGGGCGAGTACCGGGAAAAAGTGGAATCCGTGCGAGTACCGAAAAACTGTCCTGACGAGTACCGAAAAATGATATAATCGGTGTGAGTACCGCAAAATTTATTGAATCCGGGGGAGTATCGGGAAAAACTGGAATCCGTGCGAGTACCGAAAAACTGTCCTGACGAGTACCGAAAAATGGTAGAATCGGTGTGAGTACCGCAAAATTATTGAACCCGGGCGAGTACCGGGAAAAAGCGGAATCCGTGCGAGTACCGGAAAACTGTCCTGACGAGTACCGAAAAATGATATAATCGGTGTGAGTACCGCAAAATTTATTGAATCCGGGGGAGTATCGGGAAAAACTGGAATCCGTGCGAGTACCGAAAAACTGTCCTGACGAGTACCGAAAAATGGTAGAATCGGTGTGAGTACCGCAAAATTATTAAACCCGGGCGAGTACCGGGAAAAAGCGGAATCCGTGCGAGTACCGTAAAACTGTCCAGACGAGTACCGAAAAATGGTAGAATCGGTGTGAGTACCGCAAAATTATTGAACCCGGGCGAGTACCGGGAAAAAGTGGAATCCGTGCGAGTACCGGAAAACTGTCCTGACGAGTACCGAAAAATGGTAGAATAGGTGTGAGTACCGGAAAATTATTGAATCCGGGCGAGTACCGGGAAAAAGTGGAATATGTGCGAGTACCGGAAAACTGTCCTGACGAGTATCGAAAAATGATATAATCGGTGTGAGTACCGGAAAGTTATTGAATCCGGGGGAGTATCGGGAAAAAGTGGAATCCGTGCAAGTATCGGAAAACTGTCCTGATAAGTAACGAAAACTGGTAGAATCGGTGTGAGTACCGGAAAATTATTGAGAAAAAGTGGAATCCGTGCGAGTACCGGAAAACTGTCCTGACGAGTACCGAAAAATGATATAATCGGTGTGAGTACCGCAAAATTTATTGAACCCGGGCGAGTACCGGGAAAAAGAGGAATCCGTGCGAGTACCAGAAAACTGTCCAGACGAGTATCGAAAAATGGTAGAATCGGTATGAGTACCGCAAAATTATTGAACCCGGGCGAGTATCGGGAAAAAGTGGAATCCGTGCGAGTACCGGAAAACTATCCTGACAAGTACCGAAAAATGGTAGAATCGGTGTGAGTACCGGAAAATTATTGAATCCGGGGGAGTATCGGGAAAAAGAGGAATCCGTGCGAGAACCGGAAAACTGTCCTGACGAGTACCGAAAAATGATATAATCGGTGTGAGTACCGAAAAGTTATTGAATCCGGGAGAGTATCGGGAAAAAGTGGAATCCGTGGGAGCACCGGAAAACTGTCCTGACGAGTACCGAAAAATGATATAATCGGTGTGAGTACCGCAAAATTTATTGAATCCGGGGGAGTATCGGGAAAAACTGGAATCCGTGCGAGTACCGGAAAACTGTCCTGACGAGTACCGAAAAATGGTAGCATCGGTGTGAGTACCGTAAAATTATTGAACCCGGGCGAGTACCGGGAAAGAGCGAAATCCGTGCGAGTACCGGAAAACTGTCCAGACGAGTACCGAAAAATGGTAGAATCGGTGTGAGTACCGGAAAATTATTGAACCCGGGCGAGTACAGGGAAAAAGTGCAATCCGTGCGAGTACCGGAAAACTGTCCTGACGAGTACCGAAAAATGGTAGAATCGGTGTGAGTACCGGAAAATTATTGAATCCGGGCGAGTACCGGGAAAAAGTGGAATATGTGCGAGTACCGGAAAACTGTCCTGACGAGTATCGAAAAATGATATAATCGGTGTGAGTACCGGAAAGTTATTGAATCCGGGGGAGTATCGGGAAAAAGTGGAATCCGTGCAAGTATCGGAAAACTGTCCTGATAAGTAACGAAAACTGGTAGAATGGGTGTGAGTACCGGAAAATTATTGAGAAAAAGTGGAATCCGTGCGAGTACCGGAAAACTGTCCTGACGAGTACCGAAAAATGGTAGAATCGTTGTGAGTACCGAAAAATTATTGAATCCGGGGGAGTATCGGGAAAAAGTGGAATCCGTGCGAGTACTGGAAAACTATCCTGACGAGTATCGAAAAATGATATAATCGGTGTGAGTACAGCAAAGTTATTGAATCCGGGGGAGTATCGGGAAAAAGTGGAATATGTGCGAGTACCGGAAAACTGTCCTGACGAGTACCGAAAAATGATATAATCGGTGTGAGTACCGGAAAGTTATTGAATCCGGGGGAGTATCGGGAAAAAGTGGAATCCGTGCAAGTATCGGAAAACTGTCCTGATAAGTAACGAAAACTGGTAGAATCGGTGTGAGTACCGGAAAATTATTGAGAAAAAGTGGAATCCGTGCGAGTACCGGAAAACTGTCCTGACGAGTACCGAAAAATGGTAGAATCGGTGTGAGTACCGGAAAATTATTGAACCCGGGCGAGTACCGGGAAAAAGTGGAATCCGTGCGAGTACCGGAAAACTGTCCTGACGAGTACCGAAAAATGGTAGAATCAGTGTGAGTACCGGAAAATTATTGAATCCGGGCGAGTACCGGGAAAAAGTGGAATATGCGCGAGTACCGAAAAACTGTCCTGACGAGTATCGAAAAATGATATAATCGGTGTGAGTACCGGAAAGTTATTGAATCCGGGGGAGTATCGGGAAAAAGTGGAATCCCTGCGAGTACCGGAAAACTGTCCTGACGAGTACCGGAAAATGGTAGAATCGATGGAGTACCGAAAAATTATTGAATCCGTGCGAGTACGGAAAACTATCCTGACGAGTATCGAAAAATGATATAATCGGTGTGAGTACCGCAAAGTTATTGAATCCGGGGGAGTATCGGGAAAAAGTGGAATATGTTCGAGTACCGGAAAACTGTCCTTACGAGTACGGAAAAATGATATAATCGGTGCGAGTACCGAAAAGTTATTGAATCCGGGAGAGTATCGGGAAAAAGTGGAATCCGTGCGAGTACCGAAAAACTGTCCTGACGAGTACCGAAAAATGGTAGAATCGGTGTGAGTACCGGAAAATTATTGAACCCGGTGAGTACCGGGAAAAAGAGGAATCCGTGCGAGTACCGGAAAACTGTCCTTACGAGTACCGAAAAATGATATAATCGGTGTGAGTACCGCAAAATTTATTGAATCCGGGGGAGTATCGGGAAAAACTGGAATCCGTGCGAGTACCGGAAAACTGTCCTGACGAGTATCGAAAAATGGTAGCATCGGTGTGAGTACCGCAAAATTATTGAACCCGGGCGAGTACCGGGAAAAAGCGGAATCCGTGCGAGTACCGGAAAACTGTCCTGACGAGTACCGAAAAATGGTTGCATCGGTGTGAGTACCGGAAAATTATTGAACCCGGGGGAGTATCGGGAAAAAGCGGAATCCGTGCGAGTACCGGAAAACTGTCCAGACGAGTACCGAAAAATGGTAGAATCGGTGTGAGTACCGGAAAATTATTGAACCCGGGCGAGTACAGGGAAAAAGTGGAATCCGTGCGTGTACCGGAAAACTGTCCTGACGAGTACCGAAAAATGGTAGAATCGGTGTGAGTACCGGAAAATTATTGAATCCGGGCGAGTACCGGGAAAAAGTGGAATATGTGAGAGTACCGGAAAACTGTCATGACGAGTATCGAAAAATGATATAATCGGTGTGAGTACCGGAAAGTTATTGAATCCGGGGGAGTATCGGGAAAAAGTGGAATCCATGCAAGTATCGGAAAACTGTCCTGATAAGTAACGAAAACTGGTAGAATCGGTGTGAGTACCGGAAAATTATTGAGAAAAAGTGGAATCCGTGCGAGTACCGGAAAACTGTCCTGACGAGTACCGAAAAATGGTAGAATCGGTGTGAGTACCGAAAAATTATTGAATCCGGGGGAGTATCGGGAAAAAGTGGAATCCGTGCGAGTACCGGAAAACTATCCTGACGAGTATCGAAAAATTATATAATCGGTGTGAGTACAGCAAAGTTATTGAATCCGGGGGAGTATCGGGAAAAAGTGGAATATGTGCGAGTACCAGAAAACTGTCCTGACGAGTACCGAAAAATGATATAATCGGTGTGAGTACCGAAAAGTTATTGAATCCGGGAGAGTATCGGGAAAAAGTGGAATCCGTTCGAGTACCGGAAAACTGTCCTGACGAGTACCAAAAAATGATATAATCGGTGTGAGTACCGCAAAATTTATTGAATCCGGGGGAGTATCGGGAAAAACTGGAATCCGTGCGAGTACCGGAAAACTGTCCTGACGAGTACCGAAAAGTGGTAGAATCGGTGTGAGTACCGCAAAATTATTGAACCCGGGCGAGTACCGGGAAAAAGCGAAATCCGTGCGAGTACCGGAAAACTGTCCAGACGAGTACCGAAAAATGGTAGAATCGGTGTGAGTACCGCAAAATTATTGAACCCGGGCGAGTACCGGGAAAAATTGGAATCCGTGCGAGTACCGGAAAACTGTCCTGACGAGTACCGAAAAATGGTAGAATAGGTGTGAGTACCAGAAAATTATTGAATCCGGGCGAGTACCGGGAAAAAGTGGAATATGTGCGAGTACCGGAAAACTGTCCTGACGAGTATCGAAAAATGATATAATCGGTGTGAGTACCGGAAAGTTATTGAATCCGGGGGAGTATCGGGAAAAAGTGGAATCCGTGCAAGTATCGGAAAACTGTCCTGATAAGTAACGAAAACTGGTAGAATCGGTGTGAGTACCGAAAAATTATTGAGAAAAAGTGGAATCCGTGCGAGTACCGGAAAACTGTCCTGACGAGTACCGAAAAATGATATAATCGGTGTGAGTACCGGAAAGTTATTGAATCCGGGGGAGTATCGGGAAAAAGTGGAATCCGTGCAAGTATCGGAAAACTGTCCTGATAAGTAACGAAAACTGGTAGAATCGGTGTGAGTACTGGAAAATTATTGAATCCGGGCGAGTACCGGGAAAAAGTGGAATATGTGAGAGTACCGGAAAACTGTCCTGACGAGTATCGAAAAATGATATAATCGGTGTGAGTACCGGAAAGTTATTGAATCCGGGGGAGTATCGGGAAAAAGTGGAATCCGTGCAAGTATCGGAAAACTGTCCTGATAAGTAACGAAAACTGGTAGAATCGGTGTGAGTACCGGAAAATTATTGAGAAAAAGTGGAATCCGTGCGAGTACCGGAAAACTGTCCTGACTAGTACCGAAAAATGGTAGAATCGGTGTGAGTACCGGAAAATTATTGAACCCGGGCGAGTACAGGGAAAAAGTGGAATCCGTGCGAGTACCGGAAAACTGTCCTGACGAGTACCGAAAAATGATATAATCGGTGTGAGTACCGCAAAATTTATTGAATCCGGGCGAGTATCGGGAAAAACTGGAATCCGTGCGAGTACCGGAAAACTGTCCTGACGAGTACCGAAAAATGGTAGCATCGGTGTGAGTACCGCAAAATTATTGAACCCGGGCGAGTACCGGGAAAAAGCGGAATCCGTGCGAGTACCGGAAAACTGTCCTGACGAGTACCGAAAAATGGTTGCATCGGTGTGAGTACCGCAAAATTATTGAACCCGGGGGAGTATCGGGAAAAAGCGGAATCCGTGCGAGTACCGGAAAACTGTCCAGACGAGTACCGAAAAATGGTAGAATCGGTGTGAGTACCGGAAAATTATTGAATCCGGGCGAGTACCGGGAAAAACTGGAATCCGTGCGAGTACCGGAAAACTGTCCAGACGAGTACCGAAAAATGATAGAATCGGTGTGAGTACCGGAAAATTATTGAACCCGGGCGAGTACAGGGAAAAAGTGGAATCCGTGCGAGTACCGGAAAACTGTCCTGACGAGTACCGAAAAATGGTAGAATCGGTGTGAGTACCGGAAAATTATTGAATCCGGGCGAGTACCGGGAAAAAGTGGAATATGTGAGAGTACCGGAAAACTGTCATGACGAGTATCGAAAAATGATATAATCGGTGTGAGTACCGCAAAATTATTGAACCCGGGGGAGTATCGGGAAAAAGCGGAATCCGTGCGAGTACCGGAAAACTGTCCAGACGAGTACCGAAAAATGGTAGAATCGGTGTGAGTACCGGAAAATTATTGAATCCGGGCGAGTACCGGGAAAAACTGGAATCCGTGCGAGTACCGGAAAACTGTCCAGACGAGTACCGAAAAATGGTAGAATCGGTGTGAGCACCGGAAAATTATTGAACCCGGGCGAGTACAGGGAAAAAGTGGAATCCGTGCGAGTATCGGAAAACTGTCCTGACGAGTACCGAAAAATGGTAGAATCGGTGTGAGTACCGGAAAATTATTGAATCCGGGCGAGTACCGGGAAAAAGTGGAATATGTGAGAGTACCGGAAAACTGTCATGACGAGTATCGAAAAATGATATAATCGGTGTGAGTACCGGAAAGTTATTGAATCCGGGGGAGTATCGGGAAAAAGTGGAATCCGTGCAAGTATCGGAAAACTGTCCTGATAAGTAACGAAAACTGGTAGAATCGGTGTGAGTACCGGAAAATTATTGAGAAAAAGTGGAATCCGTGCGAGTACCGGAAAACTGTCCTGACGAGTACCGAAAAATGGTAGAATCGGTGTGAGTACCGAAAAATTATTGAATCCGGGGGAGTATCGGGAAAAAGTGGAATCCGTGCGAGTACCGGAAAACTATCCTGACGAGTATCGAAAAATTATATAATCGGTGTGAGTACAGCAAAGTTATTGAATCCGGGGGAGTATCGGGAAAAAGTGGAATATGTGCGAGTACCAGAAAACTGTCCTGACGAGTACCGAAAAATGATATAATCGGTGTGAGTACCGAAAAGTTATTGAATCCGGGAGAGTATCGGGAAAAAGTGGAATCCGTTCGAGTACCGGAAAACTGTCCTGACGAGTACCGAAAAATGATATAATCGGTGTGAGTACCGCAAAATTTATTGAATCCGGGGGAGTATCGGGAAAAACTGGAATCCGTGCGAGTACCGGAAAACTGTCCTGACGAGTACCGAAAAGTGGTAGAATCGGTGTGAGTACCGCAAAATTATTGAACCCGGGCGAGTACCGGGAAAAAGCGAAATCCGTGCGAGTACCGGAAAACTGTCCAGACGAGTACCGAAAAATGGTAGAATCGGTGTGAGTACCGCAAAATTATTGAACCCGGGCGAGTACCGGGAAAAAGCGGAATCCGTGCGAGTACCGGAAAACTGTCCTGACGAGTACCGAAAAATGGTAGAATCGGTGTGAGTACCGGAAAATTATTGAATCCGGGCGAGTACCGGGAAAAAGTGGAATATGTGCGAGTACCGAAAAACTGTCCTGACGAGTATCGAAAAATGATATAATCGGTGTGAGTACCGGAAAATTATTGAACCCGGGCGAGTACAGGGAAAAAGTGGAATCCGTGCGAGTACCGGAAAACTGTCCTGACGAGTACCGAAAAATGGTAGAATCGGTGTGAGTACCGGAAAATTATTGAATCCGGGCGAGTACCGGGAAAAAGTGGAATATGTGCGAGTACCGAAAAACTGTCCTGACGAGTATCGAAAAATGATATAATCGATGTGAGTACCCGAAAGTTATTGAATCCGGGGGAGTATCGGGAAAAAGTGGAATCCGTGCGAATATCGGAAAACTGTCCTGATGAGTAACGAAAACTCGTAGAATCGGTGTGAGTACCGGAAAATTATTGAGAAAAAGTGGAATCCGTGCGAGTACCGGAAAACTGTCCTGACGAGTACCGAAAAATGATATAATCGGTGTGAGTACCGCAAAATTTATTGAATCCGGGGGAGTATCGGGAAAAACTGGAATCCGTGCGAGTACCGGAAAACTGTCCTGACGAGTACCGAAAAATGGTAGAATCGGTGTGAGTACCGCAAAATTATTGAACCCGGGCGAGTACCGGGAAAAAGCGGAATCCGTGCGAGTACCGGAAAACTGTCCAGACGAGTACCGAAAAATGGTAGAATCGGTGTGAGTACCGCAAAATTATTGAACCCGGGCGAGTACCGGGAAAAAGCGGAATCCGTGCGAGTACCGGAAAACTGTCCAGACGAGTACCGAAAAATGGTAGAATCGGTGTGAGTACCGGAAAATTATTGAACCCGGGCGAGTACAGGGAAAAAGTGGAATCCGTGCGAGTACCGGAAAACTGTCCTGACGAGTATCGAAAAATGATATAATCGGTGTGAGTACCCGAAAGTTATTGAATCCGGGGGAGTATCGGGAAAAAGTGGAATCCGTGCGAATATCGGAAAACTGTCCTGATGAGTAACGAAAACTCGTAGAATCGGTGTGAGTACCGGAAAATTATTGAGAAAAAGTGGAATCCGTGCGAGTACCGGAAAACTGTCCTGACGAGTACCGAAAAATGATATAATCGGTGTGAGTACCGCAAAATTTATTGAATCCGGGGGAGCATCGGGAAAAACTGGAATCCGTGCGAGTACCGGAAAACTGTCCTGACGAGTACCGAAAAATGGTAGCATCGGTGTGAGTACCGCAAAATTATTGAACCCGGGCGAGTACCGGGAAAAAGCGGAATCCGTGCGAGTACCGGAAAACTGTCCAGACGAGTACCGAAAAATGGTAGAATCGGTGTGAGTACCGGAAAATTATTGAACCCGGGCGAGTACAGGGAAAAAGTGGAATCCGTGCGAGTACCGGAAAACTGTCCTGACGAGTACCGAAAAATGATATAATCGGTGTGAGTACCGCAAAATTTATTGAATCCGGGGGAGTATCGGGAAAAACTGGAATCCGTGCGAGTACCGGAAAACTGTCCTGACGAGTACCGAAAAATGGTAGCATCGGTGTGAGTACCGCAAAATTATTGAACCCGGGCGAGTACCGGGAAAAAGCGGAATCCGTGCGAGTACCGGAAAACTGTCCAGACGAGTACCGAAAAATGGTAGAATCGGTGTGAGTACCGGAAAATTATTGAACCCGGGCGAGTACAGGGAAAAATTGGAATCCGTGCGAGTACCGGAAAACTGTCCTGACGAGTACCGAAAAATGGTAGAATCGGTGTGAGTACCGGAAAATTATTGAATCCGGGCGAGTACCGGGAAAAAGTGGAATATGTGCGAGTACCGGAAAACTGTCCTGACGAGTATCGAAAAATGATATAATCGGTGTGAGTACCGGAAAGTTATTGAATCCGGGGGAGTATCGGGAAAAAGTGGAATCCGTGCAAGTATCGGAAAACTGTCCTGATAAGTAACGAAAACTGGTAGAATCGGTGTGAGTACCGGAAAATTATTGAGAAAAAGTGGAATCCGTGCGAGTACCGGAAAACTGTCCTGACGAGTACCGAAAAATGATATAATCGGTGTGAGTACCGCAAAATTTATTGAATCCGGGGGAGCATCGGGAAAAACTGGAATCCGTGCGAGTACCGGAAAACTGTCCTGACGAGTACCGAAAAATGGTAGCATCGGTGTGAGTACCGCAAAATTATTGAACCCGGGCGAGTACCGGGAAAAAGCGGAATCCGTGCGAGTACCGGAAAACTGTCCAGACGAGTACCGAAAAATGGTAGAATCGGTGTGAGTACCGGAAAATTATTGAACCCGGGCGAGTACAGGGAAAAAGTGGAATCCGTGCGAGTACCGGAAAACTGTCCTGACGAGTACCGAAAAATGATATAATCGGTGTGAGTACCGCAAAATTTATTGAATCCGGGGGAGTATCGGGAAAAACTGGAATCCGTGCGAGTACCGGAAAACTGTCCTGACGAGTACCGAAAAATGGTAGCATCGGTGTGAGTACCGCAAAATTATTGAACCCGGGCGAGTACCGGGAAAAAGCGGAATCCGTGCGAGTACCGGAAAACTGTCCAGACGAGTACCGAAAAATGGTAGAATCGGTGTGAGTACCGGAAAATTATTGAACCCGGGCGAGTACAGGGAAAAATTGGAATCCGTGCGAGTACCGGAAAACTGTCCTGACGAGTACCGAAAAATGGTAGAATCGGTGTGAGTACCGAAAAATTATTGAATCCGGGCGAGTACCGGGAAAAAGTGGAATATGTGCGAGTACCGGAAAACTGTCCTGACGAGTATCGAAAAATGATATAATCGGTGTGAGTACCGGAAAGTTATTGAATCCGGGGGAGTATCGGGAAAAAGTGGAATCCGTGCAAGTATCGGAAAACTGTCTTGATAAGTAACGAAAACTGGTAGAATCGGTGTGAGTACCGGAAAATTATTGAGAAAAAGTGGAATCCGTGCGAGTACCGGAAAACTGTCCTGACGAGTACCGAAAAATGATATAATCGGTGTGAGTACCGCAAAATTTATTGAATCCGGGGGAGCATCGGGAAAAACTGGAATCCGTGCGAGTACCGGAAAACTGTCCTGACGAGTACCGAAAAATGGTAGCATCGGTGTGAGTACCGCAAAATTATTGAACCCGGGCGAGTACCGGGAAAAAGCGGAATCCGTGCGAGTACCGGAAAACTGTCCAGACGAGTACCGAAAAATGGTAGAATCGGTGTGAGTACCGGAAAATTATTGAACCCGGGCGAGTACAGGGAAAAAGTGGAATCCGTGCGAGTACCGGAAAACTGTCCTGACGAGTACCGAAAAATGATATAATCGGTGTGAGTACCGCAAAATTTATTGAATCCGGGGGAGTATCGGGAAAAACTGGAATCCGTGCGAGTACCGGAAAACTGTCCTGACGAGTACCGAAAAATGGTAGCATCGGTGTGAGTACCGCAAAATTATTGAACCCGGGCGAGTACCGGGAAAAAGCGGAATCCGTGCGAGTACCGGAAAACTGTCCAGACGAGTACCGAAAAATGGTAGAATCGGTGTGAGTACCGGAAAATTATTGAACCCGGGCGAGTACAGGGAAAAAGTGGAATCCGTGCGAGTACCGGAAAACTGTCCTGACGAGTACCGAAAAATGGTAGAATCGGTGTGAGTACCGGAAAATTATTGAATCCGGGCGAGTACCGGGAAAAAGTGGAATATGTGCGAGTACCGGAAAACTGTCCTGACGAGTATCGAAAAATGATATAATCGGTGTGAGTACCGGAAAGTTATTGAATCCGGGGGAGTATCGGGAAAAAGTGGAATCCGTGCAAGTATCGGAAAACTGTCCTGATAAGTAACGAAAACTGGTAGAATCGGTGTGAGTACCGGAAAATTATTGAGAAAAAGTGGAATCCGTGCGAGTACCGGAAAACTGTCCTGACGAGTACCGAAAAATGATATAATCGGTGTGAGTACCGCAAAATTTATTGAATCCGGGGGAGCATCGGGAAAAACTGGAATCCGTGCGAGTACCGGAAAACTGTCCTGACGAGTACCGAAAAATGGTAGCATCGGTGTGAGTACCGCAAAATTATTGAACCCGGGCGAGTACCGGGAAAAAGCGGAATCCGTGCGAGTACCGGAAAACTGTCCAGACGAGTACCGAAAAATGGTAGAATCGGTGTGAGTACCGGAAAATTATTGAACCCGGGCGAGTACAGGGAAAAAGTGGAATCCGTGCGAGTACCGGAAAACTGTCCTGACGAGTACCGAAAAATGATATAATCGGTGTGAGTACCGCAAAATTTATTGAATCCGGGGGAGTATCGGGAAAAACTGGAATCCGTGCGAGTACCGGAAAACTGTCCTGACGAGTACCGAAAAAGGGTAGCATCGGTGTGAGTACCGCAAAATTATTGAACCCGGGCGAGTACCGGGAAAAAGCGGAATCCGTGCGAGTACCGGAAAACTGTCCAGACGAGTACCGAAAAATGGTAGAATCGGTGTGAGTACCGGAAAATTATTGAACCCGGGCGAGTACAGGGAAAAAGTGGAATCCGTGCGAGTACCGGAAAACTGTCCTGACGAGTACCGAAAAATGATATAATCGGTGTGAGTACCGCAAAATTTATTGAATCCGGGGGAGTATCGGGAAAAACTGGAATCCGTGCGAGTACCGGAAAACTGTCCTGACGAGTACCGAAAAAGGGTAGCATCGGTGTGAGTACCGCAAAATTATTGAACCCGGGCGAGTACCGGGAAAAAGCGGAATCCGTGCGAGTACCGGAAAACTGTCCAGACGAGTACCGAAAAATGGTAGAATCGGTGTGAGTACCGGAAAATTATTGAACCCGGGCGAGTACAGGGAAAAATTGGAATCCGTGCGAGTACCGGAAAACTGTCCTGACGAGTACCGAAAAATGGTAGAATCGGTGTGAGTACCGGAAAATTATTGAATCCGGGCGAGTACCGGGAAAAAGTGGAATATGTGCGAGTACCGGAAAACTGTCCTGACGAGTATCGAAAAATGATATAATCGGTGTGAGTACCGGAAAGTTATTGAATCCGGGGGAGTATCGGGAAAAAGTGGAATCCGTGCAAGTATCGGAAAACTGTCCTGATAAGTAACGAAAACTGGTAGAATCGGTGTGAGTACCGGAAAATTATTGAGAAAAAGTGGAATCCGTGCGAGTACCGGAAAACTGTCCTGACGAGTACCGAAAAATGATATAATCGGTGTGAGTACCGCAAAATTTATTGAATCCGGGGGAGTATCGGGAAAAACTGGAATCCGTGCGAGTACCGGAAAACTGTCCTGACGAGTACCGAAAAATGGTAGCATCGGTGTGAGTACCGCAAAATTATTGAACCCGGGCGAGTACCGGGAAAAAGCGGAATCCGTGCGAGTACCGGAAAACTGTCCAGACGAGTACCGAAAAATGGTAGAATCGGTGTGAGTACCGGAAAATTATTGAACCCGGGCGAGTATAGGGAAAAAGTGGAATCCGTGCGAGTACCGGAAAACTGTCCTGACGAGTACCGAAAAATGATATAATCGGTGTGAGTACCGGAAAATTATTGAGAAAAAGTGGAATCCGTGCGAGTACCGGAAAACTGTCCTGACGAGTACCAAAAAATGGTAGAATCGGTGTGAGTACCGAAAAATTATTGAATCCGGGGGTGTATCGGGAAAAAGTGGAATCCGTGCGAGTACCGGAAAACTATCCTGACGAGTATCGAAAAATGATATAATCGGTGTGAGTACAGCAAAGTTATTGAATCCGGGGGAGTATCGGGAAAAAGTGGAATATGTGCGAGTACCGGAAAACTGTCCTGACGAGTACCGAAAAATGATATAATCGGTGTGAGTACCGAAAAATTATTGAACCCGGGCGAGTACAGGGAAAAATTGGAATCCGTGCGAGTACCGGAAAACTGTCCTGACGAGTACCGAAAAATGGTAGAATCGGTGTGAGTACCGGAAAATTATTGAATCCGGGCGAGTACCGGGAAAAAGTGGAATATGTGCGAGTACCGGAAAACTGTCCTGACGAGTATCGAAAAATGATATAATCGGTGTGAGTACCGGAAAGTTATTGAATCCGGGGGAGTATCGGGAAAAAGTGGAATCCGTGCAAGTATCGGAAAACTGTCCTGATAAGTAACGAAAACTGGTAGAATCGGTGTGAGTACCGGAAAATTATTGAGAAAAAGTGGAATCCGTGCGAGTACCGGAAAACTGTCCTGACGAGTACCGAAAAATGATATAATCGGTGTGAGTACCGCAAAATTTATTGAATCCGGGGGAGCATCGGGAAAAACTGGAATCCGTGCGAGTACCGGAAAACTGTCCTGACGAGTACCGAAAAATGGTAGCATCGGTGTGAGTACCGCAAAATTATTGAACCCGGGCGAGTACCGGGAAAAAGCGGAATCCGTGCGAGTACCGGAAAACTGTCCAGACGAGTACCGAAAAATGGTAGAATCGGTGTGAGTACCGGAAAATTATTGAACCCGGGCGAGTACAGGGAAAAAGTGGAATCCGTGCGAGTACCGGAAAACTGTCCTGACGAGTACCGAAAAATGATATAATCGGTGTGAGTACCGCAAAATTTATTGAATCCGGGGGAGTATCGGGAAAAACTGGAATCCGTGCGAGTACCGGAAAACTGTCCTGACGAGTACCGAAAAATGGTAGCATCGGTGTGAGTACCGCAAAATTATTGAACCCGGGCGAGTACCGGGAAAAAGCGGAATCCGTGCGAGTACCGGAAAACTGTCCAGACGAGTACCGAAAAATGGTAGAATCGGTGTGAGTACCGGAAAATTATTGAACCCGGGCGAGTACAGGGAAAAAGTGGAATCCGTGCGAGTACCGGAAAACTGTCCTGACGAGTACCGAAAAATGATATAATCGGTGTGAGTACCGCAAAATTTATTGAATCCGGGGGAGTATCGGGAAAAACTGGAATCCGTGCGAGTACCGGAAAACTGTCCTGACGAGTACCGAAAAATGGTAGCATCGGTGTGAGTACCGCAAAATTATTGAACCCGGGCGAGTACCGGGAAAAAGCGGAATCCGTGCGAGTACCGGAAAACTGTCCAGACGAGTACCGAAAAATGGTAGAATCGGTGTGAGTACCGGAAAATTATTGAACCCGGGCGAGTACAGGGAAAAAGTGGAATCCGTGCGAGTACCGGAAAACTGTCCTGACGAGTACCGAAAAATGGTAGAATCGGTGTGAGTACCGGAAAATTATTGAATCCGGGCGAGTACCGGGAAAAAGTGGAATATGTGCGAGTACCGGAAAACTGTCCTGACGAGTATCGAAAAATGATATAATCGGTGTGAGTACCGGAAAGTTATTGAATCCGGGGGAGTATCGGGAAAAAGTGGAATCCGTGCAAGTATCGGAAAACTGTCCTGATAAGTAACGAAAACTGGTAGAATCGGTGTGAGTACCGGAAAATTATTGAGAAAAAGTGGAATCCGTGCGAGTACCGGAAAACTGTCCTGACGAGTACCGAAAAATGATATAATCGGTGTGAGTACCGCAAAATTTATTGAATCCGGGGGAGTATCGGGAAAAACTGGAATCCGTGCGAGTACCGGAAAACTGTCCTGACGAGTACCGAAAAATGGTAGCATCGGTGTGAGTACCGCAAAATTATTGAACCCGGGCGAGTACCGGGAAAAAGCGGAATCCGTGCGAGTACCGGAAAACTGTCCAGACGAGTACCGAAAAATGGTAGAATCGGTGTGAGTACCGGAAAATTATTGAACCCGGGCGAGTACAGGGAAAAAGTGGAATCCGTGCGAGTACCGGAAAACTGTCCTGACGAGTACCGAAAAATGGTAGCATCGGTGTGAGTACCGCAAAATTATTGAACCCGGGCGAGTACCGGGAAAAAGCGGAATCCGTGCGAGTACCGGAAAACTGTCCAGACGAGTACCGAAAAATGGTAGAATCGGTGTGAGTACCGGAAAATTATTGAACCCGGGCGAGTACAGGGAAAAAGTGGAATCCGTGCGAGTACCGGAAAACTGTCCTGACGAGTACCGAAAAATGATATAATCGGTGTGAGTACCGCAAAATTTATTGAATCCGGGGGAGTATCGGGAAAAACTGGAATCCGTGCGAGTACCGGAAAACTGTCCTGACGAGTACCGAAAAATGGTAGCATCGGTGTGAGTACCGCAAAATTATTGAACCCGGGCGAGTACCGGGAAAAAGCGGAATCCGTGCGAGTACCGGAAAACTGTCCAGACGAGTACCGAAAAATGGTAGAATCGGTGTGAGTACCGGAAAATTATTGAACCCGGGCGAGTACAGGGAAAAATTGGAATCCGTGCGAGTACCGGAAAACTGTCCTGACGAGTACCGAAAAATGGTAGAATCGGTGTGAGTACCGGAAAATTATTGAATCCGGGCGAGTACCGGGAAAAAGTGGAATATGTGCGAGTACCGGAAAACTGTCCTGACGAGTATCGAAAAATGATATAATCGGTGTGAGTACCGGAAAGTTATTGAATCCGGGGGAGTATCGGGAAAAAGTGGAATCCGTGCAAGTATCGGAAAACTGTCCTGATAAGTAACGAAAACTGGTAGAATCGGTGTGAGTACCGGAAAATTATTGAGAAAAAGTGGAATCCGTGCGAGTACCGGAAAACTGTCCTGACGAGTACCGAAAAATGATATAATCGGTGTGAGTACCGCAAAATTTATTGAATCCGGGGGAGCATCGGGAAAAACTGGAATCCGTGCGAGTACCGGAAAACTGTCCTGACGAGTACCGAAAAATGGTAGCATCGGTGTGAGTACCGCAAAATTATTGAACCCGGGCGAGTACCGGGAAAAAGCGGAATCCGTGCGAGTACCGGAAAACTGTCCAGACGAGTACCGAAAAATGGTAGAATCGGTGTGAGTACCGGAAAATTATTGAACCCGGGCGAGTACAGGGAAAAAGTGGAATCCGTGCGAGTACCGGAAAACTGTCCTGACGAGTACCGAAAAATGATATAATCGGTGTGAGTACCGCAAAATTTATTGAATCCGGGGGAGTATCGGGAAAAACTGGAATCCGTGCGAGTACCGGAAAACTGTCCTGACGAGTACCGAAAAATGGTAGCATCGGTGTGAGTACCGCAAAATTATTGAACCCGGGCGAGTACCGGGAAAAAGCGGAATCCGTGCGAGTACCGGAAAACTGTCCAGACGAGTACCGAAAAATGGTAGAATCGGTGTGAGTACCGGAAAATTATTGAACCCGGGCGAGTACAGGGAAAAAGTGGAATCCGTGCGAGTACCGGAAAACTGTCCTGACGAGTACCGAAAAATGGTAGCATCGGTGTGAGTACCGCAAAATTATTGAACCCGGGCGAGTACCGGGAAAAAGCGGAATCCGTGCGAGTACCGGAAAACTGTCCAGACGAGTACCGAAAAATGGTAGAATCGGTGTGAGTACCGGAAAATTATTGAACCCGGGCGAGTACAGGGAAAAAGTGGAATCCGTGCGAGTACCGGAAAACTGTCCTGACGAGTACCGAAAAATGATATAATCGGTGTGAGTACCGCAAAATTTATTGAATCCGGGGGAGTATCGGGAAAAACTGGAATCCGTGCGAGTACCGGAAAACTGTCCTGACGAGTACCGAAAAATGGTAGCATCGGTGTGAGTACCGCAAAATTATTGAACCCGGGCGAGTACCGGGAAAAAGCGGAATCCGTGCGAGTACCGGAAAACTGTCCAGACGAGTACCGAAAAATGGTAGAATCGGTGTGAGTACCGGAAAATTATTGAACCCGGGCGAGTACAGGGAAAAATTGGAATCCGTGCGAGTACCGGAAAACTGTCCTGACGAGTACCGAAAAATGGTAGAATCGGTGTGAGTACCGGAAAATTATTGAATCCGGGCGAGTACCGGGAAAAAGTGGAATATGTGCGAGTACCGGAAAACTGTCCTGACGAGTATCGAAAAATGATATAATCGGTGTGAGTACCGGAAAGTTATTGAATCCGGGGGAGTATCGGGAAAAAGTGGAATCCGTGCAAGTATCGGAAAACTGTCCTGATAAGTAACGAAAACTGGTAGAATCGGTGTGAGTACCGGAAAATTATTGAGAAAAAGTGGAATCCGTGCGAGTACCGGAAAACTGTCCTGACGAGTACCGAAAAATGATATAATCGGTGTGAGTACCGCAAAATTTATTGAATCCGGGGGAGCATCGGGAAAAACTGGAATCCGTGCGAGTACCGGAAAACTGTCCTGACGAGTACCGAAAAATGGTAGCATCGGTGTGAGTACCGCAAAATTATTGAACCCGGGCGAGTACCGGGAAAAAGCGGAATCCGTGCGAGTACCGGAAAACTGTCCAGACGAGTACCGAAAAATGGTAGAATCGGTGTGAGTACCGGAAAATTATTGAACCCGGGCGAGTACAGGGAAAAAGTGGAATCCGTGCGAGTACCGGAAAACTGTCCTGACGAGTACCGAAAAATGATATAATCGGTGTGAGTACCGCAAAATTTATTGAATCCGGGGGAGTATCGGGAAAAACTGGAATCCGTGCGAGTACCGGAAAACTGTCCTGACGAGTACCGAAAAATGGTAGCATCGGTGTGAGTACCGCAAAATTATTGAACCCGGGCGAGTACCGGGAAAAAGCGGAATCCGTGCGAGTACCGGAAAACTGTCCAGACGAGTACCGAAAAATGGTAGAATCGGTGTGAGTACCGGAAAATTATTGAACCCGGGCGAGTACAGGGAAAAAGTGGAATCCGTGCGAGTACCGGAAAACTGTCCTGACGAGTACCGAAAAATGGTAGAATCGGTGTGAGTACCGGAAAATTATTGAATCCGGGCGAGTACCGGGAAAAAGTGGAATATGTGCGAGTACCGGAAAACTGTCCTGACGAGTATCGAAAAATGATATAATCGGTGTGAGTACCGGAAAGTTATTGAATCCGGGGGAGTATCGGGAAAAAGTGGAATCCGTGCAAGTATCGGAAAACTGTCCTGATAAGTAACGAAAACTGGTAGAATCGGTGTGAGTACCGGAAAATTATTGAGAAAAAGTGGAATCCGTGCGAGTACCGGAAAACTGTCCTGACGAGTACCGAAAAATGATATAATCGGTGTGAGTACCGCAAAATTTATTGAATCCGGGGGAGCATCGGGAAAAACTGGAATCCGTGCGAGTACCGGAAAACTGTCCTGACGAGTACCGAAAAATGGTAGCATCGGTGTGAGTACCGCAAAATTATTGAACCCGGGCGAGTACCGGGAAAAAGCGGAATCCGTGCGAGTACCGGAAAACTGTCCAGACGAGTACCGAAAAATGGTAGAATCGGTGTGAGTACCGGAAAATTATTGAACCCGGGCGAGTACAGGGAAAAAGTGGAATCCGTGCGAGTACCGGAAAACTGTCCTGACGAGTACCGAAAAATGATATAATCGGTGTGAGTACCGCAAAATTTATTGAATCCGGGGGAGTATCGGGAAAAACTGGAATCCGTGCGAGTACCGGAAAACTGTCCTGACGAGTACCGAAAAAGGGTAGCATCGGTGTGAGTACCGCAAAATTATTGAACCCGGGCGAGTACCGGGAAAAAGCGGAATCCGTGCGAGTACCGGAAAACTGTCCAGACGAGTACCGAAAAATGGTAGAATCGGTGTGAGTACCGGAAAATTATTGAACCCGGGCGAGTACAGGGAAAAAGTGGAATCCGTGCGAGTACCGGAAAACTGTCCTGACGAGTACCGAAAAATGATATAATCGGTGTGAGTACCGCAAAATTTATTGAATCCGGGGGAGTATCGGGAAAAACTGGAATCCGTGCGAGTACCGGAAAACTGTCCTGACGAGTACCGAAAAAGGGTAGCATCGGTGTGAGTACCGCAAAATTATTGAACCCGGGCGAGTACCGGGAAAAAGCGGAATCCGTGCGAGTACCGGAAAACTGTCCAGACGAGTACCGAAAAATGGTAGAATCGGTGTGAGTACCGGAAAATTATTGAACCCGGGCGAGTACAGGGAAAAATTGGAATCCGTGCGAGTACCGGAAAACTGTCCTGACGAGTACCGAAAAATGGTAGAATCGGTGTGAGTACCGGAAAATTATTGAATCCGGGCGAGTACCGGGAAAAAGTGGAATATGTGCGAGTACCGGAAAACTGTCCTGACGAGTATCGAAAAATGATATAATCGGTGTGAGTACCGGAAAGTTATTGAATCCGGGGGAGTATCGGGAAAAAGTGGAATCCGTGCAAGTATCGGAAAACTGTCCTGATAAGTAACGAAAACTGGTAGAATCGGTGTGAGTACCGGAAAATTATTGAGAAAAAGTGGAATCCGTGCGAGTACCGGAAAACTGTCCTGACGAGTACCGAAAAATGATATAATCGGTGTGAGTACCGCAAAATTTATTGAATCCGGGGGAGTATCGGGAAAAACTGGAATCCGTGCGAGTACCGGAAAACTGTCCTGACGAGTACCGAAAAATGGTAGCATCGGTGTGAGTACCGCAAAATTATTGAACCCGGGCGAGTACCGGGAAAAAGCGGAATCCGTGCGAGTACCGGAAAACTGTCCAGACGAGTACCGAAAAATGGTAGAATCGGTGTGAGTACCGGAAAATTATTGAACCCGGGCGAGTATAGGGAAAAAGTGGAATCCGTGCGAGTACCGGAAAACTGTCCTGACGAGTACCGAAAAATGATATAATCGGTGTGAGTACCGGAAAATTATTGAGAAAAAGTGGAATCCGTGCGAGTACCGGAAAACTGTCCTGACGAGTACCAAAAAATGGTAGAATCGGTGTGAGTACCGAAAAATTATTGAATCCGGGGGTGTATCGGGAAAAAGTGGAATCCGTGCGAGTACCGGAAAACTATCCTGACGAGTATCGAAAAATGATATAATCGGTGTGAGTACAGCAAAGTTATTGAATCCGGGGGAGTATCGGGAAAAAGTGGAATATGTGCGAGTACCGGAAAACTGTCCTGACGAGTACCGAAAAATGATATAATCGGTGTGAGTACCGAAAAATTATTGAACCCGGGCGAGTACAGGGAAAAATTGGAATCCGTGCGAGTACCGGAAAACTGTCCTGACGAGTACCGAAAAATGGTAGAATCGGTGTGAGTACCGGAAAATTATTGAATCCGGGCGAGTACCGGGAAAAAGTGGAATATGTGCGAGTACCGGAAAACTGTCCTGACGAGTATCGAAAAATGATATAATCGGTGTGAGTACCGGAAAGTTATTGAATCCGGGGGAGTATCGGGAAAAAGTGGAATCCGTGCAAGTATCGGAAAACTGTCCTGATAAGTAACGAAAACTGGTAGAATCGGTGTGAGTACCGGAAAATTATTGAGAAAAAGTGGAATCCGTGCGAGTACCGGAAAACTGTCCTGACGAGTACCGAAAAATGATATAATCGGTGTGAGTACCGCAAAATTTATTGAATCCGGGGGAGCATCGGGAAAAACTGGAATCCGTGCGAGTACCGGAAAACTGTCCTGACGAGTACCGAAAAATGGTAGCATCGGTGTGAGTACCGCAAAATTATTGAACCCGGGCGAGTACCGGGAAAAAGCGGAATCCGTGCGAGTACCGGAAAACTGTCCAGACGAGTACCGAAAAATGGTAGAATCGGTGTGAGTACCGGAAAATTATTGAACCCGGGCGAGTACAGGGAAAAAGTGGAATCCGTGCGAGTACCGGAAAACTGTCCTGACGAGTACCGAAAAATGATATAATCGGTGTGAGTACCGCAAAATTTATTGAATCCGGGGGAGTATCGGGAAAAACTGGAATCCGTGCGAGTACCGGAAAACTGTCCTGACGAGTACCGAAAAATGGTAGCATCGGTGTGAGTACCGCAAAATTATTGAACCCGGGCGAGTACCGGGAAAAAGCGGAATCCGTGCGAGTACCGGAAAACTGTCCAGACGAGTACCGAAAAATGGTAGAATCGGTGTGAGTACCGGAAAATTATTGAACCCGGGCGAGTACAGGGAAAAAGTGGAATCCGTGCGAGTACCGGAAAACTGTCCTGACGAGTACCGAAAAATGATATAATCGGTGTGAGTACCGCAAAATTTATTGAATCCGGGGGAGTATCGGGAAAAACTGGAATCCGTGCGAGTACCGGAAAACTGTCCTGACGAGTACCGAAAAATGGTAGCATCGGTGTGAGTACCGCAAAATTATTGAACCCGGGCGAGTACCGGGAAAAAGCGGAATCCGTGCGAGTACCGGAAAACTGTCCAGACGAGTACCGAAAAATGGTAGAATCGGTGTGAGTACCGGAAAATTATTGAACCCGGGCGAGTACAGGGAAAAAGTGGAATCCGTGCGAGTACCGGAAAACTGTCCTGACGAGTACCGAAAAATGGTAGAATCGGTGTGAGTACCGGAAAATTATTGAATCCGGGCGAGTACCGGGAAAAAGTGGAATATGTGCGAGTACCGGAAAACTGTCCTGACGAGTATCGAAAAATGATATAATCGGTGTGAGTACCGGAAAGTTATTGAATCCGGGGGAGTATCGGGAAAAAGTGGAATCCGTGCAAGTATCGGAAAACTGTCCTGATAAGTAACGAAAACTGGTAGAATCGGTGTGAGTACCGGAAAATTATTGAGAAAAAGTGGAATCCGTGCGAGTACCGGAAAACTGTCCTGACGAGTACCGAAAAATGATATAATCGGTGTGAGTACCGCAAAATTTATTGAATCCGGGGGAGTATCGGGAAAAACTGGAATCCGTGCGAGTACCGGAAAACTGTCCTGACGAGTACCGAAAAATGGTAGCATCGGTGTGAGTACCGCAAAATTATTGAACCCGGGCGAGTACCGGGAAAAAGCGGAATCCGTGCGAGTACCGGAAAACTGTCCAGACGAGTACCGAAAAATGGTAGAATCGGTGTGAGTACCGGAAAATTATTGAACCCGGGCGAGTACAGGGAAAAAGTGGAATCCGTGCGAGTACCGGAAAACTGTCCTGACGAGTACCGAAAAATGATATAATCGGTGTGAGTACCGCAAAATTTATTGAATCCGGGGGAGTATCGGGAAAAACTGGAATCCGTGCGAGTACCGGAAAACTGTCCTGACGAGTACCGAAAAAGGGTAGCATCGGTGTGAGTACCGCAAAATTATTGAACCCGGGCGAGTACCGGGAAAAAGCGGAATCCGTGCGAGTACCGGAAAACTGTCCAGACGAGTACCGAAAAATGGTAGAATCGGTGTGAGTACCGGAAAATTATTGAACCCGGGCGAGTAGAGGGAAAAAGTGGAATCCGTGTGAGTACCGAAAAACTGTCCTGACGAGTACCGAAAAATGGTAGAATCGGTGTGAGTACCGGAAAATTATTGAATCCGGGCGAGTACCGGGAAAAAGTGGAATATGTGCGAGTACCGGAAAACTGTCCTGACGAGTATCGAAAAATGATATAATCGGTGTGAGTACCGGAAAGTTATTGAATCCGGGGGAGTATCGGGAAAAAGTGGAATCCGTGCAAGTATCGGAAAACTGTCCTGATAAGTAACGAAAACTGGTAGAATCGGTGTGAGTACCGGAAAATTATTGAGAAAAAGTGGAATCCGTGCGAGTACCTGAAAACTGTCCTGACGAGTACCGAAAAATGGTAGAATCGTTGTGAGTACCGAAAAATTATTGAATCCGGGGGAGTATCGGGAAAAAGTGGAATCCGTGCGAGTATCGGAAAACTGTCCTGATAAGTAACGAAAACTGGTAGAATCGGTGTGAGTACCGGAAAATTATTGAGAAAAAGTGGAATCCGTGCGAGTACCTGAAAACTGTCCTGACGAGTACCGAAAAATGGTAGAATCGTTGTGAGTACCGAAAAATTATTGAATCCGGGGGAGTATCGGGAAAAAGTGGAATCCGTGCGAGTATCGGAAAACTGTCCTGATAAGTAACGAAAACTGGTAGAATCGGTGTGAGTACCGGAAAATTATTGAATCCGGGCGAGTACCGGGAAAAAGTGGAATATGTGAGAGTACCGGAAAACTGTCCTGACGAGTATCGAAAAATGATATAATCGGTGTGAGTACCGGAAAGTTATTGAATCCGGGGGAGTATCGGGAAAAAGTGGAATCCGTGCAAGTATCGGAAAACTGTCCTGATAAGTAACGAAAACTGGTAGAATCGGTGTGAGTACCGGAAAATTATTGAGAAAAAGTGGAATCCGTGCGAGTACCGGAAAACTGTCCTGACGAGTACCGAAAAATGGTAGAATCGGTGTGAGTACCGAAAAATTATTGAATCCGGTGGAGTATCGGGAAAAAGAGGAATCCGTGCGAGAACCGGAAAACTGTCCTGACGAGTACCGAAAAATGATATAATCGGTGTGAGTACCGAAAAGTTATTGAATCCGGGAGAGTATCGGGAAAAAGTGGAATCCGTGGGAGTACCGGAAAACTGTCCTGACGAGTACCGAAAAATGATATAATCGGTGTGAGTACCGCAAAATTTATTGAATCCGGGGGAGTATCGGGAAAAACTGGAATCCGTGCGAGTACCGGAAAACTGTCCTGACGAGTACCGAAAAATGGTAGCATCGGTGTGAGTACCGCAAAATTATTGAACCCGGGCGAGTACCGGGAAAAAGCGGAATCCGTGCGAGTACCGGAAAACTGTCCAGACGAGTACCGAAAAATGGTAGAATCGGTGTGAGTACCGGAAAATTATTGAACCCGGGCGAGTACAGGGAAAAAGTGGAATCCGTGCGAGTACCGGAAAACTAACCTGACGAGTACCGAAAAATGATATAATCGGTGTGAGTACCGCAAAATTTATTGAATCCGGGGGAGTATCGGGAAAAACTGGAATCCGTGCGAGTACCGGAAAACTGTCCTGACGAGTACCGAAAAATGGTAGCATCGGTGTGAGTACCGCAAAATTATTGAACCCGGGCGAGTACCGGGAAAAAGCGGAATCCGTGCGAGTACCGGAAAACTGTCCAGACGAGTACCGAAAAATGGTAGAATCGGTGTGAGTACCGGAAAATTATTGAACCCGGGCGAGTACAGGGAAAAAGTGGAATCCGTGCGAGTACCGGAAAACTGTCCTGACGAGTACCGAAAAATGATATAATCGGTGTGAGTACCGCAAAATTTATTGAATCCGGGGGAGTATCGGGAAAAACTGGAATCCGTGCGAGTACCGGAAAACTGTCCTGACGAGTACCGAAAAAGGGTAGCATCGGTGTGAGTACCGCAAAATTATTGAACCCGGGCGAGTACCGGGAAAAAGCGGAATCCGTGCGAGTACCGGAAAACTGTCCAGACGAGTACCGAAAAATGGTAGAATCGGTGTGAGTACCGGAAAATTATTGAACCCGGGCGAGTAGAGGGAAAAAGTGGAATCCGTGTGAGTACCGAAAAACTGTCCTGACGAGTACCGAAAAATGGTAGAATCGGTGTGAGTACCGGAAAATTATTGAATCCGGGCGAGTACCGGGAAAAAGTGGAATATGTGCGAGTACCGGAAAACTGTCCTGACGAGTATCGAAAAATGATATAATCGGTGTGAGTACCGGAAAGTTATTGAATCCGGGGGAGTATCGGGAAAAAGTGGAATCCGTGCAAGTATCGGAAAACTGTCCTGATAAGTAACGAAAACTGGTAGAATCGGTGTGAGTACCGGAAAATTATTGAGAAAAAGTGGAATCCGTGCGAGTACCTGAAAACTGTCCTGACGAGTACCGAAAAATGGTAGAATCGTTGTGAGTACCGAAAAATTATTGAATCCGGGGGAGTATCGGGAAAAAGTGGAATCCGTGCGAGTATCGGAAAACTGTCCTGATAAGTAACGAAAACTGGTAGAATCGGTGTGAGTACCGGAAAATTATTGAGAAAAAGTGGAATCCGTGCGAGTACCTGAAAACTGTCCTGACGAGTACCGAAAAATGGTAGAATCGTTGTGAGTACCGAAAAATTATTGAATCCGGGGGAGTATCGGGAAAAAGTGGAATCCGTGCGAGTATCGGAAAACTGTCCTGATAAGTAACGAAAACTGGTAGAATCGGTGTGAGTACCGGAAAATTATTGAATCCGGGCGAGTACCGGGAAAAAGTGGAATATGTGAGAGTACCGGAAAACTGTCCTGACGAGTATCGAAAAATGATATAATCGGTGTGAGTACCGGAAAGTTATTGAATCCGGGGGAGTATCGGGAAAAAGTGGAATCCGTGCAAGTATCGGAAAACTGTCCTGATAAGTAACGAAAACTGGTAGAATCGGTGTGAGTACCGGAAAATTATTGAGAAAAAGTGGAATCCGTGCGAGTACCGGAAAACTGTCCTGACGAGTACCGAAAAATGGTAGAATCGGTGTGAGTACCGAAAAATTATTGAATCCGGGGGAGTATCGGGAAAAAGTGGAATCCGTGCGAGTACCGGAAAACTATCCTGACGAGTATCGAAAAATGATATAATCGGTGTGAGTACAGCAAAGTTATTGAATCCGGGGGAGTATCGGGAAAAAGTGGAATATGTGCGAGTACCGGAAAACTGTCCTGACGAGTACCGAAAAATGATATAATCGGTGTGAGTACCAAAAAGTTATTGAATCCGGGAGAGTATCGGTAAAAAGTGGACTCCGTTCGAGTACCGGAAAACTGTCCTGACGAGTACCGAAAAATGGTAGAATCGGTGTGAGTACCGCAAAATTATTGAACCCGGGCGAGTACCGGGAAAAAGCGGAATCCGTGCGAGTACCAGAAAACTGTCCAGACGAGTACCGAAAAATGGTAGAATCGGTGTGAGTACCGCAAAATTATTGAACCCGGGCGAGTACCGGGAAAAAGCGGAATCAGTGCGAGTACCGGAAAACTGTCCAGACGAGTACCGAAAAATGGTAGAATGGTGTGAGTACCGGAAAATTATTGAATCCGGTGGAGTATCGGGAAAAAGAGGAATCCGTGCGAGAACCGGAAAACTGTCCTGACGAGTACCGAAAAATGATATAATCGGTGTGAGTACCGAAAAGTTATTGAATCCGGGAGAGTATCGGGAAAAAGTGGAATCCGTGGGAGTACCGGAAAACTGTCCTGACGAGTACCGAAAAATGATATAATCGGTGTGAGTACCGCAAAATTTATTGAATCCGGGGGAGTATCGGGAAAAACTGGAATCCGTGCGAGTACCGGAAAACTGTCCTGACGAGTACCGAAAAATGGTAGCATCGGTGTGAGTACCGCAAAATTATTGAACCCGGGCGAGTACCGGGAAAAAGCGGAATCCGTGCGAGTACCGGAAAACTGTCCAGACGAGTACCGAAAAATGGTAGAATCGGTGTGAGTACCGGAAAATTATTGAACCCGGGTGAGTACAGGGAAAAAGTGGAATCCGTGCGAGTACCGGAAAACTGTCCTGACGAGTACCGAAAAATGATATAATCGGTGTGAGTACCGCAAAATTTATTGAATCCGGGGGAGTATCGGGAAAAACTGGAATCCGTGCGAGTACCGGAAAACTGTCCTGACGAGTACCGAAAAAGGGTAGCATCGGTGTGAGTACCGCAAAATTATTGAACCCGGGCGAGTACCGGGAAAAAGCGGAATCCGTGCGAGTACCGGAAAACTGTCCAGACGAGTACCGAAAAATGGTAGAATCGGTGTGAGTACCGGAAAATTATTGAACCCGGGCGAGTAGAGGGAAAAAGTGGAATCCGTGTGAGTACCGAAAAACTGTCCTGACGAGTACCGAAAAATGGTAGAATCGGTGTGAGTACCGGAAAATTATTGAATCCGGGCGAGTACCGGGAAAAAGTGGAATATGTGCGAGTACCGGAAAACTGTCCTGACGAGTATCGAAAAATGATATAATCGGTGTGAGTACCGGAAAGTTATTGAATCCGGGGGAGTATCGGGAAAAAGTGGAATCCGTGCAAGTATCGGAAAACTGTCCTGATAAGTAACGAAAACTGGTAGAATCGGTGTGAGTACCGGAAAATTATTGAGAAAAAGTGGAATCCGTGCGAGTACCTGAAAACTGTCCTGACGAGTACCGAAAAATGGTAGAATCGTTGTGAGTACCGAAAAATTATTGAATCCGGGGGAGTATCGGGAAAAAGTGGAATCCGTGCGAGTATCGGAAAACTGTCCTGATAAGTAACGAAAACTGGTAGAATCGGTGTGAGTACCGGAAAATTATTGAATCCGGGCGAGTACCGGGAAAAAGTGGAATATGTGAGAGTACCGGAAAACTGTCCTGACGAGTATCGAAAAATGATATAATCGGTGTGAGTACCGGAAAGTTATTGAATCCGGGGGAGTATCGGGAAAAAGTGGAATCCGTGCAAGTATCGGAAAACTGTCCTGATAAGTAACGAAAACTGGTAGAATCGGTGTGAGTACCGGAAAATTATTGAGAAAAAGTGGAATCCGTGCGAGTACCGGAAAACTGTCCTGACGAGTACCGAAAAATGGTAGAATCGGTGTGAGTACCGAAAAATTATTGAATCCGGGGGAGTATCGGGAAAAAGTGGAATCCGTGCGAGTACCGGAAAACTATCCTGACGAGTATCGAAAAATGATATAATCGGTGTGAGTACAGCAAAGTTATTGAATCCGGGGGAGTATCGGGAAAAAGTGGAATATGTGCGAGTACCGGAAAACTGTCCTGACGAGTACCGAAAAATGATATAATCGGTGTGAGTACCGAAAAGTTATTGAATCCGGGAGAGTATCGGTAAAAAGTGGACTCCGTTCGAGTACCGGAAAACTGTCCTGACGAGTACCGAAAAATGGTAGAATCGGTGTGAGTACCGCAAAATTATTGAACCCGGGCGAGTAACGGGAAAAAGCGGAATCCGTGCGAGTACCAGAAAACTGTCCAGACGAGTACCGAAAAATGGTAGAATCGGTGTGAGTACCGCAAAATTATTGAACCCGGGCGAGTACCGGGAAAAAGCGGAATCAGTGCGAGTACCGGAAAACTGTCCAGACGAGTACCGAAAAATGGTAGAATGGTGTGAGTACCGGAAAATTATTGAATCCGGTGGAGTATCGGGAAAAAGAGGAATCCGTGCGAGAACCGGAAAACTGTCCTGACGAGTACCGAAAAATGATATAATCGGTGTGAGTACCGAAAAGTTATTGAATCCGGGAGAGTATCGGGAAAAAGTGGAATCCGTGGGAGTACCGGAAAACTGTCCTGACGAGTACCGAAAAATGATATAATCGGTGTGAGTACCGCAAAATTTATTGAATCCGGGGGAGTATCGGGAAAAACTGGAATCCGTGCGAGTACCGGAAAACTGTCCTGACGAGTACCGAAAAATGGTAGCATCGGTGTGAGTACCGCAAAATTATTGAACCCGGGCGAGTACCGGGAAAAAGCGGAATCCGTGCGAGTACCGGAAAACTGTCCAGACGAGTACCGAAAAATGGTAGAATCGGTGTGAGTACCGGAAAATTATTGAACCCGGGCGAGTACAGGGAAAAAGTGGAATCCGTGCGAGTACCGGAAAACTGTCCTGACGAGTACCGAAAAATGATATAATCGGTGTGAGTACCGCAAAATTTATTGAATCCGGGGGAGTATCGGGAAAAACTGGAATCCGTGCGAGTACCGGAAAACTGTCCTGACGAGTACCGAAAAAGGGTAGCATCGGTGTGAGTACCGCAAAATTATTGAACCCGGGCGAGTACCGGGAAAAAGCGGAATCCGTGCGAGTACCGGAAAACTGTCCAGACGAGTACCGAAAAATGGTAGAATCGGTGTGAGTACCGGAAAATTATTGAACCCGGGCGAGTAGAGGGAAAAAGTGGAATCCGTGTGAGTACCGAAAAACTGTCCTGACGAGTACCGAAAAATGGTAGAATCGGTGTGAGTACCGGAAAATTATTGAATCCGGGCGAGTACCGGGAAAAAGTGGAATATGTGCGAGTACCGGAAAACTGTCCTGACGAGTATCGAAAAATGATATAATCGGTGTGAGTACCGGAAAGTTATTGAATCCGGGGGAGTATCGGGAAAAAGTGGAATCCGTGCAAGTATCGGAAAACTGTCCTGATAAGTAACGAAAACTGGTAGAATCGGTGTGAGTACCGGAAAATTATTGAGAAAAAGTGGAATCCGTGCGAGTACCTGAAAACTGTCCTGACGAGTACCGAAAAATGGTAGAATCGTTGTGAGTACCGAAAAATTATTGAATCCGGGGGAGTATCGGGAAAAAGTGGAATCCGTGCGAGTATCGGAAAACTGTCCTGATAAGTAACGAAAACTGGTAGAATCGGTGTGAGTACCGGAAAATTATTGAATCCGGGCGAGTACCGGGAAAAAGTGGAATATGTGAGAGTACCGGAAAACTGTCCTGACGAGTATCGAAAAATGATATAATCGGTGTGAGTACCGGAAAGTTATTGAATCCGGGGGAGTATCGGGAAAAAGTGGAATCCGTGCAAGTATCGGAAAACTGTCCTGATAAGTAACGAAAACTGGTAGAATCGGTGTGAGTACCGGAAAATTATTGAGAAAAAGTGGAATCCGTGCGAGTACCGGAAAACTGTCCTGACGAGTACCGAAAAATGGTAGAATCGGTGTGAGTACCGAAAAATTATTGAATCCGGGGGAGTATCGGGAAAAAGTGGAATCCGTGCGAGTACCGGAAAACTATCCTGACGAGTATCGAAAAATGATATAATCGGTGTGAGTACAGCAAAGTTATTGAATCCGGGGGAGTATCGGGAAAAAGTGGAATATGTGCGAGTACCGGAAAACTGTCCTGACGAGTACCGAAAAATGATATAATCGGTGTGAGTACCGAAAAGTTATTGAATCCGGGAGAGTATCGGTAAAAAGTGGACTCCGTTCGAGTACCGAAAAACTGTCCTGACGAGTACCGAAAAATGGTAGAATCGGTGTGAGTACCGCAAAATTATTGAACCCGGGCGAGTACCGGGAAAAAGCGGAATCCGTGCGAGTACCAGAAAACTGTCCAGACGAGTACCGAAAAATGGTAGAATCGGTGTGAGTACCGCAAAATTATTGAACCCGGGCGAGTACCGGGAAAAAGCGGAATCCGTGCGAGTACCGGAAAACTGTCCAGACGAGTACCGAAAAATGGTAGAATGGTGTGAGTACCGGAAAATTATTGAATCCGGTGGAGTATCGGGAAAAAGAGGAATCCGTGCGAGAACCGGAAAACTGTCCTGACAAGTACCGAAAAATGATATAATCGGTGTGAGTACCGAAAAGTTATTGAATCCGGGAGAGTATCGGGAAAAAGTTGAATCCGTGGGAGTACCGAAAAACTGTCTTGACGAGTACCGAAAAATGATATAATCGGTGTGAGTACCGCAAAATTTATTGAATCCGGGGGAGTATCGGGAAAAACTGGAATCCGTGCGAGTACCGGAAAACTGTCCTGACGAGTACCGAAAAATGGTAGAATCGATGTGAGTACCGCAAAATTATTGAACCCGGGCGAGTACCGGGAAAAAGCGGAATCCGTGCGAGTACCGGAAAACTGTTCTGACGAGTACCGAAAAATGGTAGCATCGGTGTGAGTACCGCAAAATTATTGAACCCGGGCGAGTACCGGGAAAAAGCGGAATCCGTGCGAGTACCGGAATACTGTCCAGACGAGTACCGAAAAATGGTAGAATCGGTGTGAGTACCGGAAAATTATTGAATCCGGGGGAGTATCGGGAAAAAGAGGAATCCGTGCGAGAACCGGAAAACTGTCCTGACGAGTACCGAAAAATGATATAATCGGTGTGAGTACCGGAAAGTTATTGAATCCGGGGGAGTATCGGGAAAAAGTGGAATCCGTGCAAGTATCGGAAAACTGTCCTGATAAGTAACGAAAACTGGTAGAATCGGTGTGAGTACCGGAAAATTATTGAGAAAAAGTGGAATCCGTGCGAGTACCGGAAAACTGTCCTGACGAGTACCGAAAAATGGTAGAATCGGTGTGAGTACCGAAAAATTATTGAATCCGAGGGAGTATCGGGAAAAAGTGGAATCCGTGCGAGTACCGGAAAACAATCCTGACGAGTATCGAAAAATTATATAATCGGTGTGAGTACAGCAAAGTTATTGAATCCGGGGGAGTATCGGGAAAAAGTGGAATATGTGCGAGTACCGGAAAACTGTCCTGACGAGTACCGAAAAATGATATAATCGGTGTGAGTACCGAAAAGTTATTGAATCCGGGAGAGTATCGGGAAAAAGTGGAATCCGTTCGAGTACCGGAAAACTGTCCTGACGAGTACCGAAAAATGATATAATCGGTGTGAGTACCGCAAAATTTATTGAATCCGGGGGAGTATCGGGAAAAACTGGAATCCGTGCGAGTACCAGAAAACTGTCCTGACGAGTACCGAAAAATGGTAGAATCGGTGTGAGTACCGCAAAATTATTGAACCCGGGCGAGTAACGGGAAAAAGCGGAATCCGTGCGAGTACCGGAAAACTGTCCAGACGAGTAATGAAAAATGGTAGAATCGGTGTGAGTACCGGAAAATTATTGAACCCGGGCGAGTACAGGGAAAAAGTGGAATCCGTGCGAGTACCGGAAAACTGTCCTGACGAGTACCGAAAAATGGTAGAATCGGTGTGAGTACCGGAAAATTATTGAATCCGGGCGAGTACCGGGAAAAAGTGGAATATGTGCGAGTACCGAAAAACTGTCCTGACGAGTATCGAAAAATGATATAATCGGTGTGAGTACCCGAAAGTTATTGAATCCGGGGGAGTATCGGGAAAAAGTGGAATCCGTGCGAATATCGGAAAACTGTCCTGATGAGTAACGAAAACTCGTAGAATCGGTGTGAGTACCGGAAAATTATTGAGAAAAAGTGGAATCCGTGCGAGTACCGGAAAACTGTCCTGACGAGTACCGAAAAATGATATAATCGGTGTGAGTACCGCAAAATTTATTGAATCCGGGGGAGTATCGGGAAAAACTGGAATCCGTGCGAGTACCGGAAAACTGTCCTGACGAGTACCGAAAAATGGTAGAATCGGTGTGAGTACCGCAAAATTATTGAACCCGGGCGACTATCGGGAAAAAGTGGAATCCGTGCGAGTACCGCAAAACTATCCTGACGAGTACCGAAAAATGGTAGAATCGGTGTGAGTACCGGAAAATTATTGAATCCGGGGGAGTATCGGGAAAAAGAGGAATCCGTGCGAGAACCGGAAAACTGTCCTGACGAGTACCGAAAAATGATATAATCGGTGTGAGTACCGAAAAGTTATTGAATCCGGGAGAGTATCGGGAAAAATTGGAATCCGTGGGAGTACCGGAAAACTGTCCTGACGAGTACCGAAAAATGATATAATCGGTGTGAGTACCGCAAAATTTATTGAATCCGGGGGAGTATCGGGAAAAACTGGAATCCGTGCGAGTACCGGAAAACTGTCCTGATGAGTACCGAAAAATGGTAGCATCGGTGTGAGTACCGGAAAATTATTGAACCCGGGCGAGTACAGGGAAAAAGTGGAATCCGTGCGAGTACCGGAAAACTGTCCTGACGAGTACCGAAAAATGATATAATCGGTGTGAGTACCGCAAAATTTATTGAATCCGGGGGAGTATCGGGAAAAACTGGAATCCGTGCGAGTACCGGAAAACTGTCCTGACGAGTACCGAAAAATGGTAGAATCGGTGTGAGTACCGCAAAATTATTGAACCCGGGCGAGTACCGGGAAAAAGCGGAATCCGTGCGAGTACCGGAAAACTGTCCTGACGAGTACCGAAAAATGGTAGCATCGGTGTGAGTACCGCAAAATTATTGAACCCGGGCGAGTACCGGGAAAAAGCGGAATCCGTGCGAGTACCGGAAAACTGTCCTGACGAGTACCGAAAAATGGTAGCATCGGTGTGAGTACCGCAAAATTATTGAACCCGGGCGAGTACCGGGAAAAAGCGGAATCCGTGCGAGTACCGGAAAACTGTCCAGACGAGTACCGAAAAATGGTAGAATCGGTGTGAGTACCGGAAAATTATTGAATCCGGGCGAGTACCGGGAAAAAGTGGAATATGTGCGAGTACCGGAAAACTGTCCTGACGAGTATCGAAAAATGATATAATCGGTGTGAGTACCCGAAAGTTATTGAATCCGGAGGAGTATCGGGAAAAAGTGGAATCCGTGCGAATATCGGAAAACTGTCCTGATGAGTAACGAAAACTCGTAGAATCGGTGTGAGTACCGAAAAATTATTGAGAAAAAGTGGAATCCGTGCGAGTACCGGAAAACTGTCCTGACGAGTACCGAAAAATGATATAATCGGTGTGAGTACCGCAAAATTTGTTGAATCCGGGGGAGTATCGGGAAAAACTGGAATCCGTGCGAGTACCGGAAAACTGTCCTGACGAGTACCGAAAAATGGTAGAATCGGTGTGAGTACCGCAAAATTATTGAACTCGGGCGAGTACCGGGAAAAAGAGGAATCCGTGCGAGTACCAGAAAACTGTCCAGACGAGTATCGAAAAATGGTAGAATCGGTATGAGTACCGCAAAATTATTGAACCCGGGCGAGTATCGGGAAAAAGTGGAATCCGTGCGAGTACCGGAAAACTATCCTGACGAGTACCGAAAAATGGTAGAATCGGTGTGAGTACCGGAAAATTATTGAATCCGGGGGAGTATCGGGAAAAAGAGGAATCCGTGCGAGAACCGGAAAACTGTCCTGACGAGTACCGAAAAATGATATAATCGGTGTGAGTACCGAAAAGTTATTGAATCCGGGAGAGTATCGGGAAAAATTGGAATCCGTGGGAGTACCGGAAAACTGTCCTGACGAGTACCGAAAAATGATATAATCGGTGTGAGTACCGCAAAATTTATTGAATCCGGGGGAGTATCGGGAAAAACTGGAATCCGTGCGAGTACCGGAAAACTGTCCTGATGAGTACCGAAAAATGGTAGCATCGGTGTGAGTACCGGAAAATTATTGAACCCGGGCGAGTACAGGGAAAAAGTGGAATCCGTGCGAGTACCGGAAAACTGTCCTGACGAGTACCGAAAAATGATATAATCGGTGTGAGTACCGCAAAATTTATTGAATCCGGGGGAGTATCGGGAAAAACTGGAATCCGTGCGAGTACCGGAAAACTGTCCTGACGAGTACCGAAAAATGGTAGAATCGGTGTGAGTACCGCAAAATTATTGAACCCGGGCGAGTACCGGGAAAAAGCGGAATCCGTGCGAGTACCGGAAAACTGTCCTGACGAGTACCGAAAAATGGTAGCATCGGTGTGAGTACCGCAAAATTATTGAACCCGGGCGAGTACCGGGAAAAAGCGGAATCCGTGCGAGTACCGGAAAACTGTCCAGACGAGTACCGAAAAATGGTAGAATCGGTGTGAGTACCGGAAAATTATTGAATCCGGGCGAGTACCGGGAAAAAGTGGAATATGTGCGAGTACCGGAAAACTGTCCTGACGAGTATCGAAAAATGATATAATCGGTGTGAGTACCCGAAAGTTATTGAATCCGGAGGAGTATCGGGAAAAAGTGGAATCCTTGCGAATATCGGAAAACTGTCCTGATGAGTAACGAAAACTCGTAGAATCGGTGTGAGTACCGAAAAATTATTGAGAAAAAGTGGAATCCGTGCGAGTACCGGAAAACTGTCCTGACGAGTACCGAAAAATGATATAATCGGTGTGAGTACCGCAAAATTTGTTGAATCCGGGGGAGTATCGGGAAAAACTGGAATCCGTGCGAGTACCGGAAAACTGTCCTGACGAGTACCGAAAAATGGTAGAATCGGTGTGAGTACCGCAAAATTATTGAACTCGGGCGAGTACCGGGAAAAAGAGGAATCCGTGCGAGTACCAGAAAACTGTCCAGACGAGTATCGAAAAATGGTAGAATCGGTATGAGTACCGCAAAATTATTGAACCCGGGCGAGTATCGGGAAAAAGTGGAATCCGTGCGAGTACCGGAAAACTATCCTGACGAGTACCGAAAAATGGTAGAATCGGTGTGAGTACCGGAAAATTATTGAATCCGGGGGAGTATCGGGAAAAAGAGGAATCCGTGCGAGAACCGGAAAACTGTCCTGACGAGTACCGAAAAATGATATAATCGGTGTGAGTACCGAAAAGTTATTGAATCCGGGAGAGTATCGGGAAAAATTGGAATCCGTGGGAGTACCGGAAAACTGTCCTGACGAGTACCGAAAAATGATATAATCGGTGTGAGTACCGCAAAATTTATTGAATCCGGGGGAGTATCGGGAAAAACTGGAATCCGTGCGAGTACCGGAAAACTGTCCTGATGAGTACCGAAAAATGGTAGCATCGGTGTGAGTACCGGAAAATTATTGAACCCGGGCGAGTACAGGGAAAAAGTGGAATCCGTGCGAGTACCGGAAAACTGTCCTGACGAGTACCGAAAAATGATATAATCGGTGTGAGTACCGCAAAATTTATTGAATCCGGGGGAGTATCGGGAAAAACTGGAATCCGTGCGAGTACCGGAAAACTGTCCTGACGAGTACCGAAAAATGGTAGAATCGGTGTGAGTACCGCAAAATTATTGAACCCGGGCGAGTACCGGGAAAAAGCGGAATCCGTGCGAGTACCGGAAAACTGTCCTGACGAGTACCGAAAAATGGTAGCATCGGTGTGAGTACCGCAAAATTATTGAACCCGGGCGAGTACCGGGAAAAAGCGGAATCCGTGCGAGTACCGGAAAACTGTCCAGACGAGTACCGAAAAATGGTAGAATCGGTGTGAGTACCGGAAAATTATTGAATCCGGGCGAGTACCGGGAAAAAGTGGAATATGTGCGAGTACCGGAAAACTGTCCTGACGAGTATCGAAAAATGATATAATCGGTGTGAGTACCCGAAAGTTATTGAATCCGGAGGAGTATCGGGAAAAAGTGGAATCCGTGCGAATATCGGAAAACTGTCCTGATGAGTAACGAAAACTCGTAGAATCGGTGTGAGTACCGAAAAATTATTGAGAAAAAGTGGAATCCGTGCGAGTACCGGAAAACTGTCCTGACGAGTACCGAAAAATGATATAATCGGTGTGAGTACCGCAAAATTTGTTGAATCCGGGGGAGTATCGGGAAAAACTGGAATCCGTGCGAGTACCGGAAAACTGTCCTGACGAGTACCGAAAAATGGTAGAATCGGTGTGAGTACCGCAAAATTATTGAACTCGGGCGAGTACCGGGAAAAAGAGGAATCCGTGCGAGTACCAGAAAACTGTCCAGACGAGTATCGAAAAATGGTAGAATCGGTATGAGTACCGCAAAATTATTGAACCCGGGCGAGTATCGGGAAAAAGTGGAATCCGTGCGAGTACCGGAAAACTATCCTGACGAGTACCGAAAAATGGTAGAATCGGTGTGAGTACCGGAAAATTATTGAATCCGGGGGAGTATCGGGAAAAAGAGGAATCCGTGCGAGAACCGGAAAACTGTCCTGACGAGTACCGAAAAATGATATAATCGGTGTGAGTACCGAAAAGTTATTGAATCCGGGAGAGTATCGGGAAAAATTGGAATCCGTGGGAGTACCGGAAAACTGTCCTGACGAGTACCGAAAAATGATATAATCGGTGTGAGTACCGCAAAATTTATTGAATCCGGGGGAGTATCGGGAAAAACTGGAATCCGTGCGAGTACCGGAAAACTGTCCTGATGAGTACCGAAAAATGGTAGAATCGGTGTGAGTACCGGAAAATTATTGAACCCGGGCGAGTACAGGGAAAAAGTGGAATCCGTGCGAGTACCGGAAAACTGTCCTGACGAGTACCGAAAAATGATATAATCGGTGTGAGTACCGCAAAATTTATTGAATCCGGGGGAGTATCGGGAAAAACTGGAATCCGTGCGAGTACCGGAAAACTGTCCTGACGAGTACCGAAAAATGGTAGAATCGGTGTGAGTACCGCAAAATTATTGAACCCGGGCGAGTACCGGGAAAAAGCGGAATCCGTGCGAGTACCGGAAAACTGTCCTGACGAGTACCGAAAAATGGTAGCATCGGTGTGAGTACCGCAAAATTATTGAACCCGGGCGAGTACCGGGAAAAAGCGGAATCCGTGCGAGTACCGGAAAACTGTCCAGACGAGTACCGAAAAATGGTAGAATCGGTGTGAGTACCGGAAAATTATTGAATCCGGGCGAGTACCGGGAAAAAGTGGAATATGTGCGAGTACCGGAAAACTGTCCTGACGAGTATCGAAAAATGATATAATCGGTGTGAGTACCCGAAAGTTATTGAATCCGGAGGAGTATCGGGAAAAAGTGGAATCCGTGCGAATATCGGAAAACTGTCCTGATGAGTAACGAAAACTCGTAGAATCGGTGTGAGTACCGAAAAATTATTGAGAAAAAGTGGAATCCGTGCGAGTACCGGAAAACTGTCCTGACGAGTACCGAAAAATGATATAATCGGTGTGAGTACCGCAAAATTTGTTGAATCCGGGGGAGTATCGGGAAAAACTGGAATCCGTGCGAGTACCGGAAAACTGTCCTGACGAGTACCGAAAAATGGTAGAATCGGTGTGAGTACCGCAAAATTATTGAACTCGGGCGAGTACCGGGAAAAAGAGGAATCCGTGCGAGTACCAGAAAACTGTCCAGACGAGTATCGAAAAATGGTAGAATCGGTATGAGTACCGCAAAATTATTGAACCCGGGCGAGTATCGGGAAAAAGTGGAATCCGTGCGAGTACCGGAAAACTATCCTGACGAGTACCGAAAAATGGTAGAATCGGTGTGAGTACCGGAAAATTATTGAATCCGGGGGAGTATCGGGAAAAAGAGGAATCCGTGCGAGAACCGGAAAACTGTCCTGACGAGTACCGAAAAATGATATAATCGGTGTGAGTACCGAAAAGTTATTGAATCCGGGAGAGTATCGGGAAAAATTGGAATCCGTGGGAGTACCGGAAAACTGTCCTGACGAGTACCGAAAAATGATATAATCGGTGTGAGTACCGCAAAATTTATTGAATCCGGGGGAGTATCGGGAAAAACTGGAATCCGTGCGAGTACCGGAAAACTGTCCTGATGAGTACCGAAAAATGGTAGAATCGGTGTGAGTACCGGAAAATTATTGAACCCGGGCGAGTACAGGGAAAAAGTGGAATCCGTGCGAGTACCGGAAAACTGTCCTGACGAGTACCGAAAAATGATATAATCGGTGTGAGTACCGCAAAATTTATTGAATCCGGGGGAGTATCGGGAAAAACTGGAATCCGTGCGAGTACCGGAAAACTGTCCTGACGAGTACCGAAAAATGGTAGAATCGGTGTGAGTACCGCAAAATTATTGAACCCGGGCGAGTACCGGGAAAAAGCGGAATCCGTGCGAGTACCGGAAAACTGTCCTGACGAGTACCGAAAAATGGTAGCATCGGTGTGAGTACCGCAAAATTATTGAACCCGGGCGAGTACCGGGAAAAAGCGGAATCCGTGCGAGTACCGGAAAACTGTCCAGACGAGTACCGAAAAATGGTAGAATCGGTGTGAGTACCGGAAAATTATTGAATCCGGGCGAGTACCGGGAAAAAGTGGAATATGTGCGAGTACCGGAAAACTGTCCTGACGAGTATCGAAAAATGATATAATCGGTGTGAGTACCCGAAAGTTATTGAATCCGGAGGAGTATCGGGAAAAAGTGGAATCCGTGCGAATATCGGAAAACTGTCCTGATGAGTAACGAAAACTCGTAGAATCGGTGTGAGTACCGAAAAATTATTGAGAAAAAGTGGAATCCGTGCGAGTACCGGAAAACTGTCCTGACGAGTACCGAAAAATGATATAATCGGTGTGAGTACCGCAAAATTTGTTGAATCCGGGGGAGTATCGGGAAAAACTGGAATCCGTGCGAGTACCGGAAAACTGTCCTGACGAGTACCGAAAAATGGTAGAATCGGTGTGAGTACCGCAAAATTATTGAACTCGGGCGAGTACCGGGAAAAAGAGGAATCCGTGCGAGTACCAGAAAACTGTCCAGACGAGTATCGAAAAATGGTAGAATCGGTATGAGTACCGCAAAATTATTGAACCCGGGCGAGTATCGGGAAAAAGTGGAATCCGTGCGAGTACCGGAAAACTATCCTGACGAGTACCGAAAAATGGTAGAATCGGAGTGAGTACCGGAAAATTATTGAATCCGGGGGAGTATCGGGAAAAAGAGGAATCCGTGCGAGAACCGGAAAACTGTCCTGACGAGTACCGAAAAATGATATAATCGGTGTGAGTACCGAAAAGTTATTGAATCCGGGAGAGTATCGGGAAAAATTGGAATCCGTGGGAGTACCGGAAAACTGTCCTGACGAGTACCGAAAAATGATATAATCGGTGTGAGTACCGCAAAATTTATTGAATCCGGGGGAGTATCGGGAAAAACTGGAATCCGTGCGAGTACCGGAAAACTGTCCTGATGAGTACCGAAAAATGGTAGCATCGGTGTGAGTACCGGAAAATTATTGAACCCGGGCGAGTACAGGGAAAAAGTGGAATCCGTGCGAGTACCGGAAAACTGTCCTGACGAGTACCGAAAAATGATATAATCGGTGTGAGTACCGCAAAATTTATTGAATCCGGGGGAGTATCGGGAAAAACTGGAATCCGTGCGAGTACCGGAAAACTGTCCTGACGAGTACCGAAAAATGGTAGAATCGGTGTGAGTACCGCAAAATTATTGAACCCGGGCGAGTACCGGGAAAAAGCGGAATCCGTGCGAGTACCGGAAAACTGTCCTGACGAGTACCGAAAAATGGTAGCATCGGTGTGAGTACCGCAAAATTATTGAACCCGGGCGAGTACCGGGAAAAAGCGGAATCCGTGCGAGTACCGGAAAACTGTCCAGACGAGTACCGAAAAATGGTAGAATCGGTGTGAGTACCGGAAAATTATTGAATCCGGGCGAGTACCGGGAAAAAGTGGAATATGTGCGAGTACCGGAAAACTGTCCTGACGAGTATCGAAAAATGATATAATCGGTGTGAGTACCCGAAAGTTATTGAATCCGGAGGAGTATCGGGAAAAAGTGGAATCCGTGCGAATATCGGATAACTGTCCTGATGAGTAACGAAAACTCGTAGAATCGGTGTGAGTACCGAAAAATTATTGAGAAAAAGTGGAATCCGTGCGAGTACCGGAAAACTGTCCTGACGAGTACCGAAAATTGATATAATCGGTGTGAGTACCGCAAAATTTGTTGAATCCGGGGGAGTATCGGGAAAAACTGGAATCCGTGCGAGTACCGGAAAACTGTCCTGACGAGTACCGAAAAATGGTAGAATCGGTGTGAGTACCGCAAAATTATTGAACTCGGGCGAGTACCGGGAAAAAGAGGAATCCGTGCGAGTACCAGAAAACTGTCCAGACGAGTATCGAAAAATGGTAGAATCGGTATGAGTACCGCAAAATTATTGAACCCGGGCGAGTATCGGGAAAAAGTGGAATCCGTGCGAGTACCGGAAAACTATCCTGACGAGTACCGAAAAATGGTAGAATCGGTGTGAGTACCGGAAAATTATTGAATCCGGGGGAGTATCGGGAAAAAGAGGAATCCGTGCGAGAACCGGAAAACTGTCCTGACGAGTACCGAAAAATGATATAATCGGTGTGAGTACCGAAAAGTTATTGAATCCGGGAGAGTATCGGGAAAAATTGGAATCCGTGGGAGTACCGGAAAACTGTCCTGACGAGTACCGAAAAATGATATAATCGGTGTGAGTACCGCAAAATTTATTGAATCCGGGGGAGTATCGGGAAAAACTGGAATCCGTGCGAGTACCGGAAAACTGTCCTGATGAGTACCGAAAAATGGTAGAATCGGTGTGAGTACCGGAAAATTATTGAACCCGGGCGAGTACAGGGAAAAAGTGGAATCCGTGCGAGTACCGGAAAACTGTCCTGACGAGTACCGAAAAATGATATAATCGGTGTGAGTACCGCAAAATTTATTGAATCCGGGGGAGTATCGGGAAAAACTGGAATCCGTGCGAGTACCGGAAAACTGTCCTGACGAGTACCGAAAAATGGTAGAATCGGTGTGAGTACCGCAAAATTATTGAACCCGGGCGAGTACCGGGAAAAAGCGGAATCCGTGCGAGTACCGGAAAACTGTCCTGACGAGTACCGAAAAATGGTAGCATCGGTGTGAGTACCGCAAAATTATTGAACCCGGGCGAGTACCGGGAAAAAGCGGAATCCGTGCGAGTACCGGAAAACTGTCCAGACGAGTACCGAAAAATGGTAGAATCGGTGTGAGTACCGGAAAATTATTGAATCCGGGCGAGTACCGGGAAAAAGTGGAATATGTGCGAGTACCGGAAAACTGTCCTGACGAGTATCGAAAAATGATATAATCGGTGTGAGTACCCGAAAGTTATTGAATCCGGGGGAGTATCGGGAAAAAGTGGAATCCGTGCGAATATCGGAAAACTGTCCTGATGAGTAACGAAAACTCGTAGAATCGGTGTGAGTACCGGAAAATTATTGAGAAAAAGTGGAATCCGTGCGAGTACCGGAAAACTGTCCTGACGAGTACCGAAAAATGATATAATCGGTGTGAGTACCGCAAAATTTATTGAATCCGGGGGAGTATCGGGAAAAACTGGAATCCGTGCGAGTACCGGAAAACTGTCCTGACGAGTACCGAAAAATGGTAGAATCGGTGTGAGTACCGCAAAATTATTGAACTCGGGCGAGTACCGGGAAAAAGAGGAATCCGTGCGAGTACCAGAAAACTGTCCAGACGAGTATCGAAAAATGGTAGAATCGGTATGAGTACCGCAAAATTATTGAACCCGGGCGAGTATCGGGAAAAAGTGGAATCCGTGCGAGTACCGGAAAACTATCCTGACGAGTACCGAAAAATGGTAGAATCGGTGTGAGTACCGGAAAATTATTGAATCCGGGGGAGTATCGGGAAAAAGAGGAATCCGTGCGAGAACTGGAAAACTGTCCTGACGAGTACCGAAAAATGATATAATCGGTGTGAGTACCGAAAAGTTATTGAATCCGGGAGAGTATCGGGAAAAAGTGGAATCCGTGGGAGTACCGGAAAACTGTCCTGACGAGTACCGAAAAATGATATAATCGGTGTGAGTACCGCAAAATTTATTGAATCCGGGGGAGTATCGGGAAAAACTGGAATCCGTGCGAGTACCGGAAAACTGTCCTGATGAGTACCGAAAAATGGTAGAATCGGTGTGAGTACCGGAAAATTATTGAACCCGGGCGAGTACAGGGAAAAAGTGGAATCCGTGCGAGTACCGGAAAACTGTCCTGACGAGTACCGAAAAATGATATAATCGGTGTGAGTACCGCAAAATTTATTGAATCCGGGGGAGTATCGGGAAAAACTGGAATCCGTGCGAGTACCGGAAAACTGTCCTGACGAGTACCGAAAAATGGTAGAATCGGTGTGAGTACCGCAAAATTATTGAACCCGGGCGAGTACCGGGAAAAAGCGGAATCCGTGCGAGTACCGGAAAACTGTCCTGACGAGTACCGAAAAATGGTAGCATCGGTGTGAGTACCGCAAAATTATTGAACCCGGGCGAGTACCGGGAAAAAGCGGAATCCGTGCGAGTACCGGAAAACTGTCCAGACGAGTACCGAAAAATGGTAGAATCGGTGTGAGTACCGGAAAATTATTGAATCCGGGCGAGTACCGGGAAAAAGTGGAATATGTGCGAGTACCGGAAAACTGTCCTGACGAGTATCGAAAAATGATATAATCGGTGTGAGTACCCGAAAGTTATTGAATCCGGGGGAGTATCGGGAAAAAGTGGAATCCGTGCGAATATCGGAAAACTGTCCTGATGAGTAACGAAAACTCGTAGAATCGGTGTGAGTACCGGAAAATTATTGAGAAAAAGTGGAATCCGTGCGAGTACCGGAAAACTGTCCTGACGAGTACCGAAAAATGATATAATCGGTGTGAGTACCGCAAAATTTATTGAATCCGGGGGAGTATCGGGAAAAACTGGAATCTGTGCGAGTACCGGAAAACTGTCCTGACGAGTACCGAAAAATGGTAGAATAGGTGTGAGTACCGGAAAATTATTGAATCCGGGCGAGTACCGGGAAAAAGTGGAATATGTGCGAGTACCGGAAAACTGTCCTGACGAGTATCGAAAAATGATATAATCGGTGTGAGTACCGGAAAGTTATTGAATCCGGGGGAGTATCGGGAAAAAGTGGAATCCGTGCAAGTATCGGAAAACTGTCCTGATAAGTAACGAAAACTGGTAGAATCGGTGTGAGTACCGGAAAATTATTGAGAAAAAGTGGAATCCGTGCGAGTACCGGAAAACTGTCCTGACGAGTACCGAAAAATGGTAGAATCGGTGTGAGTACCGCAAAATTATTGAACTCGGGCGAGTACCGGGAAAAAGAGGAATCCGTGCGAGTACCAGAAAACTGTCCAGACGAGTATCGAAAAATGGTAGAATCGGTATGAGTACCGCAAAATTATTGAACCCGGGCGAGTATCGGGAAAAAGTGGAATCCGTGCGAGTACCGGAAAACTATCCTGACGAGTACCGAAAAATGGTAGAATCGGTGTGAGTACCGGAAAATTATTGAATCCGGGGGAGTATCGGGAAAAAGAGGAATCCGTGCGAGAACCGGAAAACTGTCCTGACGAGTACCGAAAAATGATATAATCGGTGTGAGTACCGAAAAGTTATTGAATCCGGGAGAGTATCGGGAAAAAGTGGAATCCGTGGGAGTACCGGAAAACTGTCCTGACGAGTACCGAAAAATGATATAATCGGTGTGAGTACCGCAAAATTTATTGAATCCGGGGGAGTATCGGGAAAAACTGGAATCCGTGCGAGTACCGGAAAACTGTCCTGATGAGTACCGAAAAATGGTAGAATCGGTGTGAGTACCGGAAAATTATTGAACCCGGGCGAGTACAGGGAAAAAGTGGAATCCGTGCGAGTACCGGAAAACTGTCCTGACGAGTACCGAAAAATGATATAATCGGTGTGAGTACCGCAAAATTTATTGAATCCGGGGGAGTATCGGGAAAAACTGGAATCCGTGCGAGTACCGGAAAACTGTCCTGACGAGTACCGAAAAATGGTAGAATCGGTGTGAGTACCGCAAAATTATTGAACCCGGGCGAGTACCGGGAAAAAGCGGAATCCGTGCGAGTACCGGAAAACTGTCCTGACGAGTACCGAAAAAAGGTAGCATCGGTGTGAGTACCGCAAAATTATTGAACCCGGGCGAGTACCGGGAAAAAGCGGAATCCGTGCGAGTACCGGAAAACTGTCCAGACGAGTACCGAAAAATGGTAGAATCGGTGTGAGTACCGGAAAATTATTGAATCCGGGCGAGTACCGGGAAAAAGTGGAATATGTGCGAGTACCGGAAAACTGTCCTGACGAGTATCGAAAAATGATATAATCGGTGTGAGTACCCGAAAGTTATTGAATCCGGGGGAGTATCGGGAAAAAGTGGAATCCGTGCGAATATCGGAAAACTGTCCTGATGAGTAACGAAAACTCGTAGAATCGGTGTGAGTACCGGAAAATTATTGAGAAAAAGTGGAATCCGTGCGAGTACCGGAAAACTGTCCTGACGAGTACCGAAAAATGATATAATCGGTGTGAGTACCGCAAAATTTATTGAATCCGGGGGAGTATCGGGAAAAACTGGAATCCGTGCGAGTACCGGAAAACTGTCCTGACGAGTACCGAAAAATGGTAGAATCGGTGTGAGTACCGCAAAATTATTGAACTCGGGCGAGTACCGGGAAAAAGAGGAATCCGTGCGAGTACCAGAAAACTGTCCAGACGAGTATCGAAAAATGGTAGAATCGGTATGAGTACCGCAAAATTATTGAACCCGGGCGAGTATCGGGAAAAAGTGGAATCCGTGCGAGTACCGGAAAACTATCCTGACGAGTACCGAAAAATGGTAGAATCGGTGTGAGTACCGGAAAATTATTGAATCCGGGGGAGTATCGGGAAAAAGAGGAATCCGTGCGAGAACTGGAAAACTGTCCTGACGAGTACCGAAAAATGATATAATCGGTGTGAGTACCGAAAAGTTATTGAATCCGGGAGAGTATCGGGAAAAAGTGGAATCCGTGGGAGTACCGGAAAACTGTCCTGACGAGTACCGAAAAATGATATAATCGGTGTGAGTACCGCAAAATTTATTGAATCCGGGGGAGTATCGGGAAAAACTGGAATCCGTGCGAGTACCGGAAAACTGTCCTGATGAGTACCGAAAAATGGTAGAATCGGTGTGAGTACCGGAAAATTATTGAACCCGGGCGAGTACAGGGAAAAAGTGGAATCCGTGCGAGTACCGGAAAACTGTCCTGACGAGTACCGAAAAATGATATAATCGGTGTGAGTACCGCAAAATTTATTGAATCCGGGGGAGTATCGGGAAAAACTGGAATCCGTGCGAGTACCGGAAAACTGTCCTGACGAGTACCGAAAAATGGTAGAATCGGTGTGAGTACCGCAAAATTATTGAACCCGGGCGAGTACCGGGAAAAAGCGGAATCCGTGCGAGTACCGGAAAACTGTCCTGACGAGTACCGAAAAATGGTAGCATCGGTGTGAGTACCGCAAAATTATTGAACCCGGGCGAGTACCGGGAAAAAGCGGAATCCGTGCGAGTACCGGAAAACTGTCCAGACGAGTACCGAAAAATGGTAGAATCGGTGTGAGTACCGGAAAATTATTGAATCCGGGCGAGTACCGGGAAAAAGTGGAATATGTGCGAGTACCGGAAAACTGTCCTGACGAGTATCGAAAAATGATATAATCGGTGTGAGTACCCGAAAGTTATTGAATCCGGGGGAGTATCGGGAAAAAGTGGAATCCGTGCGAATATCGGAAAACTGTCCTGATGAGTAACGAAAACTCGTAGAATCGGTGTGAGTACCGGAAAATTATTGAGAAAAAGTGGAATCCGTGCGAGTACCGGAAAACTGTCCTGACGAGTACCGAAAAATGATATAATCGGTGTGAGTACCGCAAAATTTATTGAATCCGGGGGAGTATCGGGAAAAACTGGAATCCGTGCGAGTACCGGAAAACTGTCCTGACGAGTACCGAAAAATGGTAGAATCGGTGTGAGTACCGCAAAATTATTGAACTCGGGCGAGTACCGGGAAAAAGAGGAATCCGTGCGAGTACCAGAAAACTGTCCAGACGAGTATCGAAAAATGGTAGAATCGGTATGAGTACCGCAAAATTATTGAACCCGGGCGAGTATCGGGAAAAAGTGGAATCCGTGCGAGTACCGGAAAACTATCCTGACGAGTACCGAAAAATGGTAGAATCGGTGTGAGTACCGGAAAATTATTGAATCCGGGGGAGTATCGGGAAAAAGAGGAATCCGTGCGAGAACTGGAAAACTGTCCTGACGAGTACCGAAAAATGATATAATCGGTGTGAGTACCGAAAAGTTATTGAATCCGGGAGAGTATCGGGAAAAAGTGGAATCCGTGGGAGTACCGGAAAACTGTCCTGACGAGTACCGAAAAATGATATAATCGGTGTGAGTACCGCAAAATTTATTGAATCCGGGGGAGTATCGGGAAAAACTGGAATCCGTGCGAGTACCGGAAAACTGTCCTGATGAGTACCGAAAAATGGTAGAATCGGTGTGAGTACCGGAAAATTATTGAACCCGGGCGAGTACAGGGAAAAAGTGGAATCCGTGCGAGTACCGGAAAACTGTCCTGACGAGTACCGAAAAATGATATAATCGGTGTGAGTACCGCAAAATTTATTGAATCCGGGGGAGTATCGGGAAAAACTGGAATCCGTGCGAGTACCGGAAAACTGTCCTGACGAGTACCGAAAAATGGTAGAATCGGTGTGAGTACCGCAAAATTATTGAACCCGGGCGAGTACCGGGAAAAAGCGGAATCCGTGCGAGTACCGGAAAACTGTCCTGACGAGTACCGAAAAATGGTAGCATCGGTGTGAGTACCGCAAAATTATTGAACCCGGGCGAGTACCGGGAAAAAGCGGAATCCGTGCGAGTACCGGAAAACTGTCCAGACGAGTACCGAAAAATGGTAGAATCGGTGTGAGTACCGGAAAATTATTGAATCCGGGCGAGTACCGGGAAAAAGTGGAATATGTGCGAGTACCGGAAAACTGTCCTGACGAGTATCGAAAAATGATATAATCGGTGTGAGTACCGGAAAGTTATTGAATCCGGGGGAGTATCGGGAAAAAGTGGAATCCGTGCAAGTATCGGAAAACTGTCCTGATAAGTAACGAAAACTGGTAGAATCGGTGTGAGTACCGGAAAATTATTGAGAAAAAGTGGAATCCGTGCGAGTACCGGAAAACTGTCCTGACGAGTACCGAAAAATGGTAGAATCGGTGTGAGTACCGAAAAATTATTGAATCCGGGGGAGTATCGGGAAAAAGTGGAATCCGTGCGAGTACCGGAAAACTGTCCTGACGAGTATCGAAAAATGATATAATCGGTGTGAGTACAGCAAAGTTATTGAATCCGGGGGAGTATCGGGAAAAAGTGGAATATGTGCGAGTACCGGAAAACTGTCCTGACGAGTACCGAAAAATGATATAATCGGTGTGAGTACCGAAAAGTTATTGAATCCGGGAGAGTATCGGGAAAAAGTGGAATCCGTTCGAGTACCGGAAAACTGTCCTGACGAGTACCGAAAAATGGTAGAATCGGTGTGAGTACCGCAAAATTATTGAACCCGGGCGAGTACCGGGAAAAAGCGGAATCCGTGCGAGTACCAGAAAAATGGTAGCATCGGTGTGAGTACCGCAAAATTATTGAACCCGGGCGAGTACCGGGAAATAGCGGAATCCGTGCGAGTACCGGAAAACTGTCCTGACGAGTACCGAAAAATGATATAATCGGTGTGAGTACCGAAAAGTTATTGAATCCGGGAGAGTATCGGGAAAAAGTGGAATCCGTTCGAGTACCGGAAAACTGTCCTGACGAGTACCGAAAAATGGTAGAATCGGTGTGAGTACCGCAAAATTATTGAACCCGGGCGAGTACCGGGAAAAAGCGGAATCCGTGCGAGTACCAGAAAAATGGTAGCATCGGTGTGAGTACCGCAAAATTATTGAACCCGGGCGAGTACCGGGAAATAGCGGAATCCGTGCGAGTACCGGAAAACTGTCCAGACGAGTACCGAAAAATGGTAGAATCGGTGTGAGTACCGGAAAATTATTGAACCCGGGCGAGTACAGGGAAAAAGTGGAATCCGTGCGAGTACCGGAAAACTGTCCTGACGAGTACCGAAAAATGGTAGAATCGGTGTGAGTACCGGAAAATTATTGAATCCGGGCGAGTACCGGGAAAAAGTGGAATATGTGCGAGTACCGGAAAACTGTCCTGACGAGTATCGAAAAATGATATAATCGGTGTGAGTACCGGAAAGTTATTGAATCCGGGGGAGTATCGGGAAAAAGTGGAATCCGTGCGAGTACCGGAAAACTATCCTGACGAGTATCGAAAAATGATATAATCGGTGTGAGTACAGCAAAGTTATTGAATCCGGGGGAGTATCGGGAAAAAGTGGAATATGTGCGAGTACCGGAAAACTGTCCTGACGAGTACCGAAAAATGATATAATCGGTGTGAGTACCGAAAAGTTATTGAATCCGGGAGAGTATCGGGAAAAAGTGGAATCCGTTCGAGTACCGGAAAACTGTCCTGACGAGTACCGAAAAATGGTAGAATCGGTGTGAGTACCGCAAAATTATTGAACCCGGGCGAGTACCGGGAAAAAGCGGAATCCGTGCGAGTACCAGAAAAATGGTAGCATCGGTGTGAGTACCGCAAAATTATTGAACCCGGGCGAGTACCGGGAAATAGCGGAATCCGTGCGAGTACCGGAAAACTGTCCAGACGAGTACCGAAAAATGGTAGAATCGGTGTGAGTACCGGAAAATTATTGAACCCGGGCGAGTACAGGGAAAAAGTGGAATCCGTGCGAGTACCGGAAAACTGTCCTGACGAGTACCGAAAAATGGTAGAATCGGTGTGAGTACCGGAAAATTATTGAATCCGGGCGAGTACCGGGAAAAAGTGGAATATGTGCGAGTACCGGAAAACTGTCCTGACGAGTATCGAAAAATGATATAATCGGTGTGAGTACCGGAAAGTTATTGAATCCGGGGGAGTATCGGGAAAAAGTGGAATCCGTGCGAGTACCGGAAAACTATCCTGACGAGTATCGAAAAATGATATAATCGGTGTGAGTACAGCAAAGTTATTGAATTCGGGGGAGTATCGGGAAAAAGTGGAATATGTGCGAGTACCGGAAAACTGTCCTGACGAGTACCGAAAAATGATATAATCGGTGTGAGTACCGGAAAGTTATTGAATCCGGGGGAGTATCGGGAAAAAGTGGAATCCGTGCAAGTATCGGAAAACTGTCCTGATAAGTAACGAAAACTGGTAGAATCGGTGTGAGTACCGGAAAATTATTGAGAAAAAGTGGAATCCGTGCGAGTACCGGAAAACTGTCCTGACGAGTACCGAAAAATGGTAGAATCGGTGTGAGTACCGGAAAATTATTGAACCCGGGCGAGTACCGGGAAAAAGTGGAATCCGTGCGAGTACCAGAAAACTGTCCAGACGAGTATCGAAAAATGGTAGAATCGGTATGAGTACCGCAAAATTATTGAACCCGGGCGAGTATCGGGAAAAAGTGGAATCCGTGCGAGTACCGGAAAACTATCCTGACGAGTACCGAAAAATGGTAGAATCGGTGTGAGTACCGGAAAATTATTGAATCCGGGGGAGTATCGGGAAAAAGAGGAATCCGTGCGAGAACCGGAAAACTGTCCTGACGAGTACCGAAAAATGATATAATCGGTGTGAGTACCGAAAAGTTATTGAATCCGGGAGAGTATCGGGAAAAAGTGGAATCCGTGGGAGTACCGGAAAACTGTCCTGACGAGTACCGAAAAATGATATAATCGGTGTGAGTACCGCAAAATTTATTGAATCCGGGGGAGTATCGGGAAAAACTGGAATCCGTGCGAGTACCGGAAAACTGTCCTGACGAGTACCGAAAAATGGTAGAATCGGTGTGAGTACCGCAAAATTATTGAACCCGGGCGAGTACCGGGAAAAAGCGGAATCCGTGCGAGTACCGGAAAACTGTCCTGACGAGTACCGAAAAATGGTAGCATCGGTGTGAGTACCGCAAAATTATTGAACCCGGGCGAGTACCGGGAAAAAGCGGAATCCGTGCGAGTACCGGAAAACTGTCCAGACGAGTACCGAAAAATGGTAGAATCGGTGTGAGTACCGGAAAATTATTGAATCCGGGCGAGTACCGGGAAAAAGTGGAATATGTGCGAGTACCGGAAAACTGTCCTGACGAGTACCGAAAAATGATATAATCGGTGTGAGTACCGGAAAGTTATTGAATCCGGGGGAGTATCGGGAAAAAGTGGAATCCGTGCAAGTATCGGAAAACTGTCCTGATAAGTAACGAAAACTGGTAGAATCGGTGTGAGTACCGGAAAATTATTGAGAAAAAGTGGAATCCGTGCGAGTACCGGAAAACTGTCCTGACGAGTACCGAAAAATGGTAGAATCGGTGTGAGTACCGAAAAATTATTGAATCCGGGGGAGTATCGGGAAAAAGTGGAATCCGTGCGAGTACCGGAAAACTATCCTGACGAGTATCGAAAAATGATATAATCGGTGTGAGTACAGCAAAGTTATTGAATCCGGGGGAGTATCGGGAAAAAGTGGAATATGTGCGAGTACCGGAAAACTGTCCTGACGAGTACCGAAAAATGATATAATCGGTGTGAGTACCGAAAAGTTATTGAATCCGGGAGAGTATCGGGAAAAAGTGGAATCCGTTCGAGTACCGGAAAACTGTCCTGACGAGTACCGAAAAATGGTAGAATCGGTGTGAGTACCGGAAAATTATTGAATCCGGGCGAGTACCGGGAAAAAGTGGAATATGTGCGAGTACCGGAAAACTGTCCTGACGAGTATCGAAAAATGATATAATCGGTGTGAGTACCCGAAAGTTATTGAATCCGGGGGAGTATCGGGAAAAAGTGGAATCCGTGCGAATATCGGAAAACTGTCCTGATGAGTAACGAAAACTCGTAGAATCGGTGTGAGTACCGGAAAATTATTGAGAAAAAGTGGAATCCGTGCGAGTACCGGAAAACTGTCCTGACGAGTACCGAAAAATGATATAATCGGTGTGAGTACCGCAAAATTTATTGAATCCGGGGGAGTATCGGGAAAAACTGGAATCCGTGCGAGTACCGGAAAACTGTCCTGACGAGTACCGAAAAATGGTAGAATCGGTGTGAGTACCGCAAAATTATTGAACTCGGGCGAGTACCGGGAAAAAGAGGAATCCGTGCGAGTACCAGAAAACTGTCCAGACGAGTATCGAAAAATGGTAGAATCGGTATGAGTACCGCAAAATTATTGAACCCGGGCGAGTATCGGGAAAAAGTGGAATCCGTGCGAGTACCGGAAAACTATCCTGACGAGTACCGAAAAATGGTAGAATCGGTGTGAGTACCGGAAAATTATTGAATCCGGGGGAGTATCGGGAAAAAGAGGAATCCGTGCGAGAACTGGAAAACTGTCCTGACGAGTACCGAAAAATGATATAATCGGTGTGAGTACCGAAAAGTTATTGAATCCGGGAGAGTATCGGGAAAAAGTGGAATCCGTGGGAGTACCGGAAAACTGTCCTGACGAGTACCGAAAAATGATATAATCGGTGTGAGTACCGCAAAATTTATTGAATCCGGGGGAGTATCGGGAAAAACTGGAATCCGTGCGAGTACCGGAAAACTGTCCTGATGAGTACCGAAAAATGGTAGAATCGGTGTGAGTACCGGAAAATTATTGAACCCGGGCGAGTACAGGGAAAAAGTGGAATCCGTGCGAGTACCGGAAAACTGTCCTGACGAGTACCGAAAAATGATATAATCGGTGTGAGTACCGCAAAATTTATTGAATCCGGGGGAGTATCGGGAAAAACTGGAATCCGTGCGAGTACCGGAAAACTGTCCTGACGAGTACCGAAAAATGGTAGAATCGGTGTGAGTACCGCAAAATTATTGAACCCGGGCGAGTACCGGGAAAAAGCGGAATCCGTGCGAGTACCGGAAAACTGTCCTGACGAGTACCGAAAAATGGTAGCATCGGTGTGAGTACCGCAAAATTATTGAACCCGGGCGAGTACCGGGAAAAAGCGGAATCCGTGCGAGTACCGGAAAACTGTCCAGACGAGTACCGAAAAATGGTAGAATCGGTGTGAGTACCGGAAAATTATTGAATCCGGGCGAGTACCGGGAAAAAGTGGAATATGTGCGAGTACCGGAAAACTGTCCTGACGAGTATCGAAAAATGATATAATCGGTGTGAGTACCGGAAAGTTATTGAATCCGGGGGAGTATCGGGAAAAACTGGAATCCGTGCGAGTACCGGAAAACTGTCCTGACGAGTACCGAAAAATGGTAGAATCGGTGTGAGTACCGGAAAATTATTGAATCCGGGCGAGTACCGGGAAAAAGTGGAATATGTGCGAGTACCGGAAAACTGTCCTGACGAGTATCGAAAAATGATATAATCGGTGTGAGTACCGGAAAGTTATTGAATCCGGGGCAGTATCGGGAAAAAGTGGAATCCGTGCGAGTACCGGAAAACTATCCTGACGAGTATCGAAAAATGATATAATCGGTGTGAGTACAGCAAAGTTATTGAATCCGGGGGAGTATCGGGAAAAAGTGGAATATGTGCGAGTACCGGAAAACTGTCCTGACGAGTACCGAAAAATGATATAATCGGTGTGAGTACCGAAAAGTTATTGAATCCGGGAGAGTATCGGGAAAAAGTGGAATCCGTTCGAGTACCGGAAAACTGTCCTGACGAGTACCGAAAAATGGTAGAATCGGTGTGAGTACCGCAAAATTATTGAACCCGGGCGAGTACCGGGAAAAAGCGGAATCCGTGCGAGTACCAGAAAAATGGTAGCATCGGTGTGAGTACCGCAAAATTATTGAACCCGGGCGAGTACCGGGAAATAGCGGAATCCGTGCGAGTACCGGAAAACTGTCCAGACGAGTACCGAAAAATGGTAGAATCGGTGTGAGTACCGGAAAATTATTGAACCCGGGCGAGTACAGGGAAAAAGTGGAATCCGTGCGAGTACCGGAAAACTGTCCTGACGAGTACCGAAAAATGGTAGAATCGGTGTGAGTACCGGAAAATTATTGAATCCGGGCGAGTACCGGGAAAAAGTGGAATATGTGCGAGTACCGGAAAACTGTCCTGACGAGTATCGAAAAATGATATAATCGGTGTGAGTACCGGAAAGTTATTGAATCCGGGGGAGTATCGGGAAAAGTGGAATCCGTGCGAGTACCGGAAAACTATCCTGACGAGTATCGAAAAATGATATAATCGGTGTGAGTACAGCAAAGTTATTGAATTCGGGGGAGTATCGGGAAAAAGTGGAATATGTGCGAGTACCGGAAAACTGTCCTGACGAGTACCGAAAAATGATATAATCGGTGTGAGTACCGGAAAGTTATTGAATCCGGGGGAGTATCGGGAAAAAGTGGAATCCGTGCAAGTATCGGAAAACTGTCCTGATAAGTAACGAAAACTGGTAGAATCGGTGTGAGTACCGGAAAATTATTGAGAAAAAGTGGAATCCGTGCGAGTACCGGAAAACTGTCCTGACGAGTACCGAAAAATGGTAGAATCGGTGTGAGTACCGGAAAATTATTGAACCCGGGCGAGTACCGGGAAAAAGTGGAATCCGTGCGAGTACCAGAAAACTGTCCAGACGAGTATCGAAAAATGGTAGAATCGGTATGAGTACCGCAAAATTATTGAACCCGGGCGAGTATCGGGAAAAAGTGGAATCCGTGCGAGTACCGGAAAACTATCCTGACGAGTACCGAAAAATGGTAGAATCGGTGTGAGTACCGGAAAATTATTGAATCCGGGGGAGTATCGGGAAAAAGAGGAATCCGTGCGAGAACCGGAAAACTGTCCTGACGAGTACCGAAAAATGATATAATCGGTGTGAGTACCGAAAAGTTATTGAATCCGGGAGAGTATCGGGAAAAAGTGGAATCCGTGGGAGTACCGGAAAACTGTCCTGACGAGTACCGAAAAATGATATAATCGGTGTGAGTACCGCAAAATTTATTGAATCCGGGGGAGTATCGGGAAAAACTGGAATCCGTGCGAGTACCGGAAAACTGTCCTGACGAGTACCGAAAAATGGTAGAATCGGTGTGAGTACCGCAAAATTATTGAACCCGGGCGAGTACCGGGAAAAAGCGGAATCCGTGCGAGTACCGGAAAACTGTCCTGACGAGTACCGAAAAATGGTAGCATCGGTGTGAGTACCGCAAAATTATTGAACCCGGGCGAGTACCGGGAAAAAGCGGAATCCGTGCGAGTACCGGAAAACTGTCCAGACGAGTACCGAAAAATGGTAGAATCGGTGTGAGTACCGGAAAATTATTGAATCCGGGCGAGTACCGGGAAAAAGTGGAATATGTGCGAGTACCGGAAAACTGTCCTGACGAGTACCGAAAAATGATATAATCGGTGTGAGTACCGGAAAGTTATTGAATCCGGGGGAGTATCGGGAAAAAGTGGAATCCGTGCAAGTATCGGAAAACTGTCCTGATAAGTAACGAAAACTGGTAGAATCGGTGTGAGTACCGGAAAATTATTGAGAAAAAGTGGAATCCGTGCGAGTACCGGAAAACTGTCCTGACGAGTACCGAAAAATGGTAGAATCGGTGTGAGTACCGAAAAATTATTGAATCCGGGGGAGTATCGGGAAAAAGTGGAATCCGTGCGAGTACCGGAAAACTATCCTGACGAGTATCGAAAAATGATATAATCGGTGTGAGTACAGCAAAGTTATTGAATCCGGGGGAGTATCGGGAAAAAGTGGAATATGTGCGAGTACCGGAAAACTGTCCTGACGAGTACCGAAAAATGATATAATCGGTGTGAGTACCGAAAAGTTATTGAATCCGGGAGAGTATCGGGAAAAAGTGGAATCCGTTCGAGTACCGGAAAACTGTCCTGACGAGTACCGAAAAATGGTAGAATCGGTGTGAGTACCGGAAAATTATTGAATCCGGGCGAGTACCGGGAAAAAGTGGAATATGTGCGAGTACCGGAAAACTGTCCTGACGAGTATCGAAAAATGATATAATCGGTGTGAGTACCCGAAAGTTATTGAATCCGGGGGAGTATCGGGAAAAAGTGGAATCCGTGCGAATATCGGAAAACTGTCCTGATGAGTAACGAAAACTCGTAGAATCGGTGTGAGTACCGGAAAATTATTGAGAAAAAGTGGAATCCGTGCGAGTACCGGAAAACTGTCCTGACGAGTACCGAAAAATGATATAATCGGTGTGAGTACCGCAAAATTTATTGAATCCGGGGGAGTATCGGGAAAAACTGGAATCCGTGCGAGTACCGGAAAACTGTCCTGACGAGTACCGAAAAATGGTAGAATCGGTGTGAGTACCGCAAAATTATTGAACTCGGGCGAGTACCGGGAAAAAGAGGAATCCGTGCGAGTACCAGAAAACTGTCCAGACGAGTATCGAAAAATGGTAGAATCGGTATGAGTACCGCAAAATTATTGAACCCGGGCGAGTATCGGGAAAAAGTGGAATCCGTGCGAGTACCGGAAAACTATCCTGACGAGTACCGAAAAATGGTAGAATCGGTGTGAGTACCGGAAAATTATTGAATCCGGGGGAGTATCGGGAAAAAGAGGAATCCGTGCGAGAACTGGAAAACTGTCCTGACGAGTACCGAAAAATGATATAATCGGTGTGAGTACCGAAAAGTTATTGAATCCGGGAGAGTATCGGGAAAAAGTGGAATCCGTGGGAGTACCGGAAAACTGTCCTGACGAGTACCGAAAAATGATATAATCGGTGTGAGTACCGCAAAATTTATTGAATCCGGGGGAGTATCGGGAAAAACTGGAATCCGTGCGAGTACCGGAAAACTGTCCTGATGAGTACCGAAAAATGGTAGAATCGGTGTGAGTACCGGAAAATTATTGAACCCGGGCGAGTACAGGGAAAAAGTGGAATCCGTGCGAGTACCGGAAAACTGTCCTGACGAGTACCGAAAAATGATATAATCGGTGTGAGTACCGCAAAATTTATTGAATCCGGGGGAGTATCGGGAAAAACTGGAATCCGTGCGAGTACCGGAAAACTGTCCTGACGAGTACCGAAAAATGGTAGAATCGGTGTGAGTACCGCAAAATTATTGAACCCGGGCGAGTACCGGGAAAAAGCGGAATCCGTGCGAGTACCGGAAAACTGTCCTGACGAGTACCGAAAAATGGTAGCATCGGTGTGAGTACCGCAAAATTATTGAACCCGGGCGAGTACCGGGAAAAAGCGGAATCCGTGCGAGTACCGGAAAACTGTCCAGACGAGTACCGAAAAATGGTAGAATCGGTGTGAGTACCGGAAAATTATTGAATCCGGGCGAGTACCGGGAAAAAGTGGAATATGTGCGAGTACCGGAAAACTGTCCTGACGAGTATCGAAAAATGATATAATCGGTGTGAGTACCGGAAAGTTATTGAATCCGGGGGAGTATCGGGAAAAACTGGAATCCGTGCGAGTACCGGAAAACTGTCCTGACGAGTACCGAAAAATGGTAGAATCGGTGTGAGTACCGGAAAATTATTGAATCCGGGCGAGTACCGGGAAAAAGTGGAATATGTGCGAGTACCGGAAAACTGTCCTGACGAGTATCGAAAAATGATATAATCGGTGTGAGTACCGGAAAGTTATTGAATCCGGGGGAGTATCGGGAAAAAGTGGAATCCGTGCGAGTACCGGAAAACTATCCTGACGAGTATCGAAAAATGATATAATCGGTGTGAGTACAGCAAAGTTATTGAATCCGGGGGAGTATCGGGAAAAAGTGGAATATGTGCGAGTACCGGAAAACTGTCCTGACGAGTACCGAAAAATGATATAATCGGTGTGAGTACCGAAAAGTTATTGAATCCGGGAGAGTATCGGGAAAAAGTGGAATCCGTTCGAGTACCGGAAAACTGTCCTGACGAGTACCGAAAAATGGTAGAATCGGTGTGAGTACCGCAAAATTATTGAACCCGGGCGAGTACCGGGAAAAAGCGGAATCCGTGCGAGTACCAGAAAAATGGTAGCATCGGTGTGAGTACCGCAAAATTATTGAACCCGGGCGAGTACCGGGAAATAGCGGAATCCGTGCGAGTACCGGAAAACTGTCCAGACGAGTACCGAAAAATGGTAGAATCGGTGTGAGTACCGGAAAATTATTGAACCCGGGCGAGTACAGGGAAAAAGTGGAATCCGTGCGAGTACCGAAAAACTGTCCTGACGAGTACCGAAAAATGGTAGAATCGGTGTGAGTACCGGAAAATTATTGAATCCGGGCGAGTACCGGGAAAAAGTGGAATATGTGCGAGTACCGGAAAACTGTCCTGACGAGTATCGAAAAATGATATAATCGGTGTGAGTACCGGAAAGTTATTGAATCCGGGGGAGTATCGGGAAAAGTGGAATCCGTGCGAGTACCGGAAAACTATCCTGACGAGTATCGAAAAATGATATAATCGGTGTGAGTACAGCAAAGTTATTGAATTCGGGGGAGTATCGGGAAAAAGTGGAATATGTGCGAGTACCGGAAAACTGTCCTGACGAGTACCGAAAAATGATATAATCGGTGTGAGTACCGGAAAGTTATTGAATCCGGGGGAGTATCGGGAAAAAGTGGAATCCGTGCAAGTATCGGAAAACTGTCCTGATAAGTAACGAAAACTGGTAGAATCGGTGTGAGTACCGGAAAATTATTGAGAAAAAGTGGAATCCGTGCGAGTACCGGAAAACTGTCCTGACGAGTACCGAAAAATGGTAGAATCGGTGTGAGTACCGGAAAATTATTGAACCCGGGCGAGTACCGGGAAAAAGTGGAATCCGTGCGAGTACCAGAAAACTGTCCAGACGAGTATCGAAAAATGGTAGAATCGGTATGAGTACCGCAAAATTATTGAACCCGGGCGAGTATCGGGAAAAAGTGGAATCCGTGCGAGTACCGGAAAACTATCCTGACGAGTACCGAAAAATGGTAGAATCGGTGTGAGTACCGGAAAATTATTGAATCCGGGGGAGTATCGGGAAAAAGAGGAATCCGTGCGAGAACCGGAAAACTGTCCTGACGAGTACCGAAAAATGATATAATCGGTGTGAGTACCGAAAAGTTATTGAATCCGGGAGAGTATCGGGAAAAAGTGGAATCCGTGGGAGTACCGGAAAACTGTCCTGACGAGTACCGAAAAATGATATAATCGGTGTGAGTACCGCAAAATTTATTGAATCCGGGGGAGTATCGGGAAAAACTGGAATCCGTGCGAGTACCGGAAAACTGTCCTGACGAGTACCGAAAAATGGTAGAATCGGTGTGAGTACCGCAAAATTATTGAACCCGGGCGAGTACCGGGAAAAAGCGGAATCCGTGCGAGTACCGGAAAACTGTCCTGACGAGTACCGAAAAATGGTAGCATCGGTGTGAGTACCGCAAAATTATTGAACCCGGGCGAGTACCGGGAAAAAGCGGAATCCGTGCGAGTACCGGAAAACTGTCCAGACGAGTACCGAAAAATGGTAGAATCGGTGTGAGTACCGGAAAATTATTGAATCCGGGCGAGTACCGGGAAAAAGTGGAATATGTGCGAGTACCGGAAAACTGTCCTGACGAGTACCGAAAAATGATATAATCGGTGTGAGTACCGGAAAGTTATTGAATCCGGGGGAGTATCGGGAAAAAGTGGAATCCGTGCAAGTATCGGAAAACTGTCCTGATAAGTAACGAAAACTGGTAGAATCGGTGTGAGTACCGGAAAATTATTGAGAAAAAGTGGAATCCGTGCGAGTACCGGAAAACTGTCCTGACGAGTACCGAAAAATGGTAGAATCGGTGTGAGTACCGAAAAATTATTGAATCCGGGGGAGTATCGGGAAAAAGTGGAATCCGTGCGAGTACCGGAAAACTATCCTGACGAGTATCGAAAAATGATATAATCGGTGTGAGTACAGCAAAGTTATTGAATCCGGGGGAGTATCGGGAAAAAGTGGAATATGTGCGAGTACCGGAAAACTGTCCTGACGAGTACCGAAAAATGATATAATCGGTGTGAGTACCGAAAAGTTATTGAATCCGGGAGAGTATCGGGAAAAAGTGGAATCCGTTCGAGTACCGGAAAACTGTCCTGACGAGTACCGAAAAATGGTAGAATCGGTGTGAGTACCGGAAAATTATTGAATCCGGGCGAGTACCGGGAAAAAGTGGAATATGTGCGAGTACCGGAAAACTGTCCTGACGAGTATCGAAAAATGATATAATCGGTGTGAGTACCCGAAAGTTATTGAATCCGGGGGAGTATCGGGAAAAAGTGGAATCCGTGCGAATATCGGAAAACTGTCCTGATGAGTAACGAAAACTCGTAGAATCGGTGTGAGTACCGGAAAATTATTGAGAAAAAGTGGAATCCGTGCGAGTACCGGAAAACTGTCCTGACGAGTACCGAAAAATGATATAATCGGTGTGAGTACCGCAAAATTTATTGAATCCGGGGGAGTATCGGGAAAAACTGGAATCCGTGCGAGTACCGGAAAACTGTCCTGACGAGTACCGAAAAATGGTAGAATCGGTGTGAGTACCGCAAAATTATTGAACTCGGGCGAGTACCGGGAAAAAGAGGAATCCGTGCGAGTACCAGAAAACTGTCCAGACGAGTATCGAAAAATGGTAGAATCGGTATGAGTACCGCAAAATTATTGAACCCGGGCGAGTATCGGGAAAAAGTGGAATCCGTGCGAGTACCGGAAAACTATCCTGACGAGTACCGAAAAATGGTAGAATCGGTGTGAGTACCGGAAAATTATTGAATCCGGGGGAGTATCGGGAAAAAGAGGAATCCGTGCGAGAACTGGAAAACTGTCCTGACGAGTACCGAAAAATGATATAATCGGTGTGAGTACCGAAAAGTTATTGAATCCGGGAGAGTATCGGGAAAAAGTGGAATCCGTGGGAGTACCGGAAAACTGTCCTGACGAGTACCGAAAAATGATATAATCGGTGTGAGTACCGCAAAATTTATTGAATCCGGGGGAGTATCGGGAAAAACTGGAATCCGTGCGAGTACCGGAAAACTGTCCTGATGAGTACCGAAAAATGGTAGAATCGGTGTGAGTACCGGAAAATTATTGAACCCGGGCGAGTACAGGGAAAAAGTGGAATCCGTGCGAGTACCGGAAAACTGTCCTGACGAGTACCGAAAAATGATATAATCGGTGTGAGTACCGCAAAATTTATTGAATCCGGGGGAGTATCGGGAAAAACTGGAATCCGTGCGAGTACCGGAAAACTGTCCTGACGAGTACCGAAAAATGGTAGAATCGGTGTGAGTACCGCAAAATTATTGAACCCGGGCGAGTACCGGGAAAAAGCGGAATCCGTGCGAGTACCGGAAAACTGTCCTGACGAGTACCGAAAAATGGTAGCATCGGTGTGAGTACCGCAAAATTATTGAACCCGGGCGAGTACCGGGAAAAAGCGGAATCCGTGCGAGTACCGGAAAACTGTCCAGACGAGTACCGAAAAATGGTAGAATCGGTGTGAGTACCGGAAAATTATTGAATCCGGGCGAGTACCGGGAAAAAGTGGAATATGTGCGAGTACCGGTAAACTGTCCTGACGAGTATCGAAAAATGATATAATCGGTGTGAGTACCGGAAAGTTATTGAATCCGGGGGAGTATCGGGAAAAAGTGGAATCCGTGCAAGTATCGGAAAACTGTCCTGATAAGTAACGAAAACTGGTAGAATCGGTGTGAGTACCGGAAAATTATTGAGAAAAAGTGGAATCCGTGCGAGTACCGGAAAACTGTCCTGACGAGTACCGAAAAATGGTAGAATCGGTGTGAGTACCGAAAAATTATTGAATCCGGGGGAGTATCGGGAAAAAGTGGAATCCGTGCGAGTACCGGAAAACTGTCCTGACGAGTATCGAAAAATGATATAATCGGTGTGAGTACAGCAAAGTTATTGAATCCGGGGGAGTATCGGGAAAAAGTGGAATATGTGCGAGTACCGGAAAACTGTCCTGACGAGTACCGAAAAATGATATAATCGGTGTGAGTACCGAAAAGTTATTGAATCCGGGAGAGTATCGGGAAAAAGTGGAATCCGTTCGAGTACCGGAAAACTGTCCTGACGAGTACCGAAAAATGGTAGAATCGGTGTGAGTACCGCAAAATTATTGAACCCGGGCGAGTACCGGGAAAAAGCGGAATCCGTGCGAGTACCAGAAAAATGGTAGCATCGGTGTGAGTACCGCAAAATTATTGAACCCGGGCGAGTACCGGGAAATAGCGGAATCCGTGCGAGTACCGGAAAACTGTCCTGACGAGTACCGAAAAATGATATAATCGGTGTGAGTACCGAAAAGTTATTGAATCCGGGAGAGTATCGGGAAAAAGTGGAATCCGTTCGAGTACCGGAAAACTGTCCTGACGAGTACCGAAAAATGGTAGAATCGGTGTGAGTACCGCAAAATTATTGAACCCGGGCGAGTACCGGGAAAAAGCGGAATCCGTGCGAGTACCAGAAAAATGGTAGCATCGGTGTGAGTACCGCAAAATTATTGAACCCGGGCGAGTACCGGGAAATAGCGGAATCCGTGCGAGTACCGGAAAACTGTCCAGACGAGTACCGAAAAATGGTAGAATCGGTGTGAGTACCGGAAAATTATTGAACCCGGGCGAGTACAGGGAAAAAGTGGAATCCGTGCGAGTACCGGAAAACTGTCCTGACGAGTACCGAAAAATGGTAGAATCGGTGTGAGTACCGGAAAATTATTGAATCCGGGCGAGTACCGGGAAAAAGTGGAATATGTGCGAGTACCGGAAAACTGTCCTGACGAGTATCGAAAAATGATATAATCGGTGTGAGTACCGGAAAGTTATTGAATCCGGGGGAGTATCGGGAAAAAGTGGAATCCGTGCGAGTACCGGAAAACTATCCTGACGAGTATCGAAAAATGATATAATCGGTGTGAGTACAGCAAAGTTATTGAATCCGGGGGAGTATCGGGAAAAAGTGGAATATGTGCGAGTACCGGAAAACTGTCCTGACGAGTACCGAAAAATGATATAATCGGTGTGAGTACCGAAAAGTTATTGAATCCGGGAGAGTATCGGGAAAAAGTGGAATCCGTTCGAGTACCGGAAAACTGTCCTGACGAGTACCGAAAAATGGTAGAATCGGTGTGAGTACCGCAAAATTATTGAACCCGGGCGAGTACCGGGAAAAAGCGGAATCCGTGCGAGTACCAGAAAAATGGTAGCATCGGTGTGAGTACCGCAAAATTATTGAACCCGGGCGAGTACCGGGAAATAGCGGAATCCGTGCGAGTACCGGAAAACTGTCCAGACGAGTACCGAAAAATGGTAGAATCGGTGTGAGTACCGGAAAATTATTGAACCCGGGCGAGTACAGGGAAAAAGTGGAATCCGTGCGAGTACCGGAAAACTGTCCTGACGAGTACCGAAAAATGGTAGAATCGGTGTGAGTACCGGAAAATTATTGAATCCGGGCGAGTACCGGGAAAAAGTGGAATATGTGCGAGTACCGGAAAACTGTCCTGACGAGTATCGAAAAATGATATAATCGGTGTGAGTACCGGAAAGTTATTGAATCCGGGGGAGTATCGGGAAAAAGTGGAATCCGTGCGAGTACCGGAAAACTATCCTGACGAGTATCGAAAAATGATATAATCGGTGTGAGTACAGCAAAGTTATTGAATTCGGGGGAGTATCGGGAAAAAGTGGAATATGTGCGAGTACCGGAAAACTGTCCTGACGAGTACCGAAAAATGATATAATCGGTGTGAGTACCGGAAAGTTATTGAATCCGGGGGAGTATCGGGAAAAAGTGGAATCCGTGCAAGTATCGGAAAACTGTCCTGATAAGTAACGAAAACTGGTAGAATCGGTGTGAGTACCGGAAAATTATTGAGAAAAAGTGGAATCCGTGCGAGTACCGGAAAACTGTCCTGACGAGTACCGAAAAATGGTAGAATCGGTGTGAGTACCGGAAAATTATTGAACCCGGGCGAGTACCGGGAAAAAGTGGAATCCGTGCGAGTACCAGAAAACTGTCCAGACGAGTATCGAAAAATGGTAGAATCGGTATGAGTACCGCAAAATTATTGAACCCGGGCGAGTATCGGGAAAAAGTGGAATCCGTGCGAGTACCGGAAAACTATCCTGACGAGTACCGAAAAATGGTAGAATCGGTGTGAGTACCGGAAAATTATTGAATCCGGGGGAGTATCGGGAAAAAGAGGAATCCGTGCGAGAACCGGAAAACTGTCCTGACGAGTACCGAAAAATGATATAATCGGTGTGAGTACCGAAAAGTTATTGAATCCGGGAGAGTATCGGGAAAAAGTGGAATCCGTGGGAGTACCGGAAAACTGTCCTGACGAGTACCGAAAAATGATATAATCGGTGTGAGTACCGCAAAATTTATTGAATCCGGGGGAGTATCGGGAAAAACTGGAATCCGTGCGAGTACCGGAAAACTGTCCTGACGAGTACCGAAAAATGGTAGAATCGGTGTGAGTACCGCAAAATTATTGAACCCGGGCGAGTACCGGGAAAAAGCGGAATCCGTGCGAGTACCGGAAAACTGTCCTGACGAGTACCGAAAAATGGTAGCATCGGTGTGAGTACCGCAAAATTATTGAACCCGGGCGAGTACCGGGAAAAAGCGGAATCCGTGCGAGTACCGGAAAACTGTCCAGACGAGTACCGAAAAATGGTAGAATCGGTGTGAGTACCGGAAAATTATTGAATCCGGGCGAGTACCGGGAAAAAGTGGAATATGTGCGAGTACCGGAAAACTGTCCTGACGAGTACCGAAAAATGATATAATCGGTGTGAGTACCGGAAAGTTATTGAATCCGGGGGAGTATCGGGAAAAAGTGGAATCCGTGCAAGTATCGGAAAACTGTCCTGATAAGTAACGAAAACTGGTAGAATCGGTGTGAGTACCGGAAAATTATTGAGAAAAAGTGGAATCCGTGCGAGTACCGGAAAACTGTCCTGACGAGTACCGAAAAATGGTAGAATCGGTGTGAGTACCGAAAAATTATTGAATCCGGGGGAGTATCGGGAAAAAGTGGAATCCGTGCGAGTACCGGAAAACTATCCTGACGAGTATCGAAAAATGATATAATCGGTGTGAGTACAGCAAAGTTATTGAATCCGGGGGAGTATCGGGAAAAAGTGGAATATGTGCGAGTACCGGAAAACTGTCCTGACGAGTACCGAAAAATGATATAATCGGTGTGAGTACCGAAAAGTTATTGAATCCGGGAGAGTATCGGGAAAAAGTGGAATCCGTTCGAGTACCGGAAAACTGTCCTGACGAGTACCGAAAAATGGTAGAATCGGTGTGAGTACCGGAAAATTATTGAATCCGGGCGAGTACCGGGAAAAAGTGGAATATGTGCGAGTACCGGAAAACTGTCCTGACGAGTATCGAAAAATGATATAATCGGTGTGAGTACCCGAAAGTTATTGAATCCGGGGGAGTATCGGGAAAAAGTGGAATCCGTGCGAATATCGGAAAACTGTCCTGATGAGTAACGAAAACTCGTAGAATCGGTGTGAGTACCGGAAAATTATTGAGAAAAAGTGGAATCCGTGCGAGTACCGGAAAACTGTCCTGACGAGTACCGAAAAATGATATAATCGGTGTGAGTACCGCAAAATTTATTGAATCCGGGGGAGTATCGGGAAAAACTGGAATCCGTGCGAGTACCGGAAAACTGTCCTGACGAGTACCGAAAAATGGTAGAATCGGTGTGAGTACCGCAAAATTATTGAACTCGGGCGAGTACCGGGAAAAAGAGGAATCCGTGCGAGTACCAGAAAACTGTCCAGACGAGTATCGAAAAATGGTAGAATCGGTATGAGTACCGCAAAATTATTGAACCCGGGCGAGTATCGGGAAAAAGTGGAATCCGTGCGAGTACCGGAAAACTATCCTGACGAGTACCGAAAAATGGTAGAATCGGTGTGAGTACCGGAAAATTATTGAATCCGGGGGAGTATCGGGAAAAAGAGGAATCCGTGCGAGAACCGGAAAACTGTCCTGACGAGTACCGAAAAATGATATAATCGGTGTGAGTACCGAAAAGTTATTGAATCCGGGAGAGTATCGGGAAAAAGTGGAATCCGTGGGAGTACCGGAAAACTGTCCTGACGAGTACCGAAAAATGATATAATCGGTGTGAGTACCGCAAAATTTATTGAATCCGGGGGAGTATCGGGAAAAACTGGAATCCGTGCGAGTACCGGAAAACTGTCCTGACGAGTACCGAAAAATGGTAGAATCGGTGTGAGTACCGCAAAATTATTGAACCCGGGCGAGTACCGGGAAAAAGCGGAATCCGTGCGAGTACCAGAAAAATGGTAGCATCGGTGTGAGTACCGCAAAATTATTGAACCCGGGCGAGTACCGGGAAATAGCGGAATCCGTGCGAGTACCGGAAAACTGTCCAGACGAGTACCGAAAAATGGTAGAATCGGTGTGAGTACCGGAAAATTATTGAACCCGGGCGAGTACAGGGAAAAAGTGGAATCCGTGCGAGTACCGGAAAACTGTCCTGACGAGTACCGAAAAATGGTAGAATCGGTGTGAGTACCGGAAAATTATTGAATCCGGGCGAGTACCGGGAAAAAGTGGAATATGTGCGAGTACCGGAAAACTGTCCTGACGAGTATCGAAAAATGATATAATCGGTGTGAGTACCGGAAAGTTATTGAATCCGGGGGAGTATCGGGAAAAAGTGGAATCCGTGCGAGTACCGGAAAACTATCCTGACGAGTATCGAAAAATGATATAATCGGTGTGAGTACAGCAAAGTTATTGAATCCGGGGGAGTATCGGGAAAAAGTGGAATATGTGCGAGTACCGGAAAACTGTCCTGACGAGTACCGAAAAATGATATAATCGGTGTGAGTACCGAAAAGTTATTGAATCCGGGAGAGTATCGGGAAAAAGTGGAATCCGTTCGAGTACCGGAAAACTGTCCTGACGAGTACCGAAAAATGGTAGAATCGGTGTGAGTACCGCAAAATTATTGAACCCGGGCGAGTACCGGGAAAAAGCGGAATCCGTGCGAGTACCAGAAAAATGGTAGCATCGGTGTGAGTACCGCAAAATTATTGAACCCGGGCGAGTACCGGGAAATAGCGGAATCCGTGCGAGTACCGGAAAACTGTCCAGACGAGTACCGAAAAATGGTAGAATCGGTGTGAGTACCGGAAAATTATTGAACCCGGGCGAGTACAGGGAAAAAGTGGAATCCGTGCGAGTACCGGAAAACTGTCCTGACGAGTACCGAAAAATGGTAGAATCGGTGTGAGTACCGGAAAATTATTGAATCCGGGCGAGTACCGGGAAAAAGTGGAATATGTGCGAGTACCGGAAAACTGTCCTGACGAGTATCGAAAAATGATATAATCGGTGTGAGTACCGGAAAGTTATTGAATCCGGGGGAGTATCGGGAAAAAGTGGAATCCGTGCGAGTACCGGAAAACTATCCTGACGAGTATCGAAAAATGATATAATCGGTGTGAGTACAGCAAAGTTATTGAATTCGGGGGAGTATCGGGAAAAAGTGGAATATGTGCGAGTACCGGAAAACTGTCCTGACGAGTACCGAAAAATGATATAATCGGTGTGAGTACCGGAAAGTTATTGAATCCGGGGGAGTATCGGGAAAAAGTGGAATCCGTGCAAGTATCGGAAAACTGTCCTGATAAGTAACGAAAACTGGTAGAATCGGTGTGAGTACCGGAAAATTATTGAGAAAAAGTGGAATCCGTGCGAGTACCGGAAAACTGTCCTGACGAGTACCGAAAAATGGTAGAATCGGTGTGAGTACCGGAAAATTATTGAACCCGGGCGAGTACCGGGAAAAAGTGGAATCCGTGCGAGTACCAGAAAACTGTCCAGACGAGTATCGAAAAATGGTAGAATCGGTATGAGTACCGCAAAATTATTGAACCCGGGCGAGTATCGGGAAAAAGTGGAATCCGTGCGAGTACCGGAAAACTATCCTGACGAGTACCGAAAAATGGTAGAATCGGTGTGAGTACCGGAAAATTATTGAATCCGGGGGAGTATCGGGAAAAAGAGGAATCCGTGCGAGAACCGGAAAACTGTCCTGACGAGTACCGAAAAATGATATAATCGGTGTGAGTACCGAAAAGTTATTGAATCCGGGAGAGTATCGGGAAAAAGTGGAATCCGTGGGAGTACCGGAAAACTGTCCTGACGAGTACCGAAAAATGATATAATCGGTGTGAGTACCGCAAAATTTATTGAATCCGGGGGAGTATCGGGAAAAACTGGAATCCGTGCGAGTACCGGAAAACTGTCCTGACGAGTACCGAAAAATGGTAGAATCGGTGTGAGTACCGCAAAATTATTGAACCCGGGCGAGTACCGGGAAAAAGCGGAATCCGTGCGAGTACCGGAAAACTGTCCTGACGAGTACCGAAAAATGGTAGCATCGGTGTGAGTACCGCAAAATTATTGAACCCGGGCGAGTACCGGGAAAAAGCGGAATCCGTGCGAGTACCGGAAAACTGTCCAGACGAGTACCGAAAAATGGTAGAATCGGTGTGAGTACCGGAAAATTATTGAATCCGGGCGAGTACCGGGAAAAAGTGGAATATGTGCGAGTACCGGAAAACTGTCCTGACGAGTACCGAAAAATGATATAATCGGTGTGAGTACCGGAAAGTTATTGAATCCGGGGGAGTATCGGGAAAAAGTGGAATCCGTGCAAGTATCGGAAAACTGTCCTGATAAGTAACGAAAACTGGTAGAATCGGTGTGAGTACCGGAAAATTATTGAGAAAAAGTGGAATCCGTGCGAGTACCGGAAAACTGTCCTGACGAGTACCGAAAAATGGTAGAATCGGTGTGAGTACCGAAAAATTATTGAATCCGGGGGAGTATCGGGAAAAAGTGGAATCCGTGCGAGTACCGGAAAACTATCCTGACGAGTATCGAAAAATGATATAATCGGTGTGAGTACAGCAAAGTTATTGAATCCGGGGGAGTATCGGGAAAAAGTGGAATATGTGCGAGTACCGGAAAACTGTCCTGACGAGTACCGAAAAATGATATAATCGGTGTGAGTACCGAAAAGTTATTGAATCCGGGAGAGTATCGGGAAAAAGTGGAATCCGTTCGAGTACCGGAAAACTGTCCTGACGAGTACCGAAAAATGGTAGAATCGGTGTGAGTACCGGAAAATTATTGAATCCGGGCGAGTACCGGGAAAAAGTGGAATATGTGCGAGTACCGGAAAACTGTCCTGACGAGTATCGAAAAATGATATAATCGGTGTGAGTACCCGAAAGTTATTGAATCCGGGGGAGTATCGGGAAAAAGTTGAATCCGTGCGAATATCGGAAAACTGTCCTGATGAGTAACGAAAACTCGTAGAATCGGTGTGAGTACCGGAAAATTATTGAGAAAAAATGGAATCCGTGCGAGTACAGGAAAACTGTCCTGACGAGTACCGAAAAATGATATAATCGGTGTGAGTACCGCAAAATTTATTGAATCCGGGGGAGTATTGGGAAAAACTGGAATCCGTGCGAGTACCGGAAAACTGTCCTGACGAGTACCGAAAAATGGTAGAATCGGTGTGAGTACCGCAAAATTATTGAACCCGGGCGAGTACCGGGAAAAAGCGGAATCCGTGCGAGTACCAGAAAACTGTCTAGACGAGTATCGAAAAATGGTAGAATCGGTGTGAGTACCGCAAAATTATTGAACCCGGGCGAGTATCGGGAAAAAGTGGAATCCGTGCGAGTACCGGAAAACTGTCCTGACGAGTACCGAAAAATGGTAGAATCGGTGTGAGTACCGCAAAATTATTGAACCCGGGCGAGTACCGGGAAAAAGCGGAATCCGTGCGAGTACCAGAAAACTGTCTAGACGAGTATCGAAAAATGGTAGAATCGGTGTGAGTACCGCAAAATTATTGAACCCGGGCGAGTATCGGGAAAAAGTGGAATCCGTGCGAGTACTGGAAAACTGTCCTGACGAGTACCGAAAAATGGTAGAATCGGTGTGAGTACCGAAAAATTATTGAATCCGGGCGAGTACCGGGAAAAAGTGGAATATGTACGAGTACCGGAAAACTGTCCTGACGAGTATCGAAAAATGATATAATCGGTGTGAGTACCGGAAAGTTATTGAATCCGGGGGAGTATCGGGAAAAAGTGGAATCCGTGCGAATATCGGAAAACTGTCCTGATGAGTAACGAAAACTCGTAGAATCGGTGTGAGTACCGGAAAATTATTGAGAAAAAGTGGAATCCGTGCGAGTACCGGAAAACTGTCCTGACGAGTACCGAAAAATGGTAGAATCGGTGTGAGTACCGAAAAATTATTGAATCCGGGGGAGTATCGGGAAAAAGAGGAATCCGTGCGAGTACCGGAAAACTGTCTTGACGAGTACCGAAAAATGATATAATCGGTGTGAGTATCGAAAAGTTATTGAATCCGGGGGAGTATCGGGAAAAAGTGGAATCCGTGCGAGTACCGGAAAACTGTCCTGACGAGTACCGAAAAATGATATAATCGGTGTGAGTACCGCAAAATTTATTGAATTCGGGGGAGTATCGGGAAAAACTGGAATCCGTGCGAGTACCGGAAAACTGTCCTGACGAGTACCGAAAAATGGTAGAATCGGTGTGAGTACCGGAAAATTATTAAATCCGGGCGACTACCGGGAAAAAGTAGAATATGTGCGAGTACCGGAAAACTGTCCTGACGAGTACCGAAAAATGATATAATCGGTGTGAGTACCGCAAAAGTTATTGAATCCGGGGGAGTATCGGAAAAACTGGAATCCGTGCGAGTACCGGAAAACTGTCCTGACGAGTACCGAAAAATGGTAGAATCGGTTTGAGTACCGGAAAATGATTGCATCCCGACGAGTACCGGGAAAAAGTGGAATATGTGCGAGTACCGGAAAACTGTCCTGACGAGTATCGAAAAATGATATAATCGGTGCGAGTACCGAAAATTTATTGAATCCGGGGGAGTATCGGGAAAAATTGGAATCCGTGCGAGTATCGAAAAACTGTCCTGACGAGTACCGAAAAATGGTAGAATCGGTGTGAGTACCGGAAAATTATTAAATTCGGGCGAGTACCGGGAAAAAGTAGAATATGTGCGAGTACCGGAAAACTGTCCTGACGAGTATCGAAAAATGATATAATCGGTGTGAGTACCGGAAAGTTATTAAATCCAGGGGAGTATCGGGAAAAAGTGGAATCCGTGCGAGTACCGGAAAACTGTCCTGACGAGTACCGAAAAATGGTAGAATCGGTGTGAGTACCGGAAAATTATTGAACCCGGTGAGTACCGGGAAAAAGTGGAATCCGTGCGAGTACCGGAAAACTGTCCTGACGAATACCGAAAAATGGTAGAATCGGTGTGAGTACCGGAAAATTATTGAATCCGGGAGAGTACCGGGAAAAAGTGGAATATGTGCGAGTACCGAAAAACTGTCCTGACGAGTATCGAAAAATGATATAATCGGTGCGAGTACCGAAAAGTTATTGAATCCGGGGGCGTATCGGGAAAAAGTGGAATCCGTGCGAGTATCGGAAAACTGTCCTAACGAGTACCGAAAAATGGTAGAATCGGTGTGAGTACCGGAAAATTATTAAATCCGGGCGAGTACCGGGAAAAAGTAGAAGATGTGCGAGTACCGAAAAACTGTCCTGACGAGTATCGAAAAATGATATAATCGGTGAGAGTACCGCAAAGTTATTGAATCCGGGGGAGTATCGGGAAAAAGTGGAATCCGTGCGAGTACCGGAAAACTGTCCTGACGAGTATCGAAAAATGATATAATCGGTGTGAGTACCGGAAAGTTATTGAATCCGGGGGAGTATCGGGAAAAAGTGGAATCCGTGCGAGTATCGGAAAACTGTCCTGATGAGTAACGAAAACTGGTAGAATCGGTGTGAGTACTGGAAAATTATTGAGAAAAAGTGGAATCCGTGCGAGTACCGGAAAACTGTCCTTACGAGTACGGAAAAATGATATAATCGGTGTAAGTACCGAAAAGTTATTGAATCCGGGAGAGTATCTGGAAAAAGTGGAATCCGTGCGTGTACCGGAAAACTGTCCTGACGAGTACCGAAAAATGGTAGAATCGGTTTGAGTACCGGAAAATTATTGCATCCTGGCAAGTACCGGGAAAAAGTGGGATATGTGCGAGTACCGGAAAACTGTCCTGACGAGTATCGAAAAATGATATAATCGGTGCGAGTACCGAAAATTTATTGAATCCGGGGGAGTATCGGGAAAAAGTGGAATCCGTGCGAGTATCGGAAAACTGTCCTAACGAGTACCGAAAAATGGTAGAATCGGTGTGAGTACCGAAAAATTATTAAATCCGGGCGAGAACCGGGAAAAAGTAGAATATGTGCGAGTACCGGAAAACTGTCCTGACGAGTATCGAAAAATGATATAATCGGTGTGAGTACCGGAAAGTTATTGAATCCGGGGGAGTATCGGGAAAAAGTGGAATCCGTGCGAGTACCGGAAAACTGTCCTGATGAGTACCGAAAAATGGTAGAATTGGTGTGAGTACCGGAAAATTATTGAACCCGGTGAGTACCGGGAAAAAGTGGAATCCGTGCGAGTACCGGAAAACTGTCCTGACGAGTACCGAAAAATGGTAGAATCGGTGTGAGTACCGCAAAATTATTGAATCCGGGAGAGTACCGGGAAAAAGTGGAATATGTGCGAGTACCGAAAAACTGTCCTGACGAGTATCGAAAAATGATATAATCGGTGCGAGTACCGAAAAGTTATTGAATCCGGGGGCGTATCGGGAAAAAGTGGCATCCGTGCGAGTATCGGAAAACTGTCCTGACGAGTACCGAAAAATGGTAGAATCGGTGTGAGTACCGGAAAATTATTGAACCCGGGCGAGTACCGGGAAAAAGTGGAATCCGTGCGAGTACCGGAAAACTGTCCTGACGAGTACCGAAAAATGATATAATCGGTGTCAGTACCGCAAAGTTATTGAATCCGGGGGAGTATCGGGAAAAAGTGGAATCCGTGCGTGTACCGGAAAACTGTCCTGACGAGTACCGAAAAATGATATAATCGGTGTGAGTACCGAAAAGTTATTGAATCCGGGAGAGTATCGGGAAAAAGTGGAATCCGTGCGAGTATCGGAAAACTGTCCTGATGAGTAACGAAAACTGGTAGAATCGGTGTGAGTACTGGAAAATTATTGAGAAAAAGTGGAATCCGTGCGAGTACCGGAAAACTGTCCTTACGAGTACGGAAAAATGATATAATCGGTGTAAGTACCGAAAAGTTATTGAATCCGGGAGAGTATCTGGAAAAAGTGGAATCCGTGCGTGTACCGGAAAACTGTCCTGACGAGTACCGAAAAATGGTAGAATCGGTGTGAGTACCGCAAAATTATTGAACCCGGGCGAGTACCGGGAAAAAGCGGAATCCGTGCGGGTACCGGAAAACTGTCCAGACGAGTACCGAAAAATGGTAGAATCGGTGTGAGTACCGGAAAATTATTGAACCCGGGCGAGTACCGGGAAAAAGTGGAATCCGTGCGAGTACCGGAAAACTGTCCTGACGAGTACCGAAAAATGATATAATCGGTGTCAGTACCGCAAAGTTATTGAATCCGGGGGAGTATCGGGAAAAAGTGGAATCCGTGCGTGTACCGGAAAACTGTCCTGACGAGTACCGAAAAATGATATAATCGGTGTGAGTACCGAAAAGTTATTGAATCCGGGAGAGTATCGGGAAAAAGTGGAATCCGTGCGAGTACCGAAAACTGGTAGAATCGGTGTGAGTACCGGAAAATTATCGGGAAAAAGTTGAATTCGTGCGAGTACCGAAAAACTGTCCTGACGAGTACCGAAAAATGGTAGAATCGGTGTGAGTACCGAAAAATTATTAAACCCGGTGAGTACCGGGAAAAATTGGAATCCGTGCGAGTACCGGAAAACTGTCCTGACGGGTACCGAAAAATGGTAGAATCGGTGTGAGTACCGGAAAATTATTAAATCCGGGCGAGTACCGGGAAAAAGTAGAAGATGTGCGAGTACCGAAAAACTGTCCTGACGAGTATCGAAAAATGATATAATCGGAGAGAGTACCGCAAAGTTATTGAATCCGGGGGAGTATCGGGAAAAAGTGGAATCCGTGCGACTACCAGAAAACTGTCCTTACGAGTACGGGCAAATGATATAATCGATGTAAATACCGAAAAGTTATTGAATCCGGGGGAGTATCGGGAAAAAGTGGAATCCGTGCGAGTACCGGAAAACTGTCCTTACGAGTACGGAAAAATGATATAATCGGTGTGAGTACCGGAAAGTTATTGAATCCGGGAGAGTATCGGGAAAAAGTGGAATCCGTGCGAGTACCGGAAAACTGTCCTGACGAGTACCGAAAAATGGTAGAATCGGTGTGAGTACCGCAAAATTATTGAACCCGGGCGAGTACCGGGAAAAAGTGGAATCCGTGCGAGTACCGGAAAACTATCCTAACGAGTACCGAAAAATGGTAGAATCGGTGTGAGTACCGAAAAATTATTGAATCCGGGGGAGTATTGGGAGAAAGAGGAATCCGTGCGAGTACCGGAAAACTGTCCTGACGAGTACCGAAAAATGATATAATCGGTGTGAGTACCGAAAAGTTATTGAATCCGGGAGAGTATCGGGAAAAAGTGGAATCCGTGCGAGTATCGGAAAACTGTCCAGACGAGTACCGAAAAATGGTAGAATCGGTGTGAGTACCGGAAAATTATTGAACCCGGGCGAGTGCCGGGAAAAAGTGGAATCCGTGCGAGTACCGGAAAACTGTCCTGACGAGTACCGAAAAATGGTAGAATCGGTGTGAGTATCGGAAAATTATTGAACCCGGGCGAGCACCGGGAAAAAGTGGAATCCGTGCGAGTACCGGAAAACTGTCCTGACGAGTACCGAAAAATGATATAATCGGTGTGAGTACCGGAAAATTATTGAACCCGGGCGAGTACCAGGTAAAAGTTGAATCCGTGCGAGTACCGGAAAACTGTCCTGACAAGTACCGAAAAATGGTAGAATCGGTGTGAGTACCGAAAAATTATTGAATCCGGGGGAGTATCGGGAGAAAGAGGAATCCGTGCGAGTACCGGAAAACTGTCCTGACGAGTACCGAAAAATGATATAATCGGTGTGAGTACCGATAAGTTATTGAATCCGGGGGAGTATCGGGAAAAAGTGGAATCCGTGCGAGTACCGGAAAACTGTCCTTACGAGTACGGAAAAATGAGATAATCGGTGTGAGTACCGAAAAGTTATTGAATCCGGGCGAGTATCGGGAAAAAGTGGAATCCGTGTGAGTACCGGAAAACTGTCCTTACAAGTGCGGAAAAATGATATAATCGGTGTGAGTTCCGAAAAGTTATTGAATCCGGGAGAGTATCGGGAAAAAGTGGAATCCGTGCGAGTACCGGAAAACTGTCCTGACGAGTACCGAAAAATGGTAGAATCGGTGTGAGTACCGCAAAATTATTGAACCCGGGCGAGTACCGGGAAAAAGTGGAATCCGTGCAAGTACCGGAAAACTATCATAACGAGTACCGAAAAATGGTAGAATCGGTGGGAGTACCGGAAAATTATTGAATCCGGGGGAGTATCGGGAAAAATAGGAATCCGTGGGAGTACCGGAAAACTGTCCTGACGAGTACCGAAAAATGATATAATCGGTGTGAGTACCGAAAAGTTATTGAATCCGGGCGAGTATCGGGAAAAAGTGGAATCCGTGGGAGTACCGGAAAACTGTCCTGACGAGTACCGAAAAATGGTAGAATCGGTGTGAGTACCGGAAAATTATTGAACCCGGGCGAGTACCGGGAAAAAGTGGAATCCGTGCGAGTACCGGAAAACTGTCCTTACGAGTACGGAAAAATGATATAATCGGTGTGAGTACCGAAAAGTTATTGAATCCAGGGGAGTATCGGGAAAAAGTGGAATCCGTGCGTGTACCGGAAAACTCTCCTGACGAGTACCGAAAAATGATATAATCGGTGTGAGTACCGAAAAGTTATTGAATCCGGGAGAGTATCGGGAAAAAGTGGAATCCGTGCGAGTACCGGAAAACTGTCCTGACGAGTACCGAAAAATGGTAGAATCGGTGTGAGTACCGGAAAATTATTGAACCCGGGCGAGTACCGGGAAAAAGTGGAATCCGTGCGAGTACCGGAAAACTATCCTAACGAGTACCGAAAAATGGTAGAATCGGTGTGAGTACCGAAAAATTATTGAATCCGGGGGAGTATCGGGAGAAAGAGGAATCCGTGCGAGTACCGGAAAATTGTCCTGACGAGTACCGAAAAATGATATAATCGGTGTGAGTACCGAAAAGTTATTGAATCCGGGAGAGTATCGGGAAAAAGTGGAATCCGTGCGAGTACCGGAAAACTGTCCTGACGAGTACCGAAAAATGATATAATCGGTGTGAGTACCAAAAAGTTATTGAATCCGGGAGAGTTTCGGGAAAAAGTGGAATCCGTGCGAGTATCGGAAAACTGTCCTGACGAGTACCGAAAAATGGTAGAATCGGTGTGAGTACCGCAAAATTATTAAACCCGGGCGAGTACCGGGAAAAAGCGGAATCCGTGCGAGTATCGGAAAACTGTCCAGACGAGTACCGAAAAATGGTAGAATCGGTGTGAGTACCGGAAAATTATTGAACCCGGGCGAGTGCCGGGAAAAAGTGGAATCCGTGCGAGTACCGGAAAACTGTCCTGACGAGTACCGAAAAATGGTAGAATCGGTGTGAGTATCGGAAAATTATTGAACCCGGGCGAGTACCGGGAAAAAGTGGAATCCGTGCGAGTACCGGAAAACTGTCCTGACGAGTACCGAAAAATGATATAATCGGTGTGAGTACCGGAAATTTATTGAACCCGGGCGAGTACCAGGTAAAAGTTGAATCCGTGCGAGTACCGGAAAACTGTCCTGACAAGTACCGAAAAATGGTAGAATCGGTGTGAGTACCGAAAAATTATTGAATCCGGGGGAGTATCGGGAGAAAGAGGAATCCGTGCGAGTACCGGAAAACTGTCCTGACGAGTACCGAAAAATGATATAATCGGTGTGAGTACCGAAAAGTTATTGAATCCGGGAGAGTATCGGGAAAAAGTGGAATCCGTGCGAGTACCGGAAAACTGTCCTGACGAGTACCGAAAAATGATATAATCGGTGTGAGTACCGAAAAGTTATTGAATCCGGGAGAGTATCGGGAAAAAGTGGAATCCGTGCGAGTACCGGAAAACTGTCCTGATGAGTACCGAAAAATGATATAATCGGTGTGAGTACCAAAAATTAATTGAATCCGGGAGAGTTTCGGGAAAAAGTGGAATCCGTGCGAGAATCGAAAAACTGTCCTGACGAGTACCGAAAAATGGTAGAATCGGTGTGAGTACCGCAAAATTATTAAACCCGGGCGAGTACCGGGAAAAAGCGGAATCCGTGCGAGTATCGGAAAACTGTCCAGACGAGTACCGAAAAATGGTAGAATCGGTGTGAGTACCGGAAAATTATTGAACCCGGGCGAGTGCCGGCAAAAAGTGGAATCCGTGCGAGTACCGGAAAACTGTCCTGACGAGTACCGAAAAATGGTAGAATCGGTGTGAGTATCGGAAAATTATTGAACCCGGGCGAGTACCGGGAAAAAGTGGAATCCGTGCGAGTACCGGAAAACTGTCCTAACGAGTACCGAAAAATGATATAATCGGTGTGAGTACCGATAAGTTATTGAATCCGGGGGAGTATCGGGAAAAAGTGGAATCCGTGCGAGTACCGGAAAACTGTCCTTACGAGTACGGAAAAATGAGATAATCGGTGTGAGTACCGAAAAGTTATTGAATCCGGGCGAGTATCGGGAAAAAGTGGAATCCGTGTGAGTACCGGAAAACTGTCCTTACGAGTGCGGAAAAATGATATAATCGGTGTGAGTACCAAAAAGTTATTGAATCCGGGAGAGTTTCGGGAAAAAGTGGAATCCGTGCGAGTATCGGAAAACTGTCCTGACGAGTACCGAAAAATGGTAGAATCGGTGTGAGTACCGCAAAATTATTAAACCCGGGCGAGTACCGGGAAAAAGCGGAATCCGTGCGAGTATCGGAAAACTGTCCAGACGAGTACCGAAAAATGGTAGAATCGGTGTGAGTACCGGAAAATTATTGAACCCGGGCGAGTGCCGGGAAAAAGTGGAATCCGTGCGAGTACCGGAAAACTGTCCTGACGAGTACCGAAAAATGATATAATCGGTGTGAGTACCAAAAAGTTATTGAATCCGGGAGAGTTTCGGGAAAAAGTGGAATCCGTGCGAGTATCGGAAAACTGTCCTGACGAGTACCGAAAAATGGTAGAATCGGTGTGAGTACCGCAAAATTATTAAACCCGGGCGAGTACCGGGAAAAAGCGGAATCCGTGCGAGTATCGGAAAACTGTCCAGACGAGTACCGAAAAATGGTAGAATCGGTGTGAGTACCGGAAAATTATTGAACCCGGGCGAGTGCCGGGAAAAAGTGGAATCCGTGCGAGTACCGGAAAACTGTCTTAACGAGTACCGAAAAATGATATAATCGGTGTGAGTACCGATAAGTTATTGAATCCGGGGGAGTATCGGGAAAAAGTGGAATCCGTGCGAGTACCGGAAAACTGTCCTTACGAGTACGGAAAAATGAGATAATCGGTGTGAGTACCGAAAAGTTATTGAATCCGGGCGAGTATCGGGAAAAAGTGGAATCCGTGTGAGTACCGGAAAACTGTCCTTACGAGTGCGGAAAAATGATATAATCGGTGTGAGTACCAAAAAGTTATTGAATCCGGGAGAGTTTCGGGAAAAAGTGGAATCCGTGCGAGTATCGGAAAACTGTCCTGACGAGTACCGAAAAATGGTAGAATCGGTGTGAGTACCGCAAAATTATTAAACCCGGGCGAGTACCGGGAAAAAGCGGAATCCGTGCGAGTATCGGAAAACTGTCCAGACGAGTACCGAAAAATGGTAGAATCGGTGTGAGTACCGGAAAATTATTGAACCCGGGCGAGTGCCGGGAAAAAGTGGAATCCGTGTGTGAGTACCGGAAAATTATTGAATCCGGGCGAGTGCCGGGAAAAAGTGGAATCCGTGCGAGTACCGGAAAACTGTCTTAACGAGTACCGAAAAATGATATAATCGGTGTGAGTACCGATAAGTTATTGAATCCGGGGGAGTATCGGGAAAAAGTGGAATCCGTGCGAGTACCGGAAAACTGTCCTTACGAGTACGGAAAAATGAGATAATCGGTGTGAGTACCGAAAAGTTATTGAATCCGAGCGAGTATCGGGAAAAAGTGGAATCCGTGTGAGTACCGGAAAACTGTCCTTACGAGTGCGGAAAAATGATATAATCGGTGTGAGTACCAAAAAGTTATTGAATCCGGGAGAGTTTCGGGAAAAAGTGGAATCCGTGCGAGTACCGGAAAACTGTCCTAACGAGTACCGAAAAATGATATAATCGGTGTGAGTACCGATAAGTTATTGAATCCGGGGGAGTATCGGGAAAAAGTGGAATCCGTGCGAGTACCGGAAAACTGTCCTTACGAGTACGGAAAAATGAGATAATCGGTGTGAGTACCGAAAAGTTATTGAATCCGGGCGAGTATCGGGAAAAAGTGGAATCCGTGTGAGTATCGGAAAACTGTCCTTACGAGTGCGGAAAAATGATATAATCGGTGTGAGTACCAAAAAGTTATTGAATCCGGGAGAGTTTCGGGAAAAAGTGGAATCCGTGCGAGTATCGGAAAACTGTCCTGACGAGTACCGAAAAATGGTAGAATCGGTGTGAGTACCGCAAAATTATTAAACCCGGGCGAGTACCGGGAAAAAGCGGAATCCGTGCGAGTATCGGAAAACTGTCCAGACGAGTACCGAAAAATGGTAGAATCGGTGTGAGTACCGGAAAATTATTGAGCCCGGGCGAGTGCCGGGAAAAAGTGGAATCCGTGCGAGTACCGGAAAACTGTCCTGACGAGTACCGAAAAATGATATAATCGGTGTGAGTACCAAAAAGTTATTGAATCCGGGAGAGTTTCGGGAAAAAGTGGAATCCGTGCGAGTATCGGAAAACTGTCCTGACGAGTACCGAAAAATGGTAGAATCGGTGTGAGTACCGCAAAATTATTAAACCCGGGCGAGTACCGGGAAAAAGCGGAATCCGTGCGAGTATCGGAAAACTGTCCAGACGAGTACCGAAAAATGGTAGAATCGGTGTGAGTATCGGAAAATTATTAAACCCGGGCGAGTACCGGGAAAAAGCGGAATCCGTGCGAGTATCGGAAAACTGTCCAGACGAGTACCGAAAAATGGTAGAATCGGTGTGAGTACCGGAAAATTATTGAACCCGGGCGAGTGCCGGGAAAAAGCGGAATCCGTGCGAGTATCGGAAAACTGTCCAGACGAGTACCGAAAAATGGTAGAATCGGTGTGAGTATCGGAAAATTATTGAACCCGGGCGAGTGCCGGGAAAAAGTGGAATCCGTGCGAGTACCGGAAAACTGTCCTGACGAGTACCGAAAAATGGTAGAATCGGTGTGAGTATCGGAAAATTATTGAACCCGGGCGAGTACCGGGAAAAAGTGGAATCCGTGCGAGTACCGGAAAACTGTCCTAACGAGTACCGAAAAATGATATAATCGGTGTGAGTACCGATAAGTTATTGAATCCGGGGGAGTATCGGGAAAAAGTGGAATCCGTGCGAGTACCGGAAAACTGTCCTTACGAGTACGGAAAAATGAGATAATCGGTGTGAGTACCGAAAAGTTATTGAATCCGGGCGAGTATCGGGAAAAAGTGGAATCCGTGTGAGTACCGGAAAACTGTCCTTACGAGTGCGGAAAAATGATATAATCGGTGTGAGTACCAAAAAGTTATTGAATCCGGGAGAGTTTCGGGAAAAAGTGGAATCCGTGCGAGTATCGGAAAACTGTCCTGACGAGTACCGAAAAATGGTAGAATCGGTGTGAGTACCGCAAAATTATTAAACCCGGGCGAGTACCGGGAAAAAGCGGAATCCGTGCGAGTATCGGAAAACTGTCCAGACGAGTACCGAAAAATGGTAGAATCGGTGTGAGTACCGGAAAATTATTGAACCCGGGCGAGTGCCGGGAAAAAGCGGAATCCGTGCGAGTATCGGAAAACTGTCCAGACGAGTACCGAAAAATGGTAGAATCGGTGTGAGTATCGGAAAATTATTGAACCCGGGCGAGTGCCGGGAAAAAGTGGAATCCGTGCGAGTACCGGAAAACTGTCCTGACGAGTACCGAAAAATGGTAGAATCGGTGTGAGTATCGGAAAATTATTGAACCCGGGCGAGTACCGGGAAAAAGTGGAATCCGTGCGAGTACCGGAAAACTGTCCTAACGAGTACCGAAAAATGATATAATCGGTGTGAGTACCGATAAGTTATTGAATCCGGGGGAGTATCGGGAAAAAGTGGAATCCGTGCGAGTACCGGAAAACTGTCCTTACGAGTACGGAAAAATGAGATAATCGGTGTGAGTACCGAAAAGTTATTGAATCCGGGCGAGTATCGGGAAAAAGTGGAATCCGTGTGAGTACCGGAAAACTGTCCTTACGAGTGCGGAAAAATGATATAATCGGTGTGAGTACCAAAAAGTTATTGAATCCGGGAGAGTTTCGGGAAAAAGTGGAATCCGTGCGAGTATCGGAAAACTGTCCTGACGAGTACCGAAAAATGGTAGAATCGGTGTGAGTACCGCAAAATTATTAAACCCGGGCGAGTACCGGGAAAAAGCGGAATCCGTGCGAGTATCGGAAAACTGTCCAGACGAGTACCGAAAAATGGTAGAATCGGTGTGAGTACCGAAAAATTATTGAACCCGGGCGAGTGCCGGGAAAAAGTGGAATCCGTGCGAGTACCGGAAAACTGTCCTGACGAGTACCGAAAAATGATATAATCGGTGTGAGTACCAAAAAGTTATTGAATCCGGGAGAGTTTCGGGAAAAAGTGGAATCCGTGCGAGTATCGGAAAACTGTCCTGACGAGTACCGAAAAATGGTAGAATCGGTGTGAGTACCGCAAAATTATTAAACCCGGGCGAGTACCGGGAAAAAGCGGAATCCGTGCGAGTATCGGAAAACTGTCCAGACGAGTACCGAAAAATGGTAGAATCGGTGTGAGTACCGGAAAATTATTGAACCCGGGCGAGTGCCGGGAAAAAGTGGAATCCGTGCGAGTACCGGAAAACTGTCTTAACGAGTACCGAAAAATGATATAATCGGTGTGAGTACCGATAAGTTATTGAATCCGGGGGAGTATCGGGAAAAAGTGGAATCCGTGCGAGTACCGGAAAACTGTCCTTACGAGTACGGAAAAATGAGATAATCGGTGTGAGTACCGAAAAGTTATTGAATCCGGGCGAGTATCGGGAAAAAGTGGAATCCGTGTGAGTACCGGAAAACTGTCCTTACGAGTGCGGAAAAATGATATAATCGGTGTGAGTACCAAAAAGTTATTGAATCCGGGAGAGTTTCGGGAAAAAGTGGAATCCGTGCGAGTATCGGAAAACTGTCCTGACGAGTACCGAAAAATGGTAGAATCGGTGTGAGTACCGCAAAATTATTAAACCCGGGCGAGTACCGGGAAAAAGCGGAATCCGTGCGAGTATCGGAAAACTGTCCAGACGAGTACCGAAAAATGGTAGAATCGGTGTGAGTACCGGAAAATTATTGAACCCGGGCGAGTGCCGGGAAAAAGCGGAATCCGTGCGAGTATCGGAAAACTGTCCAGACGAGTACCGAAAAATGGTAGAATCGGTGTGAGTATCGGAAAATTATTGAACCCGGGCGAGTGCCGGGAAAAAGTGGAATCCGTGCGAGTACCGGAAAACTGTCCTGACGAGTACCGAAAAATGGTAGAATCGGTGTGAGTATCGGAAAATTATTGAACCCGGGTGAGTACCGGGAAAAAGTGGAATCCGTGCGAGTACCGGAAAACTGTCCTAACGAGTACCGAAAAATGATATAATCGGTGTGAGTACCGATAAGTTATTGAATCCGGGGGAGTATCGGGAAAAAGTGGAATCCGTGCGAGTACCGGAAAACTGTCCTTACGAGTACGGAAAAATGAGATAATCGGTGTGAGTACCGAAAAGTTATTGAATCCGGGCGAGTATCGGGAAAAAGTGGAATCCGTGTGAGTACCGGAAAACTGTCCTTACGAGTGCGGAAAAATGATATAATCGGTGTGAGTACCAAAAAGTTATTGAATCCGGGAGAGTTTCGGGAAAAAGTGGAATCCGTGCGAGTATCGGAAAACTGTCCTGACGAGTACCGAAAAATGGTAGAATCGGTGTGAGTACCGCAAAATTATTAAACCCGGGCGAGTACCGGGAAAAAGCGGAATCCGTGCGAGTATCGGAAAACTGTCCAGACGAGTACCGAAAAATGGTAGAATCGGTGTGAGTACCGGAAAATTATTGAACCCGGGCGAGTGCCGGGAAAAAGCGGAATCCGTGCGAGTATCGGAAAACTGTCCAGACGAGTACCGAAAAATGGTAGAATCGGTGTGAGTATCGGAAAATTATTGAACCCGGGCGAGTGCCGGGAAAAAGTGGAATCCGTGCGAGTACCGGAAAACTGTCCTGACGAGTACCGAAAAATGGTAGAATCGGTGTGAGTATCGGAAAATTATTGAACCCGGGCGAGTACCGGGAAAAAGTGGAATCCGTGCGAGTACCGGAAAACTGTCCTAACGAGTACCGAAAAATGATATAATCGGTGTGAGTACCGATAAGTTATTGAATCCGGGGGAGTATCGGGAAAAAGTGGAATCCGTGCGAGTACCGGAAAACTGTCCTTACGAGTACGGAAAAATGAGATAATCGGTGTGAGTACCGAAAAGTTATTGAATCCGGGCGAGTATCGGGAAAAAGTGGAATCCGTGTGAGTACCGGAAAACTGTCCTTACGAGTGCGGAAAAATGATATAATCGGTGTGAGTACCAAAAAGTTATTGAATCCGGGAGAGTTTCGGGAAAAAGTGGAATCCGTGCGAGTATCGGAAAACTGTCCTGACGAGTACCGAAAAATGGTAGAATCGGTGTGAGTACCGCAAAATTATTAAACCCGGGCGAGTACCGGGAAAAAGCGGAATCCGTGCGAGTATCGGAAAACTGTCCAGACGAGTACCGAAAAATGGTAGAATCGGTGTGAGTACCGGAAAATTATTGAACCCGGGCGAGTGCCGGGAAAAAGTGGAATCCGTGCGAGTACCGGAAAACTGTCCTGACGAGTACCGAAAAATGATATAATCGGTGTGAGTACCAAAAAGTTATTGAATCCGGGAGAGTTTCGGGAAAAAGTGGAATCCGTGCGAGTATCGGAAAACTGTCCTGACGAGTACCGAAAAATGGTAGAATCGGTGTGAGTACCGCAAAATTATTAAACCCGGGCGAGTACCGGGAAAAAGCGGAATCCGTGCGAGTATCGGAAAACTGTCCAGACGAGTACCGAAAAATGGTAGAATCGGTGTGAGTACCGGAAAATTATTGAACCCGGGCGAGTGCCGGGAAAAAGTGGAATCCGTGCGAGTACCGGAAAACTGTCTTAACGAGTACCGAAAAATGATATAATCGGTGTGAGTACCGATAAGTTATTGAATCCGGGGGAGTATCGGGAAAAAGTGGAATCCGTGCGAGTACCGGAAAACTGTCCTTACGAGTACGGAAAAATGAGATAATCGGTGTGAGTACCGAAAAGTTATTGAATCCGGGCGAGTATCGGGAAAAAGTGGAATCCGTGTGAGTACCGGAAAACTGTCCTTACGAGTGCGGAAAAATGATATAATCGGTGTGAGTACCAAAAAGTTATTGAATCCGGGAGAGTTTCGGGAAAAAGTGGAATCCGTGCGAGTATCGGAAAACTAACCTGACGAGTACCGAAAAATGGTAGAATCGGTGTGAGTACCGCAAAATTATTAAACCCGGGCGAGTACCGGGAAAAAGCGGAATCCGTGCGAGTATCGGAAAACTGTCCAGACGAGTACCGAAAAATGGTAGAATCGGTGTGAGTACCGGAAAATTATTGAACCCGGGCGAGTGCCGGGAAAAAGCGGAATCCGTGCGAGTATCGGAAAACTGTCCAGACGAGTACCGAAAAATGGTAGAATCGGTGTGAGTATCGGAAAATTATTGAACCCGGGCGAGTGCCGGGAAAAAGTGGAATCCGTGCGAGTACCGGAAAACTGTCCTGACGAGTACCGAAAAATGGTAGAATCGGTGTGAGTATCGGAAAATTATTGAACCCGGGCGAGTACCGGGAAAAAGTGGAATCCGTGCGAGTACCGGAAAACTGTCCTAACGAGTACCGAAAAATGATATAATCGGTGTGAGTACCGATAAGTTATTGAATCCGGGGGAGTATCGGGAAAAAGTGGAATCCGTGCGAGTACCGGAAAACTGTCCTTACGAGTACGGAAAAATGAGATAATCGGTGTGAGTACCGAAAAGTTATTGAATCCGGGCGAGTATCGGGAAAAAGTGGAATCCGTGTGAGTACCGGAAAACTGTCCTTACGAGTGCGGAAAAATGATATAATCGGTGTGAGTACCAAAAAGTTATTGAATCCGGGAGAGTTTCGGGAAAAAGTGGAATCCGTGCGAGTATCGGAAAACTGTCCTGACGAGTACCGAAAAATGGTAGAATCGGTGTGAGTACCGCAAAATTATTAAACCCGGGCGAGTACCGGGAAAAAGCGGAATCCGTGCGAGTATCGGAAAACTGTCCAGACGAGTACCGAAAAATGGTAGAATCGGTGTGAGTACCGGAAAATTATTGAACCCGGGCGAGTGCCGGGAAAAAGCGGAATCCGTGCGAGTATCGGAAAACTGTCCAGACGAGTACCGAAAAATGGTAGAATCGGTGTGAGTATCGGAAAATTATTGAACCCGGGCGAGTGCCGGGAAAAAGTGGAATCCGTGCGAGTACCGGAAAACTGTCCTGACGAGTACCGAAAAATGGTAGAATCGGTGTGAGTATCGGAAAATTATTGAACCCGGGCGAGTACCGGGAAAAAGTGGAATCCGTGCGAGTACCGGAAAACTGTCCTAACGAGTACCGAAAAATGATATAATCGGTGTGAGTACCGATAAGTTATTGAATCCGGGGGAGTATCGGGAAAAAGTGGAATCCGTGCGAGTACCGGAAAACTGTCCTTACGAGTACGGAAAAATGAGATAATCGGTGTGAGTACCGAAAAGTTATTGAATCCGGGCGAGTATCGGGAAAAAGTGGAATCCGTGTGAGTACCGGAAAACTGTCCTTACGAGTGCGGAAAAATGATATAATCGGTGTGAGTACCAAAAAGTTATTGAATCCGGGAGAGTTTCGGGAAAAAGTGGAATCCGTGCGAGTATCGGAAAACTGTCCTGACGAGTACCGAAAAATGGTAGAATCGGTGTGAGTACCGCAAAATTATTAAACCCGGGCGAGTACCGGGAAAAAGCGGAATCCGTGCGAGTATCGGAAAACTGTCCAGACGAGTACCGAAAAATGGTAGAATCGGTGTGAGTACCGGAAAATTATTGAACCCGGGCGAGTGCCGGGAAAAAGTGGAATCCGTGCGAGTACCGGAAAACTGTCCTGACGAGTACCGAAAAATGATATAATCGGTGTGAGTACCAAAAAGTTATTGAATCCGGGAGAGTTTCGGGAAAAAGTGGAATCCGTGCGAGTATCGGAAAACTGTCCTGACGAGTACCGAAAAATGGTAGAATCGGTGTGAGTACCGCAAAATTATTAAACCCGGGCGAGTACCGGGAAAAAGCGGAATCCGTGCGAGTATCGGAAAACTGTCCAGACGAGTACCGAAAAATGGTAGAATCGGTGTGAGTACCGGAAAATTATTGAACCCGGGCGAGTGCCGGGAAAAAGTGGAATTCGTGCGAGTACCGGAAAACTGTCTTAACGAGTACCGAAAAATGATATAATCGGTGTGAGTACCGATAAGTTATTGAATCCGGGGGAGTATCGGGAAAAAGTGGAATCCGTGCGAGTACCGGAAAACTGTCCTTACGAGTACGGAAAAATGAGATAATCGGTGTGAGTACCGAAAAGTTATTGAATCCGGGCGAGTATCGGGAAAAAGTGGAATCCGTGTGAGTACCGGAAAACTGTCCTTACGAGTGCGGAAAAATGATATAATCGGTGTGAGTACCAAAAAGTTATTGAATCCGGGAGAGTTTCGGGAAAAAGTGGAATCCGTGCGAGTATCGGAAAACTGTCCTGACGAGTACCGAAAAATGGTAGAATCGGTGTGAGTACCGCAAAATTATTAAACCCGGGCGAGTACCGGGAAAAAGCGGAATCCGTGCGAGTATCGGAAAACTGTCCTGACGAGTACCGAAAAATGGTAGAATCGGTGTGAGTACCGGAAAATTATTGAACCCGGGCGAGTGCCGGGAAAAAGTGGAATCCGTGTGTGAGTACCGGAAAATTATTGAACCCGGGCGAGTGCCGGGAAAAAGTGGAATCCGTGCGAGTACCGGAAAACTGTCTTAACGAGTACCGAAAAATGATATAATCGGTGTGAGTACCGATAAGTTATTGAATCCGGGGGAGTATCGGGAAAAAGTGGAATCCGTGCGAGTACCGGAAAACTGTCCTTACGAGTACGGAAAAATGAGATAATCGGTGTGAGTACCGAAAAGTTATTGAATCCGAGCGAGTATCGGGAAAAAGTGGAATCCGTGTGAGTACCGGAAAACTGTCCTTACGAGTGCGGAAAAATGATATAATCGGTGTGAGTACCAAAAAGTTATTGAATCCGGGAGAGTTTCGGGAAAAAGTGGAATCCGTGCGAGTACCGGAAAACTGTCCTAACGAGTACCGAAAAATGATATAATCGGTGTGAGTACCGATAAGTTATTGAATCCGGGGGAGTATCGGGAAAAAGTGGAATCCGTGCGAGTACCGGAAAACTGTCCTTACGAGTACGGAAAAATGAGATAATCGGTGTGAGTACCGAAAAGTTATTGAATCCGGGCGAGTATCGGGAAAAAGTGGAATCCGTGTGAGTATCGGAAAACTGTCCTTACGAGTGCGGAAAAATGATATAATCGGTGTGAGTACCAAAAAGTTATTGAATCCGGGAGAGTTTCGGGAAAAAGTGGAATCCGTGCGAGTATCGGAAAACTGTCCTGACGAGTACCGAAAAATGGTAGAATCGGTGTGAGTACCGCAAAATTATTAAACCCGGGCGAGTACCGGGAAAAAGCGGAATCCGTGCGAGTATCGGAAAACTGTCCAGACGAGTACCGAAAAATGGTAGAATCGGTGTGAGTACCGGAAAATTATTGAGCCCGGGCGAGTGCCGGGAAAAAGTGGAATCCGTGCGAGTACCGGAAAACTGTCCTGACGAGTACCGAAAAATGATATAATCGGTGTGAGTACCAAAAAGTTATTGAATCCGGGAGAGTTTCGGGAAAAAGTGGAATCCGTGCGAGTATCGGAAAACTGTCCTGACGAGTACCGAAAAATGGTAGAATCGGTGTGAGTACCGCAAAATTATTAAACCCGGGCGAGTACCGGGAAAAAGCGGAATCCGTGCGAGTATCGGAAAACTGTCCAGACGAGTACCGAAAAATGGTAGAATCGGTGTGAGTATCGGAAAATTATTAAACCCGGGCGAGTACCGGGAAAAAGCGGAATCCGTGCGAGTATCGGAAAACTGTCCAGACGAGTACCGAAAAATGGTAGAATCGGTGTGAGTACCGGAAAATTATTGAACCCGGGCGAGTGCCGGGAAAAAGCGGAATCCGTGCGAGTATCGGAAAACTGTCCAGACGAGTACCGAAAAATGGTAGAATCGGTGTGAGTATCGGAAAATTATTGAACCCGGGCGAGTGCCGGGAAAAAGTGGAATCCGTGCGAGTACCGGAAAACTGTCCTGACGAGTACCGAAAAATGGTAGAATCGGTGTGAGTATCGGAAAATTATTGAACCCGGGCGAGTACCGGGAAAAAGTGGAATCCGTGCGAGTACCGGAAAACTGTCCTAACGAGTACCGAAAAATGATATAATCGGTGTGAGTACCGATAAGTTATTGAATCCGGGGGAGTATCGGGAAAAAGTGGAATCCGTGCGAGTACCGGAAAACTGTCCTTACGAGTACGGAAAAATGAGATAATCGGTGTGAGTACCGAAAAGTTATTGAATCCGGGCGAGTATCGGGAAAAAGTGGAATCCGTGTGAGTACCGGAAAACTGTCCTTACGAGTGCGGAAAAATGATATAATCGGTGTGAGTACCAAAAAGTTATTGAATCCGGGAGAGTTTCGGGAAAAAGTGGAATCCGTGCGAGTATCGGAAAACTGTCCTGACGAGTACCGAAAAATGGTAGAATCGGTGTGAGTACCGCAAAATTATTAAACCCGGGCGAGTACCGGGAAAAAGCGGAATCCGTGCGAGTATCGGAAAACTGTCCAGACGAGTACCGAAAAATGGTAGAATCGGTGTGAGTACCGGAAAATTATTGAACCCGGGCGAGTGCCGGGAAAAAGCGGAATCCGTGCGAGTATCGGAAAACTGTCCAGACGAGTACCGAAAAATGGTAGAATCGGTGTGAGTATCGGAAAATTATTGAACCCGGGCGAGTGCCGGGAAAAAGTGGAATCCGTGCGAGTACCGGAAAACTGTCCTGACGAGTACCGAAAAATGGTAGAATCGGTGTGAGTATCGGAAAATTATTGAACCCGGGCGAGTACCGGGAAAAAGTGGAATCCGTGCGAGTACCGGAAAACTGTCCTAACGAGTACCGAAAAATGATATAATCGGTGTGAGTACCGATAAGTTATTGAATCCGGGGGAGTATCGGGAAAAAGTGGAATCCGTGCGAGTACCGGAAAACTGTCCTTACGAGTACGGAAAAATGAGATAATCGGTGTGAGTCCCGAAAAGTTATTGAATCCGGGCGAGTATCGGGAAAAAGTGGAATCCGTGTGAGTACCGGAAAACTGTCCTTACGAGTGCGGAAAAATGATATAATCGGTGTGAGTACCAAAAAGTTATTGAATCCGGGAGAGTTTCGGGAAAAAGTGGAATCCGTGCGAGTATCGGAAAACTGTCCTGACGAGTACCGAAAAATGGTAGAATCGGTGTGAGTACCGCAAAATTATTAAACCCGGGCGAGTACCGGGAAAAAGCGGAATCCGTGCGAGTATCGGAAAACTGTCCAGACGAGTACCGAAAAATGGTAGAATCGGTGTGAGTACCGAAAAATTATTGAACCCGGGCGAGTGCCGGGAAAAAGTGGAATCCGTGCGAGTACCGGAAAACTGTCCTGACGAGTACCGAAAAATGATATAATCGGTGTGAGTACCAAAAAGTTATTGAATCCGGGAGAGTTTCGGGAAAAAGTGGAATCCGTGCGAGTATCGGAAAACTGTCCTGACGAGTACCGAAAAATGGTAGAATCGGTGTGAGTACCGCAAAATTATTAAACCCGGGCGAGTACCGGGAAAAAGCGGAATCCGTGCGAGTATCGGAAAACTGTCCAGACGAGTACCGAAAAATGGTAGAATCGGTGTGAGTACCGGAAAATTATTGAACCCGGGCGAGTGCCGGGAAAAAGCGGAATCCGTGCGAGTATCGGAAAACTGTCCAGACGAGTACCGAAAAATGGTAGAATCGGTGTGAGTATCGGAAAATTATTGAACCCGGGCGAGTGCCGGGAAAAAGTGGAATCCGTGCGAGTACCGGAAATCTGTCCTGACGAGTACCGAAAAATGGTAGAATCGGTGTGAGTATCGGAAAATTATTGAACCCGGGCGAGTACCGGGAAAAAGTGGAATCCGTGCGAGTACCGGAAAACTGTCCTAACGAGTACCGAAATATGATATAATCGGTGTGAGTACCGATAAGTTATTGAATCCGGGGGAGTATCGGGAAAAAGTGGAATCCGTGCGAGTACCGGAAAACTGTCCTTACGAGTACGGAAAAATGAGATAATCGGTGTGAGTACCGAAAAGTTATTGAATCCGGGCGAGTATCGGGAAAAAGTGGAATCCGTGTGAGTACCGGAAAACTGTCCTTACGAGTGCGGAAAAATGATATAATCGGTGTGAGTACCAAAAAGTTATTGAATCCGGGAGAGTTTCGGGAAAAAGTGGAATCCGTGCGAGTATCGGAAAACTGTCCTGACGAGTACCGAAAAATGGTAGAATCGGTGTGAGTACCGCAAAATTATTAAACCCGGGCGAGTACCGGGAAAAAGCGGAATCCGTGCGAGTATCGGAAAACTGTCCAGACGAGTACCGAAAAATGGTAGAATCGGTGTGAGTACCGGAAAATTATTGAACCCGGGCGAGTGCCGGGAAAAAGTGGAATCCGTGCGAGTACCGGAAAACTGTCCTGACGAGTACCGAAAAATGATATAATCGGTGTGAGTACCAAAAAGTTATTGAATCCGGGAGAGTTTCGGGAAAAAGTGGAATCCGTGCGAGTATCGGAAAACTGTCCTGACGAGTACCGAAAAATGGTAGAATCGGTGTGAGTACCGCAAAATTATTAAACCCGGGCGAGTACCGGGAAAAAGCGGAATCCGTGCGAGTATCGGAAAACTGTCCAGACGAGTACCGAAAAATGGTAGAATCGGTGTGAGTACCGGAAAATTATTGAACCCGGGCGAGTGCCGGGAAAAAGCGGAATCCGTGCGAGTATCGGAAAACTGTCCAGACGAGTACCGAAAAATGGTAGAATCGGTGTGAGTATCGGAAAATTATTGAACCCGGGCGAGTGCCGGGAAAAAGTGGAATCCGTGCGAGTACCGGAAATCTGTCCTGACGAGTACCGAAAAATGGTAGAATCGGTGTGAGTATCGGAAAATTATTGAACCCGGGCGAGTACCGGGAAAAAGTGGAATCCGTGCGAGTACCGGAAAACTGTCCTTACGAGTGCGGAAAAATGATATAATCGGTGTGAGTACCAAAAAGTTATTGAATCCGGGAGAGTTTCGGGAAAAAGTGGAATCCGTGCGAGTATCGGAAAACTGTCCTGACGAGTACCGAAAAATGGTAGAATCGGTGTGAGTACCGCAAAATTATTAAACCCGGGCGAGTACCGGGAAAAAGCGGAATCCGTGCGAGTATCGGAAAACTGTCCAGACGAGTACCGAAAAATGGTAGAATCGGTGTGAGTACCGGAAAATTATTGAACCCGGGCGAGTGCCGGGAAAAAGTGGAATCCGTGCGAGTACCGGAAAACTGTCCTAACGAGTACCGAAAAATGATATAATCGGTGTGAGTACCGATAAGTTATTGAATCCGGGGGAGTATCGGGAAAAAGTGGAATCCGTGCGAGTACCGGAAAACTGTCCTTACGAGTACGGAAAAATGAGATAATCGGTGTGAGTACCGAAAAGTTATTGAATCCGGGCGAGTATCGGGAAAAAGTGGAATCCGTGCGAGTACCGGAAAACTGTCCTGACGAGTACCGAAAAATGATATAATCGGTGTGAGTACCAAAAAGTTATTGAATCCGGGAGAGTTTCGGGAAAAAGTGGAATCCGTGCGAGTATCGGAAAACTGTCCTGACGAGTACCGAAAAATGGTAGAATCGGTGTGAGTACCGCAAAATTATTAAACCCGGGCGAGTACCGGGAAAAAGCGGAATCCGTGCGAGTATCGGAAAACTGTCCAGACGAGTACCGAAAAATGGTAGAATCGGTGTGAGTACCGGAAAATTATTGAGCCCGGGCGAGTGCCGGGAAAAAGTGGAATCCGTGCGAGTACCGGAAAACTATCCTGACGAGTACCGAAAAATGATATAATCGGTGTGAGTACCGGAAAATTATTGAACCCGGGCGAGTGCCGGGAAAAAGTGGAATCCGTGCGAGTACCGGAAAACTGTCCTGACGAGTACCGAAAAATGGTAGAATCGGTGTGAGTATCGGAAAATTATTGAACCCGGGCGAGTACCGGGAAAAAGTGGAATCCGTGCGAGTACCGGAAAACTGTCCTGACGAGTACCGAAAAATGATATAATCGGTGTGAGTACCGGAAAATTATTGAACCCGGGCGAGTACCAGGTAAAAGTTGAATCCGTGCGAGTACCGGAAAACTGTCCTGACAAGTACCGAAAAATGGTAGAATCGGTGTGAGTACCGAAAAATTATTGAATCCGGGGGAGTATCGGGAGAAAGAGGAATCCGTGCGAGTACCGGAAAACTGTCCTGACGAGTACCGAAAAATGATATAATCGGTGTGAGTACCGAAAAGTTATTGAATCCGGGAGAGTATCGGGAAAAAGTGGAATCCGTGCGAGTACCGGAAAACTGTCCTGACGAGTACCGAAAAATGATATAATCGGTGTGAGTACCGAAAAGTTATTGAATCCGGGAGAGTATCGGGAAAAAGTGGAATCCGTGCGAGTACCGGAAAACTGTCCTGATGAGTACCGAAAAATGATATAATCGGTGTGAGTACCAAAAAGTTATTGAATCCGGGAGAGTTTCGGGAAAAAGTGGAATCCGTGCGAGTATCGGAAAACTGTCCTGACGAGTACCGAAAAATGGTAGAATCGGTGTGAGTACCGCAAAATTATTAAACCCGGGCGAGTACCGGGAAAAAGCGGAATCCGTGCGAGTATCGGAAAACTGTCCAGACGAGTACCGAAAAATGGTAGAATCGGTGTGAGTACCGGAAAATTATTGAACCCGGGCGAGTGCCGGGAAAAAGTGGAATCCGTGCGAGTACCGGAAAACTGTCCTGATGAGTACCGAAAAATGATATAATCGGTGTGAGTACCAAAAAGTTATTGAATCCGGGAGAGTTTCGGGAAAAAGTGGAATCCGTGCGAGTATCGGAAAACTGTCCTGACGAGTACCGAAAAATGGTAGAATCGGTGTGAGTACCGCAAAATTATTAAACCCGGGCGAGTACCGGGAAAAAGCGGAATCCGTGCGAGTATCGGAAAACTGTCCAGACGAGTACCGAAAAATGGTAGAATCGGTGTGAGTACCGGAAAATTATTGAACCCGGGCGAGTGCCGGGAAAAAGTGGAATCCGTGCGAGTACCGGAAAACTGTCCTAACGAGTACCGAAAAATGATATAATCGGTGCGAGTACCGATAAGTTATTGAATCCGGGGGAGTATCGGGAAAAAGTGGAATCCGTGCGAGTACCGGAAAACTATCCTGACGAGTACCGAAAAATGATATAATCGGTGTGAGTACCGGAAAATTATTGAACCCGGGCGAGTGCCGGGAAAAAGTGGAATCCGTGCGAGTACCGGAAAACTGTCCTGACGAGTACCGAAAAATGGTAGAATCGGTGTGAGTATCGGAAAATTATTGAACCCGGGCGAGTACCGGGAAAAAGTGGAATCCGTGCGAGTACCGGAAAACTGTCCTGACGAGTACCGAAAAATGATATAATCGGTGTGAGTACCGGAAAATTATTGAACCCGGGCGAGTACCAGGTAAAAGTTGAATCCGTGCGAGTACCGGAAAACTGTCCTGACAAGTACCGAAAAATGGTAGAATCGGTGTGAGTACCGAAAAATTATTGAATCCGGGGGAGTATCGGGAGAAAGAGGAATCCGTGCGAGTACCGGAAAACTGTCCTGACGAGTACCGAAAAATGATATAATCGGTGTGAGTACCGAAAAGTTATTGAATCCGGGAGAGTATCGGGAAAAAGTGGAATCCGTGCGAGTACCGGAAAACTGTCCTGACGAGTACCGAAAAATGATATAATCGGTGTGAGTACCGAAAAGTTATTGAATCCGGGAGAGTATCGGGAAAAAGTGGAATCCGTGCGAGTACCGGAAAACTGTCCTGATGAGTACCGAAAAATGATATAATCGGTGTGAGTACCAAAAAGTTATTGAATCCGGGAGAGTTTCGGGAAAAAGTGGAATCCGTGCGAGTATCGGAAAACTGTCCTGACGAGTACCGAAAAATGGTAGAATCGGTGTGAGTACCGCAAAATTATTAAACCCGGGCGAGTACCGGGAAAAAGCGGAATCCGTGCGAGTATCGGAAAACTGTCCAGACGAGTACCGAAAAATGGTAGAATCGGTGTGAGTACCGGAAAATTATTGAGCCCGGGCGAGTGCCGGGAAAAAGTGGAATCCGTGCGAGTACCGGAAAACTATCCTGACGAGTACCGAAAAATGATATAATCGGTGTGAGTACCGGAAAATTATTGAACCCGGGCGAGTGCCGGGAAAAAGTGGAATCCGTGCGAGTACCGGAAAACTGTCCTGACGAGTACCGAAAAATGGTAGAATCGGTGTGAGTATCGGAAAATTATTGAACCCGGGCGAGTACCGGGAAAAAGTGGAATCCGTGCGAGTACCGGAAAACTGTCCTGACGAGTACCGAAAAATGATATAATCGGTGTGAGTACCGGAAAATTATTGAACCCGGGCGAGTACCAGGTAAAAGTTGAATCCGTGCGAGTACCGGAAAACTGTCCTGACAAGTACCGAAAAATGGTAGAATCGGGGTGAGTACCGAAAAATTATTGAATCCGGGGGAGTATCGGGAGAAAGAGGAATCCGTGCGAGTATCGGAAAACTGTCCTGACGAGTACCGAAAAATGATATAATCGGTGTGAGTACCGAAAAGTTATTGAATCCGGGAGAGTATCGGGAAAAAGTGGAATCCGTGCGAGTACCGGAAAACTGTCCTGACGAGTACCGAAAAATGATATAATCGGTGTGAGTACCGAAAAGTTATTGAATCCGGGAGAGTATCGGGAAAAAGTGGAATCCGTGCGAGTACCGGAAAACTGTCCTGATGAGTACCGAAAAATGATATAATCGGTGTGAGTACCAAAAAGTTATTGAATCCGGGAGAGTTTCGGGAAAAAGTGGAATCCGTGCGAGTATCGGAAAACTGTCCTGACGAGTACCGAAAAATGGTAGAATCGGTGTGAGTACCGCAAAATTATTAAACCCGGGCGAGTACCGGGAAAAAGCGGAATCCGTGCGAGTATCGGAAAACTGTCCAGACGAGTACCGAAAAATGGTAGAATCGGTGTGAGTACCGGAAAATTATTGAACCCGGGCGAGTGCCGGGAAAAAGTGGAATCCGTGCGAGTACCGGAAAACTGTCCTAACGAGTACCGAAAAATGATATAATCGGTGCGAGTACCGATAAGTTATTGAATCCGGGGGAGTATCGGGAAAAAGTGGAATCCGTGCGAGTACCGGAAAACTGTCCTTACGAGTACGAAAAAATGAGATAATCGGTGTGAGTACCGAAAAGTTATTGAATCCGGGCGAGTATCGGGAAAAAGTGGAATCCGTGTGAGTACCAGAAAACTGTCCTTACGAGTGCGGAAAAATGATATAATCGGTGTGAGTACCAAAAAGTTATTGAATCCGGGAGAGTTTCGGGAAAAAGTGGAATCCGTGCGAGTATCGGAAAACTGTCCTGACGAGTACCGAAAAATGGTAGAATCGGTGTGAGTACCGCAAAATTATTAAACCCGGGCGAGTACCGGGAAAAAGCGGAATCCGTGCGAGTATCGGAAAACTGTCCAGACGAGTACCGAAAAATGGTAGAATCGGTGTGAGTACCGGAAAATTATTGAACCCGGGCGAGTGCCGGGAAAAAGTGGAATCCGTGCGAGTACCGGAAAACTGTCCTGACGAGTACCGAAAAATGATATAATCGGTGTGAGTACCAAAAAGTTATTGAATCCGGGAGAGTTTCGGGAAAAAGTGGAATCCGTGCGAGTATCGGAAAACTGTCCTGACGAGTACCGAAAAATGGTAGAATCGGTGTGAGTACCGCAAAATTATTAAACCCGGGCGAGTACCGGGAAAAAGCGGAATCCGTGCGAGTATCGGAAAACTGTCCAGACGAGTACCGAAAAATGGTAGAATCGGTGTGAGTACCGGAAAATTATTGAACCCGGGCGAGTGCCGGGAAAAAGTGGAATCCGTGCGAGTACCGGAAAACTGTCCTAACGAGTACCGAAAAATGATATAATCGGTGTGAGTACCGATAAGTTATTGAATCCGGGGGAGTATCGGGAAAAAGTGGAATCCGTGCGAGTACCGGAAAACTGTCCTGACGAGTACCGAAAAATGGTAGAATCGGTGTGAGTATCGGAAAATTATTGAACCCGGGCGAGTACCGGGAAAAAGTGGAATCCGTGCGAGTACCGGAAAACTGTCCTTACGAGTGCGGAAAAATGATATAATCGGTGTGAGTACCAAAAAGTTATTGAATCCGGGAGAGTTTCGGGAAAAAGTGGAATCCGTGCGAGTATCGGAAAACTGTCCTGACGAGTACCGAAAAATGGTAGAATCGGTGTGAGTACCGCAAAATTATTAAACCCGGGCGAGTACCGGGAAAAAGCGGAATCCGTGCGAGTATCGGAAAACTGTCCAGACGAGTACCGAAAAATGGTAGAATCGGTGTGAGTACCGGAAAATTATTGAACCCGGGCGAGTGCCGGGAAAAAGTGGAATCCGTGCGAGTACCGGAAAACTGTCCTGACGAGTACCGAAAAATGATATAATCAGTGTGAGTACCAAAAAGTTATTGAATCCGGGAGAGTTTCGGGAAAAAGTGGAATCCGTGCGAGTATCGGAAAACTGTCCTGACGAGTACCGAAAAATGGTAGAATCGGTGTGAGTACCGCAAAATTATTAAACCCGGGCGAGTACCGGGAAAAAGCGGAATCCGTGCGAGTATCGGAAAACTGTCCAGACGAGTACCGAAAAATGGTAGAATCGGTGTGAGTATCGGAAAATTATTAAACCCGGGCGAGTACCGGGAAAAAGCGGAATCCGTGCGAGTATCGGAAAACTGTCCAGACGAGTACCGAAAAATGGTAGAATCGGTGTGAGTACCGGAAAATTATTGAACCCGGGCGAGTGCCGGGAAAAAGTGGAATCCGTGCGAGTACCGGAAAACTGTCCTGACGAGTACCGAAAAATGGTAGAATCGGTGTGAGTATCGGAAAATTATTGAACCCGGGCGAGTACCGGGAAAAAGTGGAATCCGTGCGAGTACCGGAAAACTGTCCTGACGAGTACCGAAAAATGATATAATCGGTGTGAGTACCGATAAGTTATTGAATCTGGGGGAGTATCGGGAAAAAGTGGAATCCGTGCGAGTACCGGAAAACTGTCCTTACGAGTACGGAAAAATGAGATAATCGGTGTGAGTACCGAAAAGTTATTGAATCCGGGCGAGTATCGAGAAAAAGTGGAATCCGTGCGAGTACCCGAAAACTGTCCTGACGAGTATCGAAAAATGGTAGAATCGGTGTGAGTACCGCAAAATTATTAAACCCGGGCGAGTACCGGGAAAAAGCGGAATCCGTGCAAGTATCGGAAAACTGTCCAGACGAGTACCGAAAAATGGTAGAATCGGTGTGAGTACCGGAAAATTATTGAACCCGGGCGAGTGCCGGGAAAAAGTGGAATCCGTGCGAGTACCGGAAAACTGTCCTGACGAGTACCGAAAAATGATATAATCGGTGTGAGTACCAAAAAGTTATTGAATCCGGGAGAGTTTCGGGAAAAAGTGGAATCCGTGCGAGTATCGGAAAACTGTCCTGACGAGTACCGAAAAATGGTAGAATCGGTGTGAGTACCGCAAAATTATTAAACCCGGGCGAGTACCGGGAAAAAGCGGAATCCGTGCGAGTATCGGAAAACTGTCCAGACGAGTACCGAAAAATGGTAGAATCGGTGTGAGTACCGGAAAATTATTGAACCCGGGCGAGTGCCGGGAAAAAGTGGAATCCGTGCGAGTACCGGAAAACTGTCCTAACGAGTACCGAAAAATGATATAATCGGTGTGAGTACCGATAAGTTATTGAATCCGGGGGAGTATCGGGAAAAAGTGGAATCCGTGCGAGTACCGGAAAACTGTCCTGACGAGTACCGAAAAATGGTAGAATCGGTGTGAGTATCGGAAAATTATTGAACCCGGGCGAGTACCGGGAAAAAGTGGAATCCGTGCGAGTACCGGAAAACTGTCCTTACGAGTGCGGAAAAATGATATAATCGGTGTGAGTACCAAAAAGTTATTGAATCCGGGAGAGTTTCGGGAAAAAGTGGAATCCGTGCGAGTATCGGAAAACTGTCCTGACGAGTACCGAAAAATGGTAGAATCGGTGTGAGTACCGCAAAATTATTAAACCCGGGCGAGTACCGGGAAAAAGCGGAATCCGTGCGAGTATCGGAAAACTGTCCAGACGAGTACCGAAAAATGGTAGAATCGGTGTGAGTACCGGAAAATTATTGAACCCGGGCGAGTGCCGGGAAAAAGTGGAATCCGTGCGAGTACCGGAAAACTGTCCTGACGAGTACCGAAAAATGATATAATCAGTGTGAGTACCAAAAAGTTATTGAATCCGGGAGAGTTTCGGGAAAAAGTGGAATCCGTGCGAGTATCGGAAAACTGTCCTGACGAGTACCGAAAAATGGTAGAATCGGTGTGAGTACCGCAAAATTATTAAACCCGGGCGAGTACCGGGAAAAAGCGGAATCCGTGCGAGTATCGGAAAACTGTCCAGACGAGTACCGAAAAATGGTAGAATCGGTGTGAGTATCGGAAAATTATTAAACCCGGGCGAGTACCGGGAAAAAGCGGAATCCGTGCGAGTATCGGAAAACTGTCCAGACGAGTACCGAAAAATGGTAGAATCGGTGTGAGTACCGGAAAATTATTGAACCCGGGCGAGTGCCGGGAAAAAGTGGAATCCGTGCGAGTACCGGAAAACTGTCCTGACGAGTACCGAAAAATGGTAGAATCGGTGTGAGTATCGGAAAATTATTGAACCCGGGCGAGTACCGGGAAAAAGTGGAATCCGTGCGAGTACCGGAAAACTGTCCTGACGAGTACCGAAAAATGATATAATCGGTGTGAGTACCGATAAGTTATTGAATCTGGGGGAGTATCGGGAAAAAGTGGAATCCGTGCGAGTACCGGAAAACTGTCCTTACGAGTACGGAAAAATGAGATAATCGGTGTGAGTACCGAAAAGTTATTGAATCCGGGCGAGTATCGAGAAAAAGTGGAATCCGTGCGAGTACCCGAAAACTGTCCTGACGAGTATCGAAAAATGGTAGAATCGGTGTGAGTACCGCAAAATTATTAAACCCGGGCGAGTACCGGGAAAAAGCGGAATCCGTGCAAGTATCGGAAAACTGTCCAGACGAGTACCGAAAAATGGTAGAATCGGTGTGAGTACCGGAAAATTATTAAATCCGGGCGAGTACCGGGAAAAAGTAGAAGATGTGCGAGTACCGAAAAACTGTCCTGACGAGTATCGAAAAATGATATAATCGGTGTGAGTACCGCAAAGTTATTGAATCCGGGGGAGTATCGGGAAAAAGTGGAATCCGTGCGAGTACCCGAAAACTGTCCTGACGAGTACTGAAAATTGATATAATCGGTGTGAGTACCGCAAAAGTTATTGAATCCGGGGGAGTATCGGGAAAAAGTGGAATCCGTGCGAGTATCGGAAAACTGTCCTGACGAGTACCGAAAAATGGTAGAATCGGTGTGAGTACCGGAAAATTATTGAACCCGGTGAGTACCGGGAAAAAGTGGAATATGTGCGAGTACCGGAAAACTGTCCTGACGAGTACCGAAAAATGATATAATCGGTGTGAGTACCAAAAAGTTATTGAATCCGGGAGAGTTTCGGGAAAAAGTGGAACCCGTGCGAGTACCGGAAAACTGTCCTTACGAGTACGGAAAAATGGTAGAATCGGTGTGAGTACCGAAAAATTATTAAATCCAGGCGAGTACCGGGAAAAAGTAGAAGATGTGCGAGTACCGAAAAACTGTCCTGACGAGTATCGAAAAATGATATAATCGGTGAGTGTACCGCAAAGTTATTGAATCCGGGGGAGTATCGGGAAAAAGTGAAATCCGTGCGAGTACCGGAAAACTATCCTTACGAGTACGGAAAAATGATATAATCGGTGTAAGTACCGAAAAGTTATTGAATCCGGGAGAGTATCGGGAAAAAGTGGAATCCGTGCGTGAAACGGAAAACTGTCCTTACGAGTACGGAAAAATAATATAATCGGTGTGAGTACCGAAAAGTTATTGAATCCGGGGGAGTATCGGGAAAAAGTGGAATCCGTGCGAGTACCGGAAAACTATCCTAACGAGTACCGAAAAATGGTAGAATCGGTGTGAGTACCGAAAAATTATTGAATCCGGGGGAGTATCGGGAAAAAGAGGAATCCGTGCGAGTACCGGAAAACTATCCGGACGAGTACAGAAAATTGATATAATCGGAGTGAGTACCGAAAAGTTATTGAATCCGGGAGAGTATCGGGAAAAAGTGGAATCCGTGCGAGTACCGGAAAACTGTCCTGACGAGTACCGAAAAATGGTAGAATCGGTGTGAGTACCGCAAAGTTATTGAATCCGGGGGAGTATCGGGAAAAAGTGGAATCCGTGCGAGTACCCGAAAACTGTCCTGACGAGTACGGAAAATTGATATAATCGGTGTGAGTACCGCAAAAGTTATTGAATCCGGGGGAGTATCGGGAAAAAGTGGAATCCGTGCGTGTACCGGAAAACTGTCCTGACGAGTACCGAAAAATGATATAATCGGTGTGAGTACCGATAAGTTATTGAATCTGGGGGAGTATCGGGAAAAAGTGGAATCCGTGCGAGTACCGGAAAACTGTCCTTACGAGTACGGAAAAATGAGATAATCGGTGTGAGTACCGAAAAGTTATTGAATCCGGGCGAGTATCGAGAAAAAGTGGAATCCGTGCGAGTACCCGAAAACTGTCCTGACGAGTATCGAAAAATGGTAGAATCGGTGTGAGTACCGCAAAATTATTAAACCCGGGCGAGTACCGGGAAAAAGCGGAATCCGTGCAAGTATCGGAAAACTGTCCAGACGAGTACCGAAAAATGGTAGAATCGGTGTGAGTACCGGAAAATTATTAAATCCGGGCGAGTACCGGGAAAAAGTAGAAGATGTGCGAGTACCGAAAAACTGTCCTGACGAGTATCGAAAAATGATATAATCGGTGTGAGTACCGCAAAGTTATTGAATCCGGGGGAGTATCGGGAAAAAGTGGAATCCGTGCGAGTACCCGAAAACTGTCCTGACGAGTACTGAAAATTGATATAATCGGTGTGAGTACCGCAAAAGTTATTGAATCCGGGGGAGTATCGGGAAAAAGTGGAATCCGTGCGAGTATCGGAAAACTGTCCTGACGAGTACCGAAAAATGGTAGAATCGGTGTGAGTACCGGAAAATTATTGAACCCGGTGAGTACCGGGAAAAAGTGGAATATGTGCGAGTACCGGAAAACTGTCCTGACGAGTACCGAAAAATGATATAATCGGTGTGAGTACCAAAAAGTTATTGAATCCGGGAGAGTTTCGGGAAAAAGTGGAACCCGTGCGAGTACCGGAAAACTGTCCTTACGAGTACGGAAAAATGGTAGAATCGGTGTGAGTACCGAAAAATTATTAAATCCAGGCGAGTACCGGGAAAAAGTAGAAGATGTGCGAGTACCGAAAAACTGTCCTGACGAGTATCGAAAAATGATATAATCGGTGAGTGTACCGCAAAGTTATTGAATCCGGGGGAGTATCGGGAAAAAGTGAAATCCGTGCGAGTACCGGAAAACTATCCTTACGAGTACGGAAAAATGATATAATCGGTGTAAGTACCGAAAAGTTATTGAATCCGGGAGAGTATCGGGAAAAAGTGGAATCCGTGCGTGAAACGGAAAACTGTCCTTACGAGTACGGAAAAATAATATAATCGGTGTGAGTACCGAAAAGTTATTGAATCCGGGGGAGTATCGGGAAAAAGTGGAATCCGTGCGAGTACCGGAAAACTATCCTAACGAGTACCGAAAAATGGTAGAATCGGTGTGAGTACCGAAAAATTATTGAATCCGGGGGAGTATCGGGAAAAAGAGGAATCCGTGCGAGTACCGGAAAACTATCCGGACGAGTACAGAAAATTGATATAATCGGAGTGAGTACCGAAAAGTTATTGAATCCGGGAGAGTATCGGGAAAAAGTGGAATCCGTGCGAGTACCGGAAAACTGTCCTGACGAGTACCGAAAAATGGTAGAATCGGTGTGAGTACCGCAAAGTTATTGAATCCGGGGGAGTATCGGGAAAAAGTGGAATCCGTGCGAGTACCCGAAAACTGTCCTGACGAGTACGGAAAATTGATATAATCGGTGTGAGTACCGCAAAAGTTATTGAATCCGGGGGAGTATCGGGAAAAAGTGGAATCCGTGCGTGTACCGGAAAACTGTCCTGACGAGTACCGAAAAATGATATAATCGGTGTGAGTACCGATAAGTTATTGAATCTGGGGGAGTATCGGGAAAAAGTGGAATCCGTGCGAGTACCGGAAAACTGTCCTTACGAGTACGGAAAAATGAGATAATCGGTGTGAGTACCGAAAAGTTATTGAATCCGGGCGAGTATCGAGAAAAAGTGGAATCCGTGCGAGTACCCGAAAACTGTCCTGACGAGTATCGAAAAATGGTAGAATCGGTGTGAGTACCGCAAAATTATTAAACCCGGGCGAGTACCGGGAAAAAGCGGAATCCGTGCAAGTATCGGAAAACTGTCCAGACGAGTACCGAAAAATGGTAGAATCGGTGTGAGTACCGGAAAATTATTAAATCCGGGCGAGTACCGGGAAAAAGTAGAAGATGTGCGAGTACCGGAAAACTGTCCTGACGAGTATCGAAAAATGATATAATCGGTGTGAGTACCGCAAAGTTATTGAATCCGGGGGAGTATCGGGAAAAAGTGGAATCCGTGCGAGTACCCGAAAACTGTCCTGACGAGTACTGAAAATTGATATAATCGGTGTGAGTACCGCAAAAGTTATTGAATCCGGGGGAGTATCGGGAAAAAGTGGAATCCGTGCGAGTATCGGAAAACTGTCCTGACGAGTACCGAAAAATGGTAGAATCGGTGTGAGTACCGGAAAATTATTGAACCCGGTGAGTACCGGGAAAAAGTGGAATATGTGCGAGTACCGGAAAACTGTCCTGACGAGTACCGAAAAATGATATAATCGGTGTGAGTACCAAAAAGTTATTGAATCCGGGAGAGTTTCGGGAAAAAGTGGAACCCGTGCGAGTACCGGAAAACTGTCCTTACGAGTACGGAAAAATGGTAGAATCGGTGTGAGTACCGAAAAATTATTAAATCCAGGCGAGTACCGGGAAAAAGTAGAAGATGTGCAAGTACCGAAAAACTGTCCTGACGAGTATCGAAAAATGATATAATCGGTGAGTGTACCGATAAGTTATTGAATCCGGGGGAGTATCGGGAAAAAGTGGAATCCGTGCGAGTACCGGAAAACTATCCTAACGAGTACCGAAAAATGGTAGAATCGGTGTGAGTACCGAAAAATTATTGAATCCGGGGGAGTATCGGGAAAAAGAGGAATCCGTGCGAGTACCGGAAAACTATCCGGACGAGTACAGAAAATTGATATAATCGGAGTGAGTACCGAAAAGTTATTGAATCCGGGAGAGTATCGGGAAAAAGTGGAATCCGTGCGAGTACCGGAAAACTGTCCTGACGAGTACCGAAAAATGGTAGAATCGGTGTGAGTACCGCAAAGTTATTGAATCCGGGGGAGTATCGGGAAAAAGTGGAATCCGTGCGAGTACCCGAAAACTGTCCTGACGAGTACGGAAAATTGATATAATCGGTGTGAGTACCGCAAAAGTTATTGAATCCGGGGGAGTATCGGGAAAAAGTGGAATCCGTGCGAGTATCGGAAAACTGTCCTGACGAGTACCGAAAAATGGTAGAATCGGTGTGAGTACCGGAAAATTATTGAACCCGGTGAGTACCGGGAAAAAGTGGAATCCGTGCGAGTACCGGAAAACTGTCCTGACGAGTACCGAAAAATGGTAGAATCGGTGTGAGTACCGGAAAATTATTAAATCCGGGCGAGTACCGGGAAAAAGTAGAAGATGTGCGAGTACTGAAAAACTGTCCTGACGAGTATCGAAAAATGATATAATCGGTGAGAGTACCGCAAAGTTATTGAATCCGGGGGAGTATCGGGAAAAAGTGGAATCCGTGCGAGTACCGGAAAACTGTCGTTACGAGTATGGAAAAATGATATAATCGGTGTAAGTACCGAAAAGTTATTGAATCCGGGAGAGTATCGGGAAAAAGTGGAATCCGTGCGTGTACCGGAAAACTGTCCTTACGAGTACGGAAAAATAATATAATCGGTGTGAGTACCGAAAAGTTATTGAATCCGGGGGAGTATCGGGAAAAAGTGGAATCCGTGCGAGTACCGGAAAACTATCCTAACGAGTACCGAAAAATGGTAGAATCGGTGTGAGTACCGGAAAATTATTGAATCCGGGGGAGTATCGGGAAAAAGAGGAATCCGTGCGAGTACCGGAAAACTGTCCGGACGAGTACCGAAAAATGATATAATCGGTGTGAGTACCGAAAAGTTATTGAATCCGGGAGAGTATCGGGAAAAAGTCGATTCCATGCGAGTACCGGAAAACTGTCCTTACGAGCACGGAAAAATGATATAATCGGTGTGAGTACCGAAAAGTTATTGAATCCGGGAGAGTATCGGGAAAAAGTGGAATCCGTGCGAGTGCCGGAAAACAGTCCTTACGAGCACGGAAAAATGATATAATCGGTGTGAGTACCGAAAAGTTATTGAATCCGGGAGAGTATCGGGAAAAAGTGGAATCCGTGCGAGTACCGGAAAACTGTCCTGACGAGTACCGAAAAATGGTAGAATCGGTGTGAGTACCGGAAAATTATTGAACCCGGGCGAGTACCGGGAAAAAGTGGAATCCGTGCGAGTACCGGAAAACTGTCCTGACGAGTATCGAAAAATGATATAATCGGTGTGAGTACCGCAAAGTTATTGAATCCGGGGGAGTATCGGGAGAAAGAGGAATCCGTGCGAGTACCGGAAAACTGTCCTGACGAGTACCGAAAAATGATATAATCGGTGTGAGTACCGAAAAGTTATTGAATCCGGGAGAGTATCGGGAAAAAGTGGAATCCGTGCGAGTACCGGAAAACTGTCCTGACGAGTACCGAAAAATGGTAGAATCGGTGTGAGTACCGGAAAATTATTGAACCCGGTGAGTACCGGGAAAAAGTGGAATATGTGCGAGTACCGGAAAACTGTCCTGACGAGTACCAAAAAATGATATAATCGGTGTGAGTACCAAAAAGTTATTGAATCCGGGAGAGTTTCGGGAAAAAGTGGAATCCGTGCGAGTATCAGAAAACTGTCCTGACGAGTACCGAAAAATGGTAGAATCGGTGTGAGTACCGCAAAATTATTAAACCCGGGCGAGTACCGGGAAAAAGCGGAATCCGTGCGAGTATCGGAAAACTGTCCAGACGAGTACCGAAAAATGGTAGAATCGGTGTGAGTACCGGAAAATTATTAAATCCGGGCGAGTACCGGGAAAAAGTAGAAGATGTGCGAGTACCGGAAAACTGTCCTGACGAGTATCGAAAAATGATATAATCGGTGTGAGTACCGCAAAGTTATTGAATCCGGGGGAGTATCGAGAAAAAGTGGAATCCGTGCGAGTACCCGAAAACTGTCCTGACGAGTACTGAAAATTGATATAATCGGTGTGAGTACCGCAAAAGTTATTGAATCCGGGGGAGTATCGGGAAAAAGTGGAATCCGTGCGAGTATCGGAAAACTGTCCTGACGAGTACCGAAAAATGGTAGAATCGGTGTGAGTACCGGAAAATTATTGAACCCGGTGAGTACCGGGAAAAAGTGGAATATGTGCGAGTACCGGAAAACTGTCCTGACGAGTACCGAAAAATGATATAATCGGTGTGAGTACCAAAAAGTTATTGAATCCGGGAGAGTTTCGGGAAAAAGTGGAATCCGTGCGAGTATCGGAAAACTGTCCTGACGAGTACCGAAAAATGGTAGAATCGGTGTGAGTACCGCAAAATTATTAAACCCGGGCGAGTACCGGGAAAAAGCGGAATCCGTGCGAGTATCGGAAAACTGTCCAGACGAGTACCGAAAAATGGTAGAATCGGTGTGAGTACCGGAAAATTATTGAACCCGGGCGAGTGCCGGGAAAAAGTGGAATCCGTGCGAGTACCGGAAAACTGTCCTGACGAGTACCGAAAAATGGTAGAATCGGTGTGAGTATCGGAAAATTATTGAACCCGGGCGAGTACCGGGAAAAAGTGGAATCCGTGCGAGTACCGGAAAACTGTCCTGACGAGTACCGAAAAATGATATAATCGGTGTGAGTACCGATAAGTTATTGAATCCGGGGGAGTATCGGGAAAAAGTGGAATCCGTGCAAGTACCGGAAAACTGTCCTTACGAGTACGGAAAAATGAGATAATCGGTGTGAGTACCGAAAAGTTATTGAATCCGGGCGAGTGTCGGGAAAAAGTGGAATCCGTGCGAGTACCGGAAAACTGTCCTGACGAGTACCGAAAAATGGTAGAATCGGTGTGAGTACCGCAAAATTATTAAACCCGGGCGAGTACCGGGAAAAAGCGGAATCCGTGCGAGTATCGGAAAACTGTCCAGACGAGTACCGAAAAATGGTAGAATCGGTGTGAGTACCGAAAAATTATTGAACCCGGGCGAGTGCCGGGAAAAAGTGGAATCCGTGCGAGTACCGGAAAACTGTCCTGACGAGTACCGAAAAATGGTAGAATCGGTGTGAGTATCGGAAAATTATTGAACCCGGGCGAGTACCGGGAAAAAGTGGAATCCGTACGAGTACCGGAAAACTGTCCTGACGAGTACCGAAAAATGATATAATCGGTGTGAGTACCGATAAGTTATTGAATCAGGGGGAGTATCGGGAAAAAGTGGAATCCGTGCGAGTACCGGAAAACTGTCCTTACGAGTACGGAAAAATGAGATAATCGGTGTGAGTACCGAAAAGTTATTGAATCCGGGCGAGTATCGGGAAAAAGTGGAATCCGTGCGAGTACCGGAAAACTGTCCTTACGAGTGCGGAAAAATGATATAATCGGTGTGAGTACCGAAAAGTTATTGAATCCGGGAGAGTATCGGGAAAAAGTGGAATCCGTGCGAGTACCGGAAAACTGTCCTGACGAGTACCGAAAAATGGTAGAATCGGTGTGAGTATCGGAAAATTATTGAACCCGGGCGAGTACCGGGAAAAAGTGGAATCCGTGCGAGTACCGGAAAACTGTCCTGACGAGTACCGAAAAATGATATAATCGGTGTGAGTACCGATAAGTTATTGAATCCGGGGGAGCATCGGGAAAAAGTGGAATCCGTGCAAGTACCGGAAAACTGTCCTTACGAGTACGGAAAAATGAGATAATCGGTGTGAGTACCGAAAAGTTATTGAATCCGGGCGAGTGTCGGGAAAAAGTGGAATCCGTGCGAGTACCGGAAAACTGTCCTGACGAGTACCGAAAAATGGTAGAATCGGTGTGAGTACCGCAAAATTATTAAACCCGGGCGAGTACCGGGAAAAAGCGGAATCCGTGCGAGTATCGGAAAACTGTCCAGACGAGTACCGAAAAATGGTAGAATCGGTGTGAGTACCGAAAAATTATTGAACCCGGGCGAGTGCCGGGAAAAAGTGGAATCCGTGCGAGTACCGGAAAACTGTCCTGACGAGTACCGAAAAATGGTAGAATCGGTGTGAGTATCGGAAAATTATTGAACCCGGGCGAGTACCGGGAAAAAGTGGAATCCGTGCGAGTACCGGAAAACTGTCCTGACGGGTACCGAAAAATGATATAATCGGTGTGAGTACCGATAAGTTATTGAATCAGGGGGAGTATCGGAAAAAGTGGAATCCGTGCGAGTACCGGAAAACTGTCCTTACGAGTACGGAAAAATGAGATAATCGGTGTGAGTACCGAAAAGTTATTGAATCCGGGCGAGTATCGGGAAAAAGTGGAATCCGTGCGAGTACCGGAAAACTGTCCTTACGAGTGCGGAAAAATGATATAATCGGTGTGAGTACCGAAAAGTTATTGAATCCGGGAGAGTATCGGGAAAAAGTGGAATCCGTGCGAGTACCGGAAAACTGTCCTGACGAGTACCGAAAAATGGTAGAATCGGTGTGAGTACCGCAAAATTATTAAACCCGGGCGAGTACCGGGAAAAAGCGGAATCCGTGCAAGTATCGGAAAACTGTCCAGACGAGTACCGAAAAATGGTAGAATCGGTGTGAGTACCGGAAAATTATTAAATCCGGGCGAGTACCGGGAAAAAGTAGAAGATGTGCGAGTACCGGAAAACTGTCCTGACGAGTATCGAAAAATGATATAATCGGTGTGAGTACCGCAAAGTTATTGAATCCGGGGGAGTATCGGGAAAAAGTGGAATCCGTGCGAGTACCCGAAAACTGTCCTGACGAGTACTGAAAATTGATATAATCGGTGTGAGTACCGCAAAAGTTATTGAATCCGGGGGAGTATCGGGAAAAAGTGGAATCCGTGCGAGTATCGGAAAACTGTCCTGACGAGTACCGAAAAATGGTAGAATCGGTGTGAGTACCGGAAAATTATTGAACCCGGTGAGTACCGGGAAAAAGTGGAATATGTGCGAGTACCGGAAAACTGTCCTGACGAGTACCGAAAAATGATATAATCGGTGTGAGTACCAAAAAGTTATTGAATCCGGGAGAGTTTCGGGAAAAAGTGGAATCCGTGCGAGTATCGGAAAACTGTCCTGACGAGTACCGAAAAATGGTAGAATCGGTGTGAGTACCGCAAAATTATTAAACCCGGGCGAGTACCGGGAAAAAGCGGAATCCGTGCGAGTATCGGAAAACTGTCCAGACGAGTACCGAAAAATGGTAGAATCGGTGTGAGTACCGGAAAATTATTGAACCCGGGCGAGTGCCGGGAAAAAGTGGAATCCGTGCGAGTACCGGAAAACTGTCCTGACGAGTACCGAAAAATGGTAGAATCGGTGTGAGTATCGGAAAATTATTGAACCCGGGCGAGTACCGGGAAAAAGTGGAATCCGTGCGAGTACCGGAAAACTGTCCTGACGAGTACCGAAAAATGATATAATCGGTGTGAGTACCGATAAGTTATTGAATCCGGGGGAGTATCGGGAAAAAGTGGAATCCGTGCAAGTACCGGAAAACTGTCCTTACGAGTACGGAAAAATGAGATAATCGGTGTGAGTACCGAAAAGTTATTGAATCCGGGCGAGTGTCGGGAAAAAGTGGAATCCGTGCGAGTACCGGAAAACTGTCCTGACGAGTACCGAAAAATGGTAGAATCGGTGTGAGTACCGCAAAATTATTAAACCCGGGCGAGTACCGGGAAAAAGCGGAATCCGTGCGAGTATCGGAAAACTGTCCAGACGATTACCGAAAAATGGTAGAATCGGTGTGAGTACCGAAAAATTATTGAACCCGGGCGAGTGCCGGGAAAAAGTGGAATCCGTGCGAGTACCGGAAAACTGTCCTGACGAGTACCGAAAAATGGTAGAATCGGTGTGAGTATCGGAAAATTATTGAACCCGGGCGAGTACCGGGAAAAAGTGGAATCCGTGCGAGTACCGGAAAACTGTCCTGACGAGTACCGAAAAATGATATAATCGGTGTGAGTACCGATAAGTTATTGAATCAGGGGGAGTATCGGGAAAAAGTGGAATCCGTGCGAGTACCGGAAAACTGTCCTTACGAGTACGGAAAAATGAGATAATCGGTGTGAGTACCGAAAAGTTATTGAATCCGGGCGAGTATCGGGAAAAAGTGGAATCCGTGCGAGTACCGGAAAACTGTCCTGACGAGTACCGAAAAATGGTAGAATCGGTGTGAGTACCGCAAAATTATTAAACCCGGGCGAGTACCGGGAAAAAGCGGAATCCGTGCGAGTATCGGAAAACTGTCCAGACGAGTACCGAAAAATGGTAGAATCGGTGTGAGTACCGGAAAATTATTGAACCCGGGCGAGTGCCGGGAAAAAGTGGAATCCGTGCGAGTACCGGAAAACTGTCCTGACGAGTACCGAAAAATGGTAGAATCGGTGTGAGTATCGGAAAATTATTGAACCCGGGCGAGTACCGGGAAAAAGTGGAATCCGTGCGAGTACCGGAAAACTGTCCTGACGAGTACCGAAAAATGATATAATCGGTGTGAGTACCGATAAGTTATTGAATCCGGGGGAGTATCGGGAAAAAGTGGAATCCGTGCAAGTACCGGAAAACTGTCCTTACGAGTACGGAAAAATGAGATAATCGGTGTGAGTACCGAAAAGTTATTGAATCCGGGCGAGTGTCGGGAAAAAGTGGAATCCGTGCGAGTACCGGAAAACTGTCCTGACGAGTACCGAAAAATGGTAGAATCGGTGTGAGTACCGCAAAATTATTAAACCCGGGCGAGTACCGGGAAAAAGCGGAATCCGTGCGAGTATCGGAAAACTGTCCAGACGAGTACCGAAAAATGGTAGAATCGGTGTGAGTACCGAAAAATTATTGAACCCGGGCGAGTGCCGGGAAAAAGTGGAATCCGTGCGAGTACCGGAAAACTGTCCTGACGAGTACCGAAAAATGGTAGAATCGGTGTGAGTATCGGAAAATTATTGAACCCGGGCGAGTACCGGGAAAAAGTGGAATCCGTACGAGTACCGGAAAACTGTCCTGACGAGTACCGAAAAATGATATAATCGGTGTGAGTACCGATAAGTTATTGAATCAGGGGGAGTATCGGGAAAAAGTGGAATCCGTGCGAGTACCGGAAAACTGTCCTTACGAGTACGGAAAAATGAGATAATCGGTGTGAGTACCGAAAAGTTATTGAATCCGGGCGAGTATCGGGAAAAAGTGGAATCCGTGCGAGTACCGGAAAACTGTCCTTACGAGTGCGGAAAAATGATATAATCGGTGTGAGTACCGAAAAGTTATTGAATCCGGGAGAGTATCGGGAAAAAGTGGAATCCGTGCGAGTACCGGAAAACTGTCCTGACGAGTACCGAAAAATGGTAGAATCGGTGTGAGTATCGGAAAATTATTGAACCCGGGCGAGTACCGGGAAAAAGTGGAATCCGTGCGAGTACCGGAAAACTGTCCTGACGAGTACCGAAAAATGATATAATCGGTGTGAGTACCGATAAGTTATTGAATCCGGGGGAGCATCGGGAAAAAGTGGAATCCGTGCAAGTACCGGAAAACTGTCCTTACGAGTACGGAAAAATGAGATAATCGGTGTGAGTACCGAAAAGTTATTGAATCCGGGCGAGTGTCGGGAAAAAGTGGAATCCGTGCGAGTACCGGAAAACTGTCCTGACGAGTACCGAAAAATGGTAGAATCGGTGTGAGTACCGCAAAATTATTAAACCCGGGCGAGTACCGGGAAAAAGCGGAATCCGTGCGAGTATCGGAAAACTGTCCAGACGAGTACCGAAAAATGGTAGAATCGGTGTGAGTACCGAAAAATTATTGAACCCGGGCGAGTGCCGGGAAAAAGTGGAATCCGTGCGAGTACCGGAAAACTGTCCTGACGAGTACCGAAAAATGGTAGAATCGGTGTGAGTATCGGAAAATTATTGAACCCGGGCGAGTACCGGGAAAAAGTGGAATCCGTGCGAGTACCGGAAAACTGTCCTGACGGGTACCGAAAAATGATATAATCGGTGTGAGTACCGATAAGTTATTGAATCAGGGGGAGTATCGGAAAAAGTGGAATCCGTGCGAGTACCGGAAAACTGTCCTTACGAGTACGGAAAAATGAGATAATCGGTGTGAGTACCGAAAAGTTATTGAATCCGGGCGAGTATCGGGAAAAAGTGGAATCCGTGCGAGTACCGGAAAACTGTCCTTACGAGTGCGGAAAAATGATATAATCGGTGTGAGTACCGAAAAGTTATTGAATCCGGGAGAGTATCGGGAAAAAGTGGAATCCGTGCGAGTACCGGAAAACTGTCCTGACGAGTACCGAAAAATGGTAGAATCGGTGTGAGTACCGCAAAATTATTAAACCCGGGCGAGTACCGGGAAAAAGCGGAATCCGTGCAAGTATCGGAAAACTGTCCAGACGAGTACCGAAAAATGGTAGAATCGGTGTGAGTACCGGAAAATTATTAAATCCGGGCGAGTACCGGGAAAAAGTAGAAGATGTGCGAGTACCGGAAAACTGTCCTGACGAGTATCGAAAAATGATATAATCGGTGTGAGTACCGCAAAGTTATTGAATCCGGGGGAGTATCGGGAAAAAGTGGAATCCGTGCGAGTACCCGAAAACTGTCCTGACGAGTACTGAAAATTGATATAATCGGTGTGAGTACCGCAAAAGTTATTGAATCCGGGGGAGTATCGGGAAAAAGTGGAATCCGTGCGAGTATCGGAAAACTGTCCTGACGAGTACCGAAAAATGGTAGAATCGGTGTGAGTACCGGAAAATTATTGAACCCGGTGAGTACCGGGAAAAAGTGGAATATGTGCGAGTACCGGAAAACTGTCCTGACGAGTACCGAAAAATGATATAATCGGTGTGAGTACCAAAAAGTTATTGAATCCGGGAGAGTTTCGGGAAAAAGTGGAATCCGTGCGAGTATCGGAAAACTGTCCTGACGAGTACCGAAAAATGGTAGAATCGGTGTGAGTACCGCAAAATTATTAAACCCGGGCGAGTACCGGGAAAAAGCGGAATCCGTGCGAGTATCGGAAAACTGTCCAGACGAGTACCGAAAAATGGTAGAATCGGTGTGAGTACCGGAAAATTATTGAACCCGGGCGAGTGCCGGGAAAAAGTGGAATCCGTGCGAGTACCGGAAAACTGTCCTGACGAGTACCGAAAAATGGTAGAATCGGTGTGAGTATCGGAAAATTATTGAACCCGGGCGAGTACCGGGAAAAAGTGGAATCCGTGCGAGTACCGGAAAACTGTCCTGACGAGTACCGAAAAATGATATAATCGGTGTGAGTACCGATAAGTTATTGAATCCGGGGGAGTATCGGGAAAAAGTGGAATCCGTGCAAGTACCGGAAAACTGTCCTTACGAGTACGGAAAAATGAGATAATCGGTGTGAGTACCGAAAAGTTATTGAATCCGGGCGAGTGTCGGGAAAAAGTGGAATCCGTGCGAGTACCGGAAAACTGTCCTGACGAGTACCGAAAAATGGTAGAATCGGTGTGAGTACCGCAAAATTATTAAACCCGGGCGAGTACCGGGAAAAAGCGGAATCCGTGCGAGTATCGGAAAACTGTCCAGACGATTACCGAAAAATGGTAGAATCGGTGTGAGTACCGAAAAATTATTGAACCCGGGCGAGTGCCGGGAAAAAGTGGAATCCGTGCGAGTACCGGAAAACTGTCCTGACGAGTACCGAAAAATGGTAGAATCGGTGTGAGTATCGGAAAATTATTGAACCCGGGCGAGTACCGGGAAAAAGTGGAATCCGTGCGAGTACCGGAAAACTGTCCTGACGAGTACCGAAAAATGATATAATCGGTGTGAGTACCGATAAGTTATTGAATCAGGGGGAGTATCGGGAAAAAGTGGAATCCGTGCGAGTACCGGAAAACTGTCCTTACGAGTACGGAAAAATGAGATAATCGGTGTGAGTACCGAAAAGTTATTGAATCCGGGCGAGTATCGGGAAAAAGTGGAATCCGTGCGAGTACCGGAAAACTGTCCTGACGAGTACCGAAAAATGGTAGAATCGGTGTGAGTACCGCAAAATTATTAAACCCGGGCGAGTACCGGGAAAAAGCGGAATCCGTGCGAGTATCGGAAAACTGTCCAGACGAGTACCGAAAAATGGTAGAATCGGTGTGAGTACCGAAAAATTATTGAACCCGGGCGAGTGCCGGGAAAAAGTGGAATCCGTGCGAGTACCGGAAAACTGTCCTGACGAGTACCGAAAAATGGTAGAATCGGTGTGAGTATCGGAAAATTATTGAACCCGGGCGAGTACCGGGAAAAAGTGGAATCCGTGCGAGTACCGGAAAACTGTCCTGACGCGTACCGAAAAATGATATAATCGGTGTGAGTACCGATAAGTTATTGAATCAGGGGGAGTATCGGAAAAAGTGGAATCCGTGCGAGTACCGGAAAACTGTCCTTACGAGTACGGAAAAATGAGATAATCGGTGTGAGTACCGAAAAGTTATTGAATCCGGGCGAGTATCGGGAAAAAGTGGAATCCGTGCGAGTACCGGAAAACTGTCCTGACGAGTGCGGAAAAATGATATAATCGGTGTGAGTACCGAAAAGTTATTGAATCCGGGAGAGTATCGGGAAAAAGTGGAATCCGTGCGAGTACCGGAAAACTGTCCTGACGAGTACCGAAAAATGGTAGAATCGGTGTGAGTACCGCAAAATTATTAAACCCGGGCGAGTACCGGGAAAAAGCGGAATCCGTGCAAGTATCGGAAAACTGTCCAGACGAGTACCGAAAAATGGTAGAATCGGTGTGAGTACCGGAAAATTATTAAATCCGGGCGAGTACCGGGAAAAAGTAGAAGATGTGCGAGTACCGGAAAACTGTCCTGACGAGTATCGAAAAATGATATAATCGGTGTGAGTACCGCAAAGTTATTGAATCCGGGGGAGTATCGGGAAAAAGTGGAATCCGTGCGAGTACCCGAAAACTGTCCTGACGAGTACTGAAAATTGATATAATCGGTGTGAGTACCGCAAAAGTTATTGAATCCGGGGGAGTATCGGGAAAAAGTGGAATCCGTGCGAGTATCGGAAAACTGTCCTGACGAGTACCGAAAAATGGTAGAATCGGTGTGAGTACCGGAAAATTATTGAACCCGGTGAGTACCGGGAAAAAGTGGAATATGTGCGAGTACCGGAAAACTGTCCTGACGAGTACCGAAAAATGATATAATCGGTGTGAGTACCAAAAAGTTATTGAATCCGGGAGAGTTTCGGGAAAAAGTGGAATCCGTGCGAGTATCGGAAAACTGTCCTGACGAGTACCGAAAAATGGTAGAATCGGTGTGAGTACCGCAAAATTATTAAACCCGGGCGAGTACCGGGAAAAAGCGGAATCCGTGCGAGTATCGGAAAACTGTCCAGACGAGTACCGAAAAATGGTAGAATCGGTGTGAGTACCGGAAAATTATTGAACCCGGGCGAGTGCCGGGAAAAAGTGGAATCCGTGCGAGTACCGGAAAACTGTCCTGACGAGTACCGAAAAATGGTAGAATCGGTGTGAGTATCGGAAAATTATTGAACCCGGGCGAGTACCGGGAAAAAGTGGAATCCGTGCGAGTACCGGAAAACTGTCCTGACGAGTACCGAAAAATGATATAATCGGTGTGGGTACCGATAAGTTATTGAATCCGGGGGAGTATCGGGAAAAAGTGGAATCCGTGCAAGTACCGGAAAACTGTCCTTACGAGTACGGAAAAATGAGATAATCGGTGTGAGTACCGAAAAGTTATTGAATCCGGGCGAGTGTCGGGAAAAAGTGGAATCCGTGCGAGTACCGGAAAACTGTCCTGACGAGTACCGAAAAATGGTAGAATCGGTGTGAGTACCGCAAAATTATTAAACCCGGGCGAGTACCGGGAAAAAGCGGAATCCGTGCGAGTATCGGAAAACTGTCCAGACGATTACCGAAAAATGGTAGAATCGGTGTGAGTACCGAAAAATTATTGAACCCGGGCGAGTGCCGGGAAAAAGTGGAATCCGTGCGAGTACCGGAAAACTGTCCTGACGAGTACCGAAAAATGGTAGAATCGGTGTGAGTATCGGAAAATTATTGAACCCGGGCGAGTACCGGGAAAAAGTGGAATCCGTGCGAGTACCGGAAAACTGTCCTGACGAGTACCGAAAAATGATATAATCGGTGTGAGTACCGATAAGTTATTGAATCAGGGGGAGTATCGGGAAAAAGTGGAATCCGTGCGAGTACCGGAAAACTGTCCTTACGAGTACGGAAAAATGAGATAATCGGTGTGAGTACCGAAAAGTTATTGAATCCGGGCGAGTATCGGGAAAAAGTGGAATCCGTGCGAGTACCGGAAAACTGTCCTGACGAGTACCGAAAAATGGTAGAATCGGTGTGAGTACCGCAAAATTATTAAACCCGGGCGAGTACCGGGAAAAAGCGGAATCCGTGCGAGTATCGGAAAACTGTCCAGACGAGTACCGAAAAATGGTAGAATCGGTGTGAGTACCGAAAAATTATTGAACCCGGGCGAGTGCCGGGAAAAAGTGGAATCCGTGCGAGTACCGGAAAACTGTCCTGACGAGTACCGAAAAATGGTAGAATCGGTGTGAGTATCGGAAAATTATTGAACCCGGGCGAGTACCGGGAAAAAGTGGAATCCGTGCGAGTACCGGAAAACTGTCCTGACGCGTACCGAAAAATGATATAATCGGTGTGAGTACCGATAAGTTATTGAATCAGGGGGAGTATCGGGAAAAAGTGGAATCCGTGCGAGTACCGGAAAACTGTCCTTACGAGTACGGAAAAATGAGATAATCGGTGTGAGTACCGAAAAGTTATTGAATCCGGGCGAGTATCGGGAAAAAGTGGAATCCGTGCGAGTACCGGAAAACTGTCCTTACGAGTGCGGAAAAATGATATAATCGGTGTGAGTACCGAAAAGTTATTGAATCCGGGAGAGTATCGGGAAAAAGTGGAATCCGTGCGAGTATCGGAAAACTGTCCTGACGAGTACCGAAAAATGGTAGAATCGGTGTGAGTACCGGAAAATTATTGAACCCGGTGAGTACCGGGAAAAAGTGGAATCCGTGCGAGTACCGGAAAACTGTCCTGACGAGTACCGAAAAATGGTAGAATCGGTGTGAGTACCGGAAAATTATTAAATCCGGGAGAGTACCGGGAAAAAGTAGAAGATGTGCGAGTACCGAAAAACTGTCCTGACGAGTATCGAAAAATGATATAATCGGTGAGAGTACCGCAAAGTTATTGAATCCGGGGGAGTATCGGGAAAAAGTGGAATCCGTGCGAGTACCGGAAAACTGTCGTTACGAGTACGGAAAAATGATATAATCGGTGTAAGTACCGAAAAGTTATTGAATCCGGGAGAGTATCGGGAAAAAGTGGAATCCGTGCGTGTACCGGAAAACTGTCCTTACGAGTACGGAAAAATAATATAATCGGTGTGAGTACCGAAAAGTTATTGAATCCGGGGGAGTATCGGGAAAAAGTGGAATCCGTGCGAGTACCGGAAAACTATCCTAACGAGTACCGAAAAATGGTAGAATCGGTGTGGGTACCGGAAAATTATTAAATCCGGGCGAGTACCGGGAAAAAGTAGAAGATGTGCGAGTACCGGAAAACTGTCCTGACGTGAATCGAAAAATGATATAATCGGTGTGAGTACCGCAAAGTTATTGAATCTTACTCGGGAAAAAGTGGAATCCGTGCGAGTACCCGAAAACTGTCCTGACGAGTACTGAAAATTGATATAATCGGTGTGAGTACCGCAAAAGTTATTGAATCCGGGGGAGTATCGGGAAAAAGTGGAATCCGTGCGAGTATCGGAAAACTGTCCTGACGAGTACCGAAAAATGGTAGAATCGGTGTGAGTACCGGAAAATTATTGAACCCGGTGAGTACCGGGAAAAAGTGGAATCCGTGCGAGTACCGGAAAACTGTCCTGACGAGTACCGAAAAATGGTAGAATCGGTGTGAGTACCGGAAAATTATTGAATCCGGGGGAGTATCGGGAAAAATAGGAATCCGTACGAGTACCGGAAAACTGTCCTGACGAGTACCGAAAAATGATATAATCGGTGTGAGTACCGAAAAGTTATTGAATCCGGGGGAGTATCGGGAAAAAGTGGAATCCGTGCGAGTACCGGAAAACTGTCCTGACGAGTATCGAAAAATGATATAATCGGTGAGAGTACCGCAAAGTTATTGAATCCAAGGGAGTATCGGGAAAAAGTGGAATCCGTGCGAGTACCGGAAAACTGTCCTTACGAGTACGGAAAAATGATATAATCGGTGTAAGTACCGAAAAGTTATTGAATCCGGGAGAGTATCGGGAAAAAGTGGAATCCGTGCGTGTACTGGAAAACTGTCCTTACGAGTACGGAAAAATAATATAATCGGTGTGAGTACCGAAAAGTTATTGAATCCGGGGGAGTATCGGGAAAAAGTGGAATCCGTGCGTGTACCCGAAAACTGTCTTGACGAGTACTGAAAATTGATATAATCGGTGTGAGTACCGCAAAAGTTATTGAATCCGGGGGAGTATCGGGAAAAAGTGGAATCCGTGTGAGTATCGGAAAACTGTCCTGACGAGTACCGAAAAATGGTAGAATCGGTGTGAGTACCGGAAAATTATTGAACCCGGTGAGTACCGGGAAAAAGTGGAATCCGTGCGAGTACCGGAAAACTGTCCTGACGAGTACCGAAAAATGGTAGAATCGGTGTGAGTACCGGAAAATTATTAAATCCGGGCGAGTACCGGGAAAAAGTAGAAGATGTGCGAGTACCGGAAAACTGTCCTGACGAGTATCGAAAAATGATATAATCGGTGTGAGTACCGCAAAGTTATTGAATCCGGGGGAGTATCGGGAAAAAGTGGAATCCGTGCGAGTACCTGAAAACTGTCCTGACGAGTACTGAAAATTGATATAATCGGTGTGAGTACCGCAAAAGTTATTGAATCCGGGGGAGTATCGGGAAAAAGTGGAATCCGTGCGAGTATCGGAAAACTGTCCTGACGAGTACCGAAAAATGGTAGAATCGGTGTGAGTACCGGAAAATTATTGAACCCGGTGAGTACCGGGAAAAAGTGGAATCCGTGCGAGTACCGGAAAACTGTCCTGACGAGTACCGAAAAATGGTAGAATCGGTGTGAGTACCGGAAAATTATTAAATCCGGGCGAGTACCGGGAAAAAGTAGAAGATGTGCGAGTACCGGAAAACTGTCCTGACGAGTATCGAAAAATGATATAATCGGTGGGAGTACCGCAAAGTTATTGAATCCGGGGGAGTATCGGGAAAAAGTGGAATCCGTGCGAGTACCTGAAAACTGTCCTGACGAGTACTGAAAATTGATATAATCGGTGTGAGTACCGCAAAAGTTATTGAATCCGGGGGAGTATCGGGAAAAAGGGGAATCCGTGCGAGTATCGGAAAACTGTCCTGACGAGTACCCAAAAATGGTAGAATCGGTGTGAGTACCGGAAAATTATTGAACCCGGTGAGTACCGGGAAAAAGTGGAATCCGTGCGAGTACCGGAAAACTGTCCTGACGAGTACCGAAAAATGGTAGAATAGGTGTGAGTACCGGAAAATTATTAAATCCGGGCGAGTACCGGGAAAAAGTAGAAGATGTGCGAGTACCGAAAAACTGTCCTGACGAGTATCGAAAAATGATATAATCGGTGAGAGTACCGCAAAGTTATTGAATCCAAGGGAGTATCGGGAAAAAGTGGAATCCGTGCGAGTACCGAAAAACTGTCCTTACGAGTACGGAAAAATGATATAATCGGTGTAAGTACCGAAAAGTTATTGAATCCGGGAGAGTATCGGGAAAAAGTGGAATTCGTGCGTGTACCGGAAAACTGTCCTTACGAGTACGGAAAAATAATATAATCGGTGTGAGTACCGAAAAGTTATTGAATCCGGGGGAGTATCGGGAAAAAGTGGAATCCGTGCGAGTACCCGAAAACTGTCCTGACGAGTACCGAAAAATGGTAGAATCGGTGTGAGTACCGGAAAATTATTGAACCCGGTGAGTACCGGGAAAAAGTGGAATCCGTGCGAGTACCGGAAAACTGTCCTGACGAGTACCGAAAAATGGTAGAATCGGTGTGAGTACCGGAAAATTATTAAATCCGGGCGAGTACCGGGAAAAAGTAGAAGATGTGCGAGTACCGGAAAACTGTCCTGACGAGTATCGAAAAATGATATAATCGGTGTGAGTACCGCAAAGTTATTGAATCCGGGGGAGTATCGGGAAAAAGTGGAATCCGTGCGAGTACCTGAAAACTGTCCTGACGAGTACTGAAAATTGATATAATCGGTGTGAGTACCGCAAAAGTTATTGAATCCGGGGGAGTATCGGGAAAAAGTGGAATCCGTGCGAGTATCGGAAAACTGTCCTGACGAGTACCGAAAAATGGTAGAATCGGTGTGAGTACCGGAAAATTATTGAACCCGGTGAGTACCGGGAAAAAGTGGAATCCGTGCGAGTACCGGAAAACTGTCCTGACGAGTACCGAAAAATGGTAGAATCGGTGTGAGTACCGGAAAATTATTGAATCCGGGGGAGTATCGGGAAAAATAGGAATCCGTACGAGTACCGGAAAACTGTCCTGACGAGTACCGAAAAATGATATAATCGGTGTGAGTACCGAAAAGTTATTGAATCCGGGGGAGTATCGGGAAAAATAGGAATCCGTACGAGTACCGGAAAACTGTCCTGACGAGTACCCAAAAATGGTAGAATCGGTGTGAGTACCGGAAAATTATTGAACCCGGTGAGTACCGGGAAAAAGTGGAATCCGTGCGAGTACCGGAAAACTGTCCTGACGAGTACCGAAAAATGGTAGAATAGGTGTGAGTACCGGAAAATTATTAAATCCGGGCGAGTACCGGGAAAAAGTAGAAGATGTGCGAGTACCGAAAAACTGTCCTGACGAGTATCGAAAAATGATATAATCGGTGAGAGTACCGCAAAGTTATTGAATCCAAGGGAGTATCGGGAAAAAGTGGAATCCGTGCGAGTACCGAAAAACTGTCCTTACGAGTACGGAAAAATGATATAATCGGTGTAAGTACCGAAAAGTTATTGAATCCGGGAGAGTATCGGGAAAAAGTGGAATTCGTGCGTGTACCGGAAAACTGTCCTTACGAGTACGGAAAAATAATATAATCGGTGTGAGTACCGAAAAGTTATTGAATCCGGGGGAGTATCGGGAAAAAGTGGAATCCGTGCGAGTACCCGAAAACTGTCCTGACGAGTACCGAAAAATGGTAGAATCGGTGTTTGTACCGGAAAATTATTGAACCCGGTGAGTACCGGGAAAAAGTGGAATCCGTGCGAGTACCGGAAAACTGTCCTGACGAGTACCGAAAAATGGTAGAATCGGTGTGAGTACCGGAAAATTATTAAATCCGGGCGAGTACCGGGAAAAAGTAGAAGATGTGCGAGTACCGGAAAACTGTCCTGACGAGTATCGAAAAATGATATAATCGGTGTGAGTACCGCAAAGTTATTGAATCCGGGGGAGTATCGGGAAAAAGTGGAATCCGTGCGAGTACCTGAAAACTGTCCTGACGAGTACTGAAAATTGATATAATCGGTGTGAGTACCGCAAAAGTTATTGAATCCGGGGGAGTATCGGGAAAAAGTGGAATCCGTGCGAGTATCGGAAAACTGTCCTGACGAGTACCGAAAAATGGTAGAATCGGTGTGAGTACCGGAAAATTATTGAACCCGGTGAGTACCGGGAAAAAGTGGAATCCGTGCGAGTACCGGAAAACTGTCCTGACGAGTACCGAAAAATGGTAGAATAGGTGTGAGTACCGGAAAATCATTAAATCCGGGCGAGTACTGGGAAAAAGTAGAAGATGTGCGAGTACCGAAAAACTGTCCTGACGAGTATCGAAAAATGATATAATCGGTGAGAGTACCGCAAAGTTATTGAATCCAAGGGAGTATCGGGAAAAAGTGGAATCCGTGCGAGTACCGGAAAACTGTCCTTACGAGTACGGAAAAATGATATAATCGGTGTAAGTACCGAAAAGTTATTGAATCCGGGAGAGTATCGGGAAAAAGTGGAATCCGTGCGTGTACTGGAAAACTGTCCTTACGAGTACGGAAAAATAATATAATCGGTGTGAGTACCGAAAAGTTATTGAATCCGGGGGAGTATTGGGAAAAAGTGGAATCCGTGCGAGTACCCGAAAACTGCCTTCACGAGTACTGAAAATTGATATAATCGGTGTGAGTACCGCAAAAGTTATTGAATCCGGGGGAGTATCGGGAAAAAGTGGAATCCGTGTGAGTATCGGAAAACTGTCCTGACGAGTACCGAAAAATGGTAGAATCGGTGTGAGTACCGGAAAATTATTGAACCCGGTGAGTACCGGGAAAAAGTGGAATCCGTGCGAGTACCGGAAAACTGTCCTGACAAGTACCGAAAAATGGTAGAATCGGTGTGAGTACCGGAAAATTATTAAATCCGGGCGAGTACCGGGAAAAAGTAGAAGATGTGCGAGTACCGGAAAACTGTCCTGACGAGTATCGAAAAATGATATAATCGGTGTGAGTACCGCAAAGTTATTGAATCCGGGGGAGTATCGGGAAAAAGTGGAATCCGTGCGAGTACCGGAAAACTGTCCTGACGAGTACTGAAAATTGATATAATCGGTGTGAGTACCGCAAAAGTTATTGAATCCGGGGGAGTATCGGGAAAAAGTGGAATCCGTGCGAGTATCGGAAAACTGTCCTGACGAGTACCGAAAAATGGTAGAATCGGTGTGAGTACCGGAAAATTATTGAACCCGGTGAGTACCGGGAAAAAGTGGAATCCGTGCGAGTACCGGAAAACTGTCCTGACGAGTACCGAAAAATGGTAGAATCGGTGTGAGTACCGGAAAATTATTAAATCCGGGCGAGTACCGGGAAAAAGTAGAAGATGTGCGAGTACCGGAAAACTGTCCTGACGAGTATCGAAAAATGATATAATCGGTGTGAGTACCGCAAAGTTATTGAATCCGGGGGAGTATCGGGAAAAAGTGGAATCCGTGCGAGTACCTGAAAACTGTCCTGACGAGTACTGAAAATTGATATAATCGGTGTGAGTACCGCAAAAGTTATTGAATCCGGGGGAGTATCGGGAAAAAGTGGAATCCGTGCGAGTATCGGAAAACTGTCCTGACGAGTACCGAAAAATGGTAGAATCGGTGTGAGTACCGGAAAATTATTGAACCCGGTGAGTACCGGGAAAAAGTGGAATCCGTGCGAGTACCGGAAAACTGTCCTGACGAGTACCGAAAAATGGTAGAATAGGTGTGAGTACCGGAAAATTATTAAATCCGGGCGAGTACCGGGAAAAAGTAGAAGATGTGCGAGTACCGAAAAACTGTCCTGACGAGTATCGAAAAATGATATAATCGGTGAGAGTACCGCAAAGTTATTGAATCCAAGGGAGTATCGGGAAAAAGTGGAATCCGTGCGAGTACCGAAAAACTGTCCTTACGAGTACGGAAAAATGATATAATCGGTGTAAGTACCGAAAAGTTATTGAATCCGGGAGAGTATCGGGAAAAAGTGGAATCCGTGCGTGTACCGGAAAACTGTCCTTACGAGTACGGAAAAATAATATAATCGGTGTGAGTACCGAAAAGTTATTGAATCCGGGGGAGTATCGGGAAAAAGTGGAATCCGTGCGAGCACCCGAAAACTGTCCTGACGAGTACCGAAAAATGGTAGAATCGGTGTGAGTACCGGAAAATTATTGAACCCGGTGAGTACCGGGAAAAAGTGGAATCCGTGCGAGTACCGGAAAACTGTCCTGACGAGTACCGAAAAATGGTAGAATAGGTGTGAGTACCGGAAAATTATTAAATCCGGGCGAGTACCGGGAAAAAGTAGAAGATGTGCGAGTACCGAAAAACTGTCCTGACGAGTATCGAAAAATGATATAATCGGTGAGAGTACCGCAAAGTTATTGAATCCAAGGGAGTATCGGGAAAAAGTGGAATCCGTGCGAGTACCGAAAAACTGTCCTTACGAGTACGGAAAAATGATATAATCGGTGTAAGTACCGAAAAGTTATTGAATCCGGGAGAGTATCGGGAAAAAGTGGAATCCGTGCGTGTACCGGAAAACTGTCCTTACGAGTACGGAAAAATAATATAATCGGTGTGAGTACCGAAAAGTTATTGAATCCGGGGGAGTATCGGGAAAAAGTGGAATCCGTGCGAGCACCCGAAAACTGTCCTGACGAGTACCGAAAAATGGTAGAATCGGTGTGAGTACCGGAAAATTATTGAACCCGGTGAGTACCGGGAAAAAGTGGAATCCGTGCGAGTACCGGAAAACTGTCCTGACGAGTACCGAAAAATGGTAGAATCGGTGTGAGTACCGGAAAATTATTAAATCCGGGCGAGTACCGGGAAAAAGTAGAAGATGTGCGAGTACCGAAAAACTGTCCTGACGAGTATCGAAAAATGATATAATCGGTGAGAGTACCGCAAAGTTATTGAATCCAAGGGAGTATCGGGAAAAAGTGGAATCCGTGCGAGTACCGGAAAACTGTCCTTACGAGTACGGAAAAATGATATAATCGGTGTAAGTACCGAAAAGTTATTGAATCCGGGAGAGTATCGGGAAAAAGTGGAATCCGTGCGTGTACCGGAAAACTGTCCTTACGAGTACGGAAAAATAATATAATCGGTGTGAGTACCGAAAAGTTATTGAATCCGGGGGAGTATCGGGAAAAAGTGGAATCCGTGCGAGTACCGGAAAACTATCCTAACGAGTACCGAAAAATAGTAGAATCGGTGTGGGTACCGGAAAATTATTAAATCCGGGCGAGTACCGGGAAAAAGTAGAAGATGTGCGAGTACCGGAAAACTGTCCTGACGAGTATCGAAAAATGATATAATCGGTGTGAGTACCGCAAAGTTATTGAATCCGGGGGAGTATCGGGAAAAAGTGGAATCCGTGCGAGTACCAGAAAACTGTCCTGACGAGTATCGAAAAATGATATAATCGGTGTGAGTACCGCAAAGTTATTGAATCCGGGGGAGTATCGGGAAAAAGTGGAATCCGTGCGAGTATCGGAAAACTGTCCTGACGAGTACCGAAAAATGGTAGAATCGGTGTGAGTACCGGAAAATTATTGAACCCGGTGAGTACCGGGAAAAAGTGGAATCCGTGCGAGTACCGGAAAACTGTCCTGACGAGTACCGAAAAATGGTAGAATCGGTGTGAGTACCGGAAAATTATTAAATCCGGGCGAGTACCGGGAAAAAGTAGAAGATGTGCGAGTACCGAAAAACTGTCCTGACGAGTATCGAAAAATGATATAATCGGTGAGAGTACCGCAAAGTTATTGAATCCAAGGGAGTATCGGGAAAAAGTGGAATCCGTGCGAGTACCGAAAAACTGTCCTTACGAGTACGGAAAAATGATATAATCGGTGTAAGTACCGAAAAGTTATTGAATCCGGGAGAGTATCGGGAAAAAGTGGAATCCGTGCGTGTACCGGAAAACTGTCCTTACGAGTACGGAAAAATAATATAATCGGTGTGAGTACCGAAAAGTTATTGAATCCGGGGGAGTATCGGGAAAAAGTGGAATCCGTGCGAGCACCCGAAAACTGTCCTGACGAGTACCGAAAAATGGTAGAATCGGTGTGAGTACCGGAAAATTATTGAACCCGGTGAGTACCGGGAAAAAGTGGAATCCGTGCGAGTACCGGAAAACTGTCCTGACGAGTACCGAAAAATGGTAGAATCGGTGTGAGTACCGGAAAATTATTAAATCCGGGCGAGTACCGGGAAAAAGTAGAAGATGTGCGAGTACCGAAAAACTGTCCTGACGAGTATCGAAAAATGATATAATCGGTGAGAGTACCGCAAAGTTATTGAATCCAAGGGAGTATCGGGAAAAAGTGGAATCCGTGCGAGTACCGGAAAACTGTCCTTACGAGTACGGAAAAATGATATAATCGGTGTAAGTACCGAAAAGTTATTGAATCCGGGAGAGTATCGGGAAAAAGTGGAATCCGTGCGTGTACTGGAAAACTGTCCTTACGAGTACGGAAAAATAATATAATCGGTGTGAGTACCGAAAAGTTATTGAATCCGGGGGAGTATCGGGAAAAAGTGGAATCCGTGCGAGTACCGAAAAACTGTCCTTACGAGTACGGAAAAATGATATAATCGGTGTAAGTACCGAAAAGTTATTGAATCCGGGAGAGTATCGGGAAAAAGTGGAATCCGTGCGTGTACCGGAAAACTGTCCTTACGAGTACGGAAAAATAATATAATCGGTGTGAGTACCGAAAAGTTATTGAATCCGGGGGAGTATCGGGAAAAAGCGGAATCCGTGCGAGTATCGGAAAACTGTCCTGACGAGTACCGAAAAATGGTAGAATCGGTGTGAGTACCGGAAAATTATTGAACCCGGTGAGTACCGGGAAAAAGTGGAATCCGTGCGAGTACCGGAAAACTGTCCTGACGAGTACCGAAAAATGGTAGAATAGGTGTGAGTACCGGAAAATTATTAAATCCGGGCGAGTACCGGGAAAAAGTAGAAGATGTGCGAGTACCGAAAAACTGTCCTGACGAGTATCGAAAAATGATATAATCGGTGAGAGTACCGCAAAGTTATTGAATCCAAGGGAGTATCGGGAAAAAGTGGAATCCGTGCGAGTACCGAAAAACTGTCCTTACGAGTACGGAAAAATGATATAATCGGTGTAAGTACCGAAAAGTTATTGAATCCGGGAGAGTATCGGGAAAAAGTGGAATCCGTGCGTGTACCGGAAAACTGTCCTTACGAGTACGGAAAAATAATATAATCGGTGTGAGTACCGAAAAGTTATTGAATCCGGGGGAGTATCGGGAAAAAGTGGAATCCGTGCGAGTACCGGAAAACTATCCTAACGAGTACCGAAAAATGGTTGAATCGGTGTGAGTACCGGAAAATTATTGAATCCGGGGGAGTATCGGGAAAAAGAGGAATCCGTGCGAGTACCGGAAAACTGTCCTGACGAGTACCGAAAAATGATATAATCGGTGTGAGTACCGAAAAGTTATTGAATCCGGGGGAGTATCGGGAAAAAGTGGAATCCGTGCGAGTACCAGAAAACTGTCCTGACGAGTATCGAAAAATGATATAATCGGTGTGAGTACCGCAAAGTTATTGAATCCGGGGGAGTATCGGGAAAAACTGGAATCCGTGCGAGTACCGGAAAACTGTCCTTACGAGCACGGAAAAATGATATAATCGGTGTGAGTACCGCAAAAGTTATTGAATCCGGGGGAGTATCGGGAAAAAGTGGAATCCGTGCGAGTATCGGAAAACTGTCCTGACGAGTACCGAAAAATGGTAGAATCGGTGTGAGTACCGGAAAATTATTGAACCCGGTGAGTACCGGGAAAAAGTGGAATCCGTGCGAGTACCGGAAAACTGTCCTGACGAGTACCGAAAAATGGTAGAATCGGTGTGAGTACCGGAAAATTATTAAATCCGGGAGAGTACCGGGAAAAAGTAGAAGATGTGCGAGTACCGAAAAACTGTCCTGACGAGTATCGAAAAATGATATAATCGGTGAGAGTACCGCAAAGTTATTGAATCCGGGGGAGTATCGGGAAAAAGTGGAATCCGTGCGAGTACCGGAAAACTGTCGTTACGAGTACGGAAAAATGATATAATCGGTGTAAGTACCGAAAAGTTATTGAATCCGGGAGAGTATCGGGAAAAAGTGGAATCCGTGCGTGTACCGGAAAACTGTCCTTACGAGTACGGAAAAATAATATAATCGGTGTGAGTACCGAAAAGTTATTGAATCCGGGGGAGTATCGGGAAAAAGTGGAATCCGTGCGAGTACCGGAAAACTATCCTAACGAGTACCGAAAAATGGTTGAATCGGTGTGAGTACCGGAAAATTATTGAATCCGGGGGAGTATCGGGAAAAAGAGGAATCCGTGCGAGTACCGGAAAACTGTCCGGACGAGTACCGAAAAATGATATCATCGGTGTGAGTACCGAAAAGTTATTGAATCCGGGAGAGTATCGGGAAAAACTGGAATCCGTGCGAGTACCGGAAAACTGTCCTTACGAGCACGGAAAAATGATATAATCGGTGTGAGTACCGCAAAAGTTATTGAATCCGGGGGAGTATCGGGAAAAACTGGAATCCGTGCGAGTATCGGAAAACTGTCCTGACGAGTACCGAAAAATGGTAGAATCGGTGTGAGTACCGAAAAGTTATTGAATCCGGGGGAGTATCGGGAAAAAGTGGAATCCGTGCGAGTACCGGAAAACTATCCTAACGAGTACCGAAAAATGGTAGAATCGGTGTGGGTACCGGAAAATTATTAAATCCGGGCGAGTACCGGGAAAAAGTAGAAGATGTGCGAGTACCGGAAAACTGTCCTGACGTGTATCGAAAAATGATATAATCGGTGTGAGTACCGCAAAGTTATTGAATCTTACTCGGGAAAAAGTGGAATCCGTGCGAGTACCCGAAAACTGTCCTGACGAGTACTGAAAATTGATATAATCGGTGTGAGTACCGCAAAAGTTATTGAATCCGGGGGAGTATCGGGAAAAAGTGGAATCCGTGCGAGTATCGGAAAACTGTCCTGACGAGTACCGAAAAATGGTAGAATCGGTGTGAGTACCGGAAAATTATTGAACCCGGTGAGTACCGGGAAAAAGTGGAATCCGTGCGAGTACCGGAAAACTGTCCTGACGAGTACCGAAAAATGGTAGAATCGGTGTGAGTACCGGAAAATTATTGAATCCGGGGGAGTATCGGGAAAAATAGGAATCCGTACGAGTACCGGAAAACTGTCCTGACGAGTACCGAAAAATGATATAATCGGTGTGAGTACCGAAAAGTTATTTAATCCGGGGGAGTATCGGGAAAAAGTGGAATCCGTGCGAGTACCAGAAAACTGTCCTGACGAGTATCGAAAAATGATATAATCGGTGTGAGTACCGCAAAGTTATTGAATCCGGGGGAGTATCGGGAAAAACTGGAATCCGTGCGAGTACCGGAAAACTGTCCTTACGAGCACGGAAAAATGATATAATCGGTGTGAGTACCGCAAAAGTTATTGAATCCGGGGGAGTATCGGGAAAAAGTGGAATCCGTGCGAGTATCGGAAAACTGTCCTGACGAGTACCGAAAAATGGTAGAATCGGTGTGAGTACCGGAAAATTATTGAACCCGGTGAGTACCGGGAAAAAGTGGAATCCGTGCGAGTACCGGAAAACTGTCCTGACGAGTACCGAAAAATGGTAGAATCGGTGTGAGTACCGGAAAATTATTAAATCCGGGAGAGTACCGGGAAAAAGTAGAAGATGTGCGAGTACCGAAAAACTGTCCTGACGAGTATCGAAAAATGATATAATCGGTGAGAGTACCGCAAAGTTATTGAATCCGGGGGAGTATCGGGAAAAAGTGGAATCCGTGCGAGTACCGGAAAACTGTCGTTACGAGTACGGAAAAATGATATAATCGGTGTAAGTACCGAAAAGTTATTGAATCCGGGAGAGTATCGGGAAAAAGTGGAATCCGTGCGTGTACCGGAAAACTGTCCTTACGAGTACGGAAAAATAATATAATCGGTGTGAGTACCGAAAAGTTATTGAATCCGGGGGAGTATCGGGAAAAAGTGGAATCCGTGCGAGTACCGGAAAACTATCCTAACGAGTACCGAAAAATGGTTGAATCGGTGTGAGTACCGGAAAATTATTGAATCCGGGGGAGTATCGGGAAAAAGAGGAATCCGTGCGAGTACCGGAAAACTGTCCGGACGAGTACCGAAAAATGATATCATCGGTGTGAGTACCGAAAAGTTATTGAATCCGGGAGAGTATCGGGAAAAACTGGAATCCGTGCGAGTACCGGAAAACTGTCCTTACGAGCACGGAAAAATGATATAATCGGTGTGAGTACCGCAAAAGTTATTGAATCCGGGGGAGTATCGGGAAAAACTGGAATCCGTGCGAGTATCGGAAAACTGTCCTGACGAGTACCGAAAAATGGTAGAATCGGTGTGAGTACCGAAAAGTTATTGAATCCGGGGGAGTATCGGGAAAAAGTGGAATCCGTGCGAGTACCGGAAAACTATCCTAACGAGTACCGAAAAATGGTAGAATCGGTGTGGGTACCGGAAAATTATTAAATCCGGGCGAGTACCGGGAAAAAGTAGAAGATGTGCGAGTACCGGAAAACTGTCCTGACGTGTATCGAAAAATGATATAATCGGTGTGAGTACCGCAAAGTTATTGAATCTTACTCGGGAAAAAGTGGAATCCGTGCGAGTACCCGAAAACTGTCCTGACGAGTACTGAAAATTGATATAATCGGTGTGAGTACCGCAAAAGTTATTGAATCCGGGGGAGTATCGGGAAAAAGTGGAATCCGTGCGAGTATCGGAAAACTGTCCTGACGAGTACCGAAAAATGGTAGAATCGGTGTGAGTACCGGAAAATTATTGAACCCGGTGAGTACCGGGAAAAAGTGGAATCCGTGCGAGTACCGGAAAACTGTCCTGACGAGTACCGAAAAATGGTAGAATCGGTGTGAGTACCGGAAAATTATTGAATCCGGGGGAGTATCGGGAAAAATAGGAATCCGTACGAGTACCGGAAAACTGTCCTGACGAGTACCGAAAAATGATATAATCGGTGTGAGTACCGAAAAGTTATTGAATCCGGGGGAGTATCGGGAAAAAGTGGAATCCGTGCGAGTACCAGAAAACTGTCCTGACGAGTATCGAAAAATGATATAATCGGTGTGAGTACCGCAAAGTTATTGAATCCGGGGGAGTATCGGGAAAAACTGGAATCCGTGCGAGTACCGGAAAACTGTCCTTACGAGCACGGAAAAATGATATAATCGGTGTGAGTACCGCAAAAGTTATTGAATCCGGGGGAGTATCGGGAAAAAGTGGAATCCGTGCGAGTATCGGAAAACTGTCCTGACGAGTACCGAAAAATGGTAGAATCGGTGTGAGTACCGGAAAATTATTGAACCCGGTGAGTACCGGGAAAAAGTGGAATCCGTGCGAGTACCGGAAAACTGTCCTGACGAGTACCGAAAAATGGTAGAATCGGTGTGAGTACCGGAAAATTATTAAATCCGGGAGAGTACCGGGAAAAAGTAGAAGATGTGCGAGTACCGAAAAACTGTCCTGACGAGTATCGAAAAATGATATAATCGGTGAGAGTACCGCAAAGTTATTGAATCCGGGGGAGTATCGGGAAAAAGTGGAATCCGTGCGAGTACCGGAAAACTGTCGTTACGAGTACGGAAAAATGATATAATCGGTGTAAGTACCGAAAAGTTATTGAATCCGGGAGAGTATCGGGAAAAAGTGGAATCCGTGCGTGTACCGGAAAACTGTCCTTACGAGTACGGAAAAATAATATAATCGGTGTGAGTACCGAAAAGTTATTGAATCCGGGGGAGTATCGGGAAAAAGTGGAATCCGTGCGAGTACCGGAAAACTATCCTAACGAGTACCGAAAAATGGTAGAATCGGTGTGGGTACCGGAAAATTATTAAATCCGGGCGAGTACCGGGAAAAAGTAGAAGATGTGCGAGTACCGGAAAACTGTCCTGACGTGTATCGAAAAATGATATAATCGGTGTGAGTACCGCAAAGTTATTGAATCTTACTCGGGAAAAAGTGGAATCCGTGCGAGTACCCGAAAACTGTCCTGACGAGTACTGAAAATTGATATAATCGGTGTGAGTACCGCAAAAGTTATTGAATCCGGGGGAGTATCGGGAAAAAGTGGAATCCGTGCGAGTATCGGAAAACTGTCCTGACGAGTACCGAAAAATGGTAGAATCGGTGTGAGTACCGGAAAATTATTGAACCCGGTGAGTACCGGGAAAAAGTGGAATCCGTGCGAGTACCGGAAAACTGTCCTGACGAGTACCGAAAAATGGTAGAATCGGTGTGAGTACCGGAAAATTATTGAATCCGGGGGAGTATCGGGAAAAATAGGAATCCGTACGAGTACCGGAAAACTGTCCTGACGAGTACCGAAAAATGATATAATCGGTGTGAGTACCGAAAAGTTATTGAATCCGGGGGAGTATCGGGAAAAAGTGGAATCCGTGCGAGTACCAGAAAACTGTCCTGACGAGTATCGAAAAATGATATAATCGGTGTGAGTACCGCAAAGTTATTGAATCCGGGGGAGTATCGGGAAAAACTGGAATCCGTGCGAGTACCGGAAAACTGTCCTTACGAGCACGGAAAAATGATATAATCGGTGTGAGTACCGCAAAAGTTATTGAATCCGGGGGAGTATCGGGAAAAAGTGGAATCCGTGCGAGTATCGGAAAACTGTCCTGACGAGTACCGAAAAATGGTAGAATCGGTGTGAGTACCGGAAAATTATTGAACCCGGTGAGTACCGGGAAAAAGTGGAATCCGTGCGAGTACCGGAAAACTGTCCTGACGAGTACCGAAAAATGGTAGAATCGGTGTGAGTACCGGAAAATTATTAAATCCGGGAGAGTACCGGGAAAAAGTAGAAGATGTGCGAGTACCGAAAAACTGTCCTGACGAGTATCGAAAAATGATATAATCGGTGAGAGTACCGCAAAGTTATTGAATCCGGGGGAGTATCGGGAAAAAGTGGAATCCGTGCGAGTACCGGAAAACTGTCGTTACGAGTACGGAAAAATGATATAATCGGTGTAAGTACCGAAAAGTTATTGAATCCGGGAGAGTATCGGGAAAAAGTGGAATCCGTGCGTGTACCGGAAAACTGTCCTTACGAGTACGGAAAAATAATATAATCGGTGTGAGTACCGAAAAGTTATTGAATCCGGGGGAGTATCGGGAAAAAGTGGAATCCGTGCGAGTACCGGAAAACTATCCTAACGAGTACCGAAAAATGGTTGAATCGGTGTGAGTACCGGAAAATTATTGAATCCGGGGGAGTATCGGGAAAAAGAGGAATCCGTGCGAGTACCGGAAAACTGTCCGGACGAGTACCGAAAAATGATATCATCGGTGTGAGTACCGAAAAGTTATTGAATCCGGGAGAGTATCGGGAAAAACTGGAATCCGTGCGAGTACCGGAAAACTGTCCTTACGAGCACGGAAAAATGATATAATCGGTGTGAGTACCGCAAAAGTTATTGAATCCGGGGGAGTATCGGGAAAAACTGGAATCCGTGCGAGTATCGGAAAACTGTCCTGACGAGTACCGAAAAATGGTAGAATCGGTGTGAGTACCGAAAAGTTATTGAATCCGGGGGAGTATCGGGAAAAAGTGGAATCCGTGCGAGTACCGGAAAACTATCCTAACGAGTACCGAAAAATGGTAGAATCGGTGTGGGTACCGGAAAATTATTAAATCCGGGCGAGTACCGGGAAAAAGTAGAAGATGTGCGAGTACCGGAAAACTGTCCTGACGTGTATCGAAAAATGATATAATCGGTGTGAGTACCGCAAAGTTATTGAATCTTACTCGGGAAAAAGTGGAATCCGTGCGAGTACCCGAAAACTGTCCTGACGAGTACTGAAAATTGATATAATCGGTGTGAGTACCGCAAAAGTTATTGAATCCGGGGGAGTATCGGGAAAAAGTGGAATCCGTGCGAGTATCGGAAAACTGTCCTGACGAGTACCGAAAAATGGTAGAATCGGTGTGAGTACCGGAAAATTATTGAACCCGGTGAGTACCGGGAAAAAGTGGAATCCGTGCGAGTACCGGAAAACTGTCCTGACGAGTACCGAAAAATGGTAGAATCGGTGTGAGTACCGGAAAATTATTGAATCCGGGGGAGTATCGGGAAAAATAGGAATCCGTACGAGTACCGGAAAACTGTCCTGACGAGTACCGAAAAATGATATAATCGGTGTGAGTACCGAAAAGTTATTGAATCCGGGGGAGTATCGGGAAAAAGTGGAATCCGTGCGAGTACCAGAAAACTGTCCTGACGAGTATCGAAAAATGATATAATCGGTGTGAGTACCGCAAAGTTATTGAATCCGGGGGAGTATCGGGAAAAACTGGAATCCGTGCGAGTACCGGAAAACTGTCCTTACGAGCACGGAAAAATGATATAATCGGTGTGAGTACCGCAAAAGTTATTGAATCCGGGGGAGTATCGGGAAAAAGTGGAATCCGTGCGAGTATCGGAAAACTGTCCTGACGAGTACCGAAAAATGGTAGAATCGGTGTGAGTACCGGAAAATTATTGAACCCGGTGAGTACCGGGAAAAAGTGGAATCCGTGCGAGTACCGGAAAACTGTCCTGACGAGTACCGAAAAATGGTAGAATCGGTGTGAGTACCGGAAAATTATTAAATCCGGGAGAGTACCGGGAAAAAGTAGAAGATGTGCGAGTACCGAAAAACTGTCCTGACGAGTATCGAAAAATGATATAATCGGTGAGAGTACCGCAAAGTTATTGAATCCGGGGGAGTATCGGGAAAAAGTGGAATCCGTGCGAGTACCGGAAAACTGTCGTTACGAGTACGGAAAAATGATATAATCGGTGTAAGTACCGAAAAGTTATTGAATCCGGGAGAGTATCGGGAAAAAGTGGAATCCGTGCGTGTACCGGAAAACTGTCCTTACGAGTACGGAAAAATAATATAATCGGTGTGAGTACCGAAAAGTTATTGAATCCGGGGGAGTATCGGGAAAAAGTGGAATCCGTGCGAGTACCGGAAAACTATCCTAACGAGTACCGAAAAATGGTAGAATCGGTGTGGGTACCGGAAAATTATTAAATCCGGGCGAGTACCGGGAAAAAGTAGAAGATGTGCGAGTACCGGAAAACTGTCCTGACGTGTATCGAAAAATGATATAATCGGTGTGAGTACCGCAAAGTTATTGAATCTTACTCGGGAAAAAGTGGAATCCGTGCGAGTACCCGAAAACTGTCCTGACGAGTACTGAAAATTGATATAATCGGTGTGAGTACCGCAAAAGTTATTGAATCCGGGGGAGTATCGGGAAAAAGTGGAATCCGTGCGAGTATCGGAAAACTGTCCTGACGAGTACCGAAAAATGGTAGAATCGGTGTGAGTACCGGAAAATTATTGAACCCGGTGAGTACCGGGAAAAAGTGGAATCCGTGCGAGTACCGGAAAACTGTCCTGACGAGTACCGAAAAATGGTAGAATCGGTGTGAGTACCGGAAAATTATTGAATCCGGGGGAGTATCGGGAAAAATAGGAATCCGTACGAGTACCGGAAAACTGTCCTGACGAGTACCGAAAAATGATATAATCGGTGTGAGTACCGAAAAGTTATTGAATCCGGGGGAGTATCGGGAAAAAGTGGAATCCGTGCGAGTACCAGAAAACTGTCCTGACGAGTATCGAAAAATGATATAATCGGTGTGAGTACCGCAAAGTTATTGAATCCGGGGGAGTATCGGGAAAAACTGGAATCCGTGCGAGTACCGGAAAACTGTCCTTACGAGCACGGAAAAATGATATAATCGGTGTGAGTACCGCAAAAGTTATTGAATCCGGGGGAGTATCGGGAAAAAGTGGAATCCGTGCGAGTATCGGAAAACTGTCCTGACGAGTACCGAAAAATGGTAGAATCGGTGTGAGTACCGGAAAATTATTGAACCCGGTGAGTACCGGGAAAAAGTGGAATCCGTGCGAGTACCGGAAAACTGTCCTGACGAGTACCGAAAAATGGTAGAATCGGTGTGAGTACCGGAAAATTATTAAATCCGGGAGAGTACCGGGAAAAAGTAGAAGATGTGCGAGTACCGAAAAACTGTCCTGACGAGTATCGAAAAATGATATAATCGGTGAGAGTACCGCAAAGTTATTGAATCCGGGGGAGTATCGGGAAAAAGTGGAATCCGTGCGAGTACCGGAAAACTGTCGTTACGAGTACGGAAAAATGATATAATCGGTGTAAGTACCGAAAAGTTATTGAATCCGGGAGAGTATCGGGAAAAAGTGGAATCCGTGCGTGTACCGGAAAACTGTCCTTACGAGTACGGAAAAATAATATAATCGGTGTGAGTACCGAAAAGTTATTGAATCCGGGGGAGTATCGGGAAAAAGTGGAATCCGTGCGAGTACCGGAAAACTATCCTAACGAGTACCGAAAAATGGTAGAATCGGTGTGGGTACCGGAAAATTATTAAATCCGGGCGAGTACCGGGAAAAAGTAGAAGATGTGCGAGTACCGGAAAACTGTCCTGACGTGTATCGAAAAATGATATAATCGGTGTGAGTACCGCAAAGTTACTGAATCTTACTCGGGAAAAAGTGGAATCCGTGCGAGTACCCGAAAACTGTCCTGACGAGTACTGAAAATTGATATAATCGGTGTGAGTACCGCAAAAGTTATTGAATCCGGGGGAGTATCGGGAAAAAGTGGAATCCGTGCGAGTATCGGAAAACTGTCCTGACGAGTACCGAAAAATGGTAGAATCGGTGTGAGTACCGGAAAATTATTGAACCCGGTGAGTACCGGGAAAAAGTGGAATCCGTGCGAGTACCGGAAAACTGTCCTGACGAGTACCGAAAAATGGTAGAATCGGTGTGAGTATCGGAAAATTATTGAATCCGGGGGAGTATCGGGAAAAATAGGAATCCGTGCGAGTACCGGAAAACTGTCCTTACGAGTACGGAAAAATGATATAATCGGTGTAAGTACCGAAAAGTTATTGAATCCGGGAGAGTATCGGGAAAAAGTGGAATCCGTGCGTGTACTGGAAAACTGTCCTTACGAGTACGGAAAAATAATATAATCGGTGTGAGTACCGAAAAGTTATTGAATCCGGGGGAGTATCGGGAAAAAGTGGAATCCGTGCGAGTACCGAAAAACTGTCCTTACGAGTACGGAAAAATGATATAATCGGTGTAAGTACCGAAAAGTTATTGAATCCGGGAGAGTATCGGGAAAAAGTGGAATCCGTGCGTGTACCGGAAAACTGTCCTTACGAGTACGGAAAAATAATATAATCGGTGTGAGTACCGAAAAGTTATTGAATCCGGGGGAGTATCGGGAAAAAGTGGAATCCGTGCGAGTATCGGAAAACTGTCCTGACGAGTACCGAAAAATGGTAGAATCGGTGTGAGTACCGGAAAATTATTGAACCCGGTGAGTACCGGGAAAAAGTGGAATCCGTGCGAGTACCGGAAAACTGTCCTGACGAGTACCGAAAAATGGTAGAATCGGTGTGAGTACCGGAAAATTATTAAATCCGGGCGAGTACCGGGAAAAAGTAGAAGATGTGCGAGTACCGAAAAACTGTCCTGACGAGTATCGAAAAATGATATAATCGGTGAGAGTACCGCAAAGTTATTGAATCCAAGGGAGTATCGGGAAAAAGTGGAATCCGTGCGAGTACCGAAAAACTGTCCTTACGAGTACGGAAAAATGATATAATCGGTGTAAGTACCGAAAAGTTATTGAATCCGGGAGAGTATCGGGAAAAAGTGGAATCCGTGCGTGTACCGGAAAACTGTCCTTACGAGTACGGAAAAATAATATAATCGGTGTGAGTACCGAAAAGTTATTGAATCCGGGGGAGTATCGGGAAAAAGTGGAATCCGTGCGAGCACCCGAAAACTGTCCTGACGAGTACCGAAAAATGGTAGAATCGGTGTGAGTACCGGAAAATTATTGAACCCGGTGAGTACCGGGAAAAAGTGGAATCCGTGCGAGTACCGGAAAACTGTCCTGACGAGTACCGAAAAATGGTAGAATCGGTGTGAGTACCGGAAAATTATTAAATCCGGGCGAGTACCGGGAAAAAGTAGAAGATGTGCGAGTACCGAAAAACTGTCCTGACGAGTATCGAAAAATGATATAATCGGTGAGAGTACCGCAAAGTTATTGAATCCAAGGGAGTATCGGGAAAAAGTGGAATCCGTGCGAGTACCGGAAAACTGTCCTTACGAGTACGGAAAAATGATATAATCGGTGTAAGTACCGAAAAGTTATTGAATCCGGGAGAGTATCGGGAAAAAGTGGAATCCGTGCGTGTACTGGAAAACTGTCCTTACGAGTACGGAAAAATAATATAATCGGTGTGAGTACCGAAAAGTTATTGAATCCGGGGGAGTATCGGGAAAAAGTGGAATCCGTGCGAGTACCGAAAAACTGTCCTTACGAGTACGGAAAAATGATATAATCGGTGTAAGTACCGAAAAGTTATTGAATCCGGGAGAGTATCGGGAAAAAGTGGAATCCGTGCGTGTACCGGAAAACTGTCCTTACGAGTACGGAAAAATAATATAATCGGTGTGAGTACCGAAAAGTTATTGAATCCGGGGGAGTATCGGGAAAAAGTGGAATCCGTGCGAGTATCGGAAAACTGTCCTGACGAGTACCGAAAAATGGTAGAATCGGTGTGAGTACCGGAAAATTATTGAACCCGGTGAGTACCGGGAAAAAGTGGAATCCGTGCGAGTACCGGAAAACTGTCCTGACGAGTACCGAAAAATGGTAGAATCGGTGTGAGTACCGGAAAATTATTAAATCCGGGCGAGTACCGGGAAAAAGTAGAAGATGTGCGAGTACCGAAAAACTGTCCTGACGAGTATCGAAAAATGATATAATCGGTGAGAGTACCGCAAAGTTATTGAATCCAAGGGAGTATCGGGAAAAAGTGGAATCCGTGCGAGTACCGAAAAACTGTCCTTACGAGTACGGAAAAATGATATAATCGGTGTAAGTACCGAAAAGTTATTGAATCCGGGAGAGTATCGGGAAAAAGTGGAATCCGTGCGTGTACCGGAAAACTGTCCTTACGAGTACGGAAAAATGATATAATCGGTGTAAGTACCGAAAAGTTATTGAATCCGGGAGAGTATCGGGAAAAAGTGGAATCCGTGCGTGTACCGGAAAACTGTCCTTACGAGTACGGAAAAATAATATAATCGGTGTGAGTACCGAAAAGTTATTGAATCCGGGGGAGTATCGGGAAAAAGTGGAATCCGTGCGAGTACCGGAAAACTATCCTAACGAGTACCGAAAAATAGTAGAATCGGTGTGGGTACCGGAAAATTATTAAATCCGGGCGAGTACCGGGAAAAAGTAGAAGATGTGCGAGTACCGGAAAACTGTCCTGACGTGTATCGAAAAATGATATAATCGGTGTGAGTACCGCAAAGTTATTGAATCTTACTCGGGAAAAAGTGGAATCCGTGCGAGTACCCGAAAACTGTCCTGACGAGTACTGAAAATTGATATAATCGGTGTGAGTACCGCAAAAGTTATTGAATCCGGGGGAGTATCGGGAAAAAGTGGAATCCGTGCGAGTATCGGAAAACTGTCCTGACGAGTACCGAAAAATGGTAGAATCGGTGTGAGTACCGGAAAATTATTGAACCCGGTGAGTACCGGGAAAAAGTGGAATCCGTGCGAGTACCGGAAAACTGTCCTGACGAGTACCGAAAAATGGTAGAATCGGTGTGAGTACCGGAAAATTATTGAATCCGGGGGAGTATCGGGAAAAATAGGAATCCGTACGAGTACCGGAAAACTGTCCTGACGAGTACCGAAAAATGATATAATCGGTGTGAGTACCGAAAAGTTATTGAATCCGGGGGAGTATCGGGAAAAAGTGGAATCCGTGCGAGTACCAGAAAACTGTCCTGACGAGTATCGAAAAATGATATAATCGGTGTGAGTACCGCAAAGTTATTGAATCCGGGGGAGTATCGGGAAAAAGTGGAATCCGTGCGAGTACCCGAAAACTGTCTTGACGAGTACTAAAAATTGATATAATCGGTGTGAGTACCGCAAAAGTTATTGAATCGGGGGAGTATCGGGAAAAAGTGGAATCCGTGCGAGTATCGGAAAACTGTCCTGACTAGTACCGAAAAATGGTAGAATCGGTGTGAGTACCGGAAAATTATTGAACCCGGTGAGTACCGGGAAAAAGTGGAATCCGTGCGAGTACCGGAAAACTGTCCTGACGAGTACCGAAAAATGGTAGAATCGGTGTGAGTACCGGAAAATTATTAAATCCGGGCGAGTACCGGGAAAAAGTAGAAGATGTGCGAGTACCGGAAAACTGTCCTGACGAGTATCGAAAAATGATATAATCGGTGTGAGTACCGCAAAGTTATTGAATCCGGGGGAGTATCGGGAAAAAGTGGAATCCGTGCGAGTACCCGAAAACTGTCTTGACGAGTACTGAAAATTGATATAATCGGTGTGAGTACCGCAAAAGTTATTGAATCGGGGGAGTATCGGGAAAAAGTGGAATCCGTGCGAGTATCGGAAAACTGTCCTGACGAGTACCGAAAAATGGTAGAATCGGTGTGAGTACCGGAAAATTATTGAACCCGGTGAGTACCGGGAAAAAGTGGAATCCGTGCGAGTACCGGAAAACTGTCCTGACGAGTACTGAAAAATGGTAGAATCGGTGTGAGTACCGGAAAATTATTAAATCCGGGCGAGTACCGGGAAAAAGTAGAAGATGTGCGAGTACCGGAAAACTGTCCGGACGAGTACCGAAAAATGATATAATCGGTGTGAGTACCGAAAAGTTATTGAATCCGGGGGAGTATCGGGAAAAAGTGGAATCCGTGCGAGTACCGGAAAACTATCCTAACGAGTACCGAAAAATGGTAGAATCGGTGTGGGTACCGGAAAATTATTAAATCCGGGCGAGTACCGGGAAAAAGTAGAAGATGTGCGAGTACCGGAAAACTGTCCTGACGTGTATCGAAAAATGATATAATCGGTGTGAGTACCGCAAAGTTATTGAATCTTACTCGGGAAAAAGTGGAATCCGTGCGAGTACCCGAAAACTGTCCTGACGAGTACTGAAAATTGATATAATCGGTGTGAGTACCGCAAAAGTTATTGAATCCGGGGGAGTATCGGGAAAAAGTGGAATCCGTGCGAGTATCGGAAAACTGTCCTGACGAGTACCGAAAAATGGTAGAATCGGTGTGAGTACCGGAAAATTATTGAACCCGGTGAGTACCGGGAAAAAGTGGAATCCGTGCGAGTACCGGAAAACTGTCCTGACGAGTACCGAAAAATGGTAGAATCGGTGTGAGTACCGGAAAATTATTGAATCCGGGGGAGTATCGGGAAAAATAGGAATCCGTGCGAGTACCGGAAAACTGTCCTTACGAGTACGGAAAAATGATATAATCGGTGTAAGTACCGAAAAGTTTTTGAATCCGGGAGAGTATCGGGAAAAAGTGGAATCCGTGCGTGTACTGGAAAACTGTCCTTACGAGTACGGAAAAATAATATAATCGGTGTGAGTACCGAAAAGTTATTGAATCCGGGGGAGTATCGGGAAAAAGTGGAATCCGTGCGAGTACCGAAAAACTGTCCTTACGAGTACGGAAAAATGATATAATCGGTGTAAGTACCGAAAAGTTATTGAATCCGGGAGAGTATCGGGAAAAAGTGGAATCCGTGCGTGTACCGGAAAACTGTCCTTACGAGTACGGAAAAATAATATAATCGGTGTGAGTACCGAAAAGTTATTGAATCCGGGGGAGTATCGGGAAAAAGTGGAATCCGTGCGAGTATCGGAAAACTGTCCTGACGAGTACCGAAAAATGGTAGAATCGGTGTGAGTACCGGAAAATTATTGAACCCGGTGTGTACCGGGAAAAAGTGGAATCCGTGCGAGTACCGGAAAACTGTCCTGACGAGTACCGAAAAATGGTAGAATCGGTGTGAGTACCGGAAAATTATTAAATCCTGGCGAGTACCGGGAAAAAGTAGAAGATGTGCGAGTACCGAAAAACTGTCCTGACGAGTATCGAAAAATGATATAATCGGTGAGAGTACCGCAAAGTTATTGAATCCAAGGGAGTATCGGGAAAAAGTGGAATCCGTGCGAGTACCGAAAAACTGTCCTTACGAGTACGGAAAAATGATATAATCGGTGTAAGTACCGAAAAGTTATTGAATCCGGGAGAGTATCGGGAAAAAGTGGAATCCGTGCGTGTACCGGAAAACTGTCCTTACGAGTACGGAAAAATAATATAATCGGTGTGAGTACCGAAAAGTTATTGAATCCGGGGGAGTATCGGGAAAAAGTGGAATCCGTGCGAGCACCCGAAAACTGTCCTGACGAGTACCGAAAAATGGTAGAATCGGTGTGAGTACCGGAAAATTATTGAACCCGGTGAGTACCGGGAAAAAGTGGAATCCGTGCGAGTACCGGAAAACTGTCCTGACGAGTACCGAAAAATGGTAGAATCGGTGTGAGTACCGGAAAATTATTAAATCCGGGCGAGTACCGGGAAAAAGTAGAAGATGTGCGAGTACAGAAAAACTGTCCTGACGAGTATCGAAAAATGATATAATCGGTGAGAGTACCGCAAAGTTATTGAATCCAAGGGAGTATCGGGAAAAAGTGGAATCCGTGCGAGTACCGGAAAACTGTCCTTACGAGTACGGAAAAATGATATAATCGGTGTAAGTACCGAAAAGTTATTGAATCCGGGAGAGTATCGGGAAAAAGTGGAATCCGTGCGTGTACTGGAAAACTGTCCTTACGAGTACGGAAAAATAATATAATCGGTGTGAGTACCGAAAAGTTATTGAATCCGGGGGAGTATCGGGAAAAAGTGGAATCCGTGCGAGTACCGAAAAACTGTCCTTACGAGTACGGAAAAATGATATAATCGGTGTAAGTACCGAAAAGTTATTGAATCCGGGAGAGTATCGGGAAAAAGTGGAATCCGTGCGTGTACCGGAAAACTGTCCTTACGAGTACGGAAAAATAATATAATCGGTGTGAGTACCGAAAAGTTATTGAATCCGGGGGAGCATCGGGAAAAAGTGGAATCCGTGCGAGTATCGGAAAACTGTCCTGACGAGTACCGAAAAATGGTAGAATCGGTGTGAGTACCGGAAAATTATTGAACCCGGTGAGTACCGGGAAAAAGTGGAATCCGTGCGAGTACCGGAAAACTGTCCTGACGAGTACCGAAAAATGGTAGAATCGGTGTGAGTACCGGAAAATTATTAAATCCGGGCGAGTACCGGGAAAAAGTAGAAGATGTGCGAGTACCGAAAAACTGTCCTGACGAGTATCGAAAAATGATATAATCGGTGAGAGTACCGCAAAGTTATTGAATCCAAGGGAGTATCGGGAAAAAGTGGAATCCGTGCGAGTACCGAAAAACTGTCCTTACGAGTACGGAAAAATGATATAATCGGTGTAAGTACCGAAAAGTTATTGAATCCGGGAGAGTATCGGGAAAAAGTGGAATCCGTGCGTGTACCGGAAAACTGTCCTTACGAGTACGGAAAAATGATATAATCGGTGTAAGTACCGAAAAGTTATTGAATCCGGGAGAGTATCGGGAAAAAGTGGAATCCGTGCGTGTACCGGAAAACTGTCCTTACGAGTACGGAAAAATAATATAATCGGTGTGAGTACCGAAAAGTTATTGAATCCGGGGGAGTATCGGGAAAAAGTGGAATCCGTGCGAGTACCGGAAAACTATCCTAACGAGTACCGAAAAATAGTAGAATCGGTGTGGGTACCGGAAAATTATTAAATCCGGGCGAGTACCGGGAAAAAGTAGAAGATGTGCGAGTACCGGAAAACTGTCCTGACGTGTATCGAAAAATGATATAATCGGTGTGAGTACCGCAAAGTTATTGAATCTTACTCGGGAAAAAGTGGAATCCGTGCGAGTACCCGAAAACTGTCCTGACGAGTACTGAAAATTGATATAATCGGTGTGAGTACCGCAAAAGTTATTGAATCCGGGGGAGTATCGGGAAAAAGTGGAATCCGTGCGAGTATCGGAAAACTGTCCTGACGAGTACCGAAAAATGGTAGAATCGGTGTGAGTACCGGAAAATTATTGAACCCGGTGAGTACCGGGAAAAAGTGGAATCCGTGCGAGTACCGGAAAACTGTCCTGACGAGTACCGAAAAATGGTAGAATCGGTGTGAGTACCGGAAAATTATTGAATCCGGGGGAGTATCGGGAAAAATAGGAATCCGTACGAGTACCGGAAAACTGTCCTGACGAGTACCGAAAAATGATATAATCGGTGTGAGTACCGAAAAGTTATTGAATCCGGGGGAGTATCGGGAAAAAGTGGAATCCGTGCGAGTACCAGAAAACTGTCCTGACGAGTATCGAAAAATGATATAATCGGTGTGAGTACCGCAAAGTTATTGAATCCGGGGGAGTATCGGGAAAAAGTGGAATCCGTGCGAGTATCGGAAAACTGTCCTGACGAGTACCGAAAAATGGTAGAATCGGTGTGAGTACCGGAAAATTATTGAACCCGGTGAGTACCGGGAAAAAGTGGAATCCGTGCGAGTACCGGAAAACTGTCCTGACGAGTACCGAAAAATGGTAGAATCGGTGTGAGTACCGGAAAATTATTAAATCCGGGCGAGTACCGGGAAAAAGTAGAAGATGTGCGAGTACCGAAAAACTGTCCTGACGAGTATCGAAAAATGATATAATCGGTGAGAGTACCGCAAAGTTATTGAATCCAAGGGAGTATCGGGAAAAAGTGGAATCCGTGCGAGTACCGAAAAACTGTCCTTACGAGTACGGAAAAATGATATAATCGGTGTAAGTACCGAAAAGTTATTGAATCCGGGAGAGTATCGGGAAAAAGTGGAATCCGTGCGTGTACCGGAAAACTGTCCTTACGAGTACGGAAAAATGATATAATCGGTGTAAGTACCGAAAAGTTATTGAATCCGGGAGAGTATCGGGAAAAAGTGGAATCCGTGCGTGTACCGGAAAACTATCCTTACGAGTACGGAAAAATAATATAATCGGTGTGAGTACCGAAAAGTTATTGAATCCGGGGGAGTATCGGGAAAAAGTGGAATCCGTGCGAGTACCGGAAAACTATCCTAACGAGTACCGAAAAATAGTAGAATCGGTGTGGGTACCGGAAAATTATTAAATCCGGGCGAGTACCGGGAAAAAGTAGAAGATGTGCGAGTACCGGAAAACTGTCCTGACGTGTATCGAAAAATGATATAATCGGTGTGAGTACCGCAAAGTTATTGAATCTTACTCGGGAAAAAGTGGAATCCGTGCGAGTACCCGAAAACTGTCCTGACGAGTACTGAAAATTGATATAATCGGTGTGAGTACCGCAAAAGTTATTGAATCCGGGGGAGTATCGGGAAAAAGTGGAATCCGTGCGAGTATCGGAAAACTGTCCTGACGAGTACCGAAAAATGGTAGAATCGGTGTGAGTACCGGAAAATTATTGAACCCGGTGAGTACCGGGAAAAAGTGGAATCCGTGCGAGTACCGGAAAACTGTCCTGACGAGTACCGAAAAATGGTAGAATCGGTGTGAGTACCGGAAAATTATTGAATCCGGGGGAGTATCGGGAAAAATAGGAATCCGTACGAGTACCGGAAAACTGTCCTGACGAGTACCGAAAAATGATATAATCGGTGTGAGTACCGAAAAGTTATTGAATCCGGGGGAGTATCGGGAAAAAGTGGAATCCGTGCGAGTACCAGAAAACTGTCCTGACGAGTATCGAAAAATGATATAATCGGTGTGAGTACCGCAAAGTTATTGAATCCGGGGGAGTATCGGGAAAAAGTGGAATCCGTGCGAGTATCGGAAAACTGTCCTGACGAGTACCGAAAAATGGTAGAATCGGTGTGAGTACCGGAAAATTATTGAACCCGGTGAGTACCGGGAAAAAGTGGAATCCGTGCGAGTACCGGAAAACTGTCCTGACGAGTACCGAAAAATGGTAGAATCGGTGTGAGTACCGGAAAATTATTAAATCCGGGCGAGTACCGGGAAAAAGTAGAAGATGTGCGAGTACCGAAAAACTGTCCTGACGAGTATCGAAAAATGATATAATCGGTGAGAGTACCGCAAAGTTATTGAATCCAAGGGAGTATCGGGAAAAAGTGGAATCCGTGCGAGTACCGAAAAACTGTCCTTACGAGTACGGAAAAATGATATAATCGGTGTAAGTACCGAAAAGTTATTGAATCCGGGAGAGTATCGGGAAAAAGTGGAATCCGTGCGTGTACCGGAAAACTGTCCTTACGAGTACGGAAAAATGATATAATCGGTGTAAGTACCGAAAAGTTATTGAATCCGGGAGAGTATCGGGAAAAAGTGGAATCCGTGCGTGTACCGGAAAACTGTCCTTACGAGTACGGAAAAATAATATAATCGGTGTGAGTACCGAAAAGTTATTGAATCCGGGGGAGTATCGGGAAAAAGTGGAATCCGTGCGAGTACCGGAAAACTATCCTAACGAGTACCGAAAAATAGTAGAATCGGTGTGGGTACCGGAAAATTATTAAATCCGGGCGAGTACCGGGAAAAAGTAGAAGATGTGCGAGTACCGGAAAACTGTCCTGACGTGTATCGAAAAATGATATAATCGGTGTGAGTACCGCAAAGTTATTGAATCTTACTCGGGAAAAAGTGGAATCCGTGCGAGTACCCGAAAACTGTCCTGACGAGTACTGAAAATTGATATAATCGGTGTGAGTACCGCAAAAGTTATTGAATCCGGGGGAGTATCGGGAAAAAGTGGAATCCGTGCGAGTATCGGAAAACTGTCCTGACGAGTACCGAAAAATGGTAGAATCGGTGTGAGTACCGGAAAATTATTGAACCCGGTGAGTACCGGGAAAAAGTGGAATCCGTGCGAGTACCGGAAAACTGTCCTGACGAGTACCGAAAAATGGTAGAATCGGTGTGAGTACCGGAAAATTATTGAATCCGGGGGAGTATCGGGAAAAATAGGAATCCGTACGAGTACCGGAAAACTGTCCTGACGAGTACCGAAAAATGATATAATCGGTGTGAGTACCGAAAAGTTATTGAATCCGGGGGAGTATCGGGAAAAAGTGGAATCCGTGCGAGTACCAGAAAACTGTCCTGACGAGTATCGAAAAATGATATAATCGGTGTGAGTACCGCAAAGTTATTGAATCCGGGGGAGTATCGGGAAAAAGTGGAATCCGTGCGAGTATCGGAAAACTGTCCTGACGAGTACCGAAAAATGGTAGAATCGGTGTGAGTACCGGAAAATTATTGAACCCGGTGAGTACCGGGAAAAAGTGGAATCCGTGCGAGTACCGGAAAACTGTCCTGACGAGTACCGAAAAATGGTAGAATCGGTGTGAGTACCGGAAAATTATTAAATCCGGGCGAGTACCGGGAAAAAGTAGAAGATGTGCGAGTACCGAAAAACTGTCCTGACGAGTATCGAAAAATGATATAATCGGTGAGAGTACCGCAAAGTTATTGAATCCAAGGGAGTATCGGGAAAAAGTGGAATCCGTGCGAGTACCGAAAAACTGTCCTTACGAGTACGGAAAAATGATATAATCGGTGTAAGTACCGAAAAGTTATTGAATCCGGGAGAGTATCGGGAAAAAGTGGAATCCGTGCGTGTACCGGAAAACTGTCCTTACGAGTACGGAAAAATGATATAATCGGTGTAAGTACCGAAAAGTTATTGAATCCGGGAGAGTATCGGGAAAAAGTGGAATCCGTGCGTGTACCGGAAAACTGTCCTTACGAGTACGGAAAAATAATATAATCGGTGTGAGTACCGAAAAGTTATTGAATCCGGGGGAGTATCGGGAAAAAGTGGAATCCGTGCGAGTACCGGAAAACTATCCTAACGAGTACCGAAAAATAGTAGAATCGGTGTGGGTACCGGAAAATTATTAAATCCGGGCGAGTACCGGGAAAAAGTAGAAGATGTGCGAGTACCGGAAAACTGTCCTGACGTGTATCGAAAAATGATATAATCGGTGTGAGTACCGCAAAGTTATTGAATCTTACTCGGGAAAAAGTGGAATCCGTGCGAGTACCCGAAAACTGTCCTGACGAGTACTGAAAATTGATATAATCGGTGTGAGTACCGCAAAAGTTATTGAATCCGGGGGAGTATCGGGAAAAAGTGGAATCCGTGCGAGTATCGGAAAACTGTCCTGACGAGTATCGAAAAATGATATAATCGGTGTGAGTACCGCAAAGTTATTGAATCCGGGGGAGTATCGGGAAAAATAGGAATCCGTACGAGTATCGGAAAACTGTCCTGACGAGTACCGAAAAATGATATAATCGGTGTGAGTACCGAAAAGTTATTGAATCCGGGGGAGTATCGGGAAAAAGTGGAATCCGTGCGAGTACCAGAAAACTGTCCTGACGAGTATCGAAAAATGATATAATCGGTGTGAGTACCGCAAAGTTATTGAATCCGGGGGAGTATCGGGAAAAAGTGGAATCCGTGCGAGTACCCGAAAACTGTCTTGACGAGTACTAAAAATTGATATAATCGGTGTGAGTACCGCAAAAGTTATTGAATCGGGGGAGTATCGGGAAAAAGTGGAATCCGTGCGAGTATCGGAAAACTGTCCTGACCAGTACCGAAAAATGGTAGAATCGGTGTGAGTACCGGAAAATTATTGAACCCGGTGAGTACCGGGAAAAAGTGGAATCCGTGCGAGTACCGGAAAACTGTCCTGACGAGTACTGAAAAATGGTAGAATCGGTGTGAGTACCGGAAAATTATTAAATCCGGGCGAGTACCGGGAAAAAGTAGAAGATGTGCGAGTACCGGAAAACTGTCCGGACGAGTACCGAAAAATGATATAATCGGTGTGAGTACCGAAAAGTTATTGAATCCGGGGGAGTATCGGGAAAAAGTGGAATCCGTGCGAGTACCGGAAAACTATCCTAACGAGTACCCAAAAATGGTTGAATCGGTGTGAGTACCGGAAAATTATTGAATCCGGGGGAGTATCGGGAAAAAGAGGAATCCGTGCGAGTACCGGAAAACTGTCCGGACGAGTACCGAAAAATGATATAATCGGTGTGAGTACCGAAAAGTTATTGAATCCGGGAGAGTATCGGGAAAAACTGGAATCCGTGCGAGTACCGGAAAACTGTCCTTACGAGCACGGAAAAATGATATAATCGGTGTGAGTACCGCAAAAGTTATTGAATCCGGGGGAGTATCGGGAAAAAGTGGAATCCGTGCGAGTATCGGAAAACTGTCCTGACGAGTACCGAAAAATGGTAGATTCGGTGTGAGTACCGGAAAATTATTGAACCCGGTGAGTACCGGGAAAAAGTGGAATCCGTGCGAGTACCGGAAAACTGTCCTGACGAGTACCGAAAAATGGTAGAATCGGTGTGAGTACCGGAAAATTATTAAATCCGGGAGAGTACCGGGAAAAAGTAGAAGATGTGCGAGTACCGAAAAACTGTCCTGACGAGTATCGAAAAATGATATAATCGGTGAGAGTACCGCAAAGTTATTGAATCCGGGGGAGTATCGGGAAAAAGTGGAATCCGTGCGAGTACCGGAAAACTGTCGTTACGAGTACGGAAAAATGATATAATCGGTGTAAGTACCGAAAAGTTATTGAATCCGGGAGAGTATCGGGAAAAAGTGGAATCCGTGCGTGTACCGGAAAACTGTCCTTACGAGTACGGAAAAATAATATAATCGGTGTGAGTACCGAAAAGTTATTGAATCCGGGGGAGTATCGGGAAAAAGTGGAATCCGTGCGAGTATCGGAAAACTGTCCTGACGAGTACCGAAAAATGGTAGAATCGGTGTGAGTACCGGAAAATTATTGAACCCGGTGAGTACCGGGAAAAAGTGGAATCCGTGCGAGTACCGGAAAACTGTCCTGACGAGTACCGAAAAATGGTAGAATCGGTGTGAGTACCGGAAAATTATTAAATCCGGGCGAGTACCGGGAAAAAGTAGAAGATGTGCGAGTACCGAAAAACTGTCCTGACGAGTATCGAAAAATGATATAATCGGTGAGAGTACCGCAAAGTTATTGAATCCAAGGGAGTATCGGGAAAAAGTGGAATCCGTGCGAGTACCGAAAAACTGCCCTTACGAGTACGGAAAAATGATATAATCGGTGTAAGTACCGAAAAGTTATTGAATCCGGGAGAGTATCGGGAAAAAGTGGAATCCGTGCGTGTACCGGAAAACTGTCCTTACGAGTACGGAAAAATGATATAATCGGTGTAAGTACCGAAAAGTTATTGAATCCGGGAGAGTATCGGGAAAAAGTGGAATCCGTGCGTGTACCGGAAAACTGTCCTTACGAGTACGGAAAAATAATATAATCGGTGTGAGTACCGAAAAGTTATTGAATCCGGGGGAGTATCGGGAAAAAGTGGAATCCGTGCGAGTACCGGAAAACTATCCTAACGAGTACCGAAAAATAGTAGAATCGGTGTGGGTACCGGAAAATTATTAAATCCGGGCGAGTACCGGGAAAAAGTAGAAGATGTGCGAGTACCGGAAAACTGTCCTGACGTGTATCGAAAAATGATATAATCGGTGTGAGTACCGCAAAGTTATTGAATCTTACTCGGGAAAAAGTGGAATCCGTGCGAGTACCCGAAAACTGTCCTGACGAGTACTGAAAATTGATATAATCGGTGTGAGTACCGCAAAAGTTATTGAATCCGGGGGAGTATCGGGAAAAAGTGGAATCCGTGCGAGTATCGGAAAACTGTCCTGACGAGTACCGAAAAATGGTAGAATCGGTGTGAGTACCGGAAAATTATTGAACCCGGTGAGTACCGGGAAAAAGTGGAATCCGTGCGAGTACCGGAAAACTGTCCTGACGAGTACCGAAAAATGGTAGAATCGGTGTGAGTACCGGAAAATTATTGAATCCGGGGGAGTATCGGGAAAAATAGGAATCCGTACGAGTACCGGAAAACTGTCCTGACGAGTACCGAAAAATGATATAATCGGTGTGAGTACCGAAAAGTTATTGAATCCGGGGGAGTATCGGGAAAAAGTGGAATCCGTGCGAGTACCAGAAAACTGTCCTGACGAGTATCGAAAAATGATATAATCGGTGTGAGTACCGCAAAGTTATTGAATCCGGGGGAGTATCGGGAAAAAGTGGAATCCGTGCGAGTACCCGAAAACTGTCTTGACGAGTACTAAAAATTGATATAATCGGTGTGAGTACCGCAAAAGTTATTGAATCGGGGGAGTATCGGGAAAAAGTGGAATCCGTGCGAGTATCGGAAAACTGTCCTGACCAGTACCGAAAAATGGTAGAATCGGTGTGAGTACCGGAAAATTATTGAACCCGGTGAGTACCGGGAAAAAGTGGAATCCGTGCGAGTACCGGAAAACTGTCCTGACGAGTACTGAAAAATGGTAGAATCGGTGTGAGTACCGGAAAATTATTAAATCCGGGCGAGTACCGGGAAAAAGTAGAAGATGTGCGAGTACCGGAAAACTGTCCTGACGAGTATCGACAAATGATATAATCGGTGTGAGTACCGCAAAGTTATTGAATCCGGGGGAGTATCGGGAAAAAGTGGAATCCGTGCGAGTACCCGAAAACTGTCTTGACGAGTACTGAAAATTGATATAATCGGTGTGAGTACCGCAAAAGTTATTGAATCGGGGGAGTATCGGGAAAAAGTGGAATCCGTGCGAGTATCGGAAAACTGTCCTGACGAGTACCGAAAAATGGTAGAATCGGTGTGAGTACCGGAAAATTATTGAACCCGGTGAGTACCGGGAAAAAGTGGAATCCGTGCGAGTACCGGAAAACTGTCCTGACGAGTACTGAAAAATGGTAGAATCGGTGTGAGTACCGGAAAATTATTAAATCCGGGCGAGTACCGGGAAAAAGTAGAAGATGTGCGAGTACCGGAAAACTGTCCGGACGAGTACCGAAAAATGATATAATCGGTGTGAGTACCGAAAAGTTATTGAATCCGGGGGAGTATCGGGAAAAAGTGGAATCCGTGCGAGTACCGGAAAACTATCCTAACGAGTACCCAAAAATGGTTGAATCGGTGTGAGTACCGGAAAATTATTGAATCCGGGGGAGTATCGGGAAAAAGAGGAATCCGTGCGAGTACCGGAAAACTGTCCGGACGAGTACCGAAAAATGATATAATCGGTGTGAGTACCGAAAAGTTATTGAATCCGGGAGAGTATCGGGAAAAACTGGAATCCGTGCGAGTACCGGAAAACTGTCCTTACGAGCACGGAAAAATGATATAATCGGTGTGAGTACCGCAAAAGTTATTGAATCCGGGGGAGTATCGGGAAAAAGTGGAATCCGTGCGAGTATCGGAAAACTGTCCTGACGAGTACCGAAAAATGGTAGATTCGGTGTGAGTACCGGAAAATTATTGAACCCGGTGAGTACCGGGAAAAAGTGGAATCCGTGCGAGTACCGGAAAACTGTCCTGACGAGTACCGAAAAATGGTAGAATCGGTGTGAGTACCGGAAAATTATTAAATCCGGGAGAGTACCGGGAAAAAGTAGAAGATGTGCGAGTACCGAAAAACTGTCCTGACGAGTATCGAAAAATGATATAATCGGTGAGAGTACCGCAAAGTTATTGAATCCGGGGGAGTATCGGGAAAAAGTGGAATCCGTGCGAGTACCGGAAAACTGTCGTTACGAGTACGGAAAAATGATATAATCGGTGTAAGTACCGAAAAGTTATTGAATCCGGGAGAGTATCGGGAAAAAGTGGAATCCGTGCGTGTACCGGAAAACTGTCCTTACGAGTACGGAAAAATAATATAATCGGTGTGAGTACCGAAAAGTTATTGAATCCGGGGGAGTATCGGGAAAAAGTGGAATCCGTGCGAGTACCGGAAAACTATCCTAACGAGTACCGAAAAATGGTAGAATCGGTGTGGGTACCGGAAAATTATTAAATCCGGGCGAGTACCGGGAAAAAGTAGAAGATGTGCGAGTACCGGAAAACTGTCCTGACGTGTATCGAAAAATGATATAATCGGTGTGAGTACCGCAAAGTTATTGAATCCGGGGGAGTATCGGGAAAAAGTGGAATCCGTGCGAGTACCGGAAAACTGTCGTTACGAGTACGGAAAAATGATATAATCGGTGTAAGTACCGAAAAGTTATTGAATCCGGGAGAGTATCGGGAAAAAGTGGAATCCGTGCGTGTACCGGAAAACTGTCCTTACGAGTACGGAAAAATAATATAATCGGTGTGAGTACCGAAAAGTTATTGAATCCGGGGGAGTATCGGGAAAAAGTGGAATCCGTGCGAGTACCGGAAAACTATCCTAACGAGTACCGAAAAATGGTAGAATCGGTGTGGGTACCGGAAAATTATTAAATCCGGGCGAGTACCGGGAAAAAGTAGAAGATGTGCGAGTACCGGAAAACTGTCCTGACGTGTATCGAAAAATGATATAATCGGTGTGAGTACCGCAAAGTTATTGAATCTTACTCGGGAAAAAGTGGAATCCGTGCGAGTACCCGAAAACTGTCCTGACGAGTACTGAAAATTGATATAATCGGTGTGAGTACCGCAAAAGTTATTGAATCCGGGGGAGTATCGGGAAAAAGTGGAATCCGTGCGAGTATCGGAAAACTGTCCTGACGAGTACCGAAAAATGGTAGAATCGGTGTGAGTACCGGAAAATTATTGAACCCGGTGAGTACCGGGAAAAAGTGGAATCCGTGCGAGTACCGGAAAACTGTCCTGACGAGTACCGAAAAATGGTAGAATCGGTGTGAGTACCGGAAAATTATTGAATCCGGGGGAGTATCGGGAAAAATAGGAATCCGTACGAGTACCGGAAAACTGTCCTGACGAGTACCGAAAAATGATATAATCGGTGTGAGTACCGAAAAGTTATTGAATCCGGGGGAGTATCGGGAAAAAGTGGAATCCGTGCGAGTACCGGAAAACTGTCCTGACGAGTATCGAAAAATGATATAATCGGTGTGAGTACCGCAAAGTTATTGAATCCGGGGGTGTATCGGGAAAAAGTGGAATCCGTGCGAGTACCCGAAAACTGTCTTGACGACTACTGAAAATTGATATAATCGGTGTGAGTACCGCAAAAGTTATTGAATCGGGGGAGTATCGGGAAAAAGTGGAATCCGTGCGAGTATCGGAAAACTGTCCTGACGAGTACCGAAAAATGGTAGAATCGGTGTGAGTACCGGAAAATTATTGAACCCGGTGAGTACCGGGAAAAAGTGGAATCCGTGCGAGTACCGGAAAACTGTCCTGACGAGTACCGAAAAATGGTAGAATCGGTGTGAGTACCGGAAAATTATTAAATCCGGGCGAGTACCGGGAAAAAGTAGAAGATGTGCGAGTACCGGAAAACTGTCCTGACGAGTATCGAAAAATGATATAATCGGTGTGAGTACCGCAAAGTTATTGAATCCGGGGGAGTATCGGGAAAAAGTGGAATCCGTGCGAGTACCCGAAAACTGTCTTGACGAGTACTGAAAATTGATATAATCGGTGTGAGTACCGTAAAAGTTATTGAATCGGGGGAGTATCGGGAAAAAGTGGAATCCGTGCGAGTATCGGAAAACTGTCCTGACGAGTACCGAAAAATGGTAGAATCGGTGTGAGTACCGGAAAATTATTGAACCCGGTGAGTACCGGGAAAAAGTGGAATCCGTGCGAGTACCGGAAAACTGTCCTGACGAGTACTGAAAAATGGTAGAATCGGTGTGAGTACCGGAAAATTATTAAATCCGGGCGAGTACCGGGAAAAAGTAGAAGATGTGCGAGTACCGGAAAACTGTCCGGACGAGTACCGAAAAATGATATAATCGGTGTGAGTACCGAAAAGTTATTGAATCCGGGGGAGTATCGGGAAAAAGTGGAATCCGTGCGAGTACCGGAAAACTATCCTAACGAGTACCGAAAAATGGTTGAATCGGTGTGAGTACCGGAAAATTATTGAATCCGGGGGAGTATCGGGAAAAAGAGGAATCCGTGCGAGTACCGGAAAACTGTCCGGACGAGTACCGAAAAATGATATAATCGGTGTGAGTACCGAAAAGTTATTGAATCCGGGAGAGTATCGGGAAAAAGTGGAATCCGTGCGAGTACCGGAAAACTGTCCTTACGAGCACGGAAAAATGATATAATCGGTGTGAGTACCGAAAAGTTATTGAATCCGGGAGAGTATCGGGAAAAAGTGGAATCCGTGCGAGTACCGGAAAACTGTCCTGACGAGTACCGAAAAATGGTAGAATCGGTGTGGGTACCGGAAAATTATTAAATCCGGGCGAGTACCGGGAAAAAGTAGAAGATGTGCGAGTACCGGAAAACTGTCCTGACGAGTATCGAAAAATGATATAATCGGTGTGAGTACCGCAAAGTTATTGAATCCGGGGGAGTATCGGGAAAAAGTGGAATCCGTGCGAGTACCCGAAAACTGTCCTGACGAGTACTGAAAATTGATATAATCGGTGTGAGTACCGCAAAAGTTATTGAATCCGGGGGAGTATCGGGAAAAAGTGGAATCCGTGCGAGTACCGGAAAACTATCCTAACGAGTACCGAAAAATGGTTGAATCGGTGTGAGTACCGGAAAATTATTGAATCCGGGGGAGTATCGGGAAAAAGAGGAATCCGTGCGAGTACCGGAAAACTGTCCGGACGAGTACCGAAAAATGATATAATCGGTGTGAGTACCGAAAAGTTATTGAATCCGGGAGAGTATCGGGAAAAAGTGGAATCCGTGCGAGTACCGGAAAACTGTCCTTACGAGCACGGAAAAATGATATAATCGGTGTGAGTACCGAAAAGTTATTGAATCCGGGAGAGTATCGGGAAAAAGTGGAATCCGTGCGAGTACCGGAAAACTGTCCTGACGAGTACCGAAAAATGGTAGAATCGGTGTGGGTACCGGAAAATTATTAAATCCGGGCGAGTACCGGGAAAAAGTAGAAGATGTGCGAGTACCGGAAAACTGTCCTGACGAGTATCGAAAAATGATATAATCGGTGTGAGTACCGCAAAGTTATTGAATCCGGGGGAGTATCGGGAAAAAGTGGAATCCGTGCGAGTACCCGAAAACTGTCCTGACGAGTACTGAAAATTGATATAATCGGTGTGAGTACCGCAAAAGTTATTGAATCCGGGGGAGTATCGGGAAAAAGTGGAATCCGTGCGAGTATCGGAAAACTGTCCTGACGAGTACCGAAAAATGGTAGAATCGGTGTGAGTACCGGAAAATTATTGAACCCGGTGAGTACCGGGAAAAAGTGGAATCCGTGCGAGTACCGGAAAACTGTCCTGACGAGTACCGAAAAATGGTAGAATCGGTGTGAGTACCGGAAAATTATTGAATCCGGGGGAGTATCGGGAAAAAGAGGAATTCGTGCGAGTACCGGAAAACTGTCCGGACGAGTACCGAAAAATGATATAATCGGTGTGAGTACCGAAAAGTTATTGAATCCGGGAGAGTATCGGGAAAAAGTGGAATCCGTGCGAGTACCGGAAAACTGTCCTTAGGAGCACGGAAAAATGATATAATCGGTGTGAGTACCGAAAAGTTATTGAATCCGGGAGAGTATCGGGAAAAAGTGGAATCCGTGCGAGTACCGGAAAACTGTCCTGACGAGTACCGAAAAATGATATAATCGGTGTGAGTACCGAAAAGTTATTGAATCCGGGGGAGTATCGGGAAAAAGTGGAATCCGTGCGAGTATCGGAAAACTGTCCTGACCAGTACCGAAAAATGGTAGAATCGGTGTGAGTACCGGAAAATTATTGAATCCGGGGGAGTATCGGGAAAAAGTGGAATCCGTGCGAGTACCAGAAAACTGTCCTGACGAGTATCGAAAAATGATATAATCGGTGTGAGTACCGCAAAGTTATTGAATCCGGGGGAGTATCGGGAAAAAGTGGAATCCGTGCGAGTACCCGAAAACTGTCTTGACGAGTACTAAAAATTGATATAATCGGTGTGAGTACCGCAAAAGTTATTGAATCGGGGGAGTATCGGGAAAAAGTGGAATCCGTGCGAGTATCGGAAAACTGTCCTGACCAGTACCGAAAAATGGTAGAATCGGTGTGAGTACCGGAAAATTATTGAACCCGGTGAGTACCGGGAAAAAGTGGAATCCGTGCGAGTACCGGAAAACTGTCCTGACGAGTACTGAAAAATGGTAGAATCGGTGTGAGTACCGGAAAATTATTAAATCCGGGCGAGTACCGGGAAAAAGTAGAAGATGTGCGAGTACCGGAAAACTGTCCTGACGAGTATCGACAAATGATATAATCGGTGTGAGTACCGCAAAGTTATTGAATCCGGGGGAGTATCGGGAAAAAGTGGAATCCGTGCGAGTACCCGAAAACTGTCTTGACGAGTACTGAAAATTGATATAATCGGTGTGAGTACCGCAAAAGTTATTGAATCGGGGGAGTATCGGGAAAAAGTGGAATCCGTGCGAGTATCGGAAAACTGTCCTGACGAGTACCGAAAAATGGTAGAATCGGTGTGAGTACCGGAAAATTATTGAACCCGGTGAGTACCGGGAAAAAGTGGAATCCGTGCGAGTACCGGAAAACTGTCCTGACGAGTACTGAAAAATGGTAGAATCGGTGTGAGTACCGGAAAATTATTAAATCCGGGCGAGTACCGGGAAAAAGTAGAAGATGTGCGAGTACCGGAAAACTGTCCGGACGAGTACCGAAAAATGATATAATCGGTGTGAGTACCGAAAAGTTATTGAATCCGGGGGAGTATCGGGAAAAAGTGGAATCCGTGCGAGTACCGGAAAACTATCCTAACGAGTACCCAAAAATGGTTGAATCGGTGTGAGTACCGGAAAATTATTGAATCCGGGGGAGTATCGGGAAAAAGAGGAATCCGTGCGAGTACCGGAAAACTGTCCGGACGAGTACCGAAAAATGATATAATCGGTGTGAGTACCGAAAAGTTATTGAATCCGGGAGAGTATCGGGAAAAACTGGAATCCGTGCGAGTACCGGAAAACTGTCCTTACGAGCACGGAAAAATGATATAATCGGTGTGAGTACCGCAAAAGTTATTGAATCCGGGGGAGTATCGGGAAAAAGTGGAATCCGTGCGAGTATCGGAAAACTGTCCTGACGAGTACCGAAAAATGGTAGATTCGGTGTGAGTACCGGAAAATTATTGAACCCGGTGAGTACCGGGAAAAAGTGGAATCCGTGCGAGTACCGGAAAACTGTCCTGACGAGTACCGAAAAATGGTAGAATCGGTGTGAGTACCGGAAAATTATTAAATCCGGGAGAGTACCGGGAAAAAGTAGAAGATGTGCGAGTACCGAAAAACTGTCCTGACGAGTATCGAAAAATGATATAATCGGTGAGAGTACCGCAAAGTTATTGAATCCGGGGGAGTATCGGGAAAAAGTGGAATCCGTGCGAGTACCGGAAAACTGTCGTTACGAGTACGGAAAAATGATATAATCGGTGTAAGTACCGAAAAGTTATTGAATCCGGGAGAGTATCGGGAAAAAGTGGAATCCGTGCGTGTACCGGAAAACTGTCCTTACGAGTACGGAAAAATAATATAATCGGTGTGAGTACCGAAAAGTTATTGAATCCGGGGGAGTATCGGGAAAAAGTGGAATCCGTGCGAGTACCGGAAAACTATCCTAACGAGTACCGAAAAATGGTAGAATCGGTGTGGGTACCGGAAAATTATTAAATCCGGGCGAGTACCGGGAAAAAGTAGAAGATGTGCGAGTACCGGAAAACTGTCCTGACGTGTATCGAAAAATGATATAATCGGTGTGAGTACCGCAAAGTTATTGAATCCGGGGGAGTATCGGGAAAAAGTGGAATCCGTGCGAGTACCGGAAAACTGTCGTTACGAGTACGGAAAAATGATATAATCGGTGTAAGTACCGAAAAGTTATTGAATCCGGGAGAGTATCGGGAAAAAGTGGAATCCGTGCGTGTACCGGAAAACTGTCCTTACGAGTACGGAAAAATAATATAATCGGTGTGAGTACCGAAAAGTTATTGAATCCGGGGGAGTATCGGGAAAAAGTGGAATCCGTGCGAGTACCGGAAAACTATCCTAACGAGTACCGAAAAATGGTAGAATCGGTGTGGGTACCGGAAAATTATTAAATCCGGGCGAGTACCGGGAAAAAGTAGAAGATGTGCGAGTACCGGAAAACTGTCCTGACGTGTATCGAAAAATGATATAATCGGTGTGAGTACCGCAAAGTTATTGAATCTTACTCGGGAAAAAGTGGAATCCGTGCGAGTACCCGAAAACTGTCCTGACGAGTACTGAAAATTGATATAATCGGTGTGAGTACCGCAAAAGTTATTGAATCCGGGGGAGTATCGGGAAAAAGTGGAATCCGTGCGAGTATCGGAAAACTGTCCTGACGAGTACCGAAAAATGGTAGAATCGGTGTGAGTACCGGAAAATTATTGAACCCGGTGAGTACCGGGAAAAAGTGGAATCCGTGCGAGTACCGGAAAACTGTCCTGACGAGTACCGAAAAATGGTAGAATCGGTGTGAGTACCGGAAAATTATTGAATCCGGGGGAGTATCGGGAAAAATAGGAATCCGTACGAGTACCGGAAAACTGTCCTGACGAGTACCGAAAAATGATATAATCGGTGTGAGTACCGAAAAGTTATTGAATCCGGGGGAGTATCGGGAAAAAGTGGAATCCGTGCGAGTACCGGAAAACTGTCCTGACGAGTATCGAAAAATGATATAATCGGTGTGAGTACCGCAAAGTTATTGAATCCGGGGGTGTATCGGGAAAAAGTGGAATCCGTGCGAGTACCCGAAAACTGTCTTGACGACTACTGAAAATTGATATAATCGGTGTGAGTACCGCAAAAGTTATTGAATCGGGGGAGTATCGGGAAAAAGTGGAATCCGTGCGAGTATCGGAAAACTGTCCTGACGAGTACCGAAAAATGGTAGAATCGGTGTGAGTACCGGAAAATTATTGAACCCGGTGAGTACCGGGAAAAAGTGGAATCCGTGCGAGTACCGGAAAACTGTCCTGACGAGTACCGAAAAATGGTAGAATCGGTGTGAGTACCGGAAAATTATTAAATCCGGGCGAGTACCGGGAAAAAGTAGAAGATGTGCGAGTACCGGAAAACTGTCCTGACGAGTATCGAAAAATGATATAATCGGTGTGAGTACCGCAAAGTTATTGAATCCGGGGGAGTATCGGGAAAAAGTGGAATCCGTGCGAGTACCCGAAAACTGTCTTGACGAGTACTGAAAATTGATATAATCGGTGTGAGTACCGTAAAAGTTATTGAATCGGGGGAGTATCGGGAAAAAGTGGAATCCGTGCGAGTATCGGAAAACTGTCCTGACGAGTACCGAAAAATGGTAGAATCGGTGTGAGTACCGGAAAATTATTGAACCCGGTGAGTACCGGGAAAAAGTGGAATCCGTGCGAGTACCGGAAAACTGTCCTGACGAGTACTGAAAAATGGTAGAATCGGTGTGAGTACCGGAAAATTATTAAATCCGGGCGAGTACCGGGAAAAAGTAGAAGATGTGCGAGTACCGGAAAACTGTCCGGACGAGTACCGAAAAATGATATAATCGGTGTGAGTACCGAAAAGTTATTGAATCCGGGGGAGTATCGGGAAAAAGTGGAATCCGTGCGAGTACCGGAAAACTATCCTAACGAGTACCGAAAAATGGTTGAATCGGTGTGAGTACCGGAAAATTATTGAATCCGGGGGAGTATCGGGAAAAAGAGGAATCCGTGCGAGTACCGGAAAACTGTCCGGACGAGTACCGAAAAATGATATAATCGGTGTGAGTACCGAAAAGTTATTGAATCCGGGAGAGTATCGGGAAAAAGTGGAATCCGTGCGAGTACCGGAAAACTGTCCTTACGAGCACGGAAAAATGATATAATCGGTGTGAGTACCGAAAAGTTATTGAATCCGGGAGAGTATCGGGAAAAAGTGGAATCCGTGCGAGTACCGGAAAACTGTCCTGACGAGTACCGAAAAATGGTAGAATCGGTGTGGGTACCGGAAAATTATTAAATCCGGGCGAGTACCGGGAAAAAGTAGAAGATGTGCGAGTACCGGAAAACTGTCCTGACGAGTATCGAAAAATGATATAATCGGTGTGAGTACCGCAAAGTTATTGAATCCGGGGGAGTATCGGGAAAAAGTGGAATCCGTGCGAGTACCCGAAAACTGTCCTGACGAGTACTGAAAATTGATATAATCGGTGTGAGTACCGCAAAAGTTATTGAATCCGGGGGAGTATCGGGAAAAAGTGGAATCCGTGCGAGTACCGGAAAACTATCCTAACGAGTACCGAAAAATGGTTGAATCGGTGTGAGTACCGGAAAATTATTGAATCCGGGGGAGTATCGGGAAAAAGAGGAATCCGTGCGAGTACCGGAAAACTGTCCGGACGAGTACCGAAAAATGATATAATCGGTGTGAGTACCGAAAAGTTATTGAATCCGGGAGAGTATCGGGAAAAAGTGGAATCCGTGCGAGTACCGGAAAACTGTCCTTACGAGCACGGAAAAATGATATAATCGGTGTGAGTACCGAAAAGTTATTGAATCCGGGAGAGTATCGGGAAAAAGTGGAATCCGTGCGAGTACCGGAAAACTGTCCTGACGAGTACCGAAAAATGGTAGAATCGGTGTGGGTACCGGAAAATTATTAAATCCGGGCGAGTACCGGGAAAAAGTAGAAGATGTGCGAGTACCGGAAAACTGTCCTGACGAGTATCGAAAAATGATATAATCGGTGTGAGTACCGCAAAGTTATTGAATCCGGGGGAGTATCGGGAAAAAGTGGAATCCGTGCGAGTACCCGAAAACTGTCCTGACGAGTACTGAAAATTGATATAATCGGTGTGAGTACCGCAAAAGTTATTGAATCCGGGGGAGTATCGGGAAAAAGTGGAATCCGTGCGAGTATCGGAAAACTGTCCTGACGAGTACCGAAAAATGGTAGAATCGGTGTGAGTACCGGAAAATTATTGAACCCGGTGAGTACCGGGGAAAAAGTGGAATCCGTGCGAGTACCGGAAAACTGTCCTGACGAGTACCGAAAAATGGTAGAATCGGTGTGAGTACCGGAAAATTATTGAATCCGGGGGAGTATCGGGAAAAAGAGGAATTCGTGCGAGTACCGGAAAACTGTCCGGACGAGTACCGAAAAATGATATAATCGGTGTGAGTACCGAAAAGTTATTGAATCCGGGAGAGTATCGGGAAAAAGTGGAATCCGTGCGAGTACCGGAAAACTGTCCTTACGAGCACGGAAAAATGATATAATCGGTGTGAGTACCGAAAAGTTATTGAATCCGGGAGAGTATCGGGAAAAAGTGGAATCCGTGCGAGTACCGGAAAACTGTCCTGACGAGTACCGAAAAATGATATAATCGGTGTGAGTACCGAAAAGTTATTGAATCCGGGGGAGTATCGGGAAAAAGTGGAATCCGTGCGAGTATCGGAAAACTGTCCTGACCAGTACAGAAAAATGGTAGAATCGGTGTGAGTACCGGAAAATTATTGAACCCGGTGAGTACCGGGAAAAAGTGGAATCCGTGCGAGTACCGGAAAACTGTCCTGACGAGTACCGAAAAATGGTAGAATCGGTGTGAGTACCGGAAAATTATTAAATCCGGGCGAGTACCGGGAAAAAGTAGAAGATGTGCGAGTACCGGAAAACTGTCCTGACGAGTATCGAAAAATGATATAATCGGTGTGAGTACCGCAAAGTTATTGAATCCGGGGGAGTATCGGGAAAAAGTGGAATCCGTGCGAGTACCCGAAAACTGTCTTGACGAGTACTGAAAATTGATATAATCGGTGTGAGTACCGCAAAAGTTATTGAATCGGGGGAGTATCGGGAAAAAGTGGAATCCGTGCGAGTATCGGAAAACTGTCCTGACCAGTACCGAAAAATGGTAGAATCGGTGTGAGTACCGGAAAATTATTGAACCCGGTGAGTACCGGGAAAAAGTGGAATCCGTGCGAGTACCGGAAAACTGTCCTGACGAGTACTGAAAAATGGTAGAATCGGTGTGAGTACCGGAAAATTATTAAATCCGGGCGAGTACCGGGAAAAAGTAGAAGATGTGCGAGTACCGGAAAACTGTCCTGACGAGTATCGACAAATGATATAATCGGTGTGAGTACCGCAAAGTTATTGAATCCGGGGGAGTATCGGGAAAAAGTGGAATCCGTGCGAGTACCCGAAAACTGTCTTGACGAGTACTGAAAATTGATATAATCGGTGTGAGTACCGCAAAAGTTATTGAATCGGGGGAGTATCGGGAAAAAGTGGAATCCGTGCGAGTATCGGAAAACTGTCCTGACGAGTACCGAAAAATGGTAGAATCGGTGTGAGTACCGGAAAATTATTGAACCCGGTGAGTACCGGGAAAAAGTGGAATCCGTGCGAGTACCGGAAAACTGTCCTGACGAGTACTGAAAAATGGTAGAATCGGTGTGAGTACCGGAAAATTATTAAATCCGGGCGAGTACCGGGAAAAAGTAGAAGATGTGCGAGTACCGGAAAACTGTCCGGACGAGTACCGAAAAATGATATAATCGGTGTGAGTACCGAAAAGTTATTGAATCCGGGGGAGTATCGGGAAAAAGTGGAATCCGTGCGAGTACCGGAAAACTATCCTAACGAGTACCGAAAAATGGTTGAATCGGTGTGAGTACCGGAAAATTATTGAATCCGGGGGAGTATCGGGAAAAAGAGGAATCCGTGCGAGTACCGGAAAACTGTCCGGACGAGTACCGAAAAATGATATAATCGGTGTGAGTACCGAAAAGTTATTGAATCCGGGAGAGTATCGGGAAAAAGTGGAATCCGTGCGAGTACCGGAAAACTGTCCTTACGAGCACGGAAAAATGATATAATCGGTGTGAGTACCGAAAAGTTATTGAATCCGGGAGAGTATCGGGAAAAAGTGGAATCCGTGCGAGTACCGGAAAACTGTCCTGACGAGTACCGAAAAATGGTAGAATCGGTGTGGGTACCGGAAAATTATTAAATCCGGGCGAGTACCGGGAAAAAGTAGAAGATGTGCGAGTACCGGAAAACTGTCCTGACGAGTATCGAAAAATGATATAATCGGTGTGAGTACCGCAAAGTTATTGAATCCGGGGGAGTATCGGGAAAAAGTGGAATCCGTGCGAGTACCCGAAAACTGTCCTGACGAGTACTGAAAATTGATATAATCGGTGTGAGTACCGCAAAAGTTATTGAATCCGGGGGAGTATCGGGAAAAAGTGGAATCCGTGCGAGTATCGGAAAACTGTCCTGACGAGTACCGAAAAATGGTAGAATCGGTGTGAGTACCGGAAAATTATTGAACCCGGTGAGTACCGGGAAAAAGTGGAATCCGTGCGAGTACCGGAAAACTGTCCTGACGAGTACCGAAAAATGGTAGAATCGGTGTGAGTACCGGAAAATTATTGAATCCGGGGGAGTATCGGGAAAAAGAGGAATTCGTGCGAGTACCGGAAAACTGTCCGGACGAGTACCGAAAAATGATATAATCGGTGTGAGTACCGAAAAGTTATTGAATCCGGGAGAGTATCGGGAAAAAGTGGAATCCGTGCGAGTACCGGAAAACTGTCCTTACGAGCACGGAAAAATGATATAATCGGTGTGAGTACCGAAAAGTTATTGAATCCGGGAGAGTATCGGGAAAAAGTGGAATCCGTGCGAGTACCGGAAAACTGTCCTGACGAGTACCGAAAAATGATATAATCGGTGTGAGTACCGAAAAGTTATTGAATCCGGGGGAGTATCGGGAAAAAGTGGAATCCGTGCGAGTACCGGAAAACTGTCCTGACGAGTATCGAAAAATGATATAATCGGTGTGAGTACCGCAAAGTTATTGAATCCGGGGGAGTATCGGGAAAAAGTGGAATCCGTGCGAGTACCCGAAAACTGTCCTGACGAGTACTGAAAATTGATATAATCGGTGTGAGTACCGCAAAAGTTATTGAATCCGGGGGAGTATCGGGAAAAAGTGGAATCCGTGCGAGTATCGGAAAACTGTCCTGACGAGTACCGAAAAATGGTAGAATCGGTGTGAGTACCGGAAAATTATTGAACCCGGTGAGTACCGGGAAAAAGTGGAATCCGTGCGAGTACCGGAAAACTGTCCTGACGAGTACCGAAAAATGGTAGAATCGGTGTGAGTACCGGAAAATTATTAAATCCGGGCGAGTACCGGGAAAAAGTAGAAGATGTGCGAGTACCGGAAAACTGTCCTGACGAGTATCGAAAAATGATATAATCGGTGTGAGTACCGCAAAGTTATTGAATCCGGGGGAGTATCGGGAAAAAGTGGAATCCGTGCGAGTACCCGAAAACTGTCTTGACGAGTACTGAAAATTGATATAATCGGTGTGAGTACCGCAAAAGTTATTGAATCGGGGGAGTATCGGGAAAAAGTGGAATCCGTGCGAGTATCGGAAAACTGTCCTGACGAGTACCGAAAAATGGTAGAATCGGTGTGAGTACCGGAAAATTATTGAACCCGGTGAGTACCGGGAAAAAGTGGAATCCGTGCGAGTACCAGAAAACTGTCCTGACGAGTACTGAAAAATGGTAGAATCGGTGTGAGTACCGGAAAATTATTAAATCCGGGCGAGTACCGGGAAAAAGTAGAAGATGTGCGAGTACCGGAAAACTGTCCGGACGAGTACCGAAAAATGATATAATCGGTGTGAGTACCGAAAAGTTATTGAATCCGGGGGAGTATCGGGAAAAAGTGGAATCCGTGCGAGTACCGGAAAACTATCCTAACGAGTACCGAAAAATGGTTGAATCGGTGTGAGTACCGGAAAATTATTGAATCCGGGGGAGTATCGGGAAAAAGAGGAATCCGTGCGAGTACCGGAAAACTGTCCGGACGAGTACCGAAAAATGATATAATCGGTGTGAGTACCGAAAAGTTATTGAATCCGGGAGAGTATCGGGAAAAAGTGGAATCCGTGCGAGTACCGGAAAACTGTCCTTACGAGCACGGAAAAATGATATAATCGGTGTGAGTACCGAAAAGTTATTGAATCCGGGAGAGTATCGGGAAAAAGTGGAATCCGTGCGAGTACCGGAAAACTGTCCTGACGAGTACCGAAAAATGGTAGAATCGGTGTGGGTACCGGAAAATTATTAAATCCGGGCGAGTACCGGGAAAAAGTAGAAGATGTGCGAGTACCGGAAAACTGTCCTGACGAGTATCGAAAAATGATATAATCGGTGTGAGTACCGCAAAGTTATTGAATCCGGGGGAGTATCGGGAAAAAGTGGAATCCGTGCGAGTACCCGAAAACTGTCCTGACGAGTACTGAAAATTGATATAATCGGTGTGAGTACCGCAAAAGTTATTGAATCCGGGGGAGTATCGGGAAAAAGTGGAATCCGTGCGAGTATCGGAAAACTGTCCTGACGAGTACCGAAAAATGGTAGAATCGGTGTGAGTACCGGAAAATTATTGAACCCGGTGAGTACCGGGAAAAAGTGGAATCCGTGCGAGTACCGGAAAACTGTCCTGACGAGTACCGAAAAATGGTAGAATCGGTGTGAGTACCGGAAAATTATTGAATCCGGGGGAGTATCGGGAAAAAGAGGAATTCGTGCGAGTACCGGAAAACTGTCCGGACGAGTACCGAAAAATGATATAATCGGTGTGAGTACCGAAAAGTTATTGAATCCGGGAGAGTATCGGGAAAAAGTGGAATCCGTGCGAGTACCGGAAAACTGTCCTTACGAGCACGGAAAAATGATATAATCGGTGTGAGTACCGAAAAGTTATTGAATCCGGGAGAGTATCGGGAAAAAGTGGAATCCGTGCGAGTACCGGAAAACTGTCCTGACGAGTACCGAAAAATGATATAATCGGTGTGAGTACCGAAAAGTTATTGAATCCGGGGGAGTATCGGGAAAAAGTGGAATCCGTGCGAGTACCGGAAAACTGTCCTGACGAGTATCGAAAAATGATATAATCGGTGTGAGTACCGCAAAGTTATTGAATCCGGGGGAGTATCGGGAAAAAGTGGAATCCGTGCGAGTACCCGAAAACAGTCCTGACGAGTACTGAAAATTGATATAATCGGTGTGAGTACCGCAAAAGTTATTGAATCCGGGGGAGTATCGGGAAAAAGTGGAATCCGTGCGAGTATCGGAAAACTGTCCTGACGAGTACCGAAAAATGGTAGAATCGGTGTGAGTACCGGAAAATTATTGAACCCGGTGAGTACCGGGAAAAAGTGGAATCCGTGCGAGTACCGGAAAACTGTCCTGACGAGTACCGAAAAATGGTAGAATCGGTGTGAGTACCGGAAAATTATTAAATCCGGGCGAGTACCGGGAAAAAGTAGAAGATGTGCGAGTACCGGAAAACTGTCCTGACGAGTATCGAAAAATGATATAATCGGTGTGAGTACCGCAAAGTTATTGAATCCGGGGGAGTATCGGGAAAAAGTGGAATCCGTGCGAGTACCCGAAAACTGTCTTGACGAGTACTGAAAATTGATATAATCGGTGTGAGTACCGCAAAAGTTATTGAATCGGGGGAGTATCGGGAAAAAGTGGAATCCGTGCGAGTATCGGAAAACTGTCCTGACGAGTACCGAAAAATGGTAGAATCGGTGTGAGTACCGGAAAATTATTGAACCCGGTGAGTACCGGGAAAAAGTGGAATCCGTGCGAGTACCGGAAAACTGTCCTGACGAGTACTTAAAAATGGTAGAATCGGTGTGAGTACCGGAAAATTATTAAATCCGGGCGAGTACCGGGAAAAAGTAGAAGATGTGCGAGTACCGGAAAACTGTCCGGACGAGTACCGAAAAATGATATAATCGGTGTGAGTACCGAAAACTTATTGAATCCGGGGGAGTATCGGGAAAAAGTGGAATCCGTGCGAGTACCGGAAAACTATCCTAACGAGTACCGAAAAATGGTTGAATCGGTGTGAGTACCGGAAAATTATTGAATCCGGGGGAGTATCGGGAAAAAGAGGAATCCGTGCGAGTACCGGAAAACTGTCCGGACGAGTACCGAAAAATGATATAATCGGTGTGAGTACCGAAAAGTTATTGAATCCGGGAGAGTATCGGGAAAAAGTGGAATCCGTGCGAGTACCGGAAAACTGTCCTTACGAGCACGGAAAAATGATATAATCGGTGTGAGTACCGAAAAGTTATTGAATCCGGGAGAGTATCGGGAAAAAGTGGAATCCGTGCGAGTACCGGAAAACTGTCCTGACGAGTACCGAAAAATGGTAGAATCGGTGTGGGTACCGGAAAATTATTAAATCCGGGCGAGTACCGGGAAAAAGTAGAAGATGTGCGAGTACCGGAAAACTGTCCTGACGAGTATCGAAAAATGATATAATCGGTGTGAGTACCGCAAAGTTATTGAATCCGGGGGAGTATCGGGAAAAAGTGGAATCCGTGCGAGTACCCGAAAACTGTCCTGACGAGTACTGAAAATTGATATAATCGGTGTGAGTACCGCAAAAGTTATTGAATCCGGGGGAGTATCGGGAAAAAGTGGAATCCGTGCGAGTATCGGAAAACTGTCCTGACGAGTACCGAAAAATGGTAGAATCGGTGTGAGTACCGGAAAATTATTGAACCCGGTGAGTACCGGGAAAAAGTGGAATCCGTGCGAGTACCGGAAAACTGTCCTGACGAGTACCGAAAAATGGTAGAATCGGTGTGAGTACCGGAAAATTATTGAATCCGGGGGAGTATCGGGAAAAAGAGGAATGCGTGCGAGTACCGGAAAACTGTCCGGACGAGTACCGAAAAATGATATAATCGGTGTGAGTACCGAAAAGTTATTGAATCCGGGAGAGTATCGGGAAAAAGTGGAATCCGTGCGAGTACCGGAAAACTGTCCTTACGAGCACGGAAAAATGATATAATCGGTGTGAGTACCGAAAAGTTATTGAATCCGGGAGAGTATCGGGAAAAAGTGGAATCCGTGCGAGTACCGGAAAACTGTCCTGACGAGTACCGAAAAATGATATAATCGGTGTGAGTACCGAAAAGTTATTGAATCCGGGGGAGTATCGGGAAAAAGTGGAATCCGTGCGAGTACCGGAAAACTGTCCTGACGAGTATCGAAAAATGATATAATCGGTGTGAGTACCGCAAAGTTATTGAATCCGGGGGAGTATCGGGAAAAAGTGGAATCCGTGCGAGTACCCGAAAACTGTCCTGACGAGTACTGAAAATTGATATAATCGGTGTGAGTACCGCAAAAGTTATTGAATCCGGGGGAGTATCGGGAAAAAGTGGAATCCGTGCGAGTATCGGAAAACTGTCCTGACGAGTACCGAAAAATGGTAGAATCGGTGTGAGTACCGGAAAATTATTGAACCCGGTGAGTACCGGGAAAAAGTGGAATCCGTGCGAGTACCGGAAAACTGTCCTGACGAGTACCGAAAAATGGTAGAATCGGTGTGAGTACCGGAAAATTATTAAATCCGGGCGAGTACCGGGAAAAAGTAGAAGATGTGCGAGTACCGGAAAACTGTCCTGACGAGTATCGAAAAATGATATAATCGGTGTGAGTACCGCAAAGTTATTGAATCCGGGGGAGTATCGGGAAAAAGAGGAATCCGTGCGAGTACCGGAAAACTGTCCGGACGAGTACCGAAAAATGATATAATCGGTGTGAGTACCGAAAAGTTATTGAATCCGGGAGAGTATCGGGAAAAAGTGGAATCCGTGCGAGTACCGGAAAACTGTCCTTACGAGCACGGAAAAATGATATAATCGGTGTGAGTACCGAAAAGTTATTGAATCCGGGAGAGTATCGGGAAAAAGTGGAATCCGTGCGAGTACCGGAAAACTGTCCTGACGAGTACCGAAAAATGGTAGAATCGGTGTGGGTACCGGAAAATTATTAAATCCGGGCGAGTACCGGGAAAAAGTAGAAGATGTGCGAGTACCGGAAAACTGTCCTGACGAGTATCGAAAAATGATATAATCGGTTTGAGTACCGCAAAGTTATTGAATCCGGGGGAGTATCGGGAAAAAGTGGAATCCGTGCGAGTACCCGAAAACTGTCCTGACGAGTACTGAAAATTGATATAATCGGTGTGAGTACCGCAAAAGTTATTGAATCCGGGGGAGTATCGGGAAAAAGTGGAATCCGTGCGAGTACCGGAAAACTATCCTAACGAGTACCGAAAAATGGTTGAATCGGTGTGAGTACCGGAAAATTATTGAATCCGGGGGAGTATCGGGAAAAAGAGGAATCCGTGCGAGTACCGGAAAACTGTCCGGACGAGTACCGAAAAATGATATAATCGGTGTGAGTACCGAAAAGTTATTGAATCCGGGAGAGTATCGGGAAAAAGTGGAATCCGTGCGAGTACCGGAAAACTGTCCTTACGAGCACGGAAAAATGATATAATCGGTGTGAGTACCGAAAAGTTATTGAATCCGGGAGAGTATCGGGAAAAAGTGGAATCCGTGCGAGTACCGGAAAACTGTCCTGACGAGTACCGAAAAATGGTAGAATCGGTGTGGGTACCGGAAAATTATTAAATCCGGGCGAGTACCGGGAAAAAGTAGAAGATGTGCGAGTACCGGAAAACTGTCCTGACGAGTATCGAAAAATGATATAATCGGTGTGAGTACCGCAAAGTTATTGAATCCGGGGGAGTATCGGGAAAAAGTGGAATCCGTGCGAGTACCGGAAAACTGTCCGGACGAGTACCGAAAAATGATATAATCGGTGTGAGTACCGAAAAGTTATTGAATCCGGGAGAGTATCGGGAAATAGTGGAATCCGTGCGAGTACCGGAAAACTGTCCTTACGAGCACGGAAAAATGATATAATCGGTGTGAGTACCGAAAAGTTATTGAATCCGGGAGAGTATCGGGAAAAAGTGGAATCCGTGCGAGTACCGGAAAACTGTCCTGACGAGTACCGAAAAATGGTAGAATCGGTGTGGGTACCGGAAAATTATTAAATCCGGGCGAGTACCGGGAAAAAGTAGAAGATGTGCGAGTACCGGAAAACTGTCCTGACGAGTATCGAAAAATGATATAATCGGTGTGAGTACCGCAAAGTTATTGAATCCGGGGGAGTATCGGGAAAAAGTGGAATCCGTGCGAGTACCCGAAAACTGTCCTGACGAGTACTGAAAATTGATATAATCGGTGTGAGTACCGCAAAAGTTATTGAATCCGGGGGAGTATCGGGAAAAAGTGGAATCCGTGCGAGTATCGGAAAACTGTCCTGACGAGTACCGAAAAATGGTAGAATCGGTGTGAGTACCGGAAAATTATTGAACCCGGTGAGTACCGGGAAAAAGTGGAATCCGTGCGAGTACCGGAAAACTGTCCTGACGAGTACCGAAAAATGGTAGAATCGGTGTGAGTACCGGAAAATTATTGAATCCGGGGGAGTATCGGGAAAAAGAGGAATTCGTGCGAGTACCGGAAAACTGTCCGGACGAGTACCGAAAAATGATATAATCGGTGTGAGTACCGAAAAGTTATTGAATCCGGGAGAGTATCGGGAAAAAGTGGAATCCGTGCGAGTACCGGAAAACTGTCCTTACGAGCACGGAAAAATGATATAATCGGTGTGAGTACCGAAAAGTTATTGAATCCGGGAGAGTATCGGGAAAAAGTGGAATCCGTGCGAGTACCGGAAAACTGTCCTGACGAGTACCGAAAAATGATATAATCGGTGTGAGTACCGAAAAGTTATTGAATCCGGGGGAGTATCGGGAAAAAGTGGAATCCGTGCGAGTACCGGAAAACTGTCCTGACGAGTATCGAAAAATGATATAATCGGTGTGAGTACCGCAAAGTTATTGAATCCGGGGGAGTATCGGGAAAAAGTGGAATCCGTGCGAGTACCCGAAAACTGTCCTGACGAGTACTGAAAATTGATATAATCGGTGTGAGTACCGCAAAAGTTATTGAATCCGGGGGAGTATCGGGAAAAAGTGGAATCCGTGCGAGTATCGGAAAACTGTCCTGACGAGTACCGAAAAATGGTAGAATCGGTGTGAGTACCGGAAAATTATTGAACCCGGTGAGTACCGGGAAAAAGTGGAATCCGTGCGAGTACCGGAAAACTGTCCTGACGAGTACCGAAAAATGGTAGAATCGGTGTGAGTACCGGAAAATTATTAAATCCGGGCGAGTACCGGGAAAAAGTAGAAGATGTGCGAGTACCGGAAAACTGTCCTGACGAGTATCGAAAAATGATATAATCGGTGTGAGTACCGCAAAGTTATTGAATCCGGGGGAGTATCGGGAAAAAGTGGAATCCGTGCGAGTACCCGAAAACTGTCTTGACGAGTACTGAAAATTGATATAATCGGTGTGAGTACCGCAAAAGTTATTGAATCGGGGGAGTATCGGGAAAAAGTGGAATCCGTGCGAGTATCGGAAAACTGTCCTGACGAGTACCGAAAAATGGTAGAATCGGTGTGAGTACCGGAAAATTATTGAACCCGGTGAGTACCGGGAAAAAGTGGAATCCGTGCGAGTACCGGAAAACTGTCCTGACGAGTACTTAAAAATGGTAGAATCGGTGTGAGTACCGGAAAATTATTAAATCCGGGCGAGTACCGGGAAAAAGTAGAAGATGTGCGAGTACCGGAAAACTGTCCGGACGAGTACCGAAAAATGATATAATCGGTGTGAGTACCGAAAACTTATTGAATCCGGGGGAGTATCGGGAAAAAGTGGAATCCGTGCGAGTACCGGAAAACTATCCTAACGAGTACCGAAAAATGGTTGAATCGGTGTGAGTACCGGAAAATTATTGAATCCGGGGGAGTATCGGGAAAAAGAGGAATCCGTGCGAGTACCGGAAAACTGTCCGGACGAGTACCGAAAAATGATATAATCGGTGTGAGTACCGAAAAGTTATTGAATCCGGGAGAGTATCGGGAAAAAGTGGAATCCGTGCGAGTACCGGAAAACTGTCCTTACGAGCACGGAAAAATGATATAATCGGTGTGAGTACCGAAAAGTTATTGAATCCGGGAGAGTATCGGGAAAAAGTGGAATCCGTGCGAGTACCGGAAAACTGTCCTGACGAGTACCGAAAAATGGTAGAATCGGTGTGGGTACCGGAAAATTATTAAATCCGGGCGAGTACCGGGAAAAAGTAGAAGATGTGCGAGTACCGGAAAACTGTCCTGACGAGTATCGAAAAATGATATAATCGGTGTGAGTACCGCAAAGTTATTGAATCCGGGGGAGTATCGGGAAAAAGTGGAATCCGTGCGAGTACCCGAAAACTGTCCTGACGAGTACTGAAAATTGATATAATCGGTGTGAGTACCGCAAAAGTTATTGAATCCGGGGGAGTATCGGGAAAAAGTGGAATCCGTGCGAGTATCGGAAAACTGTCCTGACGAGTACCGAAAAATGGTAGAATCGGTGTGAGTACCGGAAAATTATTGAACCCGGTGAGTACCGGGAAAAAGTGGAATCCGTGCGAGTACCGGAAAACTGTCCTGACGAGTACCGAAAAATGGTAGAATCGGTGTGAGTACCGGAAAATTATTGAATCCGGGGGAGTATCGGGAAAAAGAGGAATGCGTGCGAGTACCGGAAAACTGTCCGGACGAGTACCGAAAAATGATATAATCGGTGTGAGTACCGAAAAGTTATTGAATCCGGGAGAGTATCGGGAAAAAGTGGAATCCGTGCGAGTACCGGAAAACTGTCCTTACGAGCACGGAAAAATGATATAATCGGTGTGAGTACCGAAAAGTTATTGAATCCGGGAGAGTATCGGGAAAAAGTGGAATCCGTGCGAGTACCGGAAAACTGTCCTGACGAGTACCGAAAAATGATATAATCGGTGTGAGTACCGAAAAGTTATTGAATCCGGGGGAGTATCGGGAAAAAGTGGAATCCGTGCGAGTACCGGAAAACTGTCCTGACGAGTATCGAAAAATGATATAATCGGTGTGAGTACCGCAAAGTTATTGAATCCGGGGGAGTATCGGGAAAAAGTGGAATCCGTGCGAGTACCCGAAAACTGTCCTGACGAGTACTGAAAATTGATATAATCGGTGTGAGTACCGCAAAAGTTATTGAATCCGGGGGAGTATCGGGAAAAAGTGGAATCCGTGCGAGTATCGGAAAACTGTCCTGACGAGTACCGAAAAATGGTAGAATCGGTGTGAGTACCGGAAAATTATTGAACCCGGTGAGTACCGGGAAAAAGTGGAATCCGTGCGAGTACCGGAAAACTGTCCTGACGAGTACCGAAAAATGGTAGAATCGGTGTGAGTACCGGAAAATTATTAAATCCGGGCGAGTACCGGGAAAAAGTAGAAGATGTGCGAGTACCGGAAAACTGTCCTGACGAGTATCGAAAAATGATATAATCGGTGTGAGTACCGCAAAGTTATTGAATCCGGGGGAGTATCGGGAAAAAGAGGAATCCGTGCGAGTACCGGAAAACTGTCCGGACGAGTACCGAAAAATGATATAATCGGTGTGAGTACCGAAAAGTTATTGAATCCGGGAGAGTATCGGGAAAAAGTGGAATCCGTGCGAGTACCGGAAAACTGTCCTTACGAGCACGGAAAAATGATATAATCGGTGTGAGTACCGAAAAGTTATTGAATCCGGGAGAGTATCGGGAAAAAGTGGAATCCGTGCGAGTACCGGAAAACTGTCCTGACGAGTACCGAAAAATGGTAGAATCGGTGTGGGTACCGGAAAATTATTAAATCCGGGCGAGTACCGGGAAAAAGTAGAAGATGTGCGAGTACCGGAAAACTGTCCTGACGAGTATCGAAAAATGATATAATCGGTGTGAGTACCGCAAAGTTATTGAATCCGGGGGAGTATCGGGAAAAAGTGGAATCCGTGCGAGTACCCGAAAACTGTCCTGACGAGTACTGAAAATTGATATAATCGGTGTGAGTACCGCAAAAGTTATTGAATCCGGGGGAGTATCGGGAAAAAGTGGAATCCGTGCGAGTACCGGAAAACTATCCTAACGAGTACCGAAAAATGGTTGAATCGGTGTGAGTACCGGAAAATTATTGAATCCGGGGGAGTATCGGGAAAAAGAGGAATCCGTGCGAGTACCGGAAAACTGTCCGGACGAGTACCGAAAAATGATATAATCGGTGTGAGTACCGAAAAGTTATTGAATCCGGGAGAGTATCGGGAAAAAGTGGAATCCGTGCGAGTACCGGAAAACTGTCCTTACGAGCACGGAAAAATGATATAATCGGTGTGAGTACCGAAAAGTTATTGAATCCGGGAGAGTATCGGGAAAAAGTGGAATCCGTGCGAGTACCGGAAAACTGTCCTGACGAGTACCGAAAAATGGTAGAATCGGTGTGGGTACCGGAAAATTATTAAATCCGGGCGAGTACCGGGAAAAAGTAGAAGATGTGCGAGTACCGGAAAACTGTCCTGACGAGTATCGAAAAATGATATAATCGGTGTGAGTACCGCAAAGTTATTGAATCCGGGGGAGTATCGGGAAAAAGTGGAATCCGTGCGAGTACCGGAAAACTGTCCGGACGAGTACCGAAAAATGATATAATCGGTGTGAGTACCGAAAAGTTATTGAATCCGGGAGAGTATCGGGAAATAGTGGAATCCGTGCGAGTACCGGAAAACTGTCCTTACGAGCACGGAAAAATGATATAATCGGTGTGAGTACCGAAAAGTTATTGAATCCGGGAGAGTATCGGGAAAAAGTGGAATCCGTGCGAGTACCGGAAAACTGTCCTGACGAGTACCGAAAAATGGTAGAATCGGTGTGGGTACCGGAAAATTATTAAATCCGGGCGAGTACCGGGAAAAAGTAGAAGATGTGCGAGTACCGGAAAACTGTCCTGACGAGTATCGAAAAATGATATAATCGGTGTGAGTACCGCAAAGTTATTGAATCCGGGGGAGTATCGGGAAAAAGTGGAATCCGTGCGAGTACCCGAAAACTGTCCTGACGAGTACTGAAAATTGATATAATCGGTGTGAGTACCGCAAAAGTTATTGAATCCGGGGGAGTATCGGGAAAAAGTGGAATCCGTGCGAGTATCGGAAAACTGTCCTGACGAGTACCGAAAAATGGTAGAATCGGTGTGAGTACCGGAAAATTATTGAACCCGGTGAGTACCGGGAAAAAGTGGAATCCGTGCGAGTACCGGAAAACTGTCCTGACGAGTACCGAAAAATGGTAGAATCGGTGTGAGTACCGGAAAATTATTGAATCCGGGGGAGTATCGGGAAAAAGAGGAATTCGTGCGAGTACCGGAAAACTGTCCGGACGAGTACCGAAAAATGATATAATCGGTGTGAGTACCGAAAAGTTATTGAATCCGGGAGAGTATCGGGAAAAAGTGGAATCCGTGCGAGTACCGGAAAACTGTCCTTACGAGCACGGAAAAATGATATAATCGGTGTGAGTACCGAAAAGTTATTGAATCCGGGAGAGTATCGGGAAAAAGTGGAATCCGTGCGAGTACCGGAAAACTGTCCTGACGAGTACCGAAAAATGATATAATCGGTGTGAGTACCGAAAAGTTATTGAATCCGGGGGAGTATCGGGAAAAAGTGGAATCCGTGCGAGTACCGGAAAACTGTCCTGACGAGTATCGAAAAATGATATAATCGGTGTGAGTACCGCAAAGTTATTGAATCCGGGGGAGTATCGGGAAAAAGTGGAATCCGTGCGAGTACCCGAAAACTGTCCTGACGAGTACTGAAAATTGATATAATCGGTGTGAGTACCGCAAAAGTTATTGAATCCGGGGGAGTATCGGGAAAAAGTGGAATCCGTGCGAGTATCGGAAAACTGTCCTGACGAGTACCGAAAAATGGTAGAATCGGTGTGAGTACCGGAAAATTATTGAACCCGGTGAGTACCGGGAAAAAGTGGAATCCGTGCGAGTACCGGAAAACTGTCCTGACGAGTACCGGAAAACTGTCCTTACGAGCACGGAAAAATGATATAATCGGTGTGAGTACCGAAAAGTTATTGAATCCGGGAGAGTATCGGGAAAAAGTGGAATCCGTGCGAGTACCGGAAAACTGTCCTGACGAGTACCGAAAAATGGTAGAATCGGTGTGGGTACCGGAAAATTATTAAATCCGGGCGAGTACCGGGAAAAAGTCGAAGATGTGCGAGTACCGGAAAACTGTCCTGACGAGTATCGAAAAATGATATAATCGGTGTGAGTACCGCAAAGTTATTGAATCCGGGGGAGTATCGGGAAAAAGTGGAATCCGTGCGAGTACCCGAAAACTGTCCTGACGAGTACTGAAAATTGATATAATCGGTGTGAGTACCGCAAAAGTTATTGAATCCGGGGGAGTATCGGGAAAAAGTGGAATCCGTGCGAGTATCGGAAAACTGTCCTGACGAGTACCGAAAAATGGTAGAATCGGTGTGAGTACCGGAAAATTATTGAACCCGGTGAGTACCGGGAAAAAGTGGAATCCGTGCGAGTACCGGAAAACTGTCCTGACGAGTACCGAAAAATGGTAGAATCGGTGTGGGTACCGGAAAATTATTAAATCCGGGCGAGTACCGGGAAAAAGTAGAAGATGTGCGAGTACCGGAAAACTGTCCTGACGAGTATCGAAAAATGATATAATCGGTGTGAGTACCGCAAAGTTATTGAATCCGGGGGAGTATCGGGAAAAAGTGGAATCCGTGCGAGTACCGGAAAACTGTCCGGACGAGTACCGAAAAATGATATAATCGGTGTGAGTACCGAAAAGTTATTGAATCCGGGAGAGTATCGGGAAATAGTGGAATCCGTGCGAGTACCGGAAAACTGTCCTTACGAGCACGGAAAAATGATATAATCGGTGTGAGTACCGAAAAGTTATTGAATCCGGGAGAGTATCGGGAAAAAGTGGAATCCGTGCGAGTACCGGAAAACTGTCCTGACGAGTACCGAAAAATGGTAGAATCGGTGTGGGTACCGGAAAATTATTAAATCCGGGCGAGTACCGGGAAAAAGTAGAAGATGTGCGAGTACCGGAAAACTGTCCTGACGAGTATCGAAAAATGATATAATCGGTGTGAGTACCGCAAAGTTATTGAATCCGGGGGAGTATCGGGAAAAAGTGGAATCCGTGCGAGTACCCGAAAACTGTCCTGACGAGTACTGAAAATTGATATAATCGGTGTGAGTACCGCAAAAGTTATTGAATCCGGGGGAGTATCGGGAAAAAGTGGAATCCGTGCGAGTATCGGAAAACTGTCCTGACGAGTACCGAAAAATGGTAGAATCGGTGTGAGTACCGGAAAATTATTGAACCCGGTGAGTACCGGGAAAAAGTGGAATCCGTGCGAGTACCGGAAAACTGTCCTGACGAGTACCGAAAAATGGTAGAATCGGTGTGAGTACCGGAAAATTATTGAATCCGGGGGAGTATCGGGAAAAAGAGGAATTCGTGCGAGTACCGGAAAACTGTCCGGACGAGTACCGAAAAATGATATAATCGGTGTGAGTACCGAAAAGTTATTGAATCCGGGAGAGTATCGGGAAAAAGTGGAATCCGTGCGAGTACCGGAAAACTGTCCTTACGAGCACGGAAAAATGATATAATCGGTGTGAGTACCGAAAAGTTATTGAATCCGGGAGAGTATCGGGAAAAAGTGGAATCCGTGCGAGTACCGGAAAACTGTCCTGACGAGTACCGAAAAATGATATAATCGGTGTGAGTACCGAAAAGTTATTGAATCCGGGGGAGTATCGGGAAAAAGTGGAATCCGTGCGAGTACCGGAAAACTGTCCTGACGAGTATCGAAAAATGATATAATCGGTGTGAGTACCGCAAAGTTATTGAATCCGGGGGAGTATCGGGAAAAAGTGGAATCCGTGCGAGTACCCGAAAACTGTCCTGACGAGTACTGAAAATTGATATAATCGGTGTGAGTACCGCAAAAGTTATTGAATCCGGGGGAGTATCGGGAAAAAGTGGAATCCGTGCGAGTATCGGAAAACTGTCCTGACGAGTACCGAAAAATGGTAGAATCGGTGTGAGTACCGGAAAATTATTGAACCCGGTGAGTACCGGGAAAAAGTGGAATCCGTGCGAGTACCGGAAAACTGTCCTGACGAGTACCGGAAAACTGTCCTTACGAGCACGGAAAAATGATATAATCGGTGTGAGTACCGAAAAGTTATTGAATCCGGGAGAGTATCGGGAAAAAGTGGAATCCGTGCGAGTACCGGAAAACTGTCCTGACGAGTACCGAAAAATGGTAGAATCGGTGTGGGTACCGGAAAATTATTAAATCCGGGCGAGTACCGGGAAAAAGTCGAAGATGTGCGAGTACCGGAAAACTGTCCTGACGAGTATCGAAAAATGATATAATCGGTGTGAGTACCGCAAAGTTATTGAATCCGGGGGAGTATCGGGAAAAAGTGGAATCCGTGCGAGTACCCGAAAACTGTCCTGACGAGTACTGAAAATTGATATAATCGGTGTGAGTACCGCAAAAGTTATTGAATCCGGGGGAGTATCGGGAAAAAGTGGAATCCGTGCGAGTATCGGAAAACTGTCCTGACGAGTACCGAAAAATGGTAGAATCGGTGTGAGTACCGGAAAATTATTGAACCCGGTGAGTACCGGGAAAAAGTGGAATCCGTGCGAGTACCGGAAAACTGTCCTGACGAGTACCGAAAAATGGTAGAATCGGTGTGAGTACCGGAAAATTATTGAATCCGGGGGAGTATCGGGAAAAAGAGGAATTCGTGCGAGTACCGGAAAACTGTCCGGACGAGTACCGAAAAATGATATAATCGGTGTGAGTACCGAAAAGTTATTGAATCCGGGAGAGTATCGGGAAAAAGTGGAATCCGTGCGAGTACCGGAAAACTGTCCTTACGAGCACGGAAAAATGATATAATCGGTGTGAGTACCGAAAAGTTATTGAATCCGGGAGAGTATCGGGAAAAAGTGGAATCCGTGCGAGTACCGGAAAACTGTCCTGACGAGTACCGAAAAATGATATAATCGGTGTGAGTACCGAAAAGTTATTGAATCCGGGGGAGTATCGGGAAAAAGTGGAATCCGTGCGAGTACCGGAAAACTGTCCTGACGAGTATCGAAAAATGATATAATCGGTGTGAGTACCGCAAAGTTATTGAATCCGGGGGAGTATCGGGAAAAAGTGGAATCCGTGCGAGTACCCGAAAACTGTCCTGACGAGTACTGAAAATTGATATAATCGGTGTGAGTACCGCAAAAGTTATTGAATCCGGGGGAGTATCGGGAAAAAGTGGAATCCGTGCGAGTATCGGAAAACTGTCCTGACGAGTACCGAAAAATGGTAGAATCGGTGTGAGTACCGGAAAATTATTGAACCCGGTGAGTACCGGGAAAAAGTGGAATCCGTGCGAGTACCGGAAAACTGTCCTGACGAGTACCGAAAAATGGTAGAATCGGTGTGAGTACCGGAAAATTATTAAATCCGGGCGAGTACCGGGAAAAAGTAGAAGATGTGCGAGTACCGGAAAACTGTCCTGACGAGTATCGAAAAATGGTAGAATCGGTGTGAGTACCGGAAAATTATTGAACCCGGTGAGTACCGGGAAAAAGTGGAATCCGTGCGAGTACCGGAAAACTGTCCTGACGAGTACCGAAAAATGGTAGAATCGGTGTGGGTACCGGAAAATTATTAAATCCGGGCGAGTACCGGGAAAAAGTAGAAGATGTGCGAGTACCGGAAAACTGTCCTGACGAGTATCGAAAAATGATATAATCGGTGTGAGTACCGCAAAGTTATTGAATCCGGGGGAGTATCGGGAAAAAGTGGAATCCGTGCGAGTACCCGAAAACTGTCCTGACGAGTACTGAAAATTGATATAATCGGTGTGAGTACCGCAAAAGTTATTGAATCCGGGGGAGTATCGGGAAAAAGTGGAATCCGTGCGAGTATCGGAAAACTGTCCTGACGAGTACCGAAAAATGGTAGAATCGGTGTGAGTACCGGAAAATTATTGAACCCGGTGAGTACCGGGAAAAAGTGGAATCCGTGCGAGTACCGGAAAACTGTCCTGACGAGTACCGAAAAATGGTAGAATCGGTGTGAGTACCGGAAAATTATTGAATCCGGGGGAGTATCGGGAAAAAGAGGAATTCGTGCGAGTACCGGAAAACTGTCCGGACGAGTACCGAAAAATGATATAATCGGTGTGAGTACCGAAAAGTTATTGAATCCGGGAGAGTATCGGGAAAAAGTGGAATCCGTGCGAGTACCGGAAAACTGTCCTTACGAGCACGGAAAAATGATATAATCGGTGTGAGTACCGAAAAGTTATTGAATCCGGGAGAGTATCGGGAAAAAGTGGAATCCGTGCGAGTACCGGAAAACTGTCCTGACGAGTACCGAAAAATGATATAATCGGTGTGAGTACCGAAAAGTTATTGAATCCGGGGGAGTATCGGGAAAAAGTGGAATCCGTGCGAGTATCGGAAAACTGTCCTGACGAGTACCGAAAAATTGTAGAATCGGTGTTTGTACCGGAAAATTATTGAACCCGGTGAGTACCGGGAAAAAGTGGAATCCGTGCGAGTACCGGAAAACTGTCCTGACGAGTACCGAAAAATGGTAGAATCGGTGTGAGTACCGGAAAATTATTAAATCCGGGCGAGTACCGGGAAAAAGTAGAAGATGTGCGAGTACCGAAAAACTGTCCTGACGAGTATCGAAAAATGATATAATCGGTGAGAGTACCGCAAAGTTATTGAATCCAAGGGAGTATCGGGAAAAAGTGGAATCCGTGCGAGTACCGGAAAACTGTCCTTACGAGTACGGAAAAATGATATAATCGGTGTAAGTACCGAAAAGTTACTGAATCCGGGAGAGTATCGGGAAAAAGTGGAATCCGTGCGTGTACCGGAAAACTGTCCTTACGAGTACGGAAAAATAATATAATCGGTGTGAGAACCGAAAAGTTATTGAATCCGGGGGAGTATCGGGAAAAAGTGGAATCCGTGCGAGTACCGGAAAACTATCCTAACGAGTACCGAAAAATGGTTGAATCGGTGTGAGTACCGGAAAATTATTGAATCCGGGGGAGTATCGGGAAAAAGAGGAATCCGTGCGAGTACCGGAAAACTGTCCGGACGAGTACCGAAAAATGATATAATCGGTGTGAGTACCGAAAAGTTATTGAATCCGGGAGAGTATCGGGAAAAAGTGGAATCCGTGCGAGTACCGGAAAACTGTCCTTACGAGCACGGAAAAATGATATAATCGGTGTGAGTACCGAAAAGTTATTGAATCCGGGAGAGTATCGGGAAAAAGTGGAATCCGTGCGAGTACCGGAAAACTGTCCTTACGAGCACGGAAAAATGATATAATCGGTGTGAGTACCGAAAAGTTATTGAATCCGGGAGAGTATCGGGAAAAAGTGGAATCCGTGCGAGTACCGGAAAACTGTCCTGACGAGTACCGAAAAATGGTAGAATCGGTGTGGGTACCGGAAAATTATTAAATCCGGGCGAGTACCGGGAAAAAGTAGAAGATGTGCGAGTACCGGAAAACTGTCCTGACGAGTATCGAAAAATGATATAATCGGTGTGAGTACCGCAAAGTTATTGAATCCGGGGGAGTATCGGGAAAAAGTGGAATCCGTGCGAGTACCCAAAAACTGTCCTGACGAGTACTGAAAATTGATATAATCGGTGTGAGTACCGCAAAAGTTATTGAATCCGGGGAGTATCGGGAAAAAGTGGAATCCGTGCGAGTATCGGAAAACTGTCCTGACGAGTACCGAAAAATGGTAGAATCGGTGTGAGTACCGGAAAATTATTGAACCCGGTGAGTACCGGGAAAAAGTGGAATCCGTGCGAGTACCGGAAAACTGTCCTGACGAGTACCGAAAAATGGTAGAATCGGTGTGAGTACCGGAAAATTATTAAATCCGGGCGAGTACCGGGAAAAAGTAGAAGATGTGCGAGTACCGAAAAACTGTCCTGACGAGTATCGAAAAATGATATAATCGGTGTGAGTACCGCAAAGTTATTGAATCCGGGGGAGTATCGGGAAAAAGTGGAATCCGTGCGAGTACCCGAAAACTGTCCTGACGAGTACTGAAAATTGATATAATCGGTGTGAGTACCGCAAAAGTTATTGAATCCGGGGGAGTATCGGGAAAAAGTGGAATCCGTGCGAGTATCGGAAAACTGTCCTGACGAGTACCGAAAAATGGTAGAATCGGTGTGAGTACCGGAAAATTATTGAACCCGGTGAGTACCGGGAAAAATTGGAATCCCTGCGAGTACCGGAAAACTGTCCTGACGAGTACCGAAAAATGGTAGAATCGGAGTGAGTACCGGAAAATTATTGAATCCGGGGGAGTATCGGGAAAAAGAGGAATTCGTGCGAGTACCGGAAAACTGTCCGGACGAGTACCGGGAAAAAGTAGAAGATGTGCGAGTACCGGAAAACTGTCCTGACGAGTATCGAAAAATGATATAATCGGTGAGAGTACCGCAAAGTTATTGAATCCGGGGGAGTATCGGGAAAAAGTGGAATCCGTGCGAGTACCGGAAAACTGTCCTTACGAGTACGGAAAAATGATATAATCGGTGTAAGTACCGAAAAGTTATTGAATCCGGGAGAGTATCGGGAAAAAGTGGAATCCGTGCGTGTACCGGAAAACTGTCCTTACGAATACGGAAAAATAATATAATCGGTGTGAGTACCGAAAAGTTATTGAATCCGGGGGAGTATCGGGAAAAAGTGGAATCCGTGCGAGTACCGGAAAACTATCCTAACGAGTACCGAAAAATGGTAGAATCGGTGTGAGTACCGAAAATTATTGAATCCGGGGGAGTATCGGGAAAAAGAGGAATCCGTGCGAGTACCGGAAAACTGTCCGGACGAGTACCGAAAAATGATATAATCGGCGTGAGTACCGAAAAGTTATTGAATCCGGGAGAGTATCGGGAAAAAGTGGAATCCGTGCGAGTACCGGAAAACTGTTCTGACGAGTACCGAAAAATGGTAGAATCGGTGTGAGTACCGCAAAATTATTGAACCCGGGCGAGTACCGAAAAATGATATAATCGGTGTGAGTACCGATAAGTTATTGAATCCGGGGGAGTATCGGGAAAAAGTGGAATCCGTGCGAGTACCGGAAAACTGTCCTTACGAGTACGGAAAAATGAGATAATCGGTGTGAGTACCGAAAAGTTATTGAATCCGGGAGAGTATCGGGAAAAAGTGGAATCCGTGCGAGTACCGGAAAACTGTCCTGACGAGTACCGAAAAATGGTAGAATCGGTGTGGGTACCGGAAAATTATTAAATCCGGGCGAGTACCGGGAAAAAGTAGAAGATGTGCGAGTACCGGAAAACTGTCCTGACGAGTATCGAAAAATGATATAATCGGTGTGAGTACCGCAAAATTATTGAACCCGGGCGAGTACCGAAAAATGATATAATCGGTGTGAGTACCGATAAGTTATTGAATCCGGGGGAGTATCGGGAAAAAGTGGAATCCGTGCGAGTACCGGAAAACTGTCCTTACGAGTACGGAAAAATGAGATAATCGGTGTGAGTACCGAAAAGTTATTGAATCCGGGAGAGTATCGGGAAAAAGTGGAATCCGTGCGAGTACCGGAAAACTGTTCTGACGAGTACCGAAAAATGGTAGAATCGGTGTGAGTACCGCAAAATTATTGAACCCGGGCGAGTACCGAAAAATGATATAATCGGTGTGAGTACCGATAAGTTATTGAATCCGGGGAAGTATCGGGAAAAAGTGGAATCCGTGCGAGTACCGGAAAACTGTCCTTACGAGTACGGAAAAATAATATAATCGGTGTGAGTACCGAAAAGTTATTGAATCCGGGGGAGTATCGGGAAAAAGTGGAATCCGTGCGAGTACCGGAAAACTATCCTAACGAGTACCGAAAAATGGTAGAATCGGTGTGAGTACCGAAAATTATTGAATCCGGGGGAGTATCGGGAAAAAGAGGAATCCGTGCGAGTACCGGAAAACTGTCCGGACGAGTACCGAAAAATGATATAATCGGCGTGAGTACCGAAAAGTTATTGAATCCGGGAGAGTATCGGGAAAAAGTGGAATCCGTGCGAGTACCGGAAAACTGTTCTGACGAGTACCGAAAAATGGTAGAATCGGTGTGAGTACCGCAAAATTATTGAACCCGGGCGAGTACCGAAAAATGATATAATCGGTGTGAGTACCGATAAGTTATTGAATCCGGGGGAGTATCGGGAAAAAGTGGAATCCGTGCGAGTACCGGAAAACTGTCCTTACGAGTACGGAAAAATGAGATAATCGGTGTGAGTACCGAAAAGTTATTGAATCCGGGAGAGTATCGGGAAAAAGTGGAATCCGTGCGAGTACCGGAAAACTGTCCTGACGAGTACCGAAAAATGGTAGAATCGGTGTGGGTACCGGAAAATTATTAAATCCGGGCGAGTACCGGGAAAAAGTAGAAGATGTGCGAGTACCGGAAAACTGTCCTGACGAGTATCGAAAAATGATATAATCGGTGTGAGTACCGCAAAATTATTGAACCCGGGCGAGTACCGAAAAATGATATAATCGGTGTGAGTACCGATAAGTTATTGAATCCGGGGGAGTATCGGGAAAAAGTGGAATCCGTGCGAGTACCGGAAAACTGTCCTTACGAGTACGGAAAAATGAGATAATCGGTGTGAGTACCGAAAAGTTATTGAATCCGGGAGAGTATCGGGAAAAAGTGGAATCCGTGCGAGTACCGGAAAACTGTTCTGACGAGTACCGAAAAATGGTAGAATCGGTGTGAGTACCGCAAAATTATTGAACCCGGGCGAGTACCGAAAAATGATATAATCGGTGTGAGTACCGATAAGTTATTGAATCCGGGGAAGTATCGGGAAAAAGTGGAATCCGTGCGAGTACCGGAAAACTGTCCTTACGAGTACGGAAAAATAATATAATCGGTGTGAGTACCGAAAAGTTATTGAATCCGGGGGAGTATCGGGAAAAAGTGGAATCCGTGCGAGTACCGGAAAACTATCCTAACGAGTACCGAAAAATGGTAGAATCGGTGTGAGTACCGAAAAATTATTGAATCCGGGGGAGTATCGGGAAAAATAGGAATCCGTGCGAGTACCGGAAAACTGTCCTGACGAGTACCGAAAAATGATATAATCGGTGTGAGTACCGAAAAGTTATTGAATCCGGGAGAGTATCGGGAAAAAGTGGAATCCGTGCGAGTACCGGAAAACTATCCTAACGAGTACCGAAAAATGGTAGAATCGGTGTGAGTACCGGAAAATTATTGAATCCGGGGGAGTATCGGGAAAAAGAGGAATCCGTGCGAGTACCGGAAAACTGTCCGGACGAGTACCGAAAAATGATATAATCGGCGTGAGTACCGAAAAGTTATTGAATCCGGGAGAGTATCGGGAAAAAGTGGAATCCGTGCGAGTACCGAAAAACTGTCATGACGAGTACCGAAAAATGATATAATCGGTGTGAGTACCAAAAAGTTATTGAATCCGGGAGAGTATCGGGAGAAAGTGGAATCCGTGCGAGTACCGGAAAACTGTCCTTACGAGTACGGAAAAATGAGATAATCGGTGTGAGTACCGAAAAGTTATTGAATCCGGGAGAGTATCGGGAAAAAGTGGAATCCGTGCGAGTACCGGAAAACTGTCCTGACGAGTACCGAAAAATGGTAGAATCGGTGTGAGTACCGCAAAATTATTGAACCCGGGCGAGTACCGGGAAAAAGTGGAATCCGTGCGAGTACCGGAAAACTATCCTAACGAGTACCGAAAAATGGTAGAATCGGTGTTAGTACCGGAAAATTATTGAATCCGGGGGAGTATCAGGAAAAATAGGAATCCGTGCGAGTACCGGAAAACTGTCCCGACGAGTACCGAAAAATGATATAATCGGTGTGAGTACCGAAAAGTTATTGAATCAGGGAGAGTATCGGGAAAAAGTGGAATCCGTGCGAGTACCGGAAAACTGTCATGACGAGTACCGAAAAATGATATAATCGGTGTGAGTACCAAAAAGTTATTGAATCCGGGAGAGTATCGGGAAAAAGTGGAATCCGTGCGAGTATCGAAAAACTGTCCTGACGAGTACCGAAAAATGGTAGAATCGATGTGAGTACCGCAAAATTATTAAACCCGGGCGAGTACCGGGAAAAAGCGGAATCCGTGCGAGTACCGGAAAACTGTCCAGACGAGTACCGAAAAATGGTAGAATCGGTGTGAGTACCGGAAAATTATTGAATCCGGGGGAGTATCGGGAAAAATAGGAATCCGTGCGAGTACCGGAAAACTGTCCTGACGAGTACCGAAAAATGGTAGAATCAGTGTGAGTACCGGAAAATTATTAAATCCGGGCGAGTACCGGGAAAAAGTGGAATCCGTGCCAGTACCGGAAAACTGTCCTGACGAGTACCGAAAAATGGTAGAATCGGTGTGAGTACCGGAAAATTATTGAATCCGGGGGAGTATCGGGAAAAAGTGGAATCCGTGCGAGTACCGGAAAACTGTCCTGACGAGTATCGAAAAATGATATAATCGGTGTGAGTACCGCAAAGTTATTGAATCCGGGGGAGTATCGGGAAAAAGTGGAATACCTGCGAGTACCCGAAAACTGTCCTGACGAGTACTTAAAATTGATATAATCGGTGTGAGTACCGCAAAAGTTATTGAATCCGGGGGAGTATCGGGAAAAAGTGGAATCCGTGCGAGTATCGGAAAACTGTCCTGACGACTACCGAAAAATGGTAGAATCGGTGTGAGTACCGAAAAATTATTGAATCCGGGGGAGTATCGGGAAAAAGTGGAGTCCGTGCGAGTACCGGAAAACTGTCCTGACGAGTATCGAAAAATGATATAATCGGTGTGAGTACCGCAAAGTTATTGAATCCGGGGGAGTATCGGGAAAAAGTGGAATACCTGCGAGTACCCGAAAACTGTCCTGACGAGTACTGAAAATTGATATAATCGGTGTGAGTACCGCAAAAGTTATTGAATCCGGGGGAGTATCGGGAAAAAGTGGAATCCGTGCGAGTATCGGAAAACTGTCCTGACGACTACCGAAAAATGGTAGAATCGGTGTGAGTACCGGAAAATTATTGAACCCGGTGAGTACCGGGAAAAAGTGGAATCCGTGCGAGTACCGGAAAACTATCCTAACGAGTACCGAAAAATGGTAGAATCGGTGTGAGTACCGGAAAATTATTGAATCCGGGGGAGTATCGCGAAAAATAGGAATCCGTGCGAGTACCGGAAAACTGTCCTGACGAGTACCGAAAAATGATATAATCGGTGTGAGTACCGAAAAGTTATTGAATCCGGGAGAGTATCGGGAAAAAGTGGAATCCGTGCGAGTACCGGAAAACTGTCATGACGAGTACCGAAAAATGATATAATCGGTGTGAGTACCAAAAAGTTATTGAATCCGGGAGAGTATCGGGAAAAAGAGGAATCCGTGCGAGTATCGGAAAACTGTCCTGACGAGTACCGAAAAATGGTAGAATCGATGTGAGTACCGCAAAATTATTAAACCCGGGCGAGTACCGAGAAAAAGCGGAATCCGTGCGAGTACCGGAAAACTGTCCAGACGAGTACCGAAAAATGGTAGAATCGGTGTGAGTACTGGAAAATTATTGAACCCGGGCGAGTGCCGGGAAAAAGTGGAATCCGTGCGAGTACCGGAAAACTGTCCTGACGAGTACCGAAAAATGGTAGAATCGGTGTGAGTACCGCAAAATTATTGAACCCGGGCGAGTACCGGGAAAAAGTGGAATCCGTGCGAGTACCGGAAAACTATCCTAACGAGTACCGAAAAATGGTAGAATCGGTGTTAGTACCGGAAAATTATTGAATCCGGGGGAGTATCGGGAAAAATAGGAATCCGTGCGAGTACCGGAAAACTGTCCCGACGAGTACCGAAAAATGATATAATCGGTGTGAGTACCGAAAAGTTATTGAATCAGGGAGAGTATCGGGAAAAAGTGGAATCCGTGCGAGTACCGGAAAACTGTCATGACGAGTACCGAAAAATGATATAATCGGTGTGAGTACCAAAAAGTTATTGAATCCGGGAGAGTATCGGGAAAAAGTGGAATCCGTGCGAGTATCGGAAAACTGTCCTGACGAGTACCGAAAAATGGTAGAATCGATGTGAGTACCGCAAAATTATTAAACCCGGGCGAGTACCGGGAAAAAGCGGAATCCGTGCGAGTACCGGAAAACTGTCCAGACGAGTACCGAAAAATGGTAGAATCGGTGTGAGAACCGGAAAATTATTGAATCCGGGGGAGTATCGGGAAAAATAGGAATCCGTGCGAGTACCGGAAAACTGTCCTGACGAGTACCGAAAAATGGTAGAATCAGTGTGAGTACCGGAAAATTATTAAATCCGGGCGAGTACCGGGAAAAAGTGGAATCCGTGCCAGTACCGGAAAACTGTCCTGACGAGTACCGAAAAATGGTAGAATCGGTGTGAGTACCGGAAAATTATTGAATCCGGGGGAGTATCGGGAAAAAGTGGAATCCGTGCGAGTACCGGAAAACTGTCCTGACGAGTATCGAAAAATGATATAATCGGTGTGAGTACCGCAAAGTTATTGAATCCGGGGGAGTATCGGGAAAAAGTGGAATACCTGCGAGTACCCGAAAACTGTCCTGACGAGTACTTAAAATTGATATAATCGGTGTGAGTACCGCAAAAGTTATTGAATCCGGGGGAGTATCGGGAAAAAGTGGAATCCGTACGAGTATCGGAAAACTGTCCTGACGACTACCGAAAAATGGTAGAATCGGTGTGAGTACCGAAAAATTATTGAATCCGGGGGAGTATCGGGAAAAAGTGGAATCCGTGCGAGTACCGGAAAACTGTCCTGACGAGTATCGAAAAATGATATAATCGGTGTGAGTACCGCAAAGTTATTGAATCCGGGGGAGTATCGGGAAAAAGTGGAATACCTGCGAGTACCCGAAAACTGTCCTGACGAGTACTGAAAATTGATATAATCGGTGTGAGTACCGCAAAAGTTATTGAATCCGGGGGAGTATCGGGAAAAAGTGGAATCCGTGCGAGTATCGGAAAACTGTCCTGACGACTACCGAAAAATGGTAGAATCGGTGTGAGTACCGGAAAATTATTGAACCCGGTGAGTACCGGGAAAAAGTGGAATCCGTGCGAGTACCGGAAAACTATCCTAACGAGTACCGAAAAATGGTAGAATCGGTGTGAGTACCGGAAAATTATTGAATCCGGGGGAGTATCGCGAAAAATAGGAATCCGTGCGAGTACCGGAAAACTGTCCTGACGAGTACCGAAAAATGATATAATCGGTGTGAGTACCGAAAAGTTATTGAATCAGGGAGAGTATCGGGAAAAAGTGGAATCCGTGCGAGTACCGGAAAACTGTCATGACGAGTACCGAAAAATGATATAATCGGTGTGAGTACCAAAAAGTTATTGAATCCGGGAGAGTATCGGGAAAAAGAGGAATCCGTGCGAGTATCGAAAACTGTCCTGACGAGTACCGAAAAATGGTAGAATCGATGTGAGTACCGCAAAATTATTAAACCCGGGCGAGTACCGAGAAAAAGCGGAATCCGTGCGAGTACCGGAAAACTGTCCAGACGAGTACCGAAAAATGGTAGAATCGGTGTGAGTACTGGAAAATTATTGAACCCGGGCGAGTGCCGGGAAAAAGTGGAATCCGTGCGAGTACCGGAAAACTGTCCTGACGAGTACCGAAAAATGGTAGAATCGGTGTGAGTACCGCAAAATTATTGAACCCGGGCGAGTACCGGGAAAAAGTGGAATCCGTGCGAGTACCGGAAAACTATCCTAACGAGTACCGAAAAATGGTAGAATCGGTGTTAGTACCGGAAAATTATTGAATCCGGGGGAGTATCGGGAAAAATAGGAATCCGTGCGAGTACCGGAAAACTGTCCTGACGAGTACCGAAAAATGGTAGAATCAGTGTGAGTACCGGAAAATTATTAAATCCGGGGGAGTATCGCGAAAAATAGGAATCCGTGCGAGTACCGGAAAACTGTCCTGACGAGTACCGAAAAATGGTAGAATCGGTGTGAGTACCGGAAAATTATTGAACCCGGTGAGTACCGGGAAAAAGTGGAATCCGTGCGAGTACCGGAAAACTGTCCTGACGAGTACCGAAAAATGGTAGAATCGGTGTGAGTACCGCAAAATTATTGAACCCGGGCGAGTACCGGGAAAAAGTGGAATCCGTGCGAGTACCGGAAAACTATCCTAACGAGTACCGAAAAATGGTAGAATCGGTGTTAGTACCGGAAAATTATTGAATCCGGGGGAGTATCGGGAAAAATAGGAATCCGTGCGAGTACCGGAAAACTGTCCCGACGAGTACCGAAAAATGATATAATCGGTGTGAGTACCGAAAAGTTATTGAATCAGGGAGAGTATCGGGAAAAAGTGGAATCCGTGCGAGTACCGGAAAACTGTCATGACGAGTACCGAAAAATGATATAATCGGTGTGAGTACCAAAAAGTTATTGAATCCGGGAGAGTATCGGGAAAAAGTGGAATCCGTGCGAGTATCGGAAAACTGTCCTGACGAGTACCGAAAAATGGTAGAATCGATGTGAGTACCGCAAAATTATTAAACCCGGGCGAGTACCGGGAAAAAGCGGAATCCGTGCGAGTACCGGAAAACTGTCCAGACGAGTACCGAAAAATGGTAGAATCGGTGTGAGTACCGGAAAATTATTGAATCCGGGGGAGTATCGGGAAAAATAGGAATCCGTGCGAGTACCGGAAAACTGTCCTGACGAGTACCGAAAAATGGTAGAATCAGTGTGAGTACCGGAAAATTATTAAATCCGGGCGAGTACCGGGAAAAAGTGGAATCCGTGCCAGTACCGGAAAACTGTCCTGACGAGTACCGAAAAATGGTAGAATCGGTGTTAGTACCGGAAAATTATTGAATCCGGGGGAGTATCGGGAAAAAGTGGAATCCGTGCGAGTACCGGAAAACTGTCATGACGAGTACCGAAAAATGATATAATCGGTGTGAGTACCAAAAAGTTATTGAATCCGGGAGAGTATCGGGAAAAAGTGGAATCCGTGCGAGTATCGGAAAACTGTCCTGACGAGTACCGAAAAATGGTAGAATCGATGTGAGTACCGCAAAATTATTAAACCCGGGCGAGTACCGGGAAAAAGCGGAATCCGTGCGAGTACCGGAAAACTGTCCAGACGAGTACCGAAAAATGGTAGAATCGGTGTGAGTACCGGAAAATTATTGAATCCGGGGGAGTATCGCGAAAAATAGGAATCCGTGCGAGTACCGGAAAACTGTCCTGACGAGTATCGAAAAATGATATAATCGGTGTGAGTACCGCAAAGTTATTGATTCCGGGGGAGTATCGGGAAAAAGTGGAATACCTGCGAGTACCCGAAAACTGTCCTGACGAGTACTGAAAATTGATATAATCGGTGTGAGTACCGCAAAAGTTATTGAATCCGGGGGAGTATCGGGAAAAAGTGGAATCCGTGCGAGTATCGGAAAACTGTCCTGACGACTACCGAAAAATGGTAGAATCGGTGTGAGTACCGGAAAATTATTGAACCCGGTGAGTACCGGGAAAAAGTGGAATCCGTGCGAGTACCGGAAAACTATCCTAACGAGTACCGAAAAATGGTAGAATCGGTGTGAGTACCGGAAAATTATTGAATCCGGGGGAGTATCGCGAAAAATAGGAATCCGTGCGAGTACCGGAAAACTGTCCTGACGAGTACCGAAAAATGATATAATCGGTGTGAGTACCGAAAAGTTATTGAATCCGGGAGAGTATCGGGAAAAAGTGGAATCCGTGCGAGTACCGGAAAACTGTCATGACGAGTACCGAAAAATGATATAATCGGTGTGAGTACCAAAAAGTTATTGAATCCGGGAGAGTATCGGGAAAAAGAGGAATCCGTGCGTGTATCGGAAAACTGTCCTGACGAGTACCGAAAAATGGTAGAATCGATGTGAGTACCGCAAAATTATTAAACCCGGGCGAGTACCGAGAAAAAGCGGAATCCGTGCGAGTACCGGAAAACTGTCCAGACGAGTACCGAAAAATGGTAGAATCGGTGTGAGTACTGGAAAATTATTGAACCCGGGCGAGTGCCGGGAAAAAGTGGAATCCGTGCGAGTACCGGAAAACTGTCCTGACGAGTATCGAAAAATGATATAATCGGTGTGAGTACCGCAAAGTTATTGAATCCGGGGGAGTATCGGGAAAAAGTGGAATACCTGCGAGTACCCGAAAACTGTCCTGACGAGTACTTAAAATTGATATAATCGGTGTGAGTACCGCAAAAGTTATTGAATCCGGGGGAGTATCGGGAAAAAGTGGAATCCGTGCGAGTATCGGAAAACTGTCCTGACGACTACCGAAAAATGGTAGAATCGGTGTGAGTACCGAAAAATTATTGAATCCGGGGGAGTATCGGGAAAAAGTGGAATCCGTGCGAGTACCGGAAAACTGTCCTGACGAGTATCGAAAAATGATATAATCGGTGTGAGTACCGCAAAGTTATTGAATCCGGGGGAGTATCGGGAAAAAGTGGAATACCTGCGAGTACCCGAAAACTGTCCTGACGAGTACTGAAAATTGATATAATCGGTGTGAGTACCGCAAAAGTTATTGAATCCGGGGGAGTATCGGGAAAAAGTGGAATCCGTGCGAGTATCGGAAAACTGTCCTGACGACTACCGAAAAATGGTAGAATCGGTGTGAGTACCGGAAAATTATTGAACCCGGTGAGTACCGGGAAAAAGTGGAATCCGTGCGAGTACCGGAAAACTATCCTAACGAGTACCGAAAAATGGTAGAATCGGTGTGAGTACCGGAAAATTATTGAATCCGGGGGAGTATCGCGAAAAATAGGAATCCGTGCGAGTACCGGAAAACTGTCCTGACGAGTACCGAAAAATGATATAATCGGTGTGAGTACCGAAAAGTTATTGAATCCGGGAGAGTATCGGGAAAAAGTGGAATCCGTGCGAGTACCGGAAAACTGTCATGACGAGTACCGAAAAATGATATAATCGGTGTGAGTACCAAAAAGTTATTGAATCCGGGAGAGTATCGGGAAAAAGAGGAATCCGTGCGAGTATCGGAAAACTGTCCTGACGAGTACCGAAAAATGGTAGAATCGATGTGAGTACCGCAAAATTATTAAACCCGGGCGAGTACCGAGAAAAAGCGGAATCCGTGCGAGTACCGGAAAACTGTCCAGACGAGTACCGAAAAATGGTAGAATCGGTGTGAGTACTGGAAAATTATTGAACCCGGGCGAGTGCCGGGAAAAAGTGGAATCCGTGCGAGTACCGGAAAACTGTCCTGACGAGTACCGAAAAATGGTAGAATCGGTGTGAGTACCGCAAAATTATTGAACCCGGGCGAGTACCGGGAAAAAGTGGAATCCGTGCGAGTACCGGAAAACTATCCTAACGAGTACCGAAAAATGGTAGAATCGGTGTTAGTACCGGAAAATTATTGAATCCGGGGGAGTATCGGGAAAAATAGGAATCCGTGCGAGTACCGGAAAACTGTCCCGACGAGTACCGAAAAATGATATAATCGGTGTGAGTACCGAAAAGTTATTGAATCAGGGAGAGTATCGGGAAAAAGTGGAATCCGTGCGAGTACCGGAAAACTGTCATGACGAGTACCGAAAAATGATATAATCGGTGTGAGTACCAAAAAGTTATTGAATCCGGGAGAGTATCGGGAAAAAGTGGAATCCGTCCGAGTATCGGAAAACTGTCCTGACGAGTACCGAAAAATGGTAGAATCGATGTGAGTACCGCAAAATTATTAAACCCGGGCGAGTACCGGGAAAAAGCGGAATCCGTGCGAGTACCGGAAAACTGTCCAGACGAGTACCGAAAAATGGTAGAATCGGTGTGAGTACCGGAAAATTATTGAATCCGGGGGAGTATCGGGAAAAATAGGAATCCGTGCGAGTACCGGAAAACTGTCCTGACGAGTACCGAAAAATGGTAGAATCAGTGTGAGTACCGGAAAATTATTAAATCCGGGCGAGTACCGGGAAAAAGTGGAATCCGTGCCAGTACCAGAAAACTGTCCTGACGAGTACCGAAAAATGGTAGAATCGGTGTGAGTACCGGAAAATTATTGAATCCGGGGGAGTATCGGGAAAAAGTGGAATCCGTGCGAGTACCGGAAAACTGTCCTGACGAGTATCGAAAAATGATATAATCGGTGTGAGTACCGCAAAGTTATTGAATCCGGGGGAGTATCGGGAAAAAGTGGAATACCTGCGAGTACCCGAAAACTGTCCTGACGAGTACTTAAAATTGATATAATCGGTGTGAGTACCGCAAAAGTTATTGAATCCGGGGGAGTATCGGGAAAAAGTGGAATCCGTGCGAGTATCGGAAAACTGTCCTGACGACTACCGAAAAATGGTAGAATCGGTGTGAGTACCGAAAAATTATTGAATCCGGGGGAGTATCGGGAAAAAGTGGAATCCGTGCGAGTACCGGAAAACTGTCCTGACGAGTATCGAAAAATGATATAATCGGTGTGAGTACCGCAAAGTTATTGATTCCGGGGGAGTATCGGGAAAAAGTGGAATACCTGCGAGTACCCGAAAACTGTCCTGACGAGTACTGAAAATTGATATAATCGGTGTGAGTACCGCAAAAGTTATTGAATCCGGGGGAGTATCGGGAAAAAGTGGAATCCGTGCGAGTATCGGAAAACTGTCCTGACGACTACCGAAAAATGGTAGAATCGGTGTGAGTACCGGAAAATTATTGAACCCGGTGAGTACCGGGAAAAAGTGGAATCCGTGCGAGTACCGGAAAACTATCCTAACGAGTACCGAAAAATGGTAGAATCGGTGTGAGTACCGGAAAATTATTGAATCCGGGGGAGTATCGCGAAAAATAGGAATCCGTGCGAGTACCGGAAAACTGTCCTGACGAGTACCGAAAAATGATATAATCGGTGTGAGTACCGAAAAGTTATTGAATCCGGGAGAGTATCGGGAAAAAGTGGAATCCGTGCGAGTACCGGAAAACTGTCATGACGAGTACCGAAAAATGATATAATCGGTGTGAGTACCAAAAAGTTATTGAATCCGGGAGAGTATCGGGAAAAAGAGGAATCCGTGCGTGTATCGGAAAACTGTCCTGACGAGTACCGAAAAATGGTAGAATCGATGTGAGTACCGCAAAATTATTAAACCCGGGCGAGTACCGAGAAAAAGCGGAATCCGTGCGAGTACCGGAAAACTGTCCAGACGAGTACCGAAAAATGGTAGAATCGGTGTGAGTACTGGAAAATTATTGAACCCGGGCGAGTGCCGGGAAAAAGTGGAATCCGTGCGAGTACCGGAAAACTGTCCTGACGAGTATCGAAAAATGATATAATCGGTGTGAGTACCGCAAAGTTATTGAATCCGGGGGAGTATCGGGAAAAAGTGGAATACCTGCGAGTACCCGAAAACTGTCCTGACGAGTACTTAAAATTGATATAATCGGTGTGAGTACCGCAAAAGTTATTGAATCCGGGGGAGTATCGGGAAAAAGTGGAATCCGTGCGAGTATCGGAAAACTGTCCTGACGACTACCGAAAAATGGTAGAATCGGTGTGAGTACCGAAAAATTATTGAATCCGGGGGAGTATCGGGAAAAAGTGGAATCCGTGCGAGTACCGGAAAACTGTCCTGACGAGTATCGAAAAATGATATAATCGGTGTGAGTACCGCAAAGTTATTGAATCCGGGGGAGTATCGGGAAAAAGTGGAATACCTGCGAGTACCCGAAAACTGTCCTGACGAGTACTGAAAATTGATATAATCGGTGTGAGTACCGCAAAAGTTATTGAATCCGGGGGAGTATCGGGAAAAAGTGGAATCCGTGCGAGTATCGGAAAACTGTCCTGACGACTACCGAAAAATGGTAGAATCGGTGTGAGTACCGGAAAATTATTGAACCCGGTGAGTACCGGGAAAAAGTGGAATCCGTGCGAGTACCGGAAAACTATCCTAACGAGTACCGAAAAATGGTAGAATCGGTGTGAGTACCGGAAAATTATTGAATCCGGGGGAGTATCGCGAAAAATAGGAATCCGTGCGAGTACCGGAAAACTGTCCTGACGAGTACCGAAAAATGATATAATCGGTGTGAGTACCGAAAAGTTATTGAATCCGGGAGAGTATCGGGAAAAAGTGGAATCCGTGCGAGTACCGGAAAACTGTCATGACGAGTACCGAAAAATGATATAATCGGTGTGAGTACCAAAAAGTTATTGAATCCGGGAGAGTATCGGGAAAAAGAGGAATCCGTGCGAGTATCGGAAAACTGTCCTGACGAGTACCGAAAAATGGTAGAATCGATGTGAGTACCGCAAAATTATTAAACCCGGGCGAGTACCGAGAAAAAGCGGAATCCGTGCGAGTACCGGAAAACTGTCCAGACGAGTACCGAAAAATGGTAGAATCGGTGTGAGTACTGGAAAATTATTGAACCCGGGCGAGTGCCGGGAAAAAGTGGAATCCGTGCGAGTACCGGAAAACTGTCCTGACGAGTACCGAAAAATGGTAGAATCGGTGTGAGTACCGCAAAATTATTGAACCCGGGCGAGTACCGGGAAAAAGTGGAATCCGTGCGAGTACCGGAAAACTATCCTAACGAGTACCGAAAAATGGTAGAATCGGTGTTAGTACCGGAAAATTATTGAATCCGGGGGAGTATCGGGAAAAATAGGAATCCGTGCGAGTACCGGAAAACTGTCCCGACGAGTACCGAAAAATGATATAATCGGTGTGAGTACCGAAAAGTTATTGAATCAGGGAGAGTATCGGGAAAAAGTGGAATCCGTGCGAGTACCGGAAAACTGTCATGACGAGTACCGAAAAATGATATAATCGGTGTGAGTACCAAAAAGTTATTGAATCCGGGAGAGTATCGGGAAAAAGTGGAATCCGTCCGAGTATCGGAAAACTGTCCTGACGAGTACCGAAAAATGGTAGAATCGATGTGAGTACCGCAAAATTATTAAACCCGGGCGAGTACCGGGAAAAAGCGGAATCCGTGCGAGTACCGGAAAACTGTCCAGACGAGTACCGAAAAATGGTAGAATCGGTGTGAGTACCGGAAAATTATTGAATCCGGGGGAGTATCGGGAAAAATAGGAATCCGTGCGAGTACCGGAAAACTGTCCTGACGAGTACCGAAAAATGGTAGAATCAGTGTGAGTACCGGAAAATTATTAAATCCGGGCGAGTACCGGGAAAAAGTGGAATCCGTGCCAGTACCAGAAAACTGTCCTGACGAGTACCGAAAAATGGTAGAATCGGTGTGAGTACCGGAAAATTATTGAATCCGGGGGAGTATCGGGAAAAAGTGGAATCCGTGCGAGTACCGGAAAACTGTCCTGACGAGTATCGAAAAATGATATAATCGGTGTGAGTACCGCAAAGTTATTGAATCCGGGGGAGTATCGGGAAAAAGTGGAATACCTGCGAGTACCCGAAAACTGTCCTGACGAGTACTTAAAATTGATATAATCGGTGTGAGTACCGCAAAAGTTATTGAATCCGGGGGAGTATCGGGAAAAAGTGGAATCCGTGCGAGTATCGGAAAACTGTCCTGACGACTACCGAAAAATGGTAGAATCGGTGTGAGTACCGAAAAATTATTGAATCCGGGGGAGTATCGGGAAAAAGTGGAATCCGTGCGAGTACCGGAAAACTGTCCTGACGAGTATCGAAAAATGATATAATCGGTGTGAGTACCGCAAAGTTATTGATTCCGGGGGAGTATCGGGAAAAAGTGGAATACCTGCGAGTACCCGAAAACTGTCCTGACGAGTACTGAAAATTGATATAATCGGTGTGAGTACCGCAAAAGTTATTGAATCCGGGGGAGTATCGGGAAAAAGTGGAATCCGTGCGAGTATCGGAAAACTGTCCTGACGACTACCGAAAAATGGTAGAATCGGTGTGAGTACCGGAAAATTATTGAACCCGGTGAGTACCGGGAAAAAGTGGAATCCGTGCGAGTACCGGAAAACTATCCTAACGAGTACCGAAAAATGGTAGAATCGGTGTGAGTACCGGAAAATTATTGAATCCGGGGGAGTATCGCGAAAAATAGGAATCCGTGCGAGTACCGGAAAACTGTCCTGACGAGTACCGAAAAATGATATAATCGGTGTGAGTACCGAAAAGTTATTGAATCCGGGAGAGTATCGGGAAAAAGTGGAATCCGTGCGAGTACCGGAAAACTGTCATGACGAGTACCGAAAAATGATATAATCGGTGTGAGTACCAAAAAGTTATTGAATCCGGGAGAGTATCGGGAAAAAGAGGAATCCGTGCGTGTATCGGAAAACTGTCCTGACGAGTACCGAAAAATGGTAGAATCGATGTGAGTACCGCAAAATTATTAAACCCGGGCGAGTACCGAGAAAAAGCGGAATCCGTGCGAGTACCGGAAAACTGTCCAGACGAGTACCGAAAAATGGTAGAATCGGTGTGAGTACTGGAAAATTATTGAACCCGGGCGAGTGCCGGGAAAAAGTGGAATCCGTGCGAGTACCGGAAAACTGTCCTGACGAGTATCGAAAAATGATATAATCGGTGTGAGTACCGCAAAGTTATTGAATCCGGGGGAGTATCGGGAAAAAGTGGAATACCTGCGAGTACCCGAAAACTGTCCTGACGAGTACTTAAAATTGATATAATCGGTGTGAGTACCGCAAAAGTTATTGAATCCGGGGGAGTATCGGGAAAAAGTGGAATCCGTGCGAGTATCGGAAAACTGTCCTGACGACTACCGAAAAATGGTAGAATCGGTGTGAGTACCGAAAAATTATTGAATCCGGGGGAGTATCGGGAAAAAGTGGAATCCGTGCGAGTACCGGAAAACTGTCCTGACGAGTATCGAAAAATGATATAATCGGTGTGAGTACCGCAAAGTTATTGAATCCGGGGGAGTATCGGGAAAAAGTGGAATACCTGCGAGTACCCGAAAACTGTCCTGACGAGTACTGAAAATTGATATAATCGGTGTGAGTACCGCAAAAGTTATTGAATCCGGGGGAGTATCGGGAAAAAGTGGAATCCGTGCGAGTATCGGAAAACTGTCCTGACGACTACCGAAAAATGGTAGAATCGGTGTGAGTACCGGAAAATTATTGAACCCGGTGAGTACCGGGAAAAAGTGGAATCCGTGCGAGTACCGGAAAACTATCCTAACGAGTACCGAAAAATGGTAGAATCGGTGTGAGTACCGGAAAATTATTGAATCCGGGGGAGTATCGCGAAAAATAGGAATCCGTGCGAGTACCGGAAAACTGTCCTGACGAGTACCGAAAAATGATATAATCGGTGTGAGTACCGAAAAGTTATTGAATCCGGGAGAGTATCGGGAAAAAGTGGAATCCGTGCGAGTACCGGAAAACTGTCATGACGAGTACCGAAAAATGATATAATCGGTGTGAGTACCAAAAAGTTATTGAATCCGGGAGAGTATCGGGAAAAAGAGGAATCCGTGCGAGTATCGGAAAACTGTCCTGACGAGTACCGAAAAATGGTAGAATCGATGTGAGTACCGCAAAATTATTAAACCCGGGCGAGTACCGAGAAAAAGCGGAATCCGTGCGAGTACCGGAAAACTGTCCAGACGAGTACCGAAAAATGGTAGAATCGGTGTGAGTACTGGAAAATTATTGAACCCGGGCGAGTGCCGGGAAAAAGTGGAATCCGTGCGAGTACCGGAAAACTGTCCTGACGAGTACCGAAAAATGGTAGAATCGGTGTGAGTACCGCAAAATTATTGAACCCGGGCGAGTACCGGGAAAAAGTGGAATCCGTGCGAGTACCGGAAAACTATCCTAACGAGTACCGAAAAATGGTAGAATCGGTGTTAGTACCGGAAAATTATTGAATCCGGGGGAGTATCGGGAAAAATAGGAATCCGTGCGAGTACCGGAAAACTGTCCCGACGAGTACCGAAAAATGATATAATCGGTGTGAGTACCGAAAAGTTATTGAATCAGGGAGAGTATCGGGAAAAAGTGGAATCCGTGCGAGTACCGGAAAACTGTCATGACGAGTACCGAAAAATGATATAATCGGTGTGAGTACCAAAAAGTTATTGAATCCGGGAGAGTATCGGGAAAAAGTGGAATCCGTCCGAGTATCGGAAAACTGTCCTGACGAGTACCGAAAAATGGTAGAATCGATGTGAGTACCGCAAAATTATTAAACCCGGGCGAGTACCGGGAAAAAGCGGAATCCGTGCGAGTACCGGAAAACTGTCCAGACGAGTACCGAAAAATGGTAGAATCGGTGTGAGTACCGGAAAATTATTGAATCCGGGGGAGTATCGGGAAAAATAGGAATCCGTGCGAGTACCGGAAAACTGTCCTGACGAGTACCGAAAAATGGTAGAATCAGTGTGAGTACCGGAAAATTATTAAATCCGGGCGAGTACCGGGAAAAAGTGGAATCCGTGCCAGTACCAGAAAACTGTCCTGACGAGTACCGAAAAATGGTAGAATCGGTGTGAGTACCGGAAAATTATTGAATCCGGGGGAGTATCGGGAAAAAGTGGAATCCGTGCGAGTACCGGAAAACTGTCCTGACGAGTATCGAAAAATGATATAATCGGTGTGAGTACCGCAAAGTTATTGAATCCGGGGGAGTATCGGGAAAAAGTGGAATACCTGCGAGTACCCGAAAACTGTCCTGACGAGTACTTAAAATTGATATAATCGGTGTGAGTACCGCAAAAGTTATTGAATCCGGGGGAGTATCGGGAAAAAGTGGAATCCGTGCGAGTATCGGAAAACTGTCCTGACGACTACCGAAAAATGGTAGAATCGGTGTGAGTACCGAAAAATTATTGAATCCGGGGGAGTATCGGGAAAAAGTGGAATCCGTGCGAGTACCGGAAAACTGTCCTGACGAGTATCGAAAAATGATATAATCGGTGTGAGTACCGCAAAGTTATTGAATCCGGGGGAGTATCGGGAAAAAGTGGAATACCTGCGAGTACCCGAAAACTGTCCTGACGAGTACCGAAAAATGGTAGAATCGGTGTGAGTACCGGAAAATTATTGAATCCGGGGGAGTATCGGGAAAAATAGGAATCCGTGCGAGTACCGGAAAACTGTCCTGACGAGTACCGAAAAATGGTAGAATCGGTGTGAGTACCGGAAAATTATTAAATCCGGGCGAGTACCGGGAAAAAGTGGAATCCGTGCCAGTACCGGAAAACTGTCCTGACGAGTACCGAAAAATGGTAGAATCGATGTGAGTACCGGAAAATTATTGAATCCGGGGGAGTATCGGGAAAAAGTGGAATCCGTGCGAGTACCGGAAAACTGTCCTGACGAGTATCGAAAAATGATATAATCGGTGTGAGTACCGCAAAGTTATTGAATCCGGGGGAGTATCGGGAAAAAGTGGAATACCTGCGAGTACCCGAAAACTGTCCTGACGAGTACTTAAAATTGATATAATCGGTGTGAGTACCGCAAAAGTTATTGAATCCGGGGGAGTATCGGGAAAAAGTGGAATCCGTGCGAGTATCGGAAAACTGTCCTGACGACTACCGAAAAATGGTAGAATCGGTGTGAGTACCGAAAAATTATTGAATCCGGGGGAGTATCGGGAAAAAGTGGAATCCGTGCGAGTACCGGAAAACTGTCCTGACGAGTATCGAAAAATGATATAATCGGTGTGAGTACCGCAAAGTTATTGAATCCGGGGGAGTATCGGGAAAAAGTGGAATACCTGCGAGTACCCGAAAACTGTCCTGACGAGTACTGAAAATTGATATAATCGGTGTGAGTACCGCAAAAGTTATTGAATCCGGGGGAGTATCGGGAAAAAGTGGAATCCGTGCGAGTATCGGAAAACTGTCCTGACGACTACCGAAAAATGGTAGAATCGGTGTGAGTACCGGAAAATTATTGAACCCGGTGAGTACCGGGAAAAAGTGGAATCCGTGCGAGTACCGGAAAACTATCCTAACGAGTACCGAAAAATGGTAGAATCGGTGTGAGTACCGAAAAATTATTGAATCCGGGGGAGTATCGGGAAAAAGTGGAATCCGTGCGAGTACCGGAAAACTGTCCTGACGAGTATCGAAAAATGATATAATCGGTGTGAGTACCGCAAAGTTATTGATTCCGGGGGAGTATCGGGAAAAAGTGGAATACCTGCGAGTACCCGAAAACTGTCCTGACGAGTACTGAAAATTGATATAATCGGTGTGAGTACCGCAAAAGTTATTGAATCCGGGGGAGTATCGGGAAAAAGTGGAATCCGTGCGAGTATCGGAAAACTGTCCTGACGACTACCGAAAAATGGTAGAATCGGTGTGAGTACCGGAAAATTATTGAACCCGGTGAGTACCGGGAAAAAGTGGAATCCGTGCGAGTACCGGAAAACTATCCTAACGAGTACCGAAAAATGGTAGAATCGGTGTGAGTACCGGAAAATTATTGAATCCGGGGGAGTATCGCGAAAAATAGGAATCCGTGCGAGTACCGGAAAACTGTCCTGACGAGTACCGAAAAATGATATAATCGGTGTGAGTACCGAAAAGTTATTGAATCCGGGAGAGTATCGGGAAAAAGTGGAATCCGTGCGAGTACCGGAAAACTGTCATGACGAGTACCGAAAAATGATATAATCGGTGTGAGTACCAAAAAGTTATTGAATCCGGGAGAGTATCGGGAAAAAGAGGAATCCGTGCGAGTATCGGAAAACTGTCCTGACGAGTACCGAAAAATGGTAGAATCGATGTGAGTACCGCAAAATTATTAAACCCGGGCGAGTACCGAGAAAAAGCGGAATCCGTGCGAGTACCGGAAAACTGTCCAGACGAGTACCGAAAAATGGTAGAATCGGTGTGAGTACTGGAAAATTATTGAACCCGGGCGAGTGCCGGGAAAAAGTGGAATCCGTGCGAGTACCGGAAAACTGTCCTGACGAGTACCGAAAAATGGTAGAATCGGTGTGAGTACCGCAAAATTATTGAACCCGGGCGAGTACCGGGAAAAAGTGGAATCCGTGCGAGTACCGGAAAACTATCCTAACGAGTACCGAAAAATGGTAGAATCGGTGTTAGTACCGGAAAATTATTGAACCCGGGGGAGTATCGGGAAAAATAGGAATCCGTGCGAGTACCGGAAAACTGTCCCGACGAGTACCGAAAAATGATATAATCGGTGTGAGTACCGAAAAGTTATTGAATCAGGGAGAGTACCGGGAAAAAGTGGAATCCGTGCCGGTACCAGAAAACTGTCCTGACGAGTACCGAAAAATGGTAGAATCGGTGTGAGTACCGGAACATTATTGAATCCGGGGGAGTATCGGGAAAAAGTGGAATCCGTGCGAGTACCGGAAAACTGTCCTGACGAGTACCGAAAAATGGTAGAATCGATGTGAGTACCGCAAAATTATTAAACCCGGGCGAGTACCGGGAAAAAGCGGAATCCGTGCGAGTACCGGAAAACTGTCCAGACGAGTACCGAAAAATGGTAGAATCGGTGTGAGTACCGGAAAATTATTGAATCCGGGGGAGTATCGGGAAAAATAGGAATCCGTGCGAGTACCGGAAAACTGTCCTGACGAGTACCGAAAAATGGTAGAATCAGTGTGAGTACCGAAAAAATATTAAATCCGGGCGAGTACCGGGAAAAAGTGGAATCCGTGCCAGTACCGGAAAACTGTCCTGACGAGTACCGAAAAATGGTAGAATCGGTGTGAGTACCGGAAAATTATTGAATCCGGGGGAGTATCGGGAAAAAGTGGAATCCGTGCGAGTACCGGAAAACTGTCCTTACGAGTACGGAAAAATGATATAATCGGTGTAAGTACCGAAAAGTTATTGAATCCGGGGGAGTATCGGGAAAAAGTGGAATCCGTGCGAGTACCGGAAAACTATCCTAACGAGTACCGAAAAATGGTAGAATCGGTGTGAGTACCGGAAAATTATTGAATCCGGGGGAGTATCGGGAAAAAGAGGAATCCGTGCGAGTACCGGAAAACTGTCCTGACGAGTACCGAAAAATGATATAATCGGTGTGAGTACCGAAAAGTTATTGAATCCGGGAGAGTATCGGGAAAAAGTGGAATCCGTGCGAGTACCGGAAAACTGTCCTGACGAGTACCGAAAAATGGTAGAATCAGTGTGAGTACCGGAAAATTATTAAATCCGGGCGAGTACCAGGAAAAAGTAGAAGATGTGCGAGTACCGAAAAACTGTCCTGACGAGTATCGAAAAATGATATAATCGGTGAGAGTACCGCAAAGTTATTGAATCCGGGGGAGTATCGGGAAAAAGTGGAATCCGTGCGAGTACCGGAAAACTGTCCTTACGAGTACGGAAAAATGATATAATCGGTGTAAGTACCGAAAAGTTATTGAATCCGGGGGAGTATCGGGAAAAAGTGGAATCCGTGCGAGTACCGGAAAACTATGCTAACGAGTACCGAAAAATGGTAGAATTGGTGTGAGTACCGGAAAATTATTGAATCCGGGGGAGTATCGGGAAAAAGAGGAATCCGTGCGAGTACCGGAAAACTGTCCGGACGAGTAACGAAAAATGATATAATCGGTGTGAGTACCGAAAAGTTATTGAATCCGGGAGAGTATCGGGAAAAAGTGGAATCCGTGCGAGTACCGGAAAACTATGCTAACGAGTACCGAAAAATGGTAGAATCGGTGTGAGTACCGGAAAATTATTGAATCCGAGGGAGTATCGGGAAAAAGAGGAATTCGTGCGAGTACCGGAAAACTGTCCGGACGAGTACCGAAAAATGATATAATCGGTGTGAGTACCGAAAAGTTATTGAATCCGGGAGAGTATCGGGAAAAAGTGGAATCCGTGCGAGTACCGGAAAACTGTCCTCACGAGCACGGAAAAATGATATAATCGGTGTGAGTACCGAAAAGTTATTGAATCCGGGAGAGTATCGGGAAAAAGTGGAATCCGTGCGAGTACCGGAAAACTGTCCTGACGAGTACCGAAAAATGGTAGAATCGGTGTGAGTACCGGAAAATTATTAAATCCGGGCGAGTACCGGGAAAAAGTAGAAGATGTGCGAGTACCGGAAAACTGTCCTGACGAGTATCGAAAAATGATATAATCGGTGAGAGTACCGCAAAGTTATTGAATCCGGGGGAGTATCGGGAAAAAGTGGAATCCGTGCGAGTACCGGAAAACTGTCCTGACGAGTACCGAAAAATGGTAGAATCGGTGTGAGTACCGGAAAATTATTAAATCCGGGCGAGTACCGGGAAAAAGTAGAAGATGTGCGAGTACCGGAAAACTGTCCTGACGAGTATCGAAAAATGATATAATCGGTGAGAGTACCGCAAAGTTATTGAATCCGGGGGAGTATCGGGAAAAAGTGGAATCCGTGCGAGTACCCGAAAACTGTCCTGACGAGTACTGAAAATTGATATAATCGGTGTGAGTACCGCAAAAGTTATTGAATCCGGGGGAGTATCGGGAAAAAGTGGAATCCGTGCGAGTATCGGAAAACTGTCCTGACGACTACCGAAAAATGGTAGAATCGGTGTGAGTACCGGAAAATTATTGAACCCGGTGAGTACCGGGAAAAAGTGCAATCCGTGTGAGTACCGGAAAACTGTCCTGACGAGTACCGAAAAATGGTAGAATCGGTGTGAGTACCGGAAAATTATTAAATCCGGGCGAGTACCGGGAAAAAGTAGAAGATGTGCGAGTACCGAAAAACTGTCCTGACGAGTATCGAAAAATGATATAATCGGTGAGAGTACCGCAAAGTTATTGAATCCGGGGGAGTATCGGGAAAAAGTGGAATCCGTGCGAGTACCGGAAAACTGTCCTTACGAGTACGGAAAAATGATATAATCGGTGTAAGTACCGAAAAGTTATTGAATCCGGGGGAGTATCGGGAAAAAGTGGAATCCGTGCGAGTACCGGAAAACTATCCTAACGAGTACCGAAAAATGGTAGAATCGGTGTGAGTACCGGAAAATTATTGAATCCGGGGGAGTATCGGGAAAAAGAGGAATCCGTGCGAGTACCGAAAAACTGTCCTGACGAGTACCGAAAAATGATATAATCGGTGTGAGTACCGAAAAGTTATTGAATCCGGGAGAGTATCGGGAAAAAGTGGAATCCGTGCGAGTACCGGAAAACTGTCCTGACGAGTACCGAAAAATGGTAGAATCAGTGTGAGTACCGGAAAATTATTAAATCCGGGCGTGTACCAGGAAAAAGTAGAAGATGTGCGAGTACCGAAAAACTGTCCTGACGAGTATCGAAAAATGATATAATCGGTGAGAGTACCGCAAAGTTATTGATTCCGGGGGAGTATCGGGAAAAAGTGGAATCCGTGCGAGTACCCGAAAACTGTCCTGACGAGTACTGAAAATTGATATAATCGGTGTGAGTACCGCAAAAGTTATTGAATCCGGGGGAGTATCGGGAAAAAGTGGAATCCGTGCGAGTATCGGAAAACTGTCCTGACGGCTACCGAAAAATGGTAGAATCGGTGTGAGTACCGGAAAATTATTGAACCCGGTGAGTTCCGGGAAAAAGTGGAATCCGTGTGAGTACCGGAAAACTGTCCTGACGAGTACCGAAAAATGGTAGAATCGGTGTGAGTACCGGAAAATTATTAAATTCGGGCGAGTACCGGGAAAAAGTAGAAGATGTGCGAGTACCGAAAAACTGTCCTGACGAGTATCGAAAAATGATATAATCGGTGAGAGTACCGCAAAGTTATTGAATCCGGGGGAGTATCGGGAAAAAGTGGAATCCGTGCGAGTACCGGAAAACTGTCCTTACGAGTACGGAAAAATGATATAATCGGTGTAAGTACCGAAAAGTTATTGAATCCGGGGGAGTATCGGGAAAAAGTGGAATCCGTGCGAGTACCGGAAAACTATCCTAACGAGTACCGAAAAATGGTAGAATCGGTGTGAGTACCGGAAAATTATTGAATCCGGGGGAGTATCGGGAAAAAGAGGAATCCGTGCGAGTACCGGAAAACTGTCCTGACGAGTACCGAAAAATGGTAGAATCAGTGTAAGTACCGGAAAATTATTAAATCCGGGCGAGTACCAGGAAAAAGTAGAAGATGTGCGAGTACCGAAAAACTGTCCTGACGAGTATCGAAAAATGATATAATCGGTGAGAGTACCGCAAAGTTATTGAATCCGGGGGAGTATCGGGAAAAAGTGGAATCCGTGCGAGTACCCGAAAACTGTCCTGACGAGTACTGAAAATTGATATAATCGGTGTGAGTACCGCAAAAGTTATTGAATCCGGGGGAGTATCGGGAAAAAGTGGAATCCGTGCGAGTATCGGAAAACTGTCCTGACGGCTACCGAAAAATGGTAGAATCGGTGTGAGTACCGGAAAATTATTGAACCCGGTGAGTACCGGGAAAAAGTGGAATCCGTGTGAGTACCGGAAAACTGTCCTGACGAGTACCGAAAAATGGTAGAATCGGTGTGAGTACCGGAAAATTATTAAATCCGGGCGAGTACCGGGAAAAAGTAGAAGATGTGCGAGTACCGAAAAACTGTCCTGACGAGTATCGAAAAATGATATAATCGGTGAGAGTACCGCAAAGTTATTGAATCCGGGGGAGTATCGGGAAAAAGTGGAATCCGTGCGAGTACCGGAAAACTGTCCTTACGAGTACGGAAAAATGATATAATCGGTGTAAGTACCGAAAAGTTATTGAATCCGGGGGAGTATCGGGAAAAAGTGGAATCCGTGCGAGTACCGGAAAACTATCCTAACGAGTACCGAAAAATGGTAGAATCGGTGTGAGTACCGGAAAATTATTGAATCCGGGGGAGTATCGGGAAAAAGAGGAATCCGTGCGAGTACCGGAAAACTGTCCTGACGAGTACCGAAAAATGATATAATCGGTGTGAGTACCGAAAAGTTATTGAATCCGGGAGAGTATCGGGAAAAAGTGGAATCCGTGCGAGTACCGGAAAACTGTCCTGACGAGTACCGAAAAATGGTAGAATCAGTGTGAGTACCGGAAAATTATAAAATCCGGGCGAGTACCAGGAAAAAGTAGAAGATGTGCGAGTACCTAAAAACTGTCCTGACGAGTATCGAAAAATGATATAATCGGTGAGAGTACCGCAAAGTTATTGAATCCGGGGGAGTATCGGGAAAAAGTGGAATCCGTGCGAGTACCCGAAAACTGTCCTGACGAGTACTGAAAATTGATATAATCGGTGTGAGTACCGCAAAAGTTATTGAATCCGGGGGAGTATCGGGAAAAAGTAGAATCCGTGCGAGTATCGGAAAACTGTCCTGACGGCTACCGAAAAATGGTAGAATCTGTGTGAGTACCGGAAAATTATTGAACCCGGTGAGTACCGGGAAAAAGTGGAATCGTGTGAGTACCGGAAAACTGTCCTGACGAGTACTGAAAAATGGTAGAATCGGTGTGAGTACCGGAAAATTATTAAATCCGGGCGAGTACCGGGAAAAAGTAGAAGATGTGCGTGTACCGAAAAACTGTCCTGACGAGTATCGAAAAATGATATAATCGGTGAGAGTACCGCAAAGTTATTGAATCCGGGGGAGTATCGGGAAAAAGTGGAATCCGTGCGAGTACCGGAAAACTGTCCTTACGAATACGGAAAAATGATATAATCGGTGTAAGTACCGAAAAGTTATTGAATCCGGGGGAGTATCGGGAAAAAGTGGAATCCGTGCGAGTACCGGAAAACTATGCTAACGAGTACCGAAAAATGGTTGAATCGGTGTGAGTACCGGAAAATTATTGAATCCGGGGGAGTATCGGGAAAAAGAGGAATCCGTGCGAGTACCGGAAAACTGTCCTGACGAGTACCGAAAAATGATATAATCGGTGTGAGTACCGAAAAGTTATTGAATCCGGGAGAGTATCGGGAAAAAGTGGAATCCGTGCGAGTACCGGAAAACTGTCCTGACGAGTACCGAAAAATGGTAGAATCAGTGTGAGTACCGGAAAATTATTAAATCCGGGCGAGTACCAGGAAAAAGTAGAAGATGTGCGAGTACCTAAAAACTGTCCTGACGAGTATCGAAAAATGATATAATCGGTGAGAGTACCGCAAAGTTATTGAATCCGGGGGAGTATCGGGAAAAAGTTGAATCCGTGCGAGTACCCGAAAACTGTCCTGACGAGTACTGAAAATTGATATAATCGGTGTGAGTACCGCAAAAGTTATTGAATCCGGGGGAGTATCGGGAAAAAGTGGAATCCGTGCGAGTATCGGAAAACTGTCCTGACGACTACCGAAAAATGGTAGAATCGGTGTGAGTACCGGAAAATTATTGAACCCGGTGAGTACCGGGAAAAAGTGGAATCCGTGTGAGTACCGGAAAACTGTCCTGACGAGTACCGAAAAATGGTAGAATCGGTGTGAGTACCGGAAAATTATTAAATCCGGGCGAGTACCGGGAAAAAGTAGAAGATGTGCGAGTACCGAAAAACTGTCCTGACGAGTATCGAAAAATGATATAATCGGTGAGAGTACCGCAAAGTTATTGAATCCGGGGGAGTATCGGGAAAAAGTGGAATCCGTGCGAGTACCGGAAAACTGTCCTTACGAGTACGGAAAAATGATATAATTGGTGTAAGTACCGAAAAGTTATTGAATCCGGGGGAGTATCGGGAAAAAGTGGAATCCGTGCGAGTACCGGAAAACTATGCTAACGAGTACCGAAAAATGGTTGAATCGGTGTGAGTACCGAAAAATTATTGAATCCGGGGGAGTATCGGGAAAAAGAGGAATCCGTGCGAGTACCGGAAAACTGTCCTGACGAGTACCGAAAAATGATATAATCGGTGTGAGTACCGAAAAGTTATTGAATCCGGGAGAGTATCGGGAAAAAGTGGAATCCGTGCGAGTACCGGAAAACTGTCCTGACGAGTACCAAAAAATGGTAGAATCAGTGTGAGTACCGGAAAATTATTAAATCCGGGCGAGTACCAGGAAAAAGTAGAAGATGTGCGAGTACCGAAAAACTGTCCTGACGAGTATCGAAAAATGATATAATCGGTGAGAGTACCGCAAAGTTATTGAATCCGGGGGAGTATCGGGAAAAAGTGGAATCCGTGCGAGTACCCGAAAACTGTCCTGACGAGTACTGAAAATTGATATAATCGGTGTGAGTACCGCAAAAGTTATTGAATCTGGGGGAGTATCGGGAAAAAGTAGAATCCGTGCGAGTATCGGAAAACTGTCCTGACGGCTACCGAAAAATGGTAGAATCGGTGTGAGTACCGGAAAATTATTGAACCCGGTGAGTACCGGGAAAAAGTGGAATCGTGTGAGTACCGGAAAACTGTCCTGACGAGTACCGAAAAATGGTAGAATCGGTGTGAGTACTGGAAAATTATTAAATCCGGGCGAGTACCGGGAAAAAGTAGAAGATGTGCGAGTACCGAAAAACTGTCCTGACGAGTATCGAAAAATGATATAATCGGTGAGAGTACCGCAAAGTTATTGAATCCGGGGGAGTATCGGGAAAAAGTGGAATCCGTGCGAGTACCCGAAAACTGTCCTGACGAGTACTGAAAATTGATATAATCGGTGTGAGTACCGCAAAAGTTATTGAATCCGGGGGAGTATCGGGAAAAAGTGGAATCCGTGCGAGTATCGGAAAACTGTCCTCACGAGTACCGAAAAATGATATAATCGGTGTTAGTACCGAAAAGTTATTGAATCCGGGAGAGTATCGGGAAAAAGTGGAATCCGTGCGAGTACCGGAAAACTGTCCTGACGAGTACCGAAAAATGGTAGAATCAGTGTGAGTACCGGAAAATTATTAAATCCGGGCGAGTACCAGGAAAAAGTAGAAGATGTGCGAGTACCGAAAAACTGTCCTGACGAGTATCGAAAAATGATATAATCGGTGAGAGTACCGCAAAGTTATTGAATCCGGGGGAGTATCGGGAAAAAGTGGAATCCGTGCGAGTACCGAAAAACTATGCTAACGAGTACCGAAAAATGGTAGAATCGGTGTGAGTACCGGAAAATTATTGAATCCGGGGGAGTATCGGGAAAAAGAGGAATCCGTGCGAGTACCGGAAAACTGTCCGGACGAGTAACGAAAAATGATATAATCGGTGTGAGTACCGAAAAGTTATTGAATCCGGGAGAGTATCGGGAAAAAGTGGAATCCGTGCGAGTACCGGAAAACTATGCTAACGAGTACCGAAAAATGGTAGAATCGGTGTGAGTACCGGAAAATTATTGAATCCGGGGGAGTATCGGGAAAAAGAGGAATTCGTGCGAGTACCGGAAAACTGTCCGGACGAGTACCGAAAAATGATATAATCGGTGTGAGTACCGAAAAGTTATTGAATCCGGGAGAGTATCGGGAAAAAGTGGAATCCGTGCGAGTACCGGAAAACTGTCCTCACGAGCACGGAAAAATGATATAATCGGTGTGAGTACCGAAAAGTTATTGAATCCGGGAGAGTATCGGGAAAAAGTGGAATCCGTGCGAGTACCGGAAAACTGTCCTGACGAGTACCGAAAAATGGTAGAATCGGTGTGAGTACCGGAAAATTATTAAATCCGGGCGAGTACCGGGAAAAAGTAGAAGATGTGCGAGTACCGGAAAACTGTCCTGACGAGTATCGAAAAATGATATAATCGGTGTGAGTACCGCAAAGTTATTGAATCCGGGGGAGTATCGGGAAAAAGTGGAATCCGTGCGAGTACCGGAAAACTGTCCTGACGAGTACCGAAAAATGGTAGAATCAGTGTGAGTGCCGGAAAATTATTAAATCCGGGCGAGTACCAGGAAAAAGTAGAAGATGTGCGAGTACCGAAAAACTGTCCTGACGAGTATCGAAAAATGATATAATCGGTGAGAGTACCGCAAAGTTATTGAATCCGGGGGAGTATCGGGAAAAAGTGGAATCCGTGCGAGTACCCGAAAACTGTCCTGACGAGTACTGAAAATTGATATAATCGGTGTGAGTACCGCAAAAGTTATTGAATCCGGGGGAGTATCGGGAAAAAGTGGAATCCGTGCGAGTATCGGAAAACTGTCCTGACGACTACCGAAAAATGGTAGAATCGGTGTGAGTACCGGAAAATTATTAAATCCGGGCGTGTACCGGGAAAAAGTAGAAGATGTGCGAGTACCGGAAAACTGTCCTGACGAGTATCGAAAAATGATATAATCGGTGTGAGTACCGCAAAGTTATTGAATCCGGGGGAGTATCGGGAAAAAGTGGAATCCGTGCGAGTACCCGAAAACTGTCCTGACGAGTACTGAAAATTGATATAATCGGTGAGAGTACCGCAAAGTTATTGAATCCGGGGGAGTATCGGGAAAAAGTGGAATCCGTGCGAGTACCCGAAAACTGTCCTGACGAGTACTGAAAATTGATATAATCGGTGTGAGTACCGCAAAAGTTATTGAATCCGGGGGAGTATCGGGAAAAAGTGGAATCCGTGCGAGTATCGGAAAACTGTCCTCACGAGTACCGAAAAATGATATAATCGGTGTTAGTACCGAAAAGTTATTGAATCCGGGAGAGTATCGGGAAAAAGTGGAATCCGTGCGAGTACCGGAAAACTGTCCTGACGAGTACCGAAAAATGGTAGAATCAGTGTGAGTACCGGAAAATTATTAAATCCGGGCGAGTACCAGGAAAAAGTAGAAGATGTGCGAGTACCGAAAAACTGTCCTGACGAGTATCGAAAAATGATATAATCGGTGAGAGTACCGCAAAGTTATTGAATCCGGGGGAGTATCGGGAAAAAGTGGAATCCGTGCGAGTACCCGAAAACTGTCCTGACGAGTACTGAAAATTGATATAATCGGTGTGAGTACCGCAAAAGTTATTGAATCCGGGGGAGTATCGGGAAAAAGTGGAATCCGTGCGAGTACCCGAAAACTGTCCTGACGAGTACTGAAAATTGATATAATCTGTGAGAGTACCGCAAAGTTATTGAATCCGGGGGAGTATCGGGAAAAAGTGGAATCCGTGCGAGTACCCGAAAACTGTCCTGACGAGTACTGAAAATTGATATAATCGGTGTGAGTACCGCAAAAGTTATTGAATCCGGGGGAGTATCGGGAAAAAGTGGAATCCGTGCGAGTATCGGAAAACTGTCCTGACGACTACCGAAAAATGGTAGAATCGGTGTGAGTACCGGAAAATTATTGAACCCGGTGAGTACCGGGAAAAAGTGGAATCCGTGCGAGTACCCGAAAACTGTCCTGACGAGTACTGAAAATTGATATAATCGGTGTGAGTACCGCAAAAGTTATTGAATCCGGGGGAGTATCTGGAAAAAGTGGAATCCGTGCGAGTATCGGAAAACTGTCCTGACGACTACCGAAAAATGGTAGAATCGGTGTGAGTACCGGAAAATTATTGAACCCGGTGAGTACCGGGAAAAAGTGGAATCCGTGCGAGTACCCGAAAACTGTCCTGACGAGTACTGAAAATTGATATAATCGGTGTGAGTACCGCAAAAGTTATTGAATCCGGGGGAGTATCGGGAAAAAGTGGAATCCGTGCGAGTATCGGAAAACTGTCCTGACGACTACCGAAAAATGGTAGAATCGGTGTGAGTACCGGAAAATTATTGAACCCGGTGAGTACCGGGAAAAAGTGGAATCCGTGTGAGTACCGGAAAACTGTCCTGACGAGTACCGAAAAATGGTAGAATCGGTGTGAGTACCGAAAAATTATTAAATCCGGGCGAGTACCGGGAAAAAGTAGAAGATGTGCGAGTACCGAAAAACTGTCCTGACGAGTATCGAAAAATGATATAATCGGTGAGAGTACCGCAAAGTTATTGAATCCGGGGGAGTATCGGGAAAAAGTGGAATCCGTGCGAGTATCGGAAAACTGTCCTGACGACTACCGAAAAATGGTAGAATCGGTGTGAGTACCGGAAAATTATTGAATCCGGGGGAGTATCGGGAAAAAGAGGAATCCGTGCGAATACCGGAAAACTGTCCTGACGAGTACCGAAAAATGATATAATCGGTGTGAGTACCGAAAAGTTATTGAATCCGGGAGAGTATCGGGAAAAAGTGGAATCCGTGCGAGTACCGGAAAACTGTCCTGACGAGTACCGAAAAATGGTAGAATCAGTGTGAGTACCGGAAAATTATTAAATCCGGGCGAGTACCAGGAAAAAGTAGAAGATGTGCGAGTACCGAAAAACTGTCCTGACGAGTATCGAAAAATGATATAATCGGTGAGAGTACCGCAAAGTTATTGAATCCGGGGGAGTATCGGGAAAAAGTGGAATCCGTGCGAGTACCCGAAAACTGTCCTGACGAGTACTGAAAATTGATATAATCGGTGTGAGTACCGCAAAAGTTATTGAATCCGGGGGAGTATCGGGAAAAAGTTGAATCCGGGCGAGTATCGGAAAACTGTCCTGACGGCTACCGAAAAATGGTAGAATCGGTGTGAGTACCGGAAAATTATTGAACCCGGTGAGTACCGGGAAAAAGTGGAATCCGTGTGAGTACCGAAAAACTGTCCTGACGAGTACCGAAAAATGGTAGAATCGGTGTGAGTACCGGAAAATTATTAAATCCGGGCGAGTACCGGGAAAAAGTGGAATCCGTGCGAGTACCGGAAAACTATCCTAACGAGTACCGAAAAATGGTAGAATCGGTGTGAGTACCGGAAAATTCTTGAATCCGGGGGAGTATCGGGAAAAAGAGGAATCCGTGCGAGTACCGGAAAACTGTCCTGACGAGTACCGAAAAATGATAAAATCGGTGTGAGTACCGAAAAGTTATTGAATCCGGGGGAGTATCGGGAAAAAGTGGAATCCGTGCGAGTACCGGAAAACTATGCTAACGAGTACCGAAAAATGGTAGAATCGGTGTGAGTACCGGAAAATTATTGAATCCGGGGGAGTATCGGGAAAAAGAGGAATCCGTGCGAGTACCGGAAAACTGTCCGGACGAGTACCGAAAAATGATATAATCGGTATGAGTACCGAAAAGTTATTGAATCCGGGAGAGTATCGGGAAAAAGTGGAATCCGTGCGAGTACCGGAAAACTGTCCTTACGAGCACAGAAAAATGATATAATCGGTGTGAGTACCGAAAAGTTATTGAATCCGGGAGAGTATCGGGAAAAAGTGGAATCCGTGCGAGTACCGGAAAACTGTCCTGACGAGTACTGAAAATTGATATAATCGGTGTGAGTACCGCAAAAGTTATTGAATCCGGGGGAGTATCGGGAAAAAGTGGAATCCGTGCGAGTATCGGAAAACTGTCCTGACGGCTACCGAAAAATGGTAGAATCGGTGTGAGTACCGGAAAATTATTGAACCCGGTGAGTACCTGGAAAAAGTGGAATCCGTGTGAGTACCGGAAAACTGTCCTGACGAGTACCGAAAAATGGTAGAATCGGTGTGAGTACCGGAAAATTATTAAATCCGGGCGAGTACCGGGAAAAAGTAGAAGATGTGCGAGTACCGAAAAACTGTCCTGACGAGTATCGAAAAATGATATAATCGGTGAGAGTACCGCAAAGTTATTGAATCCGGGGGAGTATCGGGAAAAAGTGGAATCCGTGCGAGTACCCGAAAACTGTCCTTACGAGTACGGAAAAATGATATAATCGGTGTAAGTACCGAAAAGTTATTGAATCCGGGGGACTATCGGGAAAAAGTGGAATCCGTGCGAGTACCGGAAAACTGTCCTGACGAGTACCGAAAAATGGTAGAATCGGTGTGAGTACCGGAAAATTATTAAATCCGGGCGAGTACCGGGAAAAAGTAGAAGATGTGGAGTACCGAAAAACTGTCCTGACGAGTATCGAAAAATGATATAATCGGTGAGAGTACCGCAAAGTTATTAAATCCGGGGGAGTATCGGGAAAAAGTGGAATCCGTGCGAGTACCGGAAAACTGTCCTTACGAGTACGGAAAAATGATATAATCGGTGTGAGTACCAAAAAGTTATTGAATCCGGGAGAGTATCGGGAAAAAGTGGAATCCGTGCGAGTACCGGAAAACTGTCCTGACGAGTACCGAAAAATGGTAGAATCGGTGTGAGTACCGGAAAATTATTGAATCCGGGGGAGTATCGGGAAAAAGAGGAATCCGTGCGAGTACCGGAAAACTGTCCTGACGAGTACCGAAAAATGATAAAATCGGTGTGAGTACCGAAAAGTTATTGAATCCGGGAGAGTATCGGGAAAAAGTGGAATCCGTGCGAGTACCGGAAAACTGTCCTGACGAGTACCGAAAAATGATATAATCGGTATGAGTACCGCAAAATTTATTGAATCCGGGGGAGTATCGGGAAAAACTGGAATCCGTGCGAGTACCGAAAAACTGTCATGACGAGTACCGAAAAATGGTAGAATCGGTGTGAGTACCGGAAAATTATTGAATCCGGGCGAGTACCGGGAAAAAGTGGAATATGTGCGAGTACCGGAAAACTGTCCTGACGAGTATCGAAAAATGATATAATCGGTGTGAGTACCGGAAAGTTATTGAATCCGGGGGAGTATCGGGAAAAAGTGGAATCCGTGCGAGTATCGGAAAACTGTCCTGATAAGTAACGAAAACTTGTAGAATCGGAGTGAGTACCGGAAAATTATTGAGAAAAAGTGGAATCCGTGCGAGTACCGGAAAACTGTCCTGACGAGTACTGAAAAATGGTAGAATCGATGTGAGTACCGAAAAATTATTGAATCCGGGGGAGTATCGGGAAAAAGTGGAATCCGTGCGAGTATCGGAAAACTGTCCTGACGAGTACCGAAAAATGGTAGAATCGGTGTGAGTACCGGAAAATTATTGAACCCGGTGAGTACCGGGAAAAAGTGGAATCCGTGCGAGTACCGGAAAACTGTCCTGACGAGTACCGAAAAATGGTAGAATCGGTGTGAGTACCGGAAAAATATTAAATCCGGGCGAGTACCGGGAAAAAGTAGAAGATGTGCGAGTACCGAAAAACTGTCCTGACGAGTATCGAAAAATGATATAATCGGTGAGAGTACCGCAAAGTTATTGAATCCGGGGGAGTATCGGGAAAAAGTGGAATCCGTGCGAGTACCGGAAAACTGTCCTTACGAGTACGGAAAAATGATATAATCGGTGTGAGTACCAAAAAGTTATTGAATCCGGGAGAGTATCGGGAAAAAGTGGAATCCGTGCGAGTACCGGAAAACTGTCCTGACGAGTACCGAAAAATGGTAGAATCGGTGTGAGTACCGCAAAATTATTGAACCCGGGCGAGTACCGGGAAAAAGTGGAATCCGTGCGAGTACCGAAAAACTGTCCTGACGAGTACCGAAAAATGGTAGAATCGGTGTGAGAACCGGAAAATTATTGAATCCGGGCGAGTACCGGGAAAAAGTGGAATATGTGCGAGTACCGGAAAACTGTCCTCACGAGTATCGAAAAATGATATAATCGGTGTGAGTACCGGAAAGTTATTGAATCCGGGGGAGTATCGGGAAAAAGTGGAATCCGTGCGAGTACCGGAAAACTGTCCTTACGAGCACGGAAAAATGATATAATCGGTGTGAGTACCGAAAAGTTATTGAATCCGGGAGAGTATCGGGAAAAAGTGGAATCCGTGCGAGTACCGGAAAACTGTCCTGACGAGTACCGAAAAATGGTAGAATCGGTGTGAGTACCGCAAAATTATTGAACCCGGGCGAGTACCGGGAAAAAGTGGAATCCGTGCGAGTACCGGAAAACTATCCTAACGAGTACCGAAAAATGGTAGAATCGGTGTGAGTACCGGAAAATTATTGAATCCGGGGGAGTATCGGGAAAAAGAGGAATCCGTGCGAGTACCGGAAAACTGTCCTGACGAGTACCGAAAAATGATAAAATCGGTGTGAGTACCGAAAAGTTATTGAATCCGGGAGAGTATCGGGAAAAAGTGGAATCCGTGCGAGTACCGGAAACCTGTCCTGACGAGTACCGAAAAATGATATAATCGGTGTGAGTACCGCAAAATTTATTGAATCCGGGGGAGTATCGGGAAAAACTGGAATCCGTGCGAGTACCGAAAAACTGTCGTGACGAGTACCGAAAAATGGTAGAATCGGTGTGAGTACCGGAAAATTATTGAATCCGGGCGAGTACCGGGAAAAAGTGGAATATGTGCGAGTACCGGAAAACTGTCCTGACGAGTATCGAAAAATGATATAATCGGTGTGAGTACCGGAAAGTTATTGAATCCGTGGGAGTATCGGGAAAAAGTGGAATCCGTGCGAGTATCGGAAAACTGTCCTGACGAGTACCGAAAAATGGTAGAATCGGTGTGAGTACCGGAAAATTATTGAATCCGGGGGAGTATCGGGAAAAAGTGGAATCCGTGCGAGTACCGGAAAACTGTCCTGACGAGTACCGAAAAATGATAAAATCGGTGTGAGTACCGAAAAGTTATTGAATCCGGGAGAGTATCGGGAAAAAGTGGAATCCGTGCGAGTACCGGAAAACTGTCCTGACGAGTACCGAAAAATGATATAATCGGTGTGAGTACCGCAAAATTTATTGAATCCGGGGGAGTATCGGGAAAAAGTGGAATCCGTGCGAGTACCGGAAAACTGTCCTTACGAGGACGGAAAAATGATATAATCGGTGTGAGTACCGAAAAGTTATTGAATCCGGGAGAGTATCGGGAAAAAGTGGAATCCGTGCGAGTACCGGAAAACTGTCCTGACGAGTACCGAAAAATGGTAGAATCGGTGTGAGTACCGGAAAATTATTGAACCCGGTGAGTACCGGGAAAAAGTGGAATCCGTGCGAGTACCGGAAAACTGTCCTGACGAGTACCGAAAAATGGTAGAATCGGTGTGAGTACCGGAAAATTATTAAATCCGGGCGAGTACCGGGAAAAAGTGGAATCCGTGCGAGTACCGGAAAACTGTCCTGACGAGTACCGAAAAATGGTAGAATCGGTGTGAGTACCGGAAAATTATTAAATCCGGGCGAGTACCGGGAAAAAGTGGAATCCGTGCGAGTACCGGAAAACTATCCTAACGAGTACCGAAAAATGGTAGAATCGGTGTGAGTACCGGAAAATTCTTGAATCCGGGGGAGTATCGGGAAAAAGAGGAATCCGTGCGAGTACCGGAAAACTGTCCTGACGAGTACCGAAAAATGATAAAATCGGTGTGAGTACCGAAAAGTTATTGAATCCGGGAGAGTATCGGGAAAAAGAGGAATCCGTGCGAGTACCGGAAAACTGTCCTGACGAGTACCGAAAAATAGTAGAATCGGTGTGAGTACCGGAAAATTATTAAATCCGGGCGAGTACCGGGAAAAAGTGGAATCCGTGCGAGTACCGGAAAACTATCCTAACGAGTACCGAAAAATGGTAGAATCGGTGTGAGTACCGGAAAATTATTGAATCCGGGGGAGTATCGGGAAAAAGAGGAATCCGTGCGAGTACCGGAAAACTGTCCTTACGAGGACGGAAAAATGATATAATCGGTGTGAGTACCGAAAAGTTATTGAATCCGGGAGAGTATCGGGAAAAAGTGGAATCCGTGCGAGTACCGGAAAACTGTCCTGACGAGTACCGAAAAATGGTAGAATCGGTGTGAGTACCGGAAAATTATTGAACCCGGTGAGTACCGGGAAAAAGTGGAATCCGTGCGAGTACCGGAAAACTGTCCTGACGAGTACCGAAAAATGGTAGAATCGGTGTGAGTACCGCAAAATTATTGAACCCGGGCGAGTACCGGGAAAAAGTGGAATCCGTGCGAGTACCGGAAAACTATCCTAACGAGTACCGAAAAATGATATAATCGGTGTGAGTACCGCAAAATTTATTGAATCCGGGGGAGTATCGGGAAAAAGTGGAATCCGTGCGAGTATCCGAAAACTGTCCTTACGAGGACGGAAAAATGATATAATCGGTGTGAGTACCGAAAAGTTATTGAATCCGGGAGAGTATCGGGAAAAAGTGGAATCCGTGCGAGTACCGGAAAACTGTCCTGACGAGTACCAAAAAATGGTAGAATCGGTGTGAGTACCGGAAAATTATTGAATCCGGGGGAGTATCGGGAAAAAGAGGAATCCGTGCGAGTACCGGAAAACTGTCCTGACGAGTACCGAAAAATGATAAAATCGGTGTGAGTACCGAAAAGTTATTGAATCCGGGAGAGTATCGGGAAAAAGTGGAATCCGTGCGAGTACCGGAAAACTGTCCTGACGAGTACCGAAAAATGATATAATCGGTGTGAGTACCGCAAAATTTATTGAATCCGGGGGAGTATCGGGAAAAACTGGAATCCGTGCGAGTACCGAAAAACTGTCGTGACGAGTACCGAAAAATGGTAGAATCGGTGTGAGTACCGGAAAATTATTGAATCCGGGCGAGTACCGGGAAAAAGTGGAATATGTGCGAGTACCGGAAAACTGTCCTGACGAGTATCGAAAAATGATATAATCGGTGTGAGTACCGGAAAGTTATTGAATCCGGGGGAGTATCGGGAAAAAGTGGAATCCGTGCGAGTATCGGAAAACTGTCCTGACGAGTACCGAAAAATGGTAGAATCGGTGTGAGTACCGGAAAATTATTAAATCCGGGCGAGTACCGGGAAAAAGTGGAATCCGTGCGAGTACCGGAAAACTATAAAATCGGTGTGAGTACCGGAAAATTATTGAATCCGGGGGAGTATCGGGAAAAAGAGGAATCCGTGCGAGTACCGGAAAACTGTCCTGACGAGTACCGAAAAATGATAAAATCGGTGTGAGTACCGAAAAGTTATTGAATCCGGGAGAGTATTGGGAAAAAGTGGAATCCGTGCGAGTACCGGAAAACTGTCCTGACGAGTACCGAAAAATGATATAATCGTTGTGAGTACCGCAAAATTTATTGAATCCGGGGGAGTATCGGGAAAAACTGGAATCCGTGCGAGTACCGAAAAACTGTCGTGACGAGTACCGAAAAATGGTAGAATCGGTGTGAGTACCGGAAAATTATTGAATCCGGGCGAGTACCGGGAAAAAGTGGAATATGTGCGAGTACCGGAAAACTGTCCTGACGAGTACCGAAAAATGATAAAATCGGTGTGAGTACCGAAAAGTTATTGAATCCGGGAGAGTATCGGGAAAAAGTGGAATCCGTGCGTGTACCGGAAAACTGTCCTGACGAGTACCGAAAAATGATATAATCGGTGTGAGTACCGCAAAATTTATTGAATCCGGGGGAGTATCGGGAAAAAGTGGAATCCGTGCGAGTATCGGAAAACTGTCCTTACGAGGACGGAAAAATGATATAATCGGTGTGAGTACCGCAAAATTTATTGAATCCGGGGGAGTATCGGGAAAAAGTGGAATCCGTGCGAGTACCGGAAAACTGTCCTTACGAGGACGGAAAAATGATATAATCGGTGTGAGTACCGAAAAGTTATTGAATCCGGGAGAGTATCGGGAAAAAGTGGAATCCGTGCGAGTACCGGAAACCTGTCCTGACGAGTACCGAAAAATGATATAATCGGTGTGAGTACCGCAAAATTTATTGAATCCGGGGGAGTATCGGGAAAAACTGGAATCCGTGCGAGTACCGAAAAACTGTCGTGACGAGTACCGAAAAATGGTAGAATCGGTGTGAGTACCGGAAAATTATTGAATCCGGGCGAGTACCGGGAAAAAGTGGAATATGTGCGAGTACCGGAAAACTGTCCTGACGAGTATCGAAAAATGATATAATCGGTGTGAGTACCGGAAAGTTATTGAATCCGTGGGAGTATCGGGAAAAAGTGGAATCCGTGCGAGTATCGGAAAACTGTCCTGACGAGTACCGAAAAATGGTAGAATCGGTGTGAGTACCGGAAAATTATTGAATCCGGGGGAGTATCGGGAAAAAGTGGAATCCGTGCGAGTACCGGAAAACTGTCCTGACGAGTACCGAAAAATGATAAAATCGGTGTGAGTACCGAAAAGTTATTGAATCCGGGAGAGTATCGGGAAAAAGTGGAATCCGTGCGAGTACCGGAAAACTGTCCTGACGAGTACCGAAAAATGATATAATCGGTGTGAGTACCGCAAAATTTATTGAATCCGGGGGAGTATCGGGAAAAAGTGGAATCCGTGCGAGTACCGGAAAACTGTCCTTACGAGGACGGAAAAATGATATAATCGGTGTGAGTACCGAAAAGTTATTGAATCCGGGAGAGTATCGGGAAAAAGTGGAATCCGTGCGAGTACCGGAAAACTGTCCTGACGAGTACCGAAAAATGGTAGAATCGGTGTGAGTACCGGAAAATTATTGAACCCGGTGAGTACCGGGAAAAAGTGGAATCCGTGCGAGTACCGGAAAACTGTCCTGACGAGTACCGAAAAATGGTAGAATCGGTGTGAGTACCGGAAAATTATTAAATCCGGGCGAGTACCGGGAAAAAGTGGAATCCGTGCGAGTACCGGAAAACTGTCCTGACGAGTACCGAAAAATGGTAGAATCGGTGTGAGTACCGGAAAATTATTAAATCCGGGCGAGTACCGGGAAAAAGTGGAATCCGTGCGAGTACCGGAAAACTATCCTAACGAGTACCGAAAAATGGTAGAATCGGTGTGAGTACCGGAAAATTCTTGAATCCGGGGGAGTATCGGGAAAAAGAGGAATCCGTGCGAGTACCGGAAAACTGTCCTGACGAGTACCGAAAAATGATAAAATCGGTGTGAGTACCGAAAAGTTATTGAATCCGGGAGAGTATCGGGAAAAAGAGGAATCCGTGCGAGTACCGGAAAACTGTCCTGACGAGTACCGAAAAATAGTAGAATCGGTGTGAGTACCGGAAAATTATTAAATCCGGGCGAGTACCGGGAAAAAGTGGAATCCGTGCGAGTACCGGAAAACTATCCTAACGAGTACCGAAAAATGGTAGAATCGGTGTGAGTACCGGAAAATTATTGAATCCGGGGGAGTATCGGGAAAAAGAGGAATCCGTGCGAGTACCGGAAAACTGTCCTTACGAGGACGGAAAAATGATATAATCGGTGTGAGTACCGAAAAGTTATTGAATCCGGGAGAGTATCGGGAAAAAGTGGAATCCGTGCGAGTACCGGAAAACTGTCCTGACGAGTACCGAAAAATGGTAGAATCGGTGTGAGTACCGGAAAATTATTGAACCCGGTGAGTACCGGGAAAAAGTGGAATCCGTGCGAGTACCGGAAAACTGTCCTGACGAGTACCGAAAAATGATATAATCGGTGTGAGTACCGCAAAATTTATTGAATCCGGGGGAGTATCGGGAAAAAGTGGAATCCGTGCGAGTATCGGAAAACTGTCCTTACGAGGACGGAAAAATGATATAATCGGTGTGAGTACCGCAAAATTTATTGAATCCGGGGGAGTATCGGGAAAAAGTGGAATCCGTGCGAGTACCGGAAAACTGTCCTTACGAGGACGGAAAAATGATATAATCGGTGTGAGTACCGAAAAGTTATTGAATCCGGGAGAGTATCGGGAAAAAGTGGAATCCGTGCGAGTACCGGAAAACTGTCCTGACGAGTACCGAAAAATGGTAGAATCGGTGTGAGTACCGGAAAATTATTGAACCCGGTGAGTACCGGGAAAAAGTGGAATCCGTGCGAGTACCGGAAAACTGTCCTGACGAGTACCGAAAAATGGTAGAATCGGTGTGAGTACCGGAAAATTATTAAATCCGGGCGAGTACCGGGAAAAAGTGGAATCCGTGCGAGTACCGGAAAACTATCCTAACGAGTACCGAAAAATGGTAGAATCGGTGTGAGTACCGGAAAATTATTGAATCCGGGGGAGTATCGGGAAAAAGAGGAATTCGTGCGAGTACCGGAAAACTGTCCGGACGAGTACCGAAAAATGATATAATCGGTGTGAGTACCGAAAAGTTATTGAATCCGGGAGAGTATCGGGAAAAAGTGGAATCCGTGCGAGTACCGGAAAACTGTCCTCACGAGCACGGAAAAATGATATAATCGGTGTGAGTACCGCAAAATTTATTGAATCCGGGGGAGTATCGGGAAAAACTGGAATCCGTGCGAGTACCGAAAAACTGTCGTGACGAGTACCGAAAAATGGTAGAATCGGTGTGAGTACCGGAAAATTATTGAATCCGGGCGAGTACCGGGAAAAAGTGGAATATGTGCGAGTACCGGAAAACTGTCCTGACGAGTATCGAAAAATGATATAATCGGTGTGAGTACCGGAAAGTTATTGAATCCGGGGGAGTATCGGGAAAAAGTGGAATCCGTGCGAGTATCGGAAAACTGTCCTGACGAGTACCGAAAAATGGTAGAATCGGTGTGAGTACCGGAAAATTATTAAATCCGGGCGAGTACCGGGAAAAAGTTGAATCCGTGCGAGTACCGGAAAACTATCCTAACGAGTACCGAAAAATGGTAGAATCGGTGTGAGTACCGGAAAATTATTGAATCCGGGGGAGTATCGGGAAAAAGAGGAATCCGTGCGAGTACCGGAAAACTGTCCTGACGAGTACCGAAAAATGATAAAATCGGTGTGAGTACCGAAAAGTTATTGAATCCGGGAGAGTATCGGGAAAAAGTGGAATCCGTGCGAGTACCGGAAAACTGTCCTGACGAGTACCGAAAAATGATATAATCGGTGTGAGTACCGCAAAATTTATTGAATCCGGGGGAGTATCGGGAAAAAGTGGAATCCGTGCGAGTACCGGAAAACTGTCCTTACGAGGACGGAAAAATGATATAATCGGTGTGAGTACCGAAAAGTTATTGAATCCGGGAGAGTATCGGGAAAAAGTGGAATCCGTGCGAGTACCGGAAAACTGTCCTGACGAGTACCGAAAAATGGTAGAATCGGTGTGAGTACCGGAAAATTATTGAACCCGGTGAGTACCGGGAAAAAGTGGAATCCGTGCGAGTACCGGAAAACTGTCCTGACGAGTACCGAAAAATGGTAGAATCGGTGTGAGTACCGGAAAATTATTAAATCCGGGCGAGTACCGGGAAAAAGTGGAATCCGTGCGAGTACCGGAAAACTATCCTAACGAGTACCGAAAAATGGTAGAATCGGTGTGAGTACCGGAAAATTATTGAATCCGGGGGAGTATCGGGAAAAAGAGGAATCCGTGCGAGTACCGGAAAACTGTCCTGACGAGTACCGAAAAATGATAAAATCGGTGTGAGTACCGAAAAGTTATTGAATCCGGGAGAGTATCGGGAAAAAGTGGAATCCGTGCGTGTACCGGAAAACTGTCCTGACGAGTACCGAAAAATGATATAATCGGTGTGAGTACCGCAAAATTTATTGAATCCGGGGGAGTATCGGGAAAAAGTGGAATCCGTGCGAGTACCGGAAAACTGTCCTTACGAGCACGGAAAAATGATATAATCGGTGTGAGTACCGAAAAGTTATTGAATCCGGGAGAGTATCGGGAAAAAGTGGAATCCGTGCGAGTACCGGAAAACTGTCCTGACGAGTACCGAAAAATGGTAGAATCGTTGTGAGTACCGGAAAATTATTAAATCCAAGCGAGTACCGGGAAAAAGTGGAATCCGTGCGAGTACCGGAAAACTATCCTAACGAGTACCGAAAAATGGTAGAATCGGTGTGAGTACCGGAAAATTATTGAATCCGGGGGAGTATCGGGAAAAAGAGGAATCCGTGCGAGTACCGGAAAACTGTCCTGACGAGTACCGAAAAATGATAAAATCGGTGTGAGTACCGAAAAGTTATTGAATCCGGGAGAGTATCGGGAAAAAGTGGAATCCGTGCGAGTACCGGAAAACTGTCCTGACGAGTACCGAAAAATGGTAGAATCGGTGTGAGTACCGGAAAATTATTGAACCCGGTGAGTACCGGGAAAAAGTGGAATCCGTGCGAGTACCGGAAAACTGTCCTGACGAGTACCGAAAAATGGTAGAATCGGTGTGAGTACCGGAAAATTATTAAATCCGGGCGAGTACCGGGAAAAAGTGGAATCCGTGCGAGTACCGGAAAACTATCCTAACGAGTACCGAAAAATGGTAGAATCGGTGTGAGTACCGGAAAATTCTTGAATCCGGGGGAGTACCGGGAAAAAGTGGAATATGTGCGAGTACCGGAAAACTGTCCTGACGAGTATCGAAAAATGATATAATCGGTGTGAGTACCGGAAAGTTATTGAATCCGGGGGAGTATCGGGAAAAAGTGGAATCCGTGCGAGTATCGGAAAACTGTCCTGACGAGTACCGAAAAATGGTAGAATCGGTGTGAGTACCGGAAAATTATTGAATCCGGGCGAGTACCGGGAAAAAGTGGAATATGTGCGAGTACCGGAAAACTGTCCTGACGAGTATCGAAAAATGATATAATCGGTGTGAGTACCGGAAAGTTATTGAATCCGGGGGAGTATCGGGAAAAAGTGGAATCCGTGCGAGTATCGGAAAACTGTCCTGACGAGTACCGAAAAATGGTAGAATCGGTGTGAGTACCGGAAAATTATTAAATCCGGGCGAGTACCGGGAAAAAGTTGAATCCGTGCGAGTACCGGAAAACTATCCTAACGAGTACCGAAAAATGGTAGAATCGGTGTGAGTACCGGAAAATTATTGAATCCGGGGGAGTATCGGGAAAAAGAGGAATCCGTGCGAGTACCGGAAAACTGTCCTGACGAGTACCGAAAAATGATAAAATCGGTGTGAGTACCGAAAAGTTATTGAATCCGGGAGAGTATCGGGAAAAAGTGGAATCCGTGCGAGTACCGGAAAACTGTCCTGACGAGTACCGAAAAATGATATAATCGGTGTGAGTACCGCAAAATTTATTGAATCCGGGGGAGTATCGGGAAAAAGTGGAATCCGTGCGAGTACCGGAAAACTGTCCTTACGAGGACGGAAAAATGATATAATCGGTGTGAGTACCGAAAAGTTATTGAATCCGGGAGAGTATCGGGAAAAAGTGGAATCCGTGCGAGTACCGGAAAACTGTCCTGACGAGTACCGAAAAATGGTAGAATCGGTGTGAGTACCGGAAAATTATTGAACCCGGTGAGTACCGGGAAAAAGTGGAATCCGTGCGAGTACCGGAAAACTGTCCTGACGAGTACCGAAAAATGGTAGAATCGGTGTGAGTACCGGAAAATTATTAAATCCGGGCGAGTACCGGGAAAAAGTGGAATCCGTGCGAGTACCGGAAAACTATCCTAACGAGTACCGAAAAATGGTAGAATCGGTGTGAGTACCGGAAAATTATTGAATCCGGGGGAGTATCGGGAAAAAGAGGAATCCGTGCGAGTACCGGAAAACTGTCCTGACGAGTACCGAAAAATGATAAAATCGGTGTGAGTACCGAAAAGTTATTGAATCCGGGAGAGTATCGGGAAAAAGTGGAATCCGTGCGTGTACCGGAAAACTGTCCTGACGAGTACCGAAAAATGATATAATCGGTGTGAGTACCGCAAAATTTATTGAATCCGGGGGAGTATCGGGAAAAAGTGGAATCCGTGCGAGTACCGGAAAACTGTCCTTACGAGCACGGAAAAATGATATAATCGGTGTGAGTACCGAAAAGTTATTGAATCCGGGAGAGTATCGGGAAAAAGTGGAATCCGTGCGAGTACCGGAAAACTGTCCTGACGAGTACCGAAAAATGGTAGAATCGTTGTGAGTACCGGAAAATTATTAAATCCAAGCGAGTACCGGGAAAAAGTGGAATCCGTGCGAGTACCGGAAAACTATCCTAACGAGTACCGAAAAATGGTAGAATCGGTGTGAGTACCGGAAAATTATTGAATCCGGGGGAGTATCGGGAAAAAGAGGAATCCGTGCGAGTACCGGAAAACTGTCCTGACGAGTACCGAAAAATGATAAAATCGGTGTGAGTACCGAAAAGTTATTGAATCCGGGAGAGTATCGGGAAAAAGTGGAATCCGTGCGAGTACCGGAAAACTGTCCTGACGAGTACCGAAAAATGGTAGAATCGGTGTGAGTACCGGAAAATTATTGAACCCGGTGAGTACCGGGAAAAAGTGGAATCCGTGCGAGTACCGGAAAACTGTCCTGACGAGTACCGAAAAATGGTAGAATCGGTGTGAGTACCGGAAAATTATTAAATCCGGGCGAGTACCGGGAAAAAGTGGAATCCGTGCGAGTACCGGAAAACTATCCTAACGAGTACCGAAAAATGGTAGAATCGGTGTGAGTACCGGAAAATTCTTGAATCCGGGGGAGTATCGGGAAAAAGAGGAATCCGTGCGAGTACCGGAAAACTGTCCTGACGAGTACCGAAAAATGATAAAATCGGTGTGAGTACCGAAAAGTTATTGAATCCGGGAGAGTATCGGGAAAAAGTGGAATCCGTGCGAGTACCGGAAAACTGTCCTGACGAGTACCGAAAAATGATATAATCGGTGTGAGTACCGCAAAATTTATTGAATCCGGGGGAGTATCGGGAAAAAGTGGAATCCGTGCGAGTACCGGAAAACTGTCCTTACGAGGACGGAAAAATGATATAATCGGTGTGAGTACCGAAAAGTTATTGAATCCGGGAGAGTATCGGGAAAAAGTGGAATCCGTGCGAGTACCGGAAAACTGTCCTGACGAGTACCGAAAAATGGTAGAATCGGTGTGAGTACCGGAAAATTATTGAACCCGGTGAGTACCGGGAAAAAGTGGAATCCGTGCGAGTACCGGAAAACTGTCCTGACGAGTACCGAAAAATAGTAGAATCGGTGTGAGTACCGGAAAATTATTAAATCCAAGCGAGTACCGGGAAAAAGTGGAATCCGTGCGAGTACCGGAAAACTATCCTAACGAGTACCGAAAAATGGTAGAATCGGTGTGAGTACCGGAAAATTATTGAATCCGGGGGAGTATCGGGAAAAAGAGGAATCCGTGCGAGTACCGGAAAACTGTCCTGACGAGTACCGAAAAATGATAAAATCGGTGTGAGTACCGAAAAGTTATTGAATCCGGGAGAGTATCGGGAAAAAGTGGAATCCGTGCGAGTACCGGAAAACTGTCCTGACGAGTACCGAAAAATGGTAGAATCGGTGTGAGTACCGGAAAATTATTGAACCCGGTGAGTACCGGGAAAAAGTGGAATCCGTGCGAGTACCGGAAAACTGTCCTGACGAGTACCGAAAAATGGTAGAATCGGTGTGAGTACCGGAAAATTATTAAATCCGGGCGAGTACCGGGAAAAAGTGGAATCCGTGCGAGTACCGGAAAACTATCCTAACGAGTACCGAAAAATGGTAGAATCGGTGTGAGTACCGGAAAATTCTTGAATCCGGGGGAGTATCGGGAAAAAGAGGAATCCGTGCGAGTACCGGAAAACTGTCCTGACGAGTACCGAAAAATGATAAAATCGGTGTGAGTACCGAAAAGTTATTGAATCCGGGAGAGTATCGGGAAAAAGTGGAATCCGTGCGAGTACCGGAAAACTGTCCTGACGAGTACCGAAAAATGATATAATCGGTGTGAGTACCGCAAAATTTATTGAATCCGGGGGAGTATCGGGAAAAAGTGGAATCCGTGCGAGTACCGGAAAACTGTCCTTACGAGGACGGAAAAATGATATAATCGGTGTGAGTACCGAAAAGTTATTGAATCCGGGAGAGTATCGGGAAAAAGTGGAATCCGTGCGAGTACCGGAAAACTGTCCTGACGAGTACCGAAAAATGGTAGAATCGGTGTGAGTACCGGAAAATTATTGAACCCGGTGAGTACCGGGAAAAAGTGGAATCCGTGCGAGTACCGGAAAACTGTCCTGACGAGTACCGAAAAATGGTAGAATCGGTGTGAGTACCGGAAAATTATTAAATCCGGGCGAGTACCGGGAAAAAGTGGAATCCGTGCGAGTACCGGAAAACTGTCCTGACGAGTACCGAAAAATGGTAGAATCGGTGTGAGTACCGGAAAATTATTGAACCCGGTGAGTACCGGGAAAAAGTGGAATCCGTGCGAGTACCGGAAAACTGTCCTGACGAGTACCGAAAAATGGTAGAATCGGTGTGAGTACCGGAAAATTATTGAACCCGGTGAGTACCGGGAAAAAGTGGAATCCGTGCGAGTACCGGAAAACTGTCCTGACGAGTACCGAAAAATGGTAGAATCGGTGTGAGTACCGGAAAATTATTAAATCCGGGCGAGTACCGGGAAAAAGTGGAATCCGTGCGAGTACCGGAAAACTGTCCTGACGAGTACCGAAAAATGGTAGAATCGGTGTGAGTACCGGAAAATTATTAAATCCGGGCGAGTACCGGGAAAAAGTGGAATCCGTGCGAGTACCGGAAAACTATCCTAACGAGTACCGAAAAATGGTAGAATCGGTGTGAGTACCGGAAAATTATTGAATCCGGGGGAGTATCGGGAAAAAGAGGAATCCGTGCGAGTACCGGAAAACTGTCCTGACGAGTACCGAAAAATGATAAAATCGGTGTGAGTACCGAAAAGTTATTGAATCCGGGAGAGTATCGGGAAAAAGTGGAATCCGTGCGTGTACCGGAAAACTGTCCTGACGAGTACCGAAAAATGATATAATCGGTGTGAGTACCGCAAAATTTATTGAATCCGGGGGAGTATCGGGAAAAAGTGGAATCCGTGCGAGTATCGGAAAACTGTCCTTACGAGGACGGAAAAATGATATAATCGGTGTGAGTACCGAAAAGTTATTGAATCCGGGAGAGTATCGGGAAAAAGTGGAATCCGTGCGAGTACCGGAAAACTGTCCTGACGAGTACCGAAAAATGGTAGAATCGGTGTGAGTACCGCAAAATTATTGAACCCGGGCGAGTACCGGGAAAAAGTGGAATCCGTGCGAGTACCGGAAAACTATCCTAACGAGTACCGAAAAATGATATAATCGGTGTGAGTACCGCAAAATTTATTGAATCCGGGGGAGTATCGGGAAAAAGTGGAATCCGTGCGAGTACCGGAAAACTGTCCTTACGAGGACGGAAAAATGATATAATCGGTGTGAGTACCGAAAAGTTATTGAATCCGGGAGAGTATCGGGAAAAAGTGGAATCCGTGCGAGTACCGGAAAACTGTCCTGACGAGTACCGAAAAATGGTAGAATCGGTGTGAGTACCGGAAAATTATTGAACCCGGTGAGTACCGGGAAAAAGTGGAATCCGTGCGAGTACCGGAAAACTGTCCTGACGAGTACCGAAAAATGGTAGAATCGGTGTGAGTACCGGAAAATTATTAAATCCGGGCGAGTACCGGGAAAAAGTGGAATCCGTGCGAGTACCGGAAAACTGTCCTGACGAGTACCGAAAAATGGTAGAATCGGTGTGAGTACCGGAAAATTATTAAATCCGGGCGAGTACCGGGAAAAAGTGGAATCCGTGCGAGTACCGGAAAACTATCCTAACGAGTACCGAAAAATGGTAGAATCGGTGTGAGTACCGGAAAATTATTGAATCCGGGGGAGTATCGGGAAAAAGAGGAATCCGTGCGAGTACCGGAAAACTGTCCTGACGAGTACCGAAAAATGATAAAATCGGTGTGAGTACCGAAAAGTTATTGAATCCGGGAGAGTATCGGGAAAAAGTGGAATCCGTGCGTGTACCGGAAAACTGTCCTGACGAGTACCGAAAAATGATATAATCGGTGTGAGTACCGCAAAATTTATTGAATCCGGGGGAGTATCGGGAAAAAGTGGAATCCGTGCGAGTATCGGAAAACTGTCCTTACGAGGACGGAAAAATGATATAATCGGTGTGAGTACCGAAAAGTTATTGAATCCGGGAGAGTATCGGGAAAAAGTGGAATCCGTGCGAGTACCGGAAAACTGTCCTGACGAGTACCGAAAAATGGTAGAATCGGTGTGAGTACCGCAAAATTATTGAACCCGGGCGAGTACCGGGAAAAAGTGGAATCCGTGCGAGTACCGGAAAACTATCCTAACGAGTACCGAAAAATGATATAATCGGTGTGAGTACCGCAAAATTTATTGAATCCGGGGGAGTATCGGGAAAAAGTGGAATCCGTGCGAGTATCCGAAAACTGTCCTTACGAGGACGGAAAAATGATATAATCGGTGTGAGTACCGAAAAGTTATTGAATCCGGGAGAGTATCGGGAAAAAGTGGAATCCGTGCGAGTACCGGAAAACTGTCCTGACGAGTACCAAAAAATGGTAGAATCGGTGTGAGTACCGGAAAATTATTGAATCCGGGGGAGTATCGGGAAAAAGAGGAATCCGTGCGAGTACCGGAAAACTGTCCTGACGAGTACCGAAAAATGATAAAATCGGTGTGAGTACCGAAAAGTTATTGAATCCGGGAGAGTATCGGGAAAAAGTGGAATCCGTGCGAGTACCGGAAAACTGTCCTGACGAGTACCGAAAAATGGTAGAATCGGTGTGAGTACCGGAAAATTATTGAACCCGGTGAGTACCGGGAAAAAGTGGAATCCGTGCGAGTACCGGAAAACTGTCCTGACGAGTACCGAAAATTGGTAGAATCGGTGTGAGTACCGGAAAATTATTAAATCCGGGCGAGTACCGGGAAAAAGTGGAATCCGTGCGAGTACCGGAAAACTGTCCTGACGAGTACCGAAAAATGATATAATCGGTGTGAGTACCGAAAAGTTATTGAATCCGGGAGAGTATCGGGAAAAAGTGGAATCCGTGCGAGTACCGGAAAACTGTCCTGACGAGTACCGAAAAATGGTAGAATCGGTGTGAGTACCGGAAAATTATTGAACCCGGTGAGTACCGGGAAAAAGTGGAATCCGTGCGAGTACCGGAAAACTGTCCTGACGAGTACCGAAAAATGGTAGAATCGGTGTGAGTACCGGAAAATTATTAAATCCGGGCGAGTACCGGGAAAAAGTGGAATCCGTGCGAGTACCGGAAAACTATCCTAACGAGTACCGAAAAATGGTAGAATCGGTGTGAGTACCGGAAAATTCTTGAATCCGGGGGAGTATCGGGAAAAAGAGGAATCCGTGCGAGTACCGGAAAACTATCCTGACGAGTACCGAAAAATGATAAAATCGGTGTGAGTACCGAAAAGTTATTGAATCCGGGAGAGTATCGGGAAAAAGTGGAATCCGTGCGAGTACCGGAAAACTGTCCTGACGAGTACCGAAAAATGATATAATAAGTGTGAGTACCGCAAAATTTATTGAATCCGGGGGAGTATCGGGAAAAAGTGGAATCCGTGCGAGTACCGGAAAACTGTCCTTACGAGCACGGAAAAATGATATAATCGGTGTGAGTACCGAAAAGTTATTGAATCCGGGAGAGTATCGGGAAAAAGTGGAATCTGTGCGAGTACCGGAAAACTGTCCTGACGAGTACCGAAAAATGGTAGAATCGTTGTGAGTACCGGAAAATTATTAAATCCAAGCGAGTTCCGGGAAAAAGTGGAATCCGTGCGAGTACCGGAAAACTATCCTAACGAGTACCGAAAAATGGTAGAATCGGTGTGAGTACCGGAAAATTATTGAATCCGGGGGAGTATCGGGAAAAAGAGGAATCCGTGCGAGTACCGGAAAACTGTCCTGACGAGTACCGAAAAATGATAAAATCGGTGTGAGTACCGAAAAGTTATTGAATCCGGGAGAGTATCGGGAAAAAGTGGAATCCGTGCGAGTACCGGAAAACTGTCCTGACGAGTACCGAAAAATGGTAGAATCGGTGTGAGTACCGGAAAATTATTGAACCCGGTGAGTACCGGGAAAAAGTGGAATCCGTGCGAGTACCGGAAAACTGTCCTGACGAGTACCAAAAAATGGTAGAATCGGTGTGAGTACCGGAAAATTATTGAATCCGGGGGAGTATCGGGAAAAAGAGGAATCCGTGCGAGTACCGGAAAACTGTCCTGACGAGTACCGAAAAATGATAAAATCGGTGTGAGTACCGAAAAGTTATTGAATCCGGGAGAGTATCGGGAAAAAGTGGAATCCGTGCGAGTACCGGAAAACTGTCCTGACGAGTACCGAAAAATGGTAGAATCGGTGTGAGTACCGGAAAATTATTGAACCCGGTGAGTACCGGGAAAAAGTGGAATCCGTGCGAGTACCGGAAAACTGTCCTGACGAGTACCGAAAATTGGTAGAATCGGTGTGAGTACCGGAAAATTATTAAATCCGGGCGAGTACCGGGAAAAAGTGGAATCCGTGCGAGTACCGGAAAACTGTCCTGACGAGTACCGAAAAATGATATAATCGGTGTGAGTACCGAAAAGTTATTGAATCCGGGAGAGTATCGGGAAAAAGTGGAATCCGTGCGAGTACCGGAAAACTGTCCTGACGAGTACCGAAAAATGGTAGAATCGGTGTGAGTACCGGAAAATTATTGAACCCGGTGAGTACCGGGAAAAAGTGGAATCCGTGCGAGTACCGGAAAACTGTCCTGACGAGTACCGAAAATTGGTAGAATCGGTGTGAGTACCGGAAAATTATTAAATCCGGGCGAGTACCGGGAAAAAGTGGAATCCGTGCGAGTACCGGAAAACTGTCCTGACGAGTACCGAAAAATGATATAATCGGTGTGAGTACCGAAAAGTTATTGAATCCGGGAGAGTATCGGGAAAAAGTGGAATCCGTGCGAGTACCGCAAAACTGTCCTGACGAGTACCGAAAAATGGTAGAATCGGTGTGAGTACCGGAAAATTATTGAACCCGGTGAGTACCGGGAAAAAGTGGAATCCGTGCGAGTACCGGAAAACTGTCCTGACGAGTACCGAAAAATGGTAGAATCGGTGTGAGTACCGGAAAATTATTAAATCCGGGCGAGTACCGGGAAAAAGTGGAATCCGTGCGAGTACCGGAAAACTATCCTAACGAGTACCGAAAAATGGTAGAATCGGTGTGAGTACCGGAAAATTCTTGAATCCGGGGGAGTATCGGGAAAAAGAGGAATCCGTGCGAGTACCGGAAAACTATCCTGACGAGTACCGAAAAATGATAAAATCGGTGTGAGTACCGAAAAGTTATTGAATCCGGGAGAGTATCGGGAAAAAGTGGAATCCGTGCGAGTACCGGAAAACTGTCCTGACGAGTACCGAAAAATGATATAATAAGTGTGAGTACCGCAAAATTTATTGAATCCGGGGGAGTATCGGGAAAAAGTGGAATCCGTGCGAGTACCGGAAAACTGTCCTTACGAGCACGGAAAAATGATATAATCGGTGTGAGTACCGAAAAGTTATTGAATCCGGGAGAGTATCGGGAAAAAGTGGAATCTGTGCGAGTACCGGAAAACTGTCCTGACGAGTACCGAAAAATGGTAGAATCGTTGTGAGTACCGGAAAATTATTAAATCCAAGCGAGTTCCGGGAAAAAGTGGAATCCGTGCGAGTACCGGAAAACTATCCTAACGAGTACCGAAAAATGGTAGAATCGGTGTGAGTACCGGAAAATTATTGAATCCGGGGGAGTATCGGGAAAAAGAGGAATCCGTGCGAGTACCGGAAAACTGTCCTGACGAGTACCGAAAAATGATAAAATCGGTGTGAGTACCGAAAAGTTATTGAATCCGGGAGAGTATCGGGAAAAAGTGGAATCCGTGCGAGTACCGGAAAACTGTCCTGACGAGTACCGAAAAATGGTAGAATCGGTGTGAGTACCGGAAAATTATTGAACCCGGTGAGTACCGGGAAAAAGTGGAATCCGTGCGAGTACCGGAAAACTGTCCTGACGAGTACCAAAAAATGGTAGAATCGGTGTGAGTACCGGAAAATTATTGAATCCGGGGGAGTATCGGGAAAAAGAGGAATCCGTGCGAGTACCGGAAAACTGTCCTGACGAGTACCGAAAAATGATAAAATCGGTGTGAGTACCGAAAAGTTATTGAATCCGGGAGAGTATCGGGAAAAAGTGGAATCCGTGCGAGTACCGGAAAACTGTCCTGACGAGTACCGAAAAATGGTAGAATCGGTGTGAGTACCGGAAAATTATTGAACCCGGTGAGTACCGGGAAAAAGTGGAATCCGTGCGAGTACCGGAAAACTGTCCTGACGAGTACCGAAAATTGGTAGAATCGGTGTGAGTACCGGAAAATTATTAAATCCGGGCGAGTACCGGGAAAAAGTGGAATCCGTGCGAGTACCGGAAAACTGTCCTGACGAGTACCGAAAAATGATATAATCGGTGTGAGTACCGAAAAGTTATTGAATCCGGGAGAGTATCGGGAAAAAGTGGAATCCGTGCGAGTACCGGAAAACTGTCCTGACGAGTACCGAAAAATGGTAGAATCGGTGTGAGTACCGGAAAATTATTAAATCCGGGCGAGTACCGGGAAAAAGTGGAATCCGTGCGAGTACCGGAAAACTATCCTAACGAGTACCGAAAAATGGTAGAATCGGTGTGAGTACCGGAAAATTATTGAATCCGGGGGAGTATCGGGAAAAAGAGGAATCCGTGCGAGTACCGGAAAACTGTCCTGACGAGTACCGAAAAATGATAAAATCGGTGTGAGTACCGAAAAGTTATTGAATCCGGGAGAGTATCGGGAAAAAGTGGAATCCGTGCGTGTACCGGAAAACTGTCCTGACGAGTACCGAAAAATGATATAATCGGTGTGAGTACCGCAAAATTTATTGAATCCGGGGGAGTATCGGGAAAAAGTGGAATCCGTGCGAGTATCGGAAAACTGTCCTTACGAGGACGGAAAAATGATATAATCGGTGTGAGTACCGAAAAGTTATTGAATCCGGGAGAGTATCGGGAAAAAGTGGAATCCGTGCGAGTACCGGAAAACTGTCCTGACGAGTACCGAAAAATGGTAGAATCGGTGTGAGTACCGCAAAATTATTGAACCCGGGCGAGTACCGGGAAAAAGTGGAATCCGTGCGAGTACCGGAAAACTATCCTAACGAGTACCGAAAAATGATATAATCGGTGTGAGTACCGCAAAATTTATTGAATCCGGGGGAGTATCGGGAAAAAGTGGAATCCGTGCGAGTATCCGAAAACTGTCCTTACGAGGACGGAAAAATGATATAATCGGTGTGAGTACCGAAAAGTTATTGAATCCGGGAGAGTATCGGGAAAAAGTGGAATCCGTGCGAGTACCGGAAAACTGTCCTGACGAGTACCAAAAAATGGTAGAATCGGTGTGAGTACCGGAAAATTATTGAATCCGGGGGAGTATCGGGAAAAAGAGGAATCCGTGCGAGTACCGGAAAACTGTCCTGACGAGTACCGAAAAATGATAAAATCGGTGTGAGTACCGAAAAGTTATTGAATCCGGGAGAGTATCGGGAAAAAGTGGAATCCGTGCGAGTACCGGAAAACTGTCCTGACGAGTACCGAAAAATGGTAGAATCGGTGTGAGTACCGGAAAATTATTGAACCCGGTGAGTACCGGGAAAAAGTGGAATCCGTGCGAGTACCGGAAAACTGTCCTGACGAGTACCGAAAATTGGTAGAATCGGTGTGAGTACCGGAAAATTATTAAATCCGGGCGAGTACCGGGAAAAAGTGGAATCCGTGCGAGTACCGGAAAACTGTCCTGACGAGTACCGAAAAATGATATAATCGGTGTGAGTACCGAAAAGTTATTGAATCCGGGAGAGTATCGGGAAAAAGTGGAATCCGTGCGAGTACCGGAAAACTGTCCTGACGAGTACCGAAAAATGGTAGAATCGGTGTGAGTACCGGAAAATTATTGAACCCGGTGAGTACCGGGAAAAAGTGGAATCCGTGCGAGTACCGGAAAACTGTCCTGACGAGTACCGAAAAATGGTAGAATCGGTGTGAGTACCGGAAAATTATTAAATCCGGGCGAGTACCGGGAAAAAGTGGAATCCGTGCGAGTACCGGAAAACTATCCTAACGAGTACCGAAAAATGGTAGAATCGGTGTGAGTACCGGAAAATTCTTGAATCCGGGGGAGTATCGGGAAAAAGAGGAATCCGTGCGAGTACCGGAAAACTATCCTGACGAGTACCGAAAAATGATAAAATCGGTGTGAGTACCGAAAAGTTATTGAATCCGGGAGAGTATCGGGAAAAAGTGGAATCCGTGCGAGTACCGGAAAACTGTCCTGACGAGTACCGAAAAATGATATAATAAGTGTGAGTACCGCAAAATTTATTGAATCCGGGGGAGTATCGGGAAAAAGTGGAATCCGTGCGAGTACCGGAAAACTGTCCTTACGAGCACGGAAAAATGATATAATCGGTGTGAGTACCGAAAAGTTATTGAATCCGGGAGAGTATCGGGAAAAAGTGGAATCTGTGCGAGTACCGGAAAACTGTCCTGACGAGTACCGAAAAATGGTAGAATCGTTGTGAGTACCGGAAAATTATTAAATCCAAGCGAGTTCCGGGAAAAAGTGGAATCCGTGCGAGTACCGGAAAACTATCCTAACGAGTACCGAAAAATGGTAGAATCGGTGTGAGTACCGGAAAATTATTGAATCCGGGGGAGTATCGGGAAAAAGAGGAATCCGTGCGAGTACCGGAAAACTGTCCTGACGAGTACCGAAAAATGATAAAATCGGTGTGAGTACCGAAAAGTTATTGAATCCGGGAGAGTATCGGGAAAAAGTGGAATCCGTGCGAGTACCGGAAAACTGTCCTGACGAGTACCGAAAAATGGTAGAATCGGTGTGAGTACCGGAAAATTATTGAACCCGGTGAGTACCGGGAAAAAGTGGAATCCGTGCGAGTACCGGAAAACTGTCCTGACGAGTACCAAAAAATGGTAGAATCGGTGTGAGTACCGGAAAATTATTGAATCCGGGGGAGTATCGGGAAAAAGAGGAATCCGTGCGAGTACCGGAAAACTGTCCTGACGAGTACCGAAAAATGATAAAATCGGTGTGAGTACCGAAAAGTTATTGAATCCGGGAGAGTATCGGGAAAAAGTGGAATCCGTGCGAGTACCGGAAAACTGTCCTGACGAGTACCGAAAAATGGTAGAATCGGTGTGAGTACCGGAAAATTATTGAACCCGGTGAGTACCGGGAAAAAGTGGAATCCGTGCGAGTACCGGAAAACTGTCCTGACGAGTACCGAAAATTGGTAGAATCGGTGTGAGTACCGGAAAATTATTAAATCCGGGCGAGTACCGGGAAAAAGTGGAATCCGTGCGAGTACCGGAAAACTGTCCTGACGAGTACCGAAAAATGGTAGAATCGGTGTGAGTACCGGAAAATTATTGAACCCGGTGAGTACCGGGAAAAAGTGGAATCCGTGCGAGTACCGGAAAACTGTCCTGACGAGTACCGAAAATTGGTAGAATCGGTGTGAGTACCGGAAAATTATTAAATCCGGGCGAGTACCGGGAAAAAGTGGAATCCGTGCGAGTACCGGAAAACTGTCCTGACGAGTACCGAAAAATGATATAATCGGTGTGAGTACCGAAAAGTTATTGAATCCGGGAGAGTATCGGGAAAAAGTGGAATCCGTGCGAGTACCGGAAAACTGTCCTGACGAGTACCGAAAAATGGTAGAATCGGTGTGAGTACCGGAAAATTATTGAACCCGGTGAGTACCGGGAAAAAGTGGAATCCGTGCGAGTACCGGAAAACTGTCCTGACGAGTACCGAAAAATGGTAGAATCGGTGTGAGTACCGGAAAATTATTAAATCCGGGCGAGTACCGGGAAAAAGTGGAATCCGTGCGAGTACCGGAAAACTATCCTAACGAGTACCGAAAAATGGTAGAATCGGTGTGAGTACCGGAAAATTCTTGAATCCGGGGGAGTATCGGGAAAAAGAGGAATCCGTGCGAGTACCGGAAAACTATCCTGACGAGTACCGAAAAATGATAAAATCGGTGTGAGTACCGAAAAGTTATTGAATCCGGGAGAGTATCGGGAAAAAGTGGAATCCGTGCGAGTACCGGAAAACTGTCCTGACGAGTACCGAAAAATGATATAATAAGTGTGAGTACCGCAAAATTTATTGAATCCGGGGGAGTATCGGGAAAAAGTGGAATCCGTGCGAGTACCGGAAAACTGTCCTTACGAGCACGGAAAAATGATATAATCGGTGTGAGTACCGAAAAGTTATTGAATCCGGGAGAGTATCGGGAAAAAGTGGAATCTGTGCGAGTACCGGAAAACTGTCCTGACGAGTACCGAAAAATGGTAGAATCGTTGTGAGTACCGGAAAATTATTAAATCCAAGCGAGTTCCGGGAAAAAGTGGAATCCGTGCGAGTACCGGAAAACTATCCTAACGAGTACCGAAAAATGGTAGAATCGGTGTGAGTACCGGAAAATTATTGAATCCGGGGGAGTATCGGGAAAAAGAGGAATCCGTGCGAGTACCGGAAAACTGTCCTGACGAGTACCGAAAAATGATAAAATCGGTGTGAGTACCGAAAAGTTATTGAATCCGGGAGAGTATCGGGAAAAAGTGGAATCCGTGCGAGTACCGGAAAACTGTCCTGACGAGTACCGAAAAATGGTAGAATCGGTGTGAGTACCGGAAAATTATTGAACCCGGTGAGTACCGGGAAAAAGTGGAATCCGTGCGAGTACCGGAAAACTGTCCTGACGAGTACCAAAAAATGGTAGAATCGGTGTGAGTACCGGAAAATTATTGAATCCGGGGGAGTATCGGGAAAAAGAGGAATCCGTGCGAGTACCGGAAAACTGTCCTGACGAGTACCGAAAAATGATAAAATCGGTGTGAGTACCGAAAAGTTATTGAATCCGGGAGAGTATCGGGAAAAAGTGGAATCCGTGCGAGTACCGGAAAACTGTCCTGACGAGTACCGAAAAATGGTAGAATCGGTGTGAGTACCGGAAAATTATTGAACCCGGTGAGTACCGGGAAAAAGTGGAATCCGTGCGAGTACCGGAAAACTGTCCTGACGAGTACCGAAAATTGGTAGAATCGGTGTGAGTACCGGAAAATTATTAAATCCGGGCGAGTACCGGGAAAAAGTGGAATCCGTGCGAGTACCGGAAAACTGTCCTGACGAGTACCGAAAAATGATATAATCGGTGTGAGTACCGAAAAGTTATTGAATCCGGGAGAGTATCGGGAAAAAGTGGAATCCGTGCGAGTACCGGAAAACTGTCCTGACGAGTACCGAAAAATGGTAGAATCGGTGTGAGTACCGGAAAATTATTGAACCCGGTGAGTACCGGGAAAAAGTGGAATCCGTGCGAGTACCGGAAAACTGTCCTGACGAGTACCGAAAATTGGTAGAATCGGTGTGAGTACCGGAAAATTATTAAATCCGGGCGAGTACCGGGAAAAAGTGGAATCCGTGCGAGTACCGGAAAACTGTCCTGACGAGTACCGAAAAATGATATAATCGGTGTGAGTACCGAAAAGTTATTGAATCCGGGAGAGTATCGGGAAAAAGTGGAATCCGTGCGAGTACCGGAAAACTGTCCTGACGAGTACCGAAAAATGGTAGAATCGGTGTGAGTACCGGAAAATTATTGAACCCGGTGAGTACCGGGAAAAAGTGGAATCCGTGCGAGTACCGGAAAACTGTCCTGACGAGTACCGAAAAATGGTAGAATCGGTGTGAGTACCGGAAAATTATTAAATCCGGGCGAGTACCGGGAAAAAGTGGAATCCGTGCGAGTACCGGAAAACTATCCTAACGAGTACCGAAAAATGGTAGAATCGGTGTGAGTACCGGAAAATTCTTGAATCCGGGGGAGTATCGGGAAAAAGAGGAATCCGTGCGAGTACCGGAAAACTATCCTGACGAGTACCGAAAAATGATAAAATCGGTGTGAGTACCGAAAAGTTATTGAATCCGGGAGAGTATCGGGAAAAAGTGGAATCCGTGCGAGTACCGGAAAACTGTCCTGACGAGTACCGAAAAATGATATAATAAGTGTGAGTACCGCAAAATTTATTGAATCCGGGGGAGTATCGGGAAAAAGTGGAATCCGTGCGAGTACCGGAAAACTGTCCTTACGAGCACGGAAAAATGATATAATCGGTGTGAGTACCGAAAAGTTATTGAATCCGGGAGAGTATCGGGAAAAAGTGGAATCTGTGCGAGTACCGGAAAACTGTCCTGACGAGTACCGAAAAATGGTAGAATCGTTGTGAGTACCGGAAAATTATTAAATCCAAGCGAGTTCCGGGAAAAAGTGGAATCCGTGCGAGTACCGGAAAACTATCCTAACGAGTACCGAAAAATGGTAGAATCGGTGTGAGTACCGGAAAATTATTGAATCCGGGGGAGTATCGGGAAAAAGAGGAATCCGTGCGAGTACCGGAAAACTGTCCTGACGAGTACCGAAAAATGATAAAATCGGTGTGAGTACCGAAAAGTTATTGAATCCGGGAGAGTATCGGGAAAAAGTGGAATCCGTGCGAGTACCGGAAAACTGTCCTGACGAGTACCGAAAAATGGTAGAATCGGTGTGAGTACCGGAAAATTATTGAACCCGGTGAGTACCGGGAAAAAGTGGAATCCGTGCGAGTACCGGAAAACTGTCCTGACGAGTACCAAAAAATGGTAGAATCGGTGTGAGTACCGGAAAATTATTGAATCCGGGGGAGTATCGGGAAAAAGAGGAATCCGTGCGAGTACCGGAAAACTGTCCTGACGAGTACCGAAAAATGATAAAATCGGTGTGAGTACCGAAAAGTTATTGAATCCGGGAGAGTATCGGGAAAAAGTGGAATCCGTGCGAGTACCGGAAAACTGTCCTGACGAGTACCGAAAAATGGTAGAATCGGTGTGAGTACCGGAAAATTATTGAACCCGGTGAGTACCGGGAAAAAGTGGAATCCGTGCGAGTACCGGAAAACTGTCCTGACGAGTACCGAAAATTGGTAGAATCGGTGTGAGTACCGGAAAATTATTAAATCCGGGCGAGTACCGGGAAAAAGTGGAATCCGTGCGAGTACCGGAAAACTGTCCTGACGAGTACCGAAAAATGATATAATCGGTGTGAGTACCGAAAAGTTATTGAATCCGGGAGAGTATCGGGAAAAAGTGGAATCCGTGCGAGTACCGGAAAACTGTCCTGACGAGTACCGAAAAATGGTAGAATCGGTGTGAGTACCGGAAAATTATTGAACCCGGTGAGTACCGGGAAAAAGTGGAATCCGTGCGAGTACCGGAAAACTGTCCTGACGAGTACCGAAAAATGGTAGAATCGGTGTGAGTACCGGAAAATTATTAAATCCGGGCGAGTACCGGGAAAAAGTGGAATCCGTGCGAGTACCGGAAAACTATCCTAACGAGTACCGAAAAATGGTAGAATCGGTGTGAGTACCGGAAAATTCTTGAATCCGGGGGAGTATCGGGAAAAAGAGGAATCCGTGCGAGTACCGGAAAACTATCCTGACGAGTACCGAAAAATGATAAAATCGGTGTGAGTACCGAAAAGTTATTGAATCCGGGAGAGTATCGGGAAAAAGTGGAATCCGTGCGAGTACCGGAAAACTGTCCTGACGAGTACCGAAAAATGATATAATAAGTGTGAGTACCGCAAAATTTATTGAATCCGGGGGAGTATCGGGAAAAAGTGGAATCCGTGCGAGTACCGGAAAACTGTCCTTACGAGCACGGAAAAATGATATAATCGGTGTGAGTACCGAAAAGTTATTGAATCCGGGAGAGTATCGGGAAAAAGTGGAATCTGTGCGAGTACCGGAAAACTGTCCTGACGAGTACCGAAAAATGGTAGAATCGTTGTGAGTACCGGAAAATTATTAAATCCAAGCGAGTTCCGGGAAAAAGTGGAATCCGTGCGAGTACCGGAAAACTATCCTAACGAGTACCGAAAAATGGTAGAATCGGTGTGAGTACCGGAAAATTATTGAATCCGGGGGAGTATCGGGAAAAAGAGGAATCCGTGCGAGTACCGGAAAACTGTCCTGACGAGTACCGAAAAATGATAAAATCGGTGTGAGTACCGAAAAGTTATTGAATCCGGGAGAGTATCGGGAAAAAGTGGAATCCGTGCGAGTACCGGAAAACTGTCCTGACGAGTACCGAAAAATGGTAGAATCGGTGTGAGTACCGGAAAATTATTGAACCCGGTGAGTACCGGGAAAAAGTGGAATCCGTGCGAGTACCGGAAAACTGTCCTGACGAGTACCGAAAAATGGTAGAATCGGTGTGAGTACCGGAAAATTATTAAATCCGGGCGAGTACCGGGAAAAAGTGGAATCCGTGCGAGTACCGGAAAACTATCCTAACGAGTACCGAAAAATGGTAGAATCGGTGTGAGTACCGGAAAATTCTTGAATCCGGGGGAGTATCGGGAAAAAGAGGAATCCGTGCGAGTACCGGAAAACTGTCCTGACGAGTACCGAAAAATGGTAGAATCGGTGTGAGTACCGGAAAATTATTAAATCCGGGCGAGTACCGGGAAAAAGTGGAATCCGTGCGAGTACCGGAAAACTGTCCTGACGAGTACCGAAAAATGGTAGAATCGGTGTGAGTACCGGAAAATTATTAAATCCGGGCGAGTACCGGGAAAAAGTGGAATCCGTGCGAGTACCGGAAAACTATCCTAACGAGTACCGAAAAATGGTAGAATCGGTGTGAGTACCGGAAAATTATTGAATCCGGGGGAGTATCGGGAAAAAGAGGAATCCGTGCGAGTACCGGAAAACTGTCCTGACGAGTACCGAAAAATGATAAAATCGGTGTGAGTACCGAAAAGTTATTGAATCCGGGAGAGTATCGGGAAAAAGTGGAATCCGTGCGTGTACCGGAAAACTGTCCTGACGAGTACCGAAAAATGATATAATCGGTGTGAGTACCGCAAAATTTATTGAATCCGGGGGAGTATCGGGAAAAAGTGGAATCCGTGCGAGTATCGGAAAACTGTCCTTACGAGGACGGAAAAATGATATAATCGGTGTGAGTACCGAAAAGTTATTGAATCCGGGAGAGTATCGGGAAAAAGTGGAATCCGTGCGAGTACCGGAAAACTGTCCTGACGAGTACCGAAAAATGGTAGAATCGGTGTGAGTACCGCAAAATTATTGAACCCGGGCGAGTACCGGGAAAAAGTGGAATCCGTGCGAGTACCGGAAAACTATCCTAACGAGTACCGAAAAATGATATAATCGGTGTGAGTACCGCAAAATTTATTGAATCCGGGGGAGTATCGGGAAAAAGTGGAATCCGTGCGAGTACCGGAAAACTGTCCTTACGAGGACGGAAAAATGATATAATCGGTGTGAGTACCGAAAAGTTATTGAATCCGGGAGAGTATCGGGAAAAAGTGGAATCCGTGCGAGTACCGGAAAACTGTCCTGACGAGTACCGAAAAATGGTAGAATCGGTGTGAGTACCGGAAAATTATTGAACCCGGTGAGTACCGGGAAAAAGTGGAATCCGTGCGAGTACCGGAAAACTGTCCTGACGAGTACCGAAAAATGGTAGAATCGGTGTGAGTACCGGAAAATTATTAAATCCGGGCGAGTACCGGGAAAAAGTGGAATCCGTGCGAGTACCGGAAAACTGTCCTGACGAGTACCGAAAAATGGTAGAATCGGTGTGAGTACCGGAAAATTATTAAATCCGGGCGAGTACCGGGAAAAAGTGGAATCCGTGCGAGTACCGGAAAACTATCCTAACGAGTACCGAAAAATGGTAGAATCGGTGTGAGTACCGGAAAATTATTGAATCCGGGGGAGTATCGGGAAAAAGAGGAATCCGTGCGAGTACCGGAAAACTGTCCTGACGAGTACCGAAAAATGATAAAATCGGTGTGAGTACCGAAAAGTTATTGAATCCGGGAGAGTATCGGGAAAAAGTGGAATCCGTGCGTGTACCGGAAAACTGTCCTGACGAGTACCGAAAAATGATATAATCGGTGTGAGTACCGCAAAATTTATTGAATCCGGGGGAGTATCGGGAAAAAGTGGAATCCGTGCGAGTATCGGAAAACTGTCCTTACGAGGACGGAAAAATGATATAATCGGTGTGAGTACCGAAAAGTTATTGAATCCGGGAGAGTATCGGGAAAAAGTGGAATCCGTGCGAGTACCGGAAAACTGTCCTGACGAGTACCGAAAAATGGTAGAATCGGTGTGAGTACCGCAAAATTATTGAACCCGGGCGAGTACCGGGAAAAAGTGGAATCCGTGCGAGTACCGGAAAACTATCCTAACGAGTACCGAAAAATGATATAATCGGTGTGAGTACCGCAAAATTTATTGAATCCGGGGGAGTATCGGGAAAAAGTGGAATCCGTGCGAGTATCCGAAAACTGTCCTTACGAGGACGGAAAAATGATATAATCGGTGTGAGTACCGAAAAGTTATTGAATCCGGGAGAGTATCGGGAAAAAGTGGAATCCGTGCGAGTACCGGAAAACTGTCCTGACGAGTACCAAAAAATGGTAGAATCGGTGTGAGTACCGGAAAATTATTGAATCCGGGGGAGTATCGGGAAAAAGAGGAATCCGTGCGAGTACCGGAAAACTGTCCTGACGAGTACCGAAAAATGATAAAATCGGTGTGAGTACCGAAAAGTTATTGAATCCGGGAGAGTATCGGGAAAAAGTGGAATCCGTGCGAGTACCGGAAAACTGTCCTGACGAGTACCGAAAAATGGTAGAATCGGTGTGAGTACCGGAAAATTATTGAACCCGGTGAGTACCGGGAAAAAGTGGAATCCGTGCGAGTACCGGAAAACTGTCCTGACGAGTACCGAAAATTGGTAGAATCGGTGTGAGTACCGGAAAATTATTAAATCCGGGCGAGTACCGGGAAAAAGTGGAATCCGTGCGAGTACCGGAAAACTGTCCTGACGAGTACCGAAAAATGATATAATCGGTGTGAGTACCGAAAAGTTATTGAATCCGGGAGAGTATCGGGAAAAAGTGGAATCCGTGCGAGTACCGGAAAACTGTCCTGACGAGTACCGAAAAATGGTAGAATCGGTGTGAGTACCGGAAAATTATTGAACCCGGTGAGTACCGGGAAAAAGTGGAATCCGTGCGAGTACCGGAAAACTGTCCTGACGAGTACCGAAAAATGGTAGAATCGGTGTGAGTACCGGAAAATTATTAAATCCGGGCGAGTACCGGGAAAAAGTGGAATCCGTGCGAGTACCGGAAAACTATCCTAACGAGTACCGAAAAATGGTAGAATCGGTGTGAGTACCGGAAAATTCTTGAATCCGGGGGAGTATCGGGAAAAAGAGGAATCCGTGCGAGTACCGGAAAACTATCCTGACGAGTACCGAAAAATGATAAAATCGGTGTGAGTACCGAAAAGTTATTGAATCCGGGAGAGTATCGGGAAAAAGTGGAATCCGTGCGAGTACCGGAAAACTGTCCTGACGAGTACCGAAAAATGATATAATAAGTGTGAGTACCGCAAAATTTATTGAATCCGGGGGAGTATCGGGAAAAAGTGGAATCCGTGCGAGTACCGGAAAACTGTCCTTACGAGCACGGAAAAATGATATAATCGGTGTGAGTACCGAAAAGTTATTGAATCCGGGAGAGTATCGGGAAAAAGTGGAATCTGTGCGAGTACCGGAAAACTGTCCTGACGAGTACCGAAAAATGGTAGAATCGTTGTGAGTACCGGAAAATTATTAAATCCAAGCGAGTTCCGGGAAAAAGTGGAATCCGTGCGAGTACCGGAAAACTATCCTAACGAGTACCGAAAAATGGTAGAATCGGTGTGAGTACCGGAAAATTATTGAATCCGGGGGAGTATCGGGAAAAAGAGGAATCCGTGCGAGTACCGGAAAACTGTCCTGACGAGTACCGAAAAATGATAAAATCGGTGTGAGTACCGAAAAGTTATTGAATCCGGGAGAGTATCGGGAAAAAGTGGAATCCGTGCGAGTACCGGAAAACTGTCCTGACGAGTACCGAAAAATGGTAGAATCGGTGTGAGTACCGGAAAATTATTGAACCCGGTGAGTACCGGGAAAAAGTGGAATCCGTGCGAGTACCGGAAAACTGTCCTGACGAGTACCAAAAAATGGTAGAATCGGTGTGAGTACCGGAAAATTATTGAATCCGGGGGAGTATCGGGAAAAAGAGGAATCCGTGCGAGTACCGGAAAACTGTCCTGACGAGTACCGAAAAATGATAAAATCGGTGTGAGTACCGAAAAGTTATTGAATCCGGGAGAGTATCGGGAAAAAGTGGAATCCGTGCGAGTACCGGAAAACTGTCCTGACGAGTACCGAAAAATGGTAGAATCGGTGTGAGTACCGGAAAATTATTGAACCCGGTGAGTACCGGGAAAAAGTGGAATCCGTGCGAGTACCGGAAAACTGTCCTGACGAGTACCGAAAATTGGTAGAATCGGTGTGAGTACCGGAAAATTATTAAATCCGGGCGAGTACCGGGAAAAAGTGGAATCCGTGCGAGTACCGGAAAACTGTCCTGACGAGTACCGAAAAATGATATAATCGGTGTGAGTACCGAAAAGTTATTGAATCCGGGAGAGTATCGGGAAAAAGTGGAATCCGTGCGAGTACCGGAAAACTGTCCTGACGAGTACCGAAAAATGGTAGAATCGGTGTGAGTACCGGAAAATTATTGAACCCGGTGAGTACCGGGAAAAAGTGGAATCCGTGCGAGTACCGGAAAACTGTCCTGACGAGTACCGAAAAATGGTAGAATCGGTGTGAGTACCGGAAAATTATTAAATCCGGGCGAGTACCGGGAAAAAGTGGAATCCGTGCGAGTACCGGAAAACTATCCTAACGAGTACCGAAAAATGGTAGAATCGGTGTGAGTACCGGAAAATTCTTGAATCCGGGGGAGTATCGGGAAAAAGAGGAATCCGTGCGAGTACCGGAAAACTATCCTGACGAGTACCGAAAAATGATAAAATCGGTGTGAGTACCGAAAAGTTATTGAATCCGGGAGAGTATCGGGAAAAAGTGGAATCCGTGCGAGTACCGGAAAACTGTCCTGACGAGTACCGAAAAATGATATAATAAGTGTGAGTACCGCAAAATTTATTGAATCCGGGGGAGTATCGGGAAAAAGTGGAATCCGTGCGAGTACCGGAAAACTGTCCTTACGAGCACGGAAAAATGATATAATCGGTGTGAGTACCGAAAAGTTATTGAATCCGGGAGAGTATCGGGAAAAAGTGGAATCTGTGCGAGTACCGGAAAACTGTCCTGACGAGTACCGAAAAATGGTAGAATCGTTGTGAGTACCGGAAAATTATTAAATCCAAGCGAGTTCCGGGAAAAAGTGGAATCCGTGCGAGTACCGGAAAACTATCCTAACGAGTACCGAAAAATGGTAGAATCGGTGTGAGTACCGGAAAATTATTGAATCCGGGGGAGTATCGGGAAAAAGAGGAATCCGTGCGAGTACCGGAAAACTGTCCTGACGAGTACCGAAAAATGATAAAATCGGTGTGAGTACCGAAAAGTTATTGAATCCGGGAGAGTATCGGGAAAAAGTGGAATCCGTGCGAGTACCGGAAAACTGTCCTGACGAGTACCGAAAAATGGTAGAATCGGTGTGAGTACCGGAAAATTATTGAACCCGGTGAGTACCGGGAAAAAGTGGAATCCGTGCGAGTACCGGAAAACTGTCCTGACGAGTACCGAAAAATGGTAGAATCGGTGTGAGTACCGGAAAATTATTAAATCCGGGCGAGTACCGGGAAAAAGTTGAATCCGTGCGAGTACCGGAAAACTATCCTAACGAGTACCGAAAAATGGTAGAATCGGTGTGAGTACCGGAAAATTCTTGAATCCGGGGGAGTATCGGGAAAAAGAGGAATCCGTGCGAGTACCGGAAAACTGTCCTGACGAGTACCGAAAAATGATAAAATCGGTGTGAGTACCGAAAAGTTATTGAATCCGGGAGAGTATCGGGAAAAAGTGGAATCCGTGCGAGTACCGGAAAACTGTCCTGACGAGTACCTAAAAATGATATAATCGGTGTGAGTACCGCAAAATTTATTGAATCCGGGGGAGTATCGGGAAAAAGTGGAATCCGTGCGAGTACCGGAAAACTGTCCTTACGAGCACGGAAAAATGATATAATCGGTGTGAGTACCGAAAAGTTATTGAATCCGGGAGAGTATCGGGAAAAAGTGGAATCCGTGCGAGTACCGGAAAACTGTCCTGACGAGTACCGAAAAATGGTAGAATCGGTGTGAGTACCGCAAAATTATTGAACCCGGGCGAGTACCGGGAAAAAGTGGAATCCGTGCGAGTACCGGAAAACTATCCTAACGAGTACCGAAAAATGGTAGAATCGGTGTGAGTACCGGAAAATTATTGAATCCGGGGGAGTATTGGGAAAAAGAGGAATCCGTGCGAGTACCGAAAAACTGTCCTGACGAGTACCGAAAAATGATAAAATCGGTGTGAGTACCGAAAAGTTATTGAATCCGGGAGAGTATCGGGAAAAAGTGGAATCCGTGCGAGTACCGGAAAACTGTCCTGACGAGTACCGAAAAATGATATAATCGGTGTGAGTACCGCAAAATTTATTGAATCCGGGGGAGTATCGGGAAAAACTGGAATCCGTGCGAGTACCGAAAAACTGTCGTGACGAGTACCGAAAAATGGTACAATCGGTGTGAGTACCGGAAAATTATTGAATCCGGGCGAGTACCGGGAAAAAGTGGAATATGTGCGAGTACCGGAAAACTGTCCTGACGAGTATCGAAAAATGATATAATCGATGTGAGTACCGGAAAGTTATTGAATCCGGGGGAGTATCGGGAAAAAGTGGAATCCGTGCGAGTACCGGAAAACTATCCTAACGAGTACCGAAAAATGGTAGAATCGGTGTGAGTACCGGAAAATTATTGAATCCGGGGGAGTATCGGGAAAAAGAGGAATCCATGCGAGTACCGGAAAACTGTCCTGACGAGTACCGAAAAATGATAAAATCGGTGTGAGTACCGAAAAGTTATTGAATCCGGGAGAGTATCGGGAAAAAGTGGAATCCGTGCGAGTACCGGAAAACTGTCCTGACGAGTACCGAAAAATGGTAGAATCGATGTGAGTACCGAAAAATTATTGAATCCGGGGGAGTATCGGGAAAAAGTGGAATCCGTGCGAGTACCGGAAAACTGTCCTGACGAGTACCGAAAAATGATATAATCGGTGTGAGTACCGCAAAATTTATTGAATCCGGGGGAGTATCGGGAAAAAGTGGAATCCGTGCGAGTACCGGAAAACTGTCCTTACGAGCACGGAAAAATGATATAATCGGTGTGAGTACCGAAAAGTTATTGAATCCGGGAGAGTATCGGGAAAAAGTGGAATCCGTGCGAGTACCGGAAAACTGTCCTGACGAGTACCGAAAAATGGTAGAATCGGTGTGAGTACCGCAAAATTATTGAACCCGGGCGAGTACCGGGAAAAAGTGGAATCCGTGCGAGTACCGGAAAACTATCCTAACGAGTACCGAAAAATGATATAATCGGTGTGAGTACCGCAAAATTTATTGAATCCGGGGGAGTATCGGGAAAAACTGGAATCCGTGCGAGTACCGAAAAACTGTCGTGACGAGTACCGAAAAATGGTAGAATCGGTGTGAGTACCGGAAAATTATTGAATCCGGGGGAGTATCGGGAAAAAGAGGAATCCGTGCGAGTACCGGAAAACTGTCCTGACGAGTACCGAAAAATGATAAAATCGGTGTGAGTACCGAAAAGTTATTGAATCCGGGAGAGTATCGGGAAAAAGTGGAATCCGTGCGAGTACCGGAAAACTGTTCTGACGAGTACCGAAAAATGATATAATCGGTGTGAGTACCGCAAAATTTATTGAATCCGGGGGAGTATCGGGAAAAACTGGAATCCGTGCGAGTACCGAAAAACTGTCGTGACGAGTACCGAAAAATGGTAGAATCGGTGTGAGTACCGGAAAATTATTGAATCCGGGCGAGTACCGGGAAAGAGTGGAATATGTGCGAGTACCGGAAAACTGTCCTGACGAGTATCGAAAAATGGTAGAATCGGTGTGAGTACCGCAAAATTATTGAACCCGGGCGAGTACCGGGAAAAAGTGGAATCCGTGCGAGTACCGGAAAACTATCCTAACGAGTACCGAAAAATGGTAGAATCGGTGTGAGTACCGGAAAATTATTGAATCCGGGGGAGTATTGGGAAAAAGAGGAATCCGTGCGAGTACCGAAAAACTGTCCTGACGAGTACCGAAAAATGATAAAATCGGTGTGAGTACCGAAAAGTTATTGAATCCGGGAGAGTATCGGGAAAAAGTGGAATCCGTGCGAGTACCGGAAAACTGTCCTGACGAGTACCGAAAAATGATATAATCGGTGTGAGTACCGCAAAATTTATTGAATCCGGGGGAGTATCGGGAAAAACTGGAATCCGTGCGAGTACCGAAAAACTGTCGTGACGAGTACCGAAAAATGGTAGAATCGGTGTGAGTACCGGAAAATTATTGAATCCGGGCGAGTACCGGGAAAGAGTGGAATATGTGCGAGTACCGGAAAACTGTCCTGACGAGTATCGAAAAATGATATAATCGATGTGAGTACCGGAAAGTTATTGAATCCGGGGGAGTATCGGGAAAAAGTGGAATCCGTGCGAGAATCGGAAAACTGTCCTGATAAGTAACGAAAACTTGTAGAATCGGTGTGAGTACCGGAAAATTATTGAGAAAAAGTGGAATCCGTGCGAGTACCGGAAAACTGTCCTGACGAGTACCGAAAAATGGTAGAATCGATGTGAGTACCGAAAAATTATTGAATCCGGGGGAGTATCGGGAAAAAGTGGAATCCGTGCGAGTATCGGAAAACTGTCCTGACGAGTACCGAAAAATGGTAGAATCGGTGTGAGTATCGGAAAATTATTGAACCCGGTGAGTACCGGGAAAAAGTGGAATATGTGCGAGTACCGGAAAACTGTCCTGACGAGTATCGAAAAATGATATAATCGATGTGAGTACCGGAAAGTTATTGAATCCGGGGGAGTATCGGGAAAAAGTGGAATCCGTGCGAGTATCGGAAAACTGTCCTGATAAGTAACGAAAACTTGTAGAATCGGTGTGAGTACCGGAAAATTATTGAGAAAAAGTGGAATCCGTGCGAGTACCGGAAAACTGTCCTGACGAGTACCGAAAAATGATAAAATCGGTGTGAGTACCGAAAAGTTATTGAATCCGGGAGAGTATCGGGAAAAAGTGGAATCCGTGCGAGTATCGGAAAATTGTCCTGACGAGTACCGAAAAATGGTAGAATCGGTGTGAGTACCGGAAAATTATTGAACCCGGTGAGTACCGGGAAAAAGTGGAATCCGTGCGAGTACCGGAAAACTGTCCTGACGAGTACCGAAAAATGGTAGAATCGGTGTGAGTACCGGAAAAATATTAAATCCGGGCGAGTACCGGGAAAAAGTAGAAGATGTGCGAGTACCGAAAAACTGTCCTGACGAGTATCGAAAAATGATATAATCGGTGAGAGTACCGCAAAGTTATTGAATCCGGGGGAGTATCGGGAAAAAGTGGAATCCGTGCGAGTACCGGAAAACTGTCCTTACGAGTACGGAAAAATGATATAATCGGTGTGAGTACCAAAAAGTTATTGAATCCGGGAGAGTATCGGGAAAAAGTGGAATCCGTGCGAGTATCGGAAAATTGTCCTGACGAGTACCGAAAAATGGTAGAATCGGTGTGAGTACCGGAAAATTATTGAACCCGGTGAGTACCGGGAAAAAGTGGAATCCGTGCGAGTACCGGAAAACTGTCCTGACGAGTACCGAAAAATGGTAGAATCGGTGTGAGTACCGGAAAAATATTAAATCCGGGCGAGTACCGGGAAAAAGTAGAAGATGTGCGAGTACCGAAAAACTGTCCTGACGAGTATCGAAAAATGATATAATCGGTGAGAGTACCGCAAAGTTATTGAATCCGGGGGAGTATCGGGAAAAAGTGGAATCCGTGCGAGTACCGGAAAACTGTCCTTACGAGTACGGAAAAATGATATAATCGGTGTGAGTACCAAAAAGTTATTGAATCCGGGAGAGTATCGGGAAAAAGTGGAATCCGTGCGAGTACCGGGAAACTATCCTAACGAGTACCGAAAAATGGTAGAATCGGTGTGAGTACCGGAAAATTATTGAATCCGGGGGAGTATTGGGAAAAAGAGGAATCCGTGCGAGTACCGAAAAACTGTCCTGACGAGTACCGAAAAATGATAAAATCGGTGTGAGTACCGAAAAGTTATTGAATCCGGGAGAGTATCGGGAAAAAGTGGAATCCGTGCGAGTACCGGAAAACTGTCCTGACGAGTACCGAAAAATGATATAATCGGTGTGAGTACCGCAAAATTTATTGAATCCGGGGGAGTATCGGGAAAAACTGGAATCCGTGCGAGTACCGAAAAACTGTCGTGACGAGTACCGAAAAATGGTAGAATCGGTGTGAGTACCGGAAAATTATTGAATCCGGGCGAGTACCGGGAAAGAGTGGAATATGTGCGAGTACCGGAAAACTGTCCTGACGAGTATCGAAAAATGATATAATCGATGTGAGTACCGGAAAGTTATTGAATCCGGGGGAGTATCGGGAAAAAGTGGAATCCGTGCGAGAATCGGAAAACTGTCCTGATAAGTAACGAAAACTTGTAGAATCGGTGTGAGTACCGGAAAATTATTGAGAAAAAGTGGAATCCGTGCGAGTACCGGAAAACTGTCCTGACGAGTACCGAAAAATGGTAGAATCGATGTGAGTACCGAAAAATTATTGAATCCGGGGGAGTATCGGGAAAAAGTGGAATCCGTGCGAGTATCGGAAAACTGTCCTGACGAGTACCGAAAAATGGTAGAATCGGTGTGAGTATCGGAAAATTATTGAACCCGGTGAGTACCGGGAAAAAGTGGAATATGTGCGAGTACCGGAAAACTGTCCTGACGAGTATCGAAAAATGATATAATCGATGTGAGTACCGGAAAGTTATTGAATCCGGGGGAGTATCGGGAAAAAGTGGAATCCGTGCGAGTATCGGAAAACTGTCCTGATAAGTAACGAAAACTTGTAGAATCGGTGTGAGTACCGGAAAATTATTGAGAAAAAGTGGAATCCGTGCGAGTACCGGAAAACTGTCCTGACGAGTACCGAAAAATGATAAAATCGGTGTGAGTACCGAAAAGTTATTGAATCCGGGAGAGTATCGGGAAAAAGTGGAATCCGTGCGAGTATCGGAAAATTGTCCTGACGAGTACCGAAAAATGGTAGAATCGGTGTGAGTACCGGAAAATTATTGAACCCGGTGAGTACCGGGAAAAAGTGGAATCCGTGCGAGTACCGGAAAACTGTCCTGACGAGTACCGAAAAATGGTAGAATCGGTGTGAGTACCGGAAAAATATTAAATCCGGGCGAGTACCGGGAAAAAGTAGAAGATGTGCGAGTACCGAAAAACTGTCCTGACGAGTATCGAAAAATGATATAATCGGTGAGAGTACCGCAAAGTTATTGAATCCGGGGGAGTATCGGGAAAAAGTGGAATCCGTGCGAGTACCGGAAAACTGTCCTTACGAGTACGGAAAAATGATATAATCGGTGTGAGTACCAAAAAGTTATTGAATCCGGGAGAGTATCGGGAAAAAGTGGAATCCGTGCGAGTACCGGAAAACTGTCCTGACGAGTACCGAAAAATGGTAGAATCGGTGTGAGTACCGCAAAATTATTGAACCCGGGCGAGTACCGGGAAAAAGTGGAATCCGTGCGAGTACCGAAAAACTGTCCTGACGAGTACCGAAAAATGGTAGAATCGGTGTGAGAACCGGAAAATTATTGAATCCGGGCGAGTACCGGGAAAAAGTGGAATATGTGCGAGTACCGGAAAACTGTCCTCACGAGTATCGAAAAATGATATAATCGGTGTGAGTACCGGAAAGTTATTGAATCCGGGGGAGTATCGGGAAAAAGTGGAATCCGTGCGAGTACCGGAAAACTGTCCTGACGAGTACCGAAAAATGATAAAATCGGTGTGAGTACCGAAAAGTTATTGAATCCGGGAGAGTATCGGGAAAAAGTGGAATCCGTGCGAGTACCGGAAAACTGTCCTGACGAGTACCGAAAAATGATATAATCGGTGTGAGTACCGCAAAATTTATTGAATCCGGGGGAGTATCGGGAAAAACTGGAATCCGTGCGAGTACCGAAAAACTGTCGTGACGAGTACCGAAAAATGGTAGAATCGGTGTGAGTACCGGAAAATTATTGAATCCGGGCGAGTACCGGGAAAGAGTGGAATATGTGCGAGTACCGGAAAACTGTCCTGACGAGTATCGAAAAATGATATAATCGATGTGAGTACCGGAAAGTTATTGAATCCGGGGGAGTATCGGGAAAAAGTGGAATCCGTGCGAGAATCGGAAAACTGTCCTGATAAGTAACGAAAACTTGTAGAATCGGTGTGAGTACCGGAAAATTATTGAGAAAAAGTGGAATCCGTGCGAGTACCGGAAAACTGTCCTGACGAGTACCGAAAAATGGTAGAATCGATGTGAGTACCGAAAAATTATTGAATCCGGGGGAGTATCGGGAAAAAGTGGAATCCGTGCGAGTATCGGAAAACTGTCCTGACGAGTACCGAAAAATGGTAGAATCGGTGTGAGTACCGGAAAATTATTGAACCCGGTGAGTACCGGGAAAAAGTGGAATATGTGCGAGTACCGGAAAACTGTCCTGACGAGTATCGAAAAATGATATAATCGATGTGAGTACCGGAAAGTTATTGAATCCGGGGGAGTATCGGGAAAAAGTGGAATCCGTGCGAGTATCGGAAAACTGTCCTGATAAGTAACGAAAACTTGTAGAATCGGTGTGAGTACCGGAAAATTATTGAGAAAAAGTGGAATCCGTGCGAGTACCGGAAAACTGTCCTGACGAGTACCGAAAAATGATAAAATCGGTGTGAGTACCGAAAAGTTATTGAATCCGGGAGAGTATCGGGAAAAAGTGGAATCCGTGCGAGTACCGGAAAACTGTCCTGACGAGTACCGAAAAATGATATAATCGGTGTGAGTACCGCAAAATTTATTGAATCCGGGGGAGTATCGGGAAAAACTGGAATCCGTGCGAGTACCGAAAAACTGTCGTGACGAGTACCGAAAAATGGTAGAATCGGTGTGAGTACCGGAAAATTATTGAATCCGGGCGAGTACCGGGAAAGAGTGGAATATGTGCGAGTACCGGAAAACTGTCCTGACGAGTATCGAAAAATGATATAATCGATGTGAGTACCGGAAAGTTATTGAATCCGGGGGAGTATCGGGAAAAAGTGGAATCCGTGCGAGAATCGGAAAACTGTCCTGATAAGTAACGAAAACTTGTAGAATCGGTGTGAGTACCGGAAAATTATTGAGAAAAAGTGGAATCCGTGCGAGTACCGGAAAACTGTCCTGACGAGTACCGAAAAATGGTAGAATCGATGTGAGTACCGAAAAATTATTGAATCCGGGGGAGTATCGGGAAAAAGTGGAATCCGTGCGAGTATCGGAAAACTGTCCTGACGAGTACCGAAAAATGGTAGAATCGGTGTGAGTACCGGAAAATTATTGAACCCGGTGAGTACCGGGAAAAAGTGGAATATGTGCGAGTACCGGAAAACTGTCCTGACGAGTATCGAAAAATGATATAATCGATGTGAGTACCGGAAAGTTATTGAATCCGGGGGAGTATCGGGAAAAAGTGGAATCCGTGCGAGTATCGGAAAACTGTCCTGATAAGTAACGAAAACTTGTAGAATCGGTGTGAGTACCGGAAAATTATTGAGAAAAAGTGGAATCCGTGCGAGTACCGGAAAACTGTCCAGACGAGTACCGAAAAATGATAAAATCGGTGTGAGTACCGAAAAGTTATTGAATCCGGGAGAGTATCGGGAAAAAGTGGAATCCGTGCGAGTATCGGAAAACTGTCCTGACGAGTACCGAAAAATGGTAGAATCGGTGTGAGTACCGGAAAATTATTGAACCCGGTGAGTACCGGGAAAAAGTGGAATCCGTGCGAGTACCGGAAAACTGTCCTGACGAGTACCGAAAAATGGTAGAATCGGTGTGAGTACCGGAAAAATATTAAATCCGGGCGAGTACCGGGAAAAAGTAGAAGATGTGCGAGTACCGAAAAACTGTCCTGACGAGTATCGAAAAATGATATAATCGGTGAGAGTACCGCAAAGTTATTGAATCCGGGGGAGTATCGGGAAAAAGTGGAATCCGTGCGAGTACCGGAAAACTGTCCTTACGAGTACGGAAAAATGATATAATCGGTGTGAGTACCAAAAAGTTATTGAATCCGGGAGAGTATCGGGAAAAAGTGGAATCCGTGCGAGTACCGGAAAACTGTCCTGACGAGTACCGAAAAATGGTAGAATCGGTGTGAGTACCGCAAAATTATTGAACCCGGGCGAGTACCGGGAAAAAGTGGAATCCGTGCGAGTACCGAAAAACTGTCCTGACGAGTACCGAAAAATGGTAGAATCGGTGTGAGAACCGGAAAATTATTGAATCCGGGCGAGTACCGGGAAAAAGTGGAATATGTGCGAGTACCGGAAAACTGTCCTCACGAGTATCGAAAAATGATATAATCGGTGTGAGTACCAGAAAGTTATTGAATCCGGGGGAGTATCGGGAAAAAGTGGAATCCGTGCGAGTACCGGAAAACTGTCCTGACGAGTACCGAAAAATGATAAAATCGGTGTGAGTACCGAAAAGTTATTGAATCCGGGAGAGTATCGGGAAAAAGTGGAATCCGTGCGAGTACCGGAAAACTGTCCTGACGAGTACCGAAAAATGATATAATCGGTGTGAGTACCGCAAAATTTATTGAATCCGGGGGAGTATCGGGAAAAACTGGAATCCGTGCGAGTACCGAAAAACTGTCGTGACGAGTACCGAAAAATGGTAGAATCGGTGTGAGTACCGGAAAATTATTGAATCCGGGCGAGTACCGGGAAAGAGTGGAATATGTGCGAGTACCGGAAAACTGTCCTGACGAGTATCGAAAAATGATATAATCGATGTGAGTACCGGAAAGTTATTGAATCCGGGGGAGTATCGGGAAAAAGTGGAATCCGTGCGAGAATCGGAAAACTGTCCTGATAAGTAACGAAAACTTGTAGAATCGGTGTGAGTACCGGAAAATTATTGAGAAAAAGTGGAATCCGTGCGAGTACCGGAAAACTGTCCTGACGAGTACCGAAAAATGGTAGAATCGATGTGAGTACCGAAAAATTATTGAATCCGGGGGAGTATCGGGAAAAAGTGGAATCCGTGCGAGTATCGGAAAACTGTCCTGACGAGTACCGAAAAATGGTAGAATCGGTGTGAGTACCGGAAAATTATTGAACCCGGTGAGTACCGGGAAAAAGTGGAATATGTGCGAGTACCGGAAAACTGTCCTGACGAGTATCGAAAAATGATATAATCGATGTGAGTACCGGAAAGTTATTGAATCCGGGGGAGTATCGGGAAAAAGTGGAATCCGTGCGAGTATCGGAAAACTGTCCTGATAAGTAACGAAAACTTGTAGAATCGGTGTGAGTACCGGAAAATTATTGAGAAAAAGTGGAATCCGTGCGAGTACCGGAAAACTGTCCTGACGAGTACCGAAAAATGATAAAATCGGTGTGAGTACCGAAAAGTTATTGAATCCGGGAGAGTATCGGGAAAAAGTGGAATCCGTGCGAGTATCGGAAAACTGTCCTGACGAGTACCGAAAAATGGTAGAATCGGTGTGAGTACCGGAAAATTATTGAACCCGGTGAGTACCGGGAAAAAGTGGAATCCGTGCGAGTACCGGAAAACTGTCCTGACGAGTACCGAAAAATGGTAGAATCGGTGTGAGTACCGGAAAAATATTAAATCCGGGCGAGTACCGGGAAAAAGTAGAAGATGTGCGAGTACCGAAAAACTGTCCTGACGAGTATCGAAAAATGATATAATCGGTGAGAGTACCGCAAAGTTATTGAATCCGGGGGAGTATCGGGAAAAAGTGGAATCCGTGCGAGTACCGGAAAACTGTCCTTACGAGTACGGAAAAATGATATAATCGGTGTGAGTACCAAAAAGTTATTGAATCCGGGAGAGTATCGGGAAAAAGTGGAATCCGTGCGAGTACCGGAAAACTGTCCTGACGAGTACCGAAAAATGGTAGAATCGGTGTGAGTACCGCAAAATTATTGAACCCGGGCGAGTACCGGGAAAAAGTGGAATCCGTGCGAGTACCGAAAAACTGTCCTGACGAGTACCGAAAAATGGTAGAATCGGTGTGAGAACCGGAAAATTATTGAATCCGGGCGAGTACCGGGAAAAAGTGGAATATGTGCGAGTACCGGAAAACTGTCCTCACGAGTATCGAAAAATGATATAATCGGTGTGAGTACCGGAAAGTTATTGAATCCGGGGGAGTATCGGGAAAAAGTGGAATCCGTGCGAGTACCGGAAAACTGTCCTGACGAGTACCGAAAAATGATAAAATCGGTGTGAGTACCGAAAAGTTATTGAATCCGGGAGAGTATCGGGAAAAAGTGGAATCCGTGCGAGTACCGGAAAACTGTCCTGACGAGTACCGAAAAATGATATAATCGGTGTGAGTACCGCAAAATTTATTGAATCCGGGGGAGTATCGGGAAAAACTGGAATCCGTGCGAGTACCGAAAAACTGTCGTGACGAGTACCGAAAAATGGTAGAATCGGTGTGAGTACCGGAAAATTATTGAATCCGGGCGAGTACCGGGAAAGAGTGGAATATGTGCGAGTACCGGAAAACTGTCCTGACGAGTATCGAAAAATGATATAATCGATGTGAGTACCGGAAAGTTATTGAATCCGGGGGAGTATCGGGAAAAAGTGGAATCCGTGCGAGAATCGGAAAACTGTCCTGATAAGTAACGAAAACTTGTAGAATCGGTGTGAGTACCGGAAAATTATTGAGAAAAAGTGGAATCCGTGCGAGTACCGGAAAACTGTCCTGACGAGTACCGAAAAATGGTAGAATCGATGTGAGTACCGAAAAATTATTGAATCCGGGGGAGTATCGGGAAAAAGTGGAATCCGTGCGAGTATCGGAAAACTGTCCTGACGAGTACCGAAAAATGGTAGAATCGGTGTGAGTACCGGAAAATTATTGAACCCGGTGAGTACCGGGAAAAAGTGGAATATGTGCGAGTACCGGAAAACTGTCCTGACGAGTATCGAAAAATGATATAATCGATGTGAGTACCGGAAAGTTATTGAATCCGGGGGAGTATCGGGAAAAAGTGGAATCCGTGCGAGTATCGGAAAACTGTCCTGATAAGTAACGAAAACTTGTAGAATCGGTGTGAGTACCGGAAAATTATTGAGAAAAAGTGGAATCCGTGCGAGTACCGGAAAACTGTCCTGACGAGTACCGAAAAATGATAAAATCGGTGTGAGTACCGAAAAGTTATTGAATCCGGGAGAGTATCGGGAAAAAGTGGAATCCGTGCGAGTATCGGAAAACTGTCCTGACGAGTACCGAAAAATGGTAGAATCGGTGTGAGTACCGGAAAATTATTGAACCCGGTGAGTACCGGGAAAAAGTGGAATCCGTGCGAGTACCGGAAAACTGTCCTGACGAGTACCGAAAAATGGTAGAATCGGTGTGAGTACCGGAAAAATATTAAATCCGGACGAGTACCGGGAAAAAGTAGAAGATGTGCGAGTACCGAAAAACTGTCCTGACGAGTATCGAAAAATGATATAATCGGTGAGAGTACTGCAAAGTTATTGAATCCGGGGGAGTATCGGGAAAAAGTGGAATCCGTGCGAGTACCGGAAAACTGTCCTTACGAGTACGGAAAAATGATATAATCGGTGTGAGTACCGAAAAGTTATTGAATCCGGGAGAGTATCGGGAAAAAGTGGAATCCGTGCGAGTACCGGAAAACTGTCCTGACGAGTACCGAAAAATGGTAGAATCGGTGTGAGTACCGCAAAATTATTGAACCCGGGCGAGTACCGGGAAAAAGTGGAATCCGTGCGAGTACCGAAAAACTGTCCTGACGAGTACCGAAAAATGGTAGAATCGGTGTGAGAACCGGAAAATTATTGAATCCGGGCGAGTACCGGGAAAAAGTGGAATATGTGCGAGTACCGGAAAACTGTCCTCACGAGTATCGAAAAATGATATAATCGGTGTGAGTACCGGAAAGTTATTGAATCCGGGGGAGTATCGGGAAAAAGTGGAATCCGTGCGAGTACCGGAAAACTGTCCTGACGAGTACCGAAAAATGATAAAATCGGTGTGAGTACCGAAAAGTTATTGAATCCGGGAGAGTATCGGGAAAAAGTGGAATCCGTGCGAGTACCGGAAAACTGTCCTGACGAGTACCGAAAAATGATATAATCGGTGTGAGTACCGCAAAATTTATTGAATCCGGGGGAGTATCGGGAAAAACTGGAATCCGTGCGAGTACCGAAAAACTGTCGTGACGAGTACCGAAAAATGGTAGAATCGGTGTGAGTACCGGAAAATTATTGAATCCGGGCGAGTACCGGGAAAGAGTGGAATATGTGCGAGTACCGGAAAACTGTCCTGACGAGTATCGAAAAATGATATAATCGATGTGAGTACCGGAAAGTTATTGAATCCGGGGGAGTATCGGGAAAAAGTGGAATCCGTGCGAGAATCGGAAAACTGTCCTGATAAGTAACGAAAACTTGTAGAATCGGTGTGAGTACCGGAAAATTATTGAGAAAAAGTGGAATCCGTGCGAGTACCGGAAAACTGTCCTGACGAGTACCGAAAAATGGTAGAATCGATGTGAGTACCGAAAAATTATTGAATCCGGGGGAGTATCGGGAAAAAGTGGAATCCGTGCGAGTATCGGAAAACTGTCCTGACGAGTACCGAAAAATGGTAGAATCGGTGTGAGTACCGGAAAATTATTGAACCCGGTGAGTACCGGGAAAAAGTGGAATATGTGCGAGTACCGGAAAACTGTCCTGACGAGTATCGAAAAATGATATAATCGATGTGAGTACCGGAAAGTTATTGAATCCGGGGGAGTATCGGGAAAAAGTGGAATCCGTGCGAGTATCGGAAAACTGTCCTGATAAGTAACGAAAACTTGTAGAATCGGTGTGAGTACCGGAAAATTATTGAGAAAAAGTGGAATCCGTGCGAGTACCGGAAAACTGTCCTGACGAGTACCGAAAAATGATAAAATCGGTGTGAGTACCGAAAAGTTATTGAATCCGGGAGAGTATCGGGAAAAAGTGGAATCCGTGCGAGTATCGGAAAACTGTCCTGACGAGTACCGAAAAATGGTAGAATCGGTGTGAGTACCGGAAAATTATTGAACCCGGTGAGTACCGGGAAAAAGTGGAATCCGTGCGAGTACCGGAAAACTGTCCTGACGAGTACCGAAAAATGGTAGAATCGGTGTGAGTACCGGAAAAATATTAAATCCGGACGAGTACCGGGAAAAAGTAGAAGATGTGCGAGTACCGAAAAACTGTCCTGACGAGTATCGAAAAATGATATAATCGGTGAGAGTACTGCAAAGTTATTGAATCCGGGGGAGTATCGGGAAAAAGTGGAATCCGTGCGAGTACCGGAAAACTGTCCTTACGAGTACGGAAAAATGATATAATCGGTGTGAGTACCGAAAAGTTATTGAATCCGGGAGAGTATCGGGAAAAAGTGGAATCCGTGCGAGTACCGGAAAACTGTCCTGACGAGTACCGAAAAATGGTAGAATCGGTGTGAGTACCGCAAAATTATTGAACCCGGGCGAGTACCGGGAAAAAGTGGAATCCGTGCGAGTACCGAAAAACTGTCCTGACGAGTACCGAAAAATGGTAGAATCGGTGTGAGAACCGGAAAATTATTGAATCCGGGCGAGTACCGGGAAAAAGTGGAATATGTGCGAGTACCGGAAAACTGTCCTCACGAGTATCGAAAAATGATATAATCGGTGTGAGTACCGGAAAGTTATTGAATCCGGGGGAGTATCGGGAAAAAGTGGAATCCGTGCGAGTACCGGAAAACTGTCCTTACGAGCACGGAAAAATGATATAATCGGTGTGAGTACCGAAAAGTTATTGAATCCGGGAGAGTATCGGGAAAAAGTGGAATCCGTGCGAGTACCGGAAAACTGTCCTGACGAGTACCGAAAAATGGTAGAATCGGTGTGAGTACCGCAAAATTATTGAACCCGGGCGAGTACCGGGAAAAAGTGGAATCCGTGCGAGTATCGGAAAACTGTCCTGACGAGTACCGAAAAATGGTAGAATCGGTGTGAGTACCGGAAAATTATTGAATCCGGGGGAGTATCGGGAAAAAGTGGAATCCGTGCGAGTACCGGAAAACTGTCCTGACGAGTACCGAAAAATGATATAATCGGTGTGAGTACCGCAAAATTTATTGAATCCGGGGGAGTATCGGGAAAAACTGGAATCCGTGCGAGTACCGAAAAACTGTCCTTACGAGCACAGAAAAATGATAGAATCGGTGTGAGTACCGGAAAATTATTGAATCCGGGCGAGTATCGGGAAAAAGTGGAATCCGTGCGAGTACCGGAAAACTGTCCTGACGAGTACCGAAAAATGGTAGAATCGGTGTGAGTACCGGAAAATTATTAAATCCGGGCGAGTACCGGGAAAAAGTGGAATCCGTGCGAGTACCGGAAAACTATCCTAACGAGTACCGAAAAATGGTAGAATCGGTGTGAGTACCAGAAAATTATTGAATCCGGGGGAGTATCGGGAAAAAGAGGAATCCGTGCGAGTACCGGAAAACTGTCCTGACGAGTACCGAAAAATGATAAAATCGGTGTGAGTACCGAAAAGTTATTGAATCCGGGAGAGTATCGGGAAAAAGTGGAATCCGTGCGAGTACCGGAAAACTGTCCTGACGAGTACCGAAAAATGATATAATCGGTGTGAGTACCGCAAAATTTATTGAATCCGGGGGAGTATCGGGAAAAAGTGGAATCCGTGCGAGTACCGGAAAACTGTCCTTACGAGGACGGAAAAATGATATAATCGGTGTGAGTACCGAAAAGTTATTGAATCCGGGAGAGTATCGGGAAAAAGTGGAATCCGTGCGAGTACCGGAAAACTGTCCTGACGAGTACCGAAAAATGGTAGAATCGTTGTGAGTACCGGAAAATTATTAAATCCGGGCGAGTACCGGGAAAAAGTGGAATCCGTGCGAGTACCGGAAAACTATCCTAACGAGTACCGAAAAATGGTAGAATCGGTGTGAGTACCGGAAAATTATTGAATCCGGGGGAGTATCGGGAAAAAGAGGAATCCGTGCGAGTACCGGAAAACTGTCCTGACGAGTACCGAAAAATGATAAAATCGGTGTGAGTACCGAAAAGTTATTGAATCCGGGAGAGTATCGGGAAAAAGTGGAATCCGTGCGTGTACCGGAAAACTGTCCTGACGAGTACCGAAAAATGATATAATCGGTGTGAGTACCGCAAAATTTATTGAATCCGGGGGAGTATCGGGAAAAAGTGGAATCCGTGCGAGTATCGGAAAACTGTCCTTACGAGCACGGAAAAATGATATAATCGGTGTGAGTACCGAAAAGTTATTGAATCCGGGAGAGTATCGGGAAAAAGTGGAATCCGTGCGAGTACCGGAAAACTGTCCTGACGAGTACCGAAAAATGGTAGAATCGGTGTGAGTACCGGAAAATTATTGAACCCGGTGAGTACCGGGAAAAAGTGGAATCCGTGCGAGTACCGGAAAACTGTCCTGACGAGTACCGAAAAATGGTAGAATCGGTGTGAGTACCGGAAAATTATTAAATCCGGGCGAGTACCGGGAAAAAGTGGAATCCGTGCGAGTACCGGAAAACTGTCCTGACGAGTACCGAAAAATGGTAGAATCGTTGTGAGTACCGGAAAATTATTAAATCCGGGCGAGTACCGGGAAAAAGTGGAATCCGTGCGAGTACCGGAAAACTATCCTAACGAGTACCGAAAAATGGTAGAATCGGTGTGAGTACCGGAAAATTATTGAATCCGGGGGAGTATCGGGAAAAAGAGGAATCCGTGCGAGTACCGGAAAACTGTCCTGACGAGTACCGAAAAATGATAAAATCGGTGTGAGTACCGAAAAGTTATTGAATCCGGGAGAGTATCGGGAAAAAGTGGAATCCGTGCGAGTACCGGAAAACTGTCCTGACGAGTACCGAAAAATGATATAATCGGTGTGAGTACCGCAAAATTTATTGAATCCGGGGGAGTATCGGGAAAAAGTGGAATCCGTGCGAGTACCGGAAAACTGTCCTTACGAGGACGGAAAAATGATATAATCGGTGTGAGTACCGAAAAGTTATTGAATCCGGGAGAGTATCGGGAAAAAGTGGAATCCGTGCGAGTACCGGAAAACTGTCCTGACGAGTACCGAAAAATGGTAGAATCGTTGTGAGTACCGGAAAATTATTAAATCCAAGCGAGTACCGGGAAAAAGTGGAATCCGTGCGAGTACCGGAAAACTATCCTAACGAGTACCGAAAAATGGTAGAATCGGTGTGAGTACCGGAAAATTATTGAATCCGGGGGAGTATCGGGAAAAAGAGGAATCCGTGCGAGTACCGGAAAACTGTCCTGACGAGTACCGAAAAATGATAAAATCGGTGTGAGTACCGAAAAGTTATTGAATCCGGGAGAGTATCGGGAAAAAGTGGAATCCGTGCGAGTACCGGAAAAACTGTCCTGACGAGTACCGAAAAATGGTAGAATCGGTGTGAGTACCGGAAAATTATTGAACCCGGTGAGTACCGGGAAAAAGTGGAATCCGTGCGAGTACCGGAAAACTATCCTGACGAGTACCGAAAAATGGTAGAATCGGTGTGAGTACCGGAAAATTATTAAATCCGGGCGAGTACCGGGAAAAAGTGGAATCCGTGCGAGTACCGGAAAACTATCCTAACGAGTACCGAAAAATGGTAGAATCGGTGTGAGTACCGGAAAATTATTAAATCCGGGCGAGTACCGGGAAAAAGTGGAATCCGTGCGAGTACCGGAAAACTGTCCTGACGAGTACCGAAAAATGGTAGAATCGGTGTGAGTACCGGAAAATTATTAAATCCGGGCGAGTACCGGGAAAAAGTGGAATCCGTGCGAGTACCGGAAAACTGTCCTGACGAGTACCGAAAAATGGTAGAATCGTTGTGAGTACCGGAAAATTATTAAATCCGGGCGAGTACCGGGAAAAAGTGGAATCCGTGCGAGTACCGGAAAACTATCCTAACGAGTACCGAAAAATGGTAGAATCGGTGTGAGTACCGGAAAATTATTGAATCCGGGGGAGTATCGGGAAAAAGAGGAATCCGTGCGAGTACCGGAAAACTGTCCTGACGAGTACCGAAAAATGATAAAATCGGTGTGAGTACCGAAAAGTTATTGAATCCGGGAGAGTATCGGGAAAAAGTGGAATCCGTGCGAGTACCGGAAAACTGTCCTGACGAGTACCGAAAAATGATATAATCGGTGTGAGTACCGCAAAATTTATTGAATCCGGGGGAGTATCGGGAAAAAGTGGAATCCGTGCGAGTACCGGAAAACTGTCCTTACGAGGACGGAAAAATGATATAATCGGTGTGAGTACCGAAAAGTTATTGAATCCGGGAGAGTATCGGGAAAAAGTGGAATCCGTGCGAGTACCGGAAAACTGTCCTGACGAGTACCGAAAAATGGTAGAATCGTTGTGAGTACCGGAAAATTATTAAATCCAAGCGAGTACCGGGAAAAAGTGGAATCCGTGCGAGTACCGGAAAACTATCCTAACGAGTACCGAAAAATGGTAGAATCGGTGTGAGTACCGGAAAATTATTGAATCCGGGGGAGTATCGGGAAAAAGAGGAATCCGTGCGAGTACCGGAAAACTGTCCTGACGAGTACCGAAAAATGATAAAATCGGTGTGAGTACCGAAAAGTTATTGAATCCGGGAGAGTATCGGGAAAAAGTGGAATCCGTGCGAGTACCGGAAAAACTGTCCTGACGAGTACCGAAAAATGGTAGAATCGGTGTGAGTACCGGAAAATTATTGAACCCGGTGAGTACCGGGAAAAAGTGGAATCCGTGCGAGTACCGGAAAACTATCCTGACGAGTACCGAAAAATGGTAGAATCGGTGTGAGTACCGGAAAATTATTAAATCCGGGCGAGTACCGGGAAAAAGTGGAATCCGTGCGAGTACCGGAAAACTATCCTAACGAGTACCGAAAAATGGTAGAATCGGTGTGAGTACCGGAAAATTATTAAATCCGGGCGAGTACCGGGAAAAAGTGGAATCCGTGCGAGTACCGGAAAACTATCCTAACGAGTACCGAAAAATGGTAGAATCGGTGTGAGTACCAGAAAATTATTGAATCCGGGGGAGTATCGGGAAAAAGAGGAATCCGTGCGAGTACCGGAAAACTGTCCTGACGAGTACCGAAAAATGATAAAATCGGTGTGAGTACCGAAAAGTTATTGAATCCGGGAGAGTATCGGGAAAAAGTGGAATCCGTGCGAGTACCGGAAAACTGTCCTGACGAGTACCGAAAAATGATATAATCGGTGTGAGTACCGCAAAATTTATTGAATCCGGGGGAGTATCGGGAAAAAGTGGAATCCGTGCGAGTACCGGAAAACTGTCCTTACGAGGACGGAAAAATGATATAATCGGTGTGAGTACCGAAAAGTTATTGAATCCGGGAGAGTATCGGGAAAAAGTGGAATCCGTGCGAGTACCGGAAAACTGTCCTGACGAGTACCGAAAAATGGTAGAATCGTTGTGAGTACCGGAAAATTATTAAATCCGGGCGAGTACCGGGAAAAAGTGGAATCCGTGCGAGTACCGGAAAACTATCCTAACGAGTACCGAAAAATGGTAGAATCGGTGTGAGTACCGGAAAATTATTGAATCCGGGGGAGTATCGGGAAAAAGAGGAATCCGTGCGAGTACCGGAAAACTGTCCTGACGAGTACCGAAAAATGATAAAATCGGTGTGAGTACCGAAAAGTTATTGAATCCGGGAGAGTATCGGGAAAAAGTGGAATCCGTGCGTGTACCGGAAAACTGTCCTGACGAGTACCGAAAAATGATATAATCGGTGTGAGTACCGCAAAATTTATTGAATCCGGGGGAGTATCGGGAAAAAGTGGAATCCGTGCGAGTATCGGAAAACTGTCCTTACGAGCACGGAAAAATGATATAATCGGTGTGAGTACCGAAAAGTTATTGAATCCGGGAGAGTATCGGGAAAAAGTGGAATCCGTGCGAGTACCGGAAAACTGTCCTGACGAGTACCGAAAAATGGTAGAATCGGTGTGAGTACCGGAAAATTATTGAACCCGGTGAGTACCGGGAAAAAGTGGAATCCGTGCGAGTACCGGAAAACTGTCCTGACGAGTACCGAAAAATGGTAGAATCGGTGTGAGTACCGGAAAATTATTAAATCCGGGCGAGTACCGGGAAAAAGTGGAATCCGTGCGAGTACCGGAAAACTGTCCTGACGAGTACCGAAAAATGGTAGAATCGTTGTGAGTACCGGAAAATTATTAAATCCGGGCGAGTACCGGGAAAAAGTGGAATCCGTGCGAGTACCGGAAAACTATCCTAACGAGTACCGAAAAATGGTAGAATCGGTGTGAGTACCGGAAAATTATTGAATCCGGGGGAGTATCGGGAAAAAGAGGAATCCGTGCGAGTACCGGAAAACTGTCCTGACGAGTACCGAAAAATGATAAAATCGGTGTGAGTACCGAAAAGTTATTGAATCCGGGAGAGTATCGGGAAAAAGTGGAATCCGTGCGAGTACCGGAAAACTGTCCTGACGAGTACCGAAAAATGATATAATCGGTGTGAGTACCGCAAAATTTATTGAATCCGGGGGAGTATCGGGAAAAAGTGGAATCCGTGCGAGTACCGGAAAACTGTCCTTACGAGGACGGAAAAATGATATAATCGGTGTGAGTACCGAAAAGTTATTGAATCCGGGAGAGTATCGGGAAAAAGTGGAATCCGTGCGAGTACCGGAAAACTGTCCTGACGAGTACCGAAAAATGGTAGAATCGTTGTGAGTACCGGAAAATTATTAAATCCAAGCGAGTACCGGGAAAAAGTGGAATCCGTGCGAGTACCGGAAAACTATCCTAACGAGTACCGAAAAATGGTAGAATCGGTGTGAGTACCGGAAAATTATTGAATCCGGGGGAGTATCGGGAAAAAGAGGAATCCGTGCGAGTACCGGAAAACTGTCCTGACGAGTACCGAAAAATGATAAAATCGGTGTGAGTACCGAAAAGTTATTGAATCCGGGAGAGTATCGGGAAAAAGTGGAATCCGTGCGAGTACCGGAAAAACTGTCCTGACGAGTACCGAAAAATGGTAGAATCGGTGTGAGTACCGGAAAATTATTGAACCCGGTGAGTACCGGGAAAAAGTGGAATCCGTGCGAGTACCGGAAAACTATCCTGACGAGTACCGAAAAATGGTAGAATCGGTGTGAGTACCGGAAAATTATTAAATCCGGGCGAGTACCGGGAAAAAGTGGAATCCGTGCGAGTACCGGAAAACTATCCTAACGAGTACCGAAAAATGGTAGAATCGGTGTGAGTACCGGAAAATTCTTGAATCCGGGGGAGTATCGGGAAAAAGAGGAATCCGTGCGAGTACCGGAAAACTGTCCTGACGAGTACCGAAAAATGATAAAATCGGTGTGAGTACCGAAAAGTTATTGAATCCGGGAGAGTATCGGGAAAAAGTGGAATCCGTGCGAGTACCGGAAAACTGTCCTGACGAGTACCGAAAAATGATATAATCGGTGTGAGTACCGCAAAATTTATTGAATCCGGGGGAGTATCGGGAAAAAGTGGAATCCGTGCGAGTACCGGAAAACTGTCCTTACGAGCACGGAAAAATGATATAATCGGTGTGAGTACCGAAAAGTTATTGAATCCGGGAGAGTATCGGGAAAAAGTGGAATCCGTGCGAGTACCGGAAAACTGTCCTGACGAGTACCGAAAAATGGTAGAATCGGTGTGAGTACCGCAAAATTATTGAACCCGGGCGAGTACCGGGAAAAAGTGGAATCCGTGCGAGTACCGGAAAACTATCCTAACGAGTACCGAAAAATGGTAGAATCGGTGTGAGTACCGGAAAATTATTGAATCCGGGGGAGTATTGGGAAAAAGAGGAATCCGTGCGAGTACCGAAAAACTGTCCTGACGAGTACCGAAAAATGATAAAATCGGTGTGAGTACCGAAAAGTTATTGAATCCGGGAGAGTATCGGGAAAAAGTGGAATCCGTGCGAGTACCGGAAAACTGTCCTGACGAGTACCGAAAAATGATATAATCGGTGTGAGTACCGCAAAATTTATTGAATCCGGGGGAGTATCGGGAAAAACTGGAATCCGTGCGAGTACCGAAAAACTGTCGTGACGAGTACCGAAAAATGGTAGAATCGGTGTGAGTACCGGAAAATTATTGAATCCGGGCGAGTACCGGGAAAAAGTGGAATATGTGCGAGTACCGGAAAACTGTCCTGACGAGTATCGAAAAATGATATAATCGATGTGAGTACCGGAAAGTTATTGAATCCGGGGGAGTATCGGGAAAAAGTGGAATCCGTGCGAGTACCGGAAAACTATCCTAACGAGTACCGAAAAATGGTAGAATCGGTGTGAGTACCGGAAAATTATTGAATCCGGGGGAGTATCGGGAAAAAGAGGAATCTGTGCGAGTACCGGAAAACTGTCCTGACGAGTACCGAAAAATGATAAAATCGGTGTGAGTACCGAAAAGTTATTGAATCCGGGAGAGTATCGGGAAAAAGTGGAATCCGTGCGAGTACCGGAAAACTGTCCTGACGAGTACCGAAAAATGGTAGAATCGATGTGAGTACCGAAAAATTATTGAATCCGGGGGAGTATCGGGAAAAAGTGGAATCCGTGCGAGTACCGGAAAACTGTCCTTACGAGCACGGAAAAATGATATAATCGGTGTGAGTACCGAAAAGTTATTGAATCCGGGAGAGTATCGGGAAAAAGTGGAATCCGTGCGAGTACCGGAAAACTGTCCTGACGAGTACCGAAAAATGGTAGAATCGGTGTGAGTACCGCAAAATTATTGAACCCGGGCGAGTACCGGGAAAAAGTGGAATCCGTGCGAGTACCGGAAAACTATCCTAACGAGTACCGAAAAATGGTAGAATCGGTGTGAGTACCGGAAAATTATTGAATCCGGGGGAGTATTGGGAAAAAGAGGAATCCGTGCGAGTACCGAAAAACTGTCCTGACGAGTACCGAAAAATGATAAAATCGGTGTGAGTACCGAAAAGTTATTGAATCCGGGAGAGTATCGGGAAAAAGTGGAATCCGTGCGAGTACCGGAAAACTGTCCTGACGAGTACCGAAAAATGATATAATCGGTGTGAGTACCGCAAAATTTATTGAATCCGGGGGAGTATCGGGAAAAACTGGAATCCGTGCGAGTACCGAAAAACTGTCGTGACGAGTACCGAAAAATGGTAGAATCGGTGTGAGTACCGGAAAATTATTGAATCCGGGCGAGTACCGGGAAAAAGTGGAATATGTGCGAGTACCGGAAAACTGTCCTGACGAGTATCGAAAAATGATATAATCGATGTGAGTACCGGAAAGTTATTGAATCCGGGGGAGTATCGGGAAAAAGTGGAATCCGTGCGAGTACCGGAAAACTATCCTAACGAGTACCGAAAAATGGTAGAATCGGTGTGAGTACCGGAAAATTATTGAATCCGGGGGAGTATCGGGAAAAAGAGGAATCCGTGCGAGTACCGGAAAACTGTCCTGACGAGTACCGAAAAATGATAAAATCGGTGTGAGTACCGAAAAGTTATTGAATCCGGGAGAGTATCGGGAAAAAGTGGAATCCGTGCGAGTACCGGAAAACTGTCCTGACGAGTACCGAAAAATGGTAGAATCGATGTGAGTACCGAAAAATTATTGAATCCGGGGGAGTATCGGGAAAAAGAGGAATCCATGCGAGTACCGGAAAACTGTCCTGACGAGTACCGAAAAATGATAAAATCGGTGTGAGTACCGAAAAGTTATTGAATCCGGGAGAGTATCGGGAAAAAGTGGAATCCGTGCGAGTACCGGAAAACTGTCCTGACGAGTACCGAAAAATGATATAATCGGTGTGAGTACCGCAAAATTTATTGAATCCGGGGGAGTATCGGGAAAAACTGGAATCCGTGCGAGTACCGAAAAACTGTCGTGACGAGTACCGAAAAATGGTAGAATCGGTGTGAGTACCGGAAAATTATTGAATCCGGGCGAGTACCGGGAAAAAGTGGAATATGTGCGAGTACCGGAAAACTGTCCTGACGAGTATCGAAAAATGATATAATCGATGTGAGTACCGGAAAGTTATTGAATCCGGGGGAGTATCGGGAAAAAGTGGAATCCGTGCGAGTACCGGAAAACTGTCCTGACGAGTACCGAAAAATGGTAGAATCGATGTGAGTACCGAAAAATTATTGAATCCGGGGGAGTATCGGGAAAAAGTGGAATCCGTGCGAGTACCGGAAAACTGTCCTGACGAGTACCGAAAAATGATATAATCGGTGTGAGTACCGCAAAATTTATTGAATCCGGGGGAGTATCGGGAAAAAGTGGAATCCGTGCGAGTACCGGAAAACTGTCCTTACGAGCACGGAAAAATGATATAATCGGTGTGAGTACCGAAAAGTTATTGAATCCGGGAGAGTATCGGGAAAAAGTGGAATCCGTGCGAGTATCGGAAAACTGTCCTGACGAGTACCGAAAAATGGTAGAATCGGTGTGAGTACCGCAAAATTATTGAACCCGGGCGAGTACCGGGAAAAAGTGGAATCCGTGCGAGTACTGGAAAACTATCCTAACGAGTACCGAAAAATGATATAATCGGTGTGAGTACCGCAAAATTTATTGAATCCGGGGGAGTATCGGGAAAAACTGGAATCCGTGCGAGTACCGAAAAACTGTCGTGACGAGTACCGAAAAATGGTAGAATCGGTGTGAGTACCGGAAAATTATTGAATCCGGGGGAGTATCGGGAAAAAGAGGAATCCGTGCGAGTACCGGAAAACTGTCCTGACGAGTACCGAAAAATGATAAAATCGGTGTGAGTACCGAAAAGTTATTGAATCCGGGAGAGTATCGGGAAAAAGTGGAATCCGTGCGAGTACCGGAAAACTGTCCTGACGAGTACCGAAAAATGATATAATCGGTGTGAGTACCGCAAAATTTATTGAATCCGGGGGAGTATCGGGAAAAACTGGAATCCGTGCGAGTACCGAAAAACTGTCGTGACGAGTACCGAAAAATGGTAGAATCGGTGTGAGTACCGGAAAATTATTGAATCCGGGCGAGTACCGGGAAAAAGTGGAATATGTGCGAGTACCGGAAAACTGTCCTGACGAGTATCGAAAAATGATATAATCGATGTGAGTACCGGAAAGTTATTGAATCCGGGGGAGTATCGGGAAAAAGTGGAATCCGTGCGAGAATCGGAAAACTGTCCTGATAAGTAACGAAAACTTGTAGAATCGGTGTGAGTACCGGAAAATTATTGAGAAAAAGTGGAATCCGTGCGAGTACCGGAAAACTGTCCTGACGAGTACCGAAAAATGGTAGAATCGATGTGAGTACCGAAAAATTATTGAATCCGGGGGAGTATCGGGAAAAAGTGGAATCCGTGCGAGTATCGGAAAACTGTCCTGACGAGTACCGAAAAATGGTAGAATCGGTGTGAGTACCGGAAAATTATTGAACCCGGTGAGTACCGGGAAAAAGTGGAATATGTGCGAGTACCGGAAAACTGTCCTGACGAGTATCGAAAAATGATATAATCGATGTGAGTACCGGAAAGTTATTGAATCCGGGGGAGTATCGGGAAAAAGTGGAATCCGTGCGAGTATCGGAAAACTGTCCTGACGAGTACCGAAAAATGGTAGAATCGGTGTGAGTACCGGAAAATTATTGAACCCGGTGAGTACCGGGAAAAAGTGGAATATGTGCGAGTACCGGAAAACTGTCCTGACGAGTATCGAAAAATGATATAATCGATGTGAGTACCGGAAAGTTATTGAATCCGGGGGAGTATCGGGAAAAAGTGGAATCCGTGCGAGTACCGGAAAACTGTCCTTACGAGCACGGAAAAATGATATAATCGGTGTGAGTACCGAAAAGTTATTGAATCCGGGAGAGTATCGGGAAAAAGTGGAATCCGTGCGAGTACCGGAAAACTGTCCTGACGAGTACCGAAAAATGGTAGAATCGTTGTGAGTACCGGAAAATTATTAAATCCAAGCGAGTACCGGGAAAAAGTGGAATCCGTGCGAGTACCGGAAAACTATCCTAACGAGTACCGAAAAATGGTAGAATCGGTGTGAGTACCGGAAAATTATTGAATCCGGGGGAGTATCGGGAAAAAGAGGAATCCGTGCGAGTACCGGAAAACTGTCCTGACGAGTACCGAAAAATGATAAAATCGGTGTGAGTACCGAAAAGTTATTGAATCCGGGAGAGTATCGGGAAAAAGTGGAATCCGTGCGAGTACCGGAAAACTGTCCTGACGAGTACCGAAAAATGGTAGAATCGGTGTGAGTACCGGAAAATTATTGAACCCGGTGAGTACCGGGAAAAAGTGGAATCCGTGCGAGTACCGGAAAACTGTCCTGACGAGTACCGAAAAATGGTAGAATCGGTGTGAGTACCGGAAAATTATTAAATCCGGGCGAGTACCGGGAAAAAGTGGAATCCGTGCGAGTACCGGAAAACTATCCTAACGAGTACCGAAAAATGGTAGAATCGGTGTGAGTACCGGAAAATTCTTGAATCCGGGGGAGTATCGGGAAAAAGAGGAATCCGTGCGAGTACCGGAAAACTGTCCTGACGAGTACCGAAAAATGATAAAATCGGTGTGAGTACCGAAAAGTTATTGAATCCGGGAGAGTATCGGGAAAAAGTGGAATCCGTGCGAGTACCGGAAAACTGTCCTGACGAGTACCGAAAAATGGTAGAATCGGTGTGAGTACCGGAAAATTATTGAACCCGGTGAGTACCGGGAAAAAGTGGAATCCGTGCGAGTACCGGAAAACTGTCCTGACGAGTACCGAAAATTGGTAGAATCGGTGTGAGTACCGGAAAATTATTAAATCCGGGCGAGTACCGGGAAAAAGTGGAATCCGTGCGAGTACCGGAAAACTGTCCTGACGAGTACCGAAAAATGATATAATCGGTGTGAGTACCGCAAAATTTATTGAATCCGGGGGAGTATCGGGAAAAAGTGGAATCCGTGCGAGTACCGGAAAACTGTCCTTACGAGCACGGAAAAATGATATAATCGGTGTGAGTACCGAAAAGTTATTGAATCCGGGAGAGTATCGGGAAAAAGTGGAATCCGTGCGAGTACCGGAAAACTGTCCTGACGAGTACCGAAAAATGGTAGAATCGGTGTGATTACCGCAAAATTATTGAACCCGGGCGAGTACCGGGAAAAAGTGGAATCCGTGCGAGTACCGGAAAACTATCCTAACGAGTACCGAAAAATGGTAGAATCGGTGTGAGTACCGGAAAATTATTGAATCCGGGGGAGTATTGGGAAAAAGAGGAATCCGTGCGAGTACCGAAAAACTGTCCTGACGAGTACCGAAAAATGATAAAATCGGTGTGAGTACCGAAAAGTTATTGAATCCGGGAGAGTATCGGGAAAAAGTGGAATCCGTGCGAGTACCGGAAAACTGTCCTGACGAGTACCGAAAAATGATATAATCGGTGTGAGTACCGCAAAATTTATTGATTCCGGGGGAGTATCGGGAAAAACTGGAATCCGTGCGAGTACCGAAAAACTGTCGTGACGAGTACCGAAAAATGGTAGAATCGGTGTGAGTACCGGAAAATTATTGAATCCGGGCGAGTACCGGGAAAAAAAGGAATATGTGCGAGTACCGGAAAACTGTCCTGACGAGTATCGAAAAATGATATAATCGATGTGAGTACCGGAAAGTTATTGAATCCGGGGGAGTATCGGGAAAAAGTGGAATCCGTGCGAGTACCGGAAAACTATCCTAACGAGTACCGAAAAATGGTAGAATCGGTGTGAGTACCGGAAAATTATTGAATCCGGGGGAGTATCGGGAAAAAGAGGAATCCCTGCGAGTACCGGAAAACTGTCCTGACGAGTACCCAAAAATGATAAAATCGGTGTGAGTACCGAAAAGTTATTGAATCCGGGAGAGTATCGGGAAAAAGTGGAATCCGTGCGAGTACCGGAAAACTGTCCTGACGAGTACCGAAAAATGGTAGAATCGATGTGAGTACCGAAAAATTATTGAATCCGGGGGAGTATCGGGAAAAAGAGGAATCCATGCGAGTACCGGAAAACTGTCCTGACGAGTACCGAAAAATGATAAAATCGGTGTGAGTACCGAAAAGTTATTGAATCCGGGAGAGTATCGGGAAAAAGTGGAATCCGTGCGAGTACCGGAAAACTGTCCTGACGAGTACCGAAAAATGATATAATCGGTGTGAGTACCGCAAAATTTATTGAATCCGGGGGAGTATCGGGAAAAACTGGAATCCGTGCGAGTACCGAAAAACTGTCGTGACGAGTACCGAAAAATGGTAGAATCGGTGTGAGTACCGGAAAATTATTGAATCCGGGCGAGTACCGGGAAAAAGTGGAATATGTGCGAGTACCGGAAAACTGTCCTGACGAGTATCGAAAAATGATATAATCGATGTGAGTACCGGAAAGTTATTGAATCCGGGGGAGTATCGGGAAAAAGTGGAATCCGTGCGAGTACCGGAAAACTATCCTAACGAGTACCGAAAAATGGTAGAATCGGTGTGAGTACCGGAAAATTATTGAATCCGGGGGAGTATCGGGAAAAAGAGGAATCCATGCGAGTACCGGAAAACTGTCCTGACGAGTACCGAAAAATGATAAAATCGGTGTGAGTACCGAAAAGTTATTGAATCCGGGAGAGTATCGGGAAAAAGTGGAATCCGTGCGAGTACCGGAAAACTGTCCTGACGAGTACCGAAAAATGATATAATCGGTGTGAGTACCGCAAAATTTATTGAATCCGGGGGAGTATCGGGAAAAAGTGGAATCCGTGCGAGTACCGGAAAACTGTCCTTACGAGCACGGAAAAATGATATAATCGGTGTGAGTACCGAAAAGTTATTGAATCCGGGAGAGTATCGGGAAAAAGTGGAATCCGTGCGAGTATCGGAAAACTGTCCTGACGAGTACCGAAAAATGGTAGAATCGGTGTGAGTACCGCAAAATTATTGAACCCGGGCGAGTACCGGGAAAAAGTGGAATCCGTGCGAGTACCGGAAAACTATCCTAACGAGTACCGAAAAATGATATAATCGGTGTGAGTACCGCAAAATTTATTGAATCCGGGGGAGTATCGGGAAAAACTGGAATCCGTGCGAGTACCGAAAAACTGTCGTGACGAGTACCGAAAAATGGTAGAATCGGTGTGAGTACCGGAAAATTATTGAATCCGGGGGAGTATCGGGAAAAAGAGGAATCCGTGCGAGTACCGGAAAACTGTCCTGACGAGTACCGAAAAATGATAAAATCGGTGTGAGTACCGAAAAGTTATTGAATCCGGGAGAGTATCGGGAAAAAGTGGAATCCGTGCGAGTACCGGAAAACTGTCCTGACGAGTACCGAAAAATGATATAATCGGTGTGAGTACCGCAAAATTTATTGAATCCGGGGGAGTATCGGGAAAAACTGGAATCCGTGCGAGTACCGAAAAACTGTCGTGACGAGTACCGAAAAATGGTAGAATCGGTGTGAGTACCGGAAAATTATTGAATCCGGGCGAGTACCGGGAAAAAGTGGAATATGTGCGAGTACCGGAAAACTGTCCTGACGAGTATCGAAAAATGATATAATCGATGTGAGTACCGGAAAGTTATTGAATCCGGGGGAGTATCGGGAAAAAGTGGAATCCGTGCGAGAATCGGAAAACTGTCCTGATAAGTAACGAAAACTTGTAGAATCGGTGTGAGTACCGGAAAATTATTGAGAAAAAGTGGAATCCGTGCGAGTACCGGAAAACTGTCCTGACGAGTACCGAAAAATGGTAGAATCGATGTGAGTACCGAAAAATTATTGAATCCGGGGGAGTATCGGGAAAAAGTGGAATCCGTGCGAGTATCGGAAAACTGTCCTGACGAGTACCGAAAAATGGTTGAATCGGTGTGAGTACCGGAAAATTATTGAACCCGGTGAGTACCGGGAAAAAGTGGAATATGTGCGAGTACCGGAAAACTGTCCTGACGAGTATCGAAAAATGATATAATCGATGTGAGTACCGGAAAGTTATTGAATCCGGGGGAGTATCGGGAAAAAGTGGAATCCGTGCGAGTATCGGAAAACTGTCCTGATAAGTAACGACAACTTGTAGAATCGGTGTGAGTACCGGAAAATTATTGAGAAAAAGTGGAATCCGTGCGAGTACCGGAAAACTGTCCTGACGAGTACCGAAAAATGATAAAATCGGTGTGAGTACCGAAAAGTTATTGAATCCGGGAGAGTACCGAAAAACTGTCGTGACGAGTACCGAAAAATGGTAGAATCGGTGTGAGTACCGGAAAATTATTGAATCCGGGCGAGTACCGGGAAAAAGTGGAATATGTGCGAGTACCGGAAAACTGTCCTGACGAGTATCGAAAAATGATATAATCGATGTGAGTACCGGAAAGTTATTGAATCCGGGGGAGTATCGGGAAAAAGTGGAATCCGTGCGAGTACCGGAAAGTTATTGAATCCGGGGGAGTATCGGGAAAAAGTGGAATCCGTGCGAGTACCGGAAAACTATCCTAACGAGTACCGAAAAATGGTAGAATCGGTGTGAGTACCGGAAAATTATTGAATCCGGGGGAGTATCGGGAAAAAGAGGAATCCGTGCGAGTACCGGAAAACTGTCCTGACGAGTACCGAAAAATGATAAAATCGGTGTGAGTACCGAAAAGTTATTGAATCCGGGAGAGTATCGGGAAAAAGTGGAATCCGTGCGAGTACCGGAAAACTGTCCTCACGAGTACCGAAAAATGGTAGAATCGATGTGAGTACCGAAAAATTATTGAATCCGGGGGAGTATCGGGAAAAAGTGGAATCCGTGCGAGTATCGGAAAACTGTCCTGACGAGTACCGAAAAATGGTAGAATCGGTGTGAGTACCGGAAAATTATTGAACCCGGTGAGTACCGAGAAAAAGTGGAATATGTGCGAGTACCGGAAAACTGTCCTGACGAGTATCGAAAAATGATATAATCGATGTGAGTACCGGAAAGTTATTGAATCCGGGGGAGTATCGGGAAAAAGTGGAATCCGTGCGAGTATCGGAAAACTGTCCTGATAAGTAACGAAAACTTGTAGAATCGGTGTGAGTACCGGAAAATTATTGAGAAAAAGTGGAATCCGTGCGAGTACCGGAAAACTGTCCTGACGAGTACCGAAAAATGATAAAATCGGTGTGAGTACCGAAAAGTTATTGAATCCGGGAGAGTACCGAAAAACTGTCGTGACGAGTACCGAAAAATGGTAGAATCGGTGTGAGTACCGGAAAATTATTGAATCCGGGCGAGTACCGGGAAAAAGTGGAATATGTGCGAGTACCGGAAAACTGTCCTGACGAGTATCGAAAAATGATATAATCGATGTGAGTACCGGAAAGTTATTGAATCCGGGGGAGTATCGGGAAAAAGTGGAATCCGTGCGAGTACCGGAAAACTATCCTAACGAGTACCGAAAAATGGTAGAATCGGTGTGAGTACCGGAAAATTATTGAATCCGGGGGAGTATCGGGAAAAAGAGGAATCCGTGCGAGTACCGGAAAACTGTCCTGACGAGTACCGAAAAATGATAAAATCGGTGTGAGTACCGAAAAGTTATTGAATCCGGGAGAGTATCGGGAAAAAGTTGAATCCGTGCGAGTACCGGAAAACTGTCCTCACGAGTACCGAAAAATGGTAGAATCGATGTGAGTACCGAAAAATTATTGAATCCGGGGGAGTATCGGGAAAAAGTGGAATCCGTGCGAGTATCGGAAAACTGTCCTGACGAGTACCGAAAAATGGTAGAATCGGTGTGAGTACCGGAAAATTATTGAACCCTGTGAGTACCGGGAAAAAGTGGAATCCGTGCGAGTACCGGAAAACTGTCCTGACGAGTACCGAAAAATGGTAGAATCGGTGTGAGTACCGGAAAATTATTAAATCCGGGCGAGTACCGGGAAAAAGTGGAATCCGTGCGAGTACCGGAAAACTATCCTAACGAGTACCGAAAAATGGTAGAATCGGTGTGAGTACCGGAAAATTATTGAATCCGGGGGAGTATCGGGAAAAAGAGGAATCCGTGCGAGTACCGGAAAACTGTCCTGACGAGTACCGAAAAATGATAAAATCGGTGTGAGTACCGAAAAGTTATTGAATCCGGGAGAGTATCGGGAAAAAGTGGAATCCGTGCGAGTACCGGAAAACTGTCCTGACGAGTACCGAAAAATGATATAATCGGTGTGAGTACCGCAAAATTTATTGAATCCGGGGGAGTATCGGGAAAAACTGGAATCCGTGCGAGTACCGAAAAACTGTCGTGACGAGTACCGAAAAATGGTAGAATCGGTGTGAGTACCGGAAAATTATTGAATCCGGGCGAGTACCGGGAAAAAGTGGAATATGTGCGAGTACCGGAAAACTGTCCTGACGAGTATCGAAAAATGATATAATCGATGTGAGTACCGGAAAGTTATTGAATCCGGGGGAGTATCGGGAAAAAGTGGAATCCGTGCGAGTACCGGAAAACTATCCTAACGAGTACCGAAAAATGGTAGAATCGGTGTGAGTACCGGAAAATTATTGAATCCGGGGGAGTATCGGGAAAAAGAGGAATCCATGCGAGTACCGGAAAACTGTCCTGACGAGTACCGAAAAATGATAAAATCGGTGTGAGTACCGAAAAGTTATTGAATCCGGGAGAGTATCGGGAAAAAGTGGAATCCGTGCGAGTACCGGAAAACTGTCCTCACGAGTACCGAAAAATGGTAGAATCGATGTGAGTACCGAAAAATTATTGAATCCGGGGGAGTATCGGGAAAAAGTGGAATCCGTGCGAGTATCGGAAAACTGTCCTGACGAGTACCGAAAAATGGTAGAATCGGTGTGAGTACCGGAAAATTATTGAACCCTGTGAGTACCGGGAAAAAGTGGAATCCGTGCGAGTACCGGAAAACTGTCCTGACGAGTACCGAAAAATGGTAGAATCGGTGTGAGTACCGGAAAATTATTAAATCCGGGCGAGTACCGGGAAAAAGTGGAATCCGTGCGAGTACCGGAAAACTATCCTAACGAGTACCGAAAAATGGTAGAATCGGTGTGAGTACCGGAAAATTATTGAATCCGGGGGAGTATCGGGAAAAAGAGGAATCCGTGCGAGTACCGGAAAACTGTCCTGACGAGTACCGAAAAATGATAAAATCGGTGTGAGTACCGAAAAGTTATTGAATCCGGGAGAGTATCGGGAAAAAGTTGAATCCGTGCGAGTACCGGAAAACTGTCCTCACGAGTACCGAAAAATGGTAGAATCGATGTGAGTACCGAAAAATTATTGAATCCGGGGGAGTATCGGGAAAAAGTGGAATCCGTGCGAGTATCGAAAAACTGTCCTGACGAGTACCGAAAAATGGTAGAATCGGTGTGAGTACCGGAAAATTATTGAACCCTGTGAGTACCGGGAAAAAGTGGAATCCGTGCGAGTACCGGAAAACTGTCCTGACGAGTACCGAAAAATGGTAGAATCGGTGTGAGTACCGGAAAATTATTAAATCCGGGCGAGTACCGGGAAAAAGTGGAATCCGTGCGAGTACCGGAAAACTATCCTAACGAGTACCGAAAAATGGTAGAATCGGTGTGAGTACCGGAAAATTATTGAATCCGGGGGAGTATCGGGAAAAAGAGGAATCCGTGCGAGTACCGGAAAACTGTCCTGACGAGTACCGAAAAATGATAAAATCGGTGTGAGTACCGAAAAGTTATTGAATCCGGGAGAGTATCGGGAAAAAGTGGAATCCGTGCGAGTACCGGAAAACTGTCCTGACGAGTACCGAAAAATGATATAATCGGTGTGAGTACCGCAAAATTTATTGAATCCGGGGGAGTATCGGGAAAAACTGGAATCCGTGCGAGTACCGAAAAACTGTCGTGACGAGTACCGAAAAATGGTAGAATCGGTGTGAGTACCGGAAAATTATTGAATCCGGGCGAGTACCGGGAAAAAGTGGAATATGTGCGAGTACCGGAAAACTGTCCTGACGAGTATCGAAAAATGATATAATCGATGTGAGTACCGGAAAGTTATTGAATCCGGGGGAGTATCGGGAAAAAGTGGAATCCGTGCGAGTACCGGAAAACTATCCTAACGAGTACCGAAAAATGGTAGAATCGGTGTGAGTACCGGAAAATTATTGTATCCGGGGGAGTATCGGGAAAAAGAGGAATCCATGCGAGTACCGGAAAACTGTCCTGACGAGTACCGAAAAATGATAAAATCGGTGTGAGTACCGAAAAGTTATTGAATCCGGGAGAGTATCGGGAAAAAGTGGAATCCGTGCGAGTACCGGAAAACTGTCCTCACGAGTACCGAAAAATGGTAGAATCGATGTGAGTACCGAAAAATTATTGAATCCGGGGGAGTATCGGGAAAAAGTGGAATCCGTGCGAGTATCGGAAAACTGTCCTGACGAGTACCGAAAAATGGTAGAATCGGTGTGAGTACCGGAAAATTATTGAACCCTGTGAGTACCGGGAAAAAGTGGAATCCGTGCGAGTACCGGAAAACTGTCCTGACGAGTACCGAAAAATGGTAGAATCGGTGTGAGTACCGGAAAATTATTAAATCCGGGCGAGTACCGGGAAAAAGTGGAATCCGTGCGAGTACCGGAAAACTATCCTAACGAGTACCGAAAAATGGTAGAATCGGTGTGAGTACCGGAAAATTATTGAATCCGGGGGAGTATCGGGAAAAAGAGGAATCCGTGCGAGTACCGGAAAACTGTCCTGACGAGTACCGAAAAATGATAAAATCGGTGTGAGTACCGAAAAGTTATTGAATCCGGGAGAGTATCGGGAAAAAGTTGAATCCGTGCGAGTACCGGAAAACTGTCCTCACGAGTACCGAAAAATGGTAGAATCGATGTGAGTACCGAAAAATTATTGAATCCGGGGGAGTATCGGGAAAAAGTGGAATCCGTGCGAGTATCGGAAAACTGTCCTGACGAGTACCGAAAAATGGTAGAATCGGTGTGAGTACCGGAAAATTATTGAACCCTGTGAGTACCGGGAAAAAGTGGAATCCGTGCGAGTACCGGAAAACTGTCCTGACGAGTACCGAAAAATGGTAGAATCGGTGTGAGTACCGGAAAATTATTAAATCCGGGCGAGTACCGGGAAAAAGTGGAATCCGTGCGAGTACCGGAAAACTATCCTAACGAGTACCGAAAAATGGTAGAATCGGTGTGAGTACCGGAAAATTATTGAATCCGGGGGAGTATCGGGAAAAAGAGGAATCCGTGCGAGTACCGGAAAACTGTCCTGACGAGTACCGAAAAATGATAAAATCGGTGTGAGTACCGAAAAGTTATTGAATCCGGGAGAGTATCGGGAAAAAGTTGAATCCGTGCGAGTACCGGAAAACTGTCCTCACGAGTACCGAAAAATGGTAGAATCGATGTGAGTACCGAAAAATTATTGAATCCGGGGGAGTATCGGGAAAAAGTGGAATCCGTGCGAGTATCGGAAAACTGTCCTGACGAGTACCGAAAAATGGTAGAATCGGTGTGAGTACCGGAAAATTATTGAACCCTGTGAGTACCGGGAAAAAGTGGAATCCGTGCGAGTACCGGAAAACTGTCCTGACGAGTACCGAAAAATGGTAGAATCGGTGTGAGTACCGGAAAATTATTGAATCCGGGGGAGTATCGGGAAAAAGAGGAATCCATGCGAGTACCGGAAAACTGTCCTGACGAGTACCGAAAAATGATAAAATCGGTGTGAGTACCGAAAAGTTATTGAATCCGGGAGAGTATCGGGAAAAAGTGGAATCCGTGCGAGTACCGGAAAACTGTCCTGACGAGTACCGAAAAATGATAAAATCGGTGTGAGTACCGAAAAGTTATTGAATCCGGGAGAGTATCGGGAAAAAGTGGAATCCGTGCGAGTACCGGAAAACTGTCCTCACGAGTACCGAAAAATGGTAGAATCGATGTGAGTACCGAAAAATTATTGAATCCGGGGGAGTATCGGGAAAAAGTGGAATCCGTGCGAGTATCGGAAAACTGTCCTGACGAGTACCGAAAAATGGTAGAATCGGTGTGAGTACCGGAAAATTATTGAACCCTGTGAGTACCGGGAAAAAGTGGAATCCGTGCGAGTACCGGAAAACTGTCCTGACGAGTACCGAAAAATGGTAGAATCGGTGTGAGTACCGGAAAATTATTAAATCCGGGCGAGTACCGGGAAAAAGTGGAATCCGTGCGAGTACCGGAAAACTATCCTAACGAGTACCGAAAAATGGTAGAATCGGTGTGAGTACCGGAAAATTATTGAATCCGGGGGAGTATCGGGAAAAAGAGGAATCCGTGCGAGTACCGGAAAACTGTCCTGACGAGTACCGAAAAATGATAAAATCGGTGTGAGTACCGAAAAGTTATTGAATCCGGGAGAGTATCGGGAAAAAGTGGAATCCGTGCGAGTACCGGAAAACTGTCCTGACGAGTACCGAAAAATGATATAATCGGTGTGAGTACCGCAAAATTTATTGAATCCGGGGGAGTATCGGGAAAAAGTGGAATCCGTGCGAGTACCGGAAAACTGTCCTTACGAGCACGGAAAAATGATATAATCGGTGTGAGTACCGAAAAGTTATTGAATCCGGGAGAGTATCGGGAAAAAGTGGAATCCGTGCGAGTATCGGAAAACTGTCCTGACGAGTACCGAAAAATGGTAGAATCGGTGTGAGTACCGGAAAATTATTGAACCCTGTGAGTACCGGGAAAAAGTGGAATCCGTGCGAGTACCGGAAAACTGTCCTGACGAGTACCGAAAAATGGTAGAATCGGTGTGAGTACCGGAAAATTATTAAATCCGGGCGAGTACCGGGAAAAAGTGGAATCCGTGCGAGTACCGGAAAACTATCCTAACGAGTACCGAAAAATGGTAGAATCGGTGTGAGTACCGGAAAATTATTGAATCCGGGGGAGTATCGGGAAAAAGAGGAATCCGTGCGAGTACCGGAAAACTGTCCTGACGAGTACCGAAAAATGATAAAATCGGTGTGAGTACCGAAAAGTTATTGAATCCGGGAGAGTATCGGGAAAAAGTGGAATCCGTGCGAGTACCGGAAAACTGTCCTGACGAGTACCGAAAAATGGTAGAATCGGTGTGAGTACCGGAAAATTATTGAACCCTGTGAGTACCGGGAAAAAGTGGAATCCGTGCGAGTACCGGAAAACTGTCCTTACGAGCACGGAAAAATGATATAATCGGTGTGAGTACCCAAAAGTTATTGAATCCGGGAGAGTATCGGGAAAAAGTGGAATCCGTGCGAGTACCGGAAAACTGTCCTTACGAGCACGGAAAAATGATATAATCGGTGTGAGTACCGAAAAGTTATTGAATCCGGGAGAGTATCGGGAAAAAGTGGAATCCGTGCGAGTACCGGAAAACTGTCCTGACGAGTACCGAAAAATGGTAGAATCGGTGTGAGTACCGGAAAATTATTAAATCCGGGCGACTACCGGGAAAAAGTGGAATCCGTGCGAGTACCGGAAAACTATCCTAACGAGTACCGAAAAATGGTAGAATCGGTGTGAGTACCGGAAAATTATTGAATCTGGGGGAGTATCGGGAAAAAGAGGAATTCGTGCGAGTACCGGAAAACTGTCCTGACGAGTACCGAAAAATGATAAAATCGGTGTGAGTACCGAAAAGTTATTGAATCCGGGAGAGTATCGGGAAAAAGTGGAATCCGTGCGAGTACCGGAAAACTGTCCTGACGAGTACCGAAAAATGATATAATCGGTGTGAGTACCGCAAAATTTATTGAATCCGGGGGAGTATCGGGAAAAAGTGGAATCCGTGCGAGTACCGGAAAACTGTCCTTACGAGCACGGAAAAATGATATAATCGGTGTGAGTACCGAAAAGTTATTGAATCCGGGAGAGTATCGGGAAAAAGTGGAATCCGTGCGAGTACCGGAAAACTGTCCTGACGAGTACCGAAAAATGGTAGAATCGGTGTGAGTACCGCAAAATTATTGAACCCGGGCGAGTACCGGGAAAAAGTGGAATCCGTGTGAGTACCGGAAAACTATCCTAACGAGTACCGAAAAATGGTAGAATCGGTGTGAGTACCGGAAAATTATTGAATCCGGGGGAGTATCGGGAAAAAGAGGAATCCGTGCGAGTACCGGAAAACTGTCCTGACGAGTACCGAAAAATGATAAAATCGGTGTGAGTACCGAAAAGTTATTGAATCCGGGAGAGTATCGGGAAAAAGTGGAATCCGTGCGAGTACCGGAAAACTGTCCTGACGAGTACCGAAAAATGATATAATCGGTGTGAGTACCGCAAAATTTATTGAATCCGGGGGAGTATCGGGAAAAACTGGAATCCGTGCGAGTACCGAAAAACTGTCGTGACGAGTACCGAAAAATGGTAGAATCGGTGTGAGTACCGGAAAATTATTGAATCCGGGCGAGTACCGGGAAAAAGTGGAATATGTGCGAGTACCGGAAAACTGTCCTGACGAGTATCGAAAAATGATATAATCGATGTGAGTACCGGAAAGTTATTGAATCCGGGGGAGTATCGGGAAAAAGTGGAATCCGTGCGAGTACCGGAAAACTATCCTAACGAGTACCGAAAAATGGTAGAATCGGTGTGAGTACCGGAATATTATTGAATCCGGGGGAGTATCGGGAAAAAGAGGAATCCGTGCGAGTACCGGAAAACTGTCCTGACGAGTACCGAAAAATGATAAAATCGGTGTGAGTACCGAAAAGTTATTGAATCCGGGAGAGTATCGGGAAAAAGTGGAATCCGTGCGAGTACCGGAAAACTGTTCTGACGAGTACCGAAAAATGATATAATCGGTGTGAGTACCGCAAAATTTATTGAATCCGGGGGAGTATCGGGAAAAACTGGAATCCGTGCGAGTACCGAAAAACTGTCGTGACGAGTACCGAAAAATGGTAGAATCGGTGTGAGTACCGGAAAATTATTGAATCCGGGCGAGTACCGGGAAAAAGTGGAATATGTGCGAGTACCGGAAAACTGTCCTGACGAGTATCGAAAAATGATATAATCGATGTGAGTACCGGAAAGTTATTGAATCCGGGGGAGTATCGGGAAAAAGTGGAATCCGTGCGAGTACCGGAAAACTATCCTAACGAGTACCGAAAAATGGTAGAATCGGTGTGAGTACCGGAAAATTATTGAATCCGGGGGAGTATCGGGAAAAAGAGGAATCCATGCGAGTACCGGAAAACTGTCCTGACGAGTACCGAAAAATGATAAAATCGGTGTGAGTACCGAAAAGTTATTGAATCCGGGAGAGTATCGGGAAAAAGTGGAATCCGTGCGAGTACCGGAAAACTGTCCTCACGAGTACCGAAAAATGGTAGAATCGATGTGAGTACCGAAAAATTATTGAATCCGGGGGAGTATCGGGAAAAAGTGGAATCCGTGCGAGTATCGGAAAACTGTCCTGACGAGTACCGAAAAATGGTAGAATCGGTGTGAGTACCGGAAAATTATTGAACCCTGTGAGTACCGGGAAAAAGTGGAATCCGTGCGAGTACCGGAAAACTGTCCTGACGAGTACCGAAAAATGGTAGAATCGGTGTGAGTACCGGAAAATTATTAAATCCGGGCGAGTACCGGGAAAAAGTGGAATCCGTGCGAGTACCGGAAAACTATCCTAACGAGTACCGAAAAATGGTAGAATCGGTGTGAGTACCGGAAAATTATTGAATCCGGGGGAGTATCGGGAAAAAGAGGAATCCGTGCGAGTACCGGAAAACTGTCCTGACGAGTACCGAAAAATGATAAAATCGGTGTGAGTACCGAAAAGTTATTGAATCCGGGAGAGTATCGGGAAAAAGTGGAATCCGTGCGAGTACCGGAAAACTGTCCTGACGAGTACCGAAAAATGATATAATCGGTGTGAGTACCGCAAAATTTATTGAATCCGGGGGAGTATCGGGAAAAAGTGGAATCCGTGCGAGTACCGGAAAACTGTCCTTACGAGCACGGAAAAATGATATAATCGGTGTGAGTACCGAAAAGTTATTGAATCCGGGAGAGTATCGGGAAAAAGTGGAATCCGTGCGAGTATCGGAAAACTGTCCTGACGAGTACCGAAAAATGGTAGAATCGGTGTGAGTACCGGAAAATTATTGAACCCTGTGAGTACCGGGAAAAAGTGGAATCCGTGCGAGTACCGGAAAACTGTCCTGACGAGTACCGAAAAATGGTAGAATCGGTGTGAGTACCGGAAAATTATTAAATCCGGGCGAGTACCGGGAAAAAGTGGAATCCGTGCGAGTACCGGAAAACTATCCTAACGAGTACCGAAAAATGGTAGAATCGGTGTGAGTACCGGAAAATTATTGAATCCGGGGGAGTATCGGGAAAAAGAGGAATCCGTGCGAGTACCGGAAAACTGTCCTGACGAGTACCGAAAAATGATAAAATCGGTGTGAGTACCGAAAAGTTATTGAATCCGGGAGAGTATCGGGAAAAAGTGGAATCCGTGCGAGTACCGGAAAACTGTCCTGACGAGTACCGAAAAATGGTAGAATCGGTGTGAGTACCGGAAAATTATTGAACCCTGTGAGTACCGGGAAAAAGTGGAATCCGTGCGAGTACCGGAAAACTGTCCTTACGAGCACGGAAAAATGATATAATCGGTGTGAGTACCCAAAAGTTATTGAATCCGGGAGAGTATCGGGAAAAAGTGGAATCCGTGCGAGTACCGGAAAACTGTCCTTACGAGCACGGAAAAATGATATAATCGGTGTGAGTACCGAAAAGTTATTGAATCCGGGAGAGTATCGGGAAAAAGTGGAATCCGTGCGAGTACCGGAAAACTGTCCTGACGAGTACCGAAAAATGGTAGAATCGGTGTGAGTACCGGAAAATTATTAAATCCGGGCGACTACCGGGAAAAAGTGGAATCCGTGCGAGTACCGGAAAACTATCCTAACGAGTACCGAAAAATGGTAGAATCGGTGTGAGTACCGGAAAATTATTGAATCTGGGGGAGTATCGGGAAAAAGAGGAATTCGTGCGAGTACCGGAAAACTGTCCTGACGAGTACCGAAAAATGATAAAATCGGTGTAAGTACCGAAAAGTTATTGAATCCGGGAGAGTATCGGGAAAAAGTGGAATCCGTGCGAGTACCGGAAAACTGTCCTGACGAGTACCGAAAAATGATATAATCGGTGTGAGTACCGCAAAATTTATTGAATCCGGGGGAGTATCGGGAAAAAGTGGAATCCGTGCGAGTACCGGAAAACTGTCCTAACGAGCACGGAAAAATGATATAATCGGTGTGAGTACCGAAAAGTTATTGAATCCGGGAGAGTATCGGGAAAAAGTGGAATCCGTGCGAGTACCGGAAAACTGTCCTGACGAGTACCGAAAAATGGTAGAATCGGTGTGAGTACCGCAAAATTATTGAACCCGGGCGAGTACCGGGAAAAAGTGGAATCCGTGTGAGTACCGGAAAACTATCCTAACGAGTACCGAAAAATGGTAGAATCGGTGTGAGTACCGGAAAATTATTGAATCCGGGGGAGTATCGGGAAAAAGAGGAATCCGTGCGAGTACCGGAAAACTGTCCTGACGAGTACCGAAAAATGATAAAATCGGTGTGAGTACCGAAAAGTTATTGAATCCGGGAGAGTATCGGGAAAAAGTGGAATCCGTGCGAGTACCGGAAAACTGTCCTGACGAGTACCGAAAAATGATATAATCGGTGTGAGTACCGCAAAATTTATTGAATCCGGGGGAGTATCGGGAAAAACTGGAATCCGTGCGAGTACCGAAAAACTGTCGTGACGAGTACCGAAAAATGGTAGAATCGGTGTGAGTACCGGAAAATTATTGAATCCGGGCGAGTACCGGGAAAAAGTGGAATATGTGCGAGTACCGGAAAACTGTCCTGACGAGTATCGAAAAATGATATAATCGATGTGAGTACCGGAAAGTTATTGAATCCGGGGGAGTATCGGGAAAAAGTGGAATCCGTGCGAGTACCGGAAAACTATCCTAACGAGTACCGAAAAATGGTAGAATCGGTGTGAGTACCGGAATATTATTGAATCCGGGGGAGTATCGGGAAAAAGAGGAATCCGTGCGAGTACCGGAAAACTGTCCTGACGAGTACCGAAAAATGATAAAATCGGTGTGAGTACCGAAAAGTTATTGAATCCGGGAGAGTATCGGGAAAAAGTGGAATCCGTGCGAGTACCGGAAAACTGTTCTGACGAGTACCGAAAAATGATATAATCGGTGTGAGTACCGCAAAATTTATTGAATCCGGGGGAGTATCGGGAAAAACTGGAATCCGTGCGAGTACCGAAAAACTGTCGTGACGAGTACCGAAAAATGGTAGAATCGGTGTGAGTACCGGAAAATTATTGAATCCGGGCGAGTACCGGGAAAAAGTGGAATATGTGCGAGTACCGGAAAACTGTCCTGACGAGTATCGAAAAATGATATAATCGATGTGAGTACCGGAAAGTTATTGAATCCGGGGGAGTATCGGGAAAAAGTGGAATCCGTGCGAGTACCGGAAAACTATCCTAACGAGTACCGAAAAATGGTAGAATCGGTGTGAGTACCGGAAAATTATTGAATCCGGGGGAGTATCGGGAAAAAGAGGAATCCATGCGAGTACCGGAAAACTGTCCTGACGAGTACCGAAAAATGATAAAATCGGTGTGAGTACCGAAAAGTTATTGAATCCGGGAGAGTATCGGGAAAAAGTGGAATCCGTGCGAGTACCGGAAAACTGTCCTCACGAGTACCGAAAAATGGTAGAATCGATGTGAGTACCGAAAAATTATTGAATCCGGGGGAGTATCGGGAAAAAGTGGAATCCGTGCGAGTATCGGAAAACTGTCCTGACGAGTACCGAAAAATGGTAGAATCGGTGTGAGTACCGGAAAATTATTGAACCCTGTGAGTACCGGGAAAAAGTGGAATCCGTGCGAGTACCGGAAAACTGTCCTGACGAGTACCGAAAAATGGTAGAATCGGTGTGAGTACCGGAAAATTATTAAATCCGGGCGACTACCGGGAAAAAGTGGAATCCGTGCGAGTACCGGAAAACTATCCTAACGAGTACCGAAAAATGGTAGAATCGGTGTGAGTACCGGAAAATTATTGAATCCGGGGGAGTATCGGGAAAAAGAGGAATCCGTGCGAGTACCGGAAAACTGTCCTGACGAGTACCGAAAAATGATAAAATCGGTGTGAGTACCGAAAAGTTATTGAATCCGGGAGAGTATCGGGAAAAAGTGGAATCCGTGCGAGTACCGGAAAACTGTCCTGACGAGTACCGAAAAATGATATAATCGGTGTGAGTACCGCAAAATTTATTGAATCCGGGGGAGTATCGGGAAAAAGTGGAATCCGTGCGAGTACCGGAAAACTGTCCTTACGAGCACGGAAAAATGATATAATCGGTGTGAGTACCGAAAAGTTATTGAATCCGGGAGAGTATCGGGAAAAAGTGGAATCCGTGCGAGTATCGGAAAACTGTCCTGACGAGTACCGAAAAATGGTAGAATCGGTGTGAGTACCGGAAAATTATTGAACCCTGTGAGTACCGGGAAAAAGTGGAATCCGTGCGAGTACCGGAAAACTGTCCTGACGAGTACCGAAAAATGGTAGAATCGGTGTGAGTACCGGAAAATTATTAAATCCGGGCGAGTACCGGGAAAAAGTGGAATCCGTGCGAGTACCGGAAAACTATCCTAACGAGTACCGAAAAATGGTAGAATCGGTGTGAGTACCTGAAAATTATTGAATCCGGGGGAGTATCGGGAAAAAGAGGAATCCGTGCGAGTACCGGAAAACTGTCCTGACGAGTACCGAAAAATGATAAAATCGGTGTGAGTACCGAAAAGTTATTGAATCCGGGAGAGTATCGGGAAAAAGTGGAATCCGTGCGAGTACCGGAAAACTGTCCTGACGAGTACCGAAAAATGGTAGAATCGGTGTGAGTACCGGAAAATTATTGAACCCTGTGAGTACCGGGAAAAAGTGGAATCCGTGCGAGTACCGGAAAACTGTCCTTACGAGCACGGAAAAATGATATAATCGGTGTGAGTACCCAAAAGTTATTGAATCCGGGAGAGTATCGGGAAAAAGTGGAATCCGTGCGAGTACCGGAAAACTGTCCTTACGAGCACGGAAAAATGATATAATCGGTGTGAGTACCGAAAAGTTATTGAATCCGGGAGAGTATCGGGAAAAAGTGGAATCCGTGCGAGTACCGGAAAACTGTCCTGACGAGTACCGAAAAATGGTAGAATCGGTGTGAGTACCGGAAAATTATTAAATCCGGGCGACTACCGGGAAAAAGTGGAATCCGTGCGAGTACCGGAAAACTATCCTAACGAGTACCGAAAAATGGTAGAATCGGTGTGAGTACCGGAAAATTATTGAATCTGGGGGAGTATCGGGAAAAAGAGGAATTCGTGCGAGTACCGGAAAACTGTCCTGACGAGTACCGAAAAATGATAAAATCGGTGTGAGTACCGAAAAGTTATTGAATCCGGGAGAGTATCGGGAAAAAGTGGAATCCGTGCGAGTACCGGAAAACTGTCCTGACGAGTACCGAAAAATGATATAATCGGTGTGAGTACCGCAAAATTTATTGAATCCGGGGGAGTATCGGGAAAAAGTGGAATCCGTGCGAGTACCGGAAAACTGTCCTTACGAGCACGGAAAAATGATATAATCGGTGTGAGTACCGAAAAGTTATTGAATCCGGGAGAGTATCGGGAAAAAGTGGAATCCGTGCGAGTACCGGAAAACTGTCCTGACGAGTACCGAAAAATGGTAGAATCGGTGTGAGTACCGCAAAATTATTGAACCCGGGCGAGTACCGGGAAAAAGTGGAATCCGTGTGAGTACCGGAAAACTATCCTAACGAGTACCGAAAAATGGTAGAATCGGTGTGAGTACCGGAAAATTATTGAATCCGGGGGAGTATCGGGAAAAAGAGGAATCCGTGCGAGTACCGGAAAACTGTCCTGACGAGTACCGAAAAATGATAAAATCGGTGTGAGTACCGAAAAGTTATTGAATCCGGGAGAGTATCGGGAAAAAGTGGAATCCGTGCGAGTACCGGAAAACTGTCCTGACGAGTACCGAAAAATGATATAATCGGTGTGAGTACCGCAAAATTTATTGAATCCGGGGGAGTATCGGGAAAAACTGGAATCCGTGCGAGTACCGAAAAACTGTCGTGACGAGTACCGAAAAATGGTAGAATCGGTGTGAGTACCGGAAAATTATTGAATCCGGGCGAGTACCGGGAAAAAGTGGAATATGTGCGAGTACCGGAAAACTGTCCTGACGAGTATCGAAAAATGATATAATCGATGTGAGTACCGGAAAGTTATTGAATCCGGGGGAGTATCGGGAAAAAGTGGAATCCGTGCGAGTACCGGAAAACTATCCTAACGAGTACCGAAAAATGGTAGAATCGGTGTGAGTACCGGAATATTATTGAATCCGGGGGAGTATCGGGAAAAAGAGGAATCCGTGCGAGTACCGGAAAACTGTCCTGACGAGTACCGAAAAATGATAAAATCGGTGTGAGTACCGAAAAGTTATTGAATCCGGGAGAGTATCGGGAAAAAGTGGAATCCGTGCGAGTACCGGAAAACTGTTCTGACGAGTACCGAAAAATGATATAATCGGTGTGAGTACCGCAAAATTTATTGAATCCGGGGGAGTATCGGGAAAAACTGGAATCCGTGCGAGTACCGAAAAACTGTCGTGACGAGTACCGAAAAATGGTAGAATCGGTGTGAGTACCGGAAAATTATTGAATCCGGGCGAGTACCGGGAAAAAGTGGAATATGTGCGAGTACCGGAAAACTGTCCTGACGAGTATCGAAAAATGATATAATCGATGTGAGTACCGGAAAGTTATTGAATCCGGGGGAGTATCGGGAAAAAGTGGAATCCGTGCGAGTACCGGAAAACTATCCTAACGAGTACCGAAAAATGGTAGAATCGGTGTGAGTACCGGAAAATTATTGAATCCGGGGGAGTATCGGGAAAAAGAGGAATCCATGCGAGTACCGGAAAACTGTCCTGACGAGTACCGAAAAATGATAAAATCGGTGTGAGTACCGAAAAGTTATTGAATCCGGGAGAGTATCGGGAAAAAGTGGAATCCGTGCGAGTACCGGAAAACTGTCCTCACGAGTACCGAAAAATGGTAGAATCGATGTGAGTACCGAAAAATTATTGAATCCGGGGGAGTATCGGGAAAAAGTGGAATCCGTGCGAGTATCGGAAAACTGTCCTGACGAGTACCGAAAAATGGTAGAATCGGTGTGAGTACCGGAAAATTATTGAACCCTGTGAGTACCGGGAAAAAGTGGAATCCGTGCGAGTACCGGAAAACTGTCCTGACGAGTACCGAAAAATGATAAAATCGGTGTGAGTACCGAAAAGTTATTGAATCCGGGAGAGTATCGGGAAAAAGTGGAATCCGTGCGAGTACCGGAAAACTGTCCTGACGAGTACCGAAAAATGATATAATCGGTGTGAGTACCGCAAAATTTATTGAATCCGGGGGAGTATCGGGAAAAACTGGAATCCGTGCGAGTACCGGAAAACTGTCCTTACGAGCACGGAAAAATGATATAATCGGTGTGAGTACCCAAAAGTTATTGAATCCGGGAGAGTATCGGGAAAAAGTGGAATCCGTGCGAGTACCGGAAAACTGTCCTTACGAGCACGGAAAAATGATATAATCGGTGTGAGTACCGAAAAGTTATTGAATCCGGGAGAGTATCGGGAAAAAGTGGAATCCGTGCGAGTACCGGAAAACTGTCCTGACGAGTACCGAAAAATGGTAGAATCGGTGTGAGTACCGGAAAATTATTAAATCCGGGCGAGTACCGGGAAAAAGTGGAATCCGTGCGAGTACCGGAAAACTATCCTAACGAGTACCGAAAAATGGTAGAATCGGTGTGAGTACCGGAAAATTATTGAATCTGGGGGAGTATCGGGAAAAAGAGGAATCCGTGCGAGTACCGGAAAACTGTCCTGACGAGTACCGAAAAATGATAAAATCGGTGTGAGTACCGAAAAGTTATTGAATCCGGGAGAGTATCGGGAAAAAGTGGAATCCGTGCGAGTATCGGAAAACTGTCCTGACGAGTACCGAAAAATGGTAGAATCGGTGTGAGTACCGGAAAATTATTGAACCCGGTGAGTACCGAGAAAAAGTGGAATATGTGCGAGTACCGGAAAACTGTCCTGACGAGTATCGAAAAATGATATAATCGATGTGAGTACCGGAAAGTTATTGAATCCGGGGGAGTATCGGGAAAAAGTGGAATCCGTGCGAGTATCGGAAAACTGTCCTGATAAGTAACGAAAACTTGTAGAATCGGTGTGAGTACCGGAAAATTATTGAGAAAAAGTGGAATCCGTGCGAGTACCGGAAAACTGTCCTGACGAGTACCGAAAAATGATAAAATCGGTGTGAGTACCGAAAAGTTATTGAATCCGGGAGAGTACCGAAAAACTGTCGTGACGAGTACCGAAAAATGGTAGAATCGGTGTGAGTACCGGAAAATTATTGAATCCGGGCGAGTACCGGGAAAAAGTGGAATATGTGCGAGTACCGGAAAACTGTCCTGACGAGTATCGAAAAATGATATAATCGATGTGAGTACCGGAAAGTTATTGAATCCGGGGGAGTATCGGGAAAAAGTGGAATCCGTGCGAGTACCGGAAAACTATCCTAACGAGTACCGAAAAATGGTAGAATCGGTGTGAGTACCGGAAAATTATTGAATCCGGGGGAGTATCGGGAAAAAGAGGAATCCGTGCGAGTACCGGAAAACTGTCCTGACGAGTACCGAAAAATGATAAAATCGGTGTGAGTACCGAAAAGTTATTGAATCCGGGAGAGTATCGGGAAAAAGTTGAATCCGTGCGAGTACCGGAAAACTGTCCTCACGAGTACCGAAAAATGGTAGAATCGATGTGAGTACCGAAAAATTATTGAATCCGGGGGAGTATCGGGAAAAAGTGGAATCCGTGCGAGTATCGGAAAACTGTCCTGACGAGTACCGAAAAATGGTAGAATCGGTGTGAGTACCGGAAAATTATTGAACCCTGTGAGTACCGGGAAAAAGTGGAATCCGTGCGAGTACCGGAAAACTGTCCTGACGAGTACCGAAAAATGGTAGAATCGGTGTGAGTACCGGAAAATTATTAAATCCGGGCGAGTACCGGGAAAAAGTGGAATCCGTGCGAGTACCGGAAAACTATCCTAACGAGTACCGAAAAATGGTAGAATCGGTGTGAGTACCGGAAAATTATTGAATCCGGGGGAGTATCGGGAAAAAGAGGAATCCGTGCGAGTACCGGAAAACTGTCCTGACGAGTACCGAAAAATGATAAAATCGGTGTGAGTACCGAAAAGTTATTGAATCCGGGAGAGTATCGGGAAAAAGTGGAATCCGTGCGAGTACCGGAAAACTGTCCTGACGAGTACCGAAAAATGATATAATCGGTGTGAGTACCGCAAAATTTATTGAATCCGGGGGAGTATCGGGAAAAAGTGGAATCCGTGCGAGTACCGGAAAACTGTCCTTACGAGCACGGAAAAATGATATAATCGGTGTGAGTACCGAAAAGTTATTGAATCCGGGAGAGTATCGGGAAAAAGTGGAATCCGTGCGAGTACCGGAAAACTGTCCTGACGAGTACCGAAAAATGGTAGAATCGGTGTGAGTACCGCAAAATTATTGAACCCGGGCGAGTACCGGGAAAAAGTGGAATCCGTGTGAGTACCGGAAAACTATCCTAACGAGTACCGAAAAATGGTAGAATCGGTGTGAGTACCGGAAAATTATTGAATCCGGGGGAGTATCGGGAAAAAGAGGAATCCGTGCGAGTACCGGAAAACTGTCCTGACGAGTACCGAAAAATGATAAAATCGGTGTGAGTACCGAAAAGTTATTGAATCCGGGAGAGTATCGGGAAAAAGTGGAATCCGTGCGAGTACCGGAAAACTGTCCTGACGAGTACCGAAAAATGATATAATCGGTGTGAGTACCGCAAAATTTATTGAATCCGGGGGAGTATCGGGAAAAACTGGAATCCGTGCGAGTACCGAAAAACTGTCGTGACGAGTACCGAAAAATGGTAGAATCGGTGTGAGTATCGGAAAATTATTGAATCCGGGCGAGTACCGGGAAAAAGTGGAATATGTGCGAGTACCGGAAAACTGTCCTGACGAGTATCGAAAAATGATATAATCGATGTGAGTACCGGAAAGTTATTGAATCCGGGGGAGTATCGGGAAAAAGTGGAATCCGTGCGAGTACCGGAAAACTATCCTAACGAGTACCGAAAAATGGTAGAATCGGTGTGAGTACCGGAATATTATTGAATCCGGGGGAGTATCGGGAAAAAGAGGAATCCGTGCGAGTACCGGAAAACTGTCCTGACGAGTACCGAAAAATGATAAAATCGGTGTGAGTACCGAAAAGTTATTGAATCCGGGAGAGTATCGGGAAAAAGTGGAATCCGTGCGAGTACCGGAAAACTGTTCTGACGAGTACCGAAAAATGATATAATCGGTGTGAGTACCGCAAAATTTATTGAATCCGGGGGAGTATCGGGAAAAACTGGAATCCGTGCGAGTACCGAAAAACTGTCGTGACGAGTACCGAAAAATGGTAGAATCGGTGTGAGTACCGGAAAATTATTGAATCCGGGCGAGTACCGGGAAAAAGTGGAATATGTGCGAGTACCGGAAAACTGTCCTGACGAGTATCGAAAAATGATATAATCGATGTGAGTACCGGAAAGTTATTGAATCCGGGGGAGTATCGGGAAAAAGTGGAATCCGTGCGAGAATCGGAAAACTGTCCTGATAAGTAACGAAAACTTGTAGAATCGGTGTGAGTACCGGAAAATTATTGAGAAAAAGTGGAATCCGTGCGAGTACCGGAAAACTGTCCTGACGAGTACCGAAAAATGGTAGAATCGATGTGAGTACCGAAAAATTATTGAATCCGGGGGAGTATCGGGAAAAAGTGGAATCCGTGCGAGTATCGGAAAACTGTCCTGACGAGTACCGAAAAATGGTAGAATCGGTGTGAGTACCGGAAAATTATTGAACCCGGTGAGTACCGGGAAAAAGTGGAATATGTGCGAGTACCGGAAAACTGTCCTGACGAGTATCCAAAAATGATATAATCGATGTGAGTACCGGAAAGTTATTGAATCCGGGGGAGTATCGGGAAAAAGTGGAATCCGTGCGAGTATCGGAAAACTGTCCTGACGAGTACCGAAAAATGGTAGAATCGGTGTGAGTACCGGAAAATTATTGAACCCTGTGAGTACCGGGAAAAAGTGGAATCCGTGCGAGTACCGGAAAACTGTCCTGACGAGTACCGAAAAATGGTAGAATCGGTGTGAGTACCGGAAAATTATTAAATCCGGGCGAGTACCGGGAAAAAGTGGAATCCGTGCGAGTACCGGAAAACTATCCTAACGAGTACCGAAAAATGGTAGAATCGGTGTGAGTACCGGAAAATTATTGAATCCGGGGGAGTATCGGGAAAAAGAGGAATCCGTGCGAGTACCGGAAAACTGTCCTGACGAGTACCGAAAAATGATAAAATCGGTGTGAGTACCGAAAAGTTATTGAATCCGGGAGAGTATCGGGAAAAAGTGGAATCCGTGCGAGTACCGGAAAACTGTCCTGACGAGTACCGAAAAATGATATAATCGGTGTGAGTACCGCAAAATTTATTGAATCCGGGGGAGTATCGGGAAAAAGTGGAATCCGTGCGAGTACCGGAAAACTGTCCTTACGAGCACGGAAAAATGATATAATCGGTGTGAGTACCGAAAAGTTATTGAATCCGGGAGAGTATCGGGAAAAAGTGGAATCCGTGCGAGTACCGGAAAACTGTCCTGACGAGTACCGAAAAATGGTAGAATCGGTGTGAGTACCGCAAAATTATTGAACCCGGGCGAGTACCGGGAAAAAGTGGAATCCGTGTGAGTACCGGAAAACTATCCTAACGAGTACCGAAAAATGGTAGAATCGGTGTGAGTACCGGAAAATTATTGAATCCGGGGGAGTATCGGGAAAAAGAGGAATCCGTGCGAGTACCGGAAAACTGTCCTGACGAGTACCGAAAAATGATAAAATCGGTGTGAGTACCGAAAAGTTATTGAATCCGGGAGAGTATCGGGAAAAAGTGGAATCCGTGCGAGTACCGGAAAACTGTCCTGACGAGTACCGAAAAATGATATAATCGGTGTGAGTACCGAAAAATTTATTGAATCCGGGGGAGTATCGGGAAAAACTGGAATCCGTGCGAGTACCGAAAAACTGTCGTGACGAGTACCGAAAAATGGTAGAATCGGTGTGAGTACCGGAAAATTATTGAATCCGGGCGAGTACCGGGAAAAAGTGGAATATGTGCGAGTACCGGAAAACTGTCCTGACGAGTATCGAAAAATGATATAATCGATGTGAGTACCGGAAAGTTATTGAATCCGGGGGAGTATCGGGAAAAAGTGGAATCCGTGCGAGTACCGGAAAACTATCCTAACGAGTACCGAAAAATGGTAGAATCGGTGTGAGTACCGGAAAATTATTGAATCCGGGGGAGTATCGGGAAAAAGAGGAATCCGTGCGAGTACCGGAAAACTGTCCTGACGAGTACCGAAAAATGATAAAATCGGTGTGAGTACCGAAAAGTTATTGAATCCGGGAGAGTATCGGGAAAAAGTGGAATCCGTGCGAGTACCGGAAAACTGTTCTGACGAGTACCGAAAAATGATATAATCGGTGTGAGTACCGCAAAATTTATTGAATCCGGGGGAGTATCGGGAAAAACTGGAATCCGTGCGAGTACCGAAAAACTGTCGTGACGAGTACCGAAAAATGGTAGAATCGGTGTGAGTACCGGAAAATTATTGAATCCGGGCGAGTACCGGGAAAAAGTGGAATATGTGCGAGTACCGGAAAACTGTCCTGACGAGTATCGAAAAATGATATAATCGATGTGAGTACCGGAAAGTTATTGAATCCGGGGGAGTATCGGGAAAAAGTGGAATCCGTGCGAGAATCGGAAAACTGTCCTGATAAGTAACGAAAACTTGTAGAATCGGTGTGAGTACCGGAAAATTATTGAGAAAAAGTGGAATCCGTGCGAGTACCGGAAAACTGTCCTGACGAGTACCGAAAAATGGTAGAATCGATGTGAGTACCGAAAAATTATTGAATCCGGGGGAGTATCGGGAAAAAGTGGAATCCGTGCGAGTATCGGAAAACTGTCCTGACGAGTACCGAAAAATGGTAGAATCGGTGTGAGTACCGGAAAATTATTGAACCCGGTGAGTACCGGGAAAAAGTGGAATATGTGCGAGTACCGGAAAACTGTCCTGACGAGTATCCAAAAATGATATAATCGATGTGAGTACCGGAAAGTTATTGAATCCGGGGGAGTATCGGGAAAAAGTGGAATCCGTGCGAGTATCGGAAAACTGTCCTGATAAGTAACGAAAACTTGTAGAATCGGTGTGAGTACCGGAAAATTATTGAGAAAAAGTGGAATCCGTGCGAGTACCGGAAAACTGTCCTGACGAGTACCGAAAAATGATAAAATCGGTATGAGTACCGAAAAGTTATTGAATCCGGGAGAGTATCGGGAAAAAGTGGAATCCGTGCGAGTACCGGAAAACTGTCCTGACGAGTACCGAAAAATGATATAATCGGTGTGAGTACCGCAAAATTTATTGAATCCGGGGGAGTATCGGGAAAAACTGGAATCCGTGCGAGTACCGAAAAACTGTCGTGACGAGTACCGAAAAATGGTAGAATCGGTGTGAGTACCGGAAAATTATTGAATCCGGGCGAGTACCGGGAAAAAGTGGAATATGTGCGAGTACCGGAAAACTGTCCTGACGAGTATCGAAAAATGATATAATCGATGTGAGTACCGGAAAGTTATTGAATCCGGGGGAGTATCGGGAAAAAGTGGAATCCGTGCGAGTACCGGAAAACTATCCTAACGAGTACCGAAAAATGGTAGAATCGGTGTGAGTACCGGAAAATTATTGAATCCGGGGGAGTATCGGGAAAAAGAGGAATCCGTGCGAGTACCGGAAAACTGTCCTGACGAGTACCGAAAAATGATAAAATCGGTGTGAGTACCGAAAAGTTATTGAATCCGGGAGAGTATCGGGAAAAAGTGGAATCCGTGCGAGTACCGGAAAACTGTCCTGACGAGTACCGAAAAATGGTAGAATTGATGTGAGTACCGAAAAATTATTGAATCCGGGGGAGTATCGGGAAAAAGTGGAATCCGTGCGAGTATCGGAAAACTGTCCTGACGAGTACCGAAAAATGGTAGAATCGGTGTGAGTACCGGAAAATTATTGAACCCGGTGAGTACCCGGAAAAAGTGGAATCCGTGCGAGTACCGGAAAACTGTCCTGACGAGTACCGAAAAATGGTAGAATCGGTGTGAGTACCGGAAAATTATTAAATCCGGGCGAGTACAGGGAAAAAGTGGAATCCGTGCAAGTACCGGAAAACTATCCTAACGAGTACCGAAAAATGGTAGAATCGGTGTGAGTACCGGAAAATTATTGAATCCGGGGGAGTATCGGGAAAAAGAGGAATCCGTGCGAGTACCGAAAAACTGTCCTGACGAGTACCGAAAAATGATAAAATCGGTGTGAGTACCGAAAAGTTATTGAATCCGGGAGAGTATCGGGAAAAAGTGGAATCCGTGCGAGTACCGGAAAACTGTCCTGACGAGTACCGAAAAATGATATAATCGGTGTGAGTACCGCAAAATTTATTGAATCCGGGGGAGTATCGGGAAAAAGAGGAATCCGTGCGAGTACCGGAAAACTGTCCTGACGAGTACCGAAAAATGATAAAATCGGTGTGAGTACCGAAAAGTTATTGAATCCGGGAGAGTATCGGGAAAAAGTTGAATCCGTGCGAGTACCGGAAAACTGTCCTCACGAGTACCGAAAAATGGTAGAATCGATGTGAGTACCGAAAAATTATTGAATCCGGGGGAGTATCGGGAAAAAGTGGAATCCGTGCGAGTATCGGAAAACTGTCCTGACGAGTACCGAAAAATGGTAGAATCGGTGTGAGTACCGGAAAATTATTGAACCCTGTGAGTACCGGGAAAAAGTGGAATCCGTGCGAGTACCGGAAAACTGTCCTGACGAGTACCGAAAAATGGTAGAATCGGTGTGAGTACCGGAAAATTATTAAATCCGGGCGAGTACCGGGAAAAAGTGGAATCCGTGCGAGTACCGGAAAACTATCCTAACGAGTACCGAAAAATGGTAGAATCGGTGTGAGTACCGGAAAATTATTGAATCCGGGGGAGTATCGGGAAAAAGAGGAATCCGTGCGAGTACCGGAAAACTGTCCTGACGAGTACCGAAAAATGATAAAATCGGTGTGAGTACCGAAAAGTTATTGAATCCGGGAGAGTATCGGGAAAAAGTGGAATCCGTGCGAGTACCGGAAAACTGTCCTGACGAGTACCGAAAAATGATATAATCGGTGTGAGTACCGCAAAATTTATTGAATCCGGGGGAGTATCGGGAAAAACTGGAATCCGTGCGAGTACCGAAAAACTGTCGTGACGAGTACCGAAAAATGGTAGAATCGGTGTGAGTACCGGAAAATTATTGAATCCGGGCGAGTACCGGGAAAAAGTGGAATATGTGCGAGTACCGGAAAACTGTCCTGACGAGTATCGAAAAATGATATAATCGATGTGAGTACCGGAAAGTTATTGAATCCGGGGGAGTATCGGGAAAAAGTGGAATCCGTGCGAGTACCGGAAAACTATCCTAACGAGTACCGAAAAATGGTAGAATCGGTGTGAGTACCGGAAAATTATTGAATCCGGGGGAGTATCGGGAAAAAGAGGAATCCATGCGAGTACCGGAAAACTGTCCTGACGAGTACCGAAAAATGATAAAATCGGTGTGAGTACCGAAAAGTTATTGAATCCGGGAGAGTATCGGGAAAAAGTGGAATCCGTGCGAGTACCGGAAAACTGTCCTCACGAGTACCGAAAAATGGTAGAATCGGTGTGAGTACCGGAAAATTATTGAACCCTGTGAGTACCGGGAAAAAGTGGAATCCGTGCGAGTACCGGAAAACTGTCCTGACGAGTACCGAAAAATGGTAGAATCGGTGTGAGTACCGGAAAATTATTGAACCCGGTGAGTACCGGGAAAAAGTGGAATCCGTTTTTCGGGACAGTTTTCCGGTACTCGCACGGATTCCACTTTTTCCCGGTACTCACCGGGTTCAATAATTTTCCGGTACTCACACCGATTCTACCATTTTTCGGTACTCGTCAGGACAGTTTTCCGATACTCGCACGGATTCCACTTTTTCCCGATACTCCCCCGGATTCAATAAATTTTGCGGTACTCACACCGATTATATCATTTTTCGGTACTCGTCAGGACAGTTTTCCGGTACTCGCACGGATTCCACTTTTTCCCGATACTCTCCCGGATTCAATAACTTTTCGGTACTCACACCGATTTTATCATTTTTCGGTACTCGTCAGGACAGTTTTCCGGTACTCGCACGGATTCCTCTTTTACCCGATACTCCCCCGGATTCAATAATTTTCCGGTACTCACACCGATTCTACCATTTTTCGGTACTCGTTAGGATAGTTTTCCGGTACTCGCACGGATTCCACTTTTTCCCGGTACTCGCCCGGATTTAATAATTTTCCGGTACTCACACCGATTCTACCATTTTTCGGTACTCGTCAGGACAGTTTTCCGGTACTCGCACGGATTCCACTTTTTCCCGATACTCTCCCGGATTCAATAACTTTTCGGTACTCACACCGATTATATCATTTTTCCGTGCTCGTAAGGACAGTTTTTCGGTACTCGCACGGATTCCACTTTTTCCCGATACTCCCCCGGATTCAATAAATTTTGCGGTACTCACACCGATTATATCATTTTTCGGTACTCGTCAGGACAGTTTTCCGGTACTCGCACGGATTCCACTTTTTCCCGATACTCTCCCGGATTCAATAACTTTTCGGTACTCACACCGATTTTATCATTTTTCGGTACTCGTCAGGACAGTTTTCCGGTACTCGTACGGATTCCTCTTTTTCCCGATATTCCCCCGGATTCAATAATTTTCCGGTACTCACACCGATTCTACCATTTTTCGGTACTCGTTAGGATAGTTTTCCGGTACTCGCACGGATTCCACTTTTTCCCGGTACTCGCCCGGATTTAATAATTTTCCGGTACTCACACCGATTCTACCATTTTTCGGTACTCGTCAGGACAGTTTTCCGGTACTCGCACGGATTCCACTTTTTCCCGGTACTCACCGGGTTCAATAATTTTCCGGTACTCACACCGATTCTACCATTTTTCGGTACTCGTCAGGACAGTTTTCCGATACTCGCACGGATTCCACTTTTTCCCGATACTCCCCCGGATTCAATAATTTTTCGGTACTCACATCGATTCTACCATTTTTCGGTACTCGTCAGGACAGTTTTCCGGTACTCGCACGGATTCCACTTTTTCTCAATAATTTTCCGGTACTCACACCGATTCTACAAGTTTTCGTTACTTATCAGGACAGTTTTCCGATACTCGCACGGATTCCACTTTTTCCCGATACTCCCCCGGATTCAATAACTTTCCGGTACTCACACCGATTATATCATTTTTCGATACTCGTCAGGACAGTTTTCCGGTACTCGCACATATTCCACTTTTTCCCGGTACTCGCCCGGATTCAATAATTTTCCGGTACTCACACCGATTCTACCATTTTTCGGTACTCGTTAGGATAGTTTTCCGGTACTCGCACGGATTCCACTTTTTCCCGATACTCCCCCGGATTCAATAACTTTCCGGTACTCACACCGATTATATCATTTTTCGATACTCGTCAGGACAGTTTTCCGGTACTCGCACATATTCCACTTTTTCCCGGTACTCGCCCGGATTCAATAATTTTCCGGTACTCACACCGATTCTACCATTTTTCGGTACTCGTCACGACAGTTTTTCGGTACTCGCACAGATTCCAGTTTTTCCCGATACTCCCCCGGATTCAATAAATTTTGCGGTACTCACACCGATTATATCATTTTTCGGTACTCGTCAGGACAGTTTTCCGGTACTCGCACGGATTCCACTTTTTCCCGATACTCTCCCGGATTCAATAACTTTTCGGTACTCACACCGATTTTATCATTTTTCGGTACTCGTCAGGACAGTTTTCCGGTACTCGCACATATTCCACTTTTTCCCGGTACTCGCCCGGATTCAATAATTTTCCGGTACTCACACCGATTCTACCATTTTTCGGTACTCGTCACGACAGTTTTTCGGTACTCGCACAGATTCCAGTTTTTCCCGATACTCCCCCGGATTCAATAAATTTTGCGGTACTCACACCGATTATATCATTTTTCGGTACTCGTCAGGACAGTTTTCCGGTACTCGCACGGATTCCACTTTTTCCCGATACTCTCCCGGATTCAATAACTTTTCGGTACTCACACCGATTTTATCATTTTTCGGTACTCGTCAGGACAGTTTTCCGGTACTCGCACGGATTCCTCTTTTTCCCGATACTCCCCCGGATTCAATAATTTTTCGGTACTCACACCGATTCTACCATTTTTCGGTACTCGTTAGGATAGTTTTCCGGTACTCGCACGGATTCCACTTTTTCCCGATACTCCCCCGGATTCAATAACTTTTCGGTACTCACACCGATTATATCATTTTTCGGTACTCGTCAGGACAGTTTTCCGGTACTCGCACGGATTCCTCTTTTTCCCGATACTCCCCCGGATTCAATAATTTTCCGGTACTCACACCGATTTTATCATTTTTCGGTACTCGTCAGGACAGTTTTCCGGTACTCGCACGGATTCCTCTTTTTCCCGATACTCCCCCGGATTCAATAATTTTCCGGTACTCACACCGATTCTACCATTTTTCGGTACTCGTTAGGATAGTTTTCCGGTACTCGCACGGATTCCACTTTTTCCCGGTACTCGCCCGGATTTAATAATTTTCCGGTACTCACACCGATTCTACCATTTTTCGGTACTCGTCAGGACAGTTTTCCGGTACTCGCACGGATTCCACTTTTTCCCGATACTCTCCCGGATTCAATAACTTTTCGGTACTCACACCGATTATATCATTTTTCCGTGCTCGTAAGGACAGTTTTCCGGTACTCGCACGGATTCCACTTTTTCCCGATACTCCCCCGGATTCAATAAATTTTGCGGTACTCACACCGATTATATCATTTTTCGGTACTCGTCAGGACAGTTTTCCGGTACTCGCACGGATTCCACTTTTTCCCGATACTCTCCCGGATTCAATAACTTTTCGGTACTCACACCGATTTTATCATTTTTCGGTACTCGTCAGGACAGTTTTCCGGTACTCGCACGGATTCCTCTTTTTCCCGATACTCCCCCGGATTCAATAATTTTCCGGTACTCACACCGATTCTACCATTTTTCGGTACTCGTTAGGATAGTTTTCCGGTACTCGCACGGATTCCACTTTTTCCCGGTACTCGCCCGGATTTAATAATTTTCCGGTACTCACACCGATTCTGCCATTTTTCGGTACTCGTCAGGACAGTTTTCCGGTACTCGCACGGATTCCACTTTTTCCCGGTACTCACCGGGTTCAATAATTTTCCGGTACTCACACCGATTCTACCATTTTTCGGTACTCGTCAGGACAGTTTTCCGATACTCGCGCGGATTCCACTTTTTCCCGATACTCCCCCGGATTCAATAACTTTTGCGGTACTCACACCGATTATATCAATTTTCAGTACTCGTCAGGACAGTTTTCCGGTACTCGCACGGATTCCACTTTTTCCCGGTACTCACCGGGTTCAATAATTTTCCGGTACTCACACCGATTCTACCATTTTTCGGTACTCGTCAGGACAGTTTTCCGATACTCGCACGGATTCCACTTTTTCCCGATACTCCCCCGGATTCAATAAATTTTGCGGTACTCACACCGATTATATCATTTTTCGGTACTCGTCAGGACAGTTTTCCGGTACTCGCACGGATTCCACTTTTTCCCGATACTCTCCCGGATTCAATAACTTTTCGGTACTCACACCGATTTTATCATTTTTCGGTACTCGTCAGGACAGTTTTCCGGTACTCGCAAGGATTCCTCTTTTTCCCGATACTCCCCCGGATTCAATAATTTTCCGGTACTCACACCGATTCTACCATTTTTCGGTACTCGTTAGGATAGTTTTCCGGTACTCGCACGGATTCCACTTTTTCCCGATACTCGCCCGGATTTAATAATTTTCCGGTACTCACACCGATTCTACCATTTTTCGGTACTCGTCAGGACAGTTTTCCGGTACTCGCACGGATTCCACTTTTTCCCGATACTCTCCCGGATTCAATAACTTTTCGGTACTCACACCGATTATATCATTTTTCCGTGCTCGTAAGGACAGTTTTTCGGTACTCGCACGGATTCCACTTTTTCCCGATACTCCCCCGGATTCAATAAATTTTGCGGTACTCACACCGATTATATCATTTTTCGGTACTCGTCAGGACAGTTTTCCGGTACTCGCACGGATTCCACTTTTTCCCGATACTCTCCCGGATTCAATAACTTTTCGGTACTCACACCGATTTTATCATTTTTCGGTACTCGTCAGGACAGTTTTCCGGTACTCGCACGGATTCCTCTTTTTCCCGATATTCCCCCGGATTCAATAATTTTCCGGTACTCACACCGATTCTACCATTTTTCGGTACTCGTTAGGATAGTTTTCCGGTACTCGCACGGATTCCACTTTTTCCCGGTACTCGCCCGGATTTAATAATTTTCCGGTACTCACACCGATTCTACCATTTTTCGGTACTCGTCAGGACAGTTTTCCGGTACTCGCACGGATTCCACTTTTTCCCGGTACTCACCGGGTTCAATAATTTTCCGGTACTCACACCGATTCTACCATTTTTCGGTACTCGTCAGGACAGTTTTCCGATACTCGCACGGATTCCACTTTTTCCCGATACTCCCCCGGATTCAATAATTTTTCGGTACTCACATCGATTCTACCATTTTTCGGTACTCGTCAGGACAGTTTTCCGGTACTCGCACGGATTCCACTTTTTCTCAATAATTTTCCGGTACTCACACCGATTCTACAAGTTTTCGTTACTTATCAGGACAGTTTTCCGATACTCGCACGGATTCCACTTTTTCCCGATACTCCCCCGGATTCAATAACTTTCCGGTACTCACACCGATTATATCATTTTTCGATACTCGTCAGGACAGTTTTCCGGTACTCGCACATATTCCACTTTTTCCCGGTACTCGCCCGGATTCAATAATTTTCCGGTACTCACACCGATTCTACCATTTTTCGGTACTCGTCACGACAGTTTTTCGGTACTCGCACAGATTCCAGTTTTTCCCGATACTCCCCCGGATTCAATAAATTTTGCGGTACTCACACCGATTATATCATTTTTCGGTACTCGTCAGGACAGTTTTCCGGTACTCGCACGGATTCCACTTTTTCCCGATACTCTCCCGGATTCAATAACTTTTCGGTACTCACACCGATTTTATCATTTTTCGGTACTCGTCAGGACAGTTTTCCGGTACTCGCACGGATTCCTCTTTTTCCCGATACTCCCCCGGATTCAATAATTTTCCGGTACTCACACCGATTCTACCATTTTTCGGTACTCGTTAGGATAGTTTTCCGGTACTCGCACGGATTCCACTTTTTCCCGGTACTCGCCCGGGTTCAATAATTTTGCGGTACTCACACCGATTCTACCATTTTTCGGTACTCGTCAGGACAGTTTTCCGGTACTCGCACGGATTCCACTTTTTCCCGATACTCTCCCGGATTCAATAACTTTTCGGTACTCACACCGATTATATCATTTTTCCGTGCTCGTAAGGACAGTTTTCCGGTACTCGCACGGATTCCACTTTTTCCCGATACTCCCCCGGATTCAATAAATTTTGCGGTACTCACACCGATTCTACCATTTTTCGGTACTCGTCAGGACAGTTTTCCGGTACTCGCACGGATTCCACTTTTTCCCGGTACTCACCGGGTTCAATAATTTTCCGGTACTCACACCGATTCTACCATTTTTCGGTACTCGTCAGGACAGTTTTCCGATACTCGCACGGATTCCACTTTTTCCCGATACTCCCCCGGATTCAATAATTATTCGGTACTTACATCGATTCTACCATTTTTCGGTACTCGTCAGGACAGTTTTCCGGTACTCGCACGGATTCCACTTTTTCTCAATAATTTTCCGGTACTCACACCGATTCTACAAGTTTTCGTTACTTATCAGGACAGTTTTCCGATACTCGCACGGATTCCACTTTTTCCCGATACTCCCCCGGATTCAATAACTTTCCGGTACTCACACCGATTATATCATTTTTCGATACTCGTCAGGACAGTTTTCCGGTACTCGCACATATTCCACTTTTTCCCGGTACTCGCCCGGATTCAATAATTTTCCGGTACTCACACCGATTCTACCATTTTTCGGTACTCGTCACGACAGTTTTTCGGTACTCGCACAGATTCCAGTTTTTCCCGATACTCCCCCGGATTCAATAAATTTTGCGGTACTCACACCGATTATATCATTTTTCGGTACTCGTCAGGACAGTTTTCCGGTACTCGCACGGATTCCACTTTTTCCCGATACTCTCCCGGATTCAATAACTTTTCGGTACTCACACCGATTTTATCATTTTTCGGTACTCGTCAGGACAGTTTTCCGGTACTCGCACGGATTCCTCTTTTTCCCGATACTCCCCCGGATTCAATAATTTTCCGGTACTCACACCGATTCTACCATTTTTCGGTACTCGTTAGGATAGTTTTCCGGTACTCGCACGGATTCCACTTTTTCCCGGTACTCGCCCGGGTTCAATAATTTTGCGGTACTCACACCGATTCTACCATTTTTCGGTACTCGTCAGGACAGTTTTCCGGTACTCGCACGGATTCCACTTTTTCCCGATACTCTCCCGGATTCAATAACTTTTCGGTACTCACACCGATTATATCATTTTTCCGTGCTCGTAAGGACAGTTTTCCGGTACTCGCACGGATTCCACTTTTTCCCGATACTCCCCCGGATTCAATAAATTTTGCGGTACTCACACCGATTATATCATTTTTCGGTACTCGTCAGGACAGTTTTCCGGTACTCGCACGGATTCCACTTTTTCCCGATACTCTCCCGGATTCAATAACTTTTCGGTACTCACACCGATTTTATCATTTTTCGGTACTCGTCAGGACAGTTTTCCGGTACTCGCACGGATTCCTCTTTTTCCCGATACTCCCCCGGATTCAATAATTTTCCGGTACTCACACCGATTCTACCATTTTTCGGTACTCGTTAGGATAGTTTTCCGGTACTCGCACGGATTCCACTTTTTCCCGGTACTCGCCCGGATTTAATAATTTTCCGGTACTCACACCGATTCTGCCATTTTTCGGTACTCGTCAGGACAGTTTTCCGGTACTCGCACGGATTCCACTTTTTCCCGGTACTCACCGGGTTCAATAATTTTCCGGTACTCACACCGATTCTACCATTTTTCGGTACTCGTCAGGACAGTTTTCCGATACTCGCACGGATTCCACTTTTTCCCGATACTCGCCCGGATTTAATAATTTTCCGGTACTCACACCGATTCTACCATTTTTCGGTACTCGTCAGGACAGTTTTCCGGTACTCGCACGGATTCCACTTTTTCCCGATACTCTCCCGGATTCAATAACTTTTCGGTACTCACACCGATTATATCATTTTTCCGTGCTCGTAAGGACAGTTTTTCGGTACTCGCACGGATTCCACTTTTTCCCGATACTCCCCCGGATTCAATAAATTTTGCGGTACTCACACCGATTATATCATTTTTCGGTACTCGTCAGGACAGTTTTCCGGTACTCGCACGGATTCCACTTTTTCCCGATACTCTCCCGGATTCAATAACTTTTCGGTACTCACACCGATTTTATCATTTTTCGGTACTCGTCAGGACAGTTTTCCGGTACTCGCACGGATTCCTCTTTTTCCCGATATTCCCCCGGATTCAATAATTTTCCGGTACTCACACCGATTCTACCATTTTTCGGTACTCGTTAGGATAGTTTTCCGGTACTCGCACGGATTCCACTTTTTCCCGGTACTCGCCCGGATTTAATAATTTTCCGGTACTCACACCGATTCTACCATTTTTCGGTACTCGTCAGGACAGTTTTCCGGTACTCGCACGGATTCCACTTTTTCCCGGTACTCACCGGGTTCAATAATTTTCCGGTACTCACACCGATTCTACCATTTTTCGGTACTCGTCAGGACAGTTTTCCGATACTCGCACGTTTTCCACTTTTTCCCGATACTCCCCCGGATTCAATAATTTTTCGGTACTCACATCGATTCTACCATTTTTCGGTACTCGTCAGGACAGTTTTCCGGTACTCGCACGGATTCCACTTTTTCTCAATAATTTTCCGGTACTCACACCGATTCTACAAGTTTTCGTTACTTATCAGGACAGTTTTCCGATACTCGCACGGATTCCACTTTTTCCCGATACTCCCCCGGATTCAATAACTTTCCGGTACTCACACCGATTATATCATTTTTCGATACTCGTCAGGACAGTTTTCCGGTACTCGCACATATTCCACTTTTTCCCGGTACTCGCCCGGATTCAATAATTTTCCGGTACTCACACCGATTCTACCATTTTTCGGTACTCGTCACGACAGTTTTTCGGTACTCGCACAGATTCCAGTTTTTCCCGATACTCCCCCGGATTCAATAAATTTTGCGGTACTCACACCGATTATATCATTTTTCGGTACTCGTCAGGACAGTTTTCCGGTACTCGCACGGATTCCACTTTTTCCCGATACTCTCCCGGATTCAATAACTTTTCGGTACTCACACCGATTTTATCATTTTTCGGTACTCGTCAGGACAGTTTTCCGGTACTCGCACGGATTCCTCTTTTTCCCGATACTCCCCCGGATTCAATAATTTTCCGGTACTCACACCGATTCTACCATTTTTCGGTACTCGTTAGGATAGTTTTCCGGTACTCGCACGGATTCCACTTTTTCCCGGTACTCGCCCGGGTTCAATAATTTTGCGGTACTCACACCGATTCTACCATTTTTCGGTACTCGTCAGGACAGTTTTCCGGTACTCGCACGGATTCCACTTTTTCCCGATACTCTCCCGGATTCAATAACTTTTCGGTACTCACACCGATTATATCATTTTTCCGTGCTCGTAAGGACAGTTTTCCGGTACTCGCACGGATTCCACTTTTTCCCGATACTCCCCCGGATTCAATAAATTTTGCGGTACTCACACCGATTCTACCATTTTTCGGTACTCGTCAGGACAGTTTTCCGGTACTCGCACGGATTCCACTTTTTCCCGGTACTCACCGGGTTCAATAATTTTCCGGTACTCACACCGATTCTACCATTTTTCGGTACTCGTCAGGACAGTTTTCCGATACTCGCACGGATTCCACTTTTTCCCGATACTCCCCCGGATTCAATAATTATTCGGTACTTACATCGATTCTACCATTTTTCGGTACTCGTCAGGACAGTTTTCCGGTACTCGCACGGATTCCACTTTTTCTCAATAATTTTCCGGTACTCACACCGATTCTACAAGTTTTCGTTACTTATCAGGACAGTTTTCCGATACTCGCACGGATTCCACTTTTTCCCGATACTCCCCCGGATTCAATAACTTTCCGGTACTCACACCGATTATATCATTTTTCGATACTCGTCAGGACAGTTTTCCGGTACTCGCACATATTCCACTTTTTCCCGGTACTCGCCCGGATTCAATAATTTTCCGGTACTCACACCGATTCTACCATTTTTCGGTACTCGTCACGACAGTTTTTCGGTACTCGCACAGATTCCAGTTTTTCCCGATACTCCCCCGGATTCAATAAATTTTGCGGTACTCACACCGATTATATCATTTTTCGGTACTCGTCAGGACAGTTTTCCGGTACTCGCACGGATTCCACTTTTTCCCGATACTCTCCCGGATTCAATAACTTTTCGGTACTCACACCGATTTTATCATTTTTCGGTACTCGTCAGGACAGTTTTCCGGTACTCGCACGGATTCCTCTTTTTCCCGATACTCCCCCGGATTCAATAATTTTCCGGTACTCACACCGATTCTACCATTTTTCGGTACTCGTTAGGATAGTTTTCCGGTACTCGCACGGATTCCACTTTTTCCCGGTACTCGCCCGGGTTCAATAATTTTGCGGTACTCACACCGATTCTACCATTTTTCGGTACTCGTCAGGACAGTTTTCCGGTACTCGCACGGATTCCACTTTTTCCCGATACTCTCCCGGATTCAATAACTTTTCGGTACTCACACCGATTATATCATTTTTCCGTGCTCGTAAGGACAGTTTTCCGGTACTCGCACGGATTCCACTTTTTCCCGATACTCCCCCGGATTCAATAAATTTTGCGGTACTCACACCGATTATATCATTTTTCGGTACTCGTCAGGACAGTTTTCCGGTACTCGCACGGATTCCACTTTTTCCCGATACTCTCCCGGATTCAATAACTTTTCGGTACTCACACCGATTTTATCATTTTTCGGTACTCGTCAGGACAGTTTTCCGGTACTCGCACGGATTCCTCTTTTTCCCGATACTCCCCCGGATTCAATAATTTTCCGGTACTCACACCGATTCTACCATTTTTCGGTACTCGTTAGGATAGTTTTCCGGTACTCGCACGGATTCCACTTTTTCCCGGTACTCGCCCGGATTTAATAATTTTCCGGTACTCACACCGATTCTGCCATTTTTCGGTACTCGTCAGGACAGTTTTCCGGTACTCGCACGGATTCCACTTTTTCCCGGTACTCACCGGGTTCAATAATTTTCCGGTACTCACACCGATTCTACCATTTTTCGGTACTCGTCAGGACAGTTTTCCGATACTCGCACGGATTCCACTTTTTCCCGATACTCCCCCGGATTCAATAAATTTTGCGGTACTCACACCGATTATATCATTTTTCGGTACTCGTCAGGACAGTTTTCCGGTACTCGCACGGATTCCACTTTTTCCCGATACTCTCCCGGATTCAATAACTTTTCGGTACTCACACCGATTTTATCATTTTTCGGTACTCGTCAGGACAGTTTTCCGGTACTCGCACGGATTCCTCTTTTTCCCGATACTCCCCCGGATTCAATAATTTTCCGGTACTCACACCGATTCTACCATTTTTCGGTACTCGTTAGGATAGTTTTCCGGTACTCGCACGGATTCCACTTTTTCCCGGTACTCGCCCGGATTTAATAATTTTCCGGTACTCACACCGATTCTACCATTTTTCGGTACTCGTCAGGACAGTTTTCCGGTACTCGCACGGATTCCACTTTTTCCCGATACTCTCCCGGATTCAATAACTTTTCGGTACTCACACCGATTATATCATTTTTCCGTGCTCGTAAGGACAGTTTTTCGGTACTCGCACGGATTCCACTTTTTCCCGATACTCCCCCGGATTCAATAAATTTTGCGGTACTCACACCGATTATATCATTTTTCGGTACTCGTCAGGACAGTTTTCCGGTACTCGCACGGATTCCACTTTTTCCCGATACTCTCCCGGATTCAATAACTTTTCGGTACTCACACCGATTTTATCATTTTTCGGTACTCGTCAGGACAGTTTTCCGGTACTCGCACGGATTCCTCTTTTTCCCGATATTCCCCCGGATTCAATAATTTTCCGGTACTCACACCGATTCTACCATTTTTCGGTACTCGTTAGGATAGTTTTCCGGTACTCGCACGGATTCCACTTTTTCCCGGTACTCGCCCGGGTTCAATAATTTTCCGGTACTCACACCGATTCTACCATTTTTCGGTACTCGTCAGGACAGTTTTCCGATACTCGCACGGATTCCACTTTTTCCCGATACTCCCCCGGATTCAATAATTTTTCGGTACTCACATCGATTCTACCATTTTTCGGTACTCGTCAGGACAGTTTTCCGGTACTCGCACGGATTCCACTTTTTCCCGGTACTCACCGGGTTCAATAATTTTCCGGTACTCACACCGATTCTACCATTTTTCGGTACTCGTCAGGACAGTTTTCCGATACTCGCACGGATTCCACTTTTTCCCGATACTCCCCCGGATTCAATAACTTTTCGGTACTCACATCGATTCTACCATTTTTCGGTACTCGTCAGGACAGTTTTCCGGTACTCGCACGGATTCCACTTTTTCCCGATACTCTCCCGGATTCAATAACTTTTCGGTACTCACACCGATTTTATCATTTTTCGGTACTCGTCAGGACAGTTTTCCGGTACTCGCACGGATTCCTCTTTTTCCCGATACTCCCCCGGATTCAATAATTTTCCGGTACTCACACCGATTCTACCATTTTTCGGTACTCGTTAGGATAGTTTTCCGGTACTCGCACGGATTCCACTTTTTCCCGATACTCCCCCGGATTCAATAACTTTCCGGTACTCACATCGATTATATCATTTTTCGATACTCGTCAGGACAGTTTTCCGGTACTCGCACATATTCCACTTTTTCCCGGTACTCGCCCGGATTCAATAATTTTCCGGTACTCACACCGATTCTACCATTTTTCGGTACTCGTCACGACAGTTTTTCGGTACTCGCACGGATTCCAGTTTTTCCCGATACTCCCCCGGATTCAATAAATTTTGCGGTACTCACACCGATTATATCATTTTTCGGTACTCGTCAGGACAGTTTTCCGGTACTCGCACGGATTCCACTTTTTCCCGATACTCTCCCGGATTCAATAACTTTTCGGTACTCACACCGATTTTATCATTTTTCGGTACTCGTCAGGACAGTTTTCCGGTACTCACACGGATTCCACTTTTTCCCGGTACTCGCCCGGGTTCAATAATTTTGCGGTACTCACACCGATTCTACCATTTTTCGGTACTCGTCAGGACAGTTTTCCGGTACTCGCACGGATTCCACTTTTTCCCGATACTCTCCCGGATTCAATAACTTTTCGGTACTCACACCGATTATATCATTTTTCCGTGCTCGTAAGGACAGTTTTCCGGTACTCGCACGGATTCCACTTTTTCCCGATACTCCCCCGGATTCAATAAATTTTGCGGTACTCACATCGATTATATCATTTTTCGGTACTCGTCAGGACAGTTTTCCGGTACTCGCACGGATTCCACTTTTTCCCGATACTCTCCCGGATTCAATAACTTTTCGGTACTCACACCGATTTTATTATTTTTCGGTACTCGTCAGGACAGTTTTCCGGTACTCGCACGGATTCCTCTTTTTCCCGATACTCCCCCGGATTCAATAATTTTCCGGTACTCACACCGATTCTACCATTTTTCGGTACTCGTTAGGATAGTTTTCCGGTACTCGCACGGATTCCACTTTTTCCCTGTACTCGCCCGGATTTAATAATTTTCCGGTACTCACACCGATTCTACCATTTTTCGGTACTCGTCAGGACAGTTTTCCGGTACTCGCACGGATTCCACTTTTTCCGGGTACTCACCGGGTTCAATAATTTTCCGGTACTCACACCGATTCTACCATTTTTCGGTACTCGTCAGGACAGTTTTCCGATACTCGCACGGATTCCACTTTTTCCCGATACTCCCCCGGATTCAATAATTTTTCGGTACTCACATCGATTCTACCATTTTTCGGTACTCGTCAGGACAGTTTTCCGGTACTCGCACGGATTCCACTTTTTCCCGATACTCTCCCGGATTCAATAACTTTTCGGTACTCACACCGATTTTATCATTTTTCGGTACTCGTCAGGACAGTTTTCCGGTACTCGCACGGATTCCTCTTTTTCCCGATACTCCCCCGGATTCAATAATTTTCCGGTACTCACACCGATTCTACCATTTTTCGGTACTCGTTAGGATAGTTTTCCGGTACTCGCACGGATTCCACTTTTTCCCTGTACTCGCCCGGATTTAATAATTTTCCGGTACTCACACCGATTCTACCATTTTTCGGTACTCGTCAGGACAGTTTTCCGGTACTCGCACGGATTCCACTTTTTCCGGGTACTCACCGGGTTCAATAATTTTCCGGTACTCACACCGATTCTACCATTTTTCGGTACTCGTCAGGACAGTTTTCCGATACTCGCACGGATTCCACTTTTTCCCGATACTCCCCCGGATTCAATAATTTTTCGGTACTCACATCGATTCTACCATTTTTCGGTACTCGTCAGGACAGTTTTCCGGTACTCGCACGGATTCCACTTTTTCCCGATACTCTCCCGGATTCAATAACTTTTCGGTACTCACACCGATTTTATCATTTTTCGGTACTCGTCAGGACAGTTTTCCGGTACTCGCACGGATTCCTCTTTTTCCCGATACTCCCCCGGATTCAATAATTTTCCGGTACTCACACCGATTCTACCATTTTTCGGTACTCGTTAGGATAGTTTTCCGGTACTCGCACGGATTCCACTTTTTCCCGATACTCCCCCGGATTCAATAACTTTCCGGTACTCACATCGATTATATCATTTTTCGATACTCGTCAGGACAGTTTTCCGGTACTCGCACATATTCCACTTTTTCCCGGTACTCGCCCGGATTCAATAATTTTCCGGTACTCACACCGATTCTACCATTTTTCGGTACTCGTCACGACAGTTTTTCGGTACTCGCACGGATTCCAGTTTTTCCCGATACTCCCCCGGATTCAATAAATTTTGCGGTACTCACACCGATTATATCATTTTTCGGTACTCGTCAGGACAGTTTTCCGGTACTCGCACGGATTCCACTTTTTCCCGATACTCCCCCGGATTCAATAACTTTTCGGTACTCACATCGATTCTACCATTTTTCGGTACTCGTCAGGATAGTTTTCCGGTACTCGCACGGATTCCACTTTTTCCCGATACTCTCCCGGATTCAATAACTTTTCGGTACTCACACCGATTTTATCATTTTTCGGTACTCGTCAGGACAGTTTTCCGGTACTCGCACGGATTCCTCTTTTTCCCGATACTCCCCCGGATTCAATAACTTTCCGGTACTCACATCGATTATATCATTTTTCGATACTCGTCAGGACAGTTTTCCGGTACTCGCACATATTCCACTTTTTCCCGGTACTCACCGGGTTCAATAATTTTCCGGTACTCACACCGATTCTACCATTTTTCGGTACTCGTCAGGACAGTTTTCCGATACTCGCACGGATTCCACTTTTTCCCGATACTCCCCCGGATTCAATAATTTTTCGGTACTCACATCGATTCTACCATTTTTCGGTACTCGTCAGGACAGTTTTCCGGTACTCGCACGGATTCCACTTTTTCCCGATACTCTCCCGGATTCAATAACTTTTCGGTACTCACACCGATTTTATCATTTTTCGGTACTCGTCAGGACAGTTTTCCGGTACTCGCACGGATTCCTCTTTTTCCCGATACTCCCCCGGATTCAATAATTTTCCGGTACTCACACCGATTCTACCATTTTTCGGTACTCGTTAGGATAGTTTTCCGGTACTCGCACGGATTCCACTTTTTCCCGATACTCCCCCGGATTCAATAACTTTCCGGTACTCACATCGATTATATCATTTTTCGATACTCGTCAGGACAGTTTTCCGGTACTCGCACATATTCCACTTTTTCCCGGTACTCGCCCGGATTCAATAATTTTCCGGTACTCACACCGATTCTACCATTTTTCGGTACTCGTCACGACAGTTTTTCGGTACTCGCACGGATTCCAGTTTTTCCCGATACTCCCCCGGATTCAATAAATTTTGCGGTACTCACACCGATTATATCATTTTTCGGTACTCGTCAGGACAGTTTTCCGGTACTCGCACGGATTCCACTTTTTCCCGATACTCCCCCGGATTCAATAACTTTTCGGTACTCACATCGATTCTACCATTTTTCGGTACTCGTCAGGATAGTTTTCCGGTACTCGCACGGATTCCACTTTTTCCCGATACTCTCCCGGATTCAATAACTTTTCGGTACTCACACCGATTTTATCATTTTTCGGTACTCGTCAGGACAGTTTTCCGGTACTCGCACGGATTCCTCTTTTTCCCGATACTCCCCCGGATTCAATAACTTTCCGGTACTCACATCGATTATATCATTTTTCGATACTCGTCAGGACAGTTTTCCGGTACTCGCACATATTCCACTTTTTCCCGGTACTCACCGGGTTCAATAATTTTCCGGTACTCACACCGATTCTACCATTTTTCGGTACTCGTCAGGACAGTTTTCCGATACTCGCACGGATTCCACTTTTTCCCGATACTCCCCCGGATTCAATAATTTTTCGGTACTCACATCGATTCTACCATTTTTCGGTACTCGTCAGGACAGTTTTCCGGTACTCGCACGGATTCCACTTTTTCTCAATAATTTTCCGGTACTCACACCGATTCTACAAGTTTTCGTTACTTATCAGGACAGTTTTCCGATACTCGCACGGATTCCACTTTTTCCCGATACTCCCCCGGATTCAATAACTTTCCGGTACTCACACCGATTATATCATTTTTCGATACTCGTCAGGACAGTTTTCCGGTACTCGCACATATTCCACTTTTTCCCGGTACTCGCCCGGATTCAATAATTTTCCGGTACTCACACCGATTCTACCATTTTTCGGTACTCGTCACGACAGTTTTTCGGTACTCGCACAGATTCCAGTTTTTCCCGATACTCCCCCGGATTCAATAAATTTTGCGGTACTCACACCGATTATATCATTTTTCGGTACTCGTCAGGACAGTTTTCCGGTACTCGCACGGATTCCACTTTTTCCCGATACTCTCCCGGATTCAATAACTTTTCGGTACTCACACCGATTTTATCATTTTTCGGTACTCGTCAGGACAGTTTTCCGGTACTCGCACGGATTCCTCTTTTTCCCGATACTCCCCCGGATTCAATAACTTTCCGGTACTCACATCGATTATATCATTTTTCGATACTCGTCAGGACAGTTTTCCGGTACTCGCACATATTCCACTTTTTCCCGGTACTCACCGGGTTCAATAATTTTCCGGTACTCACACCGATTCTACCATTTTTCGGTACTCGTCAGGACAGTTTTCCGATACTCGCACGGATTCCACTTTTTCCCGATACTCCCCCGGATTCAATAATTTTTCGGTACTCACATCGATTCTACCATTTTTCGGTACTCGTCAGGACAGTTTTCCGGTACTCGCACGGATTCCACTTTTTCCCGATACTCTCCCGGATTCAATAACTTTTCGGTACTCACACCGATTTTATCATTTTTCGGTACTCGTCAGGACAGTTTTCCGGTACTCGCACGGATTCCTCTTTTTCCCGATACTCCCCCGGATTCAATAATTTTCCGGTACTCACACCGATTCTACCATTTTTCGGTACTCGTTAGGATAGTTTTCCGGTACTCGCACGGATTCCACTTTTTCCCGATACTCCCCCGGATTCAATAACTTTCCGGTACTCACATCGATTATATCATTTTTCGATACTCGTCAGGACAGTTTTCCGGTACTCGCACATATTCCACTTTTTCCCGGTACTCGCCCGGATTCAATAATTTTCCGGTACTCACACCGATTCTACCATTTTTCGGTACTCGTCACGACAGTTTTTCGGTACTCGCACGGATTCCAGTTTTTCCCGATACTCCCCCGGATTCAATAAATTTTGCGGTACTCACACCGATTATATCATTTTTCGGTACTCGTCAGGACAGTTTTCCGGTACTCGCACGGATTCCACTTTTTCCCGATACTCCCCCGGATTCAATAACTTTTCGGTACTCACATCGATTCTACCATTTTTCGGTACTCGTCAGGATAGTTTTCCGGTACTCGCACGGATTCCACTTTTTCCCGATACTCTCCCGGATTCAATAACTTTTCGGTACTCACACCGATTTTATCATTTTTCGGTACTCGTCAGGACAGTTTTCCGGTACTCGCACGGATTCCTCTTTTTCCCGATACTCCCCCGGATTCAATAACTTTCCGGTACTCACATCGATTATATCATTTTTCGATACTCGTCAGGACAGTTTTCCGGTACTCGCACATATTCCACTTTTTCCCGGTACTCACCGGGTTCAATAATTTTCCGGTACTCACACCGATTCTACCATTTTTCGGTACTCGTCAGGACAGTTTTCCGATACTCGCACGGATTCCACTTTTTCCCGATACTCCCCCGGATTCAATAATTTTTCGGTACTCACATCGATTCTACCATTTTTCGGTACTCGTCAGGACAGTTTTCCGGTACTCGCACGGATTCCACTTTTTCTCAATAATTTTCCGGTACTCACACCGATTCTACAAGTTTTCGTTACTTATCAGGACAGTTTTCCGATACTCGCACGGATTCCACTTTTTCCCGATACTCCCCCGGATTCAATAACTTTCCGGTACTCACACCGATTATATCATTTTTCGATACTCGTCAGGACAGTTTTCCGGTACTCGCACATATTCCACTTTTTCCCGGTACTCGCCCGGATTCAATAATTTTCCGGTACTCACACCGATTCTACCATTTTTCGGTACTCGTCACGACAGTTTTTCGGTACTCGCACAGATTCCAGTTTTTCCCGATACTCCCCCGGATTCAATAAATTTTGCGGTACTCACACCGATTATATCATTTTTCGGTACTCGTCAGGACAGTTTTCCGGTACTCGCACGGATTCCACTTTTTCCCGATACTCTCCCGGATTCAATAACTTTTCGGTACTCACACCGATTTTATCATTTTTCGGTACTCGTCAGGACAGTTTTCCGGTACTCGCACGGATTCCTCTTTTTCCCGATACTCCCCCGGATTCAATAATTTTCCGGTACTCACACCGATTCTACCATTTTTCGGTACTCGTTAGGATAGTTTTCCGGTACTTGCACGGATTCCACTTTTTCCCTGTACTCGCCCGGATTTAATAATTTTCCGGTACCCACACCGATTCTACCATTTTTCGGTACTCGTCAGGACAGTTTTCCGGTACTCGCACGGATTCCACTTTTTCCGGGTACTCACCGGGTTCAATAATTTTCCGGTACTCACACCGATTCTACCATTTTTCGGTACTCGTCAGGACAGTTTTCCGATACTCGCACGGATTCCACTTTTTCCCGATACTCCCCCGGATTCAATAATTTTTCGGTACTCACATCGATTCTACCATTTTTCGGTACTCGTCAGGACAGTTTTCCGGTACTCGCACGGATTCCACTTTTTCCCGATACTCTCCCGGATTCAATAATTTTCCGGTACTCACACCGATTCTACCATTTTTCGGTACTCGTTAGGATAGTTTTCCGGTACTCGCACGGATTCCACTTTTTCCCGATACTCCCCCGGATTCAATAACTTTCCGGTACTCACATCGATTATATCATTTTTCGATACTCGTCAGGACAGTTTTCCGGTACTCGCACATATTCCACTTTTTCCCGGTACTCGCCCGGATTCAATAATTTTCCGGTACTCACACCGATTCTACCATTTCTCGGTACTCGTCACGACAGTTTTTCGGTACTCGCACGGATTCCAGTTTTTCCCGATACTCCCCCGGATTCAATAAATTTTGCGGTACTCACACCGATTATATCATTTTTCGGTACTCGTCAGGACAGTTTTCCGGTACTCGCACGGATTCCACTTTTTCCCGATACTCTCCCGGATTCAATAACTTTTCGGTACTCATACCGATTTTATCATTTTTCGGTACTCGTCAGGACAGTTTTCCGGTACTCGCACGGATTCCACTTTTTCTCAATAATTTTCCGGTACTCACACCGATTCTACAAGTTTTCGTTACTTATCAGGACAGTTTTCCGATACTCGCACGGATTCCACTTTTTCCCGATACTCCCCCGGATTCAATAACTTTCCGGTACTCACATCGATTATATCATTTTTCGATACTCGTCAGGACAGTTTTCCGGTACTCGCACATATTCCACTTTTTCCCGGTACTCACCGGGTTCAATAATTTTCCGGTACTCACACCGATTCTACCATTTTTCGGTACTCGTCAGGACAGTTTTCCGATACTCGCACGGATTCCACTTTTTCCCGATACTCCCCCGGATTCAATAATTTTTCGGTACTCACATCGATTCTACCATTTTTCGGTACTCGTCAGGACAGTTTTCCGGTACTCGCACGGATTCCACTTTTTCTCAATAATTTTCCGGTACTCACACCGATTCTACAAGTTTTCGTTACTTATCAGGACAGTTTTCCGATTCTCGCACGGATTCCACTTTTTCCCGATACTCCCCCGGATTCAATAACTTTCCGGTACTCACATCGATTATATCATTTTTCGATACTCGTCAGGACAGTTTTCCGGTACTCGCACATATTCCACTTTTTCCCGGTACTCGCCCGGATTCAATAATTTTCCGGTACTCACATCGATTATACCATTTTTCGGTACTCGTCAGGACAGTTTTCCGGTACTCGCACGGATTCCACTTTTTCCCGATACTCTCCCGGATTCAATAACTTTTCGGTACTCACACCGATTTTATCATTTTTCGGTACTCGTCAGGACAGTTTTCCGGTACTCGCACGGATTCCTCTTTTTCCCGATACTCCCCCGGATTCAATAATTTTCCGGTACTCACACCGATTCTACCATTTTTCGGTACTCGTTAGGATAGTTTTCCGGTACTCGCACGGATTCCACTTTTTCCCGATACTCCCCCGGATTCAATAACTTTCCGGTACTCACATCGATTATATCATTTTTCGATACTCGTCAGGACAGTTTTCCGGTACTCGCACATATTCCACTTTTTCCCGGTACTCGCCCGGATTCAATAATTTTCCGGTACTCACACCGATTCTACCATTTCTCGGTACTCGTCACGACAGTTTTTCGGTACTCGCACGGATTCCAGTTTTTCCCGATACTCCCCCGGATTCAATAAATTTTGCGGTACTCACACCGATTATATCATTTTTCGGTACTCGTCAGGACAGTTTTCCGGTACTCGCACGGATTCCACTTTTTACCGATACTCTCCCGGATTCAATAACTTTTCGGTACTCATACCGATTTTATCATTTTTCGGTACTCGTCAGGACAGTTTTCCGGTACTCGCACGGATTCCACTTTTTCTCAATAATTTTCCGGTACTCACACCGATTCTACAAGTTTTCGTTACTTATCAGGACAGTTTTCCGATACTCGCACGGATTCCACTTTTTCCCGATACTCCCCCGGATTCAATAACTTTCCGGTACTCACATCGATTATATCATTTTTCGATACTCGTCAGGACAGTTTTCCGGTACTCGCACATATTCCACTTTTTCCCGGTACTCACCGGGTTCAATAATTTTCCGGTACTCACACCGATTCTACCATTTTTCGGTACTCGTCAGGACAGTTTTCCGATACTCGCACGGATTCCACTTTTTCCCGATACTCCCCCGGATTCAATAATTTTTCGGTACTCACATCGATTCTACCATTTTTCGGTACTCGTCAGGACAGTTTTCCGGTACTCGCACGGATTCCACTTTTTCTCAATAATTTTCCGGTACTCACACCGATTCTACAAGTTTTCGTTACTTATCAGGACAGTTTTCCGATTCTCGCACGGATTCCACTTTTTCCCGATACTCCCCCGGATTCAATAACTTTCCGGTACTCACATCGATTATATCATTTTTCGATACTCGTCAGGACAGTTTTCCGGTACTCGCACATATTCCACTTTTTCCCGGTACTCGCCCGGATTCAATAATTTTCCGGTACTCACACCGATTCTACCATTTTTCGGTACTCGTCACGACAGTTTTTCGGTACTCGCACGGATTCCAGTTTTTCCCGATACTCCCCCGGATTCAATAAATTTTGCGGTACTCACACCGATTATATCATTTTTCGGTACTCGTCAGAACAGTTTTCCGGTACTCGCACGGATTCCACTTTTTCCCGATACTCTCCCGGATTCAATAACTTTTCGGTACTCACACCGATTTTATCATTTTTCGGTACTCGTCAGGACAGTTTTCCGGTACTCGCACGGATTCCACTTTTTCCCGATACTCTCCCGGATTCAATAACTTTTCGGTACTCACACCGATTTTATCATTTTTCGGTACTCGTCAGGACAGTTTTCCGGTACTCGCACGGATTCCTCTTTTTCCCGATACTCCCCCGGATTCAATAATTTTCCGGTACTCACACCGATTCTACCATTTTTCGGTACTCGTTAGGATAGTTTTCCGGTACTCGCACGGATTCCACTTTTTCCCGATACTCCCCCGGATTCAATAACTTTCCGGTACTCACATCGATTATATCATTTTTCGATACTCGTCAGGACAGTTTTCCGGTACTCGCACATATTCCACTTTTTCCCGGTACTCGCCCGGATTCAATAATTTTCCGGTACTCACACCGATTCTACCATTTCTCGGTACTCGTCACGACAGTTTTTCGGTACTCGCACGGATTCCAGTTTTTCCCGATACTCCCCCGGATTCAATAAATTTTGCGGTACTCACACCGATTATATCATTTTTCGGTACTCGTCAGGACAGTTTTCCGGTACTCGCACGGATTCCACTTTTTCCCGATACTCTCCCGGATTCAATAACTTTTCGGTACTCATACCGATTTTATCATTTTTCGGTACTCGTCAGGACAGTTTTCCGGTACTCGCACGGATTCCACTTTTTCTCAATAATTTTCCGGTACTCACACCGATTCTACAAGTTTTCGTTACTTATCAGGACAGTTTTCCGATACTCGCACGGATTCCACTTTTTCCCGATACTCCCCCGGATTCAATAACTTTCCGGTACTCACATCGATTATATCATTTTTCGATACTCGTCAGGACAGTTTTCCGGTACTCGCACATATTCCACTTTTTCCCGGTACTCACCGGGTTCAATAATTTTCCGGTACTCACACCGATTCTACCATTTTTCGGTACTCGTCAGGACAGTTTTCCGATACTCGCACGGATTCCACTTTTTCCCGATACTCCCCCGGATTCAATAATTTTTCGGTACTCACATCGATTCTACCATTTTTCGGTACTCGTCAGGACAGTTTTCCGGTACTCGCACGGATTCCACTTTTTCTCAATAATTTTCCGGTACTCACACCGATTCTACAAGTTTTCGTTACTTATCAGGACAGTTTTCCGATTCTCGCACGGATTCCACTTTTTCCCGATACTCCCCCGGATTCAATAACTTTCCGGTACTCACATCGATTATATCATTTTTCGATACTCGTCAGGACAGTTTTCCGGTACTCGCACATATTCCACTTTTTCCCGGTACTCGCCCGGATTCAATAATTTTCCGGTACTCACACCGATTCTACCATTTTTCGGTACTCGTCACGACAGTTTTTCGGTACTCGCACGGATTCCAGTTTTTCCCGATACTCCCCCGGATTCAATAAATTTTGCGGTACTCACACCGATTATATCATTTTTCGGTACTCGTCAGAACAGTTTTCCGGTACTCGCACGGATTCCACTTTTTCCCGATACTCTCCCGGATTCAATAACTTTTCGGTACTCACACCGATTTTATCATTTTTCGGTACTCGTCAGGACAGTTTTCCGGTACTCGCACGGATTCCTCTTTTTCCCGATACTCCCCCGGATTCAATAATTTTCCGGTACTCACACCGATTCTACCATTTTTCGGTACTCGTTAGGATAGTTTTCCGGTACTCGCACGGATTCCACTTTTTCCCGGTACTCACCGGGTTCAATAATTTTCCGGTACTCACACCGATTCTACCATTTTTCGGTACTCGTCAGGACAGTTTTCCGGTACTCGCACGGATTCCACTTTTTCCCGATACTCTCCCGGATTCAATAACTTTTCGGTACTCACACCGATTTTATCATTTTTCGGTACTCGTCAGGACAGTTTTCCGGTACTCGCACGGATTCCTCTTTTTCCCGATACTCCCCCGGATTCAATAATTTTCCGGTACTCACACCGATTCTACCATTTTTCGGTACTCGTTAGGATAGTTTTCCGGTACTCACACGGATTCCACTTTTTCCCGGTACTCGCCCGGGTTCAATAATTTTGCGGTACTCACACCGATTCTACCATTTTTCGGTACTCGTCAGGACAGTTTTCCGGTACTCGCACGGATTCCACTTTTTCCCGATACTCTCCCGGATTCAATAACTTTTCGGTACTCACACCGATTATATCATTTTTCCGTGCTCGTAAGGACAGTTTTCCGGTACTCGCACGGATTCCACTTTTTCCCGATACTCCCCCGGATTCAATAAATTTTGCGGTACTCACACCGATTATATCATTTTTCGGTACTCGTCAGGACAGTTTTCCGGTACTCGCACGGATTCCACTTTTTCCCGATACTCTCCCGGATTCAATAACTTTTCGGTACTCACACCGATTTTATCATTTTTCGGTACTCGTCAGGACAGTTTTCCGGTACTCGCACGGATTCCTCTTTTTCCCGATACTCCCCCGGATTCAAGAATTTTCCGGTACTCACACCGATTCTACCATTTTTCGGTACTCGTTAGGATAGTTTTCCGGTACTCGCACGGATTCCACTTTTTCCCGGTACTCGCCCGGATTTAATAATTTTCCGGTACTCGCACCGATTCTGCCATTTTTCGGTACTCGTCAGGACAGTTTTCCGGTACTCGCACGGATTCCACTTTTTCCCGGTACTCACCGGGTTCAATAATTTTCCGGTACTCACACCGATTCTACCATTTTTCGGTACTCGTCAGGACAGTTTTCCGGTACTCGCACGGATTCCACTTTTTCCCGATACTCTCCCGGATTCAATAACTTTTCGGTACTCACACCGATTTTATCATTTTTCGGTACTCGTCAGGACAGTTTTCCGGTACTCGCACGGATTCCTCTTTTTCCCGATACTCCCCCGGATTCAATAATTTTCCGGTACTCACACCGATTCTACCATTTTTCGGTACTCGTTAGGATAGTTTTCCGGTACTCACACGGATTCCACTTTTTCCCGGTACTCCCCCGGATTCAATAATTTTTCGGTACTCACATCGATTCTATCATTTTTCGGTACTCGTCAGGACAGTTTTCCGGTACTCGCACGGATTCCACTTTTTCTCAATAATTTTCCGGTACTCACACCGATTCTACAAGTTTTCGTTACTTATCAGGACAGTTTTCCGATTCTCGCACGGATTCCACTTTTTCCCGATACTCCCCCGGATTCAATAACTTTCCGGTACTCACATCGATTATATCATTTTTCGATACTCGTCAGGACAGTTTTCCGGTACTCGCACATATTCCACTTTTTCCCGGTACTCGCCCGGATTCAATAATTTTCCGGTACTCACACCGATTCTACCATTTTTCGGTACTCGTCACGACAGTTTTTCGGTACTCGCACGGATTCCAGTTTTTCCCGATACTCCCCCGGATTCAATAAATTTTGCGGTACTCACACCGATTATATCATTTTTCGGTACTCGTCAGAACAGTTTTCCGGTACTCGCACGGATTCCACTTTTTCCCGATACTCTCCCGGATTCAATAACTTTTCGGTACTCACACCGATTTTATCATTTTTCGGTACTCGTCAGGACAGTTTTCCGGTACTCGCACGGATTCCTCTTTTTCCCGATACTCCCCCGGATTCAATAATTTTCCGGTACTCACACCGATTCTACCATTTTTCGGTACTCGTTAGGATAGTTTTCCGGTACTCGCACGGATTCCACTTTTTCCCGGTACTCACCGGGTTCAATAATTTTCCGGTACTCACACCGATTCTACCATTTTTCGGTACTCGTCAGGACAGTTTTCCGGTACTCGCACGGATTCCACTTTTTCCCGATACTCTCCCGGATTCAATAACTTTTCGGTACTCACACCGATTTTATCATTTTTCGGTACTCGTCAGGACAGTTTTCCGGTACTCGCACGGATTCCTCTTTTTCCCGATACTCCCCCGGATTCAATAATTTTCCGGTACTCACACCGATTCTACCATTTTTCGGTACTCGTTAGGATAGTTTTCCGGTACTCACACGGATTCCACTTTTTCCCGGTACTCGCCCGGGTTCAATAATTTTGCGGTACTCACACCGATTCTACCATTTTTCGGTACTCGTCAGGACAGTTTTCCGGTACTCGCACGGATTCCACTTTTTCCCGATACTCTCCCGGATTCAATAACTTTTCGGTACTCACACCGATTATATCATTTTTCCGTGCTCGTAAGGACAGTTTTCCGGTACTCGCACGGATTCCACTTTTTCCCGATACTCCCCCGGATTCAATAAATTTTGCGGTACTCACACCGATTATATCATTTTTCGGTACTCGTCAGGACAGTTTTCCGGTACTCGCACGGATTCCACTTTTTCCCGATACTCTCCCGGATTCAATAACTTTTCGGTACTCACACCGATTTTATCATTTTTCGGTACTCGTCAGGACAGTTTTCCGGTACTCGCACGGATTCCTCTTTTTCCCGATACTCCCCCGGATTCAAGAATTTTCCGGTACTCACACCGATTCTACCATTTTTCGGTACTCGTTAGGATAGTTTTCCGGTACTCGCACGGATTCCACTTTTTCCCGGTACTCGCCCGGATTTAATAATTTTCCGGTACTCACACCGATTCTGCCATTTTTCGGTACTCGTCAGGACAGTTTTCCGGTACTCGCACGGATTCCACTTTTTCCCGGTACTCACCGGGTTCAATAATTTTCCGGTACTCACACCGATTCTACCATTTTTCGGTACTCGTCAGGACAGTTTTCCGATACTCGCACGGATTCCACTTTTTCCCGATACTCCCCCGGATTCAATAATTTTTCGGTACTCACATCGATTCTACCATTTTTCGGTACTCGTGAGGACAGTTTTCCGGTACTCGCACGGATTCCACTTTTTCCCGATACTCTCCCGGATTCAATAACTTTTCGGTACTCACACCGATTTTATCATTTTTCGGTACTCGTCAGGACAGTTTTCCGGTACTCGCATGGATTCCTCTTTTTCCCGATACTCCCCCGGATTCAATAATTTTCCGGTACTCACACCGATTCTACCATTTTTCGGTACTCGTTAGGATAGTTTTCCGGTACTCGCACGGATTCCACTTTTTCCCGATACTCCCCCGGATTCAATAACTGTCCTGACGAGTACCGAAAAATGGTAGAATCGGTGTGAGTACCGGAAAATTATTAAATCCGGGCGAGTACCGGGAAAAAGTGGAATCCGTGCGAGTACCGGAAAACTATCCTAACGAGTACCGAAAAATGGTAGAATCGGTGTGAGTACCGGAAAATTATTGAATCCGGGGGAATATCGGGAAAAAGAGGAATCCGTACGAGTACCGGAAAACTGTCCTGACGAGTACCGAAAAATGATAAAATCGGTGTGAGTACCGAAAAGTTATTGAATCCGGGAGAGTATCGGGAAAAAGTGGAATCCGTGCGAGTACCGGAAAACTGTCCTGACGAGTACCGAAAAATGATATAATCGGTGTGAGTACCGCAAAATTTATTGAATCCGGGGGAGTATCGGGAAAAAGTGGAATCCGTGCGAGTACCCAAAAACTGTCCTTACGAGCACGGAAAAATGATATAATCGGTGTGAGTACCGAAAAGTTATTGAATCCGGGAGAGTATCGGGAAAAAGTGGAATCCGTGCGAGTACCGGAAAACTGTCCTGACGAGTACCGAAAAATGGTAGAATCGGTGTGAGTACCGGAAAATTATTAAATCCGGGCGAGTACCGGGAAAAAGTGGAATCCGTGCGAGTACCGGAAAACTATCCTAACGAGTACCGAAAAATGGTAGAATCGGTGTGAGTACCGGAAAATTATTGAATCCGGGGGAGTATCGGGAAAAAGAGGAATCCGTGCGAGTACCGGAAAACTGTCCTGACGAGTACCGAAAAATGATAAAATCGGTGTGAGTACCGAAAAGTTATTGAATCCGGGAGAGTATCGGGAAAAAGTGGAATCCGTGCGAGTACCGGAAAACTGTCCTGACGAGTACCGAAAAATGATATAATCGGTGTGAGTACCGCAAAATTTATTGAATCCGGGGGAGTATCGGGAAAAAGTGGAATCCGTGCGAGTATCGGAAAACTGTCCTGACGAGTACCGAAAAATGGTAGAATCGGTGTGAGTACCGGAAAATTATTGAACCCGGTGAGTACCGGGAAAAAGTGGAATCCGTGCGAGTACCGGAAAACTGTCCTGACGAGTATGGAAAAATGATATAATCGGTGTGAGTACCGGAAAGTTATTGAATCCGGGGGAGTATCGGGAAAAAGTGGAATCCGTGCGAGTATCGGAAAACTGTCCTGATAAGTAACGAAAACTTGTAGAATCGGTGTGAGTACCGGAAAATTATTGAGAAAAAGTGGAATCCGTGCGAGTACCGGAAAACTGTCCTGACGAGTACCGAAAAATGGTAGAATCGATGTGAGTACCGAAAAATTATTGAATCCGGGGGAGTATCGGGAAAAAGTGGAATCCGTGCGAGTATCGGAAAACTGTCCTGACGAGTACCGAAAAATGGTAGAATCGGTGTGAGTACCGGAAAATTATTGAACCCGGTGAGTACCGGGAAAAAGTGGAATCCGTGCGAGTACCGGAAAACTGTCCTGACGAGTACCGAAAAATGGTAGAATCGGTGTGAGTACCGGAAAATTATTAAATCCGGGCGAGTACCGGGAAAAAGTGGAATCCGTGCGAGTACCGGAAAACTATCCTAACGAGTACCGAAAAATGGTAGAATCGGTGTGAGTACCGGAAAATTATTGAATCCGGGGGAATATCGGGAAAAAGAGGAATCCGTGCGAGTACCGGAAAACTGTCCTGACGAGTACCGAAAAATGATAAAATCGGTGTGAGTACCGAAAAGTTATTGAATCCGGGAGAGTATCGGGAAAAAGTGGAATCCGTGCGAGTACCGGAAAACTGTCCTGACGAGTACCGAAAAATGATATAATCGGTGTGAGTACCGCAAAATTTATTGAATCCGGGGGAGTATCGGGAAAAAGTGGAATCCGTGCGAGTACCGAAAAACTGTCCTTACGAGCACGGAAAAATGATATAATCGGTGTGAGTACCGAAAAGTTATTGAATCCGGGAGAGTATCGGGAAAAAGTGGAATCCGTGCGAGTACCGGAAAACTGTCCTGACGAGTACCGAAAAATGGTAGAATCGGTGTGAGTACCGGAAAATTATTAAATCCGGGCGAGTACCGGGAAAAAGTGGAATCCGTGCGAGTACCGGAAAACTATCCTAACGAGTACCGAAAAATGGTAGAATCGGTGTGAGTACCGGAAAATTATTGAATCCGGGGGAGTATCGGGAAAAAGAGGAATCCGTGCGAGTACCGGAAAACTGTCCTGACGAGTACCGAAAAATGATAAAATCGGTGTGAGTACCGAAAAGTTATTGAATCCGGGAGAGTATCGGGAAAAAGTGGAATCCGTGCGAGTACCGGAAAACTGTCCTGACGAGTACCGAAAAATGATATAATCGGTGTGAGTACCGCAAAATTTATTGAATCCGGGGGAGTATCGGGAAAAAGTGGAATCCGTGCGAGTATCGGAAAACTGTCCTGACGAGTACCGAAAAATGGTAGAATCGGTGTGAGTACCGGAAAATTATTGAACCCGGTGAGTACCGGGAAAAAGTGGAATCCGTGCGAGTACCGGAAAACTGTCCTGACGAGTACTGAAAATTGATATAATCGGTGTGAGTACCGCAAAAGTTATTGAATCCGGGGGAGTATCGGGAAAAAGTGGAATCCGCGTGAGTATCGGAAAACTGTCCTGACGAGTACCGAAAAATGGTAGAATCGGTGTGAGTACCGGAAAATTATTGAACCCGGTGAGTACCGGGAAAAAGTGGAATCCGTGCGAGTACCGGAAAACTGTCCTGACGAGTACCGAAAAATGGCAGAATCGGTGTGAGTACCGGAAAATTATTAAATCCGGGCGAGTACCGGGAAAAAGTGGAATCCGTGCGAGTACCGGAAAACTATCCTAACGAGTACCGAAAAATGGTAGAATCGGTGTGAGTACCGGAAAATTATTGAATCCGGGGGAGTATCGGGAAAAAGAGGAATCCGTGCGAGTACCGGAAAACTGTCCTGACGAGTATCGAAAAATGATAAAATCGGTGTGAGTACCGAAAAGTTATTGAATCCGGGAGAGTATCGGGAAAAAGTGGAATCCGTGCGAGTACCGGAAAACTGTCCTGACGAGTACCGAAAAATGATATAATCGGTGTGAGTACCGCAAAATTTATTGAATCCGGGGGAGTATCGGGAAAAAGTGGAATCCGTGCGAGTACCGGAAAACTGTCCTTACGAGCACGGAAAAATGATATAATCGGTGTGAGTACCGAAAAGTTATTGAATCCGGGAGAGTATCGGGAAAAAGTGGAATCCGTGCGAGTACCGAAAAACTGTCCTGACGAGTACCGAAAAATGGTAGAATCGGTGTGAGTACCGGAAAATTATTAAATCCGGGCGAGTACCGGGAAAAAGTGGAATCCGTGCGAGTACCGGAAAACTATCCTAACGAGTACCGAAAAATGGTAGAATCGGTGTGAGTACCGGAAAATTATTGAATCCGGGGGAGTATCGGGAAAAAGAGGAATCCGTGCGAGTACCGGAAAACTGTCCTGACGAGTACCGAAAAATGATAAAATCGGTGTGAGTACCGAAAAGTTATTGAATCCGGGAGAGTATCGGGAAAAAGTGGAATCCGTGCGAGTACCGGAAAACTGTCCTGACGAGTACCGAAAAATGATATAATCGGTGTGAGTACCGCAAAATTTATTGAATCCGGGGGAGTATCGGGAAAAACTGGAATCTGTGCGAGTACCGAAAAACTGTCGTGACGAGTACCGAAAAATGGTAGAATCGGTGTGAGTACCGGAAAATTATTGAATCCGGGCGAGTACCGGGAAAAAGTGGAATATGTGCGAGTACCGGAAAACTGTCCTGACGAGTATGGAAAAATGATATAATCGGTGTGAGTACTGGAAAGTTATTGAATCCGGGGGAGTATCGGGAAAAAGTGGAATCCGTGCGAGTATCGGAAAACTGTCCTGATAAGTAACGAAAACTTGTAGAATCGGTGTGAGTACCGGAAAATTATTGAGAAAAAGTGGAATCCGTGCGAGTACCGGAAAACTGTCCTGACGAGTACCGAAAAATGGTAGAATCGATGTGAGTACCGAAAAATTATTGAATCCGGGGGAGTATCGGGAAAAAGTGGAATCCGTGCGAGTATCGGAAAACTGTCCTGACGAGTACCGAAAAATGGTAGAATCGGTGTGAGTACCGGAAAATTATTGAACCCGGTGAGTACCGGGAAAAAGTGGAATCCGTGCGAGTACCGGAAAACTGTCCTGACGAGTACCGAAAAATGGTAGAATCGGTGTGAGTACCGGAAAATTATTAAATCCGGGCGAGTACCGGGAAAAAGTGGAATCCGTGCGAGTACCGGAAAACTATCCTAACGAGTACCGAAAAATGGTAGAATCGGTGTGAGTACCGGAAAATTATTGAATCCGGGGGAATATCGGGAAAAAGAGGAATCCGTGCGAGTACCGGAAAACTGTCCTGACGAGTACCGAAAAATGATAAAATCGGTGTGAGTACCGAAAAGTTATTGAATCCGGGAGAGTATCGGGAAAAAGTGGAATCCGTGCGAGTACCGGAAAACTGTCCTGACGAGTACCGAAAAATGATATAATCGGTGTGAGTACCGCAAAATTTATTGAATCCGGGGGAGTATCGGGAAAAAGTGGAATCCGTGCGAGTACCGAAAAACTGTCCTTACGAGCACGAAAAAATGATATAATCGGTGTGAGTACCGAAAAGTTATTGAATCCGGGAGAGTATCGGGAAAAAGTGGAATCCGTGCGAGTACCGGAAAACTGTCCTGACGAGTACCGAAAAATGGTAGAATCGGTGTGAGTACCGGAAAATTATTAAATCCGGGCGAGTACCGGGAAAAAGTGGAATCCGTGCGAGTACCGGAAAACTATCCTAACGAGTACCGAAAAATGGTAGAATCGGTGTGAGTACCGGAAAATTATTGAATCCGGGGGAGTATCGGGAAAAAGAGGAATCCGTGCGAGTACCGGAAAACTGTCCTGACGAGTACCGAAAAATGATAAAATCGGTGTGAGTACCGAAAAGTTATTGAATCCGGGAGAGTATCGGGAAAAAGTGGAATCCGTGCGAGTACCGGAAAACTGTCCTGACGAGTACCGAAAAATGATATAATCGGTGTGAGTACCGCAAAATTTATTGAATCCGGGGGAGTATCGGGAAAAAGTGGAATCCGTGCGAGTATCGGAAAACTGTCCTGACGAGTACCGAAAAATGGTAGAATCGGTGTGAGTACCGGAAAATTATTGAACCCGGTGAGTACCGGGAAAAAGTGGAATCCGTGCGAGTACCGGAAAACTGTCCTGACGAGTACTGAAAATTGATATAATCGGTGTGAGTACCGCAAAAGTTATTGAATCCGGGGGAGTATCGGGAAAAAGTGGAATCCGCGTGAGTATCGGAAAACTGTCCTGACGAGTACCGAAAAATGGTAGAATCGGTGTGAGTACCGGAAAATTATTGAACCCGGTGAGTACCGGGAAAAAGTGGAATCCGTGCGAGTACCGGAAAACTGTCCTGACGAGTACCGAAAAATGGCAGAATCGGTGTGAGTACCGGAAAATTATTAAATCCGGGCGAGTACCGGGAAAAAGTGGAATCCGTGCGAGTACCGGAAAACTATCCTAACGAGTACCGAAAAATGGTAGAATCGGTGTGAGTACCGGAAAATTATTGAATCCGGGGGAGTATCGGGAAAAAGAGGAATCCGTGCGAGTACCGGAAAACTGTCCTGACGAGTATCGAAAAATGATAAAATCGGTGTGAGTACCGAAAAGTTATTGAATCCGGGAGAGTATCGGGAAAAAGTGGAATCCGTGCGAGTACCGGAAAACTGTCCTGACGAGTACCGAAAAATGATATAATCGGTGTGAGTACCGCAAAATTTATTGAATCCGGGGGAGTATCGGGAAAAAGTGGAATCCGTGCGAGTACCGGAAAACTGTCCTTACGAGCACGGAAAAATGATATAATCGGTGTGAGTACCGAAAAGTTATTGAATCCGGGAGAGTATCGGGAAAAAGTGGAATCCGTGCGAGTACCGAAAAACTGTCCTGACGAGTACCGAAAAATGGTAGAATCGGTGTGAGTACCGGAAAATTATTAAATCCGGGCGAGTACCGGGAAAAAGTGGAATCCGTGCGAGTACCGGAAAACTATCCTAACGAGTACCGAAAAATGGTAGAATCGGTGTGAGTACCGGAAAATTATTGAATCCGGGGGAGTATCGGGAAAAAGAGGAATCCGTGCGAGTACCGGAATACTGTCCTGACGAGTACCGAAAAATGATAAAATCGGTGTGAGTACCGAAAAGTTATTGAATCCGGGAGAGTATCGGGAAAAAGTGGAATCCGTGCGAGTACCGGAAAACTGTCCTGACGAGTACCGAAAAATGATATAATCGGTGTGAGTACCGCAAAATTTATTGAATCCGGGGGAGTATCGGGAAAAAGTGGAATCCGTGCGAGTACCGGAAAACTGTCCTTACGAGCACGGAAAAATGATATAATCGGTGTGAGTACCGAAAAGTTATTGAATCCGGGAGAGTATCGGGAAAAAGTGGAATCCGTGCGAGTACCGGAAAACTGTCCTGACGAGTACCGAAAAATGGTAGAATCGGTGTGAGTACCGCAAAATTATTAAATCCGGGCGAGTACCGGGAAAAAGTGGAATCCGTGCGAGTACCGGAAAACTATCCTAACGAGTACCGAAAAATGGTAGAATTGGTGTGAGTACCGGAAAATTATTGAATCCGGGGGAGTATCGGGAAAAAGTGGAATCCGTGCGAGTACCGGAAAACTGTCCTGACGAGTACCGAAAAATGATATAATCGGTGTGAGTACCGCAAAATTTATTGAATCCGGGGGAGTATCGGGAAAAACTGGAATCCGTGCGAGTACCGAAAAACTGTCGTGACGAGTACCGAAAAATGGTAGAATCGGTGTGAGTACCGGAAAATTATTGAATCCGGGCGAGTACCGGGAAAAAGTGGAATATGTGCGAGTACCGGAAAACTGTCCTGACGAGTATCGACAAATGATATAATCGATGTGAGTACCGGAAAGTTATTGAATCCGGGGGAGTATCGGGAAAAAGTGGAATCCGTGCGAGTATCGGAAAACTGTCCTGATAAGTAACGAAAACTTGTAGAATCGGTGTGAGTACCGGAAAATTATTGAGAAAAAGTGGAATCCGTGCGAGTACCGGAAAACTGTCCTGACGAGTACCGAAAAATGGTAGAATCTATGTGAGTACCGAAAAATTATTGAATCCGGGGGAGTATCGGGAAAAAGTGGAATCCGTGCGAGTATCGGAAAACTGTCCTGACGAGTACCGAAAAATGGTAGAATCGGTGTGAGTACCGGAAAATTATTGAACCCGGTGAGTACCGGGAAAAAGTGGAATCCGTGCGAGTACCGGAAAACTGTCCTGACGAGTACCGAAAAATGGTAGAATCGGTGTGAGTACCGGAAAATTATTAAATCCGGGCGAGTACCGGGAAAAAGTGGAATCCGTGCGAGTACCGGAAAACTATCCTAACGAGTACCGAAAAATGGTATTATCGGTGTGAGTACCGGAAAATTATTGAATCTGGGGGAGTATCGGGAAAAAGAGGAATTCGTGCGAGTACCGGAAAACTGTCCTGACGAGTACCGAAAAATGATATAATCGGTGTGAGTACCGGAAAGTTATTGAATCCGGGGGAGTATCGGGAAAAAGTGGAATCCGTGCGAGTATCGGAAAACTGTCCTGATGAGTAACGAAAACTGGTAGAATCGGTGTGAGTACCGGAAAATTATTGAGAAAAAGTGGAATCCGTGCGAGTACCGGAAAACTGTCCTGACGAGTACCGAAAAATGGTAGAATCGGTGTGAGTACCGAAAAATTATTGAATCCGGGGGAGTATCGGGAAAAAGTGGAATCCGTGCGAGTACCGGAAAACTATCCTGACGAGTATCGAAAAATGATATAATCGGTGTGAGTACCGCAAAGTTATTGAATCCGAGGGAGTATCGGGAAAAAGTGGAATATGTGCGAGTACCGGAAAACTGTCCTTACGAGTACGGAAAAATGATATAATCGGTGCAAGTACCGAAAAGTTATTGAATCCGGGAGAGTATCGGGAAAAAGTGGAATTCGTGCGAGTACCGAAAAACTGTCCTGACGAGTACCGAAAAATGGTAGAATCGGTGTGAGTACCGGAAAATTATTAAACCCGGTGAGTACCGGGAAAAATTGGAATCCGTGCGAGTACCGGAAAACTGTCCAGACGAGTACCGAAAAATGGTATAATCGGTGTGAGTACCGGAAAATTATTAAATCCGGGCGAGTACCGGGAAAAAGTAGAAGATGTGCGAGTACCGAAAAATTGTCCTGACGAGTATCGAAAAATGATATAATCGGATAGAGTACCGCAAAGTTATTGAATCCGGGGGAGTATCGGGAAAAAGTGGAATCCGTGCGAGTACCGGAAAACTGTCCTTACGAGTACGGAAAAATGATATAATCGATGTGAGTACCGAAAAGTTATTGAATCCGGGAGAGTATCGGGAAAAAGTGGAATCCGTGCGAGTACCGGAAAACTGTCCTGACGAGTACCGAAAAATGGTAGAATCGGTGTGAGTACCGGAAAATTATTGAACCCGGTGAGTACCGGGAAAAAGTGGAATCCGTGCGAGTACCGGAAAACTGTCCTGACGAGTACCGAAAAATGGTTGAATCGGTGTGAGTACCGCAAAATTATTGAACCCGGGCGAGTACCGGGAAAAAGTGGAATCCGTGCGAGTACCGGAAAACTATCCTAACGAGTACCGAAAAATGGTAGAATCGGTGTGAGTACCGGAAAATTATTGAATCCGGGGGAGTATCGGGAAAAAGAGGAATCCGTGCGAGTACCGGAAAACTGTCCTGACGAGTACCGAAAAATGATAAAATCGGTGTGAGTACCGAAAAGTTATTGAATCCGGGAGAGTATCGGGAAAAAGTGGAATCCGTGCGAGTACCGGAAAACTGTCCTGACGAGTACCGAAAAATGATATAATCGGTGTGAGTACCGCAAAATTTATTGAATCCGGGGGAGTATCGGGAAAAACTGGAATCCGTGCGAGTACCGAAAAACTGTCGTGACGAGTACCGAAAAATGGTAGAATCGGTGTGAGTACCGGAAAATTATTGAATCCGGGCGAGTACCGGGAAAAAGTGGAATATGTGCGAGTACCGGAAAACTGTCCTGACGAGTATCGAAAAATGATATAATCGGTGTGAGTACCGGAAAGTTATTGAATCCGGGGGAGTATCGGGAAAAAGTGGAATCCGTGCGAGTATCGGAAAACTGTCCTGATAAGTAACGAAAACTTGTAGAATCGGTGTGAGTACCGGAAAATTATTGAGAAAAAGTGGAATCCGTGCGAGTACCGGAAAACTGTCCTGACGAGTACCGAAAAATGGTAGAATCGATGTGAGTACCGAAAAATTATTGAATCCGGGGGAGTATCGGGAAAAAGTGGAATCCGTGCGAGTATCGGAAAACTGTCCTGACGAGTACCGAAAAATGGTACAATCGGTGTGAGTACCGGAAAATTATTAAATCCGGGCCAGTACCGGGAAAAAGTAAAATCTGTGCGAGTACCGGAAAACTGTCCTGACGAAATCGAAAAATGATATAATCGGTGTGAGTACCGGAAAGTTATTGAATCCAGGCGAGTACCGGGAAAAAGTGGAATATGTACGAGTACCGGAAAACTGTCCTGACGAGTATCGAAAAATGATATAATCGGTGTGAGTACCGGAGAGTTATTATATCCGGGGGAGTATCGGGAAAAAGTGGAATCCGTGCGAGTACCGGAAAACTGTCCTGACGAGTACCGAAAAATGGTAGAATCGGTGTGAGTACCGGAAAATTATTGAATCCGGGCGAGTACCGGGAAAAAGTGGAATATGTGCGAGTACCGGAAAACTGTCCTGACGAGTATGGAAAAATGATATAATCGGTGTGAGTACTGGAAAGTTATTGAATCCGGGGGAGTATCGGGAAAAAGTGGAATCCGTGCGAGTATCGGAAAACTGTCCTGATAAGTAACGAAAACTTGTAGAATCGGTGTGAGTACCGGAAAATTATTGAGAAAAAGTGGAATCCGTGCGAGTACCGGAAAACTGTCCTGACGAGTACCGAAAAATGGTAGAATCGATGTGAGTACCGAAAAATTATTGAATCCGGGGGAGTATCGGGAAAAAGTGGAATCCGTGCGAGTATCGGAAAACTGTCCTGACGAGTACCGAAAAATGGTAGAATCGGTGTGAGTACCGGAAAATTATTGAACCCGGTGAGTACCGGGTAAAAGTGGAATCCGTGCGAGTACCGGAAAACTGTCCTGACGAGTACCGAAAAATGGTAGAATCGGTGTGAGTACCGGAAAATTATTAAATCCGGGCGAGTACCGGGAAAAAGTGGAATCCGTGCGAGTACCGGAAAACTATCCTAACGAGTACCGAAAAATGGTATTATCGGTGTGAGTACCAGAAAATTATTGAATCTGGGGGAGTATCGGGAAAAAGAGGAATTCGTGCGAGTACCGGAAAACTGTCCTGACGAGTACCGAAAAATGATATAATCGGTGTGAGTACCGGAAAGTTATTGAATCCGGGGGAGTATCGGGAAAAAGTGGAATCCGTGCGAGTATCGGAAAACTGTCCTGATGAGTAACGAAAACTGGTAGAATCGGTGTGAGTACCGGAAAATTATTGAGAAAAAGTGGAATCCGTGCGAGTACCGGAAAACTGTCCTTACGAGTACGGAAAAATGATATAATCGATGTGAGTACCGAAAAGTTATTGAATCCGGGAGAGTATCGGGAAAAAGTGGAATCCGTGCGAGTACCGGAAAACTGTCCTGACGAGTACCGAAAAATGGTAGAATCGGTGTGAGTACCGCAAAATTATTGAACCCGGGCGAGTACCGGGAAAAAGTGGAATCCGTGCGAGTACCGGAAAACTATCCTAACGAGTACCGAAAAATGGTAGAATCGGTGTGAGTACCGAAAAATTATTGAATCCGGGGGAGTATCGGGAGAAAGAGGAATCCGTGCGAGTACCGGAAAACTGTCCTGACGAGTACCGAAAAATGATATAATCGGTGTGAGTACCGAAAAGTTATTGAATCCGGGAGAGTATCGGGAAAAAGTGGAATCCGTGCGAGTACCGGAAAACTGTCCTGACGAGTACCGAAAAATGATATAATCGGTGTGAGTACCAAAAAGTTATTGAATCCGGGAGAGTATCGGGAAAAAGTGGAATCCGTGCGAGTATCGGAAAACTGTCCTGACGAGTACCGAAAAATGGTAGAATCGGTGTGAGTACCGCAAAATTATTAAACCCGGGCGAGTACCGGGAAAAAGCAGAATCCGTGCGAGTACCGGAAAACTGTCCAGACGAGTACCGAAAAATGGTATAATCGGTGTGAGTACCGGAAAATTATTGAATCCCGGCGAGTACCGGGAAAAAGTGGAATATGTGCGAGTACCGGAAAACTGTCCTGACGAGTATAGAAAAATGATATAATCGGTGCGAGTACCGAAAAGTTATTGAATCCGGGGGAGTATCGGGAAAAAGTGGAATCCGTGCGAGTAACGGAAAACTGTCCTGACGAGTACCGAAAAATGGTAGAATCGGTGTGAGTACCGGAAAATTATTGAACCGGGGCGAGTACCGGGAAAAAGTGGAATCCGTGCGAGTACTGGAAAACTGTCCTGATGAGTACCGAAAAATGATATAATCGGTGTGAGTACCGAAAAGTTATTGAATCCGGGGGAGTATCGGGAAAAAGTGGAATCCGTGCGAGTATCGGAAAACTCTCCTGACGAGTACCGAAAAATGGTAGAATCGGTGTGAGTACCGAAAAATTATTGAATCCGGGCGAGTACCGGGAAAAAGTGGAATATGTGCGAGTACCGGAAAACTGTCCTGACGAGTATCGAAAAATGATATAATCGGTGCGAGTACCGAAAAGTTATTGAATCCGGAGGAGTATCGGGAAAAAGTGGAATCCGTGCGAGTATCGGAAAACTGTCCTGACGAGTACCGAAAAATGGTAGAATCGGTGTGAGTACCGGAAAATTATTGAACCCGGGCGAGTACCGGGAAAAACTGGAATCCGTGCGAGTACCGGAAAACTATCCTAACGAGTACCGAAAAATGGTAGAATCGGTGTGAGTACCGAAAAATTATTGAATCCGGGGGAGTATCGGGAAAAAGAGGAATCCGTGCGAGTACCGGAAAACTGTCCTAACGAGTTCGGAAAAATGATATAATCGGTGTGAGTACCGAAAAGTTATTGAATCCGGGGGAGTATTGGGAAAAAGCGGAATCCGTGCGAGTACCGGAAAACTGTCCAGACGAGTACCGAAAAATGGTAGAATCGGTGTGAGTACCGGAAAATTATTGAATCCCGGCGAGTACCGGGAAAAAGTGGAATATGTGCGAGTACCGGAAAACTGTCCTAACGAGTATAGAAAAATGATATAATCGGTGCGAGTACCGAAAAGTTATTGAATCCGGGGGAGTATCGGGAAAAAGTGGAATCCGTGCGAGTACCGGAAAACTGTCCTGACGAGTACCGAAAAATGGTAGAATCGGTGTGAGTACCGGAAAATTATTGAATCCGGGCGAGTACCGGGAAAAAGTGGAATATGTGCGAGTACCGGAAAACTGTCCTGACGAGTATCGAAAAATGATATAATCGGTGCGAGTACCGGAAAATTATTAAATCCGGGTCAGTACCGGCAAAAAGTAAAATCTGTGCGAGTACCGGAAAACTGTCCTGACGAGTATCGAAAAATGATAGAATCGGTGTGAGTACCGGAAAGTTATTGAATCCGGGGGAGTATCGGGAAAAAGTGGAATCCGTGCGAGTACCGGAAAACTGTCCTGACGAGTACCGAAAAATGGTAGAATCGGTGTGAGTACCGAAAAATTATTGAACCCGGCGAATACCGGGAAAAAGTGGAATATGTGCGAGTACCGGAAAACTGTCCTAACGAGTATAGAAAAATGATATAATCGGTGCGAGTACCGAAAAGTTATTGAATCCGGGGGAGTATCGGGAAAAAGTGGAATCCGTGCGAGTATCGGAAAACTTTCCTGACGAGTACCGAAAAATGGTAGAATATGTGCGAGTACCGAAAAGTTATTGAATCCGGAGGAGTATCGGGAAAAAGTGAAATCCGTGCGAGTATCGGAAAACTGTCCTGACGAGTACCGAAAAATGGTAGAATCGGTGTGAGTACCGGAAAATTATTAAATCCGGGCCAGTACCGGGAAAAAGTAAAATCTGTGCGTGTACCGGAAAACTGTCCTGACGAGTATCGAAAAATGATATAATCGGTGTGAGTATCGGAAAGTTATTGAATCCGGGGGAGTATCGGGAAAAAGTGGAATCCGTGCGAGTACCGGAAAACTGTCCTGACGAGTACCGAAAAATGGTAGAATCGGTGTGAGTACCGGAAAATTATTGAACCCGGTGAGTACCGGGAAAAAGTGGAATCAGTGCGAGTACCGGAAAACTGTCCTGACGAGTACCGAAAATGGTAGAATCGGTGTGAGTACCGGAAAATTATTGAATCCGGGCGAGTACCGGGAAAAAGAGGAATCCGTGCGAGTATCGGAAAACTGTCCTGACGAGTACCGAAAAATGGTTGAATCGGTGTGAGTACCGAAAAATTATTGAACCCGGGCGAGTACCGGGAAAAAAGTGGAATCCGTGCGAGTACCGGAAAACTGTCCTGACGAGTACCGAAAAATGATATAATCGGTGTGAGTACCGAAAAGTTATTGAATCCGGGGGAGTATCGGGAAAAAGTGGAATCCGTGCGAGTACCGGAAAACTGTCCTTACGAGTACGGAAAAATGATATAATCGGTGTGAGTACCGAAAAGTTATTGAATCCGGGCGAGTATCGGGAAAAAGTGGAATCCGTGCGAGTACCGGAAAACTGTCCTTACGAGTGCGGAAAAATGATATAATCGGTGTGAGTACCGAAAAGTTATTGAATCCGGGAGAGTATCGGAAAAAAGTGGAATCCGTGCGAGTACCGGAAAACTGTCCTGACGAGTACCGAAAAATGGTAGAATCGGTGTGAGTACCGGAAAATTATTGAACCCGGTGAGTACCGGGAAAAAGTGGAATCCGTGCGAGTACCGGAAAACTGTCCTGACGAGTACCGAAAAATGGTTGAATCGGTGTGAGTACCGCAAAATTATTGAACCCGGGCGAGTACCGGGAAAAAGTGGAATCCGTGCGAGTACCGGAAAACTATCCTAACGAGTACCGAAAAATGGTAGAATCGGTGTGAGTACCGGAAAATTATTGAATCCGGGGGAGTATCGGGAAAAAGAGGAATCCGTGCGAGTACCGGAAAACTGTCCTGACGAGTACCGAAAAATGATAAAATCGGTGTGAGTACCGAAAAGTTATTGAATCCGGGAGAGTATCGGGAAAAAGTGGAATCCGTGCGAGTACCGGAAAACTGTCCTGACGAGTACCGAAAAATGATATAATCGGTGTGAGTACCGCAAAATTTATTGAATCCGGGGGAGTATCGGGAAAAAGTGGAATCCGTGCGAGTACCGGAAAACTGTCCTTACGAGCACCGAAAAATGATAAAATCGGTGTGAGTACCGAAAAGTTATTGAATCCGGGAGAGTATCGGGAAAAAGTGGAATCCGTGCGAGTACCGGAAAACTGTCCTGACGAGTACCGAAAAATGATATAATCGGTGTGAGTACCGCAAAATTTATTGAATCCGGGGGAGTATCGGGAAAAACTGGAATCCGTGCGAGTACCGAAAAACTGTCGTGACGAGTACCGAAAAATGGTAGAATCGGTGTGAGTACCGGAAAATTATTGAATCCGGGCGAGTACCGGGAAAAAGTGGAATATGTGCGAGTACCGGAAAACTGTCCTGACGAGTATCGAAAAATGATATAATCGGTGTGAGTACCGGAAAGTTATTGAATCCGGGGGAGTATCGGGAAAAAGTGGAATCCGTGCGAGTATCGGAAAACTGTCCTGATAAGTAACGAAAACTTGTAGAATCGGTGTGAGTACCGGAAAATTATTGAGAAAAAGTGGAATCCGTGCGAGTACCGGAAAACTGTCCTGACGAGTACCGAAAAATGGTAGAATCGATGTGAGTACCGAAAAATTATTGAATCCGGGGGAGTATCGGGAAAAAGTGGAATCCGTGCGAGTATCGGAAAACTGTCCTGACGAGTACCGAAAAATGGTAGAATCGGTGTGAGTACCGGAAAATTATTGAACCCGGTGAGTACCGGGTAAAAGTGGAATCCGTGCGAGTACCGGAAAACTGTCCTGACGAGTACCGAAAAATGGTAGAATCGGTGTGAGTACCGGAAAATTATTAAATCCGGGCGAGTACCGGGAAAAAGTGGAATCCGTGCGAGTACCGGAAAACTATCCTAACGAGTACCGAAAAATGGTATTATCGGTGTGAGTACCAGAAAATTATTGAATCTGGGGGAGTATCGGGAAAAAGAGGAATTCGTGCGAGTACCGGAAAACTGTCCTGACGAGTACCGAAAAATGATATAATCGGTGTGAGTACCGGAAAGTTATTGAATCCGGGGGAGTATCGGGAAAAAGTGGAATCCGTGCGAGTATCGGAAAACTGTCCTGATGAGTAACGAAAACTGGTAGAATCGGTGTGAGTACCGGAAAATTATTGAGAAAAAGTGGAATCCGTGCGAGTACCGGAAAACTGTCCTTACGAGTACGGAAAAATGATATAATCGATGTGAGTACCGAAAAGTTATTGAATCCGGGAGAGTATCGGGAAAAAGTGGAATCCGTGCGAGTACCGGAAAACTGTCCTGACGAGTACCGAAAAATGGTAGAATCGGTGTGAGTACCGCAAAATTATTGAACCCGGGCGAGTACCGGGAAAAAGTGGAATCCGTGCGAGTACCGGAAAACTATCCTAACGAGTACCGAAAAATGGTAGAATCGGTGTGAGTACCGAAAAATTATTGAATCCGGGGGAGTATCGGGAGAAAGAGGAATCCGTGCGAGTACCGGAAAACTGTCCTGACGAGTACCGAAAAATGATATAATCGGTGTGAGTACCGAAAAGTTATTGAATCCGGGAGAGTATCGGGAAAAAGTGGAATCCGTGCGAGTACCGGAAAACTGTCCTGACGAGTACCGAAAAATGATATAATCGGTGTGAGTACCAAAAAGTTATTGAATCCGGGAGAGTATCGGGAAAAAGTGGAATCCGTGCGAGTATCGGAAAACTGTCCTGACGAGTACCGAAAAATGGTAGAATCGGTGTGAGTACCGCAAAATTATTAAACCCGGGCGAGTACCGGGAAAAAGCAGAATCCGTGCGAGTACCGGAAAACTGTCCAGACGAGTACCGAAAAATGGTATAATCGGTGTGAGTACCGGAAAATTATTGAATCCCGGCGAGTACCGGGAAAAAGTGGAATATGTGCGAGTACCGGAAAACTGTCCTGACGAGTATAGAAAAATGATATAATCGGTGCGAGTACCGAAAAGTTATTGAATCCGGGGGAGTATCGGGAAAAAGTGGAATCCGTGCGAGTAACGGAAAACTGTCCTGACGAGTACCGAAAAATGGTAGAATCGGTGTGAGTACCGGAAAATTATTGAACCGGGGCGAGTACCGGGAAAAAGTGGAATCCGTGCGAGTACTGGAAAACTGTCCTGATGAGTACCGAAAAATGATATAATCGGTGTGAGTACCGAAAAGTTATTGAATCCGGGGGAGTATCGGGAAAAAGTGGAATCCGTGCGAGTATCGGAAAACTCTCCTGACGAGTACCGAAAAATGGTAGAATCGGTGTGAGTACCGAAAAATTATTGAATCCGGGCGAGTACCGGGAAAAAGTGGAATATGTGCGAGTACCGGAAAACTGTCCTGACGAGTATCGAAAAATGATATAATCGGTGCGAGTACCGAAAAGTTATTGAATCCGGAGGAGTATCGGGAAAAAGTGGAATCCGTGCGAGTATCGGAAAACTGTCCTGACGAGTACCGAAAAATGGTAGAATCGGTGTGAGTACCGGAAAATTATTGAACCCGGGCGAGTACCGGGAAAAACTGGAATCCGTGCGAGTACCGGAAAACTATCCTAACGAGTACCGAAAAATGGTAGAATCGGTGTGAGTACCGAAAAATTATTGAATCCGGGGGAGTATCGGGAAAAAGAGGAATCCGTGCGAGTACCGGAAAACTGTCCTAACGAGTTCGGAAAAATGATATAATCGGTGTGAGTACCGAAAAGTTATTGAATCCGGGGGAGTATTGGGAAAAAGCGGAATCCGTGCGAGTACCGGAAAACTGTCCAGACGAGTACCGAAAAATGGTAGAATCGGTGTGAGTACCGGAAAATTATTGAATCCCGGCGAGTACCGGGAAAAAGTGGAATATGTGCGAGTACCGGAAAACTGTCCTAACGAGTATAGAAAAATGATATAATCGGTGCGAGTACCGAAAAGTTATTGAATCCGGGGGAGTATCGGGAAAAAGTGGAATCCGTGCGAGTACCGGAAAACTGTCCTGACGAGTACCGAAAAATGGTAGAATCGGTGTGAGTACCGGAAAATTATTGAATCCGGGCGAGTACCGGGAAAAAGTGGAATATGTGCGAGTACCGGAAAACTGTCCTGACGAGTATCGAAAAATGATATAATCGGTGCGAGTACCGGAAAATTATTAAATCCGGGTCAGTACCGGCAAAAAGTAAAATCTGTGCGAGTACCGGAAAACTGTCCTGACGAGTATCGAAAAATGATAGAATCGGTGTGAGTACCGGAAAGTTATTGAATCCGGGGGAGTATCGGGAAAAAGTGGAATCCGTGCGAGTACCGGAAAACTGTCCTGACGAGTACCGAAAAATGGTAGAATCGGTGTGAGTACCGAAAAATTATTGAACCCGGCGAATACCGGGAAAAAGTGGAATATGTGCGAGTACCGGAAAACTGTCCTAACGAGTATAGAAAAATGATATAATCGGTGCGAGTACCGAAAAGTTATTGAATCCGGGGGAGTATCGGGAAAAAGTGGAATCCGTGCGAGTATCGGAAAACTTTCCTGACGAGTACCGAAAAATGGTAGAATATGTGCGAGTACCGAAAAGTTATTGAATCCGGAGGAGTATCGGGAAAAAGTGAAATCCGTGCGAGTATCGGAAAACTGTCCTGACGAGTACCGAAAAATGGTAGAATCGGTGTGAGTACCGGAAAATTATTAAATCCGGGCCAGTACCGGGAAAAAGTAAAATCTGTGCGTGTACCGGAAAACTGTCCTGACGAGTATCGAAAAATGATATAATCGGTGTGAGTATCGGAAAGTTATTGAATCCGGGGGAGTATCGGGAAAAAGTGGAATCCGTGCGAGTACCGGAAAACTGTCCTGACGAGTACCGAAAAATGGTAGAATCGGTGTGAGTACCGGAAAATTATTGAACCCGGTGAGTACCGGGAAAAAGTGGAATCAGTGCGAGTACCGGAAAACTGTCCTGACGAGTACCGAAAATGGTAGAATCGGTGTGAGTACCGGAAAATTATTGAATCCGGGCGAGTACCGGGAAAAAGAGGAATCCGTGCGAGTATCGGAAAACTGTCCTGACGAGTACCGAAAAATGGTTGAATCGGTGTGAGTACCGAAAAATTATTGAACCCGGGCGAGTACCGGGAAAAAAGTGGAATCCGTGCGAGTACCGGAAAACTGTCCTGACGAGTACCGAAAAATGATATAATCGGTGTGAGTACCGAAAAGTTATTGAATCCGGGGGAGTATCGGGAAAAAGTGGAATCCGTGCGAGTACCGGAAAACTGTCCTTACGAGTACGGAAAAATGATATAATCGGTGTGAGTACCGAAAAGTTATTGAATCCGGGCGAGTATCGGGAAAAAGTGGAATCCGTGCGAGTACCGGAAAACTGTCCTTACGAGTGCGGAAAAATGATATAATCGGTGTGAGTACCGAAAAGTTATTGAATCCGGGAGAGTATCGGGAAAAAGTGGAATCCGTGCGAGTACCGGAAAACTGTCCTGACGAGTACCGAAAAATGGTAGAATCGGTGTGAGTACCGCAAAATTATTGAACCCGGGCGAGTACCGGGAAAAAGTGGAATCCGTGCGAGTACCGGAAAACTATCCTAACGAGTACCGAAAAATGGTAGAATCGGTGTGAGTACCGGAAAATTATTGAATCCGGGGGAGTATCGGGAAAAAGAGGAATCCGTGCGAGTACCGGAAAACTGTCCTGACGAGTACCGAAAAATGATATAATCGGTGTGAGTACCGAAAAGTTATTGAATCCGGGAGAGTATCGGGAAAAAGTGGAATCCGTGCGAGTACCGGAAAACTGTCCTGACCAGTACCGAAAAATGGTAGAATCGGTGTGAGTACCGTAAAATTATTAAATCCGGGCCAGTACCGGGAAAAAGTAAAATCTGTGCGAGTACCGGAAAACTGTCCTGACGAGTATCGAAAAATGATATAATCGGTGTGAGTATCGGAAAGTTATTGAATCCGGGGGAGTATCGGGAAAAAGTGGAATCCGTGCGAGTACCGGAAAACTGTCCTGACGAGTACCGAAAAATGGTAGAATCGGTGTGAGTACCGAAAAATTATTGAACCCGGTGAGTACCGGGAAAAAGTGGAATCAGTGCGAGTACCGGAAAACTGTCCTGACGAGTACCGAAAATGGTAGAATCGGTGTGAGTACCGGAAAATTATTGAATCCGGGCGAGTACCGGGAAAAAGAGGAATCCGTGCGAGTATCGGAAAACTGTCCTGACGAGTACCGAAAAATGGTTGAATCGGTGTGAGTACCGAAAAATTATTGAACCCGGGCGAGTACCGGGAAAAAAGTGGAATCCGTGCGAGTACCGGAAAACTGTCCTGACGAGTACCGAAAAATGATATAATCGGTGTGAGTACCGAAAAGTTATTGAATCCGGGGGAGTATCGGGAAAAAGTGGAATCCGTGCGAGTACCGGAAAACTGTCCTTACGAGTACGGAAAAATGATATAATCGGTGTGAGTACCGAAAAGTTATTGAATCCGGGCGAGTATCGGGAAAAAGTGGAATCCGTGCGAGTACCGGAAAACTGTCCTTACGAGTGCGGAAAAATGATATAATCGGTGTGAGTACCGAAAAGTTATTGAATCCGGGAGAGTATCGGGAAAAAGTGGAATCCGTGCGAGTACCGGAAAACTGTCCTGACGAGTACCGAAAAATGGTAGAATCGGTGTGAGTACCGCAAAATTATTGAACCCGGGCGAGTACCGGGAAAAAGTGGAATCCGTGCGAGTACCGGAAAACTATCCTAACGAGTACCGAAAAATGGTAGAATCGGTGTGAGTACCGGAAAATTATTGAATCCGGGGGAGTATCGGGAAAAAGAGGAATCCGTGCGAGTACCGGAAAACTGTCCTGACGAGTACCGAAAAATGATATAATCGGTGTGAGTACCGAAAAGTTATTGAATCCGGGAGAGTATCGGGAAAAAGTGGAATCCGTGCGAGTACCGGAAAACTGTCCTGACCAGTACCGAAAAATGGTAGAATCGATGTGAGTACAGCAAAATTATTAAACCCGGGCGAGTACTGGGAAAAAGCGGAATCCGTGCGAGTACCGGAAAACTGTCCTAACGAGTATAGAAAAATGATATAATCGGTGCGAGTACCGAAAAATTATTGAACCCGGGCGAGTGCCGGGAAAAAGTGGAATCCGTGCGAGTACCGGAAAACTGTCCTGACGAGTACCGAAAAATGGTAGAATCGGTGTGAGTACCGGAAAATTATTGAATCCGGGCGAGTACCGGGAAAAAGTGGAATATGTGCGAGTACCGGAAAACTGTCCTGACGAGTATCGAAAAATGATATAATCGGTGCGAGTACCGGAAAATTATTAAATCCGGGTCAGTACCGGCAAAAAGTAAAATCTGTGCGAGTACCGGAAAACTGTCCTGACGAGTATCGAAAAATGATAGAATCGGTGTGAGTACCGGAAAGTTATTGAATCCGGGGGAGTATCGGGAAAAAGTGGAATCCGTGCGAGTACCGGAAAACTGTCCTGACGAGTACCGAAAAATGGTAGAATCGGTGTGAGTACCGAAAAATTATTGAACCCGGCGAATACCGGGAAAAAGTGGAATATGTGCGAGTACCGGAAAACTGTCCTAACGAGTATAGAAAAATGATATAATCGGTGCGAGTACCGAAAAGTTATTGAATCCGGGGGAGTATCGGGAAAAAGTGGAATCCGTGCGAGTATCGGAAAACTTTCCTGACGAGTACCGAAAAATGGTAGAATATGTGCGAGTACCGAAAAGTTATTGAATCCGGAGGAGTATCGGGAAAAAGTGAAATCCGTGCGAGTATCGGAAAACTGTCCTGACGAGTACCGAAAAATGGTAGAATCGGTGTGAGTACCGGAAAATTATTAAATCCGGGCCAGTACCGGGAAAAAGTAAAATCTGTGCGTGTACCGGAAAACTGTCCTGACGAGTATCGAAAAATGATATAATCGGTGTGAGTATCGGAAAGTTATTGAATCCGGGGGAGTATCGGGAAAAAGTGGAATCCGTGCGAGTACCGGAAAACTGTCCTGACGAGTACCGAAAAATGGTAGAATCGGTGTGAGTACCGGAAAATTATTGAACCCGGTGAGTACCGGGAAAAAGTGGAATCAGTGCGAGTACCGGAAAACTGTCCTGACGAGTACCGAAAATGGTAGAATCGGTGTGAGTACCGGAAAATTATTGAATCCGGGCGAGTACCGGGAAAAAGAGGAATCCGTGCGAGTATCGGAAAACTGTCCTGACGAGTACCGAAAAATGGTTGAATCGGTGTGAGTACCGAAAAATTATTGAACCCGGGCGAGTACCGGGAAAAAAGTGGAATCCGTGCGAGTACCGGAAAACTGTCCTGACGAGTACCGAAAAATGATATAATCGGTGTGAGTACCGAAAAGTTATTGAATCCGGGGGAGTATCGGGAAAAAGTGGAATCCGTGCGAGTACCGGAAAACTGTCCTTACGAGTACGGAAAAATGATATAATCGGTGTGAGTACCGAAAAGTTATTGAATCCGGGCGAGTATCGGGAAAAAGTGGAATCCGTGCGAGTACCGGAAAACTGTCCTTACGAGTGCGGAAAAATGATATAATCGGTGTGAGTACCGAAAAGTTATTGAATCCGGGAGAGTATCGGGAAAAAGTGGAATCCGTGCGAGTACCGGAAAACTGTCCTGACGAGTACCGAAAAATGGTAGAATCGGTGTGAGTACCGCAAAATTATTGAACCCGGGCGAGTACCGGGAAAAAGTGGAATCCGTGCGAGTACCGGAAAACTATCCTAACGAGTACCGAAAAATGGTAGAATCGGTGTGAGTACCGGAAAATTATTGAATCCGGGGGAGTATCGGGAAAAAGAGGAATCCGTGCGAGTACCGGAAAACTGTCCTGACGAGTACCGAAAAATGATATAATCGGTGTGAGTACCGAAAAGTTATTGAATCCGGGAGAGTATCGGGAAAAAGTGGAATCCGTGCGAGTACCGGAAAACTGTCCTGACCAGTACCGAAAAATGGTAGAATCGGTGTGAGTACCGTAAAATTATTAAATCCGGGCCAGTACCGGGAAAAAGTAAAATCTGTGCGAGTACCGGAAAACTGTCCTGACGAGTATCGAAAAATGATATAATCGGTGTGAGTATCGGAAAGTTATTGAATCCGGGGGAGTATCGGGAAAAAGTGGAATCCGTGCGAGTACCGGAAAACTGTCCTGACGAGTACCGAAAAATGGTAGAATCGGTGTGAGTACCGAAAAATTATTGAACCCGGTGAGTACCGGGAAAAAGTGGAATCAGTGCGAGTACCGGAAAACTGTCCTGACGAGTACCGAAAATGGTAGAATCGGTGTGAGTACCGGAAAATTATTGAATCCGGGCGAGTACCGGGAAAAAGAGGAATCCGTGCGAGTATCGGAAAACTGTCCTGACGAGTACCGAAAAATGGTTGAATCGGTGTGAGTACCGAAAAATTATTGAACCCGGGCGAGTACCGGGAAAAAAGTGGAATCCGTGCGAGTACCGGAAAACTGTCCTGACGAGTACCGAAAAATGATATAATCGGTGTGAGTACCGAAAAGTTATTGAATCCGGGGGAGTATCGGGAAAAAGTGGAATCCGTGCGAGTACCGGAAAACTGTCCTTACGAGTACGGAAAAATGATATAATCGGTGTGAGTACCGAAAAGTTATTGAATCCGGGCGAGTATCGGGAAAAAGTGGAATCCGTGCGAGTACCGGAAAACTGTCCTTACGAGTGCGGAAAAATGATATAATCGGTGTGAGTACCGAAAAGTTATTGAATCCGGGAGAGTATCGGGAAAAAGTGGAATCCGTGCGAGTACCGGAAAACTGTCCTGACGAGTACCGAAAAATGGTAGAATCGGTGTGAGTACCGCAAAATTATTGAACCCGGGCGAGTACCGGGAAAAAGTGGAATCCGTGCGAGTACCGGAAAACTATCCTAACGAGTACCGAAAAATGGTAGAATCGGTGTGAGTACCGGAAAATTATTGAATCCGGGGGAGTATCGGGAAAAAGAGGAATCCGTGCGAGTACCGGAAAACTGTCCTGACGAGTACCGAAAAATGATATAATCGGTGTGAGTACCGAAAAGTTATTGAATCCGGGAGAGTATCGGGAAAAAGTGGAATCCGTGCGAGTACCGGAAAACTGTCCTGACCAGTACCGAAAAATGGTAGAATCGATGTGAGTACCGCAAAATTATTAAACCCGGGCGAGTACTGGGAAAAAGCGGAATCCGTGCGAGTACCGGAAAACTGTCCAGACGAGTACCGAAAAATGGTAGAATCGGTGTGAGTACCGGAAAATTATTGAACCCGGGCGAGTGCCGGGAAAAAGTGGAATCCGTGCGAGTACCGGAAAACTGTCCTGACGAGTACCGAAAAATGGTAGAATCAGTGTGAGTACCGAAAAGTTATTGAATCCGGGGGAGTATCGGGAAAAAGTGGAATCCGTGCGAGTATCGGAAAACTGTCCTGACGAGTACCGAAAAATGGTAGAATCGGTGTGAGTACAGGAAAATTATTAAATCCGAGCGAGTACCGGGAAAAAGTAGAATATGTGCGAGTACCGGAAAACTGTCCTGACGAGTATCGAAAAATGATATAATCGGTGTGAGTACCAGAGAGTTATTATATCCGGGGGAGTATCGGGAAAAAGTGGAATCCGTGCGAGTACCGGAAAACTGTCCTGACGAGTACCGAAAAATGGTAGAATCGGTGTGAGTACCGAAAAATTATTGAACCCGGGCGAGTACCGGGAAAAAGTGGAATCCGTGCGAGTACCGGAAAACTGTCCTGACGAGTACCGAAAAATGATATAATCGGTGTGAGTACCAAAAAGTTATTGAATCCGGGAGAGTATCGGGAAAAAGTGGAATCCGTGCGAGTATCGGAAAACTGTCCTGACGAGTACCGAAAAATGGTAGAATCGGTGTGAGTACCGGAAAATTATTGAATCCGGGCGAGTACCGGGAAAAAGTGGAATCCGTGCGAGTACCGGAAAACTGTCCTGACGAGTACCGAAAAATGATATAATCGGTGTGAGTACCGAAAAGTTATTGAATCCGGGAGAGTATCGGGAAAAAGTGGAATCCGTGCGAGTACCGGAAAACTGTCCTTACGAGTGCGGAAAAATGATATAATCGGTGTGAGTACCGAAAAGTTATTGAATCCGGGCGAGTATCGGGAAAAAGTGGAATCCGTGCGAGTACCGGAAAACTGTCCTTACGAGTACGGAAAAATGATATAATCGGTGTGAGTACCGAAAAGTTATTGAATCCGGGCGAGTATCGGGAAAAAGTGGAATCCGTGCGAGTACCGGAAAACTGTCCTTACGAGTGCGGAAAAATGATATAATCGGTGTGAGTACCGAAAAGTTATTGAATCCGGGTGAGTATCGGGAAAAAGTGGAATCCGTGCGAGTACCGGAAAACTGTCCTGACGAGTACCGAAAAATGATATAATCGGTGTGAGTACCTAAAAGTTATTGAATCCGGGAGAGTATCGGGAAAAAGTGGAATCCGTGCGAGTATCGGAAAACTGTCCTGACGAGTACCGAAAAATGGTAGAATCGGTGTGAGTACCGCAAAATTATTAAACCCGGGCGAGTACCGGGAAAAAGCAGAATCCGTGCGAGTACCGGAAAACTGTCCAGACGAGTACCGAAAAATGGTATAATCGGTGTGAGTACCGGAAAATTATTGAATCCCGGCGAGTACCAGGAAAAAGTGGAATATGTGCGAGTACCGGAAAACTGTCCTGACGAGTATAGAAAAATGATATAATCGGTGCGAGTACCGAAAAGTTATTGAATCCGGGGGAGTATCGGGAAAAAGTGGAATCCGTGCGAGTAACGGAAAACTGTCCTGACGAGTACCGAAAAATGGTAGAATCGGTGTGAGTACCGGAAAATTATTGAACCGGGGCGAGTACCGGGAAAAAGTGGAATCCGTGCGAGTACTGGAAAACTGTCCTGATGAGTACCGAAAAATGATATAATCGGTGTGAGTACCGAAAAGTTATTGAATCCGGGGGAGTATCGGGAAAAAGTGGAATCCGTGCGAGTATCGGAAAACTGTCCTGACGAGTACCGAAAAATGGTAGAATCGGTGTGAGTACCGGAAAATTATTGAATCCGGGCGAGTACCGGGAAAAAGTGGAATATGTGCGAGTACCGGAAAACTGTCCTGACGAGTATCGAAAAATGATATAATCGGTGCGAGTACCGAAAAGTTATTGAATCCGGAGGAGTATCGGGAAAAAGTGGAATCCGTGCGAGTATCGGAAAACTGTCCTGACGAGTACCGAAAAATGGTAGAATCGGTGTGAGTACCGGAAAATTATTGAACCCGGTGAGTACCGGGAAAAAGTGGAATCAGTGCGAGTACCGGAAAACTGTCCTGACGAGTACCGAAAATGGTAGAATCGGTGTGAGTACCGGAAAATTATTGAATCCGGGCGAGTACCGGGAAAAAGAGGAATCCGTGCGAGTATCGGAAAACTGTCCTGACGAGTACCGAAAATGGTAGAATCGGTGTGAGTACCGGAAAATTATTGAATCCGGGCGAGTACCGGGAAAAAGAGGAATCCGTGCGAGTATCGGAAAACTGTCCTGACGAGTACCGAAAAATGGTTGAATCGGTGTGAGTACCGAAAAATTATTGAACCCGGGCGAGTACCGGGAAAAAAGTGGAATCCGTGCGAGTACCGGAAAACTGTCCTGACGAGTACCGAAAAATGATATAATCGGTGTGAGTACCGAAAAGTTATTGAATCCGGGCGAGTATCGGGAAAAAGTGGAATCCGTGCGAGTACCGGAAAACTGTCCTTACGAGTGCGGAAAAATGATATAATCGGTGTGAGTACCGAAAAGTTATTGAATCCGGGAGAGTATCGGGAAAAAGTGGAATCCGTGCGAGTACCGGAAAACTGTCCTGACGAGTACCGAAAAATGGTAGAATCGGTGTGAGTACCGCAAAATTATTGAACCCGGGCGAGTACCGGGAAAAAGTGGAATCCGTGCGAGTACCGGAAAACTATCCTAACGAGTACCGAAAAATGGTAGAATCGGTGTGAGTACCGGAAAATTATTGAATCCGGGGGAGTATCGGGAAAAAGAGGAATCCGTGCGAGTACCGGAAAACTGTCCTGACGAGTACCGAAAAATGATATAATCGGTGTGAGTACCGAAAAGTTATTGAATCCGGGAGAGTATCGGGAAAAAGTGGAATCCGTGCGAGTACCGGAAAACTGTCCTGACCAGTACCGAAAAATGGTAGAATCGATGTGAGTACCGCAAAATTATTAAACCCGGGCGAGTACTGGGAAAAAGCGGAATCCGTGCGAGTACCGGAAAACTGTCCAGACGAGTACCGAAAAATGGTAGAATCGGTGTGAGTACCGGAAAATTATTGAACCCGGGCGAGTGCCGGGAAAAAGTGGAATCCGTGCGAGTACCGGAAAACTGTCCTGACGAGTACCGAAAAATGGTAGAATCGGTGTGAGTACCGAAAAGTTATTGAATCCGGGGGAGTATCGGGAAAAAGTGGAATCCGTGCGAGTATCGGAAAACTGTCCTGACGAGTACCGAAAAATGGTAGAATCGGTGTGAGTACCGGAAAATTATTAAATCCGAGCGAGTACCGGGAAAAAGTAGAATATGTGCGAGTACCGGAAAACTGTCCTGACGAGTATCGAAAAATGATATAATCGGTGTGAGTACCAGAGAGTTATTATATCCGGGGGAGTATCGGGAAAAAGTGGAATCCGTGCGAGTACCGGAAAACTGTCCTGACGAGTACCGAAAAATGGTAGAATCGGTGTGAGTACCGAAAAATTATTGAACCCGGGCGAGTACCGGGAAAAAGTGGAATCCGTGCGAGTACCGGAAAACTGTCCTGACGAGTACCGAAAAATGATATAATCGGTGTGAGTACCAAAAAGTTATTGAATCCGGGAGAGTATCGGGAAAAAGTGGAATCCGTGCGAGTATCGGAAAACTGTCCTGACGAGTACCGAAAAATGGTAGAATCGGTGTGAGTACCGGAAAATTATTGAATCCGGGCGAGTACCGGGAAAAAGTGGAATCCGTGCGAGTACCGGAAAACTGTCCTGACGAGTACCGAAAAATGATATAATCGGTGTGAGTACCGAAAAGTTATTGAATCCGGGAGAGTATCGGGAAAAAGTGGAATCCGTGCGAGTACCGGAAAACTGTCCTTACGAGTGCGGAAAAATGATATAATCGGTGTGAGTACCGAAAAGTTATTGAATCCGGGCGAGTATCGGGAAAAAGTGGAATCCGTGCGAGTACCGGAAAACTGTCCTTACGAGTACGGAAAAATGATATAATCGGTGTGAGTACCGAAAAGTTATTGAATCCGGGCGAGTATCGGGAAAAAGTGGAATCCGTGCGAGTACCGGAAAACTGTCCTGACGAGTACCGAAAAATGGTAGAATCGGTGTGAGTACCGAAAAATTATTGAACCCGGGCGAGTACCGGGAAAAAGTGGAATCCGTGCGAGTACCGGAAAACTGTCCTGACGAGTACCGAAAAATGATATAATCGGTGTGAGTACCAAAAAGTTATTGAATCCGGGAGAGTATCGGGAAAAAGTGGAATCCGTGCTAGTATCGGAAAACTGTCCTGACGAGTACCGAAAAATGGTAGAATCGGTGTGAGTACCGGAAAATTATTAAATCCGGGCCAGTACCGGGAAAAAGTAAAATCTGTGCGAGTACCGGAAAACTGTCCTGACGAGTATCAAAAAATGATATAATCGGTACGAGTACCGAAAAGTTATTGAATCCGGAGGAGTATCAGGAAAAAGTGGAATCCGTGCGAGTATCGGAAAACTGTCCTGACGAGTACCGAAAAATGGTAGAATCGGTGTGAGTACCGGAAAATTATTAAATCCGGGCCAGTACCGGGAAAAAGTAAAATCTGTGCGAGTACGGGAAAACTTTCCTGACGAGTATCGAAAAATGGTAGAATCGGTGTGAGTACCGGAAAATTATTAAATCCGAGCGAGTACCGGGAAAAAGTGGAATATGTGCGAGTACCGGAAAACTGTCCTGACGAGTATCGAAAAATGATATAATCGGTGTGAGTACCGGAGAGTTATTATATCCGGGGGAGTATCGGGAAAAAGTGGAATCCGTGCGAGTACCGGAAAACTGTGCTGACGAGTACCGAAAATGGTAGAATCGGTGTGAGTACCGGAAAATTATTGAATCCGGGCGAGTACCGGGAAAAAGTGGAATATGTGCGAGTACCGGAAAACTGTCCTGACGAGTATCGAAAAATGATATAATCGGTGTGAGTACCGAAAAGTTATTGAATCCGGGGGAGTATCGGGAAAAAGTGGAATCCGTGCGAGTATCGGAAAACTGTCCTGACGAGTACCGAAAAATGGTAGAATCGGTGTGAGTACCGGAAAATTATTAAATCCGAGCGAGTACCGGGAAAAAGTAGAATATGTGCGAGTACCGGAAAACTGTCCTGACGAGTATCGAAAAATGATATAATCGGTGTGAGTACCAGAGAGTTTTTATATCCGGGGGAGTATCGGGAAAAAGTGGAATCCGTGCGAGTACCGGAAAACTGTCCTGACGAGTACCGAAAAATAGTAGAATCGGTGTGAGTACCGAAAAATTATTGAACCCGGGCGAGTACCGGGAAAAAGTGGAATCCGTGCGAGTACCGGAAAACTGTCCTGACGAGTACCGAAAAATGATATAATCGGTGTGAGTACCAAAAAGTTATTGAATCCGGGAGAGTATCGGGAAAAAGTGGAATCCGTGCGAGTATCGGAAAACTGTCCTGACGAGTACCGAAAAATGGTAGAATCGGTGTGAGTACCGGAAAATTATTGAATCCGGGCGAGTACCGGGAAAAAGTGGAATCCGTGCGAGTACCGGAAAACTGTCCTGACGAGTACCGAAAAATGATATAATCGGTGTGAGTACCGAAAAGTTATTGAATCCGGGAGAGTATCGGGAAAAAGTGGAATCCGTGCGAGTACCGGAAAAATTGTTCTTACGAGTACCGAAAAATGATATAATCGGTGTGAGTACCAAAAAGTTATTGAATCCGGAAGAGTATCGGGAAAAAGTGGAATCCGTGCGAGTATCAGAAAACTGTCCTAACGAGTACCGAAAAATGGTAGAATCGGTGTGAGTACCGGAAAATTATTAAATCCGGGCCAGTACCGGGAAAAAGTAAAATCTGTGCGAGTACCGGAAAACTGTCCTGACGAGTATCAAAAAATGATATAATCGGTGCGAGTACCGAAAAGTTATTGAATCCGGAGGAGTATCAGGAAAAAGTGGAATCCGTGCGAGTATCGGAAAACTGTCCTGACGAGTACAGAAAAATGGTAGAATCGGTGTGAGTACCGGAAAATTATTAAATCCGGGCCAGTACCGGGAAAAAGTAAAATCTGTGCGAGTACAGGAAAACTGTCCTGACGAGTATCGAAAAATGGTAGAATCGGTGTGAGTACCGGAAAATTATTAAATCCGAGCGAGTACCGGGAAAAAGTGGAATATGTGCGAGTACCGGAAAACTGTCCTGACGAGTATCGAAAAATGATATAATCGGTGTGAGTACCGGAGAGTTATTATATCCGGGGGAGTATCGGGAAAAAGTGGAATCCGTGCGAGTACCGGAAAACTGTCCTGACGAGTACCGAAAATGGTAGAATCGGTGTGCGTACCGGAAAATTATTGAATCCGGGCGAGTACCGGGAAAAAGTGGAATATGTGCGAGTACCTGAAAACTGTCCTGACGAGTATCGAAAAATGATATAATCGGTGTGAGTACCGAAAAGTTATTTAATCCGGGGGAGTATCGGGAAAAAGTGCAATCCGTGCGAGAATCGGAAAACTGTCCTGACGAGTACCGAAAAATGGTAGAATCGGTGTGAGTACCGGAAAATTATTAAATCCGAGCGAGTACCGGGAAAAAGTAGAATATGTGCGAGTACCGGAAAACTGTCCTGACGAGTACCGAAAAATGGTAGAATCGGTGTGAGTACCGGAAAATTATTAAATCCGGGCCAGTACCGGGAAAAAGTAAAATCTGTGCGAGTACAGGAAAACTGTCCTGACGAGTATCGAAAAATGGTAGAATCGGTGTGAGTACCGGAAAATTATTAAATCCGGGCCAGTACCGGGAAAAAGTAAAATCTGTGCGAGTACAGGAAAACTGTCCTGACGAATATCGAAAAATGGTAGAATCGGTGTGAGTACCGGAAAATTATTAAATCCGGGCCAGTACCGGGAAAAAGTAAAATCTGTGCGAGTACAGGAAAACTGTCCTGACGAGTATGGAAAAATGGTAAAATCGGTGTGAGTACCAGAAAATTATTAAATCCGAGCGAGTACCGGGAAAAAGTGGAATATGTGCGAGTACCGGAAAACTGTCCTGACGAGTATCGAAAAATGATATAATCGGTGTGAGTACCGGAGAGTTATTCTATCCGGGGGAGTATCGGGAAAAAGTGGAATCCGTGCGAGTACCGGAAAACTGTCCTGACGAGTACCGAAAATGGTAGAATCGGTGTGAGTACCGGAAAATTATTGAATCCGGGCGAGTACCGGGAAAAAGTGGAATATGTGCGAGTACCGGAAAACTGTCCTGACGAGTATCGAAAAATGATATAATCGGTGTGAGTACCGAAAAGTTATTGAATCCGGGGGAGTATCGGGAAAAAGTGGAATCCGTGCGAGTATCGGAAAACTGTCCTGACGAGTACCGAAAAATGGTAGAATCGGTGTGAGTACCGAAAAATTATTGAACCCGGGCGAGTACCGGGAAAAAGTGGAATCCGTGCGAGTACCGGAAAACTGTCCTGACGAGTACCGAAAAATGGTAGAATCGGTGTGAGTACCGGAAAATTATTGAATCCGGGCGAGTACCGGGAAAAAGTGGAATCCGTGCGAGTACCGGAAAACTGTCCTGACGAGTACCGAAAAATGATATAATCGGTGTGAGTACCGAAAAGTTATTGAATCCGGGAGAGTATCGGGAAAAAGTGGAATCCGTGCGAGTACCGGAAAACTGTTCTTACGAGTACCGAAAAATGATATAATCGGTGTGAGTACCAACAAGTTATTGAATCCGGAAGAGTATCGGGAAAAAGTGGAATCCGTGCGAGTATCGGAAAACTGTCCTAACGAGTACCGAAAAATGGTAGAATCGGTGTGAGTACCGGAAAATTATTGAACCCGGGCGAGTGCCGGGAAAAAGTGGAATCCGTGCGATTACCGGAAAACTGTCCTGACGAGTACCGAAAAATGGTAGAATCGGTATGAGTACCGGAAAATTATTGAACCCGGTGAGTACCGGGAAAAAGTGGAATCAGTGCGAGTACCGGAAAACTGTCCTGACGAGTACCGAAAATGGTAGAATCGGTGTGAGTACCGGAAAATTATTGAATTCGGGCGAGTACCGGGAAAAAGTGGAATATGTGCGAGTACCGGAAAACTGTCCTGACGAGTATCGAAAAATGATATAATCGGTGTGAGTACCGAAAAGTTATTGAATCCGGGGGAGTATCGGGAAAAAGTGGAATCCGTGCGAGTATCGGAAAACTGTCCTGACGAGTACCGAAAAATGGTAGAATCGGTGTGAGTACCGGAAAATTATTAAATCCGGGCGAGTACCGGGAAAAAGTAGAATATGTGCGAGTACCGAAAAACTGTCCTGACGAGTATCGAAATATGATATAATCGGTGTGAGTACCGGAGAGTTATTGAATCCGGGGGAGTAACGGGAAAAAGTGGAATCCGTGCGAGTACCGGAAAACTGTCCTGACGAGTACCGAAAAATGGTAGAATCGGTGTGAGTACCGGAAAATTATTAAATCCGAGCGAGTACCGGGAAAAAGTAGAATATGTGCGAGTACCGGAAAACTGTCCTGACGAGTATCGAAAAATGATATAATCGGTGTGAGTACCGAAAAGTTATTGAATCCGGGGGAGTATCGGGAAAAAGTGGAATCCGTGCGAGTATCGGAAAACTGTCCTGACGAGTACCGAAAAATAGTAGAATCGGTGTGAGTACCGGAAAATTATTAAATCCGAGCGAGTACCGGGAAAAAGTAGAATATGTGCGAGTACCGGAAAACTGTCCTGACGAGTATCGAAAAATGATATAATCGGTGTGAGTACCAGAGAGTTATTATATCCGGGGGAGTATCGGGAAAAAGTGGAATCCGTGCGAGTACCGGAAAACTGTCCTGACGAGTACCGAAAAATGGTAGAATCGGTGTGAGTACCGGAGAGTTATTGAATCCGGGGGAGTAACGGGAAAAAGTGGAATCCGTGCGAGTACCGGAAAACTGTCCTGACGAGTACCGAAAAATGGTTGAATCGGTGTGAGTACCGAAAAATTATTGAACCCGGGCGAGTACCGGGAAAAAGTGGAATCCGTGCGAGCACCGGAAAACTGTCCTGACGAGTACCGAAAAATGATATAATCGGTGTGAGTACCGAAAAGTTATTGAATCCGGGAGAGTATCGGGAAAAAGTGGAATCCGTGCGAGTACCGGAAAACTGTTCTTACGAGTACCGAAAAATGATATAATCGGTGTGAGTACCAAAAAGTTATTGAATCCGGAAGAGTATCGGGAAAAAGTGGAATCCGTGCGAGTATCGAAAAACTGTCCTAACGAGTACCGAAAAATGGTAGAATCGGTGTGAGTACCGGAAAATTATTAAATCCGGGCCAGTACCGGGAAAAAGTAAAATCTGTGCGAGTACCGGAAAACTGTCCTGACGAGTATCAAAAAATGATATAATCGGTGCGAGTACCGAAAAGTTATTGAATCCGGAGGAGTATCAGGAAAAAGTGGAATCCGTGCGAGTATCGGAAAACTGTCCTGACGAGTACCGAAAAATGGTAGAATCGGTGTGAGTACCGGAAAATTATTAAATCCGGGCCAGTACCGGGAAAAAGTAAAATCTGTGCGAGTACGGGAAAACTTTCCTGACGAGTATCGAAAAATGGTAGAATCGGTGTGAGTACCGGAAAATTATTAAATCCGAGCGAGTACCGGGAAAAAGTGGAATATGTGCGAGTACCGGAAAACTGTCCTGACGAGTATCGAAAAATGATATAATCGGTGTGAGTACCGGAGAGTTATTATATCCGGGGGAGTATCGGGAAAAAGTGGAATCCGTGCGAGTACCGGAAAACTGTCCTGACGAGTACCGAAAATGGTAGAATCGGTGTGAGTACCGGAAAATTATTGAATCCGGGCGAGTACCGGGAAAAAGTGGAATATGTGCGAGTACCGGAAAACTGTCCTGACGAGTATCGAAAAATGATATAATCGGTGTGAGTACCGAAAAGTTATTGAATCCGGGGGAGTATCGGGAAAAAGTGGAATCCGTGCGAGTATCGGAAAACTGTCCTGACGAGTACCGAAAAATGGTAGAATCGGTGTGAGTACCGGAAAATTATTAAATCCGAGCGAGTACCGGGAAAAAGTAGAATATGTGCGAGTACCGGAAAACTGTCCTGACGAGTATCGAAAAATGATATAATCGGTGTGAGTACCAGAGAGTTATTATATCCGGGGGAGTATCGGGAAAAAGTGGAATCCGTGCGAGTACCGGAAAACTGTCCTGACGAGTACCGAAAAATGGTAGAATCGGTGTGAGTACCGGAGAGTTATTGAATCCGGGGGAGTAACGGGAAAAAGTGGAATCCGTGCGAGTACCGGAAAACTGTCCTGACGAGTACCGAAAAATGGTTGAATCGGTGTGAGTACCGAAAAATTATTGAACCCGGGCGAGTACCGGGAAAAAGTGGAATCCGTGCGAGCACCGGAAAACTGTCCTGACGAGTACCGAAAAATGATATAATCGGTGTGAGTACCGAAAAGTTATTGAATCCGGGAGAGTATCGGGAAAAAGTGGAATCCGTGCGAGTACCGGAAAACTGTTCTTACGAGTACCCAAAAATGATATAATCGGTGTGAGTACCAAAAAGTTATTGAATCCGGAAGAGTATCGGGAAAAAGTGGAATCCGTGCGAGTATCGAAAAACTGTCCTAACGAGTACCGAAAAATGGTAGAATCGGTGTGAGTACCGGAAAATTATTAAATCCGGGCCAGTACCGGGAAAAAGTAAAATCTGTGCGAGTACCGGAAAACTGTCCTGACGAGTATCAAAAAATGATATAATCGGTGCGAGTACCGAAAAGTTATTGAATCCGGAGGAGTATCAGGAAAAAGTGGAATCCGTGCGAGTATCGGAAAACTGTCCTGACGAGTACCGAAAAATGGTAGAATCGGTGTGAGTACCGGAAAATTATTAAATCCGGGCCAGTACCGGGAAAAAGTAAAATCTGTGCGAGTACGGGAAAACTTTCCTGACGAGTATCGAAAAATGGTAGAATCGGTGTGAGTACCGGAAAATTATTAATTCCGAGCGAGTACCGGGAAAAAGTGGAATATGTGCGAGTACCGGAAAACTGTCCTGACGAGTATCGAAAAATGATATAATCGGTGTGAGTACCGGAGAGTTATTATATCCGGGGGAGTATCGGGAAAAAGTGGAATCCGTGCGAGTACCGGAAAACTGTCCTGACGAGTACCGAAAATGGTAGAATCGGTGTGAGTACCGGAAAATTATTGAATCCGGGCGAGTACCGGGAAAAAGTGGAATATGTGCGAGTACCGGAAAACTGTCCTGACGAGTATCGAAAAATGATATAATCGGTGTGAGTACCGAAAAGTTATTGAATCCGGGGGAGTATCGGGAAAAAGTGGAATCCGTGCGAGTATCGGAAAACTGTCCTGACGAGTACCGAAAAATGGTAGAATCGGTGTGCGTACCGGAAAATTATTAAATCCGAGCGAGTACCGGGAAAAAGTAGAATATGTGCGAGTACCGGAAAACTGTCCTGACGAGTATCGAAAAATGATATAATCGGTGTGAGTACCAGAGAGTTATTATATCCGGGGGAGTATCGGGAAAAAGTGGAATCCGTGCGAGTACCGGAAAACTGTCCTGACGAGTACCGAAAAATGGTAGAATCGGTGTGAGTACCGAAAAATTATTGAACCCGGGCGAGTACCGGGAAAAAGTGGAATCCGTGCGAGTACCGGAAATCTGTCCTGACGAGTACCGAAAAATGGTAGAATCGGTGTGAGTACCGGAAAATTATTGAATCCGGGCGAGTACCGGGAAAAAGTGGAATCCGTGCGAGTACCGGAAAACTGTCCTGACGAGTACCGAAAAATGATATAATCGGTGTGAGTACCGAAAAGTTATTGAATCCGGGAGAGTATCGGGAAAAAGTGGAATCCGTGCGAGTACCGGAAAACTGTTCTTACGAGTACCGAAAAATGATATAATCGGTGTGAGTACCAAAAAGTTATTGAATCCGGAAGAGTATCGGGAAAAAGTGGAATCCGTGCGAGTATCGAAAAACTGTCCTAACGAGTACCGAAAAATGGTAGAATCGGTGTGAGTACCGGAAAATTATTAAATCCGGGCCAGTACCGGGAAAAAGTAAAATCTGTGCGAGTACGGGAAAACTTTCCTGACGAGTATCGAAAAATGGTAGAATCGGTGCGAGTACCCAAAAGTTATTGAATCCGGAGGAGTATCAGGAAAAAGTGGAATATGTGCGAGTACCGGAAAACTGTCCTGACGAGTATCAAAAAATGATATAATCGGTGTGAGTACCGGAGAGTTATTATATCCGGGGGAGTATCGGGAAAAAGTGGAATCCGTGCGAGTACCGGAAAACTGTCCTGACGAGTACCGAAAATGGTAGAATCGGTGTGAGTACCGGAAAATTATTGAATCCGGGCGAGTACCGGGAAAAAGTGGAATATGTGCGAGTACCGGAAAACTGTCCTGACGAGTATCGAAAAATGATATAATCGATGTAAGTACCCAAAAGTTATTGAATCCGGGGGTGTATCGGGAAAAAGTGGAATCCGTGCGAGTATCGGAAAACTGTCCTGACGAGTACCGAAAAATGGTAGAATCGATGTGAGTTCCGGAAAATTATTAAATCCGAGCGAGTACCGGGAAAAAGTAGAATATGTGCGAGTACCGGAAAACTGTCCTGACGAGTATCGAAAAATGATATAATCGGTGTGAGTACCAGAGAGTTATTATATCCGGGGGAGTATCGGGAAAAAGTGGAATCCGTGCGAGTACCGGAAAACTGTCCTGACGAGTACCGAAAAATGGTAGAATCGGTGTGAGTACCGGAAAATTATTGAATCCGGGCGAGTACCGGGAAAAAGTGGAATATGTGCGAGTACCGGAAAACTGTCCTGACGAGTATCGAAAAATGATATAATCGGTGTGAGTACCGAAAAGTTATTGAATCCGGGGGAGTATCGGGAAAAAGTGGAATCCGTGCGAGTATCGGAAAACTGTCCTGACGAGTACCGAAAAATGGTAGAATCGGTGTGAGTACCGGAAAATTATTAAATCCGAGCGAGTACCGGGAAAAAGTAGAATATGTGCGAGTACCGGAAAACTGTCCTGACGAGTATCGAAAAATGATATAATCGGTGTGAGTACCAGAGAGTTATTATATCCGGGGGAGTATCGGGAAAAAGTGGAATCCGTGCGAGTACCGGAAAACTGTCCTGACGAGTACCGAAAAATGGTAGAATCGGTGTGAGTACCGAAAAATTATTGAACCCGGGCGAGTACCGGGAAAAAGTGGAATCCGTGCGAGTACCGGAAAACTGTCCTGACGAGTACCGAAAAATGGTAGAATCGGTGTGAGTACCGGAAAATTATTGAATCCGGGCGAGTACCGGGAAAAAGTGGAATCCGTGCGAGTACCGGAAAACTGTCCTGACGAGTACCGAAAAATGATATAATCGGTGTGAGTACCGAAAAGTTATTGAATCCGGGAGAGTATCGGGAAAAAGTGGAATCCGTGCGAGTACCGGAAAACTGTTCTTACGAGTACCGAAAAATGATATAATCGGTGTGAGTACCAACAAGTTATTGAATCCGGAAGAGTATCGGGAAAAAGTGGAATCCGTGCGAGTATCGGAAAACTGTCCTAACGAGTACCGAAAAATGGTAGAATCGGTGTGAGTACCGGAAAATTATTAAATCCGGGCCAGTACCGGGAAAAAGTAAAATCTGTGCGAGTACCGGAAAACTGTCCTGACGAGTATCAAAAAATGATATAATCGGTGCGAGTACCGAAAAGTTATTGAATCCGGAGGAGTATCAGGAAAAAGTGGAATCCGTCCGAGTATCGGAAAACTGTCCTGACGAGTACCGAAAAATGGTAGAATCGGTGTGAGTACCGGAAAATTATTAAATCCGGGCCAGTACCGGGAAAAAGTAAAATCTGTGCGAGTACGGGAAAACTTTCCTGACGAGTATCGAAAAATGGTAGAATCGGTGTGAGTACCGGAAAATTATTAAATCCGAGCGAGTACCGGGAAAAAGTGGAATATGTGCGAGTACCGGAAAACTGTCCTGACGAGTATCAAAAAATGATATAATCGGTGTGAGTACCGGAGAGTTATTATATCCGGGGGAGTATCGGGAAAAAGTGGAATCCGTGCGAGTACCGGAAAACTGTCCTGACGAGTACCGAAAATGGTAGAATCGGTGTGAGTACCGGAAAATTATTGAATCCGGGCGAGTACCGGGAAAAAGTGGAATATGTGCGAGTACCGGAAAACTGTCCTGACGAGTATCGAAAAATGATATAATCGATGTGAGTACCCAAAAGTTATTGAATCCGGGGGTGTATCGGGAAAAAGTGGAATCCGTGCGAGTATCGGAAAACTGTCCTGACGAGTACCGAAAAATGGTAGAATCGATGTGAGTTCCGGAAAATTATTAAATCCGAGCGAGTACCGGGAAAAAGTAGAATATGTGCGAGTACCGGAAAACTGTCCTGACGAGTATCGAAAAATGATATAATCGGTGTGAGTACCAGAGAGTTATTATATCCGGGGGAGTATCGGGAAAAAGTGGAATCCGTGCGAGTACCGGAAAACTGTCCTGACGAGTACCGAAAAATGGTAGAATCGGTGTGAGTACCGGAAAATTATTGAATCCGGGCGAGTACCGGGAAAAAGTGGAATATGTGCTAGTACCGGAAAACTGTCCTGACGAGTATCGAAAAATGATATAATCGGTGTGAGTACCGAAAAGTTATTGAATCCGGGGGAGTATCGGGAAAAAGTGGAATCCGTGCGAGTATCGGAAAACTGTCCTGACGAGTACCGAAAAATGGTAGAATCGGTGTGAGTACCGGAAAATTATTAAATCCGAGCGAGTACCGGGAAAAAGTAGAATATGTGCGAGTACCGGAAAACTGTCCTGACGAGTATCGAAAAATGATATAATCGGTGTGAGTACCGGAGAGTTATTATATCCGGGGGAGTATCGGGAAAAAGTGGAATCCGTGCGAGTACCGGAAAACTGTCCTGACGAGTACCGAAAAATGGTAGAATCGGTGTGAGTACCGAAAAGTTATTGAATCCGGGGGAGTATCGGGAAAAAGAGGAATCCGTGCGAGTACCGGAAAAGTGTCCTGACGAGTACCGAAAAATGATATAATCGGTGTGAGTACCGAAAAGTTATTGAATCCGGGGTAGTATCGGGAAAAAGTGGAATCCGTGCGAGTATCGGAAAACTGTCCTGACGAGTACCGAAAAATGGTAGAATCGGTGTGAGTACCGGAAAATTATTGAATCCGGGCGAGTACCGGGAAAAAGTGGAATCTGTGCGAGTACCGGAAAACTGTCCTGACGAGTATCGAAAAATGATATAATCGGTGCGAGTACCGAAAAGTTATTGAATCCGGAGGAGTATCGGGAAAAAGTGGAATCCGTGCGAGTATCGGAAAACTGTCCTGACGAGTACCGAAAAATGGTAGAATCGGTGTGAGTACCGGAAAATTATTAAATCCGGGCCAGTACCGGGAAAAAGTAAAATCTGTGCGAGTACGGGAAAACTTTCCTGACGAGTATCGAAAAATGGTAGAATCGGTGTGAGTACCGGAAAATTATTAAATCCGAGCGAGTACCGGGAAAAAGTGGAATATGTGCGAGTACCGGAAAACTGTCCTGACGAGTATCAAAAAATGATATAATCGGTGTGAGTACCGGAGAGTTATTATATCCGGGGGAGTATCGGGAAAAAGTGGAATCCGTGCGAGTACCGGAAAACTGTCCTGACGAGTACCGAAAATGGTAGAATCGGTGTGAGTACCGGAAAATTATTGAATCCGGGCGAGTACCGGGAAAAAGTGGAATATGTGCGAGTACCGGAAAACTGTCCTGACGAGTATCGAAAAATGATATAATCGGTGTGAGTACCCAAAAGTTATTGAATCCGGGGGAGTATCGGGAAAAAGTGGAATCCGTGCGAGTATCGGAAAACTGTCCTGACGAGTACCGAAAAATGGTAGAATCGGTGTGAGTTCCGGAAAATTATTAAATCCGAGCGAGTACCGGGAAAAAGTAGAATATGTGCGAGTACCGGAAAACTGTCCTGACGAGTATCGAAAAATGATATAATCGGTGTGAGTACCAGAGAGTTATTATATCCGGGGGAGTATCGGGAAAAAGTGGAATCCGTGCGAGTACCGGAAAACTGTCCTGACGAGTACCGAAAAATGGTAGAATCGGTGTGAGTACCGAAAAATTATTGAACCCGGGCGAGTACCGGGAAAAAGTGGAATCCGTGCGAGTACCGGAAAACTGTCCTGACGAGTATCGAAAAATGGTAGAATCGGTGTGAGTACCGGAAAATTATTAAATCCGAGCGAGTACCGGGAAAAAGTGGAATATGTGCGAGTACCGGAAAACTGTCCTGACGAGTATCAAAAAATGATATAATCGGTGTGAGTACCGGAGAGTTATTATATCCGGGGGAGTATCGGGAAAAAGTGGAATCCGTGCGAGTACCGGAAAACTGTCCTGACGAGTACGGAAAAATGATATAATCGGTGTGAGTACCGAAAAGTTATTGAATCCGGGCGAGTATCGGGAAAAAGTGGAATCCGTGCGAGTACCGAAAAACTGTTCTTACGAGTACCGAAAAATGATATAATCGGTGTGAGTACCAAAAAGTTATTGAATCCGGAAGAGTATCGGGAAAAAGTGGAATCCGTGCGAGTATCGGAAAACTGTCCTAACGAGTACCGAAAAATGGTAGAATCGGTGTGAGTACCGGAAAATTATTAAATCCGGGCCAGTACCGGGAAAAAGTAAAATCTGTGCGAGTACCGGAAAACTGTCCTGACGAGTATCAAAAAATGATATAATCGGTGCGAGTACCGAAAAGTTATTGAATCCGGAGGAGTATCAGGAAAAAGTGGAATCCGTGCGAGTATCGGAAAACTGTCCTGACGAGTACCGAAAAATGGTAGAATCGGTGTGAGTACCGGAAAATTATTAAATCCGGGCCAGTACCGGGAAAAAGTAAAATCTGTGCGAGTACGGGAAAACTTTCCTGACGAGTATCGAAAAATGGTAGAATCGGTGTGAGTACCGGAAAATTATTAAATCCGAGCGAGTACCGGGAAAAAGTGGAATATGTGCGAGTACCGGAAAACTGTCCTGACGAGTATCCAAAAATGATATAATCGGTGTGAGTACCGGAGAGTTATTATATCCGGGGGAGTATCGGGAAAAAGTGGAATCCGTGCGAGTACCTGAAAACTGTCCTGACGAGTACCGAAAAATGGTAGAATCGATGTGAGTACCGAAAAATTATTGAATCCGGGCGAGTACCGGGAGAAAGTGGAATCTGTGCGAGTACCGGAAAACTGTCCTGACGAGTATCGAAAAATGATATAATCGGTGCGAGTACCGAAAAGTTATTGAATCCGGAGGAGTATCGGGAAAAAGTGGAATCCGTGCGAGTATCGGAAAACTGTCCTGACGAGTACCGAAAAATGGTAGAATCGGTGTGAGTACCGGAAAATTATTAAATCCGGGCCAGTACCGGGAAAAAGTAAAATCTGTGCGAGTACAGGAAAACAGTCCTGACGAGTATCGAAAAATGGTAGAATCGGTGTGAGTACCGGAAAATTATTAAATCCGAGCGAGTACCGGGAAAAAGTGGAATATGTGCGAGTACCGGAAAACTGTCCTGACGAGTATCGAAAAATGATATAATCGGTGTGAGTACCGAAAAGTTATTGAATCCGGGGGAGTATCGGGAAAAAGTGGAATCTGTGCGAGTACCGGAAAACTGTCCTGACGAGTACCGAAAATGGTAGAATCGGTGTGAGTACCGGAAAATTATTAAATCCGAGCGAGTACCGGGAAAAAGTGGAATATGTGCGAGTACCGGAAAACTGTCCTGACGAGTATCGAAAAATGATATAATCGCTGTGAGTACCGAAAAGTTATTGAATCCGGGGGAGTATCGGGAAAAAGTGGAATCCGTGCGAGTATCGGAAAACTGTCCTGACGAGTACCGAAAAATGGTAGAATCGGTGTGAGTACCGGAAAATTATTAAATCCGAGCGAGTACCGGGAAAAAGTAGAATATGTGCGAGTACCGGAAAACTGTCCTGACGAGTATCGAAAAATGATATAATCGGTGTGAGTACCGGAGAGTTATTATATCCGGGGGAGTATCGGGAAAAAGTGGAATCCGTGCGAGTACCGGAAAACTGTCCTGACGAGTACCGAAAAATGGTAGAATCGGTGTGAGTACCGAAAAGTTATTGAATCCGGGGGAGTATCGGGAAAAAGAGGAATCCGTGCGAGTACCGGAAAAGTGTCCTGACGAGTACCGAAAAATGATATAATCGGTGTGAGTACCGAAAAGTTATTGAATCCGGGGTAGTATCGGGAAAAAGTGGAATCCGTGCGAGTATCGGAAAACTGTCCTGACGAGTACCGAAAAATGGTAGAATCGGTGTGAGTACCGGAAAATTATTGAATCCGGGCGAGTACCGGGAAAAAGTGGAATCTGTGCGAGTACCGGAAAACTGTCCTGACGAGTATCGAAAAATGATATAATCGGTGCGAGTACCGAAAAGTTATTGAATCCGGAGGAGTATCGGGAAAAAGTGGAATCCGTGCGAGTACCGAAAAACTGTCCTGACGAGTACCGAAAAATGGTAGAATCGGTGTGAGTACCGAAAAGTTATTGAATCCGGGGGAGTATCGGGAAAAAGAGGAATCCGTGCGAGTACCGGAAAAGTGTCCTGACGAGTACCGAAAAATGATATAATCGGTGTGAGTACCGAAAAGTTATTGAATCCGGGGTAGTATCGGGAAAAAGTGGAATCCGTGCGAGTATCGGAAAACTGTCCTGACGAGTACCGAAAAATGGTAGAATCGGTGTGAGTACCGGAAAATTATTGAATCCGGGCGAGTACCGGGAAAAAGTGGAATATGTGCGAGTACCGGAAAACTGTCCTGACGAGTATCAAAAAATGATATAATCGGTGTGAGTACCGGAGAGTTATTATATCCGGGGGAGTATCGGGAAAAAGTGGAATCCGTGCGAGTACCGGAAAACTGTCCTGACGAGTACGGAAAAATGATATAATCGGTGTGAGTACCGAAAAGTTATTGAATCCGGGCGAGTATCGGGAAAAAGTGGAATCCGTGCGAGTACCGAAAAACTGTTCTTACGAGTACCGAAAAATGATATAATCGGTGTGAGTACCAAAAAGTTATTGAATCCGGAAGAGTATCGGGAAAAAGTGGAATCCGTGCGAGTATCGGAAAACTGTCCTAACGAGTACCGAAAAATGGTAGAATCGGTGTGAGTACCGGAAAATTATTAAATCCGGGCCAGTACCGGGAAAAAGTAAAATCTGTGCGAGTACCGGAAAACTGTCCTGACGAGTATCAAAAAATGATATAATCGGTGCGAGTACCGAAAAGTTATTGAATCCGGAGGAGTATCAGGAAAAAGTGGAATCCGTGCGAGTATCGGAAAACTGTCCTGACGAGTACCGAAAAATGGTAGAATCGGTGTGAGTACCGAAAAATTATTGAACCCGGGCGAGTACCGGGAAAAAGTGGAATCCGTGCGAGTACCGGAAAACTGTCCTGACGAGTATCGAAAAATGGTAGAATCGGTGTGAGTACCGGAAAATTATTAAATCCGAGCGAGTACCGGGAAAAAGTGGAATATGTGCGAGTACCGGAAAACTGTCCTGACGAGTATCAAAAAATGATATAATCGGTGTGAGTACCGGAGAGTTATTATATCCGGGGGAGTATCGGGAAAAAGTGGAATCCGTGCGAGTACCGGAAAACTGTCCTGACGAGTACGGAAAAATGATATAATCGGTGTGAGTACCGAAAAGTTATTGAATCCGGGCGAGTATCGGGAAAAAGTGGAATCCGTGCGAGTACCGAAAAACTGTTCTTACGAGTACCGAAAAATGATATAATCGGTGTGAGTACCAAAAAGTTATTGAATCCGGAAGAGTATCGGGAAAAAGTGGAATCCGTGCGAGTATCGGAAAACTGTCCTAACGAGTACCGAAAAATGGTAGAATCGGTGTGAGTACCGGAAAATTATTAAATCCGGGCCAGTACCGGGAAAAAGTAAAATCTGTGCGAGTACCGGAAAACTGTCCTGACGAGTATCAAAAAATGATATAATCGGTGCGAGTACCGAAAAGTTATTGAATCCGGAGGAGTATCAGGAAAAAGTGGAATCCGTGCGAGTATCGGAAAACTGTCCTGACGAGTACCGAAAAATGGTAGAATCGGTGTGAGTACCGGAAAATTATTAAATCCGGGCCAGTACCGGGAAAAAGTAAAATCTGTGCGAGTACGGGAAAACTTTCCTGACGAGTATCGAAAAATGGTAGAATCGGTGTGAGTACCGGAAAATTATTAAATCCGAGCGAGTACCGGGAAAAAGTGGAATATGTGCGAGTACCGGAAAACTGTCCTGACGAGTATCCAAAAATGATATAATCGGTGTGAGTACCGGAGAGTTATTATATCCGGGGGAGTATCGGGAAAAAGTGGAATCCGTGCGAGTACCTGAAAACTGTCCTGACGAGTACCGAAAAATGGTAGAATCGATGTGAGTACCGGAAAATTATTGAATCCGGGCGAGTACCGGGAGAAAGTGGAATCTGTGCGAGTACCGGAAAACTGTCCTGACGAGTATCGAAAAATGATATAATCGGTGCGAGTACCGAAAAGTTATTGAATCCGGAGGAGTATCGGGAAAAAGTGGAATCCGTGCGAGTATCGGAAAACTGTCCTGACGAGTACCGAAAAATGGTAGAATCGGTGTGAGTACCGGAAAATTATTAAATCCGGGCCAGTACCGGGAAAAAGTAAAATCTGTGCGAGTACAGGAAAACAGTCCTGACGAGTATCGAAAAATGGTAGAATCGGTGTGAGTACCGGAAAATTATTAAATCCGAGCGAGTACCGGGAAAAAGTGGAATATGTGCGAGTACCGGAAAACTGTCCTGACGAGTATCGAAAAATGATATAATCGGTGTGAGTACCGAAAAGTTATTGAATCCGGGGGAGCATCGGGAAAAAGTGGAATCTGTGCGAGTACCGGAAAACTGTCCTGACGAGTACCGAAAATGGTAGAATCGGTGTGAGTACCGGAAAATTATTAAATCCGAGCGAGTACCGGGAAAAAGTGGAATATGTGCGAGTACCGGAAAACTGTCCTGACGAGTATCAAAAAATGATATAATCGGTGTGAGTACCGGAGAGTTATTATATCCGGGGGAGTATCGGGAAAAAGTGGAATCCGTGCGAGTACCGGAAAACTGTCCTGACGAGTACGGAAAAATGATATAATCGGTGTGAGTACCGAAAAGTTATTGAATCCGGGCGAGTATCGGGAAAAAGTGGAATCCGTGCGAGTACCGAAAAACTGTTCTTACGAGTACCGAAAAATGATATAATCGGTGTGAGTACCGAAAAGTTATTGAATCCGGGGGAGTATCGGGAAAAAGTGGAATCCGTGCGAGTACCGGAAAACTGTCCTGACGAGTACCGAAAAATGGTAGAATCGGTGTGTGTACCGAAAAGTTATTGAATCCGGGGGAGTATCGGGAAAAAGAGGAATCCGTGCGAGTACCGGAAAAGTGTCCTGACGAGTACCGAAAAATGATATAATCGGTGTGAGTACCGAAAAGTTATTGAATCCGGGGTAGTATCGGGAAAAAGTGGAATCCGTGCGAGTATCGGAAAACTGTCCTGACGAGTACCGAAAAATGGTAGAATCGGTGTGAGTACCGGAAAATTATTGAATCCGGGCGAGTACCGGGAAAAAGTGGAATCTGTGCGAGTACCGGAAAACTGTCCTGACGAGTATCGAAAAATGATATAATCGGTGCGAGTACCGAAAAGTTATTGAATCCGGAGGAGTATCGGGAAAAAGTGGAATCCGTGCGAGTACCGGAAAACTGTCCTGACGAGTACCGAAAAATGGTAGAATCGGTGTGAGTACCGAAAAGTTATTGAATCCGGGGGAGTATCGGGAAAAAGAGGAATCCGTGCGAGTACCGGAAAAGTGTCCTGACGAGTACCGAAAAATGATATAATCGGTGTGAGTACCGAAAAGTTATTGAATCCGGGGTAGTATCGGGAAAAAGTGGAATCCGTGCGAGTATCGGAAAACTGTCCTGACGAGTACCGAAAAATGGTAGAATCGGTGTGAGTACCGGAAAATTATTGAATCCGGGCGAGTACCGGGAAAAAGTGGAATATGTGCGAGTACCGGAAAACTGTCCTGACGAGTATCAAAAAATGATATAATCGGTGTGAGTACCGGAGAGTTATTATATCCGGGGGAGTATCGGGAAAAAGTGGAATCCGTGCGAGTACCGGAAAACTGTCCTGACGAGTACGGAAAAATGATATAATCGGTGTGAGTACCGAAAAGTTATTGAATCCGGGCGAGTATCGGGAAAAAGTGGAATCCGTGCGAGTACCGAAAAACTGTTCTTACGAGTACCGAAAAATGATATAATCGGTGTGAGTACCAAAAAGTTATTGAATCCGGAAGAGTATCGGGAAAAAGTGGAATCCGTGCGAGTATCGGAAAACTGTCCTAACGAGTACCGAAAAATGGTAGAATCGGTGTGAGTACCGGAAAATTATTAAATCCGGGCCAGTACCGGGAAAAAGTAAAATCTGTGCGAGTACCGGAAAACTGTCCTGACGAGTATCAAAAAATGATATAATCGGTGCGAGTACCGAAAAGTTATTGAATCCGGAGGAGTATCAGGAAAAAGTGGAATCCGTGCGAGTATCGGAAAACTGTCCTGACGAGTACCGAAAAATGGTAGAATCGGTGTGAGTACCGAAAAATTATTGAACCCGGGCGAGTACCGGGAAAAAGTGGAATCCGTGCGAGTACCGGAAAACTGTCCTGACGAGTATCGAAAAATGGTAGAATCGGTGTGAGTACCGGAAAATTATTAAATCCGAGCGAGTACCGGGAAAAAGTGGAATATGTGCGAGTACCGGAAAACTGTCCTGACGAGTATCAAAAAATGATATAATCGGTGTGAGTACCGGAGAGTTATTATATCCGGGGGAGTATCGGGAAAAAGTGGAATCCGTGCGAGTACCGGAAAACTGTCCTGACGAGTACGGAAAAATGATATAATCGGTGTGAGTACCGAAAAGTTATTGAATCCGGGCGAGTATCGGGAAAAAGTGGAATCCGTGCGAGTACCGAAAAACTGTTCTTACGAGTACCGAAAAATGATATAATCGGTGTGAGTACCAAAAAGTTATTGAATCCGGAAGAGTATCGGGAAAAAGTGGAATCCGTGCGAGTATCGGAAAACTGTCCTAACGAGTACCGAAAAATGGTAGAATCGGTGTGAGTACCGGAAAATTATTAAATCCGGGCCAGTACCGGGAAAAAGTAAAATCTGTGCGAGTACCGGAAAACTGTCCTGACGAGTATCAAAAAATGATATAATCGGTGCGAGTACCGAAAAGTTATTGAATCCGGAGGAGTATCGGGAAAAAGTGGAATCCGTGCGAGTATCGGAAAACTGTCCTGACGAGTACCGAAAAATGGTAGAATCGGTGTGAGTACCGGAAAATTATTAAATCCGGGCCAGTACCGGGAAAAAGTAAAATCTGTGCGAGTACAGGAAAACAGTCCTGACGAGTATCGAAAAATGGTAGAATCGGTGTGAGTACCGGAAAATTATTAAATCCGAGCGAGTACCGGGAAAAAGTGGAATATGTGCGAGTACCGGAAAACTGTCCTGACGAGTATCGAAAAATGATATAATCGGTGTGAGTACCGAAAAGTTATTGAATCCGGGGGAGTATCGGGAAAAAGTGGAATCTGTGCGAGTACCGGAAAACTGTCCTGACGAGTACCGAAAATGGTAGAATCGGTGTGAGTACCGGAAAATTATTAACTCCGAGCGAGTACCGGGAAAAAGTGGAATATGTGCGAGTACCGGAAAACTGTCCTGACGAGTATCGAAAAATGATATAATCGCTGTGAGTACCGAAAAGTTATTGAATCCGGGGGAGTATCGGGAAAAAGTGGAATCCGTGCGAGTATCGGAAAACTGTCCTGACGAGTACCGAAAAATGGTAGAATCGGTGTGAGTACCGGAAAATTATTAAATCCGAGCGAGTACCGGGAAAAAGTAGAATATGTGCGAGTACCGGAAAACTGTCCTGACGAGTATCGAAAAATGATATAATCGGTGTGAGTACCGGAGAGTTATTATATCCGGGGGAGTATCGGGAAAAAGTGGAATCCGTGCGAGTACCGGAAAACTGTCCTGACGAGTACCGAAAAATGGTAGAATCGGTGTGAGTACCGAAAAGTTATTGAATCCGGGGGAGTATCGGGAAAAAGAGGAATCCGTGCGAGTACCGGAAAAGTGTCCTGACGAGTACCGAAAAATGATATAATCGGTGTGAGTACCGGAAAATTATGTAATCCGGGCGAGTACCGGGAAAAAGTGGAATATGTGCGAGTACCGGAAAACTGTCCTGACGAGTAACGAAAAATGATATAATCGGTGTGAGTACCGAAAAGTTATTGAATCCGGGGGAGTATCGGGAAAAAGTGGAATCCGTGCGAGTATCAGAAAACTGTCCTGACGAGTACCGAAAAATGGTAGAATCGGTGTGAGTACCGGAAAATTATTGAATCCGGGCGAGTACCGGGAAAAAGTGGAATCTGTGCGAGTACCGGAAAACTGTCCTGACGAGTATCGAAAAATGATATAATCGGTGCGAGTACCGAAAAGTTATTGAACCCGGTGAGTACCGGGAAAAAGTGGAATCTGTGCGAGTACCGGAAAACTGTCCTGACGAGTACCGAAAATGGTAGAATCGGTGTGAGTACCGGAAAATTATGTAATCCGGGCGAGTACCGGGAAAAAGTGGAATATGTGCGAGTACCGGAAAACTGTCCTGACGAGTAACGAAAAATGATATAATCGGTGTGAGTACCGAAAAGTTATTGAATCCGGGGGAGTATCGGGAAAAAGTGGAATCCGTGCGAGTATCAGAAAACTGTCCTGACGAGTACCGAAAAATGGTAGAATCGGTGTGAGTACCGGAAAATTATTGAATCCGGGCGAGTACCGGGAAAAAGTGGAATCTGTGCGAGTACCGGAAAACTGTCCTGACGAGTATCGAAAAATGATATAATCGGTGCGAGTACCGAAAAGTTATTGAATCCGGAGGAGTATCGGGAAAAAGTGGAATCCGTGCGAGTATCGGAAAACTGTCCTGACGAGTACCGAAAAATGGTAGAATCGGTGTGAGTACCGGAAAATTATTAAATCCGGGCCAGTACCGGGAAAATTTGAAATCTGTGCGAGTACAGGAAAACTGTCCTGACGAGTATCGAAAAATGGTAGAATCGGTGTGAGTACCGGAAAATTATTAAATCCGAGCGAGTACCGGGAAAAAGTGGAATATGTGCGAGTACCGGAAAACTGTCCTGACGAGTATCGAAAAATGATATAATCGCTGTGAGTACCGAAAAGTTATTGAATCCGGGGGAGTATCGGGAAAAAGTGGAATCCGTGCGAGTATCGGAAAACTGTCCTGACGAGTACCGAAAAATGGTAGAATCGGTGTGAGTACCGGAAAATTATTAAATCCGAGCGAGTACCGGGAAAAAGTTGAATATGTGCGAGTACCGGAAAACTGTCCTGACGAGTATCGAAAAATGATATAATCGGTGTGAGTACCGGAGAGTTATTATATCCGGGGGAGTATCGGGAAAAAGTGGAATCCGTGCGAGTACCGGAAAACTGTCCTGACGAGTACCGAAAAATGGTAGAATCGGTGTGAGTACCGAAAAATTATTGAACCCGGGCGAGTACCGGGAAAAAGTGGAATCCGTGCGAGTACCGGAAAACTATCCTAACGAGTACCGAAAAATGGTAGAATCGGTGTGAGTACCGGAAAATTATTGAATCCGGGGGAGTATCGGGAAAAAGAGGAATCCGTGCGAGTACCGGAAAAGTGTCCTGACGAGTACCGAAAAATGATATAATCGGTGTGAGTACCGAAAAGTTATTGAATCCGGGGTAGTATCGGGAAAAAGTGGAATCCGTGCGAGTATCGGAAAACTGTCCTGACGAGTACCGAAAAATGGTAGAATCGGTCTGAGTACATTAAAATTATTGAACCCGGTGAGTACCGGGAAAAAGTGGAATCTGTGCGAGTACCGGAAAACTGTCCTGACGAGTACCGAAAAATGGTAGAATCGGTGTGAGTACCGAAAAATTATTGAACCCGGGCGAGTACCGGGAAAAAGTGGAATCCGTGCGAGTACCGGAAAACTATCCTAACGAGTACCGAAAAATGGTAGAATCGGTGTGAGTACCGGAAAATTATTGAATCCGGGGGAGTATCGGGAAAAAGAGGAATCCGTGCGAGTACCGGAAAAGTGTCCTGACGAGTACCGAAAAATGATATAATCGGTGTGAGTACCGAAAAGTTATTGAATCCGGGGTAGTATCGGGAAAAAGTGGAATCCGTGCGAGTATCGGAAAACTGTCCTGACGAGTACCGAAAAATGGTAGAATCGGTGTGAGTACCGGAAAATTATTGAATCCGGGCGAGTACCGGGAAAAAGTGGAATCTGTGCGAGTACCGGAAAACTGTCCTGACGAGTATCGAAAAATGATATAATCGGTGCGAGTACCGAAAAGTTATTGAATCCGGAGGAGTATCGGGAAAAAGTGGAATCCGTGCGAGTACCGGAAAACTGTCCTGACGAGTACCGAAAAATGGTAGAATCGGTGTGAGTACCGGAAAATTATTGAACCCGGTGAGTACCGGGAAAAAGTGGAATCTGTGCGAGTACCGGAAAACTGTCCTGACGAGTACCGAAAATGGTAGAATCGGTGTGAGTACCGGAAAATTATGTAATCCGGGCGAGTACCGGGAAAAAGTGGAATATGTGCGAGTACCGGAAAACTGTCCTGACGAGTAACGAAAAATGATATAATCGGTGTGAGTACCGAAAAGTTATTGAATCCGGGGGAGTATCGGGAAAAAGTGGAATCCGTGCGAGTATCGGAAAACTGTCCTGACGAGTACCGAAAAATGGTAGAATCGGTGTGAGTACCGGAAAATTATTGAATCCGGGCGAGTACCGGGAAAAAGTGGAATCTGTGCGAGTACCGGAAAACTGTCCTGACGAGTATCGAAAAATGATATAATCGGTGCGAGTACCGAAAAGTTATTGAATCCGGAGGAGTATCGGGAAAAAGTGGAATCCGTGCGAGTATCGGAAAACTGTCCTAACGAGTACCGAAAAATGGTAGAATCGGTGTGTGTACCGGAAAATTATTAAATCCGGGCCAGTACCGGGAAAAAGTAAAATCTGTGCGAGTACCGGAAAACTGTCCTGACGAGTATCGAAAAATGATATAATCGGTGTGAGTACCGGAAAGTTATTGAATCCAGGGGAGTATCGGGAAAAAGTGGAATCCGTGCGAGTACCGGAAAACTGTCCTGACGAGTACCGAAAAATGGTAGAATCGGTGTGAGTACCGGAAAATTATTGAACCCGGTGAGTACCGGGAAAAAGTGGAATCTGTGCGAGTACCGGAAAACTGTCCTGACGAGTACCGAAAATGGTAGAATCGGTGTGAGTACCGGAAAATTATGTAATCCGGGCGAGCACCGGGAAAAAGTGGAATATGTGCGAGTACCGGAAAACTGTCCTGACGAGTAACGAAAAATGATATAATCGGTGTGAGTACCGAAAAGTTATTGAATCCGGGGGAGTATCGGGAAAAAGTGGAATCCGTGCGAGTATCGGAAAACTGTCCTGACGAGTACCGAAAAATGGTAGAATCGGTGTGAGTACCGGAAAATTATTGAATCCGGGCGAGTACCGGGAAAAAGTGGAATCTGTGCGAGTACCGGAAAACTGTCCTGACGAGTATCGAAAAATGATATAATCGGTGCGAGTACCGAAAAGTTATTGAATCCGGAGGAGTATCGGGAAAAAGTGGAATCCGTGCGAGTATCGGAAAACTGTCCTGACGAGTACCGAAAAATGGTACAATCGGTGTGAGTACCGGAAAATTATTAAATCCGGGCCAGTACCGGGAAAAAGTAAAATCTGTGCGAGTACCGGAAAACTGTCCTGACGAAATCGAAAAATGATATAATCGGTGTGAGTACCGGAAAGTTATTGAATCCAGGCGAGTACCGGAAAACTGTCCTGACGAGTAACGAAAAATGATATAATCGGTGTGAGTACCGAAAAGTTATTGAATCCGGGGGAGTATCGGGAAAAAGTGGAATCCGTGCGAGTATCGGAAAACTGTCCTGACGAGTACCGAAAAATGGTAGAATCGGTGTGAGTACCGGAAAATTATTGAATCCGGAAAAGTACCGGGAAAAAGTGGAATCTGTGCGAGTACCGGAAAACTGTCCTGACGAGTATCGAAAAATGATATAATCGGTGCGAGTACCGAAAAGTTATTGAATCCGGAGGAGTATCGGGAAAAAGTGGAATCCGTGCGAGTATCGGAAAACTGTCCTAACGAGTACCGAAAAATGGTAGAATCGGTGTGTGTACCGGAAAATTATTAAATCCGGGCCAGTACCGGGAAAAAGTAAAATCTGTGCGAGTACCGGAAAACTGTCCTGACGAGTATCGAAAAATGATATAATCGGTGTGAGTACCGGAAAGTTATTGAATCCAGGGGAGTATCGGGAAAAAGTGGAATCCGTGCGAGTACCGGAAAACTGTCCTGACGAGTACCGAAAAATGGTAGAATCGGTGTGAGTACCGGAAAATTATTGAACCCGGTGAGTACCGGGAAAAAGTGGAATCTGTGCGAGTACCGGAAAACTGTCCTGACGAGTACCGAAAATGGTAGAATCGGTGTGAGTACCGGAAAATTATGTAATCCGGGCGAGCACCGGGAAAAAGTGGAATATGTGCGAGTACCGGAAAACTGTCCTGACGAGTAACGAAAAATGATATAATCGGTGTGAGTACCGAAAAGTTATTGAATCCGGGGGAGTATCGGGAAAAAGTGGAATCCGTGCGAGTATCGGAAAACTGTCCTGACGAGTACCGAAAAATGGTAGAATCGGTGTGAGTACCGGAAAATTATTGAATCCGGGCGAGTACCGGGAAAAAGTGGAATCTGTGCGAGTACCGGAAAACTGTCCTGACGAGTATCGAAAAATGATATAATCGGTGCGAGTACCGAAAAGTTATTGAATCCGGAGGAGTATCGGGAAAAAGTGGAATCCGTGCGAGTATCGGAAAACTGTCCTGACGAGTACCGAAAAATGGTACAATCGGTGTGAGTACCGGAAAATTATTAAATCCGGGCCAGTACCGGGAAAAAGTAAAATCTGTGCGAGTACCGGAAAACTGTCCTGACGAAATCGAAAAATGATATAATCGGTGTGAGTACCGGAAAGTTATTGAATCCAGGCGAGTACCGGAAAACTGTCCTGACGAGTAACGAAAAATGATATAATCGGTGTGAGTACCGAAAAGTTATTGAATCCGGGGGAGTATCGGGAAAAAGTGGAATCCGTGCGAGTATCGGAAAACTGTCCTGACGAGTACCGAAAAATGGTAGAATCGGTGTGAGTACCGGAAAATTATTGAATCCGGGCGAGTACCGGGAAAAAGTGGAATCTGTGCGAGTACCGGAAAACTGTCCTGACGAGTATCGAAAAATGATATAATCGGTGCGAGTACCGAAAAGTTATTGAATCCGGAGGAGTATCGGGAAAAAGTGGAATCCGTGCGAGTATCGGAAAACTGTCCTGACGAGTACCGAAAAATGGTACAATCGGTGTGAGTACCGGAAAATTATTAAATCCGGGCCAGTACCGGGAAAAAGTAAAATCTGTGCGAGTACCGGAAAACTGTCCTGACGAAATCGAAAAATGATATAATCGGTGTGAGTACCGGAAAGTTATTGAATCCAGGCGAGTACCGGAAAACTGTCCTGACGAGTAACGAAAAATGATATAATCGGTGTGAGTACCGAAAAGTTATTGAATCCGGGGGAGTATCGGGAAAAAGTGGAATCCGTGCGAGTATCGGAAAACTGTCCTGACGAGTACCGAAAAATGGTAGAATCGGTGTGAGTACCGGAAAATTATTGAATCCGGGCGAGTACCGGGAAAAAGTGGAATCTGTGCGAGTACCGGAAAACTGTCCTGACGAGTATCGAAAAATGATATAATCGGTGCGAGTACCGAAAAGTTATTGAATCCGGAGGAGTATCGGGAAAAAGTGGAATCCGTGCGAGTATCGGAAAACTGTCCTAACGAGTACCGAAAAATGGTAGAATCGGTGTGTGTACCGGAAAATTATTAAATCCGGGCCAGTACCGGGAAAAAGTAAAATCTGTGCGAGTACCGGAAAACTGTCCTGACGAGTATCGAAAAATGATATAATCGGTGTGAGTACCGGAAAGTTATTGAATCCAGGGGAGTATCGGGAAAAAGTGGAATCCGTGCGAGTACCGGAAAACTGTCCTGACGAGTACCGAAAAATGGTAGAATCGGTGTGAGTACCGGAAAATTATTGAACCCGGTGAGTACCGGGAAAAAGTGGAATCTGTGCGAGTACCGGAAAACTGTCCTGACGAGTACCGAAAATGGTAGAATCGGTGTGAGTACCGGAAAATTATGTAATCCGGGCGAGCACCGGGAAAAAGTGGAATATGTGCGAGTACCGGAAAACTGTCCTGACGAGTAACGAAAAATGATATAATCGGTGTGAGTACCGAAAAGTTATTGAATCCGGGGGAGTATCGGGAAAAAGTGGAATCCGTGCGAGTATCGGAAAACTGTCCTGACGAGTACCGAAAAATGGTAGAATCGGTGTGAGTACCGGAAAATTATTGAATCCGGGCGAGTACCGGGAAAAAGTGGAATCTGTGCGAGTACCGGAAAACTGTCCTGACGAGTATCGAAAAATGATATAATCGGTGCGAGTACCGAAAAGTTATTGAATCCGGAGGAGTATCGGGAAAAAGTGGAATCCGTGCGAGTATCGGAAAACTGTCCTGACGAGTACCGAAAAATGGTACAATCGGTGTGAGTACCGGAAAATTATTAAATCCGGGCCAGTACCGGGAAAAAGTAAAATCTGTGCGAGTACCGGAAAACTGTCCTGACGAAATCGAAAAATGATATAATCGGTGTGAGTACCGGAAAGTTATTGAATCCAGGCGAGTACCGGAAAACTGTCCTGACGAGTAACGAAAAATGATATAATCGGTGTGAGTACCGAAAAGTTATTGAATCCGGGGGAGTATCGGGAAAAAGTGGAATCCGTGCGAGTATCGGAAAACTGTCCTGACGAGTACCGAAAAATGGTAGAATCGGTGTGAGTACCGGAAAATTATTGAATCCGGGCGAGTACCGGGAAAAAGTGGAATCTGTGCGAGTACCGGAAAACTGTCCTGACGAGTATCGAAAAATGATATAATCGGTGCGAGTACCGAAAAGTTATTGAATCCGGAGGAGTATCGGGAAAAAGTGGAATCCGTGCGAGTATCGGAAAACTGTCCTAACGAGTACCGAAAAATGGTAGAATCGGTGTGTGTACCGGAAAATTATTAAATCCGGGCCAGTACCGGGAAAAAGTAAAATCTGTGCGAGTACCGGAAAACTGTCCTGACGAGTATCGAAAAATGATATAATCGGTGTGAGTACCGGAAAGTTATTGAATCCAGGGGAGTATCGGGAAAAAGTGGAATCCGTGCGAGTACCGGAAAACTGTCCTGACGAGTACCGAAAAATGGTAGAATCGGTGTGAGTACCGGAAAATTATTGAACCCGGTGAGTACCGGGAAAAAGTGGAATCTGTGCGAGTACCGGAAAACTGTCCTGACGAGTACCGAAAATGGTAGAATCGGTGTGAGTACCGGAAAATTATGTAATCCGGGCGAGCACCGGGAAAAAGTGGAATATGTGCGAGTACCGGAAAACTGTCCTGACGAGTAACGAAAAATGATATAATCGGTGTGAGTACCGAAAAGTTATTGAATCCGGGGGAGTATCGGGAAAAAGTGGAATCCGTGCGAGTATCGGAAAACTGTCCTGACGAGTACCGAAAAATGGTAGAATCGGTGTGAGTACCGGAAAATTATTGAATCCGGGCGAGTACCGGGAAAAAGTGGAATCTGTGCGAGTACCGGAAAACTGTCCTGACGAGTATCGAAAAATGATATAATCGGTGCGAGTACCGAAAAGTTATTGAATCCGGAGGAGTATCGGGAAAAAGTGGAATCCGTGCGAGTATCGGAAAACTGTCCTGACGAGTACCGAAAAATGGTACAATCGGTGTGAGTACCGGAAAATTATTAAATCCGGGCCAGTACCGGGAAAAAGTAAAATCTGTGCGAGTACCGGAAAACTGTCCTGACGAAATCGAAAAATGATATAATCGGTGTGAGTACCGGAAAGTTATTGAATCCAGGCGAGTACCGGGAAAAAGTGGAATATGTACGAGTACCGGAAAACTGTCCTGACGAGTATCGAAAAATGATATAATCGGTGTGAGTACCGGAGAGTTATTATATCCGGGGGAGTATCGGGAAAAAGTGGAATCCGTGCGAGTACCGGAAAACTGTCCTGACGAGTACCGAAAAATGGTAGAATCGGTGTGAGTACCGGAAAATTATTGAATCCGGGCGAGTACCGGGAAAAAGTGGAATATGTGCGAGTACCGGAAAACTGTCCTGACGAGTATCGAAAAATGATATAATCGGTGCGAGTACCGAAAAGTTATTGAATCCGGAGGAGTATCGGGAAAAAGTGGAATCCGTGCGAGTATCGGAAAACTGTCCTGACGAGTACCGAAAAATGGTAGAATCGGTGTGAGTACCGGAAAATTATTGAATCCGGGCGAGTACCGGGAAAAAGTGGAATCTGTGCGAGTACCGGAAAACTGTCCTGACGAGTATCGAAAAATGATATAATCGGTGCGAGTACCGAAAAGTTATTGAATCCGGAGGAGTATCGGGAAAAAGTGGAATCCGTGCGAGTATCGGAAAACTGTCCTGACGAGTACCGAAAAATGGTACAATCGGTGTGAGTACCGGAAAATTATTAAATCCGGGCCAGTACCGGGAAAAAGTAAAATCTGTGCGAGTACCGGAAAACTGTCCTGACGAAATCGAAAAATGATATAATCGGTGTGAGTACCGGAAAGTTATTGAATCCAGGCGAGTACCGGAAAACTGTCCTGACGAGTAACGAAAAATGATATAATCGGTGTGAGTACCGAAAAGTTATTGAATCCGGGGGAGTATCGGGAAAAAGTGGAATCCGTGCGAGTATCGGAAAACTGTCCTGACGAGTACCGAAAAATGGTAGAATCGGTGTGAGTACCGGAAAATTATTGAATCCGGGCGAGTACCGGGAAAAAGTGGAATCTGTGCGAGTACCGGAAAACTGTCCTGACGAGTATCGAAAAATGATATAATCGGTGCGAGTACCGAAAAGTTATTGAATCCGGAGGAGTATCGGGAAAAAGTGGAATCCGTGCGAGTATCGGAAAACTGTCCTGACGAGTACCGAAAAATGGTACAATCGGTGTGAGTACCGGAAAATTATTAAATCCGGGCCAGTACCGGGAAAAAGTAAAATCTGTGCGAGTACCGGAAAACTGTCCTGACGAAATCGAAAAATGATATAATCGGTGTGAGTACCGGAAAGTTATTGAATCCAGGCGAGTACCGGAAAACTGTCCTGACGAGTAACGAAAAATGATATAATCGGTGTGAGTACCGAAAAGTTATTGAATCCGGGGGAGTATCGGGAAAAAGTGGAATCCGTGCGAGTATCGGAAAACTGTCCTGACGAGTACCGAAAAATGGTAGAATCGGTGTGAGTACCGGAAAATTATTGAATCCGGGCGAGTACCGGGAAAAAGTGGAATCTGTGCGAGTACCGGAAAACTGTCCTGACGAGTATCGAAAAATGATATAATCGGTGCGAGTACCGAAAAGTTATTGAATCCGGAGGAGTATCGGGAAAAAGTGGAATCCGTGCGAGTATCGGAAAACTGTCCTAACGAGTACCGAAAAATGGTAGAATCGGTGTGTGTACCGGAAAATTATTAAATCCGGGCCAGTACCGGGAAAAAGTAAAATCTGTGCGAGTACCGGAAAACTGTCCTGACGAGTATCGAAAAATGATATAATCGGTGTGAGTACCGGAAAGTTATTGAATCCAGGGGAGTATCGGGAAAAAGTGGAATCCGTGCGAGTACCGGAAAACTGTCCTGACGAGTACCGAAAAATGGTAGAATCGGTGTGAGTACCGGAAAATTATTGAACCCGGTGAGTACCGGGAAAAAGTGGAATCTGTGCGAGTACCGGAAAACTGTCCTGACGAGTACCGAAAATGGTAGAATCGGTGTGAGTACCGGAAAATTATGTAATCCGGGCGAGCACCGGGAAAAAGTGGAATATGTGCGAGTACCGGAAAACTGTCCTGACGAGTAACGAAAAATGATATAATCGGTGTGAGTACCGAAAAGTTATTGAATCCGGGGGAGTATCGGGAAAAAGTGGAATCCGTGCGAGTATCGGAAAACTGTCCTGACGAGTACCGAAAAATGGTAGAATCGGTGTGAGTACCGGAAAATTATTGAATCCGGGCGAGTACCGGGAAAAAGTGGAATCTGTGCGAGTACCGGAAAACTGTCCTGACGAGTATCGAAAAATGATATAATCGGTGCGAGTACCGAAAAGTTATTGAATCCGGAGGAGTATCGGGAAAAAGTGGAATCCGTGCGAGTATCGGAAAACTGTCCTGACGAGTACCGAAAAATGGTACAATCGGTGTGAGTACCGGAAAATTATTAAATCCGGGCCAGTACCGGGAAAAAGTAAAATCTGTGCGAGTACCGGAAAACTGTCCTGACGAAATCGAAAAATGATATAATCGGTGTGAGTACCGGAAAGTTATTGAATCCAGGCGAGTACCGGAAAACTGTCCTGACGAGTAACGAAAAATGATATAATCGGTGTGAGTACCGAAAAGTTATTGAATCCGGGGGAGTATCGGGAAAAAGTGGAATCCGTGCGAGTATCGGAAAACTGTCCTGACGAGTACCGAAAAATGGTAGAATCGGTGTGAGTACCGGAAAATTATTGAATCCGGGCGAGTACCGGGAAAAAGTGGAATCTGTGCGAGTACCGGAAAACTGTCCTGACGAGTATCGAAAAATGATATAATCGGTGCGAGTACCGAAAAGTTATTGAATCCGGAGGAGTATCGGGAAAAAGTGGAATCCGTGCGAGTATCGGAAAACTGTCCTAACGAGTACCGAAAAATGGTAGAATCGGTGTGTGTACCGGAAAATTATTAAATCCGGGCCAGTACCGGGAAAAAGTAAAATCTGTGCGAGTACCGGAAAACTGTCCTGACGAGTATCGAAAAATGATATAATCGGTGTGAGTACCGGAAAGTTATTGAATCCAGGGGAGTATCGGGAAAAAGTGGAATCCGTGCGAGTACCGGAAAACTGTCCTGACGAGTACCGAAAAATGGTAGAATCGGTGTGAGTACCGGAAAATTATTGAACCCGGTGAGTACCGGGAAAAAGTGGAATCTGTGCGAGTACCGGAAAACTGTCCTGACGAGTACCGAAAATGGTAGAATCGGTGTGAGTACCGGAAAATTATGTAATCCGGGCGAGCACCGGGAAAAAGTGGAATATGTGCGAGTACCGGAAAACTGTCCTGACGAGTAACGAAAAATGATATAATCGGTGTGAGTACCGAAAAGTTATTGAATCCGGGGGAGTATCGGGAAAAAGTGGAATCCGTGCGAGTATCGGAAAACTGTCCTGACGAGTACCGAAAAATGGTAGAATCGGTGTGAGTACCGGAAAATTATTGAATCCGGGCGAGTACCGGGAAAAAGTGGAATCTGTGCGAGTACCGGAAAACTGTCCTGACGAGTATCGAAAAATGATATAATCGGTGCGAGTACCGAAAAGTTATTGAATCCGGAGGAGTATCGGGAAAAAGTGGAATCCGTGCGAGTATCGGAAAACTGTCCTGACGAGTACCGAAAAATGGTACAATCGGTGTGAGTACCGGAAAATTATTAAATCCGGGCCAGTACCGGGAAAAAGTAAAATCTGTGCGAGTACCGGAAAACTGTCCTGACGAAATCGAAAAATGATATAATCGGTGTGAGTACCGGAAAGTTATTGAATCCAGGCGAGTACCGGGAAAAAGTGGAATATGTACGAGTACCGGAAAACTGTCCTGACGAGTATCGAAAAATGATATAATCGGTGTGAGTACCGGAGAGTTATTATATCCGGGGGAGTATCGGGAAAAAGTGGAATCCGTGCGAGTACCGGAAAACTGTCCTGACGAGTACCGAAAAATGGTAGAATCGGTGTGAGTACCGGAAAATTATTGAATCCGGGCGAGTACCGGGAAAAAGTGGAATATGTGCGAGTACCGGAAAACTGTCCTGACGAGTATCGAAAAATGATATAATCGGTGCGAGTACCGAAAAGTTATTGAATCCGGAGGAGTATCGGGAAAAAGTGGAATCCGTGCGAGTATCGGAAAACTGTCCTGACGAGTACCGAAAAATGGTAGAATCGGTGTGAGTACCGGAAAATTATTGAATCCGGGCGAGTACCGGGAAAAAGTGGAATCTGTGCGAGTACCGGAAAACTGTCCTGACGAGTATCGAAAAATGATATAATCGGTGCGAGTACCGAAAAGTTATTGAATCCGGAGGAGTATCGGGAAAAAGTGGAATCCGTGCGAGTATCGGAAAACTGTCCTGACGAGTACCGAAAAATGGTACAATCGGTGTGAGTACCGGAAAATTATTAAATCCGGGCCAGTACCGGGAAAAAGTAAAATCTGTGCGAGTACAGGAAAACTGTCCTGACGAGTATCGAAAAATGGTAGAATCGGTGTGAGTACCGGAAAATTATTAAATCCGAGCGAGTACCGGGAAAAAGTGGAATATGTGCGAGTACCGGAAAACTGTCCTGACGAGTATCGAAAAATGATATAATCGCTGTGAGTACCGAAAAGTTATTGAATCCGGGGGAGTATCGGGAAAAAGTGGAATCCGTGCGAGTATCGGAAAACTGTCCTGACGAGTACCGAAAAATGGTAGAATCGGTGTGAGTACCGGAAAATTATTAAATCCGAGCGAGTACCGGAAAAAAGTAGAATATGTGCGAGTACCGGAAAACTGTCCTGACGAGTATCGAAAAATGATATAATCGGTGTGAGTACCGGAGAGTTATTATATCCGGGGGAGTATCGGGAAAAAGTGGAATCCGTGCGAGTACCGGAAAACTGTCCTGACGAGTACCGAAAAATGGTAGAATCGGTGTGAGTACCGGAAAATTATTGAATCCGGGCGAGTACCGGGAAAAAGTGGAATATGTGCGAGTACCGGAAAACTGTCCTGACGAGTATCGAAAAATGATATAATCGGTGCGAGTACCGAAAAGTTATTGAATCCGGAGGAGTATCGGGAAAAAGTGGAATCCGTGCGAGTATCGGAAAACTGTCCTGACGAGTACCGAAAAATGGTAGAATCGGTGTGAGTACCGGAAAATTATTAAATCCGGGCCAGTACCGGGAAAAAGTAAAATCTGTGCGAGTACAGGAAAACTGTCCTGACGAGTATCGAAAAATGGTAGAATCGGTGTGAGTACCGGAAAATTATTAAATCCGAGCGAGTACCGGGAAAAAGTGGAATATGTGCGAGTACCGGAAAACTGTCCTGACGAGTATCGAAAAATGATATAATCGCTGTGAGTACCGAAAAGTTATTGAATCCGGGGGAGTATCGGGAAAAAGTGGAATCCGTGCGAGTATCGGAAAACTGTCCTGACGAGTACCGAAAAATGGTAGAATCGGTGTGAGTACCGGAAAATTATTAAATCCGAGCGAGTACCGGAAAAAAGTAGAATATGTGCGAGTACCGGAAAACTGTCCTGACGAGTATCGAAAAATGATATAATCGGTGTGAGTACCGGAGAGTTATTATATCCGGGGGAGTATCGGGAAAAAGTGGAATCCGTGCGAGTACCGGAAAACTGTCCTGACGAGTACCGAAAAATGGTAGAATCGGTGTGAGTACCGGAAAATTATTGAATCCGGGCGAGTACTGGGAAAAAGTGGAATCTGTGCGAGTACCGGAAAACTGTCCTGACGAGTATCGAAAAATGATATAATCGGTGCGAGTACCGAAAAGTTATTGAATCCGGAGGAGTATCGGGAAAAAGTGGAATCCGTGCGAGTATCGGAAAACTGTCCTGACGAGTACCGAAAAATGGTAGAATCGGTGTGAGTACCGGAAAATTATTAAATCCGGGCCAGTACCGGGAAAAAGTAAAATCTGTGCGAGTACAGGAAAACTGTCCTGACGAGTATCGAAAAATGGTAGAATCGGTGTGAGTACCGGAAAATTATTAAATCCGAGCGAGTACCGGGAAAAAGTGGAATATGTGCGAGTACCGGAAAACTGTCCTGACGAGTATCGAAAAATGATATAATCGCTGTGAGTACCGAAAAGTTATTGAATCCGGGGGAGTATCGGGAAAAAGTGGAATCCGTGCGAGTATCGGAAAACTGTCCTGACGAGTACCGAAAAATGGTAGAATCGGTGTGAGTACCGGAAAATTATTAAATCCGAGCGAGTACCGGGAAAAAGTAGAATATGTGCGAGTACCGGAAAACTGTCCTGACGAGTATCGAAAAATGATATAATCGGTGTGAGTTCCGGAGAGTTATTATATCCGGGGGAGTATCGGGAAAAAGTGGAATCCGTGCGAGTACCGGAAAACTGTCCTGACGAGTACCGAAAAATGGTAGAATCGGTGTGAGTACCGAAAAATTATTGAACCCGGGCGAGTACCGGGAAAAAGTGGAATCCGTGCGAGTACCGGAAAACTATCCTAACGAGTACCGAAAAATGGTAGAATCGGTGTGAGTACCGGAAAATTATTGAATCCGGGGGAGTATCGGGAAAAAGAGGAATCCGTGCGAGTACCGGAAAAGTGTCCTGACGAGTACCGAAAAATGATATAATCGGTGTGAGTACCGGAGAGTTATTATATCCGGGGGAGTATCGGGAAAAAGTGGAATCCGTGCGAGTACCGAAAAACTGTCCTGACGAGTACCGAAAAATGGTAGAATCGGTGTGAGTACCGGAAAATTATTGAATCCGGGCGAGTACCGGGAAAAAGTGGAATATGTGCGAGTACCGGAAAACTGTCCTGACGAGTATCGAAAAATGATATAATCGGTGCGAGTACCGAAAAGTTATTGAATCCGGAGGAGTATCGGGAAAAAGTGGAATCCGTGCGAGTATCGGAAAACTGTCCTGACGAGTACCGAAAAATGGTAGAATCGGTGTGAGTACCGGAAAATTATTAAATCCGGGCCAGTACCGGGAAAAAGTAAAATCTGTGCGAGTACAGGAAAACTGTCCTGACGAGTATCGAAAAATGGTAGAATCGGTGTGAGTACCGGAAAATTATTAAATCCGAGCGAGTACCGGGAAAAAGTGGAATATGTGCGAGTACCGGAAAACTGTCCTGACGAGTATCGAAAAATGATATAATCGCTGTGAGTACCGAAAAGTTATTGAATCCGGGGGAGTATCGGGAAAAAGTGGAATCCGTGCGAGTATCGGAAAACTGTCCTGACGAGTACCGAAAAATGGTAGAATCGGTGTGAGTACCGGAAAATTATTAAATCCGAGCGAGTACCGGGAAAAAGTAGAATATGTGCGAGTACCGGAAAACTGTCCTGACGAGTATCGAAAAATGATATAATCGGTGTGAGTACCGGAGAGTTATTATATCCGGGGGAGTATCGGGAAAAAGTGGAATCCGTGCGAGTACCGGAAAACTGTCCTGACGAGTACCGAAAAATGGTAGAATCGGTGTGAGTACCGGAAAATTATTGAATCCGGGCGAGTACTGGGAAAAAGTGGAATCTGTGCGAGTACCGGAAAACTGTCCTGACGAGTATCGAAAAATGATATAATCGGTGCGAGTACCGAAAAGTTATTGAATCCGGAGGAGTATCGGGAAAAAGTGGAATCCGTGCGAGTATCGGAAAACTGTCCTGACGAGTACCGAAAAATGGTAGAATCGGTGTGAGTACCGGAAAATTATTAAATCCGGGCCAGTACCGGGAAAAAGTAAAATCTGTGCGAGTACAGGAAAACTGTCCTGACGAGTATCGAAAAATGGTAGAATCGGTGTGAGTACCGGAAAATTATTAAATCCGAGCGAGTACCGGGAAAAAGTGGAATATGTGCGAGTACCGGAAAACTGTACTGACGAGTATCGAAAAATGATATAATCGCTGTGAGTACCGAAAAGTTATTGAATCCGGGGGAGTATCGGGAAAAAGTGGAATCCGTGCGAGTATCGGAAAACTGTCCTGACGAGTACCGAAAAATGGTAGAATCGGTGTGAGTACCGGAAAATTATTAAATCCGAGCGAGTACCGGGAAAAAGTAGAATATGTGCGAGTACCGGAAAACTGTCCTGACGAGTATCGAAAAATGATATAATCGGTGTGAGTTCCGGAGAGTTATTATATCCGGGGGAGTATCAGGAAAAAGTGGAATCCGTGCGAGTACCGGAAAACTGTCCTGACGAGTACCGAAAAATGGTAGAATCGGTGTGAGTACCGAAAAATTATTGAACCCGGGCGAGTACCGGGAAAAAGTGGAATCCGTGCGAGTACCGGAAAACTATCCTAACGAGTACCGAAAAATGGTAGAATCGGTGTGAGTACCGGAAAATTATTGAATCCGGGGGAGTATCGGGAAAAAGAGGAATCCGTGCGAGTACCGGAAAAGTGTCCTGACGAGTACCGAAAAATGATATAATCGGTGTGAGTACCGGAGAGTTATTATATCCGGGGGAGTATCGGGAAAAAGTGGAATCCGTGCGAGTACCGAAAAACTGTCCTGACGAGTACCGAAAAATGGTAGAATCGGTGTGAGTACCGGAAAATTATTGAATCCGGGCGAGTACCGGGAAAAAGTGGAATATGTGCGAGTACCGGAAAACTGTCCTGACGAGTATCGAAAAATGATATAATCGGTGCGAGTACCGAAAAGTTATTGAATCCGGAGGAGTATCGGGAAAAAGTGGAATCCGTGCGAGTATCGGAAAACTGTCCTGACGAGTACCGAAAAATGGTAGAATCGGTGTGAGTACCGGAAAATTATTAAATCCGGGCCAGTACCGGGAAAAAGTAAAATCTGTGCGAGTACCGGAAAACTGTCCTGACGAGTATAGAAAAATGATATAATCGGTGCGAGTACCGAAAAGTTATTGAATCCGGGGGAGTATCGGGAAAAAGTGGAATCCGTGCGAGTATCGGAAAACTGTCCTGACGAGTACCGAAAAATGGTAGAATCGGTGTGAGTACCGGAAAATTATTGAATCCGGGCGAGTACCGGGAAAAAGTGGAATATGTGCGAGTACCGGAAAACTGTCCTGACGAGTATCGAAAAATGATAAAATCGGTGTGAGTACCGAAAAGTTATTGAATCCGGGGGAGTATCGGGAAAAAGTGGAATCCGTGCGAGTATCGGAAAACTGTCCTGACGAGTACCGAAAAATGGTAGAATCGGTGTGAGTACCGGAAAATTATTAAATCCGAGCGAGTACCGGGAAAAAGTAGAATATGTGCGAGTACCGGAAAACTGTCCTGACGAGTATCGAAAAATGATATAATCGGTGTGAGTACCGGAGAGTTATTATATCCGGGGGAGTATCGGGAAAAAGTGGAATCCGTGCGAGTACCGGAAAACTGTCCTGACGAGTACCGAAAAATGGTAGAATCGGTGTGAGTACCGCAAAATTATTGAAGTCGGGCGAGTACTGGGAAAAAGTGGAATCCGTGCGAGTACCGGAAAACTATCCTAACGAGTACCGAAAAATGGTATTATCGGTGTGAGTACCGGAAAATTATTGAATCTGGGGGAGTATCGGGAAAAAGAGGAATCCGTGCGAGTACCGGAAAACTGTCCTGACGAGTACCGAAAAATGATATAATCGGTGTGAGTACCGAAAAGTTATTGAATCCGGGAGAGTATCGGGAAAAAGTGGAATCCGTGCAAGTACCGGAAAACTGTCCTGACGAATACCGAAAAATGATATAATCGGTGTGAGTACCAAAAAGTTATTGAATCCGGGAGAGTATCGGGAAAAAGTGGAATCCGTGCGAGTATCGAGAAACTGTCCTGACGAGTACCGAAAAATGGTAGAATCGATGTGAGTACCGCAAAATTATTAAACCCGGGCGAGTACCGGGAAAAAGCGAAATCCGTGCGAGTACCGGAAAACTGTCCAGACGAGTACCGAAAAATGGTAGAATAGGTGTGAGTACCGGAAAATTATTGAACCCGGGCGAGTGCCGGGAAAAAGTGGAATCCGTGCGAGTACCGAAAAACTGTCCTGACGAGTACCGAAAGATGGTAGAATCAGTGTGAGTACCGGAAAATTATTGAATCCCGGCGAGTACCGGGAAAAAGTGGAATATGTGCGAGTACCGGAAAACTGTCCTGACGAGTATAGAAAAATGATATAATCGGTGCGAGTACCGAAAAGTTATTGAATCCGGGGGAGTATCGGGAAAAAGTGGAATCCGTGCGAGTACCGGAAAACTGTACTGACGAGTACCGAAAAATGGTAGAATCGGTGTGAGTACCGGAAAATTATTGAACCCGGGCGAGTACCGGGAAAAAGTGGAATCCGTGGGAGTACTGGAAAACTGTCCTGACGAGTACCGAAAAATGATATAATCGGTGTGAGTACCGAAAAGATATTGAATCCGGGGGAGTATCGGGAAAAAGTGGAATCCGTGCGAGTACCGAAAAACTGTCCCGACGAGTACCGAAAAATGGTAGAATCGGTGTGAGTACCGGAAAATTATTGAACCCGGGCGAGTACCGGGAAAAACTGGAATCCGTGCGAGTACCGGAAAACTATCCTAACGAGTACCGAAAAATGGTAGAATCGGTGTGAGTACCGAAAAATTATTGAATCCGGGGGAGTATCGGGAAAAAGAGGAATCCGTGCGAGTACCGGAAACTGTCCTAACGAGTTCTGAAAAATGATATAATCGGTGTGAGTACCGAAAAGTTATTGAATCCGGGAGAGTATCGGGAAAAAATGGAATCCGTGCGAGTACCGGAAAACTGTCCTGACGAGTACCGAAAAATGATATAATCGGTGTGAGTACCAAAAAGTTATTGAATCCGGGAGAGTATCGGGAAAAAGTGGAATCCGTGCGAGTATCGGAAAACTGTCCTAACGAGTACCGAAAAATGGTAGAATCGGTGTGAGTACCGGAAAATTATTAAATCCGGGCCAGTACCGGGAAAAAGTAAAATCTGTGCGAGTAACGGAAATTTGTCCTGACGAGTATCGAAAAATGATATAATCGGTGCGAGTACCGAAAAGTTATTGAATCCGGGGGAGTATCGGGAAAAAGTGGAATCCGTGCGAGTATCGGAAAACTGTCCTGACGAGTACCGAAAAATGGTAGAATCGGTGTGAGTACCGGAAAATTATTGAATCCGGGCGAGTACCAGGAAAAAGTGGAATATGTGCGAGTACCGGAAAACTGTCCTGACGAGTATAGAAAAATGGTATAATCGGTGTGAGTACCGAAAAGTTATTGAATCCGGGAGAGTATCGGGAAAAAGTGGAATCCGTGCGAGTACCGGAAAACTGTCCTGACGAGTACCGAAAAATGGTAGAATCGGTGTGAGTACCGGAAAATTATTGAATCCGGCGGAGTATCGGGAAAAAGTGGAATTCGTGCGAGTTCCGGAAAACTGTCCTGACGAGTACCGAAAAATGATATAATCGGCGTGAGTACCGGAAAGTTATTGAATCCGGGGGAGTATCGGGAAAAAGTGGAATCCGTGCGAGTACCGGAAAACTGTCCTGACGAGTACCGAAAAATGGTAGAATCGGTGTGAGTACCGGAAAATTATTGAATCCGGGGGAGTATCGGGAAAAAGTGGAATCCGTGCGAGTACCGGAAAACTGTCCTTACGAGTACGGAAAAATGATATAATCGGTGTGAGTACCGAAAAGTTATTGAATCCGGGCGAGTATCGGGAAAAAGTGGAATCCGTGCGAGTACCGGAAAACTGTCCTTACGAGTGCGAAAAAATGATATAATCGGTGTGAGTACCGAAAAGTTATTGAATCCGGGAGAGTATCGGGAAAAAGTGGAATCCGTGCGAGTACCGGAAAACTGTCCTAACGAGTACCGAAAAATGGTAGAATCGGTGTGAGTACCGGAAAATTATTGAATCCGGGGGAATATCGGGAAAAAGTGGAATCCGTGCGAGTTCCGGAAAACTGTCCTGACGAGTACCGAAAAATGATATAATCGGTGTGAGTACCGGAAAGTTATTGAATCCGGGGGAGTATCGGGAAAAAGTGGAATCCGTGCGAGTACCGGAAAACTGTCCTAACGAGTACCGAAAAATGGTAGAATCGGTGTGAGTACCGGAAACTTATTGAATCCGGGGGAGTATCGGGAAAAAGAGGAATCCGTGCGAGTACCGGAAAACTGTCCTGACGAGTACCGAAAAATGATATAATCGGTGTGAGTACCGAAAAGTTATTGAATCCGGGAGAGTATCGGGAAAAAGTGGAATCCGTGCGAGTACCGGAAAACTGTCCTGACGAGTACCGAAAAATGGTAGAATCGGTGTGAGTACCGCAAAATTATTGAACCCGGGCGAGTACCGGGAAAAAGTGGAATCCGTGCGAGTACCGGAAAACTATCCTAACGAGTACCGAAAAATGGTAGAATCGGTGTGAGTACCGGAAAATTATTGAATCCGGGGGAGTATCGGGAAAAATGGAATCCGTGCGAGTTCCGGAAAACTGTCCTGACGAGTACCGAAAAATGATATAATCGGTGTGAGTACCGGAAAGTTATTGAATCCGGGGGAGTATCGGGAAAAAGTGGAATCCGTGCGAGTACCGGAAAACTGTCCTGACGAGTACCGAAAAATGGTAGAATCGGTGTGAGTACCGGAAAATTATTGAACCCGGGCGAGTACCGGGAAAAAGTGGAATCCGTGCGAGTACCGAAAAACTGTCCTGACGAGTACCGAAAAATGATATAATCGGTGTGAGTACCGATAAGTTATTGAATCCGGGGGAGTATCGGGAAAAAGTGGAATCCGTGCGAGTACCGGAAAACTGTCCTGACGAGTACCGAAAAATGGTAGAATCGGTGTGAGTACCACAAAATTATTGAACACGGGCGAGTACCGGGAAAAAGTGGAATCGGTGCGAGTACCGGAAAACTATCCTAACGAGTACCGAAAAATGGTAGAATCGGTGTGAGTACCGGAAAATTATTGAATCCGGGGGAGTATCGGGAAAAAGTGGAATCCGTGCGAGTTCCGGAAAACTGTCCTGACGAGTACCGAAAAATGATATAATCGGTGTGAGTACCGGAAAGTTATTGAATCCGGGGGAGTATCGGGAAAAAGTGGAATCCGTGCGAGTACCGGAAAACTGTCCTGACGAGTACCGAAAAATGGTAGAATCGGTGTGAGTACCGGAAAATTATTGAACCCGGGCGAGTACCGGGAAAAAGTGGAATCCGTGCGAGTACCGAAAAACTGTCCTGACGAGTACCGAAAAATGATATAATCGGTGTGAGTACCGATAAGTTATTGAATCCGGGGGAGTATCGGGAAAAAGTGGAATCCGTGCGAGTACCGGAAAACTGTCCTTACGAGTACGGAAAAATGATATAATCGGTGTGAGTACCGAAAAGTTATTGAATCCGGGCGAGTATCGTGAAAAAGTGGAATCCGTGCGAGTACCGGAAAACTGTCCTTACGAGTGCGAAAAAATGATATAATCGGTGTGAGTACCGAAAAGTTATTGAATCCGAGAGAGTATCGGGAAAAAGTGGAATCCGTGCGAGTACCGGAAAACTGTCCTGACGAGTACCGAAAAATGGTAGAATCGGTGTGAGTACCGCAAAATTATTGAACCCGGGCGAGTACCGGGAAAAAGTGGAATCCGTGCGAGTACCGGAAAACTATCCTAACGAGTACCGAAAAATGGTAGAATCGGTGTGAGTACCGGAAAATTATTGAATCCGGGGGAGTATCGGGAAAAAGAGGAATCCGTGCGAGTACCGGAAAACTGTCCTGACGAGTACCGAAAAATGATATAATCGGTGTGAGTACCGAAAAGTTATTGAATCCGGGAGAGTATCGGGAAAAAGTGGAATCCGTGCGAGTACCGGAAAACTGTCCTGACGAGTACCGAAAAATGATATAGTCGGTGTGAGTACCAAAAATTTATTGAATCCGGGAGAGTATCGGGAAAAAGTGGAATCCGTGCGAGTACCGGAAAACTGTCCAGACGAGTACCGAAAAATGGTAGAATCGGTGTGAGTACCGGAAAATTATTGAACCCGGGCGAGTGCCGGGAAAAAGTGGAATCCGTGCGAGTACCGGAAAACTGTCCTGACGAGTACCGAAAAATGGTAGAATCGGTGTGAGTACCTGAAAATTATTGAACCCGGGCGAGTACCGGGAAAAAGTGGAATCCGTGCCAGTACCGGAAAACTGTCCTGACGAGTACCGAAAAATGGTAGAATCGGTGTGAGTACCGGAAAATTATTGAATCCGGGCGAGTACCGGGAAAAAGTGGAATATGTGCGAGTACCGGAAAACTGTCCTGACGAGTATCGAAAAATGATATAATCAAGGCGAGTACCGAAAAGTTATTGAATCCGGAGGAGTATCGGGAAAAAGTGGAATCCGTGCGAGTATCGGAAAACTGTCCTGACGAGTACCGAAAAATGGTAGAATCAGTGTGAGTACCGGAAAATTATTAAATCCGGGCCAGTACCGGGAAAAAGTAAAATCTGTGCGAGTACCGGAAAACTGTCCTGACGAGTATCGAAAAATGATATAATCGGTGTGAGTATCGGAAAGTTATTGAATCCGGGGGAGTATCGGGAAGAAGTGGAATCCGTGCGAGTACCGGAAAACTGTCCTGACGAGTACCGAAAAATGGTAGAATCGGTGTGAGTACCGGAAAATTATTGAACCCGGTGAGTACCGGGAAAAAGTGGAATCAGTGCGAGTACCGGGAAAAAGTGGAATATGTGCGAGTACCGGAAAACTGTCCTGACGAGTATCGAAAAATGATATAATCGGTGTGAGTACCGAAAAGTTATTGAATCCGGGGGAGTATCGGGAAAAAGTGGAATCCGTGCGAGTATCGGAAAACTGTCCTGACGAGTACCGAAAAATGGTAGAATCGGTGTGAGTACCGGAAAATTATAAAATCCGGGCGAGTACCGGGAAAAAGTAGAATATGTGCGAGTACCGGAAAACTGTCCTGACGAGTATCGAAAAATGATATAATCGGTGTGAGTACCGGAGAGTTATTGAATCCGGGGGAGTAACGGGAAAAAGTGGAATCCGTGCGAGTACCGGAAAACTGTCCTGACGAGTACCGAAAAATGGTAGAATCGGTGTGAGTACCGGAAAATTATTGAATCCGGGCGAGTACCAGGAAAAAGTGGAATATGTGCGAGTACCGGAAAACTGTCCTGACGAGTATAGAAAAATGGTATAATCGGTGTGAGTACCGAAAAGTTATTGAATCCGGGAGAGTATCGGGAAAAAGTGGAATCCGTGCGAGTACCGGAAAACTGTCCTGACGAGTACCGAAAAATGGTAGAATCGGTGTGAGTACCGGAAAATTATTGAATCCGGGGGAGTATCGGGAAAAAGTGGAATTCGTGCGAGTTCCGGAAAACTGTCCTGACGAGTACCGAAAAATGATATAATCGGCGTGAGTACCGGAAAGTTATTGAATCCGGGGGAGTATCGGGAAAAAGTGGAATCCGTGCGAGTACCGGAAAACTGTCCTGACGAGTACCGAAAAATGGTAGAATCGGTGTGAGTACCGGAAAATTATTGAATCCGGGGGAGTATCGGGAAAAAGTGGAATCCGTGCGAGTACCGGAAAACTGTCCTTACGAGTACGGAAAAATGATATAATCGGTGTGAGTACCGAAAAGTTATTGAATCCGGGCGAGTATCGGGAAAAAGTGGAATCCGTGCGAGTACCGGAAAACTGTCCTTACGAGTGCGAAAAAATGATATAATCGGTGTGAGTACCGAAAAGTTATTGAATCCGGGAGAGTATCGGGAAAAAGTGGAATCCGTGCGAGTACCGGAAAACTGTCCTAACGAGTACCGAAAAATGGTAGAATCGGTGTGAGTACCGGAAAATTATTGAATCCGGGGGAATATCGGGAAAAAGTGGAATCCGTGCGAGTTCCGGAAAACTGTCCTGACGAGTACCGAAAAATGATATAATCGGTGTGAGTACCGGAAAGTTATTGAATCCGGGGGAGTATCGGGAAAAAGTGGAATCCGTGCGAGTACCGGAAAACTGTCCTAACGAGTACCGAAAAATGGTAGAATCGGTGTGAGTACCGGAAAATTATTGAATCCGGGGGAGTATCGGGAAAAAGAGGAATCCGTGCGAGTACCGGAAAACTGTCCTGACGAGTACCGAAAAATGATATAATCGGTGTGAGTACCGAAAAGTTATTGAATCCGGGAGAGTATCGGGAAAAAGTGGAATCCGTGCGAGTACCGGAAAACTGTCCTGACGAGTACCGAAAAATGGTAGAATCGGTGTGAGTACCGCAAAATTATTGAACCCGGGCGAGTACCGGGAAAAAGTGGAATCCGTGCGAGTACCGGAAAACTATCCTAACGAGTACCGAAAAATGGTAGAATCGGTGTGAGTACCGGAAAATTATTGAATCCGGGGGAGTATCGGGAAAAATGGAATCCGTGCGAGTTCCGGAAAACTGTCCTGACGAGTACCGAAAAATGATATAATCGGTGTGAGTACCGGAAAGTTATTGAATCCGGGGGAGTATCGGGAAAAAGTGGAATCCGTGCGAGTACCGGAAAACTGTCCTGACGAGTACCGAAAAATGGTAGAATCGGTGTGAGTACCGGAAAATTATTGAACCCGGGCGAGTACCGGGAAAAAGTGGAATCCGTGCGAGTACCGAAAAACTGTCCTGACGAGTACCGAAAAATGATATAATCGGTGTGAGTACCGATAAGTTATTGAATCCGGGGGAGTATCGGGAAAAAGTGGAATCCGTGCGAGTACCGGAAAACTGTCCTGACGAGTACCGAAAAATGGTAGAATCGGTGTGAGTACCACAAAATTATTGAACACGGGCGAGTACCGGGAAAAAGTGGAATCGGTGCGAGTACCGGAAAACTATCCTAACGAGTACCGAAAAATGGTAGAATCGGTGTGAGTACCGGAAAATTATTGAATCCGGGGGAGTATCGGGAAAAAGTGGAATCCGTGCGAGTTCCGGAAAACTGTCCTGACGAGTACCGAAAAATGATATAATCGGTGTGAGTACCGGAAAGTTATTGAATCCGGGGGAGTATCGGGAAAAAGTGGAATCCGTGCGAGTACCGGAAAACTGTCCTGACGAGTACCGAAAAATGGTAAATCGGTGTGAGTACCGGAAAATTATTGAACCCGGGCGAGTACCGGGAAAAAGTGGAATCCGTGCGAGTACCGAAAAACTGTCCTGACGAGTACCGAAAAATGATATAATCGGTGTGAGTACCGATAAGTTATTGAATCCGGGGGAGTATCGGGAAAAAGTGGAATCCGTGCGAGTACCGGAAAACTGTCCTTACGAGTACGGAAAAATGATATAATCGGTGTGAGTACCGAAAAGTTATTGAATCCGGGCGAGTATCGGGAAAAAGTGGAATCCGTGCGAGTACCGGAAAACTGTCCTTACGAGTGCGAAAAAATGATATAATCGGTGTGAGTACCGAAAAGTTATTGAATCCGAGAGAGTATCGGGAAAAAGTGGAATCCGTGCGAGTACCGGAAAACTGTCCTGACGAGTACCGAAAAATGGTAGAATCGGTGTGAGTACCACAAAATTATTGAACACGGGCGAGTACCGGGAAAAAGTGGAATCGGTGCGAGTACCGGAAAACTATCCTAACGAGTACCGAAAAATGGTAGAATCGGTGTGAGTACCGGAAAATTATTGAATCCGGGGGAGTATCGGGAAAAAGTGGAATCCGTGCGAGTTCCGGAAAACTGTCCTGACGAGTACCGAAAAATGATATAATCGGTGTGAGTACCGGAAAGTTATTGAATCCGGGGGAGTATCGGGAAAAAGTGGAATCCGTGCGAGTACCGGAAAACTGTCCTGACGAGTACCGAAAAATGGTAGAATCGGTGTGAGTACCGGAAAATTATTGAACCCGGGCGAGTACCGGGAAAAAGTGGAATCCGTGCGAGTACCGAAAAACTGTCCTGACGAGTACCGAAAAATGATATAATCGGTGTGAGTACCGATAAGTTATTGAATCCGGGGGAGTATCGGGAAAAAGTGGAATCCGTGCGAGTACCGGAAAACTGTCCTTACGAGTACGGAAAAATGATATAATCGGTGTGAGTACCGAAAAGTTATTGAATCCGGGCGAGTATCGGGAAAAAGTGGAATCCGTGCGAGTACCGGAAAACTGTCCTTACGAGTGCGAAAAAATGATATAATCGGTGTGAGTACCGAAAAGTTATTGAATCCGAGAGAGTATCGGGAAAAAGTGGAATCCGTGCGAGTACCGGAAAACTGTCCTGACGAGTACCGAAAAATGGTAGAATCGGTGTGAGTACCGCAAAATTATTGAACCCGGGCGAGTACCGGGAAAAAGTGGAATCCGTGCGAGTACCGGAAAACTATCCTAACGAGTACCGAAAAATGGTAGAATCGGTGTGAGTACCGGAAAATTATTGAATCCGGGGGAGTATCGGGAAAAAGAGGAATCCGTGCGAGTACCGGAAAACTGTCCTGACGAGTACCGAAAAATGATATAATCGGTGTGAGTACCGAAAAGTTATTGAATCCGGGAGAGTATCGGGAAAAAGTGGAATCCGTGCGAGTACCGGAAAACTGTCCTGACGAGTACCGAAAAATGATATAGTCGGTGTGAGTACCAAAAATTTATTGAATCCGGGAGAGTATCGGGAAAAAGTGGAATCCGTGCGAGTACCGGAAAACTGTCCAGACGAGTACCGAAAAATGGTAGAATCGGTGTGAGTACCGGAAAATTATTGAACCCGGGCGAGTGCCGGGAAAAAGTGGAATCCGTGCGAGTACCGGAAAACTGTCCTGACGAGTACCGAAAAATGGTAGAATCGGTGTGAGTACCTGAAAATTATTGAACCCGGGCGAGTACCGGGAAAAAGTGGAATCCGTGCCAGTACCGGAAAACTGTCCTGACGAGTACCGAAAAATGGTAGAATCGGTGTGAGTACCGGAAAATTATTGAATCCGGGCGAGTACCGGGAAAAAGTGGAATATGTGCGAGTACCGGAAAACTGTCCTGACGAGTATCGAAAAATGATATAATCAAGGCGAGTACCGAAAAGTTATTGAATCCGGAGGAGTATCGGGAAAAAGTGGAATCCGTGCGAGTATCGGAAAACTGTCCTGACGAGTACCGAAAAATGGTAGAATCAGTGTGAGTACCGGAAAATTATTAAATCCGGGCCAGTACCGGGAAAAAGTAAAATCTGTGCGAGTACCGGAAAACTGTCCTGACGAGTATCGAAAAATGATATAATCGGTGTGAGTATCGGAAAGTTATTGAATCCGGGGGAGTATCGGGAAGAAGTGGAATCCGTGCGAGTACCGGAAAACTGTCCTGACGAGTACCGAAAAATGGTAGAATCGGTGTGAGTACCGGAAAATTATTGAACCCGGTGAGTACCGGGAAAAAGTGGAATCAGTGCGAGTACCGGAAAACTGTCCTGACGAGTACCGAAAATGGTAGAATCGGTGTGAGTACCGGAAAATTATTGAATCCGGGCGAGTACCGGGAAAAAGTGGAATATGTGCGAGTACCGGAAAACTGTCCTGACGAGTATCGAAAAATGATATAATCGGTGTGAGTACCGAAAAGTTATTGAATCCGGGGGAGTATCGGGAAAAAGTGGAATCCGTGCGAGTATCGGAAAACTGTCCTGACGAGTACCGAAAAATGGTAGAATCGGTGTGAGTACCGGAAAATTATAAAATCCGGGCGAGTACCGGGAAAAAGTAGAATATGTGCGAGTACCGGAAAACTGTCCTGACGAGTATCGAAAAATGATATAATCGGTGTGAGTACCGGAGAGTTATTGAATCCGGGGGAGTAACGGGAAAAAGTGGAATCCGTGCGAGTACCGGAAAACTGTCCTGACGAGTACCGAAAAATGGTAGAATCGGTGTGAGTACCGAAAAATTATTGAACCCGGGCGAGTACCGGGAAAAAGTGGAATCCGTGCGAGTACCGAAAAACTGTCCTGACGAGTACCGAAAAATGATATAATCGGTGTGAGTACCGATAAGTTATTGAATCCGGGGGAGTATCGGGAAAAAGTGGAATCTGTGCGAGTACCGGAAAACTGTTTTTACGAGTACCGAAAAATGATATAATCGGTGTGAGTACCAAAAAGTTATTGAATCCGGAAGAGTATCGGGAAAAAGTGGAATCCGTGCGAGTATCGGAAAACTGTCCTAACGAGTACCGAAAAATGGTAGAATCGGTGTGAGTACCGGAAAATTATTAAATCCGGGCCAGTACCGGGAAAAAGTAAAATCTGTGCGAGTACGGGAAAACTTTCCTGACGAGTATCGAAAAATGGTAGAATCGGTGTGAGTACCGGAAAATTATTAAATCCGAGCGAGTACCGGGAAAAAGTGGAATATGTGCGAGTACCGGAAAACTGTCCTGACGAGTATTGAAAAATGATATAATCGGTGTGAGTACCGGAGAGTTATTATATCCGGGGGAGTATCGGGAAAAAGTGGAATCCGTGCGAGTACCGGAAAACTGTCCTGACGAGTACCGAAAATGGTAGAATCGGTGTGAGTACCGGAAAATTATTGAATCCGGGCGAGTACCGGGAAAAAGTGGAATATGTGCGAGTACCGGAAAACTGTCCTGACGAGTATCGAAAAATGATATAATCGGTGTGAGTACCGAAAATTTATTGAATCCGGGGGAGTATCGGGAAAAAGTGGAATCCGTGCGAGTATCGGAAAACTGTCCTGACGAGTACCGAAAAATGGTAGAATCGGTGTGAGTACCGGAAAATTATTAAATCCGAGCGAGTACCGGGAAAAAGTAGAATATGTGCGAGTACCGGAAAACTGTCCTGACGAGTATTGAAAAATGATATAATCGGTGTGAGTACCGGAGAGTTATTATATCCGGGGGAGTATCGGGAAAAAGTGGAATCCGTGCGAGTACCGGAAAACTGTCCTGACGAGTACCGAAAATGGTAGAATCGGTGTGAGTACCGGAAAATTATTGAATCCGGGCGAGTACCGGGAAAAAGTGGAATATGTGCGAGTACCGGAAAACTGTCCTGACGAGTACCGAAAATGGTAGAATCGGTGTGAGTACCGGAAAATTATTGAATCCGGGCGAGTACCAGGAAAAAGTGGAATATGTGCGAGTACCGGAAAACTGTCCTGACGAGTATCGAAAAATGATATAATCGGTGTGAGTACCGAAAATTTATTGAATCCGGGGGAGTATCGGGAAAAAGTGGAATCCGTGCGAGTATCGGAAAACTGTCCTGACGAGTACCGAAAAATGGTAGAATCGGTGTGAGTACCGGAAAATTATTAAATCCGACCGAGTACCGGGAAAAAGTAGAATATGTGCGAGTACCGGAAAACTGTCCTGACGAGTATTGAAAAATGATATAATCGGTGTGAGTACCGGAGAGTTATTATATCCGGGGGAGTATCGGGAAAAAGTGGAATCCGTGCGAGTACCGGAAAACTGTCCTGACGAGTACCGAAAATGGTAGAATCGGTGTGAGTACCGGAAAATTATTGAATCCGGGCGAGTACCGGGAAAAAGTGGAATATGTGCGAGTACCGGAAAACTGTCCTGACGAGTACCGAAAATGGTAGAATCGGTGTGAGTACCGGAAAATTATTGAATCCGGGCGAGTACCAGGAAAAAGTGGAATATGTGCGAGTACCGGAAAACTGTCCTGACGAGTATCGAAAAATGATATAATCGGTGTGAGTACCGAAAATTTATTGAATCCGGGGGAGTATCGGGAAAAAGTGGAATCCGTGCGAGTATCGGAAAACTGTCCTGACGAGTACCGAAAAATGGTAGAATCGGTGTGAGTACCGGAAAATTATTAAATCCGAGCGAGTACCGGGAAAAAGTAGAATATGTGCGAGTACCGGAAAACTGTCCTGACGAGTATCGAAAAATGATATAATCGGTGTGAGTACCAGAGAGTTATTATATCCGGGGGAGTATCGGGAAAAAGTGGAATCCGTGCGAGTACCGGAAAACTGTCCTGACGAGTACCGAAAAATGGTAGAATCGGTGTGAGTACCGAAAAATTATTGAACCCGGGCGAGTACCGGGAAAAAGTGGAATCCGTGCGAGTACCGGAAAACTGTCCAGACGAGTACCGAAAAATGATATAATCGGTGTGAGTACCAAAAAGTTATTGAATCCGGGAGAGTATCGGGAAAAAGTGGAATCCGTGCGAGTATCGGAAAACTGTCCTGACGAGTACCGAAAAATGGTAGAATCGGTGTCAGTACCGGAAAATTATTGAATCCGGGCGAGTACCGGGAAAAAGTGGAATCTGTGCGAGTACCGGAAAACTGTCCTGACGAGTATCGAAAAATGATATAATCGGTGCGAGTACCGAAAAGTTATTGAATCCGGAGGAGTATCGGGAAAAAGTGGAATCCGTGCGAGTATCGGAAAACTGTCCTGACGAGTACCGAAAAATGGTAGAATCGGTGTGAGTACCGAAAAATTATTAAATCCGGGCCAGTACCGGGAAAAAGTAAAATCTGTGCGAGTACAGGAAAACTGTCCTGACGAGTATCGAAAAATGGTAGAATCGGTGTGAGTACCGGAAAATTATTAAATCCGAGCGAGTACCGGGAAAAAGTGGAATATGTGCGAGTACCGGAAAACTGTCCTGACGAGTATCGAAAAATGATATAATCGGTGTGAGTACCGAAAAGTTATTGAATCCGGGGGAGTATCGGGAAAAAGTGGAATCTGTGCGAGTACCGGAAAACTGTCCTGACGAGTACCGAAAATGGTAGAATCGGTGTGAGTACCGGAAAATTATTAAATCCGAGCGAGTAACGGGAAAAAGTAGAATATGTGCGAGTACCGAAAAACTGTCCTGACGAGTATCGAAAAATGATTTAATCGGTGTGAGTACCGGAGAGTTATTATATCCGGGGGAGTATCGGGAAAAAGTGGAATCCGTGCGAGTACCGGAAAACTGTCCTGACGAGTATCGAAAAATGATATAATCGGTGTGAGTACCGGAGAGTTATTATATCCGGGGGAGTATCGGGAAAAAGTGGAATCCGTGCGAGTACCGGAAAACTGTCCTGACGAGTACCGAAAATGGTAGAATCGGTGTGAGTACACGAAAATTATTGAATCCGGGCGAGTACCGGGAAAAAGTGGAATATGTGCGAGTACCGGAAAACTGTCCTGACGAGTATCGAAAAATGATATAATCGGTGTGAGTACCGAAAAGTTATTGAATCCGGGGGAGTATCGGGAAAAAGTGGAATCCGTGCGAGTATCAGAAAACTGTCCTGACGAGTACCGAAAAATGGTAGAATCGGTGTGAGTACCGGAAAATTATTAAATCCGAGCGAGTACCGGGAAAAAGTAGAATATGTGCGAGTACCGGAAAACTGTCCTGACGAGTATCGAAAAATGATATAATCGGTGTGAGTACCAGAGAGTTATTATATCCGGGGGAGTATCGGGAAAAAGTGGAATCCGTGCGAGTACCGGAAAACTGTCCTGACGAGTACCGAAAAATGGTAGAATCGGTGTGAGTACCGAAAAATTATTGAACCCGGGCGAGTACCGGGAAAAAGTGGAATCCGTGCGAGTACCGGAAAACTGTCCTGACGAGTACCGAAAAATGATATAATCGGTGTGAGTACCAAAAAGTTGTTGAATCCGGGAGAGTATCGGGAAAAAGTGGAATCCGTGCGAGTATCGGAAAACTGTCCTGACGAGTACCGAAAAATGGTAGAATCGGTGAGAGTACCGGAAAATTATTGAATCCGGGCGAGTACCGGGAAAAAGTGGAATCTGTGCGAGTACCGGAAAACTGTCCTGACGAGTATCGAAAAATGATATAATCGGTGCGAGTACCGAAAAGTTATTGAATCCGGAGGAGTATCGGGAAAAAGTGGAATCCGTGCGAGTATCGGAAAACTGTCCTGACGAGTACCGAAAAATGGTAGAATCGGTGTGAGTACCGGAAAATTATTAAATCCGGGCCAGTACCGGGAAAAAGTAAAATCTGTGCGAGTACAGGAAAACTGTCCTGACGAGTATCGAAAAATGGTAGAATCGGTGTGAGTACCGGAAAATTATTAAATCCGAGCGAGTACCGGGAAAAAGTGGAATATGTGCGAGTACCGGAAAACTGTCCTGACGAGTATCGAAAAATGATATAATCGGTGTGAGTACCGAAAAGTTATTGAATCCGGGGGAGTATCGGGAAAAAGTGGAATCTGTGCGAGTACCGGAAAACTGTCCTGACGAGTACCGAAAATGGTAGAATCGGTGTGAGTACCGGAAAATTATTAAATCCGAGCGAGTACCGGGAAAAAGTAGAATATGTGCGAGTACCGGAAAACTGTCCTGACGAGTATCGAAAAATGATATAATCGGTGTGAGTACCGGAGAGTTATTATATCCGGGGGAGTATCGGGAAAAAGTGGAATCCGTGCGAGTATCGGAAAACTGTCCTGACGAGTATCGAAAAATGATATAATCGGTGTGAGTACCGGAGAGTTATTATATCCGGGGGAGTATCGGGAAAAAGTGGAATCCGTGCGAGTACCGGAAAACTGTCCTGACGAGTACCGAAAATGGTAGAATCGGTGTGAGTACACGAAAATTATTGAATCCGGGCGAGTACCGGGAAAAAGTGGAATATGTGCGAGTACCGGAAAACTGTCCTGACGAGTATCGAAAAATGATATAATCGGTGTGAGTACCGAAAAGTTATTGAATCCGGGGGAGTATCGGGAAAAAGTGGAATCCGTGCGAGTATCGGAAAACTGTCCTGACGAGTACCGAAAAATGGTAGAATCGGTGTGAGTACCGGAAAATTATTAAATCCGAGCGAGTACCGGGAAAAAGTAGAATATGTGCGAGTACCGGAAAACTGTCCTGACGAGTATCGAAAAATGATATAATCGGTGTGAGTACCAGAGAGTTATTATATCCGGGGGAGTATCGGGAAAAAGTGGAATCCGTGCGAGTACCGGAAAACTGTCCTGACGAGTACCGAAAAATGGTAGAATCGGTGTGAGTACCGAAAAATTATTGAACCCGGGCGAGTACCGGGAAAAAGTGGTATCCGTGCGAGTACCGGAAAACTGTCCAGACGAGTACCGAAAAATGATATAATCGGTGTGAGTACCAAAAAGTTGTTGAATCCGGGAGAGTATCGGGAAAAAGTGGAATCCGTGCGAGTATCGGAAAACTGTCCTGACGAGTACCGAAAAATGGTAGAATCGGTGAGAGTACCGGAAAATTATTGAATCCGGGCGAGTACCGGGAAAAAGTGGAATCTGTGCGAGTACCGGAAAACTGTCCTGACGAGTATCGAAAAATGATATAATCGGTGCGAGTACCGAAAAGTTATTGAATCCGGAGGAGTATCGGGAAAAAGTGGAATCCGTGCGAGTATCGGAAAACTGTCCTGACGAGTACCGAAAAATGGTAGAATCGGTGTGAGTACCGGAAAATTATTAAATCCGGGCCAGTACCGGGAAAAAGTAAAATCTGTGCGAGTACAGGAAAACTGTCCTGACGAGTATCGAAAAATGGTAGAATCGGTGTGAGTACCGGAAAATTATTAAATCCGAGCGAGTACCGGGAAAAAGTAGAATATGTGCGAGTACCGGAAAACTGTCCTGACGAGTATCGAAAAATGATATAATCGGTGTGAGTACCGGAGAGTTATTATATCCGGGGGAGTATCGGGAAAAAGTGGAATCCGTGCGAGTACCGGAAAACTGTCCTGACGAGTATCGAAAAATGATATAATCGGTGTGAGTACCGGAGAGTTATTATATCCGGGGGAGTATCGGGAAAAAGTGGAATCCGTGCGAGTACCGGAAAACTGTCCTGACGAGTACCGAAAATGGTAGAATCGGTGTGAGTACCGGAAAATTATTGAATCCGGGCGAGTACCGGGAAAAAGTGGAATCTGTGCGAGTACCGGAAAACTGTCCTGACGAGTATCGAAAAATGATATAATCGGTGTGAGTACCGAAAAGTTATTGAATCCGGGGGAGTATCGGGAAAAAGTGGAATCTGTGCGAGTACCGGAAAACTGTCCTGACAAGTACCGAAAATGGTTGAATCGGTGTGAGTACCGGAAAATTATTAAATCCGAGCGAGTACCGGGAAAAAGTAGAATATGTGCGAGTACCGGAAAACTGTCCTGACGAGTATCGAAAAATGATATAATCGCTGTGAGTACCGAAAAGTTATTGAATCCGGGGGAGTATCGGGAAAAAGTGGAATCCGTGCGAGTACCGGAAAACTGTCCTGACGAGTACCGAAAATGGTAGAATCGGTGTGAGTACCGGAAAATTATTGAATCCGGGCGAGTACCGGGAAAAAGTGGAATATGTGCGAGTACCGGAAAACTGTCCTGACGAGTATCGAAAAATGATATAATCGGTGTGAGTACCGAAAAGTTATTAAATCCGGGGGAGTATCGGGAAAAAGTGGTATCCGTGCGAGTATCGGAAAACTGTCCTGACGAGTACCGAAAAATGGTAGAATCGGTGTGAGTACCGGAAAATTATTAAATCCGAGCGAGTACCGGGAAAAAGTAGAATATGTGCGAGTACCGGAAAACTGTCCTGACGAGTACCGAAAAATGGTAGAATCGGTGTGAGTACCGGAAAATTATTAAATCCGAGCGAGTACCGGGAAAAAGTAGAATATGTGCGAGTATCGGAAAACTGTCCTGACGAGTATCGAAAAATGATATAATCGGTGTGAGTACCAGAGAGTTATTATATCCGGGGGAGTATCGGGAAAAAGTGGAATCCGTGCGAGTACCGGAAAACTGTCCTGACGAGTACCGAAAAATGGTAGAATCGGTGTGAGTACCGAAAAATTATTGAACCCGGGCGAGTACCGGGAAAAAGTGGAATCCGTGCGAGTACCGGAAAACTGTCCTGACGAGTACCGAAAAATGATATAATCGGTGTGAGTACCAAAAAGTTATTGAATCCGGGAGAGTATCGGGAAAAAGTGGAATCCGTGCGAGTATCGGAAAACTGTCCTGACGAGTACCGAAAAATGGTAGAATCGGTGTGAGTACCGGAAAATTATTGAATCCGGGCGAGTACCGGGAAAAAGTGGAATCTGTGCGAGTACCGGAAAACTGTCCTGACGAGTATCGAAAAATGATATAATCGGTGCGAGTACCGAAAAGTTATTGAATCCGGAGGAGTATCGGGAAAAAGTGGAATCCGTGCGAGTATCGGAAAACTGTCCTGACGAGTACCGAAAAATGGTAGAATCGGTGTGAGTACCGGAAAATTATTGAATCCGAGCGAGTACCGGGAAAAAGTAGAATATGTGCGAGTACCGGAAAACTGTCCTGACGAGTATCGAAAAATGATATAATCGGTGTGAGTACCGAAAAGTTATTGAATACGGGGGAGTATCGGGAAAAAGTGGAATCCGTGCGAGTACAGGAAAACTGTCCTGACGAGTATCGAAAAATGGTAGAATCGGTGTGAGTACCGGAAAATTATTAAATCCGAGCGAGTACCGGGAAAAAGTGGAATATGTGCGAGTACCGGAAAACTGTCCTGACGAGTATCGAAAAATGATATAATCGGTGTGAGTACCGAAAAGTTATTGAATACGGGGGAGTATCGGGAAAAAGTGGAATCTGTGCGAGTACCGGAAAACTGTCCTGACGAGTACCGAAAATGGTAGAATCGGTGTGAGTACCGGAAAATTATTAAATCCGAGCGAGTACCGGGAAAAACTGGAATATGTGCGAGTACCGGAAAACTGTCCTGACGAGTACCGAAAAATGATATAATCGGTGTGAGTACCGAAAAGTTATTGAATCCGGGGTAGTATCGGGAAAAAGTGGAATCCGTGCGAGTATCGGAAAACTGTCCTGACGAGTACCGAAAAATGGTAGAATCGGTGTGAGTACCGGAAAATTATTGAATCCGGGCGAGTACCGGGAAAAAGTGGAATCTGTGCGAGTACCGGAAAACTGTCCTGACGAGTATCGAAAAATGATATAATCGGTGCGAGTACCGAAAAGTTATTGAATCCGGGGGAGTATCGGGAAAAACTGGAATCCGTGCGAGTATCGGAAAACTGTCCTGACGAGTACCGAAAAATGGTAGAATCGGTGTGAGTACCGGAAAATTATTAAATCCGAGCGAGTACCGGGAAAAAGTAGAATATGTGCGAGTACCGGAAAACTGTCCTGACGAGTACCGAAAAATGGTAGAATCGGTGTGAGTACCGGAAAATTATTAAATCCGAGCGAGTACCGGGAAAAAGTAGAATATGTGCGAGTATCGGAAAACTGTCCTGACGAGTATCGACAAATGATATAATCGGTGTGAGTACCAGAGAGTTATTATATCCGGGGGAGTATCGGGAAAAAGTGGAATCCGTGCGAGTACCGGAAAACTGTCCTGACGAGTACCGAAAAATGGTAGAATCGGTGTGAGTACCGAAAAATTATTGAACCCGGGCGAGTACCGGGAAAAAGTGGAATCCGTGCGAGTACCGGAAAACTGTCCTGACGAGTACCGAAAAATGATATAATCGGTGTGAGTACCAAAAAGTTATTGAATCCGGGAGAGTATCGGGAAAAAGTGGAATCCGTGCGAGTATCGGAAAACTGTCCTGACGAGTACCGAAAAATGGTAGAATCGTTGTGAGTACCGGAAAATTATTGAATCCGGGCGAGTACCGGGAAAAAGTGGAATCTGTGCGAGTACCGGAAAACTGTCCTGACGAGTATCGAAAAATGATATAATCGGTGCGAGTACCGAAAAGTTATTGAATCCGGAGGAGTATCGGGAAAAAGTGGAATCCGTGCGAGTATCGGAAAACTGTCCTGACGAGTACCGAAAAATGGTAGAATCGGTGTGAGTACCGGAAAATTATTAAATCCGGGCCAGTACCGGGAAAAAGTAAAATCTGTGCGAGTACAGGAAAACTGTCCTGACGAGTATCGAAAAATGGTAGAATCGGTGTGAGTACCGGAAAATTATTAAATCCGAGCGAGTACCGGGAAAAAGTGGAATATGTGCGAGTACCGGAAAACTGTCCTGACGAGTATCGACAAATGATATAATCGGTGTGAGTACCAGAGAGTTATTATATCCGGGGGAGTATCGGGAAAAAGTGGAATCCGTGCGAGTACCGGAAAACTGTCCTGACGAGTACCGAAAAATGGTAGAATCGGTGTGAGTACCGAAAAATTATTGAACCCGGGCGAGTACCGGGAAAAAGTGGAATCCGTGCGAGTACCGGAAAACTGTCCTGACGAGTACCGAAAAATGATATAATCGGTGTGAGTACCAAAAAGTTATTGAATCCGGGAGAGTATCGGGAAAAAGTGGAATCCGTGCGAGTATCGGAAAACTGTCCTGACGAGTACCGAAAAATGGTAGAATCGTTGTGAGTACCGGAAAATTATTGAATCCGGGCGAGTACCGGGAAAAAGTGGAATCTGTGCGAGTACCGGAAAACTGTCCTGACGAGTATCGAAAAATGATATAATCGGTGCGAGTACCGAAAAGTTATTGAATCCGGAGGAGTATCGGGAAAAAGTGGAATCCGTGCGAGTATCGGAAAACTGTCCTGACGAGTACCGAAAAATGGTAGAATCGGTGTGAGTACCGGAAAATTATTAAATCCGGGCCAGTACCGGGAAAAAGTAAAATCTGTGCGAGTACAGGAAAACTGTCCTGACGAGTATCGAAAAATGGTAGAATCGGTGTGAGTACCGGAAAATTATTAAATCCGAGCGAGTACCGGGAAAAAGTGGAATATGTGCGAGTACCGGAAAACTGTCCTGACGAGTATCGAAAAATGATATAATCGGTGTGAGTACCGAAAAGTTATTGAATCCGGGGGAGTATCGGGAAAAAGTGGAATCTGTGCGAGTACCGGAAAACTGTCCTGACGAGTACCGAAAATGGTAGAATCGGTGTGAGTACCGGAAAATTATTAAATCCGAGCGAGTACCGGGAAAAAGTGGAATATGTGCGAGTACCGGAAAACTGTCCTGACGAGTATCGAAAAATGATATAATCGGTGTGAGTTCCGAAAAGTTATTGAATCCGGGGGAGTATCGGGAAAAAGTGGAATCCGTGCGAGTATCGGAAAACTGTCCTGACGAGTACCGAAAAATGGTAGAATCGGTGTGAGTACCGGAAAATTATTGAATCCGGGCGAGTACCGGGAAAAAGTGGAATATGTGCGAGTACCGGAAAACTGTCCTGACGAGTATCGAAAAATGATATAATCGCTGTGAGTACCGAAAAGTTATTGAATCCGGGGGAGTATCGGGAAAAAGTGGAATCCGTGCGAGTATCGGAAAACTGTCCTGACGAGTACCGAAAAATGGTAGAATCGGTGTGAGTACCGGAAAATTATTAAATCCGAGCGAGTACCGGGAAAAAGTAGAATATGTGCGAGTACCGGAAAACTGTCCTGACGAGTATCGAAAAATGATATAATCGGTGTGAGTACCGGAGAGTTATTATATCCGGGGGAGTATCGGGAAAAGGTGGAATCCGTGCGAGTACCGGAAAACTGTCCTGACGAGTACCGAAAAATGGTAGAATCGGTGTGCGTACCGAAAAATTATTGAACCCGGGCGAGTACCGGGAAAAAGTGGAATCCGTGCGAGTACCGGAAAACTATCCTAACGAGTACCGAAAAATGGTAGAATCGGTGTGAGTACCGGAAAATTATTGAATCCGGGGGAGTATCGGGAAAAAGAGGAATCCGTGCGAGTACCGGAAAACTGTCCTGACGAGTACCGAAAAATGATATAATCGGTGTGAGTACCGAAAAGTTATTGAATCCGGGGTAGTATCGAGAAAAAGTGGAATCCGTGCGAGTATCGGAAAACTGTCCTGACGAGTACCGAAAAATGGTAGAATCGGTGTGAGTACCGGAAAATTATTGAATCCGGGCGAGTACCGGGAAAAAGTGGAATCTGTGCGAGTACCGGAAAACTGTCCTGACGAGTATCGAAAAATGATATAATCGGTGCGAGTACCGAAAAGTTATTGAATCCGGAGGAGTATCGGGAAAAAGTGGAATCCGTGCGAGTATCGAAAAACTGTCCTGACGAGTACCGAAAAATGGTAGAATCGGTGTGAGTACCGGAAAATTATTAAATCCGGGCCAGTACCGGGAAAAAGTAAAATCTGTGCGAGTACCGGAAAACTGTCCTGACGAGTATCGAAAAATGATATAATCGGTGTGAGTACCGGAAAGTTATTGAATCCAGGGGAGTATCGGGAAAAAGTGGAATCCGTGCGAGTACCGGAAAACTGTCCTGACGAGTACCGAAAAATGGTAGAATCGGTGTGAGTACCGAAAAATTATTGAACCCGGGCGAGTACCGGGAAAAAGTGGAATCCGTGCGAGTACCGGAAAACTGTCCTGACGAGTACCGAAAAATGGTAGAATCGGTGTGAGTACCGGAAAATTATTGAATCCGGGCGAGTACCGGGAAAAAGTGGAATCTGTGCGAGTACCGGAAAACTGTCCTGACGAGTATCGAAAAATGATATAATCGGTGCGAGTACCGAAAAGTTATTGAATCCGGAGGAGTATCGGGAAAAAGTGGAATCCGTGCGAGTATCGAAAAACTGTCCTGACGAGTACCGAAAAATGGTAGAATCGGTGTGAGTACCGAAAAATTATTAAATCCGGGCCAGTACCGGGAAAAAGTAAAATCTGTGCGAGTACCGGAAAAATGTCCTGATGAGTATCGAAAAATGATATAATCGGTGTGAGTACCGGAAAGTTATTGAATCCAGGGGAGTATCGGGAAAAAGTGGAATCCGTGCGAGTACCGGAAAACTGTCCTGACGAGTATCGAAAAATGATATAATCGGTGCGAGTACCGAAATATTATTGAATCCGGAGGAGTATCGGGAAAAAGTGGAATCCGTGCGAGTATCGAAAAACTGTCCTGACGAGTACCGAAAAATGGTAGAATCGGTGTGAGTACCGGAAAATTATTAAATCCGGGCCAGTACCGGGAAAAAGTAAAATCTGTGCGAGTACCGGAAAACTGTCCTGACGAGTATCGAAAAATGATATAATCGGTGTGAGTACCGGAAAGTTATTGAATCCAGGGGAGTATCGGGAAAAAGTGGAATCCGTGCGAGTACCGGAAAACTGTCCTGACGAGTACCGAAAAATGGTAGAATCGGTGTGAGTACCGAAAAATTATTGAACCCGGGCGAGTACCGGGAAAAAGTGGAATCCGTGCGAGTACCGGAAAACTGTCCTGACGAGTACCGAAAAATGGTAGAATCGGTGTGAGTACCGGAAAATTATTGAATCGTGCGAGTACCGGGAAAAAGTGGAATCTGTGCGAGTACCGGAAAACTGTCCTGACGAGTATCGAAAAATGATATAATCGGTGCGAGTACCGAAAAGTTATTGAATCCGGAGGAGTATCGGGAAAAAGTGGAATCCGTGCGAGTATCGAAAAACTGTCCTGACGAGTACCGAAAAATGGTAGAATCGGTGTGAGTACCGGAAAATTATTAAATCCGGGCCAGTACCGGGAAAAAGTAAAATCTGTGCGAGTACCGGAAAACTGTCCTGATGAGTATCGAAAAATGATATAATCGGTGTGAGTACCGGAAAGTTATTGAATCCAGGGGAGTATCGGGAAAAAGTGGAATCCGTGCGAGTACCGGAAAACTGTCCTGACGAGTACCGAAAAATGGTAGAATCGGTGTGAGTACCGAAAAATTATTGAACCCGGGCGAGTACCGGGAAAAAGTGGAATCCGTGCGAGTACCGGAAAACTGTCCTGACGAGTACCGAAAAATGATATAATCGGTGTGAGTACCGAAAAGTTATTGAATCTGGGAGAGTATCGGGAAAAAGTGGAATCCGTGCGAGTACCGGAAAACTGTCCTGACGAGTACCGAAAAATGATATAATCGGTGTGAGTACCAAAAAGTTATTGAATCCGGGAGAGTATCGGGAAAAAGTGGAATCCGTGCGAGTATCGGAAAACTGTCCTGACGAGTACCGAAAAATGGTAGAATCGGTGTGAGTACCGAAAAATTATTGAACCCGGGCGAGTACCGGGAAAAAGTGGAATCCGTGCGAGTACCGGAAAACTGTCCTGACGAGTACCGAAAAATGGTAGAATCGGTGTGAGTACCGAAAAATTATTGAATCCGGGCGAGTACCGGGAAAAAGTGGAATCTGTGCGAGTACCGGAAAACTGTCCTGACGAGTATCGAAAAATGATATAATCGGTGCGAGTACCGAAAAGTTATTGAATCCGGAGGAGTATCGGGAAAAAGTGGAATCCGTGCGAGTATCGAAAAACTGTCCTGACGAGTACCGAAAAATGGTAGAATCGGTGTGAGTACCGGAAAATTATTAAATCCGGGCCAGTACCGGGAAAAAGTAAAATCTGTGCGAGTACCGGAAAACTGTCCTGATGAGTATCGAAAAATGATATAATCGGTGTGAGTACCGGAAAGTTATTGAATCCAGGGGAGTATCGGGAAAAAGTGGAATCCGTGCGAGTATCGGAAAACTGTCCTGACGAGTACCGAAAACTGGTAGAATCGGTGTGAGTACCGGAAAATTATTAAATCCGGGCGAGTACCGGGAAAAAGTGGAATATGTGCGAGTACCGGAAAACTGTCCTGACGAGTATCGAAAAATGATATAATCGGTGTGAGTACCGGAGAGTTATTATATCCGGGGGAGTATCGGGAAAAAGTGGAATCCGTGCGAGTACCGGAAAACTGTCCTGACGAGTACCGAAAAATTGTAGAATCGGTGTGAGTACCGGAAAATTATTGAATCCGGGCGAGTACCGGGAAAAAGTGGAATATGTGCGAGTACCGGAAAACTGTCCTGACGAGTATCGAAAAATGATATAATCGGTGTGAGTACCGAAAAGTTATTGAATCCGGGGGAGTATCGGGAAAAAGTGGAATCCGTGCGAGTATCGGAAAACTGTCCTGACGAGTACCGAAAAATGGTAGAATCGGTGTGAGTACCGAAAAATTATTGAACCCGGGCGAGTACCGGGAAAAAGTGGAATCCGTGCGAGTACCGGAAAACTGTCCTGACGAGTACCGAAAAATGATATAATCGGTGTGAGTACCGAAAAGTTATTGAATCTGGGAGAGTATCGGGAAAAAGTGGAATCCGTGCGAGTACCGGAAAACTGTCCTGACGAGTACCGAAAAATGATATAATCGGTGTGAGTACCAAAAAGTTATTGAATCCGGGAGAGTATCGGGAAAAAGTGGAATCCGTGCGAGTATCGGAAAACTGTCCTGACGAGTACCGAAAAATGGTAGAATCGGTGTGAGTACCGAAAAATTATTGAACCCGGGCGAGTACCGGGAAAAAGTGGAATCCGTGCGAGTACCGGAAAACTGTCCTGACGAGTACCGAAAAATGGTAGAATCGGTGTGAGTACCGAAAAATTATTGAATCCGGGCGAGTACCGGGAAAAAGTGGAATCTGTGCGAGTACCGGAAAACTGTCCTGACGAGTATCGAAAAATGATATAATCGGTGCGAGTACCGAAAAGTTATTGAATCCGGAGGAGTATCGGGAAAAAGTGGAATCCGTGCGAGTATCGAAAAACTGTCCTGACGAGTACCGAAAAATGGTAGAATCGGTGTGAGTACCGGAAAATTATTAAATCCGGGCCAGTACCGGGAAAAAGTAAAATCTGTGCGAGTACCGGAAAACTGTCCTGATGAGTATCGAAAAATGATATAATCGGTGTGAGTACCGGAAAGTTATTGAATCCAGGGGAGTATCGGGAAAAAGTGGAATCCGTGCGAGTACCGGAAAACTGTCCTGACGAGTACCGAAAAATGGTAGAATCGGTGTGAGTACCGAAAAATTATTGAACCCGGGCGAGTACCGGGAAAAAGTGGAATCCGTGCGAGTACCGGAAAACTGTCCTGACGAGTACCGAAAAATGGTAGAATCGGTGTGAGTACCGAAAAATTATTGAATCCGGGCGAGTACCGGGAAAAAGTGGAATCTGTGCGAGTACCGGAAAACTGTCCTGACGAGTATCGAAAAATGATATAATCGGTGCGAGTACCGAAAAGTTATTGAATCCGGAGGAGTATCGGGAAAAAGTGGAATCCGTGCGAGTATCGAAAAACTGTCCTGACGAGTACCGAAAAATGGTAGAATCGGTGTGAGTACCGGAAAATTATTAAATCCGGGCCAGTACCGGGAAAAAGTAAAATCTGTGCGAGTACCGGAAAACTGTCCTGATGAGTATCGAAAAATGATATAATCGGTGTGAGTACCGGAAAGTTATTGAATCCAGGGGAGTATCGGGAAAAAGTGGAATCCGTGCGAGTACCGGAAAACTGTCCTGACGAGTACCGAAAAATGGTAGAATCGGTGTGAGTACCGAAAAATTATTGAACCCGGGCGAGTACCGGGAAAAAGTGGAATCCGTGCGAGTACCGGAAAACTGTCCTGACGAGTACCGAAAAATGATATAATCGGTGTGAGTACCGAAAAGTTATTGAATCTGGGAGAGTATCGGGAAAAAGTGGAATCCGTGCGAGTACCGGAAAACTGTCCTGACGAGTACCGAAAAATGATATAATCGGTGTGAGTACCAAAAAGTTATTGAATCCGGGAGAGTATCGGGAAAAAGTGGAATCCGTGCGAGTATCGGAAAACTGTCCTGACGAGTACCGAAAAATGGTAGAATCGGTGTGAGTACCGAAAAATTATTGAATCCGGGCGAGTACCGGGAAAAAGTGGCATCTGTGCGAGTACCGGAAAACTGTCCTGACGAGTATCGAAAAATGATATAATCGGTGCGAGTACCGAAAAGTTATTGAATCCGGAGGAGTATCGGGAAAAAGTGGAATCCGTGCGAGTATCGGAAAACTGTCCTGACGAGTACCGAAAAATGGTAGAATCGGTGTGAGTACCGGAAAATTATTAAATCCTGGCCAGTACCGGGAAAAAGTAAAATCTGTGCGAGTACGGGAAAACTTTCCTGACGAGTATCGAAAAATGGTAGAATCGGTGTGAGTACCGGAAAATTATTAAATCCGAGCGAGTACCGGGAAAAAGTGGAATATGTCCGAGTACCGGAAAACTGTCCCGACGAGTATCGAAAAATGATATAATCGGTGTGAGTACCGGAGAGTTATTATATCCGGGGGAGTATCGGGAAAAAGTGGAATCCGTGCGAGTACCGGAAAACTGTCCTGACGAGTACCGAAAATGGTAGAATCGGTGTGAGTACCGGAAAATTATTGAATCCGGGCGAGTACCGGGAAAAAGTGGAATATGTGCGAGTACCGGAAAACTGTCCTGACGAGTATCGAAAAATGATATAATCGGTGTGAGTACCGAAAAGTTATTGAATCTGGGAGAGTATCGGGAAAAAGTGGAATATGTGCGAGTACCGGAAAACTGTCCTGACGAGTATCGAAAAATGATATAATCGGTGTGAGTACCGAAAAGTTATTGAATCCGGGGGAGTATCGGGAAAAAGTGGAATCCGTGCGAGTATCGGAAAACTGTCCTGACGAGTACCGAAAAATGGTAGAATCGGTGTGAGTACCGGAAAATTATTAAATCCGAGCGAGTACCGGGAAAAAGTAGAATATGTGCGAGTACCGGAAAACTGTCCTGACGAGTATCGAAAAATGATATAATCGGTGTGAGTACCAGAGAGTTATTATATCCGGGGGAGTATCGGGAAAAAGTGGAATCCGTGCGAGTACCGGAAAACTGTCCTGACGAGTACCGAAAATGGTAGAATCGGTGTGAGTACCGGAAAATTATTGAATCCGGGCGAGTACCGGGAAAAAGTGGAATATGTGCGAGTACCGGAAAACTGTCCTGACGAGTATCGAAAAATGATATAATCGGTGTGAGTACCGAAAAGTTATTGAATCTGGGAGAGTATCGGGAAAAAGTGGAATATGTGCGAGTACCGGAAAACTGTCCTGACGAGTATCGAAAAATGATATAATCGGTGTGAGTACCGGAGAGTTATTATATCCGGGGGAGTATCGGGAAAAAGTGGAATCCGTGCGAGTACCGGAAAACTGTCCTGACGAGTACCGAAAATGGTAGAATCGGTGTGAGTACCGGAAAATTATTGAATCCGGGCGAGTACCGGGAAAAAGTGGAATATGTGCGAGTACCGGAAAACTGTCCTGACGAGTATCGAAAAATGATATAATCGGTGCGAGAACCGAAAAGTTATTGAATCCGGAGGAGTATCGGGAAAAAGTGGAATCCGTGCGAGTATCGGAAAACTGTCCTGACGAGTACCGAAAAATGGTAGAAACGGTGTGAGTGCCGAAAAATTATTGAACCCGGGCGAGTACCGGGAAAAAGTGGAATCCGTGCGAGTACCGAAAAACTGTCCTGACGAGTACCGAAAAATGATATAATCGGTGTGAGTACCGAAAAGTTATTGAATCCGGGAGAGTATCGGGAAAAAGTGGAATCCGTGCGAGTACCGGAAAACTGTCCTGACGAGTACCGAAAAATGATATAATCGGTGTGAGTACCAAAAAGTTATTGAATCCGGGAGAGTATCGGGAAAAAGTGGAATCCGTGCGAGTATCGGAAAACTGTCCTAACGAGTACCGAAAAATGGTAGAATCGGTGTGAGTACCGGAAAATTATTAAATCCGGGCCAGTACCGGGAAAAAGTAAAATCTGTGCGAGTACCGGAAAACTGTCCTGACGAGTATCGAAAAATGATATAATCGGTGCGAGTACCGAAAAGTTATTGAATCCCGAGGAGTATCGGGAAAAAGTGGAATCCGTGCGAGTATCGGAAAACTGTCCTGACGAGTACCGAAAAATGGTAGAATCGGTGTGAGTACCGGAAAATTATTAAATCCGGGCCAGTACCGGGAAAAATTCAAATCTGTGCGAGTACCGGAAAACTGTCCTGACGAGTATCGAAAAATTATATAATCGGTGTGACTACCGGAAAGTTATTGAATCCGGGGGAGTATCGGGAAAAAGTGGAATCCGTACGAGTACCGGAAAACTGTCCTGACGAGTACCGAAAAATGGTAGAATCGGTGTGAGTACCGGAAAATTATTGAACCCGGTGAGTACCGGGAAAAAGTGGAATCCGTGCGAGTACCGGAAAACTGTCCTGACGAGTACCGAAAATGGTAGAATCGGTGTGAGTACCGGAAAATTATTGAATCCGGGCGAGTACCGGGAAAAAGTGGAATATGTGCGAGTACCGGAAAACTGTCCGGACGACTATCGAAAAATGATATAATCGGTGTGAGTACCGAAAAGTTATTGAATCCGGGGGAGTATCGGGAAAAAGTGGAATCCGTGCGAGTATCGGAAAACTATCCTGACGAGTACCGAAAAATGGTAGAATCGGTGTGAGTACCGGAAAATTATTAAATCCGGGCGAGTACCGGGAAAAAGTAGAATATGTGCGAGTACCAGAAAACTGTCCTGACGAGTATCGAAAAATGATATAATCGGTGTGAGTACCGGAGAGTTATTGAATCCGGGGGAGTATCGGGAAAAAGTGGAATCCGTGCGAGTACCGGAAAACTGTCCTGACGAGTACCGAAAAATGGTAGAATCGGTGTGAGTACCGGAAAATTATTGAATCCGGGCGAGTACCGGGAAAAAGTGGAATATGTGCGAGTACCGGAAAACTGTCCTGACGAGTATCGAAAAATGATATAATCGGTGTGAGTACCGAAAAGTTATTGAATCCGGGGGAGTATCGGGAAAAAGTGGAATCCGTGCGAGTATCGGAAAACTGTCCTGACGAGTATCGAAAAATGGTAGAATCGGTGTGAGTACCGGAAAATTATTGAATCCGGGCGAGTACCGGGAAAAAGTAGAATATGTTCGAGTACCGGAAAACTGTCCTGACGAGTATCGAAAAATGATATAATCGGTGCGAGTACCGAAAAGTTATTGAATCCGGAGGAGTATCGGGAAAAAGTGGAATCCGTGCGAGTATCGGAAAACTGTCCTGACGAGTACCGAAAAATGGTAGAATCGGTGTGAGTACCGGAAAATTATTAAATCCGGGCCAGTACCGGGAAAAAGTAAAATCTGTGCGAGTACCGGAAAACTGTCCTGACGAGTATCGAAAAATGATATAATCGGTGTGAGTACCGGAAAGTTATTGAATCCAGGGGAGTATCGGGAAAAAGTGGAATCCGTGCGAGTACCGGAAAACTGTCCTGATGAGTACCGAAAAATGGTAGAATCGGTGTGAGTACCGGAAAATTATTGAACCCGGTGAGTACCGGGAAAAAGTGGAATCTGTGCGAGTACCGAAAAACTGTCCTGACGAGTACCGAAAATGGTAGAATCGGTGTGAGTACCGGAAAATTATGTAATCCGGGCGAGTACCGGGAAAAAGTGGAATATGTGCGAGTACCGGAAAACTGTCCTGACGAGTACCGAAAAATGGTAGAATCGGTGTGAGTACCGGAAAATTATTGAACCGGGTGAGTACCGGGAAAAAGTGGAATCCGTGCGAGTACCGGAAAACTGTCCTGACGAGTACCGAAAAATGGTAGAATCGGTGTGAGTACCGGAAAATTATTGAACCCGGTGAGTACCGGGAAAAAGTGGAATCCGTGCGAGTACCGGAAAACTGTCCTGACGAGTACCGAAAATGGTAGAATCGGTGTGAGTACCGGAAAATTATTGAATCCGGGCGAGTACCGGGAAAAAGTGGAATATGTGCGAGTACCGGAAAACTGTCCGGACGACTATCGAAAAATGATATAATCGGTGTGAGTACCGAAAAGTTATTGAATCCGGGGGAGTATCGGGAAAAAGTGGAATCCGTGCGAGTATCGGAAAACTATCCTGACGAGTACCGAAAAATGGTAGAATCGGTGTGAGTACCGGAAAATTATTAAATCCGGGCGAGTACCGGGAAAAAGTAGAATATGTGCGAGTACCAGAAAACTGTCCTGACGAGTATCGAAAAATGATATAATCGGTGTGAGTACCGGAGAGTTATTGAATCCGGGGGAGTATCGGGAAAAAGTGGAATCCGTGCGAGTACCGGAAAACTGTCCTGACGAGTACCGAAAAATGGTAGAATCGGTGTGAGTACCGGAAAATTATTGAATCCGGGCGAGTACCGGGAAAAAGTGGAATATGTGCGAGTACCGGAAAACTGTCCTGACGAGTATCGAAAAATGATATAATCGGTGTGAGTACCGAAAAGTTATTGAATCCGGGGGAGTATCGGGAAAAAGTGGAATCCGTGCGAGTATCGGAAAACTGTCCTGACGAGTATCGAAAAATGGTAGAATCGGTGTGAGTACCGGAAAATTATTGAATCCGGGCGAGTACCGGGAAAAAGTAGAATATGTTCGAGTACCGGAAAACTGTCCTGACGAGTATCGAAAAATGATATAATCGGTGCGAGTACCGAAAAGTTATTGAATCCGGAGGAGTATCGGGAAAAAGTGGAATCCGTGCGAGTATCGGAAAACTGTCCTGACGAGTACCGAAAAATGGTAGAATCGGTGTGAGTACCGGAAAATTATTAAATCCGGGCCAGTACCGGGAAAAAGTAAATTCTGTGCGAGTACCGGAAAACTGTCCTGACGAGTATCGAAAAATGATATAATCGGTGTGAGTACCGGAAAGTTATTGAATCCAGGGGAGTATCGGGAAAAAGTGGAATCCGTGCGAGTACCGGAAAACTGTCCTGATGAGTACCGAAAAATGGTAGAATCGGTGTGAGTACCGGAAAATTATTGAACCCGGTGAGTACCGGGAAAAAGTGGAATCTGTGCGAGTACCGAAAAACTGTCCTGACGAGTACCGAAAATGGTAGAATCGGTGTGAGTACCGGAAAATTATGTAATCCGGGCGAGTACCGGGAAAAAGTGGAATATGTGCGAGTACCGGAAAACTGTCCTGACGAGTACCGAAAAATGGTAGAATCGGTGTGAGTACCGGAAAATTATTGAACCGGGTGAGTACCGGGAAAAAGTGGAATCCGTGCGAGTACCGGAAAACTGTCCTGACGAGTACCGAAAATGGTAGAATCGGTGTGAGTACCGGAAAATTATTGAATCCGGGCGAGTACCGGGAAAAAGTGGAATATGTGCGAGTACCGGAAAACTGTCCTGACGAGTATCGAAAAATGATATAATCGGTGCGAGTACCGAAAAGTTATTGAATCCGGAGGAGTATCGGGAAAAAGTGGAATCCGTGCGAGTATCGGAAAACTGTCCTGACGAGTACCGAAAAATGGTAGAATCGGTGTGAGTACCGGAAAATTATTGAATCCGGGCGAGTACCGGGAAAAAGTGGAATCTGTGCGAGTACCGGAAAACTGTCCTGACGAGTATCGAAAAATGATATAATCGGTGCGAGTACCGAAAAGTTATTGAATCCGGAGGAGTATCGGGAAAAAGTGGAATCCGTGCGAGTATCGGAAAACTGTCCTGACGAGTACCGAAAAATGGTAGAATCGGTGTGAGTACCGGAAAATTATTAAATCCGGGCCAGTACCGGGAAAAAGTAAAATCTGTGCGAGTACGGGAAAACTTTCCTGACGAGTATCGAAAAATGGTAGAATCGGTGTGAGTACCGGAAAATTATTAAATCCGAGCGAGTACCGGGAAAAAGTGGAATATGTGCGAGTACCGGAAAACTGTCCTGACGAGTATCGAAAAATGATATAATCGGTGTGAGTACCGGAGAGTTATTATATCCGGGGGAGTATCGGGAAAAAGTGGAATCCGTGCGAGTACCGGAAAACTGTCCTGACGAGTACCGAAAATGGTAGAATCGGTGTGAGTACCGGAAAATTATTGAATCCGGGCGAGTACCGGGAAAAAGTGGAATATGTTCGAGTACCGGAAAACTGTCCTGACGAGTATCGAAAAATGATATAATCGGTGCGAGTACCGAAAAGTTATTGAATCCGGAGGAGTATCGGGAAAAAGTGGAATCCGTGCGAGTATCGGAAAACTGTCCTGACGAGTACCGAAAAATGGTAGAATCGGTGTGAGTACCGGAAAATTATTAAATCCGGGCCAGTACCGGGAAAAAGTAAAATCTGTGCGAGTACCGGAAAACTGTCCTGACGAGTATCGAAAAATGATATAATCGGTGTGAGTACCGGAAAGTTATTGAATCCAGGGGAGTATCGGGAAAAAGTGGAATCCGTGCGAGTACCGGAAAACTGTCCTGATGAGTACCGAAAAATGGTAGAATCGGTGTGAGTACCGGAAAATTATTGAACCCGGTGAGTACCGGGAAAAAGTGGAATCTGTGCGAGTACCGAAAAACTGTCCTGACGAGTACCGAAAATGGTAGAATCGGTGTGAGTACCGGAAAATTATGTAATCCGGGCGAGTACCGGGAAAAAGTGGAATATGTGCGAGTACCGGAAAACTGTCCTGACGAGTACCGAAAAATGGTAGAATCGGTGTGAGTACCGGAAAATTATTGAACCCGGTGAGTACCGGGAAAAAGTGGAATCCGTGCGAGTACCGGAAAACTGTCCTGACGAGTACCGAAAATGGTAGAATCGGTGTGAGTACCGGAAAATTATTGAATCCGGGCGAGTACCGGGAAAAAGTGGAATATGTGCGAGTACCGGAAAACTGTCCTGACGACTATCGAAAAATGATATAATCGGTGTGAGTACCGAAAAGTTATTGAATCCGGGGGAGTATCGGGAAAAAGTGGAATCCGTGCGAGTATCGGAAAACTATCCTGACGAGTACCGAAAAATGGTAGAATCGGTGTGAGTACCGGAAAATTATTAAATCCGGGCGAGTACCGGGAAAAAGTAGAATATGTGCGAGTACCGGAAAACTGTCCTGACGAGTATCGAAAAATGATATAATCGGTGTGAGTACCGGAGAGTTATTGAATCCGGGGGAGTATCGGGAAAAAGTGGAATCCGTGCGAGTACCGGAAAACTGTCCTGACGAGTACCGAAAAATGGTAGAATCGGTGTGAGTACCGGAAAATTATTGAATCCGGGCGAGTACCGGGAAAAAGTGGAATATGTGCGAGTACCGGAAAACTGTCCTGACGAGTATCGAAAAATGATATAATCGGTGTGAGTACCGAAAAGTTATTGAATCCGGGGGAGTATCGGGAAAAAGTGGAATCCGTGCGAGTATCGGAAAACTGTCCTGACGAGTAAAAATGGTAGAATCGGTGTGAGTACCGGAAAATTATTAAATCCGAGCGAGTACCGGGAAAAAGTAGAATATGTGCGAGTACCGGAAAACTGTCCTGACGAGTACCGAAAAATGATGTAATCGGTGTGAGTACCAAAAAGTTATTGAATCCGGGAGAGTATCGGGAAAAAGTGGAATCCGTGCGAGTATCGGAAAACTGTCCTAACGAGTACCGAAAAATGGTAGAATCGGTGTGAGTACCGGAAAATTATTAAATCCGGGCCAGTACCGGGAAAAAGTAAAATCTGTGCGAGTACCGGAAAACTGTCCTGACGAGTATCGAAAAATGATATAATCGGTGCGAGTACCGAAAAGTTATTGAATCCCGAGGAGTATCGGGAAAAAGTGGAATCCGTGCGAGTATCGGAAAACTGTCCTGACGAGTACCGAAAAATGGTAGAATCGGTGTGAGTACCGGAAAATTATTAAATCCTGGCCAGTACCGGGAAAAATTAAAATCTGTGCGAGTACCGGAAAACTGTCCTGACGAGTATCGAAAAATGATATAATCGGTGTGAGTACCGGAAAGTTATTGAATCCGGGGGAGTATCGGGAAAAAGTGGAATCCGTACGAGTACCGGAAAACTGTCCTGACGAGTACCGAAAAATGGTAGAATCGGTGTGAGTACCGGAAAATTATTGAACCCGGTGAGTACCGGGAAAAAGTGGAATCCGTGCGAGTACCGGAAAACAGTCCTGACGAGTACCGAAAATGGTAGAATCGGTGTGAGTACCGGAAAATTATTGAATCCGGGCGAGTACCGGGAAAAAGTGGAATATGTGCGAGTACCGGAAAACTGTCCTGACGAGTATCGAAAAATGATATAATCGGTGCGAGTACCGAAAAGTTATTGAATCCGGAGGAGTATCGGGAAAAAGTGGAATCCGTGCGAGTATCGGAAAACTGTCCTGACGAGTACCGAAAAATGGTAGAATCGGTGTGAGTACCGGAAAATTATTAAATCCGGGCCAGTACCGGGAAAAAGTAAAATCTGTGCGAGTACGGGAAAACTTTCCTGACGAGTATCGAAAAATGGTAGAATCGGTGTGAGTACCGGAAAATTATTAAATCCGAGCGAGTACCGGGAAAAAGTGGAATATGTGCGAGTACCGGAAAACTGTCCTGACGAGTATCGAAAAATGATATAATCGGTGTGAGTACCGGAGAGTTATTATATCCGGGGGAGTATCGGGAAAAAGTGGAATCCGTGCGAGTACCGGAAAACTGTCCTGACGAGTACCGAAAATGGTAGAATCGGTGTGAGTACCGGAAAATTATTGAATCCGGGCGAGTACCGGGAAAAAGTGGAATATGTGCGAGTACCGGAAAACTGTCCTGACGAGTATCGAAAAATGATATAATCGGTGCGAGTACAGAAAAGTTATTGAATCCGGAGGAGTATCGGGAAAAAGTGGAATCCGTGCGAGTATCGGAAAACTATCCTGACGAGTACCGAAAAATGGTAGAATCGGTGTGAGTACCGGAAAATTATTAAATCCGGGCGAGTACCGGGAAAAAGTAGAATATGTGCGAGTACCGGAAAACTGTCCTGACGAGTATCGAAAAATGATATAATCGGTGTGAGTACCGAAAAGTTATTGAATCCGGGGGAGTATCGGGAAAAAGTGGAATCCGTGCGAGTATCGGAAAACTATCCTGACGAGTACCGAAAAATGGTAGAATCGGTGTGAGTACCGGAAAATTATTAAATCCGGGCGAGTACCGGGAAAAAGTAGAATATGTGCGAGTACCGGAAAACTGTCCTGACGAGTATCGAAAAATGATATAATCGGTGTGAGTACCGGAGAGTTATTGAATCCGGGGGAGTATCGGGAAAAAGTGGAATCCGTGCGAGTACCGGAAAACTGTCCTGACGAGTATCGAAAAATGATATAATCGGTGTGAGTACCGGAAAGTTATTGAATCCGGGGGAGTATCGGGAAAAAGTGGAATCCGTACGAGTACCGGAAAACTGTCCTGACGAGTACCGAAAAATGGTAGAATCGGTGTGAGTACCGGAAAATTATTGAACCCGGTGAGTACCGGGAAAAAGTGGAATCCGTGCGAGTACCGGAAAACAGTCCTGACGAGTACCGAAAATGGTAGAATCGGTGTGAGTACCGGAAAATTATTGAATCCGGGCGAGTACCGGGAAAAAGTGGAATATGTGCGAGTACCGGAAAACTGTCCTGACGAGTATCGAAAAATGATATAATCGGTGCGAGTACCGAAAAGTTATTGAATCCCGAGGAGTATCGGGAAAAAGTGGAATCCGTGCGAGTATCGGAAAACTGTCCTGACGAGTACCGAAAAATGGTAGAATCGGTGTGAGTACCGGAAAATTATTAAATCCTGGCCAGTACCGGGAAAAATTAAAATCTGTGCGAGTACCGGAAAACTGTCCTGACGAGTATCGAAAAATGATATAATCGGTGTGAGTACCGGAAAGTTATTGAATCCGGGGGAGTATCGGGAAAAAGTGGAATCCGTACGAGTACCGGAAAACTGTCCTGACGAGTACCGAAAAATGGTAGAATCGGTGTGAGTACCGGAAAATTATTGAACCCGGTGAGTACCGGGAAAAAGTGGAATCCGTGCGAGTACCGGAAAACAGTCCTGACGAGTACCGAAAATGGTAGAATCGGTGTGAGTACCGGAAAATTATTGAATCCGGGCGAGTACCGGGAAAAAGTGGAATATGTGCGAGTACCGGAAAACTGTCCTGACGAGTATCGAAAAATGATATAATCGGTGCGAGTACCGAAAAGTTATTGAATCCGGAGGAGTATCGGGAAAAAGTGGAATCCGTGCGAGTATCGGAAAACTGTCCTGACGAGTACCGAAAAATGGTAGAATCGGTGTGAGTACCGGAAAATTATTAAATCCGGGCCAGTACCGGGAAAAAGTAAAATCTGTGCGAGTACGGGAAAACTTTCCTGACGAGTATCGAAAAATGGTAGAATCGGTGTGAGTACCGGAAAATTATTAAATCCGAGCGAGTACCGGGAAAAAGTGGAATATGTGCGAGTACCGGAAAACTGTCCTGACGAGTATCGAAAAATGATATAATCGGTGTGAGTACCGGAGAGTTATTATATCCGGGGGAGTATCGGGAAAAAGTGGAATCCGTGCGAGTACCGGAAAACTGTCCTGACGAGTACCGAAAATGGTAGAATCGGTGTGAGTACCGGAAAATTATTGAATCCGGGCGAGTACCGGGAAAAAGTGGAATATGTGCGAGTACCGGAAAACTGTCCTGACGAGTATCGAAAAATGATATAATCGGTGCGAGTACAGAAAAGTTATTGAATCCGGAGGAGTATCGGGAAAAAGTGGAATCCGTGCGAGTATCGGAAAACTATCCTGACGAGTACCGAAAAATGGTAGAATCGGTGTGAGTACCGGAAAATTATTAAATCCGGGCGAGTACCGGGAAAAAGTAGAATATGTGCGAGTACCGGAAAACTGTCCTGACGAGTATCGAAAAATGATATAATCGGTGTGAGTACCGAAAAGTTATTGAATCCGGGGGAGTATCGGGAAAAAGTGGAATCCGTGCGAGTATCGGAAAACTATCCTGACGAGTACCGAAAAATGGTAGAATCGGTGTGAGTACCGGAAAATTATTAAATCCGGGCGAGTACCGGGAAAAAGTAGAATATGTGCGAGTACCGGAAAACTGTCCTGACGAGTATCGAAAAATGATATAATCGGTGTGAGTACCGGAGAGTTATTTAATCCGGGGGAGTATCGGGAAAAAGTGGAATCCGTGCGAGTACCGGAAAACTGTCCTGACGAGTATCGAAAAATGATATAATCGGTGTGAGTACCGGAAAGTTATTGAATCCGGGGGAGTATCGGGAAAAAGTGGAATCCGTACGAGTACCGGAAAACTGTCCTGACGAGTACCGAAAAATGGTAGAATCGGTGTGAGTACCGGAAAATTATTGAACCCGGTGAGTACCGGGAAAAAGTGGAATCCGTGCGAGTACCGGAAAACAGTCCTGACGAGTACCGAAAATGGTAGAATCGGTGTGAGTACCGGAAAATTATTGAATCCGGGCGAGTACCGGGAAAAAGTGGAATATGTGCGAGTACCGGAAAACTGTCCTGACGAGTATCGAAAAATGATATAATCGGTGCGAGTACCGAAAAGTTATTGAATCCGGAGGAGTATCGGGAAAAAGTTGAATCCGTGCGAGTATCGGAAAACTGTCCTGACGAGTACCGAAAAATGGTAGAATCGGTGTGAGTACCGGAAAATTATTAAATCCGGGCCAGTACCGGGAAAAAGTAAAATCTGTGCGAGTACGGGAAAACTTTCCTGACGAGTATCGAAAAATGGTAGAATCGGTGTGAGTACCGAAAAATTATTAAATCCGAGCGAGTACCGGGAAAAAGTGGAATATGTGCGAGTACCGGAAAACTGTCCTGACGAGTATCGAAAAATGATATAATCGGTGTGAGTACCGGAGAGTTATTATATCCGGGGGAGTATCGGGAAAAAGTGGAATCCGTGCGAGTACCGAAAAACTCTCCTGACGAGTACCGAAAATGGTAGAATCGGTGTGAGTACCGGAAAATTATTGAATCCGGGCGAGTACCGGGAAAAAGTGGAATATGTGCGAGTACCGGAAAACTGTCCTGACGAGTATCGAAAAATGATATAATCGGTGCGAGTACAGAAAAGTTATTGAATCCGGAGGAGTATCGGGAAAAAGTGGAATCCGTGCGAGTATCGGAAAACTATCCTGACGAGTACCGAAAAATGGTAGAATCGGTGTGAGTACCGGAAAATTATTAAATCCGGGCGAGTACCGGGAAAAAGTAGAATATGTGCGAGTACCGGAAAACTGTCCTGACGAGTATCGAAAAATGATATAATCGGTGTGAGTACCGAAAAGTTATTTAATCCGGGGGAGTATCGGGAAAAAGTGGAATCCGTGCGAGTATCGGAAAACTATCCTGACGAGTACCGAAAAATGGTAGAATCGGTGTGAGTACCGGAAAATTATTAAATCCGGGCGAGTACCGGGAAAAAGTAGAATATGTGCGAGTACCGGAAAACTGTCCTGACGAGTATCGAAAAATGATATAATCGGTGTGAGTACCGGAGAGTTATTGAATCCGGGGGAGTATCGGGAAAAAGTGGAATCCGTGCGAGTACCGGAAAACTGTCCTGACGAGTACCGAAAAATGGTAGAATCGGTGTGAGTACCGGAAAATTATTGAATCCGGGCGAGTACCGGGAAAAAGTGGAATATGTGCGAGTACCGGAAAACTGTCCTGACGAGTATCGAAAAATGATATAATCGGTGTGAGTACCGAAAAGTTATTGAATCCGGGGGAGTATCGGGAAAAAGTGGAATCCGTGCGAGTATCGGAAAACTGTCCTGACGAGTAAAAATGGTAGAATCGGTGTGAGTACCGGAAAATTATTAAATCCGAGCGAGTACCGGGAAAAAGTAGAATATGTGCGAGTACCGGAAAACTGTCCTGACGAGTACCGAAAAATGATGTAATCGGTGTGAGTACCAAAAAGTTATTGAATCCGGGAGAGTATCGGGAAAAAGTGGAATCCGTGCGAGTATCGGAAAACTGTCCTAACGAGTACCGAAAAATGGTAGAATCGGTGTGAGTACCGGAAAATTATTGAATCCGGGCGAGTACCGGGAAAAAGTGGAATATGTGCGAGTACCGGAAAACTTTCCTGACGAGTATCGAAAAATGATATAATCGGTGTGAGTACCGAAAAGTTATTGAATCCGGGGGAGTATCGGGAAAAAGTGGAATCCGTGCGAGTACCGGAAAACTGTCCTGACGAGTACCGAAAAATGGTAGAATCGGTGTGAGTACCGGAAAATTATTAAATCCGGCGAGTACCGGGAAAAAGTAGAATATGTGCGAGTACCGGAAAACTGTCCTGACGAGTACCGAAAAATGATATAATCGGTGTGAGTACCAAAAAGTTATTGAATCCGGGAGAGTACCGGGAAAAAGTAGAATATGTGCGAGTACCGGAAAACTGTCCTGACGAGTATCGAAAAATGATATAATCGGTGTGAGTACCGGAAAATTATTAAATCCGGGGGAGTATCGGGAAAAAGTAAAATCTGTGCGAGTACCGGAAAACTGTCCTGACGAGTATCGAAAAATGATAGAATCGGTGTGAGTACCGGAAAGTTATTGAATCCAGGGGAGTATCGGGAAAAAGTGGAATCCGTGCGAGTACCGGAAAACTGTCCTGACGAGTACCGAAAAATGGTAGAATCGGTGTGAGTACCGGAAAATTATTGAACCCGGTGAGTACCGGGAAAAAGTGGAATCTGTGCGAGTACCGAAAAACTGTCCTGACGAGTACCGAAAATGGTAGAATCGGTGTGAGTACCGGAAAATTATGTAATCCGGGCGAGTACCGGGAAAAAGTGGAATATGTGCGAGTACCGGAAAACTGTCCTGACGAGTACCGAAAAATGGTAGAATCGGTGTGAGTACCGGAAAATTATTGAACCCGGTGAGTACCGGGAAAAAGTGGAATCCGTGCGAGTACCGGAAAACTGTCCTGACGAGTACCGAAAATGGTAGAATCGGTGTGAGTACCGGAAAATTATTGAATCCGGGCGAGTACCGGGAAAAAGTGGAATATGTGCGAGTACCGGAAAACTGTCCTGACGAGTATCGAAAAATGATATAATCGGTGTGAGTACCGAAAAGTTATTGAATCCGGGGGAGTATCGGGAAAAAGTGGAATCCGTGCGAGTAGCGGAAAACTGTCCTGACGAGTACCGAAAAATGGTAGAATCGGTGTGAGTACCGGAAAATTATTAAATCCGAGCGAGTACCGGGAAAAAGTAGAATATGTGCGAGTACCGGAAAACTGTCCTGACGAGTACCGAAAAATGATATAATCGGTGTGAGTACCAAAAAGTTATTGAATCCGGGAGAGTATCGGGAAAAAGTGGAATCCGTGCGAGTATCGGAAAACTGTCCTAACGAGTACCGAAAAATGGTAGAATCGGTGTGAGTACCGGAAAATTATTAAATCCGGGCCAGTACCGGGAAAAAGTAAAATCTGTGCGAGTACCGGAAAACTGTCCTGACGAGTATCGAAAAATGATATAATCGGTGCGAGTACCGAAAAGTTATTGAATCCCGAGGAGTATCGGGAAAAAGTGGAATCCGTGCGAGTATCGGAAAACTGTCCTGACGAGTACCGAAAAATGGTAGAATCGGTGTGAGTACCGGAAAATTATTAAATCCTGGCCAGTACCGGGAAAAATTAAAATCTGTGCGAGTACCGGAAAACTGTCCTGACGAGTATCGAAAAATGATATAATCGGTGTGAGTACCGGAAAGTTATTGAATCCGGGGGAGTATCGGGAAAAAGTGGAATCCGTACGAGTACCGGAAAACTGTCCTGACGAGTACCGAAAAATGGTAGAATCGGTGTGAGTACCGGAAAATTATTGAACCCGGTGAGTACCGGGAAAAAGTGGAATCCGTGCGAGTACCGGAAAACTGTCCTGACGAGTACCGAAAATGGTAGAATCGGTGTGAGTACCGGAAAATTATTGAATCCGGGCGAGTACCGGGAAAAAGTGGAATATGTGCGAGTACCGGAAAACTGTCCTGACGAGTATCGAAAAATGATATAATCGGTGCGAGTACCGAAAAGTTATTGAATCCGGAGGAGTATCGGGAAAAAGTGGAATCCGTGCGAGTATCGGAAAACTGTCCTGACGAGTACCGAAAAATGGTAGAATCGGTGTGAGTACCGGAAAATTATTAAATCCGGGCCAGTACCGGGAAAAACTAAAATCTGTGCGAGTACGGGAAAACTTTCCTGACGAGTATCGAAAAATGGTAGAATCGGTGTGAGTACCGGAAAATTATTAAATCCGAGCGAGTACCGGGAAAAAGTGGAATATGTGCGAGTACCGGAAAACTGTCCTGACGAGTATCGAAAAATGATATAATCGGTGTGAGTACCGGAGAGTTATTATATCCGGGGGAGTATCGGGAAAAAGTGGAATCCGTGCGAGTACCGGAAAACTGTCCTGACGAGTACCGAAAATGGTAGAATCGGTGTGAGTACCGGAAAATTATTGAATCCGGGCGAGTACCGGGAAAAAGTGGAATATGTGCGAGTACCGGAAAACTGTCCTGACGAGTACCGAAAAATGGTAGAATCGGTGTGAGTACCGGAAAATTATTAAATCCTGGCCAGTACCGGGAAAAATTAAAATCTGTGCGAGTACCGGAAAACTGTCCTGACGAGTATCGAAAAATGATATAATCGGTGTGAGTACCGGAAAGTTATTGAATCCGGGGGAGTATCGGGAAAAAGTGGAATCCGTACGAGTACCGGAAAACTGTCCTGACGAGTACCGAAAAATGGTAGAATCGGTGTGAGTACCGGAAAATTATTGAACCCGGTGAGTACCGGGAAAAAGTGGAATCCGTGCGAGTACCGGAAAACTGTCCTGACGAGTACCGAAAATGGTAGAATCGGTGTGAGTACCGGAAAATTATTGAATCCGGGCGAGTACCGGGAAAAAGTGGAATATGTGCGAGTACCGGAAAACTGTCCTGACGAGTATCGAAAAATGATATAATCGGTGCGAGTACCGAAAAGTTATTGAATCCGGAGGAGTATCGGGAAAAAGTGGAATCCGTGCGAGTATCGGAAAACTGTCCTGACGAGTACCGAAAAATGGTAGAATCGGTGTGAGTACCGGAAAATTATTAAATCCGGGCCAGTACCGGGAAAAACTAAAATCTGTGCGAGTACGGGAAAACTTTCCGTACGAGTATCGAAAAATGGTAGAATCGGTGTGAGTACCGGAAAATTATTAAATCCGAGCGAGTACCGGGAAAAAGTGGAATATGTGCGAGTACCGGAAAACTGTCCTGACGAGTATCGAAAAATGATATAATCGGTGTGAGTACCGGAGAGTTATTATATCCGGGGGAGTATCGGGAAAAAGTGGAATCCGTGCGAGTACCGGAAAACTGTCCTGACGAGTACCGAAAATGGTAGAATCGGTGTGAGTACCGGAAAATTATTGAATCCGGGCGAGTACCGGGAAAAAGTGGAATATGTGCGAGTACCGGAAAACTGTCCTGACGAGTATCGAAAAATGGTAGAATCGGTGTGAGTACCGGAAAATTATTGAACCCGGTGAGTACCGGGAAAAAGTGGAATCCGTGCGAGTACCGGAAAACTGTCCTGACGAGTACCGAAAATGGTAGAATCGGTGTGAGTACCGGAAAATTATTGAATCCGGGCGAGTACCGGGAAAAAGTGGAATATGTGCGAGTACCGGAAAACTGTCCTGACGAGTATCGAAAAATGATATAATCGGTGCGAGTACCGGAAAGTTATTGAATCCAGGGGAGTATCGGGAAAAAGTGGAATCCGTGCGAGTACCGGAAAACTGTCCTGACGAGTATCGAAAAATGATATAATCGGTGCGAGTACCGAAAAGTTATTGAATCCCGAGGAGTATCGGGAAAAAGTGGAATCCGTGCGAGTATCGGAAAACTGTCCTGACGAGTACCGAAAAATGGTAGAATCGGTGTGAGTACCGGAAAATTATTAAATCCTGGCCAGTACCGGGAAAAATTAAAATCTGTGCGAGTACCGGAAAACTGTCCTGACGAGTATCGAAAAATGATATAATCGGTGTGAGTACCGGAAAGTTATTGAATCCGGGGGAGTATCGGGAAAAAGTGGAATCCGTACGAGTACCGGAAAACTGTCCTGACGAGTACCGAAAAATGGTAGAATCGGTGTGAGTACCGGAAAATTATTGAACCCGGTGAGTACCGGGAAAAAGTGGAATCCGTGCGAGTACCGGAAAACTGTCCTGACGAGTACCGAAAATGGTAGAATCGGTGTGAGTACCGGAAAATTATTGAATCCGGGCGAGTACCGGGAAAAAGTGGAATATGTGCGAGTACCGGAAAACTGTCCTGACGAGTATCGAAAAATGATATAATCGGTGCGAGTACCGAAAAGTTATTGAATCCGGAGGAGTATCGGGAAAAAGTGGAATCCGTGCGAGTATCGGAAAACTGTCCTGACGAGTACCGAAAAATGGTAGAATCGGTGTGAGTACCGGAAAATTATTAAATCCGGGCCAGTACCAGGAAAAACTAAAATCTGTGCGAGTACGGGAAAACTTTCCTGACGAGTATCGAAAAATGGTAGAATCGGTGTGAGTACCGGAAAATTATTAAATCCGAGCGAGTACCGGGAAAAAGTGGAATATGTGCGAGTACCGGAAAACTGTCCTGACGAGTATCGAAAAATGATATAATCGGTGTGAGTACCGGAGAGTTATTATATCCGGGGGAGTATCGGGAAAAAGTGGAATCCGTGCGAGTACCGGAAAACTGTCCTGACGAGTACCGAAAATGGTAGAATCGGTGTGAGTACCGGAAAATTATTGAATCCGGGCGAGTACCGGGAAAAAGTGGAATATGTGCGAGTACCGGAAAACTGTCCTGACGAGTATCGAAAAATGGTAGAATCGGTGTGAGTACCGGAAAATTATTGAACCCGGTGAGTACCGGGAAAAAGTGGAATCCGTGCGAGTACCGGAAAACTGTCCTGACGAGTACCGAAAATGGTAGAATCGGTGTGAGTACCGGAAAATTATTGAATCCGGGCGAGTACCGGGAAAAAGTGGAATATGTGCGAGTACCGGAAAACTGTCCTGACGAGTATCGAAAAATGATATAATCGGTGCGAGTACCGGAAAGTTATTGAATCCAGGGGAGTATCGGGAAAAAGTGGAATCCGTGCGAGTACCGGAAAACTGTCCTGACGAGTATCGAAAAATGATATAATCGGTGCGAGTACCGAAAAGTTATTGAATCCCGAGGAGTATCGGGAAAAAGTGGAATCCGTGCGAGTATCGGAAAACTGTCCTGACGAGTACCGAAAAATGGTAGAATCGGTGTGAGTACCGGAAAATTATTAAATCCTGGCCAGTACCGGGAAAAATTAAAATCTGTGCGAGTACCGGAAAACTGTCCTGACGAGTATCGAAAAATGATATAATCGGTGTGAGTACCGGAAAGTTATTGAATCCGGGGGAGTATCGGGAAAAAGTGGAATCCGTACGAGTACCGGAAAACTGTCCTGACGAGTACCGAAAAATGGTAGAATCGGTGTGAGTACCGGAAAATTATTGAACCCGGTGAGTACCGGGAAAAAGTGGAATCCGTGCGAGTACCGGAAAACTGTCCTGACGAGTACCGAAAATGGTAGAATCGGTGTGAGTACCGGAAAATTATTGAATCCGGGCGAGTACCGGGAAAAAGTGGAATATGTGCGAGTACCGGAAAACTGTCCTGACGAGTATCGAAAAATGATATAATCGGTGCGAGTACCGAAAAGTTATTGAATCCGGAGGAGTATCGGGAAAAAGTGGAATCCGTGCGAGTATCGGAAAACTGTCCTGACGAGTACCGAAAAATGGTAGAATCGGTGTGAGTACCGGAAAATTATTAAATCCGGGCCAGTACCGGGAAAAAGTAAAATCTGTGCGAGTACGGGAAAACTTTCCTGACGAGTATCGAAAAATGGTAGAATCGGTGTGAGTACCGGAAAATTATTAAATCCGAGCGAGTACCGGGAAAAAGTGGAATATGTGCGAGTACCGGAAAACTGTCCTGACGAGTATCGAAAAATGATATAATAGGTGTGAGTACCGGAGAGTTATTATATCCGGGGGAGTATCGGGAAAAAGTGGAATCCGTGCGAGTACCGGAAAACTGTCCTGACGAGTACCGAAAATGGTAGAATCGGTGTGAGTACCGGAAAATTATTGAATCCGGGCGAGTACCGGGAAAAAGTGGAATATGTGCGAGTACCGGAAAACTGTCCTGACGAGTATCGAAAAATGGTAGAATCGGTGTGAGTACCGGAAAATTATTGAACCCGGTGAGTACCGGGAAAAAGTGGAATCCGTGCGAGTACCGGAAAACTGTCCTGACGAGTACCGAAAATGGTAGAATCGGTGTGAGTACCGGAAAATTATGTAATCCGGGCGAGTACCGGGAAAAAGTGGAATATGTGCGAGTACCGGAAAACTGTCCTGACGAGTACCGAAAATGGTAGAATCGGTGTGAGTACCGGAAAATTATTGAATCCGGGCGAGTACCGGGAAAAAGTGGAATATGTGCGAGTACCGGAAAACTGTCCTGACGAGTATCGAAAAATGATATAATCGGTGCGAGTACCGAAAAGTTATTGAATCCGGAGGAGTATCGGGAAAAAGTGGAATCCGTGCGAGTATCGGAAAACTGTCCTGACGAGTACCGAAAAATGGTAGAATCGGTGTGAGTACCGGAAAATTATTAAATCCGGGCCAGTACCAGGAAAAACTAAAATCTGTGCGAGTACGGGAAAACTTTCCTGACGAGTATCGAAAAATGGTAGAATCGGTGTGAGTACCGGAAAATTATTAAATCCGAGCGAGTACCGGGAAAAAGTGGAATATGTGCGAGTACCGGAAAACTGTCCTGACGAGTATCGAAAAATGATATAATCGGTGTGAGTACCGGAGAGTTATTATATCCGGGGGAGTATCGGGAAAAAGTGGAATCCGTGCGAGTACCGGAAAACTGTCCTGACGAGTACCGAAAATGGTAGAATCGGTGTGAGTACCGGAAAATTATTGAATCCGGGCGAGTACCGGGAAAAAGTGGAATATGTGCGAGTACCGGAAAACTGTCCTGACGAGTATCGAAAAATGGTAGAATCGGTGTGAGTACCGGAAAATTATTGAACCCGGTGAGTACCGGGAAAAAGTGGAATCCGTGCGAGTACCGGAAAACTGTCCTGACGAGTACCGAAAATGGTAGAATCGGTGTGAGTACCGGAAAATTATTGAATCCGGGCGAGTACCGGGAAAAAGTGGAATATGTGCGAGTACCGGAAAACTGTCCTGACGAGTATCGAAAAATGATATAATCGGTGCGAGTACCGGAAAGTTATTGAATCCAGGGGAGTATCGGGAAAAAGTGGAATCCGTGCGAGTACCGGAAAACTGTCCTGACGAGTATCGAAAAATGATATAATCGGTGCGAGTACCGAAAAGTTATTGAATCCCGAGGAGTATCGGGAAAAAGTGGAATCCGTGCGAGTATCGGAAAACTGTCCTGACGAGTACCGAAAAATGGTAGAATCGGTGTGAGTACCGGAAAATTATTAAATCCTGGCCAGTACCGGGAAAAATTAAAATCTGTGCGAGTACCGGAAAACTGTCCTGACGAGTATCGAAAAATGATATAATCGGTGTGAGTACCGGAAAGTTATTGAATCCGGGGGAGTATCGGGAAAAAGTGGAATCCGTACGAGTACCGGAAAACTGTCCTGACGAGTACCGAAAAATGGTAGAATCGGTGTGAGTACCGGAAAATTATTGAACCCGGTGAGTACCGGGAAAAAGTGGAATCCGTGCGAGTACCGGAAAACTGTCCTGACGAGTACCGAAAATGGTAGAATCGGTGTGAGTACCGGAAAATTATTGAATCCGGGCGAGTACCGGGAAAAAGTGGAATATGTGCGAGTACCGGAAAACTGTCCTGACGAGTATCGAAAAATGATATAATCGGTGCGAGTACCGAAAAGTTATTGAATCCGGAGGAGTATCGGGAAAAAGTGGAATCCGTGCGAGTATCGGAAAACTGTCCTGACGAGTACCGAAAAATGGTAGAATCGGTGTGAGTACCGGAAAATTATTAAATCCGGGCCAGTACCGGGAAAAAGTAAAATCTGTGCGAGTACGGGAAAACTTTCCTGACGAGTATCGAAAAATGGTAGAATCGGTGTGAGTACCGGAAAATTATTAAATCCGAGCGAGTACCGGGAAAAAGTGGAATATGTGCGAGTACCGGAAAACTGTCCTGACGAGTATCGAAAAATGATATAATAGGTGTGAGTACCGGAGAGTTATTATATCCGGGGGAGTATCGGGAAAAAGTGGAATCCGTGCGAGTACCGGAAAACTGTCCTGACGAGTACCGAAAATGGTAGAATCGGTGTGAGTACCGGAAAATTATTGAATCCGGGCGAGTACCGGGAAAAAGTGGAATATGTGCGAGTACCGGAAAACTGTCCTGACGAGTATCGAAAAATGGTAGAATCGGTGTGAGTACCGGAAAATTATTGAACCCGGTGAGTACCGGGAAAAAGTGGAATCCGTGCGAGTACCGGAAAACTGTCCTGACGAGTACCGAAAATGGTAGAATCGGTGTGAGTACCGGAAAATTATTGAATCCGGGCGAGTACCGGGAAAAAGTGGAATATGTGCGAGTACCGGAAAACTGTCCTGACGAGTATCGAAAAATGATATAATCGGTGCGAGTACCGGAAAGTTATTGAATCCAGGGGAGTATCGGGAAAAAGTGGAATCCGTGCGAGTACCGGAAAACTGTCCTGACGAGTACCGAAAAATGGTAGAATCGGTGTGAGTACCGGAAAATTATTGAACCCGGTGAGTACCGGGAAAAAGTGGAATCTGTGCGAGTACAGAAAAACTGTCTTGACGAGTACCGAAAATGGTAGAATCGGTGTGAGTACCGGAAAATTATGTAATCCGGGCGAGTACCGGGAAAAAGTGGAATATGTGCGAATACCGGAAAACTGTCCTGACGAGTACCGAAAAATGGTAGAATCGGTGTGAGTACCGGAAAATTATTGAACCCGGTGAGTACCGGGAAAAAGTGGAATCCGTGCGAGTACCGGAAAACTGTCCTGACGAGTACCGAAAATGGTAGAATCGGTGTGAGTACCGGAAAATTATTGAATCCGGGCGAGTACCGGGAAAAAGTGGAATATGTGCGAGTACCGAAAAACTGTCCTGACGACTATCGAAAAATGATATAATCGGTGTGAGTACCGAAAAGTTATTGAATCCGGGGGAGTATCGGGAAAAAGTGGAATCCGTGCGAGTATCGGAAAACTATCCTGACCAGTACCGAAAAATGGTAGAATCGGTGTGAGTACCGGAAAATTATTAAATCCGGGCGAGTACCGGGAAAAAGTAGAATATGTGCGAGTACCGGAAAACTGTCCTGACGAGTATCGAAAAATGATATAATCGGTGTGAGTACCGGAGAGTTATTGAATCCGGGGGAGTATCGGGAAAAAGTGGAATCCGTGCGAGTACCGGAAAACTGTCCTGACGAGTACCGAAAAATGGTAGAATCGGTGTGAGTACCGGAAAATTATTGAATCCGGGCGAGTACCGGGAAAAAGTGGAATATGTGCGAGTACCGGAAAACTGTCCTGACGAGTATCGAAAAATGGTAGAATCGGTGTGAGTACCGAAAAGTTATTGAATCCGGGGGAGTATCGGGAAAAAGTGGAATCCGTGCGAGTACCGGAAAACTGTCCTGACGAGTACCGAAAAATGGTAGAATCGGTGTGAGTACCGGAAAATTATTAAATCCGAGCGAGTACCGGGAAAAAGTAGAATATGTGCGAGTACCGGAAAACTGTCCTGACGAGTACCGAAAAATGATATAATCGGTGTGAGTACCAAAAAGTTATTGAATCCGGGAGAGTATCGGGAAAAAGTGGAATCCGTGCGAGTATCGGAAAACTGTCCTAACGAGTACCGAAAAATGGTAGAATCGGTGTGAGTACCGGAAAATTATTAAATCCGGACCAGTACCGGGAAAAAGTAAAATCTGTGCGAGTACCGGAAAACTGTCCTGACGAGTATCGAAAAATGATATAATCGGTGTGAGTACCGGAAAGTTATTGAATCCAGGGGAGTATCGGGAAAAAGTGGAATCCGTGCGAGTACCGGAAAACTGTCCTGACGAGTACCGAAAAATGGTAGAATCGGTGTGAGTACCGGAAAATTATTGAACCCGGTGAGTACCGGGAAAAAGTGGAATCTGTGCGAGTACCGAAAAACTGTCCTGACGAGTACCGAAAATGGTAGAATCGGTGTGAGTACCGGAAAATTATGTAATCCGGGCGAGTACCGGGAAAAAGTGGAATATGTGCGAGTATCGGAAAACTGTCCTAACGAGTACCGAAAAATGGTAGAATCGGTGTGAGTACCGGAAAATTATTGAACCCGGTGAGTACCGGGAAAAAGTGGAATCCGTGCGAGTACCGGAAAACTGTCCTGACGAGTACCGAAAATGGTAGAATCGGTGTGAGTACCGGAAAATTATTGAATCCGGGCGAGTACCGGGAAAAAGTGGAATATGTGCGAGTACCGGAAAACTGTCCTGACGACTATCGAAAACTGATATAATCGGTGTGAGTACCGAAAAGTTATTGAATCCGGGGGAGTATCGGGAAAAAGTGGAATCCGTGCGAGTATCGGAAAACTATCCTGACCAGTACCGAAAAATGGTAGAATCGGTGTGAGTACCGGAAAATTATTAAATCCGGGCGAGTACCGGGAAAAAGTAGAATATGTGCGAGTACCGGAAAACTGTCCTGACGAGTATCGAAAAATGATATAATCGGTGTGAGTACCGGAGAGTTATTGAATCCGGGGGAGTATCGGGAAAAAGTGGAATCCGTGCGAGTACCGGAAAACTGTCTTGACGAGTACCGAAAAATGGTAGAATCGGTGTGAGTACCGGAAAATTATTGAATCCGGGCGAGTACCGGGAAAAAGTGGAATATGTGCGAGTACCGGAAAACTGTCCTGACGAGTATCGAAAAATGATATAATCGGTGTGAGTACCGAAAAGTTATTGAATCCGGGGGAGTATCGGGAGAAAGTGGAATCCGTGCGAGTATCGGAAAACTGTCCTGACGAGTACCGAAAAATGGTAGAATCGGTGTGAGTACCGGAAAATTATTGAACCCGGTGAGTACCGGGAAAAAGTGGAATCCGTGCGAGTACCGGAAAACTGTCCTGACGAGTACCGAAAAATGGTAGAATCGGTGTGAGTACCGGAAAATTATTGAATCCGGGCGAGTACCGGGAAAAAGTGGAATATGTGCGAGTACCGGAAAACTGTCCTGACGAGTATCGAAAAATGGTAGAATCGGTGTGAGTACCGAAAAGTTATTGAATCCGGGGGAGTATCGGGAAAAAGTGGAATCCGTGCGAGTACCGGAAAACTGTCCTGACGAGTACCGAAAAATGGTAGAATCGGTGTGAGTACCGGAAAATTATTAAATCCGAGCGAGTACCGGGAAAAAGTAGAATATGTGCGAGTACCGGAAAACTGTCCTGACGAGTACCGAAAAATGATATAATCGGTGTGAGTACCAAAAAGTTATTGAATCCGGGAGAGTATCGGGAAAAAGTGGAATCCGTGCGAGTATCGGAAAACTGTCCTAACGAGTACCGAAAAATGGTAGAATCGGTGTGAGTACCGGAAAATTATTAAATCCGGGCCAGTACCGGGAAAAAGTAAAATCTGTGCGAGTACCGGAAAACTGTCCTGACGAGTATCGAAAAATGATATAATCGGTGTGAGTACCGGAAAGTTATTGAATCCAGGGGAGTATCGGGAAAAAGTGGAATCCGTGCGAGTACCGGAAAACTGTCCTGACGAGTACCGAAAAATGGTAGAATCGGTGTGAGTACCGGAAAATTATTGAACCCGGTGAGTACCGGGAAAAAGTGGAATCTGTGCGAGTACCGAAAAACTGTCCTGACGAGTACCGAAAATGGTAGAATCGGTGTGAGTACCGGAAAATTATGTAATCCGGGCGAGTACCGGGAAAAAGTGGAATATGTGCGAGTACCGGAAAACTGTCCTGACGAGTACCGAAAAATGGTAGAATCGGTGTGAGTACCGGAAAATTATTGAACCCGGTGAGTACCGGGAAAAAGTGGAATCCGTGCGAGTACCGGAAAACTGTCCTGACGAGTACCGAAAATGGTAGAATCGGTGTGAGTACCGGAAAATTATTGAATCCGGGCGAGTACCGGGAAAAAGTGGAATATGTGCGAGTACCGGAAAACTGTCCTGACGACTATCGAAAACTGATATAATCGGTGTGAGTACCGAAAAGTTATTGAATCCGGGGGAGTATCGGGAAAAAGTGGAATCCGTGCGAGTATCGGAAAACTATCCTGACCAGTACCGAAAAATGGTAGAATCGGTGTGAGTACCGGAAAATTATTAAATCCGGGCGAGTACCGGGAAAAAGTAGAATATGTGCGAGTACCGGAAAACTGTCCTGACGAGTATCGAAAAATGATATAATCGGTGTGAGTACCGGAGAGTTATTGAATCCGGGGGAGTATCGGGAAAAAGTGGAATCCGTGCGAGTACCGGAAAACTGTCCTGACGAGTACCGAAAAATGGTAGAATCGGTGTGAGTACCGGAAAATTATTGAATCCGGGCGAGTACCGGGAAAAAGTGGAATATGTGCGAGTACCGGAAAACTGTCCTGACGAGTATCGAAAAATGATATAATCGGTGTGAGTACCGAAAAGTTATTGAATCCGGGGGAGTATCGGGAGAAAGTGGAATCCGTGCGAGTATCGGAAAACTGTCCTGACGAGTACCGAAAAATGGTAGAATCGGTGTGAGTACCGGAAAATTATTAAATCCGAGCGAGTACCGGGAAAAAGTAGAATATGTGCGAGTACCGGAAAACTGTCCTGACGAGTATCGAAAAATGATATAATCGGTGTGAGTACCGGAGAGTTATTGAATCCGGGGGAGTATCGGGAAAAAGTGGAATCCGTGCGAGTATCGGAAAACTGTCCTAACGAGTACCGAAAAATGGTAGAATCGGTGTGAGTACCGGAAAATTATTAAATCCGGGCCAGTACCGGGAAAAAGTAAAATCTGTGCGAGTACCGGAAAACTGTCCTGACGAGTATCGAAAAATGATATAATCGGTGCGAGTACCGAAAAGTTATTGAATCCCGAGGAGTATCGGGAAAAAGTGGAATCCGTGCGAGTATCGGAAAACTGTCCTGACGAGTACCGAAAAATGGTAGAATCGGTGTGAGTACCGGAAAATTATTAAATCCGGGCCAGTACCGGGAAAAATTAAAATATGTGCGAGTACCGGAAAACTGTCCTGACGAGTATCGAAAAATGATATAATCGGTGTGAGTACCGGAAAGTTATTGAATCCGGGGGAGTATCGGGAAAAAGTGGAATCCGTACGAGTACCGGAAAACTGTCCTGACGAGTACCGAAAAATGGTAGAATCGGTGTGAGTACCGGAAAATTATTGAACCCGGTGAGTACCGGGAAAAAGTGGAATCCGTGCGAGTACCGGAAAACTGTCCTGACGAGTACCGAAAATGGTAGAATCGGTGTGAGTACCGGAAAATTATTGAATCCGGGCGAGTACCGGGAAAAAGTGGAATATGTGCGAGTACCGGAAAACTGTCCTGACGAGTATCAAAAATGATATAATCGGTGCGAGTACCGAAAATTTATTGAATCCGGAGGAGTATCGGGAAAAAGTGGAATCCGTGCGAGTATCGGAAAACTGTCCTGACGAGTACCGAAAAATGGTAGAATCGGTGTGAGTACCGGAAAATTATTGAATCCGGGCGAGTACCGGGAAAAAGTGGAATCTGTGCGAGTACCGGAAAACTGTCCTGACGAGTATCGAAAAATGATATAATCGGTGCGAGTACCGAAAAGTTATTGAATCCGGAGGAGTATCGGGAAAAAGTGGAATCCGTGCGAGTATCGGAAAACTGTCCTGACGAGTACCGAAAAATGGTAGAATCGGTGTGAGTACCGGAAAATTATTAAATCCGGGCCAGTACCGGGAAAAAGTAAAATCTGTGCGAGTACGGGAAAACTTTCCTGACGAGTATCGAAAAATGGTAGAATCGGTGTGAGTACCGGAAAATTATTAAATCCGGGCGAGTACCGGGAAAAAGTAGAATATGTGCGAGTACCGGAAAACTGTCCTGACGAGTATCGAAAAATGATATAATCGGTGTGAGTACCGGAGAGTTATTGAATCCGGGGGAGTATCGGGAAAAAGTGGAATCCGTGCGAGTACCGGAAAACTGTCCTGACGAGTACCGAAAAATGGTAGAATCGGTGTGAGTACCGGAAAATTATTGAATCCGGGCGAGTACCGGGAAAAAGTGGAATATGTGCGAGTACCGGAAAACTGTCCTGACGAGTATCGAAAAATGATATAATCGGTGTGAGTACCGAAAAGTTATTGAATCCGGGGGAGTATCGGGAAAAAGTGGAATCCGTGCGAGTATCGGAAAACTGTCCTGACGAGTACCGAAAAATGGTAGAATCGGTGTGAGTACCGGAAAATTATTAAATCCGAGCGAGTACCGGGAAAAAGTAGAATATGTGCGAGTACCGGAAAACTGTCCTGACGAGTACCGAAAAATGATATAATCGGTGTGAGTACCAAAAAGTTATTGAATCCGGGAGAGTATCGGGAAAAAGTGGAATCCGTGCGAGTATCGGAAAACTGTCCTAACGAGTACCGAAAAATGGTAGAATCGGTGTGAGTACCGGAAAATTATTAAATCCGGGCCAGTACCGGGAAAAAGTAAAATCTGTGCGAGTACCGGAAAACAGTCCTGACGAGTATCGAAAAATGATATAATCGGTGCGAGTACCGAAAAGTTATTGAATCCCGAGGAGTATCAGGAAAAAGTGGAATCCGTGCGAGTATCGGAAAACTGTCCTGACGAGTACCGAAAAATGGTAGAATCGGTGTGAGTACCGGAAAATTATTAAATCCGGGCCAGTACCGGGAAAAATTAAAATCTGTGCGAGTACCGGAAAACTGTCCTGACGAGTATCGAAAAATGATATAATCGGTGTGAGTACCGGAAAGTTATTGAATCCGGGGGAGTATCGGGAAAAAGTGGAATCCGTACGAGTACCGGAAAACTGTCCTGACGAGTACCGAAAAATGGTAGAATCGGTTTGAGTACCGGAAAATTATTGAACCCGGTGAGTACCGGGAAAAAGTGGAATCGGTGCGAGTACCGGAAAACTGTCCTGACGAGTACCGAAAATGGTAGAATCGGTGTGAGTACCGGAAAATTATTGAATCCGGGCGAGTACCGGGAAAAAGTGGAATATGTGCGAGTACCGGAAAACTGTCCTGACGAGTATCGAAAAATGATATAATCGGTGCGAGTACCGAAAAGTTATTGAATCCGGAGGAGTATCGGGAAAAAGTGGAATCCGTGCGAGTATCGGAAAACTGTCCTGACGAGTACCGAAAACTGATATAATCGGTGTGAGTACCGGAAAGTTATTGAATCCGGGCCAGTATCGGGAAAAAGTGGAATCCGTGCGAGTACGGGAAAACTTTCCTGACGAGTATCGAAAAATGGTAGAATCGGTGTGAGTACCGGAAAATTATTAAATCCGGGCGAGTACCGGGAAAAAGTAGAATATGTGCGAGTACCGGAAAACTGTCCTGACGAGTATCGAAAAATGATATAATCGGTGTGAGTACCGGAGAGTTATTGAATCCGGGGGAGTATCGGGAAAAAGTGGAATCCGTGCGAGTACCGGAAAACTGTCCTGACGAGTACCGAAAAATGGTAGAATCGGTGTGAGTACCGGAAAATTATTGAATCCGGGCGAGTACCGGGAAAAAGTGGAATATGTGCGAGTACCGGAAAACTGTCCTGACGAGTATCGAAAAATGATATAATCGGTGTGAGTACCGAAAAGTTATTGAATCCGGGGGAGTATCGGGAGAAAGTGGAATCCGTGCGAGTATCGGAAAACTGTCCTGACGAGTACCGAAAAATGGTAGAATCGGTGTGAGTACCGGAAAATTATTAAATCCGAGCGAGTACCGGGAAAAAGTAGAATATGTGCGAGTACCGGAAAACTGTCCTGACGAGTACCGAAAAATGATATAATCGGTGTGAGTACCAAAAAGTTATTGAATCCGGGAGAGTATCGGGAAAAAGTGGAATCCGTGCGAGTATCGGAAAACTATCCTGACGAGTACCGAAAAATGGTAGAATCGGTGTGAGTACCGGAAAATTATTAAATCCGGGCGAGTACCGGGAAAAAGTAGAATATGTGCGAGTACCGGAAAACTGTCCTGACGAGTATCGAAAAATGATATAATCGGTGTGAGTACCGGAGAGTTATTGAATCCGGGGGAGTATCGGGAAAAAGTGGAATCCGTGCGAGTACCGGAAAACTGTCCTGACGAGTACCGAAAAATGGTAGAATCGGTGTGAGTACCGGAAAATTATTGAATCCGGGCGAGTACCGGGAAAAAGTGGAATATGTGCGAGTACCGGAAAACTGTCCTGACGAGTATCGAAAAATGATATAATCGGTGTGAGTACCGAAAAGTTATTGAATCCGGGGGAGTATCGGGAAAAAGTGGAATCCGTGCGAGTATCGGAAAACTGTCCTGACGAGTACCGAAAAATGGTAGAATCGGTGTGAGTACCGGAAAATTATTAAATCCGAGCGAGTACCGGGAAAAAGTAGAATATGTGCGAGTACCGGAAAACTGTCCTGACGAGTACCGAAAAATGATATAATCGGTGTGAGTACCAAAAAGTTATTGAATCCGGGAGAGTATCGGGAAAAAGTGGAATCCGTGCGAGTATCGGAAAACTGTCCTAACGAGTACCGAAAAATGGTAGAATCGGTGTGAGTACCGGAAAATTATTAAATCCGGGCCAGTACCGGGAAAAAGTAAAATCTGTGCGAGTACCGGAAAACTGTCCTGACGAGTATCGAAAAATGATATAATCGGTGTGAGTACCGGAAAGTTATTGAATCCAGGGGAGTATCGGGAAAAAGTGGAATCCGTGCGAGTACCGGAAAACTGTCCTGACGAGTACCGAAAAATGGTAGAATCGGTGTGAGTACCGGAAAATTATTGAACCCGGTGAGTACCGGGAAAAAGTGGAATCCGTGCGAGTACCGGAAAACTGTCCTGACGAGTACCGAAAATGGTAGAATCGGTGTGAGTACCGGAAAATTATTGAATCCGGGCGAGTACCGGGAAAAAGTGGAATATGTGCGAGTACCGGAAAACTGTCCTGACGACTATCGAAAAATGATATAATCGGTGTGAGTACCGAAAAGTTATTGAATCCGGGGGAGTATCGGGAAAAAGTGGAATCCGTGCGAGTATCGGAAAACTGTCCTGACGAGTACCGAAAAATGGTAGAATCGGTGTGAGTACTGGAAAATTATTAAATCCGAGCGAGTACCGGGAAAAAGTAGAATATGTGCGAGTACCGGAAAACTGTCCTGACGAGTATCGAAAAATGATATAATCGGTGTCAGTACCGGAGAGTTATTATATCCGGGGGAGTATCGGGAAAAAGTGGAATCCGTGCGAGTACCGGAAAACTGTCCTGACGAGTACCGAAAAATGGTAGAATCGGTGTGAGTACCGAAAAATTATTGAACCCGGGCGAGTACCGGGAAAAAGTGGAATCCGTGCGAGTACCGGAAAACTGTCCTGACGAGTACCGAAAAATGATATAATCGGTGTGAGTACCGAAAAGTTATTGAATCTGGGAGAGTATCGGGAAAAAGTGGAATCCGTGCGAGTACCGGAAAACTGTCCTGACGAGTACCGAAAAATGATATAATCGGTGTGAGTACCAAAAAGTTATTGAATCCGGGAGAGTATCGGGAAAAAGTGGAATCCGTGCGAGTATCGGAAAACTGTCCTGACGAGTACCGAAAAATGGTAGAATCGGTGTGAGTACCGGAAAATTATTGAATCCGGGCGAGTACCGGGAAAAAGTGGAATCTGTGCGAGTACCGGAAAACTGTCCTGACGAGTATCGAAAAATGATATAATCGGTGTGAGTACCGGAAAATTATTAAATCCGGGCCAGTACCGGGAAAAATTAAAATCTGTGCGAGTACCGGAAAACTGTCCTGACGAGTATCGAAAAATGATATAATCGGTGTGAGTACCGGAAAGTTATTGAATCCGGGGGAGTATCGGGAAAAAGTGGAATCCGTACGAGTACCGGAAAACTGTCCTGACGAGTACCGAAAAATGGTAGAATCGGTGTGAGTACCGGAAAATTATTGAATCCGGGCGAGTACCGGGAAAAAGTGGAATATGTGCGAGTACCGGAAAACTGTCCTGACGAGTATCGAAAAATGATAGAATCGGTGTGAGTACCGGAAAATTATTAAATCCGAGCGAGTACCGGGAAAAAGTGGAATATGTGCGAGTACCGGAAAACTGTCCTGACGAGTATCGAAAAATGATATAATCGGTGTGAGTACCGGAGAGTTATTGAATCCGGGGGAGTATCGGGAAAAAGTGGAATCCGTGCGAGTACCGGAAAACTGTCCTGACGAGTACCGAAAAATGGTAGAATCGGTGTGAGTACCGGAAAATTATTGAATCCGGGCGAGTACCGGAAAACTGTCCTGACGAGTATCGAAAAATGATATAATCGGTGTGAGTACCGGAAAATTATTAAATCCGAGCGAGTACCGGGAAAAAGTAGAATATGTGCGAGTACCGGAAAACTGTCCTGACGAGTATCGAAAAATGATATAATCGGTGTGAGTACCGGAGAGTTATTGAATCCGGGGGAGTATCGGGAAAAAGTGGAATCCGTGCGAGTACCGGAAAACTGTCCTGACGAGTACCGAAAAATGGTAGAATCGGTGTGAGTACCGGAAAATTATTGAATCCGGGCGAGTACCGGGAAAAAGTAGAATATGTGCGAGTACCGGAAAACTGTCCTGACGAGTATCGAAAAATGATATAATCGGTGTGAGTACCGAAAAGTTATTGAATCCGGGGGAGTATCGGGAAAAAGTGGAATCCGTGCGAGTATCGGAAAACTGTCCTGACGAGTACCGAAAAATGGTAGAATCGGTGTGAGGACCGGAAAATTATTAAATCCGAGCGAGTACCGGGAAAAAGTAGAATATGTGCGAGTACCGGAAAACTGTCCTGACGAGTATCGAAAAATGATATAATCGGTGTGAGTACCGGAGAGTTATTATATCCGGGGGAGTATCGGGAAAAAGTGGAATCCGTGCGAGTACCGGAAAACTGTCCTGACGAGTACCGAAAAATGGTAGAATCGGTGTGAGTACCGAAAAATTATTGAACCCGGGCGAGTACCGGGAAAAAGTGGAATCCGTGCGAGTACCGGAAAACTGTCCTGACGAGTACCGAAAAATGATATAATCGGTGTGAGTACCGAAAAGTTATTGAATCCGGGAGAGTATCGGGAGAAAGTGGAATCCGTGCGAGTACCGGAAAACTGTCCTGACGAGTACCGAAAAATGATATAATCGGTGTGAGTACCAAAAAGTTATTGAATCCGGGAGAGTATCGGGAAAAAGTGGAATCCGTGCGAGTATCGGAAAACTGTCCTAACGAGTACCGAAAAATGGTAGAATCGATGTGAGTACCGGAAAATTATTAAATCCGGGCCAGTACCGGGAAAAAGTAAAATCTGTGCGAGTACCGGAAAACTGTCCTGACGAGTATCGAAAAATGATATAATCGGTGCGAGTACCGAAAAGTTATTGAATCCCGAGGAGTATCGGGAAAAAGTGGAATCCGTGCGAGTACCGGAAAACTGTCCTGACGAGTACCGAAAAATGGTAGAATCGGTGTGAGTACCGAAAAATTATTGAACCCGGGCGAGTACCGAGAAAAAGTGGAATCCGTGCGAGTACCGGAAAACTGTCCTGACGAGTACCGAAAAATGATATAATCGGTGTGAGTACCGAAAAGTTATTGAATCCCGAGGAGTATCGGGAAAAAGTGGAATCCGTGCGAGTATCGGAAAACTGTCCTGACGAGTATCGAAAAATGATATAATCGGTGTGAGTACCGAAAAGTTATTGAATCCGGGGGAGTATCGGGAAAAAGTGGAATCCGTGCGAGTATCGGAAAACTGTCCTGACGAGTACCGAAAAATGGTAGAATCGGTGTGAGTACCGGAAAATTATTAAATCCGGGCCAGTACCGGGAAAAAGTAAAATCTTTGCGAGTACCGGAAAACTGTCCTGACGAGTATCGAAAAATGATATAATCGGTGTGAGTACCGGAAAGTTATTGAATCCGGGGGAGTATCGGGAAAAAGTGGAATCCGTGCGAGTACCGGAAAACTGTCCTGACGAGTACCAAAAATGGTAGAATCGGTGTGAGTACCGGAAAATTATTGAATCCTGGCGAGTACCGGGAAAAAGTGGAATCCGGGCGAGTACCGGAAAACTGTCCTTACGAGTATCGAAAAATGATATAATCGGTGTGAGTACCGAAAAGTTATTGAATCCGGGGGAGTATCGGGAAAAAGTGGAATCCGTGCGAGTACCGGAAAACTGTCCTGATGAGTACCGAAAAATGGTAGAATCGGTGTGAGTACCGAAAAATTATTGAACCCGGGCGAGTACCGGGAAAAAGTGGAATCCGTGCGAGTACCGGAAAACTGTCCTGACGAGTACCGAAAAATGATATAATCGGTGTGAGTACCGAAAAGTTATTGAATCCCGAGGAGTATCGGGAAAAAGTGGAATCCGTGCGAGTATCGGAAAACTGTCCTGACGAGTACCGAAAAATGGTAGAATCGGTGTGAGTACCGGAAAATTATTAAATCCGGGCCAGTACCGGAAAAAAGTAAAATCTGTGCGAGTACCGGAAATATGTCCTGACGAGTATCGAAAAATGATATAATCGGTGTGAGTACCGGAAAGTTATTGAATCTGGGGGAGTATCGGGAAAAAGTGGAATCCGTGCGAGTACCGGAAAACTGTCCTGACGAGTACCGAAAAATGGTAAAATCGGTGTGAGTACCGGAAAATTATTGAACCCGGTGAGTACCGGGAAAAAGTGGAACTCGTGCGAGTACCGGAAAACTGTCCTGACAAGTACCGAAAATGGTAGAATCGGTGTGAGTACCGGAAAATTATTGAATCCGGGCGAGTACCGGGAAAAAGTTGAATATGTGCCAGTACCGGAAAACTGTCCTGACGAGTATCGAAAAATGATATAATCGGTGCGAGTACCGAAAAGTTATTGAATCCGGGGGAGTATCGGGAAAAAGTGGAATCCGTGCGAGTATCGGAAAACTGTCCTGACGAGTACCGAAAAATGGTAGAATCGGTGTGAGTACCGGAGAGTTATTGAATCCGGGGGAGTATCGAGAAAAAGTGGAATCCGTGCGAGTACCGGAAAACTGTCCTGACGAGTACCGAAAATGGTAGAATCGGTGTGAGTACCGGAAAATTATTGAATCCGGGCGAGTACCGGGAAAAAGTGGAATATGTGCGAGTACCGGAAAACTGTCCTGACGAGTATCGAAAAATGATATAATCGGTGTGAGTACCGAAAAGTTATTGAATCCGGGGGAGTATCGGGAAAAAGTGGAATCCGTGCGAGTACCGGAAAACTGTCCTGACGAGTACCGAAAAATGGTAGAATCGGTGTGAGTGTAGAAAAATTATTGAACCCGGGCGAGTACCGGGAAAAAGTGGAATCCGTGCGAGTACCGGAAAACTGTCCTGACGAGTACCGAAAAATGATATAATCGGTGTGAGTACCGAAAAGTTATTGAATCCGGGAGAGTATCGGGAGAAAGTGGAATCCGTGCGAGTACCGGAAAACTGTCCTGACGAGTACCGAAAAATGATATAATCGGTGTGAGTACCAAAAAGTTATTGAATCCGGGAGAGTATCGGGAAAAAGTGGAATCCGTGCGAGTATCGGAAAACTGTCCTAACGAGTACCGAAAAATGGTAGAATCGATGTGAGTACCGGAAAATTATTAAATCCGGGCCAGTACCGGGAAAAAGTAAAATCTGTGCGAGTACCGGAAAACTGTCCTGACGAGTATCGAAAAATGATATAATCGGTGCGAGTACCGAAAAGTTATTGAATCCCGAGGAGTATCGGGAAAAAGTGGAATCCGTGCGAGTACCGGAAAACTGTCCTGACGAGTACCGAAAAATGGTAGAATCGGTGTGAGTACCGAAAAATTATTGAACCCGGGCGAGTACCGAGAAAAAGTGGAATCCGTGCGACTACCGGAAAACTGTCCTGACGAGTACCGAAAAATGATATAATCGGTGTGAGTACCGAAAAGTTATTGAATCCCGAGGAGTATCGGGAAAAAGTGGAATCCGTGCGAGTATCGGAAAACTGTCCTGACGAGTATCGAAAAATGATATAATCGGTGTGAGTACCGAAAAGTTATTGAATCCGGGGGAGTATCGGGAAAAAGTGGAATCCGTGCGAGTATCGGAAAACTGTCCTGACGAGTACCGAAAAATGGTAGAATCGGTGTGAGTACCGGAAAATTATTAAATCCGGGCCAGTACCGGGAAAAAGTAAAATCTTTGCGAGTACCGGAAAACTGTCCTGACGAGTATCGAAAAATGATATAATCGGTGTGAGTACGGGAAAGTTATTGAATCCGGGGGAGTATCGGGAAAAAGTGGAATCCGTGCGAGTACCGGAAAACTGTCCTGACGAGTACCAAAAATGGTAGAATCGGTGTGAGTACCGGAAAATTATTGAATCCTGGCGAGTACCGGGAAAAAATGGAATCCGGGCGAGTACCGGAAAACTGTCCTTACGAGTATCGAAAAATGATATAATCGGTGTGAGTACCGAAAAGTTATTTAATCCGGGGGAGTATCGGGAAAAAGTGGAATCCGTGCGAGTACCGGAAAACTGTCCTGATGAGTACCGAAAAATGGTAGAATCGGTGTGAGTACCGAAAAATTATTGAACCCGGGCGAGTACCGGGAAAAAGTGGAATCCGTGCGAGTACCGGAAAACTGTCCTGACGAGTACCGAAAAATGATATAATCGGTGTGAGTACCGAAAAGTTATTGAATCCCGAGGAGTATCGGGAAAAAGTGGAATCCGTGCGAGTATCGGAAAACTGTCCTGACGAGTACCGAAAAATGGTAGAATCGGTGTGAGTACCGGAAAATTATTAAATCCGGGCCAGTACCGGAAAAAAGTAAAATCTGTGCGAGTACCGGAAATATGTCCTGACGAGTATCGAAAAATGATATAATCGGTGTGAGTACCGGAAAGTTATTGAATCTGGGGGAGTATCGGGAAAAAGTGGAATCCGTGCGAGTACCGGAAAACTGTCCTGACGAGTACCGAAAAATGGTAGAATCGGTGTGAGTACCGGAAAATTATTGAACCCGGTGAGTACCGGGAAAAAGTGGAACTCGTGCGAGTACCGGAAAACTGTCCTGACAAGTACCGAAAATGGTAGAATCGGTGTGAGTACCGGAAAATTATTGAATCCGGGCGAGTACCGGGAAAAAGTTGAATATGTGCCAGTACCGGAAAACTGTCCTGACGAGTATCGAAAAATGATATAATCGGTGCGAGTACCGAAAAGTTATTGAATCCGGGGGAGTATCGGGAAAAAGTGGAATCCGTGCGAGTATCGGAAAACTGTCCTGACGAGTACCGAAAAATGGTAGAATCGGTGTGAGTACCGGAGAGTTATTGAATCCGGGGGAGTATCGAGAAAAAGTGGAATCCGTGCGAGTACCGGAAAACTGTCCTGACGAGTACCGAAAATGGTAGAATCGGTGTGAGTACCGGAAAATTATTGAATCCGGGCGAGTACCGGGAAAAAGTGGAATATGTGCGAGTACCGGAAAACTGTCCTGACGAGTATCGAAAAATGATATAATCGGTGTGAGTACCGAAAAGTTATTGAATCCGGGGGAGTATCGGGAAAAAGTGGAATCCGTGCGAGTACCGGAAAACTGTCCTGACGAGTACCGAAAAATGGTAGAATCGGTGTGAGTACCGAAAAATTATTGAACCCGGGCGAGTACCGGGAAAAAGTGGAATCCGTGCGAGTACCGAAAAACTGTCCTGACGAGTATCGAAAAATGATATAATCGGTGCGAGTACCGAAAAGTTATTGAATCCGGAGGAGTATTGGGAAAAAGTGGAATCCGTGCGAGTACCGGAAAACTGTCCTGACGAGTACCGAAAATGGTAGAATCGGTGTGAGTACCGGAAAATTATTGAATCCGGGCGAGTACCGGGAAAAAGTGGAATCCGGGCGAGTACCGGAAAACTGTCCTTACGAGTATCGAAAAATGATATAATCGGTGTGAGTACCGAAAAGTTATTGAATCCGGGGGAGTATCGGGAAAAAGTGGAATCCGTGCGAGTATCGGAAAACTGTCCTGACGAGTACCGAAAAATGGTAGAATCGGTGTGAGTACCGGAAAATTATTAAATCCGGGCCAGTACCGGGAAAAAGTAAAATCTTTGCGAGTACCGGAAAACTGTCCTGACGAGTATCGAAAAATGATATAATCGGTGTGAGTACCGGAAAGTTATTGAATCCGGGGGAGTATCGGGAAAAAGTGGAATCCGTGCGAGTACCGGAAAACTGTCCTGACGAGTACCAAAAATGGTAGAATCGGTGTGAGTACCGGAAAATTATTGAATCCGGGCGAGTACCGGGAAAAAGTGGAATCCGGGCGAGTACCGGAAAACTGTCCTTACGAGTATCGAAAAATGATATAATCGGTGTGAGTACCGAAAAGTTATTGAATCCGGGGGAGTATCGGGAAAAAGTGGAATATGTGCGAGTATCGGAAAACTGTCCTGACGAGTACCGAAAAATGGTAGAATCGGTGTGAGTACCGGAAAATTATTGAACCCGGGCGAGTACCGGGAAAAAGTGGAATCCGTGCCAGTACCAGAAAACTGTCCTGACGAGTACCGAAAAAATGGTAGAATCGGTGTGAGTACCGGAAAATTATTGAATCCCGGCGAGTACCGGGAAAAAGTGGAATCTGTGCGAGTACCGGAAAACTGTCCTGACGAGTATAGAAAAATGATATAATCGGTGCGAGTACCGAAAAGTTATTGAATCCGGGGGAGTATCGGGAAAAAGTGGAATCCGTGCGAGTATCGGAAAACTGTCCTGACGAGTACCGAAAAATGGTAGAATCAGTGTGAGTACCGGAAAATTATTGAATCCGGGCGAGTACCGGGAAAAAGTGGAATATGTGCGAGTACCGGAAAACTGTCCTGACGAGTATCGAAAAATGATATAATCGGGACGAGTACCGAAAAGTTTTTGAATCCGGAGGAGTATCGGGAAAAAGTGGAATCAGTGCGAGTATCGGAAAACTGTCCTGACGAGTACAGAAAATGGTAGAATCGGTGTGAGTACCGGAAAATTATTAAATCCGGGCCAGTACCGGGAAAAAGTAAAATCTTTGCGAGTACCGGAAAACTGTCCTGACGAGTATCGAAAAATGATATAATCGATGTGAGTACCGGAAAGTTATTAAATCCGGGGGAGTATTGGGAAAAAGTGGAATCCGTGCGAGTACCGGAAAACTGTCCTGACGAGTACCGAAAATGGTAGAATCGGTGTGAGTACCGGAAAATTATTGAATCCGGGCGAGTACCGGGAAAAAGTGGAATCCGGGCGAGTACCGGAAAACTGTCCTTACGAGTATCGAAAAATGATATAATCGGTGTGAGTACCGAAAAGTTATTGAATCCGGGGGAGTATCGGGAAAAAGTGGAATCCGTGCGAGTATCGGAAAACTGTCCTGACGAGTACCGAAAAATGGTAGAATCGGTGTGAGTACCGGAAAATTATTAAATCCGGGCCAGTACCGGGAAAAAGTAAAATCTTTGCGAGTACCGGAAAACTGTCCTGACGAGTATCGAAAAATGATATAATCGGTGTGAGTACCGGAAAGTTATTGAATCCGGGGGAGTATCGGGAAAAAGTGGAATCCGTGCGAGTACCGGAAAACTGTCCTGACGAGTACCAAAAATGGTAGAATCGGTGTGAGTACCGGAAAATTATTGAATCCGGGCGAGTACCGGGAAAAAGTGGAATCCGGGCGAGTACCGGAAAACTGTCCTTACGAGTATCGAAAAATGATATAATCGGTGTGAGTACCGAAAAGTTATTGAATCCGGGGGAGTATCGGGAAAAAGTGGAATATGTGCGAGTATCGGAAAACTGTCCTGACGAGTACCGAAAAATGGTAGAATCGGTGTGAGTACCGGAAAATTATTGAACCCGGGCGAGTACCGGGAAAAAGTGGAATCCGTGCCAGTACCAGAAAACTGTCCTGACGAGTACCGAAAAATGGTAGAATCGGTGTGAGTACCGGAAAATTATTGAATCCCGGCGAGTACCGGGAAAAAGTGGAATCTGTGCGAGTACCGGAAAACTGTCCTGACGAGTATAGAAAAATGATATAATCGGTGCGAGTACCGAAAAGTTATTGAATCCGGGGGAGTATCGGGAAAAAGTGGAATCCGTGCGAGTATCGGAAAACTGTCCTGACGAGTACCGAAAAATGGTAGAATCGGTGTGAGTACCGGAAAATTATTGAATCCGGGCGAGTACCGGGAAAAAGTGGAATATGTGCGAGTACCGGAAAACTGTCCTGACGAGTATCGAAAAATGATATAATCGGGACGAGTACCGAAAAGTTTTTGAATCCGGAGGAGTATCGGGAAAAAGTGGAATCAGTGCGAGTATCGGAAAACTGTCCTGACGAGTACAGAAAATGGTAGAATCGGTGTGAGTACCGGAAAATTATTAAATCCGGGCCAGTACCGGGAAAAAGTAAAATCTTTGCGAGTACCGGAAAACTGTCCTGACGAGTATCGAAAAATGATATAATCGATGTGAGTACCGGAAAGTTATTGAATCCGGGGGAGTATTGGGAAAAAGTGGAATCCGTGCGAGTACCGGAAAACTGTCCTGACGAGTACCGAAAATGGTAGAATCGGTGTGAGTACCGGAAAATTATTGAATCCGGGCGAGTACCGGGAAAAAGTGGAATCCGGGCGAGTACCGGAAAACTGTCCTTACGAGTATCGAAAAATGATATAATCGGTGTGAGTACCGAAAAGTTATTGAATCCGGGGGAGTATCGGGAAAAAGTGGAATCCGTGCGAGTATCGGAAAACTGTCCTGACGAGTACCGAAAAATGGTAGAATCGGTGTGAGTACCGGAAAATTATTAAATCCGGGCCAGTACCGGGAAAAAGTAAAATCTTTGCGAGTACCGGAAAACTGTCCTGACGAGTATCGAAAAATGATATAATCGGTGTGAGTACCGGAAAGTTATTGAATCCGGGGGAGTATCGGGAAAAAGTGGAATCCGTGCGAGTACCGGAAAACTGTCCTGACGAGTACCAAAAATGGTAGAATCGGTGTGAGTACCGGAAAATTATTGAATCCGGGCGAGTACCGGGAAAAAGTGGAATCCGGGCGAGTACCGGAAAACTGTCCTTACGAGTATCGAAAAATGATATAATCGGTGTGAGTACCGAAAAGTTATTGAATCCGGGGGAGTATCGGGAAAAAGTGGAATATGTGCGAGTATCGGAAAACTGTCCTGACGAGTACCGAAAAATGGTAGAATCGGTGTGAGTACCGGAAAATTATTGAACCCGGGCGAGTACCGGGAAAAAGTGGAATCCGTGCCAGTACCAGAAAACTGTCCTGACGAGTACCGAAAAATGGTAGAATCGGTGTGAGTACCGGAAAATTATTAAATCCCGGCGAGTACCGGGAAAAAGTGGAATATGTGCGAGTACCGGAAAACTGTCCTGACGAGTATAGAAAAATGATATAATCGGTGCGAGTACCGAAAAGTTATTGAATCCGGGGGAGTATCGGGAAAAAGTGGAATCCGTGCGAGTATCGGAAAACTGTCCTGACGAGTACCGAAAAATGGTAGAATCGGTGTGAGTACCGGAAAATTATTGAATCCGGGCGAGTACCGGGAAAAAGTGGAATATGTGCGAGTACCGGAAAACTGTCCTGACGAGTATCGAAAAATGATATAATCGGTGCGAGTACCGAAAAGTTTTTGAATCCGGAGGAGTATCGGGAAAAAGTGGAATCAGTGCGAGTATCGGAAAACTGTCCTGACGAGTACCGAAAAATGGTAGAATAGGTGTGAGTACCGAAAAATTATTAAATCCGGGCCAGTACCGGGAAAAAGTAAAATATGTGCGAGTACCGTAAAACTGTCCTGACGAGTATCGAAAAATGATATAATCGGTGTGAGTACCGGAAAGTTATTGAATCCGGGGGAGTATTGGGAAACAGTGGAATCCGTGCGAGTACCGGAAAACTGTCCTGACGAGTACCGAAAAATGGTAGAATCGGTGTGAGTACCGAAAAATTATTGAACCCGGACGAGTACCGGGAAAAAGTGGAATCCGTGCGAGTACCGGAAAACTGTCCTGACGAGTACCGAAAAATTGTAGAATCGGTGTGAGTACCGGAAAATTATTGAACCCGGGCGAGTACCGGGAAAAAGTGTAATCCGTGCGAGTACCGGAAAACTGTCCTGACGAGTAACGAAAAACGGTAGAATCGGTGTGAGTACCGCAAAATTATTGAACCCGGGCGAGTACCGGGAAAAAGCGGAATCCGTGCGAGTACCGAAAAACTGTCCAGACGAGTACCGAAAAATGGTAGAATCGGTGTGAGTACCGGAAAATTATTGAACCCGGGCGAGTACCGGGAAAAAGTGGAATCCGTGCGAGTACCGGAAAACTGTCCTGACGAGTACCGAAAAATGGTAGATTCGGTGTGAGTACCGGAAAATTATTGAATCAGGGCCAGTATAGGGAAAAAGTGGAATTCGTGCGAGTACCGGAAAACTGTCCTGACGAGTATCGAAAAATAATAGAATCGGTGTGAGTACCGAAAAATTTCTGAATCCGTGCGAGTAGCGGGAAAAGGTGGATTCCGTGCGAGTACCGAAAAACTGTCCTGACGAGTACCGAAAAATGGTAGATTCGGTGTGAGTACCGAAAAATTTCTGAATCCTGTGCGAGTAGCGGGAAAAGGTGGATTGCGCGCAAGTACCGGAAAATTGTCCTGACGAGTACCGAAAAATGGTAGAATCGGTGTGAGTACCGAAAAATTTCTGAATCCGGGCGAGTAGCGGGAAAAGGTGGATTCCGTGCGAGTACCGGAAAACTGTCTTAACGAGTACCGAAAAAGGAGAGAATCGGTGTGAGTACCGAAAAATTTCTGAATCCTGTCGAGTAGCGGGAAAAGATGGATTCTGTGCGAGTACCGGAAAACTGTCCTGACGAGTACCGAAAAATGGTATAATCAGTGTGAGTACCGAAAAATTATGGAATCAGGGCCAGTACAGGGAAAAAGTGTAATCCGTGCGAGTACCGGAAAACTGTCCTGACGAGTACCGAAAAATGGTATAATCAGTGTGAGTACCGGAAAATTATTGAATCAGGGCCAGTACAGGGAAAAAGTGGAATCTGTGCGAGTACCGGAAAATTGTCCTGACGAGTATCGAAAAATGATAGAATCGGTGTAAGTACCGAAAAAATTTTGAATCCGTGCGAGTACCGAGAAAAGGTGGATTCCGTGCGAGTACCGGAAAACTGTCCTGACGAGTACCGAAAAATGGTAGAATCAGTGTGAGTACCGGAAAATTATTGAATCAGGCCCAGTACAGGGAAAAAGTGGAATCCGTGCGAGTACCGGAAAACTGTCCTGACGAGTACCGAAAAATGGTAGAATCGGTGTGAGTGACTGAAAATTATTGAATCAGGGCCAGTACCGGGAAAAAGTGGCATCCGTACGAGTACCGGAAAACTGTCCTCACGAGTACCGAAAAATGATAGAATCGGTGTGAGTACCAAAAAATTTCTGAATCCGTGCGAGTAGCGGGAAAAGGTTGATTGCCTGCGAGTATCGGAAAACAGTCCTGACGAGTACCGAAAAATGGTAGAATCGGTGTGAGTACCGGAAAATTATTGAATCAGGGCCAGTACAGGGAAAAAGTGGAATCCGTGAGAGTACCGGAAAACTGTTCTCACGAGTACCGAAAAATGATAGAATCGGTGTGAGTACCGAAAAATTTCTGAATCCTGTGCGAATAGCGGGAAAAGGTGGATTGCGTACGAGTACCCGAAAACTGTCCTGACGAGTACCGAAAAATGGTAGAATCGGTGTGAGTACCGAAAAATTTCTGAATCCGGGCGAGTAGCGGGAAAAGGTGGATTCCGTGCGAGTACCGGAAAACTGTCCTGACGAGTACCCAAAAAGGATAGAATCGGTGTGAGTACCGGAAAATTTCTGAATCCTGTCGAGTAGCGGGAGAAGATGGATTCTGTGCGAGTACCGGAAAACTGTCCTGACGAGTACCGAAAAATGGTATAATCAGTGTGAGTACCGGAAAATTATGGAATCAGGGCCAGTACAGGGAAAAAGTGTAATCCGTGCGAGTACCGGAAAACTATCCTGACGAGTACCGAAAAATGATAGAATCGGTGTGACTACCGAAAAATTTTTGAATCCTGGCGAGTAGCGGGAAAAGGTGGATTCTGTGCGAGTACCGGAAAACTCTCCTGACGAGTACCCAAAAATGGTAGAATCGGTGTGAGTACCGGAAAATTATTGAATGAGGGCCAGTATAGGGAAAAAGTGCAATCCGTGAGAGTACCGGAAAACTATCCTGACGAGTATCGAAAAATGATAGAATCGGTGTGAGTACCGAAAAATTTCTGAATCCGTGCGAGTAGCGGGAAAAGGTGGATTCCGTGCAAGTATCGGAAAACTGTCCTGACAAGTACCGAAAAAGGATAGAATCGGGGTGAGTACCGAAAAAATTCTGAATCCTGTCGAGTAGCGGGAGAAGATGGATTCTGTGCGAGTACCGGAAAACTGTCCTGACGAGTACCGAAAAATGGTATAATCAGTGTGAGTACCGGAAAATTATGGAATCAGGGCCAGTACAGGGAAAAAGTGTAATCCGTGCGAGTACCGGAAAACTGTCCTGACGAGTATCGAAAAATGATAGAATCGGTGTGAGTACCGAAAAATTTCTGAATCCGTGCGAGTAGCGGGAAAAGGTGGATTCCGTGCGTGTACCGGAAAACTGTCCTGCCGAGTACCGAAAAATGGTAGCTTCGTTGTGAGTACCGGAAAATTATTGAATCAGGGCCAGTACCGCGAAAAAGTGGAATCCGTGCGAGTACCGGAAAACTGTCCTCACGAGTACCGAAAAATGATAGAGTCGGTGTGAGTACCGAAAAATTTCTGAATCCTGTGCGAGTAGCGGGAAAAGGTGGATTGCGTGCGAGTACCGGAAAACTGTCCTGACGAGTACCGAAAAATGGTAGAATCAGTGTGAGTACCGAAAAATTTCTGAATCCGGGCGAGTTGCGGGAAAAGGTGGATTCCGTGCGAGTACCGGAAAACTGTCCTGACGAGTACCCAAAAGGGATAGAATCGGTGTGAGTACCGAAAAATTTCTGAATCCTGTCGAGTAGCAGGAAATGGTGGATTCTGTGCGAGTACCGGAAAACTGTCCTGACGAGTACTGAAAAATGGTAGAATCGGTGTGAGTACCAGAAAATTATGGAATCAGGGCCAGTACAGGGAAAAAGTGGAATCCGTGCGAGTACCGGAAAACTATCCTGACGAGTACCGAAAAATGACAGAATCGGTGTGACTACCGAAAAATTTCTGAATCCTGGCGAGTAGCGGGAAAAGGTGGATTCTGTGCGAGTACCGGAAAACTCTCTTGACGAGTACCGAAAAATAGTAGAATCGGTGTGAGTACCGGAAAATTATTGAATGAGGGCCAGTATAGGGAAAAAGTGGAATCCGTGCGAGTACCGGAAAACTATCCTGACGAGTATCGAAAAATGATAGAATCGGTGTGAGTACCGAAAAATTTCTGAGTCCTGGCGAGTAGCGGGAAAAGGTGGATTCCGTGCGAGTACCGGAAAATGGTAGATTCGTTGTGAGTACCGGAAAATTATTGAATCAGGGCCAGTACCGGGAAAAAGTAGAATCCGTGCGAGTACCGAAAAATTGTCCTCACAAGTACCGAAAAATGATAGAGTCGGTGTGAGTACCGAAAAATTTCTGAATCATGTGCGAGTAGCGGGAAAAGGTGGATTGCGTGCGAGTACCGGAAAACTCTCCTGACGAGTACCGAAAAATGGTAGAATCGGTGTGAGTACCGGAAAATTATTGAATCCTGTCGAGTAGCAGGAAAAGGTGGATTCTGTGCGAGTACCGGAAAACTGTCCTGACGAGTACCGAAAAATGGTAGAATCGGTGTTAGTACCGGAAAATTATGGAATCGGGGCCAGTACAGGGAAAAAGTGGAATCCGTGCGAGTACCGGAAAACTATCCTGACGAGTACCGAAAAATGACAGAATCGGTGTGACTACCGAAAAATTTCTGAATCCTGGCGAGTAGCGGGAAAAGGTGGATTCTGTGCGAGTACCGGAAAACTCTCCTGACGAGTACCGAAAAATGGTAGAATCGGTGTGAGTACCGGAAAATTATTGAATGAGGGCCAGTATAGGGAAAAAGTGGAATCCGTGCGAGTACCGAAAAACTATCCTGACGAGTATCGAAAAATGATAGAATCGGTGTGAGTACCGAAAAATTTCTGAATCCGTGCGAATAGCCGGAAAAGGTGGATTCCGTGCGAGTACCGGAAAACTGTCCTGACGAGTACCGAAAAATGGTAGATTCGTTGTGAGTACCGAAAAATTATTGAATCAGGGCCAGTACCGGGAAAAAGTGGAATCCGTGCGAGTACCGAAAAACTGTCCTGACGAGTACCGAAAAATGATAGAATCGGTGTGAGTACCGAAAAATTTCTGAATCCTGGCGAGTAGCGGGAAAAGGTGGATTCTGTGCGAGTACCAGAAAACTGTCCTGACGAGTACCGAAAAATGGTAGAATCGGTGTGAGTACCGGAAAATTATGGAATCAGGGCCAGTACAGGGAAAAAGTGGAATCCGTGCGAGTACCGGAAAACTGTCCTGACGAGTACCGAAAAATGATAGAATCGGTGTGACTACCGAAAAATTTCTGAATCCTGGCGAATAGCGGGAAAAGGTGGATTCCGTGCGAGTACCGAAAAACTCTCCCGACGAGTACCGAAAAATGGTAGAATCGGTGTGAGTACCGGAAAATTTTTGAATCAGGGCCAGTACAGGGAAAAAGTGGAATTCGTTCGAGTACCGGAAAACTGTCCTGACGAGTACCGAAAAATGATAGAATCGGTGTGAGTACCGAAAAATTTCTGAATCCTGGCGAGTAGCGGAAAAAGGTGGATTCCGTGCGAGTACCGGAAAACTCTCCTGACGTGTACCGAAAAATGGTAGAATAGGTGTGAGTACCTGAAAATTATTGAATGAGGCCCAGTACAGGGAAAAAGTGGAATCCGTGAGAGTACCGAAAAACTGTCCTGACGAGTACCGAAAAATGATAGAATCGGTGTGAGTACCAAAAAATTTCTAAATCCGTGCGAGTAGCGGGAAAAGGTGGATTCCGTGCTAGTACAGGAAAACTGTCCTGACGAGTACCGAAAAATGGTAGATTCGGTGTGAGTACCGGCAAATTATTGAATCAGGGCTAGTTCGGGGAAAAAGTGGAATCCGTGCGAGTACCGGAAAACTGTCCTGACGAGTACCGAAAAATGATAGAATCGGTGTGAGTACCGAAAAATTTCTGAATCCTGGCGAGTAGCGGGAAAAGGTGGATTCCGTGCGAGTACCGAAAAACTCTCCCGACGAGTACCGAAAAATGGTAGAATCGGTGTGAGTACCGGAAAATTTTTGAATCCGGGCCAGTACAGGGAAAAAGTGGAATCCGTGCGAGTACCGAAAAATTGTCCGGACGAGTATCGAAAAATGATAGAATCGGTGTGAGTACCGAAAAATTTCTGAATCCGTGTGAGTAGCGGGAAAAGGTGGATTCCGTGCGAGTACCGGAAAACTGTCCTGACGAGTACCGAAAAATGGTAGATTCGTTGTGAGTACCGGAAAATTATTGAATCAGGGCCAGTACCGGGAAAAAGTGGAATCCGTGCGAGTACCGGAAAACTGTCCTCACGAGTACGGAAAAATGATAGAATCGGTGTGAGTACCAAAAAATTTCTGAATCCGTGCGAGTAGCGGGAAAAGGTTGATTCCCTGCGAGTACTGGAAAACATTCCTGACGAGTACCGAAAAATGGTAGAATCGGTGTGAGTACACGAAAATTATTGAATCAGGGCCAGTACCGGGAAAAAGTGGAATCCGTGCGAGTACCGGAAAACTGTCCTCACGAGTACCGAAAAATGATAGAATCGGTGTGAGTACCGAAAAATTTCTGAATCCTGTGCGAGTAGCGGGAAAAGGTGGATTGCGTGCGAGTACCGGAAAACTGTCCTGACGAGTACCGAAAAATGGTAGAATCGGTGTGAGTACCGAAAAATTTCTGAATCCGGGCGAGTAGCGGGAAAAGGTGGATTCCGTGCGAGTACCGGAAAACTGTCCTGACGAGTACCGAAAAAGGATAGAATCGGTGTGAGTACCGAAAAATTTCTGAATCCTGTCGAGTAGCAGGAAATGGTGGATTCTGTGCGAGTACCGAAAAACTGTCCTGACGAGTACCGAAAAACGGTAGAATCGGTGTGAGTACCGGAAAATTATGGAATCAGGGCCAGTACAGGGAAAAACTGGAATCCGTGCGAGTACCGGAAAACTATCCTCACGAGTTCCGAAAAATGATAGAATAGGTGTGACTACCGAAAAATTTCTGAATCCTGGCGAGTAGCGGGAAAAGGTGGATTCCGTGCGAGTACCGGAAAACTCTCCTGACGAGTACCGAAAAATGGTAGAATCAGTGTGAGTGACTGAAAATTATTGAATCAGGGCCAGTACCGGGAAAAAGTGGCATCCGTGCGAGTACCGGAAAACTGTCCTCACGAGTACCGAAAAATGATAGAATCGGTGTGAGTACCAAAAAATTTCTGAATCCGTGCGAGTAGCGGGAAAAGGTGGATTCCTTGCGAGTACCGGAAAACTGTCATGACGAGTACCGAAAAATGGTAGATTCGTTGTGAGTACCGGAAAATTATTGAATCAGGGCCAGTACCGGGAAAAAGTGGAATCCGTGCGAGTACCGGAAAACTGTCCTGACGAGTACCGAAAAATGATAGAATCGGTGTGAGTACCAAAAAATTTCTGAATCCTGGCGAGTAGCTGGAAAAGGTGGATTCTGTGCGAGTACCGGAAAACTGTCATGACGAGTACCGAAAAATGGTAGAATCGGTGTGAGTACCGGAAAATTATGGAATCAGGGCCAGTACAGGGAAAAAGTGGAATCCGTGCGAGTACCGAAAAACTGTCCTGACGAGTACCGAAAAATGATAGAATCGGTGTGAGTACCCAAAAATTTCTGAATCCTAGCGAGTAGCGGGAAAAGGTGGATTCCGTGCGAGTACCGAAAAACTCTCCCGACGAGTACCGAAAAATGGTAGAATCAGTGTGAGTACCGGAAAATTATTGAATCAGGCCCAGTACAGGGAAAAAGTGGAATCTGTGCGAGTACCGGAAAACTGTCCTGACGAGTACCGAAAAATGGTAGAATCGGTGTGAGTGACTGAAAATTATTGAATCAGGGCCAGTACCGGGAAAAAGTGGCATCCGTGTGAGTACCGAAAAACTGTCCTGACGAGTACCGAAAAATGATAGAATCGGTGTAAGTACCGAAAAATTTCTGAATCCTGTGCGAGTAGCGGGAAAAGGTGGATTGCGTGCGAGTACCGGAAAACTGTCCTAACGAGTACCGAAAAATGGTAGAATAGGTGTGAGTACCGGAAAATTATTGAATGAGGCCCAGTACAGGGAAAAAGTGGAATCCGTGAGAGTACCGAAAAACTGTCCTGACGAGTACCGAAAAATGATAGAATCGGTGTGAGTACCATAAAATTTCTGAATCCGTGCGAGTAGCGGGAAAAGGTGGATTCCGTGCGAGTACCGGAAAACTGTCCTGACGAGTACCGAAAAATGGTAGAATCGGTGTGAGTACCGAAAAATTTCTGAATCCGGGCGAGTAGCGGGAAAAGGTGGATTCTGTGCAAGTACCGGAAAACTGTCCTGACGAGTACCGAAAAATGGTAGAATCGGTGTGAGTACCGGAAAATTATGGAATCAGGGCCAGTACAGGGAAAAAGTGGAATCCGTGCGAGTTCCGGAAAACTGTCCTGACGAGTACCGAAAAATGATAGAATCGGTGTGAGTACCGAAAAATTTCTGAATCCTGGCGAGTAGCGGAAAAAGGTGGATTCCGTGCGAGTACCGGAAAACTCTCCTGACGTGTACCGAAAAATGGTAGAATAGGGGTGAGTACCGGAAAATTATCGAATGAGGCCCAGTACAGGGAAAAAGTGGAATCCGTGAGAGTACCGAAAAACTGTCCTGACGAGTACTGAAAAATGATAGAATCGGTGTGAGTACCGAAAAATTTCTGAATCCGTGCGAGTAGCTGGAAAAGGTGGATTCCGTACGAGTACCGAAAAACTATCCTGACGAGTACCGAAGAATAGTAGATTCGTTGTGAGTACCGGAAAATTATTGAATCAGGGCCAGTACCGGGAAAAAGTGGAATCCGTGCGAGTACCGGAAAACTGTCCTGACGAGTACCGAAAAATGATAGAATCGGTGTGAGTACCGAAAAATTTCTGAATCCGTGCGAGTAGCGGGAAAGGGTGGATTCCGTGCTAGTACCGGAAAACTGTCCTGACGAGTACCGAAAAATGGTAGATTCGGTGTGAGTACCGGAAAATTATTGAATCAGGGCCAGTATAGGGAAAAAGTGGAATCCGTGCGAGTACCGGAAAACTGTCCTGACGAGTATCGAAAAATGATAGAATCGGTGTGAGTACCGAAAAATTTCTGAATCCGTGCGAGTAGCGGGAAAAGGTGCATTCCGTGCGAGTACCGGAAAACTGCCCTGACGAGTACCGAAAAATGGTACATTCGGTGTGAGTACCGAAAAATTTCTGAATCCTGTGCGAGTAGCGGGAAAAGGTGGATTGCGTGCGAGTACCGGAAAAATGTCCTGACGAGTACCGAAAAATGGTAGAATCGGTGTGAGTACCGAAAAATTTTTGAATCCGTGCGAGTAGCTGGAAAAGGTGGATTCCGTGCGAGTACCGGAAAACTGTCCTGACGAGTATCGAAAAAGGATAGACTGGGTGTGAGTACCGAAAAATTTCTGAATCCTGTGCGAGTAGCGGGAAAAGGTGGATTGCGTGCGAGTACCGGAAAACTGTCCTGACGAGTACCGAAAAATGGTAGAATCGGTGTGAGTACCGGAAAATTTCTGAATCCGGGCGAGTAGCGGGAAAAGGTGGATTCCGTGCGAGTACCGGAAAACAGTCCTGACGAGTACCGAAAAAGGATAGAATCGGTGTGAGTACCGAAAAATTTCTGAATCCTGTCGAGTAGCGGGAAAAGGTGGATTCTGTTCGAGTACCGGAAAACTGTCCTGACGAGTACCGAAAAATGGTAGAATCGGTGTGAGTACCGGAAAATTATGGAATCAGGGCTAGTACAGGGAACAGTGGAATCCGTGCGAGTACCGGAAAACTGTCCTGACGAGTACCGAAAAATGATAGAATCGGTGTGACTAACGAAAAATTTCTGAATCTTGGCGAGTAGCGGGAAAAGGTGGATTCCGTGCGAGTACTGGAAAACTCTCCTGACGAGTACCGAAAAATGGTAGAATCGGTGTGAGTACCGGAAAATTATTGAATGAGGGCCAGTATAGGGAAAAAGTGGAATCCGTGCGAGTACCGGAAAACTATCCTGACGAGTATGGAAAAATGATAGAATCGGTGTCAGTACCGAAAAATTTCTGAATCCGTGCGAGTAGCGGGAAAAGGTGGATTCCGTGCGAGTACCAGAAAACTGTCCTGACGAGTACCGAAAAATGGTAGAATCAGTGTGAGTACCGGAAAATTATTGAATCAGGGCCAGTACAGGGAAAAAGTGGAATCCGTGCGAGTACCGGAAAATTGTCCTGACGAGTATCGAAAAATGATAGAATCGGTGTAAATACCGAAAAATTTTTGAATCCGTGCGAGTAGCTGGAAAAGGTGGATTCCGTGCGAGTACCGGAAAACTGTCCTGACGAGTACCGAAAAATGGTAGAATCGGTGTGAGTGACTGAAAATTATTGAATCAGGGCCAGTACCGGGAAAAAGTGGCATCCGTGCGAGTACCGGAAAACTGTCCTCACGAGTACCGAAAAATGATAGAATCGGTGTGAGTATCAAAATATTTCTGAATCCGTGCGAGTAGCGGGAAAAGGTTGATTCCATGCGAGTGCCGGAAAACAGTCCTGACGAGTACCGAAAAATGGTAGAATCGGTGTGAGTACCGGAAAATTATTGAATCAGGGCCAGTACCGGCAAAAAGTGGAATCCGTGCGAGTACCGGAAAACTGTCCTCACGAGTACCGAAAAATGATAGAATCGGTGTGAGTACCGAAAAATTTCTGAATCCTGTGCGAGTAGCGGGAAAAGGTGGATTGCGTGCGAGTACCGGAAAACTGTCCTAACGAGTACCGAAAAATGGTAGAATCGGTGTGAGTACCGGAAAATTATGGAATCAGGGCCAGTACAGGGAAAAAGTGGAATCCGTGCGAGTACCGAAAAACTGTCCTGACGAGTACCGAAAAATGATAGAATCGGTGTGTGTACCCAAAAATTTCTGAATCCTGGCGAGTAGCGGGAAAAGGTAGATTCCGTGCGAGTACCGAAAAACTCTCCCGACGAGTACCGAAAAATGGTAGAATCAGTGTGAGTACCGGAAAATTATTGAATCAGGCCCAGTACAGGGAAAAAGTGGAATCTGTGCGAGTACCGGAAAACTGTCCTGACGAGTACCGAAAAATGGTAGAATCGGTGTGAGTGACTGAAAATTATTGAATCAGGGCCAGTACCGGGAAAAAGTGGCATCCGTGCGAGTACCGAAAAACTGTCCTGACGAGTATCGAAAAATGATAGAATCGGTGTAAGTACCGAAAAATTTTTGAATCCGTGCGAGTAGCGGGAAAAGGTAGATTCCGTGCGAGTACCGGAAAACTGTCCAGACGAGTACCGAAAAATGGTAGAATCGGTGTGAGTGACTGAAAATTATTGAATCAGGGCCAGTACCGGGAAAAAGTGGCATCCGTGCGAGTACCGAAAAACTGTCCTGACAAGTACCGAAAAATGATAGAATCGGTGTGAGTACCGAAAAATTTCTGAATCCTGTGCAAGTAGCGGGAAAAGGTGGATTCCGTGCGAGTACAGGAAAACTGTCCTGACGAGTACCGAAAAAAGGTAGAATAGGTGTGAGTACCGAAAAATTTCTGAATCCGGGCGAGTAGCGGGAAAAGGTGGATTCTGTGCAAGTACAGGAAAACTGTCCTGACGAGTACCGAAAAATGGTAGAATCGGTGTGAGTACCGGAAAATTATGGAATCAGGGCCAGTACAGGGAAAAAGTGGAATTCGTGCGAGTACCGGAAAACTGTCCTGACGAGTACCGAAAAATGATAGAATCGGTGTGAGTACCGAAAAATTTCTGAATCCTGGCGAGTAGCGGAAAAAGGTGGATTCCGTGCGAGTACGGGAAAACTCTCATGACGTGTACCGAAAAATGGTAGAATAGGTGTGAGTACCGGAAAATAAATAAATGAGGCCCAGTACAGGGAAAAAGTGGAATCCGTGAGAGTACCGAAAAACTGTCCTGACGAGTACCGAAAAATGATAGAATCGGTGTGAGTACCAAAAAATTTCTGAATCCGTGCGAGTAGCGGGAAAAGGTGGATTCCGTGCTAGTACCGGAAAACTGTCCTGACGAGTACCGAAAAATGGTAGATTCGGTGTGAGTACCGGAAAATTATTGAATCAGGGCCAGTATAGGGAAAAAGTGGAATCCGTGCAAGTACCGGAAAACTGTCCTGACGAGTATCGAAAAATGATAGAATCGGTGTGAGTACCGAAAAATTTATGAATCCGTGCGAGTAGCGGGAAAAGGTGGATTCCGTGCGAGTACCGGAAAACTGTCCTGAAGAGTACCGAAAAATGGTAGATTCGTTGTGAGTACCGGAAAATTATTGAATCAGGGCCAGTACCGGGAAAAAGTGGAATCCGTGCGAGTACCGGAAAACTGTCCTGACGAGTACCGAAAAATGGTAGAATCGGTGTGAGTACCGGAAAATTATGGAATCAGGGCCAGTACAGGGAAAAAGTGGAATTCGTGCGAGTACCGGAAAACTGTCCTGACGAGTACCGAAAAATTGTAGAATCGGTGTGAGTACCGAAAAATTTATGAATCCGGGCGAGTAGCGAGAAAAGGTGGATTCTGTGCGAGTACCGGAAAACTGTCCTGACGAGTACCGAAAAATGGTAGAATCGGTGTGAGTACCGGAAAATTATGGAATCAGGGCCAGTACAGGGAAAAAGTGGAATCCGTGCGAGTACCGGAAAACTATCCTGACGAGTACCGAAAAATGATAGAATCGGTGTGAGTACCGAAAAATTTCTGAATCCTGGCGAGTAGCGGAAAAAGGTGGATTCCGTGCGAGTACCGGAAAACTCTCCTGACGTGTACCGAAAAATGGTATAATCGGTGTGAGTACCGGAAAATTATTGAATGAGGCCCAGTACAGGGAAAAAGTGGAATCCGTGCGAGTACCGGAAAACTGTCCTAACGAGTACCGAAAAATGATAGAATCGGTGTGAGTACCGAAAAATTTCTGAATCCGTGCGAGTAGCGGGAAAAGGTGGATTCCGTGCGAGTACCGGAAAACTATCCTGACGAGTACCGAAAAATGGTAGATTCGTTGTGAGTACCGGAAAATTATTGAATCAGGGCCAGTACCGGGAAAAAGTGGAATCCGTGCGAGTACCGGAAAACTGTCCTGACGAGTATCGAAAAATTATAGAATCGGTGTGAGTACCGAAAAATTTATGAATCCGTGCGAGTAGCGGGAAAAGGTGGATTCCGTGCGAGTACCGGAAAACTGTCCTGAAGAGTACCGAAAAATGGTAGATTCGTTGTGAGTACCGGAAAATTATTGAATCAGGGCCAGTACCGGGAAAAAGTGGAATCCGTGCGAGTACCGGAAAACTGTCCTTACGAGTACCGAAAAATGGCAGAATCGGTGTGAGTGCCGGAAAATTATTGAACCCGGGCGAGTACCGGGAAAAAGTTGAATCCGTGCGAGTACCCGAAAACTGTCCTAACGGGTACCGAAAAATGGTAGAATCGGTGTGAGTACCGGAAAATTATTGAATCCGGGGGAGTATCGGGAAAAAGTGGAATCCGTGCGAGTACCGGAAAACTGTCCTGACGAGTACCGAAAAATGGTAGAATCGGTGTGAGTACCGCAAAATTATTGAACTCGGTCAATTACCGGGAAAAAGTGAAATCCGTGCGAGTACCGGAAAACTGTCCTGACGAGTACCGAAAAATGGTAGAATCGGTGTGAGTACCGGAAAATTATGGAATCAGGGCCAGTACAGGGAAAAAGTGGAATTCGTGCGAGTACCGGAAAACTGTCCTGACGAGTACCGAAAAATTGTAGAATCGGTGTGAGTACCGAAAAATTTATGAATCCGGGCGAGTAGCGAGAAAAGGTGGATTCTGTGCGAGTACCGGAAAACTGTCCTGACGAGTACCGAAAAATGGTAGAATCGGTGTGAGTACCGGAAAATTATGGAATCAGGGCCAGTACAGGGAAAAAGTGGAATCCGTGCGAGTACCGGAAAACTATCCTGACGAGTACCGAAAAATGATAGAATCGGTGTGAGTACCGAAAAATTTCTGAATCCTGGCGAGTAGCGGAAAAAGGTGGATTCCGTGCGAGTACCGGAAAACTCTCCTGACGTGTACCGAAAAATGGTATAATCGGTGTGAGTACCGGAAAATTATTGAATGAGGCCCAGTACAGGGAAAAAGTGGAATCCGTGCGAGTACCGGAAAACTGTCCTAACGAGTACCGAAAAATGATAGAATCGGTGTGAGTACCGAAAAATTTCTGAATCCGTGCGAGTAGCGGGAAAAGGTGGATTCCGTGCGAGTACCGGAAAACTATCCTGACGAGTACCGAAAAATGGTAGATTCGTTGTGAGTACCGGAAAATTATTGAATCAGGGCCAGTACCGGGAAAAAGTGGAATCCGTGCGAGTACCGGAAAACTGTCCTGACGAGTATCGAAAAATTATAGAATCGGTGTGAGTACCGAAAAATTTATGAATCCGTGCGAGTAGCGGGAAAAGGTGGATTCCGTGCGAGTACCGGAAAACTGTCCTGAAGAGTACCGAAAAATGGTAGATTCGTTGTGAGTACCGGAAAATTATTGAATCAGGGCCAGTACCGGGAAAAAGTGGAATCCGTGCGAGTACCGGAAAACTGTCCTTACGAGTACCGAAAAATGGCAGAATCGGTGTGAGTGCCGGAAAATTATTGAACCCGGGCGAGTACCGGGAAAAAGTTGAATCCGTGCGAGTACCCGAAAACTGTCCTAACGGGTACCGAAAAATGGTAGAATCGGTGTGAGTACCGGAAAATTATTGAATCCGGGGGAGTATCGGGAAAAAGTGGAATCCGTGCGAGTACCGGAAAACTGTCCTGACGAGTACCGAAAAATGGTAGAATCGGTGTGAGTACCGCAAAATTATTGAACTCGGTCAATTACCGGGAAAAAGTGAAATCCGTGCGAGTACCGGAAAACTGTCCTGACGAGTACCGAAAAATGGTAGAATCGGTGTGAGTACCGGAAAATTATGGAATCAGGGCCAGTACAGGGAAAAAGTGGAATTCGTGCGAGTACCGGAAAACTGTCCTGACGAGTACCGAAAAATTGTAGAATCGGTGTGAGTACCGAAAAATTTATGAATCCGGGCGAGTAGCGAGAAAAGGTGGATTCTGTGCGAGTACCGGAAAACTGTCCTGACGAGTACCGAAAAATGGTAGAATCGGTGTGAGTACCGGAAAATTATGGAATCAGGGCCAGTACAGGGAAAAAGTGGAATCCGTGCGAGTACCGGAAAACTATCCTGACGAGTACCGAAAAATGATAGAATCGGTGTGAGTACCGAAAAATTTCTGAATCCTGGCGAGTAGCGGAAAAAGGTGGATTCCGTGCGAGTACCGGAAAACTCTCCTGACGTGTACCGAAAAATGGTATAATCGGTGTGAGTACCGGAAAATTATTGAATGAGGCCCAGTATAGGGAAAAAGTGGAATCCGTGCGAGTACCGGAAAACTGTCCTAACGAGTACCGAAAAATGATAGAATCGGTGTGAGTACCGAAAAATTTCTGAATCCGTGCGAGTAGCGGGAAAAGGTGGATTCCGTGCGAGTACCGGAAAACTATCCTGACGAGTACCGAAAAATGGTAGATTCGTTGTGAGTACCGGAAAATTATTGAATCAGGGCCAGTACCGGGAAAAAGTGGAATCCGTGCGAGTACCGGAAAACTGTCCTGACGAGTATCGAAAAATTATAGAATCGGTGTGAGTACCGAAAAATTTATGAATCCGTGCGAGTAGCGGGAAAAGGTGGATTCCGTGCGAGTACCGGAAAACTGTCCTGAAGAGTACCGAAAAATGGTAGATTCGTTGTGAGTACCGGAAAATTATTGAATCAGGGCCAGTACCGGGAAAAAGTGGAATCCGTGCGAGTACCGGAAAACTGTCCTTACGAGTACCGAAAAATGGCAGAATCGGTGTGAGTGCCGGAAAATTATTGAACCCGGGCGAGTACCGGGAAAAAGTGGAATCCGTGCGAGTACCCGAAAACTGTCCTAACAGGTACTGAAAAATGGTAGAATCGGTGTGAGTACCGCAAAATTATTGAACTCGGTCAATTACCGGGAAAAAGTGGAATCCGTGCGAGTACCGAAAAACTGTCCTGACGAGTACCGAAAAATGGTAGAATCGGTGTGAGTACCGAAAAATTTCTGAATCCGGGCGAGTAGCGGGAAAAGGTGGATTCTGTGCAAGTACAGGAAAACTGTCCTGACGAGTACCGAAAAATGGTAGAATCGGTGTGAGTACCGGAAAATTATGGAATCAGGGCCAGTACAGGGAAAAAGTGGAATTCGTGCGAGTACCAGAAAACTGTCCTGACGAGTACCGAAAAATGATAGAATCGGTGTGAGTACCGAAAAATTTCTGAATCCTGGCGAGTAGCGGAAAAAGGTGGATTCCGTGCGAGTACCGGAAAACTCTCCTGACGTGTACCGAAAAATGGTAGAATAGGTGTGAGTACCGGAAAATTATTGAATGAGGCCCAGTACAGGGAAAAAGTGGAATCCGTGAGAGTACCGAAAAACTGTCCTGACGAGTACCGAAAAATGATAGAATCGGTGTGAGTACCAAAAAATTTCTGAATCCATGCGAGTAGCGGGAAAAGGTGGATTCCGTGCTAGTACCGGAAAACTGTCCTGACGAGTACCGAAAAATGGTAGATTCGGTGTGAGTACCGGAAAATTATTGAATCAGGGCCAGTATAGGGAAAAAGTGGAATCCGTGCGAGTACCGGAAAACTGTCCTGACGAGTACCGAAAAATGATAGAATCGGTGTGAGTACCGAAAAATTTCTGAATCCTGGCGAGTAGCGGAAAAAGGTGGATTCCGTGCGAGTACCGGAAAACTCTCCTGACGAGTACCGAAAAATGGTAGAATCGCTGTGAGTACCGAAAAATTTCTGAATCCGTGCGAGTAGCCAGAAAAGGTGGATTCTGTGCGAGTACCGGAAAACTGTCCTGACGAGTACCGAAAAATGGTAGAATCGGTGTGAGTACCGGAAAATTATGGAATCAGGGCCAGTACAGGGAAAAAGTGGAATCCGTGCGAGTACCGGAAAACTATTCTGACGAGTACCGAAAAATGATAGAATCGGTGTGAGTACCGAAAAATTTCTGAATCCTGGCGAGTAGCGGAAAAAGGTGGATTCCGTGCGAGTACCGGAAAACTCTCCTGACGTGTACCGAAAAATGGTAGAATCGGTGTGTGTACCGGAAAATTATTGAATGAGGCCCAGTACAGGGAAAAAGTGGAATCCGTGCGAGTACCGGAAAACTGTCCTGACGAGTACCGAAAAATGATAGAATCGGTGTGAGTACCGAAAAATTTCTGAATCCGTGCGAGTAGCGGGAAAAGGTGGATTCCGTGCGAGTACCGGAAAACTGTCCTGACGAGTACCGAAAAATGGTAGATTCGTTGTGAGTACCGGAAAATTATTGAATCAGGGCCAGTACCGGGAAAAAGTGGAATCCGTGCGAGTACCGGAAAACTGTCCTGACGAGTACCGAAAAATGATAGAATCCGTGTGAGTACCGAAAAATTTCTGAATCCGTGCGAGTAGCGGGAAAAGGTGGATTCCGTGCGAGTACCGGAAAACTGTCCTGAAGAGTACCGAAAAATGGTAGATTCGGTGTGAGTACCGGAAAATTATTGAATCAGGGCCAGTATAGGAAAAAAGTGGAATCCGTGCGAGTACCGGAAAACTGTCCTGACGAGTATCGAAAAATGATAGAATCGGTGTGAGTACCGAAAAATTTCTGAATCCGTGCGAGTAGCGGGAAAAGGTGGATTCCATGCGAGTACCGGAAAACAGCCCTGACGAGTACCGAAAAATGGTAGATTCGGTGTGAGTACCGAAAAATTTCTGAATCCTGTGCAAGTAGCGGGAAAAGGTGGATTGCGTGCGAGTACCGGAAAACTGTCCTGACGAGTACCGAAAAATGGTAGAATCGGTGTGAGTACCGAAAAATTTCTGAATCCGGGCGAGTAGCGAGAAAAGGTGGATTCTGTGCGAGTACCGGAAAACTGTCCTGACGAGTACCGAAAAATGGTAGAATCGGTGTGAGTACCGGAAAATTATGGAATCAGGGCCAGTACAGGGAAAAAGTGGAATCCGTGCGAGTACCGGAAAACTATCCTGACGAGTACCGAAAAATGATAGAATCGGTGTGAGTACCGAAAAATTTCTGAATCCTGGCGAGTAGCGGAAAAAGGTGGATTCCGTGCGAGTGCCGGAAAACTCTCCTGACGTGTACCGAAAAATGGTAGAATCGGTGTGAGTACCGGAAAATTATTGAATGAGGCCCAGTACAGGGAAAAAGTGGAATCCGTGCGAGTACCGGAAAACTGTCCTGACGAGTACCGAAAAATGATAGAATCGGTGTGAGTACCGAAAAATTTCTGAATCCGTGCGAGTAGCTGGAAAAGGTGGATTCCGTGCGAGTACCGGAAAACTATCCTGACGAGTACCGAAAAATGGTAGATTCGTTGTGAGTACCGGAAAATTATTGAATCCTGTGCGAGTAGCGGGAAAAGGTGGATTGCGTGCGAGTACCGGAAAACTGTCCTGACGAGTACCAAAAAATGGTAGAATCGGTGTGAGTACCGAAAAATTTCTGAATCCGGGCGAGTAGCGGGAAAAGGTGGATTCCGTGCGAGTACCGGAAAACAGTCCTGACGAGTATCGAAAAAGGATAGAATCGGTGTGAGTACCGAAAAATTTCTGAATCCTGTCGAGTAGCGGGAAAAGGTGGATTCTGTGCGAGTACCGGAAAACTCTCCTGACGAGTACCGAAAAATGGTAGAATCGGTGTGAGTGACTGAAAATTATTGAATCAGGGCCAGTACCGGGAAAAAGTGGAATCCGTGCGAGTACCGGAAAACTGTCCTGACAAGTACCGAAAAATGGTAGATTCGGTGTGAGTACCGAAAAATTTCTGAATCCTGTGCGAGTAGCGGGAAAAGGTGGATTGCGTGCGAGTACCGGAAAACTGTCCTGACGAGTACCGAAAAATGGTAGAATCGGTGTGAGTACCGGAAAATTATTGAATGAGGGCCAGTATAGGGAAAAAGTGGAATCCGTGCGAGTACCGGAAAACTATCCTGACGAGTACCGAAAAATGATAGAATCGGTGTGAGTATCGGAAAATTATTGAATCCGAGCCAGTACCGGGAAAAAGTGGAATCCGTGCGACTACCCGAAAACTGTCCTGACGAGTACCAAAAAATGGTAGATTCGGTGTGAGTACCGGAAAATTATTGAATCAGGGCCAGTATAGGGAAATAGTGGAATCCGTGCGAGTACCGGAAAACTGTCCTGACGAGTATCGAAAAATGGTAGAATCGGTGTGAGTACCGAAAAATTATTGAATGAGGGCCAGTATAGGGAAAAAGTGGAATCCGTGCGAGTACCGGAAAACTATCCTGACGAGTATCGAAAAATGATAGAATCGGTGTGAGTACCGAAAAATTTCTGAATCCGGGCGAGTAGCGGGAAAAGGTGGATTCCGTGCGAGTACCGGAAAACAGTCCTGACGAGTATCGAAAAATGGTAGAATCGATGTGAGTACCGGAAAATTATTGAATTCCGGCGAGTACCGGGAAAAGGTGGAATAAGTGCGAGTACCGAAAAACTGTCCTGACGAGTACCGAAAAATGGTAGAATCGATGTGAGTACCGAAAAATTATTGAATTCCGGCGAGTACCGGGAAAAGGTGGATTCCGTGCGACTACCGGAAAACTGTGCTGACGAGTACCGAAAAATGGTAGAATCGGTGTGATTCCGGAAAATTATTGAATCCGGGCGAGTACCGGGAAAAAGTGGAATCCATGCGAGTATCGGAAAATTGTCCTGACGAGTACCGAAAAATGGTAGAATCGGTGTGAGTACCGGAAAATTATTGAATTCCGGCGAGTACCGGGAAAAGGTGGAATAAGTGCGAGTACCGAAAAACTGTCCTGACGAGTACCGAAAAATGGTAGAATCGATGTGAGTACCGGAAAATTATTGAATTCCGGCGAGTACCGGGAAAAGGTGGATTCCGTGCGACTACCGGAAAACTGTGCTGACGAGTACCGAAAAATGGTAGAATCGGTGTGATTCCGGAAAATTATTGAATCCGGGCCAGTACCGGGAAAAAGTGGAATCCTTGCGAGTACCGGAAAACTGTCCTGACGACAACCGAAAAGTGGTAGAATAGGTGTATTTACCGGAAAATTGTTGAATCCGGGCGAGTGCCGAGAAAAAGTGGAATCAGTGCGAGTACCGAAAAACTGTCCGGACCAATACGGAAAAATGGTTGAATCAGTGTGAGTACCGGAACACTGTTGAATCCATGCTAGTACCGGCAAAAGGTGGAATCCGTGCGAGTACCGAAATACTGTCCGTACTAGTACGGAAAAGTTTTTGAATCAGTGTGAGCACCAAAAAAATTGTTGAATCCGGGCGAGTACCGGGAAAAGGTGGAATCCGTGCGAGTACCGAAAAACTGTCCGGACCAGTACAGAAAAATGGTAGAATGAGTGTGAGTTCCGAAAAATTGTTGAATCTGGGTAAATACCGGCAAAAGGTGGAATCGTGCGAGTACCGAAAAACTGTCCGGACCAGTACCGAAAAATGGTAGAATCAGTGTGAGTACCGGAAAATTGTTGAATCCGGGCGAGTACCGGCAAAAGGTGGAATCGTGCGAGTACCGAAAAACTGTCCGGACCAGTACAGAAAAATGGTTGAATCAGTGTGAGTTCCGGAAAATTGTTGAATCCGGGCGTGTACCGGGAAAAGCTGGAATCCGCGTGAGTACCGAAAACTGTCTGGACCAGCACGGAAAAATGGTATAATGAGTGTGAGTACTGTAAAATTGTTGAATCCGGATAAGTACCGGCAAAAGGTGGAATCGTGCGAGTACCGAAAAATTGTCCGGACCAGTACGGAAAAATGGTTGAATCAGTGTGAGTTCCGGAAAATTGTTGAATCCGGGCGAGTACCGGGAAAAGCTGGAATCCGTGCGAGTACCGAAAACTGTCCGGACCAGTACGGAAAAATAGTAGAATGAGTGTGAGTACCGGAAAATTGTTGAATCCGGGTAAGTACCGGTAAAAGGTGGAATCGTGCGAGTACCGAAAAACTGTCTGGACCACTACGGAAAAATGGTTGAATCAGTGTGAGTACCAAAAAATTGTTGAATCCGGGCGAGTACCGAAAAACTGTCCGGACCAGTACGGAAAAATCGTAGAATCAGTGTGAGTACCAAAACATTGTTGAATCCGGGCGAGTACCGGCAAAAGGTGGAATCTGTGCGACAACCGAAAAACTATCCGGACCAGTACGGAAAAATGATAGAATCAGTGTGAGTACCGGAAAATTGTTGAATGCGTGCGAGTACCGGGAAAAGGTGGAATCCGTGCGAGTACCGAAAACTGTCCGGACCAGTACGGAAAAATGATATAATGAGTGTGAGTACCGGAAAATTATTGAATCCGGATAAGTACCGGCAAAAGGTGGAATCGTGCGAGTACCGAAAAACTGTCCGGACCAGTACGGAAAAATAGTAGAATGAGTGTGAGTACCGGAAAATTTTTGAATCCGGGTAAATACCGGCAAAAGGTGGAATCGTGCGAGTACCGAAAAACTGTCCGGACCAGTACCGAAAAATGGTAGAATCAGTGTGAGTACCGGAAAATTGTTGAATCCGGGCGAGTACCGGCAAAAGGTGGAATCGTGCGAGTACCGAAAAACTGTCCGGACCAGTACGGAAAAATGGTTGAATCAGTGTGAGTTCCGGAAAATTGTTGAATCCGGCGTGTACCGGGAAAAGCTGGAATCCGCGTGAGTACCGAAAACTGTCTGGACCAGCACGGAAAAATGGTATAATGAGTGTGAGTACTGTAAAATTGTTGAATCCGGATAAGTACCGGCAAAAGGTGGAATCGTGCGAGTACCGAAAAATTGTCCGGACCAGTACGGAAAAATGGTTGAATCAGTGTGAGTTCCGGAAAATTGTTGAATCCGGGCGAGTACCGGGAAAAGCTGGAATCCGTGCGAGTACCGAAAACTGTCCGGACCAGTACGGAAAAATAGTAGAATGAGTGTGAGTACCGGAAAATTGTTGAATCCGGGTAAGTACCGGCAAAACGTGGAATCGTGCGAGTACCGAAAAACTGTCTGGACCACTACGGAAAAATGGTTGAATCAGTGTGAGTACCAAAAAATTGTTGAATCCGGGCGAGTACCGAAAAACTGTCCGGACCAGTATGGAAAAATCGTAGAATCAGTGTGAGTACCAAAAAATTGTTGAATCCGGGCGAGTACCGGCAAAAGGTGGAATCTGTGCGACAACCGAAAAACTATCCGGACCAGTACGGAAAAATGATAGAATCAGTGTGAGTACCGGAAAATTGTTGAATGCGTGCGAGTACCGGGAAAAGGTGGAATCCGTGCGAGTACCGAAAACTGTCCGGACCAGTACGGAAAAATGATATAATGAGTGTGAGTACCGGAAAATTATTGAATCCGGATAAGTACCGGCAAAAGGTGGAATCGTGCGAGTACCGGAAAACTGTCCGGACCAGTACGGAAAAATAGTAGAATGAGTTTGAGTACCGGAAAATTTTTGAATCCGGGTAAATACCGGCAAAAGGTGGAATCGTGCGAGTACCGAAAAACTGTCCGGACCAGTACCGAAAAATGGTAGAATCAGTGTGAGTACCGGAAAATTGTTGAATCCGGGCGAGTACCGGCAAAAGGTGGAATCGTGCGAGTACCGAAAAACTGTCCGGACCAGTACGGAAAAATGGTTGAATCAGTGTGAGTTCCGGAAAATTGTTGAATCCTGGCGTGTACCGGGAAAAGCTGGAATCCGCGTGAGTACCGAAAACTGTCTGGACCAGCACGGAAAAATGGTATAATGAGTGTGAGTACTGTAAAATTGTTGAATCCGGATAAGTACCGGCAAAAGGTGGAATCGTGCGAGTACCGAAAAATTGTCCGGACCAGTACGGAAAAATGGTTGAATCAGTGTGAGTTCCGGAAAATTGTTGAATCCGGGCGAGTACCGGGAAAAGCTGGAATCCGTGCGAGTACCGAAAACTGTCCGGACCAGTACGGAAAAATAGTAGAATGAGTGTGAGTACCGGAAAATTGTTGAATCCGGGTAAGTACCGGCAAAAGGTGGAATCGTGCGAGTACCGAAAAACTGTCTGGACCACTACGGAAAAATGGTTGAATCAGTGTGAGTACCAAAAAATTGTTGAATCCGGGCGAGTACCGAAAAACTGTCCGGACCAGTACGGAAAAATCGTAGAATCAGTGTGAGTACCAAAAAATTGTTGAATCCGGGCGAGTACCGGCAAAAGGTGGAATCTGTGCGACAACCGAAAAACTATCCGGACCAGTACGGAAAAATGATAGAATCAGTGTGAGTACCGGAAAATTGTTGAATGCGTGCGAGTACCGGGAAAAGGTGGAATCCGTGCGAGTACCGAAAACTGTCCGGACCAGTACGGAAAAATGATATAATGAGTGTGAGTACCGGAAAATTATTGAATCCGGATAAGTACCGGCAAAAGGTGGAATCGTGCGAGTACCGAAAAACTGTCCGGACCAGTACGGAAAAATGGTTGAATCAGTGTAAGTACTGGAAAATTGTTGAATCCGGACGAGTAAAGGGAAAAGCTGGAATCCGTGCGAGTACCGAAAACTGTCCGGACCAGTACTGAAAAATAGTAGAATGAGTGTGAGTACAGGAAAATTTTTGAATCCGGGTAAGTACCGGCAAAAGGTGGAATCGTGCGAGTACCGAAAAACTGTCCGGACCAGTACGGAAAAATGGTAGAATCAGTGTGAGTACCGGAAAATTGTTGAATCCGGGCGAGTACCGGCAAAAGGTGGAATCGTGCGAGTACCGAAAAACTGTCCGGACCAGTACGGAAAAATGGTTGAATCAGTCTGAGTTCCGGAAAATTGTTGAATCCGGGCGAGTACCGGGAAAAGCTGGAATCCGCGCGAGTACCGAAAACTGTCTGGACCAGTACGGAAAAATGGTATAATGAGTGTGAGTACCGTAAAATTGTTGAATCCGGATAAGTACCGGCAAAAGGTGGAATCGTGCGAGTACCGAAAAACTGTCCGGACCAGTACGGAAAAATGGTTGAATCAGTGTGAGTTCCGGAAAATTGTTGAATCCGGGCGAGTACCGAAAAATGGCTGGACCAGTACGGAAAAATGGTATAATGAGTGTGAGTACCGTAAAATTGTTGAATCCGGATAAGTACCGGCAAAAGGTGGAATCGTGCGAGTACCGAAAAACTGTCCGGACCAGTACGGAAAAATGGTTGAATCAATGTGAGTTCCGGAAAATTGTTGAATCCGGGCGAGTACCGGGAAAAGCTGGAATCCGTGCGAGTACCGAAAACTGTCCGGACCAGTACGGAAAAATGATATAATGAGTGTGAGTACCGGAAAATTATTGAATCCTGATAAGTACCGGCAAAAGGTGGAATCGTGCGAGTACCGAAAAACTGTCCGGACCAGTACAGAAAAATGGTAGAATGAGTGTGAGTTCTGGAAAATTGTTGAATCTGGGCGAATACCGGGAAATAGTGGAATCCGTGCGAGTACCGAAAAACGGTCCGGATCAGTACGGAAAAATGGATGAATCAATGTGAGTACCAAAAAATTATTGAATCCGGGCTAGTACCGGGAAAAGGTGGAATCCGTCCGAGTACCGAAAAACTGTCCGGACCAGTACGGAAAAATGGTAGAATCAGTGTGAGTACCGGAAAATTGTTGAATCCGGGAGAGTACCGGCAAAAGGTGGAATCGTGCGAGTACCGAAAAACTGTCCGGACCAGTACGGAAAAATGGTTGAATCAGTGTGAGTTCCAGAAAATTGTTGAATCCGGGCGAGTACCGAAAAATGGCTGGACCAGTACGGAAAAATGGTATAATGAGTGTGAGTACCGTAAAATTGTTGAATCCGGATAAGTACCGACAAAAGGTGGAATCGTGCGAGTACCGAAAAACTGTCCGGACCAGTACGGAAAAATGGTTGAATCAATGTGAGTTCCGGAAAATTGTTGAATCCGGGCGAGTACCTGGAAAAGCTGGAATCCGTGCGAGTACCGAAAACTGTCCGGACCAGTACTGAAAAATAGTAGAATGAGTGTGAGTACCGGAAAATTTTTGAATCCGGGTAAGTACCGGCAAAAGGTGGAATCGTGCGAGTACCGAAAAACTGTCCGGACCAGTACGGAAAAATGGTTGAATCAGTGTGAGTACCAAAAAATTGTTGAATCCGGGCGAGTACCGAAAAACTGTCCGGACCAGTATGGAAAAATCGTAGAATCAGTGTGAGTACCAAAAAATTGTTGAATCCGGGCGAGTACCGGCAAAAGGTGGAATCTGTGCGACAACCGAAAAACTATCCGGACCAGTACGGAAAAATGATAGAATCAGTGTGAGTACCGGAAAATTGTTGAATGCGTGCGAGTACCGGGAAAAGGTGGAATCCGTGCGAGTACCGAAAACTGTCCGGACCAGTACGGAAAAATGATATAATGAGTGTGAGTACCGGAAAATTATTGAATCCGGATAAGTACCGGCAAAAGGTGGAATCGTGCGAGTACCGAAAAACTGTCCGGACCAGTACGGAAAAATAGTAGAATGAGTGTGAGTACCGGAAAATTTTTGAATCCGGGTAAATACCGGCAAAAGGTGGAATCGTGCGAGTACCGAAAAACTGTCCGGACCAGTACCGAAAAATGGTAGAATCAGTGTAAGTACCGGAAAATTGTTGAATCCGGGCGAGTACCGGCAAAAGGTGGAATCGTGCGAGTACCGAAAAACTGTCCGGACCAGTACGGAAAAATGGTTGAATCAGTCTGAGTTCCGGAAAATTGTTGAATCCGGGCAAGTACCGGGAAAAGCTGGAATCCGCGCGAGTACCGAAAACTGTCTGGACCAGTACGGAAAAATGGTATAATGAGTGTGAGTACCGTAAAATTGTTGAATCCGGATAAGTACCGGCAAAAGGTGGAATCGTGCGAGTACCGAAAAACTGTCCGGACCAGTACTGAAAAATGGTTGAATCAGTGTGAGTTCCGGAAAATTGTTGAATCCGGGCGAGTACCGAAAAATGGCTGGACCAGTACGGAAAAATGGTATAATGAGTGTGAGTACCGTAAAATTGTTGAATCCGGATAAGTACCGGCAAAAGGTGGAATCGTGCGAGTACCGAAAAACTGTCCGGACCAGTACGGAAAAATGGTTGAATCAATGTGAGTTCCGGAAAATTGTTGAATCCGGGCGAGTACCGGGAAAAGCTGGAATCCGTGCGAGTACCGAAAACTGTCCGGACCAGTACGGAAAAATGATATAATGAGTGTGAGTACCGGAAAATTATTGAATCCTGATAAGTACCGGCAAAAGGTGGAATCGTGCGAGTACCGAAAAACTGTCCGGACCAGTACAGAAAAATGGTAGAATGAGTGTGAGTTCTGGAAAATTGTTGAATCTGGGCGAATACCGGGAAATAGTGGAATCCGTGCGAGTACCGAAAAACGGTCCGGATCAGTACGGAAAAATGGATGAATCAATGTGAGTACCAAAAAATTATTGAATCCGGGCTAGTACCGGGAAAAGGTGGAATCCGTCCGAGTACCGAAAAACTGTCCGGACCAGTACGGAAAAATGGTAGAATCAGTGTGAGTACCGGAAAATTGTTGAATCCGGGAGAGTACCGGCAAAAGGTGGAATCGTGCGAGTACCGAAAAACTGTCCGGACCAGTACGGAAAAATGGTTGAATCAGTGTGAGTTCCAGAAAATTGTTGAATCCGGGCGAGTACCGAAAAATGGCTGGACCAGTACGGAAAAATGGTATAATGAGTGTGAGTACCGTAAAATTGTTGAATCCGGATAAGTACCGACAAAAGGTGGAATCGTGCGAGTACCGAAAAACTGTCCGGACCAGTACGGAAAAATGGTTGAATCAATGTGAGTTCCGGAAAATTGTTGAATCCGGGCGAGTACCTGGAAAAGCTGGAATCCGTGCGAGTACCGAAAACTGTCCGGACCAGTACGGAAAAATAGTAGAATGAGTGTGAGTACCGGAAAATTGTTGAATCCGGGTAAGTACCGGCAAAAGGTGGAATCGTGCGAGTAACGAAAAACTGTCCGGACTAGTACGGAAAAATGGTTGAATCAGTGTGAGTTCCGGAAAATTGTTGAATCCGGGCGACTACCGGGAAAAGCTGGAATCCGCGCGAGTACCGAAAACTTTCTAGACCAGTACGGAAAAATGGTATAATGAGTGTGAGTACCGTAAAATTGTTGAATCCGGATAAGTACCGGCAAAAGGTGGAATCGTACGAGTACCGAAAAACTGTCCGGACCAGTACGGAAAAATGGTTGAATCAGTGTAAGTACTGGAAAATTGTTGAATCCGGACGAGTAAAGGGAAAAGCTGGAATCCGTGCGAGTACCGAAAACTGTCCGGACCAGTACTGAAAAATAGTAGAATGAGTGTGAGTACCGGAAAATTTTTGAATCCGGGTAAGTACCGGCAAAAGGTGGAATCGTGCGAGTACCGAAAAACTGTCCGGACCAGTACGGAAAAATGGTAGAATCAGTGTGAGTACCGGAAAATTGTTGAATCCGGGCGAGTACCGGCAAAAGGTGGAATCGTGCGAGTACCGAAAAACTGTCCGGACCAGTACGGAAAAATGGTTGAATCAGTCTGAGTTCCGGAAAATTGTTGAATCCGGGCGAGTACCGGGAAAAGCTGGAATCCGCGCGAGTACCGAAAACTCTCCGAACCAGTACGGAAAAATAGTAGAATGAGTGTGAGTACCACAAAATTGTTGAATCCGGGTAAGTACCGGCAAAAGGTGGAATCGTGCGAGTACCGAAAAACTGTCCGGACCAGTACGGAAAAATGGTATAATCAGTGTGAGTACCAAAAAATTGTTGAATCCAGGCGAGTACCGAAAAACTGTCCGGACCAGTACGGAAAAATGGTAGAATCAGTGTGAGTACCAAAACATTGTTGAATCCGGGCGAGTACCGGCAAAAGGTGGGATCTGTGCGAGTACCGAAAAACTCTCCGGACCAGTACGGAAAATTGGTAGAATCAGCGTGAGTACCGAAAAATTGTTGAATCCGGGCGAGTACCGAAAAACTGTCCGGACCAGTACGGAAAAATCGTAGAATCAGTGTGAGTACCAAAAAATTGTTGAATCCGGGCGAGTACCGGCAAAAGGTGGAATCTGTGCGACAACCGAAAAACTATCCGGACCAGTACGGAAAAATGATAGAATCAGTGTGAGTACCGGAAAATTGTTGAATGCGTGCGAGTACCGGGAAAAGGTGGAATCCGTGCGAGTACCGAAAACTGTCCGGACCAGTACGGAAAAATGATATAATGAGTGTGAGTACCGGAAAATTATTGAATCCGGATAAGTACCGGCAAAAGGTGGAATCGTGCGAGTACCGAAAAACTGTCCGGACCAGTACGGAAAAATGGTTGAATCAGTGTAAGTACTGGAAAATTGTTGAATCCGGACGAGTAAAGGGAAAAGCTGGAATCCGTGCGAGTACCAAAAACTGTCCGGACCAGTACTGAAAAATAGTAGAATGAGTGTGAGTACCGGAAAATTTTTGAATCCGGGTAAGTACCGGCAAAAGGTGGAATCGTGCGAGTACCGAAAAACTGTCCGGACCAGTACGGAAAAATGGTAGAATCAGTGTGAGTACCGGAAAATTGTTGAATCCGGGCGAGTACCGGCAAAAGGTGGAATCGTGCGAGTACCAAAAAACTGTCCGGACCAGTACGGAAAAATGGTTGAATCAGTCTGAGTTCCGGAAAATTGTTGAATCCGGGCGAGTACCGGGAAAAGCTGGAATCCGCGCGAGTACCGAAAACTGTCTGGACCAGTACGGAAAAATGGTATAATGAGTGTGAGTACCGTAAAATTGTTGAATCCGGATAAGTACCGGCAAAAGGTGGAATCGTGCGAGTACCGAAAAACTGTCCGGACCAGTACGGAAAAATGGTTGAATCAGTGTGAGTTCCGGAAAATTGTTGAATCCGGGCGAGTACCGGGAAAAGCTGGAATCCGTGCGAGTACCGAAAACTCTCCGAACCAGTACGGAAAAATAGTAGAATGAGTGTGAGTACCACAAAATTGTTGAATCCGGGTAAGTACCGGCAAAAGGTGGAATCGTGCGAGTACCGAAAAACTGTCCGGACCAGTACGGAAAAATGGTATAATCAGTGTGAGTACCAAAAAATTGTTGAATCCAGGCGAGTACCGAAAAACTGTCCGGACCAGTACGGAAAAATGGTAGAATCAGTGTGAGTACCAAAACATTGTTGAATCCGGGCGAGTACCGGCAAAAGGTGGGATCTGTGCGAGTACCGAAAAATTGTCCGGACCAGTACGGAAAATTGGTAGAATCAGCGTGAGTACCGGCAAAAGGTGGAATCCGTGCGACTACCGAAAAACTATCCGGACCAGTACGGAAAAATGATAGAATCAGTGAGAGGACCGAAAAATTGTTGAATGCGTGCGAGTACCGGGAAAAGGTGGAATCCGGGCGAGTACCGAAAACTGTTCGGACCAGTACGGAAAAATGATATAATGAGTGTGAGTACCGGAAAATTGTTGAATCCGGATAAGTACCGGCAAAAGGTGGAATCGTGCGAGTACCGAAAAACTGTCCGGACCAGTACGGAAAAATGGTTGAATCAGTGTGAGTACTGGAAAATTGTTGAATCCGGGCGAGTAAAGGGAAAAGCTGGAATCCGTGCGAGTACCGAAAACTGTCCGGACCAGTACGGAAAAATAGTAGAATGAGTGTGAGTACCGGAAAATTTTTGAATCCGGGTAAGTACCGGCAAAAGGTGGAAACGTGCGAGTACCGAAAAACTGTCCGGACCAGTACGGAAAAATGGTAGAATCAGTGTGAGTACCGAAAAATTGTTGAATCCGGGCCAGTACCGGCAAAAGGTGGCATCGTGCGAGTACCGAAAAACTGTCCGGACCAGTACGGAAAAATGGTTGAATCAGTGTGAGTTCCGGAAAATTGTTGAATCCGGGCGAGTACCGGGAAAAGCTGGAATCCGCTCGAGTACCGAAAACTGTCTGGACCAGTACGGAAAAATGGTATAATGAGTGTGAGTACCGTAAAATTGTTGAATCCGGATAAGTACCGGCAAAAGGTGGAATCGTGCGAGTACCGAAAAACTGTCCGGACCAGTACTGAAAAATGGTTGAATCAGTGTGAGTTCCGGAAAATTGTTGAATCCGGGTGAGTACCGGGAAAAGCTTGAATCCGCGCGAGTACCGAAAACTGTCCGGACCAGTACGGAAAAATGATATAATGAGTGTGAGTACCGGAAAATTGTTGAATACGGATAAGTACCGGAAAAAAGTGGAATCATGCGAGTACCGAAAAACTGTCCGGACCAGTACGGAAAAATGGTTGAATCAGTGTGAGTTCCGGAAAATTGTTGAATCCGGGCGAGTACCGGGAAAAGCTGGAATCCGTGCGAGTACCGAAAACTGTCCGGACCAGTACCGAAAAATAGTAGAATGAGTGTGAGTACCGTAAAATTGTTGAATCCGGATAAGTACCGACAAAAGGTGGAATCGTGCGAGTACCGAAAAACTGTCCGGACCAGTACGGAAAAATGGTAGAATCAGTGTGAGTACCGGAAAATTGTTGAATCCGGGAGAGTACCGGCAAAAGGTGGAATCGTGCGAGTACCGATAAACTGTCCGGACCAGTACGGAAAAATGGTTGAATCAGTGTGAGTTCCGGAAAATTGTTTAATCCGGGCGAGTACCGGGAAAGGCTGGAATCCGTGCGAGTACCGAAAACTGTCCGGACCAGTACGGAAAAATAGTAGAATGAGTGTGAGTACCGGAAAATTGTTGAATCCGGGTAAGTACCGGCAAAAGGTGGAATAGTGCGAGTACCGAAAAACTGTCCGGACCAGTACGGAAAAATGGTTGAATCAGTGTGAGTACCAAAAAATTGTTGAATCCGGGCGAGTACCGAAAAACTGTCCGGACCAGTACGGAAAAATAGTAGAATCAGTGTGTGTACCAAAAAATTGTTGAATCCGGGCGAGTACCGGCAAAAAGTGGAATTTGTGCGACAACCGAAAAACTATCCGGACCAGTACGGAAAAATGATAGAATCAGTGTGAGTACCGGAAAATTGTTGAATGCGTGCGAGTACCGGGAAAAGGTGGAATCCGTGCGAGTACCGAAAACTGTCCGGACCAGTACGGAAAAATTGTATAATGAGTGTGAGTACCGTAAAATTGTTGAATCCGGATAAGTACCGGCAAAAGGTGGAATAGTGCGAGTACCGAAAAACTGTCCGGACCAGTATGGAAAAATGGTTGAATCAGTGTGAGTTCCAGAAAATTGTTGAATCCGGGCGAGTACCGGGAAAAGCTGGAATCCGTGCGAGTACCGAAAACTGTCCGGACCAGTACGGAAAAATAGTAGAATGAGTGTGAGTACCGGAAAATTTTTGAATCCGGGTAAGTACCGGCAAAAGGTGGAATCGTGCGAGTACCGAAAAACTGTCCGGACCAGTACGAAAAAATGGTAGAATCAGTGTGAGTACCGGAAAATTGTTGAATCCGGGCGAGTACCGGCAAAAGGTGGCATCGTGCGAGTACCGAAAAACTGTCCGGACCAGTACAAAAAAATGGTTGAATCAGTGTGAGTTCCGGAAAAATATTGAATCCGGGCGAGTACCGGGAAAAGCTGGAATCCGCGCGAGTACCGAAAACTGTCTGGACCAGTACGGAAAAATGGTATAATGAGTGCGAGTACCGTAAAATTGTTGAATCCGGATAAGTATCGGCAAAAGGTGGAATCGTGCGAGTACCGAAAAACTGTCCGGACCAGTACGGAAAAATGGTTGAATCAGTGTGAGTTCCGGAAAATTGTTGAATCCGGGCGAGTACCGGGAAAAGCTGGAATCCGTGCGACTACCGAAAACAGTCCGGACCAGTACCGAAAAATAGTAGAACGAGTGTGAGTACCGAAAAATTGTTGAATCCGGGTAAGTACCGGCAAAAGGTGGAATCCGTGCGAGTACCGAAAAACTGTCCAGACCAGTACGGAAAAATGGTAGAATCAGTGTGAGTACCAAAAAATTGTTAAATCCGTGCGAGTACCGGCAAAAGGTGGAATCTGTGCGACTACCGAAAAACTATCCGGACCAGTACGAAAAAATGATAGAATCAGTGTGAGTACCGAAAAATTGTTGAATGCGTGCGAGTACCGGGAAAAGGTGGAATCCGTGCGAATACCGAAAACTGTCCGGACCAGTACGGAAAAATGATATAATGAGTGTGAGTACCGGAAAATTGGTTAATCCGGATAAGTACCGGCAAAAGGTGGAATCGTGCGAGTACCGAAAAACTGTCCGGACCAGTACGGAAAAATGGTAGAATCAGTGTGAGTACCGGAAAATTGCTGAATCTGGGCGAGTACCGGCAAAAGGTGGCATCGTGCGAGTACCGAAAAACTGTCCGGACCAGTACGGAAAAATGGTTGAATCAGTGTGAGTTCTGGAAAATTGTTGAATCCGGGCGAGTAAAGGGAAAAGCTGGAATCCGTGCGAGTACCGAAAACTGTCCGGACCAGTACGGAAAAATAGTAGAATGAGTGTGAGTACCGAAAAATTTTTGAATCCGGGTAAGTACCGGCAAAAGGTGGAATCGTGCGAGTACCGAAAAACTGTCCGGACCAGTACGGAAAAATTGTAGAATCAGTGTGAGTACCGAAAAATTATTGAATCCAGGCGAGTACCGGCAAAAGGTGGCATCGTGCGAGTACCGAAAAACTGTCCGGACCAGTACGGAAAAATGGTTGAATCAGTGTGAGTTCCGGAAAATTGTTGAATCCGGGCGAGTACCGGGAAAAGCTGGAATACGCGCGAGTACCGAAAACTGTCTGGACCAGTGCGGAAAAATGGTATAATGAGTGTGAGTACCGTAAAATTGTTGAATCCGGATAAGTACCGGCAAAAGGTGGAATCGTGCGAGTACCGAAAAACTGTCCGACCAGTACGAAAAAATGGTTGAATCAGTGTGAGTTCCGGAAAATTGTTGAATCCGGGCGAGTACCGGGAAAAGCTGGAATCCGTGCGAGTACCGAAAACTATCCGGACCAGTACCGAAAAACAGTAGAATGAGTGTGAGTACCGGAAAATGGTCGAATCCGGGTAAGTACCGGCAAAAGGTGGAATCGTGCGAGTACCAAAAAACTGTCCGGACCAGTGCGGAAACATGGTTGAATCAGTGTGAGTACAAAAAAATTGTTGAATCCGGGCGAGTACCGAAAAACTGTCCGGACCAGTACGGAAAAATGGTTGAATCAGTGTGAGTACCAAAAAATTGTTGAATCCGTGCGAGTACCGAAAAACTGTCCGGACCAGTTAGGAAAAATGGTTGAATCAGTGTGAGTACCAAAAAATTGTTGAATCCGGGCGAGTACCGGGAAAAGGTTGAATCCGTGCGAGTACCGAAAAACTGTCCGGACCAAAACGGAAAAATGGTGGAATAAGTGTGAGTACCGAAAAATTGTTGAATCCGGGCGAGTACCAGCAAAAGATGGAATTCGTGCGAGTACCGAAAAACTGTCCGGACCAATACGGAAAATTGGTTGAATGAGTGTGAGTATCGGAACACTGTTGAATCCAGGCTAGAACCGGCAAAAGGTGGAATCCGTGCGAGTACCGAAAAACTGTCCGTACCAGTACGAAAAAATGGTTGAATCAGTGTGAGCACCAAAAAATTGTTGAATCCGGGCGAGTACCGGGAAAAGGTTGAATCCGTGCGAGTACCAAAAACTGTCCGGACCAGTACGGAAAAATGGTAGAATCAGTGTGAGTACCGAAAAATTGTTGAATCTGAGCGAGTACCGGGAAAAGCTGGAAGCCGTGCGAGTACCGAAAACTGTCCCGACCAGTACGGAAAAATAGTAGAAAGAGTGTGAGTACCGGAAAATTGTTGAATCCGGGTAAGTACCGGCAAAAGGTGGAATCGTGCGAGTGCCGAAAAACTGTCCGGACCAGTACGGAAAAATGGTTGAATCAGTGTGAGTACTGGAAAATTGTTGAATCCGGGCGAGTAAAGGGAAAAGCTGGAATCCGTGCGAGTACCGAAAAACTGTCCGGACCAGTACGGAAAAATGGTAGAATCTGTGTGAGTACCAAAAAATTGTTGAATCCGGGCGAGTACCGGCAAAAGGTGGAATCCGTGCGAGTACCGAAAAACTGTCCGGACTAGTACGGAAAAATGGTAGAATCAGCGTGAGTACCAAAAAATTGTTAAATCCGGCCGAGTACCGGCAAAAGGTGGAATCCGTACGACAACCGAAAAACTATCCGGACCAGTACGGAAAAATGATAGAATCAGTGTGAGTACCGAAAAATTGTTGAATGCGTGCGAGTACCGGGAAAAGGTGGAATCCGTGCGAGTACCGAAAACTGTCCGGACCAGTACGGAAAAATGATATAATGAGTGTGAGTACCGGAAAATTATTGAATCCGGATAAGTACCGGCAAAAGGTGGAATCGTGCGAGTACCGAAAAACTGTCCGGACCAGTACGGAAAAATGGTTGAATCAGTGTGAGTACTGGAAAATTGTTGAATCCGGGCGAGTAAAGGGAAAAGCTGGAATCCGTGCGAGTACCGAAAACTGTCCGGACCAGTACGGAAAAATGGTAGAATCAGCGTGAGTACCGGAAAATTGTTGAATCCGGGCGAGTACCGGCAAAAGGTGGCATCGTGCGAGTACCGAAAACTGTCCCGACCAGTACGGAAAAATAGTAAAATGAGTGTGAGTACCGGAGAATTGTTGAATCCGGGTAAGTACCGGCAAAAGGTGGAATCGTGCGAGTGCCGAAAAACTGTCCGGACCAGTACGGAAAAATGGTTGAATCAGTGTGAGTACTGGAAAATTGTTGAATCCGGGCGAGTAAAGGGAAAAGCTGGAATCCGTGCGAGTACCGAAAAACTTTCCGGACCAGTACGGAAAAATGGTAGAATCTGTGTGAGTACCAAAAAATTGTTGAATCCGGGCCAGTACCGGCAAAAGGTGGAATCCGTGCGAGTACCGAAAAACTGTCCGGACCAGTACGGAAAAATGGTTGAATCAGTGTGAGTTCCGGAAAATTGTTGAATCCGGGCGAGTACCGGGAAAAGCTGGAATTCGCGCGAGTACCGAAAACTGTCTGGTCCAGTACGGAAAAATGGTATAATGAGTGTGAGTACCGAAAAATTGTTGAATCCGGATAAGTACCGGCAAAAGGTGGAATCGTGCGAGTACCGAAAAACTGTCCGGACCAGTATGGAAAAATGGTTGAATCAGTGTGAGTACGGGAAAATTGTTGAATCCGGGCGAGTAAAGGGAAAAGCTGGAATCCGTGCGAGTACCGAAAACTGGCCGGACCAGTACGGAAAAATAGTAGAATGAGTGTGAGTACCGGAAAATTTTTGAATCCGGGTAAGTACCGGCAAAAGGTGGAATCCGTGCGAGTATCGAAAAACTGTCCGGACCAGTACGGAAAAATGGTAGAATCAGTGTGAGTACCAAAAAATTGTTAAATCCGGGCGAGTACCGGCAAAAGGTGGAATCCGTGCGACTACCGAAAAACTATCCGGACCAGTACGGAAAAATGATAGAATAGTGTGAGTACCGAAAAATTGTTGAATGCGTGCGAGTACCGGGAAAAGGTGGAATCCGTGCGAGTACCGAAAACTGTCCGGACCAGTACGGAAAAATGATATAATGAGTGTGAGTACCGGAAAATTGGTTAATCCGGATAAGTACCGGCAAAAGGTGGAATCGTGCGAGTACCGAAAAACTGTCCGTACCAGTACGGAAAAATGGTAGAATCAGTGTGAGTACAGGAAAATTGTTGAATCCGGGCGAGTACCGGCAAAAGGTGGCATCGTGCGAGTACCGAAAAACTGTCCGGACCAGTACGGAAAAATGGTTGAATCAGTGTGAGTTCCGGAAAATTGTTGAATCCGGGAGAGTACCGGGAAAAATTGGAATTCGCACGAGTACCGAAAACTATCTGGACCAGTACGGAAAAATGGTAGAATCAGTGTGAGTACCGGAAAATTGTTGAATCCGGGCGAGTACCGGAAAAAGGTGGCATCGTGCGAGTACCGAAAAACTGTCCGGACCAGTACCGAAAAATGGTTGAATCAGTGTGAGTTCCGGAACATTGTTGAATCCGGGCGTGTACCGGGAAAAGCTGGAATCCGCGCGAGTACCGAAAAACTGTCCGGACCAGTACGGAAAAATGGTAGAATCAGTGTGAGTACCGGAAAATTGTTGAATCCGGGCGAGTACCGGCAAAAGGTGGCATCGTGCGAGTACCGAAAAACTGTCCGGACCAGTACGGAAAAATGGTTGAATCAGTGTGAGTTCTGGAAAATTGTTGAATCCGGGCGAGTAAAGGGAAAAGCTGGAATCCGTGCGAGTACCGAAAACTGTCCGGACCAGTACGGAAAAATAGTAGAATGAGTGTGAGTACCGGAAAATTTTTGAATCCGGGTAAGTACCGGCAAAAGGTGGAATCGTGCGAGTACCGAAAAACTGTCCGGACCAGTACGGAAAAATGGTAGAATCAGTGTGAGTACCGGAAAATTATTGAATCCGGGCGAGTACTGGCAAAAGGTGGCATCGTGCGAGTACCGAAAAACTGTCCGGACCAGTACGGAAAAATGGTTGAATCAATGTGAGTTCCGGAAAATTGTTGAATCCGGGCGAGTACCGGGAAAAGCTGGAATACGCGCGAGTACCGAAAACTGTCTGGACCAGTGCGGAAAAATGCTATAATGAGTGTGAGAACCGTAAAATTGTTGAATCCGGATAAGTATCGGCAAAAGGTGGAATCGTGCGAGTACCGAAAAACTGTCCGGACCAGTACGAAAAAATGGTTGAATCAGTGTGAGTTCCGGAAAATTGTTGAATCCGGGCGAGTACCGGGAAAAGCTGGAATCCGTGCGAGTACCGAAAACTATCCGGACCAGTACCGAAAAATAGTAGAATGAGTGTGAGTACCGGAAAATTGTTGAATCCGGGTAAGTACCGGCAAAAGGTGGAATCGTGCGAGTACCAAAAAACTGTCCGGACCAGTGCGGAAACATGGTTGAATCAGTGTGAGTACCAAAAAATTGTTGAATCCGGGCGAGTACCGAAAAACTGTCCGGACCAGTACGGAAAAATGGTTGAATCAGTGTGAGTACCAAAAAATTGTTGAATCCGTGCGAGTACCGAAAAACTGTCCGGACCAGTTCGGAAAAATGGTTGAATCAGTGTGAGTACCAAAAAATTGTTGAATCCGGGCGAGTACCGGGAAAAGGTTGAATCTGTGCGAGTACCGAAAAACTGTCCGGACCAATACGGAAAAATGGTGGAATCAGTGTGAGTACCGAAAAATTGTTGAATCCGGGCGAGTACCAGCAAAAGATGGAATTCGTGCGAGTACGGAAAAACTTTCCGGAGCAATACGAAAAATTGGTTGAATGAGTGTGAGTATCGGAACACTGTTGAATCCAGGCTAGAACCGGCAAAAGGTGGAATCCGTGCGAGTACCGAAAAACTGTCCGTACCAGTACGAAAAAATGGTTGATTCATTGTGAGCACCAAAAAATTGTTGAATCCGGGCGAGTACCGGGAAAAGGTTGAATCCGTGCGAGTACCAAAAACTGTCCGGACCAGTACGGAAAAATGGTAGAATCAGTGTGAGTACCGAAAAATTGTTGAATCTGAGCGAGTACCGGGAAAAGCTGGAAGCCGTGCGAGTACCGAAAACTGTCCCCACCAGTACGGAAAAATAGTAGAATGAGTGTGAGTACCGGAAAATTGTTGAATCCGGGTAAGTACCGGCAAAAGGTGGAATCGTGCGAGTGCCGAAAAACTGTCCGGACCAGTACAAAAAAATGGTTGAATCAGTGTGAGTACCAAAAAAATTGTTGAATCCGGGCGAGTACCGGGAAAAGGTTGAATCCGTGCGAGTACCAAAAAACTGCCCGGACCAGTTCGGAAAAATGGTTGAATCAGTGTGAGTACCAAAAAATTGTTGAATCCGGGCGAGTACCAGGAAAAGGTTGAATCCGTGCGAGTACCGAAAAACTGTCCGGACCAATACGGAAAAATGGTGGAATCAGTGTGAGTACCGAAAAATTGTTGAATCCGGGCGAGTACCGGCAAAAGATAGAATTCGTGCGAGTACCGAAAAACTGTCCGGACCAATACGGAAAATTGGTTGAATGAGTGTGAGTACCGGAACACTGTTGAATCCAGGCTAGAACCGGCAAAAGGTGGAATCCGTGCGAGTACCGAAAAACTGTCCGTACCAGTACGAAAAAATGGTTGAATCAGTGTGAATACCAAAAAATTGTTGAATCCGGGCGAGTACCGGGAAAAGGTGGAATCCGTGCGAGTACCGAAAACTATCCAGACCAGTACGAAAAAATGGTTGAATGAATGTGAGTACCGGAGAATTGTTGAATCCGTGCAAGTACCGGCAAAAGGTAGAATCCGTGCCTGTACCGAAACACTGTCGGGACCAGTAAGGAAAAATGGTTGATTCAGTCTGAGTACCAAAAAATTGTTGAATACGGGCCTGTACCGGGAAAAGGTGGAATCCTTGCGAGCGCCGAAAACTATCCGGACCAGTACGACAAAATTGGTAGAATGAGTGTGAGTACCGGAAAATTGTTGAATCCGGGCAAGTACCGGCAACAGGTGGAATCGTGCGAGTACCGAAAAACTGTCCGGACCAGTACGGGAAAATGGTTGAATCAGTGTGAGCACCAAAAAATTGTTGAATCCGGGCGAGTACCGGGAAAAGGTTGAATCCGGGTGAGTACCGAAAAACTGTCTGGACCAGTTCGGAAAAAGGGTTGAATCAGTGTGAGTACCAAAAAATTGTTGAATCCAGGCGAGTACCGGGAAAATGTTGAACCCGTGCGAGTACCCAAAAACTGTCCGGACCAGTATAGAAAAATGGTAGAATCAGTGTGAGTACCGAAAAATTTTGAACCCGGGCGAGTACCGGCACAAAATGGAATCCGTGCGAGTACCGAAAAACTGTCAGGACCAATACGGAAAAATGGTTGAATCAGTGTGAGTACCGGAACATTGCTGAATCCAGGCTAGTACCGGCAAAAGGTGCAAGCCGTGCGAGTACTGAGAAACTGTCCGTACCAGTACGGAAAAATGGTTGAATCAGTGTGAGTACCAAAAAATTGTTCAATCCGGGCGAGTACCGGGAAAAGCTGGAATCCGTGCGATTACCGAAAACTGTCCGGACCAGTTCGGAAAAATAGTAGAATGAGTGTGAGTACCGGAAAATTGTTGAATCCGGGCAAGTACCGGCAAAAGGTGGAATCCGTGCGAGTACCGAAAAACTATCCGGACCAGTACGGAAAAATGGTAGAATCAGTGTGAGTACCGAAAAATTGTTGAATCCGGGTTAGTACCGGCAAAAGGTGGAATCCGTGCGAGTACCGAAAAACTGTCCGGACCAGTTCGGAAAAATGGTTGAATCAGTGTCAGTACCAAAAAATTGTTGAATACGGGCGAGTACCGGGAAAAGGTTGAATCCGTGCGAGTACCGAAAAACATTCCGGACCAATACGGAAAAATGGTGGAATCAGTGTGAGTACCGAAAAATTGTTGAATCCGGGCAAGTACCGGCAAAAGATGGAATTCGTGCGAGTACCGAAAAACTGTCCGGACCAATACGGAAAATTGGTTGAATGAGTGTGAGTACCGGAACACTATTGAATCCAGGCTAGTACCGGCAAAAGGTGGAATCCGTGCGAGTACCGAAAAACTGTCTGTACCAGTACGGAAAAATGGTTGAATAAGTGTGAGCACCAAAAAATTGTTGAATCCGGGCGAGTACCGGGAAAAGGTTGAATCCGGGTGAGTACCGAAAAACTGTCTGGACCAGTTCGGAAAAAGGGTTGAATCAGTGTGAGTACCAAAAAATTGTTGAATCCAGGCGAGTACCGGGAAAATGTTGAATCCGTGCGAGTACCCAAAAACTGTCCGGACCAGTATAGAAAAATGGTAGAATCAGTGTGAGTACCGAAAAATTTTGAACCCGGGCGAGTACCGGCACAAAATGGAATCCGTGCGAGTACCGAAAAACTGTCAGGACCAATACGGAAAAATGGTTGAATCAGTGTGAGTACCGGAACATTGCTGAATCCAGGCTAGTACCGGCAAAAGGTGCAAGCCGTGCGAGTACTGAGAAACTGTCCGTACCAGTACGGAAAAATGGTTGAATCAGTGTGAGTACCAAAAAATTGTTCAATCCGGGCGAGTACCGGGAAAAGCTGGAATCCGTGCGATTACCGAAAACTGTCCGGACCAGTTCGGAAAAATAGTAGAATGAGTGTGAGTACCGGAAAATTGTTGAATCCGGGCAAGTACCGGCAAAAGGTGGAATCCGTGCGAGTACCGAAAAACTATCCGGACCAGTACGGAAAAATGGTAGAATCAGTGTGAGTACCGAAAAATTGTTGAATCCGGGTTAGTACCGGCAAAAGGTGGAATCCGTGCGAGTACCGAAAAACTGTCCGGACCAGTTCGGAAAAATGGTTGAATCAGTGTCAGTACCAAAAAATTGTTGAATCCGGGCGAGTACCGGGAAAAGGTTGAATCCGTGCGAGTACCGAAAAACATTCCGGACCAATACGGAAAAATGGTGGAATCAGTGTGAGTACCGAAAAATTGTTGAATCCGGGCAAGTACCGGCAAAAGATGGAATTCGTGCGAGTACCGAAAAACTGTCCGGACCAATACGGAAAATTGGTTGAATGAGTGTGAGTACCGGAACACTATTGAATCCAGGCTAGTACCGGCAAAAGGTGGAATCCGTGCGAGTACCGAAAAACTGTCTGTACCAGTACGGAAAAATGGTTGAATAAGTGTGAGCACCAAAAAATTGTTGAATCCGGGCGAGTACCGGGAAAAGGTTGAATCCGGGTGAGTACCGAAAAACTGTCTGGACCAGTTCGGAAAAAGGGTTGAATCAGTGTGAGTACCAAAAAATTGTTGAATCCAGGCGAGTACCGGGAAAATGTTGAATCCGTGCGAGTACCCAAAAACTGTCCGGACCAGTATAGAAAAATGGTAGAATCAGTGTGAGTACCGAAAAATTTTGAACCCGGGCGAGTACCGGCACAAAATGGAATCCGTGCGAGTACCGAAAAACTGTCAGGACCAATACGGAAAAATGGTTGAATCAGTGTGAGTACCGGAACATTGCTGAATCCAGGCTAGTACCGGCAAAAGGTGCAAGCCGTGCGAGTACTGAGAAACTGTCCGTACCAGTACGGAAAAATGGTTGAATCAGTGTGAGTACCAAAAAATTGTTCAATCCGGGCGAGTACCGGGAAAAGCTGGAATCCGTGCGATTACCGAAAACTGTCCGGACCAGTTCGGAAAAATAGTAGAATGAGTGTGAGTACCGGAAAATTGTTGAATCCGGGCAAGTACCGGCAAAAGGTGGAATCCGTGCGAGTACCGAAAAACTATCCGGACCAGTACGGAAAAATGGTAGAATCAGTGTGAGTACCGAAAAATTGTTGAATCCGGGTTAGTACCGGCAAAAGGTGGAATCCGTGCGAGTACCGAAAAACTGTCCGGACCAGTTCGGAAAAATGGTTGAATCAGTGTCAGTACCAAAAAATTGTTGAATCCGGGCGAGTACCGGGAAAAGGTTGAATCCGTGCGAGTACCGAAAAACATTCCGGACCAATACGGAAAAATGGTGGAATCAGTGTGAGTACCGAAAAATTGTTGAATCCGGGCAAGTACCGGCAAAAGATGGAATTCGTGCGAGTACCGAAAAACTGTCCGGACCAATACGGAAAATTGGTTGAATGAGTGTGAGTACCGGAACACTATTGAATCCAGGCTAGTACCGGCAAAAGGTGGAATCCGTGCGAGTACCGAAAAACTGTCTGTACCAGTACGGAAAAATGGTTGAATAAGTGTGAGCACCAAAAAATTGTTGAATCCGGGCGAGTACCGGGAAAAGGTTGAATCCGGGTGAGTACCGAAAAACTGTCTGGACCAGTTCGGAAAAAGGGTTGAATCAGTGTGAGTACCAAAAAATTGTTGAATCCGGGCGAGTACCGGGAAAATGTTGAATCCGTGCGAGTACCCAAAAACTGTCCGGACCAGTATAGAAAAATGGTAGAATCAGTGTGAGTACCGAAAAATTTTGAACCCGGGCGAGTACCGGCAAAAAATGGAATCCGTGCGAGTACCGAAAAACTGTCAGGACCAATACGGAAAAATGGTTGAATCAGTGTGAGTACCGGAACATTGCTGAATCCAGGCTAGTACCGGCAAAAGGTGCAAGCCGTGCGAGTACTGAGAAACTGTCCGTACCAGTACGGAAAAATGGTTGAATCAGTGTGAGTACCAAAAAATTGTTCAATCCGGGCGAGTACCGGGAAAAGCTGGAATCCGTGCGATTACCGAAAACTGTCCGGACCAGTTCGGAAAAATAGTAGAATGAGTGTGAGTACCGGAAAATTGTTGAATCCGGGCAAGTACCGGCAAAAGGTGGAATCCGTGCGAGTACCGAAAAACTATCCGGACCAGTACGGAAAAATGGTAGAATCAGTGTGAGTACCGAAAAATTGTTGAATCCGGGTTAGTACCGGCAAAAGGTGGAATCCGTGCGAGTACCGAAAAACTGTCCGGACCAGTTCGGAAAAATGGTTGAATCAGTGTCAGTACCAAAAAATTGTTGAATCCGGGCGAGTACCGGGAAAAGGTTGAATCCGTGCGAGTACCGAAAAACATTCCGGACCAATACGGAAAAATGGTGGAATCAGTGTGAGTACCGAAAAATTGTTGAATCCGGGCAAGTACCGGCAAAAGATGGAATTCGTGCGAGTACCGAAAAACTGTCCGGACCAATACGGAAAATTGGTTGAATGAGTGTGAGTACCGGAACACTATTGAATCCAGGCTAGTACCGGCAAAAGGTGGAATCCGTGCGAGTACCGAAAAACTGTCTGTACCAGTACGGAAAAATGGTTGAATAAGTGTGAGCACCAAAAAATTGTTGAATCCGGGCGAGTACCGGGAAAAGGTTGAATCCGGGTGAGTACCGAAAAACTGTCTGGACCAGTTCGGAAAAAGGGTTGAATCAGTGTGAGTACCAAAAAATTGTTGAATCCAGGCGAGTACCGGGAAAATGTTGAATCCGTGCGAGTACCCAAAAACTGTCCGGACCAGTATAGAAAAATGGTAGAATCAGTGTGAGTACCGAAAAATTTTGAACCCGGGCGAGTACCGGCACAAAATGGAATCCGTGCGAGTACCGAAAAACTGTCAGGACCAATACGGAAAAATGGTTGAATCAGTGTGAGTACCGGAACATTGCTGAATCCAGGCTAGTACCGGCAAAAGGTGCAAGCCGTGCGAGTACTGAGAAACTGTCCGTACCAGTACGGAAAAATGGTTGAATCAGTGTGAGTACCAAAAAATTGTTCAATCCGGGCGAGTACCGGGAAAAGCTGGAATCCGTGCGATTACCGAAAACTGTCCGGACCAGTTCGGAAAAATAGTAGAATGAGTGTGAGTACCGGAAAATTGTTGAATCCGGGCAAGTACCGGCAAAAGGTGGAATCCGTGCGAGTACCGAAAAACTATCCGGACCAGTACGGAAAAATGGTAGAATCAGTGTGAGTACCGAAAAATTGTTGAATCCGGGTTAGTACCGGCAAAAGGTGGAATCCGTGCGAGTACCGAAAAACTGTCCGGACCAGTTCGGAAAAATGGTTGAATCAGTGTCAGTACCAAAAAATTGTTGAATCCGGGCGAGTACCGGGAAAAGGTTGAATCCGTGCGAGTACCGAAAAACATTCCGGACCAATACGGAAAAATGGTGGAATCAGTGTGAGTACCGAAAAATTGTTGAATCCGGGCAAGTACCGGCAAAAGATGGAATTCGTGCGAGTACCGAAAAACTGTCCGGACCAATACGGAAAATTGGTTGAATGAGTGTGAGTACCGGAACACTATTGAATCCAGGCTAGTACCGGCAAAAGGTGGAATCCGTGCGAGTACCGAAAAACTGTCTGTACCAGTACGGAAAAATGGTTGAATAAGTGTGAGCACCAAAAAATTGTTGAATCCGGGCGAGTACCGGGAAAAGGTTGAATCCGGGTGAGTACCGAAAAACTGTCTGGACCAGTTCGGAAAAAGGGTTGAATCAGTGTGAGTACCAAAAAATTGTTGAATCCGGGCGAGTACCGGGAAAATGTTGAATCCGTGCGAGTACCCAAAAACTGTCCGGACCAGTATAGAAAAATGGTAGAATCAGTGTGAGTACCGAAAAATTTTGAACCCGGGCGAGTACCGGCAAAAAATGGAATCCGTGCGAGTACCGAAAAACTGTCAGGACCAATACGGAAAAATGGTTGAATCAGTGTGAGTACCGGAACATTGCTGAATCCAGGCTAGTACCGGCAAAAGGTGCAAGCCGTGCGAGTACTGAGAAACTGTCCGTACCAGTACGGAAAAATGGTTGAATCAGTATGAGTACCAAAAAATTGTTCCATCCGGGCGAGTACCGGGAAAAGCTGGAATCCGTGCGATTACCGAAAATTGTCCGGACCAGTTCGGAAAAATAGTAGAATGAGTGTGAGTACCGGAAAATTGTTGAATCCGGGCAAGTACCGGCAAAAGGTGGAATCCGTGCGAGTACCGAAAAACTATCCGGACCAGTACGGAAAAATGGTAGAATCAGTGTGAGTACCGAAAAATTGTTGAATCCGGGTTAGTACCGGCAAAAGGTGGAATCCGTGCGAGTACCGAAAAACTGTCCGGACCAGTTCGGAAAAATGGTTGAATCAGTGTGAGTACCAAAAAATTGTTGAATCCGGGCGAGTACCGGCAAAAGATGGAATTCGTGCGAGTACCGAAAAACTGTCCGGACCAATACGAAAAATTGGTTGAATGAGTGTGAGTACCGGAACACTATTGAATCCAGGCTAGTACCGGCAAAAGGTGGAATCCGTGCGAGTACCGAAAAACTGTCTGTACTAGTACGGAAAAATGGTTGAATCAGTGTGAGCACCAAAAAATTGTTGAATCCGGGCGAGTACCGGGAAAAGGTTGAATCCGTGCGAGTACCAAAAACTGTCCGGACCAGTACGGAAAAATGGTAGAATCAGTGTGAGTACCGGAAAATTGTTGAATCTGAGCGAGTACCGGGAGAAGCTGGAATCCGTGCGAGTACCGAAAACTGTCCGGACCAGTACGAAAAAATAGTAGAATGAGTGTGAGTACCGGAAAATTGTTGAATCCGGGTAAGTACCGGCAAAAGGTGGAATCGTGCGAGTACCGAAAAACTGTCCGGACCAGTACAGAAAAATGGTTGAATCAGTGTGAGTACCAAAAAATTGTTGAATCCGGGTGAGTACCGGGAAAAAGTTGAATCCGTGCGTGTACCGAAAAATTGTCCGGACCAGTTCGAAAAAATGGTCGAATCAGTGTGAGTACCAAAAAATTTTTGAATCCGGGCGAGTACCGGGAAAAGGTTGAATCTGTGCGAGTACCGAAAAACTGTCCGGACCAATACGAAAAAATGGTGGAATCAGTGTGAGTACCAAAAAATTGTTGAATCCGGGCGAGTACCGGCAAAAGATGGAATTCGTGCGAGTACCGAAAAACTGTCCGGACCAATACGGAAAATTGGTTGAATGAGTGTGAGTACCGGAACACTGTTGAATCCAGGCTAGTACCGGCAAAAGGTGGAATCCGTGCGAGTACCGAAAAACTGTCCGGACCAATACGGAAAAATGGTTGTATCAGTGTGAGTACCGGAACATTGCTGAATCCAGGCTAGTACCGGCAAAAGGTGGAATCCGTGCGAGTACCGAAAAACTATCCGGACCAGTACGGAAAAATGGTAGAATCAGTGTGAGTACCGGAAAATTGTTGAATCCGGGTTAGTACCGGCAAAAGGTGGAATCCGTGCGAGTACCGAAAACTGTCCGGACCAGTACGGAAAAATAGTAGAATGAGTGTGAGTACCGGAAAATTGTTGAATCCGGGCAAGTACCGGCAAAAGGTGGAATCCGTGCGAGTACCGAAAAACTATCCGGACCAGTACGGAAAAATAGTACAATCAGTGTGAGTACCGGAAAATTGTTGAATCCGGGTTAGTACCGGCAAAAGGTGGAATCCGTGCGAGTACCGAAAAACTGTCCGGACCAGTTCGTAAAAATGGTTGAATCAGTGTGAGTACCAAAAAATTGTTGAATCCGGGGGAGTACCGGGAAAAGGTTGAATCCGTGCGAGTACCGAAAAACTGTCCGGACCAATACGGAAAAATGGTGGAATCAGTGTGAGTACCGAAAAATTGTTGAATCAGGGCGAGTACCGGCAAAAGATGGAATTCGTGTGAGTACCGAAAAACTGTCCGGACCAATACGAAAAATTGGTTGAATGAGTGTGAGTATCGGAAAACTGTTGAATCCATGCCAGTACCGGCAAAAGGTGGAATCCGTGCGAGTACCGAAAAACTGTCCGGACCAGTTCGGAAAAATGGTTGAATCAGTGTGAGTACCAAAAAATTGTTGAATCCGGGCGAGTATCGGGAAAAGATTGAATCCGTGCGAGTACCGAAAAACATTCCGGACCAATACGGAAAAATGGTGGAATCAGTGTGAGTACCGAAAAATTGTTGAATCCGGGCGAGTACCGGCAAAAGATGGAGTTCGTGCGAGTACCGAAAAACTGTCCAGACCAATACGGAAAATTGGTTGAATGAGTGTGAGTACCGGAACACTATTGAATCCAGGCTAGTACCGGCAAAAGGTGGAATCCGTGCGAGTACCGAAAAACTGTCTGTACCAGTACGGAAAAATGGTTGAATCAGTGTGAGCACCAAAAAATTGTTGAATCCGGGCGAGTACCGGGAAAAGGTTGAATCCGTGCGAGTACCGAAAAACTGTCTGGACCAGTTCGGAAAAAGGGTTGAATCAGTGTGAGTACCAAAAAATTGTTGAATCCGGGCGAGTACCGGGAAAATGTTGAATCCGTGCGAGTACCCAAAAACTGTCCGGACCAGTATAGAAAAATGGTAGAATCAGTGTGAGTACCGAAAAATTTTGAACCCGGGCGAGTACCGGCAAAAAATGGAATCCGTGCGAGTACCGAAAAACTGTTAGGACCAATACGGAAAAATGGTTGAATCAGTGTGAGTACCGGAACATTGCTGAATCCAGGCTAGTACCGGCAAAAGGTGCAAGCCGTGCGAGTACTGAGAAACTGTCCGTACCAGTACGGAAAAATGGTTGAATCAGTGTGAGTACCAAAAAATTGTTCAATCCGGGCGAGTACCGGGAAAAGCTGGAATCCGTGCGATTACCGAAAACTGTCCGGACCAGTTCGGAAAAATAGTAGAATGAGTGTGAGTACCGGAAAATTGTTGAATCCGGGCAAGTACCGGCAAAAGGTGGAATCCGTGCGAGTACCGAAAAACTATCCGGACCAGTACGGAAAAATGGTAGAATCAGTGTGAGTACCGAAAAATTGTTGAATCCGGGTTAGTACCGGCAAAAGGTGGAATCCGTGCGAGTACCGAAAAACTGTCCGGACCAGTTCGGAAAAATGGTTGAATCAGTGTGAGTACCAAAAAATTGTTGAATCCGGGCGAGTACCGGGAAAAGGTTGAATCCGTGCGAGTACCGAAAAACATTCCGGACCAATACGGAAAAATGGTGGAATCAGTGTGAGTACCGAAAAATTGTTGAATCCGGGCGAGTACCGGCAAAAGATGGAATTCGTGCGAGTACCGAAAAACTGTCCGGACCAATACGAAAAATTGGTTGAATGAGTGTGAGTACCGGAACACTATTGAATCCAGGCTAGTACCGGCAAAAGGTGGAATCCGTGCGAGTACCGAAAAACTGTCCGGACCAATACGGAAAAATGGTTGTATCAGTGTGAGTACCGGAACATTGCTGAATCCAGGCTAGTACCGGCAAAAGGTGGAATCCGTGCGAGTACCGAAAAACTATCCGGACCAGTACGGAAAAATGGTAGAATCAGTGTGAGTACCGGAAAATTGTTGAATCCGGGTTAGTACCGGCAAAAGGTGGAATCCGTGCGAGTACCGAAAACTGTCCGGACCAGTACGGAAAAATAGTAGAATGAGTGTGAGTACCGGAAAATTGTTGAATCCGGGCAAGTACCGGCAAAAGGTGGAATCCGTGCGAGTACCGAAAAACTATCCGGACCAGTACGGAAAAATAGTACAATCAGTGTGAGTACCGGAAAATTGTTGAATCCGGGTTAGTACCGGCAAAAGGTGGAATCCGTGCGAGTACCGAAAAACTGTCCGGACCAGTTCGTAAAAATGGTTGAATCAGTGTGAGTACCAAAAAATTGTTGAATCCGGGGGAGTACCGGGAAAAGGTTGAATCCGTGCGAGTACCGAAAAACTGTCCGGACCAATACGGAAAAATGGTGGAATCAGTGTGAGTACCGAAAAATTGTTGAATCAGGGCGAGTACCGGCAAAAGATGGAATTCGTGTGAGTACCGAAAAACTGTCCGGACCAATACGAAAAATTGGTTGAATGAGTGTGAGTATCGGAAAACTGTTGAATCCATGCCAGTACCGGCAAAAGGTGGAATCCGTGCGAGTACCGAAAAACTGTCCGGACCAGTTCGGAAAAATGGTTGAATCAGTGTGAGTACCAAAAAATTGTTGAATCCGGGCGAGTATCGGGAAAAGATTGAATCCGTGCGAGTACCGAAAAACATTCCGGACCAATACGGAAAAATGGTGGAATCAGTGTGAGTACCGAAAAATTGTTGAATCCGGGCGAGTACCGGCAAAAGATGGAGTTCGTGCGAGTACCGAAAAACTGTCCAGACCAATACGGAAAATTGGTTGAATGAGTGTGAGTACCGGAACACTATTGAATCCAGGCTAGTACCGGCAAAAGATGGAATCCGTGCGAGTACCGAAAAACTGTCTGTACCAGTACGGAAAAATGGTTGAATAAGTGTGAGCACCAAAAAATTGTTGAATCCGGGCGAGTACCGGGAAAAGGTTGAATCCGGGTGAGTACCGAAAAACTGTCTGGACCAGTTCGGAAAAAGGGTTGAATCAGTGTGAGTACCAAAAAATTGTTGAATCCGGGCGAGTACCGGGAAAATGTTGAATCCGTGCGAGTACCCAAAAACTGTCCGGACCAGTATAGAAAAATGGTAGAATCAGTGTGAGTACCGAAAAATTTTGAACCCGGGCGAGTACCGGCAAAAAATGGAATCCGTGCGAGTACCGAAAAACTGTCAGGACCAATACGGAAAAATGGTTGAATCAGTGTGAGTACCGGAACATTGCTGAATCCAGGCTAGTACCGGCAAAAGGTGCAAGCCGTGCGAGTACTGAGAAACTGTCCGTACCAGTACGGAAAAATGGTTGAATCAGTATGAGTACCAAAAAATTGTTCCATCCGGGCGAGTACCGGGAAAAGCTGGAATCCGTGCGATTACCGAAAATTGTCCGGACCAGTTCGGAAAAATAGTAGAATGAGTGTGAGTACCGGAAAATTGTTGAATCCGGGCAAGTACCGGCAAAAGGTGGAATCCGTGCGAGTACCGAAAAACTATCCGGACCAGTACGGAAAAATGGTAGAATCAGTGTGAGTACCGAAAAATTGTTGAATCCGGGTTAGTACCGGCAAAAGGTGGAATCCGTGCGAGTACCGAAAAACTGTCCGGACCAGTTCGGAAAAATGGTTGAATCAGTGTGAGTACCAAAAAATTGTTGAATCCGGGCGAGTACCGGCAAAAGATGGAATTCGTGCGAGTACCGAAAAACTGTCCGGACCAATACGAAAAATTGGTTGAATGAGTGTGAGTACCGGAACACTATTGAATCCAGGCTAGTACCGGCAAAAGGTGGAATCCGTGCGAGTACCGAAAAACTGTCTGTACTAGTACGGAAAAATGGTTGAATCAGTGTGAGCACCAAAAAATTGTTGAATCCGGGCGAGTACCGGGAAAAGGTTGAATCCGTGCGAGTACCAAAAACTGTCCGGACCAGTACGGAAAAATGGTAGAATCAGTGTGAGTACCGGAAAATTGTTGAATCTGAGCGAGTACCGGGAGAAGCTGGAATCCGTGCGAGTACCGAAAACTGTCCGGACCAGTACGAAAAAATAGTAGAATGAGTGTGAGTACCGGAAAATTGTTGAATCCGGGTAAGTACCGGCAAAAGGTGGAATCGTGCGAGTACCGAAAAACTGTCCGGACCAGTACAGAAAAATGGTTGAATCAGTGTGAGTACCAAAAAATTGTTGAATCCGGGTGAGTACCGGGAAAAAGTTGAATCCGTGCGTGTACCGAAAAATTGTCCGGACCAGTTCGAAAAAATGGTTGAATCAGTGTGAGTACCAAAAAATTTTTGAATCCGGGCGAGTACCGGGAAAAGGTTGAATCTGTGCGAGTACCGAAAAACTGTCCGGACCAATACGAAAAAATGGTGGAATCAGTGTGAGTACCAAAAAATTGTTGAATCCGGGCGAGTACCGGCAAAAGATGGAATTCGTGCGAGTACCGAAAAACTGTCCGGACCAATACGGAAAATTGGTTGAATGAGTGTGAGTACCGGAACACTGTTGAATCCAGGCTAGTACCGGCAAAAGGTGGAATCCGTGCGAGTACCGAAAAACTGTCCGGACCAATACGGAAAAATGGTTGTATCAGTGTGAGTACCGGAACATTGCTGAATCCAGGCTAGTACCGGCAAAAGGTGGAATCCGTGCGAGTACCGAAAAACTATCCGGACCAGTACGGAAAAATGGTAGAATCAGTGTGAGTACCGGAAAATTGTTGAATCCGGGTTAGTACCGGCAAAAGGTGGAATCCGTGCGAGTACCGAAAACTGTCCGGACCAGTACGGAAAAATAGTAGAATGAGTGTGAGTACCGGAAAATTGTTGAATCCGGGCAAGTACCGGCAAAAGGTGGAATCCGTGCGAGTACCGAAAAATTATCCGGACCAGTACGGAAAAATAGTACAATCAGTGTGAGTACCGGAAAATTGTTGAATCCGGGTTAGTACCGGCAAAAGGTGGAATCCGTGCGAGTACCGAAAAACTGTCCGGACCAGTTCGTAAAAATGGTTGAATCAGTGTGAGTATCAAAAAATTGTTGAATCCGGGGGAGTACCGGGAAAAGGTTGAATCCGTGCGAGTACCGAAAAACTGTCCGGACCAATACGGAAAAATGGTGGAATCAGTGTGAGTACCGAAAAATTGTTGAATCAGGGCGAGTACCGGCAAAAGATGGAATTCGTGTGAGTACCGAAAAACTGTCCGGACCAATACGAAAAATTGGTTGAATGAGTGTGAGTATCGGAAAACTGTTGAATCCATGCCAGTACCGGCAAAAGGTGGAATCCGTGCGAGTACCGAAAAACTGTCCGGACCAGTTCGGAAAAATGGTTGAATCAGTGTGAGTACCAAAAAATTGTTGAATCCGGGCGAGTATCGGGAAAAGATTGAATCCGTGCGAGTACCGAAAAACATTCCGGACCAATACGGAAAAATGGTGGAATCAGTGTGAGTACCGAAAAATTGTTGAATCCGGGCGAGTACCGGCAAAAGATGGAGTTCGTGCGAGTACCGAAAAACTGTCCAGACCAATACGGAAAATTGGTTGAATGAGTGTGAGTACCGGAACACTATTGAATCCAGGCTAGTACCGGCAAAAGGTGGAATCCGTGCGAGTACCGAAAAACTGTCTGTACCAGTACGGAAAAATGGTTGAATCAGTGTGAGCACCAAAAAATTGTTGAATCCGGGCGAGTACCGGGAAAAGGTTGAATCCGTGCGAGTACCGAAAAACTGTCTGGACCAGTTCGGAAAAAGGGTTGAATCAGTGTGAGTACCAAAAAATTGTTGAATCCGGGCGAGTACCGGGAAAATGTTGAATCCGTGCGAGTACCCAAAAACTGTCCGGACCAGTATAGAAAAATGGTAGAATCAGTGTGAGTACCGAAAAATTTTGAACCCGGGCGAGTACCGGCAAAAAATGGAATCCGTGCGAGTACCGAAAAACTGTTAGGACCAATACGGAAAAATGGTTGAATCAGTGTGAGTACCGGAACATTGCTGAATCCAGGCTAGTACCGGCAAAAGGTGCAAGCCGTGCGAGTACTGAGAAACTGTCCGTACCAGTACGGAAAAATGGTTGAATCAGTGTGAGTACCAAAAAATTGTTCAATCCGGGCGAGTACCGGGAAAAGCTGGAATCCGTGCGATTACCGAAAACTGTCCGGACCAGTTCGGAAAAATAGTAGAATGAGTGTGAGTACCGGAAAATTGTTGAATCCGGGCAAGTACCGGCAAAAGGTGGAATCCGTGCGAGTACCGAAAAACTATCCGGACCAGTACGGAAAAATGGTAGAATCAGTGTGAGTACCGAAAAATTGTTGAATCCGGGTTAGTACCGGCAAAAGGTGGAATCCGTGCGAGTACCGAAAAACTGTCCGGACCAGTTCGGAAAAATGGTTGAATCAGTGTGAGTACCAAAAAATTGTTGAATCCGGGCGAGTACCGGGAAAAGGTTGAATCCGTGCGAGTACCGAAAAACATTCCGGACCATTACGGAAAAATGGTGGAATCAGTGTGAGTACCGAAAAATTGTTGAATCCGGGCGAGTACCGGCAAAAGATGGAATTCGTGCGAGTACCGAAAAACTGTCCGGACCAATACGAAAAATTGGTTGAATGAGTGTGAGTACCGGAACACTATTGAATCCAGGCTAGTACCGGCAAAAGGTGGAATCCGTGCGAGTACCGAAAAACTGTCTGTACCAGTACGGAAAAATGGTTGAATCAGTGTGAGCACCAAAAAATTGTTGAATCCGGGCGAGTACCGGGAAAAGGTTGAATCCGTGCGAGTACCAAAAACTGTCCGGACCAGTACGGAAAAATGGTAGAATCAGTGTGAGTACCGGAAAATTGTTGAATCTGAGCGAGTACCGGGAGAAGCTGGAATCCGTGCGAGTACCGAAAACTGTCCGGACCAGTACGAAAAAATAGTAGAATGAGTGTGAGTACCGGAAAATTGTTGAATCCGGGTAAGTACCGGCAAAAGGTGGAATCGTGCGAGTACCGAAAAACTGTCCGGACCAGTACAGAAAAATGGTTGAATCAGTGTGAGTACCAAAAAATTGTTGAATCCGGGTGAGTACCGGGAAAAAGTTGAATCCGTGCGAGTACCGAAAAATTGTCCGGACCAGTTCGAAAAAATGGTTGAATCAGTGTGAGTACCAAAAAATTTTTGAATCCGGGCGAGTACCGGGAAAAGGTTGAATCCGTGCGAGTACCGAAAAACTGTACGGACCAATACGAAAAAATGGTGGAATCAGTGTGAGTACCAAAAAATTGTTGAATCCGGGCGAGTACCGGCAAAAGATGGAATTCGTGCGGGTACCGAAAAACTGTCCGGACCAATACGGAAAATTGGTTGAATGAGTGTGAGTACCGGAACACTGTTGAATCCAGGCTAGTACCGGCAAAAGGTGGAATCCGTGCGAGTACCGAAAAACTGTCCGGACCAATACGGAAAAATGGTTGTATCAGTGTGAGTATCGGAACATTGCTGAATCCAGGCTAGTACCGGCAAAAGGTGGAATCCGTGCGAGTACCGAAAAACTATCCGGACCAGTACGGAAAAATGGTAGAATCAGTGTGAGTACCGGAAAATTGTTGAATCAGGGTTAGTACCGGCAAAAGGTGGAATCCGTGCGAGTACCGAAAAATGTCCGGACCAGTACGGAAAAATAGTAGAATGAGTGTGAGTACCGGAAAATTGTTGAATCCGGGCAAGTACCGGCAAAAGGTGGAATCCGTGCGAGTACTGAAAAACTATCCGGACCAGTACGGAAAAATAGTACAATCAGTGTGAGTACCGGAAAATTGTTGAATCCGGGTTAGTACCGGCAAAAGGTGGAATCCGTGCGAGTACCGAAAAACTGTCCGGACCAGTTCGTAAAAATGGTTGAATCAGTGTGAGTACCAAAAAATTGTTGAATCCGGGCGAGTACCGGGAAAAGGTTGAATCCGTGCGAGTACCGAAAAACTGTCCGGACCAATACGGAAAAATGGTGGAATCAGTGTGAGTACCGAAAAATTGTTGAATCAGGGCGAGTATCGGCAAAAGATGGAATTCGTGTGAGTACCGAAAAACTGTCCGGACCAATACGGAAAATTGGTTGAATGAGTGTGAGTATCGGAACACTGTTGAATCCATGCCAGTACCGGCAAAAGGTGGAATCCGTGCGAGTACCGAAAAACTGTCCGTACTAGTACGAAAAAATGGTTGAATCAGTGTGAGCACCAAAAAATTGTTGAATCCGGGCGAGTATCGGGAAAAGGTTGAATCCGTGCGAGTACCAACAACTGCTCGGACCAGTACGGAAAAATGGTAGAATCAGTGTCAGTACCAAAAAATTGTTGAATCGGGGCGAGTACCGGCAAAACCTGGAATCCGTGCGAGTACCGAAAAACTGTCCGGACTAATACCGACAAATGGTTGAATGAGTGTGAGTACCGGAAAATTGTTGAATCCGGGTTAGTACAGGGAAAAGGTGGAATCCGTGCAAGTACCGAAAAACTGTCCGGACCAGTTCGGAAAAATGATTGAATCAGTGTGAGTACCAAAAAATTGTTGAATCCGGGCGAGTACCGGGAAAAGGTGGAATCCGTGCGAGTACCGAAAACTGTCAGGACCAGTACGGAAAAATGGTAGAATGAGTGTGAGTACTGAAAAACTATCCGGACCAATACGGAAAAATGGTTGAATCAGTGTGAGTACCGGAAAATTGTTGAATCCGGGCGAATACCGGAAAAAGGTGGAATCTGTGCGAGTACCGAAAAACTGTCCAGACCAGTGCGGAAAAATGGTAGAATCAGTCTGAGTACCGAAAAATTGTTGAATCCGGGAGACTACAGGAAAAAGATGGAATCCGTGCGAGTACCGAAAAACTGTCCGGACTAATACCGAAAAATGGTTGAATGAGTGTGAGTACCGGAAAATTGTTGAATCCGGGTTAGTACAGGGAAAAGGTGGAATCCGTGCAAGTACCGAAAAGCTGTCCGGACCAGTTCGGAAAAATGATTGAATCAGTGTGAGTACCAAAAAATTGTTGAATCCGGGCGAGTACCGGGAAAAGGTGGAATCCGTGCGAGTACCGAAAACTGTCCGGACCAGTACGGAAAAATGGTAGAATGAGTGTGAGTACTGAAAAACTATCCGGACCAATACGGAAAAATGGTTGAATCAGTGTGAGTACCGGAAAATTGTTGAATCCGGGCGAATACCGGAAAAAGGTGGAATCTGTGCGAGTACCGAAAAACTGTCCAGACCAATGCGGAAAAATGGTAGAATCAGTCTGAGTACCGAAAAATTGTTGAATCCGGGAGACTACAGGAAAAAGATGGAATCCGTGCGAGTACCGAAAAACTGTCCGGACCAGTACGGAAAAATTGTTGCATCCGGGCGAGTACCAGGAAAAGGTGGAATCTGTGCGAGTACCGAAAACATTCCGGACCATTACGGAAAAATGGTAGAATGAGTGTGAGTACCGGAAAATTGTTGAATCCGGGCAAGTACCGGTAAAAGGTGGAATCCGTGCGAGTACCGAAAAACTGTCCAGACCTGTACGGAAAAATGGTTGAATCAGTGTGAGTACCAAAAAATTGCTGAATCCGTGCGAGTACCGGGAAAACTGTCCGTACCAGTACAGAAAAATGGTTGAATCAGTGTGAGTACCAAAAAATTGTTGAATCCGGGCCAGTACCGGGAAGTGGTGGTATCCGTGCGAGTACCGAAAACTGTCCGGACCAGTACGGAAAAATGGTAGAATGAGTGTGAGTACCGGAAAATTGTTGAATCCGGGCGACTACCGGCAAAAGGTGGAATCCGTGCGAGTACCCAAAAAATGTCCGGACTCGTACGGAAAAATGGTAGAATGAGTGTGAGTACCGGAACATTATTGTATGCGGGCGAGTACCGACAAAAGGTGGAATCCGAGAGAGTTCCGAAAACCTTCCGGACCAGTACGGAAAAATGGTTGAATCAGTGTGAGTACCAAAAAATTGTTGAATCCGGGCGAGTACTGGGAAAAGGTTGAATCCGTGCGAGTACCGAAAACTGTCGGGACCAGTACGGAAAAATGGTATAATGAGTGTGGGTACTGGAAAATTGTTGAATCCGGGCGAGTACTGGTAAAAGGTGGAATCCGTGCGAGTACCGAAAAACAGTCCGGACCAGTAAGGAAAAATGGAAGAATGGGTGTGAGTACCGGAACATTGTTGAATCCGGGCGAGTACCGGCTAAAGGTGGAATCCGTGCGAGTACCGAAAACATTCCAGACCATTTCGGAAAAATGGTAGAATGAGTGTGAGTACCGGAAAATTGTTGAATCCGGGCGAGTACCGGCAAAAGGTGGAATCTGTCCGAATACCGAAAAACGGTCCGGACCAGTACGGAAAAATGGTAGAATGAGTGTGAGTACCGGAACATTGTTGAATCCGAGCTAGAATCGGCAAAAGGTGTAATCCAAGCGAGTACCGAACACTGTCCGGACGAGTATGGAAAAATGGTAGAATCAGTGTGTGTACCGGAAAATTGTTCAATCCGGGCGAGTACCGGCAACAGGTGGAATCCGTGCGAGTACCGAAAAACTGTCCGGACCAGTACGAAAAAATGGTAGAATCAGTGTGAGTACCGGAAAATTGTTGAATCCGGGCGAGTACCGGGAAAAGGTGGAATCCGTGCGAGTACCGAAAAACTGTCCAGACCTGTACGGAAAAATGGTTGAATCAGTGTCAGTACCAAAAAATTGCTGAATCCGGGCGAGTACCGGGAAAAGGTGGAATCCGTGCGAGTACCGAAAAACTGTCCGGACCAGTACGGAAAAATGGTAGAATCAGTGTGAGTACCGAAAAATTGTTGAATCCGGGCTAGAATCGGCAAAAGGTGTAATCCAAGCGAGTACCGAACACTGTCCGGACTAGTATGGAAAAATGGTAGAATCAGTGTGTGTACCGGAAAATTGTTCAATCCGGGCGAGTACCGGCAACAGGTGGAATCCGTGCGAGTACCGAAAAACTGTCCGGACCAGTACGAAAAAATGGTAGAATCAGTGTGAGTACCCGAAAATTGTTGACTCCGGGCGAGTACCGGGAAAAGTTGACTCCGTGCGATTACCGAAAAACTGTGTTGACTAGTAGGGAAAAATGGTAGAATGAGTGTGAGTACCGGAACATTGTTGAATCCGGGTGAGTACTGGCAAAAGGTGGAATCCGTGCGAATACCGAAAAACGGTCCGGACCAGTACGGAAAAATGGTAGAATGAGTGTGAGTTCCGGAACATTGTTGAATCCGAGTGAGTACCGAAAAATTGTTGAATCCGGGCGAGTAACGGGAAAAGGTGGAATCCGTGCGAGTACCGGCAAAAGGTGGAATCCGTGCGAGTACTGAAAAACTGTCCGGACCAGTAGGGAAAAATGGTATAATGAGTGTGATTACCTGAACATTGTTGAATCCGGGCGAGTACCGGAAAAAGATGGAATCCCTGCGAGTACTGAAAAACTGTCCGGACCAGTAGGGAAAAATGGTAGAATGAGTGTGAGTACCGGAACATTGTTGAATCCGGGCGAGTACCGGCAAAAGGTGGAATCCCTGCGAGTACCGAAAACATTCCGGACCATTATGGAAATATGGCAGAATGAGTGTGAGTACCGGAAAATTGTTGAATCCGGGCGAGTACAGGCAAAAGGTGGAATCCGTGCGAGTACCGAAAAACTATCTGAACCAGTTCGGAAAAATGGTAGAATGAGTGTGAGTACCGGAAAATTATTGAATCCGGGCGAATACCGGAAAAAGGTGGAATCTGTGCGAGTACCGAAAAACTGTCCAGACCAGTGCGGAAAAATGGTAGAATCAGTCTGAGTACCGAAAAATTGTTGAATCCGGGAGACTACCGGAAAAAGATGGAATCCGTGCGAGTACCGAAAAATTGTCCGTCCAAGTACGGAAAAATGGTTGAATCAGTGTGAGTATCGGAACACTGTTGAATCCAGGCTAGTACTGGTAAAAGGTGGAATCCGTGCGAGTACCGAAAAACTGTCCTGACCAGTACGGAAAAATGGTAGAATGAGTGTGAGTACCGGAACATTGTTGAATCCGGGCGAGTACGGGCAAAAAGTGGAATCCGTGCGAATACTGAAAACATTCCGGACCATTACGAAAAAATGGTTGAATGAGTGTGAGTACCGGAAAATTGTTGAATCCGGGCGAGTACCGGCAAAAGGGAGAATCCGAGCGAGTACCGAAAAACTGTCCAGACCAGTACGAAAAAATGGTAGAATCAGTGTGAGTACCGGAAAATTGTTGAATCTGGGCGAGTACCGGCAAAAGGTGGAATAAGTGGGAGTACCGAAGAACTGTCCGAACCAGTACGGAAAAATGGTAGAATCAGTGTGAGTACCGGAAAATTGTTGAATCCAGGTGAGTATCGGCAAAAGGTGGAATCCGTGCGAGTACCGAAAAACTGTTCGGACCAGTACGGAAAAATGGTTGAATCAGTGTGAGTACCAAAAAATTGTTGAATCCGGGCGAGTACCGGGAAAACGTGGAATCCGTGCGAGTACCAAAAACTGTCCAGACCAGTACGGAAAAATGGTAAAATGAGTGTGAGTACCGGAAAATTCTTGTATCCGGGCGAGTACCGATAAAAGCTGCAATCCGTGCGAGTACCGAAAAACTTTCCGAACCAGTAGGGAAAAATGATAGAATGAGTGTGAGTACCGGAACATTGTTGAATCTGGGCGAGTACCTGCAAAAGGTGGAATCCGTGCGAATACCGAAAAACTGCCCCGAGCAATACGAAAAAATGTAGAATCAATGTGAGTACCGGAAAATTGTTGAGTCCGGGCGAGAACCAGGAAAAGGTGGAATCCCTGCGAGTACCTAAAAAGTGTCCGGACGAGTACCGAAAGATAGTAGAATCAGTGTGAGTACTGGAAAATTGTTCAATCCGGGCGAGTTCCGGGAAAAGGTGGAATCCGTGCGAGTACATAAAAACTGTCCGAACGACTATCGAAAAATGGTAGAATGAGTGTGAGTACCAGAAAATTGTCCTGACGAGTACCGAAAAATGATAGAATCAGTGTGAGTACCGGAAAATTGTTGAATCCGGGGGAGTATCGGGAAAAGGTGGAATCTGTGCGAGTACCCAAAAACTGTCCGGACCAGTACTGAAAAATGGTAGAATCAGTGTGAGTATCGGAAAATTGTGGAATCCGGGCGAGTACTTGGAAAAGGTTGAATGGGTGCGAGTACCTAAAAAGTGGTCGGACGAGTATCGAAAAATGGTAGAATGAGTGTAAGTACCGAAAAATTGTTGAATCCAGGCGAGTGCAGGGAAAAGGTGGAATCCATGCGAGTACCTAAAAACTGTCCGGACGAGTACCGAAAAATGCTAGAATCAGAGTGAGTACCCGAATATTGTTGAATCCTGGGGAGCACCGGGAAAAGGTGGAATCCGTGCGAGTACCTAAAAATTGTCCGGACGAGTAACGAAAAATGGTAGAATCACTGTGAGTATCGAAGAATTGTGGAATCCGGGCGAGTACCTGGAAAATGCAGAATCTACGCGAGTAACTAAAAACTGTCCTGACGAGTACCGAAAAATGGTAGAATCAGTGTGAGTACCCGAATATTGTTGAATCCGGGGGAGTACCTGGAAAATGTGGAATCGGAGCGAGTACCTAAAAACTGTCCGGACGAGTACCGAAAAATGGTAGAATCAGTGTGAGTATCGGAAAATTGTGGAATCCGGGCGAGTACCGGGAAAAGGTTAAATCGGTGCGAGTAGCTAAAAACTGTCCGGACGAGTACCGAAAAATGGTAGAATCAGTGTGAGAAATGGAAAATTATTGAATTCGGGCGAGTACCGGGAAAAGGTGGAATCCGTGCGAGTACCGAAAAACTATCAGGACGAGTATCGAAAAATGGTAGAATCAGTGTGAGTACCCGAAAATTGTTGAATCCGGGCGAGTACCGGGAAAAGGTGGTATCCTTGCGAGTACCTTAAAACTGTGCGGACGAGTACCGAAAAATGGTAGAATCAGTGTGAGTACCGGCAAATTGTTTAATCCTGACGAGTACCGGGAAAAGGTGGAATCAGTGCAAGTACCTTAAAATTGTCCGGACGAGTACCGAAAAATTGTAGAATCAGTGTGAGTACCGGAAAATTGTTGAATCCGCGTGAGTACCGAGAAAAGGTGGAATCCGTGCGAGTACCGGAAGACTGTCTTGACGAGTACCGAAAAATGGTAGAATCAGTGTGAGTATCGGAAAATTGTGAAATCCAGGTGAGTACCGGGAAAAGGTTGAATCGGTGCGAGTACCTAAAAAGTGTCCGGACGAGTACCGAAAAATGGTAGAATCAGTGTAAGTACCGGAAAATTGTTGAATCCGGGCGAGTACCGAGAAAAGGTGGTATCCACGCGAGTGCCTAAAAACTGTCCGGACGAGTACCGAAAAATAGTAGAATCAGTATCACTACCCGAATATCGTTGAATCCGGGCAAGTACCGGGAAAAGGTTGAGTCCGTGCGAGTACCTAGAAACTGTCCGGACGAGTACCGAAAAATTGTAGAATCAGTGTGAGTACCGGAAAATTGTTGAATCCGGGCGAGAACCAGGAAAAGGTGGATCCCTGCGAGTACCTAAAAGCTGTCCGTACGAGTACCGAAAGATGGTAGAATCAATGTGAGTACCGGAAAATTGTTGAATCGGGGCGAGTACCGGGAAAAGGCGGAATCCGTGCGAGTACCTTAAAACTGTCCGGACGAGTACCGAAAAATGGTAGAATCAGTGTGAGTACCAGAAAATTGTTTAATCCGGGCGTATACGGGGAAAAGGTGGAATCCGTGCAAGTACCTTAAAATTGTCCGGACGAGTACCGAAAAATTGTACAATCAGTGTGAGTACCGGAAAATTGTTGAATTCGGGTGAGTACCGGGAAAAGGTGGAATCCGTGCGAGTACCGGAAGACTGTCTTGACGAGTACCGAAAAGTGGTAGAATCCGTGTGAGTACGTTAAATTGTTGAATCCGGGCGGGTTCCGGGAAAAGGTGGAATCCGTACGAGTACCTAAAAACTGTCTGAATGACTATCGAAAAATGGTAGAATGAGTGTGAGTACCGGAAAATTTTTGAATACGGGCGAGTATCGGGAAAAGGTGGAATCCGTGCGAGTACCTGAAAACCGTCCGGACCAGTACCGAAAAATGGTAGAATCAGTGTGAGTATCGGAAAATTGTGGAATCCGGGCGAGTACTGGGAAAAGGTTGAATCGGTGCGAGTACCTAAAAAGTGGCCGGACGAGTACCGAAAAATGGTAGAATGAGTGTAAGTACCGGAAAATTGTTCAATCCGGGCGAGTGCCGGGAAAAGGTGGAATCCATGCGAGTACCTAAAAACTGTCCAGATGAGTACCGAAAAATGGTAGAATCAGTGTGAGTACCCGAATATTGTTGAATCCGGGGGAGCACCGGGAAAAGGTGGAATTGGTGCGACTAACTAAAAAGTGTCCGGACGAGTACCGAAAAATGGTAGAATCAGTGTAAGTACCGGAAAATTGTTGAATCCGGGCGAGTACCGGGAAAAGGCGGAATCCACGCGAGTACCTAAAAACTGTCCGGACGAGTACTAAAAAATGGTAGAATCAGTGTGAGTACCCGAATATTGTTGAATCCGGGGGAGTACCGGGAAAATGTGGAATCCGTGCGAGTACCTAAAAACTGTCCGGACGAGTACCGAAAAATGGTAGAATCAGTGTGAGTATCGGAAAATTGTGGAATCCGGGCGAGTACCGAGAAAAGGTTGAATCGGTGCGAGTAGCTAAAAACTGTCGGGACGAGTACCGAAAAATGGTAAAATCAGTGTGAGAAACGGAAAATTATTGAATCCGGGCGAGTACCGGGAAAAGGTCGAATCCGTGCGAGTACCGAAGAACTATCAGGACGAGTATCGAAAAATGGTAGAATCAGTGTGAGTACCGGCAAATTGTTTAATCCGGGCGAGTACCAGGAAAAGGTGGAATCCGTGCGAGTACCTTAAAATTGTCCGGACGAGTACCGAAAAATTGTAGAATCAGTGTGAGTACCGGAAAACTGTTGAATCCACGTGAGTACCGGGAAAAGGTGGAATCCGTGCGAGTACCGGAAGACTGTCTTGACGAGTACCGAAAAATGGTAGAATCAGTGTGAGTATCGGAAAATTGTGAAATCCGGGTGAGTACCGGGAAAAGGTTGAATCGGTGCGAGTACCTAAAAAGTGTCCGGACGAGTACCGAAAAATGGTAGAATCAGTGTAAGTACCGGAAAATTGTTGAATCCGGGAGAGTACCGAGAAAAGGTGGAATCCACGCGAGTACCTAAAAACTGTCCGGACGAGTACCGAAAAATGGTAGAATCAGTGTCACTACCCGAATAATGTTGAATCCGGGCGAGTACCGGGGAAAGGTTGAGTCCGTGCGAGTACCTAGAAACTGTCCGGACGAGTACCGAAAAATTGTAGAATCAGTGTGAGTACCGGAAAATTGTTCAATCCGGGCGAGAATCCGGAAAAGGTGGAATCCCTGTGCGTACCCAAAAACTGTCCGTACAAGTACCGAAAGATGGTAGAATCAGTGTGAGTGCCGGAAAATTGTTGAATCGGGGCGAGTATCGGGAAAAGGTGGAATCCGTGCGAGTACCTTAAAACTGTCCGGACGAGTACAGAAAAATGGTAGAATCAGTGTGAGTACCGGAAAATTGTTGAATCCCGGCGACTACCGGGAAAAGGTGGAATCCGTGCGAGTACCGGAAAACTGTCCTGACGAGTACCAAAAAATGGTAGAATCAGTTTGAGTATCGAAAAATTGTTGAATCCGGGGGAGTATCGGGAAAAGGTGGAATCCGTGCGAGTACCTAAAAAATGTCCGAACGAGTATCGAGAAGTGGTAGAATCAGTGTGAGTGCTGGAAAATTGTTGAATCCGGACGAGAACCGGGAAAAGTTGGAATCCCTGCGAGTACCTAAAAACTGTCCCGACGAGTACCGAAAGATCGTAGAATCAGTGTGAGTACCGGAAAATTGTTGAATCTGGGAGAGTACCGGGAAAAGGTCGAATCCGTGCGAGTACCTTAAAACTGTTCGGACTAGTACCGAAAAATGGTTTAACCAGTGTGAGTACCGGGAAATTGTTGAATCCGGGCGAGTACCAAGAAAATGTGGAATCCGTGCGAGTACTGAAAAATTGTCCTGACCAGTACCAAAAAATGGTAGAATCAGTTTGAGTACCGAAAAATTGTTGAATCCGGGGGAGTACCGGGAAAAGGTGGAATTCGTGCGAGTACCTAAAAACTGTCAGGACGAGTACCGAAAAACTGTCCGGACGAGTACCTAAAAGCTGTCCGGACGAATACCGACAAATGGTAGAATCAGTGTAAGTATCGAAAAATTGTCGAATCCGGGCGAGTACCGGGAAAAGGTGGAATCCACGCGAGTACCGAAAAACTGTCCGGACGAGTACCGAAAAATGGTAGAATCAGTGTGAGTACCCGAATATTGTTGAATCTGGGGGAGTACCGGGAAAAGGGGGAATCCGTTCGAGTTCCTAAAAACTGTCCGGACGAGTACCCAAAAATTGTAGAAGGAGTGTGAGTACCGGAAAATTGTTGAACTCGGGCGAGAACCGGGAAAAGGTGGAATCCCTGAGAGTTCCTAAAAACTGTCCGGACGAGTACCGAAAGATGGTAGAATCAGTGTGAGTACCGGAAAATTGATGAATCTAAGCGAGTACCGAGAAAAGGTGGAATCCGTGCGAGTACCTAAAAACTGTCCGGACGAGTACCGAGAAGTGGTAGAATCAGTGTGAGTGCTGGAAAATTGTTGAATCCGGGCGAGAATCGGGAAAAGGTGGAATCCGTGCGAGTACCTAAAAACTGTCCGGATGAGTACCGAAAGATCGTAGAATCAGTGTGAGTACAGGAAAATTGTTGAATCTGGGCGAGTACCGGGAAAAGGTCGAATCCGTGCGAGTACCTTAAAACTATTCGGACGAGTACCGAAAAATGGTTTAATCAGTGTGAGTACCGAAAAATTGTTGAATCCGGGCGAGTACCAAGAAAAGGTGGAATTCGTGCGAGTACCGAAAAATTGTCCTGAACAGTACCAAAAAATGGTAGAATCAGTTTTAGTATCGAAAAATTGTTGAATCCGGGGGAGTACCGGGAAAAGGTAGAATCCGTGCGAGTACCTAAAAACTGTCCGGACGAGTACCGAAAAACGATAGAATCAGTGTGAGTATCGGAAAATTGTGGAGTCTGGGCGAGTACCGAGAAAAGGTTGAATCGGTGCGAGTACCTAAAAGTTGTCCGGACGAATACCGAAAAATGGTAGAATCAGTGTAAGTATCGGAAAATTGTCGAATCCGGGCGAGTACCGGGAAAAGGTGGAATCCACGTGAGTACCGAAAAACTGTCCGGACGAGTACCGAAAAATGGTAGAATCAGTGTGAGTACCCGAATATTGTTGAATCCGGGGGAGTATCGGGAAAAGGTGGAATCCGTGCGAGTACCTAAAAACTGTCCGGACGAGAACCGAAAAATGGTAGAATCAGTGTGAATACCGGAAAATTGTTGAATCTGGGCGAGTACCGGGAAAAGGTGGAATCCGTGCGAGTACCTAAAAACTGTCCGGACGAGTACCGAGAAGTGGTAGAATCAGTGTGAGTGCTGGAAAATTGTTGAATCCGGGCGAGAACCGGGAAAAGTTGGAATCCGTGCGAGTACCTAAAAACTGTCCGGACGAGTACCGAAAGATCGTAGAATTAGTGTGAGTACCGGAAAATTGTTGAATCTGGGCGAGTACCGGGAAAAGGTGGAATCCGTGCGAGTACCTAAAAACTGTCCGGACGAGTACCGAGAAGTGGTAGAATTAGTGTGAGTGTTGGAAAATTGTTGAATCTGGGCGAGAACCGGGAAAAGTTGGAATCCGTGCGAGTACCTAAAAACTGTCCGGACGAGTATTGAAAGATCGTAGAATCAGTGTGAGTATCGAAAAATTGTTGAATCTGGGCGAGTACCGGGAAAAGGTCGAATCCGTGCGAGTACCTTAAAACTGTTCGGACGAGTACCGAAAAATGGTTTAATCAGTGTGAGTACCGAAAAATTGTTGAATCCGGGCGAGTACCAAGAAAATGTGGAATTCGTGCGAGTACCGAAAAATTGTCCTGACCAGTACTAAATAATGGTAGAATCAGTTTGAGTCCCGAAAAATTGTTGAATCTGGGGGAGTACCGGGAAAAGGTGGAATCCGTACGAGTACCTAAAAACTGTACAGACGAGTACCGAAAAACGGTAGAATCAGTGTGAGTATCGGAAAATTGTGGAGTCCGGGCGAGTACCGAGAAAAGGTTGAATAGGTGCGAGTACCTAAAAGCTGTCCGGACGAATACCGAAAAATGGTAGAATCAGTGTAAGTACCGAAAAATTGTCGAATCCGGGCGAGTACCGGGAAAAAGGGGAATCCACGCGAGTATCGAAAAACTGTCCGGATGAGTACCGAAAAATGGTAGAATCAGTGTGAGTACCCGAATATTGTTGAATCCGGGGGAGTACCGGGAAAAGGTGGAATCCGTGCGAGTACCTAAAAACTGTCCGGACGAGTACCCAAAAATGGTAGAATTAGTGTGAGTATCGGATAAATGTGGAATCCGGGCGAGTACCGGGAAAAGGTTGAATCGGTGAGAGTACCTAAAAACTATCCGGACGAGTTCCGAAAAACGGTAGAATCAGTGTAAGTATCGAAAAATTGTTGAATCCGGGCGAGTACCGGGAAAAAGTTGAATCGGTGCGAGTACCTAAAAACTGTCTGGACGAGTACCCAAAAATGGTTGAATTAGTGTGAGTATCGGATAAATGTGGAATCTGGGCGAGTACCGGGAAAAGGTTGAATCCGTGCGAGTACCTAAAAACTGTGCGGACGAGTACCGAAAAATGGTAGAATCAGTGTGAGTATCGAAAAATTGTGGAATCTGGGCGAGTACCGGGAAAAGGTTGAATCGGTGCGAGTACCTATAAACTGTCCGGACGAGTACCGAAAAATGGTAGAATCAGTGTAAGTACCGGAAAATTGTCGAATCCGGGCGAGTACCGGGAAAAGGTGGAATCAACGTGAGTACCGAAAAACTGTCCGGACGAGTACCGAAAAATGGTAGAATTAGTGTGAGTACCCGAATATTGTTGAATCCGAGGGAGTACCGGGAAAAGGTGGAATCCGTGTGAGTACCTAAAAACTGTCCGGACGAGTACCCAAAAATGGTAGAATTAGTGTGAGTATCGGATAAATGTGGAATCCGGGCGAGTACCGGGAAAAGGTTGAATCGGTGCGAGTACCTAAAAACTGTCAAGACGAGTACCGAAAAACGGTAGAATCAGTGTAAGTACCGAAAAATTGTTGAATCCGGACAAGTACCGGGAAAAGGTGGAATCCGCGCGAGTACCTGAAAACTGTCCAGACGAGTACCGAAAAATGGTAGAATTAGTGTGAGTACCCGAAAATTGTTGAATACGGGCGAGTATCGGGAAAAGGTGGAATCCGTGCGAGTACCAGAATACTGTCCTGATGAGTACCGAAAAATGATAGAATCAGTGTGAGTACCGGAAAATTGTTGAATCCGGGGGAGTATCGGGAAAAGGTGGAATCCGTGCGAGTACCTAAAAATTGTCCGGACGAGTACCGAAAAATTGTAGAATCATTGTGAGTACCGGAAAATTGTTGAATCCGGGCGAGAACCGGGAAAAGGTGGAATCCCTGCGAGTACCTAAAAACTGTCCGTACGAGTACCTAAAGATGGTAGAATCAGTGTGAGTACCGGAAAATTGTTGAATCGGGGCGAGTACCGGGAAAAGGAGGAATCCGTGCGAGTACCTTAAAACTGTCCGGACGAGTACCGAAAAATGGTAGAATTAGTGTGAGTACCGGAAAATTGTTGAATCCCAACGAGTACCGGGAAAAGGTGAAATCTGTGCGAGTACCGGAAAACTGTCCTGACGAGTACCAGAAAATGGAAGAATCAGTTTGAGTACCGGAAAATTGTTGAATCCGGGGGAGTATCGGGAAAAGGTGGAATCCGTGCGAGTACCTAAAAACTGTCCGAACGAGTACCGAGAAGTGGTAGAATCAGTGTGAGTGCTGGAAAATTGTTGAATCCGGGCGAGAACCAGGAAAAGGTGGAATCCCTGCGAGTACCTAAAAAGTGTCCGGACGAGTACCGAAAGATCGTAGAATCAGTGTGAGTACCGGAAAATTGTTGAATCTGGGCGAGTACCGGGAAAAGGTGAAATCCGTGCGAGTACCTTAAAACTGTTCGGACCAGTACCGAAAAATGGTTTAATCAGTGTGAGTACCGAAAAATTGTTGAATCTGAGCGAATACTTGGAAAAGGTGGAATCTGTTCGAGTACCTTAAAACTGTCCGGACGAGTACCGAAAAATGGTAGAATCAGTGTGAGTACCGAAAAATTGTTGAATCCGGGCGAGTACCGGGAAAAGGTGGAATCCGTGCAAGTATCGTAAAAATTGTTTTTTAAAACAATAAACAAGAAGCTTGTTTGAGTAAAAGAATTTTTATTGTTTTTAAAGATAATGTATTACTTTTATTTTATAAAAAAATTATAAAATTAATTTATAACAATATGAAATCAAATTCAAATTAAGTCTTATTAAAAATTAAAAATTAAATTTAAAATTATATAGGAGTTAAAGATAAATAAATTTTTTTAATTATGAAACAATTTTTTTATTGTAGTGAAACAAAATTTCTATAAGATAAAAATAATTTTAATATTCATTTTTAATACAAGTCGAATAAGTATTTTAATTAATTTTTTAAAATTTTTTGTTTGATCATAATTTCTCAAATTCAAATTAAGTCTTATTAAAAAATAAAAATTAAATTATTATATATGAGTAAAAGATAAATATTTTTTTTAATTATAAAACAATTTTTTTTATTGCAGTGATGCAAAAATTTCTATAAGATAAAAATAATTTTAATATTCATTTTTAGTACAAGCCAAATAAGTACTTTTAATTAATTTTTTAAAATTTTTTGTTTGATTATGATTTCTCATGCTTGTTTTTAGAGACTTTTTTTTTTTTTTAAGTTTAAAAAATAATTTTTTTTAATGATTTATAAAATTAAAGATATTTGATAAATTATTTTTATAAAAGGATTTAAAAAAATAAGACTCGTTCGAATAAATTATTATTTTTTTTCTAAAAAACTGTTTTTATTTTTATAAAACATTTCAAATTCAATAATATAATATTAATTAATTAAATTTAATTGAAGTCTTATTGAAAATGAAAATAATTTTGTATACTATTTTAGTAGAAAATATACTATTTTATTATATGTTAGAAAGATGATATTTTATTATATTCATAAATTTTAGGTATTAATAATTTATTATTTAAGTGTTTAATTATTTTTAAAAATTAATAGACTTGTTAACAAATCCAGAACATTAAGTTTTATTTAATTTGGAGTTAGGGAAAAAAATGAAAAATAATAATTATATGTGGAAGATAAATAATACAGTGTGTCTTTTTATTATTTTAAAAAACAGGTGAAAACAACTTTTATTTGTTTTATAAAAGGTGTTCTCCATTTCACTTATTTTTAAAAATTGGAAATAGAGAACAATAACCAAATAGTGTTATGAATTTTTAAAAAATGTTTTTTATTTTTAAAAATAGAAAATTGTTTTTTAAAACTATGTCAAAGTCGTAATAATTTCATTAATAATTTTTTAAGGATTTTTTAAAGTAATAAAATATAAATCACTTGATAGTGATAAAATTTTTATTTAAAAAGTAATCTATGATGTAAATATTATTAAAACTTAGGTAGTCAACTCTAAATTAAAAAATATTTGATGAAACCTAAAAATCTAAACATTTATAAAAATCTTTAAATTATCAAAAAATAACCTATCAATAAAAAATATATTTGATAAAATATCAAATATTTAAACAAAATTAAATTTTATTAGCAATTAAATAACATGTATTTGAATAATTGTATACGAATTTATGAATTAACAACTATTTAATTAAAACTAAAACTCTAAGCATTTAAAAAAAAAATCTCAAAATTAAATAAAACATCTTACAAACAAAAAATATTTAATAAAACATCAAATACAAAATTATAAAAAAAATAATTTTGCTAGATCTATTTTTTTTGTATATTAGGATTCAAGTAAATTTAATTTAATTAATATTAAATAAATTTAAAAATAAAAATACATGAATATTTTATAAAATTTATTCCATATTCATGCTTACCTAATTTTTTTATTTTATCTTTTTTTTTCACAAACAAAATTAGTTTCAGGGGGCAAAGTCGTACCTAATTTTTGAAATATATTGTTAAGGGATAAAATAATTATCAAATTGGAAATCTAACCCTTCACATGTTATTTATGAAAAAGTAACTAATTTTTTTTTTTACATAAATATCTTTTTTTATTTGAAGTATTTACAGGATTAAAAAAAATTTATTTTTAAAAGAAAATAATAATGACATTTTTCTCATGTAAAAAATACGAAGATTAAATTTTAAAAATTGGGTTTTGAGATGCCTTTAATCAAGTAACCCATAATTTTTTTTATTTTTTATTTTTCTTTCATAAACATAACTAGTTTTTAATACGAACGATTAAAGGGGATGAAATTTTCTTATTTTTTCAACCTAAAAAATACCTATTTTTGATAAAAATGCCCTTATTTTTTTTTTTACAAAAGTAAACATTTCTTTTAAAATATACATATAAATAATAAAAATATTGAAAGGTATTTATTTCAAAAATAGGTTACTCTTCGAATTCAAAAATGAGAAAGATTAGTTTTATAAATTTGGAATATTTTCATCGGGGCAAAGTTGCATTTTTATTTTTTTAACTTTCTAAAATTCCTAAATCCTTGCTCTCTCTCACCTCTTTTCTTCTGTTCTCCTCTCTATGTCCTTATTGTCCTCAGGTTCTCACCTTCTCATTCCAAACAATTTTTTTTTCCTGGTAGCATGGAAAGTGAAAGAAACTGGAGGTAGGAAGACGAGGCTCTTGTGTCTCATCTATGGTGGTATCTTCCTGGAGTGGAATCTAGGGCGCGGCGGAAGCCATACGCTTGCAAGAAGGGGAAGTGAAAGGCGGAGGACTTTTGGGTTTTATTGGCCGAGAAGCAAGGGCACGGTGTCTCTCCATGGATTTGGTTCGGTCTCGGTGTGGAAGCCCGGGGAATCAGCTTTGTGGATAGTGGTTTTGTGGTTGTGGGATTTTGGAAACCCTAGATTTGGTTCAGGGTAGGGTTGTGTGGTTGACTGATTAGGTTGGGAGCTGGGCTGCGCATGCGATTGACTGGGTTTTCATGCCGTCAAAACCACTGCCTTGGGATCGGAAGGACTTCTTCAAGGAGAGGAAGCACGAGAGGTCGGAGTCTTTAGGTTTGCTGCAAGATAGAGGGACTCACATCAAGTTTCTTGGGAGTTTGCTCGTTGGGATCGGCAGATTTTCGCCGCCCTACAGGTGAGCTATGAATCCCTCCGGGTTCTTGATTATTGTGATGAAATTCGTCGGTTTTGGTTTAAACCAAGAAAAAATAATCGGGTTCTTGGAAAATTTAGTTTCTGAGTCCTTTTGTTTTTTATGATTTGTTCTTTTTTGGTTTTTAATTTTGAATTTATTCTCTCCACGGATCGGAGTCTTTGTTTTGGGGAATTAGTATTTGATGATGATTCTTTCATGGTTATTGTAGATCTGTTTTTTTGAGTCCATTCGTTTGTTAATGAGCTGTTTGATTGCGCAGAAACATGTCCATGCACATTCATATATAGTTATTTACTTGTTTATTCTTAAACCATTTGCCAAGTGCTGGGGTGCGGTAAAGCCTGTAGATGAATTATATGACGCTTTGTTCTTTATATCTTCTAATCTATAGGTGGCTAAATTGGAGGTATAACGTTGACTCAACAAATTAAATGGGATAAAAGATTTCAGTTTTCATTTACATATCTGAGGATGTTGAGGGTGAATTAAATTATACAAAAGGGTATTAGCAGCAAAAAGAAGTGTTGAATTTCTGCTCATATCCTATGCAGAATTTGCTTTTCTGAATGTGATGTCTAATTTCTCTTTTAATTCAAACATTTGCTTTTTTGAACTATTTCTTTAACTTTTGTTTTGGTTCAAGTTATTTTTCTCGAGGTTGCCAACAAAACCTGAGTCATATATTTTGGGGCAATGATGCCACTATGGTCGTAATAGGAGAGAGAATAGGCTGAAGTTATTGATATTTCTTATGTACGCTAAGGTACAATAATGTGAGAGACTCATGTAAAGGGATGGGGAGGGTTTGTGGGAGGTTCAAGGTTCAAGTCCTAATGGGGACAAAAATTTACTTATAAAAATAAATAAATAAATAATGTGAGAGACTCATTATTGCATAATCATAGCTTTGGGAGGACTGATTATTATTTTTTATCAGAAGCAAGCATTTGATTTCATGGAAAATAAATGGTATGGTAAAAAGAGAAGGATTTATTCTCTAAAGAAGGATGAATAAGTCTAACAAAAAGGAAAAGGAGATATGAGTATGGAAAGACCCAAAGTACAAATAAACCCAAAAGTGTAAGTCAAAGTGGTAAAAATTTCCCCCACAAAGGGCACCTAGTGAGAGGCTCCTCGATTTGCCAAATGATCGATTTGATTAGCTGCTTAAGGAATCCAAGAATGGGGACTCAAGTCTCTAGCCTAGTGAGTAGCTTCCACACCCTAGAAATGAAAGGTCTCCCTCAATGTTCAATCCTTCTCTGGCTGTCTGGCAAATTTGGAATCAACTTTAACTAATACATTGATGGCTTCTAAAGACACCCCAACCTCAAAATATCCTGGATTGCCAAAGAAGTAGTTGTCAAAATTTAGCTTGAGGTAACCTGGTGGAGAAGTTTTCCACTTTGCATGAATTTCCAAAGACTTCTATTGGAACAATATCTTACAGGGGAAGGGTGGGCTCCATGATTAGGTTGATCATAGATCAACTTTTTCTCCAAGAAGCGGATTTGGAATAGGAGCTTTTTTTTTTTTTTTTGGTTTGAAGTAGCCATGACTTTGGTTGTAATCAATTCAAAGACAAACCCAGTTCACTTGCAGCCATGTTCATCAAAATGAACAAGTTTCATGATGTGAGCAGTCACTTGCCCTTGTATTTTAAGATCATCTCACCCCGTGGTTGACACTCCATTCCCCTTAGTTGTAGGTGCTTGTTCTATTTTGATTTGAATGGGCTAGGTCTCACGAGGTACATATGGCTGGCCCTTCGGGTGTCTCCAGTCCAAATGCTTTGAGCTCATTAAATCCCATGGAACATTGGGAATGCTGAAGTGCAAATAGAGGGAAAAAAGAAGACTCGAAGTTGATTTTTTTTGCTTCACATCTGTATTGAAAAGTCCCGACATTTGTCTTGGGTTATATTACCTGAAAAATAACAATTATGTCTATCCAACCTGCCCTTGATGCACTGGAAAAAATGATAAAACCTTGGTGGTCTGCAAAGTGAATTTGTGCCAAATAGTAAATATACTACTGGGGAATGGATGAATAAATTATTAGTTGTTTCTCTGCAGGCTGTACACAGAATTCATCACGCTATTTACAACGCTTTAGAAAGCCTCCTCAACTGTAACAAATTTTTAGTACTAACCTTTTTGTTTACCACCAGCTGTGCAAAATCCTGGGACCAGAGTGGTGCAAGCTTGCAGAATTCTGAAATGTTGTATTTTCTCTAATTACTACAGGAAATTTGGAATTTAAAAAATTAATTAAAATTATTGCATAGGACCTAAGAATAATTTTCCTTTGTGACCCTTTTCTGCTTTTGTTGTTGGTATGGTAGTTGGACAGTGGGCTTTTTCTTCTATTTTGGAGGAAATATATCTTGTTCTGAGCAGATGTTGGGCCTATAAGCTGTGGATTCTGGATTAGGTTGTCATATTATGAAATAAGTGTTAAAAGCCAAATTAGAAATAAATGTCTTCCAACTGCGGATCCTAGATTTTGTTTGTGTAAATTTTTTGTTGGTCTATAAGCTGTATCCGAAGCTTACTTTGTCAGTCAACCTGGAGACTTATTTTGCTTCGACAGAGTAGCAAAGCGTTTGCTGGAAAACATGGATTCATAACTCTTAGAGACTTATTTTGGTGGGCTGATCGTTTCAGGACAGTTGGGAATTCATAGGAAGATTTGTCCAGAGATGGTTATTATCTTTTGGCAGAAACACTCAAAGATGAGGGTGAGAAACAGGTTGTTCAAGCAGTTTTAGTGAAACATATCTGGGTTAAACTAGTCAAAGATAACTTGTACCATCAGGTGTGGTTCTTTTCCCTCCCTCCTCTCCCTTCCTCTCTTATGTGGGCATTTTGTTGCATGTGTGCTTGCATTGTATATGAGGTCATGATCTACATATTAATTTATATTTCTGTGGTCTGAGTTACCTTTGCCTTTTGTGTTTCTGTACTTTCAGCTATCGTTGCCTTTTGTGTTTCTATACTTTCAGTTATGTTTACCTTTTGTGTTGCATTAAGATTTGACAAATGGATCTGGAGTCTGTTTGGTGCAGCTGTAAATTTTGGCAAAATGCTTTTTCAAGGGGAAAAAAACTATGGATTGACAAGGTAGATACTAATTTGATAACTGCTTCTTAAGAATTATTTGTGGAAAGAAGTATCTATCAATATGTAAACAAATCTTAAATTGTAGATCCTCTTCCTGTAAGCTCTTCTACAAAAGCATCTCACCCCAAACCTGAATGGAAATAGCCTTCAAGCTACTAGCTTTACTGCCCTAAAGTGCTTTAATGCATACCTACACGCTGAATAAAGCTTTAGCTATCATAAAGAGCTCTTAGGCAATTAGAAAGGTGCACACTGGGGGGCCTTATTGCATTATGATCTGTAGTTGGTTTTTATTTTTATTTTTTTTGCATTTCGACAATGTTCTGATTGACAATTTGATCATTGGTACCTGAAGAACAAGCAGTCGCTGGACCTCTCAGAGAGATATAAAAATCCTATAAATGTGCTCTCGTTTGTTGTTTTTGTAGATAGGCTTTGAGTGGTAGATTAGCATGTTGGGTGGTTTTTTCTTGCTTTTGTTGCATCTTGTATAAATTGTGTTTACTTGGTTTATGCGCTTTCTGCTAAGGTTTTTTTTTTTTTGTTAACTTATCTTGTTTTTCCTATTAAAGGCATCCTCAACAAAAATAATAATAATAATAATAATAATAATAAAAGAACGTCTGAAAAGAATTGAGTATATTCCATAATTGACTATTAGAAAAAGATGTTGAGCATGGATTGTGTTATTAGGCTTTTAAACAACTGCTAAAATACACTATCTTAGTTTACCGTTTAACAAATAAAAATAACTTGAGTGTGTTCTCTTACCTGTTTTCTCATCTTTGGTTTTTGTTGCCTTGAGGATGAGCACTAATCATGCGACTTTTATATTTTGAGTTATAAAGAAATCTTATGGAAATTGGAGAATACATACATAAAATTTGCTGACATAGATTGGCATAACTACTTGTAAATGGTTAATGAAGAAAGATATATGCCATAGATACTATCAAAGTGCTTACATGAATTGAAGTTTTTAATGGAAAAGTCCAAGTTTAATAGCTCATCCTCTGCATTTCAAGAGATATGTCTTGCTTGTCATGATCTGGAGTTAGATAATCTGATTCATAGGCTTTGTATTTATAAGTTTATCTGTATGTTTACTGAATGATTCTCCCTAATATAATGCATTTATAAATCCAAAACCTGGTTATATAAGGACTTGATGTTATTGCAAATATTTAAGGCTAACTCTACACTTCCTCCCTAGTTCTCCTCAAGTGCAAAGAAGCTAATTAAAAGAATCTTGGACCCTAAACCAGAGATGATAGGTCCATCTCCTCTTGTTCTTATGCCTTAAAATATAATAATCTTTCCTATTCTGGCAAAATTTTATACAGATTTTGTATAAAGAGTTTACTTCCCTTGTTAAGAAGAGAAAAAAGAGTTTTTCTTCTTTCTCTTCCTTTTATTATTTTGGTTTGGTTGGTGATTAGTTTGGTGTATGTTATATCATCCTTTAGTTGCATTAGCCATTATTTTCCTCATTGCTTATAACTCTGAGTTACTTGGTATTGCTATGGTTTGAAACAAGGGTTTACAATTGCTAAAGTCATTGAGAATGAGTGGTTTAAGAAGGGATATAAGCCACCTAGTTTTGAACAAACAGATGTTAGTCTTGATGATTGGGATGCTATCTTTGATGAATCGGGGGCAAGTATCTTCTTGTTGTACCAATTTCATATAAGCATATTTTTCTTACACTCCTTGGTCAATCTATATGTCAATGGATTATTAGGGTGTGACATTGTACTTGATTTACCGTTTGGTGTTCAGGACTCTCAAAACCTTGTTGTGGAGAGGCGTGAAGAGTGACCTATGGCGCTTGTCACTTTGAATGCTTTTGATCTTATCTTGACATCTCAGGGTCTCAACCTCGGTACTCTCTTTGAAAAGCCAATGGTACATTGTAGCTTTGATTGTTGTCAAGTTCAATGAAATATTAAGAATCTAAGTTTATTTATTTATTTGTGTGTAAAGTTACAGCTTCTAAGTGATATAATCAAGAATATCTTCAAGTGCCTAGGATGATCTTAGATGCTTTACTTGTAGGTTCTATTATATAATAACTTATGAGATTACAGCTTGGTTTATATCTCAGAAATAATTTTTTCACCTCTCCTCCACCAACACCACAACAACAAAAATTAAGGAGTAATTGTTGTCTCTCGTAAGTCATAACATAAGAATGCTTTTGATCTCATCTCGACATCTCAGGGTCTCAACCTTGGTACTCTCTTTGGAAAGCCAATAGTACATTGTAGCTTTGATTGTTGTCAAGTTCAATGAGATATTAAGAATCTAAGTTTATTTATTTATTTGTGTGTAAAGTTACAGCTCCTAAGTGATAGAATCAAGAATATCTTCAAGTGCCTAGGATGATCTTAGACGTCTTGATCTCAAAAGCATCTTACCTTTCACCATTTAATTGTTCAAAAGTCTATACAGATAATTCTATCATTGTGTTCTAATCTTTACTTGTAGGTTTTATTATATAATAACTTATGAGATTACAGCTTGGTTTATATATCAGAAATAATTTTTTCACCTCTCCTCCACCAACACCACAACAACAAAAGTTAAGGAGTAATTGTTTCTCTTGTAAGTCATAACATATGTTGCTTCAAAGTTACAGCTAGATAACTAAATGAGCTTTAGTTGTTTATTTAGCTATGATCTTATCCTAAACTTCCTCATAAATATGAAGCCTGCATCTAACATATTCTTTGGTCACCAGTGCCTTATTAAACAGGAGACAATATTTACATCGAAGCGTCCTACCAATGAGATTATCAAAAAAATTGAGAAAACTATTATGCCTTTGGTTTTTAATGTAAAGAAAAATAACTTCAATGTCAATAAGCACTATCTTTTTCTATTTAACATGCAATTTGCCATAACTCTTCTTCTTTACACAACTTTCCTTAGTGATCTAGAAAGAAAATTTATTATTAATCAAATTCGAGGTGCAAGATGAGAATTTGTAGAGTGGATGAATTGGTGCAAGGAATATGAGTGTTGCATGCATTGAATCTTGATTGCTTTGCTTGTGACCTTTATATTATCTTGAGCAAGGCTTCCTCCTAATTGCTAAGTTTGGAAGATTGAATAGAACCGATGCACCTTAATTAGACTTGGTTATAGTTTTCTAACTTTCTATTTGGTCTGCAAATAAAATCAACTCAGGATTCTTGACTTCTCATGTCCAAAATTTTAATCTGATGATAGTCTCCCAATGATTAGTTTAGTTTGTGGCTTGTCTAAATCACATATATACTTGTCAGAGTTATGTGGAACTAAATGCTTGGCAAAATTACAAAAATACTCTTGAGATTTTCATGGAATTGAATAGTTAGTGATGCATGTCTTGATTTGTTTGACAAAGTCATATGGTATTATTATGCTCTGCTAAAACCTTTGCAACCCACCTTAGATGAAACTTGAAGGGGAGAAATTTGGATGCAAGGGTCATTTTGTCTATTGCAATAGAGGCATTTCTCTCCTAGTTGCCTTGTTTGCAGGAACCCCTGACCATGAGTTCATTGGAACATTACCTGAAGATGTCTCAATTGGATGTCAATAATTTACTTGGACAAATTTTTGAAGTGACCCTTTGCTATACATGGTCAAGCTTTGAAAATCTGGGGGAGATACTCTAGAATTTCACAAGGTATGTATCTACTATCTCAATGCAATTCTCATATTAAATTAGAATGAATATTGAATTTTTATCCCGGGCATATTGGTTGCCAATATCTTGTTTGATACCGAAGCCCTACCCTCTTTTATGTAAAAAGCATGTGTGATAAAATGTAGTGATGTTTATGCTAAAACGAGCTTCTACTACCTATCTTTAATTTATTCCAAAAGTAATTAGACCCCTAGATAGGGGTCTCTTGGATATAAGGACCTTAAATTCAATGTAAGACCTGTATTAAATTGGCTCCTTAGGGAATTGACACCCTGAACACAATATTATTTTCCCATGTTAGGAAAGCAGTCCATTTTTCTCTATAAATTATGATTAATAAATTCAATCATTCACTAAATTTGTCTTATGTGCAATTCTACAAGAACCTCTCAATTGGGTTGAAAGATATTGTCTAGAAATCAGGAGATGAAGTAAAAGAGGAAGTGAATAATGGTTAGTGTGCATTATAACATAGATTAACGCATTTTGCTTGAGTTTAAATCATTGTTCCTTTAATGGCTTTTAAATGGTGGTCAATACTTGAATTTATAAATCTAGCCATGCAATTGCATAGATAGAAAAAGAAATCATATGTAGAACTTGAGAATATTAGAATTTGTATGGTTTTTGAGAAAATTTAAACAAAAGAAAATAAAAATGAAACAATTTGTCGTTTCCTAAAAAATGAAAAAATCTCATTGATGAAATCTTATGCAAAAATTTGTTTAGTCCTTTCTCTTAGGGTTTGGTTCTTGCAAAGTAATACTTAAGTTATATAACAACAACATGAATATTCTTTATTCCCCTGCATAAGGTTCATCAGTTTCTCGAGGAAACTTCATTCTTCAGTGACATGCAATAATTGTTTTTGAAAGATGGCTACTGTAAACATAGAATCAATATGAAAGTTTATATACATGTCACTTATAATTAGTTGCCATATGCTCTAACCATCCATTCGTTAGTGCATGCATGTTGCCTATTCTTGGTCTTCACATTTTATAGGCATGGAGATGATACTACATTTGGCTTGTGGTTGTCTACATGGTTTTGGAAATTATGGATACGCATGTTTGAGGCCTTTTGGTTTTGTATGTCGTGGAAGATACAATTCCACCAATGGATTATGACAGTGTCTTTTAATGCATTGCGGTCGATATGTCATGGCAGGAGAGATTACAAAAATACATAAAGAGGTAAATCTATGTTATCTGCTAATAAAAATAACACCTTCTTTGTTTTGGTGGGATTTGTGAACTAAAAGAAATGTTTTTGACTCACTAACCTTCTACATTTCATACAATGTGTCCAAGTTGGGGAAAGACCTCATAAAGCTGACCTTGGTAAGCAGAATGATCTTTTTCTTGTATGATCCAGTCTATAAACATTTGGATGTCTTTCTTGAAACAAAAAAAATCATCAACAATTGAAATCTTTTAATTTTCCAATCACTACAAAACTTTAAAACCTTAAAATGTGTGTGCGAGAACTGTTCCAATAAGCATCGATTCTTTCATTAGGAATTAGATCTGGCTTTTATAGTAGATATAAAAGAGCTTTAGCTTTTTAAAACATAGACAAAAATAAAAGGAAAAATAAAAAGTAAAACAAATCGAGTAAATTGCATAGGCCTATGTGGCAATTTTTTCAAACAGGAACTAACTAGGCCAAGTATCTTGAACATATCAATTATTAATTATAATCAAAAGTTTTGAGCTTAGAATTTACGAAATCCAGAAGCGTTTAAGTTAAGGAAGGTGCTACTTTTAATGGTGCATATGGATTCATTTGATCTAAATGATAGGTAATTATGTTCATTAGTAGTGTGTTTGACACTAATATATCCATTGGATTGTTCTTATGAGATCCTTAATTTTCTAATTTAGATGATCAAGCCTCTTAACCAACCTATGGTAGAATTCCACTCTTGATTGAAGGAAAGGAAAATTGTTGGGTTGAGGAAAATCCATTGGAGTTTCAATTTGAAAATGTACTTGGAGATTTGGTCTCTAAGGGATAGAGTATTTTCTATGATAATGACTTCTCATACTTCTACATGTTTTTTCTTAGCTAAATTTTAGTTCGTGCATGTGTATTAGGCCTACAAATATATCTGATAAACAATTCTCAGGACAATATTTGAAAGTTTTGATATTCAATCTAATTGCATAGAAACTCTTTTTTAGGTTCAAACCAGGGAATTCTCAATTCAAGTTTTTTTATTTATAGAGTTTTTTTTTTCTACCAAATTTCTTTTGTGAGGGCATATGTATATATAAAATAATTGTTGATACTTTATTTGAAAGTTTTGAAATTCAATCCAAAAGCATAAAACTCTTTTAGTTAAACCTTGTAGTCTTTTTTTTTTTTTTTTTTCTTTATGAGAAACAACAAAATAAAAAAAGAAAGGACTAATGGTTTCCAACAACAACACTGCCGAGATCTGCCACTTCAAAAACCCCATTTCCAATTTTTCGTAGCAGAAACCCTAATTTCCTTGCGGAAAAATAAAAAAGAAAGGACAGAAAAAAGAGTTAAAAGGAGCTTCAGCAAGGGCGTGTTTGGATGTAAAGGTTTAGGAAGGACGGCGCTTGCTGGTGCCCTCGATGGTGATGAAGCAAACGGCGCAAAAAAAAAAGCAAGATTATGGCGATTATAACACCAAATGTGAGCACATCCATTTCCTTTTCATTAAGCCTTTTAACCTTTTCAAGGCGTATTTTTTTCTAAACAGCATTGCTTTCCATCACCGCCACCACTCTGCTCACCCATGGCATCAGGATGAGGATATATACTATATATAAATCCCTTTTTTTATATTAGAAACAAAAAGAAATGATTATTTGGTGGAAAAGTCTTTGGTTTGAATCATTGCATATATGAAAGGTTTGGAAGACTCAAATAGGATGTTTCAGTATTCACTTCCCCAGTAGGTAAGTTTTGTAATTACTGATTTCAAGCTTAATACCTTAAGCTTATTTGAACGTATTAATTGAGATTAATACAGTTTTATTACAAACACCCTGCCATGTTGGGTCTGCACTTAAAAGTCATAATCAGCCTCGAGATGCTAAGCACGTTGCCTTTTCACTCATCATTTACCAAATGATTCCTTGGTTTTTACAAAGTATGCGTACCAAAATTCTCGCGGAGAGATTTGTGTAATTTCTTGAATTCTAAGACAGGAAATGGGGATTTCCCGGGAAATCATGACAAATTATGTGTACAGATTCCTCGTGAATTTGCTGGGACTTTAGTTTTCTAAGACATGAACCTGGATATGGCATTGCAGCTGTTCTTGGAAACTTACTGAATGCTTGTTCAGCTATGAGTTCTCCACTAGAAGGAGTCTTTATGGAATTGATGGAATTAATTATTCAAGTTCTCTTCGAATAAGAGTTTATAACTGTAACAAAGTTGGATGATGCTTCTTGGGATTTTATAAAACCTGAAATTTTTGCATCTGTAGAAGCTACTGTTCCTTGACTCCAATACTGCAGCAACAATGGACTCAGCAAAAGTACTGCTCATTATTGTTGACCATCATTTTATCTGTGTTAAAGGAGAAAGGGCAGGCTGCCCATTTTTCCTGGCATCTTTCCACCTACAGGTGTACACATATGCATGGTCACCTTCTGCATGCCGAGTCACAGTCTCAACTGAGCCAGAAGCTACACTTGATGCTCTGTTCATGAATGGGGCAATCATGAAGGTTGGAGTTGCTACAGATTCTTCTTACCAGGGAAAGGGTCTTACTGTTTTTATCTTTTGGGCCACCAAATTTGAATCAACATAATGGCAGTGTCATTGGCTTAACGGTGAGAAAATCAAATCTTGTTGCTCCTTTAGCTCAGTTTGCTTCTGGACTGGGAATAGAGCCTTGCATTGATGGAATAAGGGCATCAGTACTTTTGGACAAGTTCTGTCAACTTTTAGGAGGAACAAAATCAAAGAGATTTTGGGAAAAAGGAAAAAGAAAATGAAGGTAGACAACAAACCCTAGGGCATATATACTCTATTATTTCTTTTCTATATAAAATTATTATTTTTCAATTTCTTTTTTCGCTAGGCAAATTAGCTTAAGATTAAACAAGATTTAATGCGTTAAATTTGTTAACAACTCTATTAATTTTTAAAAATAATTTAAAACTTAAAATAATAAACTCGTTAATACCATAAAATTTTTAATATAATAAAATATCTTTTTTCTTACATGTAATAAAATAGTATATTTTCTACTAAAAATAATAATTTATGATTTTATTATAATATTATTGTTTATGTTTTACTAAAAACTATATATTTTTTAATTTATTTTTAATTACAAAATTATTTTTATTTTCAATAAGACTTCAATTAAATTTAATTAATTAATATTATATAAATTGAATTTAAAATGTTTTTACAAAATCAAAATATATATTTTTTAAAAATAATAATAATTTATCTGAACAAGTCTTTTTGTTTTTTTATTTTTAAAATCCTTTTATAATAATAAATGATCAAATATCCTTAATTTTATAAAACATTAAAAAACTTTTTTTTTTTTTGATTCTTTAACATTAAAAAAGTTTCTAAAAAAACATAAGAAATCATGGTCAAATAAAAAATTTTAAAAATTAATTAAAGCACTTAATTGACTTGTATTAAAAATGAATATTAAAATTGTTTTTATATTATAGAAATTTTTATTTCACTACAATAAAAAAATTGTTTCATAATTTTTTAAAAAAATTATTTATCTTTAACTTATATATAATTGTGAAATTAATTTTTATTTTTTAATAAGACTTAACTTGAATTTGATTTCATATTATTATAAATTAATTTTATAAAATTTTTATAAAATAAAAATAATATATTGTTTTTAAAAACAATACAAATTCTTTCATTCAAACGAACTTCTTGTTTTTTGTATTAAAACATCATGTCAAACACTCTAGTTTTTTAAAAATTCTAAAAAACTATTTTTAAAAACACCAAGAACAAGCCCTATATTTTTGCAATTATTCTGGTGCTTGGATGAGATAAGGATGAATACGTGTGTAATGGCCAAGGCATGCATAGAAGGGCATTTCTTTCATGCTGCAATTTTGATCTCCATGCATGGGATCCAAAAGACTCCAGAAGGTTAGAGGCACGTGCATTCTGGATGGCTATCACACATGCGCTCCGGGTGAGATGGAGACATGCATTTGGCATGACAATGAGACTTTTGAGAAGGATCCATTTTCTTCCGGGACATGACATCATGATGGTTTCGAGAAGAGTCTCATGTGAGGGAGCATCACCATAGTACATGCAAGGAAGTTATTGCCAATCACATTTTTGAACTGCCAGGCATTTAGGAGGCCGTTTTTGGGGAAGTCTCTGGAAGAGGAATCTTTTTGTTGAGGGATGCACACCACACCGGGAATGGCGTAACAGCTGTAGTTCCAGAGACTTTTGAGGTTGAAAAAATAGAGACTTCATTACCGACGAAGAAGCTCTTTTTGGCATTCTTGGAAATGAGACTTCGTCGCCAACATAGAGATTTTGGGCATTTTTTGGAGTAGGAGAGTTCATCACCGACATAGGGAGTCACTTTTTGGGTGTTTTATGGAGGAGCGCAAATTCTCATTGAAAAAGGCAAGTTCATAGCTGCCGGAGTAGTTCACTCTTGTGGTTCGTTTCATCACTGCCGGAGTAGTTCGCCACCGTTGAAGCTCGTTGGTTCGTTTATAGAGAGTCATCACCGCCATTAGAGTTCATTATCATCAGAGAGCAATATTCCCCATTGCAATCCACCGATAGTGAGAAAGGATCATCAGACACCCATATTTGGAGCTTCAGGATCTTCATATTCGAGGATAGAATCGCCATTTTCCTTTGGATATCCATTTTTCTGAGGGAACAAGAGATCACACCTGCATTATTCTTTTCTGGTTTCCGCGAACATCACAGGAGATTTTTCTACCATTTCAAATCAGTGCTCACCATTCTTCACCCTCATCTTGTCTGCAAGAGATCGCCATTCTTGTTATCCTTTTTTCTTGCACTCTTTTTAACTTTTCTTTTTTTCGTTTGGTTGCCGAGAAAATCTATATTTTCTTGTCCTTAAGTTTCTAGGAAACCACAAACTTGTAAGTATATTCTCGCCTTTCAAATGGGTGTTTCCAAGATTCCTGCTTTCTTTTTTTTTTCTTTTTCTTTCCCTTCCTTTGATTTCTCAGCAACAAAAAAGATCATATTTGGAAATTGTTCCGCAACTAGGATCGCTAACCCAGTAGGTCATTAACGAAAACTGTTTAGTTAAGAGGAAGAATTTTTGTCATGATTTCCCCGGAACCCTAATTTCTGTTTGGTTGCGCAGAAAAAACAAGGAAAGACTCTATTTATTTCAGTTTCAAACAATCGCCTATCCTTGGATTTGCTATTTCAGCTTGGAGTGTTTCCGGAGAGAGAGCTAAGAGGGAGGAGATTGGAGGTTTATGGTGATCAGGTCTGATGAAACAACTGTTTTGACTAATCATTCCACTATTTAGATTTCTTGATTATCTGGTTTGCTTGTCTAACTGTTTCAACCTGTTGATGATGCTCGATTCTTTGTTTCTCAACGTTACTCCGCTGGGCCATGCACTTTGTTTCCTTTCCGAATATAAAATTCTGAATGGAAATTTTGAGGAAATTAGGGTTTCCCATGATGAGATTGGATCTATAATTGTTGGAACCCATGGTCAAATTCTTGAATTGCTATTTCGGGATACCCTAATTCCCTATTTTTGGTATAAAGATAAAGATTTCAGTTCAGTTTCAAGGCAAAGCTCTACATTTAATCTCTGTTTTGATCTTCTTTAGCTATGGATGCCGACGAGCATGGTAACAAACGGGTGTTTCAACGACTTGGAGCTTTGAATGATAGTGGAAAACAACAAAAGGTTTGTTACCATTGGAGGGCAGGCAGGTGCAACAAGTTCCTCTGTCCGTACCTACCCAGAGAATTACCAGGTCCTCCTCCCCAACAACACCAACCATTCATAAGCAATGGATCATTGTCCAAATGGCCAAATCAAGGAGTACATGACGATCACAGCTTTTCTGGTGCATGAAGAAGTCCTAAGTTTAATCCTATGTGGGGGCCGGTTCACGACGGTGGCGCAGGCAATAGAGCTCAAGGTAGTGGTGCGGGCAATAGAGTATTTAAGAAGATTGAGAAGCTTTGTAATTATTGGCTTCAAGGAAATTGTAGTTATGGGGATAAGTGCAAGTTTTTGCATTCTTGGAGTGTTGGTGATTGTTTCTCTGAGTTTGACATAGCTTGAAGTGCATCAGAAAGTAATAAATTTGTTTGAATTTTGGTTACATTTGGAGTTCTTGTGCATTTGAATGGATGGGCTGATTTATGTTTATTGGAGTTCCGCAACTAGGATCGCTAACCCAGTAGGTCATTAATGGAAGCTGTTTAGTTAAGAGGAAGAATTTTTGTCACGATTTCCCTGGAACCCTAATTTCTGTTTGGTTGCCCAGAAAAAAAACAAGGAAAGACAGAAATTGACTGCCTGAACTTTGGATGTTGCTTTTGCTTCGTAGGGTATTAGATCATTAGAAGATACTAAAAAATAAAGACTAAAAAACAAAATGGTGGCTATCAAGGTACATATTAGCTCTTATTCTTATCTAACTCCTTTTCTTTTCCTTTGTTTTGAATTGTGATCAAACTTTTCGTCTCCATAAATGTAGGGAAAATTGAATGCAGCTTCAAGTCAGGTTGCAGGAGATCAAAAAAATCTAAAGAGTGGTACATTTTACATTGTTTCTATAATGAGAAATTTTATATTCTCATGTATTAATTGGATGCTTAATTTAGTTTATAAAAATTATTAGTTTGATTGTTTTGTTGATACAATGCTTAGTCTAGTTTCTTTTAAAAATCATTAGTTTGGTTAATCTTTTGATCTCATGTTTAGTTTACTTTTCAAAAAATCATTAGTTTGGTTGGTTTGTTGATGTTGTGCTTGGTATAATTCTTTTAAGAACCATTAGTTTGGTTACTCTATTAATCTCATACATAGTTTAGTTTTTAAACATTATTCGTTTTACTAAGTTTAGTTTCTTTTAAAAATCATTAGTTCGGTTAGTCCGTTGATCTCATATTTAGTTTAATTTTTAAATATTATTAGTATGGTATATTTATTGTAACACCTAGTACTAATGAATTAAATAGGCAATAATGATTATTTTAGTACTTAACTTTAAGCTTGCTTAATTAGATGTTAAAACTAGTTTAGTGCTAATCATATTTAATTATGAATTAAACTTTGATTATGGTTAAGTGGGATTAGTTAATGATCTAAGCATGCTTATTAGGTTCTTAGGGACTAATTAGGGTTATGAAAACCTAAAGGACTAATGGGCAATTATGGGTTTTATTTTTTTATAACTTGAAGGACTAAAGTGCAAAATTGGGAAATTTGAGTTAGTGGAATGCCACCTCCTACTTGGGTGGATTGGTGGCAGCCATGTGGGCTGCCACCTCATGCTTGGGTGCTTGGAGACCTCTTTATAAGGGGGCTGCAGCTCGTTTTGCACCATTTCACCTGCAGCAACTTGGGTTAGAGAGAGAATCTAGAGAGAGAAAGTGTAGATTTGAGGTAAGCAAGTTGTTTAATTTTGTAATTTTCGTTTATTTTGGTTCCTAATGGTATGTTGAATAGAATTAACGGTAAAAATTGTGTAAAAGTTGAGTATAATTAGCTATAAACCTGTTTTAGTTAAAAATCACAATTAATTAAAGATTAAAGTATTTTAAGTTAAGTATTTTATTAATGGTAAGATCAGCATAAATCTTTGTTTAATTTGGTTTGATTGAAAAATAGATTAGTAAACATGTGATGAATTGGGTTATTTGGACACTTGGAATTTGTTAATAGGTTAGGCTTTAAGAAAATCAAAAGAATTAGTGTTTGGTAATTAATTAGGGAAATTAATATGCATTGTAAATATTGTTTAATTCAATTCAAAATTTGATCTGAAAACATGTAGGATATAGATTAGAGAATGTGAGAATTAAAAATTTGCAACAATAAACTATATAAATTTTCATGGTTAGGAAACCTAAATTATGTTGTTTCATTTCAGTTCCTCGTAATAGGCAAAGATTGCCTACTTAGAAGAAACACAAAAAGGAAGTCGGTGTAAGGTAGGGAATTTTATGCTATTCTATGGTGTATCTGATTTCTTTCCTTGAATTATTTGTTGGAATTTTATGTTGTTTCTATGATTTCATAAAATCTTTTAAAGTGTCATTGCATCTCGGTTTATTGCATTGAAATGTTACCATGATGTTGGAACGTATATTGGTATGAAGATTCGTGGTTTTGTGTTGTCGAAATGGTTTATGGTGTGATTGCATTGCAAGAAGGATATGGAATTATCACAGATCATATTCAGAGAATTTATTGGTGGCGAAGTGCTTATGTGATGCTACAGGCCTTATCATTTGATATATTGTTTATGTGGGACCGTGGGTCCTTGGGTGAAAGTCCCTAAAGCCCTCGAGGAAGACACTCCGATGTGGGTGTATGGGGTTGGTCCTGCCCCTGGGTTTTAGTCCCTAAAGACACGGGGTTGGTCCTGCCCTTGGGTATGAGTCCCAAAAGACACGGGGTATGACTTGCCCTTGGGTGATGTCCCAGAATAGTCATTATTATATTGATCGAGTATCTTGTGGAGCATTGATATCTGCTGTGTAGATTGTTGGGAGTCAGCAAATTATCAGTTGTGAAAGGATGGATGGGGAAAAGCAATGATGAAACCAACAAACACATGCATACATGTTTGACATGATTACACATTTGTTAATGGTTATGAAATGTTTATCATGCATGTTATTAAATGTTTAATTCAAGGTTTTTAAGGGTATACTTAGGATGGTTATAAACTTTCCTACTGAGTTGTGAACTCACCCTATTCCTTCCACCTATAGATGCAGGTCAGAAGACCTATGCAGGAAAGAATGCTTGAGCAATGCTTTACTGTGATTGGATGCTGTTTGCTCATATTGAAAGTCTTTTGAGGCCATGCCTTTTGTATCAAGACTACACCTTTTGTTGGAATGATGTAATGTATATATTTGTTAGATACACTTGTAGTATGGGCTACCCATAGTAAACAATGGGGTTTGGTATATGTAAATTAATGTTGTACAAGTTTCTTTTGTGAAACAAAACATATTTTGTTAACTCAATAGTCACAATGTTTATTACAGGATGTACTCTTTATAACAGGTTTTCCATATCCTCTTTTTGAACAAATTCAAGTAGGAACTCAACATTTAAATTTTTGAGAGCACTTATACTATGTTTGAGTATCAATTCTTTAGTTGAAGAATAAATAATAATCATAAGAAGAAAAAAAAAATTGGGGTGTGACATTTATTGATACTATGCTTCGTTTAATTTCTTTTAAAAATCATTAGTTTAGTTGTCCTTTTGATCTTATGCTTAGTTTAGTTTTGAAAAATTATAAGTTTTGTTGCTTTGTTGATATAATGCACAATTTCATTTTCTTTAAAACACATTAGTTTAGTTATTATGTTGATCTCATGTTTTGTTTATTTTTTAAAAATTATTAGTTTGGTTGCTTTGTTGATATCATGGTTTGTTCAATTTTTTTTTATAAAATAATTAGTTTAGTTATTTAGTTAATCTCGTTTTTAGTTTTGGTTTTAAAAAATTATTAGTTTGGTTGCTTTGCTGATATTATGCTTAGTTTAGTTTCATTAATGTGAAATTAGTTTAGTTATTCAATTAATCTAATATTTAGTTTCGTTTTGAAAAATTATTAGTTTGGTTACTCTGTCAATTTGTTTGGTTTAATTATCCTAAAAATCATTGGTTAGATTATTTGTTTAATCTCGTACATAGTTTAGTTTTACTTTATTAGTTTGGTTGCTTTGTGGATATCACCTTTAGTTTAGTTTCTATTAAAAATCATTAGTTGGGTTATTCCGTTGATCTCATGTTTAGTTTAGTTTTTGAAAATTATTAGTTTGGTTGCTTTGTTGATATTTTGCTTAGTTTAATTATTATTAGTTGATCTCATATTTAGTTTAGTTTCTAAAAAAATTATTAGTTTGGTTGTTTTGTTCATATTATGCTTTGTTTAGTTTCTTTTAAAAATCGATTTAGAAGCAATCTATAGGCGAAAAAATCGAGCGTGGGGCAACGTGCGGTGACAAGCAGGGAGAGCACAAAAAATCACCGATTGTTTGAATTTTTAAAAAAAAATTATGTATATTGATATTTTTTTAATTATTCATTTTTAATTTATCTTTTATTTTAAATTTATATTATCATTTTATTTTTAACTACTTTTCATATTTATCTCATTAATCCTATTTTAAAAAATTATTATCACTTCACTTTTAATTTTTTATTTATTCTTTTAATTTTATATTTTAAAAATATAATTTTACTAAAAAATTGCTACAATATAAAAAATTAATGAAGTTTGAATATTTTAAAAATTAAAATTAATTTGATAAGATAAATTATTAATAATTTTAATTATTTAAACAAATTAATGTTAATAAAAAAAGTTGTCACCACATATTTATAATAAAATTTTAGAAATTAAATCTCAAATAAAATATTTTATAGAAATCAATTTAAATTTTTGTTTAAAATGTAATAAAACATGTTTTAATTTTTAAAATAAATGAATATAAATATATTAAAGGAATTTTAAGCTAATTTTTTTAATAAAAATTTGATAAATATTATCTATAATCGTATTTATGTTAATTACACTTACAAAAGAACTTTAATATGTGTATTTTTACTTATTTTATCATTTTTTTTTTAAGTTTTCTAAATATTTTCATGAATTTTGAACTATTTCTCTTCTATCGATATTTTTGTCAAAATATTCATCGATATTTATCCGATATATTCAATATATCCGTAAAATCCAAGTACCGATATATCCGTGTTTACCGATATTTTAAACCTTGGTTATGCTTGGTATAATTCTTTTAAAAATCATTAGTTTGATTACTTAATTAATCTCACACTTAGTTTAGTTTTTAAACATTATTAGTTCGCTTACTTTCATGATATTATACTAAGTTTAGTTTCCTTTAAAAAGTCAGTTAATCTCATGTTTAGTTTAGTTTTGAAAAATTATTACTTTGGTTGTTTTGTTCATATTATGATTTGTTTAGTTTCTTTTAAGATTATTAGTTTGGTTATTCCTTTCATCTTATACTTAGTTTAGTTTATAAAAATTATTAAATTGGTTGCTTTGTTGATATCATACTTAGCTTAGTTTCTTTTAAAAATCATTAGTTATGTGGTTATTCCATTAATGTCATGTTTAGTTTAGTTTGTAAAAAATTATTAATTTGGGTGCTTTGTTGATATTGTGCTTAGTTTAGTTTATTTTAAAAATGATTAGCATGGTTATTTTTTTTTAATCTCATGCTTAATTTAGTTTTGAAAAATTATTAGTTTAGTTTCTTTGTTGATATTATGCTTAGTTTAGTTTTTAAAATAATTAGTTTGGTTATTTTGTTGATCTCATGTTTAGTTTGGTTTTTAAAAATTATTAGTATGTTCATTGATATTATGCTTAGTTTAGTTTCCTTTAAAAATCATTATGTTTTGTTTAGTTTTTCAGTTTATCTCATATTTAGTTGAGGTTTAAAAAATTATTAGTTTTCTCATCATTGGGATAATATCCTAGGTTCTATATAAGTTTATTCTTTGTTTATTTTGCTTTCCCGTCATTGGGACGCCATCGTAGGTTCTAATATAAGTAAATGTTAGTTCATTTCGTTTCTCATCAATAGGACTGCATCCTAGATTGAATATAAGTTTCTTCTCTCTTCATTTGGTTTCTCATCATTTAGACACCATCCTAGGTTCTATGTAAGTTTCTTCTTTGTTACTATTGTTTTTCATCATTGGGACAACATCATAGGTTGTACCTCAGTTTATTCTGTGTTTATTTCGTTTCTCATCATTCGGAGGCAAAGCTAGGTTCTATCTAAACATAATCTTGTGTTCCATTGGTTTCTCATCATTGGGACACAATCCTAGGCTGTTTCTAAATTTAATCGTTTGTTCCTTTGTTTCTTGTCAATGGAGCACCATCCAAGATTCTAACACAGTTTATTCTTTATTCATGTGGTTTCTCATTATTGAGACAACATCCTAGGTTGTATCTAAGTTTCGTATTTGTTTCTTTTGCTTTTTATCATTGCAACACCATTAATTCCTATTTCGTTTTATTCTTTGTTCATTTTGTGTCTGATAAGTGGAATGTTATCCTAGGTTCTATTTAAGCTTAATTGTTTGTTCCATTGGTTTCTCATCATTGGGACACCCTCCTAAGTTCTTTATTAGTTTATTCTATGTTCATTTGGTTTCTAATTATTGGGACGCCATCCTAGGTTCTATCTGTGCTTAATCATTTGGTTTCTAATTATTGGGAACAACTTAGGTTCTTTCTCAATTTATTCTTTGTTTGTTTGGTTTCATATCATTGGGAAGACATCCTAGGTTTTGTATAAGTTTAATCGTTTGTTCGTTTGGTTTCTCATCATTGTGACACCCTCCTTGCTTCTATTTAGGTTTCTTCTTTGTTCCTTTGGTTTCTCATCATTAGGACACCATCCTCTGTTCTATCTTAGTTTATTATTTCTTTGTTTGGTTTTTCATCATTGGGGCGTCATCCTTGGTTCTATCTAACTTAATCATTTGTTTCTTTAGTTACTGAATATTAGGACACCATCATTGGTTTGATTTTAGTTTGATGCTTATTCCTTTGGTTTCTCATCCTTAGGACAATATCCTGGGTTCTATCTAATGTTATTATTATTTTTTATTTACTTTCACATTATTGGGATGCCATCTTAAGTTCTATCTAAAGCTTAAACGTTGGTTCCTTTTGTTCTCATCAATAGGACTACATCCTAGGGTGAATCGAAGTTTCTTCTTTGTTCCTTTGGTTACTAATCATTGGGAAACCATCTCAGATTCTATCTAAATTTCTTCTTGGTACTTTTTTTTCTCCTCATTGAGACACCATCATATATTTTTATCACATGTTATTCTTTGTTCATTTCGTTTCTCATCATTGGGATGCAAAACTAGGTTTTATATAAAGATAATTGTTTGTTCCTTTGGTTTCTCATCATTGGGAAGCCATCACAGGTTGTTTCAAAACTTAATCATTTGTTCCTTTGGTTTCTCGTCATTGGGACACCATCCTATATTCTAACTCAGTTTATTTTTTGTTAATTTGGTTTCTCATCATTGGAACACCATTCTAGGTTGTATCCAAGTTTCTTCTTTATTACTTTTGTTTTTGATCATTAGGACACCATTCTAGTTTCTATATCAGTTTAATCTTTGTTCATTTGGTTTCTGATCAATGGAATGCTATCCTAGGTTCTTTCTAAGCTTAATCATTTGTTCCTTCATTTTCTCATCATTGGGACACCATCCTAGGCTCTTTCTCAATTTATTCTTTGTTCATCTGGTTTTTAATTATTGGGACGTCATCCTAAGTTCTATCTAAGTTTGCTTTTTGTTAGTTTTGTTTCTCATCATTGGGACACCATTCTACTTTCTAATTATCCTTAATCGTTTGTTCCTTTACTTTCTCAACATTGGGACACGATCATAGGTTTGATTTAAGTTTGATGTTTGTTCCTTTGGTTTCTCATCATTGGGACACTATCCTAGGTTATATCATGTATTCTTTGTTTATTTGTTTTCCTATGATTCCATTCTTGGTTCTATCTTATAGCTTAAACGTTAGTTCCTTTTGTTACTCATCAATAGGATTGCATCTTAGGCTGAATCTAAGTTTCTTTTTTCTTCCTTTTTGTTTCTCATCATTGGGATTGGTTCCCAGATTCTATCTAAGTTTCTTCTTTGTTACTTTATTTTCTCATCATTGGGACACCATCATAGGTTTTGTTTATTCTTTGTTCATTTTGTTTATCATCATTGGGATGCGTAACTAGGTTCTATATAAACATAATCGTTTGTTCCTTTGATTTCTCAATATTGGGAGGTTCTTTCTAAAGTTAATCAATTTGTCCTTTGGTTTCTCATCATTGGGACACCATCTTAGGTTCTATCTCAATTTATTTTTTGTTTATTTGGGTTCTTAACATTGGGTACTATCCTAAGTTGTATCTAAGTTTCTTATTTGTTACTTTCGATTCTCATAAGTGGGACACCATTCTAGTTTCTGTTTCTGTTTATTCTTTGTTCATTTGGTTTCTGATCAGTGGAACGCTATCCTAGGTTTATTTCAGCTTAATTGTTTTTTCCTTTGGTTTGTCATCGTTGGGACTCCATCCTAGGTTCTTTCTACACTTAATCATATGCTCTCTTTTTTTTTCTTGTCATTTAGGACACCATCATAGGTTATATCTCGATTTATTCTTTGCTCATTTGGTTTTTCATCATTGGGACACCATCCTAAGATGTATCTATGTTTCTTCTTTATTACATTTGTTTCTCATCATTGGGAAACCATTCTAGTTTCTATCTCAGTTTATTCTTTGTTCATTTGGTTTCTGATAAGTGGATAACTATCCTAGGTTCTATTTGAGCTTAAACGTTTGTTCCTTTGCTTTCTCATCATTCTGATAAAATCCTATGTTCATTCTCAATTTAATATTTGTTTCATTTGATTTCTAATTATTCGGATGTCATTCTAGGTTCTAAGTATCTTTTCTATTACGTTTGTTTCTAATTATTGGGACATCGTCCTAAGTTTTTTCTTTTTTCATTTGGTTTCATATATCATTGGAAAGATGATAGGTTCAATATAAGCTTAATATTTTGTCTATTTGGTTTCTCATCATTGCGACACCCTCCTAGGTTCTATCTAGGTTTCTTTGTATTTCTTCTTGTTTCTCATCATTAGGACACCATCCTATGTTCTATGTTAGTTTATTCTTTGTTTATTTCATTTCTCATCATTGGAACGTCATCCTAGGTTTTATCCATGTTTCTTCTTTTTTCCTTTAGTTTCTCATCTTCGCTACACTATCCTACATTTTATCTCCATTTTCTCTTTATCTTTAAGATGGATTCTTATGAGTGGTGCGCTTTATTAATATTTCTTATCTTTAAAGGGAGAAATTTCTTATCGTTTTAGTGGCGAACTTATGTTGTTAACTTACCGTTTTATTTCCTGAAAATGGTATCACCTCCAAAGGATGAGTGGTTTTTAATAATCTCCAAGACCTCTATGATCTTTTTGCCCGAATCTCTAACCTTCAAAGGGTTATAAGGTAAGTATTTAGAGGCAAAAGCCATGAGGATTTTGGTATCTAAGGGTTTCCAAATTAGAGTTGAATTTAAATTCATTTCTAAACTCAACAGGACTTTTCTTGCCAATTAAGAGAACTAAAACCACTTGAGTTGGATTAACCGCTTAAACACTTTTTAGATGTACGTTTGATTGCACAACAACTCTTGAATTTTGATGGAGAGAAAGCCAATATGTAAAAAGATTTCTATGTTCAAATAAAAATTAGAACAAAATTCCCAACACAAAAACAAGAGTCAATATCGAACAAGGTTATCAAAGAATTCGACTCTGTACGAATTTAACTCATAATCACTATCACTATTAGAATCATTCATGGATACAACAAAAGCTAACATGTCATTGGGATTGTACCTTGCATCTTCAAAAGTTATTGAAGCACTGTCCTATCTAAATTTAATAGTTTGTTCCTTTGGTTTCTCATCGTTTGGCAACCATCCAAGGTTTTATGGAAGTTTATTCTTTCTCCATTTGGTTTCTCATCTTTGGGAAGAATTCGTAGGTTCTATTTCAAGTCATTCACTGTTTCCTTTGGTTTGTCATCATTGGGACGCCCCGTAGAACCTATCTATGTTTAATTATTTGTTTCTTTAATGTCTCATAGTTTGGGCACCATCTTAGGTTCTATCTAAGTTTATTCTTCAATCCTTTTATTTCTATCATTGGAACACGATCTAGGTTTTATCTAAGTTCATTTGTTTGTTGCATTCGTTTTTCATCATTGGGACAACTTTTTAGGTTCTATCTAAAGCTTATTCCTTTTTTCAATTTGTAACTAATCATTGGGACATGATCCTTTGGTTTCTTATCGTTTGGACAACATCTAGGTTTTATGGAAGTTTATTCTTTCTCCCTTTGGTTTCTCATCTTTGGGACGACATTGTAGCTTCTTTCTAAGGTCATTCATTCTTTCCTTGGGTTTGTCATCATTGGGACGCCCCCCTAGGCCCTATCTAAGCTCAATTTTTAGTTTCTTTAATTTCTCATCATTTGGACACCATCTTAGGTTCTATCTATGTTTATTCTTCATCCCTTTTGTTTCTTATCATTGGAACACCATCTAGGTTTAATCTAAGTTCATTTTTTTGTTCCACTCGTTTTTCATCATTGGGACAGCTTTCTAGGTTCTATCTAAGCCATTCCTTTTTCCCATTGGTAACTAATCACTGGGACATGATCTTTTCGTTTCTCATTCTTTGGAAACCATCTAGGTTTGATGGAAGTTTATTCTTTCTCCATTTGGTTTCTTATCTTTGGGACGAGATCGTACGTTCTTTGTAAGGTCATTCATTCTTTACTTTGGCTTGTCATCATTAGGATGCGCCCTAGGCCCTATGAAAGCTTTATTGTTTTTTCGTTTAATTTCTCATCGTTTAGACCATGTCTTAGGTTCTATCTATGTTTATTCTTCATCCCTTTTGTTTCCTATCATTGGAACGCGATCTAGGTATTATCTAAGTTCATTTGTTTGTTCCACTCATTTTTCATAAATGGGACAGCATTCTGGGTTCTATCTAAGGTCATTCCTTTTTTCCATTTGTAACTACTTGTTGGGACTTTTGCCTTTGGTTTCTCATTGTTTGGACACCATCTAGGTTTGACGGATGTTTATTCTTTCTCCATTTGGTTTCTCATTTTTTGAAGACATCGTATGTTCTTTCTAAGGTGATTCATTCTTTAGTCTGGTTTGTCATCATTGGGACGCCCCCTAGGCCCTATCTAAGCTCAATTATTTGTTACTTTAATTTCTCATCGTTTGGACAACATCCTAGGTTCTATGTTTATTCTTCATCCCTTTTCTTTCCTATGATTGGAACACCATTTAGGTTTTATCTAAGTTCATTATTTTTTTTCCACTCGTTTTTCATCACTAGGACAGCATTCCAGGTTCTATCGAAGGTCATTCCTTTTTTCCATTTGTAACTAATCATTGGGACATGATCGTTTGGTTTCTCATGGTTTGGACACCATCTAGGTTTTATGGAAGTTTATTCTTTCTCCCTTTGGTTTCTCATCGTTGGGATGACCTCATAGGTTCTTTCTAAGCTCATTTAGTGTTTGGGACTTTTGCCTTTGGTTTCTCATCGTTTGGACACCATCTAGGTTTGATGGAAGTTTATTTTTCTCCATTTGGTTTCTCATTTTGGGACGACATCGTAGGTTCTTTCTAAGGTGATTCATTCTTTACTTTGGTTTGTCATCATTGGACCGCCCCCTAGGCCCTATGTAGGCCTAATTGTTTGTTGCTTTAATTTCTCATTGTTTACACACCATCCTAGGTTCTATCTATGTTTATTCTTCATCCCTTTTGTTTCCTATCATTGGAACGCGTTCTAGGTTTTATCTAAGTTCATTTGTTTGTTCCACTCGTTTTTCATCATTAGGACAACTTTCTAGGTTCTATATATCCTCATTCCATTTTTCCATTTTTCCATTTGTAACTAATCATTGTGACACGAACCTTTTCTTTCTCACTGTTTGGACACCATCTAGGTTTGGTGGAAGTTTATTCTTTCTCCCTTTGGTTTCTCATCTTTGGGACGACATCGTAGCTTCTTTGTAAGGTCATTCATTCTTTCCTTTTGGTTTCTCATCATTGGACGCCCCATAGGCCCTATCAAAGCTTAATTTTTTGTTCCTTTAATTTCTCATCGTTTAGACACTATCCTAGGTTCTATCTATGTTTATTCTTCATCCCTTTCGTTTCCTATTATTGGGATGGCATCTAGGTTATATCTTAGTTCATTTGTTTGTTCCACTTGTTTTCAATCGTTGGGACTGCTTTTTAGGTTCTATCTAAGCTCATTCCTTTTTTCCATTTGTAACTAATCATTCGGACATGAAGCTTTGGTTTCTCATCGTTTGGACACCATCAAGGTTTTATGCAAGTTTATTCTTTCTCCCTTTGGTTTCTCATTGTTTGGACATCATCTAGTTTATTCTTTCTCCCTTTGGTTTTCTCATCTTTAGGACGACATCATAGATTCTATCTAAGGTCATTCATTCTTTCCTTGGGTCTATCATCATTGGGACACCCCCTAGGCCCTATCTAAGGTTAATTGTTTTTTCCTTTAATTTCTCGTCCTTTGGAAACCATCCTAGCTCCTATCTATATTTATTCTTCATCCTTGTTGTTTACTATTGGAACACCATCTAGGTTTTATCTAAGTTCATTTTTTTGTTCCCCCATTTTTTCATCATTGGGACAGGTTTCTAGGTTCGATCGAAGCTCATTCCTTTTTTCCATTAATAACTAGTCATTGGGACATGATCCTTTGGTTTCTCATCGTTCGGACGGCATCTAGGTTTTATGGAAGTTTATTCTTTCTCCCTTTGGTTTCTCATATTGGGGACGACATCATAGGTTTTTTCTAAGGTTATTCATTCTTTTCTTTCGTTTGTCATCATTGGGACGCCCCCTAGGCCCTATCTAAGCTTAATTGTTTTTTAATTTAATTTCTCATCTTTTGGACACCATCCTAGGTTTTATCTATGTTAATTCTTCATCCCTTTTGTTTCCTTTCATTCGAACGCCATCTATTTATTATTTAAGTTCATTTGTTTTTCATCATAGGGACAACTTTCTAGGTTCTATCGAAGCTCATTCCTTTTTTCCATTTGTAACTAATCATTCGGACACGAAGCTTTGGTTTCTCATCGTTTGGACACCATCAAGGTTTTATGCAAGTTTATTCTTTCTCTCTTAGGTTTCTCATTGTTTGGACATCATCTAGTTTATTCTTTCTCCCTTTGGTTTTCTCATCTTTGGGACGACATCATAGGTTCTATCTAAGGTCATTCATTCTTTCCTTGGGTCTGTCATCATTGGGACACCCCCTAGGCCCTATCTAAGGTTAATTGTTTTTTCCTTTAATTTCTCGTCCTTTGGAAACCATCCTAGGTCCTATCTATATTTATTCCTCATCCTTGTTGTTTACTATTGGAACACCATCTAGGTTTTATCTAAGTTCATTTTTTTGTTCCTCCATTTTTTCGTCATTGGGATAGGTTTCTAGGTTCGATCGAAGCTCATTCCTTTTTTCCATTAATAACTAGTCATCGGGACATGATCCTTTGGTTTCTCATCATTCGGACGCCATCTAGGTTTTATGGAAGTTTATTCTTTCTCCCTTTGGTTTCTCATATTGGGGACGACATCATAGGTTTTTTCTAAGGTTATTCATTCTTTTCTTTCGTTTGTCATCATTGGGACGCCCCCTAGGCCCTATCTAAGCTTAATTGTTTTTTAATTTAATTTCTCATCGTTTGGACACCATCCTAGGTTTTATCTATGTTAATTCTTCGTCCCTTTTGTTTCCTTTCATTCGAACGCCATCTAGGTTTTTCATCATAGGGACAAATTTCTAGGTTCTATCGAAGCTCATTCCTTTTTTCCATTTGTAACTAATCATTGGGACATGATCCTTTGGTTTCTCATTGTTTGGACACCATCTAGGTTTGATGGAAGTTTATTCTTTCTCCCTTTGGTTTCTCATCTTTGTGACAACTTTGTAGCTTCTTTCTATGGTCATTGATTCTTTAATTTGGTTTGTCATTATTGGGACGCCCCGTAGGCCATATCTAAGCTTAATTGTATGTTCCTTTAATCTCTCATCGTTTAGACACCATCCTAGGTTTTGTCTATTTTTATTCTTCATCCCTTTCGTTTCCTATTATTGGAATGGCATCTAGGTTATATCTAAGTTCATTTGTTTGTTCCACTTGTTTTCAATCGTTGGGACTGCTTTCTAGGTTCTATCTAAGCTCATTCCTTTTTTCCATTTGTAACTAATCATTCGGACATGAAGCTTTGGTTTCTCATCGTTTGGACACCATCAAGGTTTTATTCAAGTTTATTCTTTCTCCCTTAGGTTTCTCATTGTTTGGACATCATCTAGTTTATTCTTTCTCCCTTTGGTTTTCTCATCTTTGGGATGATATCATAGGTTCTATCTAAGGTCATTCATTCTTTCCTTGGGTCTGTCATCATTGGGACGCCCCCTATGCCCTATCTAAGGTTAATTGTTTTTTCCTTTAATTTCTCGTCATTTGGAAACCATCCTAGGGTCCTATCTATATTTATTCTTCATCCCTTTTGTTTACTATCATTGGAACACCATCTAGGTTTTATATAAGTTCAGTTTTTTGTTCCTGCATTTTTTCATCATTGGGACAGGTTTCTAGGTTCGATCGAAGCTCATTCCTTTTTTCCATTAATAACTAGTCATTGGGACATGATCCTTTGGTTTCTCATCGTTTGGACGCCATCTAGGTTTTATGAAAGTTTATTCTTTCTCCCTTCGGTTTCTCATATTGGGGACGACATCATAGGTTTTTTCTAAGGTCATTCATTCTTTTCTTTCGTTTGTCATCATTGGGTCGCCCCCTAGGCCCTATCTAAGCTTAATTGTTTTTTCCTTTAAGTTCTCATCGTTTGGACACCATCCTAGGTTTTATCTATGTTAATTCTTCATCCCTTTTGTTTCCTATCATTCGAACGCCATCTAGGTATTATTTAAGTTCATTTGTTTTTCATCATAAGGACAACTTTCTAGGTTCTTTCGAAGCTCGTTCCTTTTTTCCATTTGTAACTAATCATTGGGACATGATCGTTTGGTTTCTCATTGTTTGGACACCATCTAGGTTTTATGGAAGTTTATTCCTTCTCCCTTTAGTTTCTCATATTGGGGACGACGTCATAGGTTTTTTCTAAGGTCATTCATTCTTTTCTTTCGTTTGTCATCATTGGAAAGCCCCCTAGGCCCTATCTAAGCTTAATTGTATGTTCCTTTAATTTCTCAATGTTTAGACACCATCCTAGGTTCTATCAATGTTTATTCTTCATCCCTTTGGTTTCCTATCATTAGAAGGCAATCTCGGATTTTGCTAAGTTCATTGGTTAGTTCCACTCGTTTTTCTTCATTGGGACAACTTTCTAGGTTCTATCTTAATTGATGTGTTTTTATCATTTGTAACTAATCATTCAGTTTCTCATCGTTTGGAAACAATCTAGGTTTAAAGGAAGTTTATTCTTCCTCATTTTGGGACATCGTATGTTCTTTCTAAGGTCATTTATTCTTTACCTTGGTTTGTGATCATTGGAACGCGGACAGGCCCTATCTAAGCTTAATATTTTGTTCCTTTAATTTCTCATCGTTTAGAAACCATCGTAGGTTCTATCGATGTTTATTCTTCATCCCTGTTGTTTTTTGTCACTGGACGCCATCTAAATTTTATCTAAGTTCATTTATTTGTTCTACTCGTTTTTCGTCATTGGGACAGCTTTCTTGGTTCTATCTAAGCTCATTCCTTTTTTCCATTCATAACTAATCATCGTTTAGACACCATCTAGGTTTTATGGAAGTTTATTCTTTCTCCATTTGGTTTCTCATTTTGGGATGACATCGTCGGTTCTTTCTAAGGTCATTCATTCTTTACTTTGGTTTGTCATGATGGGGATGCACCCTAGGCGCTATCTAAGCTTAATTGTTTGTTCCTTTAATTTCTCATCATTTAGACCTCATCCTAATCTCATTTCATTTGTTTGTTCTACTCAATTTTCGTCATTGGGACAGCTTTCTAGGTTCTATCTTAGCTGATTACTTTTTTCCATTTGTAACTAATCATTGGGACACGAAACTTATGTTTCTCACTTGCTCGATACTATCTAGGTTTGATGGAAGTTTATTCTTTCTCCCTTTGGTTTCTCATCTTTGGGACGACATCATAGGTTCTTTCTAAGGTCATTATTCTTTACTTTGGTTTGTCATCATGGGGACACCCCCTAGGCCCTATCTAAGCTTAATTGTTTGTTCATTTAATTTCTCACCATTTAGACACCATCCTAGGTTCTATCTATTTTTATTCTTCATCCCTTTTGTTTGCTATCATTGGAATACCATTTAGGTTTGATCTAAGTTCATTGCTTTGTTCCACTCGTTTTTCATCATTGGGACAACTTTTTAGGTTCTATGTATGCTCGTTCCATTTTTCTATTTGTAACTAATCATTAGGACAAGAAGCTTGGGTTTCTAATTGGGTGGACACCATCTAGGTTTGATGGATGTTTATTCTTTCTTCCTTTGGTTTCTATTCTTTGGGACGACATTGTAGGTTCTAAGGTCATTCATTCTTTCCTTTGATTTGTCATCATTGGCACGCCCCTTTGGCCCTATCTAAGCTCATTACTATTTTCGATTTGTAACTAATCATTGGGACATGAACCTTTGGTGTCTCATCGTTTCGACACAATCCCTTGGATGGAAGTTTATTCTTTGTCTATTTGGTTTCTCATTTTGGGATGACATCGTAGGGTCTTTCTAAGGTCATTCATTCTTTACTTTGGTTTGTCATCATTGGGAAGCCCATTAGGCCCTATCTAACTTAATTGTTTGTTCCTTTAAATTCTCACCGTTTACACATGATACTAGGTTCTATCTTTGTTTATTCTTCATCCCTTTTGTTTCCTAATATTGGAACGCCATCTAGGTTTTATCCAAGATCATTTACTTGTTCTACTCGTTTTTCGTCATTGGGATGCCCATTCGACCCTATCTAATTAATTGTTTGTTCCTTTAATTTCTCACCGTTTAGACACCATCCTAGGTTCTGTGTATGTTTATACTTCATCCATTTTGTTTCCTATCATTGGAACACCATCTAGGTTTAATCTAAGTTCATTTGTCTATTCCACTCGTTTTTCATCATTGGGACAGGTTTCTAGGTTCTATATATGCTCATTCCATTTTTCCATTTGTAACTAATCATTGTGACATGATCCTTTGGTTTCTCATCGTTTGGACACCATCTAGGTTTTATGGAAGTTTATTCTTTCTCATTTTGGGACGACATCGTCGGTTCTTCAACCTTTTGTTTGCATTATTGGAACGCCATCTAGATTTTATCCAAGTTGATTTATTTATTCTACTCGCTTTTCGTCATTGGGACAGCTTTCTAGGTTCTATCCAGTCCTTTTTTCCATTTGTAACTAATCATTGGGACCTGATCCTTTGGTTTCTCATCGTTTGGACACCATCTAGGTTTTATGGAAGTTTATTCTGTCACACCCCAATTTTTTTTTTTTATGATTAGTATTATTTATTATTTATTCTTCAACTAAACAATTGATACTCAAAATACAGTATAAGTGCTCTCAAAAACTTAAATGTTGAGTTCCTACTTGAATTTGTTCAAAAAGAGGATATGGAAAACCTGTTATAAAGAGTACATCCTATATGAAACATTGTGACTATTAAGTTAACAAAATATGTTTTGTTTCACAAAAGAAACTTGTACAACATTAATTTACATATACCAAACTTGTACAATATGTTTTGAATTCTCTAACTTTATCTATTTCCTTTATTTATTTTGTGCATATATTATTGTGTGGAAAAAGATTTTGAAAAACCCAATTCACCACCCCCCCCCCCCCCCCCCCCTTTTGGGTATTTTCCTTAATTATTCATAGTCTTTGTTTTACCAAACTCTACTATCAATGCTGATGGTGACAATAGCTTTGCCAATGGTGAGGTTGATAAGTTTGGTGCCAATGAAAGCAGAAGAATGGGTTCTGGCACATTTGGGAATGCAACATGGAAATTTGTTCCATCACAAGTTCCTGGAAATTATGGAGCTCAAACTTGTCACACCCCAATTTTTTTTTTTTTTTTTTTTATGATTATAATTATTTATTCTTCAACTAAAGAATTGATACTCAAACATAGTATAAGTGCTCTCAAAAATTTAAATGTTGAGTTCCTACTTGAATTTGTTCAAAAAGAGGATATGGAAAACCTGTTATAAAGAGTACATCCTGTATTAAACATTGTGACTATTAAGTTAACAAAATATGTTTTGTTTCACAAAAGAAACTTGTACAACATTAATTTACATATACCAAACCCCATTGTTTACTATGGGTAGCCCATACTACAAGTGTATCTAACAAATATATACATTGCATCATTCCAACAAAAGGTGTAGTCTTGATACAAAAGGCATGGCCTCAAAAGACTTTTCAATATGAGCAAACAGCATCCAATCACAGTAAAGCATTGCTCAAGCATTCTTTCCTGCATAGGTCTTCTGACCTGCATCTATAGGTGGAAGGAATAGGGTGAGTTCACAACTCAGTAGGAAAGTTTATAACCATCCTAAGTATACCCTTAAAAACCTTGAATTAAACGTTTAATAACATGCATGATAAACATTTCATAACCATTAACAAATGTGTAATCATGTCAAACATGGTTTGTTGGTTTCATCATTGCTTTTCCCCATCCATCCTTTCAAAACTGATAATTTGCTGACTCCCAACAATCTGCACAGCAGATATCAATGCACCACAAGATACTCGATCAATATAATAATGACTATTCTGGGACATCACCCAAGGGCAAGTCATACCCCGTGTCTTTTGGGACTCATACCCAAGGGCAGGACCAACCCCGTGTCTTTAGGGACTAAAACCCAGGGGCAGGACCAACCCCATACACCCACATCGGAGTGTCTTCCTCGAGGGCTTTAGGGACTTTCACCCAAGGACCCACGGTCCCACATAAACAATATAACAAATGATAAGGCCTGTAGCATCACATAAGCACTTCGCCACCAATAAATTCTCTGAATATAATCTGTGATAATTCCATATCCTTCTTGCAATGCAATCACACCATAAACCATTTCGACAACACAAAACCACGAATCTTCATACCAATATACGTTCCAACATCATGGTAACATTTCAATGCAATAAACCGAGATGCAATGACACTTTAAAAGATTTTATGAAATCATAGAAACAACATAAAATTCCAACAAATAATTCAAGGAAAGAAATCAGATACACCATAGAATAGCATAAAATTCCCTACCTTACACCGACTTCCTTTTTGTGTTTCTTCTAAGTAGGCGATCTTTGCCTATTACGAGGAACTGAAATGAAACAACATAATTTAGGTTTCCTAACCATGAAAATTTATATAGTTTATTGTTGTAAATTTTTAATTCTCACATTCTCTAATCTATATCCTACATGTTTACAGATCAAATTTTGAATTGAATTAAACAATATTTACAATGCATATTAATTTCCCTAATTAATTACCAAACACTAATTCTTTTGATTTTCTTAAAGCCTAACCTATTAACAAATCCCAAGTGTCCAAATAACCCAATTCATCACATGTTTACTAATCTATTTTTCAATCAAACCAAATTAAACAAAGATTTATGCTGATCTTACCATTAATAAAATACTTAACTTAAAATACTTTAATCTTTAATTAATTGTGATTTTTAACTAAAACAGGTTTATAGCTAATTATACTCAACTTTTACACAATTTTTACCGTTAGTTCTATTCAATATACCATTAGGAACCAAAATAAACGAAAATTACAAAATTAAACAACTTGCTTACCTCAAATCTACACTTTCTCTCTCTAGATTCTCTCTCTAACCCAAGTTGCTGCAGGTGAAATGGTGCAAAACGAGCTGCAGCCCCCTTATCAAGGGGTCTCCAAGCACCCAAGCATGAGGTGGCAGCCCACATGGCTGCCACCAATCCACCCAAGTAGGAGGTGGCATTCCACTAACTCAAATTTCCAAAATTTGCACTTTAGTCCTTCAAGTTATAAAAATAAAACCCATAATTGCCCATTAGTCCTTTAGGTTTTCATAACCTTAATTAATCCCTAAGAACCTAATAAGCATGCTTAGGTCATTAACTAATCCCACTTAACCTTAATCAAAGTTTAATTCATAATTAAACATGATTAGCACTAAACTAGTTTTAACATCTAATTAAGCAAGCTTAAAGTTAAGTACTAAAATAGTCATTAGTACTAGGTGTTACATATTCTTTCTCCATTTGGTTTCTCATTTTGGGACGACATCGTTGGTTCTTTCTAAGGTCATTCATTCTTTACAATGGCTTGTCATGATGGGGACGCACCCTAGGCGCTATCTAAGGTTAATTGTTTGTTCCTTTAATTTGTCATCGTTTAGACCTCTTCCTACTCTCAGTTCATTTGTTTGTTCTACTCAATTTTCGTCATTGGGACAGCTTTCTATGTTCTATCTTAGCTGATTACTTTTTTCCATTTGTAACTAATCATTCGGGCACGAAACTTATGTTTCTCACTTGCTCGATACTATCTAGGTTTGATGGAAGTTTATTCTTTCTCCCTTTGGTTTCTCATCTTTGGGACGACATCATAGGTTCTTTCTAAGGTCATTATTCTTTACTTTGGTTTGTCATCATGGGGACGCCCCCTAGGCCCTATCTAAGCTTAATTGTTTGTTCATTTAATTTCTCACCATTTAGACACCATCCTAGGTTCTGTCTATTTTTATTCTTCATCCCTTTTGTTTGCTATCATTGGAATACCATTTAGGTTTGATCTAAGTTCATTGCTTTGTTCCACTCGTTTTTCATCATTGGGACAACTTTTTAGGTTCTATCTATGCTCGTTCCATTTTTCCATTTGTAACTAATCATTAGGACACGAACCTTTGGTTTCTAATTGGGTGGACACCATCTAGGTTTGATGGATGTTTATTCTTCCTTTGGTTTCTCTTCTTTGGGACGACATTGTAGGTTCTAAGGTCATTCATTCTTTCCTTTGATTTGTCATCATTGGCACGCCCCTTTGGCCCTATCTAAGCTCATTACTTTTTTCGATTTGTAACTAATCATTGTGAGATGAACCTTTGGTGTCTCATCGTTTCGACACAATCCCTTGGATGGAAGTTTATTCTTTGTCTATTTGGTTTCTCATTTTGGGATGACATCGTAGGTTCTTTCTAAGGTCATTCATTCTTTACTTTGGTTTTTCATCATTGGGACGCCCATTAGGCCCTATCTAAGCTTAATTGTTTGTTCCTTTAAGTTCTCACCGTTTAGACACGATACTAGGTTCTATCTTTGTTTATTCTTCATCCCTTTTGTTTCCTATCATTGGAACGCCATCTAGGTTTTATCCAAGATCATTTACTTGTTCTACTCGTTTTTCGTCATTGGGATGCCCATTCGACCCTATCTAAGCTTAATTGTTTGTTCCTTTAATTTCTCACCGTTTAGACACCATCCTAGTTCTGTCTATGTTTATTCTTCATCCTTTTGTTTGCATTATTGGAACGCCATCTAGATTTTATCTAAGTTGATTTATTTATTCTACTCGCTTTTCGTCATTGGGACAGCTTTCTGGTTCTATCCAGTCCTTTTTTCCATTTGTAACTAATCATTAGGACCTGATCCTTTGGTTTCTCATCGTTTGGACACCATCTAGGTTTTATGGAAGTTTATTCTTTCTCCATTTGGTTTCTCATTTTGGGACGACATCGTCGGTTCTTTCTAAGGTCATTCATTCTTTACTTTGGTTTGTCATCATGGGAACGCCCCCTAGGCGCTATCTAAGCTTAATTGTTTGTTCCTTTAATTTCTCATCGTTTAGACCTCATCCTAGCTTCTGTCAATGTTTATTCTTCATCCCTTTTGTTTCCTATCATTAGAACGCCTTCTAGGTTCTATCAAAGATCATTTACTTGTTCTACTCGTTTTTCGTCATTTGGATGCCCATTCGACCCTATCTAAGCTTAATTGTTTGTTCCTTTAATTTCTCACCCTTTAGACACCATCCTAGTTCTGTCTATATTTATTCTTCATCCTTTTGTTTGCATTATTGGAACGCCATCTAGATTTTATCTAAGTTGATTTATTTATTCTACTCGCTTTTCGTCATTGGGACAGCTTTCTAGGTTCTATCCAGTCCTTTTTTCCATTTGTAACTAATCATTGGGACCTGATCCTTTGGTTTCTCATCGTTTGGACACCATCTAGGTTTTATGGAAGTTTATTCTTTCTTGATTTGGTTTCTCATTTTGGGACGACATCGTCGGTTCTTTCTAAGGTCATTCATTCTTTACTTTGGTTTGTCATCATGGGAACTCCCCCTAGGCGCTATCTAAGCTTAATTGTTTGTTCCTTTAATTTCTCATCGTTTAGACCTCATCCTAGCTTCTGTCAATGTTTATTCTTCATCCCTTTTGTTTCCTATCATTGGAACGCCATATGGACTTTACCTAAGTTCATTTATTTGTTCTACTCGTTTTTCGTCATTGGGACAGCTTTCTAGGTTCTATCTAAGCTCATTCCTTTTTTCCGTGTGTAACTAATCATTGGGACAAGTTCCTTTGGTTTCGCATCGTTTGGACACCATCTAGGTTTGATGGATGTTTATTCTTTCTCATTTTTGGACGACATCGTAGGTTCTTTCTAAGGTCATTCATTCTATACTTTGGTTTGTCATCATTGGGACGCCCCCTAGGTGTTATCTAAGCTAAATTGTTTGTTCCTTTAATTTCTCACCGTTTAGCCACCATCCTAGGTTTTGCGCATGTTTACACTTCCTCCATTTTGTTTCGTTTCATTGGAACACAATCTAGGTTTAATCTAAGTTCATTTGTCTATTCCACTCGTTTTTCATCATTGGGACAGCTTTCTAGGTTCTATCTGTAACACCTAGTACTAATGACTATTTTAGTACTTAACTTTAAGCTTGCTTAATTAGATGTTAAAACTAGTTTAGTGATAATCATGTTTAATTATGAATTAAACTTTGATTAAGGTTAAGTGGGATTAGTTAATGACCTAAGCATGCTTATTAGGTTCTTAGGGACTAATTAAGGTTATGAAAACGTAAAGAACTAATGGGCAATTATGGGTTTTATTTTTTATAACTTGAAGGACTAAAGTGCAAATTTTGGAAAATTGAGTTAGTGGAATGCCACCTCCTACTTGGGTGGATTGGTGGCAGCCATGTGGGCTGCCACCTCATGCTTGGGTGCTTGGAGACCCCTTTATAAGGGGGCTGCAGCTCGTTTTGCTCCATTTCACCTGCAGCAACTTGGGTTAGAGAGAGAATCTAGAGAGAGAAAGTGTAGATTTGAGGTAAGCAAGTTGTTTAATTTTGTAATTTTCGTTTATTTTGGTTCCTAATGGCATGTTGAATAGAATTAATGGTAAAAATTGTGTAAAAGTTGAGTATAATTAGCTATAAACCTGTTTTAGTTAAAAATCACAATTAATTAAAGATTAAAGTATTTTATTAATGGTAAGATCAGCATAAATCTTTGTTTAATTTGGTTTGATTGAAAAATAGATTAGTAAACATGTGATGAATTGGGTTATTTGGACACTTGGGATTTGATAATAGGTTAGGCTTTAAGAAAATCAAAAGAATTAGTGTTTGGTAATTAATTAGGGAAATTAATATGCATTGTAAATATTGTTTAATTCAATTCAAATTTGATCTGAAAACATGTAGGATATAGATTAGAGAATGTGAGAATTAAAAATTTGCAACAATAAACTATATAAATTTTCATGGTTAGGAAACCTAAATTATGTTGTTTCATTTCAGTTCCTCGTAATAGGCAAAGATCGCCTACTTAGAAGAAACACAAAAAGGACGTCGGTGTAAGGTAGGGAATTTTATGCTATTCTATGGTGTATCTGATTTCTTTCCTTGAATTATTTGTTGGAATTTTATGTTATTTTTATGATTTCATAAAATCTTTTAAAGTGTCATTGCATCTCGATTTATTGCATTGAAATGTTGCCATGATGTTGGAACGTATATTGGTATGAAGATTCGTGGTTTTGTGTTGTCAAAATGGTTTATGGTGTGATTGCATTGCAAGAAGGATATGGAATTATCACAGATCATATTCAGAGAATTTATTGGTGGCGAAGTGCTTATGTGATGCTACAGGCCTTATCATTTGATATATTGTTTATGTGGGACCGTGGGTCCTTGGGTGAAAGTCCCTAAAGCCCTCGAGGAAGACACTCCGATGTGGGTGTATGGGGTTGGTCCTGCCCCTGGGTTTTAGTCCCTAAAGACACGGGGTTGGTCCTGCCCTTGGGTATGAGTCCCAAAAGACACGGGGTATGACTTGCCCTTGGGTGATGTCCCAGAATAGTCAATTTTATATTGATCGAGTATCTTGTGGAGCATTGATATGTGCTGTGTAGATTGTTGGGAGTCAGCAAATTATCAGTTGTGAAAGGATGGATGGGGAAAAGCAATGATGAAACCAACAAACACATGCATACATGTTTGACATGATTACACATTTGTTAATGGTTATGAAATGTTTATCATGCATGTTATTAAACGTTTAATTCAAGGTTTTTTAAGGGTATACTTAGGATGGTTATAAAGTTTCCTACTGAGTTGTGAACTCACCCTATTCCTTTCACCTATAGATGCAGGTCAGAAGACCTATGCAGGAAAGAATGCTTGAGCAATGCTTTACTGTGATTGGATGCTGTTTGCTCATATTGAAAGTCTTTTGAGGCCATGCCTTTTGTATCAAGACTACACCTTTTGTTGGAATGATGTAATGTATATATTTGTTAGATACACTTGTAGTATGGGCCACCCATAGTAAACAATGGGGTTGGGTATATGTAAATTAATGTTGTACAAGTTTCTTTTGTGAAACAAAACATATTTTGTTAACTTAATAGTCACAATGTTTAATACAGAATGTACTCTTTATAACAGGTTTTCTATATCCTCTTTTTGAACAAATTCAAGTAGGAACTCAACATTTAAATTTTTGAGAGCACTTATACTATATTTGAGTATCAATTCTTTAGTTGAAGAATAAATAATAATCATAAGAAAAAAAAAATTTGGGGTGTGACACTATCTATGCTCATTCCATTTTGCCATTTGTAACTAATCATTGGGACATGATCCTTTGGTTTCGCATCGTTTGGACACCATCTAGGTTTGATGGATGTTTATTCTTTCCCAATTCTGTTTCTCATTTTTGGACGACATTGTAGGTTTTTTCTAAGGTCATTCATTCTTTACTTTGGTTTGGCATCATGGGGACGCCCCCTAGGCGCTATCTAAGCTTAATTGTTTGTTCCGTTAATTTCTCACCGTTTAGACGCCATCCTAGGTTCTGCGTATGTTTATACTTCATCCATTTTGTTTCCTATCATTGGAACACGATCTAGGTTTAATCTAAGTTTATTTGTCTATTCCACTCGTTTTTCATCATTGGGACAGCTTTCTAGGTTCTATTTATGCTCATTCCATTTTTCCATTTGTAACTAATCATTGTGACATGATCCTTTGGTTTCGCATCGTTTGGACACCATCTAGGTTTGATGGATGTTTACTCTTTATCAAATTCGTTTCTCATTTTTGGACTACATCGTAGGTTCTTTCTAAGGTCATTCATTCTTTACTTTGATTTGTCATCATGGGGACGCCCCCTAGGCGCTATCTAAGCTTAATTTTTTTTCCTTTAATTTCTCACCGTTTAGGTACCATCCTAGGTTCTGCGTATGTTTATACTTCATCCATTTTGTTTCCAATCATTGGAACACCATCTAGGTTTAATCTAAGTTCATTTGTCAATTCCACTCGTTTTTCATCATTGGGACAGCTTTCTAGGTTCTATCTAAGCTCATTCCTTTTTTCCATGTGTAACTAATCATTGGGACAAGTTCCTTTGGTTTCGCATCGTTTGGACACCATCTAGGTTTGGTGGATGTTTATTCTTTCTCATTTTTGGACGACATCGTAGGTTCTTTCTAAGGTAATTCATTCTTCACATTGGTTTGTCATCATTGGGACGCCCCCTAGGCGCTATCTAAGCTAAATTGTTTGTTCCGTTAATTTCTCACCGTTTAGACACCATCCTAGGTTCTGCGTATGTTTATACTTCATCCATTTTGTTTCCTATCATTGGAACACGATCTAGGTTTAATCTAAGTTTATTTGTCTATTCCGCTCGTTTTTCATCATTGGGACAGCTTTCTAGGTTATATCTATGCTCATTCCATTTTTCCATTTGTAACTAATCATTGTGACATGATCCTTTGGTTTCGCATCGTTTGGACACCATCTAGGTTAGATGGATGTTTATTCTTTCTCAATTTCGTTTCTCATTTTTGGACTCCATCGTAGGTTCTTTCTAAGGTCATTCATTCTTGACTTTTATTTGTCATCATGGGGACGCCCCCTAGGCGCTATCTAAGCTTAATTTTTTTTTTTCCTTTAATTTCTCACCGTTTAGGTACCATCCTCGGTTCTGCGTATGTTTATACTTCATCCATTTTGTTTCCAATCATTGGAACACCATCTAGGTTTAATCTAAGTTCATTTGTCTATTCCACTCGTTTTTCATCATTGGGACAGCTTTCTAGGTTCTATCTAAGCTCATTCCATTTTTCCATTTGTAACTAATCATTGTGACATGATCCTTTGGTTTCGCATCGTTTGGACACCATCTAGGTTAGATGGATGTTTATTCTTTCTCAATTTCGTTTCTCATTTTTGGACTCCATCGTAGGTTCTTTCTAAGGTCATTCATTCTTTACTTTTATTTGTCATCATGGGGACGCCCCCTAGGCGCTATCTAAGCTTAATTTTTTTTTTTCCTTTAATTTCTCACCGTTTAGGTACCATCCTCGGTTCTGCGTATGTTTATACTTCATCCATTTTGTTTCCTATCATTCGAACACCATCTAGGTTTAATCTAAGTTCATTTGTCTATTCCACTCGTTTTTCATCATTGGGACAGCTTTCTAGGTTCTATCTAAGCTCATTCCATTTTTCCATTTGTAACTAATCATTGTGACATGATCCTTTGGTTTCGCATCGTTTGGACACCATCTAGGTTTGATGGATGTTTATTCTTTCTCAATTTCGTTTCTCATTTTTGGACTACATCGTAGGTTCTTTCTAAGGTCATTCATTCTTTACTTTTATTTGTCATCATGGGGACGCCCCCTAGGCGCTATCTAAGCTTAATTTTTTTTTTTTCCATTAATTTCTCACCGTTTAGGTACCATCCTCGGTTCTGCATATGTTTATACTTCATCCATTTTGTTTCCTATCATTGGAACACCATCTAGGTTTAATCTAAGTTCATTTGTCAATTCCACTCGTTTTTCATCATTGGGACAGCTTTCTAGGTTCTATCTAAGCTCATTCCTTTTTTCCATTTGTAACTAATCATTGGGACAAGTTCCTTTGGTTTCGCATCGTTTGGACACCATCTAGGTTTGGTGGATGTTTATTCTTTCTCATTTTTGGACGACATCGTAGGTTCTTTCTAAGGTAATTCATTCTTCACATTGGTTTGTCATCATTAGGACGCCCCCTAGGCGCTATCTAAGCTAAATTGTTTGTTCCGTTAATTTCTCACCGTTTAGACGCCATCCTAGGTTCTGCGTATGTTTATACTTCATCCATTTTGTTTCCTATCATTGGAACACCATCTAGGTTTAATTTAAGTTTATTTGTCTATTCCACTCGTTTTTCATCATTGGGACAGCTTTCTAGGTTATATCTATGCTCATTCCATTTTTCCATTTGTAACTAATCATTGTGACATGATCCTTTGGTTTCGCATCGTTTGGACACCATCTAGGTTAGATGGATGTTTATTCTTTCTCAATTTCGTTTCTCATTTTTGGACTCCATCGTAGGTTCTTTCTAAGGTCATTCATTCTTTACTTTTATTTGTCATCATGGGGACGCCCCCTAGGCGCTATCTAAGCTTAATTTTTTTTTTCCTTTAATTTCTCACCGTTTTGGTACCATCCTCGGTTCTGCGTATGTTTATACTTCATCCATTTTGTTTCCTATCATTGGAACACCATCTAGGTTTAATCTAAGTTCATTTGTTTATTCCACTCGTTTTTCATCATTGGGACAGCTTTCTAGGTTCTATCTAAGCTCATTCCTTTTTTCCATGTGTAACTAATCATTGGGACAAGTTCCTTTGGTTTCGCATCGTTTGGACACCATCTAGGTTTGCTGGATGTTTATTCTTTCTCAATTTCGTTTCTCATTTTTCGACTACATCGTAGGTTCTTTCTAAGGTCATTCATTCTTTACTTTTATTTGTCATCATGGGGACGCCCCCTAGGCACTATCTAAGCTTAATTTTTTTTTTTTCCATTAATTTCTCACCGTTTAGGTACCATCCTCGGTTCTGCATATGTTTATACTTCATCCATTTTGTTTCCTATCATTGGAACACCATCTAGGTTTAATCTAAGTTCATTAGTCTATTCCACTCGTTTTTCATCATTGAGACAGCTTTCTAGGTTATATCCAAGCTCATTCCTTTTTTCCATGTGTAACTAATCATTGGGACAAGTTCCTTTGGTTTCGCATCGTTTGGACACCATCTAGGTTTGAGGGATGTTTATTCTTTCTCAATTTCGTTTCTCATTTTTGGACTACATTGTTGGTTCTTTCTAAGGTCATTCATTCTTTACTTTGATTTGTCATCATGGGGACGCCCCCTAGGCGCTATCTAAGCTTAATTTTCTTTTTTCCTTTAATTTCTCACAGTTTTGCTACCATCCTCGGTTCTGCGTATGTTTTTACTTCATCCATTTTGTTTCCGATCATTGGAACACCATCTAGGTTTAATCTAAGTTCATTTGTCTATTCCACTCGTTTTTCATCATTGGGACAGCTTTCTAGGTTTTATCTAAGCTCATTCCATTTTTCCATTTGTAACTAATCATTGTGACATGATCCTTTGGTTTCGCATCGTTTGGACACCATCTGGGTTTGATGGATGTTTATTCTTTCTCAATTTCGTTTCTCATTTTTGGACTACATCGTAGGTTCTTTCTAAGGTCATTCATTCTTTACTTTTATTTGTCATCATGGGGACGCCCCCTAGGCGCTATCTAAGCTTAATTTTTTTTTTTCCTTTAATTTCTCACCGTTTTGGTACCATCCTCGGTTCTGCGTATGTTTATACTTCATCCATTTTGTTTCCTATCATTGGAACACCATCTAGGTTTAATCTAAGTTCATTTGTTTATTCCACTCGTTTTTCATCATTGGGACAGCTTTCTAGGTTCTATCTAAGCTCATTCCTTTTTTCCATGTGTAACTAATCATTGGGACAAGTTCCTTTGGTTTCGCATCGTTTGGACACCATCTAGGTTTGCTGGATGTTTATTCTTTCTCAATTTCGTTTCTCATTTTTGGACTACATCGTAGGTTCTTTCTAAGGTCATTCATTCTGTATTTTGATTTGTCATCATGGGGACGCCCCCTAGGCGCTATCTAAGCTTAATTTTTTTTTTTTCCATTAATTTCTCACCGTTTAGGTACCATCCTCGGTTCTGCATATGTTTATACTTCATCCATTTTGTTTCCTATCATTGGAACACCATCTAGGTTTAATCTAAGTTCATTTGTCTATTCCACTCGTTTTTCATCATTGAGACAGCGTTGTAGGTTCTATCCAAGCTCATTCCTTTTTTCCATGTGTAACTAATCATTGGGACAAGTTCCTTTGGTTTCGCATCGTTTGGACACCATCTAGGTTTGAGGGATGTTCATTCTTTCTCAATTTCGTTTCTCATTTTTGGACTACATCGTTGGTTCTTTCTAAGGCCATTCATTCTTCACTTTGATTTGTCATCATGGGGACGCCCCCTAGGCGCTATCTAAGCTTAATTTTTTTTTTTTCCTTTAATTTCTCACCGTTTTGGTACCGTCCTCGGTTCTGCGTATGTTTATACTTCATCCATTTTGTTTCCAATCATTGGAACACCATCTAGGTTTAATCTAAGTTCATTTGTCAATTCCACTCGTTTTTCATCATTGGGACAGCTTTCTAGGTTCTATCTAAGCTCATTCCTATTTTCCATGTGTAAGTAATCATTGGGACAAGTTCCTTTGGTTTCGCATCGTTTGGACACCATCTAGGTTTGGTGGATGTTTATTCTTTCTCATTTTTGGACGACATCGTAGGTTCTTTCTAAGGTAATTCATTCTTCACATTGGTTTGTCATCATTGGGACGCCCCCTAGGCGCTATCTAAGCTAAATTGTTTGTTCCGTTAATTTCTCACCGTTTAGACGCCATCTTAGGTTCTGCGTATGTTTATACTTCATCCATTTTGTTTCCTATCATTGGAACACGATCTAGGTTTAATCTAAGTTTATTTGTCTATTCCACTCGTTTTTCATCATTGGGACAGCTTTCTAGGTTATATCTATGCTCATTCCATTTTTCCATTTGTAACTAATCATTGTGACATGATCCTTTGGTTTCGCATCGTTTGGACACCATCTAGGTTAGATGGATGTTTATTCTTTCTCAATTTCGTTTCTCATTTTTGGACTCCATCGTAGGTTCTTTCTAAGGTCATTCATTCTTTACTTTTATTTGTCATCATGGGGACGCCCCCTAGGCGCTATCTAAGCTTAATTTTTTTTTTCCTTTAATTTCTCACCGTTTAGGTACCATCCTCTGTTCTGCGTATGTTTATACTTCATCCATTTTGTTTCCTATCATTGGAACACCATCTAGGTTTAATCTAAGTTCATTTGTCTATTCCACTCGTTTTTCATCATTGGGACAGCTTTCTAGGTTCTATCTATGCTCATTCCATTTTTCCATTTGTAACTAATCATTGTGAAATGATCCTTTGGTTTCGCATCGTTTCGACACCATCTAGGTTTGATGGATGTTTACTCTTTATCAAATTCGTTTCTCATTTTTGGACTACATCGTAGGTTCTTTCTAAGGTCATTCATTCTTTACTTTGATTTGTCATCATGGGGACGCCCCCTAGGCGCTATCTAAGCTTAATTGTTTGTTCCGTTAATTTCTCACCGTTTAGACGCCATCCTAGGTTCTGCGTATGTTTATACTTCATCCATTTTGTTTCCTATCATTGGAACACGATCTAGGTTTAATCTAAGTTTATTTGTCTATTCCGCTCGTTTTTCATCATTGGGACAGCTTTCTAGGTTATATCTATGCTCATTCCATTTTTCCATTTGTAACTAATCATTGTGACATGATCCTTTGGTTTCGCATCGTTTGGACACCATCTAGGTTAGATGGATGTTTATTCTTTCTCAATTTCGTTTCTCATTTTTGGACTCCATCGTAGGTTCTTTCTAAGGTCATTCATTCTTTACTTTTATTTGTCATCATGGGGACGCCCCCTAGGCGCTATCTAAGCTTAATTTTTTTTTTTCCTTTAATTTCTCACCGTTTAGGTACCATCCTCGGTTCTGCGTATGTTTATACTTCATCCATTTTGTTTCCTATCATTGGAACACCATCTAGGTTTAATCTAAGTTCATTTGTCTATTCCACTCGTTTTTCATCATTGGGACAGCTTTCTAGGTTCTATCTAAGCTCATTCCATTTTTCCATTTGTAACTAATCATTGTGACATGATCCTTTGGTTTCGCATCGTTTGGACACCATCTAGGTTTGATGGATGTTTATTCTTTCTCAATTTCGTTTCTCATTTTTGGACTACATCGTAGGTTCTTTCTAAGGTCATTCATTCTTTACTTTTATTTGTCATCATGGGGACGCCCCCTAGGCGCTATCTAAGCTTAATTTTTTTTTTTTTCCATTAATTTCTCACCGTTTAGGTACCATCCTCGGTTCTGCATATGTTTATACTTCATCCATTTTGTTTCCTATCATTGGAACACCATCTAGGTTTAATCTAAGTTCATTTGTCAATTCCACTCGTTTTTCATCATTGGGACAGCTTTCTAGGTTCTATCTAAGCTCATTCCTTTTTTCCATTTGTAACTAATCATTGGGACAAGTTCCTTTGGTTTCGCATCGTTTGGACACCATCTAGGTTTGGTGGATGTTTATTCTTTCTCATTTTTGGACGACATCGTAGGTTCTTTCTAAGGTAATTCATTCTTCACATTGGTTTGTCATCATTAGGACGCCCCCTAGGCGCTATCTAAGCTAAATTGTTTGTTCCGTTAATTTCTCACCGTTTAGACGCCATCCTAGGTTCTGCGTATGTTTATACTTCATCCATTTTGTTTCCTATCATTGGAACACCATCTAGGTTTAATTTAAGTTTATTTGTCTATTCCACTCGTTTTTCATCATTGGGACAGCTTTCTAGGTTATATCTATGCTCATTCCATTTTTCCATTTGTAACTAATCATTGTGACATGATCCTTTGGTTTCGCATCGTTTGGACACCATCTAGGTTAGATGGATGTTTATTCTTTCTCAATTTCGTTTCTCATTTTTGGACTCCATCGTAGGTTCTTTCTAAGGTCATTCATTCTTTACTTTTATTTGTCATCATGGGGACGCCCCCTAGGCGCTATCTAAGCTTAATTTTTTTTTTCCTTTAATTTCTCACCGTTTAGGTACCATCCTCGGTTCTGCGTATGTTTATACTTCATCCATTTTGTTTCCTATCATTGGAACACCATCTAGGTTTAATCTAAGTTCATTTGTCTATTCCACTCGTTTTTCATCATTGGGACAGCTTTCTAGGTTCTATCTATGCTCATTCCATTTTTCCATTTGTAACTAATCATTGTGACATGATCCTTAGGTTTCGCATCGTTTGGACACCATCTAGGTTTGATGGATGTTTACTCTTTATCAAATTCGTTTCTCATTTTTGGACTACATCGTAGGTTCTTTCTAAGGTCATTCATTCTTTACTTTGATTTGTCATCATGGGGACGCCCCCTAGGCGCTATCTAAGCTTAATTTTTTTTTCCTTTAATTTCTCACCGTTTAGGTACCATCCTAGGTTCTGCGTATGTTTATACTTCATCCATTTTGTTTCCTATCATTGGAACACCATCTAGGTTTAATCTAAGTTCATTTGTCTATTCCACTCGTTTTTCATCATTGAGACAGCTTTCTAGGTTCTATCCAAGCTCATTCCTTTTTTCCATGTGTAACTAATCATTGGGACAAGTTCCTTTGGTTTCGCATCGTTTGGACACCATCTAGGTTTGAGGGATGTTTATTCCTTCTCAATTTCGTTTCTCATTTTTGGACTACATCGTTGGTTCTTTCTAAGGTCATTCATTCTTCACTTTGATTTGTCATCATGGGGACGCCCCCTAGGCGCTATCTAAGCTTAATTTTTTTTTTCCTTTAATTTCTCACCGTTTTGGTACCATCGTCGGTTCTGCGTATGTTTATACTTCATCCATTTTGTTTCCTATCATTGGAACACCATCTAGGTTTAATCTAAGTTCATTTGTCTATTCCACTCGTTTTTCATCATTGGGACAGCTTTCTAGGTTATATCTATGCTCATTCCATTTTTCCATTTGTAACTAATCATTGTGACATGATCCTTTGGTTTCGCATCGTTTGGACACCATCTAGGTTAGATGGATGTTTATTCTTTCTCAATTTCGTTTCTCATTTTTGGACTACATCGTAGGTTCTTTCTAAGGTCATTCATTCTTTACTTTTATTTGTCATCATGGGGACGCCCCCTAGGCGCTATCTAAGCTTAATTTTTTTTTTTCCATTAATTTCTCACCGTTTAGGTACCATCCTCGGTTCTGCATATGTTTATACTTCATCCATTTTGTTTCCTATCATTGGAACACCATCTAGGTTTAATCTAAGTTCATTTGTCAATTCCACTCGTTTTTCATCATTGGGACAGCTTTCTAGGTTCTATCTAAGCTCATTCCTTTTTTCCATTTGTAACTAATCATTGGGACAAGTTCCTTTGGTTTCGCATCGTTTGGACACCATCTAGGTTTGGTGGATGTTTATTCTTTCTCATTTTTGGACGACATCGTAGGTTCTTTCTAAGGTAATTCATTCTTCACATTGGTTTGTCATCATTAGGACGCCCCCTAGGCGCTATCTAAGCTAAATTGTTTGTTCCGTTAATTTCTCACCGTTTAGACGCCATCCTAGGTTCTGCGTATGTTTATACTTCATCCATTTTGTTTCCTATCATTGGAACACCATCTAGGTTTAATTTAAGTTTATTTGTCTATTCCACTCGTTTTTCATCATTGGGACAGCTTTCTAGGTTATATCTATGCTCATTCCATTTTTCCATTTGTAACTAATCATTGTGACATGATCCTTTGGTTTCGCATCGTTTGGACACCATCTAGGTTAGATGGATGTTTATTCTTTCTCAATTTCGTTTCTCATTTTTGGACTCCATCGTAGGTTCTTTCTAAGGTCATTCATTCTTTACTTTTATTTGTCATCATGGGGACGCCCCCTAGGCGCTATCTAAGCTTAATTTTTTTTTTCCTTTAATTTCTCACCGTTTAGGTACCATCCTCGGTTCTGCGTATGTTTATACTTCATCCATTTTGTTTCCTATCATTGGAACACCATCTAGGTTTAATCTAAGTTCATTTGTCTATTCCACTCGTTTTTCATCATTGGGACAGCTTTCTAGGTTCTATCTATGCTCATTCCATTTTTCCATTTGTAACTAATCATTGTGACATGATCCTTAGGTTTCGCATCGTTTGGACACCATCTAGGTTTGTTGGATGTTTACTCTTTATCAAATTCGTTTCTCATTTTTGGACTACATCGTAGGTTCTTTCTAAGGTCATTCATTCTTTACTTTGATTTGTCATCATGGGGACGCCCCCTAGGCGCTATCTAAGCTTAATTTTTTTTTCCTTTAATTTCTCACCGTTTAGGTACCATCCTAGGTTCTGCGTATGTTTATACTTCATCCATTTTGTTTCCTATCATTGGAACACCATCTAGGTTTAATCTAAGTTCATTTGTCTATTCCACTCGTTTTTCATCATTGAGACAGCTTTCTAGGTTCTATCCAAGCTCATTCCTTTTTTCCATGTGTAACTAATCATTGGGACAAGTTCCTTTGGTTTCGCATCGTTTGGACACCATCTAGGTTTGAGGGATGTTTATTCTTTCTCAATTTCGTTTCTCATTTTTGGACTACATCGTTGGTTCTTTCTAAGGTCATTCATTCTTCACTTTGATTTGTCATCATGGGGACGCCCCCTAGGCGCTATCTAAGCTTAATTTTTTTTTTCCTTTAATTTCTCACCGTTTTGGTACCATCGTCGGTTCTGCGTATGTTTATACTTCATCCATTTTGTTTCCTATCATTGGAACACCATCTAGGTTTAATCTAAGTTCATTTGTCTATTCCACTCGTTTTTCATCATTGGGACAGCTTTCTAGGTTATATCTATGCTCATTCCATTTTTCCATTTGTAACTAATCATTGTGACATGATCCTTTGGTTTCGCATCGTTTGGACACCATCTAGGTTAGATGGATGTTTATTCTTTCTCAATTTCGTTTCTCATTTTTGGACTCCATCGTAGGTTCTTTCTAAGGTCATTCATTCTTTACTTTTATTTGTCATCATGGGGACGCCCCCTAGGCGCTATCTAAGCTTAATTTTTTTTTTTCCTTTAATTTCTCACCGTTTTGGTACCATCCTCGGTTCTGCGTATGTTTATACTTCATCCATTTTGTTTCCTATCATTGGAACACCATCTAGGTTTAATCTAAGTTCATTTGTCAATTCCACTCGTTTTTCATCATTGGGACAGCTTTCTAGGTTCTATCTAAGCTCATTCCTTTTTTCCATTTGTAACTAATCATTGGGACAAGTTCCTTTGGTTTCGCATCGTTTGGACACCATCTAGGTTTGGTGGATGTTTATTCTTTCTCATTTTTGGACGACATCGTAGGTTCTTTCTAAGGTAATTCATTCTTCACATTGGTTTGTCATCATTAGGACGCCCCCTAGGCGCTATCTAAGCTAAATTGTTTGTTCCGTTAATTTCTCACCGTTTAGACGCCATCCTAGGTTCTGCGTATGTTTATACTTCATCCATTTTGTTTCCTATCATTGGAACACCATCTAGGTTTAATTTAAGTTTATTTGTCTATTCCACTCGTTTTTCATCATTGGGACAGCTTTCTAGGTTATATCTATGCTCATTCCATTTTTCCATTTGTAACTAATCATTGTGACATGATCCTTTGGTTTCGCATCGTTTGGACACCATCTAGGTTAGATGGATGTTTATTCTTTCTCAATTTCGTTTCTCATTTTTGGACTCCATCGTAGGTTCTTTCTAAGGTCATTCATTCTTTACTTTTATTTGTCATCATGGGGACGCCCCCTAGGCGCTATCTAAGCTTAATTTTTTTTTTTCCTTTAATTTCTCACCGTTTAGGTACCATCCTCGGTTCTGCGTATGTTTATACTTCATCCATTTTGTTTCCTATCATTGGAACACCATCTAGGTTTAATCTAAGTTCATTTGTCTATTCCACTCGTTTTTCATCATTGGGACAGCTTTCTAGGTTCTATCTATGCTCATTCCATTTTTCCATTTGTAACTAATCATTGTGACATGATCCTTAGGTTTCGCATCGTTTGGACACCATCTAGGTTTGATGGATGTTTACTCTTTATCAAATTCGTTTCTCATTTTTGGACTACATCGTAGGTTCTTTCTAAGGTCATTCATTCTTTACTTTGATTTGTCATCATGGGGACGCCCCCTAGGCGCTATCTAAGCTTAATTTTTTTTTCCTTTAATTTCTCACCGTTTAGGTACCATCCTAGGTTCTGCGTATGTTTATACTTCATCCATTTTGTTTCCTATCATTGGAACACCATCTAGGTTTAATCTAAGTTCATTTGTCTATTCCACTCGTTTTTCATCATTGAGACAGCTTTCTAGGTTCTATCCAAGCTCATTCCTTTTTTCCATGTGTAACTAATCATTGGGACAAGTTCCTTTGGTTTCGCATCGTTTGGACACCATCTAGGTTTGAGGGATGTTTATTCTTTCTCAATTTCGTTTCTCATTTTTGGACTACATCGTTGGTTCTTTCTAAGGTCATTCATTCTTCACTTTGATTTGTCATCATGGGGACGCCCCCTAGGCGCTATCTAAGCTTAATTTTTTTTTTCCTTTAATTTCTCACCGTTTTGGTACCATCGTCGGTTCTGCGTATGTTTATACTTCATCCATTTTGTTTCCTATCATTGGAACACCATCTAGGTTTAATCTAAGTTCATTTGTCTATTCCACTCGTTTTTCATCATTGGGACAGCTTTCTAGGTTCTATCTAAGCTCATTCCATTTTTCCATATGTAACTAATCATTGTGACATGATCCTTTGGTTTCGCATCGTTTGGACACCATCTAGGTTTGATGGATGTTTATTCTTTCTCAATTTCGTTTCTCATTTTTCGACTACATCGTAGGTTCTTTCTAAGGTCATTCATTCTTTACTTTTATTTGTCATCATGGGGACGCCCCCTAGGCACTATCTAAGCTTAATTTTTTTTTTTCCATTAATTTCTCACCGTTTAGGTACCATCCTCGGTTCTGCATATGTTTATACTTCATCCATTTTGTTTCCTATCATTGGAACACCATCTAGGTTTAATCTAAGTTCATTAGTCTATTCCACTCGTTTTTCATCATTGAGACAGCTTTCTAGGTTATATCCAAGCTCATTCCTATTTTCCATGTGTAACTAATCATTGGGACAAGTTCCTTTGGTTTCGCATCGTTTGGACACCATCTAGGTTTGAGGGATGTTTATTCTTTCTCAATTTCGTTTCTCATTTTTGGACTACATTGTTGGTTCTTTCTAAGGTCATTCATTCTTTACTTTGATTTGTCATCATGGGGACGCCCCCTAGGCGCTATCTAAGCTTAATTGTTTGTTCCGTTAATTTCTCACCGTTTAGACGCCATCCTAGGTTCTGCGTATGTTTATACTTCATCCATTTTGTTTCCTATCATTGGAACACGATCTAGGTTTAATCTAAGTTTATTTGTCTATTCCACTCGTTTTTCATCATTGGGACAGCTTTCTAGGTTCTATCTATGCTCATTCCATTTTTCCATTTGTAACTAATCATTGTGACATGATCCTTTGGTTTCGCATCGTTTGGACACCATCTAGGTTTGATGGATGTTTATTCTTTCTCAATTTCGTTTCGCATCGTTTGGACACCATCTAGGTTTGATGGATGTTTATTCTTTCTCAATTTCGTTTCTCATTTTTCGACTACATCGTAGGTTCTTTCTAAGGTCATTCATTCTTTACTTTTATTTGTCATCATGGGGACGCCCCCTAGGCACTATCTAAGCTTAATTTTTTTTTTTTCCATTAATTTCTCACCGTTTAGGTACCATCCTCGGTTCTGCATATGTTTATACTTCATCCATTTTGTTTCCTATCATTGGAACACCATCTAGGTTTAATCTAAGTTCATTAGTCTATTCCACTCGTTTTTCATCATTGAGACAGCTTTCTAGGTTATATCCAAGCTCATTCCTATTTTCCATGTGTAACTAATCATTGGGACAAGTTCCTTTGGTTTCGCATCGTTTGGACACCATCTAGGTTTGAGGGATGTTTATTCTTTCTCAATTTCGTTTCTCATTTTTGGACTACATTGTTGGTTCTTTCTAAGGTCATTCATTCTTTACTTTGATTTGTCATCATGGGGACGCCCCCTAGGCGCTATCTAAGCTTAATTGTTTGTTCCGTTAATTTCTCACCGTTTAGACGCCATCCTAGGTTCTGCGTATGTTTATACTTCATCCATTTTGTTTCCTATCATTGGAACACGATCTAGGTTTAATCTAAGTTTATTTGTCTATTCCACTCGTTTTTCATCATTGGGACAGCTTTCTAGGTTCTATCTATGCTCATTCCATTTTTCCATTTGTAACTAATCATTGTGACATGATCCTTTGGTTTCGCATCGTTTGGACACCATCTAGGTTTGATGGATGTTTATTCTTTCTCAATTTCGTTTCTCATTTTTCGACTACATCGTAGGTTCTTTCTAAGGTCATTCATTCTTTACTTTTATTTGTCATCATGGGGACGCCCCCTAGGCACTATCTAAGCTTAATTTTTTTTTTTTCCATTAATTTCTCACCGTTTAGGTACCATCCTCGGTTCTGCATATGTTTATACTTCATCCATTTTGTTTCCTATCATTGGAACACCATCTAGGTTTAATCTAAGTTCATTAGTCTATTCCACTCGTTTTTCATCATTGAGACAGCTTTCTAGGTTATATCCAAGCTCATTCCTTTTTTCCATGTGTAACTAATCATTGGGACAAGTTCCTTTGGTTTCGCATCGTTTGGACACCATCTAGGTTTGAGGGATGTTTATTCTTTCTCAATTTCGTTTCTCATTTTTGGACTACATTGTTGGTTCTTTCTAAGGTCATTCATTCTTTACTTTGATTTGTCATCATGGGGACGCCCCCTAGGCGCTATCTAAGCTTAATTTTCTTTTTTCCTTTAATTTCTCACAGTTTTGCTACCATCCTCGGTTCTGCGTATGTTTTTACTTCATCCATTTTGTTTCCGATCATTGGAACACCATCTAGGTTTAATCTAAGTTCATTTGTCTATTCCACTCGTTTTTCATCATTGGGACAGCTTTCTAGGTTTTATCTAAGCTCATTCCATTTTTCCATTTGTAACTAATCATTGTGACATGATCCTTTGGTTTCGCATCGTTTGGACACCATCTGGGTTTGATGGATGTTTATTCTTTCTCAATTTCGTTTCTCATTTTTGGACTACATCGTAGGTTCTTTCTAAGGTCATTCATTCTTTACTTTTATTTGTCATCATGGGGACGCCCCCTAGGCGCTATCTAAGCTTAATTTTTTTTTTTCCTTTAATTTCTCACCGTTTTGGTACCATCCTCGGTTCTGCGTATGTTTATACTTCATCCATTTTGTTTCCTATCATTGGAACACCATCTAGGTTTAATCTAAGTTCATTTGTTTATTCCACTCGTTTTTCATCATTGGGACAGCTTTCTAGGTTCTATCTAAGCTCATTCCTTTTTTCCATGTGTAACTAATCATTGGGACAAGTTCCTTTGGTTTCGCATCGTTTGGACACCATCTAGGTTTGCTGGATGTTTATTCTTTCTCAATTTCGTTTCTCATTTTTGGACTACATCGTAGGTTCTTTCTAAGGTCATTCATTCTGTATTTTGATTTGTCATCATGGGGACGCCCCCTAGGCGCTATCTAAGCTTAATTTTTTTTTTTTCCATTAATTTCTCACCGTTTAGGTACCATCCTCGGTTCTGCATATGTTTATACTTCATCCATTTTGTTTCCTATCATTGGAACACCATCTAGGTTTAATCTAAGTTCATTTGTCTATTCCACTCGTTTTTCATCATTGAGACAGCTTTGTAGGTTCTATCCAAGCTCATTCCTTTTTTCCATGTGTAACTAATCATTGGGACAAGTTCCTTTGGTTTCGCATCGTTTGGACACCATCTAGGTTTGAGGGATGTTCATTCTTTCTCAATTTCGTTTCTCATTTTTGGACTACATCGTTGGTTCTTTCTAAGGCCATTCATTCTTCACTTTGATTTGTCATCATGGGGACGCCCCCTAGGCGCTATCTAAGCTTAATTTTTTTTTTTTCCTTTAATTTCTCACCGTTTTGGTACCGTCCTCGGTTCTGCGTATGTTTATACTTCATCCATTTTGTTTCCAATCATTGGAACACCATCTAGGTTTAATCTAAGTTCATTTGTCAATTCCACTCGTTTTTCATCATTGGGACAGCTTTCTAGGTTCTATCTAAGCTCATTCCTATTTTCCATGTGTAAGTAATCATTGGGACAAGTTCCTTTGGTTTCGCATCGTTTGGACACCATCTAGGTTTGGTGGATGTTTATTCTTTCTCATTTTTGGACGACATCGTAGGTTCTTTCTAAGGTAATTCATTCTTCACATTGGTTTGTCATCATTGGGACGCCCCCTAGGCGCTATCTAAGCTAAATTGTTTGTTCCGTTAATTTCTCACCGTTTAGACGCCATCCTAGGTTCTGCGTATGTTTATACTTCATCCATTTTGTTTCCTATCATTGGAACACGATCTATGTTTAATCTAAGTTTATTTGTCTATTCCACTCGTTTTTCATCATTGGGACAGCTTTCTAGGTTATATCTATGCTCATTCCATTTTTCCATTTGTAACTAATCATTGTGACATGATCCTTTGGTTTCGCATCGTTTGGACACCATCTAGGTTAGATGGATGTTTATTCTTTCTCAATTTCGTTTCTCATTTTTGGACTACATCGTAGGTTCTTTCTAAGGTTATTCATTCTTTACTTTTATTTGTCATCATGGGGACGCCCCCTAGGCGCTATCTAAGCTTAATTTTTTTTTTTTTCCATTAATTTCTCACCGTTTAGGTACCATCCTCGGTTCTGCATATGTTTATACTTCATCCATTTTGTTTCCTATCATTGGCACACCATCTAGGTTTAATCTAAGTTTATTTGTCTATTCCACTCGTTTTTCATCATTGGGACAGCTTTCTAGGTTCTATCTATGCTCATTCCATTTTTCCATTTGTAACTAATCATTGTGACATGATCCTTTGGTTTCGCATCGTTTGGACACCATCTAGGTTTGATGGATGTTTATTCTTTCTCAATTTCGTTTCGCATCGTTTGGACACCATCTAGGTTTGATGGATGTTTATTCTTTCTCAATTTCGTTTCTCATTTTTCGACTACATCGTAGGTTCTTTCTAAGGTCATTCATTCTTTACTTTTATTTGTCATCATGGGGACGCCCCCTAGGCACTATCTAAGCTTAATTTTTTTTTTTTCCATTAATTTCTCACCGTTTAGGTACCATCCTCGGTTCTGCATATGTTTATACTTCATCCATTTTGTTTCCTATCATTGGAACACCATCTAGGTTTAATCTAAGTTCATTAGTCTATTCCACTCGTTTTTCATCATTGAGACAGCTTTCTAGGTTATATCCAAGCTCATTCCTTTTTTCCATGTGTAACTAATCATTGGGACAAGTTCCTTTGGTTTCGCATCGTTTGGACACCATCTAGGTTTGAGGGATGTTTATTCTTTCTCAATTTCGTTTCTCATTTTTGGACTACATTGTTGGTTCTTTCTAAGGTCATTCATTCTTTACTTTGATTTGTCATCATGGGGACGCCCCCTAGGCGCTATCTAAGCTTAATTTTCTTTTTTCCTTTAATTTCTCACAGTTTTGCTACCATCCTCGGTTCTGCGTATGTTTTTACTTCATCCATTTTGTTTCCGATCATTGGAACACCATCTAGGTTTAATCTAAGTTCATTTGTCTATTCCACTCGTTTTTCATCATTGGGACAGCTTTCTAGGTTTTATCTAAGCTCATTCCATTTTTCCATTTGTAACTAATCATTGTGACATGATCCTTTGGTTTCGCATCGTTTGGACACCATCTGGGTTTGATGGATGTTTATTCTTTCTCAATTTCGTTTCTCATTTTTGGACTACATCGTAGGTTCTTTCTAAGGTCATTCATTCTTTACTTTTATTTGTCATCATGGGGACGCCCCCTAGGCGCTATCTAAGCTTAATTTTTTTTTTTTCCTTTAATTTCTCACCGTTTTGGTACCATCCTCGGTTCTGCGTATGTTTATACTTCATCCATTTTGTTTCCTATCATTGGAACACCATCTAGGTTTAATCTAAGTTCATTTGTTTATTCCACTCGTTTTTCATCATTGGGACAGCTTTCTAGGTTCTATCTAAGCTCATTCCTTTTTTCCATGTGTAACTAATCATTGGGACAAGTTCCTTTGGTTTCGCATCGCTTGGACACCATCTAGGTTTGCTGGATGTTTATTCTTTCTCAATTTCGTTTCTCATTTTTGGACTACATCGTAGGTTCTTTCTAAGGTCATTCATTCTGTATTTTGATTTGTCATCATGGGGACGCCCCCTAGGCGCTATCTAAGCTTAATTTTTTTTTTTTCCATTAATTTCTCACCGTTTAGGTACCATCCTCGGTTCTGCATATGTTTATACTTCATCCATTTTGTTTCCTATCATTGGAACACCATCTAGGTTTAATCTAAGTTCATTTGTCTATTCCACTCGTTTTTCATCATTGAGACAGCTTTGTAGGTTCTATCCAAGCTCATTCCTTTTTTCCATGTGTAACTAATCATTGGGACAAGTTCCTTTGGTTTCGCATCGTTTGGACACCATCTAGGTTTGAGGGATGTTCATTCTTTCTCAATTTCGTTTCTCATTTTTGGACTACATCGTTGGTTCTTTCTAAGGCCATTCATTCTTCACTTTGATTTGTCATCATGGGGACGCCCCCTAGGCGCTATCTAAGCTTAATTTTTTTTTTTTCCTTTAATTTCTCACCGTTTTGGTACCGTCCTCGGTTCTGCGTATGTTTATACTTCATCCATTTTGTTTCCAATCATTGGAACACCATCTAGGTTTAATCTAAGTTCATTTGTCAATTCCACTCGTTTTTCATCATTGGGACAGCTTTCTAGGTTCTATCTAAGCTCATTCCTATTTTCCATGTGTAAGTAATCATTGGGACAAGTTCCTTTGGTTTCGCATCGTTTGGACACCATCTAGGTTTGGTGGATGTTTATTCTTTCTCATTTTTGGACGACATCGTAGGTTCTTTCTAAGGTAATTCATTCTTCACATTGGTTTGTCATCATTGGGACGCCCCCTAGGCGCTATCTAAGCTAAATTGTTTGTTCCGTTAATTTCTCACCGTTTAGACGCCATCCTAGGTTCTGCGTATGTTTATACTTCATCCATTTTGTTTCCTATCATTGGAACACTATCTATGTTTAATCTAAGTTTATTTGTCTATTGCACTCGTTTTTCATCATTGGGACAGCTTTCTAGGTTATATCTATGCTCATTCCATTTTTCCATTTGTAACTAATCATTGTGACATGATCCTTTGGTTTCGCATCGTTTGGACACCATCTAGGTTAGATGGATGTTTATTCTTTCTCAATTTCGTTTCTCATTTTTGGACTACATCGTAGGTTCTTTCTAAGGTTATTCATTCTTTACTTTTATTTGTCATCATGGGGACGCCCCCTAGGCGCTATCTAAGCTTAATTTTTTTTTTTTTCCATTAATTTCTCACCGTTTAGGTACCATCCTCGGTTCTGCATATGTTTATACTTCATCCATTTTGTTTCCTATCATTGGCACACCATCTAGGTTTAATCTAAGTTCATTTGTCTATTCCACTCGTTTTTCATCATTGAGACAGCTTTCTAGGTTCTATCCAAGCTCATTCCTTTTTTCCATGTGTAACTAATCATTGGGACAAGTTCCTTTGGTTTCGCATCGTTTGGACACCATCTAGGTTTGAGGGATGTTTATTCTTTCTCAATTTCGTTTCTCATTTTTGGACTACATCGTTGGTTCTTTCTAAGGTCATTCATTCTTCACTTTGATTTGTCATCATGGGGACGCCCCCTAGGCGCTATCTAAGCTTAATTTTTTTTTTCCTTTAATTTCTCACCGTTTTGGTACCATCGTCGGTTCTGCGTATGTTTATACTTCATCCATTTTGTTTCCTATCATTGGAACACCATCTAGGTTTAATCTAAGTTCATTTGTCTATTCCACTCGTTTTTCATCATTGGGACAGCTTTCTAGGTTCTATCTAAGCTCATTCCATTTTTCCATTTGTAACTAATCATTGTGACATGATCCTTTGGTTTCGCATCGTTTGGACACCATCTAGGTTTGATGGATGTTTATTCTTTCTCAATTTCGTTTCGCATCGTTTGGACACCATCTAGGTTTGATGGATGTTTATTCTTTCTCAATTTCGTTTCTCATTTTTCGACTACATCGTAGGTTCTTTCTAAGGTCATTCATTCTTTACTTTTATTTGTCATCATGGGGACGCCCCCTAGGCACTATCTAAGCTTAATTTTTTTTTTTCCATTAATTTCTCACCGTTTAGGTACGATCCTCGGTTCTGCATATGTTTATACTTCATCCATTTTGTTTCCTATCATTGGAACACCATCTAGGTTTAATCTAAGTTCATTTGTCTATTCCACTCGTTTTTCATCATTGAGACAGCTTTCTAGGTTATATCCAAGCTCATTCCTTTTTTCCATGTGTAACTAATCATTGGGACAAGTTCCTTTGGTTTCGCATCGTTTGGACACCATCTAGGTTTGAGGGATGTTTATTCTTTCTCAATTTCGTTTCTCATTTTTGGACTACATTGTTGGTTCTTTCTAAGGTCATTCATTCTTTACTTTGATTTGTCATCATGGGGACGCCCCCTAGGCGCTATCTAAGCTTAATTTTCTTTTTTCCTTTAATTTCTCACAGTTTTGCTACCATCCTCGGTTCTGCGTATGTTTATACTTCATCCATTTTGTTTCCGATCATTGGAACACCATCTAGGTTTAATCTAAGTTCATTTGTCTATTCCACTCGTTTTTCATCATTGGGACAGCTTTCTAGGTTCTATCTAAGCTCATTCCATTTTTCCATTTGTAACTAATCATTGTGACATGATCCATTGGTTTCGCATCGTTTGGACACCATCTAGGTTTGATGGATGTTTATTCTTTCTCAATTTCGTTTCGCATCGTTTGGACACCATCTAGGTTTGATGGATGTTTATTCTTTCTCAATTGGAACACCATCTGGGTTTAATCTAAATTCATTTGTCTATTCCACTCGTTTTTCAACATTGGGACAGCTTTCTAGGTTCTATCTATGCTCATTCCAGTTTTCCATTTGTAACTAATCAGTGGGACATGATCCTTTGGTTTTGCATCGTTTGGACACCATCTAGGTTTGATGGATGTTTATGCTTTCTCATCGTTTCTCATTTTTGGACAACATCGTAGGTTCTTTCTTAGGTCATTCATTCTTTACTTTTGGTTTGTCGTCATGGGGACGCCCCCTAGGCGGCTATCTAAGCTGAACTGTTTGTTCCTTTAATTTCTCACCATTTAGAAAACATCCTTGGTTCTGCGTCTGTTTATACTTCACCCCTTTTGTTTCCTATCATGGGGATGCCCCCTAGGCGTGATCTAAGCTAAATTGTTTGTTCCTTTAATTTCTCACCATTTAGACAACATCCTAGGTTCTCCGTATGTTTATACTTCATCCCTTGTGTTTCCTATCATCAGAACGCCATCTAGATTTTATCTAAGTTCATTTAGGTTTTCTACTCGTTTTTCGTCATTTGGACAACTCTCTAGGTTCTATGTAAGCTTATTCCTTTTATCCATTTGCAATTAATCATAAGGACATGATCCTTTGGTTTCTCATTGTTTGGATGCCATCTAGTTTTTATGGAAGTTTATTCTTTCTCCCTTTAGTTTCTAATCTTTCGGACAACATCGTAGGTTCTACCAAAGATCATTCATTCTTTCCTTGGGTTTCTCATCACTAGCACGCCCTTTAGGCCCGATCTAAACTTAATTATTTGTTGCTTTAGTTTCTCATCGTGTACACACCGTACTAGGTTTTATCTATGTTTATTCTTCATCACTTTTTTTTTTCCTTTAATTTCTCACCGTTTAGGTACCATCCTCGGTTCTGCGTATGTTTATACTTCATCCATTTTGTTTCCTATCATTGGAACACCATCTAGGTTTAATCTAAGTTCATTTGTCTATTCCACTCGTTTTCGCATCGTTTGGACACCATCTAGGTTTGATGGATGTTTATTCTTTCTCAATTTCGGACGACATCGTAGGTTCTTTCTATGGTCATTCATTTTTTACTTTGGTTTGTCATCATGGGGACGCCCCCTAGGCGCTATCCAAGCTTAATTGTTTGTTCCTTTAATTTCTCACCGTTTAGACACCATCCTAGGTTCTGCGTATGTTTATACTTCATCAATTTTGTTTCCTATCATTGGAACACCATCTAGGTTTAATCTAAGTTCATTTGTCTATTCCACTCGTTTTTCATCATTGGGACAGCTTTCTAGGTTCTATCTATGCTTATTCCATTTTGCCATTTGTAACTAATCATTGTGACTTGATCCTTTGGTTTCGCATCGTTTGGACACTACCTAGGTTTGATGGATGTTTATTCTTTCTCAATTTCGTTTCTCATTTTTGGACGACATTGTAGGTTTTTTCTAAGGTCATTCATTCTTTACTTTGGTTTGGCATCATGGGGACGCCCCAATCTTAATTTTTTGTTCCGTTAATTTTTCACCGTTTAGACGCCATCCTAGGTTCTGCGTATGTTTATACTTCATCCACTTTGTTTCCTATCATTGGAACACCATCTAGGTTTAATCTAAGTTCATTTGTCTATTCCACTCGTTTTTCATCATTGGGACAGCTTTCTAGGTTCTATCTATGCTCGTTCCAATTGTCCATTTGTAACTAATTTTTGTGACATGATCCTTTGGTTTCGCATCGTTTGGACACCATCTAGGTTTGATGGATGTTTATTCTTTCAAAATCTCGGACGACATCGTAGGTTCTTTCTAAGGTCATATTTTTTTTACTTTGGTTTGTCATCATGGGGACGCCCCCTAGGCGCTCTCCAAGATTAATTGTTTGTTCCTTTAATTTCTCACCGTTTAGACACCATCCTAGGTTTTGCGTATGTTTATACTTCATCCATTTTGTTTCCTATCATTGGAACACCATCTAGGTTTAATCTAAAATCATTTGTCTATTCCACTCGTTTTTCAACATTGGGACAGCTTTCTAGGTTCTATCTATGCTCATTCCAGTTTTCCATTTGTAACTAATCAGTGGGACATGATCCTTTGGTTTTGCATCGTTTGGACACCATCTAGGTTTGATGGATGTTTATGCTTTCTCATCGTTTCTCATTTTTGGACAACATCGTAGGTTCTTTCTTAGGTCATTCATTCTTTACTTTTGGTTTGTCGTCATGGGGACGCCCCCTAGGCGGCTATCTAAGCTGAACTGTTTGTTCCTTTAATTTCTCACCATTTAGACAACATCCTAGGTTCTGCGCATGTTTATACTTCATCCCTTTTGTTTCCTATCATGGGGACGCCCCCTAGGCGCTATCTGAGCTGAATTGTTTGTTCCTTTAATTTCTCACCATTTAGACAACATCCTAGGTTCTGCGTATGTTTATACTTCATCCATTTTGTTTCCTATCATTGGAACACCATCTAAGTTTAATCTAAGTTCATTTGTCTATTCCACTCGTTTTTCATCATTGGGACAGCTTTCTAGGTTCTATCTATGCTCCTTCCATTTTTCCATTTGTAACTAATCATTGTGACATGATCCTTTGGTTTCGCATCGTTTGGACACCATCTAGGTTTGATGGATGTTTATTCTTTCAAAATTTCGGATGACATCGTAGGTTCTTTCTAAGGTCATATTTTTTTTACTTTGGTTTGTCATCATGGGGACGCCCCCTAGGCGCTATCCAAGATTAATTGTTTGTTCCTTTAATTTCTCACCGTTTAGACACCATCCTAGGTTTTGCGTATGTTTATACTTCATCCATTTTGTTTCCTATCATTGGAACACCATCTGGGTTTAATCTAAATTCATTTGTCTATTCCACTCGTTTTTCAACATTGGGACAGCTTTCTAGGTTCTATCTATGCTCATTCCAGTTTTCCATTTGTAACTAATCAGTGGGACATGATCCTTTGGTTTTGCATCGTTTGGACACCATCTAGGTTTGATGGATGTTTATGCTTTCTCATCGTTTCTCATTTTTGGACAACATCGTAGGTTCTTTCTAAGGTCATTCATTCTTTACTTTGATTTGTCATCATGGGGACGCCCCCTTGGCGCTATCTAAGCTTAATTTTTTTTTTTCCTTTAATTTCTCACCGTGTTTAGGTACCATCCTCGGTTCTGCATATGTTTATACTTCATCCATTTTGTTTTCTATCATTGGAACACCATCTAGGTTTAATCTAAGTTCATTTGTCTATTCCACTCGTTTTTCATCATTGGGACAGCTTTCTAGGTTCTATCTAAGCTGATTCCTTTTTTCCATGTGTAACTAATCATTGGGACAAGTTCCTTTGGTTTCGCATCGTTTGGACACCATCTAGGTTTGATGGATGTTTATTCTTTCTCATTTTTGGACGACATCGTAGGTTCTTTCTAAGGTCATTCATTCTTTACTTTGGTTTGTCATCATTGGGACACCCCCTAGGCGCTATCCAAGCTTAATTGTTTGTTCCTTTAATTTCTCACCGTTTAGACACCATCCTAGGTTCTGCGTATGTTTATACTTCATCCATTTTGTTTCCTATCATTGGAACACCATCTAGGTTTAATCTAAGTTCATTTGTCTATTCCACTCGTTTTTCATCATTGGGACAGCTTTCTAGGTTCTATCTATGCTTATTCCATTTTGCCATTTGTAACTAATCATTGTGACTTGATCCTTTGGTTTCGCATCGTTTGGACACTACCTAGGTTTGATGGATGTTTATTCTTTCTCAATTTCGTTTCTCATTTTTGGACGACATTGTAGGTTTTTTCTAAGGTCATTCATTCTTTACTTTGGTTTGGCATCATGGGGACGCCCCAATCTTAATTTTTTCTTCCGTTAATTTTTCACCGTTTAGACGCCATCCTAGGTTCTGCGTATGTTTATACTTCATCCACTTTGTTTCCTATCATTGGAACACCATCTAGGTTTAATCTAAGTTCATTTGTCTATTCCACTCGTTTTTCATCATTGGGACAGCTTTCTAGGTTCTATCTATGCTCGTTCCAATTGTTCATTTGTAACTAATCATTGTGACATGATCCTTTGGTTTCGCATCGTTTGGACACCATCTAGGTTTGATGGATGTTTATTCTTTCAAAATCTCGGACGACATCGTAGGTTCTTTCTAAGGTCATATTTTTTTTACTTTGGTTTGTCATCATGGGGACGCCCCCTAGGCGCTCTCCAAGATTAATTGTTTGTTCCTTTAATTTCTCACCGTTTAGACACCATCCTAGGTTTTGCGTATGTTTATACTTCATCCATTTTGTTTCCTATCATTGGAACACCATCTAGGTTTAATCTAAAATCATTTGTCTATTCCACTCGTTTTTCAACATTGCGACAGCTTTCTTGGTTCTATCTATGCTCATTCCAGTTTTCCATTTGTAACTAATCAGTGGGACATGATCCTTTGGTTTTGCATCGTTTGGACACCATCTAGGTTTGATGGATGTTTATGCTTTCTCATCGTTTCTCATTTTTGGACAACATCGTAGGTTCTTTCTTAGGTCATTCATTCTTTACTTTTGGTTTGTCGTCATGGGGACGCCCCCTAGGCGGCTATCTAAGCTGAACTGTTTGTTCCTTTAATTTCTCACCATTTAGACAACATCCTAGGTTCTGCGCATGTTTATACTTCATCCCTTTTGTTTCCTATCATGGGGACGCCCCCTAGGCGCTATCTGAGCTGAATTGTTTGTTCCTTTAATTTCTCACCATTTAGACAACATCCTAGGTTCTGCGTATGTTTATACTTCATCCATTTTGTTTCCTATCATTGGAACACCATCTAAGTTTAATCTAAGTTCATTTGTCTATTCCACTCGTTTTTCATCATTGGGACAGCTTTCTAGGTTCTATCTATGCTCCTTCCATTTTTCCATTTGTAACTAATCATTGTGACATGATCCTTTGGTTTCGCATCGTTTGGACACCATCTAGGTTTGATGGATGTTTATTCTTTCAAAATTTCGGATGACATCGTAGGCTCTTTCTAAGGTCATATTTTTTTTACTTTGGTTTGTCATCATGGGGACGCCCCCTAGGCGCTATCCAAGATTAATTGTTTGTTCCTTTAATTTCTCACCGTTTAGACACCATCCTAGGTTTTGCGTATGTTTATACTTCATCCATTTTGTTTCCTATCATTGGAACACCATCTGGGTTTAATCTAAATTCATTTGTCTATTCCACTCGTTTTTCAACATTGGGACAGCTTTCTAGGTTCTATCTATGCTCATTCCAGTTTTCCATTTGTAACTAATCAGTGGGACATGATCCTTTGGTTTTGCATCGTTTGGACACCATCTAGGTTTGATGGATGTTTATGCTTTCTCATCGTTTCTCATTTTTGGACAACATCGTAGGTTCTTTCTTAGGTCATTCATTCTTTACTTTTGGTTTGTCGTCAAGGGGACGCCCCCTAGGCGGCTATCTAAGCTGAACTGTTTGTTCCTTTAATTTCTCACCATTTAGAAAACATCCTTGGTTCTGCGTCTGTTTATACTTCATCCCTTTTGTTTCCTATCATGGGGACGCCCCCTAGGCGCGATCTAAGCTAAATTGTTTGTTCCTTTAATTTCTCACCATTTAGACAACATCCTAGGTTCTCCGTATGTTTATACTTCATCCCTTGTGTTTCCTATCATCAGAACGCCATCTAGATTTTATCAAAGTTCATTTAGGTTTTCTACTCATTTTTTGTCATTTGGACAGCTCTCTAGGTTCTATGTAAGCTTATTCCTTTTATCCATTTGCAACTAATCATTAGGACATGATCCTTTGGTTTCTCATTGTTTGGACGCCATCTAGTTTTGATGGAAGTTTATTCTTTCTCCCTTTAGTTTCTAATCTTTCGAACAACATCGTAGGTTCTACCAAAGATCATTCATTCTTTCCTTGGGTTTGTCATCACTAGCACCCCCGTTAGGCCCGATCTAAACTTAATTATTTGTTGCTTTAGTTTCTCATCGTGTACACACCGTACTAGGTTTTATCTATGTTTATTCTTCATCACTTTTTTTTTTCCTATCATTGGAACGCCTTCTATGTTTTATCTATGTTAATTTATTTGTTCTACTCGTTTTTCGTCATAGGGACAACTTTCTAGGCTCTATCTAAGCTCATTCCATTTTTCCACTTGTAACTAATCATTGGGACAAGATGCTTTGGTTTCGCATCGTTTGGACACCATCTAGGTTTGATGGATGTTTATTCTTTCAAAATTGCGTCTCTCATTTTTGGACTACATCGTAGGTTCTTTCTAAGGTCATTCATTCTTTACTTTGATTTGACATCATGGGGACGCCCCCTAGGCGCTATCTAAGCTTAATTGTTTGTTCCGTTAATTTCTCACCGTTTAGACGCCATCCTAGGTTCTGCGTATGTTTATACTTCATCCACTTTGTTTCCTATCATTGGAACACCATCTAGGTTTAATCTAAGTTTATTTGTCTATTCCACTCGTTTTTCATCATTGGGACAGCTTTCTAGGTTCTATCTATGCTCATTCCATTTTTCCATTTGTAACTAATCATTGTGACATGATCCTTTGGTTTCGCATCGTTTGGACTCCATCTAGGTTTGATGGATGTTTATTCTTTCTCAATTTCGTTTCTCATTTTTGGACTACATCGTAGGTTCTTTCTAAGGTCATTCATTCTTTACTTTGATTTGTCATCATGGGGACGCCCCCTAGGCGCTATCTAAGCTTAATTTTTTTTTCCTTTAATTTCTCACCGTTTAGGTACCATCCTCGGTTCTGCGTATGTTTATACTTCATCCATTTTGTTTCCTATCATTGGAACACCATCTAGGTTTAATCTAAGTTCATTTGTCTATTCCACTCGTTTTTCATCATTGGGACAGCTTTCTAGGTTCTATCTATGCTTATTCCATTTTCCCATTTGTAACTAATCATTGTGACATGATCCTTTGGTTTCGCATCGTTTGGACACCATCTAGGTTTGATGGATGTTTATTCTTTCAAAATTTCGTCTCTCATTTTTGGACTACATCGTAGGTTCTTTCTAAGGTCATTCATTCTTTACTTTGATTTGACATCATGGGGACGCCCCCTAGGCGCTATCTAAGCTTAATTGTTTGTTCCGTTAATTTCTCACCGTTTAGACGCCATCCTAGGTTCTGCGTATGTTTATACTTCATCCACTTTGTTTCCTATCATTGGAACACCATCTAGGTTTAATCTAAGTTTATTTGTCTATTCCACTCGTTTTTCATCATTGGGACAGCTTTCTAGGCTCTATCTATGCTCATTCCATTTTTCCATTTGTAACTAATCATTGTGACATGATCCTTTGGTTTCGCATCGTTTGGACTCCATCTAGGTTTGATGGATGTTTATTCTTTCTCAATTTCGTTTCTCATTTTTGGACTACATCGTAGGTTCTTTCTAAGGTCATTCATTCTTTACTTTGATTTGTCATCATGGGGACGCCCCCTAGGCGCTATCTAAGCTTAATTTTTTTTTCCTTTAATTTCTCACCGTTTAGGTACCATCCTCGGTTCTGCGTATGTTTATACTTCATCCATTTTGTTTCCTATCATTGGAACACCATCTAGGTTTAATCTAAGTTCATTTGTCTATTCCACTCGTTTTTCATCATTGGGACAGCTTTCTAGGTTCTATCTATGCTTATTCCATTTTCCCATTTGTAACTAATCATTGTGACATGATCCTTTGGTTTCGCATCGTTTGGACACCATCTAGGTTTGATGGATGTTTATTCTTTCAAAATTTCGTCTCTCATTTTTGGACTACATCGTAGGTTCTTTCTAAGGTCATTCATTCTTTACTTTGATTTGACATCATGGGGACGCCCCCTAGGCGCTATCTAAGCTTAATTGTTTGTTCCGTTAATTTCTCACCGTTTAGACGCCATCCTAGGTTCTGCGTATGTTTATACTTCATCCACTTTGTTTCCTATCATTGGAACACCATCTAGGTTTAATCTAAGTTTATTTGTCTATTCCACTCGTTTTTCATCATTGGGACAGCTTTCTAGGCTCTATCTATGCTCATTCCATTTTTCCATTTGTAACTAATCATTGTGACATGATCCTTTGGTTTCGCATCGTTTGGACTCCATCTAGGTTTGATGGATGTTTATTCTTTCTCAATTTCGTTTCTCATTTTTGGACTACATCGTAGGTTCTTTCTAAGGTCATTCATTCTTTACTTTGATTTGTCATCATGGGGACGCCCCCTAGGCGCTATCTAAGCTTAATTTTTTTTTCCTTTAATTTCTCACCGTTTAGGTACCATCCTCGGTTCTGCGTATGTTTATACTTCATCCATTTTGTTTCCTATCATTGGAACACCATCTAGGTTTAATCTAAGTTCATTTGTCTATTCCACTCGTTTTTCATCATTGGGACAGCTTTCTAGGTTCTATCTATGCTTATTCCATTTTCCCATTTGTAACTAATCATTGTGACATGATCCTTTGGTTTCGCATCGTTTGGACACCATCTAGGTTTGATGGATGTTTATTCTTTCAAAATTTCGTCTCTCATTTTTGGACTACATCGTAGGATCTTTCTAAGGTCATTCATTCTTTACTTTGATTTGACATCATGGGGACGCCCCCTAGGCGCTATCTAAGCTTAATTGTTTGTTCCGTTAATTTCTCACCGTTTAGACGCCATCCTAGGTTCTGCGTATGTTTATACTTCATCCACTTTGTTTCCTATCATTGGAACACCATCTAGGTTTAATCTAAGTTTATTTGTCTATTCCACTCGTTTTTCATCATTGGGACAGCTTTCTAGGCTCTATCTATGCTCATTCCATTTTTCCATTTGTAACTAATCATTGTGACATGATCCTTTGGTTTCGCATCGTTTGGACTCCATCTAGGTTTGATGGATGTTTATTCTTTCTCAATTTCGTTTCTCATTTTTGGACTACATCGTAGGTTCTTTCTAAGGTCATTCATTCTTTACTTTGATTTGTCATCATGGGGACGCCCCCTAGGCGCTATCTAAGCTTAATTTTTTTTTCCTTTAATTTCTCACCGTTTAGGTACCATCCTCGGTTCTGCGTATGTTTATACTTCATCCATTTTGTTTCCTATCATTGGAACACCATCTAGGTTTAATCTAAGTTCATTTGTCTATTCCACTCGTTTTTCATCATTGGGACAGCTTTCTAGGTTCTATCTATGCTTATTCCATTTTCCCATTTGTAACTAATCATTGACATGATCCTTTGGTTTCGCATCGTTTGGACACCATCTAGGTTTGATGGATGTTTATTCTTTCAAAATTTCGTCTCTCATTTTTGGACTACATCGTAGGTTCTTTCTAAGGTCATTCATTCTTTACTTTGATTTGACATCATGGGGACGCCCCCTAGGCGTTATCTAAGCTTAATTGTTTGTTCCGTTAATTTCTCACCGTTTAGACGCCATCCTAGGTTCTGCGTATGTTTATACTTCATCCACTTTGTTTCCTATCATTGGAACACCATCTAGGTTTAATCTAAGTTTATTTGTCTATTCCACTCGTTTTTCATCATTGGGACAGCTTTCTAGGCTCTATCTATGCTCATTCCATTTTTCCATTTGTAACTAATCATTGTGACATGATCCTTTGGTTTCGCATCGTTTGGACTCCATCTAGGTTTGATGGATGTTTATTCTTTCTCAATTTCGTTTCTCATTTTTGGACTACATCGTAGGTTCTTTCTAAGGTCATTCATTCTTTACTTTGATTTGTCATCATGGGGACGCCCCCTAGGCGCTATCTAAGCTTAATTTTTTTTTCCTTTAATTTCTCACCGTTTAGGTACCATCCTCGGTTCTGCGTATGTTTATACTTCATCCATTTTGTTTCCTATCATTGGAACACCATCTAGGTTTAATCTAAGTTCATTTGTCTATTCCACTCGTTTTTCATCATTGGGACAGCTTTCTAGGTTCTATCTATGCTTATTCCATTTTCCCATTTGTAACTAATCATTGTGACATGATCCTTTGGTTTCGCATCGTTTGGACACCATCTAGGTTTGATGGATGTTTATTCTTTCAAAATTTCGTCTCTCATTTTTGGACTACATCGTAGGTTCTTTCTAAGGTCATTCATTCTTTACTTTGATTTGACATCATGGGGACGCCCCCTAGGCGCTATCTAAGCTTAATTGTTTGTTCCGTTAATTTCTCACCGTTTAGACGCCATCCTAGGTTCTGCGTATGTTTATACTTCATCCACTTTGTTTCCTATCATTGGAACACCATCTAGGTTTAATCTAAGTTTATTTGTCTATTCCACTCGTTTTTCATCATTGGGACAGCTTTCTAGGCTCTATCTATGCTCATTCCATTTTTCCATTTGTAACTAATCATTGTGACATGATCCTTTGGTTTCGCATCGTTTGGACTCCATCTAGGTTTGATGGATGTTTATTCTTTCTCAATTTCGTTTCTCATTTTTGGACTACATCGTAGGTTCTTTCTAAGGTCATTCATTCTTTACTTTGATTTGTCATCATGGGGACGCCCCCTAGGCGCTATCTAAGCTTAATTTTTTTTTCCTTTAATTTCTCACCGTTTAGGTACCATCCTCGGTTCTGCGTATGTTTATACTTCATCCATTTTGTTTCCTATCATTGGAACACCATCTAGGTTTAATCTAAGTTCATTTGTCTATTCCACTCGTTTTTCATCATTGGGACAGCTTTCTAGGTTCTATCTATGCTTATTCCATTTTCCCATTTGTAACTAATCATTGTGACATGATCCTTTGGTTTCGCATCGTTTGGACACCATCTAGGTTTGATGGATGTTTATTCTTTCAAAATTTCGTCTCTCATTTTTGGACTACATCGTAGGTTCTTTCTAAGGTCATTCATTCTTTACTTTGATTTGACATCATGGGGACGCCCCCTAGGCGCTATCTAAGCTTAATTGTTTGTTCCGTTAATTTCTCACCGTTTAGACGCCATCCTAGGTTCTGCGTATGTTTATACTTCATCCACTTTGTTTCCTATCATTGGAACACCATCTAGGTTTAATCTAAGTTTATTTGTCTATTCCACTCGTTTTTCATCATTGGGACAGCTTTCTAGGCTCTATCTATGCTCATTCCATTTTTCCATTTGTAACTAATCATTGTGACATGATCCTTTGGTTTCGCATCGTTTGGACTCCATCTAGGTTTGATGGATGTTTATTCTTTCTCAATTTCGTTTCTCATTTTTGGACTACATCGTAGGTTCTTTCTAAGGTCATTCATTCTTTACTTTGATTTGTCATCATGGGGACGCCCCCTAGGCGCTATCTAAGCTTAATTTTTTTTTCCTTTAATTTCTCACCGTTTAGGTACCATCCTCGGTTCTGCGTATGTTTATACTTCATCCATTTTGTTTCCTATCATTGGAACACCATCTAGGTTTAATCTAAGTTCATTTGTCTATTCCACTCGTTTTTCATCATTGGGACAGCTTTCTAGGTTCTATCTATGCTTATTCCATTTTCCCATTTGTAACTAATCATTGACATGATCCTTTGGTTTCGCATCGTTTGGACACCATCTAGGTTTGATGGATGTTTATTCTTTCAAAATTTCGTCTCTCATTTTTGGACTACATCGTAGGTTCTTTCTAAGGTCATTCATTCTTTACTTTGATTTGACATCATGGGGACGCCCCCTAGGCGCTATCTAAGCTTAATTGTTTGTTCCGTTAATTTCTCACCGTTTAGACGCCATCCTAGGTTCTGCGTATGTTTATACTTCATCCACTTTGTTTCCTATCATTGGAACACCATCTAGGTTTAATCTAAGTTTATTTGTCTATTCCACTCGTTTTTCATCATTGGGACAGCTTTCTAGGCTCTATCTATGCTCATTCCATTTTTCCATTTGTAACTAATCATTGTGACATGATCCTTTGGTTTCGCATCGTTTGGACTCCATCTAGGTTTGATGGATGTTTATTCTTTCTCAATTTCGTTTCTCATTTTTGGACTACATCGTAGGTTCTTTCTAAGGTCATTCATTCTTTACTTTGATTTGTCATCATGGGGACGCCCCCTAGGCGCTATCTAAGCTTAATTTTTTTTTCCTTTAATTTCTCACCGTTTAGGTACCATCCTCGGTTCTGCGTATGTTTATACTTCATCCATTTTGTTTCCTATCATTGGAACACCATCTAGGTTTAATCTAAGTTTATTTGTCTATTCCACTCGTTTTTCATCATTGGGACAGCTTTCTAGGCTCTATCTATGCTCATTCCATTTTTCCATTTGTAACTAATCATTGGGACATGATCCTTTGGTTTCGCATCGTTTGGACACCATCTAGGTTTTATGGATGTTTATTCTTCCACAATTCGTTTCTCATTTTTGGACCACATTGTAGGTTCTTTCTTAGGTCATTCATTCTTTACTTTTTGTTTGTCATCATGGGGGCGCCCCCTAGGCGGCTATCTAAGCTTAACTGTTTGTTCCTTTAATTTCTCACCATTTAGACAACATCCTAGGTTCTGCGTATGTTTATACTTCATCCCTTTTGTTTCCTATCATTGGAACGCCATCTAGATTTTATCTAAGTTCATTTAGCTTTTCTACTCGTTTTTCGTCATTGGGACAGCTTTCTAGGTTCTATGTAAGCATATTCCTTTTTTCCATTTGCAACTAATCATTAGGACATGATCCTTTGGTTTCTCATCGTTTGGATGCCAGCTAGGTTTGATGGAAGTTTATTCTTTCTCCCTTTGGTTTCTCATCTTTTGGACAACATCGTAGGTTCTACCTAAGCTCATTCATTCTTTCCTTGGGTTTGTAATCATTGGCACGCCCCTTAGGCCCTATCTAAACTTAATTATTTGTTCCTTTAGTTTCTCATCGTTTACACACCGTACTAGGTTTTATCTATGTTTATTCTTCATCACTTTTTTTTTTTTTTTTCCTATCATTGGAACGCCTTCTATGTTTTATCTATGTTCATTTATTTGTTATACTCGTTTTTCGTCAGTGGGACAGCTTTCCAGGCTCTATTTAGGCTCATTCCATTTTTCCACTTGTAAGTAATCATTGGGACAAGATCCTTTGGTTTCGCATCGGTTGGACACCATCTATTGATGGATGTTTATTCTTTCTCAATTTCGTTTCTCATTTTTGGACTACATCGTAGGTTCTTTCTAAGGTCATTCATTCTTTACTTTGATTTGTGATCATGGGGACGCCCCCTAGGTGCTATCTAAGTTTAACTGTTTGTTCCTTCAATTTCTCACCGTTTAGACACCATCCTAGGTTCTGCGTATGTTTATACTTCATCCCTTTTGTTTCCTATCATGGGGACGCCCCCTAGGCGCTATCTAAGTTGAATTGTTTGTTCCTTCAATTTCTCACCATTTAGACAACATCCTAGGTTCTGCATATGTTTATACTTCATCCCTTTTGTTTACTATCATTGGAACGCCATCTAGATTGTACCTAAGTTCATTTAGGTTTTCTACTCTTTTTTCGTCATTGGGACAACTTTCTAGGTTATATGTAAGCTTATTACTTTTTTCCATTTGCATCTAATCATTAAGACATAATCCTTTGGTTTCTCACCGTTTGGACACCATCTAGGTTTGATGGAAGTTTATTCTTTCTCCCTTTGGTTTCTCATCTTTGCGACGACTTTGTAGCTTCTTTCTGTGGTCATTCATTCTTTAATTTGGTTTGTCATTATTGGGACGCCCCCCGTAGGCCCTATCTAAGCTTAATTGTATCTTCCTTTAATTTCTCATCGTTTAGACACCATCCTAGGTTTTGTCTATGTTTATTCTTCATCCCTTTCGTTTCCTATTATTGGAATGGCATCTAGGTTATATCTAAGTTCATTCTTTTGTTCCACTTATTTTCAATCGTTGGGACTGCTTTCTAGGTTCTATCTAAGCTCATTCCTTTTTTCCATTTGTAACTAATCATTCGGACATGAAGCTTTGATTTCTCATCGTTTGGACACCGTCAAGGTTTTATGCAATTTTATTCTTTCTCCCTTAGGTTTCTCATTGTTTGGACATCATCTAGTTTATTCTTTCTCCCTTTGGTTTTCTCATCTTTGGGACGACATCATAGGTTCTATCTAGGGTCATTCATTCTTTCCTTGGGTCTGTCATCATTGGGACACCCCCTAGGCCCAATCTCAGGTAAATTGTTTTTTCCTTTAATTTCTCGTCCTTTGGAAACCATCCTAGGTCCTATCTATATTTATTCTTCATCCTTGTTGTTTACTATTGGAACAACATCTAGGTTTTATCTAAGTTCATTTTTTTCTTCCTCCATTTTTTCATCATTGGGACAGGTTTCTACGTTCGATTGAAGCTCATTCCTTTTTTCCATTAATAACTAGTCATTGGGACATGATCCTTTGGTTTCTCATCGTTCGGACGCCATCTAGGTTTTATGGAAGTTTATTCTTTCTCCATTTGGTTTCTCATATTGGGGACGACATCATAGGTTTTTTTTAAGGTCATTCATTCTTTTCTTTCGTTTGTCATCTTTGGGACGCCCCCTAGGCCCTATCTAAGCTTAATTGTTTTTTAATTTAATTTCTCATCGTTTGGACACCATCCTAGGTTTTATCTACGTTAATTCTTCATCCCTTTTGTTTCCTTTCATTCGAACGCCATATAGGTATTATTTAAGTTCATTTGCATAGGGAAAACTTTCTAGGTTCTTTCGAAGGTCTTTCCTTTTTTCCATTTGTAACTAATCATTGGGACATGATCCTTTGATTTCTCATTGTTTGGACACCATCTAGGCTTGATGGAAGTTTATTCCTTCTCCCTTTGGTTTCTCATCTTTGCGACGAATTTGTAGCTTCTTTTTATGGTCATTCATTCTTTAATTTGGTTTGTCATTATTGGGACGCCCCGTAGGCCCTATCTAAGCTTAATTGTATGTTCCTTTAATTTCTCATCGTTTAGACACTATCCTAGGTTTTGTCTATGTTTATTCTTCATCCCTTTCGTTTCCTATTATTGGAATGGCATCTAGGTTATATCTAAGTTCATTTGTTTGTTCCACTTGTTTTCAATCGTTGGGACTGCTTTCTAGGTTCTATCTAAGCTCATTCCTTTTTTCCATTTGTAACTAATCATTCGGACATGAAGCTTTGGTTTCTCATCGTTTGGACACCATCAAGGTATTATGCAATTTTATTCTTTCTCCCTTAGGTTTCTCATTGTTTGGACATCATCTAGTTTATTCTTTCTCCCTTTGGTTTTCTCATCTTTGGGACGACATCATAGGTTCTATCTAAGGTCATTCATTCTTTCCTTGGGTCTGTCATCATTGGGACACCCCCTAGGCCCTATCTAAGGTTAATTGTTTTTTCCTTTAATTTCTCGTCCATTGGAAACCATCCTAGGTCCTATCTATATTTATTCTTTATCCTTGTTGTTTACTATTGGAACACCATCTAGGTTTTATCTAAGTTCATTTTTTTGTTCCTCCATTTTTTCATCATTGGGACAGGTTTCTACGTTCAATCGAAGCTCATTCCTTTTTTCCCTTAATAACTAGTCATTGGGACATGATCCTTTAGTTTCTCATCGTTCGGACGCCATCTAGGTTTTATGGACGTTTATTCTTTCTCCATTTGGTTTCTCATATTGGGGACGACATCATAGGTTTTTTCTAAGGTCATTCATTCTTTTCTTTCGTTTGTCATCATTGGGACGCCCCCTAGGCCCTATCTAAGCTTAATTGCTTTGTAATTTAATTTCTCATCGTTCGGACACCATCCTAGGTTTTATTTATGTTAATTCTTCATCCCTTTTGTTTCCTTTCATTCGAACGCCATCTAGGTATTATTTAAGTTCATTTGTTTTTCATCATAGGGACAACTTTCTAGGTTTTATCGAAGCTCATTCCTTTTTTCCATTTGTAACTAATCATTGGGACATGATCCTTTGGTTTCTCATTGTTTGGACACCATCTAGGTTTGATGGAAGTTTATTCTTTCTCCCTTTGGTTTCTCATCTTTGCGACCACTTTGTAGCTTCTTTCTATGGTCATTCATTCTTTAATTTGGTTTGTCATTATTGGGACGCCCCGTAGGCCCTATCTAAGCTTAATTGTATCTTCCTTTAATTTCTCATCGTTTAGACACCATCCTAGGTTTTGTCTATGTTTATTCTTCATCCCTTTCGTTTCCTATTATTGGAATGGGATCTAGGTTATATCTAAGTTCATTTGTTTGTTCCACTTGTTTTCAATCATTGGGACTGCTTTCTAGGTTCTATCTAAGCTCATTCCTTTTTTCCATTTGTAACTAATCCTTCGGACATGAAGCTTTGGTTTCTCATCGTTTGGACACCATCAAGGTTTTATTCAAGTTTATTCTTTCTCCCTTAGGTTTCTCATTGTTTGGACATCATCTAGTTTATTCGGACATGAAGCTTTGGTTTCTCATCTTTGGGACGACATCATAGGTTCTATCTAAGGTCATTCATTCTTTCCTTCGGTCTGTCATCATTGGGACGCCCCCTAGGCCCTATCTAAGGTTAACTGTTTTTTCCTTTAATTTCTCATCATTTGGAAACCATCCTAGGTCCTATCTATATTTATTCTTCATCCTTGTTGTTTACTATTGGAACACCATCTAGGTTTTATCTAAGTTCATTTTTTTGTTCCTCCATTTTTTCATCATTGGGACAAGTTTCTAGGTTCGATCGAAGCTCATTCCTTTTTTCCATTAATAACTAGTCATTGGGACATGATTCTTTGGATTCACATCGTTTGGACGCCATCTAGGTTTTATGGAAGTTTATTCTTTCTCCCTTTGGTTTCTCATATTGAGGACGACATCATAGGTTTTTTCTAAGGTCATTCATTCTTTTCTTTCGTTTGTCATCATTGGGTCGCTCCCTAGGCCCTATCTAAGCTTAATTGTTTTTTCCTTTAAGTTCTCATCGTTTGGACACCATCCTAGGTTTTATCTATGTTAATTCTTCATCCATTTTATTTCCTATCATTCGAACGCCATCTAGGTATTATTTAAGTTCATTTGTTTTTCATCATAAGGACAACTTTCTAGGTTCTATCGAAGCTCGTTCCTTTTTTCCATTTGTAACTAATCATTGGGACATGATCCTTGGTTTCTCATTGTTTGGACACCATCTAGGTTTTATGGAAGTTTATTCCTTCTCCCTTTGGTTGCTCATATTGGGGACGACATCATAGGTTTTTTCTAAGGTCATTCATTCTTTTATTTCATTTGTCATCATTGGAAAGCCCCCTAGGCCCTATCTAAGCTTAATTGTTTGTTCCTTTAATTTCTCAATGTTTAGACACCATCCTAGGTTCTATCAATGTTTATTCTTCATCCCTTTGGTTTCCTATCATTAGAATGCAATCTAGGATTTTGCTAAGTTCATTGGTTAGTTCCACTCGTTTTTCTTCATTGGGACAACTTTCTAGGTTCTATCTAAACTGATGTGTTTTTTCCATTTGTAACTAATCATTGGAACATAATCCTTTAGTTTCTCATAGTTTGGAAACAATCTAGGTGTAAAGGAAGTTTATTCTTTCTCATTTTCGGACGACATCGTTTGTTCTTTCTAAGGTCATTAATTCTTTACTTTGGTTTGTGATCATTGGAACACGGACAGGCCCTATCTAAGCTTAATTTCTTTGTTCCTTTAATTTCTCATCATTTAGAAACCATCGTAGGTTCTATCTATACTTATTCTTCATCCCTTTAGTTTTCTTGGTTGCACTCGTTTTTCATCATTGGGACAACTTTTTAGGTTCTATCTATGCTCCTTCCATTTTTCCATTTGTAACTAATCATTAGGACACGAAGTTTTGGTTTCTAATTGGGTGGACACCATCTAGGTTTGATGGAAGTTTATTCTTTCTTCCTTTGGTTTCTCTTCTTTGGGACGACATTGTAGGTTCTAAGGGCATTCGTTCTTTCCTTTGATTTGTCATCATTGGGACATGAACCTTTGGTGTCTCATCGTTTCGACACAATCCCTTTGATGGAAGTTATTCTTTGTCTATTTGGTTTCTCATTTTGGGATGACATCGTAGGTTCTTTCTAAGGTCATTCATTCTTTACTTTGGTTTGTCATCATTGGGACGCCCATTAGGCCCTATCTAAGCTTAATTGTTTGTTCCTTTAAGTTCTCACCGTTTAGACACGATACTAGGTTCTATCTTTCTTTATTCTTCATCCCTTTTGTTTCCTATCATTGGAACGCCATCTAGGTTTTATCAAAGATCATTTACTTGTTCTACTCATTTTTCGTCATTGGGACGCCCATTCGTCCCCATCTAAGCTTAATTGTTTGTTCCTATCATTGGAACGCCATATGGATTTTACCGAAGTTCATTTATTTGTTCTACTCGTTTTTCGTCATTGGGACGGCTTTCTAAGTTCTATTGAAGCTCATTCCTTTTTTCCATTTGTAACAAGATCCTTTGGTTTCGCATCATTTGGACACCATCTAGGTTTGATGGATGTTTATTCTTTCTCATTTTTGGACAACATCGTAGGTTCTTTCTAAGGTGATGCATTCTTTACTTTGGTTGTCATCATGGGGACGCCGCCTAGGCCCTATCTAAGCTTAATTGTTTGTTCATTTAATTTCTCACCGTTTAGGCACCATCCTAGGTTCTGTCTATTTTTATTCTTCATCCCTTTTGTTTGCTATCATTGGAATACCATTTAGGTTTAATCTAAGTTCATTTCTTTGTTCCACTCGCTTTTCATCATTGGGACAACTTTTTAGGTTCTATCTAAGTTGAATGCTTTTTTCCATTTGTAACTAATCATTGGGACATGATCCTTTGGTTTCTCACGGGTTGGAAACCATCTAGGTTTAAGTTTATTCTTTCTCCCTTTAATTTCCCATCTTTGGGACGACATCATAGGTTCTATCTAAGGTCATTCATTCTTTCATTTCGTTTGTCATAAATGGCACGCCCCTTGGGCCGTATCTAAGTTTAATTATTTGTTCCTTTAATTTCTCATCGTTTAGATACCATACTAGGTTGTATCTATGTTTATTCTTCATCCCTGTTGTTTTTTGTCACTGGACGCCATCTAAATTTTATCTAAGTTCATTTATTTGTTCTACTCGTTTTTCGTCATTGGGACAGCTTTCTAGGGTCTATCTAAGCTCATTCCTTATTTCCATTTGTAACTAATCATTGGGACCTGATCCTTTGGTTTCTCATCGTTTGGACACCATCTAGGTTTTATGGAAATTTATTCTTTCTCCATTTCGTTTCTCATTTTGGGACGACATCGTCGGTTCTTTCTAAGGTCATTCATTCTTTACTTTGGTTTGTCATCATGGGGACGCCCCCTAGGCGCTATCTAAGTAATTGTGTGTTCCTTTAATTTCTCACCGTTTAGACACCATCCTAGATTCTGCGTATGTTTATACGTCATCCCTTTTGTTTCCTATCATTGGAACGCCATCTAGATTTTATCTAAGTTCATTTAGGTTTTCTGCTCGTTTTTCGTCATTGGGACTGCTTTCTGGGTTCTATCTATGCGCATTCCATTTTTCCATTTGCGACATGATCCTTGGTTTCACATTGTTTGGACACCGTCTAGGTCTTATGGAAGTTTATTCTTTCTCCATTTGGTTTCTCATTTTGGGACGACATCGTAGGTTCGTTCTAAGGTTCTATCTGAGCTCATTCCTTTTATCCATTTGTAACTAATCATTGTGATATGATCCTTTGGTTTTGCATCGTTTGGACACCATCTAGGTTTGATGGATGTTTATTCTTTCTCAATTTGGTTTCTCATTTTTGGACGAGATCGTAGGTTCTTTCTAAGGTCATTCATTCTTTACTTTGGTTTGTCATCATGGGGACGCCCCCTAGGCGTTATCTAAGCTTAACTGTTTGTTCCTTTCATTTTTCATCGTTTAGACACCATCCTAGCTTCTGTCAATGTTTATTCTTTATCCCTTTTGTTTCCTATCATTGGAACGCCATATAGATTTTACCTAAGTTCATTTATTTGTTCTACTCATTTTTTGTCATTGGGAAAGCTTTCTAGGTTCTATCTAACCTCATACCTTTTTTCCATTTGTTACTAATCATTGGGACATGATCCTTTGGTTTTGCATCGTTTGGACACCATCTAGGTTTGATGGATGTTTATTCTTTCTCAATTTCGTTTGTCATTTTTGGACGACATCGTAATTCTTTCTAAGGTCATTCATTCTTTACTTTGGTCTGTCATCATGGGGACGGCCCCTAGGCGCTATCTAAGTAATTGTTTGTTCCTTTAATTTCTCACCGTTTAGACACCATCCTAGATTCTACGTATGTTTATACGTCATCCCTTTTGTTTCCTATCATTGGAACACCATCTAGATTTTATCTAAGTTCATTTAGGTTTTCTGCTCGTTTTTCGTCATTGGGACTGCTTTCTAGGTTCTAACTATGCGCATTCCATTTTTCCATTTGGGACATGATCCTTAGTTTCTCATTGTTTGGACACCATCTAGGTTTTATGGAAGTTTATTCTTTCTCCATTTGGTTTCTCATTTTGGGACGACATCATAGGTTCTTTCTAAGGTTCTATCTAAGCTCATTCTTTTTTTCCATTTGTAACTAATGATTAAGACACGAACCTTTGGTTTCTCACTGGCCGGACACCATCTAGGTCTGATGGAAGTTTATTCTTTCTACCATTGGTTTCTCATCTTTGGGACGACATCGTAGGTTCTATCTGAGGTCATTCATTCTTTCCTTTGGTTTGTCATCATTGGCACACCCCTTGGGCTCTACCTACGTTTAATTATATGTTATTATAATTTCCCATCGTTCAGACACCATGCTAGGTTCTATCTATATTTATTCGCCATCTGTTTTGTTTCCTATTATTGGAACGCCATCTAGATTTTATCTAAGTTCATTTAGGTTTTCTCCTCGTTTTTCGTCATTGGGACTGCTTTCTTGGTTCTATCTATGCGCATTCCATATTTCCATTTGGGACATGATCCTTTGGTTTCTCATTGTTTGGACACCATCTAGGTTTTATGGAAGTTTATTCTTTCTCCATTTGGTTTCTCATTTTGGGACGACATCGTAGGTTCTTTCTAAGGTCATGCATTCTTTACTTTGGTTTGTCATCATTGGGACGCCCCTAGGCCCTATCTAAGCTTAATTGCTTGTTCCTTTAATTTTTCTTCGTTTAGACACCATCCTAGGTTCTGCGTATGTTTATACTTCATCCATTTTGTTTCCTATCAATGCAACACCATCTAGGTTTAATCTAAGATTATTTGTCTGTTCCACTCGTTTTTCATCATTGGGACAGCTTTCTAGGTTCTATCTATGCCCATTCCATTTTTCCATTTGTAACTAATCATTGGGACACGAAACTTTGGTTTCTCATTGGTTGGACACCATCTAGGTTTGATCGAAGCTTATTCTTTCTCCCTTTGGTTTCTCATCTTTCTGACGACATCGTAGGTTGTATCTAAGGTCATTAATGCTTTCCTTTGGTTTGTCTTCCTTGGCACGCTCCCTACGCCCTATCTCAGCTTAATTATTTGTTCCTTTAATTTCTCATCGTTTAGACAGCACACTAGGTTCTATCTATCTTAATTGTCCATCCCTTTTGTTTCCTATCATTGGAACGCCATCTAGATTTTATCTAAGTTCATTTAGGTTTTCTGCTCGTTTTTCGTCATTGGGACTGCTTTCTGGGTTCTATCTATGCGCATTCCATTTATCCATTTGGGACATGATCCTTGGTTTCTCATTGTTTGGACACCATCTAGGTTTTATGGAAGTTTATTCTTTCTCCATTTCGTTTCTCATTTTGGGACGACATCGTAGGTTCTTTCTAAGGTTCTATCTAAGCTCATTCTTTTTTTCCATTTGTAACTAATGATTAAGACACGAACCTTTGGTTTCTCACTGGCCAGACACCATCTAGGTCTGATGGAAGTTTATTCTTTCTACCATTGGTTTCTCATCTTTGGGACGACATCGTAGGTTCTATCTGAGGTCATTCATTCTTTCCTTTGGTTTGTCATCATTGGCACACCCCTTGGGCTCTACCTAAGCTTAATTATATGTTATTATAATTTCCCATCGTTTAGACACCATGCTAGGTTCTATCTATATTTATTCGTCATCCCTTTTGTTTCCTATCATTGGAACGCCATCTAGATTTTATCTAAGTTCATTTAGGTTTTCTACTCGTTTTTCGTCAATTGGACTGCTTTCTAGGTTCTATCTATGCGCATTCCATTTTTCCATTTCGGACATGATCCTTTGGTTTCTCATTGTTTGGACACCATCTTGGTTTTATGGAAGTTTATTCTTTCTCCATTTGGTTTCACATTTTCGGTCGACATCGTAGGTTCTTTCTAAGGTCATGCATTCTTTACTTTGGTTTGTCATCTTTGGGACGCCCCTAGGCCCTATCTAAGCTTAATTGTTTGTTCCTTTAATTTCTCTTCGTTTAGACACCATCCTAGGTTCTGTGTATGTTTATACTTCATCCATTTTCTTTCCTATCAATGGAACACCATCTAGGCTTAATCTAAGATTATTTGTCTGTTCCACTCGTTTTTCATCATTGGGACAGCATTCTAGGTTCTATCTATGCCCATTCCATTTTTCCATTTGTAACTAATCATTGGGACACGAAACTTTGGTTTCTCATTGGTTGGACACCATCTGGGTTTGATCGAAGTTTATTCTTTCTCCCTTTGGTTTCTCATCTTTCTGACGACATCGTAGGTTTTATCTAAGGTCATTAATGCTTTGCTTTGGTTTGTCTTCCTTGGCACGCTCCCTAGGCCCTATCTCAACTTAATTATTTGTTCCTTTAATTTCTCATCGTTTAGACAGCACACTAGGTTCTAGCTATATTAATTCGTCATCCCTTTTGTTTCCTATCATTGGAACGCCATCTAGATTTTATCTATGGTCATTTATTTGCTCTACTCGTTTTTCGTCATTGAGAAAGCTTTCTAGGTTCTATCTAAGCTCATTCCTTTTTTCCATTTATAACTAATCATTTGCACACGAAACTTTTGTTTCTCACTGTTTGGATACCATCTAGGTTTGATCGAAGTTTATTCTTTCTCCCTTTGGTTTCTCATCTTTCTGACGACATTGTAGGTTCTATCTAAGGTCATTAAGCCTTCCTTTGGTTTGTCTTCATTGGCATGCCCCCTAGGCCCTATCTAAGCTTAATTAATTGTTCCTTTAATTTCTCGTCGTTTGGACACTATCCTCGGTTCTGTCTATGTTTACTCTTCATCCCTTTTGTTTCCTATCATTGGAATGCCATCTAGGGTTTATCTAAGTTCATTTGTTTGTTCCACTCGTTTTTCACCGTTGGGACAGTTTTCTAGGTTCTATCTAAGCTCATTCTTTTTTTCCATTTGTAACTAATCATTAAGACACGAACCTTTGGTTTCTCATTGGCCGGACACCATCTAGGTCTGATGGAAGTTTATTCTTTCTGCCATTGGTTTGTCATCTTTGGGACGACATCGAAGGTTCTATCTGAGGTCATTCATTCTTTCCTTTGGTTTGTCATTTTTGGTACACCCCTTGGGCTCTACCTAAGCTTAATTATATGTTATTATAATTTCCCATCGTTTAGACACCATGCTAGGTTCTATCTATATTTATTCGTCGTCCCTTTTGTTTCCTATCATTGGAACGCCATCTAGATTTTATCTAAGTTCATTTAGGTTTTCTACTCGTTTTTCGTCATTGGGACTGCTTTCTAGGTTCTATCTATGCGCATTCCATTTTTCCATTTTGGACATGATCCTTTGGTTTCTCATTGTTTGGACACCATCTAGGTTTTATGGAAGTTTATTCTTTCTCCATTTGGTGTCTCATTTTGGGTCCACATCGTAGGTTCTTTCTAAGGTCATGCATTCTTTACTTTGGTTTGTCATCATTGGGACGCCCCTAGGCCCTATCTACGCTTAATTGTTTGTTCCTTTAATTTCTCTTTGTTTAGACACCATCCTAGGTTCTGCGTATGTTTATACTTCATCCATTTTCTTTCCTATCAATGGAACACCATCTAGGTTTAATCTAAGATTATTTGTCTTTTCCACTCGTTTTTCATCATTGGGACAGCTTTCTAGGTTCTATCTATGCCCATTCCATTTTTCCATTTGTAACTAATCATTGGGACACGAAACTTTGGTTTCTCATTGGTTGGACACCATCCAGGTTTGATGGAAGTTTATTCTTTCTCCCTTTGTTTTCTCATCTTTGGGACGACATCGTAGGTTTTATGTAAGGTCATTCTTTCTTTTCTTTGGTTTGTCATCATTGGCACTCCCCTTAGGCCTTATCTGAGCTTAATTATTTGTTCCTTTAATTTCTCATCATTTAGACAACATACTAGGTTCTATCTATATTAATTCTTCATCCCTTTTGTTTCCTATCATTAGAACGCCATCTAGATTATATCTCAAGTCATTTATTTGTTCTACTCGTTTTTCATCATTGGGACAGCTTTCTAGGTTATCTAAGCTCATTCCTTTTTTCAATTTTTAACTAATCATTGGGACACGAAGCTTTGGTTTCTCACTGTTTGGACACCATCTAGGTTTGATCGAAGTTTATTCTTTCTCCCTTTGGTTTCTCATCTTTCTAACGACATCGTAGGTTCTATCTAAGGTCATTAATGCTTTCCTTTGGGTTGTCTTCATTGGCACGCCCCCTAGGCCCTATCTAAGCTTAATTATGTGTTCCTTCAATTTCTCCTCTTTTGGACACCATCCTAGGTTCTATCTATGTTTATTCTTCATCCCTTTCGTTTCCTATCATTGGAATGCCATCTAGGATTTATCTAAGTTCATTTGTTTGTTCCACTCGTTTTTCATCATTGGGATAGTTTTCTAGGTTCTATCTAAGCTCATTCTTTTTTTCGATTTGTAACTAATCATTAAGACACGAACCTTTGGTTTCTCACTGGTGGGACACCATCTAGGTCTGATGGAAGTTTATTCTTTCTACCATTGGTTTCTCATCTTTGGGACGACATCATAGGTTCTATCTGAGGTCATTCATTCTTTCCTTTGGTTTGTCATCATTGGCACACCCCTTGGGCTCTACCTAAGCTTAATTATTTGTTATTATAATTTCCCATTGTTTAGACACCATGCTAGGTTCTATCTATATTTATTCGTCATCCCTTTTGTTTCGTTTCATTGGAACGCCATCTAGATTTTATCTAAGTTCATTTAGGTTTTCTACTCTTTTGTCGTCATTGGGACTGCTTTCTAGGTTCTATCTATGCGCATTCCATTTTTCCATTTGGGACATGATCCTTTGGTTTCCCATTGTTTGGACACCATCTAGGTTTTATGGAAGTTTATTCTTTCTCCATTTGGTTTCTTATTTTGGGACGACATCGTAGGTTCTTTCTAAGGTCATGCATTCTTTACTTGGGTTTTCATCATTGGGACGCCCCGAGGCCCTATCTAAGCTTAATTGTTTGTTCCTTTAATTTCTCATCGTTTGGACACCATCCAAGGTTCTATCTATGTTTATTCTTGATCCCTTTTGTTTCCTATCATTGGATTGGCGTCTAGGTTTTATGTTCATTTGTTTGCTCCACTTGTTTTTCATCAATCGAACAGCTTTCTAGGTTCTATCTGAGCTCATTGCTTTTTTTCCATTTGTAACTAATCATTGGGACATGATCCTTTGGTTTCTCATTCTTTTGGACACCATCTAGGTTTTATGGTAGTTTCTTCTTTCTCCATTTGGTTTCTCATTTTGGGAGGACATTGTAGGTTTTTTCTAAGGTCTTGCATTCTTTAGTTTGGTTTGTCATCATTCGGACTCCCCCTAGGCCCTATCTAAGCTTAAAAGTTTGTTCGTTTAATTTCTCATTGTTTATACACCATCCTAGGTTCTGTCTATGTTTATACTTCATCCATTTTGTTTCCTATGATTGGAACACCATCTAGCTATAAACTATGTTCATTTGTCTTTTCCACTCGGTTTTCATCATTGGGACAACTTTCTAGGTTCTATCTAGTCTGATTCCTTTTTTCCATTTGTAACTAATCATTGGGACGCGATCCATTGGTTTCTCACCGTTTGGACACCATCTAGGTTTGATGGAAGTTTATTCTTTCTCCCTTTGGTTTCTCATCTTTGCGACGACATTGTAGCTTCTTTCTAAGGTCATTCATTCTTTAATTTGGTTTGTCATTATTGGGACGCCCCGTAGGCCCTATCTAAGCTTAATTGTATGTTCCTTTAATTTCTCATCGTTTAGACACCATCCTAGGTTTTGTCTATGTTTATTCTTTATCCCTTTTGTTTCCTATCATTGGAATGCCATGTAGGTTTTATCTAAGTTCATTTGTTTGTTCCACTTGTTTTCAATCATTGGGACTGCTTTTTAGGTTCTATCTAAGCTCATTCCTTTTTTCCATTTGTAACTAATCATTCGGACATGATGCTTTGGTTTCTCATCGTTTGGACACCATCAAGGTTTTATGCAAGTTTATTCTTTCTCCCTTTGGTTTTCTCATCTTTGGGACGACATCATAGGTTCTATCTAAGGTCATTCATTCTTTCCTTGTGTTTGTCATCATTGGGACGCCCCCTAGGCCCTATCTAAGGTTAATTGTTTTTTCCTTTAATTTCTCGTCGTTTGGAAACTATCATTGGAACGGCATCTAGGTTTTATCTATGTTCATTTTTTTGTTCCACCATTTTTTTCATCATTGGGACAGGTTTCTAGGTTCTATCGAAGCTCATTCTTTTTTCCATTAATAACTAGTCATTGGGACATGATCCTTTGGTTTCTCATCGTTTGGACACCATGTAGGTTTTATGGAAGTTTATTCTTTCTCCCTTTGGTTTCTCATATTGGGGACGACATCATAGGTTTTTTCTAAGGTCATTCATTTTTTTCTTTCGTTTGTCATCATTGGGATGCCCCCTAGGCCATATCTAAGCTTAATTGTTTGTTCGTTTAATTTCTCATCGTTTGGACACCAAACGAGGTTTTATCTATGTTAATTCTTCATCCCTTTGGTTTCCTATCATTCGAACGCCATCTAGGTATTATTTAAGTTCAATTGTTTTTCATCATAGGGACAACTATCTAGGTTCTATCGAAGCTCATTCCTTGTTTCCATTTGTAACTAATCATTGGGAAATGATCCTTTGGTTTCTCATTGTTTGGACACCATCTAGGTTTTATGGAAGTTTATTCTTTCTCCCTTTGGTTTCTCATATTGGGGACGACATCATAGGTTTTTTCTAAGGTCATTGATTCTTTTCTTTCGTTTGTCATCATTGGGACGCCACCTAGGCCCTATCTAAGCTTAATTGTTTGTTCCTTTAATTTCTCATCGTTTGGACACCATCCTAGGTTTTATCTATGTTAATTCTTCATCCCTTTTGTTTCCTATCATTCAAACGCCATCTAGGTATTATCTAAGTTCATTTGTTTCTTCCACTTGTTTTTCATCATTAGGACAGCTTTCTAGTTTCTATCTAAGCTCATTCCTTTTTTCCATTTGTAACTAATCTTTGGGACATGATCCTTTGGTTTCTCATCGTTTGGACACCACCTAGGTTTTATGGAAGTTTATTCTTTCTCCCTTTGGTTTCTCATCTTTGGGACGACATTGTAGCTTCTTTCTAAGGTCATTCATTCTTTCCTTTGGTTTGTCATCATTGGGATGCCCCCTAAGCTTAATTGTTTGTTCCTTTAATGTCTCATCGTTTGGACACCATCCTAGGTTTTGTCTATGTTTATTCTTCATCCCTTTTGTTTCCTATCATTGGAACGCCATTTAGGATTTATCTGAGTTCATTTGTTTGTTCCACTCGTTTTTAACCATTGGGACAGCTTTCTAGGTTCTATCTAAGCTCATTCTTTTTTTCCATTTGTCATTGGGACAAAATCCTTTGGTTTCTCATCTTTTGGAAACCATCTAGGTTTTATGGAAGTTTATTCTTTCTCCCTTTGGTTTCTAATATTGAGGATGACATCGTAGGTTTTTTTTCTAAGGTCATTCATTCTTTCCTTCGTTTGTCATCATTGGGACACCCCCTTAGCCTATCTAAGCTTAATTGTTTGTTCCTTTAATTTCTCATCGTTTGGACACCATCCTAGGTTTTGTCTATGTTTATTCTTCATCCCTTTTGTTTCCTATCATTGGATTGCCATCTAGGTTTTATCTAAGTTCATTTGTTTGTTCCACTTGTTTTTCATCATTGGGACAGCTTTCTAGGTTCTATCTAAGCTCATTTCTTTTTTCCATTTCTAACTAATCATTGGGACATGATCCTTTGGTTTCTCATTGTTTGGACACCACCTAGGTTTTATGGAAGCTTATTCTTTCTCCCTTTGGTTTCTCATCTTTGGGACGACATCGTAGCTTCTTTCTAAGGTCATTCATTCTTTCCTTGGGCTTGTCATCATCGGGATGCCCCCTAGGGCTTATCTAAGCTTAATTGTTTGTTCCTTTAATTTCTCATTGTTTGGACACCATCCTAGGTTCTATCTATGTTTATTCTTCATCCTTTTTGTTTCCTATCATTGGAACGCCATCTAGGTTTTATCTAATTTCATTTGGTTGTTCCACTCGTTTTTCATCATTGGGACATTCCTTTGGTTTCTCATCGTTTGGACACCATCTAGTTTATTCTTTCTCCCTTTTGTTTTTCATCTTTGGGACGACATCATAGGTTCTATCTAAGGTCATTCATTCTTTCCTTGGGTTTGTCATCATTGGGACGCCCCCTAGGCCCTATATAAGGTTAATTGTTTTTTCCTTAATTTCTCGTCGTTTGGACACTATCTTAGGTTCTATCTATGTTTATTCTTCATCCCTTTTGTTCCTATCATTGGAACGCCATCTAGGTTTTATCTAAGTTCATTTGTTTGTTCCACTTGTTTTTCATCATTGGGATAGCTTTCTAGGTTCTATCTAAGCTCATTCCTTTTTTCCATTTGTAACTAATCATTGGGACATGATCCTTTGGACACCATCCAGGTTCTATATAAGTTTATTCTTTGTTCCTCCCGTTTCTGATTATTTTGACACCATCTTAGGTTTTATCTAAACTTAATATTTTGTTTCTTTGATTTTTTTATCATTGGGACACCATTGTAGGTTCTATGTGATATTATTTTTTGTTCCTTTGGTTTCTCATCATTCTAACGTCATGATAAGTTCTATCTAAGCCTACTCATTTGTTCCTTTGGTTTCTCTTCCTTGGGATGCCATTCTAGGTTTTGTCTTAGTTTTTTTCTTTAGTTTTTTTGTTTAATCATTATCTGAACTTCATTCCAATTCGAATATATTGTTTTCTTCTTTATTTAGCTTTATATAAAATATAAGAAACTATAACACACTGTGCAAATTAAGTACTCTGACCGAGGAATAATCTATGAATTAATTTGAAGTCATATTGAAATAACAAAACACCTAGCACAAACAATCCAATCATACCCAATGTAAAAACATTTGGCTGAATTATGGCAACCTCACCTTGGATTTCTAAAAATTGATAAGAACATTTGGCTGAAATGAATTTATGGTATATACGATGAGAGGTGGTTCATTGATGTATACTCATGCGTTATTTGATGCCAAGCATGATTTCAAGATTACTATACGAAACAACATAGAATTCTTACCTGTTGAAGATGCTCACTAAACCTTAAAGCAGTTACGGCCAGACGTTCAAAATGAAAAGCCATCAGTTGAATGGACAGATTTGAAGCAGCAAATAAGAAACATAAACTGTAATCGCTTGAAAGAATTTTTACCTGTTGAAGATTCTACAATCCTTGGAGCATCCATGCCCAAACCTTCAAAATGAAAAGCCATCTCCATTAAATAGGCAAATTTGAAGCAACAAATGAGAAACTTAAACAATAATAGCATGTTAGAATTTTTAGGAAAAAAAAGTATCACCTTTATATTTAAAACAAAAAACAAAAAAAAAACATTGAATTGTATTATAAGTATCACTGTAGTGGGAATAATATATCACTGCTCTTTGGTTTATGGTAAGATATGCAAAATTTTTAATTTTTAATAAAATTAAAAGAAAATTAATATAAATGATTAAATACAAATTCTTTGTGAAAATTGTATTTTATTTTTTATTTTATATAATAAGAAAATTAAAAATTTTAACAAATGAAAATGGTATAACCTCAACCAAGTTTTTATCTTCTTTAATAAAAAATATTAAACATTTTAATCAAGAAAAAAAGATAAAACCATGGTGAATATTAAGTAAAAAAATTCAATTTCTTTATTATATATTTATTTTTATATTTTTCTCATTAATGATTTATTATATGTTATTATTATTATTTTATATGTAAAGTGTTCATAAATATTTAAAAAAAAATGAAAGAGTGAAAAAAAATGAAATTTAAAATATTTTGAGAATGAGTAACTAGTATATTCTAAAAAAATCCAAAAGGTATAAAATGAAGAAAGAAGAAATAAAAAAAAAACAAAATTAATGTTGCATGTTGATCCCCACATAATATTCGAATTTTGTTTATGTTATTACTTGTCGGGGAATTTTTGGCGCTGGTTTTGGGAGGACTCTTGATGGGGTTTCAAACAGCATTTCACAAAGGCAAAAAGGGAGACCATTTCAAACAGCATTTCAAAAAGGCAACAAGGGAGAGAATGCATATGATACCTGTTAGAGAAGTACACCAAGCATGACAGGATCAGATCAGGAGGGCTTTGGGAATTCTCGAGGGTTCTTGGCAGGAGTTCTTCAGCTCATCGTCCTTGATCACCAGGAATTTATCATCGTCATCGGTACACATTTGGAGTTTTTCTGGATTTTTCCAGAAGCTAGATCTTTTCTAGAGACGTGCGTCTCCACCACTAGCAGGGAGAATCATCTTCACAGGCGCGCCATCAGTCGGAGGAGAGAAGCCTTCTTCATAGTCGTCTTCTACATATGTGCACCGCATCTCTCTAGAAGAATGGCAACTCATCAAAGCCACACATAGACCAGCTCTTATCATCACTGCCTTATCAGTCTCTGTAACTCATCATGATCATGACACACCGGCTGGGGATATTTGATCATTTTCAGTTCTATCATCAGATATTTAACTTCAGTTTTCTCCATCCTCCCATCTCAGTATCTTATGATCATCTATTTATTAATTCGAAACTTGATTTTTGGGAAAAGTGGCATCGTATCACCATCAAGAACATATCTACAGCAGATTCAATGATTTTATCATCAGGCATTTGGTTTAAAGGATTCTTTTTAGCATTCTGAAGAGGATAAGGAGAGATTCTGGAGGGTTCTCGTCAACAGCAACATTCCCACTCCATTGGTGCAGGATCATTAGAGCTTTGGGGAGGTACAAGACCATTGGGAAGATCATAAAAGCCACGCTATCTTGATTGGCAGTTCATCTTCCCTAGTTTATGCGCAGCACCAGCAGATCAGAAGACCATCACTGCACATTCATTTTGGATTATTCATCATTCATTTTTTGGTGAGGGGAGCTATCACCGACTTTGGAGGGCAATATCGAGAGGGTTCTGGACTTTTCTTTGAAGAGGAGATCATCATACACCGAGGGAGAATTCTGGGCTTTGATCTTTTCGCCGGAAAAGAAAGAAACAGAGAGGGGAGGATCGATCTTGAGAGAGGAGAAGTTTACATCTAGGAGTGAGGGGACCGCATCACGAATTCTGGAGGTTTTTCTTCTTGGGGATCTTTTGGCCGCTAAAGAAAGAAGCAGAGAGGGGAGGATCGATCTTGAGAGAGGAGAAGTTTACATCTAGGATTGAGGGGACCGCATCACGAATTCTGGAGGTTTTTCATCTTTCATCTTTTTGGGATCTTTTGGCCGGAAAAGAAAGAAACAGAGAGGGGAGGATCGATCTTGAGAGAGGAGAAGTTTTCATCTAGGCTTGAGGGGACTGCATGACGAATTCTGGAGGTTATTCGTCTTTTATCTTAGGGATCTTTTGGCCGGAAAAGAAAGAAACAGATAGGGGAGGGTCGATTGAGAGAGGAGAAATTTTCATCTAGGCTTGAGGGGACTGCGTCAAGGATCCAGTTGGAGGAGATCACTGCTATCGACCATGATCACCAGTTCCGAGTGGAGGAGATTGACACAGCAACAGTCTCCGGCAGAAGCAAGATTTCTGTCGGCATCACCCCTATTGCATTTGAGAGAGAGGTGCTAAAGCCATGATCATCAGACCTACGTATCACCATTCTTGCTCGCACCACAGTTCATCAACGCTGCGTCTCCGGATCAGGCACCAGACCATGCATTGGTTCGTCGCCAGCTCAAACATGAAGAGGAAGGCTCAACGGGTTTGGTTGTAAGGGAAGAAGGTGAGGAGATAGGAAATGATCCAAAGGAGGTTTCCTTCTCTTAAAGATGGCCGAAAAGTGAACTGGATGCCTTTGGCAACTTCTTGGTAATGTCGACTAAGGGGTTCGAGCTAGAGATCATGGCCTGTATAAAAAAGATGAGGCCAGAAAGGGGACAAAGGCTCGAGGGAAATGTAAAGAGAAAGAAGAAAATATGCTTGTCAAAATTTGGAAGAGAGCAAAAAGACTGGAGTGCTAAAAAATTTAGATATGTTGAAGGAAGGTTATTAGTGCTTTAATGCACTCTCAAAGTACAGATATAGTTTGTATTGATGAAACAAAAAGTCAATTTACTGTTAATTTATTCACCAATTGATTTATTTATTTATTTTTATGTATGTGTGTGTTGGTGTGTGAGTGTGGGTACTGTTGGGTGGGTGGGTGGGGTGCCGAGGGTGTTCCCCCACGTGTTTTCTTGTTTTCTTTTAGGGTCAAAGCACTGGCTTACCCATGTTGTTTACATAACTTGAGAGCTTAAATTGGTCCTTGACATTAGTAACCGACAGTGGTTTACAAAAATTATGTCAATTGACATCACTTAAATCACTAATTCTGGATGCTTACCACGGATGCTGGGCTTTCAATTTTCACCAGTCAGCAATTGCAGACTTTTAGTTATCACTGTTTGGATGTAAATATTTGCTTTATACGATTTCTTTTGTGGAATCATTTGTATCATTATTCTTTTCATTATGAACATTTGGGTATAGTATCTTGTAGCATCGGTAACATTATTTTCATCATAGTACTAGTATTAATATATTTTAGTATTGCTTTTTTTTTTTTATAAAAGAGTATGAACTAATAATGACGCGCCGATGGTGAATTGATGTGATGTCGTGATGAAGCTGCGCTAATCTGAAGTGATGGTGTGCGTCTACAAAATCGGTAGGTGATGCTGAATGATGATGAAGAAGTTGATGTCCACGCGAACCCAAAGAGAGAGATGATCAAGACATCCGTGCGATGTCCAGTTTGCACGAAAGATCGAAACGGTGTTGTTATGATCCTCAGATGCTCCTCGATGCGTGGTGGTTTAGAGTTGCAGGCGGTGTTCGAGATGGCGATGAACCAATGCGTAGTCTGGTGCCTGATCCGGAAACGCAGCGTTGATGAACTGTTGTGGGCGCAAGAATGGTGATACGTGGGTCTGATGACTCCTCTCTCAGATCCAATAGGGGTGATGCAGACAGAAATCTTGCTTCTGCCGGAGACTGTCGCTGTGTCAATCTCCTCCACTCGTAACTGGTGATGATGGTCGATAGCAGTGATCTCCTCCAACTGGATCCGTGACGCAGTCCCCTATGAAAACTTTTGTCTCAAGATCGATCCTCCGCTCTCTGTTTCTTTCTTTTCCGGCATCCCCGAAAGATGAAAGATGAAAAACCTCCAGAATTCGTCATGCAGTCCCTAAAGCTTAGATGAAAACTTCTCTCTCGAGATCGATCCTCCCCTCTCTGTTTCTTTCTTTTCCGGCCAAAAGATCCCCAAAAGATGAAAGATGAAAAACCTCCAGATCGATCCTCACGCCTAGATGAAAACTTCTCCTCTCTCAAGATCGATCTTCCACTCTCTGTTTCTTTCTTTTCCGGCCAGAAGATGAAAGCCAAAAACCGCCAGAATTCTCCCTCGGTATATGATGATCTCCTCTTCAAAGAAAAGTCCAGAATCCTCTCGATATTGCCCTCCAAAGTCGGTGATAGCTCCCCTCACCAAAAAAAATGAATGATGAATGATGAATGATCCAAAATGAATGTGCAGTGATGGTCTTCTGATCTGCCGGTGCTGCGCACTCCTGAAGATAAACTAATGAAGATGAACTGCCAATCAAGATAGCGTGGCCGTTATGATCTTCCCAATGGTCTTGTACCTCCCCAAAGCTCTGATGATCCTGCACCAATGAAGTGGGAGTGTTGCTGTTGACGAGAACCCTCCAGAATCTCTCCTATCCTCTTCAGAATGCTGAAAAAAAATCCCTTAAACCAAATTCGTGATGATGAAATCTGTGAATCTGCTGTGGATACGGTCTTGATGTCGTTGTGATGCCACTTTTCCAAAAAATAAAGAAAATCTGAAAAGCCGTAATTGCTCGGAAAATCTCGATACCCTAACAAAAATAAGAGGTAACCTTCGTCCTCTTCACTCTGGTTTCCACTAGCGCCGACGACGGCTCCCACCTCATGCTCAGAATAACCCGGAACCCAAAGTAAGCGCGCTCTCTCTTGGGTTCTTTGTTTGGTTACCTAGAAAATAATAGTCAAAATTTTCTTTGAAGGATTTACTTTTCCTCTTTGTTCTGTTTTTTCCATTACTGAGGCTGAGATCCTTTTCGTTTTTTCTACGACCTTTAGGTAATTCCTTTCATTTTCTGGGTTGCTTTCCCCTTTCCCGTTCCTTAAATTTCCCCAGAATTTTTCTGAACTTTTCCGGCTTGTTTCGTTATGGATTTGGTATGTTTTTTTACCTAATTGTCGATGATATTCTTGCTATTGTTTCTTGGCCAATATTTTTTTTAACAATCCGTGTTATGGGTTTTTGGGATTTCTGTTTGGTTGCTGGGAGAGTGGCAGCTAAGAGAAGTAAGCTGAAAGGTGGAACATTAATTTTGCCCTTTAACCACTATTGATTTGTCTTGATTTGTTTCTTTTTCTTTATGAAATCAATGTTTGATCTTTTTTTTCTTGGCAATTAGTGAGGATTATTGTTTGTTCTTTTTCTTTGGGAATATGGACTGACAGAGGAGAAATAGAGACAAAATAGAAAAAAAAAAAAAACATTGGGAAAAGTAGCCAGAAAATGGAAACTACATGGAACCTTTTAGAAGAGAACTCTTAAGGTAAAACGTGTTCGACCTCACTACAGTGGAGCGGAGATAGATGGATTCGGATTCGTAGAAATCTCTTGAATGTGAGTACCCAATAATCTATTCCAATTTTTAAAACTTTTGTGCTTCTCATGGCATTTTCTCAGGTCCACCCTCCCACATTCCCATCATTGCTCTCTCTTTTTCCCCAAGGAAAAAAAACTCGATTTCCATTACTTATCTTTTTTAATTCCTCTTGTCAGACCATTGTTGCTGTTTTATAAAGAACATAAGGAAGTTTATTTTGGGAATTCTTGTAAGACTAAAAGCAATTCATTCCATTTTTTGTATGCTTAGTGCTTTTGTTACTTTCTATTTAATTGAATTCACAATATATATATATATATATATACATCTCCATGAATTTATTTGGCTGTTGCAAAAATTTTAGGGAAAGAAAATGTTTAGGTTTTTCGTTTAGAACTTCTCAAATTGAGCCTAACACCACTCCATTTGGCTTAGTTGGGTTGAGGTTTCATTAAAATTTGTATTTATTTAGTTTTTTTCATTTTCCTTATTTGTTCTTGGCAACCAAACAGGGTGCAAAGGAAAACATTTATAAGCTGCCACGAGCTGTTTAATCCTGTTACCAACCCATGGTTGCTTGCAAGTTGGCTCAATTAGTTGTGTCGCTTAGGTTTGCTTGTTATGTATCGGCATGTCTTCTGTTGGAACAATGTGACTAGTTAACCACACTTAGTTTTGGAACAGTATCTTCCTAAGGAATATTTGGGTATCTTGTTGTGTACATTCATGATATGTGAAATGCATGAAGCATTGAAATGGAGCAATAGACTCCACCATATTTTTGGTGAATATAAGTGTTTTATGATATAAAGTATAAGTTAGCCACATCCATTTTATATATATATTTTTTAATGCAATTAACTACTTGATTTATGAGATAAGGCTTTCTTCGGTTGAGTTGTGTTCCTGTGTTTTCCATATGCATATAAAAATTTTTACATGTATATCACTAATTTATACATTATATTCTAGGTAATGTTGCTGTTAGAAAAAAAAAATAATAATAGGATTAGACGAAATCAGAGCACCAAAGAGGATATTTTATGATGAAGTAATGTTTTGGAACATTTGATGATGAAGTAATGTTTTGGAATATCTTTTGTCTAATTTATTTTAATTAGTTCATCTTTGATGCGCTTCAAGTTGCTTGCATCTTTGATGTCCAATTTATCCTGTTTATTATTAAGTGTACGTTGTTATCCCTCCACTCAGCCATTTATTGTATAATAATGATCTTGTATTCTAGCTTATTTATCAATTCAAATGTGTTATTGAGTAAATGATTCCAAACTTGGGGGTGTCCTTGAAGAATGAATCCAACCCCATGCCATTATATCCTCTATTTCTGGTATTTCTAGTATTCTAATTCATGGTTGATTTAAGAGCACTTTGTGTTGTTAATCCAAGTTGCAAAGGAAGGTGGTGAAAATGGAAGGCTATGATTGATGAAGTAAGTTCTGATCAAATATTTTGGAATACACTTAAAAGAGTTTTGAATTGAAGTTTTGAATATATGATTTTTTACCCTTCAGGAAGAGAGGATTGGATTTTCATTTCTTATATTTTATATAAAAGACTAACTGGATTTTGTGTGGTTGTTCAGGAAGAGGAGGCAAAGAACCTGATCGAGAGTTGATAGATGATTATGAGTACTTTAGGATGGGATCCTCTCAACTCAAGTGTTCTGTTTTTACTAAATTGGGTTTCGAACCCTTGTAAATTTTGAATCCTATTTAACTCATAGATGTTTGGAGTTTCTATATGTTCAGAAAGAAGTATATTCTTGTTAACCATTTAGCTCACTTTTTGCCTCCTATAGAATATTTTGTTTTCATTATCTTTATATTGATTTGAAATGAGGTCTCTTCACTATTAAAAGTAGGATAATGAAAATGGACAATGAAATTTATTCCCCTATAACAAGAAAAATGGATTTTTATTTTTTTGTTGGAGAAAGTAAAACCTACTAGCTACTACTATACGTGTAGTGCATGAAACAATGGAATGAGTCCTCATATATATTTGTTGCTGGCAGGAGAATGCAGTCAGATCTAAAAGTCGAAGAGGAAAACCACAACTTTATAGTTGTGGAGATTATTTCATCCTTTTCATACAATAATTAATTTTTTTTTTTTTAGTTTTACTAGTTTTTCTTTTAATTGAAAGAGCCCCAAATGGTAGCTAGCATTTTTACCCTTAACTTTACAAATATCTGCCAAATGATTAGGCACAAATTAATTTCAACCTCTTCAACAAGTGTTTCTACCTAGCTGAGCATGCTGTTCCAGCTAGTTAATAGATGACAGTTCTATTGTTAAATACACTTTCTTTTTTCCTAACTTGGTGTTCATGTCTAATATGTATGAGATCGTATCACTAGTCATAGAGCATTTAATGATTTCCTGGTGAATGGTCCATTCTTGGTGTGTATTTTTCTATCCTTAAAGCATGGATATATAAACCTTCTAAGTATGTCCAATAAGATACAACACACCATTCTCTTTTTGACAAATGATTAGGCATGACATGCTTTTTTTTTTTTTATCCTCCATCCAACTAGAGACAAAAACATTGTGCTACTGATGATATAAATCTACCTCACAGATAAATATGCCATAATGCTTTCTAGATTGGTGGGTTCCAACAGTAGGATGCTCTCGGACGGACTTCCAGAGGGATTTCTCCTGGGTTAGAATTCCAGGCCTACCTCTACAATTCTGGGACTTGGAGTTTTTCAGAAAGGTAGGGATGCTTGCAGGGCATAGCAGTGGATGATGAGACCAAATATTCCCGCAACATGTAATGGGTTAGAATCCTGGTTAAAAACAATGGTAAGGAGGTGCACGGAAAGCTGGAAGTGATAGCGGGTTTTGCTTCTTTTTCTATCCCGTTGTTGTGGGAAGATTCGGTGTGGTTTTCGGGAGCTTTGACCCAAAATAATGCTTTTTAAAAAAAAATTCCAAAAAATAAAGTGGTTTTGAAAATAATGCCCGATCTAATGCGTCTGTGCCACATAAGCTGTCAGGTCATAAAACCGTAGTTGGTGACTACGGTTTTATTTTTTTAAAGTGTTTAGAAACCGTAGTTACCAACCACGGTTTTAACTTTTAAGTTTAAAGCCGTAGTCGGTGACTACGGCTTTGACTTTTTTTTAAAATGGTCAAAGCTGCAGTTGGTGACTACGGCTTTGACTTTTTTTTAAAATGGTCAAAGCCGTAGTCACCAACTGCGGTTTTAACTTTATATATATTTATATATAACTTTAATTTTTTTAATAAAAATATTATATTATTTTGATTTTAAATATACTTATTTCATTATTTTAAAAATTATAATATACGAAATTAAATAATTGATATTTTTAATTTGATATAAAAATATATTTTTAAATTTTATTAAAATAATAGGCACTATATTTAATATAAATATAATTAATTAATTAAAATAAAATATAATAAATTATATTTATTTAAAATAAATAAATTATAAATGCATATTTAGAAAAATAAAAAAGTAATATAAATTATTATATTAATTAATAATTTTTTATATATTATATATAAGTGGTATATAATACCTCTCACACACACACATATAAAAGTCTAATTTAAGTTTAAAATTTATCACATTTTTATTTAAATATATAAATAAATTTTATTAAAACATTTGACACTATATTTAATATAAATATAATTATTTAATTAAAATTAAATATAAATAAAATATAATAAATTATGTTTATTTAAAATAAATAAATTATAAATGCCTATTTGGAGAAAAAAATAATATAAATTATTATATTAATTAATAATTTTTTATATATTATATGTAAATAGTATATAATATCACACACACACAGAGATATATATATATATATATATATATATATATATATATATATATAAAAGTTTAATTTAAGTTTAAAATTTAGCATATTTATTTAAATATATAAATAAATTATTATCATATAGATATAATATTATGAACTTAAATTAAAATATGATAAATTTATTTAAAATTTTTTTTTCCATTTTTCTCCTTTCAAAATGGGATCAAAATGGAATGGAAAGACTTAAAATGTTAAACTTAAAATGCCAACCTAAAATAATTTGTTTTTCCACTTCTTAAACTATACAATTGTAGAAAGAAAATACTTTTGTTTTTCCAATCAATTCACTATTTAGTTTAATTGTTTTGGTAAATATATGAAAATGCTTTTGGAATATTTTTGTAAATTCATTGATAATAGGAAAAATGTTTCTTATTGGGTACTAATGGGAGTTTTGGGCAAAAATGATTTCGTTAAAACAGAAAATTCATAAAATAATTTTATTCTCAAAATAATTTTCAATGTGATGTGTGTCGTATTCATGTAGGTATTCACATCACAAAACTGTAATTGGTAATCATGATTTTTTATTTTTATTTTTAAATAGTCAAAATAGTAGTTGGTGATCATAACTTTAAATTTAAACCTAAAACCAATTTTTTAAGTTCAAATTTTAAATCATGTGAATGTTCAATTTTTCAAAATTATTTTGATTGGAGGTTTAGATTGTAAATTTTTTTTAATACATTATTTATTCTATATCAATATAATAATTTATATTACTTTTTTATTTTTCTAAATAGGCATTTATAATTTATTTATTTTAAATAAATATAATTTATTATATTTTATTTTAATTAATTAATTATATTTATATTAAATATAGTGCCTATTATTTTAATAAAATTTAAAAATATATTTTTATATCAAATTAAAAATATCAATTATTTAATTTCGTATATTATAATTTTTAAAATAATGAAATAAGTATATTTAAAATCAAAATAATATAATATTTTTATTAAAAAAATTAAAGTTATATATAAATATATATAAAGTTAAAACCGCAGTTGGTGACTACGGTTTTGACCATTTTAAAAAAAAGTCAAAGTCGTAGTCACCAACTACGGCTTTAAACTTAAAAGTTAAAACCGTGGTTGGTAACTACGGTTTCTAAACACTTTAGAAAAATAAAACCGTAGTTACCAACTACGGTTTTATGACCTGGCAGCTTATGTGGCACAGACGCATTAGTTCGGGCATTATTTTCAAAACCACTTTATTTTTTGGATTTTTTTTTTTAAAAGCATTATTTTGGGTCAAAGCTCGGTTTTCGGCCCTACAGGTGGATGCTGTTACAAAGTCCAAGGGAGAACTGATGGCGGAGAGAAGGGACCCCAATTTGCAGGAAGAGGATTATTTCACGCGCCTTGGTGCGTGTGGATGAGGGCTCGAGTGGATTAGGGGACTCTGCTGCAGCTAAAGGTGATGGAGACGTTGGAGTGGTACCTTGGAAAATCAAGCAATCCCATCCAAAAAGGCTGGAAGGGTCAAGCGTCTAAGGCGCTGCCGAAAGATGCCTTTACGGTGAATGAGACTCCTGTCGTAGGAAAAAGTGCACTTGTTCCTAAGTGTTTTAACGTTGGACTTAGGCGTCGAGAAGCCCAGGTGCAAGGAGGGGGAGTCTGAATGTGGGCCATTAGGGCGAGACTGTTTTTGGGCTGGAGTCTAAAAGGGAGGCTTTTTTTAGTTGGTGGGCCTGCATGTTCGGTGAAGTCCAATCAGGATAATAATAAATTAGGCTTGGTTATCTTAAAGAAAGTGGGGCTGGGGGATGAAAACTTTGGGCCCAAAAAATCCAGCTGCAGGAAAGAGATAAAAAAGAGGAAGGGAAGGCTCACGTATTTCCCCTTAGTGCTTCTAAAGAGGGCGAGGCGGGAAGCTCACTAGGGCTCACAAAGGAAGCGTCAGCCGGGGTTCTCCAACAGATTACGACGCAAGAGATGTGCCCTCCGGCACTTGGACTTGTTCAAGCAACCACGGAGGGGTGCGAATCAGGTACGTACCCCTTTTCTACTTTAGGGGGTTACTGCGGGCCTTTCTGGGACTTCTTCTGGATTAGGGGATTCTGTATGGGATTCCTGGACAAGGGAGGCAGAGGAGGTGCTTAACGAACCGGTGAAGAGTGAGAGAGTGAAGGAGCCGCTGCGCATGATTCTTAAAGACGGACGGTCTATTGTTTTTCCTAATCACGAAGGGCTTATCCCCCTGAAGGGAGGGGCTGAGTCCCTAAGAGAGCGAGATGTAGAAATTTTTCGATTGCATGACCATAAGGAATTTTCAGAAGAGGAACTGCCTTCTCTTGAAATCTCTGCAGCAGGAGAAATAGGTGCGGAGAGATCCCCTTGGGCAAATAAAAAATTCCTTTGGTTTTGTAAGTATGTCGGTGTTTCGGTGGAAGGGTTTGAAGAAGACATTATGAGAATCCTTGTGGAAATTGAGAGTAGGAGGTGCTCTGTAAGTGCGTCGAAGGCTGGTAAAAGGGGTACCATGTCCAGTTCAAGGAAGGAAAGAGAACTGAAGAAGCTCATTAGCACCATTAATTATGACGGCGCTGCGGGAAGGGAAGCAGAGGTTAGGAATGAGGGTAGGCAAATTTCTGTAATTCCTAAATGAAGCTTAGGATTTTGTCTTGGAATGTTAGAGGCTTGCATGATCCAGATAAGGGGAAGGTAATTAAGTCTGTGGCTAGGAAACTCAAGCCAGATTTGTTCTGTTTTCAGGAAACAAAGATAAGGGAGATGTCTGACAAATTTGTGAGAAGTTTGGGGACTGGCAGGAGGCCGAAGTGGGTTCTTTTTATTGATGAGTTTGAACCTGGAGACCCGCCTATTTGTTGGGAATAAATTTCCAAAATTGGGTTCTAATGGGACTTTTAATCAAAGAACCCTTTTTTTTACTCCAAGTTATTTTCGGTTATTATCTTATTTCATTTTGATTATATATATATAATTAAATAAAAACAATTTAATTGTTAATTTTTTTTTCTTTTGAACACAAAAATTTCTACTTCTCAAAAAAATAAATGATAAAAAAATTATAAATTGCATTTATTTTTAATATAATTAAAATTTTAAAAATAAAAAAGTGGATATTTAATGATATAAAATTAATTGGGGGAAATTCTCATAAATGTGTGTTTTTATTTTATTTTATTTTAAATAAGGATGATAATTGGTGTAAATAGTCTGGAAAGGATATGGTGGGGACCATACTAAACCTCCACATGGACCACATGGACCATACTAAACCGTACACTTGGAGTCGAGGGCAGTGGCTCCCTAGAGGCAACCCTTATTCTCTGGCGACAGGAACAACTTTTGCTGCCAAGACCCGGAGTGTAAGTCCAAAATAAGTAAAAATAGTACCCATCTTAAAATATTTGTCAAATTAATTTTTTGCATCCATATAAGCATCTATATGAATTTTTTTTTTGAAGTGTATAAAACCACCTTTGGTGATTATGATTTTAAAAGTTTCATAAATATCTTTAAAATCACAGTGGTTTTACAATTTTCCTTAGAACCACAGTTAGTAATTATAATTTCAAAATTATTTTTAGTTCATCCATATTTTAATAGTATTATGATTTTAATATTATTTTTAAAAATTTTTTATCGTAATAATCATAAAACCATACTTATTAAGAAGTAACCTAAAATTATAATTATTAACATTAATGTTTATATGAAAATATAAAATTTTAAAATAATATAAATAATTTAGTTAATTATTTTAAAATTTAAAAATAATATGAAAAAATAATTTTCTTTAAGTCATATGTGATAAATTTCATAAAACAAATAAATATTTTATTTACCATAAATATATAATTTTTATGGGAATACGGGGAAAATTATTTTTTCAATTCAAAGAAAATATGAAAAATAAAGATAATATATATATAATTTTAAAACAGACGTAAAGAAAAAATTTATTAAGGATAATTTGTAAAAAAAAAGTAATTTTAAATCGACAATGGCAAATTGTAAGAAATTTTGTAATTAAAAATTACTGTCATAAACTATGGTTTTAAGACATTGGAAATTTGATAAGACAGAAGGTGCATGGCGGCGCAGACTGAAATTAAGACACAGTTACCATTTTGATGAAAAGCTTTGTCATCCTCCATCCACTTCCCCAAGCAAAGAAGCTACCGTTCCTATTAATGAAAGCAAATCTGGTTTAGGGGAACATATTCCAGAGCAAATGAAGCAGTTTCTACTGAAAATGGTGCATAGGATAACTGATGAGCCGACCTTAATGACCACTGAAAACGATGCTGACCTAAGTGGACAGAAGGCCTCTGTCTCGGTGGATCTTTTAGAGAGTCAGCACCCTGAACTGGTAAAAGACAATAGTGATCAGTTCAAGACAGGAGATTCTTCTTCCTCTCCACCAGAGACATAAGCTAGTGAGGTTCTTATGTCTGTTGCATGTGTTCTTTTAACACCGAAGCGAAAATTAGCTGGGTATTCAGCAGTCATGAAAAATCTCTTGCATTTCCTGGATGAATTTTCAGTGGAAGGAACTAGTAGACAACCTGATTTTTTTAAGAACTTGAATACTTCAAGCAATTCCGACCTGACCAGCCTGATCAATTGGGAGGAGTTCAAAAACGGAGGTTTCATAAGTGGCCCATAAATTCTGAATTTTGAATCTGAGAAAGGGATCATTAGCATAGATGCAAATTCATGAAAACAGGCTCCAAAAACAGCCAAAAGAAATATGAAGCAAGAGCCTGAATAATCGGTATCCATTTGATCTTCACGTTTTTGCTAGAAAGCCCATCCAAAATCACTTTAACATTCTGCATCTATAACCATACAACAGAAATGCCCATAAGAACAGTTGATCTTGTTGATTTAGATGCAATGGGCACATCATGCTTATTTCTGAGAATATGTCTGGATCTGCTAGAAAGAAACTCATCCTTCAAATCAGAAAATAGTTCCATCTAATTCAGACGATCATGGCTCTTCTCCCACCAAACCAGAGACAATGGGCAAATAAAACAGTTTCTACAAAGTCTGTCCAGCCTAAGGAAGCTCACCTTCATCAGTTCATGGACATGAAAATGGCATCTAAAGACCTTGATATACCTCTTTTGTATCCAATTAACAGTTCAGGTAAGATTTGGTAGGACTTCAAGGAATAATAAGCATGAAAGAAGGGTTTTAGACTTGGAATTCTAGGCAAATAAAGAAATTGTTGACGAGCAAGGGAACTTTTCATCCACCAACGTGAAATATCTTTCACATGGTTCTACTTATGAACGCCATTAAAGCTTTTTGGCATTGATATCTCAAATCTCTAGATTTTTTTTTCCAAAGTTTTGATCTGATCTGCAGCTATCCGTGTTCACCTACAGAAGTTCAGATTGGCGGTTGACATTTAATATCATGGATCTTAACTAGACAAGGTGTTGGAATACGCTAGAGAGTACACTCTATCAGTTTCTAGCCTGAGCTAAAACAGAATGTGGGCCACAACATATAGCCTAAAGATATCAGACTAAAGATGCAACCAAAACAAGGCTATTGATGGATACATGGAGCAATGAAGAATTAAGGCTTGCCACTGCCGGTAACTCTAATGATGCTGCTGATTCTGAATCTAGGTTACAAAATTCAGATTTGAGGGTCAATATAGTGTTGCTCAGTTCGACAGAACATACCAGTAGGTTAACATCTGACCAACATGAATACGAATCAGTTGGCCCACTTTGCCTTGATCGCCCTCTTGTTGATGATCTCCAAGCAAATCAGAAGTGGCAAGTCCAGGTATCTGAAAGAATGGGATAACTTAGTGACGAGAGCAGGTGAAGAACCTACAGATTGCCCGAATTTTTCCAAGATTGCTCACAGATATATTTCAGATTTTCAAGAATTCCTTCAACACTGTCGAGCTTGTCAGGAAGCAGGAGGAATTGTAGCAACTTCAGACCCTTGCACAGAATGAACACCGACAATTTGTCCGAACTGAGATGACTCCCTAGAACTTGCAGAATTTGTACTCTCAATTGCAGTAGGAACAAAAAGTTCTACCTTCAGATATGGAATTGGACCTCAAAGATTGAAATAGGTGGTGGTGTCCAAGCTTGACTTAGAGAATGAAGCAAAGGGGTTAGAGAATTATAAAATAAACTGCAGTTGGAAAATTCTGAATTGGCAGAAAGGTTAGAATCCACTCAATCCTTGCAAGTTCTGTTCTGGGATATCCAGAAATAGAAGAAATAAAGAAACTGAACCACAGCCTCAGACACAAAAATGAAGACTTGTCAAAGAAAATTGAGATATTACAAGCAGATCAGTGCACCGACGTAGAAGAGCTATTCTACCTATGGTGGCTTAACGCTCTTTAATGACATGAATTCAGGAATTAACAGCCCGGTGTTGGTTCATCTGATGCAAAGGACCCAAGCAATTCTCTTGAGTCCCAAGTTTGAGGAGGAAGTCAAGCTGTTAACTTTCGAATATGGGCATGTAGAAAGACTTGAGGAGAAGGAAATCGACTTCATGGATTTTGATTGTGACCTAGGGTCATCTCCAGAAGCCGACTCCAGTTTCAGAGACTCATGTAGGGGAGTTTCAAGAAATTGGAAAGAGCTCGGGAACACAGGGATGCAAGGCACTTGAATGCATACAAGGAGAGTGGGAAGAGAAAATTCAAAGAGAATAATGGCAGCACCAACACCATCAGTAATGCAGTCTCAGTCACACTCAAAGGCCCCTCTCCAGCATGGTCGGCTTGATTCACTTATCCTCTTGATGTTTTTTTCTCTCCCTTATGAATTTACACATTTTTAATCTGGATTTCAAAATCTTTTCCATTAAATAACTCTTGTTTCCTTTAAAATCTCATCCTTAGGAGTTCATAGACATTAAAATCTAGATTTTTAATAAACTCTTTGCTGCCATTTCCCTTCCGGCAGGCCTTTTCATCATTTTCAACTAATTTTCACGATTTTCTCGTTTTTTTCAACAAGCATGAATAAACTTCATAATTCCAAACAATGGGATTCATAGAATCAATTCATGCAAAATCAATTAGGGCTTTGATGGGAGCCCGACATCCATGATATTTTCTTCAATATTTTTTGTTTGATATTTAATTAATTGTGCTTCCTCTTTGTGATATATATGAGATTATTTTGAATCTGTTATTTGGCTAACTTCGTTTCCCATAGAGGAGTATTGGCTTGCTATCCAGGTACGCTCCTCCTCACCTATTTTCGAGAATTCTATAGACACGTATGCTATTGGTGATTATATCCATACATGATATGATTCTTGGGTGTTCAAATACATGCTTGATTTGCTTAGATAAAACAAATGTTGTATCACATTTTCAAACTAACCTTCGATGTCTTTTGATAGCGCTTAAGAAGCGGTTCAGACACACACCCTGACTCTCTCTTATGATCAGACTTTCTTGGTTGACATGCTATTTTTTGAAGTCACCTAGCCTATTTAGGTATCCATGATCAACCATTTAATTGCTACATTTAGTCAGTAGAGACCTTTATAGGGCTTAGAGGGGTGCTACCTCCTAGAGGTACCTTTCCAATAGGTAACCTGATCTTCGAACCTATACTCAGGTTTTTCAAAGACGTACTTTTTCCAAAACTATGGAGTCATTTTTTTTAGGGTTTTATTTCTTGTTTTATTTTCCTAAAAATAAAATAAAATAAGTGGCGACTCCGATTTTTCCAAAAATTATTTTTTCACAAATAAAAGTGAGTCTCGCCGATCAAGTGGGGACGCACGTGAAAAATGCGGGTCCACAGGTATTCTCTTCAAAAAGGGAACTGAACGAACCCTTGAAGCCTACACAGATGCAAACTGTGTACACTTGGTGGCAAACAAGAGGTCAACATTGGGATATTGCACTTTCGTTGGTGGAAACCTGGTCACTTGGAGGAGCAAGAAGTAAACTATGGTTACAAGGTCTACTATTGAGTCTGAATTTAGAGCAATGGTACATGGTGTATGTGAGTTGTTATGATTGAAGATTATTCTTGATGATTTGAAGATTAGATGGGATGAACCAATGAGGCTTTACTATGACAACAAGTCAACTATTAGCATCGCCTATAACCAGTGCAATATGATCGGACGAAACATATTGAGGTTGACAAATACTTTGTCAAAGAAAAACTAGATAGTGGCTTGATCTGCACACTTTACGTGCCTATAGGGGGTCAACTAGCAGATATTTTAACGAAAGGGCTAGCAAGTACCATATTCCAAGCAATCATGAGCAAGCTGGGAATGGAAAATATCTATTCACCAGCTTGAGGGGGAGTTGTGGAATTCCGGGTTTATAGATGATTGTAGGATGAAATTAGAAGATATTATAGGCTGTAATTAGAGATTTGCTAGCTGTAAATAGCTATAGATTATTTTTCTATAGATAGAAGATAGTTTCCTCTCTTGTGGGATCTGACAGAGTTTTTTAAGGAATTATCAGGTTGTTGGTAATCTCCTATTTCCCTATAAATGTATATTTCTGCAGAGTAAATAATATGAAAGAAAATTCTCACAATTTTCTTCATGGTATCAGAGCAATTCCGCCTGGACCTATCACTTCTTTCTCGATTTTAATCCAGAACCAATTTTCTGGGTGCAAACCAATCTTCTTCTTCGTCCCAACTCGTTGCTTCTTTAAGTTTTTGTTTTTGAGTCTACTCTCTCATAGGTATCACTTTTCCCTATGGCCTCGGAAACCAGCAGCAGCGTTACGGGAACCATGTTTGGCCAGGAACTCATGAGCAATGGTGGTGCAGAAGGTTCATCATTCCTCATCACTCAGCACAAGTTAACTGGCCACAATTACCATCAATGGGCAAAGGTAGTTCTGATGTTTATCACAGGCAGAGGTAAGGATGAATACCTTTTCAGCACTACTAAACCCCTTAAGAAGGATGATAAAAGATTCAAGGTTTGGAACACCGAAAACAATCTGGTTATGTCTTGGCTGATCAATGCGATGGACACAGAAATAGGTCAAAATTTTCTGTTTTATGATACTGCACATGAAATCTGGATGGCAGCAAAGGAAACATACTCTAACAGTGACAATACTGCTGATCTATTGGACATCAAGGGAGCCCCACATGATCTAAGGCAAGGTGAGATGATTGTGACTCACTACTATAACACTCTTAGTCGTTTTTGGCAACAATTGGATGTGTTTGAGACCATGGATTGGGAGTGCCCAGGAGATGCTAGTCGATACAAAAAGATTATTGAAAAAGAAAGGGTCTTTAAGTTCCTATTGGGATTAGACAAATCCCTAGATGAAGTAAGAGGGAGAATCCTTGGAACCAAGCCTCTCCCTACTATTCGAGAAGCTTTCTCAGAGGTTAGAAGAGAAGAAAGCAGGAAGAAGTTGATGATGGGAACAACACCATTCTCCAATGTTCAGGAAGGATCAACACTCATCTCCCAAGGCTCCACAAACATTCAAGAAGGAACTGCCCTTGTTTCCCAAGGATCTACCTATGATGCAAGGCAGAAGAAAGGAAGACCATGGTGTGATCATTGTCGCAGACCAGGTCACACCAAAGAAACATGTTGGAAAATACACGGGAAGCCCGCTGACTGGAAGTCAAACAAGGAGAAGGAGGCACGAGCATTTGTGGCAGACCCTGAAGGGAAAGAAAGAAGTACCAATGATTCTGCTCTCTTTAGATATAATGACAGTGAGTAGCAGTTCCTAAAGGAATACCATTTCAAAAGATCAAAACTTCCCTATTTAGATATAAGGCTAGATCAAAATTTTTGAAAATAAGGTCACTTCACCTGGTTAAGTTGCAGTTACCAGAGTATAAAATCTCAATTCAAAAAATCTAGTTTAATGACTGAGAAAATAAGCAATGATAAATGAAAGAAAACAGATGCCTACCCATAATTGTTCTGTGTAAGAGACATAGTTGAAAGGTAAAATAGGATCATCAGCCAGGTGAAGAGCTAGAAGTCCCCAAACTCCAGCTACCGAGGCAGTAAAAAACAGAAAACCATGTAAGCTTGAAGAAGTGACAATGAAGCAGTGATTTTCCTAGTTCATCGATAAATCTTTTTCAAGAATGCATACTAGAAGGAAAAGAAGCTAACCAGCCACATGACGTTGAAACAATGGATCCCCATGGTTTGTCATCCAGTTATAGGAGTCAAAAGCAGTGTGATAGACTGGAAAAACTGAAGGACAAAAGAAAAAGAAAGTTGAAGTTCTATTTTACCAAATTGATTAGCATGAAATCTTAATTGTGATGTAAATTTTACTACTAACATTATTGACAATGCTTGGAGTATCATAATAAAAGCTTTCGATAATCCTTTTAGTGGAAATAATTTGCCTAAAAATGAAAAAAAAATTATTTTTTTTCTTTATACTCCATCTTATGCCTTGAAACTAGAATCTTTCCAGGAGTAATTTCTGGTGCATTTAGAAAAGGGGAAAAAGGAACAAGCAAAAAACCATCCTTTAAAATGGAAATACCAAAGAAAACAGAAATACCATCAGAGATGATGAGAAAATTAAGAAATTCAAAATACCATTTCATAAAGCCCTAAAAATGATCATCCTACACACGCAAGAAAATGTTCTCAAGAGCAATAATATAAAGGAACAAAACTAAATCATTCCACACCCAAGTAAACCCAGTGGAATGATTTTGGTTGCACTGGATTTGCAAACACACCACAGTTGAATGAAAAGGTTTTTAATATGTGGAGTCACTGCCAAATTGACCAAGATAATTGTAAGGAAATAAAGAAAAGTACACCTTTTAAAAAAGCTCAACTGACCTCATTTTTAAGCGTTATAGAAAAGACAAAAAAAAGGTGGAAGAAAACTGCAAAAGCACAAGCGACATCGCTCTCTTTGCAAATCAGCATACCAATTAGAAAAGAACCTATTTGCCTACATATATTGGAATACTTATTTTGAAACTCTTCAAAATAGTTTTCTGCTATTTAGAAAATAATTTTTTAACTTAAAAAACACATTTAGAATTTTTTTTTTTTTTTAAATAAACAAGTTATTTTTACAACTAATTCAAGGAGTTTTTGTAGAGTATTATAAGAAAACATTGAAATTATAGAGAATACTTTAGGAACTTTACAGCATACATAAATGCATTTTACCTTCATGGAGAATAAACAGAAAAACTTGTCTTCGATTTTTGAGTTCCCATAAAGAATTTTTTTACTTGAAAATAATTGGTAATTATTTTTAAAAATTGTTCTACAAAACTGTTTTTTGATAACCATATTTGAATACGTTGCCAAACAAACCCTTAAACTCCTTCAATTAATTGAAAAAGTACAAATAGCTGAGATAGTCTGATCACAGATTGATTTCGCAAAGCAATGGCAAAAATACACCAAATTATGCATATCTATTCACTCACTTTATGAGAAACAAAAAATTCATTAGGAGATTGAAGACAATTCAGCTTGTATATTCAAATTAAAGGAAAAGGAATCTTTGCTTGCATTCTGGATTATGAAATTGCAGAATTTGATTGCAAAAAAACATCCCAGGTTTTCTTTAAAACTGACACATTCGCTTATAGAAGAGAACAAGCAAAAGCAATGTCTGGGGCACTCTTGTTCAACACTAGGGATGGTAATAGGGCAGGTTCAGGATGGGTCACCCCCATGCCAACCCTGCCCTGTTTAATTTTTTCTTCATTTCTTAAAACTTTTCTATTTTTAAAATTTTAAATTATATTAAATATAAATATAATTTAAATATAAATATATAGTATATTTTTTACAATTTATTTTTATGAAAAATAATTTTTTTTATTTTATATATGTAAAGAAAAGGTAAAATGAAAAAAAGAATCAAAATATTTTTTATTTAATATTATATATAATCAAGGCAAGACATACCGAAACCCACCATGAATTTAAAAAAAAAATCCCCAACTCGTCCTATTAGGGGTGGGATGGGGCAAACACTCAAAAAAACCCGCCCCATGTCATCTCTATTCAACACAAACATGTATGTTCTTTGAGAACTCTGATATCCATGAAGGAAGCCTAAGGCAATCTCTCTGTCCCACAACGGAGAAGGATGGGAATGATGAATTACAAACAGAACTAACATTTGCTAACTTATAAAAATAACTACACTTTGTTCCACTTTTATGTCCTTTCATCCATTAAAAAAAAAAATCAAGGACAAAGCTAATGTACCCCTTATAGAGATGCTTAGTTTCCTTTATGCATGCATGTCTGAGCACACAAGTTCCCTTCACAAGAACACATTTTCTCAATACTCATAGCTTTCCAAATTTCCATGAAGAATCCCCCCTCACAGCTCTCTCTCTCTCTCTGCCCCCCATACTGCAGAAGGACTCCCTCACTCTCTATAACCAACAACCAAAAAAATAAAAAATAAAAACGTGTTATATCCCCCCTCCCCTACAAAGAATGTCTCCACTACAAAAGGTGGCCCAAAAAGTGGTGAGAGGAAAAACAAATAAATAAATAAAATAAAACAAGAGTGCCTGCCGGTCCATAAAGATGGGTCTACAGCGCTCATAGAAAATTAGGGTATAGCAATATATATAAAATAGCTCATATGCAACATAAAAAAGCAGATCCAGGTCAATTAATATCAAACATGCATTCACTTGCATTACTAACAAAGAAGATATCATGGATGTCAGCCCCCACCAAGGCCCCATTTATTTCTACGTGAGTTAATTCTGTAAATTCCTTTTTTCCTAATGATCATGGGAAAGGATCATAGGGATTTGGATGAATTCCATTACTTTTGGAACTACAGAATTTATTCATGTTAATAAAATTTAAGAAAATCAGAAAATCAAGAAATTATTTTTTTTAAAAAGAAAAATAAAAGAATGCATGCCAAAAGGGAATATGGCAACAAGAAGTTTATTAAAACTGAATTTTATTTTCCTAAGGATGAAATTTTAGAAAATATAATTATTTTAGTGGAAAAAAGTTTGAAAACCCAATTTAAGGCATGTAAATTCAAACAAAAATAAAAAAAGGAGCTCACCATGAGGAGAAAAAGGTGGCAGATGAGATGGTGAACTGCACATCTAAAGGAGGGAAAGGAAGCAGCTTATGCACCTAGAAGGAGGACCTGCATGGGCATGCAGAAGTGAGGGCCTGGGGTTATGATTGAGACTGCAATGCGAACGTTGATAGTGCTGCTGGATGATGCTTTCCCATGATCAAGTGCAACCTTCAGAACTGACTCATTTGTTGCACTTGTAGATTCAGTAGGATGTCTGGGATCAGCAACCATGGGGGAAAGTCCTCTGACTACAAGCGATTGCCTTGCTTTGAGGATTTAAAGAGAGACGCTTCAGTGAAAGAGACTTTGAAGGTAGGAAAGTATGATGCTTCAGACGTAACAGCTCAAAATCACAAGCCTTAACAACCCAGTTTTTATCAAGAAGGAGATTTGGAGACTTAGATTTCTATGTACAGTAGTAGGATGGCTTGTGTGCTAGGAATTCATTCCCTTGGCCACATCAAGGGCCGTTCGCAATCTCCATCTATTAAAACAGCAGGCTTAAAATTCCCATCCTTTTGACTTGGAGAAGCAAAGGCACCAACTGAATGATTATATGCAGTGATATCATCAATCGCCTATGCTGAAGAACTGAGTACAAAGGAAACCACAACTTCCCACCATTAATCTCATACTGATCCTGAGCTTCATCAAGCAAGGCAGGCCAACAATCAAACTAAATATTTTCCATGAGGATGTCAAAAGAATAGTAGGTTCTAGTTGATTGGAGAGAGAGAATTTTGAGCCATTTTCTTGTAATATCCAGATTCTGCTAAGCAGGAATTGCAACCCTGCAAGAGCCTTAGCAAGAGGGGTGCTTGAAGGAATAGCCAGTAGCATATCTATAACATCCAAGATTTTCTGGAGACCAGGATGATCTTTCCTTTTAGTGCCTACCTACAATTTGATTTCTAAACATACTTTCAACTCCAAACTTTGATTCTTGGTCAGTTAATAACATTCTTACTTGATACAGCGCAGTTGGGGTAGTTAAAGGCTGCAGGGGACAACCTAATAGGTTGCCTGTACTCCTGAATTTTAAGTCTAGATTCCAGTCTGGCCCTTCCTTTGACTTGGCCTTTTTCTGGCCATCAGCAGTACTTGAGGTAGGTGTAGAATTTCCCCTATCTTGCATAGATGTATCATAGTTCATCTCAGAAACCTCTTTAGATTTAATTCTAAGAGGAGTTTTAGCAGTAACAGTAGCTCTCTGCATACCACCAATGGCCAAGTGGCACAAGCAGCACTCATCCTTAATAGTGAGTGACGATGTGCCTTTTTACGTGTTGCTTCTAAGGTAATAGCCCTTCTTTCAAGCTCCTGGTTAAGGGAATCCAAGTCATGTCCATCCTCAGCAAATCTTAAGATCTGCTCATTCATGTCTTGACTCATTGTCTGCATTTGGGCCTTCATGGATGAAATTGTGAACACGCAAGTAGAGTGCTCAATTCTGAGATTCTGCAATTCTCCGAGCATCTGCTTCTGGTTTTCCTCAAGCTTCTGGACAAGGGCTTCACAGTAGCACTCCATCCGGTCTAAAGGTGACAATCATACCGAGTTTAAGGATGCCTGTTTCAACACAACCAACATGAACAGTGCCAATACCACCAATCTTGTAAACATCTTGGCTTTAGAATACTTTGGTGTTGTTGCATACATCTCATTGTAACAACATATTATTTCCTTGACACCAGGGGTGAAGGCAAGCAAAGTATGCTCACGAGTCTAACCATTCTGGGGTATACCAGCTTCAAAGCAGTTAAGATTCATATGGCGGAGCTTTGGAGCCTACACCTTTACTTCAACTTTCATCACAGAAGTACCATCTTGCCCATTGCTATTTCACTGTCAATTGGAATAAAGCCCAAGCAGAAAAGGCTTTAGGTAGCAGCAGCTAAAAGCCTATGGTTATACCATAAAAGCCTTCAGTTGAGTATGATTCCTTTTTCCTAATAACTAGACTGAGCAAATGCATCAAGATGCAGCTAACCGCACATCCAATATAGCTCTATGACCCCACTAATCCCTCATCAGTAAGGGAGAAGGTTATATTACATGGGGTCAACCAAATTTGAAATTTGCTTTGGGGTTTAACTTCTTTTTGGCTGGACGCTGTGAGAGAGGTTGGTCGGTGATTTCTTAGTGGTTGAGATCTTGGACCAATCTTTTCATGGTTGGTGCTTGTTACTGTCCCATGCTGAGTCATTTCCACGTTTGACACCTAAATTGAGTTGGGTTTCTTCTTCTCTTGGTGTAAGTTTCTCTATCAAACTTTGGAGACAAAAGCCAGAAACCAAAAGGGTGGGGATGAGTTTTCAAATTTTCCTTTGAAGGGCAGTTTTGGTTTCGATTTGATTGAGGGGGAGGAGAAATGTAGCTTGTCAATCTAAACGGTTAAGTAGAGGGTAGGTTGCAGTTTGGTATATGGTAGTGAGATTCTGATGTTGAAGAACAACTAATCACTTGATGAGAAAGAGAGGCCTAACAGAAAAACTTTCCAATTATCGAAAAGAGCAGCAAGGGAAAGCAATTGAAAAAGGGAAAAAAAGGGTTAAGCTTTGTGATCTAAATGGTAATGCAGCAACCCATGTGATCCCTACTTTCTACTATGCAGATCTTTACACGCAAAACCCTAACCCCTTTAGCATCCCCAAGTTTCATTCACCCCAGCTACTAAGTTACTAAAATACCTTCTTTTCCAACTAAATTGTATAGAAAGGATGTAGCACTAGGCTATTAGTACTAGACATGATAAGGCTACTTTTGGCAATATATTTATAAAAAGAGTTACCCGCCTGCAGCCTAATAAACTCTCACGACTTTAAAACATATTTACATAGTAAAAAGAACTCTACTAAATACAATTACTACCAATGCAAACACAACATCCTTGTTCTATCCCACATGATTACATGACCACTCAGATAGACAAACATTTCTTATGAGGTCAAGCAGAAAAAGTGTCACATCGGAGTTTGGGATTGGTTCTGGTATCATTTTATAATGACCCATTTCCTCTAATATGGATGTCGGTCATTAGATTTAATCAGAAAAATAGACCTACTTGGTTTTGGTCATTGAAGATGTGTGGTGTCTCCCACACCAGATCCATTCTAAGTTTACGGACAAACTTGGCTTCCAGATCGCCTAGATACCTCCTCACACATGTCTGCCACTTGACCACATTCTCATGGAACCTTATAAACAAAAATGTAAAATCTACCAGTTGGTGGGTGATGGGAGTGCTTTCCTTCTTAATTATATGTATCATTCTCTCTTGCTTGGCTTCATCAGCCCTCCTCTCTTCTCTCTATAAATCTGCCGACCCTGCCCAGTTGTTATTCCCCCCCTTTCTCTTCTTCTTTTTTTTTTTATCAGAAACGAAGAGAAATATATTAATAGAAGGAAAGATACAGGAGAAAGAAAAGAAAACAGAAACACCTTTCTCTTCTTCTCAGCCTTGGAGATTGAAAACAACTCCAAAAGAAATAGTTAAGTAATAGGTACCCAGAACAGTTAGTGGTGTTGCATGTGCTCTGGAATCAGTGTGGTTGCTTTATATGATAAAAACTGCACAACCCACCGCCCATTACAATCCGACTTCTACGTATAAAAGCTGCCTCCTCTCTTTTCTCAGGCCTCTCCCTCATTTTTCACTGAATCCTTCTCAGTTTGAGAGAATAATCAATGGGTGAAGAAGCTAAGGTGAAATGGGGCTTTAGGATTATTTTTCTGTTTCTTGAGTACTTCATTCTTTTCAGTGGATCTTATTTTTTTATGTATGATTCAGTCCTGCATTGATTTCTTTTATTGATAATGTTATCTGGGCAGGAACAAGCTCCAGCTGAAGTTAAACCAGAGGCAGAGGAGAAGAAGGAGGAAAAAGCAGAGGAGAAGAAAGAAGAAAAACCAGAAGAGCAGAAGGAGGAACCTAAGCCACCATTACCATTTGTCTTGTTTGTAGATTTGCATTGTGTGGGATGTGCCAAGAAGATGGAGAGGTCCCTCATGAAAATAAGAGCTCTCTCTCTCTCTCTCTCTCACTCTTTTTCTTCCTGTCCACGTGAATATAGCTCACTCACAGCTCTCTCACAGCTCTCTCATTACCTGATTCTTTGTCATTGTTGTCATCATTTACAGGAGTCAAGGAGGTTATGATTGATATGGCTCAAAACCAGGTGACTATAAAGGGAATAGTTGAACCACAAGCTGTGTGCAATAGGATAATGAAGAAAACCAAGAGAAGAGCTAAAGTCTTATCCCCTCTGCCTGAAGCTGAGGGAGAACCCATGCCAGAAGTTGTTAGTTCACAGGTTTCATGCAGCAACTACTTTGAAAAATAAAATAAAATAAAATAAATTCTCCTGCTGATTTGATGGCATTTTCCATTTTCTGCAGGTTAGTGGATTAACAACTGTGGAACTCAATGTGAACATGCACTGTGAGGCCTGTGCTGCCCAACTCCCAATTGCAACAGCCAAAACAGATCAAGATTAATATACATAAACCCCAATTCTTTATCGCAACACTCATCAGATCAATATTAATCCACACAAATCCAGAACAGTCTCAAATCCAAGCAATTCGATTCCCAAATGCAACACCCACAACAACAGGATTCTCTAACATAATTGAAGAAGAATCAAATCGAACACAAAGAATTCAATCCAATTGCAACAGCTAAAACAGAAAGACTCGGTAAAATAAATCACCAACAATCATACCTCACGCAAACATTCTCCATTCTCAAAGCAAAAACTCACAAGAGCAAGCCTAGGCCTCCGAACGCCGATCCTCATTTCTGACCGCAACTGATCGAGTCAGTCCCGCTCTCCAAACCTCCTTAACAAACTTTCCTACCCGAACTTCAACGATGTCCCAGACTTAATTCCGTCAAGAAACGACCACTCCTGCTCTATCACGCCGATTTTGTTCTGCATGATCATCAGAACAACTATAAACAAAGCATAAAAAATTAAAAAAAAAACACGTCAAGAATCTCACATAGAGCGCCTCGGTGAGCTCGGGCCCCCAGAATCCCCTGCGGCCGGGCATTGCGTTGATGGCCGGGACGAACGCGAGGGTTTGTCCTGACGGGCAGAGGGCCGCCGTTGGGTGGGATCCCTCGATCAGGAGGGTCGTCAGCCGGAGGAAACATCTCTTATCACAGCTTGAGTTTGGAAACGATACGGTGGCAGGGCTTTTCCTTGGAAATGACGTGAGATTTTCTCGGTAAAATGCGAGAAACAGATACGAAACAAAGCAGTAAAAATAAAAGAACCCGTCAAGAATCCCACGTAGAGAGCCTCGGTGAGCTCGGACCCCCCGAATCCCCTGCGGCTGGGCATTGCGTCGATGGCCAGAACAAACGCGAGGGTTAGGTTTAGAGTTAGGGTTTCTCCTGACGGGCAGAGGGCCGCGGTTGGGTGGGATCCCTAGATCGGGAGGGTCGTCAACCGGAGGAAACATCTCTTATCACAGCTTGAGGTTGGAAACCATACGGTGGTAGGGCTTTTTCTTGGAAACGACGTGAGATTTTCTCGGGAAAATGCGAGAAACTGATAGGAAAGCATGGAGTGAGGCTGTCTCTCAAATCTCGTTTATATGCGATTCGCTTTCCAGTTTTCTTGAGCGTTTCTTGGAGGTTGTGCTGAATAGAGCCTACCTGCATGAGAGCTAAGCTAACTTCACTCCTGAGTTCTGATAATAAATTTACATTTTTACCCTGGACAATTACCATAAAGGCACAATGGCCAAAAAGTTCCTAAATTTGCATTAAAATCAGACACGTTTGTGAGCCAAAATTATCCAAGGTTTTAAAAAAATCAAATACCATAAACAGGTAAGAAGACTATCATTTTAATACGCATAGGTGATCATTTAGCTAATAATTATGACAAAATTGTTCTCTTTTATTTTTATTATTAGTTAGTACTATGAAATTTTAGTATAATTTTTATTTTTTTGGTTTTTTTATACAATTGTGATAAATTTTCAAAACTTGAAGAAAGAAAAAAAAAATGAAATTAACAAATAAATAGGATAAAAAACGATATTTGATGAAATTTTAAATTAATTGTGGTTAAGGACATTTAACTCAATCTCGAGAGAGGTGAGTGAAATTCAATTTATAAAGTAAATTTACTTTTTAGTTTTATTTAAAATTTATAACATTATTTTTATCTAAATTTTTTGTGGTATTTGAAATGCAATTATTTTTTATGTTGTAAAAATTAAATTTACATTTATAGGAATTCAGTTTAATTTTTAAAAATCTATTACTATATATAAGATTTTATTTTTATTTTTTTGAAATTTGATGATATAATACATAAGATGTTTTTATGGGAAATTTGAGTGGGGACATTACTAGATCTACCCTACCCTATCTAACTATATATAATTTGGCTTTTTATTTTTTTATTTTTTGGAATTTGATGGGATAAATCCTAGGTATGTTTGTTTTGAAATCTTTTCAAAATTATTGACTAAATTACTTGGGTTTTAGGTATAAAAAGGATTTGAAAATCTTATATAGGTGTGTTAAATATAAAATTATAAGAAAATCTATACATGTCATTGTTTCCTCTTGTTCAAAAACTTTAAAAATTATGATCAAGTTTGAAAAATCTTGAACGTTTATTTAGAAAGAAAAAACAAATATCAATAAGTAACTAAGTTATCAAACCTCCATATGGTTTTAAGGTGATTTATTAAGGAGCATAGGGGAGTGTTGCATCATGGATATGATAAATACATATAGGTGTTGGTCATTATAAAAATTGCAAGAAGAATTCAAGTAAAAAAAATATTAAGTATTATTATTTTAAGGTTGAAAGTGTTTTTTAATAACATCGTTAAACTAACTCTAAATCTCAATAATCAACCAAAATAATAATTGACTCAAATATAATAAGACCAAAAGTTTTAAATTTAAGATATTCCAATTAGGTATAGAAAACATGACAACTACCTATTCGCAGTTCCTCGATCAAAAATATAGGTGATATATTAACATATTAAGTTATCATTTTCTAACCTCCATTATCACCCCGATTAAGGATTCTCCATATAAAATGGAATTTGTAGAAAATTTCTAAAATTAAACTCAATTTTGACTTATATGACTAATTCTTTGAATTGAAGAGATTGTTTCGTATTCTTACCAATTTGTAGTTTGTTTGCATTAGATATGAGGAGTTTTATAAGAAAATATGCAATGTTAAAGCATCAAAAGGCTAGAACTTGAAACTAGCTTAAGATGCTATAGCAAAAAAATCAATGATATTGGTAGAATTATTGGTTCAAATATCACATATGGGGAAAATGAAAAAATGGATGGGAAGTTGGTACACCTAGTTTTTTTTTTACTGAAAATATGGAAGAAAAAAAATCAAGTCTTTTATTTAAAAAAAAAAAAAGGAAAATTTAGGGATCACAAAAGATCTAACTACCAATATAACATATCACCAAATATTTATCATTTATTAGTGATTTTTTGAAGAAAAAAAAACCAACATTATCCTTTATTTTAAATTTTTAAGACTTATGAAAAAAATTGTTTAGTCCTTTCTCTTAGGGTTTGGTTCTTGCAAAGTAATACTTAAGTTATATAACAACGACATGAATATTCTTTATTCCCCTGCATAAGGTTCATCAGTTTCTCGAGGAAACTTCATTCTTCAGTGACATGCAATAATTGTTTTTGAAAGATAGCTACTGTAAACATAGAATCAATATGAAAGTTTATATACATGTCACTTATAATTAGTTGTCATATGCTCTAACCATCCATTCGTTAGTGCATGCATGGTGCCTATTCTTGGTCTTCACATTTTATAGGCATGGAGATGATACTACATTTGGCTTGTGGTTGTCTGCATGGTTTTGGAAATTATGGATACGCATGTTTGAGGCTTTTTGGTTTTGTATGTCGTGGAAGATACAATTCCACCAATGGATTATGACTGTCATTTAATGCATTGCGGCCAATATGTCATGGCAGGAGAGATTACAAAAATACATGACGAGGTAAATCTATGTTATCTGCTAATAAAAATAACACCTTCTTTGTTTTGGTGGGATTTTTGAAGTAAAAGAAATGTTTTTGACTCACTAACCTTCTACATTTCATACAATGTGTCCAAGTTGGGGAATGACCCTATAAAGCTGACCTTGGTAAGCAGAATGATCTTTTTCTTGTATGATCCAGTCTATAAACATTTGGTATGTCTTTCTTGAAACAAAAAAAAATCAACAACAGTTGAAATCTTTTAATTTTCCAATCACTACAAAACTTTAAAACCTTAAAGTTCTTTCATTAGGAATTGGATCTGTTCCATTAAGCATCAGTTCTTTCATTAAGCATTAGTTCTTTCATTAGGAATTGGGTCTGGCTTTTATAGTAGATATAAAAGAGCTTTAGCTTTTTAAAACATAGACATAAAAATAAAAGGAAAAATAAAAAGTAAAACAAACCGAGTAAATTGCATAGGCCTATGTGGCAATTTTTTCAAACATGAACTAACTAGGCCAAGTATCTTGAACATATCAATTATTAATTATAATCAAAAGTTTTGAGCTTAGAATTTACGAAATCCAGAAGTGTTTAAGTTAAGGAAGGTGCTACTTTTAATGGTGCATATGGATTCATTTGGTCAGAATGGTAGGTAATTATGTTCATTAGTAGTGTGTTTGACATTAATATATCCATTGGATTGTTCTTATTAATTTTCTAATTTAGATGATCAAGCCTCTTAACCAGCCTATGGTAGAATTCCACTCTTGATTGAAGGAAAGGAAAATTATTGGGTTGAAGAAAATCCATTAGAGTTTCAATTTGAAAATGTACTTGAAGATTTGGTCTCTAAAGAGTAGAGTATTTTCTATGATAATGACTTCTCATACTTCTACATGTTTTTTCTTGGCTAAATTTTAGTTCGTGCATGTGTATTAGGCCTACAAATATATCTGATAAACAATTCTCAGTACAATATTTGAAACTTTTGATATTCAATCTAGTTGCATAGAAACTCTTTTTTAGGTTCAAACTGGGGAATTCTCAATTCAAGTTTTTTAATTTATAGAGTTTTTTTTTTCTACCAAATTTCTTTTGTGCGGGCATATGTATATATTAAATAATTGTTGATACTTTATTTGAAAGTTTTGAAATTCAATCCAAAAGCATAAAACTCTTTTAGTTAAACCTAGTAGTTTTTTCTTTCTTTCTTTATGAGAAACAACAAAATAATATATTTAAATAAGAATGAAAAAGTACAAAGGAATGATGAGAAATCCTCTCAAAAACAAATAATTTAACAAATGACGTTCCAAAATACTAAAAAAACCTATACATCATAAGACAATTACACAAAACATTTCCTAACTAGTCCACACCTTTGAACCTACACACCCACACCCACACCCAATTAAGTTGGGTCACGTTAAGGGGAATGCCCTTTTTAAGTTGTGGTGCAAGATGCCCAAAAGAAAGCAAAGAAATGAATAATATCCCAAAGAACTTCTAGAGTCCTCGCATTTTCCTAAAAAATTCTTGCATTTCTTTCATGGCACACAACCCAAATCAAAATCATATGAGCATTTTGCTACAACACCAATCCTCTGGTGGAGTTTCCCAATCCCTTATATGCAATGGTCATCATATCAGAAATACTCCTAGGAGGAACCCGGTCTAGCTTCCCCAATCCAAATAATTTGTGCCACAACCCTATAGTCAAAGAGCAATGCAAAAAAAGATGATCTACCAATTCTCCACGCTCCATACACAACATACAAACATCAGGATTGAGGGCTTTGTAGGATCTTCTTTATTGTAGCATGTTGTTGGTGTTCACCTTCTTGTGTGCCAATAACTAAGCAAAGGACTTAACCTTAAGAGGGGCCTGAGATTTCTTAGTTGGGAAGAAAGGAACTTGATTAGAATGATTAGACAAGACTACAAAGAAAGACAATATTGTAAATAAACCCAAAGAAGATAAAGACTGAGTTCTCGCATCTGGAGCAGATGGAGATAGATGCAAGCAAGAAAGCGAGAACATAAGTCTTTCTAGATCTTCTATCTCAAAATTAGAGAGGTTACAATGGAAGTTAAAGTTAAAAAAAAAAAAGGGGGGGGGGGGGGGGGGGGAGGGATAAGAAGACTCAAGAATTGGTGAAATAGGAAGGTTTTTAACTATGACAATTCTAAATAGACATGAGAATTGAGACCCCAAATGTGATGACCCGCCCTTGCAACCACCATCCCCGCAAGGTAGTGACTTCTCTCTATGAAGAAAAATTAATTTGTGATCAAATAAACCGTATCAGAGTAGCACAAGGACACATGTTAAAGGAACTATATAATCATTACTCTTCCAAAATACAAAGTTTTGAGTACATAAGAGTTGACCTTAAGGGACCAAAGACTTGTAATAGACCTAAATAAATGACTATATGCCAGTAATCTATCTTAAAAGAAGCAAAAAAGAAAAGGGCAACAACAACTATATGCCTTCTTAACTGTCCTCCGTTACTTGCTCGGTATCTAGTTCTACTAAGTTCTCATTTGAAAATTTTAGGGAACTACAAAGTGAGTATAAGTCAGTGAATGATCATATAATGCAGGTTTTAGAATGGTCAGTCTAAGATAGAAAATGGAGTTTCATTATGCATGTAACACTCAACATAGATAATATATGGTATCACAATCAAGTAGGCATACAACAACGGACAACCCGATGTATAATCAATCAAACACATGCATAATTCATAGTTACGGTGCCACTCCAACTCTAAGCACATTCCAATATCATGCAATATAACAGCTACATCTCTTGGCACACTTCTCATACAAACTACTCCAGTGCCCCTTCATTTCTCGACACAAAAGATTACTAGGTCAATTAGTTATAATGTGCCCCTCCATCTCTATGGCATGTATAGAATCAGGGTATAGTACAATTGCATCCATAGTAATAATGTATAAAGTACCATAATGATAGTACCTAGTGATTTTTAGTGAATAGTACGTACTAGGTAAGTTCCCAGGAAATATTGGAGGGGTTACAATGGTCCTACTTAAAACCCAGCCTTATTGGACAGAGCTTCCCTAAACCATACCTATCCCTTCATGATCACCAAACCATCTTAACTATTTTTATACATATATATCAAGAATACAAGGAACACATATTTATTATAAACATAGTATTAAACCAACACATTTTCAAAGCGTATCTCATGATATTTAAAAAATAATCACTACATATAACATTTTAAGCATGAGATACACAATTATAAAACCAAGTAAAATCATGCATTATAAGGTCACTCACCTTTTAGACTGGAATTTTCGTGCGACCTTTGTTACGATAACTCAAGATCAAACATTTGGAATAGCATCACCATAAGAGCTTTTTCATGCTTCTCTTCTTTCCTTTCTTGGTAGGTGAACACCCTATTTATAGGAAACTAAAGTAAGTAAACATATAGGTGACTCGTCGCTAGGTGTCGATCTAAGGGAAGTGATTAGTGTCTCACTTATTGCATGGAGACGACACGTGGCACGTGTTTGATCTTTGCGGCTACTTGGCATGTACAGTAGCTTTTTGAGTCACCATTCCACACATGGTGTCAAGCGATGAAAGCGGACTAGTGTCCTCTCTAGGTTACATGCTTTCGACACCTCATACTTGTTTGCATGCTCTCAACGCATCATACTTGGTTACATGTTTTTGACACCTCATACTTGCTAAGGGATAGAAAAGAAGGTGATTGTCTTGCTTGCTTAGTAAAAAGGTGGTTAAAAAGAAACTTCAAAAGTATTATTATTAAAACCAGGGTTGTTACAATCTCTACCCCTTCATTAATTTTTGTCATCAGAATTTCTTATACTTCTACCTAAACAAATAGGGATATTGTCTTTTCATCTTACACTTTGTCTCCCATGTAGGTTCTTCAATAAGATGATCGCACTACAAGACCATTAATAATTGTATGAACTTGTTGCATAGGAGCTCCTCATAAGATAACTCCTTACATAATTTTACTCCTTTCCATATCATCAACTTGGTTTATATTAAGATGACGTGTCAAGATCGGAACAAGATGAGTGGAAGGTCCAACTGTTTAAAAAAAACTTTTTATTCTTCCTTTCTCCGAGAGTCGGTAGTTCTACTAGAGGTGATGATAGTTTTGTTTTTTGACAACCCTAATCAAGATTACAACTGTCACTACTTTTGTATATGTAATCATGTCCCACTATAGCCCCTCCATTTTGTCCCCAACATTCATATTTTTTTATCATTATTTTCCCTCTCACCTTGCTTTTTTTTTTTAGCATATGTTTAGGACTTTTTTTTGCTCGATTTTTCATTGTCCCTATTGAATTGTATAGTTATCATAGCCTAATTGTTAGAAAACAAATCAATGTATGTATATTTAGTTAGGAAAATTATCCTTTGGGATTTATATTATCCCTTCAATCACGGGATTTATAGGTTTGACTTTTCTAAATTAGTTTTTTCCTAGAATAATATATATATTGTTGTGTATCAATTATTATGTTCAATGAGAAATCATCATTCTCTTATTTTTCTTGTCATGGTATCAGAGCTCTAAACCTTTTTTAGGGTTCTCTTTCTGTGCAGCCTTCATTGTTGCATTGTGTCAACCTTCATTGTTGCGTTGTCTTCTTCAAACCCATTTCTAGGGTTGTTTTTTACTCTAGCCTTTCTCTTCCTTATCTTTCTGCCCTCTATTACTATGTCCATATTTGAAATCACACCTTCAAAAATCTCTATTCCGTCAAACAAGGTTAACTCTAATCAAATGATGGGAGATCTGCAGAATGTCAGAGCCAGTTACAGACTAAATGAGAAAAATTATCTCAAGTGGTCTCAATTTATTAAAACATATCTGAAGGGCAAAGGGAGACTTAGCCATATTCTCAGGATAAGACCAAAAAAAGGAGACTCAATGTTTGAAGAGTGGGAAAAACATGATTCCATGATCATCATGGTTGTGGGACTTAATGGATCCTGCAATTAGTGATACCTATATGTTTCTAACAACAGCAAAGGAAATTTGGGACTCCATTCGTCAAACCTACTCAAAAGCTCGTGATGCAGCCCAAGTGTATGAAATTAAGGTGAAGACAAGTGCTACCAAATAAGAGAGCAGAACAGTGATAGAGTATACCAATTCATTGAAGAATTTGTGGCAGGAACTTGATCACTATCGAGTATTTGAGATGAAATGTTCAGAAGACACTATCATCTTGAAGAACTTCATTGAGAAGGACCGAGTTTATGATTTCTTGGTTAGACTCAATCCTAAATTTGATCAGGTTAGGGTTCAGATACTTGGAAAGGAGGAGACACCTTCATTGGAGAAGACAATCTCTCTAATTAAGGTAGAAGAAAGTCGAAGGGGTATAATGCTTGAGCCTCAAACTTTAGAAGGTTCAGCCTTGGTGACTAAAAATGAACAAACCCAGCCACAAAAAAGAGGGAAAGTAGACCTAATAAGAGTCTTGGGGAGAGACAACAAAGACAATCTGTGGAAAGACAACAAGGATAATTTGTGGTGCACTTACTATAACCCAAGGCATATCGGGGAGCATTATTGGAAATTGAATGGTAAACCATCAACATCAAGCTGAGAATGGGGAAATCAAGGAGGCCAGCAGAAATCTCAGGCTAATTTGACAGAACAAACCAAGCAAAGCGAGAGACAGGAGAAAGGAGGTCTTCATAGTGAAGAGATTGAAAGACTTAAGAGGCTTGTTAGGATCTTTTGACAAGCCTTCTGATGCATGTTCATTGGCGCTCTCAGGTAAGTCTCCATTCCCTTTTAGATTTCATGTCTCAGAAAAGTGTTTGGCCAACTGTTGGGTAATTGACTTAGGAGCCATTGACATGAGTCACACTTCACAATATTTCTGCACTTATACTCCGTGTCCTAGTAGTAGGAAAATTATGGTAGCAAATGGTTCTCTTGCTACAGTTGCAAGATTAGAAGATGTCTATGTGACACCATCCCTCATTCTTAAAAATGTCCTTCATGTACCAAAATTGTCAACAAATCTAGTTTCAATTCAAAAGCTCACGGAAGACCTAAAATGTTATGCATTTTTTCATCCTTATTGTGTTTTTTAGGACCAGTGTTCGGGAAGGAAGATCGGACTTGCTAAGGAAAGGAATGGGCTTTACTATCTTTAAACATTAGGTTCTTCAAATAAAGTCATGAATAATTTGTCCTTATCATTTCCTAGTTCTTCAAATAGAGATGTCATTCAGCTCAATCACTTTCATCTTGGTCATCCTTCTTTTAGAGTTTTAAATATCATGTTTCCCTCTTTGTTTAAAGGATTGATATCATAGAATGTCATTGTGATGTTTGTGAACTTGCAAAACATACTCGTGTATCCTTTCCTATTAGTAATAAAAGAAGTTCTCATCCTTTTGAATTGATCCATAGTGACATTTGGGGACCATCCACAATTCCAAATATTTTCGGGTCTCATTGGTTTGTTTCTCTAATTGATGATTGTACTAGGGTTACTTGGATATTCTTAATCAAACAAAAATATGATGTAAGCAATGTTGTCCTTGACTTTCACTCCATGATTCAAAACCAATTTGGGGTAAAAATTAAAATCTTTAGGTCAGACAATGCAAGGGAATACTTCAACCAAAATTTGACACCTTACTTAAAAAAAGAAGACATTATTCATGAATCATCCCATGTAAACACACCACAACAAAAGGGGGTCACTAAAAGAAAAAATGACCATTTACTCAACACTACTCAAGCACTGTTATTTCAGGGGAATGTTCCTAAATCTTATTGGGGAGAGGTTGTTCTTACTGCCGCTTACATGATCAATAGACTACCCTAAAAAATATTAGATTTCAAGACTCCGTTGGAAACCCTTGTAAAATTCTATCGACATGTCAGAACATCAATTAGCCTCATACCTAGAGTAATAGAGGAAAATTAGACCCCAAAGCAATCAAATGTGTGGTTCTTAGCTTTTCATCTACACAAAAAAGGTATAAGTGTTATCATCCTCCCTCTAGAAAATTTTACATATCTACCGATGTCACCTTTGCTGAAAAGAAACCATACTTCATGCAGTCTTATCTTCAGAGGGAGACTTTACTCATAGAAGATAAAGATCGCGGTGATCTCGATTCAATCTCCTTCTACTTAAAAACAAAATGTTCCAACCTCCATTTAGTCTATCTCAGTACCTAAACATATGTCAGTCCCAAAACATGTGTCTACACCAGTAGTTACTCCAGCTTTTGTTCGTATTAATGACTCTGTGTGATTTCCCTAGGTGTATTCGAGAAAAACAACTGTACCAGACCTGATACAAGTTCCAAATGACGTCCCAAGCCCTGCTAATGAAAACATGGTAAGTTCTGAATGATCTTTGCATATATAATCTGTTCAAACACCAAATAGGGATTTAGATCTTCCTATTGCTCTTAGAAAAGGTACCAGAGAATGCATAAAATGATCTTTATATCCGATATCCCATTATGTGTCTCTTAAACATTTGTCACCACAACATAGAAATTTTATTGTGAGTCTAAACACTATTTTTGTTCCAAATACTTTATCTGAGGCATTATCACAAAGAGAGTGGAGGAATGCTATGAGAGAGGAAATGGATGCATTGGAAAAGAATAAAACATGAAAGATTGTTGATAAGCCAAAAGGGAAGAACCTAGTGGGTTGCAAATGGGTTTTCATTTTGAAATACAAGGCTGATGGTTCTCTTGAAAATTATAAAGCAAGATTGATTGCTAAGGGATATACTTAGACATATGAAGTTGATTATCAAGAGACATTTGCTCCTATGGGAAAAATGAACACTATGAGAATCCTGTTATCTTTGGCAGCTCATTTTAATTGGCAACTTCAACAATATGATGTGAAGAATGTTTTCTTGCATGAGGACCTAGAAGAGGAAATTTGTATAAGCATTCCACCAGGATTTGAAGGAGAGGAAACGGTTAATAAGGTGTGTAGATTGAGAAAGGCCTTATATGGGCTGAAACAATCGCCCAAAGCTTGGTTTTGGGAGATTTGCTAGAGTGATGAAAGTAGCAACGTATAGACAGAGCCAAGGAGATCATACTCTTTTCATCAAACATTCGACCACAGGGGGAGTGACAACCTTCCTAGTATATGTTGATGATATTATTGTTACAGAAAATGACAAGAAGGAGAAACAAGATCTGAAACAATGTTTGATCAAAGAATTTGAAATTAAGGAACTTGGAAGACTGAAATATTTCCTTGGAATTGAAGTCTCATACTCAAGACAGAGAATTTTTATCTCACAGCAAAAGTATGTGATAGATCTCTTGAAAGAAATAGGAAAACTTGGTTGTAAACCAGAAACTACACCAATTGAGCCAAACCAAAAATCAGGGGAAACAAAAGAAGAACTAGTTGTTGATAAAGAAATGTATTAGAGATTGGTAGGAAAACTCATTTATCTTGCTTATACACGACTAGATATAGCATACTTAGTAAGCATGATTAGTCAGTTTATGCATGATCTAAGGGAGACACATCTTCAAGCTGCCTACTGTGTGTTACACTACCTAAAAGGTAGTCTAGGAAAGGGAGTTCTATTCGAAAGGAATAATGCACTCACACTAGAAGCCTATAGAGGTGCAAACTATGCTGATTCATCGGTGGATAGGAAATCAATGTTTGGTTATTGCATGATGTTTTGGCCTTCTATATGTAGTCCTCAACCTCCATCTCTATTCTGCATTCCATTAGAACTAGTATAATCAATTCTTTTGTATGTATGTATGTACCCTTGCCATAAGTCTATTAATTGAAGGTTAGGTTGAGTGGATATTAAACCCTTTTATTATTGTCCAAACCAAAATCCCAACCCAACATAAAACAACTTTTGATGATTTTTTTTTTTTTTTTTTTTTGTCATTGTTACTTCTTACAACAATAAGAATTGATTAAAGCAAATCACCAAGCAAGTGAGGAAAAGAGACAATTAAATGCTTGGTCATTGTATAGGTAATGACGTATCTCCTGTTGATGCTAGGATGACAAAATTGTATTTAAAGCTCCTGTTACATATAATCGGATAACCTATCTCATAATTGGATGTGGTAATATAACGGTTTTAATTTAATTAAGAAGCATGCTATTTGTACATCGTAACGATGAAAGTGAGGTTTCAATTATTTTGGAATCATTCTTGATTTCATTTTCATTGTCACTTAAATTATCCAAACATGAGAATCGATAAGAAAATAAATAATATATTCATACCTACTTCTCATTCCCGTATCTCAAACATGCTCAAAGTATTATTTAAAATTTATGTTGTCATACTAATTGGGTGTTTGGCAAACCAACTTAAAGTGATTTAATAATTTAATTTAAATCATTAAGTAAATTAAAAATATTTGGTAAAATAATTTAATGATATGACTTAAAGTAAAAAAATAATTTTAAGTAATAAGTAAAACAATTAACTTATTTTTAATTTCATATCTTCATTTTATTTTTTTACCCTCATTTATCCTAGTTAACTTCACGATTTCCTTTGTTATTTTACAACTTCCACTATTACTCAAACTCTTTTGCCTTAATTATAATTTATGACGATAAATATGTCAATTTAATGATTTAGAATAATTTAAGTTAATTTCACCAAATAATCTTAATACATAAAGTAAGAATTAAATAATAAGTTTTAAATTAATAATTTAAGCATATTATTCATTTGATATATTTTTTGACTTTATATAAAAATTAAATAATTTATAAATATATAAATTTGTAATTAACTTTAATTATATTTGAAGGAATATTGTCCTTAGTTATTTCTAATTTACTTTTGAGGAACCAAATATAATTTTAGTGTGCTTTTTTTCCCTCTACTTTCAAGGGAAAAAAATATTAAGGGATTATTTACTCATTTTTTTAAATGAAAAAGAGGGCAGTTTAAAAAAAAATTATATTATTAAATGATTTAATATATATATATATATATATTTTGTAATAGAAAAAAATCTGTTTTTTTTGCTACATTTTTGTAATATTTTTCTTTTTTGCTTTCTTTTAAATTTTCTAAAAAATTTCTAAGTTTACAAGTTTAAAATATATATTACAAAAATTCGAGAAAAATATAAATAAAATAAAACAAAAAAGTGAAAAAATAGAAATAAATATTTTTTTTATGAATAAATAAAACATTGAAATATTATGGGGAATGATTTATTGACATTGTCCCGTTACCTAATTAAAAAAAAGTACAATTTCTATCCTAAACATTCCTTTTTTATTTAAATAATTTAATAAAACTCAATATGATTGTGGGCTTAACGGCATCCGAACTCGTTCAAGAAGGCAGCTCTCACGTGACGTCTTCAAAAGTGGGAGCATGCTCTTGCTCAAGAACACCGTTGGCTTCAAAAGTGGGGGAGTAGGCTGAGCTGCCAACATCAATCTGTAAAACCCATTCAAGAACGCAGTACTCAGCTCTCATTCTCAAGGATCTCGACGTCTTTCTCTCCCTAAAAGTTTCCCCACAGGTAAGTTGAAAACCGAGTTCTTAAGTTTTATTTTCACCCATTTTTCTTGTAAATGTACTCTGTTTTCTCAATGAATGAATTCTCGTTGAAAAAACCGATTATGAGTTCTTGAAAACCTTTTTTTTTATTGGTTCCTGGGATAAACAGATTATGACCATCAACAGAAAGACCCTTCAACTGAACTGGGTTTTTTTTTTCTCGGGTATGCTCCGTTGCTGTTCAGATGATCTAATGTTGATTTAATTTAGTTTAGTTAGTTTGGATGCCGAGAAAGGGTGAATCCCATCTCTGGACTGGTCCTAATGCAACCTTTTGGCCCTGTAAAATTTTATTTTCATTTTCTCTTCTTTTTCTTTGGTTTCTTGGAACCCAAACGGACCTTTTGGCCTCATTGGACAGGGGTTTTTGCAGAAATGGTTGGTACTTTTTTTCTTGATGTTGGTTTATCTTCTTGAGTTAACTACTAAAACGTGTTGGGCTAGGATGCACAGTGAAAAGGAAATTGACGATGAATTTTAATTTCTGGGGGTTTTTCTTTCAAGTTGATTTCTTCTCTTTGCATATGCATAAATTTCATTGTCTTTTCAATTGTAGAACCCATTGGTGCTTTTTTTTTTGGCTGTCCTTTGGCTGGCGGCTTCTTCATTTCTGCGAGGGGGAAATTTTGATTAGTGTGAAAAAGTATTGGATGTATATATTGTGTTTGTATATGTTTTCTACTCTGATAGTGATTGATGATGCAAGTTAGAAAATCTCTGTGTGGTGTTCTTCGTTTCTTTTTGGATGAGCTGATTGTGTGTTGTTCTTCATTTTGTTTAGGATGAACTGATTTCAAAACTGTGTGGTTTACAGTGTTTCTCAATTTCCATACCCTATATTTGGCTCTTGGAAAATTTGAGGGAAAATGCAAGGAAAAGAAAATATTTAAATAATAAAGAAAAAGAAAAATATAGAATTAAAGTTTATAAATTATTTTTACATCCTTCTTCAAACTCATTACACTTATTTTTCTTCTTTACAGAGATTAAACTATATGAATGAGGCCTACATAACTTCTTGGGCAGCCATAGTGGATCCACCAAAAATGGATGAAAGCCCAAAAGCGATCAGGTTCTATATTGTATCAAAAATAAAAATGACTGATTAATGGCCTGATAATCAGAATAAAGCTAGTTTAAGTAATTAAGTGGGGCCATTGGATCCTGACCATAGATTAAGATTTCAAAATAATTCCCTCCTTTTTACTTTCTACAGTAGCAGCTTTTCAAGACTTGTATGAGGAACTGAATCACCCACCACAGTTGGAGAAGTAGAGATCAGATGTTGGGGATCCATGTGATGAATCATGGAAGGGAGTCATGTTTTAGGTGAATTATCATTTTCATGTAATGCAACATAGGTCCTCTTTAACTATGTGCACAATTTGGATGATACGTGATGGACATCTTGGAGGCCAGCTCCATAATCTCTATAATTTGAAGCAACTATATGAGTTATATCGATTTAGATTTAGGTTTATGTAAAATTATGTGAGTTTTATTCACTAATTGTTTTTTCAATTTATGCTTTCTATTAGGGATGTAAGCTCCAATGACAGTCAGGGTGAAATTCCTTACAGGTTACCCCTAGTGCCACTGATATATGAGATGCTTGATTATTAGTTTCTATTAGCATTCTTAATGATTTATTTAATTTTATCTATGGTTTCATTTTCTATAAATGCAGAAATTTGGCATGCTAGAAATTGAGTCAAAATACTTCTTAGTCTCACACTTTAATGAAAAATCTTCAATTGTTTGTCCTGGTATTGCCTATTTGACTGGTTACTATAGTTGGTTTAGTTTAATGATTCAAAAATGGAAATTTCATTCTTCCAGGGATTTGAGCCTCAATTCATTATTTGAACTCATTGGCAACGTGTTTGCGGGCTTACAAAAACTAAAAGAAATGTATAATTACCAGCCTGTATGACTTGAAAGGAAGCAAGACAGTTATACTATTGGTATTACATGGTGGTAGTGGTTTTTTTTTTTGAAGCTTATGACACAATGATAAGCCCTCTTTGTATTGATGTTGTGTGTGTTAATGTTCTATCATTGGAGTGGAAACTAGTTGGCAGTTGCATGAATTATTTTATACTCATTTAGAAATCATAATGTTTATATATTATCTAGCCTCTTCTGTTGGTATCTTCTATCAGCCAAATTTCTAAGCCTTGAAAATCATATTTGGATCTGTTGTCATAGGGATCTATCATCAAGCTACTTTACTGAGTCTATATATGATCTTCTCGTCTGATCTCCCACTTGTAGGTTCCTTCATAGCAGTCTTTCTCATAACCCGTTTTATGTGTTTTTCTGATTATAAGACACGTTTTTTCTTGCCAAGAACATCCAAAGCAACCATTTTAGTGGCATTATCCCTAGTTGGGACCACTTGTGGGACACGTGGCAGTAGACCCTCCATTCTGTTGGTAGATTTCAGAGAAAGACAGAGAAAACCCAGAGAGCAGGAGGCTCCTTTGGCAGTGTGGGTGTTGGTTAGAGCAGAGAGAGCAGGTTGGGGGAACTGTTAGAGAGAGAGTGTGTGGGACAGTTGGAGAGGAGGAGAGAAACTAGCAGAGGGATTTTTGTGATCATGACGGAAAAACCAGCAGAGGAAATCCGGAGCAAATAAAAACAAGCTGTGGGGGGTGGGTGTGTTTCTAAGGTTTTTGAGAGAGAACAGGGGAGAGGCTTGGAAAAATGTTTTGAGAGCTGAAGTTGTGAGCAGGAGAGGGTGAAGTCTTGGTGGAGTTTTTCTAAGTGGTCTGAGAGAGGGAATTTTAAAGAGAGTGACAGGGGTATCCATTTCAGAGGGGAAGCTACGGTTTTGTTGGTCCTAGAGGAAGAGAGAGCGTTGGAAGCTGAGCAAGCTTTGCTTGAGAGGCTCAGGTATGCCCATTATGGATTTCATTCTCGTCATCATCTGTTTTTGCTGATTTTGAGCATTGTTTGCTGATTGGGTGTGAATATTGGATGTACGGACATTGCTTGTTGCTTTCTAAGTTGTTGATAGACTAGATCTTTCCGTATTCATATACTGCATCTTTGGTTTTCTTTGAGATTTATCTTCAATATGATTCAGCTTCACTGTGTATGGTATGAGAATCATGCTTCTGCCCCCTGTCTCTTTCACCTGCTTTTGGCCCTTTGATTAAAACATGAAAATGGACCTCATTCAATAGTTTGCTTGCTTGCTTGGCTCCTCTTGGGTCTCACCTGTTTTCTGTTTGTGTTTTTCTCTCTCTGTTAATGGAGGCCATGGGGTCAGAATTTAAAATCCATTGGGTTTGGGGAGATTGCGAGAGAAGGGTGGGGTGAGTTTCATTCACCACCTGATGCTTTCAAAGTAGATTGTGAAGGCAGTGAGGTCCGGGTTCAGACTGAGACTACCTTTGCTAGAGATCTGTCAGATGGATATCCCAAGTTTGTTAAAGCTGAAGGAGCTTTGGGATTGTACAAATGTCTTGTTCCTTTTTGGGGATGTCAGATTCCATATGCATTGATCAAATTTGCTTCTTTTGGGATCATTATTGAGTACAAGGATGCCATTCCTACTCTGAAGGATCAGTGCAATAGAAGTCTGCAGCTTGGTGTAAGCTTTGCTGATAGATATGGCTGGTGTTTTCTGCTCTATTGTTTCTCATTCAGCTGATAATCTTGTGTCCTTCCTCAACAATCCTAAGGGAGTTGTGTCATCCCTTCAGCTTTGACTGTGCTAGTGCTATGACTGAGCAACTCCAGACAGCAAGGTGGGTACAAAGAAGGTTAAAAAATGCTGTGGAAACTGTTCAGAGGATTAAGAGAATGGAGCTAAGCAAAATACTTCCTTAAGGGGAAATTCAGACTTCTTAAACCAATGAACGTGCCTATTTGGACTGCCAATCCATTTATTATTATTTTTTTATTCTCTCCACTCCCTACATCTTCTCTGAAACCTTATAAACCCTAACTCTCTCAACCAAAGGGGTTTTCAGAGCTCAATCTTCTCCATTAATGGATGAACTGGAACAACTAGAAACTCACTCTTGTCACAAGGAAGCCATGCTTTGGCCTCCCAGCAACTTGCCCTTCTTGCTTGCCCGTTTACATCTACCTCAGATTCGCCCAAGTTCCCTTTGATCTGAGTTTCAATTTCATTCATCCTGATTCTGATCAGATTCCTTGCATTGAGTCTGGTGCTTATGCGGCCTATAACAATAAGAAGAGTGGCAAACTTCTGAAGGGTATTCTGCATATTTATCTAAGTGGCCTGTGGATCAGAAGTTGCATTCAGATTTAGCATATGGTCTCTCAAGTAAGTTTGACATACAGGAAGCCGATTGTGTGGATTTACTGAATTCTTTGGAGCCTGGACATGCATATCCTGACGGGCAGAAAGGTCATCCTTTGCGAAATGGATTTCAAATACAGCTTTTAAATTTGGAACATGGATTCTATCAGAAATCAGATGCAGAAAGAATATCCTTGATAGGACCTAGTTCAGGACACTCCCTCCAATCACTCGGCTGTGACATGTGAATGATAAATGCCCTGAAGACACCATACCCATCAGAAGAACAAAGCAGGATAATATTTGTAGTGTATGTTCAGTGAAAAGATATGGAAGGAAGAGGCACGAGATCATTTCCTGCCAAGGTCTGCAGATCCAGACCTCAATCAATGAGAGTGGCCATCAGCATGGAGTTGTTTATGTTGAAGGAGATAAAAACTATGGAGTTAAAGCCACCATTAATGTTTGGGAACCCAAAATACAACAGCCAAATGAGTTCAGTCTGTCTCAGCTTTGGATATTGAGAGACTCCTTTGGTGAAGACCTTAACAGCATTGAAGCTGATTGGCAGGTCAGTTCAGATCTACATGGTCACAACAATACAAGGCTATTCACTCATTGGACTAGTGATGCATGTCTGGCCACAACATGCTACAGTCTTCTCTGCTCGGGCTTTATTCCAATCGACAGTGAAGTAGCAATGGGCAAGATGGTACTTCTATGATGAAAGTTGAGGTAAAGGTGCAGGCTCCAAAGCTCCGCCATATGCATCTCAACTGTTTTGAAGCTGGTATACCCCAGAATGGTTAGACTCGTGAGCATACTTTGCTTGCCTTCACCCTTGGTGTCAAGGAAATAATAGGTTGTTGCAATGAGATGTATGCAACAACACCAAAGTATTCTAAAGCCAAGATGTTTACAAGATTGGTGGTATTGGCACTGTTCATGTTGGTTGTGTTGAAACAGGCATCCTTAAACTTGGTATGATTGTCACCTTTAGACCAAATGGAGCGCTACTGTGAAGCCCTTGTCCAGGAGCCTGAGGAAAACCAGAAGCAGATGCTGGAAGAATTGCAGAATCTTAGAATTGAGCACTCTACTTGCGTGTACGCAATTTCATCCACGAAGGCCCAAATGGAGACAATGAATCAAGACATGAATGAGCAGATCTTAAGATTTGCTGAGGATGGACATGACTTGGATTCCCTTAATCAGGAGCTTGAAATAAGGGCTATTACCTCTGAAGCAACACTTAAAAAGGCACACAGTCACTCATTATTAAGGATGAGTGCTGCTTGTGCCACTTGGCCATTGGTGGTATGCAGAGAGTTGCTGTTACTGCTAAAACTCCTCTTAGAATTAAATCTAAAGAAGTTTCTGAGATAAACTATAATACATCTATGCAAGATAGGGGAAATTCTACACCTACCTCAAGTACTGCTGATGGTCAGAAAAACGCCAAGTCAAAGGAAGGGCCAGACTGGAATCCAGACTTAAAATTCAGGAGTATAGGCAACCTACTAGGTTGTCCCTGCAGGCTTTAACCACCCCAACTGCGCTGTATCAAGTAAGACTGTTATTAACTGACCAAGAATCAAAGTTTGGAGTTGAAAATATGTTTAGAAATCAAATTGCAGGCAGGTACTAAATGTTTGGGATTGAATTCTTTGTGTCTGATTTCATTCTTCTTGAATTATGTTAGAGAATCTTGTTGTTGTGGGTGTTGCAATTGGGAATCGAATTGCTTGGATTTGATTTGACTGTTCTGGATTCGTGTGGATTAATCTTGGTCTGATGAGTGTTGCGATAAAGAATTGAGGTTTATGAATATTAATCTTGATATGTTTTGGCTGTTGCAATTGGGATTGAATTCTTTGTGTTTGACTCGATTCATCTTGATTTATGTTAGAGAATCTTGCTGTTGTGGGTGTTGCAATTGAGAATTGAATTGCTTGGATTTGATTTGTTTGCATTTTGATTTGATTATGCTACTAAATCTTTATTACTGGAAGAATTATACTTTCATATAAGACTGCTTTTGGTTCAATTCCACGCCAATTATACGTTATAATCAGGAAAACAGTTTCCCTAAGTTTGCTTTTTTAAGTTTATATCAAGGAACTCCTGATTTTAGGTTGTTATAACTCCAACTCTGTGAAGCTCAAGTACTCGTATAGTCAACCTAGGTGCAGATGCATTCAGAGCAATCCGTTTCAGATTACGATCACAGTGAATGCGGTAATGGATTAAAGCCTCAATGTCCATTTAAGATACCCCAGTACCACACTCTCCTCCTCTTCCACCAGACCATCTTAAAGCTTCAGAATTTCCTCCCTCAACATATTAGGCCAGACAACATGACCTAACCTTTATTGATCTTTCCTTCCTCTTTATGTATCCTTGGACTCTCTTGCTGAGCATATATCATAACCCAATCCAAGTCATCACATGGTTCAAATAAATCTCTCCTCATCATCTTGCTTCAACCTCAATTCTTCCTCCAATTATAATTTCATTTTCTTTATTTCTTCACCATTAAAATTAAAATTACACTAATGATCAAGATTACTTCTTTCATGGCAGCACTGAGAAGCCTATGGAGATTGATCATCACTTGTATGAATTTGGGTTGGTGGAATACCATGTCCAGGTAAAACCTTTGGCAAGTTTCTCACATACTTTAAATACTACACTTTAAATAAGTTTTCCATTTTTTCCCCCGATCTTGATTGACCATTCACTAAACAGATTAATCAACTGCTCCATCATGTATCATGTATCATTTTTCATGGAAAAGTTACAAATTCAAAACCATGAGATAATCTAGACTCAGGAATTACTCAGTTTTGGGAATAAGGTGCATCCTAGGGCAAAAATAGTTTATCATCTTAGAACCATATCAAAATATTGACAAATAGTTTCAGAATTTATGACATTTCTGTGTTTAACAGTCTTCGAGTGAAGTAAGCGTTTTCTTGATTTCTCTTTGCTGATTGCGTTCATGTTGTCCAGCTTTGCTACTGACGCTTTTTAGGATAGTACAACTTCTGAAGCTCACAGGTATGAATGGTTTATGGTTCTTTGTTTATTTTGGTTGGTGTGTTATGAAAATGATATGAAATTGTCTCTGATTCTTGTTTTTCCTTGTTGATTAGTTTTTGGAATTATGTTGTCGTGATGATAAAGAGGTTCTAACCACCTAGGTTGTCGACAGCGTCCTGAACTTGGCGCAGGGGTTGCTCCACCTCGGCATCTGTTCCGGAGATGTCCTCGCCATTTCTGTTCTCAACAGGTGCATCCTGCTAACCTACACCTTTGGTGGTGGTGATCATGTACTGTGGGGGCTCTTTTTAGAGCCCAAGTTAGCAGGACCACTACAAGAATAATTGGAAAATGGGGATTCAGCACCAAGCCTAAGGCAAATGAGGATTCAGAACCAACCGAAGGTTACCGGTTATCTCTTGTCTCACGCTCATCATTCATATTCTGCATTTATTTTTTATTATTTTGAATTCTTGAATTTTCTTTTTAAGAGATATTCATCGGAGATGAGAGAATTTTCTAGCTCTGTTTTCCTCCTATGGTCACAACTACTTAGAGAAAATTCATTGTTTAATGATTATAACAAATTGGGCCAAATTGTATATTTTTAATTTTATACATTTTGTTATAAATGTTGTTGCTTGATTTATTCCAAATTTAAAACTGAAAATAAGAAATTAGCCGAACTTCCTGATTTTCTTTAATTTCCTCCTCCCCCCCCAAAGAAAAGCTCCAATTTTAGCTTCATGTATAAGAGAAATTATTAAAATCATGAGCCTTTTCCCATATCATAAGTAAGGATTGCATTTCTTTTCTTGTTGATGCTACCTGCTACTAGCTCTTTTGACAATCCATGAAATAGAGCTAGGTTCATACTCTGTTTCTGTGTTTTTCCTCCTCTGTTTATTGCTCTATTTCTTGTTGATGGTGGGGTGATGTCATCAATGGCCAAGTTGCTGGGATTGGAGAAGTGAGGTTGTGGAGGGAAATTAACTCAATGGAGGATTTCTGTGATTGTATCTGTGCTTCAATCTATTGGTTCAAAATGGTGGCCACGGAATTGCATTGGAGTTTTGTGTTCGGGTTTGCTTTGCCATCTGGGTCTGATAAGATATATACTGGTAGTGAAGATGAGAATGAGGATTTGAGACATCTCCTCTTTTCCTAGAAGTCTTAGTGACTGCAGAAATGGGTACTATGTTCCCTGAGAATGGCAGATGAAGGTGATCTTGTCCCATTTGGACCTGGAAACTGTAAATTTTGTAACCTTCAGGGAAGACTAGGGGAAGCTCCTAGATCTGGTCTCTAGGATGCTGTGTATGTGAAATGACTGCTCACAAACCTGCATTTAAAGCCTTCGATATGCAAGCTTTGATAAGCAAAATGAACAAGTCTATAGTGGCTCCATTTCCAACCATGTATGCTGGTGCATTCTTCTTGGCCCAGAGTGGGAATGTGTCTACTTTCCTCAAGATCCCAGCATTATAACTCCTGAAAGTGTGCTCTCTCTGCTACGGCGCATCCAGCTTTTAGTGAAAGATGGTTATACTTCGATCGATGTTTTCTGGAAAAAAAGTTTCTTAAAGTTGGTTAAAAACCAATATTGGGGTATAGGCCTCCATGCCAAAGTTTGTTGTTTGGTTCTGAGTGGTTCTTTCTTATAGAGAAGACAATGGTGCAGACGAGTAGAACAAGCTTCAACCCACAGTGTACTAAAGGTCCTCTATCCTGAACTTGAAGAAAACATCTGCACTATTACTCTTTCTGGAGGAACTGGGTTCACAACCTTGGCCATAATCAAGCATGCAGATGCCAAGGATGTCACCCTCTTTTGACCAATGTCCATTTCAGCTTGCGAAAGCAAAGGGAACTTTGATGAAAATGGTAGCTGCAGTTGCCTCCTTGGTGCTGGGTATAAAGACAGAAGGTATTAAAGAAGGATGACATTATGGAAGGAGGTCTGACCATGTATATGGAGGTGGGCACAAAACACTAGAGGAATTGCTGGAAGCATCACTTGGTGCCGCAGCATTCCTTCAGGTGGCTTGTTGGGTGGTCACAGGGGAGAGTCAAATTGGGGGTGTGCATGCTAGGCAACGTCCAAGTCACGATTTGATGTCCAAGTAGAAAATCATCTAGTTGTAACTTCGGAGGAATTTTCTGCGCATTATTTGCACATGAGGATCGCCACAAATAAGTAGGTACAGCTGAGCAATAGGGCATCAGACCGAAGGAGAAATGTCACTTCTGTGTCTTATTAGGTGAGAGTATTTCATCTGATGTGATGGGCAGTACTGGAAGAGGTCTCACCGAGTTCTTTGGTGTCCCAATTTAAAAGATAGATATTATAACTGCTGCCATGAGACCAGCATTAGGCATAGAAAGAGGATTCTGCATTGCAAGCACTCGAGTCATTGATCATCCACATCGGAGCAGTTCTGGATGTGTCTTCTTTGCTTCCTTGTCCCCTTTCTCGTGGGTACTGCAATTACTACTATCAATGTCCTGGAGGAAAATCCTGATCTGACTATGAAGCTGGCGGAAAATATTCCTATGTTATGGCAAGAATTGTTGGATTTCCAAGGCCTTTCAGTAGCAAGCCCTCTCTCATCAGCCATAGTATTTCTCAGAACAGAGAATTCAACAGGTTCCTTAGAGAATGACTCGTACCAAATTGAAGATATTGCGGATCGCAGGCTAAATGAAGGCTCTGTGTTTGTTGTTGTTTCCAATAGATCCGCGCTTGATGAATGTCGTCTTCCTGTCGGAATCAAACTATTTGTTTCTGCTACAAACCTCCGGTCTAATCACCTTGCTCTTCATGTTGACGGTGACAGTTCTTCTTGCACAATTTGCGTTGCCTCTGGATGCTTCATTTACAGAGTTCAGGTATGAATGGAAGATTCTTTGGTCAGCAAATGAAATTGGTCCTTGAAAAACTTGGTGACCCAGATGCTGATATAAAAAATGCCTTTGTTAGGCTGCTTACCCCATAGTCATCTTGTTCCCTTCTAGGCAGCTGGTTGCTGAAAATGGTCCTGTTGACAGAAAAATTGATGAGAAATAAAAAATCAAATGAAAGAACAAAGCCTGATAATTAAAGGCATCACTCACTTCTCCTACAGCTGCATGCAACTCGGTTTGGCTGTGAACCACATTACATATATGACTTTGGGTTATAAGCATGTGACACTCGGCCAAGCACAGTTTCTGATCCCATGAAAGTATTCATTTTCTCAGGAAGGCTTGATAATCCCTGCATGTTGTTTTACTCTCTAAAGGCATTGAGAGATGCAATAGCTTCTGAAAGTATTTTTGAAGATGAAACTGGTGTTAGAACGGTCGCATTGTTTGATCATGAGGAGATTGGATCCGATTTAGCATGAGCTTGCTCTTCCGTCATGTTGGATGCATTATTACGAATCACTAACTCCTCCATCTCTGATTATAAGCTGCTTCAAATAGCAATTCAGAGGAGGTTCCTCGTATCTGTTGACATGGCACATGCCCTGCACCCTAATTACATGGACAATCATGAACTCTTGGTTGGATTCAAGAGCACTCATTGAGTTTAGTGTTTGACAAAGAATGCATTGGATCAAATGGACTGGGTTGAAAAGATAATTGAAGCAATAGCTACTTTTGTTGAGTTCCCTTACAACCTTGAAGACCATGCATCATCCACCTGGTTTGCTGTTGTTTCTCTGGCTGTAGGTTTGTTTTACCCAGTTGGTATTGGTCTTTCTTTCAAGTTGCATCATTTCTGAGTCTTGAGATCTGCCATCCTTTGATAGTCCAGATGTGCAGAGTATCATGAAATGCATTCGTTTTCATGCCATTCATCATGATGGGTTTGAAATGCTCTTCTCATTTTCAGCAATTACGTAGCATGCCCATTTAGCCCTCAACAAGAAAGCTTTAAAGTTTTTGTCTGCATGGGCAAGACAGAGATGATGTCATGACAATGGTTGGCTTGATGAGTGCACAGTTTTCTAAGCCATTGGTAGCGAGCAAAGCTACTCATCTTGTATGCCACAAATTCAAAAGGTATCTGTATGCAAGAAGTTGGCTGAACACTTTACTGGCAGTGAGAGGCACATGGAGTAATTTCAGCAGGCCCAACTTCTAGAAGCAGCTTGAAGGTTGGAAAAATCTGTTTCCAATGGTATACCAAAGCATGGAAACCAGAAATCGTTGAAGCTATTGATCTAGATATTCTTTCTCAGGTGCTGAAGTTAGGAAATCTGGGCTAAGTTACAGAGCTTTGAGGATGTTCTGGATCATGCAATCACCTTCTGATGGTTGCAATCCTAATGAAACTCTGAATCTGTCGGTGAGACCAGATCCCATCGCTATTACTGGTGATCTTATAGCTTGTGCTTACTTGAATTTGTGGCATCAAAGGAGATGAAAGTTCTAATATCACGTGTTGTGCTCAAAGTTTACTGCATGAATGACTTACTCATGGAAGCGAATTTACTCCTTGAGAAAACATGCTGAAACAGGGATCTATATGGATGGATGTACAAGTGAGCAAATTCGAGGACAAGTCTACTGCTGCCATGTCAACATTTGGTGACATTCTGTGCGTCCAAACTGCATGTCCTCTTTCATCCCTCCAGGCACCATAATTATGGTGAAAATGTGGGCCAATACCATCAGATTCTGGGAACTCCTTTGTCATAAATCGTGGCTTGTGTGGAACACAGATTAATATCACATCCAAGGATGTTAGTGTTGGGGCTGGAACAAGATCACACCCTCCCATTTCAAACCAAAACCAAGTTGGGAAGAAGAAATACACTGGCTGACTACTTATAAGAGCCTTGCAATGGATGGTAGTGCAGGTGAATCAATGGCTATGTTTCATGGAGACCTGCCATACTCTTCAAAAGATATCATCAAGAAGTTGGAGATGGAATTAAGATATTTTCAGCCAAACCGGAGTCCTAATTGGTGGATGAATTCAAACAGATGCAGCCATAAATCCTGGGAACAGCAGAGATCCTCTCCTGGATTCTAAGGGAAGGATGAGTGGAATTGACACAGCAATATTCACTCAGACAGGTAGAAGCCGGTCACACACAAGCACATACTAGTGAAGGAGTTAAAGGAGCCGGCCCCACCCAGATGCTGGTAGCTCAATTGTGACATACATTGGTGGTGATTACAAACTTCACCAAAGGATGCCTTTCGCTGTCGATCTACAAGGAACACCATTACCTGATTGCAGCAGGTTTGGTCAATAGAGCTGCTGATGCTAACCTGTTAAAACTTTGAACAGGAGGCCCTGGCCATGGCTGTCTAGTCAAGATCAGAACCTCAAGTCTTTGTAGGTAGTTATTTGGTGCAAAACCTTGTTGTTTTAGTTGCTGAGTATATGAGTGGACCGGTTGGAGATCCAGTCAATTGGGACAAAAGCATGGGCATCAAAATGTTTGATGGTGATTCTTTCCACTCTGAGAAGAATAAGAAAAGCATTCTAGTTGATGATTCTTTTATGATTCAACCTCAGTCAATAGTCGATGATCAATCAAATTCTCACTTCGGGACTGACATAAGCATGGTTGCAGACATTGCAGGAGTTACTCAACCTCAAAGTGACATGCCAGAATTTCACAGGAAAGGCTTGAAGTTTTTTCCTGCTCGAGAGTCGGATGGCCTTTACATGGTGATTTATAAAGGCTGTGTAGAACGTGGGCCGTTTGTGGGGTTTGGCACATGATAGCAGATTGTTGAATCAAATTGGGTATTTCCTCTTTAAGGCAAGAAAGTTGTTAAACCGGGTTCCCGATGTGATTTAGTTGGATGCAGAAGTTGCTTCAATTTTTGGGGTTCTCTGTTCGAAATGCACATTACTTCAGGATCACCCTTTTTGTTGCTGCTATTAGATCCTGTTATAGTGAATCTTGCTTGCTTCATGGTGTGGGATAGACACCATCTAAGGGGGCGGTATAACTGAAGAGTAAATGTTGAAGTGCACAGGAGTAGTATAACAGGGGCAGTTGCAACTCTGAAACAGAGAATGCTGTCTGCCATGAAGATGAAGCCCTTTTTTTTGGAGACCTTTTCTCTGAGGGTGATCGGTCTGTAAGATTTACAGATGGATGTGTTCAAGCCTCTGTTTCAGTCAATCCGACTTCCAATTACTGCAATATGCTAATTCAAGCTGCTTCAGAAGTATTGGGATTTCTAAAAGACTCTGTCTTTTCTCTAGAATGGCACACCTCAGTTTATGAGGATGGTTGTAAAATGCTTAGTGGGAAGCACATGGATATTCTGCTTTCCATACTCAATTGTCAGGGTTGCTATTCTGAAGATAGGATTTCGGACAGCATTACAGGTTTAAATGAGCAGAGGAAGACTGGATACGTCCATGAAATTTTGTTTTGAATTGCTGCACAATCTTCTCACACGTCATGCTTTGTTTGATTCACTTGAAGAATACTTTTTTGGGCAAATCATTAATGTTGATAGTGGTTGCTTCATTTACAATGATCTAACCCTAACTTTGCTAGCTCACTTTCTCACTTGTAGAGTGGGTTCAACTGGTAGTCAATTGAGAAACAACATTTACAGAGGAGATATAGATTTCATTGTTGAGAAGACAAAAGCTCTCCATTCAAAATGTCCAAGCCTCAAGGAACTTTTTTTGGGACTCTTCCCTCTATGTTTCACATTGAGATTCTCCTTATGGCATTCCATTTATCTTCAGAAGTTGAGAACATAATGAGTGCATGGACCAAAGAAGGCGCTTTCCTCGGTAGTTTGGTCAATCAACTTTCTGATGTTGCATCACTTCCTGCCTCACTTTGTAGAGATGATCTTGCCATCCAATTGTTATGCCTGAATTGGGATGATATATGTGCCCTTTTCTCTTGGATACTGGGGTTTTGGAAAGGCAAGAAAGCTACAACTATGGAAGACCTTATTCTTGAAAGATCATTCTGGTGTTATTGGTGAGAGCATTAGCTTTTCGGACGTGGTAATTGGTGTACTACAGCACTTGCTCGCTGTGCGCATAACATATGACATTGAGAACCTACGCTGGGATTTCTTGAGTAATAGAATGCAGTTGTTTCTGGTACCCTCCTTGCTTCAAACTGGAATTGGGGGATATTGCCTAAAAAATAACAATGTCCCTGGAATAGGTCCAATCTCTCCTGACTATGCATCCAGTGATAATGAATATCTTACTTTTGCGGAAGGCCTAATTTCCAATTTACTAGAAGCTGGGCAAGTTGCTAAAATCTCAAGGATATTGTCATCTTTCTTGAACATATATTTAAAAGCTTACCGGAAAGCATTTCTCTCTACAATTGACAATGGCCAGCACCATGGTGCTTGGTTTTCACCTTTATTGCTTCTCAAATATACTGGTGTTGACAAAGGCATACAGGATGGGCTTCTTGAGAAGAGTGGAATAAATCCTTGTCATCTGGAGTCTGTTTATGGTCTATTATCAAAGTTAGATCAAATGGTTAAGAAAAGAGCTTCTGGATTCCTATCGAAGGTCTTTTGGGAATGTATATTGCATGGTTTCCCCTCTCATCTTCAAGCTTCAAGTGGAACTCTTCTTTCATGCATTCTAAGTATAAGAGGGATCATTTGCATTCTAGATGAGCTACTGAAAGTCAAGTGAGCGCTTCTTTGGCTACATATTTCCCCTTGATTGGCGAAAATCATCTACTGAGGCTACAGCTTCAGGGGACACAGCAGCAGATAATTTGATTCAGAAAACGATAAGAGGACAAACAAGCAAATGTACAATCCATAGTCATCTTTGCATCCTAGATGCCTCAACCCCATATTCAGATTGAATTACTGAGCAAGAAGCTAAGCGAAATGCAAATAATGCAGGACTTCCTAAAGCATGTCCCTATATATGCTCTAAAAGATAGAAACAGGACTAATATTGAACGCATGGCAGCAAGGTATTTATGATCTTGTAAGTGAAGCTACAGGAATTGTTTTGTTTATCCTATTGGTAAGATAAAAATCCAGAATTCAATTAAATGCCTGGTGGGAAGATTCAAATGAAAAAGTACGTGGTTCCTCTGAATGTCGTGAAAAATTAGTCCAGTTGAAAAGACAAGCACAGCTTTCCAGAATACGTCATCTACTTCAGAATAGCAATATACAGCCAGCTTTGTCAAGATGACATGCCAATGGTGAAGAGATCTGCTGCATCAAATCTGGGAAAGTTTGCTGCTACTGTTGAAGCTGCTCATTCAAAGGCTGACATCATGTCAATATTTGAGGATCTGACACAGGATGATCAAGATTCTGTTAGGTTATTGGCTGTTAAGGGTTGTGCAGCTCTCGGAAAACTGCTGGAACCTCAAGATTGTGTAGCACATATTCTTCCCATAATTGTGAATTTCTCTCAGGATAAGTCTTGGCGTGTTCGCTATATGGTTGCGAATCAATTATATGAGCTATGTGAAGCTGTTGGTCCTGAGCCTACCAGGTCAGACTTGGTTCCTGCATATGTTCAGTTGCTTCGTGACAATGAGGCTGAAGTACGCATAGCAGCTGCAGGAAAAGTAACAAAGTTCTGCCGGATTTTGAACCCAAAACTTGCAATTCAGCATATTCTTCCTTGTGTGAAGAAAATGTCCTTCCACAGGAATTATCATCAGATTCTTCCCAGCATGTTCGTTCTGCTTTGGCTTCAGTTATTATGGGAATGGCACCTGTTTTAGGAAAGGAAATGTAAGTGTATAGAAGGACGACGTATCAAGAAAATAAAGAAACAGAGAAAAAAAACATTCAGCAGAAAACACCTGTGGCCACAGTACGCCTTTTTATAGGCACCTGAGCTGCCAAGTGTGAAGGTTGTAACTCACGGATTTACAGAAAAATGGAGGCACTTATCTAACAGCTTGTGGGAGGATCAGGCAATTATAAGAATCTGAACTCCTCTTGGAGGTGTTCCTCAGGACCAGAAGCTGCCCCACTTCCAGCTATATTCATTGGTGGAAATCTCGAATCACCCAATTGCCTATGGATAGACATCATTGCTTACAGACATACTGAACATGGTGTGTAATTGAACTGATAATCCGTCATTTGAAAATACTATTCTGTAAGTCTTGGAGGTGTTCTCTGCTGCTGCTGCATTCAGAAAGCTCAGAGCGCATAAGAAACCTTGCTAAAAAAAATCTGGCAAAACCTTACAGCTGGAACTTAGGGTGAAGCCTTTGATGGTCCTGAAATTTCTTTTCTTTTGGTCACAAACCCTCAAATTCAGTATACAACATTTGATCAGCTGAAGTGAAGACGCCTGAAGAGGAATCATAACATAACAGAGAAGGGCTCATCCCTAGAAACTCTTTTTGTCCTCTCAGATTTCATGTTGGGTGCAATGTCAAAGAGTATTGTCAGCAATCTAGCGTAAGGTCATGATTCAAACAACAGACTAAAATGACGATGAAGACAAGAAAGCTCCACATAAATCCCACAAAACAGTACATGGTGTTCTTGATGCTATTTAGAAGAGAGAAGAGACATCTTTAGGAATTGATTTTACCATATTCAGTTTGACAAGACAGCGAAGCTGGTGCTATGGTTCAGCCTGGTGATATTTCCATAATTTATGTTCGTGAATTGCCTGAGATTGAAGGGAAGTTCGACCATCAAAGAGTTGTGTCTCTTGGACTAAAAGCTGGGCCAAAATACCGTGAATTATAGCTTGGAAAAATCAGTTCCTGATGAGATTACTACAAAAGAAAGGGTGATCAATCAGAGAATGGGGAGTATGGTAATTTGAGATTTGTGCATAGTGATCCTACTGCACATTCAGACTTTGGAAAAGAAGTCCGCGAAGAATTTTGGAACATAATTTTCCTTTTTATAACAAGGAGAGAATGAATGTTCAAGTTGAAACAGATTTTGTGAAAATGAAGGCTACTGCTGTTAACTTTAATGTCATTGGGAATGGGAATTTGTGCTCAGAAGGGGATTACAAGAATGTTGCTTTCATACTTGGAGATAGAAGTAAGGAGAGTGCAATTTTAAATCCATGTTGGGAATAAACACCTGCCATCTGTCCAAGTTGAAATGACTCCCTAGAATCTACAGAATTTGCACTCTCAATTGCAAGAGGAATAGAAAGCTCTACCTTTAGATCTGGAATTGGTCTACAAAATTGAAACAGGTGGTGATGTCCAAACACGATTCAGAAAATAAAGCGGGGAAATTAAAGAATTCTAATATAAAATTACAGTTGGAGAATTCTGATTTGCAAGTTTTGTTCTGAGGTAGAAGAAGTAAAGAAGCTGAACTATAGTTTGAGACACCGAAAATGGAGATTTGTCAAAGAAATTGAGCAACTTCAAGCAGATCAACGTATTGACGTGAAAAGGACTTAGGCAACTCCCTGCACCTTAAACTTGAGGAGGAAGTCAGGCTGCCAACAGATGAATATGGGCATACAGAAAGGCGTGAGGAAAAGGAAATTGCCTTCATTTTTTACCACGACCTATGGTCACCCTCCAAAGCTGAAACCAATTGGATATGATTCTTCAACCTTCAGTACTCCAGTTATCAGAAATGGTAGTTTAGAAAGACTAAATTTCTCAGAAAATTTTAGAGATTCATACAGGGAATTAATGCCAAAGCTCTTGGAAGTAAATCCGAATGTGGGGATTTCAAGGAATCAGATAAGGCTCGGGAATGCAGCAATGTAAGGTACTTGAATGCGTGCAAGAGAGTAGAAAGGGAAAATTTAGAGAGAATAACGGCAACACCTACAACCACCAGCAACGGAGTCACAGCTGGACCCCTAAGCCCCACTCTGGCACGGCCATTCTGGTGCACATTACCCTCTTCCTCTTGCACCCTCTTGTTATCCTCGTATTTTTACGTATTTTAAATTGTATTCTCAAAATCATTTTCATCCAAATGATTCTTATTTTAAAGAATCGTCCTCAGTCCTTCCATAAGCAGTAAGATCCAGATTTTAACAAACCCGTTGCTGCCAATTTTCCCTCTGGTATGCATTTTCACTGTTTTCAAATGATTTTCTTGATTTTCTTTTTTCAGCAAGCATGAACAAACTTCATGATTCCGAACAATGAAATTCATAGAATCAACTCATGCAAAATCAATTAGGGCTTTGGTGGGGGCCCGACATCCATGATATTCTCTTGTATATTGTTTGTTCGATATCTGATTGATTGTGCTTCCTCTTTGAGGTGCATGAGATTATTTTGAATTTGTTATTGGGCTAACCTTGTTTCCAGTAGAGGTGCTTTAGCTTGCTGTCCAGGTATGCTCTCTGCCACCACACTTTCCAAAATTTCATGAATATGCATATCATTGCCTTTGTTTGATGCCATACTTGATTGTCTTGATGCTTGTTTGATCATCCTTGATAAAATGCATGTCGTGTGTCATATTTCTGAATTAACCATTGATGTTTTATGATAGCGCTTAAAAAGTGGTTCAGGTACGCACCCTAACTCTCCTTTATTGTGATTCATCTCCTTATTTAGCATGCTATTTTCTGAACCTAGCTTACTTAGGTATCTACAATTAATCAATTAATTGCCACATTTCCCCCAATTTAGTCGGTAAAAACCTCTTTAGGGCTTAGAGGGGTGCTACCTTTTAGAGGTACCTTCCCAATAGGTAACCTGATCCCCGGACCTAGACTCGGGTTTTTCAAAGATATGCTTTTTCCAAAAAATTATGGAGTCACATTTTAGGGTTTTTCTTTCTTGTTTTATTTTCCCTTTAAAATAAAAATAAAATAAGTGGTGACTCCGACTTTTTTTTTCCAAAATTAATTTTTCACCAATAAAAAGTGAGTCTCGATTGAGTGGGGGCATACGTGAAAAATGCGGGTCCACAAATTCCTTCAACACTATCAAGCTCGCCAAAAAGCAAGAGAGATTGGAGCAATTTCAGACTCAAGCACAGAATGAACACTTGCAATTTGTTCAAACTGAGATGACTCCCAAGAACTTAAAGAATTTACATTCTCAATTGCCGTAAGAATAGTAAGTTCTACCTTCGGATCTGAAATTGGACCTCAAAGATTGAAACGGGTGGTGGTGTCTAAGCTAGATTTAGAGAATGAAGCAGAGCAGTCCACTGGACACTTTCTTGACAACCAGCAGATTGCAAAGCTCCAAACAGGAGTTGATTCTTAAAATCGCATTTATTAGGATTGATGTTCCTTTCGAGACGATACAGGCAAAAGTATCACCTTCAGTTTCATAAGGTGGAGAAGAAAATAGAAAGACGGAGGTATTGAGAAAATAGAGGAAAAAGAGCAGGTGAGAGGCAACGCAAGTTGAAGCTGTATTTGTCCGCCATGGGTTCTGGAGCGTGAGTACTTCAGAATCTCAGATTGGAGGTTTCAAAATAAAGACTTGCTAAAACTTGAAATGGTTGAAGTCACGATACTGCTACTGTATTGGCATCAGCAAGTGAAAAATTGAAGATGAAACAGCCACCTGTGGACTGGAAAATTGTACCAGGTTTTGGTTTTGCCCATGCAAACGGTTAAATGAAGCAAGCCAAGTAACGGCCACTGGCAATAAGATCCTCGAACATGGGTCTCTTGAGCTACAACTTGAGACATCTTGTAGAGCTAGCGATGTCAAGAGAGTAACCTTTAATAGAGTTTTGTTATTATCAAGTCAGTTTTAATGGTGACACCAACAACACTAGACATAGCTGAGAGCCCTCTTTGAGCAGAGCAGTATCCTGGATCAGAACTGACGCCATTGCCACAGTTGTATCTGCAAATGATGGAAGTGGGCCATGTGATCGATCAGTAAGCTCTCTCATGCAGGCTACAGATGAGTGATTAAGATAACCAAATGGGTAAGAGATGAAGCCCAAGATGAGTAAGAAGACAAAATCTAAGCTACAGAAAAATCTAGAAGTGAACTGTGAGAAAATGGATGAATGAGATGAACTTCTGAGCAAAGACTTGAAACTCTAGAATGAGTGGCAGCAAGGGAATCAGATCTGGAACTGGACTTTAATTGCTTCACCACAAGTTCCTAATAGAAATGCAAGTTGTGATTTTGAGAAGCCAGAGTTGGGTTGGAATGCCTTTGCTGATAAAATTATACACTCAAACCCAGTGAGCATGGGCTCTGAAATGAATATGGTCAGTTCTTTTCCAGTCATGCCAGCACTATACAGAGGTCTCTTCACATAACCACCAGCAACGCAGTCACAGCCAAATCCCCAAGCCCCACTCCGACATGGCCAGTCTGGTGCACACTACTCTCTTCCTTTTGCACCCCTCTTGTTTTCCTCGTGATTTTACGTGATTTGAATTGTGTTTTCAAAATCGTTTTCATCCAAATAACCCTGATTTTAGAGAATCATCTTCAGACCTTCTTTAGGCAATAAAATCCAGATTTCAATAACCTTTTGCTGCCATCTTCCTCTTGGCATGCATTTTCACTATCTTCTTCGATTTTCAATTATTTTCTTGATTTTCTCAATTTTCAACAAGAATGAACAAACTTCACGATTCCAAATAATGGAGCTCATTGAACCAATTCATGCAAAAGTAATTTGGACCTTGGTGGGGGGTCCGACATTTTTTATATCTCCTTCGAAATTGATTCTAATAAGATGATTGTTTGATAATTGATTGATTTTGATTCTTCTCTACGATATATATAAGTTTGTCTTATATTTTTTATCGAGCTAACCTCATTTTCCATAGAAGCGTTGATGCTTGCTAACCAGGTATGCTTTCTACCATCCTACTTTCAAAATCTCATGAACATGCATGTCAATGCCCTTGTTCGGTGCCATACTTAACTATCTTGATATTTGTTTGATTGTTTGATCATCTTTGGTAAGAATGCATGTTGTACATCATTTCTTTAGTTTTGTGTGAAAATAATTTGAATTCCATTCAACGACATTGTGCCTTAACAGGTAATTTTCTTCTTCTCGTTTTTACATTTGATCTCTACTCCTTTCCCTACTGTCTATAAGCGTAAGGGTGGAATTTTTCAGGTTTCCCGGGGATAAGAGAAGATTCGTCGGAGGTACTTCTGTAGTATGTTTATTTCGTATTCCCTATTATCCTCCATTTCGCACTGTTCTTCATTTTTCTCTTTTATCTTTGGGTGTTGTTTGTTGAATGCATTTATGTATTAGAGACATAATTTTCAATCATTTGATTTATTTGTTTGTTTCAGGGCTTCATGTTGCGTTTTCTAATACTCATTTCTTTCGTTTCGTACAAGAATAATTTGATTTGGTTTTAATGGCATTGTGCCTTTAGTGGTAATTTTCTTATTCTCGTTTTTACATTTGATCTCTGCGCTTTTCTCTACCTTCTATGAGCGTAAGAGTGGAATTTTCAGGTTTACCGGGGACAAGAGAAGTTTATTTGGAAATTGGTATTGCGTAAGTTTCCTTCGTATTCCCTATTCTTTCAAATTTCTCATTGTTCTTCAATTTTCTCTTGTATGTTTGGGTGTTATATGTCGAATGTATGTGTGTACGAGCAAAATTAATTTTCACTATGTTGATTTCTTTGTTTTCTTCTGATGTTGATCTTCCGTTGTCTATTACACATTTCTTTAGTTTTGTGTGAAAATAAGTTGATTTCACTTCAACGACATTGTGGCATAAGAGGTAATTTTCTTCTTCTCCTTTTTACATTTGATCTCTACTCCTTTCCCTACTATTGATAAGCGTAAGGGTGGAATTTTTCAGGTTTCCCGTGGACAAGAGAAGATTCGTCGGAGATACTTCTGTAGTATGTTTATTTCGTATTCCCTATTATCCTCCATTTCACACTGTTCTTCATTCTTCTCTTTTATCTTTGGGTGTTGTTTGTTGATTGCATTTATGTATTACAGATATAATTTTGAATCCTTTGATTTATTAGTTTGTTTAAGAGCTTCATGTTGCGTTTTCTAATGCTCATTTCTTTCGTTTCGTATAAGAATAATTTCATTTGGTTTTAATAACATTGTGCCTTTAGTGGTAATTTTCTTATCCTCATTTTTACATTTGATCTCTGCGTTTTTCCCTACCTTCTATAAGCGTAAGAGTGGAATTTTCAGGTTTACCGGAGACAAGAGAAGTTTATTTGGAATTTGGTCTTGGGTAAGTTTCCTTCGTATTCCCCATTCTTTCAAATTTCTCGTTGTTCTTCAATTTTCTCTTGCATGTTTGGGTGTTATATGTCGAATGTATGTGTGTACTACCAAAATTAATTTTCAATCGGTTGATTTCTTTGTTTTCTTCTAATGTTGATCTGCCGTTGTCTATTACACATTTCTTTAGTTTCATGTGAAAATAAGTTGATTTCCAATCAACGACATTGTGCCTTAAGAGGTAATTTTCTTCTCCTTTTTACATTTGATCTCTACTCCTTTCCCTATTGTTGATAAGCGTAAGGGTGGAATTTTTCAGGTTTACCGGGGACAAGAGAAGATTCGTCAGAGATACTTCTGTAGTATGCTTATTTTGTATTTCCTATTATCCTCCATTTCGCGCTGTTCTTCATTCTTCTCTTTTATCTTTGGGTGTTGGTTTTTGAATGCATTTATGTATTAGAGACATAATTTTCAATCCTTTGATTTATTTGTTTGTTTCAGAGCTTCATGTTGCGTTTTCTAATGCTCATTTCCTTCGTTTCGTATAAGAATAATTTGATTTGGTTTTAATGACATTGTGCCTTTAGTGGTAATTTTCTTATTTTCGTTTTTACATTTGATCTTTGCGCTTTTCCCTACCTTCTATGAGCGTAAGAGTGGAATTTTCAGGTTTATCGGGGACAAGAGAAATTTCTTTGGAAATTGGTCTTGGGTAAGTTTCCTTCGTATTCCCCATTCTTTCAAATTTCTCGTTGTTCTTCGATTTTCTCTTGTCTGTTTGGGTGTTACATGTCTAATGTATGTGTGTACTAGCCAAATTAATTTTCAATCTGTTGATTTCTTTGTTTTCTTCTGACGTTGATCTGTTGTTGTCTATTACACATTTCTTTGATTTCGTGTGAAAATAAGTTGATTTCAAATCAACGACATTGTGCCTTAAGAGGTAATTTTCTTCTTCTCTTTTTTACATTTGATCTCTACTCCTTTCTCTACTGTTGATAAGCGTAAGGGTGGAATTTTTCAGATTTCCCGGGGACGAGAAGTTTATTTGGAAATTGGTCTTGGGTAAGTTTCCTTCGTATTCCCTATTCCTTCAAATTTCTCACTGTTCTTCAATTTTCTCTTACATGTTTGGGTGTTATATGTCGAATGTATGTTTGTACTACAAAAATTAATTTTCAATCTGTTGATTTCTTTGTTTTCTTCTGATGTTTATATTTCGTAGTCTATTACACATTTATTTGGTTTCGTGTGAAAATAAGTTGATTTCCAATCAACGACATTGTGTCTTAAGAGGTAATTTTCTTCTTCTCCTTTTTACATTTGATCTCTACTCCTTTCCCTAATGTTGATAATCGCAAGGGTGGAATTTTTCTGGTTTCCCAGGGACAAAAGAAGAGTTGGTGGAGATACTCCTGTACTATGTTTATTTGGTATTCCCTATTATCCTCCATTTTGCACTGTTGTTCATTCTTCTCTTTTATCTTCGGGTGTTGTTTGTTGAATGCATTTATGTATTAGAGATATAATTTTCAATCCTTTCATTTATTTGTTTGTTTAAGAGCTTCATGTTGCGTTTTCTAATGCTCATTTCTTTCGTTTCGTATAAGAATAATTTTGTTTTGTTTTAATGACATTGTGGCTTTAGTGGTAATTTTCTTATTCTCGTTTTTACATTTGATCTCTGCGCTTTTCCCTACCTTCTATGAGTGTAAGAGTGGAATTTTTAGGTTTATCGAGGACAAGAGAAGTTTATTTGGAAATTGGTTTTGGGTTAGTTTCCTTCGTATTTCCTATTATTTCAAATTTCTCGCTTTGCTTCAATTTTCTCTTGCCTGTTTGGGTGTTATTTGTCGAATTTATGTGTGTACGAGCAAAATTAATTTTCAATGTGTTGATTTCTTTGTTTTCTTCTGATGTTGATATTCCGTTGTCTTTTACACATTTGTTTCATTTCCTGTGAAAATAAATTGATTTTCAATCAACGACATTGTGACTTTAAGAGGTAATTTTTTCTTCTCCTTTTTACATTTGATCTCTACTCCTTTCCCTACTGTTGATAAGCGTGAGGGTGGAATTTTTCAGGTTTCCCGAGGACAAGAGAAGATTCGTCGGAGATACTTCTGTACTATGTTTATTTCCTATTGTCTATTATCCTCCATTTCGCACTGTTGTTCATTCTTCTATTTTATCTTTGGGTGTTGTTTGTTGACTGCATTTATGTATTAGAGAATTAATTTTCAATCCTTTGATTTATTTGTTTGTTTCAGAGCTTCATGTTGCGTTTGCTAATGCTCATTTCTTTCGTTTTGTATAAGAATAATTTGATTTGGTTTTAACGACATTGTGCCTTTAGTGGTAATTTTCTTATTCTCGTTTTTACATTTGATCTCTGCGCTTTTCCCTACCTTCTATGAGCGTAAGAGTGGAATTTTAAGGTTTACCGGGGAGGAAAGAAACTTATTTGGAAATTGGTATTGGGTAAGTTTCCTTCGTATTCCCTATTCTTTCAAATTTCTCTTTGTTCTTCAATTTTCTCTTGCATGTTTGGGTGTTATATGTCGAATGTATGTGTGTACGAGCAAAATTAATTTTCAATCTATTGATTTCTTTGTTTTCTTCTGATGTTGATATTCCGTTGTCTATTACACATTTTTTTCGTTTCCTGTGAAAATAAGTTGATTTCCAATCAACGACATTGTGGCTTAAGAGGTAATTTTCTTCTTCTCCTTTTTAAATTTGATCTCTACTCCTTTCCCAACTGTTGATAAGCGTGAGGGTGGAATTTTTCAGGTTTCCCGAGGACAAGAGAAGATTCGTTGGAGATACTTTTGTACTATGTTTATTTCGTATTGTCTATTATCCTCCATTTCTCACTGTTGTTCATTCTTCTATTTTATCTTTGGGTGTTGTTTGTTGACTGCATTTATGTATTAGAGAATTAATTTTCAATCATTTGATTTATTTGTTTGTTTCAGATCTTCATGTTGTGTTTGCTAATGTTCATTTCTTTCGTTTTGTATAAGAATAATTTGATTTGGTTTTAACGACATTGTGCCTTTAGTAGTAATTTTCTTATTCTCGTTTTTACATTTGATCTCTGCGCTTTTCCCTACCTTCTATGAGCGTAAGAGTGGAATTTTATGGTTTACCGGGGATGAGAGAAGCTTATTTGGAAATTGGTATTGGGTAAGTTTCCTTCGTATTCCCTATTCTTTCAAATTTCTCTCTGTTCTTCAATTTTCTCTTGCATGTTTTGGTGTTATATGTCGAATGTATGTGTGTACGAGCACAATTAATTTTCAATGTGTTGATTTCTTTGTTTTCTTCTGATGTTGATATTCCGTTGTCTATTACACATTTCTTTAGTTTCCTGACAAAATAAGTTGATTTCCAATCAACAACATTGTGGCTTGAGAGGTAATTTTCTTCTTCTCCTTTTCACATTTGATATCTACTCCTTTCCCTACTGTTGATAAGCGTGAGGGTGGAATTTTTTAGGTTTCCCGTGGACAAGAGAAGATTCGTCGGAGATACTTCTGTACTATGTTTATTTCCTATTGTCTATTATCCTCCATTTCGCACTGTTGTTCATTCCTCTATTTTATCTTTGGGTGTTGTTTGTTGACTGCATTTATGTATTGGAGAATTAATTTTCAATCCTTTGATTTATTTGTTTGTTTTAGAGCTTCATGTTGCGTTTGCTAATGCTCATTTCTTTCGTTTTGTATAAGAATAATTTGATTTGGTTTTAACGACATTGTGCCTTTAGTGGTAATTTTCTTATTCTCGTTTTTACATTTGATCTCTGCGCTTTTCCCTACCTTCTATGAGCGTAAGAGTGGAATTTTAAGGTTTACCGGGGACGAGAGAAGCTTATTTGGAAATTGGTATTGGGTAAGTTTCCTTTGTATTCCCCATTCTTTCAAATTTCTCTCTGTTCTTCAATTTTCTCTTGCATGTTTGGGTGTTATATGTCGAATGTATGTGTGTACGAGCAAAATTAATTTTCAATCTGTTGATTTCTTTGTTTTCTTCTGATGTTGATATTCCGTTGTCTATTACACATTTTTTTCGTTTCCTGTGAAAATAAGTTGATTTCCAATCAACGACATTGTGGCTTAAGAGGTAATTTTCTTCTTCTCCTTTTTACATTTGATCTCTACTCCTTTCCCAACTGTTGATAAGCGTGAGGGTGGAATTTTTCAGGTTTCCCGAGGACAAGAGAAGATTCGTCGGAGATACTTCTGTACTATGTTTATTTCCTATTGTCTATTATCCTCCATTTCGCACTGTTGTTCATTCTTCTATTTTATCTTTGGGTGTTGTTTGTTGATTGCATTTATGTATTAGAGAATTAATTTTCAATCCTTTGATTTATTTGATTGTTTCAGAGCTTCATGTTGCGTTTGCTAATGCTCATTTCTTTCGTTTTGTATAAGAATAATTTGATTTGGTTTTAACGACATTGTGCCTTTAGTGGTAATTTTCTTATTCTCGTTTTTACATTTGATCTCTGCGTTTTTCCCTACCTTCTATGAGCGTAAGAGTGGAATTTTAAGGTTTACCGGGGATGAGAGAAGCTTATTTGGAAATTGGTCTTGCGTAAGTTTCCTTCGTATTCCCTATTCTTTCAAATTTCTCGTTGTTCTTTAATTTTCTCTTGCATATTTGGGTGTTATAAGTCGAATGTATGTGTGTACGAGCACAATTAATTTTCAATGTGTTGATTTCTTTGTTTTCTTCTGATGTTGATATTCCGTTGTCTATTACACATTTCTTTAGTTTCCTGACAAAATAAGTTGATTTCCAATCAACAACATTGTGGCTTGAGAGGTAATTTTCTTCTTCTCCTTTTCACATTTGATCTCTACTCCTTTCCCTACTGTTGATAAGCGTAAGGGTGGAATATTTCAGGTTTCCCGTGGACAAGAGAAGATTCGTCGAAGATACTTCTGTAGTATGTTTATTTCTTATTCCCTATTATCCTCCAAGTCGCACTTTTGTTCATTCTTCTATTTTATCTCTGGTTGTTGTTTGTAGAATGCACTTATGTATTAGAGACATAATTTTCAATCCTTTGATTTATTTTTTTGTTTCGGAGCTTCATGTTGCGTTTTCTAATGCTCGTTTCTTTCGTTTCGTAGAAGAATAATTTGATTTTGTTTTAATGACATTGTGCATTTAATGGTAATTTTCTTATTCTCGTTTTTACATTTGATCTCTGCGCTTTTCCCTACCTTCTATGAGCTTAAGTGTGGAATTTTCAAGTTTACCGGGGACGAGAGAAGCTTATTTGGAAATTGGTATTGGGTAAGTTTCCTTCGTATTCCCTATTCTTTCAAATTTCTCTCTGTTCTTTAATTTTCTCTTGCATGTTTGGGTGTTATATGTCGAATGTATGTGTGTACGAGCAAAATTAATTTTCAATCTGTTGATTTCTTTGTTTTCTTCTGATGTTGATATTCCGTTGTCTATTACACATTTTTTCGTTTCCTGTGAAAATAAGTTGATTTCCAATCAACGACATTGTGGCTTAAGAGGTAATTTTCTTCTTCTCGTTTTTACATTTGATCTCTACTCCTTTCCCTACTGTTGATAAGCGTAAGGGTTGAATTTCTCAGGTTTCCCGGGGACAAGAGAAGTTTATTTGGAAATTGATCTTGGGTAAGTTTCCTTCGTATTCCCTATTCTTTGAAATTTCTCGCTGTTCTTTAATTTTCTCTTGCATATTTGGGTGTTATATGTCGAATGTATGTGTGTACGAGCAAAATTAATTTTCAATCTGTTGATTTCTTTGTTTTCTTCTGATGTTGATATTCAGTTGTCTACTACACATTTTTTTCGTTTCTTGTGAAAATAAGTTGATTTCCAATCAACGACATTGTGGCTTAAGAGGTAATTTTCATCTCCTTTTTACATTTGATCTCTACTCCTTTCCCTACTGTTGATAAGCGTAAGGGTGGAATTTTTCAGGTTTCTCGAGGACAAGAGAAGTTTATTTGGAAATTGGTCTTGGGTAAGTTTCCTTCATATTCCCTATTCTTTGAAATTTCTCGCTGTTCTTCAATTTTCTCTTGCATATTTGGGTGTTATATGTTGAATGTATGTGTTCGAGCAAAATTAATTTTCAATCTGTTGATTTCTTTGTTTTCTTTTGATGTTGATATTCCGTTGTCTATTACACATTTTTTTCGTTTCGTGTGAAAATAAGTTGATTTCCAATCAACGACATTGTGGCTTAAGAGGTAATTTTCTTCTTCTCCTTTTTACATTTGATCTCTACTCCATTCCCAACTGTTGATAAGCGTAAGGGTGGAATTTTTCAGGTTTCCCGGGGACAAGAGAAGTTTATTTGGAAATTTGTCTTGGGTAAGTTTCCTTCGTATTCCCTATTCTTTGAAATTTCTCGATGTTCTTTAATTTTCTCTTGCATATTTGGGTGTTATATGTCGAATGTATGTGTGTACGAGCAAAATTAATTTTCAATCTGTTGATTTCTTTGTTTTCTTCTGATGTTGATATTCAGTTGTCTATTACACATTTTTTTCGTTTCTTGTGAAAATAAGTTGATTTCCAATCAACGAAAGTGTGGCTTAAGAGGTAATTTTCTTCTTCTCCTTTTTACATTTGATCTCCACTCCTTTCCCTACTATTGATAAGCGTAAGGGTGGTATTTTTCAGTTTTCCTGAGGACAAGAGAAGTTTATTTTGAAATTGGTCTTGGGGAAGTTTCCTTCGTATTCCCTATTCTTTGAAATTTCTTGCTGTTCTTCAATTTCTCTTGCATATTTGGGTGTTATATGTGAATGTATGTGTTCGAGCAAAATTAATTTTCAATCTGTTGATTTCTTTGTTTTCTTCTGATGTTGATATTCCTTTGTCTGTTACACATTTTTTTCGTTTCTTGTGAAAATAAGTTGATTTCCAATCAACGACATTGTGGCTTAAGAGGTAATTTTCTTCTTCTCCTTTTTACATTTGATCTCTACTCCATTCCCAACTGTTGATAAGCGTAAGGGTGGAATTTTTCAGGTTTCCCGAGGACAAGAGAAGTTTATTTGGAAATTGGTCTTGGGTAAGTTTCCTTCGTATTCCCTATTCTTTGAAATTTCTCGATGTTCTTTAATTTTCTCTTGCATATTTGGGTGTTATATGTCGAATGTATGTGTGTACGAGCAAAATTAATTTTCAATCTGTTGATTTCTTTGTTTTCTTCTGATGTTGATATTCAGTTGTCTATTACACATTTTTTTCGTTTCTTGTGAAAATAAGTTGATTTCCAATCAACGAAAGTGTGGCTTAAGAGGTAATTTTCTTCTTCTCCTTTTTACATTTGATCTCCACTCCTTTCCCTACTATTGATAAGCGTAAGGGTGGTATTTTTCAGTTTTCCTGAGGACAAGAGAAGTTTATTTTGAAATTGGTCTTGGGGAAGTTTCCTTCGTATTCCCTATTCTTTGAAATTTCTTGCGGTTCTTCAATTTCTCTTGCATATTTGGGTGTTATATGTGAATGTATGTGTTCGAGCAAAATTAATTTTCAATCTGTTGATTTCTTTGTTTTCTTCTGATGTTGATATTCCTTTGTCTGTTACACATTTTTTTCGTTTCTTGTGAAAATAAGTTGATTTCCAATCAACGACATTGTGGCTTAAGAGGTAATTTTCTTCTTCTCCTTTTTACATTTGATCTCTACTCCATTCCCAACTGTTGATAAGCGTAAGGGTGGAATTTTTCAGGTTTCCCGAGGACAAGAGAAGTTTATTTGGAAATTGGTCTTGGGTAAGTTTCCTTCGTATTCCCTATTGTTTGAAATTTCTCGTTGTTCTTCAATTTTCTCTTGCATATTTGGGTGTTATATGTTGAATGTATGTGTTCGAGCAAAATTAACTTTCAATCTGTTGATTTCTTTGTTTTCTTCTGATGTTGATATTTCGTTGTCTATAACACATTTTTTTCATTTCCTGTGAAAATAAGTTGATTTCCAATCAATGACATTGTGGCTTAAGAGGTAATTTTTTTCTTCTCCTTTTTACATTTGATCTCTACTCCATTCCCAACTGTTGATAAGCGTAAGGGTTGAATTTTTCAGGTTTCCCGGGGACAAGAGAAGTTTATTTGGAAATTGGTCTTAGGTAAGTTTCCTTCGTATTCCCTATTCTTTGAAATTTCTCGATGTTCTTCAATTTTCTCTTGCATGTTTGGGTGTTATATGTTGAATGTATGTGTCTACTACCAAAATTAATTTTTAATCTGTTGAATTCTTTGTTTTCTTCTGATGTTGATATTCCGTTGTCTATTACATATTTCTTTGGTTTCGTGTGAAAATAAGTTGATTTCCAATCAACGACATTATGCCTTAAGAGGTAATGTTCTGCTTCTCCTTTTTACATTTGATCTCTGCTCCTTTCCCTACTGTTGATAAGCGTAAGGGTGGAATTTTTCAGGTTTCCCGGGGACAAGTGAAGATTCGTCGGAGATAGTTCTGTACTATGTTTATTTCGTATTCCCTATAATCCTCCATTTCGCACTGTTCTTCATTCTTCTCTTTTAATTTTGGGTGTTGTTTGTTGAATGCATTTATGTATTTGAGACATAATTTTCAATCCTTAGATTTATTTGGTTGTTTCCAAGCTGCATGTTGCGTTTTCTAATGCTCATTTCTTTCATTTCGTATAAGAATAATTTGATTTGGTTTTAATGACATTGTGCCTTTAGTGGTAAGTTTCTTATTCTCGTTTTTACATTTGATCTCTGCGCTTTACCCTACCTTCTATGAGCATAAGAGTGGAATTTTCAGGTTTACCGGGGACAAGGGAAGTTTATTTGGAAATTGGTCTTGGGTAAGTTTCCTTCGTATTCCCTATTATTTCAAATTTCTCCCTGTTCTTCAATTTTCTCTTGCATGTTTGGGTGTTATATGTCGAATGTATGTGTGTACGAGCAAAATTAATTTTCAATCTGTTGATTTCTTTGTTTTCTTCTGATGTTTATATTCCGTTGTATATTACACATTTCTTTGGTTTCGTGTGAAAATAAGTTGATTTCCAATCAACGACATTGTGCCTTTAAGAGGTAATTTTTTCTTCCCCTTTTTACATTTGATCTCTACTCCTTTCCCTACTGTTAATAAGCGTAAGGGTGGAATTTTTCAGGTTTCCCGGGGACAAGAGAAGATTCGTCGGAGATACTTCTGTATTATTTTTATTTCGTATTCCCTATTATCCACCATTTCGCACTGTTCTTCATTCTTCTCTTTTATCTTTGGGTGTTGTTTGTTGAATGCATTTATGTATTAGAGACATAATTTTCAATCCTTTGATTCATTTGTTTGTTTCAGAGCTTTATGTTGCGTTTTCTAGTGCTCATTTCTTTCGTTTCGTAGAAGAATAATTTGATTTTGTTTTAATGACATTGTGGCTTTAGTGGTAATTTTCTTACTCTCGTTTTTACATTTGATCTCTGCGCTTTTCCCTACCTTCTATGAGCGTAAGAGTGGAATTTTCAGGTTTACCGGGGACAAGAGAAGTTTATTTGGAAGTTGGCCTTGAGTAAGTTTCCTTCGTATTCCCTATTCTTTCAAATTTCTTGCTGTTGTTCTATTTTCTCTTGCATGTTTTGATGTTAAATGTCGAATGTATGTGTGTACGAGCAAAATTAATTTTCAATCTGTTGATTTCTTTGTTTTCTTCTGATAATTATATTCCGTTGTCTATTACACATTTATTTCGTTTCCTGTGAAAATAAGTTGATTTCCAATCAACAACACTGTGGCTTAAGAGGTAATTTTCCTCTTCTCCTTTTTACATTTGATCTCTACTCCTTTCCCTACTGTTTATAAGCGTAAGGGAGGAATTTTTCAGGTTTCCCGGGGACGAGAGAAGATTCGTCGAAGATACTTCTATACTATGTTTATTTCGTATTGCCTATTATCCTCCATTTCGCACTGTTGTTCATTCTTCTATTTTATCTTTGGGTGTTATTTGTTGACTGCATTTATGTATTACAGAATTAATTTTCAATCCTTTGATTTATTTTTTTGTTTCAGAGCTTCATGTTGCGTTTTCTAATGCTCATTTCTTTCGTTTTGTATAAGAATAATTTGATTTTGTTTTAATGACATTGTGGCTTTAGTGGTGATTTTCTTATTCTCGTTTTTACATTTGATTTCTGCGCTTTTCCCTACCTTCTATGAGCGTAAGAGTGGAATTTTTAGGTTTACCTGGGACAAGAAAAGTTTATTTGGACATTGGTCTTGGGTAAGTTTCCTTCGTATTCCCTATTCTTTAAAATTTCTCGCTGTTCTTCAATTTTCTCTTGCATGTTTTGGTGTTATATGTCGAATGTATGTGTGTACGAGCAAAATTAATTTTCAATCTATTGATTTCTTTGTTTTCTTCTGATATTGACATTCCATTGTCTATTACACATTTATTTCGTTTCCTGTGAAAATAAGTTGATTTCCAATCAACAACACTGTGGCTTAAGAGGTAATTTTCTTCTCCTTTTTACATTTGATCTCTACTCCTTTCCCTACTGTTGATAAGCGTAAGGGTGGAATTTTTCAGGTTTCCCGGGGGCAAGAGAAGATTCGTCGGAGATACTTCTGTACGATGTTTATTTCACATTCCCTATTATCCTCCATTTCGCATTGTTGTTCATTCTTCTATTTTATCTCTGGGTGTTGTTTGTAGAATGCATTTATGTATTAGAGACATAATTTTCAATCCTTTGATTTATTTTTTTGTTTCGGAGCTTCATGTTGCGTTTTCTAATGCTCGTTTCTTTCGTTTCGTACATGAATAATTTGATTTGGTTTTAAGGACATTGTGCCTTTAGTGGTAATTTTCTTATTCTCGTTTTTACATTTGATCTCTGCGCTTTTCCCTACCTTCCATGAGCGTAAGAGTGGAATTTTCAGGTTTCCCGGGGACAAGAGAAGTTTATTTGGAAATTGGTCTTGCGTAAGTTTCCTTCGTATTCCCTATTCTTTGAAATTTCTCGTTGTTCTTTTATTTTCTCTTGCATATTTGGGTGTTATATGTCGAATGTATGTGTGTACGAGCAAAATTAATTTTCAATCTGTTGATTTCTTTGTTTTCTTCTGATGTTGATATTCAGTTGTCTATTACACATTTTTTTCGTTTCTTGTGAAAATAAGTTGATTTCCAATCAATGACATTGTGGCTTAAGAGGTAATTTTCTTCTTCTCCTTTTTACATTTGATCTCTACTCCTTTCCCTACCGTTGATAACCGTAAGGGTGGAATTTTTCAGGTTTACCGAGGACAAGAGAAGTTTATTTTGAAATTGGTCTTGGGTAAGTTTCCTTCGTATTCCCTATTCTTTGAAATTTCTCGCTGTTCTTCAATTTTCTCTTGCATATTTGGGTGTTATATGTTGAATGTATGTGTTCGAGCAAAATTAATTTTCAATCCGTTGATTTCTTTGTTTTCTTCTGATGTTGATATTCCGTTGTCTATTACACATTTTTTTCGTTTCCTGTGAAAATAAGTTGATTTCCAATCAACGACATTGTGGCTTAAGAGGTAATTTCCTTCTTCTCCTTTTTACATTTGATCTCTACTCCATTCCCAACTGTTGATAAGCGTAAGGGTGGAATTTTTCAGGTTTCCCGGGGACAAGAGAAGTTTATTTGGAAATTGGTCTTGGGTAAGTTTCCTTCGTATTCCCTATTCTTTGAAATTTCTCGCTGTTCTTTAATTTTCTCTTGCATATTTGGGTGTTATATGTCGAATGTATGTGTGTACGAGCAAAATTAATTTTCAATCTGTTGATTTCTTTGTTTTCTTCTAATGTTGATATTCAGTTGTCTATTACACATTTTTTTCGTTTCTTGTGAAAATAAGTTGATTTCCAATCAATGACATTGTGGCTTAAGAGGTAATTTTCTTCTTCTCCTTTTTACATTTGATCTCTACTCCTTTCCCAACTGTTGATAAGCGTAAGGGTGGAATTTTTCAGGTTTCCCAAGGACAAGAGAAGTTTATTTGGAAATTGGTCTTGGGTAAGTTTCCTTTGTATTCCCTATTCTTTGAAATTTCTCGCTGTTCTTCAATTTTCTCTTGCATATTTGGGTGTTATATGTTGAATGTATGTGTTCGAGCAAAATTAATTTTCAATCCGTTGATTTCTTTGTTTTCTTCTGATGTTGATATTCCGTTGTCTATTACACATTTTTTTCGTTTCCTGTGAAAATAAGTTGATTTCCAATCAACGACATTGTGGCTTAAGAGGTAATTTTCTTCTTCTCCTTTTTACATTTGATCTCTACTCCATTCCCAACTGTTGATAAGCGTAAGGGTGGAATTTTTCAGGTTTCCCGAGGACAAGAGAAGTTTATTTGGAAATTGGTCTTGGGTAAGTTTCCTTCGTATTCCCTATTCTTTGAAATTTCTTGCTGTTCTTCAATTTTCTCTTGCACATTTGGGTGTTATATGTGAATGTATGTGTTTGAGCAAAATTAATTTTCAATCTGTTGATTTCTTTGTTTTCTTCTGATGTTGATATTCCGTTGTCTGTTACACATTTTTTTCGTTTCCTGTGAAAATAAGTTGATTTCCAATCAACGACATTGTGGCTTAAGAAGTAATTTTCTTCTTCTCCTTTTTACATTTGGTCTCTACTCCATTCCCAACTTTTGATAAGCGTAAGGGTGGAATTTTTCAGGTTTCCCGGGGACAAGAGAAGTTTATTTGGAAATTGGTCTGGGGTAAGTTTCCTTCGTATTCCCTATTCTTTGAAATTTCTCGCTGTTCTTCAATTTTCTCTTGCATGTTTGGGTGTTATATGTTGAATGTATGTGTCTACTACCAAAATTAATTTTCAATCTGTTGATTTCTTTGTTTTATTCTGATGTTGATATTCCGTTTTTTATTACACATTTCTTTGGTTTCGTGTGAAAATAAGTTGATTTCCAATCAATGACATTATGCCTTAAGAGGTAATGTTCTCCTTCTCTTTTTTACATTTGATCTCTGGTCCTTTCCCTACTGTTGATAAGCGTAAGGGTTGAATTTCTCAGGTTTCCCGGGGACAAGAGAAGTTTATTTTGGAAATTGGTCTTGGGTAAGTTTCCTTCGTATTCCTTATTCTTTGAAATTTCTCGCTGTTCTTCAATTTTCTCTTGCATGTTTGGTTGTTGTATGTTGAATGTATGTGTCTACTACCAAAATTAATTTTCAATCTGTTGATTTCTTTGTTTTCTTCTGATTGTTATATTCCGTTGTCTATTACACATTTCTTTGGTTTCGTGTGAAAATAAGTTGATTTCCAATCAACGATATTATGCCTTAAGAGGTAATTTTCTTCTTCTCATTTTTACATTTGATCTCTAGTCCTTTCCCTATTGTTGATAAGCGTAAGGGTTGAATTTCTCAGGTTTCCCGGGGACAATAGAAGTTTATTTGGAAATTGGTCTTGGGTAAGTTTCCTTTGTACCTATTCTTCGAAATTTCTCGCTGTTCTTTAATTTTCTCTTGCATATTTGGGTGTTATATGTCGAATGTATGTGTGTACGAGCAAAATTAATTTTCAATCTGTTGATTTCTTTATTTTCTTCTGATGTTGATATTCAGTTGTCTATTACACATTTTTTTCGTTTCTTGTGAAAATATGTTGATTGCCAATCAACGACATTGTGGCTTAAGAGGTAATTTTCTTCTTCTCCTTTTTACATTTGATCTTTACTCCTTTCCCTACTGTTGATAAGCGTAAGGGTGGAATTTTTCAGGTTTCCCGAGGACAAGAGAAGTTTATTTTGAAATTGGTCTTGGGTAAGTTTCCTTCGTATTCCCTATTCTTTGAAATTTCTCGCTGTTCTTCAATTTTCTCTTGCATATTTGGGTGTTATATGTTGAATGTATGTGTTCGAGCAAAATTAATTTTCAATCTGTTGATTTCTTTGTTTTCTTCTGATGTTGATATTCCGTTGTCTATTACACATTTTTTTCGTTTCGTGTGAAAATAAGTTGATTTCCAATCAACGACATTGTGGCTTAAGAGGTAATTTTCTTCTTCTCCTTTTTACATTTGATCTCTACTCCATTCCCAACTGTTGATAAGCGTAAGGGTGGAATTTTCAGGTTTACCGGGGACAAGAGAAGTTTATTTGGAAATTTGTCTTGGGTAAGTTTCCTTCATATTCCCCATTGTTTCAAATTTCTTGTTGTTCTTCAATTTTCTCTTGCATGTTTGGGTGGTATATGTCGAATGTATGTGTGTGCGAGCAAAATTAATTTTCAATCTTTTGATTTCCCATAAGGTGTCATTGTACTATTGGTGCAAACTGCACCATCAAAAATTTGTAACTAGTATGGTTTCTAATAAATTAAGTATTAATTCTAACTTATGTATGTGTTTGCATATATTCAGGAGCTTCCCTTAGTACGATATCGTGCTGCCAAGACCCTTGATGGATCTGCAGTGGCAACATTTCGTGACTTGGTTCCTACAAAGCTTGCTGCTGCTGTTTGGAACTCTCTTGAAAAATATAAATCTACTATTCCCAACTTTCCCCAGACTGGAACATGCGAGCTCCTTATCTTGGATAGATCTATAGATCAGGTTATTATCTATTTTCCTGTTGTGAATTTATTGCCATATTTTCTCAGTTAGATTTATTGAATATGATGATTTTGCATGTTTAGATAGCTCCTGTCATACATGAATGGACCTATGATGCCATGTGCCATGATTTACTGGATATGGATGGAAATAAATATGTACACGAGGTACATCTTTTTGTTATTTTTGTTTTCATGGTTTTGTATGTTAAATATCACTTGAAGAACTTTTGTTGGAGGATACTCAAACATATATTAGATTCCTAGCAAAACAGGGGGTGAACCTGAGAAAAAGGAGGTCCTTTTAGAAGATCATGATCCTGTCTGGCTCGAGCTCCGCCATGTACATATTGCCGATGTATGTCTCATTCATTTATATATGTCTTTCTTCACTGGGATACATGATTATTGTAAGTACTTGTTCCACTAATTGGCATGTCAGGCTAGTGAACGGTTGCATGATAAAATGACCAACTTTGTCTCAAAGAACAAAGCTGCACAACTCCATCAGAGGTTAGCTTTGGCATCTATCTATATCTTTTTGAAACATGTTTGCTTTTGTCATCATGTGATCAAATTTCAGAGGTATTTTCCTGTTAAGGATCACTTAATATGGTATTATCATTCACTACACCTGCTGGCTACTATGTATAACTTCTTTCTCCATTCTTAACACTCTAACTTGGGAACACAATATGATGATATGTTACTAATACAGGTATGTCTACCTGATTGACCACTTTGTAATTGTCATCATTTTGGAAAGCACAGTCCCATTAATTTAAAATATGTATCATCATGGCAATGGAATGAGAACTACAATGAGAAATTAGTCATTTAGGACAGTTTCCCTTTTCATCTTTTCCCCTAATTCTCTATGGGAGACTGTTTTATCGACAAGGATTTAGAACATTTTGTATGAATTTGTGAATGTGGAAATGAGGCTGCTTGGTGTTTCTTATGATAATTCAGAGGCTCTCTTTCACACACAATAATTCAAGATATATCACAAATACATGGAATTTTTCAAACAAGTTTGGCATGTTATGTCTTTATAAATTGCAATTTGAATAGAAGTGCATCAAATGATGTAATATCTACTCTGATGTTATACACTTCTCAAATTGGTTTTTTAATATGCAGAGACAGTAACGAATTATCTACACGAGACTTGCAGAATCAAGCTTTGCCACAGTATAGTGAACAAATGGAGAAGCTTTCTCTCCATGTTGAGGTTGATTTTTTCTTTCTATAAGTGTTGTATTTCTGTTGATGAATGGGCTAGAAATTCATTTCCAAGAGAAAACTTCAAGCATTTTTGCCATTTAAATACAAAGTGATTTATTGGATTCTGAGGCATTTAAGGACTTTTAAGTTATGTGCATAATTATGATTGTAAATTATAATTACAAGATCTTTGTGCAAAGGAGTTTTTTTTCTTTAGTAAAAGAACAGGAAATAACAAGAAACCTTATCAACTATTGCGTAATTTCTTTTTAAGTTTAAGGAATTTCTGATTTTCTAGCACAATAATGACTATAAATTCAAATATTGTTGCAACAGAAATAGGAAACAAAGAAAATAAAAGAACTGAAGGAATTCTTTCTTAATTGTTTAATAGCCAAGAGAGGATATACGGGATCATCCAGTGGTTCTATCTGCAGATACAAGCAGAAGTAATTAAATGATGATGTTAAGAGAGAAGTAGTATTAACATGGACAAAATGAGTGTTCCAAGACAAGTCTTTGTGTTTATTGTCCCACTTGATCATGGCAATGCAGATTGCTGGTAAAATCAACAGAACTATCCGAGAGATGGGACTTCGAGACCTTGGGCAACTGGAGCAGGATCTTGTCTTTGGAGATGTAGGAGCAAAGGAAGTGATAAACTTTTTAAGGACAAAGCAGGTGATATGCTAAAGATTTTTGTCTGCATAGGAACTGATGCACCATATTTCTAAGTAATGTCCATTTTTTATTTAAAATAATTTTGTTTGGAAATGAACTAATGCACCATATTGGGTAATGTCTACTTTTTTATTTGAAATTTGTTTCACTTATGCAGGATGCTACTTCTGAAAATAAATTGCGTCTGTTGATGATATATGCTTCCGTTTATCCTGAGAAGTTTGAAGGTGACAAAGGTTTAAAGCTAACGCAGGTACAAGTGAACTCCAATTCCTGCTTTCTTTATGTGGAATTTCACATTATCCTTTTTCACTTCTCTTATCATTGACTAAACTAGTTGCAAGGGGAAATGCCGAAAGAGCATGTTAAATGCCATCTGTTAAACAAAGAAGGATCAATGGTGCTCTAAAAAAATGTTTGGGCTTAATTCAATTGATCGGCTCTGTTTGATACCTGAATTTTCCTAATTTTTTTCTTTCCCAAGCAAGGATAGATGTCAGCATCAGGCTTGCAGAGGATGGACATACACTTGCTTGCTTTCCTCCTTAATCTACAAAGATGATTTCACACATTAATATGTTAAAATCTTTCATGCTATATCATTTGTGTGAGAGGCAAGAGCTGGAGGTTTTTACATCAACAAACTGATACATCATAATTTTATGATTTGTTTTTTCTAATTAGTAATTGAGTGTTTGACACGAGATTTGATAAAATTATGTGTAATTCAAAACTGTTGGCATCCTTTTTACATGCACACAGTGCCTAACGAGGTACAATTTCTGAAACTAGAATTCCTGTCTTGGGTTTTTTAGGAATTTCAGCCTTTTTTTTACTAGTGTATTTGTGTTCTGATGCAACTCTTTTTAGATTATTATGAAGTATTGATGACTGCTCACCTTTACCAAACTTTCACATCGTCATGTTCATTGATCTTTTTCATCAGTTAGCAAGATTATCACCCGAGGATATGAAAGTTGTGAATAACATGAGACTGCTTGAGGGATCATCGGCTACCAAGAAGAAGTCCAGTGGGGGTTTCTCACTTAAGTTTGATGGTCAGAAGGTAAATAAATATAGTGATTGTAATGCTCATTGAAGATCCTTACAGCTTTCTTCTTACATGATTCTTGCCCACCAACCTAAGGTTTAATAGTTTCTTGATGTTCTTGCTTGATTATTAGGTAAAGAATGCGGCTAGAAAAGATCGAACCACTGAAGAGGAACGTGGCAGTTATCACGATTTTATCCCATGATAGAGGTATGATTTAAGATCATGCAAGATTCTTCACATTTGTTCCTGCAACACCTTGAAAATTAGGAGTAAGTGCTGATAGCAATGACATTATGTAAGCAAGTTTAATAGTTTTTTTTCTAACCAAGACCATCCTTCTGAAACAGTGAGAGTTGTTTTTTAAAATTAAACCTTAGCATGTGGTAATCCTTTTGAAGTATCTGTGGCTGCCAGTATATGGACTGTTCAGATACAGAGTAGCATTGCCTATTTTCATTAGTGTCATTCGTTGCTCTACCCTGCTTGAATTATTTGAAAATATATATATGTTCATTAAACATTCTTTTAGACATAATTTGTACAAGAAGATCAATCAATAGTTTGTTGGGTGAAATATGAAATGTTTTTCTTTTTACTGGGTTGACTGTTGCTATGTAGGCAGTTATTTTGTAAAGGCACTTCTTACTAATCTCAGAGCAAAATAATGTCCCCTGTCTGCCTGTGAAGTTAATTTATATAACAACGTCACTTTGTCTGTTGTGACTAAAGCAAGGAAAAGTTACTCTCTTATTTTACTTATCCAGATAACTGCTTCTCTTAATATGCTATGAGTTAAATGGGTGGTAGTAAGTTACATGCTGTGTCATTTATCAGGAGCTGATTGAAAAACTCAATAAAGGTGAATTACCCAAGAATGAATATCTGTGTATGAATGAACCAAGTCCACCTGTCCCACGGAGCACTGATGGTGCATCTGCACGGACGAGTCAAGCTCCAGCTTCTCAGCCAGTAAAATCAAGACGAACTGCAACTTGGGCACGTTCTCGTGTTCCTGATGATGGATGTTCAAGGTACTCTCACAGTTCTCTTAATTTCTCATGTACTGGATTGATCTATTCTGTACATGACTTCCATTTACAGACTTATCCAGCTTTTGGATTTCATCTTCCTGTACCATATTTGAACAATTTGGTTTATCTAATTTTTTCTACATTGTTGAACTTATACGGTGTGATCCATTATAATATAATATGTATTATCAAAATTTGATTGCTGATCAAAGCCTAGATATTCAAGTATATTTTTGCATACAATTAACAAGTTCTTATTACTTGCTTCTTCTGTCTTTTTTACAGTGACTCAGTTTTGAAGAATGTGTCTGTGGATTTCAAGAATATGGGGCAGCGAATTTTTGTCTTTATCATTGGAGGAGCAACGCGATCTGAGGTAAAATTCTCAAGAACTTTCTTTACCATCACCTGCATCTTGGCCTTACCAGATGTTTTTTCCCCCTTTTTTTCCCTTGATAGGCAACCTGATGGTTTTCTCGTCTTTCCTGTTTTTTTTTTTTTTTTTTTTTTTTTGCATTATTTTGTTGTTGCTGTTGTCTAGCTGCGGGTTTGTCACAAGCTCACAGCCAAACTGAGGAGGGAAGTTGTCCTAGGCTCCTCTAGTATTGATGATCCTCCACAATTTATTACGGTAAATAACTGCTTATTTATCTATTTCTTTTCCTTTTCCTTGTTGGTGATAAACGAAAATCAGGGGCACAAAAGACATTACATTTTGGTTGAAAAACAAATAGTTTGAAGCATTGATACTAGAGCCTCCATCTCCTTTAAAATGCTAGTATTTTCAAGACAATAAAATTACAATTCCAAACCACAAGAACACAAACAACTTGCACTACATACAAAGCAAAAAAATCAATACTAGGAATTCCAAACCAATAGTAAAAGAAACTTTGAACAAATAGCCACTTTGCAAGTTCTGGTAAATGGTTACCAAAGATAGTCAATCCCAAGTTTTCCCCCTAGATGTCCATATTAGGATGATGTTGCAGTGATATGGTGATAGGCCAATACATCAATTCCCCCCTGGATTTTGAAATACCTTGTCCTCAAGTTCAGGTGTAATTATTTGCAGTAAATCCAATGGCCTGATTTTTGAAAGAAAATCTTGAAAGATGATTATATCATGCTCCTACAATTTGAAATTACTCATCCTCTAGCTTGATAAAGAGGATCAATTTCTTCAATCCTAACCCCATCATGTATGATATATTTGTATTGGTTGATGATGAAGGGTGAGTCTGCTCCATGTCTAATCTTTCAGCTTCAAGACTATGCCCAAAAGAAAGACCACAAATTTCTTCAAGTAGTTTCAATAATTCATTAGCCTATCAGTGCTCTTAGGAACTACAAATTCACCAATTCAAATGACACATGCTATAGTTTCTGATCAACGAGTCTTCAAGACTATGCCCAAAAGAAAGACCACAAATTTCTTCAAGTAGTTTCAATAATTCATTAGCCTATCAGTGCTCTTAGGAACTACAAATTCACCAATTCAAATGACACATGCTATAGTTTCTGATCAATGAGTCTTCTATTTCACTAGTACTCCATTTGTTTGCACATGGAAAGTTCTAAAAAATTTCACCATATACAAAAATAGTGTAGATGTACATTATTCACCCACCTTTCTAAAATTTCCAATAGAGTAGATGTCATCTCATTGTCACTCATCATTTTCATTTGTCTTCACAATTTTTAAATCATCATAGTAGTAGTGAACATCTGAAATTCATCATCCTCCTCTTTGATGGCAAGCACTAGAAGATAATGAATCGTATTATTCATTAGCACTCTGGGAGCCCACTTGAGATAGTTTTTGTTTTTCGCTTTAGCTGGAAACTGAGCAGCATTGGTGTTGTAATTTCATACTTTTTTTCTAAGCCATAGGCTGTTCTAATAAAATTAGCCAAATGAGTGTAGAAGCTTTTATCAGGTCTTAAAAAAAGAGTTTTTGGCTTCTCAGAGGATAATCCAAACAGGCCCCAAGTTGTTCTCATTTAAAACAAGAAGATGGCCTATCAGTATACCTAGTTGTCCTCAACTTGTGCAGGATCAAATTTTTCTGTAGGCCATGATTTTGTTTTCTTGTTGGAGCTTTTGAAAGCATGACTCTGACCTAGAGGACAGTCAAGGACTGCAAACATCATTCTTTCCCCTTCTTATATTACCAGCAACAAGTATATTCATGTTTTTTTTTTGTTTCCTTTTTTTTTTTTTTAGAAACTGAAGATGCTGTCAGAAAAGGGTATCTCATTAGATGGCATTAGAATCTAAAATTTGGTTCCTGGACAGACAAGGTCGGTTTTCTCTTTTGTAATTATGAATCTGTAATTCCTATTTTTGTCCCTTTTTTTATCCTTTTATTTATATGTTTCCTTTTTCTTCCAATGATATAGAACTTTTCCCATGAGATCTCATCCTCAGTTGTTCAAACAGAAATGGGCCATTTTTGGCACCACATATAAAGGTCCTGTATTATTTTGAGGGCAGTGTGTCCTGGTCCTTCTAGGTTTTTCCGGGGGGGGCAACATATCCACGTCCTCCTGTAATCAGTAATCATAGCCCTCCACATGTTCCCATTTTTTTTTTTCCTCATTCAAATCCTTCAAATGTCATGTGCATGTAAATATTAGTGTTTATGTTTCTAAATTAATAGATGAAAGAATATGATGTGTGTGCCATGTGCATGTGAATACTAGTGTTTTAGGCTTTTAAAATTAATAAATCAAAGCAGTATGATGTGTGGCCTAGTACATGTGAATGTTAGTGTTTTAGGTTTTTAAATTAATAAATCCAAGGAGTATGATATGTGTGGTTATGTGCATGTGCATGTTAGTGCTTTAAAGTTGATAAATGTGATGTTTTGAGTTTTAAAGTTAATAAGCCAATGAGAAGTGACAACTTAAACTTTTATGATCTCACTATTCATTTTATAATTCTTAGTTGTTAGTTATTCAATTTTTTTTAGGATTTCATAGTTCAGTTTATAATTCCAGTTTGTTGATTGTCTAATTATTGATTGATCCCATATTATGGTATTCTTGTTTTAGAAAATGGTTAATTCTAGTGATGATCCATCTTATGTAGCTTATGTGTTTTTTTTTATAATTTTAGTATTAGTTTATTTGATTTCATGCTATTATTTTCAAGTTCCAAGTTTATTGTTTTTAATTCGTGAATCAATATTAATTTTGTATGCTTAGAATTATATTTAATTAATTTAGTTAACCTTGTGTTATTGTTTGGATGCTTTCAAGTTCGCTAATTTTAATTTTGATCCATCAATATTTAGTTTGAGTGTTGTGGAATTTTAGGTAATCAATTTAGTTAATCACACATTATTGTTTTCATATTTTCAAGTTTGTTAAACTTTAGTTTTTCTTATTCATCATATTTAGTTTGAGTGTTTTTCAGAATTCTAGTTAATTTATTTTAATTGATCTCATGTTACCATTTCCATGTGTTTAAGCTTGTTAGTTTTAATTCTTGATTGATCATAGTTTAGCTCATATGCTATTCAATATTTTAGTTAATTCTTGTGTTGTCTTGCCCATGTTCTAGAATTGCTAATTTTAGTTTTTAATTAATCCTTAATTAGTTCATGTGTTTAATTAGAAAGTTTTGTATGTTCATGTTTCTATATTTACATAATTATATTCCCATACTTATGTGCTTCATTAGTCTTATGTTAGTTTTTTGTTGGCCTTATTTCAGTTTACATGCTTTTAGAATCCTAGTGGTTAGTTCATGAATCAACATCTTGTTAGTTTGTTTAATCTAAAATACTTTGCCCATTACTTTAATGATCCTTAGTTTAATTTGATTTTTCTGAGGCCATTGGAAACTCATGAAGGTTGGCCCTTACTCACCATATTGGTTTGGTTGGTTGTTAAAAATTTTACTTTGAAATTCTATTTTCCTTTGGGTTGCCTATGTTTGATCCTTGTGTATTGTTGTTTACAAATAATACCTTTCCTTAAACCTTTTCTCAAAATGTTCCTCATTAAAATGTATTTCAAAAACTCATTTAAAGTCCTTAGAATTGAAATCTCATTTTCTTAAGGTTTGCATCTTTTTCAGTTTTCAATAAAAATTCTGATTTTGAAAGGATTATGAATCCAAGCTTGTTGTCCCAAATAAATGGGATAATTCTAAGCTAGATTTGTGTATATCAATTGAGGAATTGGTGAAACCCCTACATAAAATCATTTTTCAAAAACCTTTTATTATTAGCTTGTTCAATTTACTGCATCTCTAAAAGGAAAATTCGATTTGACCTATTTATGACGTTTCCAAAATTGTTCCAGCGATTGTATGATATTGTAGACATCTTGAAAATAAATTCAAAACTTTGTTTGAGTTAAAAAGCAATTCTGAGATGGAAGATATAAATGAGTCTTCATTTGTGCATTTACTTGAACTGTTGGTTCCTTTAGTTTGTCATTTTGACCTTGTGGATAGCATGTAGCTTCTGGTGGTAATTTTCATTTTTTTTTACACGAAGGTTATGATTTATGAGTTATGTTGACTAATTTGGAAGATTTGAATTAACTTTGATTCATTGGTTGCTATAGATTAATGTGTTTATATCTTCAAATGGACAATTTTAATCTTAATTTAAGAACTATTAAGGACTTGGATAGTTCAGTGGGGTTTCACTTACCATGGAAATAGGTAATGCCAAATGGAGAACCTCCACTTTATATGTATGAGCAATATCTGTACTACTGAAGTCCACGAATTTGACACTCAAGACTTATCTTCAAGAATAATTTTTTCTGTGGTAAAATGTGGGTTCATTTGAGGAGTTCACCAGTGAGTATGCTTAATGATGAATATTAGAGTTCTCATTTGGTTTTGGGAGGAGTTTTTATACCCATTTTTACTTGTTTATGTATGCATATAGTGGACAATGTTGATTGATTAAATTATGTTCTAACCAGTGCATTCTTGATTAATTTTTCATCAATGAACAGTCTTCATTTTTTGGTGTGGTGATTATTGAGCAAATAATTGAAGATATATCATAAAATATGTCTGTGGCATAGCTAATGTTTGGAGTTGAATGTGTTTTCATGCATCAGCTCATTAGAATGCAATAACAAAATGACACTGTTGTTTCTTGATTATTTCATCATTTTGTAAATTAATTATGCTTGAAATTCACTTTTTGATGGATTTAGTAGCTGAATTTGGTGTTTTTTACATTATCAACTAATAAGTAGTTTAAGCTAAATGTGATTACTGTGAGTTTATAGCAAAAGCCTGAAGCACTGAAGCAGTGAATATGTTCGAGTGAGTACAATCAATTCTTGTCAGATAGGTTGGTGCTAAATCTTGTAATATTCAATTTTTTAAAGGAAAGATGCATCCTGGATTAACGTCCTAATACCAGTTGCTCTTCCTTTTGGAGTGTAACTTGTACCTTTCTAAATAGATTCAACTCATGTTTGAGGCCCTTCAGTATTATTGATTGCCATGATTAAGTTAAGCATAGAAGAGCATGAAAATTCTTCTTATGGAGTTTAAATTAATGAAAAATATGAGTCTTGGACAAGCACAACTTTTTTTAGATGCTCCTGGGAAATATTGATTCAGATTTTGAGAAGATTCAAAAAATGATCAATACTCTCTAAAATGTTAGTTAATTTTATAGAAGATTGTTAATATGATTTTAATTAGTAGGACTTGGAATGAACTGCGAAATTTATGTTTTGAAGTTGAGTACCTGGCCACTGCATTAGCAGAAAAATGACAACCTTATTGGTGATAACAATAGGAAATTCATAACAAACTCATATTTCTTAAGTAAAATCCCATCAAAATCATCTTTTAGAAATCTGGGATGTTAAGTTAAGCTTGTAAGCATGGAAACAAAGTTGAACAAACAAGCTCAAGTGTAACTTCATTTCTCAAAATCTAGTTAAAGATGCCATTTTGTTTTTGTTTTTGTTTTTGTTTTTTTTTTCTTTTTTCTTTTTTCTATAGAAAAATAGTTTCTCCTCTTTTGATAAAACCTTGAACTTTCTATTCTCATCCCTACCATTTGAGTGAGGCCTTAAGGCCCCACTCATTATATTTTATAATATTTTATTTTGTTTGTTTATTTGAGACCTTTTTTTATTATTATTCCAACAATTAAATCTTCTTAACGAGCCACATGTTTATACGTGAAACTTTCAACACGTAACTTTGGAAGCTACACTTACTATCATGCAGTTAGGTAGGTCTTATCAGGCTTCGGTGGTTAGGATATGCTTGTTCCATATATTATCAATTGGAGACACCCTTAGATTTTTATCTAATGCATTCTTTTAAGAAATTTATTTGTGTTTATTATATTTTATTATTCAACTTTGATGTTTAGCAGTGTATCAAGTTTAGAGGGTGCGCCAAAGCAAAACACTTGGGCATTTGAAAAGTTGATCCACAAGGTTGGATCTGAAAACCAGTAGAGTTTAAGTTCAAGGGGAACATTAAGCAAAAGGACTTGGTAGTGGAAAAAGGGTTGTTGACCAAGTTTTCTTGATAGAGTATATTTCTAATTCAGAATGTGAATTTTACTATATCAAAAAATTAATAATAAAAATGTTTTAATTCAAAAAAGGATAAATTGTAGTTAGATGATAAAAATCTTTACTTTATAGAAAAGGACAAAAATAGAATAATAAAGATAATCTTTTAGAATTCGCTTATGGTGTTTTGCTTTAAGAGATTTGTCAGGTCTTTTTTAATAGACAAATTAAATAGTTTTTTGGTGGTTTTTTTATAACATTAATTGGTTTAATTTGTGTTATTGAAAGGACTTAAAAAGTGGAATCTATCTATTTTTTCACTTTTCAGTGATGAGTCCTTTTATCAAACACCCCTTTAGTAATCATGTAAGTAATATCGACTATATTGTTTTGCTTCTGTGTGAATACAAGTTTGGTTGTACATGAGTGAATTATGTAGCATGTAAAGTGACATAGATGCCAGTGTAGAAGCAACTACTTCCAAAGAAGTGAACTGAAACAAGGTTGTTATGGTTTGAAATTTTGTTATAAGACACATTTACATCAGTGGGGACAAAACAACAAGAGTCTCCTTTTTATCTTAACTCCATAATGTAATTTTCCTTTAAATGATCTTGCAATGGTTGACAACTAAACTCTAGATACAATTGTGACCAGTCCTATTCATGTCTTTAATTATATTTTCTGACTCTTGCTCTTCTTAATTACCCTTAGCAACTTACATATTGACTTTTCAACAGGTTGGATCTCAAACTTCACAAGTTGAAATGGTACCAGAAGATTTGCAGCCCTCGCTTGTACCATCAAATAAAGACTTGAAAGGTCTTTAATGGGAAACCTTTGTTGAGAAAGCTGGGATCTAAGGTGAAGCTGACTTTGTTAAAAATGGTTTTGTTGATCACATCAATACCACAAAAGACACTACAGACTAACTTTGGTACACTGTAAGGTTGGTCTCACTGAGGGTAAACCTACTAGCATGTTCTCGTTCCTTATGTTTGGTTGTTTCACTTAAAATGATTTTGCATGAGAAGTAAAGAGAATGAAGACTACGTCAGAATTCATAAACCGAATGGGCAATGCAAGACATAAGAATCTGATTAGACTATTGGGTTTCTGTTGTAACAAGCATGTGACATATCTCTTGTATGATCACTTGCCTGATGGAAATCTAGTTGAGAAGATAAGAATGAAAAAGGATTGGGCATCCAAGTACTAAGTAGAGATTGAAATTGGAAGGGAACTTTGCTATCTTCACCATGACCACTACCCCGCGCCCCACGGTGATTTAGAGTTACGCGACATATTGTTTGATGAAAACATGGAATCTCATCTGGTGGAATTTGGACTGAAATTTCTGGCAGAATTGAGTGAAGTTTCACTCCCATCAAGAATTCCTGGAACATAAACAGGAGGTGGCATACAGAGCAAGCCAAGGATGGGATCATCTTTGGGCCACTTAGGGGTGCACATGCAGCTCCGTCTTGGACCTCTTTCCAATGTATTGAAGCAATGTCTGTTTTAAATAATTTTTTGAAACTGAAACATAAAGACTAAAAAACTGCAAAGGTAAGAACCCTTAAGTCACCAAGCCTACTCTTGGATGGCTTCACATGACTGATTTTTTGGATGTTTAGACCAGAGCTAATGTAAGTAGAGGCAGCAAGCTGCAAAGGCCATTAAATGGGATTGGAAAGGAGGTTCGTGGTGATTCCAGAGAATCCTAAATCGAGGCCACAAGATTGAAAGGAGAGAGACATAGAAGCAAAATTATTGAATATCTGATTGATATAAAGAAAAGAAATCTTCCAGAAACCGCAAGAGATTGAAGTGAGACTACCCTTTTTTTCTTATTATATACTGTTGAAGTTACGCTTAGCTTTGCTGTTGGCCTACTGGTTTTGGTTTAGAAATGTATTCAGGATTTCGGCATCCCAAGTTATATACTGCTGCCATTAGGCATGGCTTGGAGGAGTTTGGTTGGCAGAAGCTTGAACACAAGGCTGACCCTTCTATATAGAGAAGACATTTTGGGTAAGTAAGGATTTAGCATGGTGGATTTTGGGAGCTAAGGATTCAGTCCACGTTTTGAGAGAGAGGATCTGGACAGAGGCGGCAAAGAAAAAGGAAAAAGTGGGGATTCTGATTTTTCAGTAGGAAAATTTTGGATTCTAGGGGGCAGGTTTTTAGAGAGATGAGAAAACCATTTAGAAAGGAGGAGGATATAGAGAAAAAGAGAGGAATTTTTCATTGATTTCGAGGGGAGAAGAAGAACTCAGGTTCACTAGTTTTCTGGTGGGTTTTGGAGTGGGAGAACACAGCTCACTTGAAGTGTGTTTAAATATGTGCATGCTCTCTTTTGGCTTTCACTGTGGTCTTTTTTAATCTCTATTGTTAATAGCTGATGCATGGAATTATTACTAATATTGGTATCTAAGAATTGTGCTCTTGTTCTCTGATGTCCCCACCTGTTTTCAAGCCCATTGACAAAACAATGGAATGTGGCTTGGTTTGGTTATTCAGTCTTTTCCTGTCTCCACTTTGTTTTCTGGAGTTCCTTTTTTTTTTCTTGTGTTCGTTTTTCTTTTTTTTTGGTACCCATTCTTTGTTAAAGTAGCAATTTCTGGAATGCTTGGAGTGGGAGAGTTGAGACTATCATGGGGAATAAAGATTTGGAATGTCGATGGAGTGTTGAATCCTAATTCTCTGATCTTCTGAATTTATATCTTGACCTTGGCCATGCTACTAGCCTTCAATGACTAAGTGCTGATGGTCCTTCAAACCAGTGGCTTATAGCAAGTCTTCAATTGCATCATCCGGGTTCTTCTGTTTCTACTGGGTCATTATTAAAAAGGAAGGAAAGGTCATGTTGCTTCCTCGATGACTTGATGATCCTCTGGATGTGTCCCCTTTTTAAAATCTGTGGTCTCTATTCTTGCTCTGGACCACAAATTTTGAGGGAGTGTCACTATTTTGGCAAGGTTATTGATTCCATTGATGGCATTATATTAGACAGGCCAAATTCCTGTAACCTTTTTTCGGTGAAGTGCTTGTATGGACATGGGATGGTTCTGTCCACCACTCTCTTGAATGCTAGTGGCTCGGAGACCATATCAGCTAATGCCAACTTGGCGTAAGACTTGCTGATTCGGAAACCTTGGATGGACGTACCTGTGTTACTAATGGAGGGTAAGTTGCAGTGGTGGACGTCAAGGTAACAACACCAAATGAAGTCATGTCTGGGAATGATGCTTTGGTGGGGAATTTGTAGGAAGAACTTGTAATGGTGAGAGTCTATACAAGTAAGCCATTGTTTGTGATGACAAGGTTGCTGTGGGAGATACTGTTTCAGTGGAAGTTGTTGAAACAAGCAAGACTGAAAAGAGCAAGACTGTTCATAAGAACTCAAAAGCACTTTTTTTAATGGCAGTTTGCACAGTAGCAGAATGAAGTTCCCGTTGCCTAATGACACCACTACTCCATTTCATTTTGAATGCGTAAGCTTGTCTCTCTTGATGCCAAGAAAAGCCCGCTGTTGGTGATAGAGTCTTCAATGCACATATCAATGCTTTGGTTGGGATTTTCTTCAGCAATGATGCAGAAGGATAGCAATTGTCGTGAAGAATTCTCCTTTGCAAATATCACAATTCAAGTATGGAAAGATCTGAGGGGAGGTTAATTTATCTTCTGTACTTGAATTTTGAAAAGAGTTGTTTCCAGGTATGGAGTTGTTGCTTGAATATATCTTTGCCAACAGTGAAACTAATGAAATGGGATGAAGATATTTTCAGTCTTTAGTATGTCTTGGCTCCATTCAATATTGCGGCAGTTCCAGATTTTGACATGGAACCCGTGGAAAACAGAAGTTCGAATATTTTCAATCCCAAGCTTGTCTTGGCATCTCCAGAAACTGTTGCAGTTGTAGATTATACAACAATTTTGGGAATTATTGGTCCTGAGTAATCTCACAACTGGACTGGTAATAGAGTGAGAGCTCAGTGTAAAGGAAGGTCTTACAGTTTTCCATAATCAGGAATTTTCATATAACTTGAGAATCTGTGCAGTAAAGCGAATTGCTGATATTTCAAGGATTCGATATTATCAATTTTTGTAGGTTGCTGGTGCCTAGTTTTAGTCTCTGCTCCATATTAAACCATACCAAAAGCTGTCAGGGACTGAAATAGAAACCTGTGCCTTCTACTAGAGGACTGTGTTGCACATGCTTCATCAGCTGGCGAGAAGTGGCATTGGAGGAAATGTAGAAATGGCCTGGAGGTCTCTTGAGAATTTTCTCAAGTGAAATGCAGAGTCCTTTGCAGATATGGACTGCATGAAATATTGGTCCAATCATTCTCAGGGTTTTGCCTAATGCATCAGAGGCCATCAGAGCCAGTTTTGCAATTGTCAAATATTTGATTGAGAAAGGGTTAAAAACCAATAGCACTGAATGGTGATAGCAGTAAAGGCTTCTACCCTGTTCAATGATTCACGGTGGTTCTGGCGAACAAGATGGAGCTTTATCATGTCTAGGACGTGAGATTCTCCTTTTTTGCATCACTTCTTAGTGATGGAGGGTTATGTCCAGGAATGCAAAAGCCATGATTAAGATGTCTAGAGTGATTTACTTGATGATTTCATTCTTTGAGTCTTATCACTTTAGTCATCTGATGGCAAGACTTTAGAAGCTGAGACAGCTTTTGTTACTGTCCCTCAACATTCATGGCAATATCAGAAGGGACTCGAAACCAGTACAAACAGTCCCTTCGATTTTCGCAATGGGCTCAATGGCTAACGATGACAGATTGGATGAGAATGAGGAACTCTCAGCAGAATTTGTTCCATTCACCCTTAGGTCATCATTTGGAAGCACCAGCATTGCAGATACATCAACAAAGTTCACTCTTTCTAAGGCGCTCAGTAAAGCAAAGCTATTCAATCATAATCCTCTATTTCTATTAATTCTGATGAAGAGGCACACCAAATTCCTATAAGTCTTCTTTCAGATTCAATCCGCCTTCGTCCTTGTCTCATGCTTGGTTGCTGAGAAAAGTGTGTTTTTTGTGGTCTTAATACCACAAAAGCTATTTCTTGATTCAGAATTTGGAAATTGAGGAATTTATTAATCCCCTTGCACCTAGTGATTCTGCTTGTGGATGTGAGAGCAATGAATTTCATAATTCCAATTCGGAGCCTGTTGAAGCAGATTCCAGTTCTAGAAATTATGAGATTAAAGAAGACAAACTGACAATATGGGTACCACTCTCTAGCTTCCACACTAACAACTCCTTTCCATCCACTCCTAGGCAATGTTGATCAAGTTCTGGTTGGTAAGGCCTTAAAGCAACTGCCAAGTGAAGAAGCTCAAGTAGCTACAAAGTTCGATTATGAAAGAATGCAACTTATGTTAGTAAAAAGGTACTCCAGAATGTGTGCGCATCTACTGTGAGGCTAGCCTGAAGGGTCTTGATGTTGAATATGTTGATTTGTATTATCAGCATCATGTAGATATATCAGTACCTATGGAGGTTCAAGTGAGGTCTATCAGGAATTGCCCAGCTTACAAGCACCAGTTAAAGGATGAACAACAAACAACTTGGAGAACAGAAATAACTGTGTTGGTTTTTTTTTTTTTTTTTGTAGTGGCAATGTTAGTGCCTGGTAGTCATACGCATACTTCACAGTAAATGATCTTTCTGAATTAGTCCCTAAGACCTGCAAGAGGAAAAAGTAAAGAGTATAAAGTTGTATCCCGTGATTTTTTTTTTTTTTTTTTACGGGCCTCCAGATTCATTATTCATTTCCAGGGCATTTCTCATAGGGTGCTCCATTTATCTTACTCCAAGAAAAGATTATGGAGGAATAAAAAAAAGTGGGGGAGTGGTGGGATTCAAACAGGTTGTTGAATGAGATCAATCAGCTAGAGAGTTGTTCTTGCCTAGTAGCCTTTAGCTCTACATCGATGATAACTATACCTTCGAGTTTTTATCAGAAAGCTTCAAGTCACTTGAACTTAGATACAATCTTAAATCCTGGGAACAACAGAGATCCTCTACTTGAATCTAAGGGAAATTTGATTGGAATTGACGCAACAATATTTACTTAGACAGGTAGAGGCCGATCACTTGCAAAAACTTCTTCACCATGAAAGCTCAGTTCTCTTCGACCAGACCTGTTTTCTGAGGTTGGCTTCTGCATGTGGGTTTCAATGGGTTTGGGCTGTTGAATGGAGGAGATGTATTTAGTTCAAATAAATCACAATGAAGATGGCACTGAAGATGCATCTACTGCACAGTCGCTGTCTTCAGAACCCACTGGTATATGTGATGCCTTTGGAAATCTGAAGGTACTTCCTCAAATTAGAGATCAATACCAAGTTGACTTTCCAACTCTTAGTACAAAATCTGATTATCTTTGGCTTACAAGTTACCCAACTAATGTTGCAATAGTGGTTGACACTCCTCACTATTTTTTGTTGGGATTACCCATACCAATTATGTGGGTCACTGATGAAATTGAGAACATTGGACATGAACCTCTGGAATTTCTTGGAGCATCCAATAAAAATTGGCCTGTGGAATCTGATGACATCAAAGAGGATCATATTCTTATAAAAAGAGAGTATTCAGAACTTAAAGTCGAGCCTTCAGTTGTTTTGGTGGAGAATGAATTATGCATGGGAGAATCAGTGAACTTAGTTTTGCAACAAGGAAGCTCTGAGATTCCACCCTCCTCTGATCAGGCTACTACGCAGCTCACACTATGCTCGAAATGAACTACACTAAGCAGCAACATACAACAGTTGTGATGTCTGAAGGATTGCGACCAGCTCTTGCTGGTTCGGAGTGGGGTGCACCAGACGATGTGCTGTGTTGATTTGTATCTTATCCATTGGTCAGTCTGGATGAAAAAGGGTTTTGTTGGCTTCAAATCTGAAAACCTCACCCAATCAGATATACCAAGCACATGGAATGCAATGGAAGCACTTATGATTTTGGCAATCGTGTAATACAGGTGAGGGCATACGATTAATCAAATAACATGCTGTAAGAACAACGTCCCCCCAAAAACGAAAATGAACATTACTATGGAGAAGGAGAGTATGAGTTGTCTCAACAAGATGTTGATTCTTACGTTCAGCTACCCCATTTTGTGGAGGAGTATGAGCACAAGAAGATTGATGAAAGATCCCATGTTGGGACATAAATGAAGTAAATGGTGCAGAAAAATATTCCCTGGCATTGTCACTGCGTAACACACGAATAGAAATATTGAACTGGGTTTGGATTTCAGCATAAAATTTCTGGAAAGTAGAGAATAACTCAGCTCGATTTTTCATTAAAAATAACCAAGTACATCGAAAATAGTCATTAATGAAAGTGACAAAATACTGAAATCCTAAAGTAGACGCAGTCCGACAAGGACCCCAAACATCAGTGTGGACAAGTTCAAAAGGAGACTTTGCCCGATTATTCAAACGCTTTGGGAACGAGACACGAGTATGTTTCCCAAGCTGACAGGACTCACACGCAAGCGACGACAAAGATGAAAAACAAGGGACCATTTTTTGGAACTTGGATAGACTAGGGTGGCCCAGGCGACTGTGGATGAGGAGGGGAGCATTAGTGGAAATGCAAACTGCAGGAGTTGAAGGCGAGGTGAGGTGATAGAGGCCTTGAGACTCACGTCCTATGCCAATCGTCTTCCTTGTACTCTGATCCTGCAAGGTCACAAATTTATCAGAAAAAAGTAATAGAGCAGTTAAAAGTACGAGTGATTTTGCTAATGGAGATAAGATTAAAGGAACACTCAGGAGTATAAAGGACAAAAGTGAGAGGTAGAAAAGGGAGAGGATGTGCCAAACCAATGCCTTTAACCACAGTTTGAGAACCATTAGCTAAGGTAACAGTAGGTAAGGCAGAGGTAATAGTAATAGAAGAGAAAAGATCCTTATTACCAGATATGTGATCAGAAGCGCCAGAATCTAGAATCCAAGGTCCAAGAGAAGATGTGTGGATAAGACAAGCAGAAGCATTACCAGTCTGGGCAACAGAAGTAACAGAAGCTGACTTGGTGGCCTGATAGTGGAGATAGTCATCATACTCACTATCAGTGAGGGAAATACCCTGAGATGTGGAGGAGCTCGGAGGCTGAGGCAGCTGAGGATCAAATGACTGGGTCACGTGGGTAGTGTGGGGAGGTCGCCCATGTAACTGATAACATTGATCACGAGTGTGGCCAAGCTTATTGCAATAGGTGCAATGAGGACGTTGTCCTCTACCTCGGTTACCACTGCGTCCTCCTCGAGAGTTAGTTTGAGAAACTAACATAGAAGAATCTGAAGTGTTATCAGATGGCAAAGTCTGAGTGGAGAAGATACGGAGGAGGCGAGCAAACACATCATCCAAGGATGGAACGAAGGAACTGCCAAGAATCTGATCGCGGACGGTCTCAAGATTTGGACAGAGGCCAATAAGCATAAGAACCATGAAGAACTTGTCAATCTGTGTTCGTTGATCCCCAACATCAGTAGTAAGAGGCATCGGGGTCAAGAATTCCTCCTAAAGAGAGGCAATCTGGCCAATATAAGTAGATAAATCCATGTCTTGTTGTCTATCATTGGCAATAGAAGAAGTCACCTTATAAAGACGTTGGATATCATTCGTGTATAGCCCTTTCGCCTGATTAAAAAATTTAAAGCATGTTTTGTATGCCCGAAGATGAAGCAGAATCTTAGGATCAACTGATTGCCATAACACACTACATAATTGTGCATCTATCTTCCTCCATTGTACTCTGTCAACCTCAGGGATATTCGCCTCCTGTGTAACAAGGTGATTCTCATAACCTTGACCCATAAACCAAAGCTTCACAGAGGCAGACCAGGACAAATAATTTTCACTACCAACCAATTTCTCCGAAGTAATCATAGGAGATCCAGATATAACAGAGGAAAAAATGGAACTTTTAGTAGCCATATCTACTTATCTGGAGAACGAAATATGTTTGGATCGAAAAGAGCCCTAATACGACTTCAGATCGCGGCTGAAAGAAGAAAAACCGAGGATCCACAGCTGTGAGAGACCAAATAGTAAAGAAAAACAAATGTGGCACTACTGGAAGAGTAGAAGAACACTTCCTAAGACACGTGCAGGGCTTGGGGTGGAGAGGAAGTCACTGGAGGTCGCCGGAAAGGCTGTTTAGAGGGCCAGCGGAGACAAAAACCCAAAAAACAAAAATGCACTTGCAGGGCTTAGATGGCACAAGCACAGATGGAGAGTGGCTAGACGGCGTCAGGCGAGGCTAGAGGTGGAAGCGCGTTGCCGGAATGTGCTCCACGCGCCGACGACTGAGGTTCAGGCCGCCGGAGAAGAAACGCGCGTGGTTGGCGCGTGACTGAGATTCTCCCTCGACTGAGATTCTCCTTCCGATGCTTTGATAAAACTTGAAGATCTCCTCCTTGCGCACCTGATGGTATGGTCGGTGTCGGAAAAGGACTTTGCCGGAAAAGTCGTTGGAAAAAGTTGCCAGCGGTGAGGGTTTTTTGACGGCGATACGGTTGACCGGACAACTTTAGGAGATGGGGAAGGTGATTGGAATGAAACACGGTCACTGAAAGATTTCCCAAAATTGATTCACAGATAAACCTGAAATAATTAGGTTTTTTTTCTCCCTAAACTCTGATACCATGTGAAAAGAGAGAAAATGGAGAATCCCTAATTTTTGTTATTAAAAACCACTAATAATACACATTGGACTTGGGTATATATATACATGTTAGTGGGACCCACAATACAAGAAGGAAAAAAAGGAAAAGTAAATAACTGAAATAACTGTACACTATCTAACACTAATTTTGAAACTCCACCAAATGGAAAAAATGTCTAATGGATCTTGTTTTCTTATTCAATTTCACCATATCCTTTATTTTAATGTATCTAAACATTTTTTACGTTGTATAGCTTTTGCTATATGTGAGAATGAGCACAGTTGTCTCCCTGATTACCATTTTTTTTTTCTTTTGGTTATTCAATAGTTATGGTGCACACTTATTTTCTTTATTTTTGTCTTTAGTATCCATATTAAAAAGGAGTTTAAAAATATAATTGTTAATATAATAATTTTTATATAATGAAGATTATAAGTACACTAATTATATTTATATTTTCTACTCTTAAATGTAGATGTTATACCAATATCTTAAATGTATCTTATTATCTAAATTTCATTATATTGAGATTGAAGATTATTAAAAAATTTAATTATTTAAATTTAAATATTCTAGAGTTTTAATCATCACTTAATGATTTGAGGTCAAAATATTCGATGAAAGTGAAAGAGATTTGGAGGTGTTGATGGAAGATTGAGCTTTTGATTGGCGCTCTTCTATTAGATTAAGGCTGTTTATATTTATTTGGGCAATAGTTATTTGGTGTAATGGTGGTTTAAAAATTTGGAATTTAAAGATGGAAAAGAGGGGTGAATGTGAATTGACTTCATTGGGGGAAGATGTTTGCTTCCCATGGGAGACAATGAATTTCTTTCAACAATTTTTCCATTGCATGGTGCCAATCTACAGTAGTGAAAATAGATTCCAACATTAAAAAAAATACGAAAAACCTTTGTTTTCTTGAAAGAACCTAATCGAGTTATTTTTTAATTAGCAAGGAGGTATTATATGTTTTCCTCTATTAACTTTCTTTTTTGTTTTTGGATTCTTTAATTCAATGTGAATTTAGCATCAATATTGTACTCTTTTATCAACTTATTTTTTGTTCATGAAATTTTCACTTCGAATTTTCTTAGAATGTGAGGTGTGAAGGCATGGCAACAGGGTCAGTCCAATTACAAGAGAATCTAAGTCATTTGCACAAAGGGTTTGATTTTCTTGAAAATATTTAATTGTGTGGAAACTAGCTAAGGTATTTTATGTTTCTTATATTAAATTTCTTTTGGATTCTTGATTTTTCCTTGAATTTTATGTTTCTTACAATTTAGAGGAGAGTTTATGTGGACTTACAAAACCTGATAATCCAAATGATTTAGTGAATATTGATCTTGAACTGATACTTCATCGAGGTTCAGCTCTGTTCTCTGGTCAGCATAGTAGAGGAAGACTTTCATTGTGGAGGAGATTGGATTACCATGGATGTGTCAACTAGAATTCTGAATATTTCAAAATCTCATCTAATGGGGAACCCCCAATTGAGCTGCTGATTTTGCTTTACATAATGTCATTGCCAGAGGAAGCCTATAATAAGTTGGATCTCATCATATCTACGGCAGGAAATTTGAATGAGATAGTGATCTCATTGGAAAGAGGCTTCATTGGAAAAAGGGTTTGTTTATTGAAAGAATGTGGAGGTATTTATGTTTTTTTATACTAAATCATTAAATTTCTTTTTGTACTTGAATTTTCTTTGAATTTTTTGAGTAGGTACTATATTTTTATTAACTTTTTGAAGAGTTCTTGAAATTTTCCTTTTTAAAAACATCAAAAAATTAATCTTCCTACTTTGAATTGAAGAAGATAAAATTGGCTAAGAGTGAATGTTTTTTTCTTAGCCATAATAATTGATTTCTGAAGAGAAAATCAAGTTGTTGTTACAAAAAGTTTTTTGTTATCTTGAAAGAATCTAATGATGTATTGTTATTTTGCTTGTTGATTCTTTTATCTTGGAATTTATTAGACTTATTATATGTTTGTTTGCTTAACATTTCTTTTGGATCTTTTTTTATTTTTGTATTTATTTTTATGGATAAGGATGTTTAATTTTAGGTTTATTGCCTTGAACTTTTGGGGACTGCTTCTAGTACTTTCCTTGAACTTCTAAATTTCGTACTTACTAAAGACATATTTCTGCTAGTAGCTTCTTGTTTTATACTATAGATGTGAAGGCCCAGGCTTATGATGATTTGACCATTTTAATAGGATTTTCTCTTTAGGTTCCACCAATCTTGTCACAGGCATGAAAACTATGGCTCGATCATTTGTTTACAACTTTGTCTTCTCATTTCTACGTTGGGAAGAACACTTAATCAAATGACTTTAGGCTTGAAATGAATATTTTGATTTGATTTGATTAAAAAGTCTCTGCATTGTGCTTGAGATCAATGATATGGTTTTTTTCTTCACATTTTTTTTTCTATTTACTTGCATAGACTATAATAGAAGATTTTAACACAATGTTAAAAAAATTGATTCCAACTCTCATCTATCTTAACTCAACCCCTTCAAAGAGTGCATTATTGCATGCACAACAAGTGTTCTTGGTACACATGCATCTTTGAGCGGTAGTTCAAGTTTATCATCCTCTTAAATTTTTGAGTAAGGCTTCTACATGGACTAATCTTTCCTTTTTTCTTTTTTCTTTTTTACTTCTAAAAAGGTTGTTTGTAAGGAGGTCTTATATATTCAAATAATTCAATAAAACTTATGGAATGCGTAGCTAAACAACTTAAAAAGTGAGAGTATATTGAGCTAACAACATCAATGTAAAACCAGTTCAAGAACCCCACTCTCAGCTCTCGTTCTTAGCCCCTTTCTCTTTAAAAGCTTCCTCAGAGGTAAGTTCAAAACCCTTATTTTATTTAGTTTCACTCACTATTCTTACAAATTTACTCTGTTTTCTCAACGAATGAAGTCTCTCTGAAAATTTGATTATGAACTCTCTCCGTACTAATCGAGTTTGTGCACAAAATCACAAAAGCATGGAGAACGGTGAAAGCCCATGGCATTGTAAACCCCCATTTTAGGCTATGGGGGGACTCTCCTTTTCCACACTTTTTTGGAGACATTCTCTTGGCTAGCTGTGGGTTTGTTTTTTGGCATCAAAGAGAACAGGTGGCATTTGAGTGGGCTACAGAGTAGGACGTTTTTTTTTTTGTGATTTTTGACAGAGAATTTGTTTTAGAGAAAGGACACTTTCAGGGGGAACCATTAGGAGACGATTTTTTGCTGGTTGTTTTAGAGGAAAGAGGGGGGAGATTCTCATTTGGGCTGAGGAGGTCTTCTGGGTAGAGGGGGAAGAAGGGGACCGCACTAGTTTTATTGATTTCGGAGGGCAAGAATCGAGAGGAGGAAGAAGAAAGGGAGCTAGTTGGGATTTTATTAGGAAGGAAAGGAAAGAGGAAAGCTAGGAAGCTTAGTGGGCTTCAATCAAGAGGTGTTTCTTAGGTATGACTGTTGTGGATTCATTATTCTTCCTCATTACCATATGATTTTTCTTCTTTTCTTGCATTATTTTTGGATTTTTAACTAAGCATGAATATCAGGTTATACGTTTAGATTTATTCGATTTCCTAACTGTTCATGGGTGTGTTTTTGTTGATTTACCATACATGATTTTCTCCTTTGTTTATTGATTCCCATTGCTAGACTGATTGTTTTATATTTGATTAACTTTGACCTATTCCGTGATACACATGATCTTATTTTCTACCTGTTAATCTCAGTTAACCTTGTTTCTCATGCAAGTGCATATCGTTCGTCGTTAAGGTACGCTCCCATTCCCTCTGTCTAATTATTCTTTATGCATGATTTGTTTTCATTATTCAATCATTTCTTGGCTTCCATTGATTCCCTAATCAGTTGTCATACTTGATTTAGTTTAATTAGCAGAAACCTAATTTTAGGGCTTAGAAGGGTGCTATAGTTTATCACCGTATATTTTCGATAGGTAACTTGACTCTTGGATCCATACTCGGTTTTCAAAAACCCGTCTTTTCCTTTCAGGAGCCACACTTAGGGATTACTTTTTTATTTTATTTTCCTTTTAGAATAAACAAAAATAAGTGGGGATTCCAAATCTTTTCTAAAAATTAGTTTTTTAAAAATAAAAAGTGAGTCACACCATTAAGTGAAAATGCACGTGAAAAATGTGGGTCCATATGTATTATCTTCCAACTACTACAATTGAAAGTGAAATCTTATTGCTGAGATGATAGAGAGGTTTTGGAGTTTCAAGTTTGTGTGAAAAACTAGATGTAACTTTTTGTTTACTACAATACTATCTTTTTTCTCTTCCTATCCATTGTGACAAGGGGTAACTCTTTTATTAGCTTTATTCAACCCACAAGAATTTCTCAATATTCTAATACTGTTGTTGGTTAATGCCTTCAATTGAAATCAAAACTTTGAATCCTAATTTTGAAACTCTACCAAATTGCAAAATGTTTCAATGGATCATGTCCTCTCGTTCAATGTCACTAGATCTATCATTTTAATGCATCTAAATCCATTTCTCATGTTGTATAGCTTTCTCCTTTATGGGACAATGAGCACAGTTATCTCCTTGATTACTTTCCTGCCTGGTCATTCAATGGTCTTGAACCGTAGTAGAAAAGAGAGCCCACAGTCTTGGCTCTCAATTCCCCCCTGATGCTTATGTCAAGGCAGATTGCCACTGCTTTCCATGTCAAATTTGAGAAAATATCTTCCAAAAGAAGTTTCTCCAAAAATCCCAGAATCCCAGTGAATGCAAAACCTTACATTGGCTAAGCTTAAATTAGCTAGAAACAACAATCATCTTCTTGGAGTTGCCATTAAATTGTTAGGCTATTTTGTATACAAACCATGTTGTCCTTAGTTTGGAACAATTATTATAGTTGCAAGCATGATTGCAAATAGTAGCACCTAAAAATGTTAGCTTTATCCATGTGACTTCAATTCTTTGGTTTTTTTTTTTTACAATTATTATTATATGGAGTCTACTTTGATCTTCAAAGTTTATGAGTGACAAATTATGAATTTGAAAAAAGCTTTATCTAGCCAAATTCATACAATGACATGATGGTTTTAGAATCACATTTCTTCTAGAGCTGAAGACTTTTAGTAGTTATATTTATTTAATCAAAGCAAATAAAAAAAGCTAACAAGAACACATTGAGATGACAAAAATGGGAGAAAGCACAAGTTCCTTGGTTGTGATTTTTGTCTCGTACTATAACTAACTTCCTATGAGTTAAATTTCACCAAGAAAATCAGTGTCATTTTATATCTAAACAAGAGATGAGTTGTACAACAATAGTTATTGGGAATTGTTCTATGGTTGATCATCATCATATATCATAATAAAATGTTTCATATTGATCTTGATCATATCTAATATTTATCCATAGAATTGCAGGTTGAATCCATTGAGCTGCACTAAACTCTAAAGTTGTAGGATAGGGTGTGATGGACAACCATCGAAGTGGTTAATTAGAAGATAACTTCATGGCTAATCTTTCTGTTCGCTTGGCAAGTGGACAAGTTCTATTAGCTAGACTTATTAAGCTACATTATGTGTTCTTTTTTGTTGCAACTTGAAATAAACCATTGTGCAACATGTTATATAGATCAAAATGGTGCTCCTTGTAAAAGCAAGAGGTTTGCCAAGTATAATCTAGCATAATTGGAATCTTTTCTTTTCTCTGATGCTTGTATTACTGAGCATGTGGAATTTTTTTTCATAATAGGATAAAATATATGTATTTCACTGAGATTTTTTGTTGTAATAGGTTTAGTAACTAGGGTTAGTGTGATGTTGTTGTATGCATTTGGAAAGTGGCATAATTTAATCATTGATCTAGTCTGTCTAGATGATTCAATCAATCTATTTAGAGCCTTAATTTAGAATTCTACCTAGAGGGTATTTTTAAACATCCTGTGTAATCCGGTTATTTGAGCAACTAGGATTATCGGATCAAATGGTGTATAGCTTGAGATTGCAACTCTCAGCTTGATGGTTTGGTTGTTCAAACATGTCTAGTTAGTGTGGGATTCGTGGTAGAGAAGCTGATGGATATTCCTCTATTAATAAAAAAAATGGAAGTGTTAGAAAAATCTTTCAGAATTTCTAGTATTTTGTTTTTCGATCAATTTCTATTTGCTACATATTGGTCATTTTTTTGGTAATCATCCTGGGTTATGAGTAGATAACCTCATTATTGTTTTCCATTTAATTAGCTATAAACAACTTCCATGAAGAGAACCTTATTGGAGAAGGATCCCTTCATTCTATTTAAAAAGCAGAGTTCCTTGATGGCCAGGTACTACCTAAGAAAAAAGAACTTAACAAACTTACGTTCCTTTATCTTTTTTTAGATCATGACTAAAAAAAATAGATGTAGTCTCACTCTTTCTCCATGAAGAAGAACAATTCTTGGATGTGATATGGACTGCAACCAGATTGAGGCATCCAAACATCGTAACACTTCTTGGGTATCATGTAGAGCATGGACAAACATCTTCTTGTATATGACTACGTAAGAATTTTGTCTCTTGATGATGTGCTGCATTGTGAAGTATACATGCCTTTGTCTTAAAGCCTCTAACCCTGGATTGCCCTTAGCATTGTGCACGCTTTCAAGTAAGCATTCCATATAGTTTGTTAATAAGTTACTTCTTTATACAATTCCCTTTTTTAGGTACAAAGTTCTCAAGCAAACCATAGAGTAAATCATGTTATATGATAAAACTAGAGAAAAGTGATGCAAATACACTAACATTTCCCACATTTTATGTTTTTGCATGCGATAGATGATTAATAAATATGGAATCCATACTAAATGTTTCTTTGCTTTCAGCTATTTGCACTCTATATGTTCACCTCCACTTGCTCATTGCAACTTGAAGGCCACTAGCATCTTCCTTGATCAAGAGCTTGCGCCTCATATCTATGACACAAGTTAGTTGTTTTAAGGTCATTTACAAACAACAAAGTTAAACTGAAGGTATGTACTTTCAGAAATCAGTTTGCTTGAAATTTTAAAAGTGAAATTTTTTTTAAAAAAAAATTAATAATATTCAATGTTCTTTTTTTTTTTTAAAGGTTATTTGTGAGGGTGTCATACATATTCAAATAATTCAATAAAACTCGTGCATGCGGGCTCAAGAAAAATGATTATGAATTCTCTCTGCATTAATCGAGCTCATTCACAAAAGCACAAAAGTTTGGAGAGCAATGAAACCCCGTTGTATTGTTTTACATCTACTACAATCGAATGTGAAATCTTATTAGCCTATGTATGTACTTGTCAATAATTTATAATGCTTTTATACATTAACTATGGATTGTTAGATTCATTTGCCTTATTTTTTAAAGGTTAATAGAGAAATTCTAGAATTGTAGATTTTTATGAAAAATTAGATGTAACTTTTTGTTGTTGGCGGAGGAATTCTGTTGGTAAGTTGTGAAACACTCCTACTTGCCGTTTGCATTAATCAAAAGCTCTTACACAAAAACAAAAAAGCTTGGAAAACCCATGGTACTATTGTCCAAACAATTGAAGGTGAAATCTTATTAGCCTATTTATATACTTATTGATGATCTATAGTACTATTATATAGCAACTATGGATTATTAGATTTGATTGCTTTATTGCTGAAATGATAGATAGATTATGGAATTTTAGGTATATGTGAAAAATCAGATGCAACTTTTTGTTGAGTACAGTAATGTCCTTTTTGGCTTCCCATCCATTACGATGGGGGTACTTATTTTTTTGGCTTTGTTTAGCCTTAAGGGAATTTCTCAATATCCTAATACTGTTTTTTGTTATTTGCTTGCCTCCAATTGGAATTAAAATTTTGGATCCCAATTTTGGAACTCTACCAATTACGAAAGGTTTCAATGGAACCATGCTATTGTTTAGTTTCACCATATCTTACATTTTAATGCATTTAAATCCATTTATGATGTTGTATAGCTTCTCCTATAAGGGACAATGAGTTTGCTTTGTGGTTACCTCCTTCCTAGTCATTCAATGGTCTTCTATTGCAGTAAAAGAGAGCCCACAAGTCTTAGCTCTAAGTCCTCCACCAATGTTTACGTCAAGGCAGGTTCTTACTATTTGCAATGTTTGATTTGAGAAAATTTCTTCCAAAAAAAGTTTCTCTAAGAAACCTAGAATCCTAGCAAATGCAAAACTTTACACTATGGCAGAGCTTCAATTAGTTGGGAACAACAATCATCTTCTTGGAGTTGACCTTAAACTATCATGCTATTTTGTAGATGACCATGCTTTTGTTAGTTTTATAACAATTGTTCTTGTTGTAAGCATGATTGCAAACACTAGGATGTAATCCAAACTACAATAAGTTTAAGCCATCCAAACATTGTAGCATTTCTTAGGTATTGTGTAGAGCATGGACAACATCTCCTTAGTGTGTGATTTACTTAGAAAAATTTCTCTTAATGATGTGCTGCACCGTGAAGCATACGGGCCCCTTTCCTGGAGCCGTCAACTCAACATTGCCCTCAACATTAATTGCTCATACTTTGAAGTAAGCATTGCATATACTTTCGTTATCAAATTCATTTTTTATATAGTTCCTATTTTAGGTGGAATGCACTTTCGTTATCAAGTTCATTTTTTTATATGGTTTCATTTTTTAGGTAAAATGCTCCCAAGCAAACTATATTTTGTGTTTTTGCATGCGTCGCATAATTTCACTGGCAAAAATAGCAATAGATATGGATTCCATGATAAATGTTGCTTTCCTTTTAGGAAATCTATATGTTCACCTCCTATTGTCCATAGCGACCTAAAGGCTGCCAACATCTTGGTGAAGAGTTTCCTTCTCATATGTATGACATAGTCTAGTTGTTTTAAGGCTGCTTAGATGCAACACTGTTAAACTAAAGCTAAGTACTCTTAGAGATCAATTTAGTGATTTCATTGAGTAGACATTTTCTTGGATTTTTTAATTTTAATTAAATCTTGCCAACCCTTGAAGAATTCAAAGTGATAAGTTTGAAAAGTAACTGTTTTCTCTTCACAAAATCTTTAAGTTGTAAGTTTTTTTCCACGAGTTAGTTCTGGTGTATATATGGATGAAAGAAGCTTAAGAGAAGTAAAAACACAAGTGACTCATGTTAAGGGGGGACAAAGAAAAATAAACACTCACCTTTTGACTATAATCTCCAATGCAATAGGCTTCTAAGATGGCTATTGGCAATAATGGCTACATTGTACTTGAACATGGCTAACCCTGGAATTGATAACAAGAAGAGTGATGTAGATGGCTTTGGAGTGCTGCTTTTAGAGCTACCAACTAAACAAAGGCCATTTGATAGGTATGGTGCTTTTCCTATTTTCTTTATTTTGTTCTTTAATTAACGTTTTCTGATAGGATTTACTTTACCGTTCAAGATCAAGGGAAGAAAAATCCCTGGAAATGGACTTCTCTCTAGCTTCATGACAACAATTCTTTGGTCCAGTAGTCATATTAAAAAGAAGTTTAAAAATATAATTAATAATATTATAATCTATGTATTATTATGATGTGAAGTTGATTAATCACATTTATAATTTCTACTCTTTAAATGTAGGTTTTATACTAATATCTTAAATGTATCTTATTATCTAATTCTTATTAAATTGAGAGTGAAGAAAAATTTTAATTATCTAAATTTTCTTGAGTTTTAATCGTTACTTAATAGTTTATAGGTAAAAAATTCTATGAAAGTGAGAAAGATTTGGAGGGGTTGACAATTGATTGGGCTTTTGATTGACGTTCCCTACAAGGAGAAGACAATTTATATTTATTTGGGCAATAGTTATTGGTATAATGGTTTAAAAGTTTGAAATTTCAAGAAGATAGAAAAGGGGGTGAGAGTGAGAATTGATTTTGTGGGAAAGAGATTTGATTCCCATAGGAGAAGATGAGTTTCTTAGAACAATTTTTTTCTACAAATGGAAAATAGATTTTGAGTTCACAAAAATGCAAAAATCATTTCTTTTCTTGAAAGAACCTAATGAAATTATCTTTGAATCAACAAAGAGGTATATATGCTTTCTTTCTTCAATTTTATTTTTTCCTTTTTGGACTCTTGAATTTGAAATGAATTTAGTATAGATATTGTACTTCTTTTTATCAACTTATTTTTGGTTCATAAAATTTTCACTTTGAATTTTCTTAGAATGTGAGATGTGGAGGCATGGCAAGCAGGTCAATCAAGTTACAAGAGAATCTAAGTCATTGACATGAAGGATTTGATTTTCTTAAAAGACCCTAATGGAGTGGAAACTAACTAAGGTATTTTATGTTTCTTGTATTGAATTTCTTTTGGATTCTTGATTTTTTCTTTGAATTTTGAATAAGTAATATGTTTTTATTATGACTTTGTCATGAGTTCTTAAAACTTTTATTTTTGAAAACATCAAACAATTAATCATCATAATTTGAATTCATGAAAGATTAAACTAATTGAGAATGAACAGTTTTTTACCAGCCAAATAATTGATTTTTGAAGAGAGAATCAAGTTGTTATTGCAAAAGGCTTTTGTTTTTTTGAAAGAATATGATTGATGTATTGTTATTTTATTTCTTGATTCTTTTATCTTAGAATTCATTTTAATTATTATATGTTTTTTGCTTGAAATTTCTTTTATATCTTTTTTTTTTTTTTTGATAGGTAAGGAGCTTAAATGTTAGGTTTACTGTCTTGAACTTTTAAGGACTTCTACTACTCGCATGACCTCTATTTTTTAAATATTTATTTAATTAAATATCTAAATGGAGCGAGATAGGACAAGTACCTAAAAAAATTTGTCTCATTGTTGAACCAATTTTTTTTTTATTAGAACAAAAAGATGAATTAATTAAAGTGAATAAAGATATGAGAAGAATGAGAAATCCTCCTCATGAAATACAAGTCTGATTAAAAAACCCAAAGAAACCTTTGCTTTACATGGAGAACTATACAAAAGGAACCAAAATACAAGTATAATAACTCCTGAAACTCAACTAAGGACCTCACCACGTAAGCCCACCCTTAGGGTGTAAATACGGAAAGATAATTAAGTTGAATTACACTTAATGGAAATGACTTAAAAACGTCAGTACATTAGGCTAAAAAAGAAACATGGAAATGAAGCAAGTCTCTTATCATCTCAAGTGTCTTCCAAGTATCTTAAAAAATCCTAGCTTTCCTTTCTTTCCATACAATCCACAACAAAGTGAGTGTAGACTCTCCATTTTGTCCTAGTAGCACATGTTATTTTATATGTTTTCTTTCATCTCTCATTGTATTATAGTCATCCCATGTTGGTCCATTATCACTCAGTGAATACTATTTTGGAGCCACCTTTAGAGACTCATTGTTGAGGGATTTTTATAGATCCTAATTGTGACCCTAGGTGTACCTTAGTTTAGTTCTCATAGTTACATTTTAGAGTTAGCTTACTTAGTCACTTAGTCTAATTCACTTAGTTACATTTTAGGTTTAACTCACTTAGTTGCATTTTAGGTTTAGCTTACTTAGTTGCGTTTTAGGTTTAGCTCACTTGGTCTAGCTCACTTGATTACATTTTAGGTTTAGCTCAATTAGTTGCATTCTTAGCTTAGCTTACTTAGTTGCATTTTAGGTTTAACTCATTTAATTTGACTCACTTAGTTGCATTTTAATTTAGCTCACTTAGTTGCATTTCGGGTTTAACATACTTAGTTGCATTTTAGGAAAATTCTTAGTTGTGCTTTAGTTTAGGTGCACTTTAGGATAGTTCATCTTAATGCATATTTAGTTTATTCCATTTAGGTGCACTTTAGGAGAGAGTGGTAGCAAAGTTGGTGGAAATAGAGTAATAGAAGAGTTGGTGGGTTTTAGAGAGAGAAGAGGAGAAAAGAGACTTTTTTGGGAAGTTGTGGGGTTGTTTCCCTACATGAGGTTTCTAGGTAGGAGGTTTGGAGAAAATTGTGAGCAAAGGAGATTCTCATTTTTTTTAGATTCGTTGGGGTCACAGAGGAAGTTCAATGGGATTCTCTGTTGGAAAGGGAAAACCAACAGAGAAGAAGCATTTTTTCTTGGGCTGGTGAGGTTTGTTGAAAAAAGAGAAAAAAAACCAACAGAAAATGAGGAAGAGGGAATCAAAGGATATAAAGAGGAGACATCAGAGAGGGCGGAGGATATCTTTTTTTTGGTGCTTTTTGGTTTTGGGCAGAGGAGAAGGAGAGTAAGGGAGAAGGATAACAACAAGAGAAGAGAAGCAGAGGGGAGCTTTCCAGGTATGGATATTTTGAGTTCCTTGTTCATTTTCATTTATCATATTGTTCGTCATTTTTGTTTTATTGTCATTTTATTAGATGTTGTCTTCTGATTTATGTATGGATATACAATTTCGTCTATTATTTATATGGTTTTGTGTGTGAATATGCAGACATCTCTTGCTTCCTTGTCTCTGTTATAACCCCATTCTTTAGGTTTTCCATCAATTTCCTTTAAGTTCATTGAGAAATCATGATATGGGGCTTTGAGGACCTTTTTTTTATTTTTATTTTTATTTATTTATTTATTTTATGCATTCTTGTTTGTGATTTGGACACCATTTGAGTGCTCTTCTCCACAAGCTAAAGAATAGCAAAGCAACTGTGGATGTTTTGAAAAAACAAACTAATGGGTCTAAGGAGAAGGTTGCAAAGCAACAACAAGCTATTATGAAACAATTCAGTAGGATTGGTAGCTGGGTTATGTTCATACTATTGTTTTACCAGCTTCTGTGATTCATGACAAGAGATCTTCCATCAGTAATGAGCAGCAGAAATGGCTGTGGAACATTCAACATTGGTAATGGCTAGCCCAAGTGGGTTTCATAATGGGTTTTGCCACTACTACTGCTGCTCGAAGGCTAGAGTTGCAGAACTATTAACTAGCTCAAAGACGATGGTATCATTTGTGACTCAACGTGCACTTGTGTCCGCAAGCTACAAAGGATATGTTGATATGCCTAATACTTCAATCAAAATTGGAATGGAACATAGTGTTAGTGGAAACTATTTTACTGGACCCTCTTCACAAATAAAGCTCTGAGACAGGGAAAGGAGATCCCATCAGGCTCCATTTTGGAACATGCTCTTCCCTGCACTCGTGGAATAGGAAAGACAATGGCTGCTAGAGAGCTAGTGTAGACCCTCCATTTTGTCATTCTAGCACATGTCCTATTATGTGTTCGTTTGGTACTTTACAACAATCCCCTGGTGGCCCATTTACTCATGTAGCTTATCTTTTATGACCCACCTTGGAGACTCTAATTGAGATATTTATCTAACCCCATTATGACCCTTGGTAGCCCTAATTTAGATTTATGCACTATCCTAAACATCCTAAACACCTTCCAACTTGCACACATTCACTCTAGGTCACTTAGGCACTTTTTTTCAGAATAGGTCACTTAGACACTTGTTTAGGTTTGATTTCTTGATTGTTTGGTTCTTTAGGTTTCGATAAGTGTAGACCCTCAATTTTGTCCCTTTAGCACATGTCTTTAAGTTCACTTCCAGTACTCCATAGTAGTTCCTTGGTGGCCCATTGCTACTCATACTACTTACCTTTTTTTGAGTCACCTTGGAGACTTTGGTTGAGAGGTTTATCCGACTCCACATTATGACCTTGGCAGCCCTAATTTAGATTTAGGCACTTTCCTAAACGCCTTCGGCCCACTTAGGTACACTTGACCCACTAGGTGCCACCTTAGGCCCACTTAGACACTTCATTGGGCTTAGTTCACTTAGGCCCACTTAAGCACTTTTAAACCCACTTTTTATATGACTTGCATGATTGCATGGCTTACATGACTTGTGTGGCTTGTATGGATTTCTTTATTATTTTTATTTTATTTTATTTTATTTTATTACAAGTATTCTAAATCATATTTCTTGGCTTTTTGGGCATGAGGAAACGACCGCCATCTATTTGGAAGGAGAATCAACAGAATTTTGAAAAAAAGGAGATTTTGTTTTTAGAGGCATAACACATATATTATTTCCATGGGGGAAACGGTTACAAAAGGAAAAAAATAAGAAAGCAAGTGGGATTTCCTTTTTGGATCAGAGAAGTTTTTTTTTTGAGGGGGATTTTTTTATTGTCTTTGTGGAAAAGCACACGAGAACTGGGAAAGGGGGTGATGGCAGCCAAGACTGTCCAGGTACGCTTCTGGTTACTCTCGGTGTTCTTACCCATATTTGATTTCTCAATTTGGTCGTTTCTGAATTATTCAATGTATTGTTGATTGGTGTGGACGGAAAAGGGCCACAAGTTGTTTTGTTGAGATTGGTTGCTTGCTTGTTTGCCTTGTTTTGATTTTGATTCCTTTATATGCCGTTGATGCCTGCTGAAATATGTGACTTCATGCCTAAATTTGATCAATGCTCTGTTTATGTTTAAATCTTATTCCTTATTATCCCCTTATCCAGCCCATGGATTAACATATGAAATGGAGCTGTCAATGTTGATTGATATTTTCTGCTCATCCTTTCTCTGCATTTATGTTTTTTTTTTATCTATGTTCTATGTTTCCTTTCTCGTATGATGTTCGAGTCTTTGTGTACTTGGGGCATGTTTCTAGAGGATGACAGAAGTGCTGGCACAAGGGATGAGGTGTGCAGCAATCCCAGTGTATTCCGGTGTGTTTCTGTGGGTTGACGACGAAGATTGAGTGGCTCTCGAATTCAGTCAAAGTTTCAATTGCAGTAGACATCGATAATAAGCGGTTTATCCGACTCTGTATCTTTCATGTGACGGCTCTAACTCATAGGATATTGGAAAATTCTAGAACCTGCTGATAATTGGCGGAGAAATTAAAGACTGAAGCTCTGCTCAAGCCACTGCCATAGTTTAATGGTGTCTAGTCTTCCGACGGTATATCTATCCCTTACACAACACCGTGGTCTTCAAAACGCATTACTCAGCATCACTTGGCTCCACTGTTTACGGAATTTGGGAATGATAGCAAAGATGTTTCAGAAGGCATTTTGTTTGAGAAGCCCGACAATTTCTTCAAACAATCCAATTCTCTACTGCACTTAGTGATGTTATTACTGAATTCTGAACCGTGATTGATTTGTTAATGGGATTTTAAGGATTCGAATGTGGCGGAGGATTTTTGCACTTGTTTATCACAGAATCGCCAGGGCCTCTGTTTATTGTCTTTGAGCGAATCGGGGGTTGGATTTGAGAAGAAAACAGAAGAGGGTGATTGAGCGGGGGATTAGTGATGAGTGGTTCATCCAACTTCGCATTTTCCGTGTGATAGTTTCAGTTCACAGAACAGTCAAGGATTGAAGTTATAATGAAGCCTCTGTCACAATTCTCAGAACCCAACCTCCTTCATCTTCAACTCTTTGATCAGAGCCCACTCCAAAAGTTCAGCCCCTCATCAAAGCTTTCACTTCTATAGCAGAATTCTTCATTCTGCTGGCTATCTGGCCTCTGATAACTACACTTTCACGTTCTTGGTTCGTACCTCTGCTCAGCTATTGGCGCACAGGACTGGTTCGTCTGTACATGGTGTCGTTCTGAAATATGGGTTTGAGCATGACTCACATGTTCAAAGTGGTTCAATTTACATGCACGCAGGATTGGGTGGCTTGGCTGCTTGCTATTGGATGTTTTCATCAATTCGTGAGCCAGATTTGGTGTGTCAGACTGCAATGGTCAGTGCATGTGTCAAGATGGGAGATTTTACTTTTGCTCGGAAGTTGTTTGATAAAATGCCCTACAAGGACCCTATTGCATGGAATGTAATGATTTTGGGATATGTGTAATGCGGGCAGTCAAGAAAGACGTTGAGTTTATTCAATTCAATGAAAAGGCAGGGCGTCATCTTAGAGGGATGAGTTTCTGAGATATCCATTCGACTCAGAGGCTTCATGTCCTATAATGCCAAAGCATTTCCTCTTATTTATATTATTGGATGCGGCCAATTTTCTTATGAAGACAAGGTCATTGCATAGCTGGGATCCTCATGCCATGACATTCCAAATGTTTCTTGAAAAATCAAGTGAGTGCTTCTTTGGCTACATATATCTCCTTGACTGGCGAAAGTCATCTACCGAGGATATGGTTTCTCTCAGAGAAAATAAACTTGCTTGGAATTTACTTATAGAAGTTATTCTTAAAAACATGAGCTTGAATCAGGGAAGATCTTATCTTCACTTGCAACATTCAGAATACTTCAACAACCCATCTACAGTCTTCCTGACCTAATCTCAATGATAGCTCAGACTAAAGTTTCCCTTGACAGAATTACATCCTTTCTTCGTCTGGATGACCTGCAGAGTGATGTCATCGAGAGGCTTCCAAAAGGTAGTTTTGATACAGCAATTGAGATAGTGGATGGGAATTTCTCTTGGGATTTATCTTCCCATAATCCAACGCTGAAGGATATTAATTTGCGGGTGTGCCGTGGCATGAGGGTTGCTGTTTGTGGTACTGTAGGCTCAGGTAAGTCAAGTTTACTCTCCTGTATGATGGGAGAGGTGCCTAAGATATCTGGTATCCTTAAGCTGTGTGGAACAAAGGCATATGTTGCTCAGTCTCCTTGGATACAGAGTGGCAAGATAGCAGAGAACATCTTGTTTGGTAAGGAGATGGACAGAGAAAGGTATGAAAGGGTCCTTGATGCATGTTACTTGAAGAAGGACCTGGAGGTTCTCTCATTTGGTGATCAGACAGTTATAGGTGAGTGGGGAATCAATTTGAGTGGTGGCTAGAAGCAAAGAATACAGATTGCACGTGCACTTTACCAAAACACTGATATTTATCTGTTTGATGATCCTTTCAGTGTTGTGGGTGCTCATACAGGAACCCGTCTCTTTAAGGAATGTTTGCTTGGTCTCTTGGGTTCAAAAACAGTGATTTATGTTACACATCAAGTAGAGTTCTTACCTGCTGCTGATCTCATACTGGTCATCAAGATGGAAGCTACCCTGGTCCTGGTAAAATTGATGAGGTAAGGTCATGACAGTGGCGAAGGACGACGACACTAATTCTTAAATGAGATGTGCAGTGAAACAGGTAACAATGAGGATGGTGATCTCTGTCATGATAAGGGTTTTGAAGGTCACGATTCATGTTTCGAACGCTCAGAAGTATGTGATAATTTTGAAGTGAATCAGAAGTCATTGTCAAAGAGAGCGTGAAGGCTCTGAAGTTACTGGCAGTACAGAGGATTCTCATAACCTTGTTATGGAAAATCTGCTCATAAGGGACATGGAATGGTTCGATCAGTTTTGACTTCCTTTACAGCTACCAGAAAATTGCTTTACAATTAATAGGGCTCATGCTTCATTGGTAGAGACTGATGATGGGGATTCAAAGCAAGACGAAAGAGGGAATTCTGGGGACGTTTGCTGGTCATCAGACTTTTGGGAATCTTATCGTATTTGCTCTATTGAAAGACAGAACTGAAGGGAAAGAACTTTTGTCGTCCAAAACTAGTTTGAATGTGAGAAGAAGGGAAAATAATGATGCAGATACAAGTGGCCAAATGTCTTTAAAATGCACTGTGAAAGATTCAGAAACAAAGGCGAATGCAAATCCAAGCCGCCTATTAACATGAATATGAATGGCCATCTATCTAGCAGTTTGTTTGCAGCAAGGACTCGAATGAAATATGGTTCTGGTGCCAAGCTCAGATTCTGGAGTATACTAGAAGTTGCAGAGAAATTATGTGGATCTTTGCCTATTTATCATCCTGAGGTGCTCCTGATGAATTTCTATTTAGGCGATTGGAAACGTGCTTATACAGCTTTGTAGCATCTTGCTGAATGTCTTACTTCTACTCATGCTCCCAAGCGAAGACATTCCACTGCAAAGTCTAGCCACATCATCCCAAAGATTCAATTGTCAAATTATTTTGAAGGACATCTCTCAAAAGCTTCAACTGACAAAGGATTTCAATGGAGTAGGGAGGATACTTTAGTCACATCGTCTGCACAATTAAAGAAAAGTCCAATCCAGTTTTCATACAATTCAGAGTCTGATGCTCACAGGAATACGTTCTCTTCATCTTCCATAAAATTTGAACTCAGCAGCTTTGATGAAGCCACACTTTCTATTGATGATTCTGTAGACCAGATTGCTAAGGTCCTCAACTCTTTTAGGACTTGGTGCAGTGATATACATGGGAGTATTGGATATGGTAAATTTTGGAGCCGAAATCTTCGAGGCCAAAGCCACTATGTTAGACGATGCTCATCCAACTGCTCTCAAGATTTGAAAGCCTATTGAAGGAGTTGCTTGATCAGAAAAGTATTATGAAGCAGGCATTACATTTCAGAATAGAGGGTTTAGGAATTATCTTGCATAAGATTCAGAATACTGTCACAGATATTAATGAGAAGGAAGTTGTTGTCATCCAGTCGTAAGATGAAGTTCTTTGTCTCTCCTATCACTCATGCTACAGTGCAATCTAAGGTTGCATTTGACCTTTCCGAATCTGTTAAAGTTTTGAAGCATTTAGCCAAGTCAGATTCTGCAGTAATATATATTATTGAAGAATCTAGGGAGAATATCATTGCTGAACGGATTAGGGAATGAATGCCTTAAAGAGAATATTGATACAAAATTCGTTGAGGATGACATGTTTATTGGACAATTATTCCTGGAATGAGATGGCTCTCTCAATCCCAGATTAAAGAGTAAATGGATGCAGTAGTTCAAGTACCTCCAATAGTGATTTAGGCTCTTCATCAAGTGATTCGGACCCGGGCACTTCTTCAGATAGTGAATCAGAAGGTGCTTCTACAATTTTGGTAATGACCCTGCTGAAGATATATAATTACTGTGATCTTATCATGAGGACTCCCTATTCCGTATAAGGAGAAGGTCTTGATCTGAGGTAGAAAGAGACATGGTTTAATCAGTGACCAAGAGATACCTGCAGCTGTCAGTAGAGATATTCTGGCCAGAATCATGTATTCCAAACTATTGTGGGCAAGATGAATGTCTTAAGGTCTTCAGACGCAATAACTATGTGACATGCATTCAACTCAATCCTATTGATGACAATTATTTCATAAGTAACTTGCTGCTAATTTTCATTACAAGTATATCTTTCGGTCACCATGTTGCTGCATATATGATGACTTTGACGGGGTACAGTGAGTCGATTAATGCGAAACCTCTTCATAACTTCCTAAAATGTTTTGGGAAATATCCTTACTATTGAAATGAGTTGAGCACCTCCCCAAGAAGTGATTATGCAGCATGTTGAGTTGACTGCCCAAATTGAATCACTGTGACATCAATAATGAAGAAACGACGAGGGCTTAATGAAGAAACTGTATCCTGGGAGTTCAGAACTGGAGGTTATGCGTGACGCTGTTCGAGGTTTACAATCAGAAAGGTTTCCTATACAGCCAGGACACAGAGGATGACTGGTTTGGGACTGAAAAGAAGATGATCATCATTCACCAGCTTCATCCAATTCTGGAGACTTTCATAATAAGACTTTGGGTTGAAGCTGGTCATGTCTTTTCTTCAACACAAATCCTGTTGCCTGCCAAAAGAGGACTCATTTCTCATATCATAAGAAATGCTCGTGCCCTTTGAGAAATTCGTGAGATTAATGCGATTAGAGTTTGCTAGCAAAAGCTCATTTCCAAGGTGCCAATTAAATCAATTTCCAAAAAGTTCACAGTACACTACTCGTTGGGACTTCAGTTCTTGGTGATAATGGATATAGGGAGTTTGCTTGTGTTATTTTGTTCGAGATAGAGTCTAAAGACACAGGTTCTTCTGATATAAAAGCCATTGAAAATTGACGTGAGCCACTGAACGTTTCTGCTCATGACTAGAAGAGTTGTGGGAAAAGTTGGCCAGGTTGTCTGACGACCATTGATGTCTGATCAGTTCGACATTTTCGACTACAGCAGGCACCAGTTGTGAGTGGTTTTCTCGAGACGTCGTTCCTAATTCCCGAAAGCATTTCAGATCAGTATGAGACTTCAAGATGGAAATTAAAGAATTTCCCATGACTGCCAGGTTTGGTACTTTGTTTTGAACTGAATGGCGTCTTGTGATTTCTGGGATCATGGCTCTGTGATGTTTTTCTCATCAATAAATCCTCAGTTTATATTGAACAAAGTTCAAAGAAATCTCGAGTTCTTGAAGCCTGGTGGGACGACATTGATTTAGAAAACTTCGCAAACTGTTACAAGAATAAAGGAGATGGAATTTAGTTTCATGCCCTGTCTGATCAGTTCTATTGTTCGCTTGAGCACTACAAACCTGTGAGAGGATAATTCATTAAGTAACCTCGATTTAGTCCAAGAATTTATGAAGGTTATCTTCCAATGACAGTCTTCTGAATCACCTTGGCTCAGAGTATGGCCCCTTGCCCAATGAACAGAATGCTAACGGTCTCTGTTGCTATTTCTAAACTGGTCCTTTGTGTGAAATGACCAGCCTGGATTCGAGACCTATTATCGGATTGATTTGGTCATGAAAAACAAAGTGCTGCACTCACTAGCTTGGCTGATTGCCATCAATACTGGTAAGATTTGCAGCATTCATATAAGCTTTAAAGAGCCTATGAAACAGTAGCAATGCTGGATGACTATTCCAGCAACCATAGCTTATTTTCAGCCTTATGTGCATCCTCATCGAGAAGTTACTAACCATGCTGATTATCCTCACCAGATGGGGGTCCCAAATCAGCTTTTGGCAAATTCTGGTTCTGCACTAACCCATCAGCAGATCCGTGACAATGCTAGTGGTGCTAATGGTGAAGATGATACTCCATTCAATAGTCAAAATTGTCTAGTTCCAAAAGATCTTTTAATCTCAGATGATACAATACCTGAAACAGTTCAAGCAGAACCTGTAGTTGTGGCTGCTGCTGTTACTTCTGGTGCTGGCAGTAAAGATTGCATCCTTGAATCTGAAAGAAGGACAAGACATGATAACCTCCAGTTCCTCTAACAGGGTTCTAGAAACACAATGGGTTGAATCAGTCAAAATTCGAACCATTATATCTCCTTCCTCTGCTTTGTGCCGCCTAAAATAGGCATAGAAGAGAGAAGAGACATCTTTAGGAATTAATTTTACCATATTCAGTCTGACAAGACAGCGAAGCTGGTGCTATGGTTCAGCCTGTTGATATTTCCATAATTTATGTTCGCGAATTGCCTGAGATTAAAGGGAAGTTCGACCATCAAAGAGCTGTGTCTCTTGGACTAAAAGCTGGACCAAAATACCGTGAATTATAGCTTGGAAAAATCAGTTCCTGATGGGATTACTACAAAAGGAAGGGTGATCAATTAGAGAATGGGGAGTATGGTAATTTGAGATTTGTGCATAGTGATCCTACTGCACATTCAGACTTTGGAAAAGGAGTCCGCGAAGAATTTTGGAACATAATTTTCTTTTTATATAACAAGGAGAGAATGAATGTTCAAGTTGAAACAGATTTTGTGAAAATGAAGGCTACTGTTGTTAACTTTAATGTCATTGGAAATGGGAATTTGTGCTCAGATGGGGATTACAAGAATGCTGCCTTCATACTTGGAGATAGAAGTAAGGAGAGTGCAACTTTAAATCCATGTTGGGAATAAACACCTGCTATCAGTCCAAGCTGAGATGACTCCCTAGAATCTGCAGAATTTGCACTCTCAATTGCAAGAGGAATAGAAAGCTCTATGTGGACCCTGCATTTCCGTTCATGCGTTTTCCACTCGATGGCGAAGCTCGATTTTCGTTTGAAAAAATGATTTTATTTTTTTGTTTAAAAAATGACTTGGAGTCGCTACTTATTTTTTGTTTTATTTTTAAAGGGTAAACAAAATAAGAAAGAAAACCTTAAGTGTGACTCCTTATTTTGGAAAAGGTGGTCTGTGAAAAACCGGATCGGGTTCGGGGGTCAGGTTACTTATCGGGAAGGTACGATTAAGACCGTAGCACCCCTCTAAGTCCCTAAAGATGGGTCTCTACTAATAAAATAAAGCAATCATGACAATTGATTAGTCGAGCATAGATACTAAATGAATATAACTCGAAATAGAATACCCGAATGAATATGAGAGGCGAGGAACGTACCTGAGTGGTGAACTGATTTATTTCAAGGAAAACAAATGTTAAACAAACAATCACAGAATAATCGCATGCACGTATTAGAATGGAATAAATCAAGCATGTATAGCAATCAACCAATCAATCAATCAATCATAAGGAAATCACATATGTTGGGCCCCCCACCAAAACCTGTTTATTTTTTAGTGAATTAATTTTGCAAATTCTATAATTAAGAATTACGAAAATAAATTCACACTTATTTTAATACATTTTAAAAATCGAAGAAAATTTTAAAGTGTCTGGCCGGAAAGAAAATTGCAGCGAATTTTTTTATTGAAAAGATGGAAAATGCTTAAAATCAAGGGAAAATAATAATAAAAAATAAATAAATAAATAAATAAATAAAAGAGAATTTTTTTTTTGAAAGTTAGTTTTTTTTTTTTTTTTTGAAGGCATGCATGAAAATAAAGGGTTGAGGCACGTGGGTTTTAAGAGTGGCCACCCAAAGGTGACCATGCATGCCATGCTAGAGAGAGAATGGGTCTATGGGATATAACACAAGTGTAATCTTCAGAAAGCTCCATTTCGGTGGCGGAGAGGCAGTCAGTGAAAATCCGGGGAGAGTTGGGTGCATCGAGGCCGGAATTGGCAGACCCAAATCCTGATTTCTTGGCCGGAGATTGAGACAAGCAAGGGGAGAAGGGACCGAGTTGAGAATTCCTAGCCAAATCAGCATTAACCATTTTTGAACGGGGCAACAAGTACCCATTCTTCTTCTCCGAAGTTTTTTTTCGAAGGATCCGTAGATTGAATCCAATTTTTTGAATGCTGATTTGGTCCAAATCACGAACCTCCCAAGATGGCCACCGGGAGCGAGTTTCAGAAGATTAAGTCTATCTACATTAGCGACCTCAACCCCAGGAATGTTCTGGAACGCCTTGACGAGCTTTGCACCCTCCATGCCGTAGACGATCAAGGGGCCCTTCCTAGAAATGTATCGGCGGTTCCTCATCTTACCCTTCCCGGGACGAATAGCGTGGCTGTCTTTCGCTTTCTCCGCATCAGGATAAGCACCGACCTGCTTCAGAATATCAATCGCCGCCGATATTTTCTCAATGCTCTCGGCTGAATCACCGATCACCAGGGGAAGCTCGGGCACCGATTCGATCCGGTGGTCGCGAGCCATGATTTTCTGTCCTCTCCATTAGCAAGGGGTATTTGTAGGTTTGGCTTCCACTATGTGGTTCCAGTGATGGAATGGCCATCTAAGTCCGCCAACAAAATGAGCAGAAGAGAAAGCATAGATTAAAATGCTGAGATTTCCAACTTGCTGCCTTTTTCCCAAGTTCTTGTTCTCGCTAAAGATCTCAGAGTTTTGTCTTACGTGATTAATAAGTCATGCCAGACACCAGATTCAACTGAGTAATAGCCGTTAAAGGGACACTTGGGAGAAAGAAGAGAAGCGTTCACAAAGCTCACCCTCTCTTCATTTCCCTCATTTTCCTTACAAGTCACAAAATCCCCATATTTCCAACTCAAACCTCCTCCGGCAACTGAAACTTCTAATTCCGGCTGTGTGCTTAAATTCACCATAAGAAACAGCAAGTTTTCTGACGAGATTCCGATATGGAGCTGTGAGTCCAATCGGGAAAACGAAAATCACCTCAGATTCAGAAAAGAAGAGAACACCGAACTGCGTCTATAAATGAATAGAGAAATCAACTCTCTTTCTCTCTCCTCATTTTCTATGATTCTTCTATCCTCTCCTTGGACCTTTTTGATCACCTTTAGATCCATAAGGATAGAACCAAAACCAGTTTCATTCTCATTAGGGTCCAAAATAGAGCATCCATGAACACAGTCCGGTTAACAACTCCTGCTTCATTTAAACCAATGGGTGACTCCAGCTGTTTTATCAATTACAAGAGGCCAGGCTCCATTTCTGGGATCTTCACTCGTAGAAGGAACCTCAAGTGTGGGAGCCAAAACAGAGACTCGGAGGGAAACACTCATGCACATAATGGGGAGAAAGAAACAGAGAATACAATGGAATGAAGCTTTAAAAAAAAAAGATAAATAAAGACCAAACACCCAACAAATATGAAGAAAACCATTTCATTTTTCTTTATCTGTGGGTTTGAAGGTTGATGGATTAAACCAGGAAAACATCTTAAGAGAAAAAGTCCAAGATACAAGAAGGTTTTCAAATATGAAACAACCAAACAAAGCACAGTCAGGTTATCCTTGAATGAAACCAAAGAAATAGAAAATGAAGCCACAATAACCAAACAAAGCAACCTCACAAACAATGCAAAAATAATCACATGAACCAGAGAATAGAGAAGTATGATGGTCATTGATAACCTATGAACCTAAACAATCTTACCTAGCCGTGCTCCCCTCAAGCAGAAGTTTGATTGGCTTCAAGCTAACTTCCTCTGCTCAGCTCAAGCTCTCTCCGGCTCCCTAGCTGCGTCTAACTTCTCTCTGGGTATCCTCCTTTCCCCAGCCAAATCTCTTCACCTCTCTGAAAAGACCCCCCCCCCCCCCCCCCCCCCTCCAAGTTCCAGAAGCTTCCCCCTCAAATATCTCACTCCCTTTCCAGCCAAAAGCACCCTGCTATCAGCACCTCCACAACAGAAAAAATACGCTCTCCACTAACAACCTGCAACCTCTCCAGAATATCCTCTCATACCCGTCTCTCTCTGATTGGTTCACGTAAACCACCACCTGATTCCTCACCAGCCAAACGGGAGGCGGCACATGGCTTCTTGAGAGCCTTCCACCTGTCATCTTAAGAGCCCTACACTTGTCAAAGAAAGTGACCTGCAGAGATGCAAAAGAAAGAGCCCCAAATGGGGGTCTACACTCTAGCTTTAGATCTGGAATTGGTCTCCAAAAATTGAAACAGGTGGTGATGTCCAAACACGATTCAGAAAATAAAGCGGGGAAGTTAAAGAATTCTAATATAAAATTGCAGCTGGAGAATTCTGATTTGCAAGTTTTGTTCTGAGGTAGAAGAAGTAAAGAAACTGAACTATAGTTTGAGACACGGAAAATGGAGATTTGTCAAAGAAATTGAGCAACTTCAAGCAGATCAACGTGTTGACGTGAAAAGGATAGTCTATCCTTAGTAGCTTAATGTTTGCTTATGTCATTAGGTAAAAAAATTAAGCGCTCGCTGACGGCTCAATTGCATGTAAAGGACTTAGGCAACTCCCTACACCACAGGCCTGAGGAGGAAGTCAGGCTGCTAACAGATGAATATGGACGTACAGAAAGGCTTAAGGAAAAGGAATTTGACTTCATTTTTTACCACGAGCTATGGTCACCCTCCTAAACTGAATCCAATTGGATATGATTCTTCAGCCTTCAGTTCTTCAGCTATTAGAAATGGCCATCCAGAAAGACTAAATTTCTCAGCAAATTTCAGAGATTCATATGGGGAATTAATGACAAAGCTCCTAGAAGTAAGTCTGAATGCAGAGAATTTCAAAGAATCAGAAAGGGCTTAGGAATATAGCGATGCAAGATATTTGAATGCATACAAGAGAGTAGAAAGGGAAAATTTAGAGAGAATAACAGCAGCACTTGCAACCACCAACAATACAAACTTAGTCATACCCCCTAGTCCCACTCTAGCGTGGCCACCTTGCCACATATCATATTCCTCCTAATGTTTCTTTTTTCTTTATTTTGTGATCTTATACATCTTAAATCTGGATTTCAAAACCTTTTTCCATCAAAATAACTTTGGTTTTCTTTAAAGTTCCTTAGGAGTTTCTAGGTATAAAATCCAGATTTTAACATGCTATTTGCTGCCACTTTCCTTCGGGCATGCACTTTCACTGTTTTCTTTGATTTTTAACTATTTTCGTGATTTTCTTGATTTTCCACAAGCATGGACAAAATTCATAATTCCAAACAATGGAATTCATAGAATCAACTCATGCAAAATTAATTAGAGCTTTGGAGGGGGCTTGACATTCATGATATTCTCTTCAATATTGTTTGCTTGATATCTAATTGATTTTTTTGATTCCTCTTGATGATATACATGAATTTGTTTTATATTTATTGTTGAGATACCCCTGTTTCCCATAGAGGTGTGGATGCTCGCTAATCAGGTACGCTCTTTCTACCCTTCAACTCTAAAATTCTATGAATGTGTATGTTATCATGAGCCATGTCCATGTTTGATGCCATACTCGATCGCCATGATGCTTGTTGATCGTCTTTGATAAAAATGCATGTTACATGTCATATTTTCAAACTAACCTTTGATCCCTTTTGATGGTGCTTAAGAAGCGGTTCAGGTACACACCCTAATTCTCCTTTATTATGATTTGATCTTGTTTCGTATGCTATTTTTTGAAATCACCTTAGTCTACCTAGATACCCTTAATTAATCAATTAATTGTCACATCTCCCTCGACTTAGTCAGTAAAGACCTCTTTAGGGCTTAGAGGGGTGCTACCTCTTAGAGGTACCTTCTCAATAAGTAATCTGATCCTCGGATTTAGACTCGGGTTTTTCAAAGACATGTTTTTTTCAAAAATTATGGAGTCATTTTTTAGGGTTTTCTTTCTTATTTTATTTTCCCTTTAAAATAAAAATAAAATAAGTAGCGACTCCGACTTTTCCAAAAATTAATTTTTCACAAATAAAAGCGAGTCTCGCCGATCGAGTGGGGACACATGTGAAAAATGCGGGTCCACAGTAAGTAATGGCCTATTTTTGACTTTTGATTGCATGAGATGGTCTTTTGATACTTAATTATGTGAGTTTGATGTTTCGATTTTCATTATTATCGATTGCATTAGATTGGCATTTCATTTCTTTTGATTGCATGCGTTTGGTACTCGTATTCATATTTTTGTTTTCTTATTTATTTGTTTATTTAAATTGACATGAGGTTGATTCCTTTATTTTTATTTTGCATGAATTAATATTTTGATTCTCCTATATATGCATGTGATTGTGCAATTTCCAATTTTATTCCTAATTTTATTTTTTAATTGCTATTGCATGATTTCTACGCCCCCTTATTATTTTTTTATTTTTGCATTAGGATTTGATCACTTACCAAACAAGACATAGGCTGCATCCTTGAGGAAATCTCCAAGTAAGTCACGCAGATATGCACTTCCCATATCCACATGCATTCAAAAAGGAAGCAGAATATTCAATGAGGGAGAGGTTGCCATAGAAGATCCCCACTTCCCATAAGAAGAAGATCTCTACGGGATGCACAGTTCACTTTAAGGTGGGGAGACTCACGGATTTTGGGAGGAATGCACATTCTGAAGGGGATTCTAGAGGGTTCAAGAAAGGAGAGTTCGAGGAGATCGATTTGGAAAAAGGAAGAAGGATCAACATCTGCAATTTCAGGGAGTCTCGCCATTTCCATGGAGGAACAACACTTGCAGCTGGGAAGCCTCATCAATTCCGGATTATCACTTGTGATTTTTTTTCTTGATCAGTCTTATTCTGCTCTGACCATTGCCCTTTCATTCTCATTTCCAGATCAATAGACATGGCATATAGATCAATACCAGTACACCACTTCCATTATCAGAACTGCACCAGCACCATGTTTGTTCAAGGTGCACATCACCACACTTGCTCCACATAGGTCATTGTAATTTTCTGCATCTTCAGATACACTGGTGTATCACCTGCCACTTGCGCGTACCAGCTTCTTCGCTAAGCCAGACTCGATCATCAACAGCCACATACCAGTTCATCCACGCATCGGTCCACTAATGTCTCTAGCGTCGCGCGTCACCATTATCATTCCATGAACATACCAGTAGTTGAAGGAATTTCATAGGAGCATCACCTATGCATTGTACCAACTCGGGGTTATATTGACCGATACCTCCATCTATGCATGCTCTCCATTATTTTTGGAATACCTCTGCAACAGAAAGAGAAAATCAGCTTTCACCATTGGCGCGCCATTATCTCCATTCCATTGACACATTATTCATTGCTCCACCTCTATCAGATTCATCAGTGCACCTGCTTCTCCACCAACAAACTTACGACACCTCCGTAGGCAACTTCTTTCAGCAACACACACGAAAAGGTGGGAGTCTCCATTATATTTAAAAAGGGCATCACCATTTTGAAGAGGCTTCAAGGCGGCTACCACGGAAAGGCTTTTCTCTCAACCACGGACAACCTGCACCATCAACAAGGGATCCACAACACGGACAAGCCTGTAAGTGAAGAGAGCAGCAACCGCACCACCATAGAGGAATTCCAGAGAAGGTAAGTTAGAATTTTTAGATTTTAGTTTTAATTTTTATTAGATTGAAAATTAGGGTTTTTCTTATTAGTTGAACTTGGACATGAGGTTTGAAAGATGGAGAGACCTATGCTTGCTTGCTTATTGTTCTTGCACTAGAACACTGCAGGTCCAGCAATCTTGGATGCAAAGGATCCTATTCATGGGACAGGCTGGTAGGCTTTGACAAATCTCTTCATGAAACTTCACAAAGTCAAAATGTCTCAACTCAGATGTTTTAAAGCTCTTCCTGTAGAGTCCTTGGATGACACGAAAGAATTGGATTCCAAACATGTTATATGAGCAGGACAAGCAATAATGGGGACTTCTCTAAGTCATTACAGAGTAGGGATACAGTAAAAACTAGATTGGAAAAGGCGGAGGTGATTTCTGAAGTTTTGGCTTCTAAGGGGAAGTATATCTACTGCAAGTCAGATAATTGGGAAGCTGCATGATAAATGTGGGTATTTATTGGAGACAAAAGTTTGTTTCTATGATTGGTGAGCAAGAGAGAATAGTAGTTAAGAGCAAGAAAGTACCATCCAAGAGCAGACATGTAAAATCCATGGCTTTGATGTCATAGCTGGTCAGAATCTTGAAATTAACTGAGCAATTCGGTCATTCTGCCAAAAACCTGAGGGAAACTGACTCATCAACAACCCATGTTTGTGTTGCCAAATTGTTGGAAAAAGGTTCTCTATGCTTAGGAGTTAGTGAAGATGATGCATCTCCTTGGCCTTTTGGTTTTCACCTCATCCCTCATGATTCTGGGAAGAAAGCCATTGAAGAAATCCTTATTTTGAGCAACCACAAGACGATGAGAATATTTCTTGCTTGCTTACAATTGGAAATTCTACACAGAAGTTAAGATAGGGCAAATTGCAGTTACAGTGATCAGCAGTTCTACTTTTATAGAGGAGGTCATCCTAGGCAACCTTGGACAGTAAAGAAGTTCTTCAATAGAGAAATGTCTTGCTGGTTGTTGTCCATCTTGACGATGAGTCTATGTTCTTCTCTCCAACAATAACTTTCCTGAATTAAAGGAGGCATGATCTTCATTTTTTTTAATTTTTTTTTATGCATGTCAACTGGCAATGCAGACAGCATGGGAAATATTAGAAAAGGAATCTCAGTTCTCGAGCCTCCAGTTAGATCTGCATCACCAAATTTTTTTTTAGCTTCAGAAAAAGAGAACCATTATCAGCAATTGGTTTAGAAACACTGGGTACCATACTTTCAAATACACAGAATAGTAGCCCATCTCCAGTTTCATCTGCTGCTCCCATTAGATTCAAATTTGCACTGCTTTGCACTCACTGCTGATTTGGTTGACACATGCGGATTCTTTTATTACAATGGGTTCGGCTTTCACATAATGATAAGTTCATGTGTATGCCAAGACCCCTACCCAAAAGCTAGAGATCCTTTTCAGTGTCATCTCTGCTCAGTTAGATGTTAATCGTAGTCTCAGTTGGAGGCCATAAGCTGTTGGATGGTACAGATATTGGAGGAGTATTTCCTTCCATGTAGAGTGGAAATTGGAGTACTCTTATGCAGTCTGCCATAGTGGCAACTACTAATAATGATGTAGGGTTACGGGAACAGTAGAGTGGGTCGATTTTTCAGAGCATTGATCCTCCAACCAGGAAACTAGCCAACAGCTTCCATGGGTCCATCTTGATAAAGACAATATACCATGTGGCTCACATTGTTAAAAATTGGCTGTAAAGAAAGCAACTGAAATCATTCACTAGGGTGTTATTCATGAACCATGATGGGACACACCTAATAGAAGTTGATAAGAGTTCTGAAATGGATACTGGATTTCATCTGGTCCTCTAATTAATTGGCAGACCTCATAACCCAAGCTGATTTCCTAGTGATAAACAAGACTAACCTTGCACCAGCAGTTGGAGCTGACAGAAAAGAATTTCCCTCTATTGACCAAGTGCTAGAATCTCCCAGAGGAAACCATTGATGAAATCACTGGAACCCTAAGGGAACTACCATTCTTCTGAATTCTCATCTGGAGAGATGACAAACAATGTTAGGTTGCCTCGAAGTGAGCATGATGTCAAAACTGAAGCTCAAACAGTAACAAAGGGGAAGACCGAGGGGATTGTGTAGATAGAGAAGCGGTTAAAATACCTTCATAACGTGCTGGTCTTGTAACCTGAATGATGCGGCCGATGAGTTCTTTGATGTTTTAGAACCATCAGATTATGACCTAGCTAAAAATGGTTGGCCCTCTGTTATTAGTTAAGAAATGCACTCTCAGAATAGTCGGCATCCCAAGCTATCTACCGTTCCTGGTTTTGTACAAAAATTGCATGATCTCACAATTTAGAGGAGAGCTTAGGTGGACTTACAGAACCTGATAATCCAAATGATTTAGTGAAACTTGATCCTGAACTGGTACTTCATTGGGGTTCAGCTCTGTTCTCTGGTCAGCGTGGTAGAGGAAGGCTTTCATTGTGGAGGAGATTGGATTACCATGGATGTGTCGGCTAGAATTCTGAATATTTTGAAATCTCATCTAATGGGGAACCCCAAATTGAGCTGCTGATTTTGCTTTACATAATGTCATTGCCAGAAGAAGCATATAATAATCTAGATCTTAGCATATCTACTGCAGGAAATTTGAATGAGAGAGTGATCTCATTGGAAAGAGGCTTTATGGCTTTTGAGCAAGATGGAAACTCTATAAGTGGAGATATTCTCATAGGGACGAGCCTGATGGCATAGTGCTCAGATTTTTCTACTAGTGAAGCAGATGCAGGAATTAGAAAACCTTCTGATAGTCTGCAAGATCATGAAAATTCTGACTGCTTCAAATTCCTGCTGAGAAGGCCACTCTAAGCCATGGAATTTATAGTGGGAGCCAATCCCCATTGGTTCACTCTTGATGATGTTGCATTTGCAGATTCGCTTTCACCAATGAATTCCTTGAAGAAGACAAAAGGACCAAATTTGATTGCCAAGCTCATGGGTGTGGAAGAGTTTCCCTCTAAACCATTTCAGACCACTTCCAAAAAGCATTTGGAGGGTGGGAAAACAATGAATTAGAAGAGACCTTTATTCGGTATTGATATATTAAAGGTAAGGAAGTCTCAGTCTGCTGTCCAGAAGGTGGACCTGGAGCGGAGGATGCTGAAGGCAACACTCAAGCCCATGCAATTTGAAGGGTTTCTGAAATGCAATCCTGCTAAAGGCCATGAGTCTCAGGCCCCATATTCCAGGACTTCCCATTCCAAAGAAAGGTTGATTGATGATATGCCACCTGTTGTACTTATAAAACCTCTTCCTTTTCCATGTCAATCAAAGGAGCTCCTTGCACCCTATTGTATCCAGGAAGAAGGAAGGTAAATTCCCTTGAGAGGCAGATGAGGGAATCTGATATTCAGCTACAGCATGCATTAGCATCTGCTAGAGCAAGTCAAGAGAAGCTAATCATGTTGTATTCTACAATGGTTTGGTTACCCCAGTTGGCAGTAAAGATTCTAGAATAGATAACCCAACTAAGAAATTACATGAGAAGAATACAGGGGGGTTATTCATGAACCATCTAGACATATACTCAAAGTTCCCTTCCGAAAAATACATTTGAGTGGGCATGAACCTTCAGAAACTTCAGTTAAAGAATCTTGTGGAATTGATGCGGGATGGAGTATAGAAGAAGTCTTTCTCTCAGCAATGGCAGCAGCGTAAGCAGTAGCAGTGGAGATACACTTTCCTTGGTTTATGACAGAAAACAAGTAAAAGATCATATTCCAAGAGCACCCCCTACTCACATTTGAAAAACCTGATGAGGATCGCTGAAAAGAAGATGCAAAACAAGGATTTTGTGGGAGCTCGGAAGATTGCAATTAAGGACGAACAACTCTATCTTGATCTGGAAATTATTTCCAAGATGCTCACTGTGTGCAAGATACACTACTCTACAAAGCACAAATTGATTGGGAATGATATTGACTGGCATGGTATCCTTCAAATTGAGCAAATGACAGAAGGCATTAGCAAAACCACTACCCAACAGAATGGATTAGTGAGTCTCCCAGAAGCACCAGTAGTGAAAACAGCATGGGCAGAGGAACCAGCCATCAGACTTCTTAGTTTAATGACCTTCAATGTTTCTTCCATTTCAGCACCGGAAACTGTAGATGCTTCAACTGATCGTGAATCCTTATAAAATTTGTTCAGCATAAAGGAGAAGCTAGCGGCCACTGTGTAAGCAGCGTCAACCTTTCCAGATTTCACATTTGAGGTCAGGTGACGTATGGTGCTAGGAGATGAACGCAGTTCAGAAGCAATAGCTGGCTTGCCAGATCTTAGACTTACAACTTTCAGCGCTCAAAGATAAGAGTTCCTGGCACTAAGAACATCAATAGAAATTAAATCTCCTCCAGCCCTTTCCTGATGAGGCAACTCCCTCAATAGGCTTTCTGATCCTTAGAGCGGCTGGACAAGTATCATCTAACGCAATGGTTTTGGTCTTGGAAATAGCTCCGCTAGCATAGGATCGAGCAGCATCATCTTAGGCATGATTTCTGGACTCATTCGAATCAAGAGTTTCCTCCTGAAATGCAGAATAGACAGTAGACAGCTGGACAATTGGATTAATTGCAGTTCAAAATTGAAGAATTACTTGGTCTGCACTGTGTTTCAACACCATTGCTGCTGGATTTGATTTGATCTAATTTACAAGAAATAGTAAAATTGTTTACAGAATCAACCAAACCAGTGGACTCTTGAAGAGAATGGTTCAGTCTGATGAGTGCTGATAACACTAGAAGTCATCTCAAGCATAGCAAAATCATCAGACTCATGTCCAACTGATTTTCCGGGATCATGCGAATTAACGCTTCCATTGACAAAAACATCATCAGATAATTCTGTACTGCTGGTAGGAATAGAAACCTTATCAGATGGTTCAGCTTTACCCTTTTCATGGTATAAAACCGAAAGAATGCAGATTCATCTATCAATCACAAATACCAGAGGAACATCTTCATAGTTTAAATCTCCGAACATCGAACCCAGAATGCCACAAACTAAGAACCCCCAGGAACTATGGTAACCTCCGCATCTGTCTAACCCCAAGTAACCCGTTATACACAGCCTTTATAAAGTTTCCACCTTTCTCGGAATATTCATCCTGTTATGGTCTCCGTAGCCCAGAACACCAAAGGAGGGAGAAGGAATAAATATATAGATGTAGAAGCAAAGAAAAATAATCCAAGAAAAACAAAGGAAGGCAGACAAAGGATGGGTAAACAGACAAGCCACACTTCATTATTTTCGATGGGCTTGAAATATTGAACGCGCCAAGACGAATTTAGATAAGACTATACCAAGATTCTACAAGCATTCAAGCTCAAAAATAAATCTCTGTTTCAGCTATTTACAGGAAGAATAAAAAAAGCCAAGAACAGAACCATAACAGAGCAAGTTTATGAACAATTTAGACTCAGAAAAACAGATAAGTGGCCCTTGATGTCCACTCCAATCAGCAAAATAAATGCTCAATTGCAACTTAATTAGTTGAGTAAGAAACTAAGAGAAGCCTAGAATTTTGCAAAGCCAACTATCAAACTTCCATGAGACTCCCTCCCTATTAGCGATAACAATAGAAGAATCTCCTTCTACATTTAGGTTGAACAAATGCAAAAATTTAGCTTACAACAAATCCTTTAATAAATATGGTATCTTTACTCAATAGTTGAACCCACTCCAATAGGTTTAGATTAAAGCTCTCACTACTGTACCCGAATGAATTTTTATCACACCTCCTATACCTAATTGTTCTAGGTTATATAGAAAACATTCATGAAAATTTAATTTTACCAAACCTACTACAAGAGGTAACCGCTCACACATAGATTTAGTGTTTAATCTCTTGGAGTGAACATTATTCTAATCTAGCAATAGAGGGTATAAAATAAACACCTAGAGAGGAATCAATTACCAATGGCCATAAAGATGAGATGAAGTAAACCAAATCCCAAATAAACCTCCAAAAGTTTTCATTTGTCTTCAAAGATCCTAACATTTCTCTCCAACCATAAAAATCTTATCAAAGATAAGCTAGCCGCTTACCAAAGAACTCTTTCTTTAGGTTCACTACCAAAACCTTGGTAAAAATTACCAACATATTTGTTATGCCTTTAGAAGGTACCCAATAACTCTTGGAAAGTCCAAACAATCTTTACCTAAGTCTCGATGCCATAGGCAACAAAGAAAGAGATGATAATCAACTGATACACTATTCCCTAAGTACATAGCACACTGGTTTAGATTAAGAGCTCTGTAAAGTCTCCTCATTTGAAGCATATCATTGGTGTCAACCTTCTTATTATCCATAGTCCATGCAAAAGCCTTAATCTTACACTAAGCTTTTGAGTTCTAGATTAATTTGGCTAGGGTAGAAGGTGTGAAGAGAAACTAAGCTAAAAGAAGCCGAGATCACAAGAAAAGACCAGAAATGGAAATTACACTATTCTCACCCACAAAGAAAGAAATGAGAAATAAAAAATGAAACGTAAAGCGCACAAACCAAAACATAATAAACATATTCCAAATGAATTCAATAATGCATAGATCAAGTCAAGAAATCATGCCCAAACATAACAGATATATTGAACAATGCGATATATGAAAGAACAAGGAATACGAAGAAAACTTATCTAAGAAGACTGTCCTCACACACTTCTCCTCCTCCCGAGAATCCTGAAAAATCCACTTATATGCTTATTAATGGTTGGACAAGACACTGAAATCAGATGAAAAGACGAGAAAATAAAAATAACATCCCATAGAAAAACACAGTTCAAAGGAAATCAAATACTTCTCACAAACAATAAAAAAAATGACAAATATAAAGCTACACATAAAACCCACAACCAAACACAGAAATCAAAATATTGTAAATAAATTCTATAATGCATACAAAAAGTCAAAAAATAATACCCAAACATAACAGGAATAACGAACGATGTGATATGGGAGAATTCGACTAAAACTTACAAAAAAAGTACTTCTTCATACACTTCACCTGCTCCCGAATAACCTAAAAAAATGAAGTTATACGGTTATAAATTGTGGGCTAAGAAACCGACATTAAATGAAAAGACGAGAAAAGGAAAATAACATTCCATGGAAAAATTTTACCGAAAGGAAATCAAGCTCTTCTCACCCAAAATCAAAGAAATCACAAACAAAAAATAACACAAATCAACAAATAATACCAACACATAAAAGATATAATGAAAATTGCCATATAGCAGACAAAAGGGAATACGAAGTAAACTTAGATAAGAAGTACTTCCTCATAAACTTCTCTTGCCTCCGAGAAACCTAAAAAATCCAGTGATATGCTTAGAAATGCTTGCCAAAGAAGCCGAGATCACATGAAAAGACCAGAAATGGAAATTACACTATTCTCACCCACAAAGAAAGAAATGAGAAATAAAAAATGAAACGTAAAGTGAACAAACCAAAATATAATGAACATATTCGAAATGAATTCAATAATGCATAGATCAAGTCAACAAATCATACCCAAATATAACAGATATATTGAACAATGCGATATATGAAAGAACAGGGAATACGAAGAAAACTTATCTAAGAAGACTTTCCTCACACACTTCTCCTGCTCCCGAGAATCCTGAAAAATCCACTTATATGCTTATTAATGGTTGGACAAGACACCGAGATCAGATGAAAAGACGAGAAAATAAAAATAACATCCCATGGGAAAACACAGTTCAAAGGAAATCAAATACTTCACACAAACAATCAAATACATGACAAATAAAAAGCCACACATAAAACCCACAACCAAACACAGAAATCAAAATAATCAAAATAAATTCTATAACGCATACATAAAGTAAAAAAATAATACCCAAACATAACAAACATAACGAGCGATGTGATATGGGAGAATTCGAATGAAACTTACCAAAAAAGTATTTCTTCATACACTTCACCTGCTCCCGAATAACCTGAAAAAATGAAGTGATACGGTTATAAATTGTGGGCTAAGAAACCGAGATTAAATGAAAAGACGAGAAAAGGAAAATAACATTCCATGGAAAAATGCTACCAAAAGGAAATCAAGTTCTTCTCACCTAAAATCAAAGAAATCACAAACAAAAAACAAAACACAAATGCGCACAAAAAATAACACAAATCAACAAATAATACCAACTCGTAACAGAGATAATGAAAATTGCAATATAGCAGACAAAAGGGAATACGAAGTAAACTTAGATAAGAAGTACTTCCTCAAAAACTTCTCTTGCCTCCGAGAAACCTGAAAAATCAAGTGATATGCTTAGAAATGCTTGCCAAAGAAGCCGAGATCACATGAAAACACCAGAAATGGAAATTACACTATTCTCACCCACAAAAAAAGAAATGAGAAATAAAAAATGAAACGTATAGCGCACAAACGAAAACATAATGAACAAATTCGAAATGAATTGAATAATGCATAGATCAAGTCAACAAATCATACCCAAACATAACAGATATATTGAACAATGCGATATATGAAAGAACAGAGAATACGAAGAAAACTTATCTAAGAAGACTTTCCTCACACCCTTCTCCTGCTCCCGAGAATCCTGAAAAATCCACTTATATGCTTATTAATGGTTGGACAAGACACTGAGATCCGATGAAAAGACGAGAAAATAAAAATTACATCCCATGGAAAAACACAGTTCAAAGGAAATCAAATACTTCTCACAAACAATCAAATAAAAAACAAATAAAAAGCCACACATAAAACCGACAACCAAACAAAGAAATTAAAATATTCTAAATAAATTCTATAACGCATATATAAAGTAAAAAAATAATACCCAAACATAACAGACATAACGAATGATGTGATATGGGAGATATCTAATGAAACTTACCAAAAAAGTACTTCTTCATACACTTCACCTGCTCTCGAATAACCTGAAAAAATGAAGTTATACGGTTATAAATTGTGGGCTAATAAACAGACATTAAATGAAAAGACGAGAAAAGGAAACTAACATTCCATGGAAATATGCTTCAAAAAGGAAATCAAGAACTTCTCACCCAAAATCAAAGAAATCACAAACAACAAACAAAACACAAATGCGCACAAAAAATAACACAAATGAACAAATAATACCAACACATAACAGAGATAATGAAAATTGCAATATAGCAGACAAAAAGGAATACGAAGTAAACTTAGATAAGAAGTACTTCCTCATAAACTTCTCTTGCTTCCGAGAAACCTGAAAAATCCAGGGATATGCTTAGAAATGCTTGCCAAAGAAGCCGAGATCACATGAAAAGACCAGAAACGGAAATTACACTATTCTCACCCACAAAGAAACAAATGAGAAATAAAAAATGAAACGTGAAGCGCACAAACCAAAATATAATGAACATATTCGAAATGAATTCAATAATGCATAGATCAAGTCAACAAATCATACCCAGACATAACAGATATATTGACCAATGCGATATATGAAAGAACAGGGAATACGAAGAAAACTTATCTAAGAAGACATTCCTCACACACTTCTCCTGTTTCGAGAATCCTGAAAAATCACCTTATATACTTATTAATGGTGGGCCAAGACACCGGGATCAGATGAAAAGACGAGAAAATAAAAATAACATCCCAAGGAAAAACACAGTTCAAAGAAAATCTAATACTTCACACAAACAATCAAATAAATGACAAATAAAAAGTCACACATAAAACCCACAACCAAACACAGAAATCAAAATATTCTAAATAAATTCTATAACGCATACAAAAAGTCAAAAAATAATACCCAAACATAACAAACATAACGAGCGATGTGAGATGGGAGAATTCGAATGAAACTTACAAAAAAAGTATTTCTTCATACACTTCACCTGCTCCCGAATAACCTGAAAAAAATGAAGTTATACGGTTATAAATTGTGGGCTTAAAACCGACATTAAATGAAAAGACGAGAAAAGGAAACTAACATTCCATGGAAAAATGCTACAAAAAGGAAATCAAGAACTTCTCACCCAAAATCAAAGAAATCACAAACAACAAACAAAACACAAATGCACACAAAAAATAACACAAATGAACAAATAATACCAACACATAACAGAGATAATGAAAATTGCGATATAGCAGACAAAAGGGAATACGAAGTAAACTTAGATAAGAAGTACTTCCTCATAAACTTCTCTTGCTTTCGAGTAACCTGAAAAATCCAGTGATATGCTTAGAAATGATTGCCAAAGAAGCCGAGATCACAAGAAAAGACCAGAAATGGAAATTACACTATTCTCACCCACAAAGAAAGAAATCAGAAATAAAAAATGAAACGCAAAGCACACAAACCAAAACATAATGAACATATTCGAACTTAATTCAATAATGCATAGATCAAGTCAACAAATCATACCCAAACATAACAGATATATTGAACAATGCGATATATGAAAGAACAGGGAATACGAAGAAAACTTATGTAAGAGGACTTTCCTCACACACTTCTCCTGCTCCCGAGAATCCTGAAAAATCCCCTTATATGCTTATTAATGGTGGGACAAGTAACAGAGATCAGATGAAAAGACGAGAAAATCAAAATAACATCCCATGGAAAAACCCAGTTCAAAGGAAATCTAATACTTCAAACAAACAATCAAATAAATGACAAATAAAAAGCCACACATAAAACCCACAACCAAACACAGAAATCAAAATATTCTAAATAAATTCTATAACGCATACATAAAGTCAAAAAATAATACCCAAACATAACAAACATAACGAGCGATGTGACATGGGAGAATTCGAATGAAACTTACCAAAAAAGTATTTCTTCATACACTTCACCTGCTCCCGAATAACCTGAAAAAATGAAGTTATACGGATATAAATTGTGGGCATAGAAACCGACATTAAATCAAAAGACGAAAAAAGGAAACTAACATTCCATGGAAAAATGCTCCAAAAAGGAAATTAAGAACTTCTCACCCAAAATCAAAGAAATCACAAACAACAAACAAAACACAAATGTGCACAAAAAATAACACAAATCAACAAATAATACCAACACATAACAGAGATAATGAAAATTGCGATATAGCAGACAAAAGGGAATACGAAGTAAACCTAGATAAGAAGTACTTCCTCATAAACTTCTCTTGCTTCCGAGAAACATGAAAAGTCCAGTGATTTGCTTAGAAATGCTTGCCAAAGAAGCCGAGATCACAAGAAAAGACCAGAAATTGAAATTACACTATTCTCACCCACAAAGAAAGAAATGAGAAATAAAAAATAAAACGCAAAGCACACAAACCAAAACATAATGAACATATTCGAACTTAATTCAATAATGCTTAGATCAAGTCAACAAATCATACCCAAACATAACAGATATATTGAACAATGCGATATATGAAAGAACAGGGAATACGAAGAAAACTTATGTAAGAAGACTTTCCTCACACACTTCTCTTGCTCCCGAGAATCCTGAAAAATCCACTTATACGCTTATTAATGGTAGGACAAGACACCGAGATCAGATGAAAAGACGAGAAAATCAAAATAACCTCCCATGGAAAAACCCAGTTCAAAGGAAATCTAATACTTCAAACAAACAATCAAATAAATGACAAATAAAAAGCCACACATAAAACCCACAACCAAACACAGAAATCAAAATATTTTGAATAGATTCGATAACGCATACATAAAATAAAAAAATAATACCCAAACATAACAAACATAACGAGCGATGTGAGATGGGAGAATTCGAATGATACTTACAAAAAAAGTATTTCTTCATACACTTCACCTGCTCCCGAATAACCTGAAAAAAATGAAGTTATACGGTTATAAATTGTGGGCTTAAAACCGACATTAAATGAAAAGACGAGAAAAGGAAACTAACATTCCATGGAAAAATGCTACAAAAAGGAAATCAAGAACTTCTCACCCAAAATCAAAGAAATCACAAACAACAAACAAAACACAAATGCGCACAAAAAATAACACAAATGAACAAATAATACCAACACATAACAGAGATAATGAAAATTGCGATATAGCAGACAAAAGGGAATACGAAGTAAACTTAGATAAGAAGTACTTCCTCATAAACTTCTCTTGCTTTCGAGTAACCTGAAAAATCCAGTGATATGCTTAGAAATGATTGCCAAAGAAGCCGAGATCACAAGAAAAGACCAGAAATGGAAATTACACTATTCTCACCCACAAAGAAAGAAATCAGAAATAAAAAATGAAACGCAAAGCACACAAACCAAAACATAATGAACATATTCGAACTTAATTCAATAATGCATAGATCAAGTCAACAAATCATACCCAAACATAACAGATATATTGAACAATGCGATATATGAAAGAACAGGGAATACGAAGAAAACTTATGTAAGAAGACTTTCCTCACACACTTCTCCTGCTCCCGAGAATCCTGAAAAATCCACTTATATGCTTATTAATGGTGGGACAAGTAACAGAGATCAGATGAAAAGACGAGAAAATCAAAATAACATCCCATGGAAAAACCCAGTTCAAAGGAAATCTAATACTTCAAACAAACAATCAAATGAATGACAAATAAAAAGCCACACATAAAACCCACAACCAAACACAGAAATCAAAATATTCTAAATAAATTATATAACGTATGCAAAAAGTCAAAAAATAATACCCAAACATAACAGATATATTGAACAATGCGATATATGAAAGAAGAGGGAATACGAAGAAAACTTATGTAAGAAGACTTTCCTCACACACTTCTCCTGCTCCCGAGAATCCTGAAAAATCCACTTATATGCATATTAATGGTTGGACAAGACACAGAGATTAGATGAAAAGACGAGAAAACAAAAATAACAACCCAAGGAAAAACACAGTTCAAAGGAAATCTAATACTTCACACAAACATTAAAATAAATGACAAATAAAAAGCCACACATAAAACCCACCACCAAACACAGAAATCAAAATATTCTAAATAAATTACATAACGTATACATAAAGTCAAAAAATAATACCCAATCAGAACAAACATAAGGACCGATGTGATATGGGTGAATTCGAATGAAACTTACCAAAAAAATATTTCTTCATACACTTCACCTGCTCCCGAATAACCTGAAAAAATGAAGTTATACAGTTATAAATTGTGGGCTAAGAAACCGACATTAAATGAAAAGACGAGAAAAGGAAACTAACATTCCATGGAAAAATGCTACAAAAAGGAAATCAAGAACTTCTCACCCAAAATTAAAGAAATCACAAACAACAAACAAAACACAAATGCGCACAAAAAATAACACAAATCAGCAAATAATACCAACAAATAACAGAGATAATGAAAATTGCGATATAGTAGAAAGAAGGGAATACGAAGTAAACTTAGATAAGAAGTACTTCCTCATAAATTTCTCTTGCTTCCGAGAAACCTGAAAAATCCAGTGATATGCTTAGAAATGATTGCCAAAGAAGCCGAGATCACAAGAAAAGACCACAAATCGAAATTACACTATTCTCACCCACAAAGAAAGAAATGAGAAATAAAAAATAAAACGCAAAGTACACAAACCAAAACATAATGAACATATTCGAACTTAATTCAATAATGCATAGATCAAGTCAACAAATCATACCCAAACATAATGGATATATTGAACAATGCGATATATGAAAGAACAGGGAATACGAAGAAAACTTATCTAAGAAGACTTTCCTCACACTCTTCTGCTGCTCCCGAGAATCCTGAAAAATCCACTTATATGCTTATTAATGGTTGGACAAGACACGGAGATCAGATGAAAATACGAGAAAATAAAAATAGCATCCCAAGGAAAAACACAGTTCAAAGGAAATCTAATACTTCACACAAACAATCAAATAAATGAAAAATAAAAACCAACACATAAAACCCACAACCAAACACAGAAATCAAAATATTCTAAATAAATTCTATAACGCATACATAAAGTCAAGAAGTAATACCCAAACATAACAAACATAACGAGCGATGTCATATGGGAGAATTCGAATGAAACTTACCAAAAAAGTATTTCTTCATACACTTCACCAGCTCCCGAATAACATGGAAAAATGAAGTTATACGGTTCTAAATTGTGGTCTTAGAAACCGACATTAAATGAAAAGACGAGAAAAGGAAACTAACATTCCACGGAAAAATGCTACAAAAAGAAAATCAACAACTTCTCAACCCATAATGAAAGAAATCACAAACAACAAACAAAACACAAATGCGCACAAAAAATAACACAAATAAACAAATAATACCAACACATAACAGAGATAATGAAAATTGCGATACAGCAGACAAAAGGGAATACGAAGTAAACTTAGATAAGAAGTACTTCCTCATAAACTTCTCCTGCTTCCGAGAAACCTGAAAAATCCAGTCATATGCTTAGAAATGATTGCCAAAGAAGCCGAGATCACAACAAAAGACCAGAAATGGAAATTACACTATTCTCACCCACAAAGAAAGAACTGAGAAATAAAAAATGAAACGCAAAGCACACAAACCAAAACATAATGAACATATTCGAACTTAATTCACTAATGCATAGATCAAGTCAACAAATCAAACCCAAACATAACAGATATATTGAACAATGCGATATATGAAAGAACAGGGAATACGAAGAAAACTTATGTAAGAAGACTTTCCTCACACACTTCTCCTGCTCCCGAGAATCCTGAAAAATCCACTTATATGCATATTAATGGTTGGACAAGACACAGAGATTAGATGAAAAGATGAGAAAACAAAAATAACAACCCAAGGAAAAACACAGTTCAAAGGAAATCTAATACTTCACACAAACATTAAAATAAATGACAAATAAAAAGCCACACATAAAACCCACCACCAAACACAGAAATCAAAATATTCTAAATAAATTATATAACGTATACATAAAGTCAAAAAATAATACCCAATAAGAACAAACATAAGGACCGATGTGATATGGGTGAATTCGAATGAAACTTACCAAAAAAATATTTCTTCATACACTTCACCTGCTCCCGAATAACCTGAAAAAATGAAGTTATACAGTTATAAATTGTGGGCTAAGAAACCGACATTAAATGAAAAGACGAGAAAAGGAAACTAACATTCCACGGAAAAATGCTACAAAAAGGAAATCAAGAACTTCTCACCCAAAATTAAAGAAATCACAAACAACAAAGAAAACACAAATGCGCACAAAAAATAACACAAATGAGCAAATAATACCAACACATAACAGAGATAATGAAAATTGCGATATAGTAGAAAGAAGGGAATACGAAGTAAACTTAGATAAGAAGTACTTCCTCATAAATTTCTCTTGCTTCCGAGAAACCTGAAAAATCCAGTGATATGCTTAGAAATGATTGCCAAAGAAGCCGAGATCACAAGAAAATACCAGAAATGGAAATTACACTATTCTCACCCACAAAGAAAGAAATGAGAAATAAAAAATAAAACGCAAAGCACACAAACCAAAACATAATGAACATATTCGAACTTAATTCAATAATGCATAGATCAAGTCAACAAATCATACCCAAACATAACAGATATATTGAACAATGCGATATATGAAAGAACAGGGAATACGAAGAAAACTTATCTAAGAGGACTTTCCTCACACTCTTCTCCTGCTCCTGAGAATCCTGAAAAATCCACTTATATGCTTATTAATGGTTGGACAAGACACGGATATCAGATGAAAAGACGAGAAAATAAAAATAGCATCCCAAGGAAAAACACAGTTCAAAGGAAATCTAATACTTCACACAAACAATCAAATAAATGACAAATAAAAAGCCACACATAAAACCCACAACCAAACACAGAAATCAAAATATTCTAAATAAATTATATATCGTATGCATAAAGTCAAAAAATAATACCCAAACATAACAAACATAACGAGCGATGTGATTTGGGAGAATTCGAATGAAACTTACCAAAAAAGTATTTCTTCATACACTTCACCTGCTCCCGAATAACCTGAAAAAATGAAGTTATACGGTTATAAATTGTGGGCTTAGAAACCGACATGAAATGAAAAGACGAGAAAAGGAAACTAACCTTCCACGGAAAAATGCTACAAAAAGGAAATCAACAACTTCTCACCCATAATCAAAGAAATCACAAACAACAAACAAAACACAAATCCGCACAAAAAATAACAGAAATCAACAAATAATACCAACACATAACAGAGATAATGAAAATTGCGATATAGCAGACAAAAGGGAATACGAAGTAAACTTAGATAAGAAGTACTTCCTCGGAAACTTCTCTTGCTTCCGAGAAACCTGAAAAATCCAGTCATATGCTTAGAAATGATTGCCAAAGAAGCTGAGATCACAAGAAAAGACCAGAAATCGAAATTAAACTATTCTCACCCACAAAGAAAGAAATGAGAAATAAAAAATCAAACGCAAAGCACACAAACCAAAACATAATGAACATATTCGAACTTAATTCAATAATGCATAGATCAAGTCAACAAACATACCCAAACATAACAGATAAATTGAACAATGCGATATATGAAAGAACAGGGAATACGAAGAAAACTTATCTAAGAGGACTTTCCTCACACTCTTCTCCTGCTCCTGAGAATCCTGAAAAATCCACTTATATGCTTATTAATGGTTGGACAAGACACGGAGATCAGATGAAACGACGAGAAAATAAAAATAGCATCCCAAGGAAAAACACAGTTCAAAGGAAATCTAATACTTCACACAAACAATCAAATAAATGACAAATAAAAAGCCACACATAAAACCCACAACCAAACACAGAAATCAAAATATTCTAAATAAATTATATAACGTATGCATAGAGTCAAAAAATAATACCCAAACATAACAAACATAACGAGCGATGTGATTTGGGAGAATTCGAATGAAACTTACCAAAAAAGTATTTCTTCATACACTTCACCTGCTCCCGAATAACCTGAAAAAATGAAGTTATACGGTTATAAATTGTGGGCTTAGAAACCGACATTAAATGAAAAGACAAGAAAAGGAAACTAACATTCCACGGAAAAATGCTACAAAAAGGAAATCAACAACTTCTCACCCATAATCAAAGAAATCACAAACAACAAACAAAACACAAATTCGCACAAAAAATAACAGAAATCAACAAATAATACCAACACATAACAGAGATAATGAAAATTGCGATATAGCAGACAAAAGGGAATACAAAGTAAACTTAGATAAGAAGTACTTACTCAGAAACTTCTCTTGCTTCCGAGAAACCTGAAAAATCCAGTCATATGCTTAGAAATGATTGCCAAAGAAGCCGAGATCACAAGAAAAGACCAGAAATCGAAATTACACTATTCTCACCCACAAAGAAAGAAATGAGAAATAAAAAATCAAACGCAAAGCACACAAACCAAAACATAATGAACATATTCGAACTTAATGCAATAATGCATAGAGAAAGTCAACAAATCATACCCAAACATAACGGATATATTGAACAATGCGATATATGAAAGAACAGGGAATACGAAGAAAACTTATCTAAGAAGACTTTCCTCACACAGTTCTCCTGCCCCCGAGAATCCTGAAAAATCCACTTATATGCTTAATAATGGTTGGACAAGACACTGAGATAAGATGAAAAGATGAGAAAATAAAAATAACATCCCAAGGAAAAACACAGTTCAAAGGAAATCTAATACTTCTCACAAACAATCAAATAAATGACAACTAAAAAGCCATACATAAAACCCAAAACCAAACACAGAAATCATAATATTCTAAATAAATTATATAACGCATACATAAAGTCAAAAAATAATAACCAAACATAACAAACATAACGAGCGATGTGAGATGGGAGAATTCGAATGAAACTTACCAAAAAAGTATTTCTTCATACACTTCACCTGCTCCCGAATAACCTGAAGAAATGAAGTTATACGGTTATAAATTGTTGGCTTAGAAACCGACATTAAATGAAAATACGAGAAAAGGAAACTAACATTCCATGGAAAAATGCTACAAAAAGGAAATCAAGAACTTTTCACCCATAATCAAAGAAATCACAAACAACAAACAAAACACAAATGCACACAAAAAATAACACAAATGAACAAATAATACCAACACATAACAGATATAATGAAAATTTCGATATAGCAGAAAAAAGGGAATACGAAGTAAACTTAGATAAGAAGTACTTCCTCATAAACTTCTCTTGCTTCCGAGAAACCTGAAAAATCCAGTCATATGCTTAGAAATGATTGCCAAAGAAGCCGAGATCACAAGAAAAGACCAGAAATGGAAATTACACTATTCTCACCCACAAAGAAAGAAATCAGAAATAAAAAATAAAACGCAAAGCACAAAAACCAAAACATAATGAACATATTCGAACTTAATTCAATAATGCATAGATCAAGTCAACAAATCATACCCAAACATAACAGATATATTGAACAATGCGATATAGGAAAGAACAGGGAATACGAAGAAAACTTATCTAAGAAGACTTTCCTCACACACTTCTCCTGCTCCTGAGAATCCTGAAAAATCCATTTATATGCTTATTAATGGTGGGACAAGACACGGAGATCTGATGAAAAGACGAGAAAATAAAAATAGCATCCCAAGGAAAAACACAGTTCAAAGGAAATCTAATACTTCTCACAAACAATCAAATAAATGACAACTAAAAAGCCACACATAAAACCCACAACCAAACACAGAAATATAAATATTGTAATAAATTCTATAACGCATACATAAAGTCAAAAAATAATACCCAAACATAACAAACATAACGAGTGATGTGAGATGGGAGAATTCGAATGAAACTTACCAAAAAAGTATTTTCTTCATACACTTCACCTGCTCCCGAATAACCTGAAAAAATGAAGTTATACGGTTATAAATTGTGGGCTTAGAAACCGACATTAAATGAAAAGACGAGAAAAGGAAACTAACATTCTATGGAAAAATGCTACAAAAAGGAAATCAACAACTTCTCACCCATAATCAAAGAAATCACAAACAACAAACAAAACACAAATGCACACAAAAAATAACACAAATAAACAAATAATACCAACACATAACAGAGATAATGAAAATTGCGATATAGCAGCAAAAAGGGAATACGAAGTAAACTTAGATAAGAAGTACTTCCTCATAAACTTCTCTTGCTTCCGAGAAACCTGAAAAATCCAGTCATATGCTTAGAAATGATTGCCAAAGAAGCCGAGATCACAAGAAAAGACCAGAAATGGAAATTACACTATTCTCACCCACAAAGAAAGAAATCAGAAATAAAAAATAAAACGCAAAGCACACAAACCAAAACATAATGAACATATTCGAACTTAATTCAATAATGCATAGATCAAGTCAACAAATCATACCCAAACATAACAGATATATTGAACAATGCGATATAGGAAAGAACAGGGAATACGAAGAAAACTTATCTAAGAAGACTTTCCTCACACACTTCTCCTGCTCCTGAGAATCCTGAAAAATCCATTTATATGCTTATTAATGGTGGGACAAGACACAGAGATCTGATGAAAAGACGAGAAAATAAAAATAGCATCCCAAGGAAAAACACAGTTCAAAGGAAATCTAATACTTCTCACAAACAATCAAATAAATGACAACTAAAAAGCCACACATAAAACCCACAACCAAACACAGAAATATAAATATTGTAATAAATTCTATAACGCATACATAAAGTCAAAAAATAATACCCAAACATAACAAACATAACGAGCGATGTGACATGGGAGAACTCGAATGAAACTTACCAAAAAAGTATTTCTTCATACACTTTACCTGCTCCCGAATAACCTGAAAAAATGAAGTTATACGGTTATAAATTGTGGGCTTAGAAACCGACATTAAATGAAAAGACGAGAAAAGGAAACTAACATTCTATGGAAAAATGCTACAAAAAGGAAATCAACAACTTCTCACCCATAATCAAAGAAATCACAAACAACAAACAAAACACAAATGCGCACAAAAAATAACACAAATGAGCAAATAATACCAACACATAACAGAGATAATGAAAATTGCGATATAGCAGCAAAAAGGGAATACGAAGTAAACTTAGATAAGAAGTACTTCCTCATAAACTTCTCTTGCTTCCGAGAAATCTGAAAAATCCAGTCATATGCTTAGAAATGATTGCCAAAGAAGCCGAGATCACAAGAAAAGACTAGAAATGGAAATTACACTATTCTCACCCACAAAGAAAGAAATGAGATATAAAAAATAAAACGCAAAGCACACAAACCAAAACATAATGAACATATTCGAACTTAATTCAATAATGCATAGATCAAGTCAACAAATCATACCAAAACATAACAGATATATTGAACAATGCGATATATGAAAGAACAGGGAATACGAAGAAAACTTATCTAAGAAGACTTTCCTCACACAGTTCTCCTGCTCCCGAAAATTCTGAAAAATCCACTTATATGCTTATTAATGGTTGGAGATCAGATGAAAAGAGGAGAAAATAAAAATAACATCGCAAGGAAAAACACAGTTCAAAGGAAATCTAATACTTCTCACAAACAATCAAATAAATGACAACTAAAAAGCCACACATAAAACCCACACCCAAACACAGAAATAAAAATATTCTAAAAAAATTATATAACGTATACATAAAGCCAAAAAATAATACCCAAACATAACGAGCGATGTGATATGGGAGAATTCGAATGAAACTTACCAAAAAAGTATTTCTTCATACACTTCACCTGCTCCCGAATAACCTGAAAAAATGAAGTTATACGATTATAAATTGTGGCCTTGAAACCGACATTAAATGAAAAGACGAGAAAAGGAAACTAACATTCCATGGAAAAATGCTACAAAAAGGAAATCAAGAACTTCTCACCCAAAATCAAAGAAATCACAAACAACAAAGAAAACACAAATGCGCACAAAAAATAACACAAATGAGCAAATAATACCAACACATAACAAAGATAATGAAAATTGCGATATAGTAGAAAGAAGGGAATACGAAGTAAACTTAGATAAGAAGTACTTCCTCACAAACTTCTCTTGCTTCCGAGAAACCTGAAAAATCCAGTGATATGCTTAGAAATGATTGCATAAGAAGCCGAGATCACAAGAAAAGACCAGAAATGGAAATTACACTATTCTCACCCACAAAGAAAGAAATGACATATAAAAAATAAAATGCAAAGCACACAAACCAAAACATAATGAACATATTCGAACTTAATTCAATAATGCATAGATCAAGTCAACAAATCATACCCAAACATAACAGATATATTGAACAATGCGATATATGAAAGAACAGGGAATACGAAGAAAACTTATGTAAGAAGACTTTCCTCACACACTTCTCCTGCTCCCGAGAATCCTGAAAAATCCACTTATATGCTTATTAATGGTCTGACAAGACACGGAGATCAGATCAAAAGACGAGAAAATAAAAATAACATCCCAGGGAAAAACACAGTTCAAAGGAAATCTAATACTTCACACAAACAATCAAATAAATGACAAATAAAAAGCCACACATAAAACCCACAACCAAACACAGAAATCAAAACATTCTAAATAAATTCTATAACGCATACATAAAGTAAAAAAATAATACCCAAACATAACAAACATAACGAGCGATGTGACATGGGAGAATTCGAATGAAACTTACCAAAAAAGTATTTCTTCATACACTTCACCTGCTCCCGAAGAACCTGAAAAAATGAAGTTATACGGTTATAAATTGTGGCCTTGAAACCGACATTAAATGAAAAGACGAGAAAAGGAAACTAACATTCCATGGAAAAATGCTACAAAAAGGAAATCAACAACTTCTAACCCAAAATCAAAGAAATCACAAACAACAAACAAAACACAAATGCACACAAAAAATAACACAAATCAACAAATAATACCAACAAATAACAGAGATAATGAAAATTTCGATATAGCAGAAAAAAGGGAATACGAAGTAAACTTAGATAAGAAGTACTTCGACAGAAACTTCTCTTGCTTTCGAGAAACCTGAAAAACCAGTGATATGCTTAGAAATTATTGCCAAAGAAGCCGAGATCACAAGAAAAGACCAGAAATGGAAATTACACTATTCTCACCCACAAAGAAAGAAATGAGAAATAAAAAATAAAACGCACAGCACACAAACGAAAACATAATGCACATATTCGAACTTAATTCAATAATGCATAGATCAAGTCAACAAATCATATCCAAACATAACAGATATATTGAACAATGCGATATATGAAACAACAGGGAATACGAAGAAAACTTATCTAAGAAGACTTTCCTCACACACTTCTCCTGCTCCCGAGAATCCTGAAAAATCCACTTATATGCTTATAAATGGTTGGACAAGACACGGAGATTAGATCAAAAGACGAGAAAATAAAAATAACATCCCAAGGAAAAACATAGTTCAAAGGAAATCTAATACATCACACAAACAATCAAATAAATGACAAATAAAAAGCCACACATAAAACCCACAACCAAACACAGAAATCAAAACATTCTAAATAAATTCTATAACGCATACATAAAGTCAAAAAATAATACCCAAACATAACAAACATAACGAGCGATGTGACATGGGAGAATTCGAATGAAACTTACCAAAAAAGTATTTCTTCATACACTTCACCTGCTCCCGAAGAACCTGAAAAAATGAAGTTATACGGTTATAAATTGTGGCCTTGAAACCGACATTAAATGAAAAGACGAGAAAAAGAAACTAACATTCCATGGAAAAATGGTAGAAAAAGAAAATCAAGAACTTCTCACCCATAAAAAAATAAATCACCAACAACAAACAAAACACAAATGCGCACAAAAAATAACACAAACGAACAAATAATAGCAACACATAACAGAGATAATGAAAATTGCAATATAGCAGAAAATAGGGAATACGAAGTAAACTTAGATAAGAAGTACTTCCTCACAAACTTCTCTTGCTTCCGAGAAACCTGAAAAATCCAGTGATATGCATAGAAATGATTGCCAAAGAAGCCGAGATCACAAGAAAAGACCAGAAATGGAAATTACACGATTCTCACCCAAAAAGAAAGAAATGAGATATAAAAAATAAAACGCAAAGCACACAAACCAAAACATAATGAACATATTCGAACTTAATTCAATAATGCAAAGATCAAGTCAAGAAATCATACCCAAACATAACAGATATATTGAACAATGCGATATATGAAAGAACAGGGAATACGAAGAAAACTTATGTAAGAAGACTTTCCTCACACACTTCTCCTGCTCCCGAGAATCCTGAAAAATCCACTTATATGCCTATAAATGGTTGGACAAGACACGGAGATTAGATCAAAAGACGAGAAAATAAAAATAACATTCCAAGGAAAAACATAGTTCAAAGGAAATCTAATACTTCACACAAACAATCAAATAAATGACAAATAAAAAGCCACACATAAAACCCACAACCAAACACAGAAATCAAAACATTCTAAATAAATTTTATAACGCATACATAAAGTCAAAAAATAATACCCAAACATAACAAACATAACGAGCGATGTGACATGGGAGAATTCGAATGAAACTTACCCAAAAAGTATTTCTTCATACACTTCACCTGCTCCGGAATAACCTGAAAAAATGAAGTTATACGATTATAAATTGTGGCCTTGAAACCGACATTAAATGAAAAGACGAGAAAAGGAAACTAACATTCCATGGAAAAATGCTACAAAAAGGAAATCAAAAACTTCTAACCCAAAATCAAAGAAATCACAAACAACAAACAAAACACAAATGCACACAAAAAATAACACAAATCAACAAATAATACCAACAAATAACAGAGATAATGAAAATTTCGATATAGCAGAAAAAAGGGAATACGAAGTACACTTAGATAAGAAGTACTTCCTCACAAACTTCTCTTCCTTCCGAGAAACCTGAAAAATCCTGTGATATGCTTAGAAATGATTGCCAAAGAAGCTGAGATCACAAGAAAAGACCAGAAATGGAAATTACACTATTCTCACCCACAAAGAAAGAAATGAGAAATAAAAAATAAAACGCACAGCACACAACCGAAAACATAATGCACATATTCGAACTTAATTCAATAATGCATAGATCAAGTCAACAAATCATATCCAAACATAACAGATATATTGAACAATGCGATATATGAAACAACAGGGAATACGAAGAAAACTTATCTAAGAAGACTTTCCTCACACACTTCTCTTGCTCCCGAGAGTCCTGAAAAATCCACTTATATGCTTATTAATGGTTGGACAAGACACGGAGATCAGATCAAAAGACGAGAAAATAAAAATAACATCCCAGGGAAAAACACAGTTCAAAGGAAATCTAGTACTTCACACAAACAATCAAATAAATGACAAATAAAAAGCCACACGTAAAACCCACAACCAAACACAGAAATCAAAACATTCTAAATAAATTTTATAACGCATACATAAAGTCAAAAAATAATACCCAAACATAACAAACATAACGAGCGATGTGACATGGGAGAATTCGAATGAAACTTACACAAAAAGTATTTCTTCATACACTTCACCTGCTCTTGAATAACCTGAAAAAATGAAGTTATACGATTATAAATTGTGGCCTTGAAACCCACATTAAATGAAAAGACGAGAAAAGGAAACTAACATTCCATGGAAAAATGCTACAAAAAGGAAATCAACAACTTCTAACCCAAAATCAAAGAAATCACAAACAACAAACAAAACACAAATGCACACAAAAAATAACACAAATAAACAAATAATACCAACAAAAAACAGAGATAATGAAAATTTCGATATAGCAGAAAAAAGGGAATACGAAGTAAACTTAGATAAGAAGTACTTCCTCAGAAACTTCTCTTGCTTCCGAGAAACCTGAAAAATCCATTGATATGCTTAGAAATGATTGCCAAAGAAGCGGAGATCACAAGAAAAGACCAGAAATAGAAATTACACTATTCTCACCCACAAAGAAAGAAATGAGAAATAAAAAATAAAACGCACAGTACACAAACGAAAACATAATGCACATATTCGAACTTAATTCAATAATGCATAGATCAAGTCAACAAATCATCTCCAAGCATAACAGATATATTGAACAATGCGATATATGAAACAACAGGGAATACGAAGAAAACTTATCTAAGAAGACTTTCCTCACACACTTCTCTTGCTCCCGAGAGTCCTGAAAAATCCACTTATATGCTTATTAATGGTTGGACAAGACACGGAGATCAGATCAAAAGACGAGAAAATAAAAATAACATCCCAGGGAAAAACACAGTTCAAAGGAAATCTAGTACTTCACACAAACAATCAAATAAATGACAAATAAAAAGCCACACATAAAACCCACAACCAAACACAAAAATCAAAACATTCTAAATAAATTCTATAACGCATACATAAAGTCAAAAAATAATACCCAAACATAACAAACATAACGAGCGATGTGACATGGGAGAATTCGAATGAAACTTACCCAAAAAGTATTTCTTCATACACTTCACCTGCTCCCGAAGAACCTGAAAAAATGAAGTTATACGGTTATAAATTGTGGGCTTAGAAACCGACATTAAATGAAAAGACGAGAAAAGGAAACTAACATTCCATGGAAAAATGCTACACAAAGGAAATCAACAACTTCTAACCCAAAATCAAAGAAATCACAAACAACAAGCAAAACACAAATGCACACAAAAAATAACACAAATCAACAAATAATACCAACAAATAACAGAGATAATGAAAATTGCGATATAGCAGAAAAAAGGAAATATGAAGTAAACTTAGATAAGAAGTACTTCCTCAGAAACTTCTCTTGCTTCCGAGAAACTTGAAAAATCCAGTGATATGCTTAGAAATGATTGCCAAAGAAGCGGAGATCACAAGAAAAGACCAGAAATAGAAATTACACTATTCTCACCCACAAAGAAAGAAATGAGAAATAAAAAATAAAACGCACAGCACACAAACTAAAACATATTGCACATATTCGAACTTAATTCAATAATGCATAGATCAAGTCAACAAATCATATCCAAACATAACAGACATATTGAACAATGCGATATATGAAACAACAGGGAATACGAAGAAAACTTATCTAAGAAGACTTTCCTCACACACTTCTCTTGCTCCCGAGAATCCTGAAAAACCCACTTATATGCTTATTAATGGTTGGACAAGACACGGAGATCAGATCAAAAGACGAGAAAATAAAAATAACATCCCGAGGAAAAACACAGTTCAAAGGAAATCTAGTACTTCACACAAACAATCAAATAAATGACAAATAAAAAGCCACACATAAAACCCACAACCAAACACAGAAATCAAAACATTCTAAATAAATTTTATAACGCATACATAAAGTCAAAAAATAATACCCAAACATAACAAACATAACGAGCGATGTGACATGGGAGAATTCGAATGAAACTTACCCAAAAAGTATTTCTTCATACACTTCACCTGCTCTTGAATAACCTGAAAAAATGTATTATACGATTATAAATTGTGGCCTTGAAACCGACATTAAATCAAAAGACGAGAAAAGGAAACTAACATTCCATGGAAAAATGCTACAAAAAGGAAATCAACAACTTCTAACCCAAAATCAAAGAAATCACAAACAACAAACAAAACACAAATGCACACAAAAAATAACACAAATCAACAAATAGTACCAACACATAACAGAGATAATGAAAATTGCGATATAGCAGAAAAAAGGGAATACGAAGTAAACTTAGATAAGAAGTACTTCCTCAGAAACTTCTCTTGCTTCCGAGAAACCTGAAAAATCCAGTGATATGCGTAGAAATGATTGCCAAAGAAGCTGAGATCACAAGAAAAGACCAGAAATAGAAATTACACTATTCTCACCCACAAAGAAAGAAATGAGAAATAAAAAATAAAACGCAAAGCACACAAACTAAAACATAATCCACATATTCGAACTTAATTCAATAATGCATAGATCAAGTCAACAAATCATATCCAAACATAACAGACATATTGAACAATGCGATATATGAAACAACAGGGAATACGAAGAAAACTTATCTAAGAAGACTTTCCTCACACACTTCTCCTGCTCCCGAGAATCCTGAAAAATCCACTTATATGCTTATTAATGGTTGGACAAGACACGGAGATCAGATCAAAAGACGAGAAAATAAAAATAACATCCCAGGGAAAAACACAGTTCAAAGGAAATCTAGTACTTCACACAAACAATCAAATAAATGACAAATAAAAAGCCACACATAAAACCCACAACCAAACACAGAAATCAAAACATTCTAAATAAATTCTATAAAGCATACATAAAGTAAAAAAATAATACCCAAACATAACAAACATAACGAGCGATGTGACATGGGAGAATTCGAATGAAACTTACCAAAAAAGTATTTCTTCATACACTTCACCTGCTCCCGAAGAACCTGAAAAAATGAAGTTATACGGTTATAAATTGTGGCCTTGAAACCGACATTAAATGAAAAGACGAGAAAAGGAAACTAACATTCCATGGAAAAATGCTACAAAAAGGAAATCAACAACTTCTAACCCAAAATCAAAGAAATCACAAACAACAAACAAAACACAAATGCACACAAAAAATAACACAAATCAACAAATAATACCAACAAATAACAGAGATAATGAAAATTTCGATATAGCAGAAAAAAGGGAATACGAAGTAAACATAGATAAGAAGTACTTCCTCAGAAACTTCTCTTGCTTTCGAGAAACCTGAAAAATCCAGTGATATGCTTAGAAATTATTGCCAAAGAAGCCGAGATCACAAGAAACGACCAGAAATGGAAATTACACTATTCTCACCCACAAAGAAAGAAATCAGAAATAAAAAATAAAACACACAGCACACAAACGAAAACATAATGCACATATTCGAACTTAATTCAATAATGCATAGATCAAGTCAACAAATCATATCCAAACATAACAGATATATTGAACAATGCGATATATGAAACAACAGGGAATACGAAGAAAACTTATCTAAGAAGACTTTCCTCACACGCTTCTCCTGCTCCCGAGAATCCTGAAAAATCCACTTATATGCTTATAAATGGTTGGACAAGACACGGAGATTAGATCAAAAGACGAGAAAATAAAAATAACATCCCAAGGAAAAACATAGTTCAAAGGAAATCTAATACTTCACACAAACAATCAAATAAATGACAAATAAAAAGTCACACATAAAACCCACAACCAAACACAGAAATCAAAACATTCTAAATAAATTCTATAACGCATACATAAAGTCAAAAAATAATACCCAAACATAACAAACATAACGAGCGATGTGACATGGGAGAATTCGAATGAAACTTACCAAAAAAGTATTTCTTCATACACTTCACCTGCTCCCGAAGAACCTGAAAAAATGAAGTTATACGGTTATAAATTGTGGCCTTGAAATCGACATTAAATGAAAAGACGAGAAAAAGAAACTAACATTCCATGGAAAAATGGTAGAAAAAGAAAATCAAGAACTTCTCACCCATAAAAAAATAAATCACAAACAACAAACAAAACACAAATGCGCACAAAAAATAACACAAACGAACAAATAATACCAACACATAACAGAGATAATGAAAATTGCGATATAGCAGAAAATAGGGAATACGAAGTAAACTTAGATAAGAAGTACTTCCTCACAAACTTCTCTTCCTTCCGAGAAACCTGAAAAATCCAGTGATATGCATAGAAATGATTGCCAAAGAAGCCGAGATCACAAGAAAAGACCAGAAATGGAAATTACACTATTCTCACCCACAAAGTAAGAAATGAGATATAAAAAATAAAACGCAAAGCACACAAACCAAAACATAATGAACATATTCGAACTTAATTCAATAATGCAAAGATCAAGTCAAGAAATCATACCCAAACATAACAGAGATATTCAACAATGCGATATATGAAACAACAGGGAATACGAAGAAAACTTATCTAAGAAGACTTTCCTCACACACTTCTCCTGCTGCCGAGAATCCTGAAAAATCCACTTATATGCTTATAAATGGTTGGACAAGACACGGAGATTAGATCAAAAGACGAGAAAATAAAAATAACATCCCAAGGAAAAACATAGTTCAAAGGAAATCTAATACTTCACACAAACAATCGAATAAATGACAAATAAAAAGCCACACATAAAACCCACAACCAAACACAGAAATCAAAACATTCTAAATAAATTCTATAACGTATACATAAAGTCAAAAAATAATACCCAAACATAACAAAAATAACGAGCGATGTGACATGGGAGAATTCGAATGAAACTTACCCAAAAAGTATTTCTTCATACACTTCACCTGCTCCGGAATAACCTGAAAAAATGAAGTTATACGATTATAAATTGTGGCCTTGAAACCGACATTAAATGAAAAGACGAGAAAAGGAAACTAACATTCCATGGAAAAATGCTACAAAAAGGAAATCAACAACTTCTAACCCAAAATCAAAGAAATCACAAACAACAAACAAAACACAAATGCACACAAAAAATAACACAAATCAATAAATAATACCAACACATAACAGAGATAATGAAAATTGCGATATAGTAGAAAAAAGGGAATACGAAGTAAACTTAGATAAGAAGTACTTCCTCACAAACTTCTCTTGCTTCCGAGAAACCTGAAAAATCCAGTGATATGCTTAGAAATGATTGCCAAAGAAGCCCAGATCACAAGAAAAGACCAGAAATGGAAATTACACTATTCTCACCCACAAAGAAAGAAATGAGAAATAAAAAATAAAACGCAAAGCACACAAACTAAAAAGTATTGCACATATTCGAACTTAATTCAATAATGCATAGATCAAGTCAACAAATCATATCCAAACATAACAGACATATTGAACAATGTGATATATGAAACAACAGGGAATACGAAGAAAACTTATCTAAGAAGACTTTCCTCACACACTTCTCCTGCTCCCGAGAAACCTGAAAAATCCAGTGATATGCTTAGAAATGATTGCCAAAGAAGCCGAGATCACAAGAAAAGACCAGAAATGGAAATTACACTATTCTCACCCACAAAGAAAGAAATGAGAAATAAAAAATAAAACGCACAGCACACAAACGAAAACATAATGCACATATTCGAACTTAATTCAATAATGCATAGATCAAGTCAACAAATCATATCCAAACATAACAGACATATTGAACAATGCGATATATGAAACAACAGGGAATACGAAGAAAACTTATCTAAGAAGACTTTCCTCACACACTTCTCTTGCTCCCGAGAGTCCTGAAAAATCCACTTATATGCTTATTAATGGTTGGACAAGACACGGAGATCAGATGAAAAGACGAGAAAATAAAAATAACATCCCAGGGAAAAACACAGTTCAAAGGAAATCTAGTACTTCACACAAACAATCAAATAAATGACAAATAAAAAGCCACACGTAAAACCCACAACCAAACACAGAAATCAAAACATTCTAAATAAATTTTATAACGCATACATAAAGTCAAAAAATAATACCCAAACATAACAAACATAACGAGCGATGTGACATGGGAGAATTCGAATGAAACTTACACAAAAAGTATTTCTTCATACACTTCACCTGCTCTTGAATAACCTGAAAAAATGAAGTTATACGATTATAAATTGTGGCCTTGAAACCGACATTAAATCAAAAGACGAGAAAAGGAAACTAACATTCCATGGAAAAATGCTACAAAAAGGAAATCAACAACTTCTAACCCAAAATCAAAGAAATCACAAACAACAAACAAAACACAAATGCACACAAAAAATAACACAAATCAACAAATAATACCAACAAATAACAGAGATAATGAATATTTCGATATAGCAGAAAAAAGGGAATACGACGTAAACTTAGATAAGAAGTACTTCATCAGAAACTTCTCTTGCTTCCGAGAAACCTGAAAAATCCATTGATATGCTTAGAAATGATTGCCAAAGAAGCGGAGATCACAAGAAAAGACCAGAAATAGAAATTACACTATTCTCACCCACAAAGAAAGAAATGAGAAATAAAAAATAAAACGCAAAGCACACAAACTAAAAAGTATTGCACATATTCGAACTTAATTCAATAATGCATAGATCAAGTCAACAAATCATATCCAAACATAACAGACATATTGAACAATGGGATATATGAAACAACAGGGAATACGAAGAAAACTTATCTAAGAAGACTTTCCTCACACACTTCTCCTGCTCCCGAGAATCCTGAAAAATCCACTTATATGCTTATTAATGGTTGGACAAGACACGGAGATCAGATCAAAAGACGAGAAAATAAAAATAACATCCCAGGGAAAAACACAGTTCAAAGGAAATCTAGTACTTCACACAAACAATCAAATAAATGACAAATAAAAAGTCACACATAAAACCCACAACCAAACACAGAAATCAAAACATTCTAAATAAATTTTATAACGCATACATAAAGTCAAAAAATAATACCCAAACATAACAAACATAACGAGCGATGTGACATGGGAGAATTCGAATGAAACTTACCCAAAAAGTATTTCTTCATACACTTCACCTGCTCTTGAATAACCTGAAAAAATGTATTATACGATTATAAATTGTGGCCTTGAAACCGACATTAAATCAAAAGACGAGAAAAGGAAACTAACATTCCATGGAAAAATGCTACAAAAAGGAAATCAACAACTTCTAACCCAAAATCAAAGAAATCACAAACAACAAACAAAACACAAATGCACACAAAAAATAACACAAATCAACAAATAAGACCAACACATAACAGAGATAATGAAAATTGCGATATAGCAGAAAAAAGGGAATACGAAGTAAACTTAGATAAGAAGTACTTCCTCAGAAACTTCTCTTTCTTCCGAGAAACCTGAAAAATCCAGTGATATGCATAGAAATGATTGCCAAAGAAGCCGAGATCACAAGAAAAGACCAGAAATGGAAATTACACTATTCTCACCCACAAAGAAAGAAATGAGATATAAAAAATAAAACGCAAAGCACACAAACCAAAACATAATGAACATATTCGAACTTAATTCAATAATGCAAAGATCAAGTCAAGAAATCATACCCAAACATAACAGATATATTGAACAATGCGATATATGAAACAACAGGGAATACGAAGAAAACTTATCTAAGAAGACTTTCCTCACACACTTCTCCTGCTGCCGAGAATCCTGAAAAATCCACTTATATGCTTATAAATGGTTGGACAAGACACGGAGATTAGATCAAAAGACGAGAAAATAAAAATAACATCCCAAGGAAAAACATAGTTCAAAGGAAATCTAATACTTCACACAAACAATCGAATAAATGACAAATAAAAAGCCACACATAAAACCCACAACCAAACACAGAAATCAAAAAATTCTAAATAAATTCTATAACGCATACATAAAGTCAAAAAATAATACCCAAACATAACAAACATAACGAGCGATGTGACATGGGAGAATTCGAATGAAACTTACCCAAAAAGTATTTCTTCATACACTTCACCTGCTCCGGAATAACCTGAAAAAATGAAGTTATACGATTATAAATTGTGGCCTTGAAACCGACATTAAATGAAAAGACGAGAAAAGGAAACTAACATTCCATGGAAAAATGCTACAAAAAGGAAATCAACAACTTCTAACCCAAAATCAAAGAAATCACAAACAACAAACAAAACACAAATGCACACAAAAAATAACACAAATCAACAAATAATACCAACACATAACAGAGATAATGAAAATTGCGATATAGGAGAAAAAAGGGAATACGAAGTAAACTTAGATAAGAAGTACTTCCTCACAAACTTCTCTTCCTTCCTAGAAACCTGAAAAATCCAGTGATATGCTTAGAAATGATTGCCAAAGAAGCCGAGATCACAAGAAAAGACCAGAAATGGAAATTACACTATTCTCACCCACAAAGAAAGAAATGAGAAATAAAAAATAAAACGCACAGCACACAAACGAAAACATAATGCACATATTCGAACTTAATTCAATAATGCATAGATCAAGTCAACAAATCATATCCAAACATAACAGATATATTGAACAATGCGATATATGAAACAACAGGGAATACGAAGAAAACTTATCTAAGAAGACTTTCCTCACACACTTCTCTTGCTCCCGAGAGTCCTGAAAAATCCACTTATATGCTTATTAATGGTTGGACAAGACACGGAGATCAGATCAAAAGACGAGAAAATAAAAATAACATCCCAGGGAAAAACACAGTTCAAAGGAAATCTAGTACTTCACACAAACAATCAAATAAATGACAAATAAAAAGCCACACGTAAAACCCAAAACCAAACACAGAAATCAAAACATTCTAAATAAATTTTATAACGCATACATAAAGTCAAAAAATAATACCCAAACATAACAAACATAACAAGCGATGTGACATGGGAGAATTCGAATGAAACTTACACAAAAAGTATTTCTTCATACACTTCACCTGCTCTTGAATAACCTGAAAAAATGAAGTTATACGATTATAAATTGTGGCCTTGAAACCGACATTAAATCAAAAGACGAGAAAAGGAAACTAACATTCCATGGAAAAATGCTACAAAAAGGAAATCAACAACTTCTAACCCAAAATCAAAGAAATCACAACCAACAAACAAAACACAAATGCACACAAAAAATAACACAAATCAACAAATAATACCAACAAATAACAGAGATAATGAATGTTTCGATATAGCAGAAAAAAGGGAATACGAAGTAAACTTAGATAAGAAGTACTTCATCAGAAACTTCTCTTGCTTCCGAGAAACCTGAAAAATCCATTGATATGCTTAGAAATGATTGCCAAAGAAGCGGAGATCACAAGAAAAGACCAGAAATAGAAATTACACTATTCTCACCCACAAAGAAAGAAATGAGAAATAAAAAATAAAACGCAAAGCACACAAACTAAAAAGTATTGCACATATTCGAACTTAATTCAATAATGCATAGATCAAGTCAACAAATCATATCCAAACATAACAGACATATTGAACAATGGGATATATGAAACAACAGGGAATACGAAGAAAACTTATCTAAGAAGACTTTCCTCACACACTTCTCCTGCTCCCGAGAATCCTGAAAAATCCACTTATATGCTTATTAATGGTTGGACAAGACACGGAGATCAGATCAAAAGACGAGAAAATAAAAATAACATCCCAGGGAAAAACACAGTTCAAAGGAAATCTAGTACTTCACACAAACAATCGAATAAATGACAAATAAAAAGCCACACATAAAACCCACAACCAAACACAAAAATCAAAACATTCTAAATAAATTCTATAACGCATACATAAAGTCAAAAAATAATACCCAAACATAACAAACATAACGAGCGATGTGACATGGGAGAATTCGAATGAAACTTACCCAAAAAGTATTTCTTCATACACTTCACCTGCTCTTGAATAACCTGAAAAAATGAAGTTATACGATTATAAATTGTGGCCTTGAAACCGACATTAAATGAAAAGACGAGAAAAGGAAACTAACATTCCATGGAAAAATGCTACAAAAAGGAAATCAACAACTTCTAACCCAAAATCAAAGAAATCACAAACAACAAACAAAACACAAATGCACACAAAAAATAACACAAATCAACAAATAATACCAACACATAACAGAGATAATGAAAATTGCGATATAGCAGAAAAAAGGGAATACGAATTAAACTTAGATAAGAAGTACTTCCTCATAAACTTCTCTTTCTTCCGAGAAACCTGAAAAATCCAGTGATATGCTTAGAAATGATTGCCAAAGAAGCTGAGATCACAAGAAAAGACCAGAAATAGAAATTACACTATTCTCACCCACAAAGAAAGAAATGAGATATAAAAAATAAAACGCAAAGCACACAAACCAAAACATAATGAACATATTCGAACTTAATTCAATAATGCAAAGATCAAGTCAAGAAATCATACCCAAACATAACAGATATATTGAACAATGCGATATATGAAACAACAGGGAATACGAAGAAAACTTATAAAAAAAAATATTTCCTCACACACTTCTCTTGCTCCCGAGAGTCCTGAAAAATCCACTTATATGCTTATTAATGGTTGGACAAGACACGGAGATCAGATCAAAAGACGAGAAAATAAAAATAACATCCCAAGGAAAAACATAGTTCAAAGGAAATCTAATACTTCACACAAACAATCGAATAAATGACAAATAAAAAGCCACACATAAAACCCACAACCAAACACAAAAATCAAAACATTCTAAATAAATTCTATAACGCATACATAAAGTCAAAAAATAATACCCAAACATAACAAACATAACGAGCGATGTGACATGGGAGAATTCGAATGAAACTTACCCAAAAAGTATTTCTTCATACACTTCACCTGCTCTTGAATAACCTGAAAAAATGAAGTTATACGATTATAAATTGTGGCCTTGAAACCGACATTAAATCAAAAGACGAGAAAAGGAAACTAACATTCCATCGAAAAATGCTACAAAAAGGAAATCAACAACTTCTAACCCAAAATCAAAGAAATCACAAACAACAAACAAAACACAAATGCACACAAAAAATAACACAAATCAACAAATAATACCAACACATAACAGAGATAATGAAAATTGCGATATAGCAGAAAAAAGGGAATACGAAGTAAACTTAGATAAGAAGTACTTCCTCATAAACTTCTCTTTCTTCCGAGAAACCTGAAAAATCCAGTGATATGCTTAGAAATGATTGCCAAAGAAGCGGAGATCACAAGAAAAGACCAGAAATAGAAATTACACTATTCTCACCCACAAAGAAAGAAATGAGAAATAAAAAATAAAACGCACAGCACACAAACGAAAACATAATGCACATATTCGAACTTAATTCAATAATGCATAGATCAAGTCAACAAATCATATCCAAGCATAACAGATATATTGAACAATGCGATATATGAAACAACAGGGAATACGAAGAAAACTTATCTAAGAAGACTTTCCTCACACACTTCTCTTGCTCCCGAGAGTCCTGAAAAATCCACTTATATGCTTATTAATGGTTGGACAAGACACGGAGATCAGATCAAAAGACGAGAAAATAAAAATAACATCCCAGGGAAAAACACAGTTCAAAGGAAATCTAGTACTTCACACAAACAATCAAATAAATGACAAATAAAAAGCCACACATAAAACCCACAACCAAACACAAAAATCAAAACATTCTAAATAAATTCAATAACGCATACATAAAGTCAAAAAATAATACCCAAACATAACAAACATAACGAGCGATGTGACATGGGAGAATTCGAATGAAACTTACCCAAAAAGTATTTCTTCATACACTTCACCTGCTCTTGAATAACCTGAAAAAATGAAGTTATACGATTATAAATTGTGGCCTTGAAACCGACATTAAATCAAAAGACGAGAAAAGGAAACTAACATTCCATGGAAAAATGCTACACAAAGGAAATCAACAACTTCTAACCCAAAATCAAAGAAATCACAAACAACAAACAAAACACAAATGCACACAAAAAATAACACAAATCAACAAATAATACCAACAAATAACAGAGATAATGAAAATTGCGATATAGCAGAAAAAAGGGAATATGAAGTAAACTTAGATAAGAAGTACTTCCTCAGAAACTTCTCTTGCTTCCGAGAAACTTGAAAAATCCAGTGATATGCTTAGAAATGATTGCCAAAGAAGCGGAGATCACAAGAAAAGACCAGAAATAGAAATTACACTATTCTCACCCACAAAGAAAGAAATGAGAAATAAAAAATAAAACGCACAGCACACAAACTAAAACATATTGCACATATTCGAACTTAATTCAATAATGCATAGATCAAGTCAACAAATCATATCCAAACATAACAGACATATTGAACAATGCGATATATGAAACAACAGGGAATACGAAGAAAACTTATCTAAGAAGACTTTCCTCACACACTTCTCTTGCTCCCGAGAATCCTGAAAAACCCACTTATATGCTTATTAATGGTTGGACAAGACACGGAGATCAGATCAAAAGACGAGAAAATAAAAATAACATCCCGAGGAAAAACACAGTTCAAAGGAAATCTAGTACTTCACACAAACAATCAAATAAATGACAAATAAAAAGCCACACATAAAACCCACAACCAAACACAGAAATCAAAACATTCTAAATAAATTTTATAACGCATACATAAAGTCAAAAAATAATACCCAAACATAACAAACATAACGAGCGATGTGACATGGGAGAATTCGAATGAAACTTACCCAAAAAGTATTTCTTCATACACTTCACCTGCTCTTGAATAACCTGAAAAAATGTATTATACGATTATAAATTGTGGCCTTGAAACCGACATTAAATCAAAAGACGAGAAAAGGAAACTAACATTCCATGGAAAAATGCTACAAAAAGGAAATCAACAACTTCTAACCCAAAATCAAAGAAATCACAAACAACAAACAAAACACAAATGCACACAAAAAATAACACAAATCAACAAATAATACCAACAAATAACAGAGATAATGAAAATTGCGATATAGCATAAAAAAGGGAATATGAAGTAAACTTAGATAAGAAGTACTTCCTCAGAAACTTCTCTTGCTTCCGAGAAACCTGAAAAATCCAGTGATATGCGTAGAAATGATTGCCAAAGAAGCTGAGATCACAAGAAAAGACCAGAAATAGAAATTACACTATTCTCACCCACAAAGAAAGAAATGAGATATAAAAAATAAAACGCAAAGCACACAAACCAAAACATAATGCACATATTCGAACTTAATTCAATAATGCAAAGATCAAGTCAACAAATCATATCCAAACATAACAGACATATTGAACAATGCGATATATGAAACAACAGGGAATACGAAGAAAACTTATCTAAGAAGACTTTCCTCACACACTTCTCCTGCTCCCGAGAATCCTGAAAAATCCACTTATATGCTTATTAATGGTTGGACAAGACACGGAGATCAGATCAAAAGACGAGAAAATAAAAATAACATCCTAAGGAAAAACATAGTTCAAAGGAAATCTAGTACTTCACACAAACAATCAAATAAATGACAAATAAAAAGCCACACATAAAACCCACAACCAAACACAGAAATCAAAACATTCTAAATAAATTCTATAACGCATACATAAAGTAAAAAAATAATACCCAAACATAACAAACATAACGAGCGATGTGACATGGGAGAATTCGAATGAAACTTACCCAAAAAGTATTTCTTCATACACTTCACCTGCTCCGGAATAACCTGAAAAAATGAAGTTTATACGATTATAAATTGTGGCCTTGAAACCGACATTAAATGAAAAGACGAGAAAAGGAAACTAACATTCCATGGAAAAATGCTACAAAAAGGAAATCAACAACTTCTAACCCAAAATCAAAGAAATCACAAACAACAAACAAAACACAAATGCACACAAAAAATAACACAAATCAACAAATAATACCAACACATAACAGAGATAATGAAAATTGCGATATAGCAGAAAAAAGGGAATACGAAGTAAACTTAGATAAGAAGTACTTCCTCACAAACTTCTCTTGCTTCCGAGAAACCTGAAAAATCCAGTGATATGCTTAGAAATGATTGCCAAAGAAGCCGAGATCACAAGAAAAGACCAGAAATGGAAATTACACTATTCTCACCCACAAAGAAAGAAATGAGATATAAAAAATAAAACGCAAAGCAAACAAACCAAAACATAATGAACATATTCGAACTTAATTCAATAATGCATAGATCAAGAGAAAAAATCATACCCAAACATAACAGATATATTGAACAATGCGATATATGAAACAACAGGGAATACGAAGAAAACTTATCTAAGAAGACTTTCCTCACACACTTCTCCTGCTCCCGAGAATCCTGAAAAATCCACTTATATGCTTATTAATGGTTGGACAAGACACGGAGATCAGATCAAAAGACGAGAAAATAAAAATAACATCCCAGGGAAAAACACAGTTCAAAGGAAATCTAGTACTTCACACAAACAATCAAATAAATGACAAATAAAAAGCCACACATAAAACCCACAACCAAACACAGAAATCAAAACATTCTAAATAACTTCTATAACGCATACATAAAGTCAAAAAATAATACCCAAACATAACAAACATAACGAGCGACGTGAGATGGGAGAATTCGAATGAAACTTACCAAAAAAGTATTTCTTCATACACTTCACCTGCTCCGGAATAACCTGAAAAAATGAAGTTATACGGTTATAAATTGTGGGCTTAGAAACCCACATTAAATGAAAAGACGAGAAAAGGAAACTAACATTCCATGGAAAAATGCTACAAAAAGGAAATCAACAACTTCTCACCCAAAATCAAAGAAGTCACAAACAACAAACAAAACACAAATCCACACAAAAAATAACACAAATCAACAAATAATACAACCACACAACAGAGATAATGAAAATTGCGATATAGCAGAAAGAAGGGAATACGAAGTAAACTTAGATAAGAAGTACTTCCCCACAAACTTCTCTTGCTTCCGAGAAACCTGAAAAATCCAGTGATATGCTTAGAAATGATTGCCAAAGAAGCCGAGATCACAAGAAAAGACCAGAAATGGAAATTACACTATTCTCACCCACAAAGAAAGAAATGAGATATAAAAAATAAAACGCAAAGCAAACAAACCAAAACATAATGAACATATTCGAACTTAATTCAATAATGCATAGATCAAGTGAACAAATCATACCCAAACATAACAGATATATTGAACAATGCGATATATGAAACAACAGGGAATACGAAGAAAACTTATGTAAGAGGACTTTCCTCACACACTTCTCCTGCTCCCGAGAATCCTGAAAAATCCCCTTATATGCTTATTAATGGTTGGACAAGACACGGAGATCAGATGAAAAGACGAGAAAATAAAAATAACATCCCATGGGAAAACACAGTTCAAAGGAAATCAAATACTTCACACAAACAATCAAATACATGACAAATAAAAAGCCACACATAAAACCCACAACCAAACACAGATATCAAAACATTCTAAATAAATTCTATAACGCATACATAAAGTAAAAAAATAATACCCAAACATAACAAACATAACGAGCGATGTGACATGGGAGAATTCGAATGAAACTTACCCAAAAAGTATTTCTTCATACACTTCACCTGCTCCGGAATAACCTGAAAAAATGAAGTTATCCGATTATAAATTGTGGCCTTGAAACCGACATTAAATGAAAAGACGAGAAAAGGAAACTAACATTCCATGGAAAAATGCTACAAAAAGGAAATCAACAACTTCTAACCCAAAATAGAAGAAATCACAAACAACAAACAAAACACAAATGCACACAAAAAATAACACAAATCAACAAATGGTACCAACACGTAACAGAGATAATGAAAATTGCGATATAGCAGAAAAAAGGGAATACGAAGTAAACTTAGATAAGAAGTACTTCCTCAGAAACTTCTCTTGCTTCCGAGAAACCTGAAAAATCCAGTGATATGCGTAGAAATGATTGCCAAAGAAGCTGAGATCACAAGAAAAGACCAGAAATAGAAATTACACTATTCTCACCCACAAAGAAAGAAATGAGAAATAAAAAATAAAACGCAAAGCACACAAACTAAAACATAATACAAATATTCGAACTTAATTCAATAATGCATAGATCAAGTCAACAAATCATATCCAAACATAACAGACATATTGAACAATGCGATATATGAAACAACAGGGAATACGAAGAAAACTTATCTAAGAAGACTTTCCTCACACACTTCTCCTGCTCCCGAGAATCCTGAAAAATCCACTTATATGCTTATTAATGGTTGGACAAGACACGGAGATCAGATCAAAAGACGAGAAAATAAAAATAACATCTCAGGGAAAAACACAGTTCAAAGGAAATCTAGTACTTCACACAAACAATCAAATAAATGACAAATAAAAAGCCACACATAAAACCCACAACCAAACACAGAAATCAAAACATTCTAAATAAATTTTATAACGCATACATAAAGTCAAAAAATAATACCCAAACATAACAAACATAACGAGCGATATGACATGGGAGAATTCGAATGAAACTTACCCAAAAAGTATTTCTTCATACACTTCACCTGCTCTTGAATAACCTGAAAAAATAAGTTTATACGATTATAAATTGTGGGCTTAGAAACCCACATTAAATGAAAAGACGAGAAAAGGAAACTAACATTCCATGGAAAAATGCTACAAAAAGGAAATCAACAACTTCTCACCCAAAATCAAAGAAGTCACAAACAACAAACAAAACACAAATCCACACAAAAAATAACACAAATCAACAAATAATACAACCACATAACAGAGATAATAAAATTGCGATATAGCAGAAAGAAGGGAATACCAAGTAAACTTAGATAAGAAGTACTTCCTCATAAACTTCTCTTGCTTCCGAGAAACCTGAAAAGTCCAGTGATTTGCTTAGAAATGCTTGCCAAAGAAGCCGAGATCACATGAAAAGACCAGAAATGGAAATTACACTATTCTCACCCACAAAGAAATAAATGAGAAATAAAAAATAAAACGCAAAGCACACAAACCAAAACATAATGCACATATTCGAACTTAATTCAATAATGCATAGATCAAGTCAACAAATCACACCCAAACATAACAGATATATTGAACAATGCGATATATGAAACAACAGGCAATACGAAGAAAACTTATCTAAGAAGACTTTCCTCACACACTTCTCCTGCTCCCGAGAATCCTGAAAAATCGACTTATATGCTTATTAATGGTTGGCCAAGACACTAAAATCAGAGTAAAAGAGGAGAAAATAAAAATAACATCCCAAGGAAAAACACAGTTCAAAGGAAATCGAATACTTCTCACAAACAATCAAATAAATGACAACTAAAAAGCCACACATAAAACCCACAATTAAACACAGAAACCAAAACATTCTAAATAAATTCTATAACGCATACATAAAGTCAAAAAATAATACCCAAACATAACAAACATAACGAGCGATGTGACATGGGAGAATTCGAACGAAACTTACCCAAAAAGTATTTCTTCATACACTTCACCTGCTCCGGAATAACCTGAAAAAATGAAGTTATACGATTATAAATTGTGGCCTTGAAACCGACATTAAATCAAAAGACGAGAAAAGGAAACTAACATTCCATCGAAAAATGCTACAAAAAGGAAATCAACAACTTCTAACCCAAAATCAAAGAAATCACAAACAACAAACAAAACACAAATGCACACAAAAAATAACACAAATCAACAAATAATACCAACACATAACAGAGATAATGAAAATTGCGATATAGCAGAAAAAAGGGAATACGAAGTAAACTTAGATAAGAAGTACTTCCTCATAAACTTCTCTTGCTTCCGAGAAACCTGAAAAATCTAGTGATATGCTTAGAAATGAATGCAAAAGAAGCTGAGATCACAAGAAAAGACCAGAAATAGAAATTACACTATTCTCACCCACAAAGAAAGAAATGAGAAATAAAAAATAAAACGCAAAACACACAAACTAAAACATAATGCACATATTCGAACTTAATTCAATAATGCATAGATCAAGTCAACAAATCATATCCAAACATAACAGACATATTGAACAATGCGATATATGAAACAACAGGGAATATGAAGAAAACTTATCTAAGAAGACTTTCCTCACACACTTCTCCTGCTCCCGAGAATCCTGAAAAATCCACTTATATGCTTATTAATGGTTGGACAAGACACGGAGATCAGATCAAAAGACGAGAAAATAAAAATAACATCCCAAGGAAAAACACAGTTCAAAGGAAATCTAATACTTCACACAAACAATCAAATAAATGATAAAGAAAAAGCCACACATAAAACCGACAACCAAACACAGAAATCAAAATATTCTAAATAAATTCTATAACGCATACATAAAGTCAAAAAATAATAGCCAAACATAACAAACATAACGAGCGATGTAAGATGGGAGAATTCGAATGAAACTTACCAAAAAAGTATTTCTTCATACACTTCACCTGCTCCCGAATAACCTGAAAAAATGAAGTTATACGGTTATAAACTGTGGGCTTAGAAACCGACATTAAATCAAAAGACGAGAAAAGGAAACTAACATTCCATGGAAAAATGCTACAAAAAGGAAATCAACAACTTCTCACCCATAATCAAAGAAATCACAAACAACAAACAAAACACAAATGCGCACAGAAAATAACATAAATGAACAAATAATACCAACACATAACAGAGATAATGAAAATTGCGATATAGCAGAAAAAAGGGAATACGAAGTAAACTTAGATACAAAGTACTTCCTCATAAACTTTTCTTGCTTCCGAGAAACCTGAAAAATCCAGTGATATGCTTAGAAATGAATGCCAAAGAAGCCGAGATCACAAGAAAAGACCAGAAATGGAAATTACACTATTCTCACCCACAAAGAAATAAATGAGAAATAAAAAATAAAACGTAAAGCACACAAACCAGAACATAATGAACATATTCGAACTTAATTCAATAATGCATAGATCAAGTGAATAAATCATACCCAAACATAACAGATATAATGAACAATGCGATATATGAAACAACAGGGAATACGAAGAAAACTTATCTAAGAAGACTTTCCTCAGACATTTCTCCTGCTCCTGAGAATCCTGAAAAATCCGCTTATATGCTTATTAATGGTTGGACAAGACACTGAGATCAGAGTAAAAGAGGAGAAAATAAAAATAACATCCCAAGGAAAAACACAGTTCAAAGGGAATCTAATACTTCTCACAAACAATCAAATAAATGACAACTAAAAAGCCACACATAAAACCCACAATTAAACACAGAAATCAAAACATTCTAAATAAATTCTATAACGCATACATAAAGTCAAAAAATAATACCCAAACATAACAAACATAACGAGCGATGTGACATGGGAGAATTCGAATGAAACTTACCCAAAAAGTATTTCTTCATACACTTCACCTGCTCCTGAATAACCTGAAAAAATGAAGTTATATGATTATAAATTGTGGCCTTGAAACCGACATTAAATCAAAAGACGAGAAAAGGAAACTAACATTCCATGGAAAAATGCTACAAAAAGGAAATCAACAACTTCTAACCCAAAATCAAAGAAATCACAAACAACAAACAAAACACAAATGCACACAAAAAATAACACAAATCAACAAATAATACCAACACATAACAGAGATAATGAAAATTGCGATATAGCAGAAAAAAGGGAATACGAAGTAAACTTAGATAAGAAGTACTTCCTGATAAACTTCTTTTGCTTTTGAGAAACCTGAAAAATCCAGTGATATGCTTAGAAATGATTGCCAAAGAAGCTGAGATCACAAGAAAAGACAAGAAATAGAAATTACACTATTCTCACCCACAAAGAAAGAAATGAGAAATAAAAAATAAAACGCAAAGCACACAAACTAAAACATAATGCACATATTCGAACTTAATTCAATAATGCATAGATCAAGTCAACAAATCATATCCAAACATAACAGACATATTGAACAATGCGATATATGAAACAACAGGGAATATGAAGAAAACTTATCTAAGAAGACTTTCCTCACACACTTCTCCTGCTCCCGAGAATCCTGAAAAATCCACTTATATGCTTATTAATGGTTGGACAAGACACGGAGATCAGATCAAAAGACGAGAAAATAAAAATAACATCCCAAGGAAAAACACAGTTCAAAGGAAATCTAATACTTCACACAAACAATCAAATAAATGATAAAGAAAAAGCCACACATAAAACCGACAACCAAACACAGAAATCAAAATATTCTAAATAAATTCTATAACGCATACATAAAGTCAAAAAATAATAGCCAAACATAACAAACATAACGAGCGATGTAAGATGGGAGAATTCGAATGAAACTTACCAAAAAAGTATTTCTTCATACACTTCACCTGCTCCCGAATAACATGAAAAAATGAAGTTATACGGTTATAAACTGTGGGCTTAGAAACCGACATTAAATCAAAAGACGAGAAAAGGAAACTAACATTCCATGGAAAAATGCTACAAAAAGGAAATCAACAACTTCTCACCCATAATCAAAGAAATCACAAACAACAAACAAAACACAAATGCGCACAAAAAATAACACAAATGAACAAATAATACCAACACATAACAGAGATAATGAAAATTGCGATATAGCAGAAAAAAGGGAATACGAAGTAAACTTAGATAAGAAGTACTTCCTCATAAACTTCTCTTGCTTCCAAGAAACCTGAAAAATCCAGTGATATGCTTAGAAATGAATGCCAAAGAAGCCGAGATCACAAGAAAAGACCAGAAATGGAAATTACACTATTGTCACCCACAAAGAAATAAATGAGAAATAAAAAATAAAACCCAAAGCACACAAACCAAAACATAATGCACATATTCGAACTTAATTCAATAATGCATAGATCAAGTCAACAAATCACACCCAAACATAATAGATATATTGAACAATGCGATAGATGAAACAACAGGCAATACGAAGAAAACTTATCTAAGAAGACTTTCCTCACACACTTCTCCTGCTCCCGAGAATCCTGAAAAATCCACTTATATGCTTATTAATGGTTGGACAAGACACGGAGATCAGATCAAAAGACGAGAAAATAAAAATAACATCCCAAGGAAAAACACAGTTCAAAGGAAATCTAATACTTCACACAAACAATCAAATAAATTACAAATAAAAAGCCACAAATAAAACACACAACCAAACACAGAAATCAAAATATTGTAAATAAATTTTATAAAGCATACATAAAGTCAAAAAATAATACCCAAACATAACAAACATAACGAGCGATGTGAGATGGGAGAATTTGAATGAAACTTACCAAAAAAGTATTTATTCATAAACTTCACCTGCTCCCGAATAACCTGAAAAAATGAAGTTATACGGTTATAAATTGTGGGCTTAGAAACCGACATTAAATGAAAAGACGAGAAAAGGAAACTAACATTCCATGGAAAAATGCTACAAAAAGGAAATCAACTACTTCTCACCCAAAATCAAAGAAATCACAAACAACAAACAAAACACAAATGCACACAAAAAATAACACAAATCAACAAATAATACAACCACATAACAGAGATAATGAAAATTGCGATATAGCAGAAAGAAGGGAATACGAAGTAAACTTAGATAAGAAGTACTTCCTCATAAACTTCTCTTGCTTCCGAGAAACCTGAAAAGTCCAGTGATTTGCTTAGAAATGCTTGCCAAAGAAGCCGAGATCACATGAAAAGACCAGAAATACAAATTACACTATTCTCACCCACAAAGAAAGAATTAAGAAATAAAAAATGAAACGTAAAGCGCACACACCAAAACATAATGAACATATTCGAACTTAATTCAATAATGCATAGATCAAGTCAACAAATCATACCCAAACATAACAGATATATTGAACAATGCGATATTTGAAAGAACAGGGAATACGAAAAAAACTTATCTAAGAAGACTTTCCTCACACACTTCTCCTGCTCCCGAGAATCCTGAAATATCCGCTTATATGCTTATTAATGGTTGGACAAGACACTGAGATCAGAGTAAAAGAGGAGAAAATAAAAATAACATCCCAAGGAAAAACACAGTTCAAAGGAAATCTAATACTTCTCACAAACAATCAAATAAATGACAACTAAAAAGCCACACATAAAACCCACAACCAAACACCGAAATCAAAATATTCTAAATAAATTATATAACGTATACATAAAGTCAAAAAATAATACCCAAACATAACGAGCGATGTGATATGGGAGAATTCGATTGAAACTTACCAAAAAATTATTTCTTCATACACTTCACCTGCTCCCGAATAACCTGAAAAAATGAAGTTATACGGTTATAAATTGTGGGCTTAGAAACCGACATTAAATCAAAAGACGAGAACAGGAAACTAACATTCCATGGAAAAATGCTACAAAAAGGAAATCAAGAACTTCTCACCCAAAATCAAAGAAATCACAAACAACAAACAAAACACAAATGCACACAAAAAATAACACAAATCAACAAATAATGCCAACACATAATAGAGATAATGAAAATTGCGATATAGCAGAAAAAAGGGAATACAAAGTAAACTTAGATAAGAAGTACTTCCTCATAAACTTCTCTTGCTTCCGAGAAACCTGAAAAATCCAGCGATATGCTTAGAAATGATTGCCAAAGAAGCCGAGATCACAAGAAATGACCAGAAATGGAAATTACACTATTCTCACCCACAAAGAAAGAAATGAGAAATAAAAAATAAAACGCAAAGCACACAAACCAAAACATAATGCACATATTCGAACTTAATTCAATAATGCATAGATCAAGTCAAGAAATCATACCCAAACATAACAGATATATTGAACAATGCGATAGATGAAAGAACAGGGAATACGAAGAAAACTTATCTAAGAAGACTTTCCTCACACACTTCTCCTGCTCCCGAGAATCCTGAAAAATCCACTTATATGCTTATTAATGGTTGGACAAGACACGGAGATCAGATGAAAAGACGAGAAAATAAAAATAACATCCCAAGGAAAAACACAGTTCAAAGGAAATCTAATACTTCACACAAACAATCAAATAAATGACAAATAAAAAGCCACACATAAAACCCACAACCAAACACAGAAATCAAAATATTCTAAATAAATTCTATAACGCATACATAAAGTCAAAAAATAATACCCAAACATAACGAGCGATGTGAGATGGGAGAATTCGAATGAAACTTACCAAAAAAGTATTTCTTCATACACTTCACCTGCTCCCGAATAACCTGAAAAAATGAAGTTATACGGTTATAAATTGTGGGCTTAGAAACCGACATTAAATGAAAAGACGAGAAAAGGAAACTAACATTCCATGGAAAAATGCTACAAAAAGGAAATCAACAACTTCTCACCCAAAATCAAAGAAATCACAAACAACAAACAAAACACAAATGCACACAAAAAATAACACAAATCAACAAATAATACAACCACATAACAGAGATAATGAAAATTGCGATATAGCAGAAAGAAGGGAATACGAAGTAAACTTAGATAAGAAGTACTTCCTCATAAACTTCTCTTACTTCCGAGAAACCTGAAAAGTCCAGTGATTTGCTTAGAAATGCTTGCCAAAGAAGCCGAGATCACATGAAAAGACCGGAAATACAAATTACACTATTCTCACCCACAAAGAAAGAATTGAGAAATAAAAAATGAAACGTAAATCGCACACACCAAAACATAATGAACATATTCGAACTTAATTCAATAATGCATAGATCAAGTCAACAAATCATACCCAAACATAACAGATATATTGAACAATGCGATATATGAAATAACAGGGAATACGAAGAAAACTTATCTAAGAAGACTTTCCTCACACACTTCTCCTGCTCCCGAGAATCCTGAAAGATCCACTTATATGCTTATTAATGGTTGGACAAGACACTGAGATCAGATGAAAAGAGGAGAAAATAAAAATAACATCCCAAGGAAAAACACAGTTCAAAGGAAATCTAATACTTCTCACAAACAATCAAATAAATGACAACTAAAAAGCCACACATAAAACCCACAACCAAACACAGAAATCAAAATATTCTGAATAAATTATATAACGTATACATAAAGTCAAAAAATAATACCCAAACATAACGAGCGATGTGATATGGGAGAATTCGAATGAAACTTACCAAAAAATTATTTCTTCATACACTTCACCTGCTCCCGAATAACATGAAAAAATGAAGTTATACGGTTATAAATTGTGGGCTAAGAAACCGACATTAAATCAAAAGACGAGAAAAGGAAACTAACATTCCTTGGAAAAATGCTACAAAAAGGAAATCAAGAACTTCTCACCCAAAATCAAAGAAATCACAAACAACAAACAAAACACAAAAATAACACAAATGAACAAATAATACCAACACATAATAGAGATAATGAAAATTGCGATATAGCAGACAAAAGGGAATACGAAGTAAACTTAGATAAGAAGTACTTCCTCGTAAACTTCTCTTGCTTCCGAGAAACCTAAAAAATCCAGTGATATGCTTAGAAATGATTGCCAAAGAAGCCGAGATCACAAGAAAAGACCAGAAATGGAAATTACACTATTCTCACCCACAAAGAAAGAAATGTAGAGATCAGAGCATAGTCATTGCAGCTTGGAATCTCAGTTCAAATATTCTTTTCTGTTGGTTGCATTGCTAATGCCATACGAAACCAAGTTGTTTCTTCATGGAATCAGCATGACCATGGGAGTTCCAAATTGCATGCTTCAGCAACCCACTAATGTTCCTCCCACAACCAATAACAGTAGCAGTGTCATGACTCCCACCATTTCAGGTTCTAGCAAAGACCTTATTTCAATATCCCCACTGTAAAATTTCAAAGTGCTTATGTTTTTCTTAATATTCAGGCTGCTTGGGGTTTATCCTCAGTTTTCCACAAACAGAAGCTGATAGCTGAGGTGCAAATCTTCTTCATTTAAGAAACATGGTTGGTCTTTTCCACTGTTATGATCATGACTTCCTTTTCTGGTGGATTGCGTGCCGCTCTTTTGTAAGGATCGCTGGTGCCAATCAATACACCTTTCTACACTGCATGCAAAGCAGCTCCGTGGCTGTCAATGCCAACTCAGATAAGAACCACATGGCGGTTGAATGCATTCAGAATGCTTCCATGGTGACTATCCAAGATTTTGATCTTCAGAGATATTTTGATCACTGCTCATTTACCTCTGGGGAATGTCAGGAACTCTGTTTTCGAAGATACTTCCAACACCAGGTACACATCATCAAGAGGCTCTTTATTGGTCTGATCAAAGACTTGAGGGATTTCCATGATCATGCATAACTTTCCTTCAACATCAGCAACAATTAGCTTTCCAGGGCGGCTCAATTCAACTTCAAGTTTAGCTATTGTTTCGTTAAAAAGGGGTTGGATGCTTGGGAGGTCTCTACTGGCTAAGTTGAGGGAAATGTAGCAATTAATCAGTTGATTATGAATACCTAAGTAGGCTAAGGTGATTTCGAAACTAGCATGCAAAATAAGAAATCAAATCACAATCATAAAGGAGAATTAGGATGTGTACCTGGACTGCTTGTCAAGCGCTATCATAAGACATCAATGTTAGCTCAGAAATAAAGCACACAACATATATTTTTATCAGAGCAAATCAAACAAACATCAAGGAATCCAAAGATACTATCAAACATGGTTATAGTCCTCAATAACATACAAATTCATGGAATTTCGAAATTGGAGGTTAGAGAGAGCGTACCTGGTTAGCAAGCATCAACGCCTCTATGGAATACAAGGTTAGCTCGACAATAAGTATAAAACAAACTCATGTATATCATAGAGAGGAATCAAAATCAATCAATCATCAAACAATTATCTTATTAGAATCAATGTAAAAGGAGTATCATGGATGTTGGGCCCCCACCAAGGCCCAATTTACTTTTGCATGATTTAATTCTATGAATTCCATTGGGAATCATGAAGTTTATTCATGCTTATTTAAAAAACGAGAAAATCAAGAAAATTAAAGTTAAAAAATCAGAGAAAATAAGAAGATGCATGCCGGAAAAGAAAATGGTAGCAGGTTTATTAAAATCTGGATTTTATTAACCAAGAAACTCCTAAGGACAAAAGTTTTGGAAAACCGGAATTATTTTGACAAAAAAAATTTTGAAATCCAGATTTAAAATGTGTAAATTCATTAGGGAAAGAAAAGCATCAGGAGGATAGGTGATTATGCAAGCCGAATAGGAGTGAGGTCGGGTATAGGCAAGCATGTGACCTGTGACTAGGTATTCTGAAGTTGCACATCCAGGACCAACTTTTGCTACAGAAATTTGGCTAATTGTCATTTTGATTCACTGTTTTCCAGAGGCAGTGTAGCATAAAGTTGAAGCAGAGGAACAATTCTGATCACCAAAGTCTGATAAACATGGACTGCTCATTTTAATTCAACAATTTTGGAGTTTTCTTGTCTTTTGTTGCAGGAAAGGAATCTTCTTTAACTAATGCTGGCTATGTGAGATCCATCTGACCAGTTGATGATAGGGTGGTATCCATCTGTTCTGTCATTGGTGAGGCAAAGTCCACCTGATCTGAAGCTGAACTTTTTTGCTGAACCTATCTCTGAGTTGTAGTCTAATCTCGGACACTGCCATTAAATCTTTATCAATTTTTGTTCAAGAGACGCAATCAATTTCTCCACTGCGGCGCTCCTTTCATTTGTGTCACTTCTCTTTCCACACAGTGATCTGACTGCTAACTCTCTCTAAAACCTCTGAAACAGGGCAAGACTGGTGAATGAGAAGAAAATTTGAAAATTGCTCTGCTGGACTCAAGTTTAGCACGAGAAATCAGCTTAATTTCATCCTGGAGTTTCTCAGTTTTGGGCATCCTTTCAGGCTCGACTTCAGTAACCTGTGAGATTTGAACTTCCTGTTCCTTTTCAGTTATGATGCTCTGTGCCTCATGGTCAATATGAGAAACAACACTACTTTTCTCTCCAGTCTATTGCACTTCTGAATTATAGGGTTTCATGACTTCAGCTTGTAAATAGAGATTTGCCCACTCCTCTCAGGAGTTTCGATGAAACAAATGAAACCCTTGGTGTGTAATTCATGGACACAGCCACCTGCTCTGGAAGAAGTTACACTCTTCTTCACTAGACAGACTTATATTATAACCAGCATCGGTATTGTCTTCACTGCTACAGCTCACTGAAAAGCCACTTTTCAGGATTGTCAAGGAGTTGGATGACCCAAGCTCATGCCATCAAATTTTTGGAGGAGAAACCTGTTTCTGCTTAAGGGTGCTTGCTTTCACTGCCTTGGTGGAAATAGGAGCATCTTTTTGTACCCTGGGTGTGCCACTTTCATTAATCAAGGGTATAGTGAGGGGTGACGGATTCAACAGAATCGAGTTGCTCTTGAGAAGCACAGACCCTGGCATAACACAAGCATCTTTGTAGAGTTGTATGGCTTTGCCCAAATCAACGCCTTCTAGAACACGAGCATCCTTTGCCAGAACATTTGGTGCAGGTTGTGATCTACCATATTTAGTGTATAACCCTGATGCCCGTCTATAAGAATCAGCAATTTCACCCCAATTCTTGTTAGAGCCGGTGACAAACTCCAATTTCATGCAACCATACGTGATCATGCTACTGTGAGGTTGCCCAAACTGGACTCACCATGGCCATTGCATATGTCATGCAATGACGGAGAAGATGAACATCAAATACCCATTGGCATGTCCACCATCAAATGGATATCGGGTAAAGCTTGTCACAGATAATCCTGACTCTCCAACAATGGAATCTGAGTGAACTGGAGTATACCCAAACAATAAACGGCCCTTGTAATCAGAATCCGTACCTTCATAAACGCTAGAGTTGGCTCATTAATAAGAATGACAGCTCTGTCATTAGTTTCTCTACACCAGCCAAATAGGATTGATCTGTCATACCCACCAAAATACTTTCCTTCTCCAAGCCTTGGCTACTTGAAGACAATCCATCAATTGAATCAACCTTGGACTGCAACCTATCCCAGATGTTGTACTTGTGTGTATGTTCCAACAAAAAGGTGCATCCTTTCAAACAATTATCTCGAGATAATAGAGTCAACCGACTTCGAGAGATACTTCTTCACATGTAGAGATCGGAGCATAGTCATTGCAGCTTGGAATCTCAGTTCAAATATTCTTTTCTGTAGGTTGCATTGCTAATGCCATACGAAACCAAGTTGTTTCTTCATGGAATCAGCATGACCATGGGAGTTCCAAATTGCATGCTTCAGCAACCCACTAATGTTCCTCCCACAACCAATAACAGTAGCAGTGTCATGACTCCCACCATTTCAGGTTCTAGCAAAGACCTTATTTCAATATCCCCACTGTAAAATTTCAAAGTGCTTATGTTTTTCTTAATATTCAGGCTGCTTGGGGTTTATCCTCAGTTTTCCACAAACAGAAGCTGATAGCTGAGGTGCAAATCTTCTTCATTTAAGAAACATGGTTGGTCTTTTCCACTGTTATGATCATGACTTCCTTTTCTGGTGGATTGCGTGCCGCTCTTTTGTAAGGATCGCTGGTGCCAATCAATACACCTTTCTACACTGCATGCAGAGCAGCTCCGTGGCTGTCAATGCCAACTCAGATAATAACCACATGGCGGTTGAATGCATTCAGAATGCTTCCATGGTGACTATCCAAGATTTTGATCTTCAGAGATATTTTGATCACTGCTCATTTACCTCTGGGGAATGTCAGGAACTCTGTTTTCGAAGATACTTCCAACACCAGGTACACATCATCAAGAGGCTCTTTATTGGTCTGATCAAAGACTTGAGGGATTTCCATGATCATGCATAACTTTCCTTCAACATCAGCAACAATTAGCTTTCCAGGGCGGCTCAATTCAACTTCAAGTTTAGCTATTGTTTCGTTGAAAAGGGGTTGGATGCTTAGGATTTGGATTTGATGAAGAAGGATTTCATCAGAAGGCTTTGGGTGGTCATGCATGCATGGATCATATGCACATGGGGAGGTCTTTGTTGGTGAAAGATATTTGTGTCTGTGGAAAGAGTCAATGTTGGATTGCCACCAGCTTTGCCATCCCGCTACAACCGGTCATCCAGGATCAGATTTTAACTGTGCTTCACATTTAACAGTCTATAACCAAGCTGGAAAACATATGTTACCATCTCCCACAACATCTCCTTTGTTCAAGAATTCCACTGATCATCTCGGAATCACAAAATTTCTATGCACCACTGAAACTCAAGTTTTTCATCAAAGTGCATGATTTTAGCACAGAAGGGAACATATTATGACTTGGGTATCTTCCAGAAGCTAGTGCTTGAATGAAGAAAGGTAAGGAATGGAGGAAGGGGTCATAGGAAATGGCATAGTCAAGATTCTGAACTTGAAGCTCCTGGTGTGTGCCTTTTAGTTGTGTGAAACCAATCATCTTGGCGTTTAGGTTCCGCAAAAGCGCTCATTCAAAGTCTGAAACTTTTAGATTTCCGTTCTCAAAGGTATTATGCCCTGTGTCAGTATCCCCAGCAATGCAGCAGCACAGATTTCAAATCCCACAATCTAGAGCATATATACTATGTAACTACACTGGTCTTCCATCCTTCTAGTGGCTTTATGCAGATATCCATAACAGGATCAACCTCAATACTTGCCAAGAGCAAGCCTCCCAATAATGACATCTCAAACTTACTCAAAGGAACTGGAAACAGAGGAATACAGGGAAAGAGCAAAAGACAAGGAAAAGGAGCAGGGCATAAAACATTCACCAAATATGCTGAACCCATTTCATTATTTTATCCATGGGTTTAATAATCAGTGGGCTAATCCATGGCAAATGTCTTAAAAGAAAAGCACAAAATGCAGCAAGCTCTTCAAGTATGAAACAGTAAACCGAAGCATAGTCAAATATTTCCTTAATGGAACCAGAGAAAAGAAAGATTAACGCAACAATAACCAATCCATAACAACCCAACAAGCAATGTAAAAATCATTTGGGAAAGGGGTGGGAGAAGCATGAAAGATGACATAAGCGGGAAACCCATAACAGCCATACCTGAAAGTCTCCTCTGCAGCAAGGTGTGCTGGGCTTCAGGCTTGCTGCTCCTACTCCCAAGACTAGCCAAAAACCCTATGAACCGTCTCTTCTGTTCTACTCTTCTTCTCTCTTGCTCTCTGATTTTCTTCCTTGCTCTAGAATGCCTGGTCAGCCCTCTTTCCTCTCTAGCTTTTCTTCTCTCCCTTCTACTATGCTTTTCCTTCCATCATCCAAGTCACTCTCCTACACCTTTTTAAATTTTTCTTCCACCTCATACCTGGAGTTGATGATGTTCATGCAAAAGACAACAACCCTGTTATATCTGTTGAAGAAGGAGAATCCTCAACTGCAAAGGAACTTCTTTTCAATGCTCCCAATATTGCCATCTCTCGAAACTCGCTGTTTACATAGGCTGTCAAGTCATTTTCCTTGCTTTCTGATTCATGTATCCCTCTGTAGAACTGTTTAGAACCATTACTGAAGTTAAATGATCCAGGCTGCATCTGGTTCGCAGTCTTTAGAACCACATCAACAGTATCAAAAGGCTTAGAAAGATCTGGTATTTGGAATACCACATTATGTCTAAGAAGATCAAATTGCTCACTTGCTGGATCAAACTTTTCCACACCAAACTTTCAGAAAAAAAAACTATGTTTCTCAGTCATCTCAATACCCTTCAGAAATATTTTAAGCTTTTCAATGAAGTCAAACATATTTCAAGAAACACTGGTCAGGAACTCAAATGAGAATTGATAGCCTTCTTGTGATGGCATCTGTGTCATCTAATGATTCTGACACATCTTCTATAAGAGTTCCCAATACATTCTTCTCGTGCAGAAAAAGAAAGTTTCCCTTCACACAATCTTCAGTTTTCAATTTCAAAACAAAGAGCAAATTTTGAAGACCGGGAGTGGAACTTGTTGGGATGTGGACCAGAAATAGAGGAAAACAAAAAGTGGAAGAAAAACAAACCAACAAAAGCCACAATTTTATGCTTCAATCCATGAGCTTAGAATAGGGGAGTGATTCAAAATAAGATTTGAACAAAAACAGGGGCATGGCTTCTAGCATCAAGTTCAAAGATGGACCCATATTCAAATTACTTTCAGAAGGAACCAAAGACAAAAAAAAAAAAAATAAGAAAAGAAAACTAAAATAGTGTAAATATGCAAGCAACCAGTCTTAACAAAACAAACTGTGGCCCTTAGCGTCCACTCCAAACAGCAAGAATAACTTCTCAGAAACAACCAGAGAATCAAGAGCAGTAAAACGTAAACAACAATAACAAAATCTCAGGGAACATACCTGGCAATCTGCACTCCAATTGCTCGGCTTTAAACTATCTTCAAAACCTTCAAAAGACCAGTGAACACGAGTTCTTTTTCTTTTCACGAAGACCCTCCAAAAAAATTCTCCTGCACCCTTTCTATCTTTTTGTGTGTTTTCCATTTTGGAAAGTTTATTCTCTGTCTAATTCTTTTGCAGCCAAGTTGATCTCATTTTCCCTCCAAAAATATTTTGCTTGCCTTCTTTGAGTGCACGTGTCTTAGTGAGAGTTAATAGGCAGCCCAAACTTCCTTGTGAAACAATGAATACCAAAATAAAAATAAGAGGTAGAGATCTTGCAATATATGAATAAAATAAAATAAAATAAAACAAAATAAATAAATAAGGGAAAACAGTCAATTCCATGCTATTTTCTATATATATATATATATATATATATATATTAAAAAAAAACAAAAAAAAAAAAAGATAAGTGAAACTGTTAATAAATAAGTAAATAGATCAAGCACATGTCAACTATACAAACTATGCAGGTCATGCAACTATGCGAACCATGCAAAAAGTGAGTCTAAAAGTGCCTAAGTGACTTAGGGCGAACTAAGTGGAATCTAACCTAAAGTGCACCTAAGTGAAGAAAACCTCAACTAAACTCGGGGGGCTGCCAAGGACACAATGAGGGGCCCGATAAATCCCTGAATCAAAGTCTCCAAGATGGCTCGAAGAAGATAGGCGATATGAGTAGCAATGGGTCACTAGGGAATTTACATAAAGTACTGTATGAACACTTAATAAAACATGTGCTAAGAAGATGAAATAGAGGGTCTCCTCCCCCCCCCCCCCCCGGGGCCCCCTTTTGGGAATTTTGATCATTTAACTCTTGTGGGGCCAACAAAGGAGTTTCCATATTCCTCTTAGATGACTGTGTGGAAGGAAGCAAACTGGAAGGAACATTGTGGGATTCAACACCAGATGGATGTCACTGAGTCGGCATATTTGTCCATATGAGTTGTCTAAATACAGTCTTTAGCTGCAGGAGTACTGTTAGCTTTAGCAGTACCATTGGTTTTCATCCTCTATGCAGTTTGTTTCACATCTCAGGCGATAGGTTACATCAGACATTGACTCTAGTGTTTTCTGCAACATTAAGGACTCCCAATGTGTAAATTCTTCCTCACCAAGCAATCGTTTTCAACAAAACAGGTGGAACCATGCCCCTGCATTTTGTTTCTCGACAAAAAAGCTAACTTACAGCACAGTTTCATGCATCTCTGGTGGAACCATGCTTATTCTTCCTCACATGCATCTCAAAATAAGCTTTCGTGCATTTCCAGCCGAAGAAGTTTCAGAATTTACATTCATTGTATCTGTGGCAATTTCCATGCCATCTTTTGAAACAGTCATTCTCTACCAAAATCACAATCTAGGCAATCGTTGAGCATTATGTCAGAATTTCCATCACAAATGAATTTCTTGTCAGCATCATTAGTAGTCCCCAGCAATTAAGCTCACTGAACCATCTCCTTCACCAGTGGAGCATTGAGATTTATGGACATCAACTTCAATATCACAGGAAGAGAAATCACTTTTACCCAGCGTTGACATGCAACATAAAGAATTGCTTGTTTCATCATGAAAAACAGCAGGTGACACAATATCTCTTTCCCTTGCTCTGAGAAATACTAGCATTTCATCCCCTTTAGCAACTTCATAATACAGTGTCAAACAGAGGATGGTGGCCTTTCTAGTAATCAAGCTTCCTTTGATATAGGATTTACAGGGCTTAACTGAGCTCAATTTAATTTAGTGTGGCACTCATTGACAGCAGACCCATCCCAATTTACAACTTAGCTACGTGAGCATCTAAATGAGTTGCACCGGTATCCATACAACCAGCTTTCCCCTTCACCCCAAACCCAAACTAATCTCCCAGAAACAGGGAGGGGAACAAAGGTACCGTTAACAAAAACAAAACATATAAGCCCATCAAACCAAAGCACCATTTCATGAGTTATCAATGTGCTTAATAATGGTGAGGAAAGAAACCAAGACCATACTTAAAAATGAGAATAGAAATATGATGTCCCAAGGTGCAGTGCGGTTGAAATTAAATTAAATTTTTCCCACACTAAACCAAGGAAACAAGAGACATATAATCAGCATCAAGTTCACAAGCAACCTAGATATCAACATGATTCAGCATGCGGTCTCTACTACACCGGTATATGCAACAATTGATACCCAAAGGCAACCAAGAAGGAAGAAGAACACTGATATGAAGGAGAACTAAGAGTCTATAGTGAACTTACCTGAGTAGTCTTCCTCCAAAGTAAAGATTGCTTCCTCCTCAATCTTCTTCAAAGACCGGCATCCCTCCTTACTCCTTCCGACTCCTCTTCTGCTGGTTTCTCTTTTTTTTTTTCCTCTCCAAGGCTCCTAAAACAAATCAGAATCCCCTACCCTCAAACAAACCTCTCCTCCTCCAACCAGCTCCTTCTGCAGCCCCCTGAATAAAAAAGAAGAATCCCCCCTCACAGCTCTCTCTCTCTCTCTCTGCCCCCCATACTGCAGAAGGACTCCCTCACTCTCTATAACCAACAACCAAAAAAATAAAAAATAAAAACGTGTTATATCCCCCCTCCCCTACAAAGAATGTCTCCACTACAAAAGGTGGCCCAAAAAGTGGTGAGAGGAAAAACAAATAAATAAATAAAATAAAACAAGAGTGCCTGCCGGTCCACAAAGATGGGTCTACAGCGCTCATAGAAAATTAGGGTATAGCAATATATATAAAATAGCTCATATGCAACATAAAAAAGCAGATCCAGGTCAATTAATATCAAACATGCATTCACTTGCATTACTAACAAAGAAGATATCATGGATGTCAGCCCCCACCAAGGCCCCATTTATTTCTACGTGAGTTAATTCTGTAAATTCCTTTTTTCCTAATGATCATGGGAAAGGATCATAGGGATTTGGATGAATTCCATTACTTTTGGAACTACAGAATTTATTCATGTTAATAAAATTTAAGAAAATCAGAAAATCAAGAAATTATTTTTTTTAAAAAGAAAAATAAAAGAATGCATGCCAAAAGGGAATATGGCAACAAGAAGTTTATTAAAACTGAATTTTATTTTCCTAAGGATGAAATTTTAGAAAATATAATTATTTTAGTGGAAAAAAGTTTGAAAACCCAATTTAAGGCATGTAAATTCAAACAAAAATAAAAAAAGGAGCTCACCATGAGGAGAAAAAGGTGGCAGATGAGATGGTGAACTGCACATCTAAAGGAGGGAAAGGAAGCAGCTTATGCACCTAGAAGGAGGACCTGCATGGGCATGCAGAAGTGAGGGCCTGGGGTTATGATTGAGACTGCAATGCGAACGTTGATAGTGCTGCTGGATGATGCTTTCCCATGATCAAGTGCAACCTTCAGAACTGACTCATTTGTTGCACTTGTAGATTCAGTAGGATGTCTGGGATCAGCAACCATGGGGGAAAGTCCTCTGACTACAAGCGATTGCCTTGCTTTGAGGATTTAAAGAGAGACGCTTCAGTGAAAGAGACTTTGAAGGTAGGAAAGTATGATGCTTCAGACGTAACAGCTCAAAATCACAAGCCTTAACAACCCAGTTTTTATCAAGAAGGAGATTTGGAGACTTAGATTTCTATGTACAGTAGTAGGATGGCTTGTGTGCTAGGAATTCATTCCCTTGGCCACATCAAGGGCCGTTCGCAATCTCCATCTATTAAAACAGCAGGCTTAAAATTCCCATCCTTTTGACTTGGAGAAGCAAAGGCACCAACTGAATGATTATATGCAGTGATATCATCAATCGCCTATGCTGAAGAACTGAGTACAAAGGAAACCACAACTTCCCACCATTAATCTCATACTGATCCTGAGCTTCATCAAGCAAGGCAGGCCAACAATCAAACTAAATATTTTCCATGAGGATGTCAAAAGAATAGTAGGTTCTAGTTGATTGGAGAGAGAGAATTTTGAGCCATTTTCTTGTAATATCCAGATTCTGCTAAGCAGGAATTGCAACCCTGCAAGAGCCTTAGCAAGAGGGGTGCTTGAAGGAATAGCCAGTAGCATATCTATAACATCCAAGATTTTCTGGAGACCAGGATGATCTTTCCTTTTAGTGCCTACCTACAATTTGATTTCTAAACATACTTTCAACTCCAAACTTTGATTCTTGGTCAGTTAATAACATTCTTACTTGATACAGCGCAGTTGGGGTAGTTAAAGGCTGCAGGGGACAACCTAATAGGTTGCCTGTACTCCTGAATTTTAAGTCTAGATTCCAGTCTGGCCCTTCCTTTGACTTGGCGTTTTTCTGGCCATCAGCAGTACTTGAGGTAGGTGTAGAATTTCCCCTATCTTGCATAGATGTATCATAGTTCATCTCAGAAACCTCTTTAGATTTAATTCTAAGAGGAGTTTTAGCAGTAACAGTAGCTCTCTGCATACCACCAATGGCCAAGTGGCACAAGCAGCACTCATCCTTAATAGTGAGTGACGATGTGCCTTTTTACGTGTTGCTTCTAAGGTAATAGCCCTTCTTTCAAGCTCCTGGTTAAGGGAATCCAAGTCATGTCCATCCTCAGCAAATCTTAAGATCTGCTCATTCATGTCTTGACTCATTGTCTCCATTTGGGCCTTCATGGATGAAATTGTGAACACGCAAGTAGAGTGCTCAATTCTGAGATTCTGCAATTCTCCGAGCATCTGCTTCTGGTTTTCCTCAAGCTTCTGGACAAGGGCTTCACAGTAGCACTCCATCCGGTCTAAAGGTGACAATCATACCGAGTTTAAGGATGCCTGTTTCAACACAACCAACATGAACAGTGCCAATACCACCAATCTTGTAAACATCTTGGCTTTAGAATACTTTGGTGTTGTTGCATACATCTCATTGTAACAACATATTATTTCCTTGACACCAGGGGTGAAGGCAAGCAAAGTATGCTCACGAGTCTAACCATTCTGGGGTATACCAGCTTCAAAGCAGTTAAGATTCATATGGCGGAGCTTTGGAGCCTACACCTTTACTTCAACTTTCATCACAGAAGTACCATCTTGCCCATTGCTATTTCACTGTCAATTGGAATAAAGCCCAAGCAGAAAAGGCTTTAGGTAGCAGCAGCTAAAAGCCTATGGTTATACCATAAAAGCCTTCAGTTGAGTATGATTCCTTTTTCCTAATAACTAGACTGAGCAAATGCATCAAGATGCAGCTAACCGCACATCCAATATAGCTGTATGACCCCACTAATCCCTCATCAGTATAATCTTTATTATACAAAAAGGGAGAAGGTTATATTACATGGGGTCAACCAAATTTGAAATTTGCTTTGGGGTTTAACTTCTTTTTGGCTGGACGCTGTGAGAGAGGTTGGTCGGTGATTTCTTAGTGGTTGAGATCTTGGACCAATCTTTTCATGGTTGGTGCTTGTTACTGTCCCATGCTGAGTCATTTCCACGTTTGACACCTAAATTGAGTTGGGTTTCTTCTTCTCTTGGTGTAAGTTTCTCTATCAAACTTTGGAGACAAAAGCCAGAAACCAAAAGGGTGGGGATGAGTTTTCAAATTTTCCTTTGAAGGACAGTTTTGGTTTCGATTTGATTGAGGGGGAGGAGAAATGTAGCTTGTCAATCTAAACGGTTAAGTAGAGGGTAGGTTGCAGTTTGGTATATGGTAGTGAGATTCTGATGTTGAAGAACAACTAATCACTTGATGAGAAAGAGAGGCCTAACAGAAAAACTTTCCAATTATCGAAAAGAGCAGCAAGGGAAAGCAATTGAAAAAGGGAAAAAAAGGGTTAAGCTTTGTGATCTAAATGGTAATGCAGCAACCCATGTGATCCCTACTTTCTACTATGCAGATCTTTACACGCAAAACCCTAACCCCTTTAGCATCCCCAAGTTTCATTCACCCCAGCTACTAAGTTACTAAAATACCTTCTTTTCCAACTAAATTGTATAGAAAGGATGTAGCACTAGGCTATTAGTACTAGACATGATAAGGCTACTTTTGGCAATATATTTATAAAAAGAGTTACCCGCCTGCAGCCTAATAAACTCTCACGACTTTAAAACATATTTACATAGTAAAAAGAACTCTACTAAATACAATTACTACCAATGCAAACACAACATCCTTGTTCTATCCCACATGATTACATGACCACTCAGATAGACAAACATTTCTTATGAGGTCAAGCAGAAAAAGTGTCACATCGGAGTTTGGGATTGGTTCTGGTATCATTTTATAATGACCCATTTCCTCTAATATGGATGTCGGTCATTAGATTTAATCAGAAAAATAGACCTACTTGGTTTTGGTCATTGAAGATGTGTGGTGTCTCCCACACCAGATCCATTCTAAGTTTACGGACAAACTTGGCTTCCAGATCGCCTAGATACCTCGTCACACATGTCTGCCACTTGACCACATTCTCATGGAACCTTATAAACAAAAATGTAAAATCTACCAGTTGGTGGGTGATGGGAGTGCTTTCCTTCTTAATTATATGTATCATTCTCTCTTGCTTGGCTTCATCAGCCCTCCTCTCTTCTCTCTATAAATCTGCCGACCCTGCCCAGTTGTTATTCCCCCCCTTTCTCTTCTTCTCAGCCTTGGAGATTGAAAACAACTCCAAAAGAAATAGTTAAGTAATAGGTACCCAGAACAGTTAGTGGTGTTGCATGTGCTCTGGAATCAGTGTGGTTGCTTTATATGATAAAAACTGCACAACCCACCGCCCATTACAATCCGACTTCTACGTATAAAAGCTGCCTCCTCTCTTTTCTCAGGCCTCTCCCTCATTTTTCACTGAATCCTTCTCAGTTTGAGAGAATAATCAATGGGTGAAGAAGCTAAGGTGAAATGGGGCTTTAGGATTATTTTTCTGTTTCTTGAGTACTTCATTCTTTTCAGTGGATCTTATTTTTTTATGTATGATTCAGTCCTGCATTGATTTCTTTTATTGATAATGTTATCTGGGCAGGAACAAGCTCCAGCTGAAGTTAAACCAGAGGCAGAAGAGAAGAAGGAGGAAAAAGCAGAGGAGAAGAAAGAAGAAAAACCAGAAGAGCAGAAGGAGGAACCTAAGCCACCATTACCATTTGTCTTGTTTGTAGATTTGCATTGTGTGGGATGTGCCAAGAAGATAGAGAGGTCCCTCATGAAAATAAGAGCTCTCTCTCTCTCTCTCTCTCTCACTCTTTTTCTTCCTGTCCACGTGAATATAGCTCACTCACAGCTCTCTCACAGCTCTCTCATTACCTGATTCTTTGTCATTGTTGTCATCATTTACAGGAGTCAAGGAGGTTATGATTGATATGGCTCAAAACCAGGTGACTATAAAGGGAATAGTTGAACCACAAGCTGTGTGCAATAGGATAATGAAGAAAACCAAGAGAAGAGCTAAAGTCTTATCCCCTCTGCCTGAAGCTGAGGGAGAACCCATGCCAGAAGTTGTTAGTTCACAGGTTTCATGCAGCAACTACTTTGAAAAATAAAATAAAATAAAATAAATTCTCCTGCTGATTTGATGGCATTTTCCATTTTCTGCAGGTTAGTGGATTAACAACTGTGGAACTCAATGTGAACATGCACTGTGAGGCCTGTGCTGCCCAACTCCCAATTGCAACAGCCAAAACAGATCAAGATTAATATACATAAACCCCAATTCTTTATCGCAACACTCATCAGATCAATATTAATCCACACAAATCCAGAACAGTCTCAAATCCAAGCAATTCGATTCCCAAATGCAACACCCACAACAACAGGATTCTCTAACATAATTGAAGAAGAATCAAATCGAACACAAAGAATTCAATCCAATTGCAACAGCTAAAACAGAAAGACTCGGTAAAATAAATCACCAACAATCATACCTCACGCAAACATTCTCCATTCTCAAAGCAAAAACTCACAAGAGCAAGCCTAGGCCTCCGAACGCCGATCCTCATTTCTGACCGCAACTGATCGAGTCAGTCCCGCTCTCCAAACCTCCTTAACAAACTTTCCTACCCGAACTTCAACGATGTCCCAGACTTAATTCCGTCAAGAAACGACCACTCCTGCTCTATCACGCCGATTTTGTTCTGCATGATCATCAGAACAACTATAAACAAAGCATAAAAAATTAAAAAAAAAACACGTCAAGAATCTCACATAGAGCGCCTCGGTGAGCTCGGGCCCCCAGAATCCCCTGCGGCCGGGCATTGCGTTGATGGCCGGGACGAACGCGAGGGTTTGTCCTGACGGGCAGAGGGCCGCCGTTGGGTGGGATCCCTAGATCAGGAGGGTCGTCAGCCGGAGGAAACATCTCTTATCACAGCTTGAGTTTGGAAACGATACGGTGGCAGGGCTTTTCCTTGGAAATGACGTGAGATTTTCTCGGTAAAATGCGAGAAACAGATACGAAACAAAGCAGTAAAAATAAAAGAACCCGTCAAGAATCCCACGTAGAGAGCCTCGGTGAGCTCGGACCCCCCGAATCCCCTGCGGCTGGGCATTGCGTCGATGGCCAGAACAAACGCGAGGGTTAGGTTTAGAGTTAGGGTTTCTCCTGACGGGCAGAGGGCCGCGGTTGGGTGGGATCCCTAGATCGGGAGGGTCGTCAACCGGAGGAAACATCTCTTATCACAGCTTGAGGTTGGAAACCATACGGTGGTAGGGCTTTTTCTTGGAAACGACGTGAGATTTTCTCGGGAAAATGCGAGAAACTGATAGGAAAGCATGGAGTGAGGCTGTCTCTCAAATCTCGTTTATATGCGATTCGCTTTCCAGTTTTCTTGAGCGTTTCTTGGAGGTTGTGCTGAATAGAGCCTACCTGCATGAGAGCTAAGCTAACTTCACTCCTTAGTTCTGATAATAAATTTACATTTTTACCCTGGACAATTACCATAAAGGCACAATGGCCAAAAAGTTCCTAAATTTGCATTAAAATCAGACACGTTTGTGAGCCAAAATTATCCAAGGTTTTAAAAAAATCAAATACCATAAACAGGTAAGAAGACTATCATTTTAATACGCATAGGTGATCATTTAGCTAATAATTATGACAAAATTGTTCTCTTTTATTTTTATTATTAGTTAGTACTATGAAATTTTAGTATAATTTTTATTTTTTTGGTTTTTTTATACAATTGTGATAAATTTTCAAAACTTGAAGAAAGAAAAAAAAAATGAAATTAACAAATAAATAGGATAAAAAACGATATTTGATGAAATTTTAAATTAATTGTGGTTAAGGACATTTAACTCAATCTCGAGAGAGGTGAGTGAAATTCAATTTATAAAGTAAATTTACTTTTTAGTTTTATTTAAAATTTATAACATTATTTTTATCTAAATTTTTTGTGGTATTTGAAATGCAATTATTTTTTATGTTGTAAAAATTAAATTTACATTTATAGGAATTCAGTTTAATTTTTAAAAATCTATTACTATATATAAGATTTTATTTTTATTTTTTTGAAATTTGATGATATAATACATAAGATGTTTTTATGGGAAATTTGAGTGGGGACATTACTAGATCTACCCTACCCTATCTAACTATATATAATTTGGCTTTTTATTTTTTTATTTTTTGGAATTTGATGGGATAAATCCTAGGTATGTTTGTTTTGAAATCTTTTCAAAATTATTGACTAAATTACTTGGGTTTTAGGTATAAAAAGGATTTGAAAATCTTATATAGGTGTGTTAAATATAAAATTATAAGAAAATCTATACATGTCATTGTTTCCTCTTGTTCAAAAACTTTAAAAATTATGATCAAGTTTGAAAAATCTTGAACGTTTATTTAGAAAGAAAAAACAAATATCAATAAGTAACTAAGTTATCAAACCTCCATATGGTTTTAAGGTGATTTATTAAGGAGCATAGGGGAGTGTTGCATCATGGATATGATAAATACATATAGGTGTTGGTCATTATAAAAATTGCAAGAAGAATTCAAGTAAAAAAAATATTAAGTATTATTATTTTAAGGTTGAAAGTGTTTTTTAATAACATCGTTAAACTAACTCTAAATCTCAATAATCAACCAAAATAATAATTGACTCAAATATAATAAGACCAAAAGTTTTAAATTTAAGATATTCCAATTAGGTATAGAAAACATGACAACTACCTATTCGCAGTTCCTCGATCAAAAATATAGGTGATATATTAACATATTAAGTTATCATTTTCTAACCTCCATTATCACCCCGATTAAGGATTCTCCATATAAAATGGAATTTGTAGAAAATTTCTAAAATTAAACTCAATTTTGACTTATATGACTAATTCTTTGAATTGAAGAGATTGTTTCGTATTCTTACCAATTTGTAGTTTGTTTGCATTAGATATGAGGAGTTTTATAAGAAAATATGCAATGTTAAAGCATCAAAAGGCTAGAACTTGAAACTAGCTTAAGATGCTATAGCAAAAAAATCAATGATATTGGTAGAATTATTGGTTCAAATATCACATATGGGGAAAATGAAAAAATGGATGGGAAGTTGGTACACCTAGTTTTTTTTTTACTGAAAATATGGAAGAAAAAAAATCAAGTCTTTTATTTAAAAAAAAAAAAAGGAAAATTTAGGGATCACAAAAGATCTAACTACCAATATAACATATCACCAAATATTTATCATTTATTAGTGATTTTTTGAAGAAAAAAAAACCAACATTATCCTTTATTTTAAATTTTTAAGACTTATGAAAAAAATTGTTTAGTCCTTTCTCTTAGGGTTTGGTTCTTGCAAAGTAATACTTAAGTTATATAACAACGACATGAATATTCTTTATTCCCCTGCATAAGGTTCATCAGTTTCTCGAGGAAACTTCATTCTTCAGTGACATGCAATAATTGTTTTTGAAAGATAGCTACTGTAAACATAGAATCAATATGAAAGTTTATATACATGTCACTTATAATTAGTTGTCATATGCTCTAACCATCCATTCGTTAGTGCATGCATGGTGCCTATTCTTGGTCTTCACATTTTATAGGCATGGAGATGATACTACATTTGGCTTGTGGTTGTCTGCATGGTTTTGGAAATTATGGATACGCATGTTTGAGGCTTTTTGGTTTTGTATGTCGTGGAAGATACAATTCCACCAATGGATTATGACTGTCATTTAATGCATTGCGGCCAATATGTCATGGCAGGAGAGATTACAAAAATACATGACGAGGTAAATCTATGTTATCTGCTAATAAAAATAACACCTTCTTTGTTTTGGTGGGATTTTTGAAGTAAAAGAAATGTTTTTGACTCACTAACCTTCTACATTTCATACAATGTGTCCAAGTTGGGGAATGACCCTATAAAGCTGACCTTGGTAAGCAGAATGATCTTTTTCTTGTATGATCCAGTCTATAAACATTTGGTATGTCTTTCTTGAAACAAAAAAAAATCAACAACAGTTGAAATCTTTTAATTTTCCAATCACTACAAAACTTTAAAACCTTAAAGTTCTTTCATTAGGAATTGGATCTGTTCCATTAAGCATCAGTTCTTTCATTAAGCATTAGTTCTTTCATTAGGAATTGGGTCTGGCTTTTATAGTAGATATAAAAGAGCTTTAGCTTTTTAAAACATAGACATAAAAATAAAAGGAAAAATAAAAAGTAAAACAAACCGAGTAAATTGCATAGGCCTATGTGGCAATTTTTTCAAACATGAACTAACTAGGCCAAGTATCTTGAACATATCAATTATTAATTATAATCAAAAGTTTTGAGCTTAGAATTTACGAAATCCAGAAGTGTTTAAGTTAAGGAAGGTGCTACTTTTAATGGTGCATATGGATTCATTTGGTCAGAATGGTAGGTAATTATGTTCATTAGTAGTGTGTTTGACATTAATATATCCATTGGATTGTTCTTATTAATTTTCTAATTTAGATGATCAAGCCTCTTAACCAGCCTATGGTAGAATTCCACTCTTGATTGAAGGAAAGGAAAATTATTGGGTTGAAGAAAATCCATTAGAGTTTCAATTTGAAAATGTACTTGAAGATTTGGTCTCTAAAGGGTAGAGTATTTTCTATGATAATGACTTCTCATACTTCTACATGTTTTTTCTTGGCTAAATTTTAGTTCGTGCATGTGTATTAGGCCTACAAATATATCTGATAAACAATTCTCAGTACAATATTTGAAACTTTTGATATTCAATCTAGTTGCATAGAAACTCTTTTTTAGGTTCAAACTGGGGAATTCTCAATTCAAGTTTTTTAATTTATAGAGTTTTTTTTTTCTACCAAATTTCTTTTGTGCGGGCATATGTATATATTAAATAATTGTTGATACTTTATTTGAAAGTTTTGAAATTCAATCCAAAAGCATAAAACTCTTTTAGTTAAACCTAGTAGTTTTTTCTTTCTTTCTTTATGAGAAACAACAAAATAATATATTTAAATAAGAATGAAAAAGTACAAAGGAATGATGAGAAATCCTCTCAAAAACAAATAATTTAACAAATGACGTTCCAAAATACTAAAAAAACCTATACATCATAAGACAATTACACAAAACATTTCCTAACTAGTCCACACATTTGAACCTACACACCCACACCCAATTAAGTTGGGTCACGTTAAGGGGAATGCCCTTTTTAAGTTGTGGTGCAAGATGCCCAAAAGAAAGCAAAGAAATGAATAATATCCCAAAGAACTACTAGAGTCCTCGCATTTTCCTAAAAAATTCTTGCATTTCTTTCATGGCACACAACCCAAATCAAAATCATATGAGCATTTTGCTACAACACCAATCCTCTGGTGGAGTTTCCCAATCCCTTATATGCAATGGTCATCATATCAGAAATACTCCTAGGAGGAACCCGGTCTAGCTTCCCCAATCCAAATAATTTGTGCCACAACCCTATAGTCAAAGAGCAATGCAAAAAAAGATGATCTACCAATTCTCCACGCTCCATACACAACATACAAACATCAGGATTGAGGGCTTTGTAGGATCTTCTTTGTTGTAGCATGTTGTTGGTGTTCACCTTCTTGTGTGCCAATAACTAAGCAAAGGACTTAACCTTAAGAGGGGCCTGAGATTTCTTAGTTGGGAAGAAAGGAACTTGATTAGAATGATTAGACAAGACTACAAAGAAAGACAATATTGTAAATAAACCCAAAGAAGATAAAGACCGAGTTCTCGCATCTGGAGCAGATGGAGATAGATGCAAGCAAGAAAGCGAGACATAAGTCTTTCTAGATCTTCTATCTCAAAATTAGAGAGGTTACAATGGAAGTTAAAGTTAAAAAAAAAAGGGGGGGGGGGGGGATAAGAAGACTCAAGAATTGGTGAAATAGGAAGGTTTTTAATTATGACAATTCTAAATAGACATGAGAATTGAGACCCCAAATGTGATGACCCGCCCTTGCAACCACCATCCCCGCAAGGTAGTGACTTCTCTCTATGAAGAAAAATTAATTTGTGATCAAATAAACCGTATCAGAGTAGCACAAGGACACATGTTAAAGGAACTATATAATCATTACTCTTCCAAAATACAAAGTTTTGAGTACATAAGAGTTGACCTTAAGGGACCAAAGACTTGTAATAGACCTAAATAAATGACTATATGCCAGTAATCTATCTTAAAAGAAGCAAAAAAGAAAAGGGCAACAACAACTATATGCCTTCTTAACTGTCCTCCGTTACTTGCTCGGTATCTAGTTCTACTAAGTTCTCATTTGAAAATTTTAGGGAACTACAAAGTGAGTATAAGTCAGTGAATGATCATATAATGCAGGTTTTAGAATGGTCAGTCTAAGATAGAAAATGGAGTTTCATTATGCATGTAACACTCAACATAGATAATATATGGTATCACAATCAAGTAGGCATACAACAACGGACAACCCGATGTATAATCAATCAAACACATGCATAATTCATAGTTACGGTGCCACTCCAACTCTAAGCACATTCCAATATCATGCAATATAACTGCTACATCTCTTGGCACACTTCTCATACAAACTACTTCAGTGCCCCTTCATTTCTCGACACAAAAGATTACTAGGTCAATTAGTTATAATGTGCCCCTCCATCTCTATGGCATGTATAGAATCAGGGTATAGTACAATTGCATCCATAGTAATAATGTATAAAGTACCATAATGATAGTACCTAGTGATTTTTAGTGAATAGTACGTACTAGGTAAGTTCCCAGGAAATATTGGAGGGGTTACAATGGTCCTACTTAAAACCCAGCCTTATTGGACAAAGCTTCCCTAAACCATACCTATCCCTTCATGATCACCAAACCATCTTAACTATTTTTATACATATATATCAAGAATACAAGGAACACATATTTATTATAAACATAGTATTAAACCAACACATTTTCAAAGCGTATCTCATGATATTTAAAAAATAATCACTACATATAACATTTTAAGCATGAGATACACAATTCTAAAACCAAGTAAAATCATGCATTATAAGGTCACTCACCTTTTAGACTGGAATTTTCGTGCGACCTTTGTTACGATAACTCAAGATCAAACATTTGGAATAGCATCACCATAAGAGCTTTTTCATGCTTCTCTTCTTTCCTTTCTTGGTAGGTGAACACCCTATTTATAGGAAACTAAAGTAAGTAAACATATAGGTGACTCGTCGCTAGGTGTCGATCTAAGGGAAGTGATTAGTGTCTCACTTATTGCATGGAGACGACACGTGGCACGTGTTTGATCTTTGCGGCTACTTGGCATGTACAGTAGCTTTTTGAGTCACCATTCCACACATGGTGTCAAGCGATGAAAGCGGACTAGTGTCCTCTCTAGGTTACATGCTTTCGACACCTCATACTTGTTTGCATGCTCTCAACGCATCATACTTGGTTACATGTTTTTGACACCTCATACTTGCTAAGGGATAGAAAAGAAGGTGATTGTCTTGCTTGCTTAGTAAGAAGGTGGTTAAAAAGAAACTTCAAAAGTATTATTATTAAAACCAGGGTTGTTACAATCTCTACCCCTTCATTAATTTTTGTCCTCAGAATTTCTTATACTTCTACCTAAACAAATAGGGATATTGTCTTTTCATCTTACACTTTGTCTCCCATGTAGGTTCTTCAATAAGATGATCGCACTACAAGACCATTAATAATTGTATGAACTTGTTGCATAGGAGCTCCTCATAAGATAACTCCTTACATAATTTTACTCCTTTCCATATCATCAACTTGGTTTATATTAAGATGACGTGTCAAGATCGGAACAAGATGAGTGGAAGGTCCAACTGTTTAAAAAAAACTTTTTATTCTTCCTTTCTCCGAGAGTCGGTAGTTCTACTAGAGGTGATGATAGTTTTGTTTTTTGACAACCCTAATCAAGATTACAACTGTCACTACTTTTGTATATGTAATCATGTCCCACTATAGCCCCTCCATTTTGTCCCCAACATTCATATTTTTTTATCATTATTTTCCCTCTCACCTTGCTTTTTTTTTTTAGCATATGTTTAGGACTTTTTTTTGCTCGATTTTTCATTGTCCCTATTGAATTGTATAGTTATCATAGCCTAATTGTTAGAAAACAAATCAATGTATGTATATTTAGTTAGGAAAATTATCCTTTGGGATTTATATTATCCCTTCAATCACGGGATTTATAGGTTTGACTTTTCTAAATTAGTTTTTTCCTAGAATAATATATATATTGTTGTGTATCAATTATTATGTTCAATGAGAAATCATCATTCTCTTATTTTTCTTGTCATGGTATCAGAGCTCTAAACCTTTTTTAGGGTTCTCTTTCTGTGCAGCCTTCATTGTTGCATTATGTCAACCTTCATTGTTGCGTTGTCTTCTTCAAACCCATTTCCAGGGTTGTTTTTTACTCTAGCCTTTCTCTTCCTTATCTTTCTACCCTCTATTACTATGTCCATATTTGAAATCACACCTTCAAAAATCTCTATTCCGTCAAACAAGGTTAACTCTAATCAAATGATGGGAGATCTGCAGAATGTCAGAGCCAGTTACAGACTAAATGAGAAAAATTATCTCAAGTGGTCTCAATTTATTAAAACATATCTGAAGGGCAAAGGGAGACTTAGCCATATTCTCAGGATAAAACCAAAAAAAGGAGACTCAATGTTTGAAGAGTGGGAAAAACATGATTCCATGATCATCATGGTTGTGGGACTTAATGGATCCTGCAATTAGTGATACCTATATGTTTCTAACAACAGCAAAGGAAATTTGGGACTCCATTCGTCAAACCTACTCAAAAGCTCGTGATGCAGCCCAAGTGTATGAAATTAAGGTAGAGACAAGTGCTACCAAATAAGAGAGCAGAACAGTGATAGAGTATACCAATTCATTGAAGAATTTGTGGCAGGAACTTGATCACTATCGAGTATTTGAGATGAAATGTTCAGAAGACACTATCATCTTGAAGAACTTCATTGAGAAGGACCGAGTTTATGATTTCTTGGTTAGACTCAATCCTAAATTTGATCAGGTTAGGGTTCAGATACTTGGAAAGGAGGAGACACCTTCATTGGAGAAGACAATCTCTCTAATTAAGGTAGAAGAAAGTCGAAGGGGTATAATGCTTGAGCCTCAAACTTTAGAAGGTTCAGCCTTGGTGACTAAAAATGAACAAACCCAGCCACAAAAAAGAGGGAAAGTAGACCTAATAAGAGTCTTGGGGAGAGACAACAAAGACAATCTGTGCAAAGACAACAAGGATAATTTGTGGTGCACTTACTATAACCCAAGGCATATCGGGGAGCATTATTGGAAATTGAATGGTAAACCATCAACATCAAGCTGAGAATGGGGAAATCAAGGAGGCCAGCAGAAATCTCAGGCTAATTTGACAGAACAAACCAAGCAAAGCGAGAGACAGGAGAAAGGAGGTCTTCATAGTGAAGAGATTGAAAGACTTAAGAGGCTTGTTAGGATCTTTTGACAAGCCTTCTGATGCATGTTCATTGGCGCTCTCAGGTAAGTCTCCATTCCCTTTTAGATTTCATGTCTCAGAAAAGTGTTTGGTCAACTATTGGGTAATTGACTTAGGAGCCATTGACATGAGTCACACTTCACAATATTTCTGCACTTATAGTCCGTGTCCTAGTAGTAGGAAAATTATGGTAGCAAATGGTTCTCTTGCTACAGTTGCAAGATTAGAAGATGTCTATGTGACACCATCCCTCATTCTTAAAAATGTCCTTCATGTACCAAAATTGTCAACAAATCTAGTTTCAATTCAAAAGCTCACGGAAGACCTAAAATGTTATGCAATTTTTCATCCTTATTGTGTTTTTTAGGACCAGTGTTCGGGAAGGAAGATCGGACTTGCTAAGGAAAGGAATGGGCTTTACTATCTTTAAACATTAGGTTCTTCAAATAAAGTCATGAATAATTTGTCCTTATCATTTCCTAGTTCTTCAAATAAAGATGTCATTCAGCTCAATCACTTTCATCTTGGTCATCCTTCTTTTAGAGTTTTAAATATCATGTTTCCCTCTTTGTTTAAAGGATTGATATCATAGAATGTCATTGTGATGTTTGTGAACTTGCAAAACATACTCGTGTATCCTTTCCTATTAGTAATAAAAGAAGTTCGCATCCTTTTGAATTGATCCATAGTGACATTTGGGGACCATCCACAATTCCAAATATTTTCGGGTCTCATTGGTTTGTTTCTCTAATTGATGATTGTACTAGGGTTACTTGGATATTCTTAATCAAACAAAAATATGATGTAAGCAATGTTGTCCTTTGACTTTCACTCCATGATTCAAAACCAATTTGGGGTAAAAATTAAAATCTTTAGGTCAGACAATGCAAAGGAATACTTCAACCAAAATTTGACACCTTACTTAAAAAAAGAAGACATTATTCATGAATCATCCCATGTAAACACACCACAACAAAAGGGGGTCACTAAAAGAAAAAATGACCATTTACTCAACACTACTCAAGCACTGTTATTTCAGGGGAATGTTCCTAAATCTTATTGGGGAGAGGTTGTTCTTACTGCCGCTTACATGATCAATAGACTACCCTAAAAAATATTAGATTTCAAGACTCCGTTGGAAACCCTTGTAAAATTCTATCGACATGTCAGAACATCAATTAGCCTCATACCTAGAGTAATAGAGGAAAATTAGACCCCAAAGCAATCAAATGTGTGGTTCTTAGCTTTTCATCTACACAAAAAAGGTATAAGTGTTATCATCCTCCCTCTATAAAATTTTACATATCTACCGATGTCACCTTTGCTGAAAAGAAACCATACTTCATGCAGTCTTGTCTTCAGAGGGAGACTTTACTCATAGAAGATAAAGATCACGGTGATCTCGATTCAATCTCCTTCTACTTAAAAACAAAATGTTCCAACCTCCATTTAGTCTATCTCAGTACCTAAACATATGTCAGTCCCAAAACATGTGTCTACACCAGTAGTTACTCCAGCTTTTGTTCGTATTAATGACTCTGTGTGATTTCCTTAGGTGTATTCGAGAAAAACAACTGTACCAGACCTGATACAAGTTCCAAATGACGTCCCAAGCCCTGCTAATGAAAACATGGTAAGTTCTGAATGATCTTTGCATATATAATATGTTCAAACACCAAATAGGGATTTAGATATTCCTATTGCTCTTAGAAAAGGTACCAGAGAATGCATAAAATGATCTTTATATCCGATATCCCATTATGTGTCTCTTAAACATTTGTCACCACAACATAGAAATTTTATTGTGAGTCTAAACACTATTTTTGTTCCAAATACTTTATCTGAGGCATTTTCACAAAGAGAGTGGAGGAATGCTATGAGAGAGGAAATGGATGCATTGGAAAAGAATAAAACATGAAAGATTGTTGATAAGCCAAAAGGGAAGAACCTAGTGGGTTGCAAATGGGTTTTCATTTTGAAATACAAGGCTAATGGTTCTCTTGAAAATTATAAAGCAAGATTGATTGCTAAGGGATATACTTAGACATATGAAGTTGATTATCAAGAGACATTTGCTCCTATGGGAAAAATGAACACTATGAGAATCCTGTTATCTTTGGCAGCTCATTTTAATTGGCAACTTCAACAATATGATGTGAAGAATGTTTTCTTGCATGAGGACCTAGAAGAGGAAATTTGTATAAGCATTCCACCAGGATTTGAAGGAGAGGAAACGGTTAATAAGGTGTGTAGATTGAGAAAGGCCTTATATGGGCTGAAACAATCGCCCAAAGCTTGGTTTTGGGAGATTTGCTAGAGTGATGAAAGTAGCAACGTATAGACAGAGCCAAGGAGATCATACTCTTTTCATCAAACATTCGGCCACAGGGGGAGTGACAACCTTCCTAGTATATGTTGATGATATTATTGTTACAGAAAATGACAAGAAGGAGAAACAAGATCTGAAACAGTGTTTGATCAAAGAATTTGAAATTAAGGAACTTGGAAGACTGAAATATTTCCTTGGAATTGAAGTCTCATACTCAAGACAGAGAATTTTTATCTCACAGCAAAAATATGTGATAGATCTCTTGAAAGAAATAGGAAAACTTGGTTGTAAACCAGAAACTACACCAATTGAGCCAAACCAAAAATCAGGGGAAACAAAAGAAGAACTAGTTGTTGATAAAGAAATGTATTAGAGATTGGTAGGAAAACTCATTTATCTTGCTTATACACGACTAGATATAGCATACTTAGTAAGCATGATTAGTCAGTTTATGCATGATCTAAGGGAGACACATCTTCAAGCTGCCTACTGTGTGTTACACTACCTAAAAGGTAGTCTAGGAAAGGGAGTTCTATTCGAAAGGAATAATGCACTCACACTAGAAGCCTATAGAGGTGCAAACTATGCTGATTCATCGGTGGATAGGAAATCAATGTTTGGTTATTGCATGATGTTTTGGCCTTCTATATGTAGTCCTCAACCTCCATCTCTATTCTGCATTCCATTAGAACTAGTATAATCAATTCTTTTGTATGTATGTATGTACCCTTGCCATAAGTCTATTAATTGAAGGTTAGGTTGAGTGGATATTAAACCCTTTTATTATTGTCCAAACCAAAATCCCAACCCAACATAAAACAACTTTTGATGATTTTTTTTTTTTTTTTTTGTCATTGTTACTTCTTACAACAATAAGAATTGATTAAAGCAAATCACCAAGCAAGTGAGGAAAAGAGACAATTAAATACTTGGTCATTGTATAGGTAATGACGTATCTCCTGTTGATGCTAGGATGACAAAATTGTATTTAAAGCTCCTGTTACATATAATCGGATAACCTATCTCATAATTGGATGTGGTAATATAACGGTTTTAATTTAATTAAGAAGCATGCTATTTGTACATCGTAACGATGAAAGTGAGGTTTCAATTATTTTGGAATTATTCTTGATTTCATTTTCATTGTCACTTAAATTATCCAAACATGAGAATCGATAAGAAAATAAATAATATATTCATACCTACTTCTCATTCCCGTATCTCAAACATGCTCAAAGTATTATTTAAAATTTATGTTGTTATACTAATTGGGTGTTTGGCAAACCAACTTAAAGTGATTTAATAATTTGATTTAAATCATTAAGTAAATTAAAAATATTTGGTAAAATAATTTAATGATATGACTTAAAGTAAAAAAATAATTTTAAGTAATAAGTAAAACAATTAACTTATTTTTAATTTCATATCTTCATTTTATTTTTTTACCCTCATTTATCCTAGTTAACTTCACGATTTCCTTTGTTATTTTACAACTTCCACTATTACTCAAACTCTTTTGCCTTAATTATAATTTATGACGATAAATATGTTAATTTAATGATTTAGAATAATTTAAGTTAATTTCACCAAATAATCTTAATACATAAAGTAAGAATTAAATAATAAGTTGGAACAGTGATTAATCGCACATTTAGTCCTGACTTAGTTCGGGTTGAATTTCCTGTGAACGGTTTGGTCAGCCTGTGATAAGCGGTGTTAAGGGCAGAAGGAGCGTAAGTCCCGTGTTGATCCGCTTGTGGTGGTCCCTGTTCAGGAAATTATCTGAATTGATTAAGGATAAAATTGTGATTATTTTCTGTGACACTGAGTAATATTATTAGGAGATTAAGTAGAGGTAGTTCTTCCAAATCACTTAGGTCTACTGATAGTTCTGCATCATCATCTGCATCATTTACTGCATCATCACTTACTCAAAATATAGTTAATAGTTAAGAAATAAATATTGCTCAAATAGAGAGTCAACTTCATAATTGGTCAATTCCTCACATGAAAATTAATACAATATATCAACAAGGAAATTTTGAATTTAATCAAAATTATTCAATAAAAACTGAAGAAAAAACTATATCTCTTAATCAAAATTTAGAAAGTCTTCAATTATTAAGTCAAAATACTATTAATCATCATAAGAAGAAATTTAATTATATTCATATAGGATTAGTTCAAGTTGCTATAAAACCTTTATTTAGGCTAGGATTAGATATTCCTGTGTTTACATGTCTTAGAGATGCTAGATCTATAAATTTTACTGATTCAATACTTAGCATGATAGATTCAAACCTTGCTAATGGTCCTATTTATTTTAATTGTTTTCCAAACTTTTCTATGAACATAAATGATCCTAGTATACTTTCTAGTTTAACTTTAAATATTAAAACTAAAAATATGAATTTTGTAGAAGAAGCTCAAACTATAGCAATAATTTATAGGATATATTATAAAGTCATGACTACTCAATTAAATCCTAGAGCCATATGTCAATCTGTCAAGGATGAAACATTATTATTACAATATAATCCTAATAATACCCAAGCTTTTGTTCCTAAGAAATTAAAATGGAATGAAATTACTCAAGGGAGTCAATGGGAATTAAAAGATTTAACTCATCCAAAACCTATTAAACCTTTAACAACTCCTTCAAAAATTATTCAACATACTGATGGTACTATTCAAATAGAATTTTCTCCAGCATCTAGATATTCTTTCAATCAAGATTTCGTGTCTTCAAGACCTTCTACTTCAAATGCTAGCTTAAATAGTGTCAATTTTACTCCAAAAATTCCTATTCCTGTTTATCAACAAAATGAATCTCCTCCTGTGTCTCCTACTCATTCAGATATGTTTCCTAATCAAGTCAACATAATTCATAAGAAAAATTACAAAAAGACTCCTTTTACTCCTAATATAGAATGGATAAAATCATATTATTTTTCTCCTAAAAATGATTCAAAAAGAGTTTATTTTCAAACATTTCCTCCTCAAACTAGAAATGCACTAAGAAAACAATATGAAAAATATATGAATCAAAAGAAAATTACTATTCCCTTTTTCTATTGGTTTTTCAAACTTAAAAAACAAAGAAAACAAATTATAACTTTAAGAGATAAAGAAAGACACCAATTAGCCTTAAAACACTCAGAAAATATTCAAAAAAGAATTTTAACAATAACCTCAGAATTAGGTTCACAACCACCCTTAAATAATCATCAATTCAATTTTGACAATAATTCAATTTCTGCATCACCCTTTAAAATTCCAAGAACTAAAGATGAACAAAGTCCCATAATTTATAAAGACATTAGACAAATTCAACAACAATTAAATTATACAAATCATTCTCTTCAACATGTGAATCAACAGACAACAAAAATTTCTCAATTTTTGTTTTCTTCTGTCCCGAGAGAGAGGATAGGAGAAACAACATCAAAATTACAATTTTCTTCAAAAGTTTCTTCAACTTTATCATCATCATCATCTTCGTCATCATCATCTTCTAAGAGTTCAGACCAACCTTTTATTATTCCTATAAATGCTGCAAAATCAAATATTCAATTAGCCACACCAACATAAATAATGTTAAAAGAAATACAAATTAGATTAGATAAACTCAATATTAATGGTATTAATCAAACTAAGAATCAAATTCAAACCATAACAAAAGGAAAATCAGAAATCAATAAAATAGAAGAACAATTCAAAATGTCTCCTGATTCAATAGTAAAACCTCCTGCAACAGTCAATGCAATTTCTAATAATTTTGTAAGTAGAAAAAATTATTATTCAAAACCCTCTTTTCCTGATGTCCAATTAGAAGAAAGAAATTATCAATTAGCTGCTAGTTATGATGGTAGTAGTTTTTATGAATGGAATATAGATGGAATGAGTGAACATCAAATAATCAATCTGCTTCATGAAATGATGATGGCTGCTAATGCATATAGAATCAAGACTAGTAATTCTGACTTTCATGCTGCCGGTGCCTTGGTCATAGGATTCACTGGTTTGCTTAAAGGATGGTGGGATCATTATTTAAGTCAAAATGATAGAGAATATATATTAAATGCAAAAAAGACAATAATCAAAGAAGAAGGAACATCAGTCCAAACTTATGAAGAAGATGCTGTCAATACTCTAATATTTGCAATAACAAAACATTTTATAGGAGATCCAGTCTATTTTCAAGAAAGAACTTCTGAAATCCTTAACAATCTTAGATGTCCAACACTTCAAGATTTTAAGTGGTATAAGGATATGTTTCTAGTCAAAGTTATGTCAAGACCTGATTGTGGAAATCATTATTGGAAAGAAAAATTTATATCAGGATTACCCACCTTATTTGCAGAAAAAGTTAGACAAAGAATAAGAAATATTCATAATGGTAGGATTCCTTATGAGTCATTAACTTATGGAGAATTAATTACTTTTGTTAATAATGAAGGTTTAGCTCTTTGTACAGATCTTAAATTAAAGAGTCAAATGAAAAAAGAGAAACAAGATAACAGAAAAGAATTAGGAAAATTTTGTTCGTATTACGGTTATGATACATTAGTTGCCCCTTCAAAAAGAAAAAATAAACAAAATAAAATAAAAAGTAAAAAACCTTCAACAGAATCAAAATTTCAAAAGAAGTTTGTAAAATCTACTCCTAATAAATCAAAACCTCCAAATAAATCAAATTTAAAAAAGAAAACACCTACTTGTTATAAATGTGGAAAAGTAGGTCATTATTCAAGAGATTGTCAATTAGAAAATAAAATCAATTCATTAGAAATAAGTGATAAACTCAAAAATTTAATGATAGGATTAATGATTGATAAAGAAAATGATGAATCAAGTGAAAATTATGAATCAGAAGAAGATAATCAAATCCTCATAACTCAAGAAATATCAAGTGAAGGATCAAGTCTAGAAGAAGAATCAGATAATCAAAAAGATTGTGATGGCATTTGTGCATGCTCATATAAGTCAATAAATGTGATTTCAAAATATTCAAAAACTCATTTTAATATCATTATTAGAAATTATGTTCCCCTCATGAACTCAATATATTTTCAAATTTGGTATGATAAAGACAAAACCATTAGATATTTGTTTTATTCTTCAATAAAGATACTAACATTTAAACTTTGTGTACAGATGGAGCAAGAAAGAATTACATTTGGGAAATTTACTCTTCCAGTATTTCCTAAATGTAATCTGTCATTTCGGATTCATAAAGATATTGAAGGTTTAGACAGATCACAAAAATGCATTTTAGACAACCTCTGGAATGCAAAAAGTGATATTCAAAAGTTGGAAGCTTTAAATGCCTTATCTTTCCATTTTAAACAGTTAAATGATAAATTAGAAAGTTTTTCTAACCCTTCAAGTTCTGATATACATTGCACCCCAATAGATACAGATCTTGAAAATTTCATTTGCAGGAAAAAAGCAAAAGGATCCAAAGATGCATTTTCAAAAGATTTTCAAAATGAATTTCAAAAAGAACTTTCAAAACCAAATGAAGATTCAAAACTTTCCCAGGAAGGCCAAGAATGTCAAATTTCCAGATTTTCATTTTTCAAGTTGAAAAATTTGGACCTTCTTGAAAGTATTAGACAGATGATATGTGAAAAGGCTAAAGCTACAGGAGAAGCAAAGCAAGAGCATATCATGCAATTTCTTGCTGACTGTAGCACTTTTGGAATTACTATTCAAGGGATGAGCTTCACTTGGATTTCTTGTTATGACAATACTTATAATAATTGTCCAAAGACCGATCCCTTGTGTAGAGAAATTCCATTAGAAAGGCATGACTGTAAGTGTGCTCTTACTTACAGTATATGCAAAGCCAACATTGACTTAGACAGTTATAAACCAATAGTCATTAAATTCAACAATGAGTCAATAGAGCTAACTCCAACCCTTCTCATGGATTATGGAGTTCTTTATCAATTGATTTTCTCTCATCCTGATCAAACTGATAAATTTGGAAGAAAATTAGCTATTTGTGTTTTAAATGCCTTCATCAATGATTTCAAATCTGTTGAACTCATCATAGAGAGTAAACCTCCTGAATGGTCGAATGATGGAGGAGTCTACCCTGCTCAGCATCTCATTTTACTCAAAGCCAATCAGAGAAAACATCAGTTGTTTGGTACAGAGGACCCTTGGCCCTGTATTAAATCCAGTCTCAAAAAACAAATCAGACATTGGAGATCAAGAATGATTGCAAGAGACCTTGATTCTGAGATTTATAGTTCTTCTAACTATAATCTCATTACTGAAGATAATATTCAAAAAATCATCTCTGCAAATAACTTTCATGAAGTCCCTCTTTTGTTTCAAACTCAATTTACTTATCTTGTTGATAAGTATAAAAAAGAATATGTCCTTGAAGAAGAAGCCAGAAAAACTTTTGAGAAATATCTCTTAGAAATGCTCAACTAAGAGATATCAAGAATCAAGAATCTTTTGTACATCTGTAAAGTAGCTCTCTTGTGATTATCCAGTAAAAAAAAAAAAAAAAAAAAAAAAAAAAAAAAAACGAACAGTATATGAAGTCTGAAGAAGTGCACAGTGCACAGTTTGTAAAAAAAAAAAAAAAAAAAAAAAGTGAATAGTGTTTTGTGAATAGTAAAATCCGTCCTTTAAAGTAAAAAGCAAGATGACTCATTACCCATGTGACCAAATGAAGAAGAAGAAAGCAAATTTACCTCCTGCATACACGTGGAAGACATCCAATGCATAAAGCCTTCAAGCCTTTGCTATAAATAGGGCTCAAAGGCTTCCTCCCAAAGCAGAGCTCGGCAAGGGGTTCCAAGAGTGTTGTAAGAGTTAGCTGCAAGAGAGAAAAATATTAGAGAGTTGCAAAAAATATTTTGAGAGTTCAAAAATTTCTCTTGTAATTTTCTTTTTGAGCTAGAGTCATTCCTCTGCTGTCAACAACTTGTAGTCATCAGCTCTCTGTAATTAAGGTATATTTTCAATAAACAATATTTTATTCAAATATTTGTGTTATTATGCTGCAATAAATTAGAAAGTATTAGACATTAATTATTTCAGTTTTATGCTTGGAGATAATTAGACAGACTTAATTATTGCTTAATTATTGCTTAATTACTGCGTGCACGAACTGTTGTACGTCCTGGGTGCAAATGGTATCAGAGCCATTTTCTGCTTGAGAACCGAGTGGTGTTACGAGTTGGAACAGTGATTAATCGCACATTTAGTCCTGACTTAGTTCGGGTTGAATTTCCTGTGAACGGTTTGGTCAGCCTGTGATAAGCGGTGTTTAAGGGCAGAAGGAGCGTAAGTCCCGTGTTGATCCGCTTGTGGTGGTCCCTGTTCAGGAAATTATCTGAATTGATTAAGGATAAAATTGTGATTATTTTCTGTGACAATGAGTAATATTATTAGGGAATTAAGTAGAAATAGTTCTTCCAGATCTCTTAGGTCCCATGATAGTTCTGCATTTGCATTAAATAATTCTGCATATAATTTAGAAAGTTCTTCATATAAGATAATGAGATTTTCAAATGCATCATCATCATCTGCATCATTACCTGCTGCATCATTAACTGTTGCATCATCATGGAGTCATCATATAAAATTTAATAATTCAAAATTTAATGAAGAATTAAATCAAATAGAAAATCAACTAAAAAATAGTTCAAACTTTGTTCCTGAAATTTCTCTTTTTGAAGAAGAGTCTGAATCAAAAATTTTATCTCATGATAAACCTCCTTTAAACATAAATATCATTAGGAAAAGATACATTAAAAGAAATCCTTTTGTTCCTGACGTAGAATTAATTAAAGCTAATTATTTTTCTCCTGAAAATACTGCAAAAAGAAATTATTTTCAACAACTTCCTCCTCAAGTTAGAAATGCATTAAGAAAACAATATGAACAATATATGCAACAAGTTAAGATGACTATTCCTTTTTTCCTTTGGTTTTTCAAATATCGGAAACCCCTTAAAAGAATTGCAACATTAACTTCAAGAAAAGCAATAGAAAATTCTCCACATAATAAAAAACTGTTAGAACAACAAAAAACAAATCTAAAAGAGTCAAGTAAAGAATCAAAAGAAGAATCAAGTAAAACAAAATTTAATAAAATTTTGTTTTCTTCTGCCCCGGAAGAGGTGGAAAAAATAGAAACAAAAACAAAAACATCAACAGAAACATCAAAAACAACAAAGATAGAAAATCCAAAAGAAATCAAAAAGATAAATGTAATATCTTCAAAAGTAGATAAGCAAATATTTTTTGATGTTGTAGACAAAATTCAAGATGAAGAAATACAAAGAACTTATTTACAAAATTTAAAAAATCTAATTCTCACTGAAAATCCAAATAAAACTCAAGACATCAAACCTAATCAATACTCAATGGATGAAATTTATAATAGATTCAAAAAGACTCAAAGACCTATAACCATTAAAGACTTGGAAGAAGAAATAAAAGAAATAAAAAGTCAAATAAATCAATTAAAATTAGATAATGAAAAAATAAAATTAGAAAATGAAATAATAAAACAAGAAAATGATCAAATAAAACAAGAGAATGAACAAATTAGAAACGTAATACAATATAAACAAGATTTAGCTGAAACTTCTGAAAACCAAGAACTAGGAATAATAATACCTAATAAAATAACTCCTATAGAATCATTTATAAATACAATATCAAAAATAGATTTTCAAAGATGGTATACAAATGTAAAACTTATAGTTGAAGATTTTGAAATAGAAATAGTAGCATTAATAGATTCAGGAGCTGATATGAATTGTATTCAAGAAGGAATAATTCCTACTAAATATTATGAAAAAACAGGACAAGAACTTTTTGCTGCAAATAAAGGAAAATTAGAAATAGAATATAAACTTCAAAATGTTCATATATGTCAAAATAATTATTGTTTTAGAACTCAATTTATATTAGTACAAAATATGAGTGAACCTTTAATATTAGGAACTCCTTTTATTACCTTACTTTACCCTTTTCAAGTAAATGATGAAGGTGTCAAAACTACAATATTAGGAAATACCATATTTTTTCCTTTTATATATCCATTAACTAAAAAAGAAATACATCAAGTTCAAAGTGATTCAATAAATAAAAATATAAATTTAATTCAAAGAAAGAAAGCTCATATAAATTATCTATCAAAAGAGATTCAATATAAAAAGGTAGATGAACAACTATTAGAAGATAAAGTTCAAAAGAAAATAAAAGAGATTCAAGATCTTTTTCAAAATGAAATTTGTTCTGATCTTCCTAATGCTTTTTGGTCAAGAAAGAAACATGAGATAAGTTTGCCTTACATTCAAAATTTTGATGAGTCCAAAATTCCCACTAAGGCTAGACCTATTCAAATGAATGAAAAACTTTTAGAATATTGTAAACAAGAAATTGATTCATTATTAAAGAAAAAATTAATTAGACCCTCAAAATCTCCTTGGAGTTGTGCCGCTTTTTATGTTCAAAATGCTGCTGAGATAGAAAGAGGAGCACCTAGATTAGTCATTAATTATAAACCTTTAAATAAAGTATTACAATGGATAAGATACCCTATTCCTAATAAGCAAGACTTACTCAAAAGACTTCATAGTTCTGTCATTTATTCAAAATTTGATATGAAATCAGGATTCTGGCAGGTTCAAATTAGAGAAGAAGATAGATACAAAACTGCTTTTACTGTCCCTTTTGGTCATTATGAATGGAATGTCATGCCTTTTGGTCTCAAAAATGCCCCTTCTGAATTTCAAAATATTATGAATGATATTTTTAATCCTCATTTTCAGTTCATCATTGTGTATATTGATGATGTTTTAGTATTCTCTGATTCATTAGAAAAACATTTTATTCATTTGAAAAAGTTTTTTAATGTCATTAAAGCAAATGGAATGGCTTGTTCTGCTCCAAAAATGAAATTGTTTCAAACAAAAATCAGATTTTTAGGTCATGAAATTTTTCAAGGAAAAACAAAACCAATTCAAAGGTCAATAGAATTTGCTGACAAATTTCCTGATGAAATTAAAGATAAAAAACAATTGCAAAGATTTTTAGGTTGTTTAAATTATGTTTCTGATTACTTCAAAGACTTGAGAATCATTTGTGAACCATTATACAAAAGACTTAGAAAAAATGCACCTGCATGGAGTGATCATCATACCAATTTAGTCAAAGAAATTAAACAAAGAGTCAAACGTTTACCATGCGTCAGCATCCCTCATCCAAATGCATTGCTCATTGTAGAATCAGATGCATCTAATTTAGGTTATGGAGGCATATTAAAGCAAGAATATAACAATCAAGTGCATATAGTTAGATATCATTCAGGGATCTGGTTGGGCGCTCAAATAAATTATTCAACTGTCAAAAAAGAAGTTTTATCAATAGTTTTGTGTATTTCAAAATTTCAAAGTGATTTGATAAACAAGAAATTTCTTTTGAAAATTGATTGCAAAGCTGCAAAAGATATTTTACAAAAAGATGTTAAAAATTTGGTTTCAAAACAAATTTTTGCAAGATGGCAAGCTTTACTTTCAAATTTTGATTTTGAAATCGAATTTATCAAAGGAGAGTTGAATTCCCTTCCTGACTTCCTTACTCGGGAGTTTTTGCAGGGTAAGGATCCTTCTCCATCCTAATGGGTACTCCCGTTAGGCCCCAACTTCCCTCATCATCCAAGAAAACCAAAGCATCTTATGCTATGATTTCAAACTTTTCAAATGTTCGTCCTACTTTTCCTTTGCAGACATCAAATTCTTTTCAAGTTTTGAGTCCAGATTTTCCTCCTCTTCAACCTTCAAAAAGTTTTATTCAAGCTTCTAAATCATCTCCTAAAAATATTGTTGTTCAGAGTCAATCCAGTCCCAACACTATTTCGACATTACCTTCTCCTTCTCAGTCTCCTTCTCCTTCATATTCTTATAGTCAATATGTCAAAAAACCCAAAACCTTAGAAATTGCTTTCATTGAGCCAGAGTTCAATTTTGAAGAGATTCCTAAAATTCTTCCTTATATCTTTCCTCAAGGAGTCAACTTCAATTCTAATGATCCTTTGAAAACTCGTCAATTCTATGAGTTCATCTTGGTGGACACTGATTCAGTTGAAATTACTCATAACACTGATAAAAACAATCCTCAGAGGATTGCTTTTTCCAAATGTCAAATTCTCAGAGTCATGACCATTGCAGATTGGAATCAAAAACCCTTCACTTGCAAGGCTTTTAGTCAACCTTTCCATCCCATGAGCTACAATTACATAGACTACATGAATGCTTGGTACAATATGTTTTACTTGCAAAGCTACCAGCATTCCTGGTTCATCCAATTTTCCAGAAGTTGCAATACCAAATTTCCTGCTTGGTTTCAAAAATGGTGGACTTTCTTTGGTCTACTAGATTCAATATTTCCTCCGGAGATACAAGAAAAATTCAACTTCTATAAGAGCAAGACTTCATCACAGAATATCAATCAGCCTAGACTCCTGACGTTCTGTTCGAGATTAAGAATTCCATGGATTCTCACATGGAACATCATCAAGAAGCAAGAGCAACCTCTTCCTTTTCCATTATCTCTTTCTAGAGAATTCAGCATCAAATGGTGGGACAAATTCAATCATGATTTTGTATGTCAACAGAAGGTTTTGCAATTAATATCAACAAGGCCAAGTTCATCAAACTCAAAAGATTCAACTAGTTCTTCTCAAGGACCGACTCAAGAAGAATTCCTAACTTTGAAAAGCAAATGTCAAGCTTCATTAGCAGCCGCTACTGATTTAGAGCAATATCGTCAAGGACTTATTCAAACCCTCAAGAAGTTTGGAGATCAAGAAAATGAAGAAACAACTGAAGATGCAGTCTTATCAGATGATTCATACGTAGACCCTGAGTTTATCCTTTACGGAGGGCCTATGGGTCAATCTAGATAAAAAGATTTCAAAAATCTCTTGTACATCTGTATATCTGTACAATTGTCTCTTTGTGTTTATCCAGTTAAAAAAAAAAAAAAAAAAAAAAAAAAAAGAAAAGTGTAAAAAGTATGTGAAATCTGAAGGTGTGCAAAGTTTGTAAAAAAAAAAAAAAAAAAAAAAAAAAAAAAAAAAAAAAAAAAAAAAACCCAATAAGTCAAAAGATAAATAGTAGTGAACAGTAGACTTTGTCTACCAACTCACTTGGCAAGCAACGTGGAGCCTTGGGAAAGAAAAGAATATCTCTTCTCTTTCTTCTCTCACTCTTTCTTCTACAGAATGCTCCACCTGGCCTACATGTGATGAAATTCAAAACTTTCAAGATTGAAGATTCATCTGAAGTCCGAATCCTCACCTATAAAAAGAGCTTCAACCTTCTTCATAAAGCAGAGCTCGGCAAGGGGTTCCAAGAGTGTTGTAAGAGTTAGCTGCAAGAGAGAAAAATATTAGAGAGTTGCAAAAAATATTTTGAGAGTTCAAAAATTTCTCTTGTAATTTTCTTTTTGAGCTAGAGTCATTCCTCTGCTGTCAACAACTTGTAGTCATCAGCTCTCTGTAATTAAGGTATATTTTCAATAAACAATATTTTATTCAAATATTTGTGTTATTATACTGCAATAAATTAGAAAGTATTAGACATTAATTATTTCAGTTTTATGCTTGGAGATAATTAGACAGACTTAATTATTGCTTAATTACTGCGTGCACGAACTGTTGTACGTCTTGGGTGCAAATGGTATCAGAGCCATTTTCTGCTTGAGAACCGAGTGGTGTTACGAGTTGGAACAGTGATTAATCGCACATTTAGTCCTGACTTAGTTCGGGTTGAATTTCCTGTGAACGGTTTGGTCAGCCTGTGATAAGCGGTGTTAAGGGCAGAAGGAGCGTAAGTCCCGTGTTGATCCGCTTGTGGTGGTCCCTGTTCAGGAAATTATCTGAATTGATTAAGGATAAAATTGTGATTATTTTCTGTGACACTGAGTAATATTATTAGGAGATTAAGTAGAGGTAGTTCTTCCAAATCACTTAGGTCTACTGATAGTTCTGCATCATCATCTGCATCATTTACTGCATCATCACTTACTCAAAATATAGTTAATAGTTAAGAAATAAATATTGCTCAAATAGAGAGTCAACTTCATAATTGGTCAATTCCTCACATGAAAATTAATACAATATATCAACAAGGAAATTTTGAATTTAATCAAAATTATTCAATAAAAACTGAAGAAAAAACTATATCTCTTAATCAAAATTTAGAAAGTCTTCAATTATTAAGTCAAAATACTATTAATCATCATAAGAAGAAATTTAATTATATTCATATAGGATTAGTTCAAGTTGCTATAAAACCTTTATTTAGGCTAGGATTAGATATTCCTGTGTTTACATGTCTTAGAGATGCTAGATCTATAAATTTTACTGATTCAATACTTAGCATGATAGATTCAAACCTTGCTAATGGTCCTATTTATTTTAATTGTTTTCCAAACTTTTCTATGAACATAAATGATCCTAGTATACTTTCTAGTTTAACTTTAAATATTAAAACTAAAAATATGAATTTTGTAGAAGAAGCTCAAACTATAGCAATAATTTATAGGATATATTATAAAGTCATGACTACTCAATTAAATCCTAGAGCCATATGTCAATCTGTCAAGGATGAAACATTATTATTACAATATAATCCTAATAATACCCAAGCTTTTGTTCCTAAGAAATTAAAATGGAATGAAATTACTCAAGGGAGTCAATGGGAATTAAAAGATTTAACTCATCCAAAACCTATTAAACCTTTAACAACTCCTTCAAAAATTATTCAACATACTGATGGTACTATTCAAATAGAATTTTCTCCAGCATCTAGATATTCTTTCAATCAAGATTTCGTGTCTTCAAGACCTTCTACTTCAAATGCTAGCTTAAATAGTGTCAATTTTACTCCAAAAATTCCTATTCCTGTTTATCAACAAAATGAATCTCCTCCTGTGTCTCCTACTCATTCAGATATGTTTCCTAATCAAGTCAACATAATTCATAAGAAAAATTACAAAAAGACTCCTTTTACTCCTAATATAGAATGGATAAAATCATATTATTTTTCTCCTAAAAATGATTCAAAAAGAGTTTATTTTCAAACATTTCCTCCTCAAACTAGAAATGCACTAAGAAAACAATATGAAAAATATATGAATCAAAAGAAAATTACTATTCCCTTTTTCTATTGGTTTTTCAAACTTAAAAAACAAAGAAAACAAATTATAACTTTAAGAGATAAAGAAAGACACCAATTAGCCTTAAAACACTCAGAAAATATTCAAAAAAGAATTTTAACAATAACCTCAGAATTAGGTTCACAACCACCCTTAAATAATCATCAATTCAATTTTGACAATAATTCAATTTCTGCATCACCCTTTAAAATTCCAAGAACTAAAGATGAACAAAGTCCCATAATTTATAAAGACATTAGACAAATTCAACAACAATTAAATTATACAAATCATTCTCTTCAACATGTGAATCAACAGACAACAAAAATTTCTCAATTTTTGTTTTCTTCTGTCCCGAGAGAGAGGATAGGAGAAACAACATCAAAATTACAATTTTCTTCAAAAGTTTCTTCAACTTTATCATCATCATCATCTTCGTCATCATCATCTTCTAAGAGTTCAGACCAACCTTTTATTATTCCTATAAATGCTGCAAAATCAAATATTCAATTAGCCACACCAACATAAATAATGTTAAAAGAAATACAAATTAGATTAGATAAACTCAATATTAATGGTATTAATCAAACTAAGAATCAAATTCAAACCATAACAAAAGGAAAATCAGAAATCAATAAAATAGAAGAACAATTCAAAATGTCTCCTGATTCAATAGTAAAACCTCCTGCAACAGTCAATGCAATTTCTAATAATTTTGTAAGTAGAAAAAATTATTATTCAAAACCCTCTTTTCCTGATGTCCAATTAGAAGAAAGAAATTATCAATTAGCTGCTAGTTATGATGGTAGTAGTTTTTATGAATGGAATATAGATGGAATGAGTGAACATCAAATAATCAATCTGCTTCATGAAATGATGATGGCTGCTAATGCATATAGAATCAAGACTAGTAATTCTGACTTTCATGCTGCCGGTGCCTTGGTCATAGGATTCACTGGTTTGCTTAAAGGATGGTGGGATCATTATTTAAGTCAAAATGATAGAGAATATATATTAAATGCAAAAAAGACAATAATCAAAGAAGAAGGAACATCAGTCCAAACTTATGAAGAAGATGCTGTCAATACTCTAATATTTGCAATAACAAAACATTTTATAGGAGATCCAGTCTATTTTCAAGAAAGAACTTCTGAAATCCTTAACAATCTTAGATGTCCAACACTTCAAGATTTTAAGTGGTATAAGGATATGTTTCTAGTCAAAGTTATGTCAAGACCTGATTGTGGAAATCATTATTGGAAAGAAAAATTTATATCAGGATTACCCACCTTATTTGCAGAAAAAGTTAGACAAAGAATAAGAAATATTCATAATGGTAGGATTCCTTATGAGTCATTAACTTATGGAGAATTAATTACTTTTGTTAATAATGAAGGTTTAGCTCTTTGTACAGATCTTAAATTAAAGAGTCAAATGAAAAAAGAGAAACAAGATAACAGAAAAGAATTAGGAAAATTTTGTTCGTATTACGGTTATGATACATTAGTTGCCCCTTCAAAAAGAAAAAATAAACAAAATAAAATAAAAAGTAAAAAACCTTCAACAGAATCAAAATTTCAAAAGAAGTTTGTAAAATCTACTCCTAATAAATCAAAACCTCCAAATAAATCAAATTTAAAAAAGAAAACACCTACTTGTTATAAATGTGGAAAAGTAGGTCATTATTCAAGAGATTGTCAATTAGAAAATAAAATCAATTCATTAGAAATAAGTGATAAACTCAAAAATTTAATGATAGGATTAATGATTGATAAAGAAAATGATGAATCAAGTGAAAATTATGAATCAGAAGAAGATAATCAAATCCTCATAACTCAAGAAATATCAAGTGAAGGATCAAGTCTAGAAGAAGAATCAGATAATCAAAAAGATTGTGATGGCATTTGTGCATGCTCATATAAGTCAATAAATGTGATTTCAAAATATTCAAAAACTCATTTTAATATCATTATTAGAAATTATGTTCCCCTCATGAACTCAATATATTTTCAAATTTGGTATGATAAAGACAAAACCATTAGATATTTGTTTTATTCTTCAATAAAGATACTAACATTTAAACTTTGTGTACAGATGGAGCAAGAAAGAATTACATTTGGGAAATTTACTCTTCCAGTATTTCCTAAATGTAATCTGTCATTTCGGATTCATAAAGATATTGAAGGTTTAGACAGATCACAAAAATGCATTTTAGACAACCTCTGGAATGCAAAAAGTGATATTCAAAAGTTGGAAGCTTTAAATGCCTTATCTTTCCATTTTAAACAGTTAAATGATAAATTAGAAAGTTTTTCTAACCCTTCAAGTTCTGATATACATTGCACCCCAATAGATACAGATCTTGAAAATTTCATTTGCAGGAAAAAAGCAAAAGGATCCAAAGATGCATTTTCAAAAGATTTTCAAAATGAATTTCAAAAAGAACTTTCAAAACCAAATGAAGATTCAAAACTTTCCCAGGAAGGCCAAGAATGTCAAATTTCCAGATTTTCATTTTTCAAGTTGAAAAATTTGGACCTTCTTGAAAGTATTAGACAGATGATATGTGAAAAGGCTAAAGCTACAGGAGAAGCAAAGCAAGAGCATATCATGCAATTTCTTGCTGACTGTAGCACTTTTGGAATTACTATTCAAGGGATGAGCTTCACTTGGATTTCTTGTTATGACAATACTTATAATAATTGTCCAAAGACCGATCCCTTGTGTAGAGAAATTCCATTAGAAAGGCATGACTGTAAGTGTGCTCTTACTTACAGTATATGCAAAGCCAACATTGACTTAGACAGTTATAAACCAATAGTCATTAAATTCAACAATGAGTCAATAGAGCTAACTCCAACCCTTCTCATGGATTATGGAGTTCTTTATCAATTGATTTTCTCTCATCCTGATCAAACTGATAAATTTGGAAGAAAATTAGCTATTTGTGTTTTAAATGCCTTCATCAATGATTTCAAATCTGTTGAACTCATCATAGAGAGTAAACCTCCTGAATGGTCGAATGATGGAGGAGTCTACCCTGCTCAGCATCTCATTTTACTCAAAGCCAATCAGAGAAAACATCAGTTGTTTGGTACAGAGGACCCTTGGCCCTGTATTAAATCCAGTCTCAAAAAACAAATCAGACATTGGAGATCAAGAATGATTGCAAGAGACCTTGATTCTGAGATTTATAGTTCTTCTAACTATAATCTCATTACTGAAGATAATATTCAAAAAATCATCTCTGCAAATAACTTTCATGAAGTCCCTCTTTTGTTTCAAACTCAATTTACTTATCTTGTTGATAAGTATAAAAAAGAATATATCCTTGAAGAAGAAGCCAGAAAAACTTTTGAGAAATATCTCTTAGAAATGCTCAACTAAGAGATATCAAGAATCAAGAATCTTTTGTACATCTGTAAAGTAGCTCTCTTGTGATTATCCAGTAAAAAAAAAAAAAAAAAAAAAAAAAAAAAAAAAAAAAAAAAAACGAACAGTATATGAAGTCTGAAGAAGTGCACAGTGCACAGTTTGTAAAAAAAAAAAAAAAAAAAAAAAGTGAATAGTGTTTTGTGAATAGTAAAATCCGTCCTTTAAAGTAAAAAGCAAGATGACTCATTACCCATGTGACCAAATGAAGAAGAAGAAAGCAAATTTACCTCCTGCATACACGTGGAAGACATCCAATGCATAAAGCCTTCAAGCCTTTGCTATAAATAGGGCTCAAAGGCTTCCTCCCAAAGCAGAGCTCGGCAAGGGGTTCCAAGAGTGTTGTAAGAGTTAGCTGCAAGAGAGAAAAATATTAGAGAGTTGCAAAAAATATTTTGAGAGTTCAAAAATTTCTCTTGTAATTTTCTTTTTGAGCTAGAGTCATTCCTCTGCTGTCAACAACTTGTAGTCATCAGCTCTCTGTAATTAAGGTATATTTTCAATAAACAATATTTTATTCAAATATTTGTGTTATTATGCTGCAATAAATTAGAAAGTATTAGACATTAATTATTTCAGTTTTATGCTTGGAGATAATTAGACAGACTTAATTATTGCTTAATTACTGCGTGCACGAACTGTTGTACGTCTTAAATTATCCAAACATGAGAATCGATAAGAAAATAAATAATATATTCATACCTACTTCTCATTCCCGTATCTCAAACATGCTCAAAGTATTATTTAAAATTTATGTTGTTATACTAATTGGGTGTTTGGCAAACTAACTTAAAGTGATTTAATAATTTGATTTAAATCATTAAGTAAATTAAAAATATTTGGTAAAATAATTTAATGATATGACTTAAAGTAAAAAAATAATTTTAAGTAATAAGTAAAACAATTAACTTATTTTTAATTTCATATCTTCATTTTATTTTTTTACCCTCATTTATCCTAGTTAACTTCACGATTTCCTTTGTTATTTTACAACTTCCACTATTACTCAAACTCTTTTGCCTTAATTATAATTTATGACGATAAATATGTTAATTTAATGATTTAGAATAATTTAAGTTAATTTCACCAAATAATCTTAATACATAAAGTAAGAATTAAATAATAAGTTTTAAATTAATAATTTAAGCATATTATTCATTTGATATATTTTTTGACTTTATATAAAAATTAAATAATTTATAAATATATAAATTTGTAATTAACTTTAATTATATTTGAAGGAATATTGTCCTTAGTTATTTCTAATTTACTTTTGAGGAACCAAATATAATTTTAGTGTGCTTTTTTTCCCTCTACTTTCAAGGGAAAAAAATATTAAGGGATTATTTACTCATTTTTTTAAATGAAAAAGAGGGCAGTTTAAAAAAAAATTATATTATTAAATGATTTAATATATATATATATATATATATATATATATATATATATATATATATATATATATATATATATATATATATATTTTGTAATAGAAAAAAATCTGTTTTTTTTGCTACATTTTTGTAATATTTTTCTTTTTTGCTTTCTTTTAATTTTTCTAAAAAATTTCTAAGTTTACAAGTTTAAAATATATATTACAAAAATTCGAGAAAAATATAAATAAAATAAAACAAAAAAGTGAAAAAATAGAAATAAATATTTTTTTTATGAATAAATAAAACATTGAAATATTATGGGGAATGATTTATTGACATTGTCCCGTTACCTAATTAAAAAAAAGTACAATTTCTATCCTAAACATTCCTTTTTTATTTAAATAATTTAATAAAACTCAATATGATTGTGGGCTTAACGGCATCAGAACTCGTTCAAGAAGGCAGCTCTCACGTGACGTCTTCAAAAGTGGGAGCATGCTCTTGCTCAAGAACACCGTTGGCTTCAAAAGTGGGGGAGTAGGCTGAGCTGCCAACATCAATCTGTAAAACCCATTCAAGAACGCAGTACTCAGCTCTCATTCTCAAGGATCTCGACGTCTTTCTCTCCCTAAAAGTTTCCCCACAGGTAAGTTGAAAACCGAGTTCTTAAGTTTTATTTTCACCCATTTTTCTTGTAAATGTACTCTGTTTTCTCAATGAATGAATTCTCGTTGAAAAAACCGATTATGAGTTCTTGAAAACCTTTTTTTTTATTGGTTCCTGGGATAAACAGATTATGACCATCAACAGAAAGACCCTTCAACTGAACTGGGTTTTTTTTTTTCTCGGGTATGCTCCGTTGCTGTTCAGATGATCTAATGTTGATTTAATTTAGTTTAGTTAGTTTGGATGCCGAGAAAGGGTGAATCCCATCTCTGGACTGGTCCTAATGCAACCTTTTGGCCCTGTAAAATTTTATTTTCATTTTCTCTTCTTTTTCTTTGGTTTCTTGGAACCCAAACGGACCTTTTGGCCTCATTGGACAGGGGTTTTTGCAGAAATGGTTGGTACTTTTTTTCTTGATGTTGGTTTATCTTCTTGAGTTAACTACTAAAACGTGTTGGGCTAGGATGCACAGTGAAAAGGAAATTGACGATGAATTTTAATTTCTGGGGGTTTTTCTTTCAAGTTGATTTCTTCTCTTTGCATATGCATAAATTTCATTGTCTTTTCAATTGTAGAACCGATTGGTGCTTTTTTTTTTGGCTGTCCTTTGGCTGGCGGCTTCTTCATTTCTGCGAGGGGGAAATTTTGATTAGTGTGAAAAAGTATTGGATGTATATATTGTGTTTGCATATGTTTTCTACTCTGATAGTGATTGATGATGCAAGTTAGAAAATCTCTGTGTGGTGTTCTTCGTTTCTTTTTGGATGAGCTGATTGTGTGTTGTTCTTCATTTTGTTTAGGATGAACTGATTTCAAAACTGTGTGGTTTAGAGTGTTTCTCAATTTCCATACCCTATATTTGGCTCTTGGAAAATTTGAGGGAAAATGCAAGGAAAAGAAAATATTTAAATAATAAAGAAAAAGAAAAATATAGAATTAAAGTTTATAAATTATTTTTACATCCTTCTTCAAACTCATTACACTTATTTTTCTTCTTTACAGAGATTAAACTATATGAATGAGGCCTACATAACTTCTTGGGCAGCCATAGTGGATCCACCAAAAATGGATGAAAGCCCAAAAGCGATCAGGTTCTATATTGTATCAAAAATAAAAATGACTGATTAATGGCCTGATAATCAGAATAAAGCTAGTTTAAGTAATTAAGTGGGGCCATTGGATCCTGACCATAGATTAAGATTTCAAAATAATTCCCTCCTTTTTACTTTCTACAGTAGCAGCTTTTCAAGACTTGTATGAGGAACTGAATCACCCACCACAGTTGGAGAAGTAGAGATCAGATGTTGGGGATCCATGTGATGAATCATGGAAGGGAGTCATGTTTTAGGTGAATTATCATTTTCATGTAATGCAACATAGGTCCTCTTTAACTATGTGCACAATTTGGATGATACGTGATGGACATCTTGGAGGCCAGCTCCATAATCTCTATAATTTGAAGCAACTATATGAGTTATATCGATTTAGATTTAGGTTTATGTAAAATTATGTGAGTTTTATTCACTAATTGTTTTTTCAATTTATGCTTTCTATTAGGGATGTAAGCTCCAATGACAGTCAGGGTGAAATTCCTTACAGGTTACCCCTAGTGCCACTGATATATGAGATGCTTGATTATTAGTTTCTATTAGCATTCTTAATGATTTATTTAATTTTATCTATGGTTTCATTTTCTATAAATGCAGAAATTTGGCATGCTAGAAATTGAGTCAAAATACTTCTTAGTCTCACACTTTAATGAAAAATCTTCAATTGTTTGTCCTGGTATTGCCTATTTGACTGGTTACTATAGTTGGTTTAGTTTAATGATTCAAAAATGGAAATTTCATTCTTCCAGGGATTTGAGCCTCAATTCATTATTTGAACTCATTGGCAACGTGTTTGCGGGCTTACAAAAACTAAAAGAAATGTATAATTACCAGCCTGTATGACTTGAAAGGAAGCAAGACAGTTATACTATTGGTATTACATGGTGGTAGTGGTTTTTTTTTTTGAAGCTTATGACACAATGATAAGCCCTCTTTGTATTGATGTTGTGTGTGTTAATGTTCTATCATTGGAGTGGAAACTAGTTGGCAGTTGCATGAATTATTTTATACTCATTTAGAAATCATAATGTTTATATATTATCTAGCCTCTTCTGTTGGTATCTTCTATCAGCCAAATTTCTAAGCCTTGAAAATCATATTTGGATCTGTTGTCATAGGGATCTATCATCAAGCTACTTTACTGAGTCTATATATGATCTTCTCGTCTGATCTCCCACTTGTAGGTTCCTTCATAGCAGTCTTTCTCATAACCCGTTTTATGTGTTTTTCTGATTATAAGACACGTTTTTTCTTGCCAAGAACATCCAAAGCAACCATTTTAGTGGCATTATCCCTAGTTGGGACCACTTGTGGGACACGTGGCAGTAGACCCTCCATTCTGTTGGTAGATTTCAGAGAAAGACAGAGAAAACCCAGAGAGCAGGAGGCTCCTTTGGCAGTGTGGGTGTTGGTTAGAGCAGAGAGAGCAGGTTGGGGGAACTGTTAGAGAGAGAGTGTGTGGGACAGTTGGAGAGGAGGAGAGAAACTAGCAGAGGGATTTTTGTGATCATGACGGAAAAACCAGCAGAGGAAATCCGGAGCAAATAAAAACAAGCTGTGGGGGGTGGGTGTGTTTCTAAGGTTTTTGAGAGAGAACAGGGGAGAGGCTTGGAAAAATGTTTTGAGAGCTGAAGTTGTGAGCAGGAGAGGGTGAAGTCTTGGTGGAGTTTTTCTAAGTGGTCTGAGAGAGGGAATTTTAAAGAGAGTGACAGGGGTATCCATTTCAGAGGGGAAGCTACGGTTTTGTTGGTCCTAGAGGAAGAGAGAGCGTTGGAAGCTGAGCAAGCTTTGCTTGAGAGGCTCAGGTATGCCCATTATGGATTTCATTCTCGTCATCATCTGTTTTTGCTGATTTTGAGCATTGTTTGCTGATTGGGTGTGAATATTGGATGTACGGACATTGCTTGTTGCTTTCTAAGTTGTTGATAGACTAGATCTTTCCGTATTCATATACTGCATCTTTGGTTTTCTTTGAGATTTATCTTCAATATGATTCAGCTTCACTGTGTATGGTATGAGAATCATGCTTCTGCCCCCTGTCTCTTTCACCTGCTTTTGGCCCTTTGATTAAAACATGAAAATGGACCTCATTCAATAGTTTGCTTGCTTGCTTGGCTCCTCTTGGGTCTCACCTGTTTTCTGTTTGTGTTTTTCTCTCTCTGTTAATGGAGGCCATGGGGTCAGAATTTAAAATCCATTGGGTTTGGGGAGATTGCGAGAGAAGGGTGGGGTGAGTTTCATTCACCACCTGATGCTTTCAAAGTAGATTGTGAAGGCAGTGAGGTCCGGGTTCAGACTGAGACTACCTTTGCTAGAGATCTGTCAGATGGATATCCCAAGTTTGTTAAAGCTGAAGGAGCTTTGGGATTGTACAAATGTCTTGTTCCTTTTTGGGGATGTCAGATTCCATATGCATTGATCAAATTTGCTTCTTTTGGGATCATTATTGAGTACAAGGATGCCATTCCTACTCTGAAGGATCAGTGCAATAGAAGTCTGCAGCTTGGTGTAAGCTTTGCTGATAGATATGGCTGGTGTTTTCTGCTCTATTGTTTCTCATTCAGCTGATAATCTTGTGTCCTTCCTCAACAATCCTAAGGGAGTTGTGTCATCCCTTCAGCTTTGACTGTGCTAGTGCTATGACTGAGCAACTCCAGACAGCAAGGTGGGTACAAAGAAGGTTAAAAAATGCTGTGGAAACTGTTCAGAGGATTAAGAGAATGGAGCTAAGCAAAATACTTCCTTAAGGGGAAATTCAGACTTCTTAAACCAATGAACGTGCCTATTTGGACTGCCAATCCATTTATTATTATTTTTTTATTCTCTCCACTCCCTACATCTTCTCTGAAACCTTATAAACCCTAACTCTCTCAACCAAAGGGGTTTTCAGAGCTCAATCTTCTCCATTAATGGATGAACTGGAACAACTAGAAACTCACTCTTGTCACAAGGAAGCCATGCTTTGGCCTCCCAGCAACTTGCCCTTCTTGCTTGCCCGTTTACATCTACCTCAGATTCGCCCAAGTTCCCTTTGATCTGAGTTTCAATTTCATTCATCCTGATTCTGATCAGATTCCTTGCATTGAGTCTGGTGCTTATGCGGCCTATAACAATAAGAAGAGTGGCAAACTTCTGAAGGGTATTCTGCATATTTATCTAAGTGGCCTGTGGATCAGAAGTTGCATTCAGATTTAGCATATGGTCTCTCAAGTAAGTTTGACATACAGGAAGCCGATTGTGTGGATTTACTGAATTCTTTGGAGCCTGGACATGCATATCCTGACGGGCAGAAAGGTCATCCTTTGCGAAATGGATTTCAAATACAGCTTTTAAATTTGGAACATGGATTCTATCAGAAATCAGATGCAGAAAGAATATCCTTGATAGGACCTAGTTCAGGACACTCCCTCCAATCACTCGGCTGTGACATGTGAATGATAAATGCCCTGAAGACACCATACCCATCAGAAGAACAAAGCAGGATAATATTTGTAGTGTATGTTCAGTGAAAAGATATGGAAGGAAGAGGCACGAGATCATTTCCTGCCAAGGTCTGCAGATCCAGACCTCAATCAATGAGAGTGGCCATCAGCATGGAGTTGTTTATGTTGAAGGAGATAAAAACTATGGAGTTAAAGCCACCATTAATGTTTGGGAACCCAAAATACAACAGCCAAATGAGTTCAGTCTGTCTCAGCTTTGGATATTGAGAGACTCCTTTGGTGAAGACCTTAACAGCATTGAAGCTGATTGGCAGGTCAGTTCAGATCTACATGGTCACAACAATACAAGGCTATTCACTCATTGGACTAGTGATGCATGTCTGGCCACAACATGCTACAGTCTTCTCTGCTCGGGCTTTATTCCAATCGACAGTGAAGTAGCAATGGGCAAGATGGTACTTCTATGATGAAAGTTGAGGTAAAGGTGCAGGCTCCAAAGCTCCGCCATATGCATCTCAACTGTTTTGAAGCTGGTATACCCCAGAATGGTTAGACTCGTGAGCATACTTTGCTTGCCTTCACCCTTGGTGTCAAGGAAATAATAGGTTGTTGCAATGAGATGTATGCAACAACACCAAAGTATTCTAAAGCCAAGATGTTTACAAGATTGGTGGTATTGGCACTGTTCATGTTGGTTGTGTTGAAACAGGCATCCTTAAACTTGGTATGATTGTCACCTTTAGACCAAATGGAGCGCTACTGTGAAGCCCTTGTCCAGGAGCCTGAGGAAAACCAGAAGCAGATGCTGGAAGAATTGCAGAATCTTAGAATTGAGCACTCTACTTGCGTGTACGCAATTTCATCCACGAAGGCCCAAATGGAGACAATGAATCAAGACATGAATGAGCAGATCTTAAGATTTGCTGAGGATGGACATGACTTGGATTCCCTTAATCAGGAGCTTGAAATAAGGGCTATTACCTCTGAAGCAACACTTAAAAAGGCACACAGTCACTCATTATTAAGGATGAGTGCTGCTTGTGCCACTTGGCCATTGGTGGTATGCAGAGAGTTGCTGTTACTGCTAAAACTCCTCTTAGAATTAAATCTAAAGAAGTTTCTGAGATAAACTATAATACATCTATGCAAGATAGGGGAAATTCTACACCTACCTCAAGTACTGCTGATGGTCAGAAAAACGCCAAGTCAAAGGAAGGGCCAGACTGGAATCCAGACTTAAAATTCAGGAGTATAGGCAACCTACTAGGTTGTCCCTGCAGGCTTTAACCACCCCAACTGCGCTGTATCAAGTAAGACTGTTATTAACTGACCAAGAATCAAAGTTTGGAGTTGAAAATATGTTTAGAAATCAAATTGCAGGCAGGTACTAAATGTTTGGGATTGAATTCTTTGTGTCTGATTTCATTCTTCTTGAATTATGTTAGAGAATCTTGTTGTTGTGGGTGTTGCAATTGGGAATCGAATTGCTTGGATTTGATTTGACTGTTCTGGATTCGTGTGGATTAATCTTGGTCTGATGAGTGTTGCGATAAAGAATTGAGGTTTATGAATATTAATCTTGATATGTTTTGGCTGTTGCAATTGGGATTGAATTCTTTGTGTTTGACTCGATTCATCTTGATTTATGTTAGAGAATCTTGCTGTTGTGGGTGTTGCAATTGAGAATTGAATTGCTTGGATTTGATTTGTTTGCATTTTGATTTGATTATGCTACTAAATCTTTATTACTGGAAGAATTATACTTTCATATAAGACTGCTTTTGGTTCAATTCCACGCCAATTATACGTTATAATCAGGAAAACAGTTTCCCTAAGTTTGCTTTTTTAAGTTTATATCAAGGAACTCCTGATTTTAGGTTGTTATAACTCCAACTCTGTGAAGCTCAAGTACTCGTATAGTCAACCTAGGTGCAGATGCATTCAGAGCAATCCGTTTCAGATTACGATCACAGTGAATGCGGTAATGGATTAAAGCCTCAATGTCCATTTAAGATACCCCAGTACCACACTCTCCTCCTCTTCCACCAGACCATCTTAAAGCTTCAGAATTTCCTCCCTCAACATATTAGGCCAGACAACATGACCTAACCTTTATTGATCTTTCCTTCCTCTTTATGTATCCTTGGACTCTCTTGCTGAGCATATATCATAACCCAATCCAAGTCATCACATGGTTCAAATAAATCTCTCCTCATCATCTTGCTTCAACCTCAATTCTTCCTCCAATTATAATTTCATTTTCTTTATTTCTTCACCATTAAAATTAAAATTACACTAATGATCAAGATTACTTCTTTCATGGCAGCACTGAGAAGCCTATGGAGATTGATCATCACTTGTATGAATTTGGATTGGTGGAATACCATGTCCAGGTAAAACCTTTGGCAAGTTTCTCACATACTTTAAATACTACACTTTAAATAAGTTTTCCATTTTTTCCCCCGATCTTGATTGACCATTCACTAAACAGATTAATCAACTGCTCCATCATGTATCATGTATCATTTTTCATGGAAAAGTTACAAATTCAAAACCATGAGATAATCTAGACTCAGGAATTACTCAGTTTTGGGAATAAGGTGCATCCTAGGGCAAAAATAGTTTATCATCTTAGAACCATATCAAAATATTGACAAATAGTTTCAGAATTTATGACATTTCTGTGTTTAACAGTCTTCTAGTGAAGTAAGCGTTTTCTTGATTTCTCTTTGCTGATTGCGTTCATGTTGTCCAGCTTTGCTACTGACGCTTTTTAGGATAGTACAACTTCTGAAGCTCACAGGTATGAATGGTTTATGGTTCTTTGTTTATTTTGGTTGGTGTGTTATGAAAATGATATGAAATTGTCTCTGATTCTTGTTTTTCCTTGTTGATTAGTTTTTGGAATTATGTTGTCGTGATGATAAAGAGGTTCTAACCACCTAGGTTGTCGACAGCGTCCTGAACTTGGCGCAGGGGTTGCTCCACCTCGGCATCTGTTCCGGAGATGTCCTCGCCATTTCTGTTCTCAACAGGTGCATCCTGCTAACCTACACCTTTGGTGGTGGTGATCATGTACTGTGGGGGTTCTTTTTAGAGCGCAAGTTAGCAGGACCACTACAAGAATAATTGGAAAATGGGGATTCAGCACCAAGCCTAAGGCAAATGAGGATTCAGAACCAACCGAAGGTTACCGGTTATCTCTTGTCTCACGCTCATCATTCATATTCTGCATTTATTTTTTATTATTTTGAATTCTTGAATTTTCTTTTTAAGAGATATTCATCGGAGATGAGAGAATTTTCTAGCTCTGTTTTCCTCCTATGGTCACAACTACTTAGAGAAAATTCATTGTTTAATGATTATAACAAATTGGGCCAAATTGTATATTTTTAATTTTATACATTTTGTTATAAATGTTGTTGCTTGATTTATTCCAAATTTAAAACTGAAAATAAGAAATTAGCCGAACTTCCTGATTTTCTTTAATTTCCTCCTCCCCCCCCAAAGAAAAGCTCCAATTTTAGCTTCATGTATAAGAGAAATTATTAAAATCATGAGCCTTTTCCCATATCATAAGTAAGGATTGCATTTCTTTTCTTGTTGATGCTACCTGCTACTAGCTCTTTTGACAATCCATGAAATAGAGCTAGGTTCATACTCTGTTTCTGTGTTTTTCCTCCTCTGTTTATTGCTCTATTTCTTGTTGATGGTGGGGTGATGTCATCAATGGCCAAGTTGCTGGGATTGGAGAAGTGAGGTTGTGGAGGGAAATTAACTCAATGGAGGATTTCTGTGATTGTATCTGTGCTTCAATCTATTGGTTCAAAATGGTGGCCACGGAATTGCATTGGAGTTTTGTGTTCGGGTTTGCTTTGCCATCTGGGTCTGATAAGATATATACTGGTAGTGAAGATGAGAATGAGGATTTGAGACATCTCCTCTTTTCCTAGAAGTCTTAGTGACTGCAGAAATGGGTACTATGTTCCCTGAGAATGGCAGATGAAGGTGATCTTGTCCCATTTGGACCTGGAAACTGTAAATTTTGTAACCTTCAGGGAAGACTAGGGGAAGCTCCTAGATCTGGTCTCTAGGATGCTGTGTATGTGAAATGACTGCTCACAAACCTGCATTTAAAGCCTTCGATATGCAAGCTTTGATAAGCAAAATGAACAAGTCTATAGTGGCTCCATTTCCAACCATGTATGCTGGTGCATTCTTCTTGGCCCAGAGTGGGAATGTGTCTACTTTCCTCAAGATCCCAGCATTATAACTCCTGAAAGTGTGCTCTCTCTGCTGCGGCGCATCCAGCTTTTAGTGAAAGATGGTTATACTTCGATCGATGTTTTCTGGAAAAAAAGTTTCTTAAAGTTGGTTAAAAACCAATATTGGGGTATAGGCCTCCATGCCAAAGTTTGTTGTTTGGTTCTGAGTGGTTCTTTCTTATAGAGAAGACAATGGTGCAGACGAGTAGAACAAGCTTCAACCCACAGTGTACTAAAGGTCCTCTATCCTGAACTTGAAGAAAACATCTGCACTATTACTCTTTCTGGAGGAACTGGGTTCACAACCTTGGCCATAATCAAGCATGCAGATGCCAAGGATGTCACCCTCTTTTGACCAATGTCCATTTCAGCTTGCGAAAGCAAAGGGAACTTTGATGAAAATGGTAGCTGCAGTTGCCTCCTTGGTGCTGGGTATAAAGACAGAAGGTATTAAAGAAGGATGACATTATGGAAGGAGGTCTGACCATGTATATGGAGGTGGGCACAAAACACTAGAGGAATTGCTGGAAGCATCACTTGGTGCCGCAGCATTCCTTCAGGTGGCTTGTTGGGTGGTCACAGGGGAGAGTCAAATTGGGGGTGTGCATGCTAGGCAACGTCCAAGTCACGATTTGATGTCCAAGTAGAAAATCATCTAGTTGTAACTTCGGAGGAATTTTCTGCGCATTATTTGCACATGAGGATCGCCACAAATAAGTAGGTACAGCTGAGCAATAGGGCATCAGACCGAAGGAGAAATGTCACTTCTGTGTCTTATTAGGTGAGAGTATTTCATCTGATGTGATGGGCAGTACTGGAAGAGGTCTCACCGAGTTCTTTGGTGTCCCAATTTAAAAGATAGATATTATAACTGCTGCCATGAGACCAGCATTAGGCATAGAAAGAGGATTCTGCATTGCAAGCACTCGAGTCATTGATCATCCACATCGGAGCAGTTCTGGATGTGTCTTCTTTGCTTCCTTGTCCCCTTTCTCGTGGGTACTGCAATTACTACTATCAATGTCCTGGAGGAAAATCCTGATCTGACTATGAAGCTGGCGGAAAATATTCCTATGTTATGGCAAGAATTGTTGGATTTCCAAGGCCTTTCAGTAGCAAGCCCTCTCTCATCAGCCATAGTATTTCTCAGAACAGAGAATTCAACAGGTTCCTTAGAGAATGACTCGCACCAAATTGAAGATATTGCGGATCGCAGGCTAAATGAAGGCTCTGTGTTTGTTGTTGTTTCCAATAGATCCGCGCTTGATGAATGTCGTCTTCCTGTCGGAATCAAACTATTTGTTTCTGCTACAAACCTCCGGTCTAATCACCTTGCTCTTCATGTTGACGGTGACAGTTCTTCTTGCACAATTTGCGTTGCCTCTGGATGCTTCATTTACAGAGTTCAGGTATGAATGGAAGATTCTTTGGTCAGCAAATGAAATTGGTCCTTGAAAAACTTGGTGACCCAGATGCTGATATAAAAAATGCCTTTGTTAGGCTGCTTACCCAATAGTCATCTTGTTCCCTTCTAGGCAGCTGGTTGCTGAAAATGGTCCTGTTGACAGAAAAATTGATGAGAAATAAAAAATCAAATGAAAGAACAAAGCCTGATAATTAAAGGCATCACTCACTTCTCCTACAGCTGCATGCAACTCGGTTTGGCTGTGAACCACATTACATATATGACTTTGGGTTATAAGCATGTGACACTCGGCCAAGCACAGTTTCTGATCCCATGAAAGTATTCATTTTCTCAGGAAGGCTTGATAATCCCTGCATGTTGTTTTACTCTCTAAAGGCATTGAGAGATGCAATAGCTTCTGAAAGTATTTTTGAAGATGAAACTGGTGTTAGAACGGTCGCATTGTTTGATCATGAGGAGATTGGATCCGATTTAGCATGAGCTTGCTCTTCCGTCATGTTGGATGCATTATTACGAATCACTAACTCCTCCATCTCTGATTATAAGCTGCTTCAAATAGCAATTCAGAGGAGGTTCCTCGTATCTGTTGACATGGCACATGCCCTGCACCCTAATTACATGGACAATCATGAACTCTTGGTTGGATTCAAGAGCACTCATTGAGTTTAGTGTTTGACAAAGAATGCATTGGATCAAATGGACTGGGTTGAAAAGATAATTGAAGCAATAGCTACTTTTGTTGAGTTCCCTTACAACCTTGAAGACCATGCATCATCCACCTGGTTTGCTGTTGTTTCTCTGGCTGTAGGTTTGTTTTACCCAGTTGGTATTGGTCTTTCTTTCAAGTTGCATCATTTCTGAGTCTTGAGATCTGCCATCCTTTGATAGTCCAGATGTGCAGAGTATCATGAAATGCATTCGTTTTCATGCCATTCATCATGATGGGTTTGAAATGCTCTTCTCATTTTCAGCAATTACGTAGCATGCCCATTTAGCCCTCAACAAGAAAGCTTTAAAGTTTTTGTCTGCATGGGCAAGACAGAGATGATGTCATGACAATGGTTGGCTTGATGAGTGCACAGTTTTCTAAGCCATTGGTAGCGAGCAAAGCTACTCATCTTGTATGCCACAAATTCAAAAGGTATCTGTATGCAAGAAGTTGGCTGAACACTTTACTGGCAGTGAGAGGCACATGGAGTAATTTCAGCAGGCCCAACTTCTAGAAGCAGCTTGAAGGTTGGAAAAATCTGTTTCCAATGGTATACCAAAGCATGGAAACCAGAAATCGTTGAAGCTATTGATCTAGATATTCTTTCTCAGGTGCTGAAGTTAGGAAATCTGGGCTAAGTTACAGAGCTTTGAGGATGTTCTGGATCATGCAATCACCTTCTGATGGTTGCAATCCTAATGAAACTCTGAATCTGTCGGTGAGACCAGATCCCATCGCTATTACTGGTGATCTTATAGCTTGTGCTTACTTGAATTTGTGGCATCAAAGGAGATGAAAGTTCTAATATCACGTGTTGTGCTCAAAGTTTACTGCATGAATGACTTACTCATGGAAGCGAATTTACTCCTTGAGAAAACATGCTGAAACAGGGATCTATATGGATGGATGTACAAGTGAGCAAATTCGAGGACAAGTCTACTGCTGCCATGTCAACATTTGGTGACATTCTGTGCGTCCAAACTGCATGTCCTCTTTCATCCCTCCAGGCACCATAATTATGGTGAAAATGTGGGCCAATACCATCAGATTCTGGGAACTCCTTTGTCATAAATCGTGGCTTGTGTGGAACACAGATTAATATCACATCCAAGGATGTTAGTGTTGGGGCTGGAACAAGATCACACCCTCCCATTTCAAACCAAAACCAAGTTGGGAAGAAGAAATACACTGGCTGACTACTTATAAGAGCCTTGCAATGGATGGTAGTGCAGGTGAATCAATGGCTATGTTTCATGGAGACCTGCCATACTCTTCAAAAGATATCATCAAGAAGTTGGAGATGGAATTAAGATATTTTCAGCCAAACCGGAGTCCTAATTGGTGGATGAATTCAAACAGATGCAGCCATAAATCCTGGGAACAGCAGAGATCCTCTCCTGGATTCTAAGGGAAGGATGAGTGGAATTGACACAGCAATATTCACTCAGACAGGTAGAAGCCGGTCACACACAAGCACATACTAGTGAAGGAGTTAAAGGAGCCGGCCCCACCCAGATGCTGGTAGCTCAATTGTGACATACATTGGTGGTGATTACAAACTTCACCAAAGGATGCCTTTCGCTGTCGATCTACAAGGAACACCATTACCTGATTGCAGCAGGTTTGGTCAATAGAGCTGCTGATGCTAACCTGTTAAAACTTTGAACAGGAGGCCCTGGCCATGGCTGTCTAGTCAAGATCAGAACCTCAAGTCTTTGTAGGTAGTTATTTGGTGCAAAACCTTGTTGTTTTAGTTGCTGAGTATATGAGTGGACCGGTTGGAGATCCAGTCAATTGGGACAAAAGCATGGGCATCAAAATGTTTGACAAAAGCATGGGCATCAAAATGTTTGATGGTGATTCTTTCCACTCTGAGAAGAATAAGAAAAGCATTCTAGTTGATGATTCTTTTATGATTCAACCTCAGTCAATAGTCGATGATCAATCAAATTCTCACTTCGGGACTGACATAAGCATGGTTGCAGACATTGCAGGAGTTACTCAACCTCAAAGTGACATGCCAGAATTTCACAGGAAAGGCTTGAAGTTTTTTCCTGCTCGAGAGTCGGATGGCCTTTACATGGTGATTTATAAAGGCTGTGTAGAACGTGGGCCGTTTGTGGGGTTTGGCACATGATAGCAGATTGTTGAATCAAATTGGGTATTTCCTCTTTAAGGCAAGAAAGTTGTTAAACCGGGTTCCCGATGTGATTTAGTTGGATGCAGAAGTTGCTTCAATTTTTGGGGTTCTCTGTTCGAAATGCACATTACTTCAGGATCACCCTTTTTGTTGCTGCTATTAGATCCTGTTATAGTGAATCTTGCTTGCTTCATGGTGTGGGATAGACACCATCTAAGGGGGCGGTATAACTGAAGAGTAAATGTTGAAGTGCACAGGAGTAGTATAACAGGGGCAGTTGCAACTCTGAAACAGAGAATGCTGTCTGCCATGAAGATGAAGCCCTTTTTTTTGGAGACCTTTTCTCTGAGGGTGATCGGTCTGTAAGATTTACAGATGGATGTGTTCAAGCCTCTGTTTCAGTCAATCCGACTTCCAATTACTGCAATATGCTAATTCAAGCTGCTTCAGAAGTATTGGGATTTCTAAAAGACTCTGTCTTTTCTCTAGAATGGCACACCTCAGTTTATGAGGATGGTTGTAAAATGCTTAGTGGGAAGCACATGGATATTCTGCTTTCCATACTCAATTGTCAGGGTTGCTATTCTGAAGATAGGATTTCGGACAGCATTACAGGTTTAAATGAGCAGAGGAAGACTGGATACGTCCATGAAATTTTGTTTTGAATTGCTGCACAATCTTCTCACACGTCATGCTTTGTTTGATTCACTTGAAGAATACTTTTTTGGGCAAATCATTAATGTTGATAGTGGTTGCTTCATTTACAATGATCTAACCCTAACTTTGCTAGCTCACTTTCTCACTTGTAGAGTGGGTTCAACTGGTAGTCAATTGAGAAACAACATTTACAGAGGAGATATAGATTTCATTGTTGAGAAGACAAAAGCTCTCCATTCAAAATGTCCAAGCCTCAAGGAACTTTTTTTGGGACTCTTCCCTCTATGTTTCACATTGAGATTCTCCTTATGGCATTCCATTTATCTTCAGAAGTTGAGAACATAATGAGTGCATGGACCAAAGAAGGCGCTTTCCTCGGTAGTTTGGTCAATCAACTTTCTGATGTTGCATCACTTCCTGCCTCACTTTGTAGAGATGATCTTGCCATCCAATTGTTATGCCTGAATTGGGATGATATATGTGCCCTTTTCTCTTGGATACTGGGGTTTTGGAAAGGCAAGAAAGCTACAACTATGGAAGACCTTATTCTTGAAAGATCATTCTGGTGTTATTGGTGAGAGCATTAGCTTTTCGGACGTGGTAATTGGTGTACTACAGCACTTGCTCGCTGTGCGCATAACATATGACATTGAGAACCTACGCTGGGATTTCTTGAGTAATAGAATGCAGTTGTTTCTGGTACCCTCCTTGCTTCAAACTGGAATTGGGGGATATTGCCTAAAAAACAACAATGTCCCTGGAATAGGTCCAATCTCTCCTGACTATGCATCCAGTGATAATGAATATCTTACTTTTGCGGAAGGCCTAATTTCCAATTTACTAGAAGCTGGGCAAGTTGCTAAAATCTCAAGGATATTGTCATCTTTCTTGAACATATATTTACAAGCTTACCGGAAAGCATTTCTCTCTACAATTGACAATGGCCAGCACCATGGTGCTTGGTTTTCACCTTTATTGCTTCTCAAACATACTGGTGTTGACAAAGGCATACAGGATGGGCTTCTTGAGAAGAGTGGAATAAATCCTTGTCATCTGGAGTCTGTTTATGGTCTATTATCAAAGTTAGATCAAATGGTTAAGAAAAGAGCTTCTGGATTCCTATCGAAGGTCTTTTGGGAATGTATATTGCATGGTTTCCCCTCTCATCTTCAAGCTTCAAGTGGAACTCTTCTTTCATGCATTCTAAGTATAAGAGGGATCATTTGCATTCTAGATGAGCTACTGAAAGTCAAGTGAGCGCTTCTTTGGCTACATATTTCCCCTTGATTGGCGAAAATCATCTACTGAGGCTACAGCTTCAGGGGACACAGCAGCAGATAATTTGATTCAGAAAACGATAAGAGGACAAACAAGCAAATGTACAATCCATAGTCATCTTTGCATCCTAGATGCCTCAACCCCATATTCAGATTGAATTACTGAGCAAGAAGCTAAGCGAAATGCAAATAATGCAGGACTTCCTAAAGCATGTCCCTATATATGCTCTAAAAGATAGAAACAGGACTAATATTGAACGCATGGCAGCAAGGTATTTATGATCTTGTAAGTGAAGCTACAGGAATTGTTTTGTTTATCCTATTGGTAAGATAAAAATCCAGAATTCAATTAAATGCCTGGTGGGAAGATTCAAATGAAAAAGTACGTGGTTCCTCTGAATGTCGTGAAAAATTAGTCCAGTTGAAAAGACAAGCACAGCTTTCCAGAATACGTCATCTACTTCAGAATAGCAATATACAGCCAGCTTTGTCAAGATGACATGCCAATGGTGAAGAGATCTGCTGCATCAAATCTGGGAAAGTTTGCTGCTACTGTTGAAGCTGCTCATTCAAAGGCTGACATCATGTCAATATTTGAGGATCTGACACAGGATGATCAAGATTCTGTTAGGTTATTGGCTGTTAAGGGTTGTGCAGCTCTCGGAAAACTGCTGGAACCTCAAGATTGTGTAGCACATATTCTTCCCATAATTGTGAATTTCTCTCAGGATAAGTCTTGGCGTGTTCGCTATATGGTTGCGAATCAATTATATGAGCTATGTGAAGCTGTTGGTCCTGAGCCTACCAGGTCAGACTTGGTTCCTGCATATGTTCAGTTGCTTCGTGACAATGAGGCTGAAGTACGCATAGCAGCTGCAGGAAAAGTAACAAAGTTCTGCCGGATTTTGAACCCAAAACTTGCAATTCAGCATATTCTTCCTTGTGTGAAGAAAATGTCCTTCCACAGGAATTATCATCAGATTCTTCCCAGCATGTTCGTTCTGCTTTGGCTTCAGTTATTATGGGAATGGCACCTGTTTTAGGAAAGGAAATGTAAGTGTATAGAAGGACGACGTATCAAGAAAATAAAGAAACAGAGAAAAAAAACATTCAGCAGAAAACACCTGTGGCCACAGTACGCCTTTTTATAGGCACCTGAGCTGCCAAGTGTGAAGGTTGTAACTCACGGATTTACAGAAAAATGGAGGCACTTATCTAACAGCTTGTGGGAGGATCAGGCAATTATAAGAATCTGAACTCCTCTTGGAGGTGTTCCTCAGGACCAGAAGCTGCCCCACTTCCAGCTATATTCATTGGTGGAAATCTCGAATCACCCAATTGCCTATGGATAGACATCATTGCTTACAGACATACTGAACATGGTGTGTAATTGAACTGATAATCCGTCATTTGAAAATACTATTCTGTAAGTCTTGGAGGTGTTCTCTGCTGCTGCTGCATTCAGAAAGCTCAGAGCGCATAAGAAACCTTGCTAAAAAAAATCTGGCAAAACCTTACAGCTGGAACTTAGGGTGAAGCCTTTGATGGTCCTGGAATTTCTTTTCTTTTGGTCACAAACCCTCAAATTCAGTATACAACATTTGATCAGCTGAAGTGAAGACGCCTGAAGAGGAATCATAACATAACAGAGAAGGGCTCATCCCTAGAAACTCTTTTTGTCCTCTCAGATTTCATGTTGGGTGCAATGTCAAAGAGTATTGTCAGCAATCTAGTGTAAGGTCATGATTCAAACAACAGACTAAAATGACGATGAAGACAAGAAAGCTCCACATAAATCCCACAAAACAGTACATGGTGTTCTTGATGCTATTTAGAAGAGAGAAGAGACATCTTTAGGAATTGATTTTACCATATTCAGTTTGACAAGACAGCGAAGCTGGTGCTATGGTTCAGCCTGGTGATATTTCCATAATTTATGTTCGTGAATTGCCTGAGATTGAAGGGAAGTTCGACCATCAAAGAGTTGTGTCTCTTGGACTAAAAGCTGGGCCAAAATACCGTGAATTATAGCTTGGAAAAATCAGTTCCTGATGAGATTACTACAAAAGAAAGGGTGATCAATCAGAGAATGGGGAGTATGGTAATTTGAGATTTGTGCATAGTGATCCTACTGCACATTCAGACTTTGGAAAAGAAGTCCGCGAAGAATTTTGGAACATAATTTTCCTTTTTATAACAAGGAGAGAATGAATGTTCAAGTTGAAACAGATTTTGTGAAAATGAAGGCTACTGCTGTTAACTTTAATGTCATTGGGAATGGGAATTTGTGCTCAGAAGGGGATTACAAGAATGTTGCTTTCATACTTGGAGATAGAAGTAAGGAGAGTGCAATTTTAAATCCATGTTGGGAATAAACACCTGCCATCTGTCCAAGTTGAAATGACTCCCTAGAATCTACAGAATTTGCACTCTCAATTGCAAGAGGAATAGAAAGCTCTACCTTTAGATCTGGAATTGGTCTACAAAATTGAAACAGGTGGTGATGTCCAAACACGATTCAGAAAATAAAGCGGGGAAATTAAAGAATTCTAATATAAAATTACAGTTGGAGAATTCTGATTTGCAAGTTTTGTTCTGAGGTAGAAGAAGTAAAGAAGCTGAACTATAGTTTGAGACACCGAAAATGGAGATTTGTCAAAGAAATTGAGCAACTTCAAGCAGATCAACGTATTGACGTGAAAAGGACTTAGGCAACTCCCTGCACCTTAAACTTGAGGAGGAAGTCAGGCTGCCAACAGATGAATATGGGCATACAGAAAGGCGTGAGGAAAAGGAAATTGCCTTCATTTTTTACCACGACCTATGGTCACCCTCCAAAGCTGAAACCAATTGGATATGATTCTTCAACCTTCAGTACTCCAGTTATCAGAAATGGTAGTTTAGAAAGACTAAATTTCTCAGAAAATTTTAGAGATTCATACAGGGAATTAATGCCAAAGCTCTTGGAAGTAAATCCGAATGTGGGGATTTCAAGGAATCAGATAAGGCTCGGGAATGCAGCAATGTAAGGTACTTGAATGCGTGCAAGAGAGTAGAAAGGGAAAATTTAGAGAGAATAACGGCAACACCTACAACCACCAGCAACGGAGTCACAGCTGGACCCCTAAGCCCCACTCTGGCACGGCCATTCTGGTGCACATTACCCTCTTCCTCTTGCACCCTCTTGTTATCCTCGTATTTTTACGTATTTTAAATTGTATTCTCAAAATCATTTTCATCCAAATGATTCTTATTTTAAAGAATCGTCCTCAGTCCTTCCATAAGCAGTAAGATCCAGATTTTAACAAACCCGTTGCTGCCAATTTTCCCTCTGGTATGCATTTTCACTGTTTTCAAATGATTTTCTTGATTTTCTTTTTTCAGCAAGCATGAACAAACTTCATGATTCCGAACAATGGAATTCATAGAATCAACTCATGCAAAATCAATTAGGGCTTTGGTGGGGGCCTGACATCCATGATATTCTCTTGTATATTGTTTGTTCGATATCTGATTGATTGTGCTTCCTCTTTGAGGTGCATGAGATTATTTTGAATTTGTTATTGGGCTAACCTTGTTTCCCGTAGAGGCGCTTTAGCTTGCTGTCCAGGTATGCTCTCTGCCACCACACTTTCCAAAATTTCATGAATATGCATATCATTGCCTTTGTTTGATGCCATACTTGATTGTCTTGATGCTTGTTTGATCATCCTTGATAAAATGCATGTCGTGTGTCATATTTCTGAATTAACCATTGATGTTTTATGATAGCGCTTAAAAAGTGGTTCAGGTACGCACCCTAACTCTCCTTTATTGTGATTGATCTCCTTATTTAGCATGCTATTTTCTGAACCTAGCTTACTTAGGTATCTACAATTAATCAATTAATTGCCACATTTCCCCCAATTTAGTCGGTAAAGACCTCTTTAGGGCTTAGAGGGGTGCTACCTTTTAGAGGTACCTTCCCAATAGGTAACCTGATCCCTGGACCTAGACTCGGGTCTTTCAAAGATATGCTTTTTCCAAAAAATTATGGAGTCACATTTTAGGGTTTTTCTTTCTTGTTTTATTTTCCCTTTAAAATAAAAATAAAATAAGTGGTGACTCCGACTTTTTTTTTCCAAAATTAATTTTTCACCAATAAAAAGTGAGTCTCGATTGAGTGGGGGCACACGTGAAAAATGCGGGTCCACAAATTCCTTCAACACTATCAAGCTCGCCAAAAAGCAAGAGGGATTGGAGCAATTTCAGACTCAAGCACAGAATGAACACTTGCAATTTGTTCAAACTGAGATGACTCCCAAGAACTTAAAGAATTTACATTCTCAATTGCCGTAAGAATAGTAAGTTCTACCTTCGGATCTGAAATTGGACCTCAAAGATTGAAACGGGTGGTGGTGTCTAAGCTGGATTTAGAGAATGAAGCAGAGCAGTCCACTGGACGCTTTCTTGACAACCAGCAGATTGCAAAGCTCCAAACAGGAGTTGATTCTTAAAATCGCATTTATTAGGATTGATGTTCCTTTCGAGACGATACAGGCAAAAGTATCACCTTCAGTTTCATAAGGTGGAGAAGAAAATAGAAAGACAGAGGTATTGAGAAAACAGAGGAAAAAGAGCAGGTGAGAGGCAACGCAAGTTGAAGCTGTATTTGTCCGCCATGGGTTCTGGAGCGTGAGTACTTCAGAATCTCAGATTGGAGGTTTCAAAATAAAGTCTTGCTAAAACTTGAAATGGTTGAAGTCACGATATTGCTACTGTATTGGCATCAGCAAGTGAAAAATTGAAGATGAAACAGCCACCTGTGGACTGGAAAATTGTACCAGGTTTTGGTTTTGCCCATGCAAACGGTTAAATGAAGTAAGCCAAGTAACGACTACTGGTAATAAGATCCTCGAACATGGGTCTCTTGAGCTACAACTTGAGACATCTTGTAGAGCTAGCGATGTCAAGAGAGTAAACTTTAATAGAGTTTTGTTATTATCAAGTCAGTTTTAATGGTGACACCAACAACACTATACATAGCTGAGAGCCCTCTTTGAGCAGAGTAGTATCCTGGATCAGAACTGACGCCATTGCCACAGTTGTATCTGCAAATGATGGAAGTGGGCCATGTGATTGATCAGTAAGCTCTCTCATGCAGGCTACAGATGAGTGATTTAGATAACCAAAGGGGTAAGAGATGAAACCCAAGATGAGTAAGAAGACACAAAATCTAAGCTACAGAAAAATCTAGAAGTGAACTGTGAGAAAATGGATGAATGAGATGAACTTCTGAGCAAAGACTTGAAACTCTAGAATGAGTGGCAGCAAGGGAATCAGATCTGGAACTGGACTTTAATTGCTTTACCACAAGTTCCTAATAGAAATGCAAGTTGTGATTTTGAGAAGCCAGAGTTGGGTTGGAATGCCTTTGCTGATAAAATTATACACTCAAACCCAATGAGCATGGGCTCTGAAATGAATATGGTCAGTTTTTTTCCAGTCATGCCAGCAATATTGATTACTACTCAAAACATGCTATTTTGTAGCTTGTAATTAGCTCTTTTAAGCACCCTTGAATAGTAATTATTACCTTTTAACTCAATTAGCATGTTAGGGACCCTTGCAATCGTTTCTAATCAAATTGTGTTAAGTTTTGGTGCTTTTTGATAGCTTTATGCTCACCAAAGCAATTTAAGAATGAGGGAGAGCTATTATAATTCATGGCAAAGCTTTTGGAAGCTCAAATTTATGAAGAAACCAAGCTTTGGAGCCTCATAATCCTTTGCCTTAGTCGTTCAAAGTATGCAAGGAAAGAACAATGGAGAAGAGGAAAACAGGGTAAGGAAAACAGAGGACACAGCTGCAGTCTTCCTTCGCACTTTTGGAGCACTTCCCGAAGTCCATTTTCTACATTCTATATACCATTTCAAAGCTCAGGAAGTCAAGAATCCAAAGATTCAAACCATGTACGATTTGGAGCTGAAATGAAGAAGATATGACCTTCGGAAGACAACTGCATCAAGCTGAGGGACAATTTCGCACAGTGCGAAATTGGAACTCCAACGTGCGAAATGTAAAATTGGATAGCAGCTGTGTAGTCGTGGTGAAGCTAGCATGTGAAGTTGATTTTTCAACTTGTGAACTTAGATTTCAACGTGCGAAAATTGGATATTTTTGCCGACTCTTTTTCTTCTGATATTTTTGTGTCTAAATTTCTATTTTCTCCTTGTATTCAGCCACTCATGTAATTCCTTAGCTAGGAAGTATCTAAGGAAGGGGTAAAATTACCTTCCTATTAAAGAAACTCTCTTGTAAACACTGAAAAACACACTCTCGGGGAATTTTTCTCCAGGAGACCAACTTATGTAAATTTTATACTTAGTGAAATACAGAGATCTCTTTTGCTTTCTTTTTCCTTCTACTATTTTCTATTTTCTTGGAAGTCAAACATCCTCTGAGGATGTTTTCCCAGAGGATGAGAGGCTAAACTTATAGTTTCTTGGAGTAAAGGAAGCTAGGTGAAAAGTCCAGATGTAAAGGTGGAAAGCTCCCGTGCATTAAATTCAGGTAGTTGGAGTTCATAAATGGCTTCTAAATCCAAAGTTTTGGTTTAAATTCCTTTGAATCACTTTAAATGGCCAATACATGGTAAGCTTCAGGTCTCTGTGGATGCTTATTGCTAGATCCATATCAGTCCATTAGTTATCATGTACGAGCCATTGGAAAGTGATTCAAGGTGAAAACCCATAGTGTCTTAAGCCATTAATGGACCTTGACTACCATTTCTATTGACTTTTTATGGATTAAATCTTCATTGTCAAACCTATACCGGTTCGGGAAATAACTATAGGTTAAATCCCCAATGCGAGGAGAAAATCCGGAATTTTCCACTTTACAATTCGAACTCGAACCTAGCAACCTCTAGCTCCGGGAGACTTTCTTTCTTCCATTTTTACTCAGTTCTATGTTAGTTTAGTTTCAATTATCATTTTTAGAAACAAATTTTAATTTCTTTTAAAACTTCAAGTTTATGATAAAGGAAGTCATCAGACTCAATTTCTAATCTAGAGTCTGTCACTGATAAAGTGAAAACCCATCCCTGAGTTCGACCCTAGAACTGCTATACTATAGTAGCTTTGCTACGCCAGTATAAGGTCATAGGTTTTATAAATATTTTTGGTTAAAAGACCCGGCTGGGCATGAATCAAATGGCGCCGTTGCCGGGGATGGTGCCACAATACAGTGATGCAACCTTTTAGAGGCTACTTGTGATTTCCATCACAAGTTTGGTGAATTCCTTTTTCACTAACTTCATTTCCTTTCATTTTCCTTTTGTTAAGTTTATTTTCGTTTTCTTCCTAACTTTAACCTTTTTTCTAGTTTTCTTTTGTTTTTGTTTTTGTTGTTTTTATTATTATTACAGGTATTGTAACTTGTGCATGCCCTATTGGATTAGGGACCAAGAGGGAAGATTAGTAAGGATTGAGAATCCTCAAGACACAGAGTTGGATATCTGTGTAAACATCATGGACCCTCCACCAGAGGATCAGAATTCTCAACAAGGTCAAGGGGGTAATCCTAATGCATATCTATCCATGAGGGATAGAATGCATCCACCAAGGATGAGTGCACCCTCATGCATCCTACCTCCTCTTGAGCAGTTGGTTATAAGGCCTCATATTGTGCCCCTCCTACCAAACTTCCATGGAATGGAGAGTGAGAATCCATATGCTCACATCAAGGAGTTTGAGGAGGTGTGTAATACCTTTAGAGAGGGAGGAGCTTCAATAGACTTGATGAGACTCAAGCTATTCCCTTTTAGTTTGAAGGACAAGGCAAAAATATGGCTTAATTCTTTAAGGCCAAGGAGCATAAGGAATTGGGTTGATCTTCAGGTTGAATTTTTGAAAAAAATTTTCCCCACCCATAGGACCAATGGGTTGAAGAGACAAATCTCAAACTTTTCTGTAAAAGAAAATGAGAAGTTCCATGAATGTTGGGAAAGGTATATGGAAGCCATCAATGCTTGTCCTCATCATGGATTTGATACATGGCTCTTGGTGAGCTATTTTTATGATGGGATGTCTTCCTCCATGAAGCAAATTCTTGAAACCATGTGTGGGGGAGATTTTATGAGTAAGAATCCGGAAGAAGCCATGGATTTTTTAAGTTATGTGTCTGAGGTGTCAAGAGGATGGGATGAGCCCAACTCAAGAGAGAAAGGAAAGTTTCCCTCTCAACAAACCCAAAATCCAAAGGTTGGAATGTACATGTTGAATGAAGACATGGACATGAAAGCTAAAGTGGCAACAATAGCAAGGAGGGTGGAAGAACTTGAGTTGAAAAAGATGCATGAAATCCAAGCCATTTCCGAGACCCAAGCCCATGTCATGCCATGCACCATTTGCCAATCATGTGATCATGTGGTAGATGAGTGCCCAACCATGCCAGCCGTGAGGGAGATGTTAGGTGATCAAGTTAACGTTGTGGGGCAATTTAGGCCCAACAACAGTGCATCCTATGGTAACACCTATAATTCAAGCTGGAGAAACCACCCAATTTTTTCTTGGAAACCAAGGTCACCTCCATACCAACCACAAGGCCAAACCCAAGCACCTCAACAAACCTCTTCAGTGGAGCAGGCCATTGTGAACCTGAGTAAAGTCATGGGTGACTTTGTGGGTGAACAAAAGGCAATTAACTCCCAATTGCATCAAAAGATTGAAAACGTTGAGACTTCTCAAATTAAGAGAATGGAGGGGATGCAAAATGATCTATCTCAGAAGATAGATAATATTCAGTACTCCATCTCTAGACTTACCAACCTCAACATAGTGAATGAGAAGGGAAAGTTTCCCTCTCAACCAAGCCAAAATCCCAAGGGTGTTCATGAAGTTGAAACCCAAGATGGTGAGTCTTCAAATTTGAGAGAGGTCAAAGCTGTAATCACTTTGAGGAGTGGGAAGGAGGTTGATCAACCCTTGCCTAGCTTGGAGCATGATGAAGAACTCATGTCAAAGAGACCCTTGATTAAAGAGAGCAATAACCAAGAAGAGCAGAGTGGGAAGAAAAGTGCATCCAAATCAAGCATTGAAGAAGAACCAAGGATAGTGATTAAGGAGGATATGATGAAGAAACATATGCCTCCCCCTTTTCCTCAAGCTTTACATGGAAAGAAAGAAATCAAGAATTCATCAGAAATTCTTGAGGTTCTGAGACAAGTGAAGGTGAATATACCCTTACTTGATATGATCAAGCAAGTCCCCACATATGCAAAGTTTCTAAAGGACTTGTGCACAGTCAAGAGAGGGTTACAGGTGACAAAGAATGCATTCCTCACTGAGCAAGTGAGTGCTATCATTCAGAGTAAGTCCCCAGTTAAGTATAAAGATCCGGGATGTCCCATCATATCAGTTAACATTGGAGGGACACATGTGGAGAAAGCTTTACTAGACTTGGGGGCAAGTGTGAATTTGCTCCCATACTCTGTGTATAAGCAACTGGGACTAGGAGGATTGAAGCCCACAACCATGACCCTCTCCTTAGCTGATAGGTCGGTCAAAATCCCAAGAGGGGTGATAGAGGATGTTCTAGTTCAAGTGGACAAATTCTACTATCCTGTGGATTTTGTGGTACTTGATACTGATTCCACTATCAAGGAAGAAAATTATGTGCCAATCATCCTAGGGAGGCCTTTCCTAGCTACCTCCAATGCTATCATTAATTGTAGGAATGGGGTGATGCAGCTCACATTTGGAAACATGACATTGGAATTAAACATATTCCACCTATGTAAGAGGCATCTTCACCCTGAAGAGGAGGAAGGATTTGAGGAGGTGTGCTTGATCAACACTTTGGTTGAAGAGCACTGTGACAAGAATTTAGAGGAGAGCTTGAATGAAAGCCTGGAAGTGCTTGAAGATGGGTTCCCTGAACCCTCTGATGTGCTAGCCATTATGTCTCCTTGGAGGAGACGGGAAGAGATCTTACTACTGTTCAACCAGGAAGACTCACAAGGAGTAGCTGTGGAGGACCCTCCAAAGCTTATTTTAAAGCCACTTCCTGTGGATTTGAAGTATGCATACTTGGAGGAAGATGAGAAATGTCCAGTGGTGGTTTCCTCAACTCTCACTAGTGATCAAGAGGATAGTCTTTTAGGAGTCCTCAGAAAATGCAAGAAAGCCATTGGATGGCAAATTTCTGATCTGAAAGGGATTAGCCCTTTGGTCTGCACCCACCATATCTATATGGAAGAGGATGCAAAACCAGTGAGGCAACCCCAGAGGAGACTGAATCCTCACATGCAAGAGGTGGTGAGGAGTGAAGTTTTGAAGCTACTTCAAGCTGGGATCATATATCCCATCTCAGACAGCTTGTGGGTGAGCCCCACCCAAGTAGTCCCAAAGAAATCTGGAATTACTGTGATCCAGAATGAGAAAGGGGAGGAAGTCTCTACACGTCCTACCTCAGGATGGAGGGTATGTATTGACTATAGGAGGTTGAATTCAGTGACTAGGAAGGACCATTTCCCATTGCCTTTCATGGACCAAGTCCTTGAGAGAGTCTCAGGACATCCTTTCTATTGTTTTCTAGATGGTTATTCAGGGTACTTCCAAATAGAAATTGATTTGGAAGATCAAGAAAAGACAACCTTCACTTGCCCCTTTGGTACTTTTGCATATAGGAGAATGCCCTTTGGTCTATGTAATGCTCCTGCAACTTTCCAAAGATGTATGCTAAGCATCTTCAGTGATATGGTGGAACGCATCATGGAAGTTTTCATGGATGACATCACTGTATATGGAAGTTCTTATGAGGAGTGTTTGTTGCATTTAGAGGCTGTTCTCCACAGATGTATTGAGAAAGACCTAGTGCTAAATTGGGAGAAGTGCCATTTTATGGTACAACAAGGAATTGTCTTAGGACATATCATCTCCAAGAATGACATTGAGGTAGATAAGGCAAAGGTGGAGCTAATTGTTAAGTTGCCACCTCCCACAAATGTTAAAGGAATTAGGCAATTCCTAGGACATGCCGGGTTCTATAGGAGGTTCATTAAGGATTTCTCAAAAATCTCAAAACCTCTTTGTGAACTCTTGGTAAAGGATGCCAAGTTTGTGTGGAATGAGAAGTGTCAGAAGAGTTTTGAGGAATTGAAGCAATTCCTCACAACTGCACCAATAGTGAGAGCCCCAAATTGGAAATTACCTTTTGAGGTAATGTGTGATTCAAGTGATCTTGCTATGGGGGCTGTTTTGGGGCAAAGAGAAGATGGAAAGCCCTATGTGATTTATTATGCAAGCAAAACTTTGAATGAGGCTGAAAGGAACTACACAACTACTGAAAAGGAGTTGTTGGCAGTAGTTTTTGCCTTGGATAAGTTTCGTGCTTATTTGGTAGGGTCCTCTATAGTGGTGTTCACTGACCATTCTGCTTTGAAATACTTGCTAACTAAGCAAGATGCCAAGGCAAGATTGATAAGATGGATTCTTTTGCTCCAAGAATTCAATCTCCAAATCCGGGATAAGAAGGGGGTAGAAAATGTGGTAGCTGACCACTTGTCAAGACTTGTGATAGCACATGACTCACATGGTCTGCCTATCAATGATGACTTCCTTGAGGAGTCTCTCATGTCAATAGAGGTAGCTCCATGGTATTCTCACATTGCAAATTTTTTGGTTACTGGAGAAGTGCCAAGTGAGTGGAGTGCCCAAGATAAGAGGCATTTCTTTGCTAAGATCCATGCCTATTATTGGGAGGAGCCTTTTCTCTTCAAATATTGTGCGGATCAAATTATAAGGAAATGTGTTCCTGAGCAAGAGCAATCGGGAATTCTTTCCCATTGCCATGATAGTGCATGTGGAGGTCATTTTGCCTCCCAGAAAACAGCTATGAAAGTGATCCAATCAGGCTTCTGGTGGCCCTCTCTTTTCAAGGATGCCCACTCTATGTGCAAGGGATGTGATCGGTGTCAAAGGCTTGGTAAGCTGACACACCGAAATATGATGCCCTTGAACCCCATCTTAATAGTGGATGTCTTTGATGTTTGGGGGATAGACTTCATGGGACCATTTCCAATGTCATTTGGACATTCCTACATTTTGGTGGGAGTGGATTATGTCTCTAAGTGGGTAGAAGCAATCCCATGTAGGAGCAATGATCATAAGGTGGTTCTTAAATTCCTTAAGGACAACATCTTTGCAAGATTTGGAGTGCCAAGGGCCATTATAAGTGATGGAGGAACCCACTTTTGCAATAAACCTTTTGAGACTCTTCTAGCCAAATATGGGGTTAAACATAAGGTAGCTACACCTTATCACCCTCAAACAAGTGGCCAAGTTGAATTAGCCAACCGTGAGATCAAGAATATATTGATGAAGGTGGTGAATGTGAATAGGAAGGATTGGTCTATTAAGCTCCTGGATTCCTTATGGGCTTATAGGACCGCTTACAAGACCATTCTTGGAATGTCTCCCTATCGCCTTGTTTATGGCAAAGCGTGTCATCTTCCAGTGGAGATTGAATATAAAGCATGGTGGGCAATCAAAAAGCTCAACATGGATTTGACAAGAGTCGGGTTAAAGAGATGTTTGGATTTGAATGAATTGGAGGAAATGAGGAATGATGCATACCTCAATTCAAAAATTGCAAAAGCAAGATTGAAAAAATGGCATGATCAATTGGTAAATCAGAAGAATTTGACCAAGGGACAAAGAGTTTTGCTTTATGACTCAAAACTTCATCTCTTTCCAGGAAAATTGAAATCCAGGTGGACGGGTCCTTTCGTAATTCATGAAGTGCATCCCAACGGAGTGGTGGAAGTATTCAATCCCACAGGCAATCAAACCTTCAAAGTCAATGGCCATCGTCTCAAGCCATTCATAGAGCCTTACAGTTCGGACAAGGAGGAGATCAACCTCCTTGAACCACAGCAACTCTGAGGGAAAGCAGGGTTTCATGGACTAAATAAGTCCATGAACTTTTTTGTTATAGTTTTATAGTTATATCATTATTTTTATTTCTTTTGATTATAATTCTTGCTCAAACTTAGTTTATTTTGTCTTAATTCAAGTCAATTTTGATGTTAAATGTCAGAAAAAAATCAAGAAAAATGTGGAGAACTCTTCAAAAGCAAGACAGGGGAGCAAAACAAAGAGAAAAGACCACTCCAATTCAAGGTGCGAAATTTTCGCACGATGCGAAACAAGGTGCGAATTCCTCAGTCCAAAGTGTTGAAATTTTGCACACCTCAATTCAAGGTGCGAAATTGATTCCAAGATGCGAAATCCCCTGTTCAAAGTGCGAATCCTCCAAATGTAATTTTCGCACACCACTGTTCAAGGTGCGAAAATTTTCGCACCATGCGAAGCATCCTCCTGGCACACGAGTGGAATTTCGCACACCTCAAGCCAAATTTCGCACCGTGCGAAACAAGGTGCAAAATTTTCGCACAGTGCGAAATTGAGTGCGAAATGCGAAACAAGGTGCGAATTCCTCAATCCAAAGTATGGAAATTTCGCACGATGCAATCCAAGGTGCGAAATTTCCAGTTCAAGGTGCGAAAATTTCGCACGGTAAAATTTCAAACTGACTTTTAAACTCAAATTTTACCCCCGAAATTGTGCCTAAACGTCCAAAAACGACTTTTCGGTTGCCTTGGAAATTTTTAAACATCAAAACCCCCCCAAACCCCATCCATATATAAACCCTTGAAGCCCAGGAACTGAAAAGACTAGCCCGCGCACCAGCTGAGAGCTTCTGGAACCCCCGAACAACCACCTCGCTCCATTTCGGCCATGGCAAAGACTAGAGGAGGCCTTTCCGCCTCCCCATCCTCACCGATACCTCGACCACAGCAATCCACCATTGGAGGCGCCACTTCGCCACCTGTTCAGGACTCGGCCGTTCCCCCATCTGAGGGGGGAACCCCTTCTCAGCGCAGATACCCCACCAGGAGGCCACCCACTAACCCTGTGACACCCGCCGACCAATCCAAGAGGCCTGTTTCTCGGCCACCTACGAAGAGAACCAAGTTCTCGGGTCCTAGAGAGCCATCCTAGCCACCTCTGGCAGAGCCGCCTACAGAGGAATCTCAGATTCCTGTAGGGATTCCTCTCGAGACCGTCATCCGGCGTCCTATGATCGCCGGACCACCTATAGAGGGCAATCTGGATTGCAGAGCTCGATCCTTTCACTCCGAGATCTACTTTGATATCGAGGCCCTCAGACAGCAGCCAGAGCTCAGAGATTCATTCCGACTGCTGCAGAGGTATCACATGGAGCATCTTCTCACTCCTAGGCAATTCTATTATCCCAGAGTAGTTCTAGATTTTTATCAATCTATGACTACTCGAGGCCTCCGCAATCCTACTCTCATCCAATTTGCCATAGATGGACGCCAGGGTGCCATTGGAGCTCGCCACATTGTTGAGGCCCTCCGTATACCTTATGAGCCTGTGATACAGGCAGATTTCAGGGAGTGGTCCTCATTCTCTCAGAGGGACATGGTCCGTATCTTGTCCAGGGGGACTTCTACAGCCTCAGTGTTGACTAGGAGAGAGCTTCCATCTGGGATGCTCCTTATTGATGTGCTCCTGCGTGCCAACATCTTCCCACTTCAGCATAAAGTTCAGAGGAGATGAGCTATACTTGAGGCATTATTTAGGATTTCTGAGGGCTATTACTTCGGCCCTCATCATTTGATTATGACTTCTCTTCTTCATTTTGAAGAGAAAGTCCATCAGAAGAAGCTTTAGAGGGCAGATGTCATCCCATTATTATTTCCGAGGCTCCTCTGCCAGATTTTAGAGCACCTGGGCTATCCTGAAGAGCCCCGCCTTGAGAGGCGCCGCCATTGCAGAGAGGACTTCTCTCTCGACAAATGGCATCACTTGGCAGCCTACTTTGCACCTCAGGGAGCCCTAGCTGTGCCTCCACCTCAGGGAGCCCCAGCTGAGCCTGCACCTCACGGACCCCCAGTTATGCCCCCACCTCCAGAGCTACCCCAAGATGAGCAACTGCCTCAGGCCCAGCAGGATGAGATTCTCACAGACACCACACCTCCTGCCCTTGCAGCACACACCTCAGTGCATATGCCTGAGGCTATACATCCTACTTCTCCTCTCACTCAGGGTGTTCCACCAGTCATGCCAGCTACCCCAGCACCTCCTCCTTCATCTGAGCCCACTGTCACCGTTTCTCTTACGGAATTCAGAGGCTTAGTACATTCATTGTAGACACTGAGCACTGCTCAGGATTCTATTATCCAGCAGATGGCCACTATTCGTGCACACCAGGATCAGATCATTGCTACTCAGACCCAGCATACCAAGATTCTTCATCAGATCCAACAGCATCTGAGTATGCAGACACCTCTTCAGCATGATAGGTCTGGACCATCCGAGCCTCTAGTGCCAGATCAGGAGACCATACCAGCTGAGCAGCCCATATCAGCTGAGGAGATCAGAGCAAAGCCATCACATGATCCCACTACTAGCTGATCTTTTTATATTTTTACTTGCTTTTTATATTAGACTTGTAAATCCCATCTTTTTCATGTTTTATAAACTGGGATTGGATGTATTACTTGACCATCATGCATTGTATATTTCTTTTCCGAGTAATATATATATATATATATATATATATATATCCTTTTTGATTATATTCCCTTTTCTCATTACTCTTTTGTCTTTGGAACATGTGGTTTAAGGTATTCCATACCTCCTATACACTCAGACTTTGTATCACTCAGGAGGTACCACTTCCTCCTTTTATTTTTAATCCCTCTTGAAACATTAAGGACAATGTTCAGCTTGGTTGGGGGGAGAGTTGAGAAAGGAAGTTTTGTTGTTAATACTAAGTTATTTTGGTAATTTAGTTGATTTTTGCTTAAAGTTTAAAATTTTTTAAAAGTTTTTTGAATCATTCTCTATGGTTGTTAAAGATAATTTCTCAAAAATAAAATAGGATAAGTCAAGTTTTAACTTAATTATTTAAGTCTTAGAGTTTGTTTTATGCTTTCAAAGTTAATAATCTATTGAAGCCCTCTTTGATTTCAAACTTATTTCTTCCATTTCAAGCTTTACACACACTGTGCACATTAGATCCCGGATATATGATGTAAAACTTTCTCACCTTCTAAGCTTAGGAAAATTTTGACTTGGTTCACCACTTAACCTCTCTTTAATAGTGTTGGGACACCTCATAAAGACCAATGAGTCTTTGAAAAAAAAAAAAAGAAAAAAAAAAGAGGAGAATAAGCTTCTATTCTTTCCTTGAAACCTAAGCATGATCCGAAGGGGTGGCGAAAGCCTTTAAAACCCGATGCCCTAAACCTTGATTGGTTGGGAGTCATCGATCCTCTGCTTGCTACATAGGTGAATTGGTTAAGTTTAGTGAGTAAAAAGAATTGTGAATAAGAAGGTGCGTTCCTAACCTATTAAGAGTTAGTTAATTTTGCCAATGTTCGAGAAAAGCTTAGGTTGGAGGGAGAGGATAGTTGTACATACTATATCCGGAAGCTAATCTCATTAACACTTAGCTCATTATGGAAGAGTTTGATTTGGAACCTTGAGAGTAGAGATTCTTTTGATACTTAATTGCATAATCTCCACTCTTTGTACTTTTTGTTTAAGTTTTAGCTTTGACAACTCCTATTGCATTTTGAATCTTCATATCTTTAGTTCACCATGTGAGATGTGTTTTGATATCAGTCATGCCACTCAATTATTTTTTGGAATGATTTGCATGACCTCTTTTATGTATATTATTATGTTTTCTTAGTTTTTCTCTCCTTCATTGCTAAGGGACTAGCAATATGTCGGTTGGGGGGAGTGATTACTACTCAAAACATGCTATTTTGTAGCTTGTAATTAGCTCTTTTAAGCACCCTTGAGTAGTAATTATTACCTTTTAACTCAATTAGCATGTTAGGGACCCTTGCAATCGTTTCTAATCAAATTGTGTTAAGTTTTGGTGCTTTTTGATAGCTTTATGCTTACCAAAGCAATTTAAGAATGAGGGAGAGCTATATATAATTCATGGCAAAGCTTTTGGAAGCTCAAATTTATGAAGAAACCAAGCTTTGGAGCCTCATAATCCTTTGCCTTAGTCGTTCAAAGTATGCAAGGAAAGAACAATGGAGAAGAGGAAAACAGGGTAAGGAAAACAGAGGACACAGCTGCAGTCTTCCTTCGCACTTTTGGAGCACTTCCCGAAGTCCATTTTCTACATTCTATATACCATTTCAAAGCTCAGGAAGTCAAGAATCCAACGATTCAAACCATGTACGATTTGGAGCTGAAATGAAGAAGATATGGCCTTCGGAAGACAACTGCATCAAGCTGAGGGACAATTTCGCACAGTGCGAAATTGGAACTCCAACGTGCGAAATGTAAAATTGGATAGCAGCTGTGTAGTCGTAGTGAAGCCAGCATGTGAAGTTGATTTTTCAACTTGTGAACTTAGATTTCAACGTGCGAAAATTGGATATTTTTGCCGACTCATTTTCTTCTGATATTTTTGTGTCTAAATTTCCATTTTCTCCTTGTATTCAGCCACTCATGTAATTCCTTAGCTAGGAAGTATCTAAGGAAGGGGTAAAATTACCTTCCTATTAAAGAAACTCTCTTGTAAACACGGAAAAACACATTCTCGGGGAATTTTTCTCCAGGAGACCAACTTATGTAAATTTTATACTTAGTGAAATACAGAGATCTCTTTTGCTTTCTTTTTCCTTCTACTATTTTCTATTTTCTTGGAAGTCAAACATCCTCTGAGGATGTTTTCCCAGAGGATGAGAGGCTAAACTTATAGTTTCTTGGAGTACAGGAAGCTAGGTGAAAAGTCCAGATGTAAAGGTGGAAAGCTCCCGTGCATTAAATTCAGGTAGTTGGAGTTCATAAATGGCTTCTAAATCCAAAGTTTTGGTTTAAATTCCTTTGAATCACTTTAAATGGCCAATACATGGTAAGCTTCAGGTCTCTGTGGATGCTTATTGCTAGATCCATATCAGTCCATTAGTTATCATGTACGAGCCATTGGAAAGTGATTCAAGGTGAAAACCCATAGTGTCTTAAGCCATTAATGGACCTTGACTACCATTTCTATTGACTTTTTATGGATTAAATCTTCATTGTCAAACCTATACCGGTTCGGGAAATAACTATAGGTTAAATCCCCAATGCGAGGAGAAAATCCGAAATTTTCCACTTTACAATTCGAACTCGAACCTAGCAACCTCTAGCTCCGGGAGACTTTCTTTCTTCCATTTTTACTCAGTTCTATGTTAGTTTAGTTTCAATTATCATTTTTAGAAACAAATTTTAATTTCTTTTAAAACTTCAAGTTTATGATAAAGGAAGTCATCAGACTCAATTTCTAATCTAGAGTCTGTCACTGATAAAGTGAAAACCCATCCCTGAGTTCGACCCTAGAACTGCTATACTATAGTAGCTTTGCTACGCCAGTATAAGGTCATAGGTTTTATAAATATTTTTGGTTAAAAGACCCGGCTGGGCATGAATCAAATATACAGAGGTCTCTTCACATAACCACCAGCAACGCAGTCACAGCCAAATTCCCAAGCCCCACTCCGACATGGCCAATCTGGTGCACACTACTCTCTTCCTTTTGCACCCCTCTTGTTTTCCTCGTAATTTTACATGATTTGAATTGTGTTTTCAAAATCGTTTTCATCCAAATAACCCTGATTTTAGAGAATCATCTTCAGACCTTCTTTAGGCAATAAAATCCAGATTTCAATAACCTTTTGCTGTCATCTTCCTCTTGGCATGCATTTTCACTATCTTCTTCGATTTTCAATTATTTTCTTGATTTTCTCAATTTTCAACAAGAATGAACAAACTTCATGATTCCAAATAATGGAGCTCATTGAACCAATTCATGCAAAAGTAATTTGGACCTTGGTGGGGGGTCCGACATTTTTTATATCTCCTTCGAAATTGATTCTAATAAGATGATTGTTTGATAATTGATTGATTTTGATTCTTCTCTACGATATATATAAGTTTGTCTTATATTTTTTATCGAGCTAACCTCATTTTCCATAGAAGCGTTGATGCTTGCTAACCAGGTATGCTTTCTACCATCCTACTTTCAAAATCTCATGAACATGCATGTCAATGCCCTTGTTCGGTGCCATACTTAACTATCTTGATATTTGTTTGATTGTTTGATCATCTTTGGTAAGAATGCATGTTGTACATCATTTCTTTAGTTTCGTGTGAAAATAATTTGAATTCCATTCAACGACATTGTGCCTTAACAGGTAATTTTCTTCTTCTCGTTTTTACATTTGATCTCTACTCCTTTCCCTACTGTCTATAAGCGTAAGGGTGGAATTTTTCAGGTTTCCCGGGGATAAGAGAAGATTCGTCGGAGATACTTCTATAGTATGTTTATTTCGTATTCCCTATTATCCTCCATTTCGCACTGTTCTTCATTTTTCTCTTTTATCTTTGGGTGTTGTTTGTTGAATGCATTTTTGTATTAGAGACATAATTTTCAATCCTTTGATTTATTTGTTTGTTTCAGGGCTTCATGTTGCATTTTCTAATACTCATTTCTTTCGTTTCGTACAAGAATAATTTGATTTGGTTTTAATGGCATTGTGCCTTTAGTGGTAATTCTTATTCTCGTTTTTACATTTGATCTCTGCGCTTTTCCCTACCTTCTATGAGCGTAAGAGTGGAATTTTCAGGTTTATTAGGGACAAGAGAAGTTTATTTGGAAATTGTAAGTTTCCTTCGTATTCCCTATTCTTTCAAATTTCTCGTTGTTCTTCAATTTTCTCTTGTATGTTTGGGTGTTATATGTCGAATGTATGTGTGTACGAGCAAAATTAATTTTCACTATGTTGATTTCTTTGTTTTCTTCTGATGTTGATCTTCCGTTGTCTATTACACATTTCTTTAGTTTCATGTGAAAATAAGTTGATTTCACTTCAACGACATTGTGGCATAAGAGGTAATTTTCTTCTTCTTCTTTTTACATTTGATCTCTACTCCTTTCCCTACTGTTGATAAGCGTAAGGATGGAATTTTTCAGGTTTCCCGGGGACAAGAGAAGATTCGTCGGAGATACTTCTGTAGTATGTTTATTTCGTATTCCCTATTATCCTCCATTTCACACTGTTCTTCATTCTTCTATTTTATCTTTGGGTGTTGTTTGTTGATTGCATTTATGTATTACAGATATAATTTTGAATCCTTTGATTTATTAGTTTGTTTAAGAGCTTCATGTTGCGTTTTCTAATGCTCATTTCTTTCGTTTTGTATAAGAATAATTTCATTTGGTTTTAATAACATTGTGCCTTTAGTGGTAATTTTCTTATCCTCATTTCTACATTTGATCTCTGCGCTTTTCCCTACCTTCTATAAGCGTAAGAGTGGAATTTTCAGGTTTACCGGAGACAAGAGAAGTTTATTTGGAAATTGGTCTTGGGTAAGTTTCCTTCGTATTCCCCATTCTTTCAAATTTCTCGTTGTTTTTCAATTTTCTCTTGCATGTTTGGGTGTTATATGTCGAATGTATGTGTGTACTACCAAAATTAATTTTCAATCTGTTGATTTCTTTGTTTTCTTCTAATGTTGATCTGCCGTTGTCTATTACACATTTCTTTAGTTTCATGTGAAAATAAGTTGATTTCCAATCAACGACATTGTGCCTTAAGAGGTAATTTTCTTCTCCTTTTTACATTTGATCTCTACTCCTTTCCCTATTGTTGATAAGCGTAAGGGTGGAATTTTTCAGGTTTACCGGGGACAAGAGAAGATTCGTCAGAGATACTTCTGTAGTATGCTTATTTTGTTTTTCCTATTATCCTCCATTTCGCGCTGTTCTTCATTCTTCTCTTTTATCTTTGGGTGTTGGTTTTTGAATGCATTTATGTATTAGAGATATAATTTTCAATCCTTTGATTTATTTGTTTGTTTCAGAGCTTCATGTTGCATTTTGTAATGCTCATTTCTTTCGTTTCGTATAAGAATAATTTGATTTGGTTTTAATGACATTGTACCTTTAGTGGTAATTTTCTTATTTTCGTTTTTACATTTGATCTTTGCGCTTTTCCCTACCTTTTATGAGCGTAAGAGTGGAATTTTCAGGTTTATCGGGGACAAGAGAAATTTCTTTGGAAATTGGTCTTAGGTAAGTTTCCTTCGTATTCCCCATTCTTTCAAATTTCTCGTTGTTCTTCAATTTTCTCTTGTCTGTTTGGGTGTTATATGTCGAATGTATGTGTGTACTAGCCAAATTAATTTTCAATCTGTTGATTTCTTTGTTTTCTTCTGATGTTGATCTGTTGTTGTCTATTACACATTTCTTTGGTTTCGTGTGAAAATAAGTTGATTTCAAATCAACGACATTGTGCCTTAAGAGGTAATTTTCTTCTCCTTTTTACATTTGATCTCTACTCCTTTCCCTACTGTTGATAAGCGTAAGGGTGGAATTTTTCAGATTTCCCGGGGACGAGAAGTTTATTTGGAAATTGGTCTTGGGTAAGTTTCTTTCGTATGCCCTATTCCTTCAAATTTCTCACTGTTCTTCAATTTTCTCTTACATGTTTGGGTGTTATATGTCAAATGTATGTTTGTACTACAAAAATTAATTTTCAATCTGTTGATTTCTTTGTTTTCTTCTGATGTTTATATTTCGTAGTCTATTACACATTTATTTGGTTTCGTGTGAAAATAAGTTGATTTCCAATCAACGACATTGTGCCTTAAGAGGTAATTTTCTTCTTCTCCTTTTTACATTTGATCTCTACTCTTTTCCCTAATGTTGATAATCGCAAGGGTGGAATTTTTCTGGTTTCCCGGGGACAAAAGAAGAGTCGGTGGAGATACTCCTGTACTATGTTTATTTCGTATTCCCTATTATCCTCCATTTTGCACTGTTGTTCATTCTTCTCTTTTACCTTCAGGTGTTGTTTGTTGAATGCATTTATGTATTAGAGATATAATTTTCAATCCTTTCATTTATTTGTTTGTTTAAGAGCTTCATGTTGCATTTTCTAATGTTCATTTCTTTCGTTTCGTATAAGAATAATTTTGTTTTGTTTTAATGGCATTGTGGCTTTAGTGGTAATTTTCTTATTCTCGTTTTTACATTTGATCTCTGCGCTTTTCCCTACCTTCTATGAGCGTAAGAGTGGAATTTTCAGGTTTATCGAGGACAAGAGAAGTTTATTTGGAAATTGGTCTTGGGTAAGTTTCCTTCGTATTTCCTATTCTTTCAAATTTCTCGCTTTGCTTCATTTTTCTCTTGCCTGTTTGGGAGTTATTTGTCGAATTTATCTGTGTACGAGCAAAATTAATTTTCAATGTGTTGATTTCTTTGTTTTCTTCTGATGTTGATATTCCGTTGTCTTTTACACATTTGTTTCGTTTCCTGTGAAAATAAATTGATTTCCAATCAACGACATTGTGACTTTAAGAGGTAATTTTTTCTTCTCCTTTTTACATTTGATCTCTACTCCTTTCCCTACTGTTGATAAGCGTGAGGGTGGAATTTTTCAGGTTTCCCGAGGACGAGAAGATTCGTCGGAGATACTTCTGTACTATGTTTATTTCCTATTGTCTATTATCCTCCATTTCGCACTGTTGTTCATTCTTCTATTTTATCTTTGGGTGTTGTTTGTTGACTGCATTTATGTATTAGAGAATTAATTTTCAATCCTTTGATTTATTTGTTTGTTTCAGAGCTTCATGTTGCGTTTGCTAATGCTCATTTCTTTCGTTTTGTATAAGAATAATTTGATTTGGTTTTAACGACATTGTGCCTTTAGTGGTAATTTTCTTATTCTCGTTTTTACATTTGATCTCTGCGCTTTTCCCTACCTTCTATGAGCGTAAGAGTGGAATTTTAAGGTTTACCGGGGACGAGAGAAACTTATTTGGAAATTGGTATTGGGTAAGTTTCCTTCGTATTCCCTATTATTTCAAATTTCTCTCTGTTCTTCAATTTTCTCTTGCATGTTTGGGTGTTATATGTCGAATGTATGTGTGTACGAGCAAAATTAATTTTCAATCTGTTGATTTCTTTGTTTTCTTCTGATGTTGATATTCCGTTGTCTTTTACACATTTGTTTCATTTCTTGTGAAAATAAGTTGATTTCCAATCAACGACATTGTGGCTTAAGAGGTAATTTTCTTCTTCACCTTTTTACATTTGATCTCTACTCCTTTCCCAACTGTTGATAAGCGTGAGGGTGGAATTTTTCAGGTTTCCCGAGGACAAGAGAAGATTCGTCGGAGATACTTCTGTACTATGTTTATTTCGTATTGTCTATTATCCTCCATTTCGCACTGTTGTTCATTCTTCTATTTTATCTTTGGGTGTTGTTTGTTGACTGCATTTATGTATTAGAGAATTAATTTTCAATCCTTTGATTTATTTGTTTGTTTCAGATCTTCATGTTGCGTTTGCTAATGCTCATTTCTTTCGTTTTGTATAAGAATAATTTGATTTGGTTTTAACGACATTGTGCCTTTAGTGGTAATTTTCTTATTCTCGTTTTTACATTTGATCTCTATGCTTTTCCCTACCTTCTATGAGCGTAAGAGTGGAATTTTAAGGTTTACCGGGGATGAGAGAAGCTTATTTGGAAATTGGTATTGGGTAAGTTTCCTTTGTATTCCCTATTCTTTCAAATTTCTCTCTGTTCTTCAATTTTCTCTTGCATGTTTTGGTGTTATATGTCGAATGTATGTGTGTACGAGCACAATTAATTTTTAATGTGTTGATTTCTTTGTTTTCTTCTGATGTTGATATTCCGTTGTCTATTACAAATTTCTTTAGTTTCCTGACAAAATAAGTTGATTTCCAATCAACAATATTGTGGCTTGAGAGGTAATTTTCTTCTTCTCCTTTTCACATTTGATCTCTACTCCTTTCCCTACTGTTGATAAGCGTAAGGGTGGAATTTTTCATGTTTCCCGTGGACAAGAGAAGATTCGTTGGAGATACTTCTGTACTATGTTTATTTCCTATTGTCTATTATCCTCCATTTCGCACTGTTGTTCATTCTTCTATTTTATCTTTGGGTGTTGTTTGTTGACTGCATTTATGTATTAGAGAATTAATTTTCAATCCTTTGATTTATTTGTTTGTTTTAGAGCTTCATGTTGCGTTTGCTAATGCTCATTTCTTTCGTTTTGTATAAGAATAATTTGATTTGGTTTTAACGACATTGTGCCTTTAGTGGTAATTTTCTTATTCTCGTTTTTACATTTGATCTCTGCGCTTTTCCCTACCTTCTATGAGCGTAAGAGTGGAATTTTCAGGTTTACCGGGGACGAGAGAAGCTTATTTGGAAATTGGTATTGGGTAAGTTTCCTTTGTATTCCCTATTCTTTCAAATTTCTCTCTGTTCTTCAATTTTCTCTTGCATGTTTGGGTGTTATATGTCGAATGTATGTGTGTACGAGCAAAATTAATTTTCAATCTGTTGATTTCTTTGTTTTCTTCTGATGTTGATATTCCGTTGTCTATTACACATTTTTTTCGTTTCCTGTGAAAATAAGTTGATTTCCAATCAACGACATTGTGGCTTAAGAGGTAATTTTCTTCTTCCATTTTCACATTTGATCTCTACTCCTTTCCCTACTGTTGATAAGCGTGAGGGTGGAATTTTTCAGGTTTCCCGAGGACGAGAAGATTCGTCGGAGATACTTCTGTACTATGTTTATTTCCTATTGTCTATTATCCTCCATTTCGCACTGTTGTTCATTCTTCTATTTTATCTTTGGGTGTTGTTTGTTGACTGCATTTATGTATTAGAGAATTAATTTTCAATCCTTTGATTTATTTGTTTGTTTTAGAGCTTCATGTTGCGTTTGCTAATGCTCATTTCTTTCGTTTTGTATAAGAATAATTTGATTTGGTTTTAACGACATTGTGCCTTTAGCGGTAATTTTCTTATTCTCGTTTTTACATTTGATCTCTGCGCTTTTCCCTACCTTCTATGAGCGTAAGAGTGGAATTTTAAGGTTTACCGGGGATGAGAGAAGCTTATTTGGAAATTGGTATTGGGTAAGTTTCCTTCGTATTCCCTATTCTTTCAAATTTCTCGCTGTTCTTCAATTTTCTCTTGCATGTTTTGGTGTTATATTTCGAATGTTTGTGTGTATGAGCACAATTAATTTTCAATGTGTTGATTTCTTTGTTTTCTTCTACTGTTGATATTCCGTTGTCTATTACACATTTCTTTAGTTTCCTGACAAAATAAGTTGATTTCCAATCAACAACATTGTGGCTTGAGAGGTAATTTTCTTCTTCTCATTTTCGCATTTGATCTCTACTCCTTTCCCTATTGTTGATAAGCGTAAGGGTGGAATTTTTCAGGTTTCCCGTGGACAAGAGAAGATTCGTCGGAGATACTTCTGTAGTATGTTTATTTCTTATTCCCTATTATCCTCCAAGTCGCACTTTTGTTCATTCTTCTATTTTATCTTTGGTTGTTGTTTGTAGAATGCACTTATGTATTAGAGACATAATTTTCAATCCTTTGATTTATTTTTTTGTTTCGGAGCTTCATGTTGCGTTTTCTAATGCTCGTTTCTTTCGTTTCGTAGAAGAATAATTTGATTTTGTTTTAATGACATTGTGCCTTTAATGATAATTTTCTTATTCTCATTTTTACATTTGATCTCTGCGCTTTTCCCTACCTTCTATGAGCGTAAGTGTGGAATTTTCAGGTTTACCGGGGACGAGAGAAGCTTATTTGGAAATTGGTATTGAGTAAGTTTCCTTCATATTTGCTATTCTTTCAAATTTCTCTCTGTTCTTTAATTTTCTCTTGCATGTTTGGGTGTTATATGTCAAATGTATGTGTGTACGAGCAAAATTAATTTTCAATCTGTTGATTTCTTTGTTTTCTTCTGATGTTGATATTCCGTTGTCTATTACACATTTTTTTCGTTTCCTGTGAAAATAAGTTGATTTCCAATCAACGACATTGTGGCTTAAGAGGTAATTTTCTTCTTCTCGTTTTTACATTTGATCTCTACTCCTTTCCCTACTGTTCATAAGCGTAAGGGTTGAATTTCTTAGGTTTCCCGGGGACAAGAGAAGTTTATTTGGAAATTGGTCTTGGGTAAGTTTCCTTCGTATTCCCTATTCTTTGAAATTTCTCGCTGTTCTTTAATTTTCTCTTGCATATTTGGGTGTTATATGTCGAATGTATGTGTGTACGAGCAAAATTAATTTTCAATCTGTTGATTTCTTTGTTTTCTTCTGATGTTAATATTCAGTTGTCTACTGCACATTTTTTTCGTTTCTTATGAAAATAAGTTGATTTCCAATCAACGACATTGTGGCTTAAGAGATAATTTTCTTCTTCTCTTTTTTACATTTGATCTCTACTCCTTTCCCTACTGTTGATAAGCATAAGGGTGGAATTTTTCAGGTTTCCCGGGGACAAGAGAAGTTTATTTGGAAATTGGTCTTGGGTAAGTTTCCTTCGTATTCCCTATTCTTTGAAATTTCTCGCTGTTCTTCAATTTTCTCTTGCATATTTGGGTGTTATATGTTGAATGTATGTGTTCGAGCAAAATTAATTTTCAATCTATTGATTTCTTTGCTTTCTTCGGATGTTGATATTCCGTTGTCTATTACACATTTTTTTCGTTTCCTGTGAAAATAAGTTGATTTCCAATCAACGACATTGTGGCTTAAGAGGTAATTTTCTTCTTCTCTTTTTTACATTTGATCTCTACTCCATTCCCAACTGTTGATAAGCGTAAGGGTGGAATTTTTCAGGTTTCCCGGGGACAAGAGAAGTTTACTTAGAAATTGGTCTTGGGTAAGTTTCCTTCGTATTCCCTATTCTTTGAAATTTCTCGCTGTTCTTTAATTTTCTCTTGCATATTTGGGTGTTATATGTCGAATGTATGTGTGTACGAGCAAAATTAATTTTCAATCTGTTGATTTCTTTGTTTTCTTCTGATGTTAATATTCAGTTGTCTACTGCACATTTTTTTCGTTTCTTATGAAAATAAGTTGATTTCCAATCAACGACATTGTGGCTTAAGAGATAATTTTCTTCTTCTCTTTTTTACATTTGATCTCTACTCCTTTCCCTACTGTTGATAAGCATAAGGGTGGAATTTTTCAGGTTTCCCGGGGACAAGAGAAGTTTATTTGGAAATTGGTCTTGGGTAAGTTTCCTTCGTATTCCCTATTCTTTGAAATTTCTCGCTGTTCTTCAATTTTCTCTTGCATATTTGGGTGTTATATGTTGAATGTATGTGTTCGAGCAAAATTAATTTTCAATCTATTGATTTCTTTGCTTTCTTCGGATGTTGATATTCCGTTGTCTATTACACATTTTTTTCGTTTCCTGTGAAAATAAGTTGATTTCCAATCAACGACATTGTGGCTTAAGAGGTAATTTTCTTCTTCTCTTTTTTACATTTGATCTCTACTCCATTCCCAACTGTTGATAAGCGTAAGGGTGGAATTTTTCAGGTTTCCCGGGGACAAGAGAAGTTTACTTAGAAATTGGTCTTGGGTAAGTTTCCTTCGTATTCCCTATTCTTTGAAATTTCTCGCTGTTCTTTAATTTTCTCTTGCATGTTTGGGTGTTATATGTTGAATGTATGTGTCTACTAGCAAAATTAATTTTCAATCTGTTGATTTCTTTGTTTTCTTCTGATGTTGATATTCAGTTGTTTATTACACATTTTTTTCGTTTCTTGTGAAAATAAGTTGATTTCCAATCAACGACATTGTGGCTTAAGAGGTAATTTTCTTCTTCTCCTTTTTACATTTGATCTCTACTGCTTTCCCAACTGTTGATAAGCGTAAGGGTCGTATTTTTCAGGTTTTTCGAGGACAAGAGAAGTTTATTTGGAAATTGGTCTTGGGTAAGTTTCCTTCGTATTCCCTATTCTTTGAAATTTCTCGCTGTTCTTCAATTTTCTCTTACATATTTGGGTGTTATATGTTGAATGTATGTGTTAGAGCAAAATTAATTTTCAATCTGTTGATTTCTTCGTTTTCGTCTGATGTTGATATTCCGTTGTCTATTACACATTTTTTTCGTTTCTTGTGAAAATAAGTTGATTTCCAATCAACAACATTGTGGCTTAAGAAGTAATTTTCTTCTTCTCCTTTTTACATTTGATCTCTACTCCTTTCCCTACTGTTGATAACCGTAAGGGTGGAATTTTTCAGGTTTCCTGAGGACAAGAGAAGTTTATTTGGAAATTGGTCTTGGGTAAGTTTCCGTCGTATTCCCTATTCTTTGAAATTTCTCGCTGTTCTTCAATTTTCTCTTGCATATTTGGGTGTTATATGTTGAATGTATGTGTTCGAGGAAAATTAATTTTCAATCTGTTGATTTCTTTGTTGTCTTCTGATGTTGATATTTCGTTGTCTATTACACATTTTTTCGTTTCCTGTGAAAATAAGTTGATTTCCAATCAACGACATTGTGGCTTAAGAGGTAATTTTCTTCTTCTCTTTTTTACATTTGATCTCTACTCCATTCCCAACTGTTGATAAGCGTAAGGGTGGAATTTTTCAGGTTTCCCGGGGACAAGAGAAGTTTACTTGGAAATTGGTCTTGGGTAAGTTTCCTTCGTATTCCCTATTCTTTGAAATTTCTCGCTGTTCTTTAATTTTCTCTTGCATGTTTGGGTGTTATATGTTGAATGTATGTGTCTACTAGCAAAATTAATTTTCAATCTGTTGATTTCTTTGTTTTCTTCTGATGTTGATATTCCGTTGTCTATTACACATTTCTTTGGTTTCGTGTGAAAATAAGTTGATTTCCAATCAATGACATTATGCCTTAAGAGGTAATGTTCTGCTTCTCCTTTTTACATTTGATCTCTGCTCCTTTCCCTACTGTTGATAAGCGTAAGGGTTGAATTTTTCAGGTTTCCTGGGGACAAGTGAAGATTTGTCGGAGATAGTTCTGTACTATGTTTATTTCGTATTCCCTATAATCCTCCATTTCGCACTGTTCTTCATTTTTCTCTTTTATCTTTGGGTTTTGTTTGTTGAATGCATTACATAATTTTCAATCCTTAGATTTATTTGTTTGTTTCCAAGCTGCATGTTGCGTTTTCTAATGCTCGTTTCTTTCGTTTCGTATAAGAATAATTTGATTTGGTTGTAATGACATTGTGCCTTTAGTGGTAAGTTTCTTATTCTCGTTTTTACATTTGATCTCTGCGCTTTTCCATACCTTTTATGAGCATAAGAGTGGAATTTTCAGGTTTACCGGGGACAAGGGAAGTTTATTTGGAAATTGGTCTTGGGTAAGTTTCCTTCGTATTCCCTATTATTTCAAATTTCTCCCTGTTCTTCGATTTTCTCTTGCATGTTTGGGTGTTATAGGTCGAATGTATGTGTGTATGAGCAAAATTAATTTTCAATCTGTTGATTTCTTTGTTTTCTTCTGATGTTTATATTCCGTTGTCTATTACACATTTCTTTGGTTTCGTGTGAAAATAAGTTGATTTCCAATCAACGACATTGTGCCTTTAAGAGGTAATTTTTTCTTCCCTTTTTTACATTTGATCTCTAGTCCTTTCCCTACTGTTGATAAGCGTAAGGGTGGAATTTTTCAGGTTTCTAGGGGACAAGAGAAGATTCGTCGGAGATACTTCTGTAGTATTTTTATTTCGTATTCCCTATTATCCACCATTTCGCACTGTTCTTCATTCTTCTCTTTTATCTTTGGGTGTTGTTTGTTGAATGCATTTATGTATTAGAGACATAAATTTCAATCCTTTGATTCATTTGTTTGTTTCAGAGCTTTATGTTGCGTTTTCTAGTGCTCATTTCTTTCGTTTCGTAGAAGAATAATTTGATTTTGTTTTAATGACATTGTGGCTTTAGTGGTAATTTTCTTATTGTCGTGTTTACATTTGATCTCTGCGCTTTTCCCTACCTTCTATGAGCGTAAGAGTGGAATTTTCAGGTTTACCGGGGACAAGAGAAGTTTATTTGGAAGTTGGTCTTGGGTAAGTTTCCTTCGTATTCCCTATTCTTTCAAATTTCTCGCTGTTCTTCTATTTTCTTTTGCATGTTTTAGTGTTAAATGTCGAATGTATGTATGTACGAGCAAAATTAATTTTCAATCTGTTGATTTCTTTGTTTTCTTCTGATGTTGATATTCCGTTGTCTATTACACATTTCTTTCGTTTCCTGTGAAAATAGGTTGATTTCCAATCAACGACACTGTGGCTTAAGATGTAATTTTCCTCTTCTCCTTTTTACATTTGATCTCTACTCCTTTCCCTACTGTTTATAAGCGTAAGGGAGGAATTTTTCAGGTTTCCCGGGGACGAGAGAAGATTCGTCGAAGATACTTCTGTACTATGTTTATTTTGTATTGCCTATTATCCTCCATTTCGCACTGTTGTTCATTCTTCTATTTTATCTTTGGGTGTTGTTTGTTGACTACATTTATGTATTACAGAATTAATTTTCAATCCTTTGATTTATTTGTTTGTTTCAGAGCTTCATGTTGCGTTTTTTAATGCTCATTTCTTTCGTTTCGTATAAGAATAATTTGATTTTGTTTTAATGACATTGTGGCTTTAGTGGTAATTTTCTTATTCTCGTTTTTACATTTGATCTCTGCGCTTTTCCCTACTTTCTATGAGCGTATGAGTTGAATTTTTAGGTTTACCTGGGACAAGAAAAGTTTATTTGGACATTGGTCTTGGGTAAGTTTCCTTCGTATTCCCTATTCTTTCAAATTTCTCGCTGTTCTTCAATTTTCTCTTGCATGTTTTGGTGTTATATGTCGAATGTATGTGTGTACGAGCAAAATTAATTTTCAATCTGTTGATTTCTTTGTTTTCTTCTGATATTGACATTCCATTGTCTATTACACATTTCTTTCGTTTCCTGTGAAAATAAGTTGATTTCCAATCAACGACACTATGGCTTAAGAGGTAATTTTCTTCTCCTTTTTACATTTGATCTCTACTCCTTTCCTTACTGTTGATAAGCGTAAGGGTTGAATTTTTCAGGTTTCTCGGGGGCAAGAGAAGATTCGTCGGAGATACTTCTGTACTATGTTTATTTCGCATTCCCTATTATCCTCCATTTCGCACTATTTTTCATTCTTCTATTTTATCTCTGGGTGTTGTTTGTAGAATGCATTTATGTATTAGAGACATAATTTTCAATCCTGTGATTTATTTTTTTGTTTCGGAGCTTCATGTTGCGTTTTCTAATGCTCATTTCTTTCGTTTCGTACATGAATAATTTGATTTGGTTTTAAGGACATTGTGCCTTTAGTGGTAATTTTCTTATTCTCGTTTTTACATTTTATCTCTGCGCTTTTCCCTACCTTCCATGAGCGTAAGAGTGGAATTTTCAGGTTTCCCGGGGACAAGAGAAGTTTATTTGGAAATTGGTCTTGCGTAAGTTTCCTTCGTATTCCCTATTCTTTGAAATTTCTCGCTGTTCTTTAATTTTCTCTTGCATATTTGGGTGTTATATGTCGAATGTATGTGTGTATGAGCAAAATTAATTTTCAATCTGTTGATTTCTTTGTTTTCTTCTGATGTTGAGATTCAGTTGTCTATTACACATTTTTTTCGTTTCTTGTGAAAATAAGTTGATTTCCAATCAATGACATTGTGGCTTAAAAGGTAATTTTCTTCTTCTCCTTTTTACATTTGATCTCTACTCCTTTCCCTACTGTTGATAACCGTAAGGGTGGAATTTTTCAGGTTTCCCGAGGACAAGAGAAGTTTATTTGGAAATTGGTCTTGGGTAAGTTTCCTTCGTATTCCCTATTCTTTGAAATTTCTCGCTGTTCTTCAATTTTCTCTTGCATATTTGGGTGTTATATGTTGAATGTATGTGTTCGAGCAAAATTAATTTTCAATCTGTTGATTTCTTTGTTTTCTTCTGATGTTGATATTTCATTGTCTATTACACATTTTTTTCGTTTCCTGTGAAAATAAGTTGATTTCCAATCAACGACATTGTGGTTTAAGAGGTAATTTTCTTCTTCTCCTTTTTACATTTGATCTCTACTCCATTCCCAACTGTTGATAAGCGTAAGGGTGGAATTTTTCAGGTTTCCCGGGGACAAGAGAAGTTTATTTGGAAATTGGTCTTGGGTAAGTTTCCTTCGTATTCCCTATTCTTTGAAATTTCTTGCTGTTCTTTAATTTTCTCTTGCATATTTGGGTGTTATATGTCGAATGTATGTGTGTACGAGCAAAATTAATTTTCAATCTGTTGATTTCTTTGTTTTCTTCTGATGTTGATATTTAGTTGTCTATTACACATTTTTTTTCGTTTCTTGTGAGAATAAGTTGATTTCTAATCAAGGACATTATGGCTTAAGAGGTAATTTTCTTCTTCTCCTTTTTACATTTGATCTCTACTCCATTCCCAACTGTTGATAAGCGTAAGGGTGGAATTTTTCAGGTTTCCCGGGGACAAGAGAAGTTTACTTAGAAATTGGTCTTGGGTAAGTTTCCTTCGTATTCCCTATTCTTTGAAATTTCTCGCTGTTCTTTAATTTTCTCTTGCATATTTGGGTGTTATATGTCGAATGTATGTGTGTACGAGCAAAATTAATTTTCAATCTGTTGATTTCTTTGTTTTCTTCTGATGTTAATATTCAGTTGTCTACTGCACATTTTTTTCGTTTCTTATGAAAATAAGTTGATTTCCAATCAACGACATTGTGGCTTAAGAGATAATTTTCTTCTTCTCTTTTTTACATTTGATCTCTACTCCTTTCCCTACTGTTGATAAGCATAAGGGTGGAATTTTTCAGGTTTCCCGGGGACAAGAGAAGTTTATTTGGAAATTGGTCTTGGGTAAGTTTCCTTCGTATTCCCTATTCTTTGAAATTTCTCGCTGTTCTTCAATTTTCTCTTGCATATTTGGGTGTTATATGTTGAATGTATGTGTTCGAGCAAAATTAATTTTCAATCTATTGATTTCTTTGCTTTCTTCGGATGTTGATATTCCGTTGTCTATTACACATTTTTTTCGTTTCCTGTGAAAATAAGTTGATTTCCAATCAACGACATTGTGGCTTAAGAGGTAATTTTCTTCTTCTCTTTTTTACATTTGATCTCTACTCCATTCCCAACTGTTGATAAGCGTAAGGGTGGAATTTTTCAGGTTTCCCGGGGACAAGAGAAGTTTACTTAGAAATTGGTCTTGGGTAAGTTTCCTTCGTATTCCCTATTCTTTGAAATTTCTCGCTGTTCTTTAATTTTCTCTTGCATGTTTGGGTGTTATATGTTGAATGTATGTGTCTACTAGCAAAATTAATTTTCAATCTGTTGATTTCTTTGTTTTCTTCTGATGTTGATATTCAGTTGTTTATTACACATTTTTTTCGTTTCTTGTGAAAATAAGTTGATTTCCAATCAACGACATTGTGGCTTAAGAGGTAATTTTCTTCTTCTCCTTTTTACATTTGATCTCTACTGCTTTCCCAACTGTTGATAAGCGTAAGGGTCGTATTTTTCAGGTTTTTCGAGGACAAGAGAAGTTTATTTGGAAATTGGTCTTGGGTAAGTTTCCTTCGTATTCCCTATTCTTTGAAATTTCTCGCTGTTCTTCAATTTTCTCTTACATATTTGGGTGTTATATGTTGAATGTATGTGTTAGAGCAAAATTAATTTTCAATCTGTTGATTTCTTCGTTTTCGTCTGATGTTGATATTCCGTTGTCTATTACACATTTTTTTCGTTTCTTGTGAAAATAAGTTGATTTCCAATCAACAACATTGTGGCTTAAGAAGTAATTTTCTTCTTCTCCTTTTTACATTTGATCTCTACTCCTTTCCCTACTGTTGATAACCGTAAGGGTGGAATTTTTCAGGTTTCCTGAGGACAAGAGAAGTTTATTTGGAAATTGGTCTTGGGTAAGTTTCCGTCGTATTCCCTATTCTTTGAAATTTCTCGCTGTTCTTCAATTTTCTCTTGCATATTTGGGTGTTATATGTTGAATGTATGTGTTCGAGGAAAATTAATTTTCAATCTGTTGATTTCTTTGTTGTCTTCTGATGTTGATATTTCGTTGTCTATTACACATTTTTTCGTTTCCTGTGAAAATAAGTTGATTTCCAATCAACGACATTGTGGCTTAAGAGGTAATTTTCTTCTTCTCTTTTTTACATTTGATCTCTACTCCATTCCCAACTGTTGATAAGCGTAAGGGTGGAATTTTTCAGGTTTCCCGGGGACAAGAGAAGTTTACTTGGAAATTGGTCTTGGGTAAGTTTCCTTCGTATTCCCTATTCTTTGAAATTTCTCGCTGTTCTTTAATTTTCTCTTGCATGTTTGGGTGTTATATGTTGAATGTATGTGTCTACTAGCAAAATTAATTTTCAATCTGTTGATTTCTTTGTTTTCTTCTGATGTTGATATTCCGTTGTCTATTACACATTTCTTTGGTTTCGTGTGAAAATAAGTTGATTTCCAATCAATGACATTATGCCTTAAGAGGTAATGTTCTGCTTCTCCTTTTTACATTTGATCTCTGCTCCTTTCCCTACTGTTGATAAGCGTAAGGGTTGAATTTTTCAGGTTTCCTGGGGACAAGTGAAGATTTGTCGGAGATAGTTCTGTACTATGTTTATTTCGTATTCCCTATAATCCTCCATTTCGCACTGTTCTTCATTTTTCTCTTTTATCTTTGGGTTTTGTTTGTTGAATGCATTACATAATTTTCAATCCTTAGATTTATTTGTTTGTTTCCAAGCTGCATGTTGCGTTTTCTAATGCTCGTTTCTTTCGTTTCGTATAAGAATAATTTGATTTGGTTGTAATGACATTGTGCCTTTAGTGGTAAGTTTCTTATTCTCGTTTTTACATTTGATCTCTGCGCTTTTCCATACCTTCTATGAGCATAAGAGTGGAATTTTCAGGTTTACCGGGGACAAGGGAAGTTTATTTGGAAATTGGTCTTGGGTAAGTTTCCTTCGTATTCCCTATTATTTCAAATTTCTCCCTGTTCTTCGATTTTCTCTTGCATGTTTGGGTGTTATAGGTCGAATGTATGTGTGTATGAGCAAAATTAATTTTCAATCTGTTGATTTCTTTGTTTTCTTCTGATGTTTATATTCCGTTGTCTATTACACATTTCTTTGGTTTCGTGTGAAAATAAGTTGATTTCCAATCAACGACATTGTGCCTTTAAGAGGTAATTTTTTCTTCCCTTTTTTACATTTGATCTCTAGTCCTTTCCCTACTGTTGATAAGCGTAAGGGTGGAATTTTTCAGGTTTCTAGGGGACAAGAGAAGATTCGTCGGAGATACTTCTGTAGTATTTTTATTTCGTATTCCCTATTATCCACCATTTCGCACTGTTCTTCATTCTTCTCTTTTATCTTTGGGTGTTGTTTGTTGAATGCATTTATGTATTAGAGACATAAATTTCAATCCTTTGATTCATTTGTTTGTTTCAGAGCTTTATGTTGCGTTTTCTAGTGCTCATTTCTTTCGTTTCGTAGAAGAATAATTTGATTTTGTTTTAATGACATTGTGGCTTTAGTGGTAATTTTCTTATTGTCGTGTTTACATTTGATCTCTGCGCTTTTCCCTACCTTCTATGAGCGTAAGAGTGGAATTTTCAGGTTTACCGGGGACAAGAGAAGTTTATTTGGAAGTTGGTCTTGGGTAAGTTTCCTTCGTATTCCCTATTCTTTCAAATTTCTCGCTGTTCTTCTATTTTCTTTTGCATGTTTTAGTGTTAAATGTCGAATGTATGTATGTACGAGCAAAATTAATTTTCAATCTGTTGATTTCTTTGTTTTCTTCTGATGTTGATATTCCGTTGTCTATTACACATTTCTTTCGTTTCCTGTGAAAATAGGTTGATTTCCAATCAACGACACTGTGGCTTAAGATGTAATTTTCCTCTTCTCCTTTTTACATTTGATCTCTACTCCTTTCCCTACTGTTTATAAGCGTAAGGGAGGAATTTTTCAGGTTTCCCGGGGACGAGAGAAGATTCGTCGAAGATACTTCTGTACTATGTTTATTTTGTATTGCCTATTATCCTCCATTTCGCACTGTTGTTCATTCTTCTATTTTATCTTTGGGTGTTGTTTGTTGACTACATTTATGTATTACAGAATTAATTTTCAATCCTTTGATTTATTTGTTTGTTTCAGAGCTTCATGTTGCGTTTTTTAATGCTCATTTCTTTCGTTTCGTATAAGAATAATTTGATTTTGTTTTAATGACATTGTGGCTTTAGTGGTAATTTTCTTATTCTCGTTTTTACATTTGATCTCTGCGCTTTTCCCTACTTTCTATGAGCGTATGAGTTGAATTTTTAGGTTTACCTGGGACAAGAAAAGTTTATTTGGACATTGGTCTTGGGTAAGTTTCCTTCGTATTCCCTATTCTTTCAAATTTCTCGCTGTTCTTCAATTTTCTCTTGCATGTTTTGGTGTTATATGTCGAATGTATGTGTGTACGAGCAAAATTAATTTTCAATCTGTTGATTTCTTTGTTTTCTTCTGATATTGACATTCCATTGTCTATTACACATTTCTTTCGTTTCCTGTGAAAATAAGTTGATTTCCAATCAACGACACTATGGCTTAAGAGGTAATTTTCTTCTCCTTTTTACATTTGATCTCTACTCCTTTCCTTACTGTTGATAAGCGTAAGGGTTGAATTTTTCAGGTTTCTCGGGGGCAAGAGAAGATTCGTCGGAGATACTTCTGTACTATGTTTATTTCGCATTCCCTATTATCCTCCATTTCGCACTATTTTTCATTCTTCTATTTTATCTCTGGGTGTTGTTTGTAGAATGCATTTATGTATTAGAGACATAATTTTCAATCCTGTGATTTATTTTTTTGTTTCGGAGCTTCATGTTGCGTTTTCTAATGCTCATTTCTTTCGTTTCGTACATGAATAATTTGATTTGGTTTTAAGGACATTGTGCCTTTAGTGGTAATTTTCTTATTCTCGTTTTTACATTTTATCTCTGCGCTTTTCCCTACCTTCCATGAGCGTAAGAGTGGAATTTTCAGGTTTCCCGGGGACAAGAGAAGTTTATTTGGAAATTGGTCTTGCGTAAGTTTCCTTCGTATTCCCTATTCTTTGAAATTTCTCGCTGTTCTTTAATTTTCTCTTGCATATTTGGGTGTTATATGTCGAATGTATGTGTGTATGAGCAAAATTAATTTTCAATCTGTTGATTTCTTTGTTTTCTTCTGATGTTGAGATTCAGTTGTCTATTACACATTTTTTTCGTTTCTTGTGAAAATAAGTTGATTTCCAATCAATGACATTGTGGCTTAAAAGGTAATTTTCTTCTTCTCCTTTTTACATTTGATCTCTACTCCTTTCCCTACTGTTGATAACCGTAAGGGTGGAATTTTTCAGGTTTCCCGAGGACAAGAGAAGTTTATTTGGAAATTGGTCTTGGGTAAGTTTCCTTCGTATTCCCTATTCTTTGAAATTTCTTGCTGTTCTTCAATTTTCTCTTGCATATTTGGGTGTTATATGTTGAATGTATGTGTTCGAGCAAAATTAATTTTCAATCTGTTGATTTCTTTGTTTTCTTCTGATGTTGATATTTCATTGTCTATTACACATTTTTTTCGTTTCCTGTGAAAATAAGTTGATTTCCAATCAACGACATTGTGGTTTAAGAGGTAATTTTCTTCTTCTCCTTTTTACATTTGATCTCTACTCCATTCCCAACTGTTGATAAGCGTAAGGGTGGAATTTTTCAGGTTTCCCGGGGACAAGAGAAGTTTATTTGGAAATTGGTCTTGGGTAAGTTTCCTTCGTATTCCCTATTCTTTGAAATTTCTTGCTGTTCTTTAATTTTCTCTTGCATATTTGGGTGTTATATGTCGAATGTATGTGTGTACGAGCAAAATTAATTTTCAATCTGTTGATTTCTTTGTTTTCTTCTGATGTTGATATTTAGTTGTCTATTACACATTTTTTTTCGTTTCTTGTGAGAATAAGTTGATTTCTAATCAAGGACATTGTGGCTTAAGAGGTAATTTTCTTCTTCTCCTTTTTACATTTGATCTCTACTCCTTTCCCTACTGTTGATAAGCGTAAGGGTGGAATTTTTCAGGTTTCCCGAGGACAAGAGAAGTTTATTTGGAAATTGGTCTTGGGTAAGTTTCCTTTGTATTCCCTATTCTTTGAAATTTCTCGATGTTCTTTAATTTTCTCTTTCATATTTGGGTGTTATATGTCGAATGTATGTGTGTACGAGCAAAATTAATTTTCAATCTGTTGATTTCTTTGTTTTCTTCTGATGTTGATATTCAGTTGTCTATTACACATTTTTTTCGTTTCTTGTGAAAATAAGTTGATTTCCAATCAAGGACATTGTGGCTTAAGAGGTAATTTTCTTCTTCTCCTTTTTACATTTGATCTCTACTCCATTCCCAACTGTTGATAAGTGTAAGGGTGGAATTTTCAGGTTTACTAGGGACAAGAGAAGTTTATTTGGAAATTTGTCTTGGGTAAGTTTCCTTCATATTCCCCACTGTTTCAAATTTCTCGTTGTTCTTCAATTTTCTCTTGCATGTTTGGGTGGTATATGTTGAATGTATGTGTGTGCGAGCAAAATTAATTTTCAATCTTTTGATTTCTTTGTTTTCTTCTGATGTTGATCTGCCGTTGTCTATTACACATTTCTTTAGTTTTGTGTGAAAATAAGTTGATTTCCAATCAACGACGTTGTGCCTTAAGAGATAATTTTCTTATTCTCGTTTTTACATTTGCTCTCTACTAGTTTCCCTATCCTCCATAAGCACAAGGGTGGAATTTTTCAGGTTTGCCGGGGACAAGAGAAGTTTATTTGGAAATAGTTGTTGGGTAAGTTTCTTCCGTATTCCCTATTCTCTCAAATTTCTCACTGTTCTTCATTTTTCTCTTCTGTGTTTGCGTGTTATGTGGTAAATGTATGTGTGTACTAGCAAAATTATTTTTCATTATGTTTATTTCTTTGTTTTCTTGTGATCTTGTTGTTTAGTTGTGTATTACTCATTTATTTATTTTTGTTTGAAAATACTTTGATGTCCGTTCAACAACATGGTGCCTTAATAGGTAATTTTCTTATTCTCGTTTTTACAATTGCTCTCTACTTGTTTTCCTATCTTCCATAAGCTCAAGGGTGGAATTTTTCAGGTTTGTTAGGAACAAGAGAAGTTTATTTAGAAATAGTTGTTGGGTAAGTTTCTTCCGTATTCCCTATTCTCTCAAATTTCTCACTATTCTTCATTTTTCTCTTTTATGTTTGCGTGTTATGTGGTAAATGTATGCATGTACTAGCAAAATTATGTTTCATTATGTTGATTTATTTGTTTTCTTGTGATCTTGTTGTTTTGTTGTCTATTACTCGTTTATTTAGTTTCATTTTAAAATACTTTGATGACCGTTCAACAGCATTGTGCCTTAAGAGGTAATTTTCTTATTCTCATTTTTACATTTGCTCTCTACTCGTTTCCCTATCTTCCATAAACGCAAGGGTGGAATTTTTCAGGTTTGCTGGGGACAAGAGAAGTTTATTTGGAAATAGTTGTTGGGTAAGTTTCTTCCGTATTTCCTATTCACTCAAATTTCTCATTGTTTTTAATTTTTCTCTTCTATGTTTGGGTATTATGTGGTAAATGTATGTGTGTACTAGCAAAATTATTTTTCCTTATGTTGATTTCTTTGTTTTCTTGTGATGTTGTTGTTTCGTTGTCTATTGCTCAATTATTTAGTTTCGTTTGAAAATACTTTGATGTTCGTTCAACAACATGGTGCCTTAATAGGTAATTTTCTTATTCTCGTTTTTACAATTGCTCTCTACTTGTTTTCCTATCTTCCATAAGCTGAAGGGTGGAATTTTTCAGGTTTGCCGGGAACAAGAGAAGTTTATTTAGAAATAGTTGTTGGGTAAGTTTCTTCCGTGTTCCCTATTCTCTCAAATTTCTCATTGTTCTTCATTTTTCTCTTGTATGTTTGCGTGTTATGTGGTAAATGTATGCGTGTACTAGCAAAATTATTTTTCATTATGTTGATTTCTTTGTTTTCTTGTGATCTGGTTGTTTCGTTGTGTATTACTCATTTATTTATTTTTGTTTGAAAATACTTTGATGTCCATTCAACAACATGGTGCCTTAATAGGTAATTTTCTTATTCTCGTTTTTACAATTGCTCTCTACTTGTTTTCCTATCTTCTATAAGCTTAAGGGTGGAAATTTTCAGGTTTGCCGGGAAGAAGAGAAGTTTATTTGGAAATAGTTGTTGGGTAAGTTTCTTCCGTATTCCCTATTCTCTCAAATTTCTCACTGTTCTTCATTTTTTTCTTGTATGTTTGCGTGTTATGTGGTAAATGTATGCGTGTACTAGCAAAATTATTTTTCATTATGTTGATTTCTTTATTTTCTTGTGATCCGGTTGTTTCGTTGTGTATTACTCATTTATTTATTTTCGTTTGAAAATACTTTGATGTCCGTTCAACAACATGGTGCCTTAATAGGTAATTTTCTTATTCTCGTTTTTCAATTGCTTTCTACTTGTTTTCCTATCTTCCATAAGCTTAAGGGTGAAATTTTTTAGGTTTGCTGGGAAGAAGAGAAGTTTATTTGGAAATAGTTGTTTGGTAAGTTTCTTCCATATTCCCTATTCTCTCAAATTTCTCACTGTTCTTCATTTTTTTCTTGTATGTTTGCGTGTTATGTGGTAAATGGATGTGTGTACTAGCAAAATTATTTTTCATTATGTTGATTTCTTTGTTTTCTTGTGATCTGGTTGTTTCGTTGTGTATTAATCATTTATTTATTTTCGTTTGAAAATACTTTGATGTCCGTTCAACAACATGGTGCCTTAATAGGTAATTTTCTTATACTCGTTTTTACAATTGCTCTCTACTCGTTTCCTTATCTTCCATAAGCGTAAGGGTGTAATTTTTCAGGTTTGTCGGGAACAAGAGAAGTTTATTTGGAAATAGTTGTTGGGTAAGTTTCTTCCGTATTCCCTATTCTCTCAAATTTCTCACTGTTCTTCATTTTTCTCTTGTATGTTTGCATGTTATGTGGTAAATGTATGCGTGTACTAGCAAAATTATTTTTCATTTTGTTGATTTCTTTGTTTTCTTGTGATCTTGTTGTTTCGTTGTCTATTGCTCATTTATTTAGTTTCGTTTGAAAATACTTTGATGTCCGTTCAACAACATTGTGCCTTAAGAGGTAATTTTCTTATTCTCGTTTTTACATTTGCGCTCTACTTGTTTCCCTATCTTCCATAAGCGCAAGGGTGGAATTTTTCAGGTTTGTCGGGGACAAGAGAAGTTTATTTGGAAATAGTTGTTGGGTAAGTTTCCTCCGTATTCCCTATTCTCTCAAATTTCTCACTGTTCTTTATTTTTCTCTTATATGTTTAGGTGTTATATGTCGAATGTATGTGTGTACTAGGAAAATTAATTTTCAATATGTTGATTTCTTTGTTTTCTTGTGATAATGTTCCGTTGTCTATTACACTTTTCTTTAGTTTGGTTATACTGCCAGTAATTCTACCATAACAAAAGTCCACTTTCCCTAGGACTAGATGCAAAATAACAAACAGTAAGAGGACACTGTCCACGCACATTAGCTTCGTCGAAGTAATATAGCCCCTCACGTTCCTTAGCACTGCCAATCATCTTCCCCGATGATAGGTCCTAAACAACGCAATGAGAGGGTAGAAATTTAGCTAAGCAATTAGACTGTTTGGTTAACTAACTATTAGATAGCAAATTGCAAGATAAATTAGGAACATGTAGGACAGGGTTGAGAGTAATAGACTCATAAATACGAATACTCCCTTTGCCAGCAACTGGGGATAAAGTACCATTTGCAATTTTTACTTTTAAATTACCAACACAAGGAGAGTATGTAGAAAATAAGTGATGATCATTAGTCATATGATCAAATGCACCAGAGTCAATAATTTAGGGAGTAGTATAAGACGTGGTGCTAAGTGCTGTCAGAAAGGTACCTTTGTGGGCTAAAGAACCAGAGGATAGAGTAGTAGAAGACTGGCCAGAGGCTTGGAAATTAGAAAAAAACTCATAATTTTGCAAGCTGGTCGGAATTAAACCCCACACTAGAAGTTGACTGATGATTTTTTGTGGGTGTTTTGTCTGCCTGGGTTTTGGTGGAAGCTTGATGATTATGGGCTTTATTGGGCTGTCTGGGCTTCCAATCTGTGGGCTTGCCATGTAAAGTCCAACAAGTGGCTTTAGTGTGGCTCGTTTTCTTACAATGCTCACAATAAGTCCTCTTAGATTGTCTTGGGCTAGATCTAGCGTGAGGCCCACGAGTTACAAGTGTTGAAGCCTCAGGCCTAGAAATGAGATGTTCCCGCAACATCACTTTCCTTCTGCTCTCCTCTTGTCGCACCTCAGAGATGACCTCTCGGATGGAGGGCAGCGACTAGCGATTGAAAACTCTCCTCCTAACGTCGTCAAGCTCGCGGTTCAGCCTCGCTAGAAACTCGAAGACTCTTTCGTTCTCCATCTTCTTCTTTAATCGCACACTGTCACCTGTGCACTCCCATTCCTCTTTGCAGCTGAGATCGAGCTCTTACCACAAACCTAGCATCTCGGTGTAGTATTCCGTGACTTCCCAATCTCCTTGCTTCATCTGCTAGAGCCATGTCTTGAGTTCTAAGATTTGGGAAGCATTCTTGGCATCGGAGTATGTTTCTCGTATCGCATCCCACACATCCTTTGCCGTTGGGAGGAACATATACGTTTTGCCAATGGCTGGCTTCATGGAGTTGATCGAGCATGAGGTGATGAAGGAGTTTTCGGACTGCCATTTCTGGGATGCTACTGCATCGGTCGGAGATGGTCGCTGAGTCTCGCCGGTAAGAAACCCTAGCTTTCCCTTTCCATCAATAATAAGCTTGATTGCCTGTGCCCACTCTTTGCAATTCTTACCGTTCAATTTTTCAATGGCAAGATGGAGTGGAGAGTTGTTGAATGCACTAGGCGAGCCCATGGAGGAGTTTATCTTTGACTCTCTTTCCTAGGTTGCCGATTGTCTGGACTCATGGCTGTCTCCTTTTTGGCCAGCCATGAATTGATTAGGGTTTTAGAGCAATCTATGCTCTAATACCATGTAGAAACAGAGAATAATACAATTGTATATTCAATCGTGTGTATTTTACATAATTGGGTCCCTATTTAACATATACATAGAGAGCAAAATATGGAAATATAAAAATAAAACAAACATTTAGCCTAAATATCATATCTAATTGGGGCCTCAATCTTCTACCATAATATCCTACAAATCACCCCCTAAATCATACGGGATTTCCACATTCCATAGTAAGTAACCCATAAAATATCATTGCTTCAAATATTCTGTGCTCACTTGTGGCAAAAGGTTCACGAAAGTGTTGTCAAGGATCTCTGTCAAGTTTTGGATTGGGAGTTGAATGCCTTGGAAATTGAGATTGTGCAAAACGAAACTATCCATCCAAGGAAGAGTTATAAAATGAACAGTTCTTGTGCCGACACTCTCCTGTTTGCTGCCCATAAATGGTCCATGCCAAAGCCTCAAGTGGCTGAGACATGGGAAATTTGGATCCAGAACCCAAGGGTGCTTCTAAGCTTTCAATATACTTCATACTACAACATGCCTGCCCAAACCCCTCCCCAGCCTTAAAGATTGAGCATTGAAAATTGCAGCAGCTTGAAGAATGAGCAAAGAATGCATCCTGAAGAAAGTGAAGGGGTTGTCGGGCACACATATCATGGTCTTGGAAAGCCTTCTGAGGGGGTACTTGTTGGTGCATTCCTCTCCATGTCTTCAACAACAATGGTTTTGGAGATTTTTGATGGAAAGAAATAGTATTAGTGCTCTTCACGGTCAGGCTACAGTTAACACTCTTATTCTACAGGACTGTGCTGTGGGCATGCTTTTTGCTCTTCTTCCAGTTCTGGGTGGTACTTTAGGTATTCTTCAAGGAGTAATATCAATGATCAACAAAGGAAAAACAAGTTTTTTGTTGAGTAGAAATATACAGATATGTTGAAAGTCAACTTTAGCCTAGAGCAACAAAGTTCCTTGGTTCCATTTATGTCCGAAGAGGGAGAGGTTGTATCTACCATTTTTGGGCATACACACTCTCATGGATTCTGTGGATAGGATGCCAGTCTCATCTTCTACAGAGGAGTCATTGGCAATGACAGTATCTTTTGCTGATGCTCCTGGAAGTACCCTCTCTGTGTACACAGATTCCAAGGTCCAGAGTTGCGAAAGACTCTTCTTGGGATGGCTCTCTAAGCTTGACTGAGCACAAGATTTATAAGAGCGTTGGAGCGATTGATGCTTCGACACAGACTGAAGATGATGTAAGCAAGTCTAAAGCTCGAGGAACTTGTACAAGGGAGATCTGTGGGGAGAAAGGACTTCATCTAGTTTAGAAATCTCTAACAAAAGTCATGGTCTCTCAAATTATAACCATGTAGAACAGGTTATCTCTTCTCCTTTACCCAGTCAACGTCAATTTGTCTTTTCCTTTGATTTAGCCAAGTCTTGGCCTCATTTAGTTTCATCGTGGGAAAAGTTGAGCAGTGGGCTAGGCTTTTGGACTAGGTAAAGCATAACTTGCATGATCAGTGGGTATATGGAGCTTTGTTTGTATTGTGGATTCTTTCTAGAGAATATGAGTTTAAGTCAGATGAAGAAAGGACTTTAGATCATCACATTGTTGAAGAGACATTGCCTCATTTGCTCAAAAAATCATTGATGCTCACCTTCATTTAACAAGTACCTTGGAAGATGAGAGGGCCAAAAGCTATTGTCAATGCTCTCAAGAAGTCTACTCCTTCACTTGAAGTTTTGGAAATGACTGGAAATGATATTACAGTTGAAGCTTCTTCTACTTTAGCAGCCTGTATTGCAGCAAAACAGTGTCTTGCCAAGTTAAACTTGGCTGAAAGTGAACTGAAAGATGAAGGTGCCATTTTAATCAGCAGCGCGTTGAAAAAGAGGTTGCCAATAGATCAAACAGCAGGCTAGTACACATGAATCTATGTTCCCAGGAGCCATTTCATCATTCAGCTGGCAGCAAATCTAGTAGAGTCAGGGAATCAGGTTCAGATAACATCAAATCTAGAAGAGCCATTGAATCAGATCCTTTGCTTCTTACTGAATCTACCAATAGATCAGAACCAACTACTAATGAACTTTCTACTGATCCTAAGATTGAAGAAGCTCTGAGACCTGCAGGCCTTTTGTCCGATTCCCCTCCCAATAGCCCACATCAGGAAGCTAAAGGCCTTAGTGATGAAGATGATCCCTCAAAGGACAACAGAGAGGAAGAACGACCACTGGCACTGCAATTGCTTGCCTTCTTAAGCTTTGAATTGATTATGGGAGACCTATTAGAATCCTCCTTGACGAGTATATTGCATGCAGAGGTGGATGATGGTAGCTCAAGTGGCTCATTTTCAGAAGGATTTAATGCTTAGCATTGCTTGTTCAGAATTTCAGTACAAAAGCATGTCCCTAAATGAAAGACATCTGTTGGAGGTTCAGAGCATTGGGATCTTTTGAGAGTTGGTGCTTGACAAAGCATAGTTGGAGGATGACTTTGACATGAATAGTGATCTCTACTTAGCTTCTTGTTGCTATAATAATACTCAAGCTATCATTACTACTCTTTTGGAGGAGCATGAGAACATTTTTTATGATGACAATCTACACAGGTGCTCTATTCCAGCAGATTCTCGGATTGAGCAGCAAGGTTCAAAAGACACCCATCTTGGAGGAGTGGATTTTGACGACCGTGTGGTGAACCATCTTGTACAGGTTAAAAAGGAAGCACACAGCTGATCCTGTGGCTATTGACTCTGAATCTATTCCATCCTTTGAGCAATGTTTTCCAAGGGGTTCCAAAGAATGCAGGGTGGTTATTCATCTGGACATATACTCAAAGTTCCCTTCCAACGAATTCATTTGAGCAAGCATGAACTTTCAGAAACTTCAGTTATGTGGGCAAGAATCTTGTGGAGTTGATGTGGGAGGAGTATAGAAGTTGTCTCTCTCAGTAGTGACAGCAGTGCAAACAGTAGCAGTGAAAATACACTTTTCTTTGTTTATGGCAGAAAATTAAGTAAAAGATTATATTCCAAAAGCATCCTCTACTCACATTTGAAAATCCTGATGGGGATCGTTGAAAAGAAGATGCAAAACAAGGATTTTGTGGGAGCTCATCCTAATGTACACTACAAGTGTGCTGGCCTGCCAACTACATCATTTTCCACCTATCTAGTTGTTGTACCAGGTATGTCACGAACTGGTTCTGCAAAACCTATAGCACCGAGTGTGCAGTTTACTCCATCCCCTTCTGCCACATCAGTAAATATGTCTTCTGAACAAACTAATGCGGCCACCTCTAGTCTGGTTGTTGAATATCTAGCGAAGCAGGAGACTAAAACTAATGGAGAGATGGAAGTTTCTATCTCAGGCAATGTACCAAATGCAAAAGTCCTAGAAGATCAAGCTTGTTTCTCAAGCAACACTGCAAGTGAGCAAGTTCAAGAAGATTAAGCAGCTTTGTCAAGCACAGAAGTAGTTCCCGAAAATAAAAAAGCTGACCATCAGCTTGAGTATGATAATTTGAGCTCTGATGAACTGCACCAGAGTTACTCCGTAGAAACCAGAAAAGCCTGGCGCACCTTGGAATCTACTTTGGCATAAAATCTGGACATTTCAGTTTCAGGTTCTAACAAGATGGATACAACTCTTGGTTCTATAGAAAGAAACCTACAACTTGGTTTTCGATAAAGTTGGACATACTTTCAGTCTGAAGTATCATAACAGGGTTATTCAACATGAAGCTGGTTGTTTCTTAATTGTTTACTTGCTGGGCATTCTTCCTGGGAAGGAATACTCTGAATTTCTGCATAAGTTCATGTCCGCTGTCAAGCAGAACTATGGAGAAAAAGTTATACAATTTGAAGATTCTGCAAACCGTAATGCTTTTGAGCTGCTTGCAAGATACGACACAACTCATCTTGTCTGCAATGGTGATAAGAACAACATCTGTGGTTCTTGCAGGGCTTCTTGCCGCACTGAAGCTATCTGATGGTACTTTGGCTGATCACAAATTTTTGTTCCTTGGTGTTGGAGAAGCAGAGACTGGGATAGCATAGTTTATGGCTCTTGAGATGTCGAAACAGACAAGATGTCCATACTCTAATGCAGCATATTCCATTATGGATTCCACACTGGTGCAACCACAGTTCACCACAAATACTGGAATAGAAGTTTATCCAATGCACCCCTCACGGTTGTGGAGTTTTGGTTTTTCCTTGGACACAAAAGCTCCTTCACCTATGAGACTTTTCCTAAGGCGTATCTTGCTCACGCAAAAGACCTCATCATCGTCCAGCCGGTTCAGATCAATGGCAAATTGAGGGGTACCTTTAAGGCTGAAGAAGGATGTATAGAGGAGGATGTCTTCAGTTTGGCTCCATCAGATGAGAAACTCTCCAAGTTCTAGACAACAATTGTTCTCTGGTCATCACAATTCAGGTTCAGAAATGAGATATAATTTGACCAAGGTATTCATGTTCTTATCACATTTTGTTGGGATGTCCATGACTTCCTACATGTTGGCTCTACTGGAGATGAAGTGGGAAGTGACTCTAAATTTCTTCAAGCTGGTTATTGACTGCACTAGATATTGGCTTGTGGGTTCCACTCCAGTACCACATCTCAGAGAGTGATTTCTCAGCAAGATAGCTACAAGAAAAATGGTGACAAAAGACAACTCTCCAAATCCGTTTGCCCCACACATGCCACTTGTGTTGAGAGGTCCCACATGCAAACTCTCCTCTTCCAGATGCTTCTTTCTTTAGGAATGTATAATTTTGAATTAAATTTTCAAATCCATTTTCAACTAAAATATTCCTAGATTTTAAATTTCATCCTTAGAAATCTTCAAATTAATAAAATCTGTTTGTAATAAATTTATTTGCTGTCAAATTTTCTTCTGACATGCATTTTCTTATTTATCTTGGTTTTTAAATAATTTCTTTGTCTTTCTCAATTTTCATAAAAATACATTCTCCAATTTCGAAAATAATGGAATTCATCCATATTTCTATGATCCGTCCTCCATGATTATTAGAAAAATGCATTTTTTGGAATTAATTCATGCAAATAAATATGGGCCTTAGGGGGGCCCAATATATGTGATTATTGATTCTATTTGTCATTCTTGATTGATATTGATTGATTATATATGAAGAAATTTGAGAGAATTTTTTTTTTTAAAATTCTTTTTATTTTTTTTCTCTATTCAAATTGATTATTGCATCAATATTTATACATGAATAGTTGAGGTCATCTTGCCTTAAAAAAGAAATCTAATCCTTGACTTTAGGAGAAAGTCTTTCATAAAATTAGGAAATAAAATTAGAATAGGAAACAACTATATGCGGTATAGCAGCCATAACAACTAGCCATAAAAATGGCGGTACAGGTATGCGGTACAGCTGTATGCAAAACTATACCTTCCGGATTTCCACACTTCCTCTCAAGCTTGATTGTAAATGTTGATCATTCCTAGCTTGGATCTCAAGTCCTCAAAGTTGGTTCTAAAAAACACCTTGGTAAGAATGTCTGCTGTTTGGAGAATTGTTGGAGTGTAAAACAATGAAATCGTCCCTTCTGCTATCTTCTCCTTAATGAAATGACAATTTATTTCCACATGCTTTGGTCGATCATGATAAACTTGGTTCTTAATGATACTTATGGCAACTTGATTGTCACAAAACATCTTCATAGAATCTCCCATTGGAACTTTTAGTTCATTTAGGAATGAGATATTTGGCCAAGGAAGATTGGAGGATTTTGGAAAGCTGGTCGAGGGGAGATTCTGAGTGCGGTTCTAGTGAATTTGGTCTGGTTTTTGAACTACATACAGTTCATATTTTAGGACATGGATAATATGTTTTTTGGAAAGATAAATATTAAAGCCACGTCTCAAGGAGATTCTGCATACGGTTCCAGGGGAATTTGGGGTGTATTTTTGAACCACATTCAGTGGATATTTAGGGACATGGAGAACACGTTTTCAGGGTGGGGGATTCTTTAGAGGATGCACAAGCTGGTGATTTTGAATAGGGGCATTCTAGGGACTTTCAAAGGAGGATTCAACAGATTTTTGGGCGGTGATTGACACCGTTTGAGGGCAGGCAGGTGGAAGAAGGCATCCATCACGACAATAAAAATTTGGAGCCCACTCACAGCACAAGAGGTCTCCACACAAGCAGCGCACCATTGTAGTAAATCAAGGCTACCACTTTGATATAGCAACAGCCCGCATAGGTTAGTTTTTCCATTGATCTACCTTTTTAGTTTTTCCATTGACCTACTTTCTCTCATGTTTTAGTTTTGTTTTTTTTAGTTACTAAAATTCAATATTTCATGTAACTATTTAGGTTTTTTTTTTAATGTAAAAAATCAAAGCAATATGATGTGTAAGCAAGCTATCAAAAAATTCTCTAGGATTCTGCTTGTTGCCTTCATACTTGTAGTCTTGGACTCCCTTTGGATCATGAAAAGTCCTAGGGAAAGGAAGAAAAGTAGGAAGGAATACAAATTCTCTTTTTAGGTTTACCATAGAAATATGAGGAAAAATCAAATATAATGAAAGTTAGTTAGAATTGTATGCATTTTCAAATTCTTCATCCCTAATATAAGAGAGCAAAGAAGAGAAATAAATTTCAAAAAACATGAAAGGAATTTTTTTTTTTTTTAAACTTTAAACCATTTTTTTTATTTTCCTTTATTTTTTTCTTTCCTTCCCCTTTTTCCCTCTATTTTCATTCTCTTGCACTTTCTCTCAAACTGTTCGGGACCTAAATGGAGTCTAAAATTTCCATGGTTCAAAGAAAACTGTTTCTTCTCAGTATTTTTTATTTGGATTCAAATCTAGTCATTCTTGTTATTTTTTTAGGATTTTAGTAAAATCTCCCCACCTTCCTTCTAGGCCATCATTAAATCCCCCTTCCTTTATTTTGTTATGTCTTTTCAGCTGTTGACTCTATAAACCTTTTGCAAAATACTACTGGTTAATACTTTATTGTTTCAGTTGTCAGAAGATGTAATGATTTCTCAGTACAGTTGATATGCCTATCAGAAATTGATTGTTTTAATTCCAATGTGAGTGCACCAACAAGGGTTCCTAAATTTGAGATTAGGCTCTCATTTCTGTTTTTATTTTCACTCTCTTCCTACTGTGTCCCCTTCACGTTAAACAACTGCGACAGAATGTTGTGGAAATGTATTTAACTTCTGTTTCTTGCTTAACATGCAGTGTTGTCATGTTCTTGTCTGACATGTCGGGAAGGGTGCCTTTATACAAGAAGTATGTGAGGGATTCTAGCTTTTCATCTTCTAGAACTCTCTAGCAAGTATTGTTATGAATTGATAGAAAACTCTTTTGTTTTGGTCATTTCTCAACCATTCTAATCGTTTCTTCTTTGAAATGAAACATATTTTGTTAACTAATAGTTACAATGTTTAATACAAGATGTACTCTTTATAACATGTTTTGCATGTTCGCTTTTTGCACAAAATCAAGAAAGAACTCAACATTTAAATTTTGGTATCCCCATATCTTTAAGAGCACTTTTACTGTATTTGAGTATCAATTGTAAAGTTTGAAAAAAAAACCGGGGTGTCACATGGATGACCTAAGAATTGAAGGAACGAACAATGAACATAGGCTGAACCTAGGAATGCGTCCAAATATTTGGAACCCAAAGGAAGTAAAAACAACTTAGATAGAAACTAGAATGACATGACAATGATGAGAAACAAAAAAAAAAACAACCAACTAAGCTTAGGTACAACCTAGAATGGTATGCAGATGATCGGGAAAAAAAATTACTCAAATTGGATATAGATAGAACCTAGGATGACGTCCTAGTGATGAGAAATTAGAGGAACAAACGAATAAACTTAGATTAAAACTAGGATAGTAACCCAATGACGGGTGACTAAAGGAACTAAGAATGAACAGAGATAGAACCAAGAATTATGGTCCAATGACGAGCTATCAAAAGAACAAACGAATTAGCTTAGATAGAACCTAGGATGACAACTCAATTATGTGAAACTAAACAAACTAAGAACGAAAATGAGTAGAACTATGAATGGCATTCCAATGATGAGCAATCTCGGAAACAAATGATTAAGTTTAGATAGAACCTAGGAAGACATCCTAATTATGGGGTGAAGGACGAGGGATACCTTAAAGAAACTTAAGGAAGTGGGATGCATTAAACGATGCCCTTAATAAACTTAATGACAAGAATTATCTACACAAAGTCAATGGAGGGGGATGCTCTAAGAATATTCGAATAAGCGGGCTGCCCTTAAAAAGCCATTGGAAGAAGAACATCGTAAATGAACATTAAGAAGGGGGATTCACTAACAAGGCTCTTAGAAAGGGCATGCCACAAACAAACCCCCCCAAACAGGGATGCCCAATCCCAACAAAAGCGGTTGTGCAAAAAAAAACCTTAAGAAATGGAGTTGCGCTAAACAAACTACTGGATGGGGATGCCCTACTACACTAAAGGAAGTGGGAGTCTGGTAAGTAATCCCTAGGAAAGGATATGCTCTAAAAGAATTGAAGGAAGGTTGGTTGGTCTAAACAAACTTTAGGAAAGCGAATGAATTAAAAATCTCTATGAAGATGGATGACCTAAGAAACTGAAGGAAGTGATGGACTAAAGTAAATCAAGGTAGTTTGATTACCCAATGTACATGAATGTCCAAAAAAAAAGAAGAGGAATGTTAATACCTAATAACACTCGAGGAAAGAGGATACCCTAAATAAACTCAATGAAGGGAAATACCCTAAACAAACTTAAGGAATGGGATGCCTGAAAACAACTCAAGGAAGGAGGATGTCCTGAACATACTCAAGGAATAGGGCATACCCTGAAACAAACTCAAGAAAGGGGGATGTTCTAAACATACTCAAGGATGTGGGCATAACCTAAACAAACGCAAGGAATAGGAATTCTACAAGGAAACTACGAGATGGGGAGGAGGAAATGCCTTAATAACATTGAAGAAAATGAGATGATCTAAACATAGATAAGGAAGGTGGATGCCATAAATTAACTGAATGAAAGGGGATATCTTAAATAAAATAATGGAAAAAGATGCCTTAATAAGACTCGATGAAATCACATTCCCTAAATGAACTCAAGGAAGGTCCATGCATTAAAGAAACACAAAAGATGAGGTTGCCCTAAATAAACTCAACGATGGAGGATGCCCTAAACAAACTAAAAAAAAGGCGTTGCCATTAAGAAACTCATGTGAAACATGTATGCATGTATTTGTTAGTTTCATCTTTGCTTTTCCACATCCATCCTTTTAGAACTGATAAACTGCTAACCCCCACCAATCTACACATTAGATATCAATGCTCCAATAGATACTTGGTCAATATAATAATGACTATTTTGGGACATCACCCAAGGGCAAGTCATACCCCGTGTCTTTTGGGACTCATACCCAATGGCAGGACCAACCTTGTATCTTTAGGGACTAAAATTGTAATACCTAGCACTAATGAATTAAATAGGCAATAATGATTATCTTAGTACTTAGTTTTAAACATGGTTAATTAGATATTAAAACTGGTTTAGTGTTAATCCTGTTTAATTATGAGTTATAGTTTGATTAAGGTTAATTGAGATTAGTTAATGACTTAACAAGCTTATTAGGCTTTTAGGGGTTGATTATAGTTTTGAAAACCTAAAGGACTAATGGGCAATTATGGGTTTTATTTTTGATAACTTGAAAGACTAAAGTGCAAAATTGGGCAGTTGGAGTTAGTGGAAGCCAAGTGGCATGCCATCTCCTACTTGGGTGGATTGGTGGCAGCCATGTGGTTTGCCACCTCCTGCTTGGCTGCATGGAGAGCCCTATATAAGGGCCTGCAGCTCGTTTTGCACCATTTTTGCTACAGCAACTTGGGATAGAGAGAGAATCTAGAGAGAGAGTTTAGATTTGAGGTAAGCAAGGTGTTTAATTTAGTAATTTTGGTTTATCTTAGTTCCTAATGGTATGCTGAAACATATTTTAGTTAAAAATCACAATTAATTAGAGATTAAAGTATTTTAGCTTTAAGTATTTTATTAATGGTAAGATCAGCATAAATCTTGAGATTTGTTAATAGGTTAGGCTTTAAGAAAATCAAAGCAATTAGTGTTTAGTAATTAATTAGGGAATATTAATATGCATTGTAGATATTGTTTAATTCAATTCAAATTTGATTTGAAAACTTGTAGGCATGTAGATTAGAGAATATTAGAATTAAAAATTAGCAACATTAAATTGTATAAATTTTCATCATTAGGAAGTCTAAATTATGTGTTTCATTTCAGTTCCTTGTAATAGGTAAAAATCGCCAAGATAGAAGAATCATAGAGGGAATTCTCTAAACAAACTTAAGGAAGTGGGATACCCTAAACGATGCCCTTAATAAACTTAATGAAGGGAATTCTCTTAACAAAGTCAAGGAAGGGGGATGCTCTAAGCAAATTCGAGCAAGGAGGATGCCCTTAAAAAGCCAATGGAAGAAGAATGTCGTAAATGAACATTAAGAAGGGGATTCACTAATAAGACTCATAGAAAGGGCGTGCCACAAACAAACTCTACCAAGGGGGATTCCCAATCCCAACAAAAGCGGTTGTGCTAAAAAACCTCAAGAAATGTAGTTGCGCTAGACAAACTACTGGATGGGGATGCCCTACTACACTAAAGGAAGTGAGAGTATGCTAAGTAATCCCTAGGAAAGGGTATGCCCTAAAAGAATTGAAGGAAGTTGGTTGGTCTAAACAAACTCTAGGAAAGCGAATGAATTAAAAATCTCTATGAAGATGGATGACCTAAGAAACTGAAGGAAGTGATGGACTAAAGCAAATCAAGGTAGTTTGATTGCCGAATGAACAGGAATGTCAAGAAAAAAAAAAAAAATAGAGGAATGTTAATACCCAATAACACTCGAGGAAAGAGGATGCCCTAAATAAACTCAATGAAGGGGAATACCCTAAACAAACTTAAGGAAGGGGATGCCCAAAAACAAATCAAGGAAGGAGGATGTCCTGAACATACTCAAGGAATAGGGCATACTCTTAAACAAACTAAAGAAAGGGGGATGTGCTAAACATACTCAAGGATGTGGGCATAACCTAAACAAATGCAAGGAATAGGAATTCTACAAAGAAACTACAAGATGGGGAGGAGGAGATGCCTTAATAACATTGAAGAAAAGGGGATGATCTAAACATAGATAAGGAAGGTTGATGCTATAAATTAACTGAATGAAGGGGGATGTCTTAAACAAAATAATGGAAAAAGATGCCTTGATAATACTTGATGAAATCACATTCCTTAAATGAACTCAAGGAAGGTCCATACATTAAAGAAACACAAAAGATGAGGTTGCCCTAAACAAACTAAAAAAAAGGGCATTGCCATTAGGAAACTCATGGAAGGTGTGTTTCACTTCTGCCTCGGTCTTCGACCTTAAGTCTTTCTTGGGAGTTCCACTCTGTATCAGGTCTTCGACCTTAAGTTTTCTCGGGCTGCGCCCTTTGATAAGGTCCTTCGGACCCTTCGGTCTCTCTTTGAGGGAACCCTTTGGGTCCTTTGGACAAAGGAAAGGGGAAAAAACTAGCATAACCTATTGGGGGCCTAATACGATAATAGCCCTTTAGCTCTTATATGCTCATTATCCCAGGCAATAAGATATGCGCTTTAGGGCATCCCTAAGATATGTTTTCAGATACTGCTATACAATTACAACCCGTCTTTGCTCAATGGATATAAAACATCCATGCCCTAGCACACTGATTACTACTCAAAACATGCTATTTTGTAGCTTGTAATTAGCTCTCTTAAACACTCTTGAGTAGTAATTATTACCTTTTAACTCGATTAACATGTTAGGGACCCTTGCAATCAGATTTCTAACAATTGTGTTAAGTTTTGGTGCTTTTTGATAGCTTTATGCCCACCAAAGCAATTTAAGAATGAGGGAGAGCTATTTATAGTTCATGGCAAAGCTTTTGGAAGCTTTGATTTTTGAAGAAATCAAGCTATGGAGCCTCATAATCCTTTGCCTTAATCGTTCAAAGTTTACAAGGGAGAAACAATGGAGAAGAAGAAAACAGGGGATGAAAACAGGGGACACAGCTGCAGTCTTTTAGTGCACTTTTGGAGCACTTCCCTAAGTCCATTCTTTACATTCTATATACCATTTTGAAGCTCAGAAAGTCAAGAATCCAATGGTTCAAACCACGTATGATTTGGAGCTGAAATGAGGAAGATATGGACTTAGGAAGACAACTGCATCAAGCTGAGGGACAATTTCGCACACCACTGTTTAAGGTGCGAAATCCTCAGTCCACTGTGCGAAAATTTCGCACACCTCAAACCAACATGCGAAATTGGAACTCAGCGTGCGAAAATTGGATATTTTTGCCGACTCTTTTTTCTTCTGATATTTTTGTGTTTAAATTTCCATTTTCTCCTTGTATTCAACCAACCATGTAATTCCTTAGCTAGGAAGTATCCAAGGAAGGGTAAAACTACCTTCCTATATAAATTCTCTTGTAATCACTGAAAAGATATCTTCTTTTCGGGGAGCTTTCTCCAGGAGACCAACTTATGTAGCTTTGTTATACAAAGATCTCTTTTGTTTATTTTCTCTCTTCTATTTTCTATTTTCTTGCAAGCCAAACACCCTCTGAGGATGTTTTCCCAGAGGATGAGAGGCTAAACATTTAGTTTCTTGGAGTAAAGGAAGCTAGGTGAAAAGTCCAGATTAAAAGGTGGAAAGTTTCCGTGCATTAAATTCAGGTAGTTAGAGTCCATAAATGGCTTCTAAAGCCAAGGTTTTGCTTTAAATCCCTTAGGATCACTTTGACTGGCCAATACATGGTAAGCTTAAGGTCTCTGTGGATGCTTATTGCTAGATCCATATCAGTCCATTAGTTATCATGTACGAGCCATTGGAAAGTGATTCAAGGTGATAGCCCATAGTGTCTCAAGCCATTAATGGACCTTGACTACCATCTCTAGTGATTTTTTATGGATTAAAACTTCATTGTCAAACCTATACCGGTTCGGGAAATAACTATAGGTTAAATCCCCAATGCGAGGAGAAAAATCCGGAATTTTCCACTTTGCATCTGGAACTTAAACCTAGCGACCTTTAGCTCCGGGAGACTTTCTTTCTTCCACTTTTTACTTAGTTCCATGTGAGTTTAGTTTAAATCACCACTTTCAAAACAATTTTATTTTCTTTTAAATTTCAAGTTTGTGCTAAAGGAAATCATCAGAATCAATTTCTAATTTAGAGTCTATCATTGGTAGAGTGAAAACCCATCCCTGCGTTCGACCCTAGAACTGCTATACTATAGTAGCTTTGCTACGCCAGTATAAGGTCATAGGTTTTATAAATGTTTTTGATTAAAAGATCCGGCTGGGAAGTCAAGCGAGGATCAAATGGCGCCGCTGCCGGGGATGGTGCCACAATACAGTGATACAACCTTTTAGAGGCTACTTGTGATTTTCATCACAACCAGGGTGAATTCCTTTTTCACTAACTTCATTTTCTTTCATTTTCCTTTTGTTAATTTTATTTTCATTTTCTTCCTAACTTTAACCTTTTCTTTAGTTTCCTTTTTGTTTTTACTATTACAGGAATTGTAACTTGTGCATGCCCTATTGGATTAGGGACCAAGAGGGAAGATTAGTAAGGATTGAGAATCCTCAAGACACAGAGTTGGATATCTGTGTAAATATCATGGACCCTCCACCAGAGGATCAGAATTCTCAACAAGGTCAAGGGGGTAATCCCAATGCATATCTATCCATGAGGGATAGAATGCATCCCCCAAGGATGAGTGCACCCTCATGCATCCTGCCCCCTCTTGAGCAGTTGGTTATAAGACCCCATATTGTACCCCTCCTACCAACTTTCCATGGAATGGAGAGTGAGAATCCATATTCTCACATTAAGGAATTTGAGGAGGTATGTAATACTTTTAGAGAGGGAGGAGCTTCAATAGACTTGATGAGACTCAAGCTATTCCCTTTCACTTTAAAGGACAAGGCAAAAATATGGCTTAATTCTTTAAGGCCAAGAAGCATAAGGAATTGGGTGGATCTTCAGGCTGAGTTTTTGAAAAAATTTTTCCCCACCCATAGGACCAATGGGTTGAAAAGACAAATCTTAAATTTTTCTGCTAAAGAAAATGAGAAGTTTCATGAGTGTTGGGAAAGGTATATGGAAGCCATCAATGCTTGTCCTCATCATGGTTTCGATACATGGCTCCTAGTGAGCTATTTTTATGATGGAATGTCCTCTTCTATGAAGCAAATTCTTGAAACCATGTGTGGGGGAGATTTTATGAGTAAGAATCCTGAGGAAGCCATGGACTTCTTAAGTTACGTGGCTGAGGTGTCAAGAGGATGGGATGAGCCCAACTCAAGAGAGAAAGGAAAATTTCCCTCTCAACAAACCCAAAATCCAAAGGCTGGAATGTACATGTTGAGTGAAGACGTGGACATTAAAGCTAAGGTGGCAACAATAGCAAGGAGGTTGGAAGAACTTGAGTTGAAAAAGATGCATGAAGTCCAAGCTATTTCCGAAACTCAAGCCCATGCCATGCCATGCACCATTTGCCAATCATGTGATCATGTGGTAGATGAGTGTCCAACCATGCCAGCTGTGAGAGAGATGTTAGGTGATCAAGTAAATGTTGTGGGGCAATTTAGGCCCAACAACAGTGCATCTTATGGAAACACCTATAATTCAAGCTGGAGAAACCACCCAAATTTTTCTTGGAAACCAAGACCACCTCCATACCAACCACAAGGCCAAACCCAAGCACCTCAGCAACCATCTTCAGTGGAGCAAGCCATTGTAAACCTGAGTAAAGTCATGGGTGACTTTGTGGGTGAACAAAAGGCAATCAACTCCCAATTGCATCAAAAGATTGAAAATGTTGAGAGTTCTCAAATTAAAAGAATGGAGGGGATGCAAAATGATCTATCTCAGAAGATAGATAATATTCAGTACTCCATCTCTAGGCTTACCAACCTAAACACAGTGATTGAGAAGGGAAAGTTCCCCTCTCAACCAAGCCAAAATCCCAAGGGTGTTCATGAAGTTGAAACCCAAGATGGTGAGTCTTCAAATTTGAGAGAGGTCAAAGCTGTGATCACTTTGAGAAGTGGGAAGGAGGTTGATCAACCCTTGCCTAACGTGGGCCCTGATGAAGAAATTAGATCAAAGGGACCCTTGATTAAAGAGGGCAAAAACCAAGAAGAGCATAGTGGGAAGAAAAGTGCATCCAAATCAAGCATTGAGGAAGAACCAAGGATAGTGATTAAGGAGGATATGATGAAGAAACATATGCCTCCCCCTTTTCCTCAAGCTTTACATGGAAAGAAAGAAATCAAGAATTCATCAGAAATTCTTGAAGTGTTGAGGCAAGTAAAGGTGAATATACCTTTACTTGATATGATCAAGCAAGTCCCCACATATGCAAAGTTTCTAAAGGACTTGTGCACAGTCATGAGAGGTTTACAGGTGACAAAGAATGCATTCCTCACTGAGCAAGTGAGTGCTATCATCCAGAGTAAGTCCCCAGTTAAATATAAAGATCCGGGATGTCCCACCATATCAGTTAACATTGGAGGGACACATGTGGAAAAAGCTTTACTAGACTTGGGAGCAAGTGTGAATTTGCTCCCATACTCTGTCTATAAACAACTGGGACTAGGAGGATTAAAGCCTACAACCATGACCCTCTCTTTAGCTGATAGGTCAGTCAAAATCCCAAGGGGTGTGATAGAGGATGTTCTAGTTCAAGTGGACAAATTCTACTATCCTGTGGATTTTGTGGTGCTTGATACTGATTCCTCTGTTAAGGAAGAAAATTATGTGCCAATCATCCTAGGGAGGCCTTTTCTAGCTACCTCAAATGCCATCGTTAACTGTAGGAATGGGGTGATGCAGCTCACATTTGGAAACATGACTTTGGAAGTAAACATATTCCACTTATGTAAGAGGCATCTTTACCCTGAAGAGGAAGAAGGATTTGAGGAAGTATGCTTGATCAACACTTTGGTTGAAGAGCACTGTGACAAGAGTTTAGAGGAGAGCTTGAATGAAAACCTGGAAGTCCTTGAAGATGGGTTCCCTGAACCCTTTGATGTGCTAGCCATTATGTCTCCTTGGAGGAGACGGGAAGAGATCTTACCACTGTTCAACCAGGAAGACTCACAAGGAGTTGCTGTGGAGGACCCTCCAAAGCTTATTTTAAAGTCACTTCCTGTGGAGTTGAAGTATGCATACTTGGAGGATGATGAGAAATGTCCAGTGGTGGTTTCCTCAACCCTCACTAGTGATCAAGAGGATAGTCTTTTAGGAGTCCTCAGAAAATGTAAGAAAGCCATTGGATGGCAAATTTCTGATCTGAAAGGGATTAGCCCTTTGGTGTGCACCCACCATATTTATATGGAGGATGATGCAAAACCAGTGAGGCAACCCCAAAGGAGACTGAATCCTCACATGCAAGAGGTGGTGAGGAGTGAAGTTTTGAAGCTACTTCAAGCTGGGATCATATATCCCATTTCAGACAGTTTATGGGTGAGTCCCACCCAAGTAGTCCCAAAGAAATCTGGAATCACTGTGATCCAGAATGAGAAAGGAGAGGAAGTCTCTACACGTCCTACCTCAAGATGGAGGGTGTGTATAGACTATAGAAGGTTGAATTCAGTGACTAGGAAGGACCATTTTCCATTGCCTTTCATGGACCAAGTCCTTGAGAGAGTCTCAGGACATCCTTTCTATTGTTTTCTAGATGGTTATTCAGGGTACTTCCAAATAGAAATTGATTTGGAAGATCAAGAAAAGACAACCTTCACTTGTCCCTTTGGTACTTTTGCATATAGGAGAATGCCCTTTGGTCTATGTAATGCTCCTGCAACTTCCCAAAGATGCATGCTAAGCATCTTCAGTGACATGGTCGAACGCATCATGGAAGTTTTCATGGATGACATCACTGTATATGGAAGTTCTTATGAGGAGTGTTTGATGCATTTAGAAGCTGTTCTCCATAGATGTATTGAGAAAGACCTAGTGCTAAATTGGGAGAAGTGCCATTTTATGGTACAAAAAGGAATTGTCTTAGGACATATCATCTCCAAAAATGGCATTGAGGTAGATAAGGCAAATGTGGAACTTATTGTTAAGTTGCCACCTCCCACAAATGTTAAAGGAATTAGGCAATTCCTTGGACATGCAGGATTCTATAGGAGGTTCATTAAGGATTTCTCAAAAATCTCAAAACCTCTGTGTGAGCTTTTGGTAAAGGATGCCAAGTTTGTGTGGGATGAGAAGTGTCAGAGAAGTTTTGAGGAATTGAAGCAATTCCTCACAACTGCACCAATAGTGAGAGCCCCAAATTGGAAATTACCTTTCGAGGTAATGTGTGATTCAAGTGATCTTGCTATGGGGGCTGTTTTAGGGCAAAGAGAAGATGGAAAGCCCTATGTGATCTATTATGCAAGCAGAACTTTGAATGAGGCTCAAAAAAACTACACAACTACTGAGAAGGAGTTGTTGGCTGTAGTTTTTGCCTTGGATAAGTTTCGTGCTTATTTGGTAGGGTCCTCTATAGTAGTGTTCACTGACCATTCTGCTTTGAAGTACTTGCTAACCAAGCAGGATGCCAAGGCAAGATTGATAAGATGGATTCTTTTGCTCCAAGAATTCAATCTCCAAATCAGGGATAAAAAGGGGGTAGAAAATGTGGTAGCTGACCACTTGTCCAGACTAGTGATAGCACATGACTCACATGGTCTACCTATCAATGATGACTTCCCTGAGGAGTCTCTCATGTCAGTAGATTTAGCTCCATGGTATTCTCACATTGCAAACTTTTTGGTTACTAGAGAAGTACCAAGTGAGTGGAGTGCTCAAGACAAGAGGCATTTCTTGGCTAAGATCCATGCCTATTATTGGGAGGAACCTTTTCTTTTCAAATATTGTGCAGATCAAATTATAAGGAAATGTGTTCCTGAGCAAGAGCAATCGGGAATTCTCTCCCATTGCCATGATAGTGCTTGTGGAGGTTATTTTGCCTCCCAGAAAACAGCAATGAAAGTGATCCAATCAGGCTTCTGGTGGCCCTCTCTTTTCAAGGATGCCCATTCTATGTGTAAGGCATGTGATCGGTGTCAAAGGCTTGGTAAGCTAACACGCCGAAATATGATGCCCTTGAACCCCATCTTAATAGTGGATATCTTTGATGTCTGGGGTATAGACTTTATGGGACCATTTCCAATGTCATTTGGACATTCCTACATCTTGGTAGGAGTGGATTATGTCTCTAAGTGGGTAGAGGCAATCCCATGTAGGAGCAATGATCATAAAGTGGTACTTAAATTCCTCAAGGACAACATCTTTGCAAGATTTGGAGTGCCAAAGGCCATTATAAGTGACGGGGGAACCCACTTTTGCAATAAACCTTTTGAGACTCTTCTAGCCAAATATGGGGTTAAGCACAAGGTAGCTACACCTTATCACCCTCAAACTAGTGGCCAAGTTGAGTTAGCCAACCGTGAGATCAAGAATATATTGATGAAGGTGGTCAATGTGAATAGGAAGGATTGGTCTATCAAGCTCCTGGATTCCTTATGGGCTTACAGGACCGCTTACAAGACCATTCTAGGAATGTCTCCCTATCGCCTTGTTTATGGCAAAGCGTGTCACCTTCCAGTGGAAATTGAGTATAAAGCATGGTGGGCAATCAAAAAGCTCAACATGGATTTGTCAAGAGCCGGGTTAAAGAGATGTTTAGATTTGAATGAATTAGAGGAATTGAGGAATGATGCATACCTCAATTCAAAAATTGCAAAAGCAAGATTGAAAAAATGGCATGATCAGTTGGTAAATCAGAAGAATTTTACCAAAGGACAAAAAGTTTTGCTTTATGACTCTAAACTTCATCTCTTTCCAGGTAAATTGAAATCAAGGTGGACGGGTCCTTTCATAATTCATGAAGTGCATCCCAACGGAGTGGTGGAAATATTCAATCCCACAGGCAATCAAACCTTCAAAGTCAATGGCCATCGTCTCAAGCCATTCTTAGAGCCTTACAGTACAGACAAGGAGGAGATCAACCTCCTTGAACCACCACAACTTTGAGGAAAAGCAGGGTATCATGGGCTAAAGAAGTCCATGAATTTTTTTGTTATAGTTTTATAGTTATATTAGTATTTTTATTTCTTTATAGTTTAATTTTCTCCTAATCTTAGTTTATATTGTCTTAATTCAAGTTAATTTTGATGATAAATTTCAGAAAAAAATCATGAAAGATGGGGAGAGCTCGTCAAAAGCAGCCTAGGGGAGAAAAACCAAGGAAACAGAGCACCTAATTTCAAGGTGCCAAATTTTTCGCACACCTGATTTCAAGGTGCGAAAATTTCGCACACCCAAAACCAAGGTGCGAAATCCTTGGACCAAAGGAAGAAGATTTCGCACACCCCTACCTCAAGGTGCGAAATCAATTTCAAGGTGCGAAATCCGTTTTCAAGGTGCGAATTTCCTAAAATCCAATTTCCCACACCACTGTGGAAGGTGCGAAAATTTTCGCACGGTGCGAAATCCTCTCCTAGCACACGTGTGCGAATTTCGCACACCTCAAGCTCATTTTCGCACGGTGCGAAACAGTGTGTGAAAATTTCGCACACCACTATTCAAGGTGCGAAAATTTCGCACACCTCCTTTTAAAGTGTGAAATCTTCAGCAAAAAGGGTGCCATTTTCGCACACCCAATTCCAAGGTGCGAAATGGACAGACCAAGGTGCGAAAATTTCGCACGGTAAAATTCTAAGTTCTAAAAATTTAAAACGGACTTTTAAATTAAAATTTTACCCCCGAAATTGTGCCTAACGTCCAAAAACGACTTTTCGGCTGCCTTGGAAAATTTTAAAGCATCAGAAATCCCTTAAACCTCAGTCCTATATAAACCTTTGAGGTCCAGAAGCTCAAAGGACTCCCCCACCTGTCAGCTGAAAAGCCTCTGGAACCTCGAGCACCCACATTCCGTCATTTCGGCCATGGTGAAGACCAGAGGAGGCCTTTCCGCCTCCCCATCCTCACCGACCCCTCGACCACAGCGAGCCGCCATGGGAGCCGCACCTTCACCTCCTGTTCAGGCCCCGGCCATTCCCCCATCTGAGGGGGAAGTTCCTTCTCAGCGCCGATACCCCACCCGGAGGCCACCCACGGAACCTGTGCCACCAGCCGAGCAAGCCGCGAGCTCTGTTTCTCGGCCCCTTGCGAAGAGGACCAGGTTCTCGGGTCCTGGAGAGCCATCCCACGCACCTCAGCCAGAGCCAGCTACAGAGGAACCTCGGATTCCAGTGGACATGCCTCCCGAGGCCATTATCAGGCGTCCCATGATAGCTGGACCGCCGATTGAGGGTAACTTGGATTGCAGAGATAGATCATTTCATTCCGAGACCTACTTTGATATAGAGGCCCTCAGACAGCAGCCAGAGCTCAGAGATTCATTCCGACTGCTGCAGAGGTATCACATGGAGTCTTTTCTCACTCCTAGGCAATTCTACTATCCCAGAGTAGTTATAGATTTTTATCAATCTATGACTACTCGAGGTCTCCGCAATCCTACCCTCATCCAGTTTACTATAGACGGACGTCAGGGTGCCATTGGAGCTCGTCACATTGCTGAGGCCCTCCATATACCTTATGAGCCCGTGTTTCAGGCAGATTTCAAGGAGTGGTCCTCATTCTCTCAGAGTGACATGGTCCGTATTTTGTCCAGGGGGACTTCTACAGCCTCGGTATTGACCAGGAGAGAGCTTCCATCTGGGATGCTCCTCATTGATGTGCTCCTGCGTGCCAACCTATTCCCCCTTCAGCATAAGGTTCAGAGGAGAGGAGCTATACTTGAGGCATTATTCAGGATTTCTGAGGGCTATTTCTTCGGCCCTCATCATTTGATTATGACTTCTCTTCTTCATTTTGAAGAGAAAGTCCATCAGAAGAAGCTTCAGAGGGCAGATGGCATCCCATTACTATTTCCGAGGCTCCTCTGCCAGATTTTAGAGCACTTGGGCTATCCTGAAGAGCCCCGTCTTGAGAGGCGCCGCCATTGCCGAGAGGACTTCTCTCTCGACAAATGGCATCACTTGGTAGCCTACTTTGCACCTCAGGGAGCCCCAGCTGTACATGCACCTCCAGAGCTACCCCGAGATGAGCAGATACCTCAGGCCCAGCAGGATGAGATTCTCATAGAGACACCACCTCCTGCCCCTGCAGCACACCCCTCAGTGCACATGCCCGAGGCTATACATTCTACCTCCCCTATCACTCAGGGTGCTCCACCAGTCGTACCAGCTACCCCAGCACCTCCTCCTTCATCTGAGCCCACTGTCACCGTTTCTCTTACGGAATTCAGAGGCTTAGAGCGTTCATTGCGCACACTGAGCACTGCTCAGGATTCTATTATCCACCAGATGGCCACTATTCGGGCACACCAGGATCAGATCATTGCTACTCAGGCCCAGCATACCACGATCCTTCATCAGATTCAGCAGCATCTGAGTATGCAGACTCCTCTTGGGCATGATAGGTCTGCACCATCCGAGCCTCTAGTGCCAGATGAGGAGAGCTTGCCAGCTGAGCAGCCAATACCAGAGGAGGAGATCAGAGCAGAGCCATCACATGACCCCACTCATATCTGATCTTTTTATGTTTTGCTTGTTTTTTATTTTAGACTTGTAAATCCCATCTTTTGCATGTGTTATAAATTAGGATTGGAAGTATTACTTGAAATCATACATTGTATATTTCTTTTACAAGTAATATATATATATATCCTTTTTGATTATATTCCCTTTTCTCATTACTCTTTTGTCCTTGGAACATGTGGATTAAGGTACTCCATACCTCCTTTACACTCAGACTTTGTCTCACTCAGGAGGTACCACTTCCTCCCTTTATTTTTAATCGCTTTTGAAACATTGGGGACAATGTTCAACTTGGTTGGGGGGGAGAATTGAGAAAGGAAGTTTTGTTGTCAATATTAAGTTATTTTGGTATTTTAGTTGATTTTTGCTTAAAATTTAAAATTTTTAAAAGTTTTTTGAATCATTCTCTCTGGTTGTTAAAGATAATTTCTCAAAAATAAAATAGGATAAGTCGAGTTTTAACTTAATTATTTAAGTCTTAGAGTTTGTTTTATGCTTTCAAAGTTGATAATCTATTGAAGCCTCTTTGATTTTGAACTTTCTTCTTCCATTTCGAGCTTTACACACACTGTGCACATTAGATCCCGGATATAAGATGTAAAACTTTCTCACTTTCTAAGCTTAGGAAAATTTTGACTTGGTTTATTACTTAACCTCTTTTTAATAGTGTTGGGACACCTCATAAAGACCAATGAGTCTTAGAAAAAGACCAATGAGTCTTAGAAAAAGAAAAAGAGAATAAGCTTCTATTCTTTCCTTGAAACCTAAGCATGATCCGAAGGGGTGGCGAAAGCCTTTAAAACCCGATGCCCTAAACCTTGATTGGTTGGGAGTCATCGATCCTCTGCTTGCTACATAGGTGAATTGGTTAAGTTTAGTAAGTAAAAAGAATTGTGAATAAGAAGGTGCGTTCTTAACCTATTAAGAGTTGGTTAATGTTGCCAATTTCCGAGAAAAGCTTAGGTTGGAGGGTGAGGATAGTTGTATATACTATATCCGGAAGCTAATTTCATTAACACTTAGCTTATTATGGAAGAGTTTGATTTGAAACCTTGAGAGTAGAGATTCTTTTGATACTTAATTGCATAATCTCCACTCTTTGTACTTTTTGTTTAAGTTTAAGCTTTGATAACTCCTATTGCATTTTGAATCTTCATATCTTTAGTTCACCAGGTGAGATGTGTTTGGATATCAGTCATGCCACTCAATTATTTTTTGGAATGAATTGCATGACCTCTTTTATATATATTATTACGTTTGCTTAGTTTTTCTCTCCTTAATTGCTAAGGGACTAGCAATATGTCGGTTGGGGGGAGTGATTACTACTCAAAACATGCTATTTTGTAGCTTGTAATTAGCTCTCTTAAACACTCTTGAGTAGTAATTATTACCTTTTAACTCGATTAACATGTTAGGGACCCTTGCAATCAGATTTCTAACAATTGTGTTAAGTTTTGGTGCTTTTTGATAGCTTTATGCCCACCAAAGCAATTTAAGAATGAGGGAGAGCTATTTATAGTTCATGGCAAAGCTTTTGGAAGCTTTGATTTTTGAAGAAATCAAGCTATGGAGCCTCATAATCCTTTGCCTTAATCGTTCAAAGTTTACAAGGGAGAAACAATGGAGAAGAAGAAAACAAGGGATGAAAACAGGGGACACAGCTGCAGTCTTTTAGTGCACTTTTGGAGCACTTCCCGAAGTCCATTCTTTACATTCTATATACCATTTCGAAGCTCAGAAAGTCAAGAATCCAATGGTTCAAACCACGTATGATTTGGAGCTGAAATGAGGAAGATATGGACTTAGGAAGATAACTGCATCAAGCTGAGGGACAATTTCGCACACCACTGTTTAAGGTGCGAAATCCTCAGTCCACTGTGCGAAAATTTCGCACACCTCAAACCAACATGCGAAATTGGAACTCAGCGTGCGAAAATTGGATATTTTTGCCGACTCTTTTTTCTTCTGATATTTTTGTGTTTAAATTTCCATTTTCTCCTTGTATTCAACCAACCATGTAATTCCTTAGCTAGGAAGTATCCAAGGAAGGGTAAAACTACCTTCCTATATAAATTCTCTTGTAATCACTGAAAAGATATCTTCTTTTCGGGGAGCTTTCTCCAGGAGACCAACTTATGTAGCTTTGTTATACAAAGATCTCTTTTGTTTATTTTCTCTCTTCTATTTTCTATTTTCTTGCAAGCCAAACACCCTCTGAGGATGTTTTCCCAGAGGATGAGAGGCTAAACATTTAGTTTCTTGGAGTAAAGGAAGCTAGGTGAAAAGTCCAGATTAAAAGGTGGAAAGTTTCCGTGCATTAAATTCAGGTAGTTAGAGTCCATAAATGGCTTCTAAAGCCAAGGTTTTGCTTTAAATCCCTTAGGATCACTTTGACTGGCCAATACATGGTAAGCTTAAGGTCTCTGTGGATGCTTATTGCTAGATCCATATCAGTCCATTAGTTATCATGTACGAGCCATTGGAAAGTGATTCAAGGTGATAGCCCATAGTGTCTCAAGCCATTAATGGACCTTGACTACCATCTCTAGTGACTTTTTATGGATTAAAACTTCATTGTCAAACCTATACCGGTTCGGGAAATAACTATAGGTTAAATCCCCAATGCGAGGAGAAAAATCCGGAATTTTCCACTTTGCATCTGGAACTTAAACCTAGCAACCTTTAGCTCCGGGAGACTTTCTTTCTTCCACTTTTTACTTAGTTCCATGTGAGTTTAGTTTAAATCACCACTTTCAAAACAATTTTATTTTCTTTTAAATTTCAAGTTTGTGCTAAAGGAAATCATCAGAATCAATTTCTAATTTAGAGTCTATCATTGGTAGAGTGAAAACCCATCCCTGAGTTCGACCCTAGAACTGCTATACTATAGTAGCTTTGCTACGCCAGTATAAGGTCATAGGTTTTATAAATGTTTTTGATTAAAAGATCCGGCTGGGAAGTCAAGCGAGAATCACACACGCTAATAAGACTCAAGAATGGGGGTTGCCTAAAACATAATCAAATGAGGGGGATGCCATAATTAACTCTAAGAATTGGGTTGTCCTAAACAAACACTAAAAAAATTCTCAATGAAGAGGGCACAAACACTAAAATAACTCAAGGAATAGATATTCTATAAAGAAACTAAGGGACAGTGGGACGTGCTAACAAGACTCAATGAAGGGGGGTGCCCGAAACAAAGATATGGAAGGAAAATGTTGTAAACAAACTCAAAGAAGGGGATGTGCTAGCAAGACTCAATGAAAGGGGCTGCCCAAAAATTTGAAACCAAAGGAACTAAAATTAATCATAGATAGAACCTAGGATGACATCTCAATGATGAGAAACAAAAACAACAAAGAAATAAGCTTAAATGGAAACTAGGATGGCATCCCATTGATGGAAAACCTTAGGAAGTTAAAATGACCGATGATAGAACCTAGGATGGCGTCCTAATTATAAGAAACCAAAGGAACATACAAATAAGCTTAGATAGTTCACAATGATGGGAAACCAAAGGAACGAACAATGAACATAGGCCGAACCTAGGATTGCATCCAAATGTTTGGAAATTAGAAACCAAAGGAACATACGAATAAGCTTAGATAGTTCACAATGATGGGAAACCAAAGGAACGAACAATGAACATAGGTCGAACCTAGGATTACATCCAAATGTTTGGAACCCAAAGGAACTAAGAACAAACCTAGATAGAAACTAAGATGATGTCACAATGATGAGAAACATAACAAACAACCAACTAAGCTTAGGTAGAACCTAGGATTATATGTAGACGATCGAACACAAAATTAACTCAAATTGGATATAAATAGTACATAGTGATGAGAAATCAGAGGAACAAACGAATAAACTTAGATTAAAACTAGGATAGTAACCTAATGACAGGGAAGTAAAGGAACAAAGAATGAACAAAGATAGAACCAAGAATTATGGTCCAATGATGAGCAATCAAAAGAACAAACGAATTAGCTTAGATAGAACCTATGATGGCATCTCAATGATGTGAAACTAAAAAAACTAAGAATGAAAATGAATAGAACTATGAATGGTGTTCCAATGATGAGCAATCTCAAGAAAAAATGATTATACTTGGATAGAACCTAGGATGACATCCTTATTATGGGGTGAAGGACGAGGGATACCCTAAGAAACTCAAGGAATGGGGATGCCCTAAACAAACTAATGGAAGGGTGATTCCTTAATAACAGTTTAGGAAGGGAGATGCCCTAGTAACACTCAATGAAAGGGGATTCCCTAAACATACTCAAGGATGGGGAATTTCTTAAACAAACTAAAGTAAGGCGGATCCAATAAACAAAGTCAGGGAAGGGGGATGCCACACACAAACTCAAGGAAGGGGGATGCCCAAGTGGGATGCCACTAAGTCAAGGAAAGGGAATGCCTTTATAAGACTTGGGTATGGGAGATGCCTTAAACAAAGTCACTGAAGGAAGATGTTAATAAACTCTAGGAGGGACCATAAACCAACTCAAGGGGTAGGAGGACGTCATAAAAAACTAATGAAAGGGAGATGTGCTAATAACAGTGATGGAAAGCAGTTGTCATAGACAAACTCCAAGAAAAGGGATTCCCTAGACAAACTCAATGAAGGGAGATGTGCTAAAAATATATAGAAAATGGAAGGTGTTGAACAAACTATAGGAGGTGCATGCCTTATAAAACTCAAGAAAGTGGGGGTGCACTAAATCAACTATTGAAATGGGGATGCCCTAAACAACTTAAGGAAAGTACGACAATTAAGTGATTAATAGAGTGAATCAAGGAAGACTAGGTGATTACATAAATTCCAATAACATATTAAGCATGCTAAACAAAATAATTCAAGTCAGACCATAAAGGAAGAGTAAGATGCGTACCAACAATTTATAGCGTTATTACTAGATACTGAAGTTAGTTCAAACAACAAAATATATAACATGCATCTCATCAACGAAAATCAAACAAACATCAAGGCACTCAGTGCCAATATCAAACATGGTATGGTTCACACAAAACATTTCATATGTAACTAAAAAGAAGTGAATGGTGGAGAGTGTACTTGAAGAGCATATCTTTAACGCAATGCACTTTCAATACAAATGGAGAAGCTAAGATAAGAGATGATGACAAGTAAGCATAATATCTGCATGGCGTGAACTTACAAAGACATCATCTATACAAGGTATATAACCAACTAAATAAATCAACTTTGGGAAAAGCTTTTTCGATGCAAATAACATTCTAGAATCAATTTCAAGAAGTAATATCACACAATTGTGGGAAAAAAAATTAATACACTCCAAAAATAATTAAAACAAAATTTTAAAACTAAAAGGTCATTAGCTAAGGTGAAACTGGTAGCAAGGATAAATTTTAAAATATCTTTTATGTAGGGTTCGGTCAAATCTTCATTCAATATTCCATAACCCATACATCCTCAACCTCAAGTGAAAAGATTACCAATACATACCCATTAGTTTGGGGGCACAAGTGCAAACTTATGAGAATAAAAATTAAGTTTTTGGAAAACCAAAAAGAGAATGCAACTTGTATGAATGAGTTGCATGTTTTTAAAAGAAAGTGAGATCTTTGCCCTAAATCTAAAACGAATTTTCTTTTAAAGTCCTTAAATGATTCAAATCCTTTTGAAAATAATTTAAATTATTTAAAAAAAAAATGATTTTAGGAGGAGCAAAAATGGAACTAAGAAAATTAAGAAATTCTGAACAAAAGACCTAAAGGTTGGGATTTTTTATTCATAACTTAAAACAATTTGAAAAGAAAGGAAAAATCAACTTAGACCTTCTTTTTGGCTACCTTTTCATTCATGATGGAGAAAATATCTTTTTTTGTAAAAGAACTTTTTGACTCAAAAATCAATTAAGCTTTTTCTAAAGAATAACAAGCTCTCAAAGGTTAATAATCAAACATCATGAATTTTTAACTAAGGTAGCATTCAAAGAACTTTAGAAAATAACTTTAGATGATTTTTTTTTTTTTAACTAAACTAGCATTCAAGGAACTTTAAAAAAGAATCTGACATGAAATTTTAACCAAACTAGCATACAAAGAACTTTAAAAAACTAGTACAAAAATTCAAACTCCATTATTATCTTTCAAATTTATCTAGAAATTCAAACTCCAAAACTTATATATTGCCTAAGGGAAAATCTAACAAATTCATCACCATCATGAAGGGAAGATAGAGATTACTTGTCTAAAGGGGCAGAACAAGAGAAATGCCAATCTCACATAAGTACCAAATAGGTTGTTAAAAACAACATTGATTAAACCAATTGCTCTAACAACAAAAGCATAAGTTGATTTACATATTAAGGTAGAGAAGAAAAAAAACACACTTCTTGTCATTGCCATGGCTCTAAACTTATTAAACCCCACATTCCACATTATATTATTTCTTAAGAAAACCACAAAAATAACAAGAAACAAACAACTTTTGTAGTAGATTACAAAAATAGAGTCGACTCTACCACTATGATTTAGTGCTTCATTTTTTCCTCTTCTTTTGTTAATAGCTGATTTAAATATTAATTAAAGCATGTATTTTACATAAAGGAAATCCTAGTGGGACCCTTGTTCGCCTTTTCTATTCCTTATAGAGTAAGACACCAAGCTACAGTTGGAAATTGACCTAAATTGCCAATAACTAACATGGGTTTCAGGTCAACAAACTAAAGCAAACTTAAAGCAAAATAAAGATGCAATCACATTTTAAGACTTCCAACACCCTTATTGAACCCAATCACATAGTGTAACTCATTATTGTGTGAATTACAACAACTATCAACAAAAAAATATAAACACATCATTTCTTTCTTGTTGCACAGGGTATACAACAATGATTGTGTAAGGATGAAAAATTGTTGAAAGTGACACAAATCTACCATCAAAGACAAAGCAATTCTACAACACAAACTGCTTAAAATACAATGGCATAAGCGAAGAGTTTTTTTTACCATATCAATGATTCAATAAGACGACTTTCAATGATTTCTTAACCACAAACTGCCACATACATGATTTTCATAACTCAAACCTAGGTACAAAGTCAAGTACAAGAAAACATGAAATCCATAGTCATGCCCACAAAGCAGTAAAAATATATAGACATCACTATATAACAATGAAATCAAGCCAATCTATGAGAAAAAAAAAAGAAAAAAAAAATTCCGAACAACCCAAATACATTATCTAGTAAGATAAGAATGCAATTGAGCAAAGTAACGTAAAAGAGGAAAAATAAGAGAAAACAGAACATTATGAAAAGAGGATGACTCCTAGAACATTTGACCCACAACCCTATCATTGGTCTAGTTGGGATTGACGGGGCTTGAACCCGCAGCTTCTGCCTTGCAAAGGCATTGCACTGACCAATTGAACTACAATCCCACATAAATAAGGTCACAACTATCAATACAGGTAACCAAACAAGTTGTACAAATATACACTTAACAACTCAATCTTTATAATAACAAATACTTAAGTTCAATTTCATTATATTGAATGACATACAATTCTTTTGTAGAAGTACTTATAAATCAAGTATCTTCAAATCAAACAAAATATGCTCATATCCATGCTCCGGGAAAAAATGATTCATATTAAGGTAGAAAAGTAAAAAAGAAATATCAGTTACTATTAGATGTCAACCCCACATCCCACATCATATTATTTCATATAGAAACCAAAAGAATGATCAGCCCAAAACCATAATGAATCCAAAATCATGAAAACATGACTTGACATGGAACAAATAGTCTCTATTAAAAAAACCTAAGAATATAAGTAAATCTCAAGGCTATGCCCCACACTATAAAGACAACAATTACAAATTGAAGAGATTTGCACTATTACAAATTTAAGTGATTTCCATAGTGCATCTAGCTTATACTACTTAAGAAATAGCATAAACCAAAAGAATTATTAGCCCAAAACCATAATGAATTCAAAATCATAAAAATGTTATCATCACTTGGCATGGAACAAATAGTCCTTATTCAAAACCTACAAATATAAGTAAATCTCAAGGCTATGGCCCACAGCATAACGACAACAATTACAAATTGAAGGGATTTGCACTATTACAAATCAAAGTGATATCTATAGTGCATCCAACTTATACTACTTAATAAGAAATTGTAGAAACCAAAAGAATTATCAGCCTAAAACCATATGAATTCAAAATCATCAAAATGCTTCCATGACTTGGCATGAAACAAATACTCCCTATGCATATATAGTGTCAGGAGCCTCTTCCCAAAATTGATATAGGATATCACAACATCTCTCCAGCTTGGTTTTCCATTTTAGTTAATGGAACTAAAAATGTTGGTGGTTACAAAATTTAACAATGGCTAAATCTTCTGTTGAGATTGTTTTCCTCCACTTGCCTCTTACCATAATTAAATGACAAATTCCTTTAATGTTGACGCATCTCGAAGGTTTGGTGAACATTCCTACTTGCAGAGTAACATGAAAGAGGACTGTAGTTTGAGGTTCTAGATTCATGGGATGGTGGCCATGGATTTCTTGATAAGTAAAAAATCACCACAGGGATCTCTTTAGGCTAATTGCTTGGTGTGTGGCATTTTGAAGGACATACTGAGATAGGTGATGACAACTTCCAAGGGTTCATGGGATTATGAGAAGTGGATGTTAAAAAGGATGTAGCACCAAATTCATGAAGTACATTGTTTTTCTGGCTTATCATTTTAACCAACAGAATTAGCTCTCTTGTGCCATGAACTTAAGATGACTAAATGGAAGATGGTTCTTTATTGTCCAATTTATAAAATGTGTGAGATTTATCATTCAAATGAGGGCTTGTCCAATATATGGAATGATTAATCATTCAAATGAAAAAATACCGGTGCACATCATAGGTGCTTAAGTATGCATAATTAATTTTCTAAAAAAAAATGAAAAATCTAAAGAAATTATAACTCCTCATGGAAACCATTCTCAGGACCACTTCTTTGAAGGGAACTATTGGCGACCTATAATCAAACACTTGAATTTTGGCTAAGTCAAGCTGCCCCACAAGCTAGTTTACATGTCATTTGTTGTCTGCTTGAGTGGCAACCAAGCCTTCACATGATCTCTCATCAAACCTTGGTCCATCAGCTTGCATGCTGAATAGGCACTCGTGGGTGCAAAGCGTCATCCAATGCGGCCTTGGTACCACATCATCCAAGTCAAAATGCTGACACACAACCCTATTCCTACCCCCCAATCCAATCCAAAGGAAAGGGGAAAAGGAAGAAGTAGCAAGCTACTCCCATATGCATCCCTCCTTTGCGCTTCCAGGAGCTCAGATCATAGACCATTGCTCCAATTAATTCGATACTCCTTTCCATAACCCTATCCCTCCAACCCAGAGGAAGGGAGGAAAGAAGTAGCCACTGACTGCTTCAATACCCTATTCAATACAAATTGTCCTGCATAAATTAAGCTCAACCACAAATTTTTTATTGCCTAACAAGAGGAATGTGTAGCCATGAAAATAGAAAAAGAATTATACACGTGTGTGCACATATAATACATGGGTGCACACAATAAATGTAATGCATGTCAAGTGTAACTACAAAATGGAAGAAGAATATATTGAAGTGTTAGCTAAACTACTATTGTGGCATTTCATAAAAGCAAAATTTCCACCATTGTAATTCATAAAAAGCAAAATTTCCATTGTTGCAGTTCACAGAAGCAAAATTTTGATTGTTGCATTTCATAAAAAAAAACACATTGCTTCTTCATGTTGTTACTTGGATCTGAGGGCCTTTTTCCTAGCAGGGGATTTCTTGTCATTAGGGGATTTTTTGTTGTGACCAGCAGAGTTAGATGGCAGAGAATTGGTTGCAGCATTAAAAGATTTTGTTTCCATTGTCAACATCTTCAAAGATATTTTCCGAAAGTAATCAGACTGAATCAGAAGTAAAAATAAAAATATATCAATTCATCAAATTATTAATGACAAAGTAAGATCAGATAATATCAAGTTTTGCACTTTAATCTTTTACACTAAGGATAGATACAAAAAATGCTCATAGGTCTTAAGGAATGGTTGAGTAAATACTAGCATGATGGATATACCTGGCTTGTGGCAGCAGAATAAATCTTTTTCTCAAACCTTTCAACAATTTTTCTTAGCTCATGCAGTCCCTTTAGTCCAGAAATAGGAAGATGTCTCTTCAACGTGTCCATGCTAGACATAAAAAAATGTTAAATTGTAATGGGTTATTCTTATGCAATCATTGGTTCAAAAAAAAAAAAAAAAATCTTAAATAGGAAATCATGTTAATTGTGCACTGACCATGTCACATAAATTTCCAACCAGAAAACAATATTGCATGAAACAGGAATTTAGAGTAATTAGAAATTTTTTATTAAGAAAAGGAAAGGAACTAACATCCCATAATAAGAGGGGGTTTGAGGGTAAGACAACCAGAAAGCTGATATATTTATAGGATTCTATGCTTACATCCCTTCCTTTGAACAAGTCAAACACAAAAGATTGTCTAATGCAATTTATTGCAAATTCTAATACCTTTTTTCTAGTTCCTGTTTTTTAATGATCATATTTGAACTTCCTCATGTATTGATTTTTAATGTACCTAACATGCTCACAAAAACTTATTGTGTCTTGCCTAGCTTGAACTCCCAAATACAAGAATCAATGAGATTTAATTATATTCCCTAAACAATTCATGGAATGCTAGCTTACATTTCAATTAGACCAAGGATTACAACAAGTTCTTTGGTCACTATACTTATTTCTTGCCAATAGCAGAAGCCGGTTTGGAGGTCAGAGGCCAAGAATATTTTTAGACTACCTATGTAGACTAGCCTAACCTAGACTCATATTGCTTTTGTTAGAATATGATATACAAAATATGGGTCCAATTCTTGATAACTTAAAACTTTGAGGAAAATTGATTACTTAACAGAATCAGATTTTAGGTTATTTAGAGGTCTCAAGTTGAAATCACTCTCCCATTTATTTATTTGTCTAATTATGTGTAATCACAAATGTATGATTTATCTACCACTACTATGATTTGGGAGGATTGAGATTTGTCTACTACTACCATGATTTATGCCTCTCATGGTATAGGGCCACATGCATGCAATAGCAAATGTGTGATTTGTCAATCATGGGTATAGGGCCATAAGTGCGTGATAAAAATGTGTGATTTATTTGTCACTAATACTATAGTTTGTCTCTCACACCCAAGGTGGGTACAGGAACATGTTTGAGGGGGGTGTGAACATGATATACGTTTGTCTATCACTATTGCAATTTGAGAGGATTATCACAAATGTATGATTTCTTTGTCACTATTGTCACTATCAGGCTCGTGTTTTTAGTGGAAGCATTTCTGAAAGTGTCTTTAGGAGAATTACCAATCTAATGTTTCTTAAAAAAAAAAAAAATATTACAATAATGATTTTTTCAAAATTTTAAAAGTATTTTTTAATTTTGTTAAACATCTAATTTTTTTAAAAAAATATTTTTTAGGTTAAAAATAATTTCTAAAATTACTGTCAAATGCACTATTATCGAGCCTTTCCAAAAAATAAAAATAAAATCATTAAGTGTTAAAATCTATTACAATATATAAATTTTGAAACTAACTTGAAAATATTTTTTAAAACGGTTTTTTTTTTATTTACAACAAAAATAGTTTTCAATTATTAATTTTTTTTTTTTTAAAAAAAATTCTAACTTGAAAAACAGGTTTAACAAACTTTCAACAAATATAAATTTTTGAAATTTTGTTTTAAAAAGAAATTATTATTTTTAGAACAAATCTTAGGTGTTTTTAATTATTCTTTATATTAAATAATAATTTAAAATATAAATAATTTTTTGAAAACTTTAATATGGGACACAAATTGGTTTTTTTTTTTCCTTCAATTTGTTTAAGTTAAAGCATTGTAATTGATATTTAAGCTAAAAATTTAATCACCATATACCCAAAGATTAGATTGTGCCAAATTTATTTTTAACCTGAATTTGGCCCATTGGCTTGCCCAACTTGAATTTTGGGTCTTACCTCAAATAAAAGCGAACTCGAACTTGAACCCGTTAAAAATATCTGGGCCAAGTTGGGCTAAGAAATAAATTTCTCAGAATAGGCATCCAACCAAGGGAATGAAAGTACCCAATGGGCTTGCATTTTAGTTGGGTCTTTTCAGTCTTTTGTTTGTTAGAATGAAAGGACCCAACGGACTTGTATTTTTATTTGGGCCCTCCAATTATTTTTTTAACCTCATCCTAAACAGCCCAAGGACCCAAAAGAAAAAAAAAATTGTTTTCTTTGATAAGTATATCCCAACGCATCCTAAATAAATTGTTTATATTTTACTATAAACTTTTATAAATAGAAATTTTAATATTATAATAAATAAATATTACTACCATTTTCATTTTTCGAGAAAATTGTTGTTAATTAGTTAAAGGGAAATTTAATTAGAAAGTAGTTTAAGGAATTTGGTTAGTTATGATTTAAAATTACCATAAGTTTGAAAAATAATATCAAAGTATTTATCATTGTAACATATTCACTGGAATAAGAATATTAAAATATTTTGATAGAAAATTTAACCTATAGTTAAATAAATCATTATATTATTTAAAAACCAAATTTTAATATTTTTCATCTTTTATAGAAGAACCCTAATTAAGCAATCTTAGGACCCATTTGACATATTTTCTGAAAATTGCTTTTAAAAACTATTTTTTATTCTTTACCATAAAAACAAGTTTTAAAAAACATAATCAAACATACCCATATTTTTATTTTTATTTTATTTTTAAAAAAATAGGTGAAAACAATTTCTATTTGTGTTTCTAAAAATTATTTTTTATTTCATTTTAATTTTAAAAATTGTTTAAAAAAATATATAAAATGATTTTAATTATCATTTTTAAAAATTTGTTTTAAAAATAAATTATTATTTTTAGAACAAATCTTAGGTGTTTCTAATTATTTTTTATATTAAATAATAATTTTAAATATAAATAATTTTTTGAAAACTTTAATATGGGACACAAATTGGTTTTTTTTTCCCTTCAATTTGTTTAAGTTAAAGTATTGTAATTGATATTTAAACTAAAAATTTAATCACCATGTACCCAAAGATTGGGTTGTGCCAAATTTATTTTTAACCTGAATTCAGCCCATTGGCTTGCCCAACTTGAATTTTGGGCCTCACCTCAAATAAAAGTGAAGCTCGAACCTGAACCCCTTAAAAATATCTGGGTCAGGTTGGGCTAAGAATTAAATTCCTCAAAATAGGCATCTAATCAAGGGAATGAAAGTACTCAATGGGCTTGCATTTTAGTTGGACCTTTTCAGTCTTTTGTTTGTTGGAATGAAATGACCTAATGGGCTTGTATTTTTAGTTGGACCCACCAATTATTTTTTTTAACCTCATCCTAAACAGCCCAAGGACCCAAAAGAAAAAAAAAAATTGTTTTCTTTGAGAAGTATATCCCAACGCCTCTTAAATAAATTGTATATATTTTACTATAAACTTTTATAAATAGAAATTTCAATATTATAATAAATAAATATTACTGCCTTTTTTTTTTCTTTTTTTTTTCTTTTTTGAGAAAATTGCTTCTAATTAGTTAATGGGAAATTTAACTAGAAAGTACCTAAGGTGTACTAAGGTTGTACCTAAGGTGCACTAAGGTTATACCTAAGGTACATTAAGGAAGTACCTTTACACCATTAAGGTAGGACCTAAGGTTCCAATTGACTAACCAATCACAACATAATAATGGCATGCTTGTATCAGGAATGCAATTAAAGAAATTGTGTCTTGAGTAGAAAAGTTCTAACAACGTTCATCTTCAAACGATGTTCTCCATCTTTAATGAACGGCAAAGCTTGGTCATATTAACAGAACTCTATGGGACATGGGCTTAAATAGAAGGAAGGGTTCTGCTCACTGTTTGTCCTCTCTGCATTTTTCACTAAGAGTTGTGATGGAAAGGAAATGGAGATCCAATATAACTAACATGAATCATCAAAACTTGCGTTCTTTACCATGTATGTATGTCCTCACCACTTCCAATTAGCTAATTATAGGGCAAGTGAACAATCACCAATATTCTGCACACATTTACACACTGTCTATAACTGAATAAATTCTTCCTTAACAAGTTATATACTTTTTGCTAAAATGGCATGCTGATGCATTACCAGCATCACCATCATACAACAATCTTAAATAACAACCCATCCATGTCAGCAAATAAATGCAAAATAGATTATATCTTCCCTTCAATCAAATGATTCCAACTACCATGCAAGTGGTAAATCACTTCCAAGCATTAATCATGCTCCCATATCTAATGCTGCAAAAGAAGAGGTCCAATATATTGATACAAACGTATTGGAAAATTATCATAACAAAACTAAACTAGGGTTACAATGAGATTTTTATAAGTAAAACAAGTCCAATATAGGATGCCTGAAACAAGGGTGCTAACCAAGTACTCACAAGTCACAAAGTTCACACTTTAGGGGGTGGGGCAGGGTTTGGAACAAGGGCTACTCACCATAGCTTAACATCTACAAAAGAAGTTCATTCTCCTAGAAAGTTTTATTTCACTCTCACCTCACATCATAGGACAGGAGAGTCGGTCTCTGGATAGGTGGCCTCTCTTTTTCCAAAAACTAGCCCTGCCACCTGAAGAAAAGCTCCACATGTGCCCAAACATCATCTACTGAACCAAAAAAATCACAAAACCAACAAAATCAAACACCACAGTTCAACAAAAAAATGGTTCACCGTCTCATTGTCCTTTATGCATAAAGAAAATATAACATTTCCTTACCATCTGACCATTACATAGGACCAACAATCTCCATCATCTCCCCATCTCCTCCTCCTCTTTGATGGATCTATAAATAGTAAAACTTCTTCAGACACCACTTGAATAAAGCTGCAGTGTACCAAACCTTCTTTCTAGGATAGCTACTTCATCTTTACTCCAACATGGTTAAGAGAAACAAATATCTAAAGAGGGTCTTTTGTTTTTTCAAAAGCCTCCATCTACAAGTCCCCCGTCCCCACCAATCCATACCCTCAAATAAAACCTCTTTATACAAATCTATGTCCCAACCCCTGCTGCTTTCCAAGTTTCCACAAAACAAATCATATATCAAATAACATTCACAACCTCATGTGTGATCATAGCCCAACCTTCGGGACACTTCTTCAAGTGCGTGTTGAGCCAGGTTGCAATGGCTCACATGCATGTAAAATATTACCAGGGATGGTGAAAATCTAGTTCATAAGCCTAATTTTAAGGAAACTCTAATTTCAAGCACTATATGGATTAGATAGCACCCTATCTCTCATAAATATGGAATTTGGAATAAATCCTAAGTTCAAAACACACATGAAGCCAGGTGCCAGGCATGACAATACATATGTCTTGACATTACATTCCAAGGCTGAAAAAATCAGCAACATTTTACACCGATTTTAGTTTGATTTCACACGTACACACATAACCAACAATAAATTTAAATATTTACTAGCTCCATGTGAGTGAAAAAAATAAACATAAATAACAAACAAAAAGATAAAAAAAAAAAAAACAAGAAATCGAGTAGGTAGCACGCATACAGCGGTTACGGTTACATACACACACAAAACCTTTCAATATTTAGAGGCGAATAAAAAGACATGTATGGAAGCTGGGGAAGAAACAAAAGTTGAATGGCACTTAAGACGGTTGTTACTTGTTGATAAGCTTTTAGGTCTCTGTGGATACTTATTGCTAGATCCACATAAGACCATTAGTTATCATGTACGAGCCATTGGAAAGTGGCTCAAGGTGAAGACCCATAGTGTCTAAAGCCATTAATGGAACTTGACTACCATTTCTATTGACTTTTTATGGATTAAATCTCGGATTTTTCTCCTCGTATTGGGGACAACAACATAAAGGATGGTTGTTTCCCGAACCGGTATAGGTTTAACAATGAAGATTTAATCCATAAAAAGTCAATAGAAATGGTAGTCAAGTTCTATTAATGGCTTTAGACACTATGGGTCTTCACCTTGAGCCACTTTCCAATGGCTCGTACATGATAACTAATGGTCTTATGTGGATCTAGCAATAAGTATCCACAGAGACCTAAAAGCTTATCATGTATTGGCCATTCAAAGTGATTCTAAGGGATTTAAAGCAAAACTTTAGATTTAAAAGCCATTTATGAACTCCAACTACTTGTATTTAATGCACGAGAGTTTTCCACTTTTGCATCTGGACTTTTCACCTAGCTTCCTTCACTCCAAGAAACCAAAGGTTTAGCCTCTCATCCTCTGGGAAAACTTCCTCAGAGGTTGTTTGGCTTCCAAGAAAAAGAAAATAGAAAAGAGAAGGAAAAACAGAGCAAGGCTCTGTATATTCTATATATTGATCGATTCTACATACTTATATATCTATATATTTCACAATGGATGCAAGGGAATATATATAGAGAAGTTTTTCCAAGCTTCCTAGCTAAGAAATCTCATGGTTGGTGGATTACAAGGAGAAGAATGGAAATTTATACAAAAATATCTAAAGAAAAGATCTAAAAGAGTCGGTGCACAAATATCCCAGTTCGCATGTAGATTTCCCACGTTGCATGGTGACTTGCGAAAATCTCGCAAGTTGATTTCGCAACTTGGAATCCATTTTCGCACGTTGAGCTCCAAGTTCGTTGCAAAATTACTTTCTCAAGTTGGGCTTCTCTGTGACTGTGCGGCTGTATTCCATTTCCATTTCGCAAGGTAGGCTTTAATTTCGCACGTTGGAGTTCCAAATTCGCAAGATGCGAATTTGTCCTTCAGCTGGATGCAGTTGTCTTGAGAAGGCCATATCTTCCTCATTTCAGCTCCAATTCGTACACCGTTTGAAGCATTGGATTCTTGACTTCCTGAGATTTGAAATGGTATATAGCATGTAGAAAATGGACTTCGGGAAGTGCTCCAAAAGTGCAAAAGAAGACTGCAGCTGCTGTCCTCTATTTTCTTCACTCTGTTTTTCCTCTCTCCGTTGTTCTTTCCTTACATACTTTGAACGACTTTGGCAAAGGGCTATGAAGCTCCAAAGCTTGGTTCTTCATGAATTTGAGCTTCCAAAAGCTTTGCCATGAACTATATACAGCTCTCCCTCATTCTTGGATTGCTTTGGTGTAGCTAAAAGCTATCAAAAACACCAAAACTTAACACAATTTGATTAGAAACGATTGCAAGGGTCCTTAACATGCCAATTGAGTTAAAAGGTAATAATTACTACTCAAGAGTGTTTAAAAGAGTTAATTACAAGCTACAAAATAGCACTTTTTGAGTAGTAATTACTTGTAGCTTAAGGGAGTTCATTTTTTATTTTTTATTTTCAAGAAACCGAATCAAATAAGCCATAAGAATTAATTCTTTTCTTTTCCATGATTTTCTCCGCAACCAAACACACAATTATCTTAAAAAAAGCATTAAAATAACACCAAACCTGAAAATTCTTGCCATGCAAAGCAAAATCCAGATGCAAAAATTAGTCAAACCAAAAAAAATATTTCAAAATTATTAAATCCTTGTTTGGATGAAAACACAGAGGAATGCATTATTTTTTTTTCAAAAAAACTAGACTTTGAACCAAAAACTTCCATTTCTTATATATTCCCCAGCTTTTCTCTGGAACCAAACCAGAAACCTAAAAAAATTCCCATTCTCACCAAACAAAACTTATGGTTCCAAATCCGAGTATCCGAAAACAAGAAAACGAGATCCACCCAACAAAAACCCAGAAAAAAGTGACGATAATTACGAAGAAGGAGAGTAGGAGAGAGCCAGAGGTGATTACAGATGAGGGATCAGGATCTTAGCCAGCGATGACGAGGAGCTGCATTGTGAAATGTTAGCCATGGATTACACCGGAAAGCATGGATCGTACGACCAGAATTGCGTATGAGCTTTCGGCTCTGCTTTTGCTTCCGTTTTCTCCTCGGTAGGAGAAAGAAGAGTGAGCAACAAAGGACATTTACAATCTGATGTAAAATATGAACAATATTTTAAATAAAAAATTTATTTACTATTAATACCTGCAATTACGGGTTTGCCCTTTTTATATAAATTTGGGGAGTTTTTAGAGAGTTAACAGGGGCAATAATGATCCACGTCTTAAATTGGATTTTGGAATGGTCGTGGATAAATACATAAATCTTTTCTTTTTTAATTTTTGGGGAGATGCTTGATGTACTTTGCACTAAAATAGATACTAGTAAGTGTCTACGTGCACATAAGGTTATGACTATATCCATAATATATATATATATATTAGTAAGTGCACATAAGCTTATGACTATGTTTGTAATATACATACTAGTAAGTGCTTCCATAGCACCTAAGTATGTGACTATATCCAAATAGAAATACCCGAGTTTGTAAAATACATCATTTTTTATTTTAAAAAATAAACTTTTCTACTTAAATTTGATAAAGTTGAGGTAATTTTAACTTAAATTCATTAAAATTTTGTATTTCCCTTTAGAATCCCATAAAGAAATATAATCTATTTTTCATTAATTAGATAAGGCATTTCCCTTTAGAAATGGGTAAAGAAATCTAATTTATTTTTCATTAGTAGGATAAGATTAAATAAATAAAAAAAAGAAATAAACTCAATAACTCACACTTCAAATAGTTTAAGTGCAAAATTTGTTAAACAAAATTTCTAAGCCCAAAAGAGAGGTGTTAAATACACCATTTAGAATTTCTACTATAAATAGGATATGTCACTGTCATAAAAATAAAAAATAAAAAATCAATGTGCATCCCTCTTTATAATGGCCTGTGGTCTACCATATGAAATTACTTATTATTAGTAGAAAGAAAAGGCTTACCAAATTCATAAATAACAATATAATCTTTAGCTAGGGAGGGTTTAAAAAATCCTAATGGACATTTTGGATATTGGATATCAACCTTCAAATTATTTCAAAAGATAATAATTTTCACATCATAGAAAACTACCATATGCGCAACTTAGAAAGGGCTCCAAACAACAATATATTAAGTTGACATCATAGAAAACAATGAACCACAAATGTTTAGACCAGCTCAACAATGATATGGATTGTTTTCTCCTAATTATATTTGTACATACATGTGCCCCAGACCTGCCTTAGGACAAGCACTGTTCAACATTTTGTGTTTCTAGGTACAATAGACAATTGGATAAGCAAACTTCAAATAAAGTTTTAATAACAATGGATGGGGAGATAGCTTGCTAAAAAATTTCAATAAGGCACAAGGAACAAATCAAGCGACTACAAAGAATCATAGAGAATATGGAATCAAACAAAGGATTAATGCTTCTACCTTCAACAATATCGACTTCTTGGCATTCTTTTGCACTGGCTTGGCTACCATAAAACTTTCCAAGCTACCAACTTTTTGTTTATGTACTTAGGCATTTATTGCAGCCTCTTGTTCCATGTGGAATTCATTAAGCTTCCTCTAAAACTCCTAAATGCAATACTTCAACTCTAGTTTTGTGAACCTCCAACTTTGGTTTTAGTTAGTGAGAAAAAACACACATTGTTAAAGATTTATTGCCAATGTGGTAAAGCAAGAACAAAAAATTAATACCTTGCCAATTATGTTTTGGAAATAGTCCATCATAGAATCTTTAGATAGGGCATGCTCATATGTTTCTTGATTAACTCCATGAGCATTTTAATACCCTTTTGGGTGAATGCTAGATGAGACAAGCACTATGAAATATATTTTCCCATTGTCTAGCATCTACAACCGAAGACAAGTCTCGATAGTAGCCAAAAACCACGTCACAAAGTACATACAAGTTGGTTTGAAACTTTTTCATCAAACAAAGTGACATTGCCTTGAAAATATTATAGGACAAATGAAGAAATAAAGCTATTTGAGAAATCAAAATGAAAAGCACCTTCAGATATCCCACATGTTGTTGCAACAACAACTAGTACCAGAATGACTAGGTAGAATACAGTGACAATCTTTTTGTTCTTTAAAAACGTGTTAATGCAACAAGAAGTATACCCTTATGGGAGATCAAATCAAAGGAAGTGTATAAAATCAAATGGTAGAGATTTACAGTATCTTGCTTAAACAATGAATGCAGTTTTCGACTGGCTAGAAAGCAAACCAAGAATGATTTTTTTAACAAGAAGAATTACAACAAAAACCTTTTGGATATAGCCAATGATATTGCATCTATGTGTGCATGAATGTCCAATACACCAATGCACAAAACAATATATGTACCTAAGCAGAATTATAAAAAAAAAAAAAAAAAATTCAAATTTGAAATATCACTGGCAAAAAAATAATAATAATATTTTCACCTTTGTAAAGGACAATGAAAAATTACATCTAACCTAAAATTCTCAATGAAGTATGTTTCCAATACGAGTATATTAGGAAATAAAACCAGTTCAAACATACAAAATATTAAAAGAAATGCAAGGAGCCCTCACATTATATCTTATAACGAATATGTGTAAAAACTTGACATGATAAAAAGATGCATATTAGAACATGATAGAATGAAAATAGAATTGAAATAATAGCATAAAGAACACCTAAGACTCCACCTAAACCTACTAGAAACCTATTTTCCAAAGATATCTGGAAGAAAATTGCTTACAATATTCATTAAACATTAGAATACAATTTAATTTCTACAAAGCTTTGATTGGAAAGGTGTATAGCGGCCAATCAAGTTCTTCTCAGTAGAAGCACTGAAAATAGCTTCCTTCGGACACATGACTCCATATACATCAATTGGTTGAAGGTCACTCAACTTCTTCCACTGCTCTAAGACTCCTTGAAAAAAAGCTATATGAAGTTATGGCTCAAAAGAGTTATGCTGCAACATCATGAAAAATAAATTCAATGCAGATTTTCTTACCATTGCATTCTTATCCTCCAACCTCCCTTCTGCAACTACAACAACCTCATTTTGCATGCAAATTAAACATAATGTTGTCAAAATAGTTCCTCAAAACTTGAAGAACCTTACTTCTAGTATAATAAGCTGAAACATCTTGACATCACTCTAACAATATTTCCAAAATGGCTTGCTAGGTTTGAAGCTGAATAGATTTTGAACTCACTTTACCCTCAACATCCTTAAAGACCTACATAATCAACTTTCCCAATACACCAACAAGAGCATTCCTTATCTTCTAAGATTCTCCTAAGAAGTTTGTGATCAAGATACTAATGTTGGTTGAAATCAACTGTGGAAGGTAGTCAATGAACTACACAAGAAAACACCCAATATATTCGACACTAATAGTATCCTTCACGTAGTCTTTTGGGTTGGTCCTTCGAATCGGCCATTGAGGTGTGCTAATAGAGTCATACTTCTGCATCAAGTGTAAATTGATGCACATGACTGCGCCATGTAGTGGAATTTGGTGGCACATGTCCTAAGTATATGACATAGAACATCTTTTGTCCCTGAATTTTTAAATAGTACTGCATTCTCAAACTTAGAGAACGCATTCCTACAAAATCCAATTAACAAATATAAACATGAAAAATCAAATTAAAAAATATCAAACTAATTATACAATATACTTTACAATGAAAGATAAGTAATTTTCAACTGGGTCTCATGACCCAAAGAGCATCGAAGGGTTGATCTCTAGTGAATTAGCTATTATGTTGAGTAGTTGAACCCTTTGTGGATCCCAATTCCATGAGTGTATAAGCTATTTCTTCCAACAACTCAGTATTGCTTAAATCTATAATGAGAACACTTTACAAAATTAGAAGCAACGACCAACAAGAGACACTCAAACACATAAAAAGGAAGAGTACCTTGGAGTTGTTATTGACACCAATATTAGAGACCCAAATGAGGACAATGTTAGGGGGGGGGGGGGGGGGGAAGAATAGATTTTTATTGAATTCTAATGACTTCACCATCTAGATGTTTATAAACACAGAGATTTCAAAAATAATTCAATACCTCTAAAATTCAAGAAAAGATTTGCACATAAGATGGTCATAACTTCAACTATCATTGATGTTCAACGCTTCAGCTTATCATGCAGTAGAACATTTCAATAATTGTGTGCTTAGATGTCAATTGGAATTAAATTTCATTACTAACTTTCAGAAGCATTGACAGATACAGATCTACCAGCATCAATCCACAAATGTCTAAACCAACTCAACGACGATATGGATTATTTTGGTCTTGTTATATCTCTACATGCATGTGCCTTAAACGTGTCAGGACCAACACTGTTCAACAATTCATGCTTCTAAGTGTTCCTTTCGCATATAGAAGTTGACAATCAGATATGCAAGCTTCAACTAAAGTTCTAATAAAAAGCTAAGAGAAGATAGCTTGCTATTCAACAATATCAGTTTTTGAAAATTCTTTTGAACTAGTCTTAGCTACCATAAAACATTCCAAATGATTACTACCAAAAAGTGCTATTTTGTAGACCTAATTATAAGGGTTTTAAGCACCTTTGAGTAGTAATCATATTCATTTAACCTAATTAATTCATTAAGCTCCTAAGTAATTAGTTCTAACCATTTTTAGTGGCAAGTTTACATGTTTTTCCTCAGCTTATGAACCAATTCAAGCATGCCAATTGATGGAGGAGCTACTTGGGCGAGTTAAGCAAGGATTTTGGACGTTTACAGGCTTGAATTTCAAGTGGAAACACGAGCACAAGCAATGGGAACACCATTTCGCAAGGGGTGGCTTTTCACCTTGCCAAATGACCAATTTCGCAAGGTGAATTTCACCTTGCCAAAATTTCGCAAGGGGATTTTCCTCATGGTGCGAAATTTGGCCATTTCGCACCATGAAGAAACCACCTTGCGAAATTTCGCAAGGTGGCTTTTCACCTTGCGAAATTTGGACCTTTCATCTTCCCCCCTTGCGAAATGCCTTTGAAATCCCCTGTTTTGAGACGCTGTTGATGATATTCCACTGCCGGTTCTCCAAGATATTTTGCTTGACTTTTAGCTTTGTAAATACCTATTTTACCCTTGTAATCAACCAATGAAAAGGTTGCTTTTGTAATAGCTCTTGTAATTTAGCTTGTTATTGTCTTTAAATAGAGGTGAAGAGCCTCAGACACAATACTCTTGTAACCTACACGATAATCTTGTAACCTGTAACTTTATAAGTTATAAGAGCACTTTTGTTCATACGCTTCTTTTTCTCTTTTCTTTCTCATTTTCTTAGTAGCCAAACATCCTTGGAGGATGAAATCCCCAAGGATGAGAGGCTAAAACCTTTTAGTTTCTTGAAGTAATGGATGCCATGTGAAGCTCCCGTGTCAGGATGGAGATTTCCAAGCCATAAATGTAAGTAGTTGAGCGTCATAAATGTTTTCATTCAAAGTAAAGCTTTTAATCCCTCTGACTTGCTTTGAATGGCCAATACTTGATAAACTTTTGGTCTCAGTGGATTCTTATTGTTAGATCCACTGACGTTCATTAGTTATCTCCTACGAGCCATTGTATTGCAAGTCGAGAAGATGACTTATACCAGTAAAAGAGCATTTATAAGGTTCAGCTACCCTTTTTGTAAGTTTTCAAGGACTAAAACTCAGTTGTTAAACTCATACCGGTTCGGGAAGTAAGCATCACCTTAGTTGCTTCCCCAACTCGAGGTGAAAAGTCCCAAAATCTCCATTTTTACACAGTGAGTTAAGCATGGCTATCCAAAGCTTTGAGAAACTTCTTTTTCCATCTTTTAACCTATTTTCATGTTAGTTTAGTTTACAACACCTTCATCTTTTTATGTTTTCATCTTAACCTAATCTTTATTAAGAAAAGTTCACTCCATCCTCCGAACTTCACCAGTTAAAGTAAAAACCCTTCCCAGTGTTCGATCCTAGAGCCACTATGCTATAGTAGCTTTGCTACTTTAGTGTAAGGACCTTAGGTATAAATTTTGTTGATACCCTTACATGCCAAGCTACCAAGAGTCGGGTTATCAAATGGCGCCGTTGCCGGGGATCGAACTCGGGTCACCCGCGTGACAGGTGGGAATACTCACCACTATTCCAAACTACCAACTTTCTATTGATGTATGTGGGCATTTCTTGCAGTAACCTCTTCTTCCATTTATTCCATATGGAATTTGTCAAGCTTCTCAAACTCCTCAATGCGAGACTTGAGTTCCAGTTGCAAACTCCTTAGTCTGGTTTTCATTAGTGTGAAAAAAATAAACTGCAAATGAGGTAATGCAAGAACAACTTAATACCTTGCTAGGTTATTAATGAAGTATGTCTCCAATATGGGTAAATAAGAGACTAGTCCAAGCGTAGGCTATGTTCAACAAAAATGCAAGGTGCCATGACATTATATCTTATAATGAAGTCATGCATTAAAACCTGACATGATAATAAGTTGCCATATTAGCACATGATAGATGAAAATAGAATTAAGACAATAGTATAAACAATACATGTGACTCCACCAAACCTGTTGCAAACCTTTTCAACCATAACTTCCATATTTTTCCATAGGAGTTGGATCAGTAGCATAAATAGCAGCAATAACATTATCAGTAGCAACATACCATTATGTTTCCTGGCAGCCAAAACTGTCAATTAAGATTTCTGTTTGGATACATGACACCATATGCGTCAATTGGTTAATAGTAACATGGAACATAATGAATAAATATCTACTATGTTTTGTTACAAGAATAGTTGAAAGGACGCATGATACCACTTTCAATGTAATTTTGCAACTAAGAGACATTTTCCTCAAGTCAACAACTAAGGTTTCAGTAGTTAGATGAATTGCATAAATAAAATCAATAACATTATCAGTAACGACATACCATAAGTTATCTGGTAGCCAAAAACCGGTGATTAAACTTTTCAGAATGCCAAATATCAGGGTCTCATTATTAGATAATAGTTTTTTCTTTTGCTCTTTAGAAAACTTGTAAGAGTAATGCATCCGATTCAAGCATGCAGTTCAAGCAACCTTGGAGTTGTTGAAACCAATATTAGACCCCAGAATGAGGACAATATTGAGAAGCAAAAAAGTATAGGTTTTAAAAGCAATCCAATGTGAGGCTACCCAATCAAGGATCAATACACTATCAACAGATCGTAAGTAACTCGAGATGGAGAATCCACCTTTGGAAGAACACTAAGATTGGGCCTAGAACTCTCCCCAAGATTTAATTTACAAGATAGTGTGAGACTAGAGAAACCTTTGATTAATGAACATACATGATCAAACACGTCTTACTCTTGGAGACAGAAAAGCTCTTTCCAAGAGAGATCAAATAATACATCTATTTGCATATGAAGAAAAAAAGATTAAAATCCTTAAAAAAAATGGTTAAAATATACAAAATAACTAATGTCAATATCTTTACTTAGAAAAATGACTAATGAGAATAAAATAGATATTTGAATCTAACTTGGAAAGTGAAAAATTAACTCAACTACATAGACTAGTTGAATTTGATGCACAAGAGAGAGTTTGTTCACCAGGTATCAAATAAAAATTATTAAAAAATAATATAAAAAAAAATGGAGCTCCAAATTTCCACCTCCCCAAAGGAAATCCCTTTGAATTTGCTTTAATCTTTGTCTCACTGAGCTAGGCATGTGCATCAAAGACATAAAATATATGGGTGAATTCGGCAACGTACTTTGAATTAGGGTCGTCCTCCCTCTTTTGGATGTGTATTGTCTCTTCCACATAGTCAACCATCTACGGAACCGCTCTTCCACACCATCCCAAATTGTCACTAACTTAAACGGTGCACCCAAAGAAAGGCCCAAATAAGTGGATGGGAGGCTACCCACTCTATAACCAAAATCCATAGTAAGATCATCAATATTCTCCACCCTACCTATTGGAATTAGTTCACTCTTTTCCAAGTTTATTCTCAACCACAACACAGCCTCAAACCACATAAGAAACCAGCTAAGATAGGTCAATTGATCTTGGGAAGCTTGGCAAAACACTAAGGTATCATCAACAAACAACAAATAGGAAATTTGAACCCCTTCTTCACTCCTACCCTTCACCGTCCAACCCGACAAAAAACCTCCATCCACTGCCCTCTTAATGAAACAACTAAACACCTCCATAGCAATCACAAATAAATAAGGCGAAAACGGATCCCCCTGCCTCAAACCCCTTGAGCTTTGAAAGAAACCTGTAGAGGTTCCATTAACTAACATAGAGAAACTTGCAGTGGAAATGCACCACTTGATCACCCAACTCATTTCTCCCCAAAACCCATTTTCTACATAACTATGAGAAAAAAGGACCAGTCCACATGGTCATATGCTTTCTCTATTCAAGTTTGCATAAAATACCATATTCCTTATTCTTCAAGAGTGAATCAATGGCTTCATTAGCTATCAGCACTGCATCTAAGATTTGTTTTCCCTCCACAAAAGCCCCTTGGGCCTTAGAAACCACCTTTCTTAGCCTATTGGCTAAAACCTTGGCTAGCCACTTCTACAAACCCCCCATTAAACTTATAGGCCTAAAATTCCTTACATCTTCAACACCCGCTTTTTTTGGGATTAAAATCAGAAAGGTTGCATTTAGGCTTTTAACAAAGTTACCATGTTCACAGAATTCCCTGAAGAAACTCATTACATCATCCTTCACAAAGTCCCAAGAAAACTGCCAGAATGTCATAGAGAAACTTTTAGGCCCTGGTGCTTTGTCCCCATTACACCCCAACAGAGCACCAAAAACCTTCTCTTCCATGAACGACACCTCCAAAGCTAGAGCATCTAGAGTCTCCAAAATCTCAAATTGCAACCTAGATAGGGAAGAACGCCAATGCCCCGGATTGGATAGTAGAGACCGAAAGGCTCTAACCACCATCCTTGATTTCATTCTCTTCTAAATCCAACCACCATTAATTTTAATTTTGTCCATGATATTCCTCCTTCTGTGTGTATTGCCCATCTTGTGAAAGAATCTCGTATTTTTGTCATCCTCTTTCAGCCACACTTCCCTAGATTTTTGTCGCCAAGAGATTTCTTCTAGCAGAACCCATTTTTTATAATCTTCCCTCGCTTATTTTCTAGCTTCCAACCCCTCCAAAGATAGGGTGCTAGTATTTTTCCTTAGCATCCTAATAGTCCACCTAGTTCAGAGCCAAATCATTCCTAGCTTCAACCCTGCCAAAAACATCTTTGTTCCACTCCTTTAGTTTAGACTTCAAGGCCTTTAATTTTGCTGCCAAAATAAAACTTGAAGAGTCACTAAAGTTGTCCCCCTCCCACCACGACCTTAAAGCCCTCCACCTTCAGCCACATATTCTGAAATCTGAAAAGGGAGGGGCCTATTCTCAGACCTCCTCCATTTAAAAGAATCGAGAAATGATTAGACACAAGTCTCAGAAGGACACACTACGTCGACTCGCTAAACCGACAATCCCACTCCTTATTCACTAAGAAACAATCGAGTCTTGACATTGATTGATTATTCGCCCCTCCATATTGTGTCGACTCGCTAAACCGACAATCCCATTCCTCATTCACTAAGAAACAATCTAGCCTTGACATTGATTGATTATTCGCCCCTCCACTCCAGGTAAAAAAGCGCACCCCCCCCCCCCCCCCCAAAAGACAAGTCCTTTAATCTTCAGGTCTGAGTTCAAACACCCTCCCCTGTTGTGCTTTTCAGGGCATTTAATCAAGTTAAAATCCCACGCAACACACCATGGACCACTCCAAAGTCCCTTTATAGCCCCCAACTCACCCCAAAACCACTCCCTATCCCTCCTTAGAGTCGGGCCATAAATCCCTATAAAAGTCCAAAAGAAGCCATCCTCACAATTCTTAAAATGAGATGAGATTGAGAACACTCCCGCTTCCAAATCGACCAACTCCAACACCCTGTTATCCCAAAAAACCACTATACTTCCAGTAGCACCCCTTGAGTCCACAACTCCCCATTCTAAGAACCTCCCCACTCCTAAGTTGCGAATGATACCAATTGACATTTCCAAATGTTAGTTTCCTATAAACAAACCAAGTCCACCTAATTCTTTTTTATCAAAGCTTTGATCACCTTTCTTTCGTCACTGTCATTAGCCCCTCTTACATTCCAAGAAAGCATTCAAATCTTCATCTAGACCTGGAAGTGCTACTCTGATTACTACTCAAAACATGCTATTTAGTAGCTTGTAATTAACTCTTTTAAACACTCTTGAGTAGTAATTATTACCTTTTAACTCAATTGGCATGTTAAGGACCCTTGCAATCGGTTCTAATCAAATTGTGTTAAGTTTTGGTGTTTTTCATAGCTTTTAGCTACACCAAAGCAATCCAAGAATGAGGGAGAGCTGTATATAGTTCATGGCAAAGCTTTTGGAAGCTCAAATTCATGAATAACCAAGATTTGGAGCTCCATAGCCTTTGCCAAAGTCGTTCAAAGTATGCAAGGAAAGAACAAACAGAGAGAGGAAAACAGAGTGAAGAAAACAGAGGACAGCAGCTGCAGTATTCTTTTGCACTTTTGGAGCACTTCCCGAAGTCCATTTTCTACATGCTATATACCATTTCAAAGCTCAGGAAGTCAAGAATCCAACTCTTCAAACCGTGTACGATTTAGAGCTGAAATGAGGAAGATATGGCCTTTGCAAGACAACTGCATCCAGCTGAAGGATAATTTCGCACCTTGCGAAATTGGAACTCCAACGTGCGAAATTTAAAGTGGATGGCAGCTGTGCATTCGCGGTGAAGTCCAACATGCGAAAGTGATTTTGCAAGTTGTGAACTTGGAGCTCAACGTGCGAAAATGGATTTCAAGTTGCGAAATCAACTTGTGAAATTTTCGCAAATCACCATGCAACGTGCGAAACTGGGATATTTGTGCACCGACTCTTTTAGATATTTTCTTAAGATATTTTTGTATAAATTTCAATTCTTCTCCATGTAATACACTAACCATAAGATTTCTTAGCTAGGAAGGTTGGAAAAACTTCTTTATATATATTCCCTTGCATCCATTGTAAACAATATAGAAGTATGTAGGATCGATCAATATATAGATACATAAATATATAGAATATACAGAGCCTTGCTCTGTTTTTCCTTCTCTTTCATTTTCATTTTCTTGCTAGCCAAACATTCTCTGAGATGTTTTCTCAGAGGATGAGTAGCTAGGCTTTTTGTTTCTTGGGTGAAGGAAGCTAGGTGAAAAGTCCAGATGCAAAAGTGGAAAACTCCCGTGCTTTAAATACAGGTAGTTGGAGTTTATAAATGGCTTTTAAAATCTAAAGTTTTGCTTTAAATCCCTTAGAATCACTTTGAATGGCCAATACATGGTAAGCTTTTAGGTCTTTGTGGATACTTATTGCTAGATCCACATCAGATCATTAGTTATCATATACGAGCCATTGGAAAGTGGTTCAAGGTGAAGACCCATAGTGTCTAAAGCCATTAATGGAACTTGACTACCATTTCTATTGACTTTTTATGGATTAAATCTTCATTGTTAAACCTACACCAGTTCGGGAAATAACTATAGGTTAAATCCCCAATGCGAGGAGAAAAATCCGGAATTTCCCACTTTACAATTGGCACCTGATCCTAGTAACCTGAAATCCCAAGAAACACCTTTCTTTCTAGTTAATTTTAGTTACTTTATGTTAGGTTAGATTAATACCATCCGTTTTCATTCAAACTTATGTCTTCTTTTAAAGCTAACCTTGAAATGAAAAGGCACCAATTCAGCTTTGAATTAATATCAATTGTGAAGTGAAAACCCATCCCAGTGAACGATCCTAGAGCCACTATGCTATAGTAACTTTGTCTTTGCTACCCTAGTACATGGTGTAATAGGTTATAAATTTTGTTGATTACTCCCTCATTCAAGGAGCACCAGCTGGACATGAATTAGCTGAGACACCAATTGGGCACGAATCATACTCCTTCAAAATAATTCACAGTACATTCTAGTTTTCTTAGCTCCCTTTCAAACCTTGACAACTCCATTTTTTTCCTTTTCCTACCATCCAACTCCCCTTTCTAATCTTTCATCTCTTTCATCATTTTCAACAAGATCAAAATCTCCCATTCGAATCCCTTCATCAGCATTCCAATGCACGACTAAACTTAGTTAAACAACTAGAAGACCAAGTAAGAATACCCGCTTCCTCACCCTCCTCCAAAACCTCATGTATTGCCCTCTCTGAGAAATCCTCTATCACCTCTCCGATGGCCCTTAGTTCCTTACCCAAAAATCCAGAACCCTCTATGTGGACCCGCATTTTTCACGTGCGTCCCCACTCGATTCGGCGAGACTCGCTTTGTTTTTTTTATTTTTGTGAAAATTTGATTTTTGGAAAAAAAGTTGGAGTCACTACCTAATTTATTTTTTATTTTAAAGGGAAAATAAAACAAGAAAGAAAAACCCTAAAAAGTGACTCCATAGTTTTGGAAAAAGCATGTCTTTGAGAAACCCGAGTCTAGGTCCGGGGATCAGGTTACTTATTGGGAAGGTACCTCTAGGAGGTAGCACCCCTCTAAGCCCTAAAGAGGTCTCTACTGACTAAGTTAAGGGAAGTGTGGCCATTAATCGGTTAATTATAGGTACCTAAGTAGGCTAGGTGATTTCACATATTGCATGCCTAACAAGAAAACAAACCACAAGATAGAGTCGAAATGCGTACCTGAACGGCTTCTCAAGCGCTATCAGGAAACATAAGAGATTAGTTTGGAGATATGACACATAGTATGTATTTTCATCAAAGACGATCAAACAAGCATCAAGACAATCAATCATGGCATCAAACATGGTTGTGTCTCATGAGAACATATACATTCATAGAATTTTGGGGTTATGGGGTAGAAAAGGCGTACCTGATTAGCAAGCATCCACACATCTATGGGAACAAGGGTATCTCAACAATAAATATAAAACAAATTCATGTATGTCATTAAGAAGAATCGAAAATCAATATATCAAGCAAACAATATTGAAGAGAGTGACATGAATGTCGGGCCCCCACCAAAGCCCTAATTAATTTCGCATGAGTTGATTCCATAAATTCCATGACTTGGAATTATGGAGTTTGTTCATGCTTGCTGAAAATCAAGAAAATCACGAAAATAGTTAAAAAAAAAAAAAAAAAAAGTGAAAGTGCATACCTGAAGTAAAGTGGCAGCAAATTGCATGTTAAAATCTGGATTTTGTACCTAGGAGCTTCTAAAAATGGATTTTTCAAAGCTGGAAATGCTTGGTCGTAAAAGAATTCAAAATTCAATTTAAAACATTAAATTTCCAATCAAAGAAGCAAAGAGATGAGGAGGTGTGTGTAGCAAGATAGCCATGCTGGACTGGAGCTTGGGAGGTTTAGCTGTTGATGGATTGATGATGGTTGCATGAAGAGGCCTTTGTACATTGCTGGCATGTCTGGAGTGGAGCTGGCCATATTCATTTCAGAGTCCATGCTCACTGGGTTTGGGGTGTATAATTTCATCAACAAAGGCATTCCAACCCAACTCTGGCTTTTCAAGATCACAACTTGCATTGCTAGCAGGAAATTGTGGTGAAGCAATTAAGGCCTGGTTCCTATTCTGATTCCCTTACTGCCACCAATTCTGGAATTTCAAGTCTTTGCTCAAAAGTTCATCTGATTCATATATTTTATCACAGTTCACTTCTAGATTCTTCTGTAGTTTAGTTCCTGTGTTTTCCTGCTCATCATGAGCTCTATATTTTACCCCTTTTCAGTAGTGCTAATTGTTCATCTTTAGCTCGCATGGGGAAGTTCACTGACGTAGCTTTTCAAATGAATATGCAGACTGTTGCAACATCCCCAAGCTGTATGTGTGTGATGCCCCTTCTGAATTTTGGCAAGTGCTTTAAAGCTTATTTTCTTCTAAAGCGAGTTCCAATGCTAAGTGGTCTAGCAGTTGGATCAATTTTCTCTGTAAGGATGCAAAAGCGTGTCTTGAAGTGAGTTCGAGGATGTCCTAAATCCATATCATATGGAATGAATGCAGAGGGTGGTTTACAAATGTCAGGGGGTGGTATTCCCATATTTGTATCAACCAGGAGCCTTGTAGAGAGCGTAGAGGCTGCTCCATGATGAGATGATAAGAGTTCATGTTCTGTTGATGCTTTTGGGCAGTGGTAGTGTGCTAGTGTTCCATTCAATTCAATTCCCTTAGAAGAACAGCAACAGCACCCTCCCATTTCCTTGCAATGATCTCAGCATTATGTTCAAAGGGTCCTGCTCGTGTGATTTTAGTTCTTTGTTTCTTGGAGCTGAGCATGCATCGACGACCTTCTATCCAGGTTCTGGCCCAAATGCCACGTTGCCTCTGGAATTGAGCTTTGGTAAGAAGACTCACAATGTCAGATTCAACAGTATTCCTCGCTGAGAATTTTACCAGGTAGGATCTGGACATCAAGGGGACATTGGTGTAATCCATGAATTGAATACGACCGGGGGCATTTGAGACAGAGTGAAGCTCTTTGTGGCGAGACTGAATTTGGATCCCTTAGTATAGGGATTCAGTGTGGAGATTCGGCGTTGACTTTTCTGAAGACAATGGACTGATGAGCTCGATAAACAGGTTTTCATAAGCATTTGCAGAATGGGAATGTCTTCAGCTACAACCATGGCTTGGGACTTGGCAATATCTATTGGCGTGATTGACCATGAATGTTTTAACTAGCATAAGAAGTCCAAGACAGATTCTTGAGCAGCATCACTTCCAGACTCGAGCGCCCCTTCCAAATGGGGAGAATGAACAAGGTAGTTGCTTCAGAAATATAGAGCTTATAAAAATTGGCAAATATTATATTTATGATTCTCAGGACCTCTTCGTTGATGGTTGATGTGGACCACAACTCCTCTAATGCAGCTGTCAATAATCTGATGAGCTCATCTGACACATATTCTTGAAGCATGTGATTGGAATATAAAAATTTGATCAGCAATGATGCCTGCGCAACAACATCTGAATTAGGAGAAAGTAATGGTTCTTGAACTACCGATATGCCACCTGCTTCAGCAATAGCTCGATTAATAATTCTACTGCACATCGCAAAGTTCTGTAATGCCCAAATTGCCACCATTTTAATTTCTTCTGTCGGATAATCTTCAAGCAAGCTTATCAGTGTACGACATGCTGATACAGAATTATCAAGGGCAAGAGTTGCAAGGGACCTAACATATTTTGGATCTGTACTGAAACAGTAGCTGAAAGAATGTGTCAGATGATTTATCACCAAGTTGGACAGTTCGGCGTATGTATATGTCTCGGGAAACCTGATCAAGGTGGATCAGGCAGCGGGACTCACGAGAGATCCAAATTCCTTCTAGAAAAGCCTCACCTCTTAGAGAACACAAAACACTGGTTATAATCTCATAACACTGTTCAAGCTAAGCAAGTGCATGTTCTCGAATTTCTGCATCAAGTCGCTCATTGGAATCATCACCTACAGGGACAAGAGCTTGTCTCTTTTTGTAGTGGTAAGCGAACCACAACTTCATGAAATCTCAAGTCCTCAAACCTTTTGCAAACTGCTCACAAATCTGCAAGTTCTGGAACTTTATTCAAGAGATTGAAGGCCTCTCTAGCAAGGTTTTCCTTCTCTTTGGTGTCAAAAGTTACAACAACTCTCTCAAGAAACTCCACAGCTAAGTAAAGTTTGTGATCAGTCTCCTTGTAATAGCCTAGCAAACCCTCTCACAATCTTGCGCTAATATCATCAACAGTTCTCTTGTCATTAGGACCAATGTAATACTCCATTAGGGGAGATATTAACCTAGTAGCAAGCCGATCACCTTTCTCGGAACAAACAGGTTGGTGGAGTGTTAATTGAACTAATTCTTGTCGTAGATTAACATTGAAACCCTGAACCAAGCGTGTCGCATGATGCTGACAAAGAAGTTGGAGCAAAAAACAGAGCTTCAACAGATCTAAGAAATAACTGCCTAAAACATTCCATGACCCTCACCTCCATAGCAGTCACTTCTGCAGGACTGAATGGGAGCCGCTGCCTTTTATTTAACCTTCTTCCATCTCCAGGTTCAATACTCTGAGAGTAAGCACCAAATAAGTTTCTAACCATACTATTGTCACTAGCACCCAAGTGTGAACCGTGGACTGATCTCTTGTTGCAGGCACTCAGTGGGTTCCAGTATAGAGATGACCTGATGCTCTTTTTTTACCCACAAGTTATAGATTTTCGTTTATCAATCATGCAAGCAAAATAATTACTAGAGGGTCATCTTCATAATTTAAATCTCTACAGCCGTCTGACCCCAAGCAACAACCCTGTTATACACAGCTTTTAAGAAGTTTCTGCCTTTCTTGGAATATTCATATCATCATGGTCTCCGTAGCCCAGGACACCAAAGGGGAAAGGGAAGAAATATGGATGCAAAAGCAAAGAAGAAAAAAAATAATCCAAGAAAAACAAAGCAAGGGAGATAAAGGTGGGTAAGCAGATAAGCCACATTTCATTATTTTAATCCATTGGCTTAGAATAGGGGAATGATTCAGAATAAGATTTGAATAAAAACAGGGAGTGATTTCTGCCATCCAGTCCGAAGATGTACATGTATCAAATTTATTTTCAAATGGGATTAATGACATTAACAGAATGAAGAACATACCAAACAAACAAAGATTTAATTTCAACACAGCCATTTGTGGCCCTTTCTGTCCACACCAATCAGCAAAATAAACACCTAGAACCGTCAAAGGATCCTCAAGAATGAAATAAGATAAAGCATAGGTAAATAGTTTCAAAACATACCTGGGTGGTCTTGGCTGCAATCGTTCTTTTCCGCTCCCTCTGTTCTTCTCCCCAAAAAATTTTCAGAAAAAATCCCCCCCTTTTCAGAATTTCTTTTCTCACATATATATATATATCGCCCCCCAAAGGCCTAAATCTGTTCCTAAAAAGGAAAATTCTCCTATTTCCTTTCTTCTTTTCTTCCTTTTTCCTTTTTCTTTTTTTAAATCTTCCAATTCAAAAGCAATCTTCCCAATTTCAAACTCCCCTCCAAAACCTTCCAAGGAGAGTCCCACCTTCCTTAAACTCCAATGGTAAGTTTCCTTGCAAAAAAACATGAAATTTTTGAAGTTAAATAATTGAATGAACAGATAAGCAAGTAAATAAATTAGGAAATAGTAAAAATAAATAAATAAATAAAATAAAAATAAATAATAAATAAGTTAAGGAAAATAATATAAAGAGGAAGATAATCAATAAAAAGTGAATGATAATCATAAAACTAAATAAAATAAAATAAAATAATAAAATAAAATAAAAATAAACCAATAAACAAAAGCCGAGCCCAAAAGCCATGTAACCATGCAAGTCATACAAGTCACGCTAAAAATGTCCAAATGGGCCAAGTGTGCCTAAACGGGCCTATGATGAGACTAAGTGGGCCTAGGGTGGTGCCTAATGGGCCAAGTGTATCTAAAAGCTATCCTAAAAAAAAAAAAAAAAAGCCTAAGTCTAAGTTAGGGCTACAAAGGGTCACAATAAGGGATCAAATAATCCCTCAACCAAAGTCTCCGAGGTGACTCAGAAAAAAGTAAGTAGTACGAGTAGTAATGGGCCACCAAGGAACTACTATGGAGCACTAGAAGTTAATTTAAAGACATGTGCTAAAGGGACAAAATTGAGGGTCTACAAATATGCCCCTCTTCGGTATAGATCACGAGTGTAGAGAATGTGAGTAGAAATACGAGTAATGAGCAGAATGAAGTGAACTATACCGAAGAATTAAAGAAGGACCAGAGATTTTGTCCTAGCACATGAAGAGGTAAGATCAAAAGATGGGGTCTCAATGACATGGATGGGACAACTCTATGTGGGGGAAAATGATAATAAAGAGAGAAGGCATGTGACGAGTAGCACAAAGATGGAAAGAGGTGGAAAGGATGATTTAAAGTCATAGATGATATGAATGACTCTGGATCATGGACAAGGTGAACGACTCTGGGTCATGAGCTCAGGGCTCTAATCGGAAAGAATGACTCTGGGTCAAGATGGAAAATGACTCTGGGTCGAGAGCCCTAGGCTCTAAATGGAAAAAGAAATGACTCTGGGCCGTAATGGAAAATGACTCTAGGTCGAGAGCTCCAGGCTCTAAAATAGGAAAGAATGACTCTGGGTCGAAATGGAAAGTGACTCTGGGTCGAGAGCTCCCAGCTCTAAAATAGGAAAGAATGACTCTGGGTCAAAATGGAAAAACAACTCTAGGTCGAGAGCCCTAGGCTCTAACTAGGAAAGAATGACTCTGGGTCAAAATGGAAAATGACTCTAGGTCGAGAGCTCCAGGCTTTAAATAGGAAAGAATGATTCTGGGTCAAAATGGAAAAACAACTTTAGGTCGAGAGCCCTAGGCTCTAACTAGGAAAGAATGACTCTGAGTCAAAATGGAAAATGACTCTGGGTCGAGAGCTCTGGGCTCGAAAAAAGATGACTCTAGGTCAAAATGGAAGATGACTTTGGGTCGTGAGCTCTAGGCTCTAAAAAGGATGACTCTGGGTCAAAATGGAAAATAACTCTGGGTCGAGAGCTCTGGGCTCTAAAAAGAATGACTCTGGGTCAAAATGGAAAATGACTCTGGGTCGAGAGCTCCAGGCTCTAAATAGAAAAGAATGACTCTGGGTCAAAATGGAAAGTGACTCTGGGTCGAGAGCTTTGGGCTCTAAATAGGAAAGAATGACTCTGGGTCGTAATGGAAAATGACTCTAGGTCGAGAGCCCTAGGCTTTAAATGGAAAAGAAATGACTCTGGGCCGTAATGGAAAATGACTCTAGGTCGAAATGGAAAGTGACTCTGGGTCGAGAGCTCCGGGCTCTAAATGGAAAGGAATGACTCTGGGTCAAAATGGAAAATGACTCTGGGTCGAGAGCTCTGGGCTCTAAATAGGAAAGAATGACTCTGGGTCGTAATGGAAAATGACTCTGGGTCGAGATGGAAAGTGACTTTGGGTCGAGAGCCCTGGGCTCTAAAAAGAATGACTCTGGGTCAAAATGGAAGATGACTCTGGGTCGAGAGCTCTGGGCTCTAAAAAGAATGACTCTGGGCCGTAATGGAAAATGACTCTAGATCGAGAGCTCTGGGCTCTAAAAAGAATGACTCTGGGTCAAGATGAAAAATGACTCTGGGTTGAGAGCTCTGGGCTCTAAATAGATAGCCGATCAGGATACTCTCCGACTCAAGGTGCTGGGTCAAGGCCACTCACAAGTGGCTAGAATGATGAAAACGAAACATCTCAGGGATGTGAATGATGCAAATGACTCCGGGTCGTGAGCTCAGGGCTCGGGTTGCTATGAATGACTCTGGGTCAAGATGAAAAATGACTCTGGGTCGATGAATGGCTCAGGGCTATGAGCTCCGGGCTCTATGACTGATCGGCTAGAAGGAGAATGCGATACGCAAACTCCAGGTCAAACCACTCATGGGCGACCAAATGATGAAAGCTCAGCTAAGAGCTAGAAAGACTCCGGGTCTATAGGAAATGATAGCTCAAGGCTAGCGGGCTCAGGGCCTAAGGAAAAAGGATAGCTCAGGGCTATAAGACTCAGGGTCTAGAAGGAATGGATAGCTCATGGCTACGAGGCTCAGGGCCTAAAAAAAAAGGATAGCTCAGGGCTAGCGGGCTCAGGGCCTAAGGGAAAAAGGATAGCTCAGGGCTATAAGACTCAGGGTCTAGAAGGAATGGATAGCTCATGGCTACGAGGCCCAGAGCCTAAAAAAAGGATAGCTCAGGGCTAGCGGGCTCAGGGCCTAAGGGAGAAAGGATAGCTCAGGGCTATAAGACTCAGGGTCTAGAAGGAATGGATAGCTCATGGCTACGAGGCTCAAAGCCTAAAAAAAGGATAGCTCAGGGCTAGCGGGCTCAGGGCCTAAGGGAGAAAGGATAGCTTAGGGCTATAAGACTCAGGGTCTAGAAGGAATGGATAGCTCATGGCTACGAGGCTCAGGGCCTAAAAAAAAAGGATAGCTCAGGGCTACTAGGCTCAGGGCCCAAGGGAAAAAGGATAGCTCAGGACTATAAGACTCAGGGTCTAGAAGGAAATAATAGAGAAGACCTACTCGAAAGTGGACATGAAAATAAATTGGCTCAAATCCATATACTCAAAATGTCAAGGGTCGGACTACTGAAACCCAGAAGGGAAATATACCCCAGTATCCAGGGTGCTCACACTGCTGAAACAACCAGTAAACCAATCATCTGCTAGAATCAATGGGTCAAGAACCAATACATCATGACAAACCTCTGAAAAGTCAAAACTGAAAGAGGCCTCTGTGTATGAAAAACTGCTCTATCGGCGAATCTCAAAAGGTAAACCTCAAAGCGTGTATATCGTGGCTCATCTAAAAGCAAATCTCAAAGTGCACAAAATGGTGCTTGTTCGGATAACCCAATTGACAAGGTAACAATGACGAAAACAAATCTGTCTCATGAACATCTGGCTAAAGGATCCACCCACGCTCCTCGGGTGAAACCTGATGCGATCCATCTCTATCTCAACAAATCCATGTAGGGAGGCCCTGATACAGTCGATCGTCGGAAGCTCTGGGCTAGTACTCAATCTAAAACCAAGCTGGTCACTGTCTCAATCTCAAGGATACTCAGAAAGTAGGGAAATATGCCCCAGTATGAGACCTGATGTCAAAGTCATAAGCTAAGCAACCGACACCAATCATCCATCCTCATATCACTGCCCAAATAAATCTCGTAATGGAGAGGGGAATATGCCCCAGTATGGATATCGGATGTCGAAGTCATGAGGCAAACAAACTAACAATGATCATCCATCCTCGTACCGCTGTCCAAACACAATCTCACCAAGGAGAGGGGAATATGCCCCAGTGTGGATAATCTAATGCATAATAAAGAGTCTGTCAAAATCAACCAAACATCTCTATAACCATGAATAAAGATAGTCATGCCGTCCAATAACAGATAGGAATCTTAGAAAAAAGGGGGGGATATGCCCTAGTGTGAATATCTAATGCACAACCAAAGAGTGAATCCAACATCATCAATCAACTGTCCTCAGCTCAACAATAATCTGCTAGGAAGTCAGAATAAAGTACCGACCAATGCCTCAAGTGAGACACTCTAAATCCAACCTCAAATGAATAGCCAAAATGATGAAGGATGTGGTAATCTCAGGAGTAGAAGCACGTCTCTAATGAATCCCTGACTGTATCCAACATGAATCTGGTAACCTCAAAATGGGGAAATATGTCCCAATATTCCAGATCTATACACTGCACTGAAAACTGCCTCCAACTCAGTAATAATCCACTAGTCTATCTCAGAAATACTCCGCAAATGGAACCTAGAATCATAAAAACTGTCAATAAGCTCAACAATGCTCCACTAAAACTGATACCATCTCAACATACTCCACTAGGGATCTCGGATCAATGAAAATGTCCAAGCTCAAAGAAAGTGCTCCACTAGGGGCTCATCTTAACCAAATGAAAGGGGAATATGCCCCAGTAAGATAATTGATGCATAGTAGAATGAAAATCTGGATAGCATCAAATATCATCCATAAAATGAAGCAATCATCCACATCCATCACCAAATCACTTCCAAGCATCAAAGAAGCATCTCCCAGAAGAAGAAACATGACAACATCTATATATCAACCAAATCCCAAACACCAACCTAAGTAGAGGCTGTCAAAGATAACGTATGATCTCACGGCCTCAGGGTGGTCTTAAGACACGGGACGTAACGTAGGCCAGGGTGATAGGGTGAAAGAAATGAAGGGAAACTAGGCTCAAATACCCAATGATCAAACCCATACCCTCATGTACAAGATGTAATGCATAGAAAAATCTCATGAGCCATGGACCTAAAGGTAACCAAAGGAAATGTCGATGGCGAAATGAGAGAAAGATGAGTAGTCAAACCATCAATGAAATATGTGAATGATGTGAAAAAGGTATCAAATCAGTAATGGGTATCAATAAGTAGGGAATGGATAAAAAGTGGAACGAAGATCTGGAAAGAGGTAATGGGATACAAAAGAAAACAATGAGAAAGTGGAATGAGTGATGATCAACCCATGTTAGTACAATAAAGGAAAGTCATATCACCAATGATGGAATGGTGGGTAAGACAATGATCCGGAGACCCTAGTAAAAGGTCACTCATCTTTCATACCTAATACATATCAACCATGGTCCAAGAAGCATAGGATACCATAGAACTCTCACATGAACCCTCGAGACTCCAAATGCATGACAAGAATGGCTTAAGGAGTGAAAACTCATATAAAAATCTCACAAGAACCCACAATGACAAATATACTCAATAAACAGACCTCAAAAGGTGCTATAAGTGCCCAATGGAGCAAGATACCATACATAAACATGTCATTGCGCTTTTTTTTTCTTTTTTTTTCTTTTTTTGTTTTTTTTTGTTTTTTGTTTTTTTTTTTTTGTTTTTTTTTTGTTTTTTTTTTTTTTAGCGCATGCTCTGATCATCAATAAGTCAAACTCCAATGGGAAAGATACAAGAAATGAATAAACTCTCTCAAATCACTGATGAATACATGAACCCCAACCCATGAGACAGCCTCTCAAACTAAAATCTCCGAATCAATGCCAAATGATGGGATGAATGGAGTGATATGACTGCCCTCTTTGCACTAAGATGTGAAGAATCATCAGCCCAAGGAAGAGAAGAGATAAAATGAAGCAAATAATGATAAAAGCAAGAAAGAGAATGGAAATGTGATGATAGCAAAATAGAACAAACGGGGTGATAAGGAGATGATGACAAGAATGAGAAGATAGGCCTATAAGTCTAAAGCTCATGAGACTTTCATAGCAAAGCATGCATATACACCAAAGGGTCCCAAACCGGGTATAGAAATGGTAATCAAGGCTATAAGAAAGAAATAAGGCTATAACATACCACGTGAGGCTCAATGGGCTAACAATGGTTTTTAATATATCAATAAAGGTGAAAATCCAAGTTTGTCTTAAATTTGGAGAACATAATCATACCCATAAAATCTGAAAATCTAGTAGGAACAAGATTTACTTGGCAAAAGCTTAACAACAAAATTGTTTCTTGGACAACTTGCTGGAGTTGTGTGCACGTTTTACTAAGTTTTACTAGATTTAGGATTCAGTTTGGGGGAGTGGCATAATGCATATTTTCCATAGACTAGCAGCCGCACTCGTTGTGGAGCACCCGACTTGCTACATAAAGACCTCAATAGCCCACTGCAAGAGAATAACAAAGGGGGTAAAAACGGTGAAACAATTTCTTCAGTTAGCATCTATTTGAGAAAAGAACTACATTTTCCTTTCTTAGTCTGTATGCAATATTGTAACAAAGTCAGGTGGCAGAGATTCCATGAATAGATGATATGCCCTCCATCTTGAGGAACTTCAATTCATGTTTTAGTTTTTTCTTCTCTTCATTTGACATTCCCTTCCCGAAAGCTGATTTACTGCAAAACACATAATTTGTTAATATTTCTAAAGCACTATAGCAACCAAGAAAAAAAAAACATGTTTCAATGTTTTGCCTCAAGAGGAAATGAAGGAAAGGTATACCAATTAAAGATAGGACCTTCTTCCTTAAAACACTATCCTAGAGCTTGATTTGAGGGCTTTTGACAAATGTAGGGTTTGTTTGAAGCCATGCAGTTGTTTGTCAAGTTAAATGAGGATAAGACTACATCTCTAAGAGATGAGTCAACATTCCAAAACCAAGGCCATATTCAAGCATCTAGGTTTCAATCTATTCTAAAACATGATATAATCCTAAGCCGACTGCACTCATGTTGAATTCAAGACCAAATTCATATTCCATTCCATCCTATTCACACCTCACACCTTATAATCACCTCAGGGGCTGAAAATAGGATGAGATAGCAGCCTAGTAAGGGAAAATAAAACAAGAAGGAAGATCAAATGAAAGTTCGAAAGAGAAATCAAAATAGCGAATATCATATTCACAACATATTAACCAAATTCATTTTCTCAAAACAGATATCATAAATCTTTCAAATATAACCTTTTCTTTTTTCTTAGTCATGGCTTGATTCCTTTACTTTTTTCCTTGTGTCAAATAAATTATGGTTAAAATATACCAACCAGTCTGAAAGATCTAAAGTTCGATAGTATTAAAAAGCCTCTAACTTAACCCTCTAATGGTTGGGGTACAATGCCTTAGAACCCCCAATAAGGGTGCATAGAATCAGCTGCATGTAGTAGATCCATAGCCACTTGGACCAAGAATGACTCTAAAGTGGTTGCTTGAATTCTATTTAATACAACACAAGTCATTCTCTACAAACTTTCACTAGACTCCACTCTTTCCAATGCCACACCTAATAAGATCATATCAACTATCCTAATGTAGGATAACCATAGAGTTGTAAGGAAGGGAACAAGGAATTAAGATTGTGACAATGGGAACAAAAAATTATAAAAAAACAAAAGGAAAAAAAAAGAAAAAGAAATATAGGTAAATCCTATGATATATAGATATGTTAACTTCAACTAAACTACTCGTGTCAAGTGTCAACATAATACCACATGGATGCACGTATGAGATTAGTGTTTGAAATGTTTATATTTGATTGAATACGATCATGCTGAAAGGTTGTATTTGGGAGAGAAGAGGTATCTCTTCATGGATTAGATTCGGGGAGGTTAGTTTACGGTGCCTACTGGAAGGAGTAGAAGCCTGTTGTAGAGAGATTGATAACCGAAGTTGGGTTCTTGGTTGGGAGGAGGGGGGAAGGAAGTATAGGCTGGAGCGACGTTTTAATGAGGCAAGAAGGTTCATTCTTTGCTCTGTCCGTGATCTTGAGTAAAAAAATTCAGCATTATCTTTCCGGAAGGGAATGAGCTGTTTAATGGTTGGAATCTTTTCATCGAGAGGTTGAGAGGTCTTGAAGTGGTCCTTGTAGGAGGCTTAAAGAAAACCAGAGTTCCAAAGGTTTCACTGAGGGTGAAGGGGGCCCGAAGGTTTTGTGGAGGGAAAAGGGGGTGGAGACAAAGTCCTACGCAAATGTTGTAAAGTCGAAATTGGGAAGAATAGGCGATTCAGTTTGGTTAGAGGTGGGGGAAAGAGAAGTGCGAAGAAGGTTAGATCAAATGAAGTAGTGTCTGGTGGGCTGGTGGGGTAATAATTTAGCACCATTACCTAAGTTGGATTTCATAAGGAGATGAACGCATCAACATTGGCTTTTAAAGGGGAATCCGAGTGTTGTTGTGTTAGGCAGAGGACTCTTTCTGTTTGAATTTGAGACGCCAAGTGACGTTGAGCGAGTTCTAGCTAGAGGCAAAAGAAGTGTTAAGGAGAATTTTCTTATTTTGGATAGATGAAACCCATAGGTGGGGTGTCTTTGCAAGGACTCCTTTGCTAATGAGGCTTGGGTGAGGGTGGTGGGGCTCCCGCTTCACTTATGGAGTCGTGAGGTGTTTAAAAGAATCGGTGATGGGTGTCGAGGTTTTGTTGCAATGGATGAAGATACTAATTCTTTGACTGAGCTACAGTGGGCTCAGATCTTGGTGAAGCGTGCGGTAAGGGTTTTACCTAACACTGCTCAGGTTGTTGTGGGCTCGGGGTGCTATTCCTTTCATTTGTGGTGGGAGACTCCACTTTGTTTAGCTGGGTGACGCAGTGTACTCTCCCAAGGCCGGTGTATGACCATTTTCCAATTCCGTTAGATGGAGGTGGAGTGAGGAGAGGTTCAATTCCTATTTGATTTGAAATTATGTGGTTGAAAGAGGAGGGGTTTAAGGAAATGCTGAAGGGCTGGTGGCAAGGTTTCAACTTTAGTGGGTCTTATAGCTTTATCCTGACAGAAAAATTAAAGGCTTTAAAAAACAATTCGAAGATCAAATTTTTTGCACTCGTTGTTCTCTATAATAAGGAGCATATAATGCACCATTTAATCAGAAAAAAATTGAAAATAAAATTTCTGAAAAATAGCAAAGTACCTCTCCTTGAAGTATTACAAACACCAACACCTTGACTTATATTTGTTCCCATTTTACCCTATTAAACAACAAGAAAATTGTCAGTACTTCATGGATGCAGGCAAAAGATTAAAAATGATGAGAACAGAGGATGCAAATATTTTGCCCTAATAACACCACTTTGGCATTTTACTGAACACATAATGTGGTGCAAGCAATATCAGAGAGTGGGAAGAAAGGGGAGGGGGGGGGCCATGTTGCGCTGTTGCGTGCTCAAATTTATGTCCCTTGAAGTTACCTTTGCTCAAGATTTGATAAATAAATGAATTACCAAAACCAACTTGGAATTGTTACTCAGTTACTCTTTGTTAGTTAAGCTTCACCATTTCCAATTGAGTAATTGTTGTCTTTTCCTTTAGCAGATTTCTGCCTCTTATACTTATTCCAATGCATGTTTCTCCTCCTACTAAACACCAATTCCTTCTTTCTTATAACAAACAGTAGTAGTTTATGCTACAAACTTAGGTGGTGTTTGTTTTTTTGACTTTTTGCTGAAAGTAATTTGTTTTCAGAATTTAGGTTGTTTGTTTTTCCATTTTTTCATAACTTATTATAAACTTTTTACTAAATAGAAAAAGCTAAAATACGTAGCTTTTTCTAAATGGAAAAAATAACATAGGTTTTTCTTTACTTTTTAATACTTAATAGAAATAAAATACTATAAAAATAAACAACTTAATATTTAACACTATTAAACGTTAAGGTTATATTTATAATTAAGTAAAAAAATAAACACCACCTTAGTGTGGCCTTGTGTTTTTCACTATCATCCCACTCGAATGGTGAAACTTGTTTTTTTATTTATAAAAAATTGATTTTTCTTTTTAAATTGAAATTGTCACTTATTTTAATAGGAAAAATAAATAAAGAAAAAATTGCATGACTCCTTATTTAGAAAAGACATATCTTAAAAAATTAAATATAAAATACAAAATATAAATAAATAAATAAAAATTAAATTTTAAAAAGGTATAAGTGGGTTGAAACATTCAAATGTAATTGAATCTAAATTTTAATGATACAATTTGACTCAAAATTAATGTAAAAATAAACTTGGGACAAATTTTGAGATATACAGTTAGTAATTCAATAATGTAAAGAAATATATTTTTCATTGCTTTTTAAATAGTATAGATTACGGTGGCAATGTATTTATAATTATATGAATTTATTAGAAGGAAAATAAAATGAATAAAGACTTCAAAAGAATCATATTGCAAACCTTACCAAACAACCGCCAAAATCAACAAATGCTGAAGAAGATAAGCAATTTAAATAACTTTTGACACACTTGAATTGCTCGGAACATTCCCTTTGTTGAACTACATAGATTTCCTCCTATAGATAAAAAAAGATAACAATTAAAAGAACATAAGTTAACAAAAATACTCTCTTCTCTTCAAAAAAAGAAAAAGTCATAATAGCGATACCTAAGGGAGACTTTTGTTCTCTTGGGTACTAGAAAATGTAAAACCTAAGATTCAAGAATTCTAACCTCCATTCTTCACCTACACTATCTTAGAACCCAATCAAATAGGCTCTGGACTGAGCTGAGCTTTACAAAACCAGTTAGGTAAGGTGGGTTTTTTTTTTCCTTTTGTTTTTCCAATTTTCAATGAACAAAAACATAAAACATGAGACTCAAATTTTCATTTTCCTTTTCATTTCCTCTGTTTTATCTTAAATCTATACATTACTAATTCAAAAGTTGGTAAAATCACACATCTTGTTGGGATTAGGGTCTCTCTCATGGTTCTACTAAAAAATTTGAAAACATAACATTGAATTCTGAGATAGCCATCAACAAAAATTTATTGTTGAAAACCAAATGATAAACATCAAACCATATTTACGTGCTACTAGTACCAACAGAATCACAGGAACCAACGTTAACCCTCTCATTCTCAGAATAAACGTCAAAACTTAAGCCTAATGTTTCAGAAACAGAGCATCCAATTAATATGTGAGAATATAAAATTTCTCATTATAGAAACAATGTAAAATGTACCACTCTTCAGATTTTTTTTGATCTCCTGCAACTCGACTTGAAGTTGCTTTCAATTTTCCCTGAATTTATGGAGATGAAAAGTTTGATCACGATTCAAAACAGAGGAAAAGAAAATGAGTTAGATAAGAATAAGAGTTTATATGTACCTTGACAACCACCATTTGGTTTTATACTTTTTCTTTTTCAGAATCTTCTGATGATCCAATACCCTACAAAGCAAAAGCCACATCCAAAGTTCAGGTAGTCAATTTCTGTCTTTCCTTGTTTTTTCTAGGCAACCAAATAGAAATTGGGGTTCCGGGGAAATAGTGACAAAAATTCTTTCTCTTAACTAAACAGTTTCCGTTAATGACCTACTGGGTGAACGATCCTAGTTGCGGAACAGTTTCCATTTATGATCTATTTGGTTGCTGAAAAATCAAAAGAAGGAAAAGAAAAAGAAAAAGAAAAAAAGGGAGCAGGAATCTTGGAAACACCTATTTGAAAGACGAGAATGTACTTACAAGTTTGTGATTTCCTAGAAACTGAAGGGCAGGAAAATCTGGATTTTCTCGGCAACCAAACGGAAAAAAGAAAAGTTAAAAAGACTGCAGAAAAAAAGGATAACAAGAATGGTGATCTCTTGTAGACAAGATGAGGGTGAAGAATGGTGAGCGTTGATTTGAAATGGTAGAAAAATCTCCTGTGATGTTCGCGGAAACCAGAAAAGAATAATGATGCATCTGTGATCTCTTGTTCCCTCAGAAAAAGGGATATCCAAAGGAAAATGGCGATTCCATCCTCGAATATGAAGATCCTGAAGCTCCAAAAATGGGTGTTTGATGATCCTTTCTCACTGACGGTGGACTGCAATGGTCGTGATGAATATTTCTCTCTGATGACAATGAACTCTAATGTCGGTGATGACTCTCTATAAACAAACCAGCGAGCTTCAATGGTGGTGAACTACTCCGGCAGTTATGAACTTGCCTTTTTCAATGAGAACTTGCACTCCTCCATAAAACACCCAAAAAGTGACTCCCTATGTCGGTGATGAACCCTCCTCCAAAAAATGCCCAAAAAGACTCTCTATATTGGTGATGAAGTCTCCTTTCCAAGAATACTAGAAAGAGTTTCTCCGTGGGTGATGAAGTCTCCTTTTTTCAGCCTCAAAAGTCTCTGGAACTACGGCTGTTACTCCATTCCCGGTGTGGTGTGCATGCTCCCTCAACAGAAAGATTCCTCTTCTGGAGACTTCCCCGAAAACGGCCTCACGAATGCCTGGCAGTTCAAAAAGGTGACTGGTAATAGCTTCCTTGCATGGCCTGTGGTGATGCTCCCTCACGTGAGACTCTTCTCGAAACCATCATGATGTCATGTCCCAAAAGAAAATGGATCCTTTTTAAGTCTCATCGTCATGCCGAATGCATGTCTCCATCTCACCCGGAGCACATGTGTGCTAGCAATCCAAGTCTCATCCAAGCACAGAATAATTGCAAAAACATAGGGATTGTTTTGTAAAATTTGTTTTAAAATAGAGAACAAAAAATAGGTTTTCAAAATTTTTTAAAAACTAGAGTGTTTTGCCAGATGTTTTAAAAAAATAGTATTTTAAAACAAAAAAAAACAAAAAGTTTGTTTGGATGAAAGAATTTGCATTATTTTTAAAAACAATGTATTACTTTTATTTTATAAAATTAATTTATAATAATATGACATTAAATTCAAGTTAAGTCTTATTAAAAAATAAAAATTAAATTCACACTTATATATAGAAGTTAAAGATAAATATTTTTTTTTAAATTATGAAACAATTTTTTTATTGTAGCAAAACAAAAATTTATATAAGATAAAAATAATTTTAGTATTCATTTTTAATACAAGAATTAAGTATTTTAATTAATTTTTAAACATTTTTGTTTGATCATGATTTCTTCTGTTTTTTTTAAGAAACTTTTTTAATGTTAAAGAATCCAAAAAAAGTTTTTTAATGTTTTATAAAATGAAGGATATTTGATAAGTTATTATTATAAAAGGATTTAAAAAATAAAAAATAAAAAGACTTGTTTGGATAAATTTTTTTTTAAATTTATTTTTATTTTGTAAAAATATTTTAAATTCAATTTATATAATATTAATTAATCAAATTTAATTGAAGTCTTATTGAAAATGAAAATAATTTTGTAATTAAAAATAAATTAGAAAATATATAGTTTTTAGTAAAACATAAATAGTAATATTATAACAAAATCATAAATTATGTTTTTAGTAGAAAATATACTATTTTATTATATATGTAAGAAAAAAGATATTTTATTATATTAATAAATTTATGGCATTAATGAGTTTATTATTTAAGTTTTAAATTATTTTTAAAAATTAATTGAGTTGTTAACAAATCCAACACAATAAATCTTGTTTAATCTGGAGTTAATTTGCCTTGCAAAAAAAAATGAAAAATAATTCTATGTAGAAGAGAAATAATAGAGTATATGTGTTTTTCTATTATTTTTAAAAACTGATGAAAACAACTTTTACTTGTTTTCTAAAAGTTGTTCTCCATTTCACTTTGTTTTTAAAAACTAGAAATAGAGAACAATAACCAAATAGTGTTATGACAACTGCTATTTATTTTATAATGACTCCCACTGGTCCACACTGGATGAACACAACTGCTTAAACATTGTCACACATAGTAGTCACAGTTGCATAGCAATTTGGACAGAAGCAAAAAAATAGATAGATAAAGAATTACATAAATAGCAGTGACAAACTTAAAATTCATCAGTAGACTTTAGAAAACCTTAAAACTTGAATAAAATTATGAAAAAAGAAACCTAACCAATATAGTAACTTGTTATGAATCTTATTTATTTCCTAAAACTCATAAATCTCGAAATAATAAGATTAAAATAAAATAGTAACTTTTTGTCTAAAATTTGAAACTTAACTTTATAAAATCTTCTTGTAATAAGAGTTTCTAATGAAGAAGACTTCTAGATTTTTAAGTAAACTTAAATAGAAACTTTAGAAAAAAAAATGTTTAAGAAAATAGAAAGTTTAGAAATGTAGAAACTTCTTTTAAGGAGAAATTTCCAATAACAAAACTTCTCAAATTCTAAATGCAACTCAAACAGTGATTATTAACCAATTATGATTTTAGATAGCCGCATTAGAGGTAAAAAATCACATTTTGATGGAGGAAAGACTTGAAATACATGATAGTTTGAGGTTGTAAGCAAGAGAGTCCAAGGATACATAGAGAAGAAGGAAAGATCAATAGAGGTTAGGTCATGTTGTTTGGCCTAATATGTTGAGGGAGGAAATTCTGAAGCTTTAAGGTGGTTTGGTGGAAGAGGAGGAGAGTGTGGTACTGGGGTATCTCAAATGGACCTTGAGGATTTAATCCATTACCACATTCACTGTGATCGTAATCTGAAATGGATTGCTCTGAATGCATCTGCACCTAGGTTGACTATACGAGGACTTGAGCTTCACAGAGTTGGAGTTATGACAACCTGAAATCAGAGTTCCTTGATATAAACTTAAAAAGCAAACTTAGGGAAAGTGTTTTCCTGATTATAACATATAATTGGCGTGGAATTGAACCAAAAACAGTCTTATATGAAAGTATAATTCTTCCAAGAATAAAGATTTAGTAGCATAATCAAATCAAAATGCAAACAAATCAAATCCAAGCAATTCAATTCTCAATTACAACACCCACAACAACAAGATTCTCTAACATAAATCAAGATAAATCAAGTTAAACATGAAGAATTCAATCCCAATTGCAACAGCCAAAACAGATCAAGATTAATATACATAACACCCCTTCTTTTTTACCTATCAAAAAAATATACATAACCCTCAATTCTTTATCGCAACACTCATCATATCAAGATTAATCCACACAAATCCACAATAGTCAAATCAAATTCAAGCAATTCGATTCCCAATTGCAATTAAATTTTTTTTTTACTATTATATATTTAAAAAATTTTAATATAAGTTTTCTTTTAAATATTTATGTTATTTAAAAAAAAAATAATGATCATTTTTATAATTTGAAAGATAAAAAATCTTATATAAAACATATACATAGTTGTAAAATATGAAAATTTGTGACAATGGGAAACCTCTAATAAAATATTTATTAGTTTTCTTTCCTATAATTCTATTTTTTATTTTGAGTATTTTATTTTACAACGCATTATCAATACGAAGCTCCAACTATATGAATTTTATATATTTTCATAATGGAAAGTTATGAAGGAATCATGTGAAATTTTTGTTTTTGAATAGAATTATTGAAATTCTTAATTTGTTATGATTCAAATTTGATTTGATTGTCTTGTTACTATATCATATGTATTCAAATTTAAAACTGACAATTTTATAGTATGGACAAAAAATTAATACATGCATATATCATATGTATTAATTGTGTGCTTATTTCAAGTAAACTTATTCCAAGATATTTGTCTTATATATTGTACATCATATATAATAGATGATGTTAATATGCATCAAGTAAACTTGATTGCAACCCCTTAAAGAGATAAGATTATGTCATTAATGGTATTAAATTCTATGTGAATGATACTTTACAATATATCATATTCAGAAGAATTTGATATGCTAAACATGATCCCCAAGGTAAATAATAACGCATTAACTCATTATAAGTCATATAGACATATATTATAAAACCATAAGTTTTTACCTAGTAACTGTTTAAAAATCCATACACCTTAACGGTAATATGACTTGTTATGCAAATTATTATTTTGATAGGACAAATTTTCTTCCTGTTAAATAGAGGAAGTTAATTAAAAAATAACGATATGAAATTTCTTTAATTTATATATATATATATATATATATATATATATATATATATATATATATATATGAGTCAATATGATATATTAATGTTTCCGAAGGATAATTATGCAAGAATGCTAACATAGAAATAAATGGTAAAAATGGAAGAAGTAATACAGACAAGCAAGACTCATTGATGAAATGAGGAGTAACGTGGACTTGAAATCTAAACATCAAAAGACGTCGAGCTTGTTGAATATAAATGAACCTAAAGTCTAGTGTCTAAAGATATAAAAATTGTTTGATTCTAATAAATCATTATACAAAAGTGTATTTGTGACAATGCAAAAATTATAACATAAGGTTTCCTGAAGAAACCTTGTTTTGACTCTTTTAATGACTAAATCATATTCCTAACTATAAAGATTAATCGTCTCTAAAGGACTTAATATGCACTACATAATGTATATGGATCCATAGGATCTAGTAGGTTGGATCAAGTGACATAAGCCCAAAATAAGGAAGTCCATATAAACCTTATTATGGGTTTAAGGTTTCACACTCTTATCCTTGACATTAGAGTGTGTTTGGTAGTAATTCTATAAAACATTTCTAGCATTTCTAACACTAAAATAATAAAAATTTTGAAGTGTTAAAAATATTAGAAGCGCTTTCTAAAATCACTACCAAACGGGCTCTTAATCTCCTAGAGATGAATCCCAGTCTCCACCCTTTTATAGGGGATTTTGCCTTTTTATGTGCTAGGATCTAAGAAAGAGAGCTATCGGGTTGAATATCTATTAATCTCTGAGATCCTCGATACCTCTTTATCTATTAGAATTAATTTGAAAACATCCATATTATAAGTATAGCATTTTAACTCTAGATCTTAAGTTTTTATTGTTCTATTTGCTTCCGTTTCTTAGATCTAGAAATCCTTGGGACAAACTTTGCATGCACCTATAATCTAAGTGTTATCCTAACACTAATTTCATTCCTTTAGTTTCTATTAGGATTTCATTTCCTGGGAAATTTTAAGGAACCTTGTGTTATTCAAAGCACATTTTTTTCCCATAACATAAGATCTTATCTTAGTGTTTCGTCATTTTTTTAGTATTACATTGATTTTAGTCCTTTGGGTTTTGCTACTTTTATTTTTTCTGTATGATTTCATTATTAATATACTAGTTATCTTCATTAAGTATAGGTCTTGAATTTCAAGGGAGTGTTCTTGGTTATTCCTTAGGGTAGTATTATATGTTTGGTTTAAGATCATTGATTTAGGAAGAGAGAGTGAATTACAATCCTATAGCCAACTCCTTATTTATGGTTTGATTTATGCTTGTTACATACTTGAATTATTATGGTTTTCATAAATGATTTGAATCATTGCAAAATTTTTGTATTCATTGGAATGTTTCTTCTTCTATCTATTATCCTTAAAAACTCTTTAATTTCCTTTTAGATTTGAAAACAAGGTAAATAGAGAATTTGATACAACTAATCTATACGACTTTTGGTTTCTAATTAAAAGGAAATCTAAATTTGGAAATTTATTTGAAGTTTTAGATTCGAGGAATTCATGAACATCATACCTATTTTGTTTAATATAGTTTACAAATTGAAATTTTCAAGTGAAAAAGCTACATTGGTCAAGTCAATATTATATACCTTTAAATTAAGAGTGAAAGTCATTGCTTGAAAATTTGGAAAAATTAGAAAAATCTCCTAATGCAAAGACTAGCAAATATATGAAAGGTAACTTTTTGTATTTGTGGCATCTAGCCTCCACTTTAAAATAAATTGTTGTCAAAACAAAAGTTTAATATTTTCAAAATTATATGAATCAAATAGAGTAATTAAAGTTATACTTTAAAGATCAACGTCTTGTAGTTTTAAAAAAAATCTGAAAATTTATGTTCAAATTGAACGAAGGTAAGATTAATTCAAAATTTGACATGTTTTAATGAACAAATTGATTGTGTAAATTAGGTCATTATGATTAGATAGTTGATTGCCTTGATATCAATCACTTTTAGTTGATATTATTGTTTTTATATCTTATTAAGTTTTGAAAAGTTTTATATTCTAATTTGCCATTAATTTTATTCTCTAGATTATTTTTGTGAATAATTTGCATGATATGAATTGAAACTCTTAGTTTTACTTTAATTACTTATGATTAATCATTTTTGAGTGTCGACAACACACTTAAAGCTATTTGCATGTGAATATGTCTTTCATGTCCAAAATTTTATTTTTCAGGAGTTCTAAATGAATTTTGTGGGAATTTACATTAAGTAGGATATTTCAAAAATCTAAAGGACAATTCAAGCATTCAAAATGTTGAAAGAACATGTGAATTAGGCTCAGAAGCAACAAGGATTCCTTGAAGCACTACTGAAGTTGCATTCAACACCCTCCTAACTTTAACGTAGCTTAAGCGCTTTAAGCAATGCTTTCAATACTACTTATAATGCCCATGTCCTTTTTTTTGCCTATAAAACTATATTTTCACTTCTTTATACATATATTAGTCTTTCTTCCTTTCTTTGTTTTTGTCATTTTTGTTATTGATATTTAATTGAAATTCTTGATAATGTGAAAGGATTGTATTGATATCTTATTGATGATTTTTAAATTGAATTTCTTGATAGTATTTAATTGTTTGCTATATGAATTGTGACTTTTACTCTTTATTGTGAGATTTATCTATTTTTCTCTTACACTACTTTTCACAAAAATTGTTATTTAAGTATATGCAAGTTACAAGTTTCTAGGATTTTTCAAGATCTAAAGTCGGATAATTTATGACTATTATCTTTACATATTTCTAACACTTACAAAACTCGGATCTTGTTCAAGTTTGTTCGTGATGGTTGACTGCATTCCTTCATGTCAGTGACATGTTTACTAAGGAGTATGCATGTACTATGTTGTAGACTTGTGCAATAGGGGATGTCTAGGTCCACATAAATCTACATACTTGATTTTTCATAATTAGTTAATTTTGCTCTATGCTCAATTAATCTATGATATTTACAAATGCAAATTTTATTGAAAACTCTAAACATTGAATGAAGGAAAAATAAAAACTAAAAATTTGATTTTCAGGTCATATAAGTATTATTTATCCTCCATCCTGTGAACAGTATCATAAATCAAGATATAAACTTTCAATTATTATTTATTTATATCGAAACATTTAATAATTTATTTGATATTTCAAAAATATTTTTATATATGGTTTAATTTTGATATGATGTGGAGTTCTCTCTATCTATATATGGTTTCAAACATCAAAACATATTTGCGTGAATTAAATTTCTATACATGCATAAATTACAATTTGATCTACAAAAATTAATAATTGTAAGACAATTAATACTAATTTAAGAAATAGGTAGATTTGTATTTTTAAAACATTTATATCCATATAATAAAAAAATCTATTTTTTTATTTTATAAAAATTATTATTACATTTATTTTAGTACAATTTTTTTTAGGAATAAGAAAATTTAAAAATACATTGGATAATCATTTTTTTTTCTTATTATCAAGAAGAGAAAATAAAATGTCTTTAGACAACATCTTTTAGTTATTTTCACTTATTTTTTAGAATTATTTTAAAAGTAATTATACAAATATATATAATAATTAAAAATAAAAATTTAGATATAAAAATTTTAAAAAATGTTTTAAAAAATATTTTAATTTTAAAAGCTATTTTTTAGAATTATTTCTAAAAATATTTATTCATGTTTTCTTGCTATTTATTAAAAAAAAAAAGCAACATTTCATCTCACTTTTTTTTTTTTTTTTAAAAAAAGAGGGTCCTTGCAAAATAAATAAATAAATAATAAAAAAGCAAGTGACCTTCAAATGGCCACCAACAGACAAAGCCTAGGCGCCTGGCCAATTCTCTCTCTAAAAAAGACTTTCTCTCTCTAAAAACTCTTTCAGATCTCTTCCTCCTCCATGCTCCTTCCTCCCTAGCCACCATCGCCACCACAACCACCTCCGTTCACTTTTTTTTTGGATCCCAATTTTGCCCCCAACCATCTCTAAAATTTCCCAAATTCACCAACCATGAATGACTCCTCAGGCCTCTTAGCGCCCGATTTCGGAAACAAATCCCAATCCAAATCGGCCCCAATGTCCTCCTCTAAGCCCAGTTCCTACGGACCCACAAGATCGCCTTGGAACGCCACTCTGGACGACTCTGATTCGCTCTTCTCCTCTTCATCATATGGTCGTGGAGAGCCATCGTCATCGATCAATTTCGATTCGATTTTTGGTGGGTCATCTGGGTCAGGGCCAAAGCAACGTCGTTGCCTGTTTACGATAAGTCGGTTTACGATTATGATATTTTCGATGGGGTGCCAGGGCTGAATACCTCGGGTTCGGTGAACTACGATGTGTTTTCGACGGTTCGGGATCGAAGCAGAAGCAAAACGATGCGTATGATGATCTTCTTAGGGGTTTTGGGAGGAAGGATCTGGAGCCGAAGAGATTCGAAAATGTCGAGGATGTTGGGTCTGGATTTGATGATTTGCTTCATGGGTTTGGTCGGATTAGTCTTCCAAGTAATAGGTATTGATTTCTATGTGGGTTTGTTCTCAATTGCAATTTTTTTTGGCCCGAATATGGATACTTTTGCATCAATTTGGCTGATAATGGTGAAATTGGATCGTTGTTTGCTTTTCAAGTGTTTGGTAGATGCTCAATTGGTTTGATAGTTGAAGCATACATTTGTGCAAATTACTTGAGAGTAGTCTGTCAAGTACTAGGTATTGTTTGCTATGTGGTTCTCAATTGCAGGTTTTTGCCCGAATTTGGATACTGCATCGATTAAGCTGCTTGTGCTGAAATCAGATTTATGCTTGCTCTTGTATGTTTTGGGTCAATTCTCAATTGGTTTGATATCAGAAGTGTGAGATCCTCCCTAAAAATTGCCACGTGGCTCCCTCTCCCTTGGACACGCAGACGGCCCCTTGCGACACGTGGCATCGCTCATTCCACCCGGACGGAAATTCTCACTCATTCCACCCGGACATCTCATATCCGCATCCGGTCGACATTCCACCCGGGTATCTCACATCCGAAATTCTTCTCCGCCGACATTCCACCTGGGTATCTCACATCCAAAATTCTTCTCCGCCGGCATTCCACCCTGATATCTCACATTCGAAATTCTGTCCGGCCGACGTTCTACCTTCTCCAGATATTTCGCAGCCGGTGCCTGTCGCTGGGTGAGAAAGGAGGACGATTCAACTTCCCCGGATAAACATGTTCGGATCCTCTGGTAACGCTTACCCGGACAGCTTGGCTCGTCAGACACTCGCGATTCGCCGGATCCATTTCCGCCCACAATAAAAAAGATAACTCTGACAATACTAACGACCAAGTCTCCTGAACTGTCACTCATCTTTAATGCAAGATACATTCGATAAGACATTCCCAAGTCTTCTCAGGTCTCCTGACACATCCCCGATATTTAAAGTCATAAATTGAGGCGACATCCACCGCCTACATATCCTCCTGATAGCTGCCATCTCGCACCAGAAACGTCATGATTACTTCGCCACCTTATGAGTCGCAATCATGACAATGGGACCCGCTAGCATAGCGAGGCCATACTTTCTGACTCATATATAAACTCTAAGGAGGCTATCAGGGAGGTAAGCGAAAAAGAGATAAGCAACAAGGGATAAACATCCTGCTAAGGGATAAACATCCTTGACGAAAATCACAGAGCAACACTCCCAAAGGAAAACCCTATTTTCCAGCAACTTCCAAAATACTAACTTAATCATCGGAGGGTGTGTCCGGACAACCCATCCGGACATCTTTTTTGTAGGAGGAAGGAGGATTCACTGTAATGCGTTGATCGAGATTCCGTTGCTGGTGATTACTATTGCAGCAGGGGAATTTTTCCATCAACATTGGCGCCGTCTGTGGGAACCTTTCTTCTTCTCAGTAAATCCTATACCTTCCAACTGTAAAGATGACTTCACCCTCAAGGAGTCGCTCCTCCGCCAGAGGTGACGAAAGTTACTTCGAATGGCGAGGCAGCATGGAAAGACGACAGCGAGAAAATGAACGACAGATGCAAATTCTGCTCCAAGAAACAAAGAGACTCAGGGAAGAAAACAATATCTTGAGGATTCGAAGCTCTTCCCAACCTCAACACTATCAACGGATGCAGGACCCCTGTCACAACCAGGGAGTTCCACTCCCCCGAGAGGCGAGCCCAACCCTCGGGGCGCATGAAGCATGGCCTAGTGAAACCCCAGTGCACACTCGCCATGTCCGACGAGGCGAAAGTTCAGGCTCTACTCGAGTCTCATCCAAGCGACAACGTGAGAAAAGGCCCCAAATATCTGACGCAGCGCGCGCGTTTGGGACCCCAAACACCCTATAAAAACAGGCCTCATACCGCCATATCACTGGATGCACACTCCGAGCCTTCAAGCTCGCCTACTTTACAAGGACATGCCGCCCACCCCCTCATGGTGCGGGTCGGTAAAGATCGCTCGCACACAACTCCTCCGAGCTCTATCAGCAGGCGTCTGGATGACATGCTCTCCACGCCTTTCAGTCCTCGCATCATTAAATATGAACCCCCACGAGGGTTCATCGTCCCGAAATTCTCCACATATGATGGATCCAGCGATCCCTTTGATCACATAATGCATTATCGGCAGCTCATGACCCTTGACATAGGGAATGATATGTTGTTATGCCAAGTTTTCCCAGCCAGCTTGCAAGGCCAGGCTCTTTCGTGGTTTCATCGACTGCCCGCGAACTCGATTGACAATTTCCGGGATATGTCCGAGGTCTTCGTGGGATAGTACTTATGCTCAGCTAGGCATAAGCAAAATATCAGCACCTTGTAGAACATCAAAATGCAAGAAAATGAAACTCTGAGAGAGTTCGTGAAGCGTTTCAAACAAGCTGTTCTACAAGTAGAATCGTACAGCATGGACGCAATTCTCCAAATTTTTAAACGGAGCATATGCCTAGGGACCCCCTTTTTCGAGTTCCTCGCCAAAAAACCTCCTACATCCATGGACGATTTATTCCGGCATGCGAGTAAATACTCCATGCTAGAAGACGATGTCCGGGCCGCTACACAGCAGGTCTTGGTAGTTGGCCAAGCCACAAGAAGTGAAGCCACCAGGAGCTTCAAAGCACCCAACCATCTTAAGTCATCCAACAGGGGGCAGGATGAGCGACGCCCGCCACTCATTCGGACACCTCTCACCAAGTCGTATGAAAAACTGCTTCCTATAATCTGCGATCTGCCCGACTTCAAATGGCCAGAACCAATAAGACCGAACCCCTCAGAAAGGAACCACAACTAAAGATGTGATTACCATAAAGATCATGGGCACACCACTGAAACGTGTAGAAGCCTTCATTACATGGTGGAGGATCTCCTAAAGGCGGGACACTTAAAGCAGTACGTCCGAACAGCGCCTAAAGGTGAAGGATCTTCCCATGGTCGAGACCCATGCGCCCCAACGGCTCCTGTTAAAGCAGTAATCAACTACATATACGGAGAACCCTTGGATGACGAGTACAGTTCCAAAAGGAAAAGGCAGAGACTGCTACGAGCAGCCACAGTTCGGGAACACGTGAGCTCCATCCGGTCGGGATTATCCAATGGGAGCATCCATCCCACAGATGGAACCATTGTCTTCCCCGTTGTGAATCCCGCCCGAGTGCTGTAGCCGCATCGAGATGCTCTCATCCTAGCATTAGGGGTGGGAGACTTCGACGTGAAAAGAATCCTGGTCGACCCAAGCAGCTCCGCGGACCTGTTGCAAGTAGCGGTCATAAAACAAATGGGTTTCGAACCCTCCAGCCTGGAGAATCCCAGAAGAACCCTGTCCGGATTCAACGGTTCTTCCACAACCTCACTTGGGGATGTAATACTGCCGGTTCAAGCTGGGCCAGTCATCCTAAATGTTCTATTCTTTGTGGTTGAGGATTTATCCCCTTTCAATGTCATTTTGGGACGCACGTGGTTGCATGGTATGAAGGTCATTCCGTCCACATACCATCAAATGGTTAGCTTCATCACCCAAGATGGACAAATTGATCTTTACGGAAGCCAGGTCACTGCCAGGCAATGTTATCAGATCGCCCGCAAGGCTGGACCCAATTCCGATCACGAACACTCCCCCAAAGAAGCAAATGCTTCTGACCAATAGCAATTACAGCACCCGGCGCTCAGATGCTACCAGGAGGGCAACGCCTTAGGGTAAGAGTCTTGTTGCCACCCAAGTTCGAATCCTGGAGACGTCACTCTAGGTCGCTTTGGCACCAGAGCCAAAAATCGGGTCGCTTTGGCACCGATACAAATGGTGGCAAGATGTCACTCTAGGTCGCTTTGGCACCAAAGCTAAAAATCGAGTCGCTTTGGCACTGATACAAATGGTGGCAAGACGTCACTCTGGGTCGCTTTGGCACCAGAGCCAAAAATTGAGTCGCTTTGGCACCGATACAAATGGTGGCAAGACGTCACTCTGGGTCGCTTTGGCACCACAGCCAAAAATTGGGTCGCTTTGGCATCGATACAAATGGTGGTAAGACGTCACTCTGGGTCGCTTTGGCACCACAGCCAAAAATCAGGTCGCTTTGGCACCGATACAAATGGTGGCAACACCCAAATGTTGCAAAAAAAAGGTCGACGTTTAGTTGCCTAGATGGTACCAGGAGGGCAATGCCCTGGGATAAGAGCCTTGTCGCCACCCAAGCTCAAATCCTGGGGAGGCCACTCTGGAACAGACTGCCTTGGCATTGCGCACGGCCGCTCAGAAACTGCGTCCCTATTTCTAAGCTTACCCCATAACAGTACTCACCAATCAACCCCTCAGAAATGTTCTGCATAAACCAGACATAACGGGAAGGATGCTACGATGGGCGATAGAGCTGAGTGAATATGGGATAGATTATCAACCCAGACTATCCCTGAAGGACAGGTCATGGCAGATTTTATAACAGAGTTGCCTGAAGCGCACGCGCTGGACAAAGAATGGACTCCGGATCATTGGTGGTCTCTGCATGTTGATGGGGCCTCCCGCTCATCCGGATCAGGAGTAGGACTCCTCCTCAAAGCGCCAACCGGTGAACAGTTGGAGCAATCCATCCGTCTAGATTTTCCCGCCTCAAACAATGAAGCTGAATACGAGGCCATCCTATCCGGATTGGACCTTGCAATCACCCTCAACGCCTCAAAAATCAAAATCCATAGCTACTCCCAGCTCGTCGTGGGGCAAATACTAAAAGAGTACGAGGCCAAGGACGAGCGCATAGCCAAATACTTATTGAAAGTACAAGAGTCACTCAGCCAGCTGAGAGAGTGGGTCATTGAGAAAGTCTCAAGGGGAGAAAATTTGCAAGCCGACGCTTTAGCGGGTATAGCCGCATCATTTCCTGTGAAAGAATCAACGATGCTACCCGTATACTTTCAAGCCACTCCCACCATCACTGAATCACACGTTTGCAATGTGAGCCCAAAGGAATTCAACTGGGCGATTGACATCAGGGCCTATTTACAAACGGGGGCATTGCCTGAAGATCCCAAGGGCGCCTCACTAGCTCCCACAACGAGGAAGCGCCACGTGCCATTGTTGTCCATATGAAAGAGAAATTTTGTAAAGGTAACATTTTTATCCCATCTTTTCTGATCAGGCCAGATAGGCGATATAAAAGGGGGCATTGTGGGATCTTCCCTAAAAATTGCCGCATGGCTCCCTCTCCCTTGGACACGCAGACGGCCCCTTGCGACACGTGGCATCGCTCATTCCACCCGGACGGAAATTCTCACTCATTCCACCCAGACATCTCACATCCGGATCCGGCCGACATTCCACCCGGGTATCTCACATCCGAAATTCTTCTCCGCCGACATTCCACCCTGGTATCTCACATCCAGAATTCTTCTCCGCCGGCATTCCACCCAGATATTTCACATCCGGAATTCTGTCCAGCCAACGTTCCACCTTCTCTGGATATTTCGCAGCCGGCGTCTGTCGCCGGGTGAGAGAGGAGGACGATTCAACTTCCCCGGAAAAACATGTCCGGATCCTCTGGTAACGCTTACCCAGACAGCTTGGCTCGTCAAACACTCACGATTCGCCTGATCCATTTCCGCCCATAATAAAAAAGATAACTCTGACAATACTAACGACCAAATCTCTTGAACTGTCACTCATCTTTAATGCAAGATACATTCGACAAGACATTCCCAAGTCTTCTCAGATCTCCTGACACATCCCCGATATTTAAAGTCATAAATTGAGGCGACATCCACCGCCTAAATATCCTCCTGACAGCTGCCATCTCGCACCAGAAACGTCATGATTACTTCGCCACCTTATGAGCCGCAATCATGACGATGGGACTCACTAGCACAGCGAGGCCATACTTTCTGACTCATATATAAACTCTAAGGAGGCTCTCAGGGAGGTAAGCGAAAAAGAGATAAGCAACAAGGGATAAACATCCTACTAAGGGATAAACATCCTTGACAAAAATCACGGAGGAAAACCCTATTTTCCAGCAACTTCCAAAATACTAACTTAATCATCGGAAGGTGTGTCCGGACAACCCATCCGGACATCTTTTTTGCAGGAAGAAGGAGGATTCACTATAATGCATTGATCGAGATTCCGTTGCTAGTGATTACTATTGCAGTAGGGAAATTTTTCCATCAACAAGAAGCACATTAGCTATATGGGTTTGTTTAATTTACTAGATTCGATGATTTGCTATCTTTTGGTGGAAGTAGTCTCCCAAGTCATAGATACTGTTTTCCATGTGATTTGTTCTTAGTTGCATATTTTACCTAAATTTGGGTACTTTTTGCATCCACTTATCATATTTTGTATTTGCTTCGTGCATATTGTGGATGTGCTCCATCATCTTGACAGCTGTAGCATATTAACATTGAATTTTGGGTGGTTGTGATGTTTTATTTAGTAATATATGGTAATTTATATTTTGAAGTGATTTTGGAAGGCATTGCATGCTATTTGTATGAAGTTGAATGGGGAAATCCTTCATTTCTCATATCATCTAGATATTTGATAAAGTCAAAATTCAACAACTATGAATTGTTGGGAAAAAGAGCAAAATGTTGAATTTTCCCTACCTTAAAAGATGGTGGAGTAAGGGAATGAAGTTTGATCTCCAAACTAAATATCTTCTCATTGATCATGGAGGCGTTCATTCACCCCTTCATCCTCTAATTGGTTATAGTAGCAAAGCTCTCCATGGACAAGCATCCACTTAATAGTTTGCCATATAAAAACGAAGCTTGCCTAGTTAATTTGTGGGTCATAAAATCTTAATCAACATGATCATAGGCTTTCTTAAAACCAACCTTTATGATTGCTCCTCACTCCTTGGATTGGAATTTTGATTAAGAATTTTATTAGGCTATAACTCTATATGTGAAACACACTTCACAAAGGGGCCATAAGTTGGAGCAATTATTTTATGGATTATATCAAGTTGAGAATGCATATGAAGTATGAACTACTCTTGCATCCATCTTGAGTTTTTTCTTTTCTTTTTTCTCCCTACCAAGACTAGAACCCAGAACCTCCCACATCTCCATCCCAACTCTTTGCTTTTGGAGCCAAACCTGTAGGGTGATGATCTTGTATATTTTGTGTTTAGGCTAATGGTTCTAAAGCCCTTAACTCCATATATTCTTTTGTTAATCTGAACAATTGCTATGAAAAGAAAGTTAAAGCTTGAATTAGGAACTTCTACGAATGGAACTCGGAACTCTTAAGAGACTCTTAGTATATCTTCTTTTAGATGTTCTCCTAACAATCTTTGATAGAAAGTCATGATGAATGCCATCTACCCTCAATGCCTTCTTTCTATTCAATTGAAAGATTACCTCCATGATGATTTTCATTTTTTAGGAAGGTATCTCCAACCATCATGCCGTCCTTAGCAATGGTTCTTTTTATTTTTGTTACGTACATTTCAATATTTCATAGAAGTATTTATCTTGAACTATTTGTTGATGATTCTAGTTCTTGATGGAGATATAAACATAATATGAGCTTTGTGTCAGAGAAAGCGTGTCGAGAAAATTGGAATGCTCTGTGATATGAGTCTTCAATGAGGAAGCTCAAGGAAAACAAGATGGATTATGATTTATTTATAGTTTCTCAATGAAGTTAAGGATCTTGTATTGGAATGCTAGAGTGGTTAAGAAGGAGGAGAAGAGGAAGGTTAGTAAATCTTTGTTTCATCCTCAAAATGTTGATTTGGTGTGCCTACAAGAGACAAAGGTGGAAGCTATGTTGATGGCCTTGGTTAGAAGCATAGGGGTGGGTAGGTTCTTGGAGTGTGGGTGCCCTAAAGGCAATGGGAGTAGCTGGAGGGTGGTGGCCTTTTAGGATAGAGTGTTGGAGCTACTTGAGATGGAGATAGTTCTTATTCAATCTTTTTTTAGTTCAAATGTTATGAGGAAAAGTTCACTTGGTTTTTCGGAATTTATGGTTGTAGGATTGGGATAGAACTCAAAAAATTTTAGGAGGAGTTGGGCTCCATGAAGGGGTTATGGGAAGATCCTTAGTGTATTGAGGGAATTTCAATGTGGTCAAAATCCTAGAAGAGAGAAAGAATTGTGTCAGAATCTCCTAGACCATGAAATGTTTCTCCTAAGTTATAGAGGAATTATCCTTGGTTGATCTCCCCTTGACAAGGAGCTTTTTCATATGATGTGGAGGACTGAATTGGAAATTGCTGTCTAGAATTGGTTGTTTCCTAATCACAAGTGATTGGGAATATCAATTCTCAAATACATTGCAACTCCTTGGCTGTAGCTAGTGTTTGATCACTCCCTTATCTTGCTAGAGAGATGGGGGTGAGAATGGGCCTCTTTTAGATTCATGTGGCTTAAGGTGGAGGAATTCAAAGATATGGTGAAGGGTTGGTGGGAAGGGTATCGGTTTACTGGATCCTCGTAGCTTCGTTTTAGGTTTAGAGTTGATAGTGTTAAAGGAGGACTTTATAGCTTGGAATAAGGGAGTATTCGAAAATGTAGTGGCCCACAAGGCTTAGGTGTTGGATCAGACCAATTATTGGGATGAAAAGGGGAGGGAATGGTTTCTTTCCTTAGAAGATAGCAAAGCTAGAAGGGTGGCATTAGAAAAATCTAAATCATTGGGCCTTTAAAGAAAACATCTTGGTTGTGGCTAGGGTTTGTTTTATACCCCTTAAGTGTTAAGTTTTGTAATTATAAGCACTTCAGTTGTACAATTACCTTTACTTTCTTGGGTACACAATAATTCTTGCTTTTAATCAGATATTAGTGGATTGTTGTATGAGAGAAGGATTTCCCATCCTTCTGTATACTCGCTTATTTTATAATAATAAAAATGTTTACTTTTGGTTTAAAAAAAACCTGAACTAACAGAAGATGACTAAACAAAATGCCAAGGAAACATGCAAGTTGAGTTGGAATGGATAAAGTGATATGACTTAAGAAAGACTTGTACACATTTCATGTGAGATGAATGAGAAGTCCTGTTTTTGTTTCTTCTTTCTTCATCACTATTTCCCTCATAACTAGTGTTTTTGGTGTTTTTCCTTTGTAAGCTTCCATGCATCCTTTAGCACAAGTCATTTGCTTTTCCCTAACTATGAGTTCTTTGAATATCTTTTGATTATATGGACTTCTGGTCACTTTATATGAAGGGAAGACAGGAAAATTGCAAAAGAATAGGAAACCAGGAAAAAGGGACAGTATTCATGAATCTTGAGAGGCATGGCCTTTTTTTGTGGGTTTTTGATGTTTATATTTTTCTGGTTTGTGTTTTTTTTTTTTTTTTTTTGTTGTTTTTTGTTTTGAATCAAAGTAATGCTAATGGTTTTCTATCTCATTGATAACCCTATGTGCACCCCAAATACCATGATGCTGATTTATTTTACATGGATGAATGCAGTATTATTGTTATGTAGTGCTTTTTTTTTCCCCTATTTGTCAATGAATTGCATATATTCTTTCCATGCTCAGTTAAAATAAATAATCTCACCTGTGATAAATTTCAGTGGATTGGCATTTTACCACAATGTTACTCTTTGCATAGGCCAACAACGGATGTCAATTGGGCACCAAAATCAACTGTTAATGCCACTGAAACAACCTCCAATGTGATTGAAGATCTGTTTGTAGTTTTAGAATCAACTTCAACCCCTGTTGTTTCATCCTTGATGCTGTTTACTGATCCATTAGAGGAAATTAGTAATCTCAGTAATTCTGGAAGCACCAGAGTTGATGGTTCATCTGCTGTTGTTGGGGGAGCATTTAATGATTTAGATCCCCTTGGAGGGCCTTGGAAAATCTGCATTTCCATATGAGATGAATAAGAGGGGAAAGAATAGGAGTCCTTGGAGCACAGAACCAACAAGTGAGACTAAACTTTTGCTACTAAGGAACCAATTGAAAAATCCTCGGTTGAGGGTCAGGATAGCCACTCTCAAAAGAAGATGCCTACTGAAAATTATTGGGAATCTCATCAAACCTTGTTTGACATTCCTACAGTTTCCACAGATTCTCATAAATCTTTCAGTCAGACGCCTTCTCCACCTTCACATGTAAATGCTAGTCCTAATGAAACAAATTCCCAGGGAGAGATGTCTCCTAGATCTGAAGAGAATTTGTCTTCATCTGATGATGTGTGGCTCACTGTATCAGATATTCCTCTCTTTACACAACCCACCAGTGCTCGACCACCTTCAAGACCCCCTCCTCCAAGACCAACTCAAGTTTCAAGGGCAGAAACAGGTTCTTTTGGTTCCAATAATGCAAGAAAGAAGGTTAATGAGTTTTCTTCCTTTGCTAATTCTTCTCAGTATTCTCAAAGTCCTAAGTTGACCTGTGGAACAATGAAGAGCTCGACTGTGTCTCAAATCGATGAACTTGAAGATTTTGCCATGGGTAGGACTCAGAATAATGTTGATGGCCATGCAGAGGGTCTTTATGGTGATGAATTTGAGACAAACTCGATTGCTGCTGCATCTGCTGCTGCTATGAAGGAGGCCATGGATAGAGCTGACGCTAAGTTTAGGCATGCAAAGGGAGTAAGGGAGAGAGAAAGTGCAAAAGCTTCTAGAAGTAAAGAAGCTGGCCAGTTGGATAGAGATGAGAAAGCAATGCAGGATGCTCAGGAGAGAGCAATCAGAGAAAAACAGAGAGACTTGAGAAGAGGAAGAGAGGGAGCAAAGGAGACTTGAGAGAGCAAGGGAAATTGAGGGGAAAAATGAGGAGATACAGAGAGAACAGAGGAGACTTGAGAAGGAGAGGGAGCGAGCAAGGGAGATTGAGAGGGAAAGGGAAAAGACCAGACAAGCTGTGGAAAGGGCTACTAAGGAAGCACATGAAAAAGCGGCTGCTGAAGCTCGCTTAAAGGCTGAAAGGGCTGTTGTTGAGAAGGTAAATGCTGAAACATGAGAGTGTGCAGAAAGAGCTGCAGTTCACAGAGCGCAAGCTGAAGCTCGTGAAATGGCAGCAGCAGAGGCAAAGGAAAGAGCAAAAAAGGCTGCTACAGAGGCCAGGGAAAGGGCAAATACTGAAGCAAGAGAGAAGAAAGCACGTTAGAGAGCTGCTGTTGCAAGGGCAGAAGCTGAAGTGCGGCTTAGAACAGAACGAGCTGCTGTTGAAAGGGTAGCTGCAGAGGCTAGAGAAAGGGCTGTAGCAGAGGCTCGAGAAAGGGCTGCTGCTAGAGTGAACCAACAAAAGAATGAAAATGATCTTGAGTCTTTCTTTAGCATGAGTTCTCGACCAAGCAGTGTGCCAAGGCCTAGAGCTAACTCTTCAGTGAGAACCTGGGATTGTAGATCTGCTGTTTGTGTTTTGCTTATCTCAATGTTGTCTGATTGATTTTCTGACTGTCTATTTCAGGACCCCATGTTTGGTATCCAATTTCAGAATAGGTGTGGGCCTGAAATGGCAAGAACATCTACAAGTGCATCATCGACTATGAGAAAAGCATCATCAACAACAAATATTGTTGATGATTTTTCTTCAATTTTTGGAGGTAGCTTTCTTTCCAAAGTGAAATTTTCTTGTGTAACATTTAATCATTTGTGATTCTCTCTCTTGTAAGACTTACAATTGGCTTAACTATTTTTTATTGCAAAAACTGCTCCATCATCTGGAAAATTCCAAGAAGTTGAAGGGGAAAGTGAAGACCGACGGAGAGCTAGGTTGGAAGGTCACCAAAGGACTCAGGAGCGTGCGGTATGTGTTTTATATGCCAAGATTTTTAAAAATCTTTTCTCTTTTTAATGAAATATAGTTATAAATAAGTTTTATGGCTTGCACTTGGCAAGTGTATGATTATTTGCCATTTATCTTCATGATGTTGGCTCTACAATTTTTTATTGTTGAATTTGAATGTGTTCAGGCAAAAACACTGGTTGAGAAAAATCAGCGGGATCTCCAAACTTAGAGGGAACAAGCAGAGAGAAATGTAAGTACCTGCAATTTGCTATCTCTATTTTCCTGTGTTCTTGTGTATGTTAGAAGCGGTTGGGGTTGCTTGGAGGTCTAGCCACACTCCATCCAAAGCTTTGATCTGCTTTGTGGATTGGTAAAAACTGTATCACCTCTTTTGATGAGGAGGCAGAGTTGATACCAACTATAGAACAAAGTCTAGCTGGTTTTTGTTTTGTTTTGTTTTTGATGTTTTTTTTAAGGGTTCTCGTTTTCTCAACCAATGGTTTTGTATAATCAAACCTTTAGGATTCTCATTTTCTTAACCAATGGTTTTGTATAATTAGATCAGATGACATTGTTTAGGCTTGTGTATATGTATAGTCAATATGCAAAACTAGCTGATAGAAATATACCGGAGCCTCTACAACATGCAGAACTCAACTTTTATTTGGTATAAAATGGATGGGAACTCTATTGTGAGATGGCTGGTTGTCTATAAAGTTTGAATTAAATATGGATAAGGATATTTTTGTACATGCATCTAGTACAGGTTATGTCAATTACTGGAATTTACAGTTTCGGTGAATTTGGTTGAAAAATTCTGCTGGAATCTATGGACTTGTTTTGTTTAATAGCAAAGGCACATCCCATGGGTGCTTTTGAACTATCAAATTAAACTGTGTCCAGATCTGCATGCATTCTGTTAGCCTACAAAAATTTACTTTTCAGTGGTTTAAACTTATTGATGTTATGAACTGTAATAATGCTCAGTACTAAAACTAGTTTTGTCAAACACTGTCTAAGAACCTAAACTTTAAGCAATATCTTTAGTAAAACTTTGTATTGGTTTATTTCTTTTCATTTCAAGACATTTACTAGAATAAAGATATTATAGTCATTTATTAAATTTTGTTGGAAGATCACATAAACTGTTGTGGTGACTGTTAGATTCCATGAATTCTAAATTGAGAAAACTCTATCTGATCTATTGCGGTGAATCTGTGCCTTTTTTATCTTTTCGATCTCTTTGATAACCTTTTAGAGAATCCACATCCCAATTCTTCATTCTATATACCTGTAAACCCTAATCCTTACTGTCTCAACTTCAAGCCACCCCTTTATTTGTCCAAGGGCACCTTAATTTGATTGCATCACCATCAAGAAGGCTTTAGAGAAAAGAAAAAAATGCTATGCATGCAATCATTTTACCACCTCTTTTACTACCTCCAGATTTGGCAATGATGGTTGGATGTAGAAAAATGTGGTAAAAAGGGAAAACACGAACAAAATTTTTCTTGGATTCTATCCCACTTGCTCCATTAGTGGGTAATAAAAAAATAAAGGTGGCGATAAGGGAGGTAGAAATTGCAAAAATGGTGAAGTGATAGAATTGTTATCTCTGGAATTCCTTATTTTCAATTCAAGAACTTGGGATTTTAAGGAGTAAATCGACGAACTTCAAGTGGGATCACAATTCTTCTCATATGAAAAAATTTTTAGTAAACAATCTTTCTCTCACCCTCTCATCTCTTATTCCCCCCATCATATTGGGAACAATACCGCTCTCTCCATTGAAGGGTGCTATTCCACTGGAGTTATGCAATAATACTCATTAATTAGGACTATCCTACAAATTCTTGTTCATTATTTTTCTTTTGTTCAACTTCTTTACCCATCTTGAATCTCGTTCAATCCATAAACACGTGCAATCCCATCTCCAACTGAGACCACTCGACCGATTTTAAACTGAACTACCTATTCTGCTCTGCCCCTTTATCATTAGGTTTCTATGACCTAGTCTGATCGGCACGACAATTCAGTTTCAATTTCAGCGTAAACACCACCTACAAGATTAGTTAATTGTTGTCCTATATGGTTTTCGTCACAAACCGCACCCGGTCTTATAAATCCCAACAGTTCAGTCTTGTTTTCGATGTAAAGCACACTTGTACAATCGGTCAGGTCATTGTCCTGTCTTGTTTTTGTAATAAACTACAACTGGTCTGATTGGTTACGATAACTTAGAGTTGTGTTCAGTGCAAATCACACCTGTATGATCGATCAGGTCGTTGTCTAGTCTAGTTGTCGTCACAAGCCCACATAGTCCAATCGGTCAAGTCATGTCAATTTCCTTTCTGACGTAGACTGCACCTATATGATCAATCACATAGTTGTCCTATCTTATTTTCCTTAAAGACCGCACCCGATGTTATTGGTCTTGACAGTTCAATTTTCTTTTCGACGTAGACCACACCTATATGATCAATCATATCATTACTCTATCTAGTTTTTATATAGACTACACTTCGTCTAATAGGTCCCTACAGTTCAGTATAATATTCAGCATAGACCACATCGTTACGATCAGTTAGGTCATTATCCAATCTAGTTTTCATCCCAAATCGCACTTAGTCTGATCGGTTACAACAGTTTAGTTTCCTTTTCGGTGTAGACCGGAATTGTAAGATTAATTACATCATGGTTCTGTTTGGTTTTTTTATAAACTGCACCCAATCCGAACTGTCTCGACAATTCAGTATAGTTTTTGGTGTAGACTGCATCTATAAGATCGATTAGGTCACTATCCTATCTAGTTTTCATTACAGATCGCACCCAGTCCAATAGGTCCAGACAATTCAGTTTCATTTTCAGCATAAACAACAACTACATGATTGGTTAGGTCGTTATCATGTTTGGTTTTCCTCACAAACTGCATCCAGTCCAATCGATCACGATAGCTCATTTTTGTTTTCATTGTAAACCACACCTATACAATCAGTTAGATCGTTATTATTAGGATAGAGCCCTTAAAAACATGACATGATGTAATCAATTTAGAATTCATTATTTATTTATGATGTTCCAATTTCATTTTTATCTCTCCATATTCCATGTATTATACTTTATAAGCATTCTTGTCAGCATCTTTTGCATTGTATGTTGATTTAGGTGCATTAGGAGTTGCACAAAAGATCTAAGTCATGGGTTCCTCGCAAATAGATGACTTGTTCACAACTAGTTCATGGGTCTAGGCAACCCATTAGAGGTTGTAGTGCACCACCTCCTAATTGGAGGGATGGTTGGTCTTAGCTATCGAGATGAGTTTCCCGTGGTGAGTGCATTATTGTGTATGGTTGCACATTAGACAAGACCTATGGTGAGTTATGACTTAAGGCTATCAAGTAGTCATGACTCCACCAAGTTGCTTCATTGTGTTGTCTCTTAACCTTAAGAGAATATTGAGCTTGTGTTGAAATTAGCAGTGACTTTGACCTATGGGTGAAATTGTAACCTGATCATATATTCCCTATGGATTGGGTCACTATTGATGGAAGTCGGTAGTAATAGGTATTCTCAATAAAAACACCATGATATCTCTTGGGATTGAGATAGTGTGTCCTCTTGGGTGATCCTAAGGAGGTGTGTTCATGGAAACTATGGTCATAGTAGTTCCTTAAGTAGAACTTGACATAGGCTCTTTGAGAGCTAAGATATGTCAATTGAACACACAATAGAAGGATCTGTAACTCAAGGATGGTAGAAGTAGTCTTAAAAGGCTAATAGCTTTCACCTAGTTAGACTACGGACACCAGTTCATGGGGAGACTGAACACAATGGATAGAAGGTCACGGACTCGAGCACTTGGTGTCTCGTTGTTATTTATATAGGATATTGGAGTTCAGTTGATTCTCTATAGTGGGATGTTGAATCAACTTTAGAATTGGATTTTGAGGGAGCCAGTATTCCTATGGGTCCCAATGGTCCCCACTCTAAGCTCATTTACCTTGTTGACATGGGTTATGAGGGTCGGATTGGCTCTAGGTTCACTTTTGTGCATAAGAGTGTTTTGGTAACTACATAAGGTTGCATAAAGGTAAGTGAACAAGGTGGTTGGATTGGGTTAATTGATTAATTAGTAGGCCCTGTTGGGTTAATTAATCAATTAGGACTCGTTTTAGGGCTAGATTAAGTGACCTAAGCCCATGTGGGCTCAAGTCACTTAAGCCCACTTAGGAACCCTATAAATAACCCTTAGGGGTTAGTGTTTCCATAACTTTTATCTTCCACCATCCAAAGAGATGGAGAGTCATAACCTTTACTCTCTTTTCCTCCCCACCGGAAGTGTGCCAAGATCAAGGTTAGTCATCGGGCAGAAGATTGTGGGCTTACGAGACTTCTACAATTTTGTTCTTCATCTCTACCATGGGGATTTGATTCGCGAACATCCGAATTTGAGGTCTAGTTTTTCGTTAGCACTTTTTGAATCCTTTTAAAATATAAAAAAGTTATTTTTCACTATGCATAGGATTTAGAAAAAGCCTAGGATAGTTATGCATGTTCCGAACTTGATCCGGGCTTGGGCAAAGGAGAAATCCGAGTCTGATCATAGACTGTACCCGTACCCGGTTCGATCATAGACCGCACATGTACTCGGTCCAATCACAAACATAAATCGCACTTGTATGATCGGCCAGGTCATTGTTTTGTCTGGTTTTCATCACAGACCACACCCAGTCCAATCGGTCATGAGAGTTTAGTTTCCTTTCTAGCGTAGACCACACCTATAAGATCGGTCACATCATTATTCTGTATAGTTTTCATATAGACCACACTCGATCTAATAGGTCCCGACAGTTCAATATAGTATTCGGCATAGATTGCACCTTTATGATCAGTGAGGTCATTATCCTGTCTGGTTTTCATCACATGTTATACTCAATCTGATCAGTCATGACAGTTCGATCTCCTTTTCGGCGTAGATCGCATGTATAAGATTGGTCACATCATTGTTCTATCAGGTTTTCAAATAAATTACACATATATGATTAGTCAAGTCATTGTCCTATCTTGTTTTCATCACAGACTGCACTTGGTCCCATCGGTCACTATAGCTTAGTGTCACTTTCGGCGTAGGTTGCACGTGTACGACTGGTCAGGTCATTGTCCAGTCTAGTTTTCGCCATAGATCATACCCAATCCAATAGCTCCTGACAATTCAATCTTGCTTTCGATGTAGACCACACCTATATGATCGTTCAGGTTGTTGCCCTGTCTTCGTTTCGTCATAGACTGCATCCAATCCTTTCGATCACAACAATTCAGTCTTGTTTTCGGCGTAAATCGCATCGGTACGATCGGTCAAGTCATTGTCCTGCCTGGTTTTCATCTCAAACCGCACCTAGTCTAATACGTCCCTACAATTCAGTATAGTTTTCAACATAGCCGCACCTATATGATTGATCAAGTCATTGTCCTATCCAGTTTTCATCATATATCGCATCAGATTCGATTGGCCATGACAATTCAGTATTGTTTTCAGCGTAAACCGCACTTGTATGATTGGCAAGTTTGTTGTTCAGTCTAGTTTTCATTGTAAACCCCACCTAGTCCAATCGGTCATGATAGTTCAATTTTGTTTTCAGCGTAAACCGTCCCTGTACGATCGATCAGGTTATTGTTTTGTCTGGTTTTCATCACAAACGACATCTGGTCTGATCGGTCATGACAATTCAGTATCATTTTCGGTTTAGGATTTTAGTTGACTAATTTATTTGATTCCATGTCATTATCATTGTGTTTTTAATCTTAGTTTTTGGATTCATCCTATTGATTCATAAGTCTTAGAATTTTAGTTGATTGTTTATTTGATTCTGTGCCATTATCTTCATGTCATTAAGATTGTTAATTTTAGTTTTTAGATTCATCCTATTTGATTTATGTTTGGCTTTAGGATTTTAGTTGATTAATTTATTTGATTTTGTGTCATTTTGTCCATGTCTTGAGTTTGTTAACTTTAATTCTTAATTGGTCCAACTTTAGATCATATGTTTTCCAGAGTTTATTGGTTTGAGTGAACTTGTGATATTATATTCATGTTTTTTAAGCTTATTAACTTTAGTTTTGATTCATCATAATTAGTTTGTGTGTTTTAAATAAATAAAAATAGTTGATTAGTTTTGTTAACCTAATATCACTACAAGAAAAAAGGTCATTGTTGACATATATTATCTTGACTTAAGGTGATATGTGTCAATATTGCCTATTTAAATGAAGAACTATGACATATAAAACTTGTTTAAACCAATAATGACATATATAAAATTTGTTGAATTCTTTCATGACTTATATAATAGAATCTTGACAGATAATTTATAAGTCAATGTATAGTTAGTATGTTCATATGTCAAGGTACTTAAATAAAAGCAATAATGATAATAATTTGTTTGATATGTGTATATCTAATTTACTTACTAAGTATTATAAATTGAAGTGACAACAATCAATTTTGATTAAGGAAGTCAATGTTTATTTAATAAATTTTTTAAAGTAATGTTAATATCAGTTTTCATTTTTTTTTTTATCTAATTGATTAAATTGTTTTTTAGTCTATATCAATAGCAATGAAATAAATTTTTATAAATCATTTTTTATTCACTAATTTTTAGTGAAATAAAATTTTCTACATTATGGTTTTTTTTATAACTAGATATAAATAAAATCAATACTAATAAACTATTTTTTTTTATTCATTGATGTTAATGAATTTTTTTTTTGAGTTTGTATTAATATAATCTTTTTTTCATAAACTATTTTTTATTATTTTTAAATTAGTAATTAACTTGTATTTGACTTAAAAATAATTAATAAATTTGTGTAAGCTTGAAAATTAAGATATTTGAAATTTTGATTTATAAATTGTCAAGCATAATATTAGGTTTCAAAATTTTATTGTTTAAGTTAACTCATACAAATTTAGACATTAGGAAAGAAGAAAATTAATTATGGTAAATTGACATTATAAAAGTTATAAATATATTCCATAAATTGATTCTCATAAAGTTAACTGATAGAATAAGAACTTAAATTTTGGTGTGATAAGATTAATGTTGGTGAAATTTGGACCGTTTATTTTTTAATCTCATCTCTACCATTCATTTCAAAGAACCCTAAGAGATCACATTTTTCTCTCTCACTTCTCTGCCACCGCCACTCTCCATTCTCTCTCTGTTTTTTTCTTCTTTCCTCCTTTCTATTTCTTTCCCGTTCTCTCTCCATACCCATGTCACTCGCCCATCTCAACAATAACGCGGTTATCAGTCCGATGACGCCACCGATCGACGTTCTATCTCTCTCTCTCTCTCTCTCTCTCCATTTTTTTCCTCTCTCACTCTTTCACCTTCCCATCTTCACCATGCCTTCCCTCATTGTCACCGTCGGTTGTGCCAACCATAGTCGGCTGCACACCATTTCCACGATCCCACTACAACGACCCCTTCTGCCACCATTCTCATTGCCCACCATTGGCAGCCGCTTGTCACAGCCCATATTAGCTCCACCACACCTTCTCTTCATGCTCCACCTATGGTCGTCAGTACCTATTCAGACGATGGATTTGTGGAGAAGGAGTCTCCTTCTCGGCAGTGACAACGCAACGATCAACACGAGAAGTGATTTTCTTGCTACCTAAACAGTATGATTTATCCACAACGTTTCTTCCATCTTTGACTTTCACACATCTAAGTCTCTTCCTGTTCCCCCACTTCAACAGAAAGTTTGGTTTCGAACCTCTACACCCTTTCTGATTCTTCCCTTCCTTATCCATTTCTATATCTCCGCAACAAAAATGACACCACATTAACAACACCCATCTTGATTTTCTCGAGAAAATGATAGAAAATATAAGGGTAAAAAAAAATCTACAAACTCCAAGAAAATGTTCTTCCAATCACCTCAAGATCAAAGAAAATCCTTCAAAAATATCTATAATTACTCTACATTTCAACAAATAAACAATGACCTATCAGCAAAATCTCAAACAAAAATCAGTGAATGAAGCTCCAAAGATTAGAAAAAGAACTAGAAGGAGAAGAGTCCATTACATAGTAGCAAAAATGTAGAAAAATAAGCAAATTTTCTGAAAAAAAAAATACCCATTTTTCCTATAAAATAAGACAACCCCAAATCAGTTTTTCCAACTTTTTGCCTCTGCAAGATGTGTTTGGACACCAAGAAAAAAGAAAAAAAACCGGCGCTCTTATTTTATCTTCTCCAAGGCCTCTCACCCAAAATCCTTCCCTCTTCTCTTTCTGCTCAACCTATTTTTCTTGCTCTTTTATTTGTATTGAATTAAATAGTGGATGTAAAATTAAAAAAAAATTATAATTGTTTAAAAAATTGATGACTGTCAGATGTGAAATGTAGGGTTAGATAAGGTTCCTCCTATGTAACTCAATGGGTTAAAGGTCCAAGGGTTTTGGCTATATTCCTATTTGGGTGGTGTTAGGGCACGTGAGGTTAGAGTGAGACTGATCCTTTTCCTCTCTCCCTCTCTCTCTCTCTTTCTCAAATCTATTATGGATTTTCTTCAATTGAATCAATCCACATCACCCCATTCTTATCCCCTATGACAAAAATGAGAATCATAGATGCATTATCTATTATGATTGATTAGGGTTTTGTAATTGTGTTGTTTGACATTTGGCAACATTGGTGACAATCTTCACTCTCTTCATGAACAAATTAGAGGGATTTGGTCTATATGCAAGTAGGCATGAACATAAATGTGATGATATATGTGGAAATTGTATCAAATTTCTAATGGGTATGTATTTCCTTTTATGAACATAAATTACCATTGCACCTCACAACACTACCACCAACTCTGTATTTGCTTATAGAAAAATAATAGGAAAAAAGAACTATTAAAGTGAAAACTTTGAATATCCTATTTTGAAAGTTTGAATTTGCTATTTTTAATTTGTTATTTTCTAGGATTTCGCAATGATCATGCATATGATAATTTGTTTTCAGAATTTGAAGGTTCAATTATCATTTCTATGAGGAATTAATTCAATAAATTGGGGTAATCATGTGTCGTGTTTTATTGTTGTAAAAATTATTGCAATTAAGATAATTGGTGAATTTTACTCTATTATCTTATTCTCTGCCATCTTCACTTTTTATTTTCCCTTTTTACTCTCTTTGATTATATAAAAATAAGGAAGATAACTAAAAAAAAAGCATATTGGAATATCCTATTTTAGATTTTTTTTTCCCATTCTTTTCTAACATTTTATAAGTGTTTCTTTGGTTTGCAATTTTGAAGCTTGAAATTCATGTTCAATTTCATTTTTATGTTTCAAATTGTGTTTATAAGCATCAATGGTTAATGCAATTATGTGTCTCAATTTTGTTGCCCCAAAAATAATCTGATATCTAATAATTTTTTTAAAAACTTTTGTTTTCGTTTTATGCTAGTAAAGGCTGATGTTTTTTTCTTTAAATTTATTTCTTTGTTGAGCTCATCAATTTTTTATTAGATCCTATCTTAGTTTAGTTACTTGGAATTTTGGTTATTATTTCAATCAGTTCTATGATATTTAGTTTACATGTTAAGTTCTTTTTTTTTTTTTTTTTTTTTTTTTTATTGATTAGATCCTATCTTAGTTTACTTGCTTTTGGAATTTTTTATTATTATTTTGATTGATCCCATGATATTTAATTTGTAGTTTGAGTTTAAAAAATAATTGTTTTGAATCAAATCTTATTTATTTGTTTTTTTTTATAAAAAAAATTGATTCAATAATTCAAATAGAATATTTGTTTGAGTAGTGACCCTTTTAAAATTATCTAATTGTGTTTTTTGGGTTGATTAATTTTTTTTTTCCTTTTGTAAAAATGAATTTCCTTCCATCATGAATGAGGCTCTTTGATTCCAAATGAAAGGTAGTCAAAAAGGTGATCCAAGTTGATTTTCTTTTGTTCTCAAAACTCTTTGAAGTTATAAATAAAAATGTTTTATTTGTATCAAGGTTTTGGATTTATTGATTAACATGGTTCCTTTTGCTTTCCTAAAATCACTTTTCAAAGGAACTCAAATCATTTAAAAATCTTTTAAAGAAATCCACTCTAGGTTTTAAGGGCAAAGATCTCACTTTCTTTTAAAAATATGCAACTTAATTTTATCCAAATTGCATTCCTTTTTCTTGGTTTTCCAAAAACCATTTTTTTTTCTTAACATAGGTTTGAAATTGTGTTCCCAAGCTAGTGGGAATACATAGGTAAAACTTGTAAATATTAATTGGGGACTTGATGGGGTCCCAACATAAAAGAAACTTTTCAAAACTCATCTTTGCTGCCACTTTTGCTACTTGTTGTAATCATAACCATCAATTTTTTTAGAAATTATATACAAGATGTATGTGATAATTGATGATTTTGTATACTTTGATAATTTTTGCTATGCTCTTTAGATACCAAGCATGCTAGGATTTTTTTTATTTTTTTATTTATTACTATAATTTTGATCTAACCCTTCATGTCTTGTGGAAGCACATTATAAGTTATCTATGCTATTCAAGTACACTTCTTACCTTACCATCTTAATTCCATAAATTATATATTTCTTTTTATGTGATTGTTATGTATTACTTCATATATGATTGTCAATATGTTCAACATATTTGGTTGATTGTTTGTTCAACTTGCCATGTTTGATTAAGAGACTAAGGTAAAATGCATGTTGTGTGTTTTATTTTCCAAATGAACCATTGATGTCTTATGATAACGCTTATGTTGCGGTTTAGGTATGCATACCATCCTTTCTTTATAAGTGTGTTTAGAATTCTTGTTTGACATGCTAGTATTGTTAGAGTTTTGAAATCACCTTAGTCCAACTACGTATCCTTAATCAATTGACTAATTGCCATATTTCCCTCAACTTAGCTAGTAGAGACCTCGTTGAGGCTTAGAGGGGTGCTACCTCTTTGGGGGTAGCTTTCTGGTAGGTAACCCGATCATCGGACCTAGACTCAAGTTTTTTTAGTAGGTAACTTTTCCAAAAGTCAAGAGTCATTTTTTTAGGGTTTTATTTCCTTTTTTTTTCCTTTTTAAAAAATAAATAAAAGTAAGTGGCGACTCCAATATTTATAAAATTTGTTTTTTTCAAAAAACAAGTGTCTCATCGTGGAAAGCCTAACCCCTAAGGGGGTATTTATAGGCTTCCTAATGGGCTTAAGTGAAAGCCCACCATGGGCTTCGGTCCCTTAATTAGGTCCAAAAAGGTTGCTAATTGATTAAGTAACCATATAAGGCCCTAATTAATAAATTTGATGGGAAAAACACGGATCTATTCATTTCCTAAGCCCGAATCAGGTTAGAAACATGCATAATTATCCTAAGCCTTTTTTAAATCCTATGCATAGCGGAAAAATAACATTTTTAAACTTTAAAGGGATTTAGAAAGTGCTAACAAAAACCATACCTCAGATTCGAATGTTCCCGAATCAAATCCACATGGTGAAGATGAAGAACGAAATAGTAGAAGTCTCATAAACACGAAGCCTCTCTTGATGGCTCGAACCTTGATCTTAACACACGAAAGTGGGGATGAAAGGGAGGATGGAGGCTATGAATCTTTCTCTCTCTCACTCTTTCTCTCTAGAGATGGAAGACCACTCTCTATAAAAAACTCTAGGAACCCTAACCCCTAAGGGGGTATTTATAGGGTTTCCTATTAGGCTTAAGTGACTTGAGCCCACTAAGGGCTTGGGTCACTTAATCTAGCCCAAAATGGGTCATAATTGATTAATTAACCTAACAAGGCCTACTAATTAATCAATTAGCCCAATCTAGAGACCTTGTTTACTTACCCATGTGCAACCTTACGTAATTACCAAAACACCCTTATGCACAAAAGTGGACCTAGAATCAATCTAACCCTCATAACCCATGCCAACAAGGTATATGAGCTCAAAGCGGGGACCACTGAGACCTATAAGAATACTAGCTCCCTCAAAGTCCAATTCTAAAGTTGATTCAACATCCAACTATAGAGAATCAACTAAACTTTAGTATCTTATGTAAATAACAATGAGGCACCAAGTGCTCGAGTTCGTGACTTGCTATCTATTATGTTCAGTCTCCCCATGAACTAGTGTCTATAATCTAACAAGGTAAAAGCTATTAGCCTTTCAAGACTACCTCTACAATCCTTGAGTTACAAATCCTCGTATTGTGTGTTCAATTGACATATCTTAGCTCTCAAAGAGACTATGTCAAGTTCCACTTAAGGAATTACTATGGCCATAGTTTCCATGAACACACCTCCTTAGGATCACCCAAGGGGACACACCGTCTCAATCCTAAAAGATATCATGGTGCTTTTATGGAGAATACCTATTGCTATAGACTTCCATCAATAGTGACTCAATCCATAGAGAATATATGATCAACTTACGATCTCACCCGTAGGTCAAAGTCACTGCTAACTTCAGCACAAGCTTAGTATTCTCTCAAGGTTGAGAGACAACACAATGAAGCATCTTAGTGGAGTCATGACTACTTGATAACCTTAAGTCAGAACTCACCATAGGTCTTATCCAATGTGCAACCATATACACTAGTGCGCTCACCATAGGAAACTCATCTTAATAGCCAAGACCAACCATTCCTCCAATTAGGAGGTGGTGCACTACAGTCTTTAATGAGTTTCCTAGGCCCATGAATCGACTGTGAACAAGTAATTTATTTACAAGGAACCCAAGACTTAGATCTTCAGTGCAACTCCTAATGCACCTAAGTCACATACAATGCAAAAGATGCGGGCAAGAATGCTCATAAAGTATAATACATGGAATAAGGATAGACAAAAGTGAAACTGAATATCATTAAATAAATAATGAATTCCAAATTTATTACACCATGTCATGCTTTTAAGGGCACTATCCTGACATTCTCCCACTAGCCCTTAAAGCATCATACCTATAAAAACCTATCCCTATAACCAACAAAGAATCTCCCTGTCAATGTCTTAGTGAAGGGATCCAACAGGTTCTTTACAAAAGGTATCTTGTCAACCATCATGTCACCCTCTAAACTATCTCAACACTTTGGAGTATAAGCACATAATCCCTCGTTCTCCTAAGATACTTCAGTATATGCTTGATACTAATCCAGTGTTTCAGACCTAGATTAGACAGATATCTACTCACCATACCCACTGTAAAGCAAATATCTGGCATAGTACATAGCATCACATACATAAGGATACCCATTGCAAAGACATAGGGTACTGACAACATGCACTCTTTCTCCTTAAGTGTTTTAGGACACTAATCCTCAGAAAGAGGAATTCCATGCCTAAAAGGTAACAAACCTTTCTTGGAATCTTGCATCACATACTTCACCAAAAGCTTATCTATGTAGGTAGCTTAAGATAACGCTAGTTTCCTATTCTTGTGGTCCCTAAAGACCTTAATTCCAATAATATACTGCACTTCTCCCAAATCTTTCATCTGGAACTTAGTAGACAACCAAATCTTGATTGATGACGATAACCCTACATCATTACCAATGAGTAAAATGTCATCAACATACAAGATCATAAAGATCACCATGCTTCTCTGCTACTTCTTGTACACACAAGGTTCATCCTCGTTTTGATCAAAGTCAAAGGTCTTTACTGCTTGATCGAAATATTTATTCCATGAGCGGGATGTTTGCTTTAATCAATAAATGGATTTATGCAACTTGCATACCATTTGCTCTTGATCCTTTGCTACAAAACCGTCTAGTTACATCATATAGATGCTCTCATCAAGATTGTCACTTAAGAATGCAGCCTTGACATCCATTTGCTATATCTCGTAGTTAAGATGTGTTGTAATGGATAGGAGTATTTTGATGGACTTAAGCATGGCTACTGATGAGAAGGTCTCATCATAGTAGAAACTAGGTTTCTAACTATAACCCTTCACTACAAGCCTAGCCTTAAAAGTCTGAACCTTTTCATATACTCCCTTGTTCCTCTTGTAAACCCACTTTCACTCTATGGGTTTTATCCCTTCAAGTGCTTCTACAAGATCCCAAACTTGGTTAGAATGCATAGATTCTAACTCTACTTCATAGCATTTTTCACAAAATGTGCATCCATATCTCTCATTACTTCATCATAATCTGTGGGATCGATCTCATGTTCCTTTAAAATGGCCTTGAAAGACTCTCCTAAATACATGAATTGGTCTAGTTGTTTAACAACCCTCCCACTACGACGAGCCATTAGTGTACTAGAAATGGGAATGGTTGGTACTGGATCCATAGTATCTTATGTATAGTGGAACTATCTTCTAGTATTCTCCAATCTATATCATTGTTTACCTTATTACATATCATATGGTCTACATAAAAAAATCTAGTATTTGTAGAAAGCAACACCTTTTGGTAATCCTAACTATAAAGTAATAATCCTAAAATCCTCTTGGATAACTGATACACCTCTTTTGAAAAAGAAAAGGTATTACACAGTCTTTAAGATATATCCCCAAAGAATATGGGAAGTAATGAGAAACCAATCACCGATCTCACTTTGTTTATCAAAGTTCAATATCTTCTTTCCATTACTTCATTTTGCAATGGAGTCCTTGGTGTACACAATTAGGATATGACCTCATGCTCCATTTAGAAAGAATCAAACCTATTAGACTAACCACCTCAATCTAATCGAAGTGCCTTGATATGTTTACCCAATAGGTTATCCACTTTTGCCTAAAATTTGATGAGTTTATCCAAGGCATTAGATTTCTTATCCACATATCCAAAACTAGAGTATTTATCAATAAAATGATCAAATACCCATACTTTCCATATATAAACACAAAAAGGTTCATATACATGAGTATGCACTAACTCCAAACATTCCTTGGTTCCAAGTCCTTTAAAAATAAAGGGGTCTCTTGGTCATTTTACCATCTATATAGGATTCATAGACTAAAAGATCTTTTAGATTAAGAAGGTCCAAACTTAATTAGTCTTTGGATCCTATTTAGATTAATATGACCTAGACATTAAAAGTCAAATGTTTGATTAGTGTTAAGTTATTTCTTTTAGTGAGATCTGACTATTCTCATTACTTGTCAAAGTGATAATAGAGTCTCCCATAAAAAAGGGTAATACCTCCCACTAACTTGCACAACTAATCTTGCAACTGAAGCTAAGGTAAGTACAATCCCATCATGTGACCTTCTCACTTATTGAAATCCATGTAAATAACTACAAATGATGAGCTTGGAATCTATCCACCACTATGTATTCAACAACAAGAACATGATGTGTACTTGCCTATCCTTAGGCACTCCAAGCATTCCTTTTTTAAGTGTCCTAAAAGGTCACAAAGGAATCATTGACCATGAGTTTGTTCTCTCATTCCTTTTCTTGAACTTTCCTTATTTGGTGTTCTTCTTCTTCTTGTTGTTATAAAAGCCTAAAGAACCTTGACTTCCATATGTACACCCTTTTACTCTTTAAGAATCTTCTTACCCATCCCAAAGGAATCTAGTAAGATCTCTAAGATAACTTGAATCCTGGTGTTCATAATAGTCTTAAGGGCAACTTGTCAGTTGACTTGCCCTTATCACCAAATAACCCTTGCAACTTTAAAGAGAATATCATAGACTATGGCAATAGACTTGTGTTGCTTTTGCAACACATTATCTAAAGACCCAAGTATGAGAGACTTAGTCTTTTGATCCGTCTCATGTCATTTTTGATATGCTTCTCTTACTTTATGATAGGTTTGTTCAAAGAAAATAACAAACTCTACCAAAATCAGCTTCTATTCAATTAATACTATATCTAAATGAAGAACAAAATCATAGAATTCTCGTAAACCTGAATTCTTCCGCCCGATGACTTGAACCTTGATCTTGACACACTTCTAGTGGGGATGGTGATTACTACTCAAAAAGTGCTATTTTATAGCTTGTAATTAACTCTTTTAAACACTTTTGAGTAGTAGTTATTACCTTTTAACTCAATTGGCATGTTAAGGACCCTTGCAATCATTTCTAATCAAATTATGTTAAGTTTTGGTGTTTTTGATAGCTTTTTTATCACCAAAGCAATCTAAGATGAGGGAGAGCTTGATATAATCCATGGCAAAGCAAATGGAAGCTCATTTACATGAAGAATTCAAGCTTTGGAGCTTCGTAGTTCTTTGCCAAATCAAATCAAGAATGCAAGGAGGAAAAAAAGAGAAATCTAACATGAAGAAATTCAAGAGGACAGCAACTATTGGACACATTTTGAGTACTTACTGGAGTCCATTTGATGTATACTATATGTGTTTCGAAGCTCAAGAAGTCAGGAGTCTAACGCTTCAAACGGTACATGAATCGGAGTTGAAACAAAGCAGTTATGGCTGTTTGAAGACAACCACATCAAGTTGTGTGAAAATTTCGCAGCCCAAAGCCCATTTCGCAGCCGCGAAATGGGCTGCGAAATGAAATCCACTTGGGAAATTTCGCAGCTGCGAAACCCACCTTTGGCACATGAGTGCCATTTCGCAGTCCATGCCTCCATCTTCGCAGCTGCGAACCACGTTGCGAAATCACCTCCAAGTTGTGAAATCACAAATTCAACTTGCAAAATCAAAGTTCAAACTTGAAAAATGGACAATTCAACATGCGAAATCCACCTATGCAATATCAGATATTTGCTACCGACTAAGTTAGATTTTTTTTCTCAAGATATTTTTTGTAAATTTCTATTTTCTCCTTGTAATCAGTCAAAGATATTATTGGGATATTTCTTAGAAAATATCTTCTCTATATAGATCTTTGAACCAATGTAAAGAAATCCATCTTGTAATATATGTAATCCGATGAGAGGAGGATCATAGTAAGAAATATATTTTACAGAGCACTTGCTCTGCTTTTTCTTCATATTTTTGTTTTCTCGTTATTCTTATTTCTAGCCAAACAAACTCTAAGGATGTTTCCTCAGAGGATGAGTGGCTAGGCTCTTTGTCTCTTGGAGTGAAGAAAGCCGGGTAAGTTTTCACATGCAAAAATTGGAATTGTTTCAGCATTTAAGGAAGAGAAAGTGTGACCCGTTAATGGTTTTTATCTTTTTAGTTAACTTAAAACGCCTTGAAATCACCTGGGCCAACACTTGGTAAGGCAAGTGGTCTCTGTCCATTGAGATACACTAGTTTATCTCTTGCGAGCCTTTGGGAGGTGGTTTAAAGGTAGGATTTTCTAGAATAGCCAACACTTGGTAAGCTTTTGGACTCCAAGGAGACATCCATTAGTTATCTCTTACGAGCTTTTGACGGGTAATCCGGGGTTAAGGATCACCTTGAATGGCAAATGCTAGGTGAGAGGTATGAGCCATTGCAAGATGATTAAGTGACAGGGATTTAGTGTTTGAACCCATTAAGGGGAAGCATTTGTACCACACCGGTTCGGGAAATAACTATATGTTAAATCCCCAATGCAAGGAAAAGAAACAAGTGACCGAAACTCTCTTTTTGTATTAGGAACCTGAGCCCAGTGATCTGAAACTCCAAGAAACACTTTTCTTTGTAAGTAATTTCAGTTATTTTATTATTGGTTAGTTTAAAACCAAACCTTTTTCACTCAAACATCTTTATGTTTTCTTTTAGAGCTAACCTTGAAATGAAAAAGCACTAATTCAGCTTTGAATTAATATCAATTGTGAAGTGAAAACCCATCCCAGTGAACGATCCTAGAGCCACTATGCTATGCTAGTTGAGGCTATCCTAGTACATGGTGTAATAGGTTATAAATTTTGTTGATTACTCCCTTCTGAGGACCGTAATCAAGGAACACTAGCTAGACACGAATCAAATGGCACCATTGTTAGGGACCATTCAGAGGACATGAATCAGCTGATACACCAATTGGGAACGCAATCAAATGGCGTCGTTGCCGGGGATGGTGCCACTTTACAGTGATATCACCTTTCCAGAGTACTTGTGATCTTCATCACAAGTTTGGTGACTTTTCTTTTCCTTTTACTAACTTTTTTTATTTGTTCATATGTTAGTATATTTTTTATTTAGTTTTTAGTTAACCTTAATAATTTTCTTTTTTCTTTAGAATTTTTTTTCTTTTAATTTTCTTTTGTTTTCTTTGTTTTTAATTCACAAATTGCTAGTTGTGCACGCCATATTGAATATGAGATAGCAGAGATAGCCATGAACTTCATGATTTATGTGGCTGAAGTTTCAAGAGGATGGGATGAACCAAATGCTAGAGATATGGGAAGAATGAAGTCTCAACCTAATGCTAAGGGTGAGATGTATATTTTGAATGACGGCATAGACATGAAGGCAAAGATTGCAGCTATGGCAAGGAGATTGGAAGAGCTAGAAATGAAGAAGATGCAAGAAGTGCAAGCCATCTCTCAGACACCATTGCAAGCTATGCCTTGTGCCATTTGTCTATCTTATGAGCACTTGGTGGATGAGTGTCCTACCATTCCAGCGGTGAGAGAAATGTTTGGTGATTGCAACACCTACAATTCCAATTGGAGGAACCATCCAAATTTCTCTTGGAAACCACATCCACCTCAGTATAAGCAACATGTTCAAGCATTTCCGCAAGCCTTGAACCTTGAACAAGCTATGGTGAATCTTAGCAAGGTCATGGGAGACTTTGTTGGAGCTCAGAAATCCATCAATGCTAAGCTCAGTCAAAGAATTGACAGTGTACAGAGTTCATTGAACAAAAAGATGGATGGAGTGCAAAATGATCTATCTCAGAAGATAGATAATCTCCAATATTCAATCTCAAGGTTTGCCAACCTCAACACAATGCAAGAAAAAGGAAACTTTCCTTCTCAACCTTATCAAAATTCCAAGGGTATCCATGAAGTGGAGGCTCAAAAGGGAGAATCTTCAATGGTGAAGGAAGTTAAAACGGTTATCACTTTGAGGAGTGGTAAAGAGGTTGATCTGCCCACATCCAAGCTAGAGCATAAGGTAGAGAGTGAAGCAGAGAAAGAAAAGAGAGAGGAAATCAAAGGGGAAAAGCATAGAGAGAGATGACTATGATTATAATGTAGATGAAGAACCACAGAGGATAGTCATCAAGGAAGAAATGATGAAGAAACACATGCCTCCACCTTTCCTCCAAGCTTTCTATGGCAAAATCATACAGAGCAAGTCGCAAGTGAGAGATGCAAACTTCATATGGGATCCGGGCAAGCTGAATCAGGGTCAAATTTTTTTATGGACTTAGTCTTTTTAAATACTAGCTAGTCCATATCTTTTTGTTTTATTTTATTACTTGTTTTAATTTTAATGCTTTAAATTTACTTTGTTTTGATTTAACATAGGTTTTTGGATGATCAAAATCAGGAGGAATTGCAAAAGAAGTGAAGGAAGGTCTTAAGGAGCCAAAAGAAGCTCAAAAGCAAGGAATTCCAGAGGCCTGTGAAATTTCACAGCCCAAAATAGGCCCCTGCGAAAATGGCCCTTGGCTGCGAAATAATTTCGCAGCCCCAAGAAGCCCGCTGCGAAATTGCCCCTTGGCTGCGAAATGATTTCGTAGCCCCATGCACCCCTTCTGCAAAAATTTTCGTAGCTGCGAAATGCTCTGCGAAATCCCCAATGCTTGAAAAATCACATTTTCGCAGCCACACCCCCATTTTGCAGGTGGTTTCGTAGCTGCGAAACCACCCCTTAGCACACTAGTGCCATTTCGCAGCCCTCCACCCTCATTTCGTAGCTGCGAAATGGGTTGCGAAAATGTTTCCATTTTTTTTCCATTGGCTACGAAAATGCCTCTTAGCTGCGAAATTCCCCTTTGGTTGCGAAATGATTTCGCAGCCCTATAGCTACCCCCTGTGAAATCCTCCATTGGCTGCGAAATCACCCTTTTGTTGCGAAATGGCGTCTAAGCTTTGAAATGGCTACAAAATCACCTCCAGGCTTCGAAATTGACTTATGAAATGGAGGGGGGCTTGCGAAAACACCCAGCAAAGCCAAGGGAAGTTGCGAAAATGCCAATAGAGCCCCGCAACCATGCATCTAAAGAAGAAAGCCCTCTCACTGAGATCACACACACGAAGCCTCTCACTCCATTTTTTACCTCCTTAAACCATCAGAGCCCATAGCTCCAACTGAGGAGACTATGCCATATAAGGAGACTACCATAACAGAAGTCAAAGTCTTGATCCAACCCACTCAAGAGGCCACCACAGATGCATCAGCTCCACAGGACCCTACCATTACTTGATCATCTCTTTATTTTTTATTTTTTTGTATTTACATATTATATTAGTCTAGATAATTCCATGTTTTGATGTTTTATATTATGGGATTGGATGTATTACTGATGATACATCATATATAGACATCATTTTTGTTTAAACTTGGCATTTTTTTATTTCCTCTACTCACTAACTCTTTTGTTTTTTTTTGAAACATGTGGTTTCTCCTATATGACTCATACTCCATGTCACTCAAGAGGTACCATTTCCTCCCTGTTTTTCAATCGCTTTTGTCACATTGAGGACAATGTTCAGCTTGGTTGGGGGGAGAGAGTTGAGGAAGGAAGTTTTGTTATTAATGCTAAGTTATTTTGGTAATTTAGTTGCTTTTTGCTTAATTTAATTTAATTTTTTTTAAGTTTTTATTCTACTCTCCATGGTTATTAAGGAAAAATTTTCAAAATGAAAAGGGAGAAATTGAATTTTTGTTTTTCACTTGACTTAGAGTTTGTATTATGCTTACAAAAGTTGATGAATTGTTGAAACTTCTATTGAATTCAACCTTAGTTCTTCCACTTTAAGCTATTCACACACTATGCACAATAGGTTCCGATTATAAGATGAAAAACTATTTCCCTTTGACTTAGGAAAATTTTAGACTTGGTACCTTTGACCTCATTTAATAGTGTTGGGACAGCTTATAAAAGGCCAATGAGCCTTTGAAAAAAAGAAAGAAAGAAAAATGTTTGCTTGCCTTGAAACCCGAGCAAGGTCTGAGGGGTATATGGTGAAAATCTTTAAAACCTGGTGCCCTAAGCCTTCATTGGTTGGGAGTCAATGCTCATTACAAGGGTGAATAGGTGGAGTTTAACATACTATAGGTGCTTGGGTATTAAAATTCATTCTCAAAAGTCTGGGGTAAAATCCGAGGAGTTAGTGGTTGAAAGATCCTTAAAGCTTGATGCCCTAAACCTTGATTGGTTGGGAGTCATTGATGGACCCTCGTTACATGGACAATTTAGAAAAGAATACCTTTAAGCCTTGTACTCCTACAATGAAAAAAATTGTGAACCCAAGAGGTGCGTTCTTAGCCTATTGAAGGTTGATCAGTTTGCTAAGCTTTGAAAAAGAACTAGGTTGGGGGGAGAGATTAGTTCAACATACTATATTCGGAAGCTAATAAATAACACTTAGATTTTTGTGGAAGAGTAAGGTTTGACCCTTTGGGAGTGGAAAATCTTTTAAAGCTTAAATTTGCATAATGCCTTCTCTTTATGAATTGTGATTAGGCAAAATATTTGATAACTCTTGTTGAAGTTTGAGTTTTATTTCTTTAATGTTCCATGTGAGAGTTAGATCATCATGCCACTTGAAAATTGTTTTTTGATCAGCATGATGTTGTAAATTATATTACTGTTTATTTTTCTTTTTCTCTCCTTCATTGCTAAGGGACTAGCAATATGTCGGTTAAGGGGAGTGATTACTACTCAAAAAGTGCTATTTTATAGCTTGTAATTAAACACTTTTGAGTAGTAGTTATTACCTTTTAACTCAATTGGCATGTTAAGGACCCTTGCAATCATTTCTAATCAAATTATGTTAATTTTTGGTGTTTTTTATAGCTTTTTTATCACCAAAGCAATCTAAGATGAGGGAAAGCTTGATATAATCCATGGCAAAGCAAATGGAAGCTCATTTCCATTAAGAATTCAAGCTTTGGAGCTTCGTAGTTCTTTGCCAAAGCAAATCAAGAATGCAAGGAGGAAAAAGAGAGAAATCTAACATGAAGAAATTCAAGAGGACAACAACTGTTGGACACATTTCGAGTACTTCCTGGAGTCCATTTGAAGCATACTATATCTCATTTCGAAGCTCGAGCAGGAGTCCAATGCTTCAAACGGTGCACGAATCGGAGTTGAAACGAAGAAGTTATGGCTGTTTGAAGACAACCGCATCAAGTTGTGCGAAAATTTCGCAGCCCAAAGCCCATTTTGCAGTCGCGAAATGGGCTACGAAATGAAATCCACTTGCAAAATTTTGCAAGGTGTTTCGCAGCTGTGAAACCCACCTTTGGCACATGAGTGCCATTTCGCAGCCCATGCCTCCATCTTCACAGCTGCGAACCACGTTGTGAAATCACCTCCAAGCTACGAATGAAGTTGCAAATCATCTCCAAGTTGCGGAATCACCTCCAAGTTGTGAAATCACAAATTCAAATTGCAAAATCAAAGTTCAAACTTGGAAAATGGACAATTCAATGTGCGAAATCCACCTATGCAATATCAGATATTTGCTATCGACTAAGTTAGATTTTTTTTCTCAAGATATTTTTTGTAAATTTCTATTTTCTCCTTGTAATCAGTGTGGACCCGCATTTTTCACGTGCGCCCCCACTTGATCGGCGAGACTCGCTTTTTTATTTGTGAAAAATTAATTTTAGAAAAGTTGGAGTCGCCACCTATTTTATTTTTATTTTAAAGGAAAAATAAAACAAGAAAGAAAAACCCTAAAAAGTGACTCCATAGTTTTGGAAAAAGCATGTCTTTGAGAAATCCGAGTCTAGGTCCGGGGATCAGGTTACTTATTGGGAAGGTACCTCTAGGAGGTAGCACCCCTCTAAGCCCTATAAAGGTCTCTACTGACAAAGTTAAGGGAAGTGTGGCCATTAGTCAATTAATTATGGATACCTAAGTAGGCTAGGTGATTTCGAAAATTGCATGCCTAACAAGAAAACCAACCATAAGAAAGAGTCGAAGTGCGTACATGAACGGCTTCTCAAGCGCTATCATAAAACATGAGAGGTTAGCTTGAAAATATGACACATAATATGTATTTTATCAAAGATGATCAAACAAACATCAAGGCAATCAATTATGGCATCAAACATAGTCATGGCTCATGATAACGTACACATTCATAGAATTTTAGAGTTGTAGGGTGGGAAGAGCGTACCTGATTAGCGAGTTAATACTCCTCTATGGGAAACAAAGTTAGCTCAATAACTAATTCAAAATAATCTCATATATAACACAAAAAGGAAGCACAATCAATCAATTATCAGACAGACACTATCGAAAAGAATATCATGAATGTCGGGCCCCCCTCCAATGCCCTAATTAATTTTGCATGAATTTATTCTACGAAATCCATTATTTGGAATCATGAAGTTTGTTCATGCTTGTAAAAAAAAACGAGAAAAGCTGTTAAAATTAGTTGAAAACGATGAGAAGGCATGCCGGGAGAGAAATGGCGGCAAAGAGTTTATTAAAAAAAATCTAAATTTTATGCCTAGAAACTCTTAAGGAATTTTAAAGAAAACTAGAGTTATTTTGTAAGGAAAACGGTTTTGAAATTCATATTTAAGATGTGTAAGATCACAAAAAAAAAAAAAAGGAAGAAGCATTAGGAGGAGTATGATGCGTGGCAAGGTGGCCACTATGTGAGTGAGGTTTGGAGGTGCACTTGAGACTGCATTGCTGGAATAGATTCGTGAGAAGACCTTTGCAAATCACAAGTGTTATTCTCTTTGGATTTTCTCCTTCTTCCTTCTTGTGTTTTCTTTCTTTGTCCCATATTGGTCTATGAGTGTTAAGAGGTGATGTTCCCAGATTTGTATCAACCAACAGCCCTGTAAAGAGCGTAGAGATTGCTCGATGAGTAGATGATAAGAATTCGTGTTCTTCTGATGCTCATGGGCCGTAACAACATGCTGGTATGCTACTCAGTTCAGTTCTCTTAGAAGAACAGCAACAACAACCATTACCTTTTTAGAACCACTTTTAGTGAAAACCAACATTGCCTCGTCAATGGATGCTGGTGTTTCCATCATCTCATCATTATTAGCAGCTCTCCTTTCTAAGACAGCTGATGTACGCTCGTCATGAAACTTCTGCATTTGCTCTTCAACTCCCTCAATAAAAGGAAAAGCTTTATGCTGCAAAACGTCACCTGTAACAGAAACAAAGTCACGAAGCCTTTGCACAAAGATGAACTTCCCACCAGCAGCAGTAAGAGACTCCTGGAGAGCAGTGACATCTGACAGTAAGGAAGGTAAATCTCCATCAGTTCTAGTCTTCTCGAGTGTGGTCACTATCTTGTGGACCTGGTAAAGGAGGATTTAGAACAGTATATGGTGGCTGCTTGGAAGATGGTACTCAGGTTGCTGTCAAGATGTCATCCCAATCAAGCCAATGGCCAAAGTTCATCTCCAATTGAGTCTCATATTGGATCCTTGAATGATGTCACTAGAAGCACAACAATATCTTCGAGCCATTCTCATCTTGTGGGCAGCTGCTCTAAAAGTTGTGAAGATAGGTTTCTGTATTTTGAAATCCGAATTTATAAAGTCCCAATCCTATGTGCAGCAGAAACAGTAAAACCAGAAATACCATGATCATCAGCATCAAAATCATGTGGGATGAACTACTGCAATGAAGCAATCTGGCTGACCTGCTTCCCATTCTGACTCATGTTACCATTTCCTTTAAATTTCAGCCATCAAGAGTATCCGTTAACACCATTGAATCTCACCCACATATGCAACCACTTGAATTCCTTTCAATTCTCTACCGAATTCATCCACAAAAGCCATCTTAAATAGCCACTGAATTCCTTTAGATTTTCCATTGAAAATTTGACTATCCAGATTTTCATCCAAGTCATGAAGGTAGGAAACATTTGTAAAGTGACCTACATAAAGGAGAGTGTACCAAGAAGAGAAAATAAATCTAGCCATGAGTTGGCTTTCAGGTTTGGGCATTTCTTTAATGAAGTCAAGTATCTTTTTGGTTTACTTCTTCATTTACTGGAGGTCACTAAATTGTCACTTGTATCCTTCATCATGATCTGCCTCCTCAAATTCTAAGATTAAAGCACCTGCAGAAACATTCTGAGTTATGTCTATGCTGGAAGATGGACAGGACTGCATCAAAATCAACATCATCATCAAATGAAATTTTTTTCTTTCCTTTCCTTAACTCCTTCCCCGATTTCAGAATTTCATTTAACATTTTCTTAGGTCCTGCCTCCTCGACTAAATTTGGTATCACCTTGTCATGCTCAACAATCTTGGAAGGCTTCTCCTTTTGCAAATTTGAAAGCTCTATTTCAAGTTAAGCTTTCGTTTTCTTGAGGCTTCTTAGACGATCAGCAGCTAGGGCATGCTAAAGGGTTAAATTATTGAGAGAAGTCTAAATAACAAGTTAATCATCCTCTGCATCTTCTTGTGCCCTGTTATCGTTACCATCCGAGACATGATTTTCATTTCTTTCGGTATTCCTTGCCTGTTAAATAGTATATGCCACAACATCTATTTCAACTTCTAATGCCTTCACTTCACTATAGAGTTTTGCTTGGTATCACCCAGCTGCTGAAGTTGCTGCTGCCTCTGAAGTTCTTACAGCTGCTTGAACATGATGTGCTGTTGTACCGACTGAATATCATTAAACCCAGATGGCTATCTCAGACGAGGTTGTGGCATAACTGGCTGTTGGGTCTTGATGAAATGCTCTGGAAGCTTCAGCACCATTTCTCTTAGTAAATCGACCCATTCTTTTCGAACAAAATTTTCCTTGCCCATTGCATCTGCCATATGCTTCAAAAGGAATTTATTAATCACGCGCTAAATGCATGCTTCAGTCCAACAACCATCAGCTATGAATGTTACCATTATTTCAGGCGCTTCATGGTCACTCTTCACTTCAAGTTTAGGAATTTGGACAAAGAGTTCAACAAAAGAGACCAATAACCTTTTTTATAGTGATGTCTTCGTCATCCAATTCATTATCAATGTTCAACAGGTTCTCAATAAACTTAAGAACACAAGATATAATAGCTTCAAATGCTGTTGTAACAGTTAAAATTGAAAATATATCAGCAATAAGATTCTATTCCCGGTGCAATAATGATTCAATATTGTGGCTTCTACCCAACATCACCAATCTTTGTTTCTTTTTCTTCGGCGAGCTGAACCCCAAGCAGTCCCTTCATAGAAATCTACCCTTCGCTGTTTTCTCTAGTGGAGAGAGATCTATGAGACTTCTCTAGCAGATTCTGATCCAATTTTTGAGGTTCTACTTGTACATCATTTGGAAATTCCAGTACTGTTACTGCACTCTTATATGCATTTACAAGCTGTTCAAATGTTGTTCCGGATGTTGAGCTTCTCATAACTTCCTGATTGAGTTATCTATCCAGCTTCTACAACCAGAATTTTATCGACTTCAGAGGGAGACTCCACTTGATGAGTCACTAGAATGACGATTTTATGAGCAATGGCAGCCATGACGCATTCATAGAGAAGGAATGCAGCAGAATGTGCATCTACTACACCAAAGGGATCATCTAGGAAATACACATCTGAATCGCTATGTATTGCCCTTGCTTGTTGGATCCTCTGCTTTTGGAGTTGATGAACACTATCACTGGACACTGATTCGCGGATGTAAATCCAGTCGGGTCATTTAATCAAAAACATTTATAAAACCTATGACCTCATACTAGTGTAGCAAAGCTACTATAGTATAGTGGCTCTAGGGTCGAACTCTGGGATGGGTTTTCATTCTACCAGTGATATACTCATGATTAGGAATTGAATTTAATGATTTCCTTTATCAAAAACTTAGCGTTTAAAAGAAAATAAAATTTGTTTTGAAAGTGTTTGAAACTAAATTAACATAAACTAATTAAAAATGGAAGAAAGAAAGTCTCCCGGAGCTCAGGATTGCTAGGATCAAGTTTAGAATGCAAAGTGGAAAATTCCGAATTTTTCTCCTCGCATTGGGGATTTAACCTATAGTTATTTCCCGAACCGGTATAGGTTTAACAATGAAGATTTAATCCATAAAAATCAATAGAAATGGTAGTCAAGGTCCATTAATGGCTTTAGACACTATGGGTCTTCACCTTGAACCACTTTCCAATGGCTCATACATGATAACTAATGGACTGATATGGATCTAGCAATAAGCATCCACAGAGACCTGAAGCTTACCATGTATTGGCCATTCAAAGTGATTCTAAGGGATTTAAAGCAAAACTTTGGATTTAAAAGCCATTTATGAACTTCAACTACCTGTATTTAAGGCACGAGCGTTTTCCACCTTGCATCTGGACTTTTCACCTAGCTTCCATCACTCCAAGAAACCAAAAGTTTAGCCTCTCATCCTCTGAGAAAACATCCTCAGAGGTTGTTTGGCTTCCAAGAAAAAGAAAATAGTAAAGAGAAAAGGGAAAATGAGAGAGCTCTGTATATTTTTCTAAGTGTAAAACATAACACGCGTGATACCTCCAAGAGGTGATTTCCACCCCTTATATAGTTTTTACAAAAGCAAAGCTTATGATTGGCTTGTTACAAGGAGAAGAAAGGAAATTACATCAAAAAATACAAAAGAAAATATCTAAAGTGGAGTCGGCAAAAACAGAGGAAAATTCGCACCACGCATGGGGTGTGCGAGTTTCGCACACCATTCGCACACCATTCGCACAGCTAAGGGGGTGTGCGAATTTCGCACACCATTCGCACACCTGGAGCAGTTGTCTTCCGAAGGCCATATCTTCCTCGTTTCAGCTCCAAACCGTACACGGTTTGAAGCGTTGGATTCTTGACTTCCTGAGATTTGAAATGGTATATAGAATGTAAAAAATGGACTTCGGGAAGTGCTCCAAAAGTGCCAAAGAAGACTGCAGCTGCTGTCCTCTGTTTTCCTCCTTGCTTCTCTTTGCTTCTCTTTGGTTTTCTTTGCTTTTCTCCTTTGGATGGCTTGTCTTAATGATCTAAAAAGATGTCAAAAACACTAAAACTAGCCACAAATATGATTAGGAGTCATTTCTAGGTCCTTAACATGCCAATTGGAATAAAGATGAAGAATTACTACACAAAAGTGCTTAAAACATAATGACTTAAAGGTGTAAAATAGCACTTTTTGGGTAGTAATCACTCCCCCCAACTGACACATTGCTAGTCCCTGAGCAATGAAGGAGAGAAAAAGAAAGAAAAATAGATAATAAAATAATTTACAAAATCATGCTGATCACTCCAAAAAATAATCAAGTGGCATGATTGGATCAAACTCTCACATGGCAAGTCAAGGATATAAAACTCAATCATCAACAAGAGTTATCAAATAACTTACCTATCACAACTTACAAAGAGCGGGCATTATGCAAATTTGAGTATCAAAATAATTTCCACTCCCAACGGATCAATTCTTAATCTTCCACAAAAATCTAAGTGTTAAGGTGCTTAGTTTCCAGTTATAGTATGTCAAACTATATTCTCCCCCCCAACTAAGGTTTTTCTCTAACTTTAGCAACACTAACTCATATATAAAAGGCTAAGAATGCACCTTTTTTAATTTTTTTTTTTTTTAGGTACTCCACCCATCCACCCATGTAACGAGCAGTGAGGTCGGTGACTCCCAACCAATAAAGGCTTAGGGCACCAGGCTTTAAAGATTTTCACCATATATCCCTCGGACCTTGCTCGGGTTTCAAAGCAAGTGAAGCAAAAATTATTCATAAGACACATTGGCCTTTTATAAGGTGTCCCAACACTAATAGAATGAAGTCAATGGCACCAAGTCGAAAATTTCCTAAGTTTAGGGGGGTGAGAAAGTTTTCCATCTTATAACTGGAATCTAATGTGTTCAGTGTGTGAAAAGATTAGAGTGGAAGACTTAAGATTGAAATCAAAAGGATCTTCAACAATTTATCAACTTTAATAAGCATAATACAAACTCTGAGACTATGGCAATAAGATAAGAATTTAATTTCTCCCATTTACTTTTAAGAATTTATCTTTGAGAAAACAAAGAGAGTTTGCAAAAAAAAAATTTGTTAGCAAAATAACTTAACCAAAAATTCAACAAATTACTTCCTCAACTCTCCCCCCAACTAGGATGAACATTGTCCCCAATGTTCCAAAAGCAAGAGATAATAAAAGGGAGGAAGTGATACCTCCTGATAGTAAGGGAGTCTGAATGAACAGGAGAAACCACATGTTGCATAAGAAAAGAAAAATCATAAGACTAATGAATAGAGGAAATAAAATGGAATATCTAAAATACACAAAAAAGAAGATGTCTATATAAATTGAGAGAGTACAATATACAAGATAAACATGAAATACATCCAATCCCAGTATAAAAGTGGTCCAAAATATATAAGACATCCAAAAACGTAGCATATAGATACAAAAAAGGAAGAGGAGTGATCGTATGATCAAGTAGTAGGCTTCTCTGGTGGATAGGAGGGGTCCTCCGCTGCAACTGTGGAAGGAACCGCTACAGGTGGAGCTGGTGGTGAAAGACCGAGGTGGTGCTGAATCTCACGGAGAATGAGAGTCTGCTGGTCCTGCTGAAGCTGGAAGTGGTCCATCCGCTCCATAATGGCCATCTGAGTAGTGGTCAAAGTCTAGAAGGAAGCGAGCAAGGCACGATACTCTGGACCAGGGATAGTAATGGGCGGCTCTGATGTAGGAGGAACAATAGGTGGGGCATCAGATGATGCTGCCTCCGGTACTGGCTGTGGAGGGTTTGAAGTGGACGGAGCAGGAGGGACTTCCCTTGGCTCGGGAAGTTCTGGGGACTGGCGATGGAGCCATATCTGAGTCCATTGGTCAAGAGAGAAGCTCTCTCGACAATGGCGGCGGGGCTCTGAACGAGGGTCTGCAGGAAAACCCATATGCGCCAAAACATGGCATAGCAGCCGAGGGAAAAGTAAAGGCATGGAGTCTGCCCTCGCAAGACGCCGCGTATGCACCTTCTCCTCAAAATGGAGGAGAGCGGCCATAATCAAATGATGGGGGCCAAAATAGTAGCCCTCAGAGATACGGAATAATGCCTCCATAATGGCCCCTCGTCTCTGTACTTTATGCTGAAGAGGAAAAAGATTGGCGCGAAGCACCACATCAACTAGGAGCATCTCTGGGGGAAGCTCTCTCCTCAAAATGGTCCTCTGGGAAGATGTCCCTCGAGATAGGATACGAACCATGTCCCACTCAGAAAGTGGGGCCCAGCGTCTAAATGTAGTGGGATTTGCTGGTGCAAAAGGGATATGGAAGGCATCGGTAATCTGTCTAGCCCCCAAAATACCCTGGCGTCCATCAATGGTAAAAAAGATCGAGGCTGGTACCGGGACGCCACGAATAGTCATAGACTGGTAAAAGTCTAAAGCTACTCGAGGATAAAAGAACTGGGGCAGAGTCATAAAGGGTATAAGATGGTACCTCTCAAGTAGGCGGTATGAATCCCACAACTCAGGCTGCTGTCGCATAAGAGAGTGATCGAAATATGTCTCGACATGAAAGTCTCTCGATCGGCAATCGGAGTTGCCCTCAATGGGCAAGCTGGGTCTAGGGTGCCTGGCGAAAGAAGGCTGAGACTGTGAATCCCGAGGTGCTTTGGAGAACTCTCCTGGCTCTGAAGTCTTGGCTTTCTTTGTAGGAGGAATCCGAGGTGGAATTTGTGGAGGGGCCACAGACGTGGCAGATGCTCTCCTCGTATGGTATCTGCTCTGAGGGGCAGAATCAGGTAAATGTGAGGGTGCATCTAGTGGGGCCCGCACAGGGGCGGCTCTCTGACTGCTCTGGGGAGCTGTGGTAGATCCTCCTCGGGTCTTAGGCATGATGAAGCGATGAAATGAGGCTCAGAGGTTTGGGATTAGGGAAGGTAGGGATGGAAAAGCTGAAATTTTCACACAGGGGAGGGGGGGTGTGCGAAATTTTCGCACAGGGTACTATTCACCCACGCGTTTGAAGAATTGTGGTTTGTTTGAGATGGTGAAAATTTGTGGCCTTTGAGGGTGGGAAAAACTGGCTTAGGTATGAAAAAGATTTGTCATGGTGAATAGGCTTGGAAATTGGAGCTTTTCAAGAGGAAAATTGAAGATTGGGAGCTCCCATGGCTGGCGGCAATGGGTTTCTTATGAAGAAACCATGGCTTGAATGCTTATGGTTTAGGCTTTGGTTTGGTAAGGACAAGGTTGGGATTGGATTGTGGATGGATTTAGAGGGTTGGGTGAAGATTTGAAAGGATTTTGATGGTGGAAGGAGGTGAAATTGCTGAAAATGGGAAGTAGTGAATAGTGAATGCGCGGCTATGGAATGGAGCTATGGAGATGGGCTGCCATGGTGGTGTTGATGATGAGGAATGATGAAGAAGAGGGGCTTTGTGGATGGAAATGGGTGATCGGAAGAGAGGTTTTGAGAGAATTGAAGAAGAAGCTAAGACTTTGAAGTGGAGAACATAGCTTTTAAAGAGAAAAATGAATTTCGCACAGGGGAAAATGGTGTGCGAAATTTTCGCATACCTGTGATTCTCCAAGACAGAGAGCATGGTTTTGAAAATTGGCGCAAAAAACGAATTCGCACAGGGTTCGCACAAGGTTCGCATTCCTGTGAAATTCGCACAAGGGACCGAGAGCATGCAATTTTTGAAAAGTGGTGCAAAAGCAAATTCGCACAGGGTAAGTGGTGTGCGAAATTTTCGCACACCACAAGGGGGTGTGCGAATTTTACTGAGTCTTGTCTTTTCTCCCCTGTTTTCCCTTGTTTTCACCAAGACTTCATTCTTCAAGCCTTCCTACCTACATGTTAACACAAAAAATAGAAATCAAACCACATTAGAATGAAATTAAAGTCAAAAATAGAAATCAAAACATGCATAAACACAAGAAAACATTAGATTAAACTAAAATCAACTTAAAAGAGAACAAAAAGAGGATGAACTTTTTAGTCTTTGGAGAGACTAAGTTCAACCATGAACCAAGTGTTTTCATGTTGGAGGTGGATCAAGGAGGATGAATTCCTCCTTGTCTCGGGAAAAAGATTCGATATAGGGCTTGAGACGATGCCCATTAACTTTGAAAGTTCGAGTGCTATTGAAGTTGAGTAGTTCCACTACTCCATTTGGTTGCACTTCATGAATTATGAAAGGACCCGTCCATCTTGATTTCAATTTTCCCGGAAAAAGATGAAGCTTAGAGTCATAAAGCAAGACTCTTTGCCCCTTGGCAAAATTCTTCTGATTTACCAATTGATCATGCCATTTCTTCAACCTCTCCTTTGCAATTTTTGAATTGAGGTAAGCATCATTCCTCATTTCCTCCAATTCATTCAAATCCAAACATCTTTTCAACCTGGCTCTTGTCAAATCCATGTTGAGTTTTTTGATTGCCCACCATGCTTTGTATTCAATCTCCACTGGAAGATGGCACGCTTTGCCATAAACAAGGCGATAAGGAGACATTCCAAGAATGGTCTTGTAAGCGGTCCTATACGCCCATAAGGAATCTAGGAGCTTAATAGACCAATCCTTCCTATTCACATTCACCACCTTCATTAATATATTCTTGATCTCCCGGTTGGCTAACTCAACTTGGCCACTTGTTTGAGGGTGATAAGGTGTAGCTACCTTGTGCTTAACCCCATATTTGGCTAGAAGAGTCTCAAAAGGTTTATTGCAAAAGTGGGTTCCTCCATCACTTATAATGGCCTTAGGCACTCCAAATCTTGCAAAGATGTTATCCTTGAGGAATTTAAGAACCACCCTATGATCATTGCTCCTACATGGGATTGCTTCAACCCACTTAGAGACATAATCCACTCCCACCAAAATGTAGGAATGTCCAAATGACATTGGAAATGGTCCCATGAAGTCTATCCCCCAAACATCAAAGACATCCACTATCAAAATGGGGTTCAAGGGCATCATATTTCGGCGTTTAAGCTTACCAAGCCTTTGACACCGATCACATCCCTTGCACATAGAGTGGGCATCCTTGAAAAGAGAGGGCCACCAAAACCCTGATTGGATCACTTTCATAGCTATTTTCTGGGAGGCAAAATGACCTCCACATGCACTGTCATGGCAATGGGAAAGAATTCCTGATTGCTCTTGTTCAGGAACACATTTCCTTATGATTTGATCCGCACAATATTTGAAGAGAAAAGGCTCCTCCCAATAATAGGCATGGATCTTAGCAAAGAAATGCCTCTTGTCTTGGGCACTCCACTCGCTTGGAACTTCCCCAGTAACCAAGTAATTTGCAATGTGAGAATACCAAGGAGCTACATCTATTGACATGAGAGACTCCTCAGGGAAGTCATCATTGATAGGCAGACCATGTGAGTCATGTGCTATCACAAGTCTTGACAAATGGTCAGCTACCACATTTTCTACTCCCTTTTTATCCCGGATTTGGAGATTGAATTCTTGGAGCAAAAGGATCCATCTTATCAATCTTCCCTTGGCATCTTGCTTGGTTAGCAAGTACTTCAAAGCGGAATGGTCAGTGAACACCACTATAGAGGACCCTACTAAATAGGCACGAAACTTATCCAAGGCAAAAACTACTGCCAACAACTCCTTCTCAGTAGTTGTGTAGTTCCTTTGAGCCTCGTTCAAAGTTTTGCTCGCGTAATAAATCACATAAGGCTTTCCATCCTCTCTTTGCCCCAAAACAGCCCCCATAGCAAGATCACTTGCATCACACATTACCTCAAAAGGTAATTTCCAATTTGGGGCTCTCACTATTGGTGCAGTTGTGAGGAATTGCTTCAATTCCTCGAAACTCTTCTGACACTTCTCATCCCACACAAACTTGGCATCCTTTACCAAGAGTTCACAAAGAGGCTTTGAGATTTTTGAGAAATCCTTAATGAACCTCCTATAGAACCCGGCATGTCGTAGGAATTGTCTAATTCCTTTAACATTTGTGGGAGGTGGCAACTTAACAATTAGCTCCACCTTTGCCTTGTCTACCTCAATGCCATTTTTGGAGATTACATGTCCTAAGACAATGCCTTGTTGTACCATAAAATGGCACTTCTCCCAATTTAGCACTAGGTCTTTCTCAATACATCTGTGGAGAACAGCTTCTAAGTGCAATAAACACTCCTCAAAAGAACTTCCATATACAGTGATGTCATCCATGAAGACTTCCATGATGCGTTCCACCATATCACTGAAGATGCTTAGCATACATCTTTAGAAAGTTGCAGGAGCATTACATAAACCAAAGGGCATTCTCCTATACGCAAAAGTACCAAAGGGGCATGTGAAGGTTGTTTTTTCTTGATCTTCCAAATCAATCTCTATTTGGAAGTACCCCGAGTAACCATCTAGAAAACAGTAGAAAGGATGTCCTGAGACTCTCTCAAGGACTTGGTCCATGAAAGGCAATGGGAAATGGTCCTTCCTAGTCACTGAATTCAACCTCCTGTAGTCTATACACACCCTCCATCCTGAGGTAGGACGTGTAGAGACTTCCTCCCCTTTCTCATTCTGGATCACAGTGATTCCAGATTTCTTTGGAACTACTTGGGTGGGGCTCACCCACAAGCTATTTGAAATGGGATATATGATCCTTGCTTGTAGTAGCTTCAGAACTTCACCCCTCACCACCTCTTGCATGTGAGGATTCAACCTCCTCTGGGGCTGCCTCACTGGTTTTGCATCTTCCTCCATGTAGATATGGTGGGTGCACACCAAAGGACTAATCCCTTTCAGATCAGAAATTTGCCATCCAATAGCTTTCTTGCATTTTATGAGGACTCCCAAAAGACTATCCTCTTGATCACTTGTGAGATTTGAAGAGACCACCACTGGGCATTTCTCATCTTCCTCCAAGTATGCATACTTCAAATTAACAGGAAGTGGCTTCAAAACAAGCTTTGGAGGGTCCTCCATAGCTGCTCCTTGTGAGTCCTCCTTATTGAACAGTGGTAAGATCTCTTCCCGTCTCCTCCAAGGAGACATGATAGCTAGCACATCAGAGGGTTCAGGTAACCCTTCTTCAAACACTTCAAGGCTTTCGTTCAAGCTCTCTTCTAAGCTCTTGTCACAATGCTCTTCAACCAAGGTATTGATCAGGCACACCTCATCCAATCCTTCATCCTCATCTGGGTGAAGATGCCTCTTGCAAAGATGGAATATATTTAATTCCAAGGTCATGTTTCCAAATGTGAGTTGCATCACCCCATTTCTACAATTGATGATGGCATTGGAGGTAGCCAGGAAAGGTCTCCCAAGGATGATTGGCACGTAATTGGCTTCCTTAACAGTGGGATCAGTATGAAGCACAACAAAATCCACGGGATAGTAGAATTTGTCCACTTGAACTAGAACATCCTCTATCACCCCCCTTGGGATTTTGACAGACCTATCAGCTAAGGAGAGAGTAATGGTTGTGGGCTTCAATCCTCCAAGTCCCAGTTGCTTGTACACAGAGTATGGGAACAAATTCACACTTGCCCCCAAGTCTAGTAAAGCTTTCTCCACAAGTGTCCCTCCAATGTTGACTGCAATGGTGGGGCAACCCGGATCTTTATACTTAACTGGAGGCTTACTCTGAATGATAGCACTTACTTGCTCAGTGAGGAATGCATTCTTTGTCACATGTAGTCCTCTCTTAACCGTGCACAAGTCCTTTAGAAACTTTGCATATGTGGGGACTTGCTTGATCATATCAAGTAAGGGTATATTCACCTTCACTTGTCTCAAGACTTCAAGAATTTCTGATGAATTCTTGATTTCCTTCTTTCCATGTAAAGCTTGAGGAAAAGGGGGAGGCATATGTTTCTTCATCATATCTTCTTTAATCACTATCCTCGGCTCTTCTTCAATGCTTGATTTGGATGCACCTTTCTTCCCACTCTCCTCTTCTTGGTTATTGCTCTCTTTAACCAAGGTTTTCTTTGACAAGAGTTCTTCATCTTGCCTCACCTTAGGCAAGGGTTGATCAACCTCCTTTCCACTCCTCAAGGTGATCACAGCTTTGACCTCCCTCAACTTTGAAGAATCCCCCTCTTGGGTTTCAACTTCATGAACACCCTTAGGATTTTGGCTTGGTTAAGAGGGGAACTTTCCTTTCTCATTCACTGTGTTGAGGTTGGTAAGCCTAGAGATGGAGTATTGAATATTATCTATCTTCTGATATAGATCATTTTGCATCCCATCCATTCTCTTATTTAGAGAACTCTCAACATTCTCAATCTTTTGGTGCAATTGGGAGTTGATTGCCTTTGTTCACCCACAAAGTCATTCATGACTTTACTTAGGTTCGCAATGGCTTGCTCCACTGAAGAGGTTTGTTGAGGTGCTTGAGTTTGGGCTTGCGGTTGGTATGGAGGTGGTCTTGGTTTCCAAGAAAAATTTGGATGGTTTCTCCAGCTTGAATTATAGGTGTTTCCATAAGGTGCATTGTTGTTAGGCCTAAATTGCCTCACAACATTGGCTTGATCACCTAACATCTCCCTCACAGCTGGCATGGTTGGCCACTCATCTACCACATGATCACATGATTGGCAAATGGTGCATGGCATGGCATGGGCTTGAGTCTCGGAAATGGCTTGGACTTCATGCATCTTTTTCAACTCAAGTTCTTCCAACCTCCTTGCTATTGTTGCCACCTTAGCTTTCATGTCCATGTCTTCACTTAACATGTACATTCCACCCTTTGGATTTACAGGAGCTTTCATCCTTCCCAATTCCTTTGAGTTGGGCTCATCCCATCCTCTTGTTACCTCAGATACATAACTTAAAAAATCCATGGCTTCTTCCGGATTCTTACTCATAAAATCTCCCCCACACATGGTTTCAAGAATTTGCTTCATGGAGGAAGACATCCCATCATAGAAATAGCTCACCAAGAGCCATGTATCAAATCCATGATGAGGACAAGCATTGATGGCCTCCATATACCTTTCCCAACATTCATGGAACTTCTCATTTTCTTTTGCAGAAAAGTTTGAGATTTGTCTCTTCAACCCATTGGTCCTATGGGTGGGGAAAAATTTCTTCAAAAACTCAGCCTGAAGATCAACCCAATTCCTTATGCTCCTTGGCCTTAAAGAATTAAGCCATATTTTTGCCTTGTCCTTCAAAGTGAAAGGGAATAGCTTGAGTCTCATCAAGTCTATTGAAGCTCCTCCCTCTCTAAAGGTATTGCACACCTCCTCAAACTCCTTGATGTGGGCATATGGATTCTCACTCTCCATTCCATGGAAATTTGGTAGAAGGGGCACAATATGGGGCCTTATAATCAGCTGCTCAAGAGGAGGTATGATGCATGAGGGTGCATTCATCCTTGGTGGGTGCATTCTATCCCTCATGGATAGATATGCATTTGGATTACCCCCTTGACCTTGTTGAGAATTCTGATCCTCTTGTGGAGGGTCCATGATGTTTACACAGATATCCAACTCTGTGTCTTGAGGATTCCCAATCCTTACTAATCTTCCCTCTTGGTCCCGAATCCAATAGGGCATGCACAAATCACTACTTGCCTGAAAACAAAACAAAGACAACAAAAACAAAAGAAAACTAGAAGAAAGTTAAAGTTAGAAAGAAAACAAAAGAAATTCTACAATAACAAAAAATAAATAAATAAATAAAGTTAGTGAAAAAGGAATTCACCAAACTTGTGATGAAAATCACAAGTAGCCTCTAAAAGGTTGTATCACTGTATCGTGGCACCATCCATGGCAGCGGCGCCATTTTGATTCGTGGATGTAAATCCAGTCGGGTCATTTAATCAAAAACATTTATAAAACCTATGACCTCATACTAGTGTAGCAAAGCTACTATAGTATAGTGGCTCTAGGGTCGAACTCTAGGATGGGTTTTCATTCTACCAATGATATACTCATGATTAGGAATTGAATTTAATGATTTCCTTTATCAAAAACTTAGCGTTTAAAAGAAAATAAAATTTGTTTTGAAAGTGTTTGAAACTAAATTAACATAAACTAATTAAAAATGGAAGAAAGAAAGTCTCCTGGAGCTCAGGATTGCTAGGATCAAGTTTAGAATGCAAAGTGGAAAATTCCGGATTTTTCTCCTCGCATTGGGGATTTAACCTATAGTTATTTCCCGAACCGGTATAGGTTTAACAATGAAGATGTAATCCATAAAAATCAATAGAAATGGTAGTCAAGGTCCATTAATGGCTTTAGACACTATGGGTCTTCACCTTGAACCACTTTCCAATGGCTCGTACATGATAACTAATGGACTGATATGGATCTAGCAATAAGCATCCACAGAGACCTGAAGCTTACCATGTATTGGCCATTCAAAGTGATTCTAAGGGATTTAAAGCAAAACTTTGGATTTAAAAGCCATTTATGAACTTCAACTACCTGTATTTAAGGCACGAGCGTTTTCCACTTTGCATCTGGACTTTTCACCTAGCTTCCATCACTCCAAGAAACCAAAAGTTTAGCCTCTCATCCTCTGAGAAAACATCCTCAGAGGTTGTTTGGCTTCCAAGAAAAAGAAAATAGTAAAGAGAAAAGGGAAAACGAGAGAGCTCTGTATATTTTTCTAAGTGTAAAACATAACACGTGTGATACCTCCAAGAGGTGATTTCCACCCCTTATATAGTTTTTACAAAAGCAAAGCTTGTGATTGGCTTGTTACAAGGAGAAGAAAGGAAATTACATCAAAAAATACAAAAGAAAATATCTAAAGTGGAGTCGGCAAAAACAGAGGAAAATTCGCACCACGTATGGGGTGTGCGAATTTTCGCACACCTGAGGGGGGTGTGGGAGTTTCGCACACCATTCGCACACCATTCGCACAGCTAAGGGGGTGTGCGAATTTCGCACACCATTCACACACCATTCGCACACCTGGAGCAGTTGTCTTCCGAAGGCCATATCTTCCTCGTTTTAGCTCCAAATCATACACGGTTTAAAGCGTTGGATTCTTGACTTCCTGAGATTTGAAATGGTATATAGAATGTAAAAAATGGACTTCGGAAAGTGCTCCAAAAGTGCCAAAGAAGACTGCAGCTGCTGTCCTCTGTTTTCCTCCTTGCTTCTCTTTGCTTCTCTTTGGTTTTCTTTGCTTTTCTCCTTTGGATGGCTTGTCTTAATGATCTAAAAAGATGTCAAAAACACTAAAACTAGCCACAAATATGATTAGGAGTCATTGATAGGTCCTTAACATGCCAATTGGAATAAAGATGAAGAATTACTACACAAAAGTGCTTAAAACATAATGACTTAAAGGTGTAAAATAGCACTTTTTGGGTAGTAATCAGACACTTGAGTACATAAGAAATAACCTGACCTTTGATTCTGGAATAAGAATATAATCAGGGATACGGAAATTCTTCAAGCCGAACTCCGAATTAAAATATGCCATTACTGGAAAATGATTTCTTTGAGAAGTATTGCTCAACTTCGAAGATATGGATGCCAAATTTGAGCTGCTTGTCAATAAGTTCTGGAAAGAAGTCGATCCAAACTGAAGGTTCTTAACCAGTTCGAAGTTTTCATCGGTTGTCATTTTCCCATCAGAGACTACAAGGGAATCATTAGAAATATTCCGTACAGAGACTGATTTATCTGTTGTATCAGTTTGAACCTCATGTGTATTGAAGGGTGGGCCATTAAGATTAAGTGTGTCCTGGTCTAGTAGTTCAACTTCTCCATTGACTTGCCGACCTTTTGCAACAGCTAATGTGGCTTTTATAGCCTCAGCTTCGGCTGCTGAAGCCTCAACCAAGTACTCAACACCTTTACTTAGTCTCCGGGATCCCTGGAGCATTGCATTTTCAGTGCTATTATCAGTATACATATCACCATTTACAGGAGGAGCTATAGGAGTTCCCAGGACAACTGAACCATCAGGAGCTGCCTCAGGAATTGTTTGCCTTGTTCTTTCATCGATGAATCCATACCTTCCAGGTAACCTCCCTGCCTGTAAATTCAATGCAGCTACTGTTGCCGCAGCATGTGAATCTGCGCTTGTTGTTTCAGCAGCAGCCAGATCTTCAGCAACCTCTTACCAAATGCAGTCACACAGTGATTTAGTTGTGCATAGAGAGTCCCTGATGAGTCTCCTTTTCTACTGTTCTAAAAAATCTCAAGGTTCTCCAGGGCAGCAGCATTAAGAACCATGTATGGCTTATGAAAGATATCACTAACACCAGAGTACGGAAATAACTCAAACTTAGCAAATCTAAGCAATGTTTCATCCATAAAAGCCTGCTTTAGATAGAAAAGAGTACCCCCAAGGGCTGAAAGTGCAAGGCTGCCACTCTCGCCTGCATTCACCAACTTGGACAAAATGTCAGGTAGGCCCAAGGGATCTTCCTCAATAGAAGAATCCTTAACACTCAAATTTGCTTCATTTAAAGATCCAGAAACTGATAGATCATTGAAACATCTGTAGACACTCCTGATTTCAGAAACAGTTTTCTTAGAGTCCCATAATTCTGAGATTGGAACCAGTTCATTTACTAAAGGGCTTCTTGTATGTCTCATCAATGCTCTCTCAGTTTCAGGACTGAGAAGGTTAGCTAGTTTTATAATCTCTACAGGCCTTAGCTCATATAATAGACAACACAGGGTGCTGCACTCTGAATCATCCCTAAACTGTCCAAGAATAATCCTGCGTGTAGCAACATCAACTACACAAACACCAAAACTGCGTTCTTCAAACTAACAGCTTTCAGTTACTGCCATAAGATAAGAAACAACAGGATTGGCTGATAGCATCTCACCTTCAGTTGGTGTTCCCTTTGTGACCACTGCACATACTTCACGTTTCACAACCTTGTCCTTAGAACCCTTCTCTTTCCCTAGTCCTCAAAATTTTTGAATCAACGCTGTCAATGTTTTCCTCGCTTTCAGATTCATGCATCCCTCTGTAGAACTAATTAGAACTGTTACTGAAGGTGAACGACCCGGATTGCTTTCAAATTCTGGCACATCCTCTATGAGAACTCTTAATACATCATTCTAATGCAGAAAAAAGGTGTCTTTTCTTTCCACGATTTTCAATTTTTAATTCCAGAACAGAGAACGAATCTTAAGGACTGGGAATGGAGCTTGTTAAGGTGCAGGCCAAAATAGAAGAAAACAACAAAAGAGACATACAAAAAGAAGTAGAAAATAACCAATAGGAGCCACAATTTCACATTTCAATCAATTAGCTTAGAATAGGGGAGTGATTCAAAATGAGATTTTTATCACGAACAAGGTAGGATTTCTATCATCAGACTCAAAAACATACCCAAATGCAAATTATTCTCATGTGAAATCAATGATATTGAAAAGAACGAAAGTCCAAAAAAATGAGAAATCTGAGAAAATAAACAAACAACCAACCATTCTCAATAGAACCAGTTGTGGCCCTTAGCGTCCACACCAATCAGCAAAGATTGAATATTCCAAAATGATCAGAGAATAATGGAGGATTGAACATGGGTAAGAATTCCGAGAATAACTAGGAACATACCTGGAAGAATCTCGCTTGCAATCGCCCCTCTTCTGCTCTTCTGTCTTTTCCTCCAGACGATCCCCCCTTTCCTTGTATCCTCTCTCACATATATATATCACCTCCCAAATCCTAAAAAATCCCGAAAGGAAAATCCCCTATTTTCTCTCTTCTTTTCTCCTTATCCTTTTTTAAATCTTCCAATTCAAAAGCAATCTTCCCAATTTCAAATTCCTCTCCAAAACCTTCCAAGGAGAGTCCCACCTTCCTTAAACTCCAATAGTAAGTTTCCTTGCAAAAACGTGGAATTTTTGAAGTTAAATAATTGAATGAATAGATAAGTAAGTAAATAAATTAGGAAACTGTAAAGAAAATAAATAATAAATAAATAAATAAGTTAAGGAAGATAATATAAAGAGGAAGATAACCAATAAAAGGTGAATGATAATCATAAAAATAAAACTAAAAAAAAATAAAAAAAAATAAATAAAAATAAAAATAAGCTAATAAACAAAAGCCGAGCCCAAAAGCCATGTAACCATGCAAGTCATACAAGTCAAGCTAAAAATGTCTTAATGGGCCAAGTGCGTCTAAAAGGGCTTAGGTGAACCTAAATGAGCCTAAGGTTGGGACAAGGGTGCCTAAATGGACCTAAGGTGTCTAAATGGGCCAAGTGTATCTAAATAGGCTTAGGGTGCCTAAATGGGTCAAGGGTGCCTAAGTGAAGCCTAGTCTAAATCAAGACTATCGAGGATCACAATAAAGGGGCGGATAATCCCTTAACCAAAGTCTCCGATGTGACTCAGAAATGGGTAAGTCGTACGAGTAGTAATGGGCCACCAAGGAACTACCGTGGAGCATTGGAAGTGAATTTAAAGACATGTGCTAAAAGGACAAAATTGAGGGTCTACAATCAGTCAAAGATATTATTGGGATATTTCTTAGAAAATATCTTCTCTATATATATCTTTGAACCAATGTAAAGAAATCCATCTTGTAATATATGTAATCCAACGAGAGGAGGATCATAGTAAGAAATATATTTTACAGAGCACTTGCTCTGCTTTTCCTTCATATTTTTGTTTTCTCGTTATTCTTATTTCTAGCCAAACAAACTCTAAGGATGTTTCCTCAGAGGATGAGTGGCTAGGCTCTTTGTCTCTTGGAGTGAAGAAAGCCAAGTAAGTTTTCGCATGCAAAAATTGGAAGTTTTGTTGTTTTAGCGTTTAAGGAAGAGAAAGTGTGACCCGTTAATGGTTTTTATCTTTTTAGTTAACTTAAAACACCTTGAAATCACCTGGGCCAACACTTGGTAAGGCAAGTGGTCTCTGTCCATTTAGATACACTAGTTTATCTCTTGCGAGCCTTTGGAAGATGGTTTAAAGGTAGGATTTTCTAGAATAGCCAACACTTGGTAAGCTTTTGGACTCCAAGGAAACATCCATTAGTTATCTCTTACGAGCTTTTGACGGGTAATCCAGGATTAAGGATCGCCTTGAATGGCAAATGCTAGGTGAGAGGTATGAGTCATTGCAAGATGATTAAGTGACAGGAATTTAGTGTTTGAACCCATTAAGGGGAAGCATCTGTACCACACCGGTTCGGGAAATAACTATATGTTAAATCCCCAATGCGAGGAAAAGAAACAAGTGACCAGAACTCTTTTTTTGTATTAGGAACCTGAGCCTAGTGATCTGAAACTCCAAGAAACACTTTTCTTTGTAAGTAATTTTAGTTATTTTATTATTTGTTAGTTTAAAACCAAACTTTTTTCACTCAAACATCTTTATGTTTTCTTTTAGAGCTAACCTTGAAATGAAAAGACACCAATTTAGCTTTGAATTAATATCAATTGTGAAGTGAAAACCCATCCCAATGAACGATCCTAGAGCCACTATCCTATGCTAGCTGAGGCTATCCTAGTACATGGTGTAATAGGTTATAAATTTTGTTGATTACTCCCTTCTGAGGACCGCAATCAAGGAACACCAGCTAGACACGAATCAAATGGCACCATTGTTAGGGACCATTCAGAGGACATGAATCAGCTGATACACCAATTGGGAATGCAATCAGGTGGAAGAGAAGGTGGAGGCTATGACTCTTTCTTTCTCTCTCTCTCTCTCTAGAGATGGAAGACAACTCTCTAGAAAAAACTATGAGAACCCTAATCCCTTAAGGGGATATTTATAGGGTTTCCTATTGAGCTTAAATGACTTGAGCCCACTAATACCTTGGGTCTCTTAATCTAGCTCAAAATGGGTCCTAATTGATTAATTAACCCAACATGGCCTACTAATTAATCAATTAGCCCAATCTAGAGACCTTGTTAACTTAACCCTGTGTAACCTTCTATAATTACCAAAGTGCCCTTATGCACAAAAGTGAACCTAGAGCCAATCCGACCCTCATAACCCATGCCAACAAGGTATATGATCTTAGAGCGGGGACCACTGAGACCTATAGGAATACTGGCTCTCTCATAATCCAATTCTAAAGTTGATTCAACATCCCACTACAGAGAATTATTTGAACTCAAGTATCCTATGTAAATAACAATGAGACACTAAGTACTCAGGTCCATGACCTGCTATCCATTGTGTTTAGTCTCCCCATGAACTGGTATCCATAGTCTAATAGGGTCAAAACCATCAACCTGTCAAAACTATCTCTACCATCCTGGAGTTACAAATCCTCCTATTGTGTGTTCAATTGACATATTTTAGCTCTCAAAGAGCCTATGTCAAGTTCCACTTAAAGAACTACTATGACCATAGTTTCTATGAACACACCTCCTTAGGATCACCCAAGGGGACACACTGTCTCAATCCCAAGAGATATCATGGTGCTTTTATTAAGAATACCTATTGCTACCGACTTCCATCAATAATGACCCAATCCATAGGGAATATATGATCAACTTATGATCTCACCTGTAGGTCAAAGCCACTGCTAACTTTAGTACAAGCTCAATATTCTCTCAAGGTTGAGAGACAACATAATAAAGCATCTTAGTGGAGTCATGACTACTTGATAGCCTTAAGTCATAACTCACCATAGGTCCTGTCTAATGTGTAACTATACACAATAATGCACTTACCACGGGAAACTCATCTCAATAGCTAAGATCAGCCATTTCTCCAATTAGGAGATGGTGCACTACAATCTCTAATAGGTTGTATGACTTAGATCTTTTATGCAACTCCTAATACATTTAAGTCACATACAATACAAAAGATGCAGGCAAGAATGCTCATAAAGTATAATACATGGAATAAGGATAGATAAAAGTGAAACTGGAACATCATTAAATAAATAATGAATTCCAAATTTATTACATCATGTCATGCTTTTAAGGGCTCTATCCTAACATTTACCCAATCAAGAAGTACTACTCAACCTTATGTAATTACCAAAACACACTTATGGACAAAAGTGAACTAAAAACCCATTCAACCCTCATAAACTGTGCCATCAAGGAATATGAGCTCAGAGCGGAGACCATTAGGACCCATAAGAGTATTGGTTCCCTTATAATAAAATTTTAAAATTAACTCAATATCCCACTATAGAGAGTCAACTACACTCCAGTGCCCTATTTATATTACAACGAGACACCAAGTGCTCGAGTTTGTGACCTACTATTCACTACATGTAAACTTCCCATGAAATGGTGTCTATAATCTAACAAGGTAGTACTATAACCTACCAAGATTACCTGTCAAATCCTTGAGTTATAGATCCCACTTATTATGTGATCAAATAAGAAACTTTAAATCTAAGGAGCATATGTTAAATTCCACTAAAGGAATTACTATGGCCACAGATTTCATGATCACATGTCCTTTGGATCACCAAGGAGGCATACTGTCTCAATCCCATGAGATATCATGGTGCCTTTATTGAGAATACCTATCGCCACTAACCTCCATTAACAGTGACCCAATCCATAAGGATATATGACCACTTTATTGTCTCACCCATAAGTCAAAGTCTCCTGTTGATTTTGGCATATACTCAATATCCTCTCAAGGTTGAGAGTCCATGCAGTATAGTATCTTGGTTAATCATGAAAATTCATAGTTTTGTGTTATGATTCACCATAGATCCTGTTTAGTATGCATCACATACGCTAGTGCATTCACCATGGGATACTCATCGTGATAGCCAAGACAAGTCATCCCTCCAATTATGAGGTAATACATTACAGTCTCTACTAGATTGCCCAATTCCATGAACTGATTGTGGACAACTTATCTGCTTACAAGGAACCCATGACTTGTGTCTTCTATGCAACTCTTAATGCACACAAGTCATGTACAATATAAGAGACATGGGTTGAATAATAAAATCAATGGCAATACACCAAAGGGATAGTAAGAGGATAGTTAAGTCTAACATTGTTACATCATGTCTTATGATTACTACTCAAAAAGTGCTATTTGATAGCTTGTAATTAATCCTTTTAAACACTTTTGAGTAGTAGTTATTGCCTTTTAACCCAATTAAAATGTTAAGGACCCTTGCAATCAATTTTAATCACTTTGTGTAAGTTTTGGTATTTTTGTTAGTAATATGATCACCAAAGCAATCCAAGATTGAGGAGAGTTCTTTGGAATCTTGGGCAAAGCAATTGGAAGCTCAGAAACATGAAGAACTAAAGCTTTGAAGCCCTTTTCCAAGAGTTGATCCAGAATGCAATGAGAAAAAGTAAAGAGAATCTGCCATGAAGTATATTCTTGATGACAGTCGTGGTAGCCACTTTTGGAGCACTTTATGAAGTCCAATTGATGCATGCTATATACCATTTCAAATCTTAGGAAGTCAACAATCCAATGCTTCAAATGGTGCACAATTCGGAGTTGAAACGAAGAAGTTACAGCCATTGCAAGTCAATCACTCTAAGCTAAAGGAAGCATTTTGCAAAGTGTTGCGAAATCACCCTTTTGTTGCGAAGTGATTTCGCAGCCTTTTTGTATAGTGTGGTGGATTTCCTCCTGAAATTGCCCGATATATGTGACAAGTTGGAAGCTGAGAACCTCAAGATGGAATCCAACTTCGCAGCCCTGCAAGAATAGCCTTTTGCTGCGAAGTGATTTCGCAGCCCTTTTTGAGTGTCTGCAAAATCTCGCAGACATCATTTTCTCTTGCGAAATGGTCCATAGTGCTTCCCGATGTTTGCTACCGACATTGGGAGATATTTTCCATCAGATTTTTGTTGTCTAAATCCCAAAATACTCCTTATAAGCCACCAATTACAAGATTCCTTAGTTTTTAAGTTAGTAAAAAGAGAAAATATCCATGTAATAATTAGTTTTATATTATGTTCATATAAAAACCTCTGGAGAGCCTGTTCTCGAGGAGGAGACCTTTTGCAAAGTTTTGGAAAAGCAAGTAAAGTTCAGGTCCTTTGTTTTGCCTTACCTTCTCACTTTGTATTTTTTTGTTTCTTACTAAGTTATGCACTCTCTGAGGAATTTTCCCTAGAGAATGAGTAACTAAACCTTTAGTTCCTTGGAGCTAAGGTTGCCGGGGAAGGTTCCAAGTGCAAGAATGCAAAGCTTTGTGGTTGCAGCCATTAATGAAGAGGAAGTGAAATCCTTTAGTGATTTATATGTTTTTAGTTAACTTAAAACACCTTAGAGTCACCTGGGCCAACACTTGGTAAGGCAAGTGATCTCCAACCATGGAGATGCACTAGTTTACCCCTTGCGAGCCTCTGGGAGGTGACTTTAAGGTAGGATTTTCTGGAATTGCCAACACTTGGTAAGCTTTTGGACTCCAAGGAGACATCCATTAGTTATCTCTTGCGAGCCTGAGAAGGGAAGTCCAAGGTTAAAGATCACCTTGAATGGTTAAGGCTTAGTGAGAGGTTTGAACCATTGCAAGTTGCATCAGTGAGAGAATTACAGTTGAAATCTAATTAAAGGATGTATCTGTACAACATTGGTTAGAGAATTGACTATATGTTGAATCTCTAATGCGAGGAAATGAACCATCTGACTGGAGCTATGTCTTTTGCATAAGGAACCACCCCAGTGAACCTGACCCTCCAAGGAATGTTTTTCTTCCTAAGTTATTCCCATTACTTGTTTTGTTAGTTAGTTTGAATCTAAATCTTTACCAATCAAGGTTTGACTTTTATTTCTTAAGCTAACCTTGAAATGAAACACTACCAATTCACTTTGAATTGATATCATTTGTAATTTGGAAACCCTTCCCAGTGAATGATCCTAGAGCCACTATACTATGGTAGCTTTTTCTTTGCTACCCCAGTATATGGTGTAATAGGTTATAAATTTTGTTGATTACTCCCTCAATCAAGGAGCACCAGCTGGACACGAATCAGCTGAGACACCAATTGGGCACGAATCATCTTACTTTTAGGGGCTCAATTCCAATAGTGCTAATGATGAGAAACCAAAGGAACAAAGAAATAAGCTTAGATATAACCTAGGATGGCATCCTAATGGTGGGAAACCAAAGGAACTAGGAATGAACATAGATTGAACCTAGGTGTGGACCCTCCCCTGATCCACCGACCGATGTGACTCGCGATTAAAAATAGGTGGAGAAAAAGTGGTTTTCAAGTTTTGGAAAATTCATCCCTGATGAGGAACAGTTTTTTTTGGAGTCATCACTTACTTTTTATTTTTCTTTTTGAAATGGGGAAAATTAAGTAAGAACAAAAACCCCTCGATGACTCTAGTTAAGAAAAAATGGTCCACAAAACTCAATTTCTAGGTCTGGGGATTGGTTACCTATTAAGAAGGTATCTCATGCAAGGTAACACCCTCTAGGCCCAAGGTTCGGTCTCTACTAGTGAATTAGGTACATTGGAGCATATGGGTCAAATATCAATCAATCCCCCTAGGCTACATGGATGACAAGACTCATACAATCCTAACTGGTATTCAACATGCATAGAAAATCGACAATCAGAACAATGATGCATACCTGAGGTCCCTAGCCATGCGCTGCGGAAAAGGGTGAGTCAATAAGCACAAGCACACAACATATGCAACCACCAAATCTACTAAAACTTAGTCATATTTCCACTTGAATTAAGAGAATTTTCAGCCATGAACAAACCCTATATATGTAACCTCTAATCTCCACCAAACGGCCACCAAAATCCAATTCCATTGATTTTTAGCTACGAATTAACATCTTTTCCACTTGAATTTCATCCACCACAAATTCCATAATTCTCCATATAAAAAAATTCAGCTGCCAAAGATCAATTATAGACCACCAAATTCATGAAAGTCGCATGCATTTTCTTTGTTCAAAAAATTCAACAATTCAAGTGTTTAACAACCACCACTTTCACTTATTCTTACCATTAAAATAACAATTCAAGCCTCCAAAAGTCTCACCATGTTGTTGCCACCTTTTCCATTAAAACTTACCAATGCGACATGAACTTCTACCCTAAATCTCCATGTCCAACCTTGAATTTTAGCCAATTACATCATTTAAAACTTTAGCAAATCTATACTTGAAATTTCAGCCATGATTTTCATTAAAAATTTCATCAAATAATCGCTCGAATTTCAATCATGGTTTTCATTAAAATTTCAGCATTTCTCTACTTAAACTTCCATAAAATTCAGCCGCTTTATTTAGCAAACCCATCCACTAAAATTCAACTGTGAATATCCATTAATACGACCACTTTTCTCCACTTTTTTCTCTAAAAAAGAGTAGCCATATAAATTCACACACACAAGGCCACTATTTCCATATTTTTCCACAAAAAATCAGTCATGATAATTCACCCATTTATGGCCACTAAAATCAGATTTTCAACTGTTGAAAGTGCCCACTACCGGTTCACCATGTTTCTGATTCAAGCACAAAAAAAAAAAAAGATAGCAAGTTACAAAGAAAACAATCAAGAATAGAGAACCGATGATCCCCTCTCAGATCTAATAATTTTTTATCATCCATTGCCCAAAACCACCAAGACTAAAAAAAAAAAAAAAACGAGGATCAATAAGGGGTTTCGAGGCTTTGAGTCTACTTCAAGTGAAGATGAATCAAACAAGGGGCCACCCAAGTATGATCCAATCTTAAACAACAAAGAAAAAATACCCAAAATTAAACACCCTTCAAAAGAACCAACACAACCCAACCTAACAATAGAACAGAAAACCAAACAGAGATGAAAAGGTAGTAGAAACAGAGAAAATAGTGAATTATAGAGAAAGCAATCATATTTGGATAATATATATATATATATATGAGAGAGAGAAGAGCATTACAACACCACGTCCACACCCCAAACAATTGAACAATGCCTAGATAATTAAAGACAACCAGAGAGAATGAAAGATAAACAGAGTAATGAGTGGAAATTATCAAAGAAGCTACAACAAGTGCACTAAGAAATGTTCATTCCAACAAGAACAGCTAGGCTCCAAGCTGCTTTGTTTCTTTTTTTAAAACCTCCAACAAACCATAGGAAAATCAACTTCTCTTTCTCAAACATTTTCTGTCTTCTTATTTCTCTTCTCTTGTTCTCTTCTCTCTCTAGATGCAGAGCCCTCAGAGATGCCAAGAATCCCCCCCCCCCCTGCACACTTTCAGTTGTCACCTCAACATAGTATCCCCAGCTAAAATTTTAAAACCTTCCCTCACACACTCTCTAAAATGCCTTTTATACCAGCTTGCCCCTCTCAGCATCTGCACCACCTCATTTTTCTTCCCCTTCAACTTTGGAATTCCCCACCATCAGCTTCGGAACTCCAGCTTATTCAACTCCTCCTTCAGTCACGAGGTGGGCAGCTACTCCTCATAAATCCACCATTGCTTACCCATCAAGAATCCACATGGATTCAAGGTGGGTTCCAATCAACCCATAAAATAGTCCAAATCGGACCTAAAACCATCCTATAAAACCCATCTAGAGCACTAGGGCTCGAACAGACCAAAAAAAGGGTGCCAAGAATGACAAAAATAAAGTCATTCGCAAGCAGCCCTGACGAACTGGTTGAACTGATTGCAATCCGGTCGAGCTAGTTGAGAAAACTTCTCAAATTTTGATAGAATATTCCTTGAAAAGTAAGGAATCCAACAAAAAAAAATGGAATGCAATTTTGAGCTCAGATGAAGGAGAAATGACTAAAACAAGCCAGAATGCTCCAAATTTAGATGAGCTTCAGCGAACTGCCTCGATGAACTGACTAAACCGATTGTAAACTGGTCGATCCGGTTGAGAAAAATTCTCAAATTTTGAAAGAATATTCCTTGAAAAGCAACAAAAAAATGGTGTGCAAGTCTAAGCTCGGATGAGTGAGAAATGACTAAAACAAACCAGAGTGTTCCACATTTAGATGGGCTTCAGCGAGTTACCCCAATGAACTGGCTGATCTAGTTGATAAAAATTCTCAAATTTTGATAGAATATTCCTTGAAGAGTAAGGAATCCAAAAAAAAAAAAAAAATGGTGCGCAATTCCGAGCTCGGATAAGGGAGAAATGACTAAAACAAGCCAGAGTGCTCCAAATTTGGATGAGCTTCAGCGAGATCCAATTGAACTGAAGTTTTTGTGGAGACCTTGATTCGTTCCCAATTGGTATCTCAGCTGATTCATGTCCTGTCAATGGTCCCTGATAGTGGTGCCATTTGATTCGTGTCCAGCTGGTGTTCCTTGATTGTGGTCCTCAGAAGGGAGTAATCAACAAAATTTATAACCTATTACACCATGTACTAGGATAGCCTTAGCTAGCATAGCATAGTGGCTCTAGGGTCGTTCATTGGGATGGGTTTTCACTTAACAATTGATATCAATTCAAAGCTGAATTGGTGCTTTTTCATTTCAAGGTTAGCTCTAAAAGAAAACATAAAGATGTTTGAAACGGTTGGTTTTTAAGTGAAACCAAAAATAAAGTAATGGAAATACTTACTAAGAAAAATGTTTCTTGGAGTTTTAGATTACTAGGCTCAGATTTCTTGTACAAAAAGGGAGTTCCGATCACTTGTTTCTTTTCCTCGCATTAGAGAATTAACGTATAGTTAATTCTCTAACCGGTGTGGTACAGATGTTTCCCCTTAATGGGTTCAAACACTAAATCCCTCTCACTGATGCATCTTGCAATGACTCATACCTCTCACTTAGCACTTGCCATTCAAGGTGATCTTTAACCTTGGATTACCCGTCAAAAGCTCACAAGAGATAACTAATGGATGTCTCCTTGGAGTCCAAAAGCTTACCAAATGTTGGCTATTCTAGAAAATCCTACCTTCAAACCACCTCCCAAGAGCTCGCAAGAGATAAACTAGTGCATCTCCATGGACGGAGATCACTTGCCTTACCAAGTGTTGGCTCAGGTGAATTGAAGGCATTTTAAGTTAACTAAAAAGATAAAAACCATTAACGGGTCACACTTTCTCTTCATTAATAATTGAAACAACAAAACTTCCAATTTTGCATTCGAAAACTTACCCTGCTTTCTTCACCCCAAGAGACAAAGAGCCTAACCATTCATCCTCTGAGGAAACATCCTCAGAGTTTGTTTGGCTAGAAATAAAAATAACGAGAAAACAAAAATATGAAGGAAAAACAGAGCAAGTTCTCTGTAAAATATATTTCTTCATCTCGTCGGATTACATATATGATATATGATATATTCCCATATTGATTTCTTTACATTGGTTCAAAGATATATATAGAGAAGATATTTTCTAAGAAATATCCCAATAATATCTTTGACTGATTACAAGGAGAAAATAGAAATTTACACAAAATATCTTGAGAAAAAATCTAACTTAGTCGGTGGCAAATATCTGAGATTGCACAGGTAGATTACGCACGTTGATTCACATGTTGAATTATCCATTTTGCAAGTTTGAACTTTGGTTTTGCAACTTGGAGGTGATTCCGCAACTTGAAGATGATTTGCAACTTGAATCGTAGCTTGGAGGTGATTTTGTGGCAAAATGGTGATTTCGCGGCCATTTTGTAGCCAAGGAATATTTTTTCAGGCCATTTTGCAGCCCATTTCGCAGCTGCGAAATGAGGGGGTGGAGTTGCGAAATGGAACTCGTGTGCCAAAGGGGTGTTTCGCAGCGAAATTCGCTTAGCTTTGCGTGGTTGTCTTCAAACGGCCATAACTTCTTTGTTTCAACTCCAATTCGTGCACCGTTTGAAGCGTTGGACTCCTGACTTCCCGAGATTCGAAACAAGATATAGTATGCATGAAATGGACTCCAAAAAGTACTCGAAATGTGTCCAACAGTTACTATCCTCTTGAATTCTTCATGTTAGATTTCTCTCTTTTTCCTCCTTGCATTCTTGATTTGGCTTTGGCAAAGGACTACGAAGCTCCAAAGCTTGAATTCTTGATGTAAATGAGCTTCCATTTGCTTTTCCATGGATTATATAAAGCTCTCCCTCATCTTAGATTGCTTTGGTGATCAAAAAGCTATCAAAAACACCAAAACTTAACACAATTTGATTAGAATTGATTGCAAGGGTCCTTAACATGCCAATTGAGTTAAAAGGTAATAAATACTACTCAAAAGTGTTTAAAAGAGTTAATTACAAGCTATAAAATAGCATTTTTTGAGTAGTAATCAGACCTTAACCTCTATCCTGTAGCATGATATGAACTAAGGAATTGGCCATGAAGTAATTTCATAATGGACCAAATGCTAACACTAAATTGAACCATAGGTGAACTCACGTGAGGTCCGAAAATCGATTAAGCCCAACAAGGGCTCCATGGCCTTGACATACAAAAATTGGGTGCGGGCGACACCCCCAAGATACATGTAAGTGTCAAGGGACAAAATTAAGGGTCTACACTAGGATGGTGTCCTAATGATGAAAAACCAAATGAACAAACAAATGAGCTTGGAAAGAACCTAAGATGTCATCCCAATGGTGAGAAACAAAAGGAACTAAGAATAAACTTAGTTAAAACCTAAGATGGTGTCTCATTGATGAGAGACCAAAGAAACAACGAAAAAGCATAGATAGAACCTTGGATGGCATCCCAATGATGGGAAATTGAAGGAACTAAGAATGAACATAGGATGGCCTCCTAATGAGGAGAAACCAAATGAACAAATGAATAAGCTTAGATAGAACCTAAGATGGCATCCCAATGATGAGAAACCAAAGGAACTAATAATGAACATATATAGAACCTAGGATAACGTCTCAATGATGAGAAACCAAAAAAACAAATGAATAAGCTTACATAAAACCTATGATGGCATCCCAATGATAGAAAACCCAAGAAACTAAGAATAAATATAGATAGAACCTAGGATGATGTCCTAATGATGAGAAACCAAATGAACAAACAAATAAGCTTAGATAAAACCTATGATGGCGTCCCAATGAGGAAAAACCATACAAACAAACGAATAAGCTTAGATAGAACCTAGAATGGCATCCCAATCATGGGAAACTAAAGGAACTAATAATGAACTTAAATAGAACTTGTGATGGCTTCCCAATGATGAGAAACCAAAGGATCAAAAGGCTAAGCTTACATAGAACATCAGATGTCATCCCAATGATAGGAAACCAAATGAACTAAAAATGAACATAGATAAACCCTAGGATCACGTCCCAATGAGGAGAAATCAAAAGAACAAACAAATAAGCTTAGATAAAACCTAGGATGGCATCCCAATGATGGGAAACTAAAGGAACTAAGAATGAAAATAGATAGAACCTAGGATGGCATCCCAACGAGGAGAAACCAAATGAACAAACGAACAAATGAATAAGCTTAGATAGAACCTAGGATGGCATCCCAATCATGGGAAATAAAAAAAACTAAGAATGAACTTAGATAGAACCTATGATGGCATCCCAATGATGAGAAACCAAATGAACAAATGGACAAGCTTAGATAGAACCAATTATGGCATCTCAATGATGGGAAACCAAAGGAACTATGAATGAACATAAATAAAATCTAGAATGGCTTCCAATGATGAGAAACCGAAGGAAAAAAATGAATAATCTTAGATAGAACTTAGGATTTCATCGCAATGATAGGAAACCTAAGAAACTAAGAATGAACATAGATAGAACCTAGGATGGCTTCCCAATAAGGAAAAACCAAATGAAAAACGAATAAGCTTATATAGAACCTAAGATGGCATCCTAATGATGGGAAACCAAAGGAACTAAGAATGAACATAGATAGAACCTCGAATGACATCCCAATGGTTTTCCCATGGTGAGTGCACTAGTGTATGTGATGTACACTAGATAGGGCTTATAGTGAATCGTGACGCAAGGCTATCAATTATCATGATTCACCAAGATACTATACTACATATACTTTCAGTCTTGAGAGAATATTAAGTCTGTGCCAAAATCAATAGGAGCCTTTGCCCTATGGGTAATATCTTAAAGTGGTCGTATATCCTTATAAATTAGTTCACTATTGATGGAGGTTACTAGTAATAGGTATTCTAAATATAGGCACCATGATATCTCATAAGATTGAGATAGTTTGTCCCCTTGGGTGATCCAAAGGGCATGTAATCATGAAATCTATAACACCACAGTAATTCCTTTAGTGGAATTTGATATATGCTCTTTTATGAGCTAGATTATGTCATTTGATCACATAATAAGTGGGATCTATAACTCAAGGATTGGAAATGTAATCTTGATAGGTAATAGTGCTATCTTGTTAGATTATGGACACCAATTCATGGGAAGTTTGAATGTTGTAGATAATAGGTCGTGAGCTCGAGCTTTGTCTCATTTTTATTTACATAAGGTACTGAAGTGCAATTAATTCTCTATAGTGGAATATAAAATCAACTTTAGAATTGGATTATGAGGGAGTTAGTACTCCTATGGTCTCTATGGTCCCTGCTTTGAGCCCATGTACCATGGTGGCACACTTTATGAGGGTTGGATTGGCTCTAGTTTCACTCTAGTGCATAAGGGTGTTTCAATAATTACACAAGGTTGCACAGAGGATAATGAACAAAGTCTCTAGATTGGGCTAGTAGATTAATTAGAGTGTAGTTAATTAATAAATTAGGATATATTTTGGACTAGAATAAGTTACCTAAAAATTATTGGGCTCAAGTCACTTAAGCCTAGTAGAACAACCCTATAAATACCCTTTTAGGGATTAGGATTTCCATTACTTTTGGTGAGAGTTGTCTTTCACTTCCACAGAAAAAGAAAGTTATAGCTTCCATCCTTACAAAGCCCATGCTTTAGAGTGCTAAGATCTTGGTTCAAGTCATCAGGTGGAAAATATTTGATGTACAAAACCTTGAGACAATTTTCTTTTCCCGCTATGAATTGATCTAGGAACATCCAAATCCAAGTATGCGTATTATATCTTTAGACCTTTATTCTAATATGGTTTTTATAGTTATATGTTTCCACGCGATAGATTTGAAGAATCCTAGGATAGTTTGCATGCACCCTGTAAGATCTAGGGACAAGCAATATGGAGAAATTCATATCTTCCTGATTACTACTTAAAAAGTGCTATTTGATAGCTTATAATTAATCATTTTAAACACTTTTGAGTAGTAGTTTTGGCCTTTTAACTCAATTGGCATGTTAAGGACCCTTGAAAGCAACTTTAATCACTTTGTGTAAGTTTTGGTGTTGTTGTTAGTAATTTGATCACCAAAGCAATCCAAGATTGAGGAGAGTTATGTGGAATCTAGGACAAAGCTTGGAAGTCATTTGCCAAGAGTAAATCCGGAATGCAAGGAGAAAAAGTAAAGAGAATCTGCCATGAAGCATATTCTTGATGACAGTCGTGGCAGCCACTTTTGGAGAACTTTCTGAAGTCCAATTGATGTATTCTATATACCATTTCAAAGCTCAGGAAGTCAACAATCCAATGCTTTAAACGGTGCACAATTCGGAGTTGAAACGAAGAAGTTACAGCCATTGCAAGTCAATCACTCCAAGCTGAAGGAAGCATTTTGCAAAGTGTTGCGAAATCACCCTTTTGTTGCGAAGTGATTTCGCAGCCTTTTTGTACAGTATGGTGTATTTCCTCCTGAAGTTTCCCGATATATGCCGCAAGCTGGAAGCTGGGAACCTCAAGGTGGAAGCCAACTTCGCAGCCCTGCGAGAATAGCCTTTTGCTGCGAAGTGATTTCGCAGCCCTTCTTGAGTGTCTGCGAAATCTCGCAGACACCATTTTCTCTTGCGAAATGGTCCCTGGAGCATCCCGATATTTGCTACCGACATTGGAAGATATTTTACATCAGATTTTTGTTGTCTAAATCCCAAAATACTCCTTGTAAGCCACCAATTACAAGATTCCTTAGCTTTTAAGTTAGTAAAAAGAGAAAATATCTATGTAATAATTAGTTTTATATTATGTTCATATAAATACCTCTCGGGAGCCTGTTCTCGAGGGGAGACCCTTTGTAAAGTTTTGAAAAGCAAGTAAAGTTCAGCCCCTTTGTTTTACCTTACCTTCTCACTTTGTATTATTTATTTCTTACTAAGTTATGCACTCCCTGAGGAATTTTCCCCAGAGAATGAGTAACTAAACCTCTAGTTCCTTGGAGCTAAGGTTGCCGGGGAAGGTTCCAAGTGCAAGAATGCAAAGCTTTGTGGTTTCAACCATTAATGAAGAGGAAGTGAAATCCTTTAGTGATTTCTATGTTTTTAGTTAACTTAAAACACCTTAGAGTCACCTGGGCCAACACTTGGCAAGGCAAGTGATCTCCAACCATGGAGATGCACTAGTTTACCCCTTGCGAGCCTTTGGGAGGTGACTTTAAGGTAGGATTTTCTGGAATTGCCAACACTTGGTAAGCTTTTGGACTCCAAGGAGACATCCATTAGTTATCTCTTGCGAGCTTGAGAAGGGAAGTCCAAGGTTAAAGATCACCTTGAATGGTTAAGGCTTAGTGAGAGGCTTGAACCATTGCAAGTTGCATCAGTGAGAGAATTAAAGTTGAAATCTAATTAAAGGATGTATCTGTACAACACCAGTTAGAGAATTGACTATATGTTGAATCTCTAACGCGAGGAAATGAACCATCTGACCGGAGCTATGTCTTTTGCATGAGGAACCACCCCAGTGAACCTGACTCTCCAAGGAATGCTTTTCTTCCTAAGTTATTCCCATTACTTGTTTTGTTAGTTAGTTTAAATCTAAATTTTTACAAATCAAAGTTTGTGTTTTAGTTCTTAAGCTAACCTTGAAATGAAACACTACCAATTCACTTTGAATTGATATCATTGATAATTTGGAAACCCTTCCCAGTGAACGATCCTAGAGCCGCTATACTATAGTAGCTTTTTCTTTGCTACCCTAGTATATGGTGTAATAGGTTATAAATTTTGTTGATTACTCCCTCAATCAAGGAGCACCAGCTGGACACGAATTAGCTGAGACACCAATTGGGCATGAATCACTTCCTGACACCCAACACTATATACCTATTTTGAGTTTTCTATTCACATATTAACTTTTGTTCATCTAAATGTTGTTTATGCTTGCTTTTATTTGTTGTACCTTATTTATGTTTCTTTTATTTATTTATTTATTTATTTTGCATGTTCATTCATTTATGTTGCTTAATTTTTTAGTTATTTTTATTTAATAAAGTTGTCCAGTTTTACTTTATTCATTTAAACTGGACAATTTTTTTTTACTCAATAAAACTATCAAGAAAATCCTTTTTAATAAAAATAAAAGGTTCCAAAAAAATCTTCTAAACAAAACAGTAAGAAATTTTTTAATAAGAATAAAAATTCCATAAAATTATTTTTAAAACAACCCAAAAAATTTATTTTTGAAAAATAGAAAATCCAAAAAATTCTTTTTCTTTATAAAACTATGTAGAAAATATTTTTAATAAAAATAAGGTTCAAAAATTATAAATAAAACATGTCCATAAAATGTTTTTATAAAATAAAAAGGGGTACAAAAAAAAAGAAAAGTGAGTTTTGACTCACTAATACGAAAATATATGGAAAAAAAGACCTCAAATTCTTTAAATCAATATTATATTCATCTATTTAAAAACAATTTGAAATACATGCACTTTTTAATGAGTCATATAATTATTCCCTAAAATGCCTTTTTTACTTGTGATGTCATCAGCATCAATTAACAACTAGATTCATTGATGTAAATGTTTTCTTTTCTTTTAGATATGTTATTATATTTCAATATTTTTTTTCTTTTCAGATTTTCTTGGCTACCAATAATCACATCAAGAATTTTACATTAAAAAAAATATTTTAAAACAAAAATATGTTATTTTTTTATCTGTATCTCTATCTCTTGAATTGAAGATGAAGCCAAAACAAAAAAAAATGCCCTAAATAATCAAAATCCATATTGTATTCATTTATTTAAAAATAATTTGGAATACATGCACTTTTTAATTAGTCACATAATTATTCCCTAAAATATTATTTTTATTTATCATGTCATCAGCATCAATTAACAACTAGATTCATTCATGTAAATGTTTTCCTTCCTTTTAGATATTTTATAATAATAATAATAATAATAATAATAATTATTATTATTATTATATTTCAATGTTTTTTTCTTTTCAGATTTTCATGGCTACCAATAATCACATCAATAAGTTTACATAAAAAAAAATTTCAACAATAATATGTTATTGTTTTATCTATATTCTTATCTCCTGAATTGAAGATGAAACCAAAATAAAAAATAAAAAAAAACCCTAAACAATCAAAGTCCTTGAAATTAACCTTAACTTGCTATGATGAAAAAATTCTTAAAGAAACGGTAAAAAAAACCATGGTTTTAAAAACTGGACCAAACCAGTCAGTCCGACCATCGACCGGTCATGATTCCGGTCTGATCTGGTCAATTGGGCCGGAAAAAGGTTGAACCAGAATCGAACTGGTTGAACCGACGAATCGAATGAACCGAATGGTTCAATTATTATTTTTCCCCAACATCAAAACAACGCCATTTTGATGAGTATAAAATTTCATTTTCACCACCCTCCCCCCAACAACAACCCATCACGCGGCTACCCTAGCTAGAGCGGCCCACTATCGTCGACACGGAGCTCCCATTGGTCGGACATTGCTCCCCCGATGGGCCCCCCACCCCCCTCGCGGCACCCTTCTCCTTATGGTTTGCAGGGTGCTACAAAGCACCCCTCGGGCACTCTCACTAACCCAACAAAGCCCACCCTTCCTCACTCCGTGGCCACCTTAGCTCCATCGGTAGTGGGAGTAGCTCCAAAAGGTTTTATTTTCATTTTTTGAAATTTATTTTTTTATGTTTTATATTTAATATGTTTTTTTTTGTTGAATATAATTTTGATATTATGTTTAATATTTAATTTTTATAATTTTATAATTTTTTTGTTTACTTATTGCCATTTGCACATTTTAATTTATTCAAATTATTGAAAAGTTAAAACATTAGGCATTAAAATAATTTATTCATTTAAAAAAATTTGATTTTTAAATTTTAAATAAATATTTGATTTGAAGGTAAATTTCTCCTTTTGAAAAAAAATTCTTTAATAAATTTCAAAAATTTTAATTCTTTGATTTTTTAAATTGTTGATGACTTTGATTCTCTATATTAATGTCAGGTTTTTATAAATTGTTGATGACTTGATTTTTTTTAAATTAAATTGTTAATGATTTGATTCTTTAATTTTATGATTAAAATTATGATTTTTGTTTCCAATTTGATAGAGAATTAAAAAAATGGAATCAAACTTGACCCCATCCTCTAGTCACAAACAACTAGAAGCAAGACCACTCCTGCATGGGAGCATGTTTCTGAAGAAAGATATACAAATGGAAGGAAAGCTTTTGTTTGTTTGTATTGTAAAAAGGTTGCAAAAGGTGGAGGTATTACTGAATGAAGCAACATCTTGCTAGAGTAAAAAGAGATATTGGTTCATGTAAATTGGTTCCTCTTTATGTTAGATTTTGAATGAAAAATTCTTTATAGGAGTTTGTGAATTCTAAGAAAGTAGCCCAAGAAGCATATGAATATAGAAATCCTTATGGTCCTAATATGTCACAATTTGAAGAGGATACGGCAAAAAGTGAAGAAGAGGTTTAAGAAATTGAAAATCTTATGTCAGCTAGTAGTGGAAAAAGAAAAAAAAATCAATAGTGGATAAGTATTTTGCACCAAGAAATACTCAAGGAGCTCAACCTTCCATGAGGAGTGTATTAGTTGGGAAAGAAGCTGTTTTGAGAGCAGATATGGCAGTTGGGAGACTTCTTTATGATGCATGCATTCCTACTAATGTTGTGAATTCCTTATACTTCAAGCCAATGTTGGATGTTATATCTGTGATTGGTCCTAGATATAAGGGTCCAAATTACTATCAACTATGGGTTAATCTTTTAATGGATGCCAAGAAGGAAGTTCAGTTACTTATGGACTCTTATCGTGTAATTTAGGAAAAAGTTGGGTGTACAATAATGGGTGATGGTCGGACAAGTAATAGATAAAGAACACTCCTCAACTTCCCTATGTATTGTCTTGAAGGAATATCGTTTGTGAAATTTGTTTATGCATCAGACATTGTTAAGGATGCAACTAATTTGTTTCAATTATTTGATGAGGTGATTAAATGGGTAGGTCCACTCAATGTAGTTCATGTGGTGACTGATAATACAACAAATTATGTGGTCGTAGGGAGATTGATTTCTCAAAAGCATAAACACATCAATTGGTCACCTTGTGTAGCTCATTGTCTTAATTTGATCTTTAAGGATATTGGTAAGATGGACCATGTTGCTAAACTTGTAAGACGTGCATCAAAGGTGACAATTTTTGTGTATAATCATGTTGCTTTGTTAAGTTGGTTAAGAAAAAGAAAATGATGGACAAAGATTCTCTAACTAGATGCAACTTGCTTTGCTACTACATTCATTGCACTCAAAAGTCTTCATGATCCTAAAAATGACTTGCAAGCTTTAGTGACTAACAGGTTCATTGTGGACTCTATATATTCAAGGGATAATAGAAGCAGAGTTGCAGTTTCCATCATCTTGGATAATAGATTTTGGAATGATTGTTTGATAGTTGTAAATCTTATGTCTCCACTAATGCGCTTATTGTGTATTGTTGATTGTGATGAGAGGCCTTTGATGGGATATGTGTGTGAAGGTATGTATAGGGCTTGTTTGGGCATCAAGAAACTATTTAACCACTACAAAAGACTATACAAGCCTTATACATAGCTCATAAAGCAACGTTGGGATCAACAACTAAAAAAAAGCATTCATTCAGCAGCTTATTGGTGAATCCATGTGATCAGGAAAACTTTTGTAATAAGCCAACTGTTATTGGAGGTGTCATGGATGTTATTGATCAGAAAGTTCTGAAAGGCAAGCTTGATACGATGAATGAAATGAAATTGTTTCATGATCAATTAGGAAGTTTTGGAAGAGACCTTGCTTATTCTTCATGTGAAGTACTTCAACCTAGTAAAAGATAATTTTAATTTATTAGTGTGTTTGTTTTTTTTCATTAGTTACCTACTTACTATATAATATTTTAAACTTGCTAATGCTTTTTTTTTTCTTTTTTTAATGTGAAAATGGTAACTAGATGAATGGTGGAGGCTATATGGATACAATGCACCACATTTGAAAAAGTTGTTCATTCAAATATTGAGCCAAATTGCATCGTCTTCTGGATATGAGAGGAATTTGAGTGTCTTTGAATGTATACATACCAAAAGAAGGAATAGATTGGAACATCAAAGGCTTAATTGTCTTATATACGTTCATTTCAATTTGTGGCTAAAAAATTGGTATAAATGCTTTCTTAGTTGTTTTGAATTTAAATTCTTTCATTCACAATTATGAATAATTATATGCTTTTCTGTTTTAGGTTCTATAACAAGAAAAGAACCTATGATCCCATTGACTATGCATGCATTGATGAGACCGATTTTTGGATAGTTGATGAGGATCAACCAGTAGAGCTAGATATTGAAAAATTGGAAAATCTTCTATATGAAGAAGGGTCAATTCCAATAAATGAAGTGGAAAGTTCAAGTTCTCACATTGGTTAGTAGAATATTTAAACTTATAAAAGTTCAATAATTATATTTTTTTTTTCTTCAAAAATGATTTCCTGTTGATATATATTCAATGTTTTTGTAGATGATGAGGATGGTCGTGGCATGGATGTAGAAGGGCTTGATGTGGAGAACTTTGATTTTCCAGATGCTCATTTTCAATCTCCATATTCCAATTTCCAAAATGAATGAGACATGAATTTTATATTTATTAGTATGCAAAAATATTCATGAATACTCAAACATTGACATGTTATATTTTGAGTAACTATTTAAGTGTTGTGGTTGAAATTTGTATTATCTATTATGGATAATGTGTTAAGTTAACAAATCTTTGATAATTTGGTCGTTGTTGGTTTATTGCTCATATTTGGATGTAGGATAGCATTGGTTTGATTATTTGATAAATATTAGGTTTATTGACATTATGAATGTATAACATCTTATATTGTGTTATAGATATGATATATGATGATTGATGACTTCTACAAGTAAAAAAAATTGTGAAAAAAATCAACAAATAAAGTAAATGCTGTCAAAATTTAGATAGAATTTATTATTTTAAAAAAATAATATATAAAATATATATTTATAACATCACTGGTTCGACCGTCGGTCTGACCATTGTACCGTGAACCGATAACTTTTCTAATTTAATGATCGGTCTAGTTCTGAAAACATTGCAAAAACCATAAACCTTATTCCCAACAAACTCAAACTCATCTACAGTCTGTTAGTGTTTCACTTACTTCTAATGTCCAAACTCTTCAAACTACCTCACTTTTGCTATGAAATGTTTGTTTATGAAAAGAAAAACTCTCAGCCTTTCTTCGGTGTTTGTTTCTAGAGAAAAAAAAATCCCAAATAATAATAATAAAAATAAAAATTTTAAAGGAAGGGAAATAATTAAGTGGAGGAGTGTAATTATCAATTGATATTGATGACATGACAAGTAAAATAGGCATTTTAGGGAATAATTAGATGATTCGTTAAAAAGTGTATGTATTTCAAATTATTTTTAAATAAATGAATATAATATCGATTTAACATATTTAGGGTTCTTTTCTCCATATATTTTCATATTAATGAATTAAAACCCACTTTTTCCTAAAAAAAATCTTTTTACATAAAGCAATTAAGATTTTTTTAAAAAATAGGAAAGAATCCAAAAATTATTTTAATAAAAGGTCATAAATCTTTTTTTATGAAAAGGTCCAAAAATATTTTTAGTAAAAGTCTAGAAAATTATTTTAATAAAAAAAGTCTAGATTTTTATTTAAATAAAATGTCCAAAAAATTATTTTAATAAAACTTTGAGATATTTTTTTTTATAAAAATCCAAAAATATATTTTAATAATAAAATTCCAAATAATTATTTTTAAAAAAACAATCCATAAAATTATTTTTATAACATTTTTGAATAAAATCATCGGAAATCAAATAAATTGTCCAATATATTATTCTTCAACAGTCACAATGTCTCTTTAATAGTAAGAACCATCAAAATTTATTTTTTTTATTTTATTTTTAAAATAAAAAATTCATAGAGTGTTTTAAATAAAAATATAAAAAATCCTGTTTTTAAATCAAACTTGTAAAAATATTTTTTTAAGAAAAAATTCAAAATCCTCTTAAGTGAAATGGTAAAATCTTTCCTTTGAAAATAAAAATCTCTTTTTAAAATAAAATTTTGGAAATAATTTTTATAAATAAAAGTTGTGAAACCTTTTTAATAAGAATTTAATCGAAAGACTTTTTTAATAAATTGGTAAGCTAATTTCTTGCTAGATAAAATCTAAAAAAATCTTTCTTAATATAATTGGAATCCTTCTTTGGCAACAAATTATTTCTCTAAATAAATTGGTAAAAAAATATTTTTCTTGACAAAATCCCAAAAAAAAAAATCATATTTTTAATAACATTGGGTTGAATTCTCTTTTTGTCAACTTGTAAATATCTTTATTAAATTTTAAAGAAAATCATTTTAAAAAAAATAAAAATTTAATGAAAATATACCTTGAAAATAAATTTATAAACATTTAGCCAAAGTAATACATATATAAAATAAAATTGAACCTTTTTAGTGGAATTGTACCTCATAAATTCTTTTAATAAAAAACAAGGAAAAAAAACCTTTGGAAACAAATTTCAATGAAAATCATTCTCTTATGAATAAATAAATTGAAATCATTAATATGAAATTATTTTTAATGTAAATAGATTCTTTCAAAATTTCTTTAAATTATGTTGTGATATTTGGGATAATAAAACTCTTTTTTCCAATTAATTTAATAAATTACTTCGTGCAACTCTATCATTATTTGAGTTGTATGTTCTTGCAAGTTATCTTTATTTTACATTGTTATATATATTTACAACATCATTTTCTAATATTTATAATTAATTGATCAATTAACATAAGTCATTTTATTCGGTTTCGTTTAGTAGAAACCGTAAGTGTACACACTTAAAGGAATGCTATGATTCATCATCCTACCTTCTCAATAGATACCCTGACCCTTTTTCAAACTTGTAATTTTTCCAAATAAAGAGTGGCATAAAGTTTTCTTTCTATGACTCCACTTTTTCAAAAACCAATCTTCCATTAATAGAAGCAAATCTCTTCATCGAGTGAGAACGCACTGAAAAATATAAGTCCACAAGATGTCTATCTATTATTCTATATATATAAACAAACTTATGATTAATCTTAATTTTCTTTACCATTATTGTTAAAGAAAACAAACTTAGTGGACATAATTATGTGATTGGTTAGTATATTAAAAAACAACTAAATTTAAAAAAGAAAATTAAAGGACCACATTTTTGTGTGTCCTTATGGCTGTTATATTAATTAACAACCCATTTTTAAAAAAAATGCAAATAAATGAAAGGTAGCCTATTTTTGCCATCTAACTATTCTCTATTGATGATCAATCCATAAAATATTCTATGACTAACCACAAAACAAATATATTTATAATTATTTTAGCCTATTGTTGGTATCAAAACATGTTAAAAAAAACCAAAAAAAATAAAAATAAAGAATTAGAATCTTAATTAATTAATATACAATTGAACTCAAACTGATAATTGAGCATAGAAAAAAATAGAATCAAATTACAAATAAGTCAAGAAGGGATTCAAATAAATTTTTGAAAAGTAGCCCAGTGACGATCATTTTTTTATATATGAGGATTGTAAGATTGTGATTGACCACAAAACAAAGAATTTATCAGTGGAGACGAAAAGACAAAATAGTAGAGATTTATTTGTTAGAATGTTGATGGAAAAACCAGGTAATCAAGGGAGCTACAAAAGCTAAGAAGTAAATAAAAACTATCTTGGACGGGCCATATTTTTGTTGACTTGACAACTAGAATTATACATACTACTAATGCAGCCAAACTTCCTTTTCATTGCCTTCCACATGCTAACTCCTTCCTTCATTTGCTTCCCTCTTATGCTCTTCCCCTTCTCTATCTCCTTCCTCATTACATGGCATTCTCGTTCTAGTTCCATCACCTTGCCCACCATCTTTTCCATCTCCCTCCTCACTCCTCCTTCACAACAACCCAATTCAACTCCTCCTCTCCCTCCTCCTCCTCCCCCGCCTCAGCCTTCCTCGTGATGGTGTCCCACAAATGCAGTTGCCCAATAACAACACATGCACAACCACCCTGAGTGGCAGCCTTTCGTTATGAGCCACATGCTTAAATGCTTCTAGAGACATTTCTCTGGTAATCCAACATTTGGAACACCTCCTCCCGCTCAGCCTCCATGAGGTGCTTGTGCTTGTCTAAGTAGACGTCAATGGATTTTTACATTCCATCGGAGCTTCGTCGAGTTCCTCGTGATGAAGTTGTTGCCATTTTTTCTAGTGACACCAATTGTCTAATCTTAAAGTCTATATCGCTTGAAACCTCTATTAAGAACACTTCCACAAGCTTTGATACTATGATGATTCCTAGAACGTCTAGGCTAGTGTTGTTTCTGTAGAAGTTCTTCAAAATCCTCCTCACACACTTAGTGTCGTATTGAGTTTCCTTGGCATAGCCTTAAGAATGTATCAGGTGGCCTTCGACGGTGGCCTGATCGAGCTGGGTTATGATCCTGATCTCTATAAGGGAATCCACATGATTGGTCAATCAACAAGATTCACGTTCAGTTATATCTGTCAAATGTGTCCAACTATCAATTATGTTGTGTCTGTCAATTAGTCTTTATATAGGAACAGACACTATATATAGGAAGAGTTTAATTACAATTGTATTTCCTATTATAACATTAAACGTGTACTATATTAGAACACATTGCTAAGGAATAATATAGTTGTGCAAATTACCAACTGATGTGTAAATTTTATATGGTATCATGAGGTTCCTCTATTACGAGAAATACAACATCCTTCCAATACCATGTTGTCAATTAGTGTCAACTCCACCACACCACCTGTGCATTCGGGTTCCTCAGACTCCTCTAATCTCCCTTTGGTTGCTATCAACACCTCCAGCCAACTCCCTTACAAACTTACTCACTCAAATTATCCCTCCTGGTATGCTACATTCCTTATCATACTCATTGGATATGATCTAATGGGGTATTTGGATGGAATTATCAAGTGTCCTCCTACACCGGCTGTTGCTTCCTCTTCTATTACCATTGTCCACTATGCTCATTGGCTTCGACAGGGTCAATTGCTCCTCAATGCAATTTTTTCTTATGTTTTAGAGATTGTCATGCCTTTTATTGCTATGTCCTCTACGAGTCATGATGCATGGCAACACTTGGCCTACTTATTTGCAAGAAAATATCGAGTTCATATTATGTCACTTAAGGAAGATCTAACCCTCATCCAACGAGGCTCTCGCATGGTGTCTGAGTTTCTTTAAGCAGTCAAGGAAATCATTAATGAACTTTCCTTGATTGATACACCAGTTTCTGATGATGATTTCACCTTGTATGTTCTCAATGGTTTTGGTTCCGAATTTTGAGACATGGTTGCTCCAATTCGCACTCGTGAATTAGCCTTTTCATTCTCAAAATTACATGATCTCTTGGTTGAATATGAACACTATCTTCGATATTTGGATGGATCTACATCGATCCTAGTTGTTATAGCCAATTCCTCTCAAAAGAAGTCATCCAATGGTCACTCCAATAAAGGCAAGAACAAGGCCAAACCCATCTTTCAACCGAAGTCTTCTTTCAAAAAGTCTCCAACTATATGTCAATTTTGTGATCAACCTGGGCATACTGCCAAGACTTGAGACAAAATTCCCTCTTGTTTTACTACCAATTGTTCTACTTCCACCTCAAAAAATAGGAAATGACTACTAGATTCCGCTACCTTTCACAACATTACCTCTAATTTGGATAATTTGTCAATTCACTTAGATGATGATGGTTAAGATGAAGTTGTCCTTGGTGATGGTATAGGTTTATGAGTCTCTCACATTGGATCCACTTCCCTTCCCTCTACTTCTTCTCTCTTTCCCTTAAAGAAACCTTGCATGTTCCTCTTATTCAAAAAAATCTTATTTCTATCCATAAGTTTACTCATGATAATGATGTTATTGTTGAGTTTCACCCTTACTTTTTCCTTGTGAAGAATTAGATGATGGGAACAATGCTCATGAAAGGTAGGCGTGAAGATGGAGTCTATCTGGTGACGCCATGACCTCCTCCTTATCAAGTCCACACAATAAACCTTGTTGGAACTCGAGTCCCCTTTGAACAATGGCATCATCATTTGAGGCATCCTACCCCCAAACTTTTATTCTCATTGCTTCGAAGTCACTTGTTACCAATTTTTTTTATCAAAGTCTTCCATGTCTTGTATTTCATATCAATGCAATAAATCTCACAAATTGCCATTTACATGTACTTCCCTCACAAGCCATGCTCTATTAGAATTTGTCTATGCTAATGTTTAGGGTCCTTCCCCTGTTTCCTCTATTGATGGCTTTCGTTATTATATCTTATTTGTTGATCATTTCACAAAATATTATTGGTTTTATCATATGAAGAACAAATCTTATGTTAACCATATTTTTGTGCAATTAACCACCATGCTTGAAACTCAATTTTCTTGCAAAATTAAAAATATGTATACAGATAATGGTGGAGAATTTCTCAAACTACACCCTTTTCTAGCTCAAGATGGTATTAATCACTTCACAAACGCTCCCACACCCTTAGCAAAATGGTACTATTGAGTGTCACCATCGCCATATAGTTGTAATCGATATAACCCTTCTTCATTATGCATCCATGCCTTCTACCTATTGGACCTATGCCTTAGCTACAACTGTTTATCTAATAAATCGCCCACCCACCCTAATCCTTACCCATAAAAGTCCCTTTCAGGCCTTATTTGGTCATGTTTCCGATTACCATAAGTTGTGTATGTTTGGTTGTCAATGTTATTTGCTGTTAGTTCCTTACCGCACTCATAAACTACAACCTAAGTCCAACTCATGTGTCTTTCTTAGGTACTCACTAAGTCAAAATGCCTTTAAGTGTTTAGACCATCAAGTGAGTCAATTATATCTCTCTAGGCATGTTACCTTTGATAAAAAGCATTTTCGTTTCAAATCATTGGTGTTTAGTGCTTCCTTGGCCCATTCTCTACCTCACCCGGTGATTGTTCAGCCAGTAGACCCTGCCCCAGTCCCTCTAGTTCATGTTGCCACAATGGATGATTGTTGTTTTACACTTCCCTCGCCTACGCCAGTTGCGATCTCCTCTCTATCCACAAAATCAGGTATGTCTCTTTCCCATGTTTCTATTACTGCTAAGCCTAGTTCTTCCTTAGTCTCTAGTCCCCACCTTGAATCCTCCCCTAATAGACCTCCTGTTCCTCTGGTCCATACCCATCCTATGGTTACCCATGCCCAAAATAACATCTTTTGCTTGAAGTAGTTATTTTTCACCACCAAACATACCATTCCTCAAACCCTATAACCCACTTGTACATTTAGGGCTCTCCAAGATCCTCAATGGCACAAGGCCATGGCAAATGAGTTTACTGCCCTAGTCATGCATGGCACCTGGTGGTTAGTTCCAAAACCCCTTAGTACTAATTTGATTGGTTGTAAGTGGGTATTTTGGGTTACACGACACCCTGATGGCACGGTGGAGAGATTCAAGGTGTGACTGGTCACCAAAGGGTTCAATCAGAGACCTGAGGTGGACTATACTGAGACATTCAGTCTTGTGGTCAAGCCGACCACCATTTGACTGATGCTCTCTCTAGTTCTTTCCAATAATTGGTGTTTGAAGCAAATCCACGTTAACGACAACTTTTTGCACGATCAGTTGATGGAGAAAGTCTTCATGAAGCAACCGATCGGGTTCATTGATCAAGCACACCCTCACCATGTCAATGCCCTTAAAAAATCTATCTACAATTTGAAGCAAAACCCTACGGCTTGGTACTCTACCTTACGATCCTTCTTATTGGAGATGGGTTTTGTCAATTCAAAATTTAATAGCTCTCTATTTATCTTTAATCGAGATAGGGTTCAATTCTACATTCTAGTTTATGTGGATGATTTGATCTTAACTGGGAATAACAACAATTTTCTACAACATGTTGTTATCACTCCAGGTGACCAGTTTTCTCTTAAGGAGTTATGTGATTTGCATTATTTTATTAGAGTGGAGGTTATCCCAGTTAAGGAATGTTTTTTTTTTTTTTATCTCAAAACCACTATGTGCATAACCTGCTCACTGGTTTAAAGATGGATGGTGTGTAGGATATCCAAACTTCCATGTCTACCACTGCCAAACTCATGCTCTCTAATGGTTCTATAGGATGTGATGCCACTAAAGATCAGAGGACGATTGGTTCCCTACAATATCTCTCCCTTACCCAGCCTGATATTGGTTTTGTTATGAATCAATTGGCCAAATTCATGCATAAACCCACTGTATCTCACTGGCAGGTAGTCAAGTTCCTCTTGTGATATATCAAGCATATCCACTTTGGTATTCTACTTCATCCCCAAACTACGCATATTCTTCATGGCCACTCGAATGCTGATTGGGGTGGTGATTTGGATGATCACAAGTCCACTACCGCATATGTTATTTTCCTTGGTGCCAACCCCATTAGTTGGCGTACTTAGAAACAGAAGGTTATGGCTCATTCATCCACCAAGGCTGAGTATCGGGCATTGGCAACTGCTACCTCTGATATTGCATGGATTCAATCTCTCTTTGATGAACTTGGTGTTACACTCCGTACTCCTCCATTGCTTCTCTGTTACAATGTTGGTGCTACGCAACTCAGTCTCAATCCTGTCATGCATTCCAGGATGAAACGCATTGCACTTGATCTTCACTTTGTTAGTGACTATGTCCTTCATGGTTGGTTGCGGGTTACACATGTTCATATTGATGATCAGTTGGCATATTTACTAATAAAACCTTTGGCATGATCTCGATTTCATCTCCTATGAAGCAAAATTAGTGTTGCTGAGGGCACCCTAATTTTGAGGGGTCATATAAGGGAATCCGCATGATTTGGTCAATCAACAAGATTCACGTTCAATTATATTTGTCCATATGTGTCCAACTATCAATTACGTTATGTTTGTCAATTAGTCTTTGTATAGGAACAAACATTATATATAGGAAGAGTTTGATTACGATTGTATTTCCTATTATAGCGTTAAGCTTGTACTATATTAGAACACATTACTAAGGAATAATATAGTTGTGCAAATTACCAATCGGTGTGTAAACTTTATAATCTCAAGCCTATTTCTATAGTTGGAGCTAGCTTCCAAGGAAACAACAAAGCGGAGCATTTCAAACAATAATGAGCATGGAGCAAGCCCACTTTCGCAAGACAAAAGCCTCTCCACTACTTCAATGAACTCACTATGAGTGTTCCTCTTGTATATTGATGTCTCTCCCTCTCCTACATTGCTCTAGAAGCCCCACTTCTTCACATACTCACAAAGTGAGGACATATTGTGACAGGACTTTGTGCTTCACCATTACATCAATGATAGGCATGTAGAGGCGGAGAGAAAATGTTAGCAGACTCTCCGATTCCCAGTCAAGAACAAAGAGCCTCCTTCGCGCATTTGGCTTATAATTTTCATCATCCTCAATATCAACACCACTCGTCCAAGGCTTAATCGGCTACCCAAGAAGGTGAGGATATGCTAGCGCCTTTCCAATGATGGACTCCAAATAGGCATCAACCAAACCAAGATGCATAGCTTGCTTAGCAACGTTTTCTGATGCCCGAAGAGCCTTGATAGATTCATTCCAACTCGGGAGCACCCTCTCCCCAAAGAGGGTAAGGGCTTTCTTGATTACTACCAAAAAGTGCTATTTTGTAGACCTAATTATAATGGTTTTAAGCACCTTTGAGTATTAATCATATTCATTTAACCCAATTAATTCATTAAGGTCCTTAGTAATTGGTTTTAACCATTTTGTGGCAAGTTTACATGTTTTTATCAGCTTATGAATCAATTCAAGCATGCCAAATGATGGAGGAGCTACTTGGACAAGTTATGGCAAAGCTTTTGGAAGCTCAAATTCATGAAGAACCAAGCTTTGGAGCTCCATAGCCCTTTGCCAAAGTCGTTCAAAGTATGGAAGCAAAGAGAAGCAAAGAGGAAAAGCAAGCAAAGTGAAGAGAAGCAAAGAGGACAGAAGCTACAGTCTTCTTTCACACTTTTCGAGCACTTCCCGAAGTCCATTTTCTATATGCTATATACCATTTCAAATCTCAGGAATTCAAGAATCCAACGCTTCAAACCGTGTACGATTTGGAGCTGAAATGAGGAAGATATGGCCTTCGGAAGCCAACCGCTCCAGGCTTGTGCGAAATTTTCGCACAACACCTTCAAAATTCGCACAGCCCATGCGTGGTGCGAATTTTGCTCTGTTTTTGTCGACTCCACTTTAGATATTTTCTTATGTATTTTTTGATGTAATTTCCTTTCTTATCCTTGTAACTAACCAATCACAAGCTTTTGCTTTTGTAAAGACTATATAAGGGGTGGAAATCACCTCTTGGAAAAGAACATGCGTGTTACGTTTTACACTGAGTGATATACAGAGCTCTCTCGTCTCTCTTTTCTCTTTACTATTTTATTTTCTTGGAAGCCAAACAGCCTCTGAGGGCTTTTCCTTAGAGGATGATTGGCTAAAACTTTTAGTTTCTCAAAGTATGGATGTTATGTGATGGCTTGGATGCAATCCCATGGAAATTTCTCACACCTGAAGGTAAGGTAGTCGTTTTTCATTAAAGGTTCATTAAGGCAAAGTTTGGTTTTTATTTCCTTTGGACAACTTCCAACAGCCAATACTTGATAAGCTTTTGGATTTCTATCCATTAGTTATCTCCTACGAGCTATTGGAAGGTGAGGTTTTCAATTCCAAATTTTGCATTAATCCGTTAGAACCAATTTCAATGGCCATTGAAAGGTGAGTTTATCACTTGGAATGACTTTGAGTTGCCAATATTTGGTAAGCTTTTGGCTTTAGACCATTAGTTATCTCTTACGAGCCATTCAAAGGAAGTCTAAGGTGAATAACCATTGATGAAATTCACTACCATCTGTTTTGCCATTTTAAAGGATTAAAACTTGATTTGCTAAATCCATACCGGTTCGGGAAGCAAGCATCACCATAGTTGCAACCCCAACTCGAGGAGCCTATCCTGAGATTTCCAATTTGCATAAGAGCCAGAGCATAGCTATCCTATCTTTGAGAAACTTGTTTTTACACCCTTTCATTTTAGTCTTTAATGTTAGCTTAGATTAGTTTAAATCTTTCTAAAACATTTACATCTTCTTTTAAAGCTAACATCCATAAGAAAATCACCTATTTTCCTAATTTGATATCACTAGTGTTTGCGAAAACCCTTCCCAGTGAACGATCCTAGAACCACTATGCTATAGTAGCTTGGCTACTTTAGTAATAGTATTTAAGGTATAAATTTTGTTGATATGCCTTTAAAGCTAAGCTACCATGAGTCGCATCATTTCTTCAACAAGTTATCAACACTATGGATTTCTATCATCCCCAGGTTGTGGGCAAGGCAACAAAGGGGAACAATGTTGTTAGTGGATAGGTTGAGCTCAAAGCTATGGCAGAATCTTACTACAAGCTCAAACGTTTCTGGTCAGCTGGTATGTCGCGTAGGACATACGAGAGATCTTGACAAGGATTCTCTTTGAGTAATGCAACCACTCTTGAGGACCTTAAGGCCAAAAGCTTTTGTACAACCATTAATGACCATTGTCAAACAGATAGCATTTGATTCCTACATAATTAAGGGCCTTCCACAACATATAGTTCTACTTCCTATACTCACCCTATCTGGTGCTATGTTAAAGTCTCCATTATGTTAAAATCTTAGAATTTTTTGCTATACTGTTATTAAGAAAACAGTTTTTCAACTTTGAAGACACATTTTTCAATTTAAATTTGAGATATTTTGAAATGTTTTATTGACAATTTTTTAAGGTTGATAAAAAACGACTAAAGAGGTGAAAAAGCAAACTATTCTTCTATCATTCTAACTTCAAAACACATTTCATAAATTTTGAATTGAAAATAATTTGAATTTATTTCACACAATTCTTTAGTGTTTTTATTTTCTAGAAAATAATTAGAAAATAATTGGAAACAAGAAGGATAAGTTTCATAAATAAAATTATGTTATGGCATAATTGATACTAGCAATTACGACCCTTTATTTATCATTAAAAAAAATAAAAATAAAAATAAAAATGAAAATATCATAGAAGCATAATTGTTACGGCATTGTGGGTAGGAAAGAGATAGAGATTTACCAAGAAGAAGAAGAAGCGGAAGATTTAAACTTTTTCCTAGTCGAAGCCATCTTTTTCAAAAGCTCTTCAGAGTAACGATATGTCTTTGACCAGGTCAATCTTTCTCTTCACATGGGAAACTTCTGTAAAATAACAGATTTCTTGGTATCCAAACACTTAAAGCTTGTTTGGTAGTGATTTTCAAAAGTGTTTCTACCCTTAAAAACACTTAAAAGTGTTTTTGGGATGAAAATAAGGTGTTCGACTAATTTTAAAAAACACTTCTAAAAATTTGGGAAAACACCTAAGAGTGATTTTTAGGGAATCACTTGACTAGTGTTTTTTTTTTAAAAAAAAAAAAAAACACTTCAAAAAATTTTAAATATTTCAAAAATGCCCCCAAGTGATTCTTGATACTTCCCTTTCCCTTTCACTCATACCTCTCTCCTTCATTCTCCTCCTTCATCGCTCTCCATTCGAGACTACACAGTTGGAAAGACGTTCCACTTTCATTCGACACCATTGATCTGATTGAAGGTAACCCTCTGTTCTTTTCTTATTTATTTATTTTTTTTAATGTTTGGTTGTCTTGAAATGTTGGTTAGGGTTTTGAGTTTTTGGATTTCAATAGAACAATCGAGTCTCATTTCCCAGTACTTCTCTCTCTAAAACTCTCATTCTCTATTCTAGTTCACATATGCAAGTGCTTTGTTTAGGGTTTTTGAGTTCACATGTTGCAGGTTCGTTTCTTTTTTAAGGAAGAAAAACTTTGTTTAGTGATATATTGTTATTTAGAGCCTGTTCGATATGGTTGTTGTCTCATTGTTATTAGGATTTGTGGTTCATTAGGTTATTAAGATTTTATGGTTTGTTTGATTGTTGAAACCTAAAGGAAAATATAAGAAAATTTTAGGTTTAATCTTATTGATTTCATATTATAGTTTGTTGGGTAGAGCATTTGCACTCAAACTATTTGTTAGGATGCCCATGAGAGTTCTTAGACCTTATGGAGACCTATCTATAGGAAATAATCTTGCCCGTGTTCCTGAAGACCTGGCTTTTATTTTCTCTTTGTTGTAAATGGTCAGGGAATCAAAACTTATGTTCTAGGTGGAAAGAGCAGGGAATATGTGATGAGAATTTTCAAGTGTTTGATTGCTTCTTGTTTCCTAAATAAATAGGTTCTTTAGGGTATACATGATGGAAAATACATTCTCATTTCCACATGATTGGGAAATCTTTTTCCTTTTTTTTTTTCACTGCCAAATTTATGTTATTTTGAAATTTGTATTTTATTTATTTGAAATATGGAGTTTGAAAATTTTGGAGCTTGTTATTGAATCCAAGTTGTCTCAAAACTCAATAAGGTTTAGCCTTAATGCCTAATTTTTGGTTTTGTGGCACTGTCAACAGAGCAAAGGCTGCCTCCTTCCACTTCTTCTCTCTCCAATCACACACATATACCCAGTCATTAACCCACAATAGGTTTCTTCCTAATTTTCACCTTGTTTCTACTAATTATCCATATTTATAAAAACACCCAACAGTCCATGCTTATATGTATTATAAGAGAACCTTTTATTTATAGGCATAGGAGTGGAGCCCATCAGGGTAAAAATAGGAAGGTTTCTAATGAATAGTTTATAGATTCATGGCTACTCTTCTTCCTTGTAGAGAATAGATAGAAGTATACCACCTTGAAGATCTTTGCAGAGCATGCATGATTTTCAAAAGCATGGTGGCAAACTCAACTTTCTGACAGTAGTATGGAGGGTATTGGCATTTTGTTGAACTTTGGAAATGAAGTTAAAAGGCATTTTCCTCTATGGCATATCAGTATGGAAGTTAAGAACCTCCTATGTCTCACTACTGGTTGCCTCTATGGCAATGTGAAACTATATGGGGTAGCTACTAGTTTTAACGCAATTTCATGAATTCAACTGCTTGTTTGGCATATCAAAGTCCCTAATAGTTACTCAGATAGGAACAGTACTTGAAATTATTACAATCGTTGTCCAAACTTTAGGCTACCTATTGGAAATTTGCAAAAAGTGACTGAGGTCTGCAGCCCCACATACATTAAAAACCAAAAACTCTCTTAAATGTCCTTTCTCCACCAAAGAGGCAATGCGGTCATCAAACATCTCCTGGATGGTCTTGAACTTGAACTCCAAGCTCTTGAACTTTGAAGTGTTGAACTCATAGTATTGTTTGTCCGGGACATCAAACCTGATATTCCCATACAGATAGATGTCCTTAGCATGATAATTGTTTATAAAAACTCTAGTAACCCCAAGAACCCCACATAGTATCTGGTTATATACAGAATAGAAAATTGATACAAAGAATGCTAACCACATAAATATTAATAATTTTTATGTAAAATATAGGTATTTACTAGTCTTATGTGTTTAAAAATCATTTTTAATATTTTTAAATTTGAAAATTTTGTAAAATAATATTTTTCAATTTCTAAGTTTCATCCAAAACTAAAAGCTTGAGATATCAAAACCCATGGTATCTAAAAATCCAACAATAATAGTTCCAATTTTGAACCCAAAAACAACAATTTATCCCATTGTCATAAGTATGTATTACACTCAAAAGTCTTTTTAAGAGTTGTTGGATGCTTTAGTGCTTTTCCTCAAACCAAGTTTTTTAAAGTTAGGACAGGAGACCATATCCCATCTTTGTTTATGTTGTAAGGTTAGGCCAGTGTCTTTAAATTCCGTCTATGTTCTAAAATTTTGAGCTTTTACTAGAAAACCTCTTCCATATTTGTTTCTCCAAGTTTTAGAGAGGAAATGATACGCTTAAAGGAGGTAGCTTCAGTTGTTTTTGTGATCAAAATTTTGTTATCTAATATATATTTTTTGTTTTTGTTTTGTAGGTAAATATTATTTGGTTGATGTTGGTTATCCTCAAATGAGTGGATATTTAGGCCCTTAAAAAGGCAAGCGTTACCATCTTCCAAATTTTTGACGAGGTAGTTCACCTAGAAGTAAAAGAGAAATATTTAATCATAGGCATTCATCCTTGAGGTGCACAATTGAGAGAACATTTGTCGTTTTGAAGAATAGATGGAGAATGCTATGAGAAATGCATAGTTTTCCTCTTGAAAAACAAGTAAAGATTGTTATTGCTTCAGTGGCTCTTCACAACTTCATAAGGATTAATGCTAGAATGGATATGAAATTTCAACCTTATGATGATGAGGGTTGCTTCCACTTAATGATGAAGAGAGTAGAGTGGCTTCACATCATGCAAGAAAGATGGAAGAAGAATGTGATCGAATTGCAAATCTTCTTATATCTCATTGATGTTTGATTTTGACTTTAATATGTAAGAACATAATTTCCCCCATTTTTTTTCTATGAAAACATTTCTCTTCTTATTTACTTTTAATTAAAAAAGTTTTTTTTTTTTAGAAATTAATAGGTAATCATATATTGTTTTACTTTGAAAATTATCTTTTATCAATGTTCTTTTTTATTGATTTAAATTTTTTTTGTAAATATTTTTAAAAATTTTATTATAGTGATAAAAAATTATTAATTTTAAACTAATATATAATCAAATAATTTGTTATATCATGATTGATATTTATTTATTAATCCAATTCTTTTTGTAAACATTTTTTAAAATTTTATTTAAATCATAAAAAAGATTATTTTTAGTTTTTTTAACAATATAAATGTATATATATATCCTTTTAAGATAGATATTTATATATTTTGTTGTAATGAAAAGTTTTTTGTTTATCATATTATTTTCTTTTTGTAATTAAAATTGCATGTCCTTTTTGGTAATTTATTAATATTAAAGTGTTTTTATACTTATACAACATAGTATCAAAAACACTAGTAAAATCATTTTTTCAGATTCTCATAAAAGTGTTTTTTTTCATAAACACTGTATAAGGAAACACTTCCACTAGAATCACTGCCAAACGGGCTCTTAGAAAGAAAAACCAAAAACAACAACAAAACAGAAAAAAAGGAAGAAAAAGAAGAGATGATTTTGCCTCTTTTTTTCTCACTTTTTCTTTGGCTTGAAGCCAACTGTAGACCCTCCATTTTGTCCTTTTAGCACATGTCCTATTATGTGTTCGTTTGGTGTTTTACAACAATTCCCTGGTGGCCCATTATTACTCATGTAGCTTATCTTTTATGAGCCATCTTGGAGACTCTGATTGAGAAATTTATTTAGCCCCATTGTGACCCTTTGCAGCCCTAATTTAGACTTAGGCACCACATTAAGCCCAGTCACTTAGGCCCACTTAGGCATTCTTGGCTCATTAGGTACCACATTATGCCCACTCACTTAGGCCCACTTAGGCACACTTAGCCCATTAGGCATTTTTAGCATGACTTGTATGACTTGCATGGTTGCATGGCTTGTGTGGCTTAGTTTTTTTTTTTAATTATTTATCTATTTATTTTTATTTTTTATTTTATTTTTATTTTTATCAATCACTTGTTTATTTTTATTTGTTACCTTCATTTTATATTATTTTTCTTATTTATTTATTTTTTTAATTAACTTATTTATTTATTATATCATTTTCTAATTTATTTACTTATTTATTTATTCATTCAATTATTTAATTTAATAAATTTCATGCTTTTGCAAGGAAACTAACCATTGGAGTTTAAGGAAAATGGGACTCTCCTTAAAAGGTTTTAAGGGGAGTTTGAAATTTTGAGGATTGCTTTTGGATGGGAAGATGGGAGAAAGAAAGAAAAAGGGGATTATGTAGGCTGCCATGAAGGAATTTCCAAGGAGATCAAGGGGGTTTTTTGGGTTTTTGGTGAGAGAAAAGCAGGGGCAGGAGGAAAACGAGAGAAAAAAAAAGGCTAAGAGAGGAGCATCTCCACAGCACACAAGACTGGAAGAGGGCCATCTGGACAGGCTGCAGAGGAAGACACGGGGAGAGGGGCTTTGGCTGGTGGCAGAGGAAAAATGAGTACTTGAAGACGAGCACATCTTGCATGGGGAAGAGACTTCCAGGTACGAGCACTATGGATTTCCTATTTATCTTTCTTATTATATCACTCTTCATGCATTAATCTGGTCGTTCCTAGCTTTCATTTGTTACTTGGGTATATTATTGATCTGTTCTCTTTGTCATTTTCTCTTGGAATTCACTCCAAAGATATATTTGGATACGATTTGAGTTATGTCACCGACCATGGAGCCCATTGATTTTAGCATGAAATGGGTTCCCACATTTTGAGTCTTTTGTTTGTTTGTTTGTCATTTTGAACATACTCTATTTAGAGCTGTTCATCTCTGTATTTCGTACCTCAATCCTTGTCTTTGTTTCTGGGTCACATCTTTAGGGTTTGCTTTGAATGTCTCGTTTGTGCTTTGGTATGCCTAAAGAAAGAGGCCACATGTTTCAATTTACTACTAAAGACTTGTAAGTCTAGTGGAGAATTATTTGTATCCAGTAAGGAAAAGCTCCTTAACTATCCAGAACTGTCGTCTCTTATGGATGATTGTGTTCAAACTGGGAACAAGAGACCTGGTTTTATTCCAGTTGGCGATTTGAGAATTTCTACACCCATTGTTTTTATGATAGTCGAGTGTTTAGATGAACCACACCTCCAACATTTATAGAGTTCCTAACATGCATTTTTTTATTCACTGCCCCCAACTACAAGAATTGGTATTGTACTGTATGGTCGCACCGTATTAGTATATGATTTTTCAAAGGATTTAGTTGCATCTGTTGATATGCTTCCTGGTGACAAATCACCAACTCAGGATTCTTTGAAATCATTGATTTATGGAATTGGCATATACTTGTCAGCAATACATGGTATGAAGGCAGTGCTACCAGTTGAGATAGAGATGGGTTCATTAAGGGTAGCATTGGAGCAACAAATTTCAAAGGCAGATTGGGCCCAGGCTCGATTAGACTTGCTTAATCTCCTAGATGAGAGGAGATTGAGGGAAGTAGACCATGTTCGTGTCTATCAGAGGAAGATGGCCCATCCATTCAAAAAGCGGGTTAAGCCTAGACTGCTACAGAGAGGTGACTTGGTTTTAAAGGTCATCAGAGGATTGATCAGAGATCCTAAAGAGAAGTTTAAACCCAATTGGAGTGGACCCTATTTCATTAGGGAGTTGACCTCAGAGGGTGCTGCATGGTTGATGGATCTAGATGGAAACTGATTCTCAGAGACAACCAATGTAGATCAGCTAAAGAAGTATTATGTTTGAGACCATGGTCGCAGGATGGGTGGCCATCATTTTGGTTAGCCGTATATCATTGCTAGCCCATTGAGCCCCGCATGTGCATCAAAGCCTTTCTTTCTTATTAGCTTACTTACACTTCTACACCGGGATAGGGGCCCTTTAGTGTATACATGCTTCATTTAGGAGTTTCATGAGCCTTGGGCCTACAGGTGCATCTTTCTTTCATTATTGTTTCTATCATCATACTACTGCATTTCATCACTTCTCATTGGTTGTGTTCTTCATCTCTTTTTCTTTATTCTATCTACTATTTTTTCTTCTTCATATTCTCTCCACCCTAAGTGGTGATCCTCCTCGGTTCATTACATGGAGGATAGTCACATCATTTCCACTATCTATCCCATGGACACTGATTCCGAAGACCCTTGGTTTGAGAAGGTCATCTCATTGGAGAGAGTTTATAGTACTTTGGCGTTTGAGAGGACGTCCATCCATTATGGATCTTATCATTTTTGGAGCTTATTTTGTTCACGTTCAAGGTATGTGCATTTGTATATATGTAAAACAAAAAAAAACCAAAAACAAAAACAAAAAAAATGAGTGAAAAATGAAAATCAAAATGAAAAGAAAAGAAAAATAAGCAAATGTGTGTATATGCATAGTATTCTCCATCATTGAGCGTGTATATTGATATTCGATTGCCATTTTATTGAGTATGTTTGTTGGTGAGAGTTCGTATGTGAGCTTTCTGAGATCCTTTTTTCTTTGTATTCACTTTGTCATATCTCTTTAAGAGTGAGATGAGTGACCTTCTCCTAAGGGTTTTGAGTCATTGTCCTTTCCATCATTACATTCATTATTGATGTGACTTCACTCCATGTTTGATTTGAGTTGATCATCACTTTTCTTCGTGTATTCATTGTTTCATTATCATTCTTATCATTGCTTTTGATTCATCCCATTTGCTTCACCTCCTTATTCTTTTCTTACACTGACCTATTCCAAGTTTGATATTTCACTTGCATCATTCTTACACATCTCATTATTAGTTCGATTTGTTTCATTTGTCTTCTCATTTATATTATATTCACGTTGAGCACTCTCAGGTCCATGGCTCACGAGCTTTTCTATACATTTTATATTTTATACATGAGGGCATGGGTTTTTTATCATTGGGTATTTTGGACCTAGTTTCTCTTCATTTATATTATCTTATCACCCTAGCCTACATTACATCCCGTGTCTTAAGACCACCCTAAGGCCATGGGATCAAATGTCATCTTCAACAACCCCTACTTAGACAAGTGTTTGAGATTTGGTTGATATTTAGATATCATCATGTTTCTTCTTCTGAGAGACGTCTCTTTGATGTTTGAACCCAATTCAATTGTGGATATGGATGACTGGGATTACACATTTGATGATGGATGATCCGATGTTGTTTGATTTTTTGGTCCACTATACATCTGATGTCATACTAGGGCATATTTCCCTTTCGATTGAGATTTATAGATCTTCATAGAGTTGCATGATCATCTCCACTTATGAGATACACACCAAGATGATGACCTATTTGTTATCTTATCATGATTCCTTAGTGGAGCCTCTCTTGGGCCATTCAGTCAGGCCCACACTTTTTGATATTTAGATGTCCACATGCTTCTTCTTTTGAGAGATGCCTTTCGATATGTGGATTCGATTTAGTTGTGAATTTAGATGATTGGGATCACGCATTGGATGATGGATGAGGTTGTCTGATTTTCCAATCTACCATACATTTGATGCCATATTGGGGCATATTTTCCTTTCGGTTGAGATTTATAGATCTTCATGGATTTGCATGCCCACCCTCACTTACGAATTGCATGTCGAGTTGATGGTCTACCGTTATCTTATCATGATCCCCTAGTGGAGTCTCTCTTGGGCCATTCAGCAAGGCTCACACTTTTCGGTATTTAGATGTCATCACGCTTCTTCTTCTAGGATACGCTTCTTTGATCTGTGGATCTAATTCAGCTGTCGACATGGATGACTAGGATTACACACTTGGTGATGGATGATTTGAAGTTGTCTAATTCTTCAATCTCTCATACATCTAATGCTATACTGGGGCATATTTCCCTTTCGGTTGAGATTTATAAATCTTCATGGAGTTGCATGATCATCCCCATTTACGAGATACATGTCGAGTTGATGATCTATTTTATTTTACGATGATTCCCTAGTGGAGCCTTTGTTGAGTCATTCAGTCAAGCTCATACTTTTTGATATTGTTGTGATTCTTTGATGGAGTTATCTTAGGCGCATAAACTCCCATATCATCATTTCAGTGGAGTACATGTCAAATCTCTTGTACATCCCCATTAAGTTATTCTTGAGTCATCAAGACAGATCAGATGTACTAGTTGCTATACTGGGCCATACTTTCCTCGGTTACCTGCATAGCAAGATGCATCAGTTGCTATACTGGGGCATATTCCTCATTTTTATGTTGTCGAGATGATTGATTTCTCACTTAGCTTTTATAGTCTTCTTTGCTGGTCCTAGTTTTGATGATTTTTTCTAGATGAGCCTTTAAAAGAGCGTGACTTTTGAGTTTTGACCATCCTAGTACCTATGACTCTTCAGTAAATTGTTATCTTGATGTGGTGATAGCTTTCCTAGTGGACTATTTTTCTTGAGACTCCCCAATGGGTCATTCCTTCGAGATGACGATGGGCTCCTCCAACATAGTATCTTAAGCTAGAGACATCCAGATTATTATGATACTTCTTCGGCTTTGTGATTTTTGGATCGAGAGTTATGGCAATACGCCACACCAGGGCATATTCCTTCTCAGTTGTCCTTCACAGTTTGGCACTCAGATACATTGGTCAGCTTATCATTCAAAGCCACCTTATTTCTTCAGTTTAGCATTTAGAGCCCTGAGCTGATGACCTAGAGTCCTTCTTCTCATTCATGACCCAAAGTCATTCTTAGCATTTAGAGCCCTGAGCTCATAACCCAGATTTGTTCTTCTCATTTATAACCCAGAGTCATTCTTCTTATTTATGACCCAGAGTCGTTCATTTCATCTATGACCTAGAGTCATTCTTAGCATTTAGAGCCATGAGCTCATGACCTAGAGTTGTTCTTCTTATTTATGACCCATAGTCATTCTTAGCATTTAGAGCCCTGAGCTCATGACCCAGAGTCATTCTTCTTATTTATGACCCAGAGTCATTCTTAGCATTTAGAGCCCTAAGCTCACGCCCCATAGCCGTTCTTCTTATTTATTACCCAGAGTCATTTTTAGCTTTTAGAGCCCTAAGCTCACAATACAGAGTCGTTCTTCTTATTTATGACCCAGTGTTATTCTTAGCATTTGGAGCCTTAAGCTCACAATCCAGAGTTGTTCTTCTTATTTATGACCCAGAGTCATTCTTATCATTTAGAGCCCTAAGCTCATGACCCGGGGTCGTTCTTCTTATTTATGACCCAGAGTCATTCTTAGCCTTTAGAGCCCTAAGCTCAAAACCCAGATTCTTTCTTCTTATTTATGACCCAGAGTCACTCTTAACATTTAAAGCCCTGAGCTCACGACCCAGAGTCGTTCTTCTTGTTTATGACCTAGAGTCATTCTTAGCATTTAGAGCCCTAAGCTCATGATCCAGAGCCATTTTCACCATTTAGACATTTAGAGCCACCACTTTCTTTCATGGGTGTTTAGAATCGTAGGCCTTTAGAGCCATTTTTCCCATTGGTGTTTAGAGCCATCTCTTCCAATTTAGGCGTTCAAAGCCATCTCTTTCAATTTAGGCATTTAGAGCCATCTCTTCCACAACTTAGGTGTTCATATCCATTTCTTTCATCAGATTTAAGCGTTTAGAGCCACCCACTTTTAGTTCGGTGTTCAAAGCCATTTCCACAACTTAGGAGTTCAGAGCCACTATTTTCCTTCATAGGTGTTCAGTGCCATATTTTCCAATTTTAGGCGTTCAAAGCCATTTCTTCTAGTTCGGCGTTCAGAGCCACTTTCTCAGTTTAGGCATTCAGAGCCACTTCCACAACTTAGGTGTTCAAATCCACTTCTCCAGTTTAGGTATTCAAAGCCACCATTTTCCTTCATAGGCATTCAAAGTCATCTTTTCCAGTTTTAGGCGTTCAGGGCCACTTCCACAGCTTTGGTGTTCAGAGCCATGATTACTACTCAAAAAGTGCTATTTTATAGCTTGTAATTAACTCTATTAAACACTTTTGAGTAGTAGTTATTACCTTTTAACCCAATTAACATATTAAGGACCCTTGCAATCAATTCTAATCAAATTGTGTTAAGTTTTGGTGTTTTGATAGCTTTTTTATCACCAAAGCAATCCAAGATTGAGGAGAGTTCTTTGGAATCCATGGCATAGGGCGTCCGGACACACCATCGAAGTGCCGCGTGAGCTGTGGCAGGCTGTCCGGATAGGGGGAGCGCGCCGCCATTCCACCCAGATGTCTCACATCCGGCACCTTCATCCGGATAGGGGAGCGTGCCGCCATTCCACCCGGATGTCTCACATCCGGCACATTCCATCCGGATGTTTCACATCCGGCACTTGACGCCGGATGGGAGAGGAGGCGTTTCAACTTCCCCGGTCAGGCATATCCGGATCGTCTGATAGCGTTTACCCGGAGAGTTTTGCAACCATTTCTGCACAGTGCCGCGGTGTTCTCCTGAAGCTTCCAGATATATGCGACCGACACTTGGAGATATTTTGCGATCGATATTTTGAGATATTTTGCTTTAGATATTTGTTGTCTAAATCCCCAAAATCTCCTTGTAACCCACCAATTATAGGATTCCTTAGTTATTAAGTTTGGAGAAAGGGATGAATAACCTCTTATAGATATTTTGTAATTTTCCTTATAAATATCTCTCGGGAGCTTGTTCTTGAGTGGGGAGAGATCCTTTTGTACAGTTTTGCAAGAAATATATCTACAAAGCACTTGCTCTGTTTTTCATATATATTTTTGTTCTCTCGTTATTTTTATTTCTAGCTAATCAAACTCTGAGGATTTTTCCTCAGAGGATGAGAGGCTAGGCTTTTCGTCTCTTGGAGCAAGGAAAGTTGGGTAAGTTTCCACATGCATAAATTGGAAGTTTTGTTGTTTTAGTTTTTAATGAAGAGAAAGTGTGACCCGTTAATGGTTTTTATCTTTTTAGTTAACTTAAAACGCCTTTAAATCACCTGGGCCAACACTTGATAAGGCAAGTGATCTCCATCCATTGAGATGCACTAGTTTATCTCTTGTGAGCCTTTGGGAGGTGGTTTGAAGGTAGGATTTTCTAGAATAGCCAACACTTGGTAAGCTTTTGGACTCCACGGAGACATCCATTAGTTATCTCTTGCGAGCTTTTGATGGATAATCCAAGGTTAAAGATCACCTTGAATGGCAAGTGCTAGGTGAGAGGGATTTAGTGTTTGAACCCATTAATGGGAAGCATCTATACAAAACCGATTCGGGAAATAACTATATGTTAAATCCTCAATGCGAGGAAAATAAACAAGTGACCGGAACTCCCTTTTTGTACAAGGAATCTGAGCCTAGTGATCTAAACTCCAAGAAACACTTTTCTGTGTAATTAAAATTAGTTATTATTTTTAGTTAGTTTAAAACCAACCTTTTCTACCAAAAAGATTATGTTTTCTTTTAAAGCTAACCTTGAAATGAAAAGGCACCAATTCAGCTTTGAATTAATATCAATTGTGAAGTGAAAACCCATCCCAGTGAACGATCCTAGAGCCACTATGCTATAGTAGCTTTGTCTTTGCTACCCTAGTATATGGTGTAATAGGTATAAATTTTGTTGATTACTCCCTGCGGACCAAAATCAAGGGACACCAGCTGGACATGAATCAACTGAGACACCAATTGGGAATGAATCAAGCCACTTCTAAAATTTAAGGTGTTTAGAGCCACCATTTTCTTTCGTAAGTGTTCAGAGTCATAGGCCTTCAAATCCATTTCTCCCATTGGCTTTTAGAGCCAGAGTTTCAGGCGTTCAGAACCACCATTTCCATATGACTTCAGAGCCATTCCTCCCACAGGCATTTAGTGTCATAGTTTAGTTGTTCAAAATCGTTCATCTCAGTCTAGGCATTCAGAGCCACATTTTGGGCATTTGGAGTCGTGATGTTCCAGAGTTTATCTTCCTCCATTGTATGTGATATAGCTCTTTGAGCTTATAACTTATGTTTTGATTGTATCATTGGTGCCCCTCACTTCACACTCTTGTATGGTGCATGTGAAATTTTCTTTCTATATATGTTCGTCCCTATGCTCCTAGGTGGTTCGACTACTACTCAACCTTGACATCGATCTTCGAGTCACTTTCAGAGACATCTCAGAGGGAGTCTACATCCATAGTGCAACTTTAGAGACACTTTGAGAGCTACCCTTCTCTTAGGATTTTAGAACCCCTTTTGTTCTTTTATTGGTTTAAGCAAGTTTGTGTTCTACTCATGTACCTTTAAAGGTCTTTCTCTTTCTTCTGTAGAGTTCACTTCATCTCACTCACTATTCCTACTTTCTTTTCACTTTAGTGTTCATATTCCTTATGCTTGTGAACTCTATCGAAGAGGGGCATATTTGTAGACCCCTCTTGGGCTAAAGGATGATGGCTGGTCACCCGGGAAAAGTTGGGGATTTTCATTTAGATGAGTGGGGAACAACTTCTATGAATGAGCTGCATGGGACATATGGCCACCTTACCATGGTGGTGGCTGAGGATGGAGATGTAGACCCTCCATTTTGTCCTCCTAGCACATGTCCTATTAGGTATTTATTCAATACTTTACAGCAATTCCATGGTGACCCATTACTACTCGTGTAGCCTATCTTTTATAAGCCACCTTGGGGACTTTGGTTGAGGGATTTACCTAACCCCATTATGACTCTTAACAGCCTTATTTAGACTTAGGATCACTTAGGCACCACCTTAGGCCCACTTAGGCACCCTAAGCCCATTTAGGTACACTTGGCCCATTAGGCACCACTTTAGGCCCACTTAGGCACCCTAAACCCATTTAGATACACATGGCTCATTAGCACCCTAGGCCCACATAGGCATCCTAGGCCCATTTAGACACCTTAGGCCCATTTAGGCACCTTAGGCCCATGTAGGCACCCTAGGTCCATTTAGGCATCCTAGGACCATTTAGGCATCCTAGGCCCATTTAGGCACCCTAGGACCATTTAGGCACCCTAGGCCCATTTAGGCATCCTAGGCCCATTTAGGCACCCTAGGCCTATTTAGGCTTACCTTAAGCCCATTTAGGCACCCTAGGCCCATTTAGGCGCCCTAGGCCCATTTAGGCACCCTAGGCCAATTTAGGCACACTTGGCTTATTAGGCATCACCTTAGGCCTACTTAGGCACCCTAGGCCCATTTAGATCATTTTTTTGCATGGATGCATGGTTTGCATGTCTTGCATGGTTGCATAGCCCGTATGGCTTGCATGTGCTTGATTTTGTTTTTGTTTTTTTATCTTTCTCTATTTATTAGTTTTATTCATTTATTTACTTATTTTTAGAAATTTTCATGAGCTTAATAATCATATTCATTTCGTTTTTATTTATCTATTTATTAATTTATTTTGATATGGAATTTCTTGAGTCGATAATTCATTTTAGTTATGCATGTGATCTATATTTTTAATTTCTTTTAAAGATGTAGTTTGGATTTTTAATTATTAGTTACATGTTTTTTTTATTATTCGAACCCTTATTTTTTCTATTTTTTATTTGTTATTTTTTGTTTTGTTGCCCGGGATTTTACATACTCCATATTGGAAAAAAGATTATTGAAAAGGATGATTATAGGAAGAAGATTAGCATGATGAAGGTGGTTGGTGGAGTCAACAGGATGATTATGGGAAGAAGATTAAGAAGGTTGGGTTTTGGCAAGTGAAAGGAAAGGGTGCAGCGTGTATGTGGACAGGAAGTGAGGTTGTGTTCAAGAAAAAAAGAAAAAACGGAAGAAAGTGGTCTGAAAAGGAAGAGCACCAGAACGGAAAAAAGAAAAAGGGATTTTTCAACATGATAGAAGAGAGGAAGAGACACGATTCAGGAGAGAAGAAAATGTGCAATTACACCATGGGGAGTGAGGGTGCACCTTAAGAGAAGGTATAGAGGAGAAAGAAAGAGTGAGGTTGATTTTTTCTAGAGAATGGGAGGAATCAATCCGAGTTTCAAAAGGATTTTTTTGAGGCTACTATTTGGAGGAAATCAGTCCACCTTTTAGAAAAGAAGTGACGCTGATTTTTCTTGAGAATTGGAGGAATTAGTTCGGGTTTTGAAAGGATTTTTTTAGGCTGCTGTTTGGAGAAAATCATTCTACGTTTCAGAGAAGAAGTGAGGCTAATTTTTATGGAGAATTAGACGAATCAGTCCAGGTTTTGAAAGGATTTTTTTTAGGCTGCTATTTAGAGGAAATCAGTCCACATTTCAAAGAAGAAGTGAGGCTGATTTTTCTAGAGAATTGGAGGAATCAGTCCAGGTTTTGAAAGGATTTTTTGAGGCTGCTGTTTGGAGGAAATTAATCCACATTTCAGAGGGGATTTTGGGGCTGCTATTTGAGTGATCAGTCCACATTTCAGAGAGCCTTTTTGGGGTTGTTGTTTGAGTGATCAATCCGTGTTTTAAAGGATTTTTTTAGGTGGTTGTTTGGAGAAATTAGTCCATGTTTCAGAGGGGATTTTGGGGCTTCTATTTAAGTGATCAGTCCATGTTTCAAAGAGCTTTTTTGGGGCTGCTGTTTGAGTGGTCAGTCCATGTTTTAAAGGGGCATTTGAGGCTGCTGTTTGGAGGAAATTAGTCCACGTTTCAGAGGGGATTTTGAGGCTGCTATTTGAGTGATCAGTCCTTGTTTTGAAAGAGCATTTTTAGGGCTGCTGTTTGAGTGATCAGTCCGTGTTTTGAAGGGGTGAGGCTGTGATTTTTAGAGAGAGGAGAAGAGCGGGCTGCTGTTTTCAAAGAGAATCAGTATGTGCTTAGGAGTGATTCGGGACTGCTGTTTTCAAAGAGGATCAGTCCGTGTTTTAGAAGAGAGGTGGGCCGCACCAGAAAAGTTTCGAAAAGCATTACTGCATTAGGGAGCCATACCAACAAAGGAGCCAAACAACTTTTTCTTTCCCTTTACCAAAGGTAAATTCTAAACACAATAGTTTGTTAGTTATTTTCAATCGTAAGTTTTGATTTTTTTAGAACTTTGATGGATTATATTTATCATTTATTTCATTTTTTTTTATATTCCTTCAGTGGTGTGATATATTTTAGATTTAAGAATTCTTGATTAATTGTGTTAACATTTCATAATGTCTAATTCCAAGCTCTATTTTTCTGGAGAACTTGATTGAACTTAACCAACATTTTGGATTGCATTTTGAGACATGTCTGAATTTTATTTAGCCAAGCATTTAGGTTGATATTGGGTAAGCTTTTTGGGTTGGATTAGCTTAGAATCAAGGCTGGTTATTATTAAAAATCTGGGATGCATCTTTGATCGAATATAAGATGATTTATCCATGAAATATGGGTTGTTGTCAAGCTGTTTTGAAATAAAAAATGTGGACTGATATTGCTTTAAAATCAAGGCTGGTGTAGAATGAAATTTATAACCACCAGATTTTTCTATGAGAAAGCACCAAAATCCTCGAGAAAGCCACAAGATTTTTAAATAAGCGTGCTCCAAAATTTTTCTTTAAATGATATAGCCATAAGATTTTTCTATGAGAGAGCATCAAAATACTTGATAAAGCTACCAAATTTTTAAATAAAAGTGCACCAAAATTTTTCTTTAAATGATATAGCCATCAAATTTTTCTATGAGAGAGCACCAAAATACTTGATAAAGCTACCAGATTTTTAAATAAAAGTGCACCAAAATTTTTCTTTAAGTGAGATAGCCATCAGTTTTTTTTATGAGAGAGCACCAAAATCCTTGAGAAAGCCACCAAATTTTTAAATAAGAGTGCACCAATTTTTTTTTTCAATTATTAAGTTGTTTAGAATTTTTGTTTTAGATAAATCTATGTCTCCTCTTAGTGGTTTCTTTTAGTTGGATTAACCTCATTTTCTTATTTATTTATTTTTATTTTAGAATCTTAGTTTTAGTCAAATTCTTGTCACATCTTCAAATTGATAACTTTTTACTTTGATTGAATCCATTTAGTTTTTAGAATTTAGGTTTTAGTTAAATTTTTTGCCATGTTTTTAAGTCGACAATTGTCGTTATTTTTTAATTGAACTCTTGTACGCCTTGAACTCAAACTTTTTTATTAAGAAAATAGCTCTTTTAAATGGGCATCTCGAATGAAGTCAAAATAACTTCTTTTCTTTCAAAAAAATTAATATTCTCCATCAATGATAAGGCTCCTAGATCCCAAATGAAAGGGTTGCCAATAAAGAGATCCAAGTTGATATTCTTTTGTTTTCAAAACCCTTTTAAATTTGGAATGAAAAGAAAAATCTTCATTTTGTGTCCTGTGTTATGGATTTATCAAATCACATGGTTCCTTTTGCTTTCCTAAAATCATTCTCAAAGGAATTCAAATCTTTTAACAAATTTTTTTTAAATAATAATAAAAATCCCTTCTAAGAATTTAGTGCAAATATCTCACTTTTAAAATATATATATATATATATATATATATATATATATATATATATATATATATATATATATGCAACTTAGTTTTATCCCAATTGTACTCCTTTTTCTCAGTTTCCAAAACTTTATTTTCTTAACATAGGTTTGAGCTTGTGTTCCCAAGCTAATGGGAATACACAGGTTAAACTTGTGAATATTAATTGGGGACTTGATGGGACCCCAACATAAAATAATTTTTCTAAAACTCATCTTTCTTGCCACTTTAGCTACTTTCTATAATCAAAATCATCAAATTTTTTAGGAATTGTATACAAGATGTGTGTGATAATTGATGTTTTCATATACTTTGATCATTTTTGCTATGCTAATTATATAACAAGCATGCTAGGATTTCTTTATTTTATTATTATCTAACCCCTCATGTCTTATGAAAGCGCATTATAAGTTATATATGCTATCTAGGTACGCCCCCTAACGCCCACCTTCTAAATTTAGTGAATATGCTTGTCATTGTGAATTATGCCTATGATCGATAGCGATTGGGTATCTTGATATTTGTTTCATTGTTCAATTATTTTTGATAAAGCGCATGTTGGATGATATATTATTTGAACTAACTTTGGTGTCTTGTGATAGCGCATAAGAAGCAGTCCAAGTACGCACTCTAAATTTTCTTTCTGATTTGTAATTGGTTTTCTTATTTAGCATGTTATTTTTGGAAATCACCTTAGTATACCTAGATACCCCCAATCAACCGATTAATTGTCACATTCCCCTCAACTTAGTTAGTAGAGACCTTTATAGGGCTTAGAGGGGTGCTACCTCTTAAAGGTACCTTCCCAATAGGTAACTTGATCCCCGGACCCAGACTTAGGTTTTTCAAAGACATGCTTTCCAAAACTGTGGAGTCATTTTTTTTTTAGGGGTTTTCTTTCTTATTTTATTTTTCCTTTAAAATAAAAATAAAATAAGTGGCGACTCCAATTTTTCCAAAACTAAATTTTTCACCAATAAAAAGTGGGTCTCGTCGATCGAGTGAGGGTGCACGTGAGAAATGCGGGTCCACAAATTGGCGACTCCACTGGGGATTTTGAGGATCAAGCTTGAACACTAGTTGAGGAAAATGTGGTGTTTAATTGGTCAATTAGAGGGTACCTTTTTTTTAAAACAAGGTGATTTAGTTTGCTTACTTGTTTGGTTTGCTATCTTAACATGTTCGATTGCCTTGAATGATCACTTGATTGCTTGCTCACTTCAACATGATTCACTCTCACATGTGTTAGATGGGACTCTGATTGTTTGATATTTATTTGCTTGGTATGACTGTTTGTTGCATGACAACCCTTGATCCTGCATGATGTATGATTGCTTGTTTATGTTCACTATCTCACTTTAGACCTTAAGTTTTTCGGATGCACCCACATCCTTCACTGTGCACTTTAGATTATCCCTGAGTGTTGAGTTGTGAGAGAGCCTTCACCATTAAGAAACCCCCTAGGAACGCAAGGAAGTGCATGTGTGAAGGTGATGACCACCTTGCATGGAAGCACCCTGTCTCCTTGGAGGCATGCAAAGGGTTGCATACCATTGGAGGGTACAATCGCTTCTTCTAAGGATCCTTAAACCCACCCATTTTATCTTGTAGAGCCACATCAACCTTGTAGGTTAACTTAGACCCAATTAGGATCTCATTCCTACACGTGGGTGCATCTGTAAACCTTTAGAGCTGCCTTGGTCACAATTAGGTTCAATTATCCTCTTCATGGTCTCCTTTTGGTGTGCTTAGAGATTGGTACATGTTTGAGTTTCAATTGGGCCACCATTCTGCATTGTGACTAGTGCATTTCCACCTCTTCTGAGCTTCCTTCATTTCATTTCTCTATCCGTGCTTGTGTACTTTATAGAAATGTTATTCATTTTAGTTTGGATTCGACTTCTTATATCAAAGTTGAAGATAGATTGATTAAGGTTTCAAAGTAGTTAGGTATGGATCCTTGGTATGTGACAGTTGATTGATTTACAATTAAGGCTCAGAAAGGTACCCCAAGTGCTCCAGAATTTGGCAAAGCAGCCTTGGAAAGAGGAGGGGAATGGCATCAGCCCTCTGAAGCTTCTTTTTGTGTACCTTCTCTTCGAAATAGAGAAGGGCTGCCAGAATTAGATCATGAGGCCCAAAGAAAAATCCCTCAGACATCTTGTACAGGGCTTCCAAGAGGACTCCTCTTCTTTGAGTCCAATGCTGCAATGGGTAGAGGTTATGACGCAAAAATGCATCAATCAGAAACATGATTGGAGGAAGCTCTCCTCTCAACAGATGTGGACATGTGGAAGCTCCTCTGGATAGGGTGTGCACCATCTCTAGCTCAGTATGACTGGTCCAAGCTCTAAAATCATCGAAATGGCTTGACTCATAGGGAATTTGCAAGGCTTCAGCTATATGGCATGCTCCCAATATGCCATGCCTCCCATCAATAGTGAAATGAATTAAAGTTGGATTCCTGACCTGTTTGGTTGTCATGGATTGATAGAAATCCATGGCTACCCTGGGGTAGAAAAAGTCTCTCGGAGTTAGTAGGTGCTCCATGTGGTATCTCCTCAGCAGGTTGAATGACTGTGCAAGCTCCGGCTGCAATCGGAATGCGACTATGTCAAAGCATAGCTCGGAGTGGAATGGCCGAGCTCTACAATCCAAATTTCCCTTAATTGGGGGCTGAGTTAGCATTGGCCGCCTGATTACTTCTTCCGGAGCTGTTTCAGATGGAATTTAGGGCTCGGGAAGTGGCGGCTGAGGCTCCTGTGGTTTTGCTTGCGACGTCGGAGATGGCACCGGAGGTTGAATTGGCGAGGGAATCGGCGAGGATACTGGAGAGGAAACTGGCGAGGATACCGGAGATTGCTCAGTCAAGTCAATGGGTTCTGAGCTTTCAACCCTGGGTCTCTTTTGTAGCGGCCGACCCCCTGACCTGGTAAGGTAACGCCTTGCCAGAGGCTTTGGCGGCGCGGGCTTCACCGAAGGAGGAACTGCTCTTGGCTGCGAAGGCTCAGAAACGGGATCTGGAACTGGCTCCTTTCTCAGGCTTTTCTTGCGGCTTGAAGGAGAGGAAGACTTGGCCCCTCTGGTTCGCGCCATTTCGGGTTACCGAAATTTGGCCGGAGCTGCTGATTGGAGAGGATGACCGGAGGCTTGCGCGGTGAGGCTCGAGGAAGAAGATGAACAGCTTGCGAGAATGGCGCGCTCTATTTTGAAACCCTTTTCGCAGCTCAAATGACCGGTATATATAGTAATAACGGAAGACTAAGGGTCAATTTGAGTTTCGCTAAAAAATGCCAATTTCGCAGCAAAACGCCATTTTCGCAGCCACTTCGCAATGCGTTTCGCAGCTGCGAAATGAATGTAACTCTGCTGCGAAGTGGTACACGTGTGCCAAAATCACTTTCGCAATTGCGAAATACCCTGCGGAATGGGACTTTTGTTGTGAAATCTGGGCTTTACCGCTTCGCAGACGTTTCGCAGCTGCGAAATGGGGGCTCCTGTGTTGCGAAGTGGCACTCGTGTGCCAATCTCGCCTTCGCAGCTGCGAAAATTCTCGCAGAGAAGTCCAAAGTGTTGCGGAATGGTTTGGCAACAAAATGCTCATTTCGCAGAAGTTTTCTTTAAGCTGCGAAATCTCGCAGAGCTCTATTTTTGCTCTGTTTTCACTCTGTTTTTGCTCCGATTTTGATCCGATTTTTTTTCTTTCAATTTCTTTGCAATTTCTCCCACTTGGGATCATTCAAAAAGATTAAAACACACATAAAAACATGATTTACGATCAAAAACTAAGATTAAAATTATGGAAAAAACTTGAAAATTTACAAACTTTACAAAAAATTTTGGACTGTGGTAAAACCACGTCCAGCAAACCCTTCTTTGCTTAGGCTTTTTAAGGCTCAAGGAGGTTGATTTCCTCCTTTTCTGGTTTGAATGGCTCCATGAATGGCTTGAGACGATATCCATTGACTCTAAAGCTATCCTTGCCATTTGAATTCAATAATTCCACCACTCCATTGGAATATACTCGATGAATAATGAACGGACCTATCCACCTTGACTTGAGCTTCCCAGGAAAGATATGGAGTCTTGTGTCATACAGTAAAACTCTTTGCCCTTCCTGAAATTCCTTGTTGGAGATGAGTTGATCATGCCACTTCTTCATCCTCTGTTTTGCAACTTTGGAATTGATATAAGCATTATTTCTTAATTCCTCCATCTCATTAAGGTCTCAATATCTCTTTTCTCCGGCTCTGATCAAGTCCATGTTCAGCTTCTTTATTGCCCACCAAGCTTTGTATTCAACTTCCACAGGGAGATGACATGCTTTACCATAGACAAGACGATAGGGAGACATGCCAAGAATAGTCTTATAAGTTGTTCTATATGCCCACAATGAATCATGAAGCCTAATAGACCAATCCTTTCTGCTGGAATTCACCACTTTCATCAATATGTTCTTTATTTCCCTGTTAGCTAGCTCAACTTGCCCGGAAGTCTGAGGATGATAAGGTGTAGCCACCTTATGCTTCACTCCATACTTGGATAACAGAGCTTCAAAAGGTTTGTTGCAAAAATGAGCACCTCCATCACTGATAATGGCTTTGGGCACCCCAAATCTTGAGAAAATGTTCTCTTTAAGAAACTTGAGAACCACCCTGTGATCATTTTGTTTACAGGGGATTGCCTCAACCCACTTAGAAACATAATCCACCCCCACCAAGATGTAAGAATTACCAAAAGACATTGGAAAAGATCCCATGAAGTCAATGCCCCATACATCAAATAGCTCAACTATTAGAATGGGGTTCATAGGCATTTGATTTCTTTTTGTTAACTTTCCAAGCCGTTGGCATCTATCACAACTCCTACACATGATGTGGGCATCTTTGAAAAGAGATGGCCAGGTAAACCCTGATTGCAATACCTTCATAGTTGTTTTCTGAGAGGCAAAGTGGCCTCCACATGTATTCTCATGACAATGAGATAAAATCCCTTCCTGCTCATCGTCAGGGACACACTTCCTTATGATCTGATCTGCACAATACTTAAAAAGAAAGGGCTCCTCCCAATAATAAGCATGAATTTTTGCAAATAAGTGCTTCCTGTCCTGTGCATTCCACTCACTTGGAATTTCACCAGTAACTAGATAATTAGCAATATGAGCATACCAAGGAGTTTTCACTAGGAACATGAGTGATTCTTCAGGAAAATCATCATTAATAGGCAAGGGATGGGAATTATGTGCTATAACTAACTTGAAAGGTGGTCAGCTACCACATTCTCCACTCCTTTCTTATCTTTGATTTGGAGATCGAATTCTTGTAACAAAAGAATCCATCTAATCAACCTTGCTTTTGCATCTTGCTTTGTCAATAAATACTTCAAGGCTGAATCGTCAGTGAAAACAATGATGAAAGACCCCACCAAATAAGCACGAAATTTGTCCAAAGCAAATACCACAGCTAACAATTCTTTCTCTGTAGTTGTGTAGTTCCTTTGAGCTTCATTTAGTGTTTTGCTTGCATAATAGATCACATAGGGCTTCCCATCATCTCTTTGGCCAAGCACAGCTCCTATAGCAAAGTCACTGGCATCACACATCGGTTCAAAAGGTAGTTGCCAGTTAGGGGCTCTCACTATTGGAATTGTTGTTAAAAAAAATTTCAGTTGATCAAAGCTATTTTGACATCTTTCATCCCATATAAACTTAGCATCCTTAGCTAACAGCTCACAAAGAGGTTCTAAAAGACTTGAAAAACCTTTTATTAATCTCCTGTAGAACCCTGCATGGCCAAGGAACTGCCTTACTCCTTTTACAGTTGTTGGGGATGGCAATTTGACAATAAGCTCCACCTTTGCTTTATCAACTTCAATGTCTTTTTCAGAGATGATATGGCCAAGGACAATTCCTTGACGTACCATAAAATGACATTTCTCCCAGTTGAGCACCAGGTCTTTTTCAATGCATCTGTGAAGAACTGCTTCCAAATTAACTAAACATTCCTCAAATGTACCTCCATATACGGTAATGTCATCCATGAAAACCTCCATAATTCGCTCCACCATATCACTGAAAATACTCAACATACATCTTTGAAATGTAGCAGGTGCATTGCATAAACCAAAAGGCATTCTCCTGTAAGCATATGTTCCAAATGGACATGTAAAAGTGGTCTTTTCCTGATCTGCCACATCAATTTCAATCTGAAAATACCCTGAATACCCATCCAAGAAGCAATAGAATGGATGTCCAGAGACTCTCTCCAGCACTTGGTCAATAAATGGCAATGGAAAATGATCTTTCCTGGTTACAACATTCAACTTTCTATAATCAATACACACCCTCCAACCTGAAGTGAGGCGTGTAGTAATTTCTTCTCCTTTTTCATTCTGAACCACTGTGATCCCTGACTTCTTTGGTACCACTTGAGTAGGACTCACCCAAGGGCTATCAGATATAGGGTAAATGATTCCTGCTTGAAGTAGCTTCAGCACCTCAGCTCGCACCACCTCTTGTAGATGAGGATTCAATCTTCTTTGAAGTTGACGAATTGGCTTTGCTTCCTCCTCCATATATATATGATGAGTACAAACTAAAGGACTAATGTCTTTCAAGTCCGATATTTGCCATCCTATTGCCTTCTTACACCTCTTGAGAATTTCTATTAAACAATTCTCTTGATGACCGGTCAGAGATGAAGATATCACAACAGGACATTGATTATTTTCTTCAAGATATATATATTTCAGCTCCACAGGTAGAGGCTTCAGATTGAGTTTTGGAGTCTCTTTTTCAGCAGCTGCCTCTTCTTCTTTATTGAACAAAGGTAGAATTTCTTCTATCTTTCTCCAACTTTGTAGAGTAGCAAGCACAGTAGGGGATTCAGACAAACCTTCCTCAAAATCCACAAGACTTTCATTCAACTTGTCTTGCATATTTTGATTACAGTGCTCCTCCACCAAAGTATCAATAATGCACAGCTCTTCTGGACCTTCTTCTTCTTCCGGAGTGATTTGCTTTTTAGACATATAGAAAATATTGAGATCCAGTGTCATGTTGCCAAAAGTGAGTTGCATCAGCCCATTCCTACAGTTGATGATAGCATTTGAGGTAGCAAGAAATGGCCTTCCAAGGATGATAGGAACTAAATTAGCTTCCTTTACAGTAGGATCTGTATCAAGAACAACAAAATCTACTGGATAGTAGAAATTATCCACTTGAACCAAGACATCCTCAATTACCCCCCTTGGAATTTTTACTGATCTATTTGCTAGAGATAGAGTGATTGTTGTTGGCTTCAATCCCCAAGTCCCAATTGCTTGTAGACGGAATATGGAAGCAAATTCACACTTGCCCCCAAATCTAACAAGGCTTTTTCCACTATCTTTCCTCCAATCATGACTGAAATGGTAGGACTTCCCGGGTCTTTGTACTTCAAAGGAGACTTACATTGTAAGATTGCACTTACTTGCTCAATCAAGAAGGCTTTCTTATTTACAGTCAACCCTCTTTTGATAGTACATAAATCCTTTAGGAATTTTGCATACGTTGGAACTTGTTTAATCATATCCAGCAATGGGATATTGACTTTCACTTGTCTCAATACTTCAAGGATTTCAGCTGCATTTCTAATCCCTTTTTTCCCATGTAATGCTTGAGGGAAAGGAGGAGAAGTTGATTTCTTCAGCCTTTCTTCCTTCAGAAGTTCCTTCTTTGGAATTGCATTCATTGTTGAATCAGAGTCCTTCTTTTCTTCACTGATCTCACTCTCTTTATCTTCCATTTCCTTCCCTTCCTTTATCTCTTCCTCTTTCTCCACATATGGCTCGGGTGTTGGCTTCTCAATTTTTTTACCACTCCTTAGAGTGATCAAGGCTTTGACATCTTTCATCTGTGATTATTCTCCCTCTTGGATTTCCACTTCATGGACACCTTTGGGGTTCTGGTGGGGTTGAGAAGGAAATCTTCCCTTTTCTTGCAGTGTATTCAAATTTGTAAGCCTTGAAATTGAATATTGGATGTTATCAAACTTTTGGTTCATATCATTTTGCATTCCATCCATCCTTTTATTCAAAGTACTCTCCACTCTGTCAATTCTTTGATTGATTTGAGCATTGGTGGCTTCTTGGTTTCCAACAAAATCTCCCACTACCTTGCTGAGATTAGCCATTGCTTGTTCAAGACTTGAAGATTGTTGAGATGGTGGATCCAGCTGTTGGTATTGAGTTGCTCTGGCCTTCCATGAGAAATTTGGATGATTCCTCCAACTTGAGTTGTAGGTATTTCCATAAGGCGCATTGTTATTGGGCCTGAATTGTCCAACAACATTTGCTTGATCTCTAAACATTTCCCTTTCAGCTGAAATTGCAGGGCATTCCTCCACCAAATGTTCATATGATTGACAATTAGGACACAGCTTCACTTGCACTGGTGCTTCAGCAACAGCTTGCACTTCATGAATTCTTTTCAGCTCCAGCTCCTCCAATCTTCTTGTCATAGCTGCCAACTTTGCTTTCATATCATCATCTTTTTTCAAGGTATACATCCCAGCCTTTGCATTGAAAGCACTCAGTTGAGACTTCATCTTACCCACTTCTCCTTTGGTTGGTTCATCCCATCCCCTTGAAACATCAGCTACATAGCTCAAAAAATCCATAGCTTCCTCTGGATTTTTGCTCATGAAATCTCCTCCACACATTGTCTCGAGGAGTTGCTTCATTGAGGAGGACATACCATCATAAAAATAGCTCACCAATAGCTAAGTATCAAAGCCATGGTGAGGGCAAGCATTTATAGCTTCCATGTATCTTTCCCAACACTCATAGAATTTCTCATTCTCTTTAGCTGAGAAATTTGAAATTTGCCTTTTCAAGCCATTTGTTCTATGAGTGGGAAAAAATTTCTTGAGGAATTCAGCTTGTAAGTCAGTCCAAGAACGGATACTCCTTGGCCTTAAAGAATTAAGCCAAATTTTGGCCTTATCCTTTAAAGTAAAAGGAAATAACTTAAGCCTCATCAAATCAATTGAAGCTCCTCCCTCTTGGAATGTATTACAAACATCTTCAAATTCCTTGATGTGTGCATACGGATTCTCACTTTCCATCCCATGGAAAGTTGGTAGAAGTGGAACAAGATACGGTCTGATCACTAGCTGCTCTGTAGGGGGCACTATACATGATGGTGCACTCATACGAGGTGGATGCATACGGTCCCTCATTGATCTGAATTCATTGAGATTGTCTTGACGACCTTGGTGACTATGCTGATCTTCAGGTGTAGTTTCCATGATATTCAAGCTTAATTCGAATTCTTTTCTCTGAGGTGTATCACGCTTAACAAGCCTTCCTCCACTATCTCGTATCCACTTTGGCATACACAACTAGTATCTATCTGCAACTTAAATGAAAATAAAGGACAACAAAAGGAAAACAGGGCTACAACAACAAAATTAAACTAGGCTAAATTTTAAAAGATAAACTTAGATTATGAATAAATAAAGAAAGAATGAGAATTAGTAAAGTGAAAGAAACGTTACCAAACTTGTGATGAAAATCACAAGTGCTCAAAAATGGTATCACTATAAAATTTACACCTTCCCCGGCAACGGCGCCATTTGATTCGTGCCCAATTGGTGTCTCAGCTGATTCGTGTCCAGCTGGTGCTCCTTGATTGAGGGAGTAATCAACAAAATTTATAACCTATAACACCATATACTAGGGTAGCAAAGAAAAAGCTACTATAGTATAGTGGCTCTAGGATCGTTCATTGGGAAGGATTAACAAGCTATCAATGATACCAATTCAAAGTGAATTGGTCTTGTTTCATTTCAAGGTTAGCTTAAGAAATAAAACACAAACTTTGATTGGTAAAGATTTAGACTTAAACTAACTAACACAACAAGTAATGGGAATAACTTAGGAAGAAAAACATTCCTTGGAGGGTCAGGTTCACTGGGGTGGTTCCTCATGCAAAAGACATAGCTCCGGTCAGATGGTTCATTTCCTCACATTAGAGATTCAACATATAGTCAATTCTCTAACCGGTGTTGTACAGATTCATCCTTTAATTAGATTTCAGCTTTAATTCTCTCACTGATGCACTTTGCAATGGCTCAAGCCTCTCACTAAGCCTTAACCATTCAAGGTGATCTTTAACCTTGGACTTTCCTTCTCAAGCTCGCAAGAGATAACTAACGGATGTCTCCTTGGAGTCCAAAAGCTTACCAAGTGTTGGCAATTCTAGAAAATCCTACCTTAAAGTCACCTCCCAGAGGCTCGCAAGGGGTAAACTAGTGCATTTCCATGGTTGGAAATCACTTGCCTTACCAAGTGTTGGCCCAGGTGACTCTAAGGTGTTTTAAGTTAACTAAAAACATAGAAATCACTAAAGGATTTCACTTCCTCTTCATTACTAGCTAAAACCACAAAGCTTTACATTCTTGCACTTGGAACCTTCCCCGGTAACCTTAGCTCCAAGGAATTAGAGGTTTAGTTACTCATTCTCTGGGGAAAACTCCTCAGAGAATTCATAACTTAGTAAGAAAATAAAAATACAAAGTGAGAAGGTAAGGCAATACAAAGAACTGAACTTTACTTGCTTACCCAAAACTTTTACAAAAAGATCTCCTTCTCTAAGAACAGGCTCCCGAGAGGTATATATATGAACATAATATAAAACTAATTATTACATAGATATTTTCTCTTTTTTACTAACTTAAAAGCTAAGGAATCTTGTAATTGGTGGCTTACAAGGAGTATTTTGGGATTTAGACAACAAAAATCTGATGTAAAATATCTCCCAATGTCGGTAGCAAATATCGGGATGCTCCAGGAACCATTTCGCAAGAGAAAATGGTGTCTGCGAGATTTCGCAGACACTCAAGAAGGGCTGCGAAATCACTTCGCAGCAAAAAGCTATTCTCGCAGGGCTGCGAAGTTGGCTTCCACCTTGAGGTTCTCAACTCCCAGCTTGCAACATATATCGGGCAACTTCAGAAGGAAATACACCCTACTGTACAAAAAGGCTGCGAAATCACTTCGCAACAAAAGGGTGATTTCGCAACACTTTGGAAAATGCTTCCTTCAGCTTGGAGTGATTGGCTTGCAATGGCTGTAACTTCTTCGTTTCAACTCCGAATTGTGCACCGTTTGAAGCATTGGATTGTTGACTTCCTGAGCTTTGAAATGGTATATAACATACATCAATTGGACTCTAGAAAGTGCTCCAAAAATGGCTGCTACGACTGTCATCAAGAATATGCTTCATGGCAGATTCTCTTTACTTTTTCTCCTTGCATTCCGGATTCACTCTTGGCAAATGACTTCCAAGCTTTGCCCAAGATTCCTCATAATTCTCCTCAATCTTGAATTGCTTTGGTGATCAAAATACTAACAAAAACACCAAAACTTACACAAAGTGATTAAAATTGCTTTCAAGGGTCCTTAACATGCCAATTGAGTTAAAAGGTCAAAACTACTACTCAAAAGTGTTTAAAATGATTAATTATAGGCTATCAAATAGCACTTTTTGAGTAGTAATCAGAGCTCTCGACCCAGAGTCGTTTTTCATTTATGACCCAGAGTCATTTTTTTTTTATTTAGAGCTCAGAGCTCTCGACCTAGAGTCATTTTTCATTGATGACCCAGAGTCATTTCTTTTCCATTTAGAGCCTAAAGCTCTTGACCCATAGTCGTTTTTCATTTAGGACCCAAAGTCATTTCTTTTCCATTTAGAGCCCAGAGCTCTCGACCTAGAGTCGGTTTTCATTTATGACCTAGAGTCATTTCTTTTTCATTTAGAGCTCAGAGCTCTCGACCCAGAGTCATTTTTCATTTTTAACCCAGAGTCATTTCTTTTCCATTTAGAGCCTATAGATCTCGACCCAAAGTCATTTTCCATCTATGACCTAGAGTCATTTTTTTTCATTTAGAGCCCAAAGCTCTCAACCCAGAGTCGTTTTTCATTTATGACCCAAAGTCATTTCTTTTCCATTTAGAGCTCAGAGCTCCCGACCCAGAGTCATCCTTTCCACGTAGAGCTTTAAGCTGACGACATAGAGTTGTTCCATCTTTTTTTATTAAGACCCCGTGTTCCGAGCTTACTCTCCTCATGTGCTAGGACAAAATCTCTGGTCCTTTTCTTTTAGTTCTTCAGTATAGTTCACTTCGTTCCACTCATTGTTCGTATTTTAGTCACATTCCATACACTCGTGATCTCTATCGAAGAGGGGCATATTTGTAAACCCTCCATTTTGTCCTCCTAGCACATGTCCTATTAGGTATTTATTCAATACTTTACAGCAATTCCATGGTAGCCCATTACTACTCGTGTAGCCTATCTTTTGAAAGCCACCTTAGGGACTTTGGTTGAGGGATTTACCTAACCCCATTGTGACTCTTAGCAACCTTATTTAGACTTAGGATCACTTAGGCACCACCCTAGGCCCACTTAGACACCTTGGCCCATTTAGGCACACTTGGCCCTTAGGCATCCTAGGCCCATTTAGGTATACTTGGCCCATTAGGCACCACTTTAGGCCCACTTAGGCACCCTAGGCCCATTTAGATACACATGGCTCATTAGGCACCACTTTAGGCCCACTTAGGCACCCTAGGCTCAATTAGGTACACTTAACCTATTAGACACCATAGGCCCATTTAGGCACCCTAGGCCCATTTAGGCACTCTAGGCCCATTTAGGCACCCTAAGCCCATTTCATTTAGGCACCCTAGGCCCACATAGGCATCCTACGCCCATTTAGGCACCTTAGGCCCATTTAGGCACCCTAAGCCCATTTAGGCACCCTAAGCCCATTTAGGCACCCTAGTCCCATTTAAGTACCCTAGGCCCATTTAGGTACCCTAAGCCCATTTAGGCATCCTAGGCCAATTTAGGCACCCTAAGCCCAATTAGGCACACTTGGCCCATTAGGCACCAACCTAGGCCCACATAGACATCCTCGACCCATTTAGACACCTTAAGCCCATTTAGGCACCCTAGGCCCATTTAGGCACCCTAGGCCCATTTAAGCACACTTGGCCCATTAAGCACCATCCTAGGCCCACATAGTCATCCTAGGCTCATTTAGACACCCTAGGTCCATTTAGGCACCCTTGGCCCATTAGGCACCATCCTAGGCCCATTTAGACACCTTAGGCCCATTTAGGGACCCTAGGCTCATTTAAGCGCCCTAGGCCCATTTAGGCGCCCTAGGCCCATTTAGGCACACTTAGCCTATTAGGCACCATCTTAGGCCCATTTAAGCACCCTAGGCCCACTTGTGCACCCTAGGCCCATTTAGGCACCCTAGGCCCACTTATGCACCCTAGGCCCATTTAGGCACACTTGGCCCATTAGGCATCATCTTAGGCCCACTTAGGCGCCCTAGGCCCATTTAGGCACCCTAGGCCCACTTATGCACTCTAGGCCCATTAGTCATCACCTTAGGCCCACTTAGGCCTAAGCCCATTTAGATCATTTTTTGCATGGATGCATGGTTTGCATGGCTTGCATGGTTGCATAGCTCGTATGGCTTGCATGTGCTTGATTTTGTTTTTGTTTTTTTACCTTTCTCTATTTATTAGTTTTATTCATTTATTTACTTATTTTTAGAAAATTGCATGAGCTTAGTAATCATATTCATTTCATTTTTATTTATCTATTTATTAATTTATTTTGATAGGGAATTGCTTGAGTCGATAATTCATTTTAGTTATGCGTGTGATCTATATTTTTAATTTCTTTTAAAATGACATAGTTTGAATTTTTAATTATTAGTTACATGTTTTTTTATTATTATTCTAACCCTTATTTTTTCTTTTTTCTTTTTTGTTATTTTTTGTTTTGTTGCTCGGGATTTTACATACTTCATATTGGAAAAAAGATTATTAAAACGAATGATTATGGGAAAGGATGATCATGGGAAGAAGATTAGCATGATGAAGGTGGTCGGTGGAGTCAACAGGATGATTATGGGAAGAAGATTAAGAAGGCTGGGTTTTGGCAAGTGAAAGGAACGGGTGCAGCGTGTATGTGGATAGGAAGTGAGGTTATGTTCAAAAAAAAAAAAAGGTGGTCTGAAAAGGAAGAGCACCAGAACGGAAAAAAGAAAAAAGGATTTTTCAACTGATAGAAGAGAGGAAGAGACATGATTTAGGAGAGAAGAAAATGTGCAGTTACACCATGGGGAGTGAGGGTGCACGTTGCAAGAAGGTACAAAGCAGAAAGAACGAGTGAGGCTGATTTTTTCTAAAGAATAGGAGGAATCAGTCCGGGTTTTGAAAGGATTGTTTTTTAGCCTACTGTTTAGAGGAAATCAGTCCACGTTTCAGAGAAGAAGTGAGGCTGATTTTTCTTGAGAATTGGAGGAATCAATCCAGGTTTTGAAATGATTTTTTTTAGGCTGTTGTTTGGAGGAAATCAATCTACGTTTCAGAGAATAAGTGAGGCTGATTTTTATAGAGAGTTGGAGGAATCAGTCCGGGTTTTGAAAGGATTTTTTTTTAGGCTGTTGTTTGGAGGAAATCATTCCACATTTCAGAGAAGAAATGAGGCTTATTTTTTTGGAGAATTGCAGGAATCAGTCTGGGTTTTGAAAGTATTTTTTGAGGCTACTGTTTGGAGGAAATTAATCCACATTTCAGAGGGGATTTTGGGGCTGCTATTTGAGTGATTAGTCCATGTTTTAGAGAGCCTTTTTGGGGCTGCTGTTTGAGTGATCAGTCCATGTTTTAAAGGACTTTTTTAGGCTGTTGTTTGGAGGAAATCAGTACATGTTTCAAGGGGGATTTTAGGGCTGCTATTTGAGTGATCGGTCCACATTTCAGGGAGCATTTTTGGGGCTGCCATTTGAGAGGTCAGTCCGTGTTTTCAAGGGGCGTTTAAGGCTGCTATTTGGAGGAAATTAGTCCATGTTTCAGAGGGGATTTTAGGGCTGCTATTTGAGTTATCAGTCCGTGTTTTGAAAGAGCATTTTTTGGGTTGTTGTTTGAGTGATCAGTCCGTGTTTTGAAGGGGTGAGGCTGTGATTTTTAGGGACAGGATCAGTCTGTTTTTCAAAGGAGAAGAGCGAGCTGCTGTTTTCAAAGAGAATCAGTCTGTGTTTAGGAGTGATTCGGGGTTGCTATTTTCAAAGAGGATCAATCCGTGTTTCAGAAGAGAGAGGTGGGCCGCACTAGAAAAGTTTCAAAAAGCATTATTGCATCAGGGAGCCGCACCAACAAAGGAGCCAAACAATTATTTTTCTTTTCCTCTACCAAAGGTAAATTTTGAACACATTAGTTTGTTAGTTATTTTCAATTTTAAGTTTTGAATTTTTTTAGAACTTTGATGGATTATATTTATTTTTTATTTCAATTTTTTTTATATATATATTCCTTCAGTTGTGTGATAATATTTTAGATTTAAGAATTCTTGATTAATTGTGTTAACATTTCATAATGTCTAATTCCAAGCTTTGTTTTTATGGAGAACTTAATTGAACTTAACCAACATTTTGGATTGCATTTTGAGACATGTCTGAATTTTATTTAGCCAAGCATTTAGGTTGATATTGGGTAAGCTTTTCGGGTTGGATTAGCTTAGAATCAAGGCTGGTTATTATTAAAAATCTCGGTTGCATCTTTGATCGAATATAAGATGATTTATCCATGAAATATGGGTTGTTGTCAAGCTGTTTTAAAATAAAAAATGTGGACTAATATTGCTTTAAAATCAAGGCTAATGTAGAATGAAATTTATAACCACTAGATTTTTCTATGAGAAAGCACCAAAATCCTCGACAAAGCCACAAGATTTTTAAATAAGAGTGCACCAAAATTTTTCTTTAAATGATATAGCCATAAGATTTTTCTATGAGAGAGCACCAAAATACTTGATAAAGCTACCAGATTTTTAAATAAGAGTGCACCAAAATTTTTCTTTAAATGATATAGCCATCAAATTTTTCTATGAGAGAGCACCAAAATACTTGATAAAGCTACTAGACTTTTAAATAAGAGTGCATCAAAATTTTTCTTTAAGTGAGATAGCCATCAATTTTTTTTTATGAGAGAGCACCAAAATCCTTGAGAAAGCCACCAAATTTTTAAATAAGAGTGCGCCAATTTTTTTTTTTTTCAATTATTAAGTTATTTAGAATTTTTATTTTAGTTAAATCTATGTCTCCTCTTAGTGGTTTCTTTTAGTTGGATTGACCTCATTTGTTTATTTATTTATTTTTATTTTAGAATATTAATTTTAGTCAAATTCTTGTCACATCTTCAAATTGATAACTTTTTACTTTGACTGAATCCATTAAGTTTTTAGAATTTAGGTTTTAGTTAAATTTTTTGCCATGTTTTCAAGTCGACAATTCTAGTTATTTTTTAGTTGAACTCTTTTAAGTCTTGAACTCAAACCTTTTTATTAAGAAAATAGCTCTTTTAAATGAGCATCTCGAATGAAGTCAAAATACCTTTTTTTTCTTTCAAAAAAATGAATATTTTCCATCAATGATTTGGCTTCTAGATCCCAAATGAAAGGGTAGCCAATAAAGAGATCCAAGTTGATATTCTTTTGTTTTCAAAACCCTTTTAAATTAGGAATGAAAAGAAAAATCTTCATTTTGTGTCCTGTGTTATGGCTTTACCAAATCACATGGTTCCTTTTGCTTTCCTAAAATCATTCTCAAAGGAATTTAAATCTTTTAACAATTTTTTTTTAAATAATAATAAAAATCCATTCTAGGAATTTAGTTCAAAGATCTCGTTTTTTTAAATATATATATATATATATATATATATATATATATTCAACTTAGTTTTATCCCAATTGTACTCATTTTCTCAGTTTCCAAAACTTTATTTTCTTAACATAGGTTGGAGCTTGCGTTCCCAAGCTAATGGGAATACACAAGTTAAACTTGTGAATATTAACTGGGGACTTGATGGGACCCCAACATAAAATAATTTTTCTAAAACTCAGCTTTCTTGCCACTTTAGCTACTTTCTATAATCAAAATCATCAAATTTTTTAGGAATTGTATATAAGATGTGTGTGATAATTGATGTTTTTGTATACTTTGATCATTCTTTCTATGCTAATTAGATAACAAGCATGCTAGGATTTCTTTATTTTATTATTATCTAACCCCTCATGTCTTATGGAAGCGCATTATAAGTTATCTATGCTATCCAGGTACGCCCCCTAACGCCCACCTTCTAAATTTAGTGAATATACTTGTCATTGTGAACTATGCCTATGATCGATAGTGCTTCGATATCTTGATATTTGTTTTATTGTTCAATTATTTCTAATAAAGCGCATGTTGGATGATATATTATTTGAACTAACTTTGGTGTCTTGTGATAGCGCATAAGAAGCAGTCCAGGTATGCATTCTAAATTTTCTTTCTGATTTGTAATTGGTTTTCTTATTTAGCATGTTATTTTTTGGAAATCACCTTAGTCTACTTAGATACCCTCAATCAACCGATTAATTGTCACATTCCCCTCATCTTAGTTAGTAGAGACCTTTATAGGTCTTAGAGGGGTGCTACTTCTTAGAAGTACCTTCCTAATAGGTAACCTAATCCCCAGACCCAAACTCGGGATTTTAAAGACATGATTTTCCAAAACTGTGGAGTCATTTTTTTAAGGGTTTTCTTTCTTATTTTATTTTCCCTTTAAAATAAAAATAAAATAAGTGGTGACTCCAATTTTTCCAAAATTAAATTTTTCACCAATAGAAAGTGAGTCTCGCCGGTCAAGTGGGGGCGCATGTGAGAAATGCGGGTCCACAGGAGACTTGCTGAAGGGTGAGCAATGGAGTTGGTAGAAGCTTGGAGAGGAAGAAAAATAGAGCAATGAGGTTTTTGAGTGAGGGGGGATGGAGAAAGAAAGAGGGGGAGTTTTCATTTTTTATTGGAGACCACGCATGATTTTCTCAGGAAAACTTTATCTGGATGAGAGAAGGATCATCACCAATAGCATTTGTGGGATTCATTGAAAAACACCACCATCAAGCCCTCAAGGATCATCAGCGTACCATTAGTTCCTCATCCAAAAGTAGCACATGATCAGATTCTCCTTGATCATCGATAGCTTCTCCACTCCATCAATTTCCTCATCATACGAGCTTCAGCATCAGCATGAGGAGAGGGAAAACTGGGATTCTTTGTTGGTTTTTGGAAGGAGACACAACTAACTTGAAGCTAAGATAGCACGGATTGGGAGGAGGCTCTCCAAGTGAGGTTTTTGTAATCTCTGTATTTCATTTTTTACACTGCTTTACTCTCATTTTTAGCCAATTCTCTAAGCATTATTTGTTGTTTGGATGTGATTACAAGAGATTATATGTTGTCTCTGCTTCATACCTTTTCTTTTGCCTATCTCCTTATGTCATGAATTTGAAGTCGCAACTTGGGTTGTCGGACCCATTTGTGTCACACTGCTTTTCGAAATCTTTTACTCCCATACAAGGGCTCCTATTACTGTTATGCTATGGAATAGTTGCAGCTGACCTCCCTATTTTTCTCTCTCCTAGTGTTTCTCTCTCTCTCTTCCCAAAACCCCCACTTGATTCTCGTCATGGCTATTGTTGCTGCTTCTGCAGATCAAGCTACAGAGTTGCTTCAAAAATTGTCATTGGATTCTCAAACCAAAACTTTGGAAATCCCTGAGCCAACCAAAAAGCCTTCTGGTAATCAATTTGGGGTTGTTGATGGGAGTGATGCTACAAATGGTCAAAACCAATCATATGAGAGGTCTGTGACCCCATTACTACAGGAATTTATGGATCCATCTGTGTGCTATGTCCCTAATGGCTATTCATCATATTATTATGGAGGTTATGATGGAACTACAAATGAATGGGAAGACTATTCCAGATACATGAATCCAGAGGGAGTTGAGATGTCTGCCGGGTTTATGGGGATAATGGCTCATTCATATACCACCATGGATATGGATATGCACCTTATAGCCCATATCCACTAGTCGGTTCCCAATTCCAACTGTTGGACGTGATGGTCATCTATATGGGCCTCAACACTACCAGTGTCCAGCCCCATGCTCTCTACCACCTACACCTGCCACCTCGGGCCCCCACTCATGCATGGCCACCTTTGGCATACAATCCTAACCACTATACCTCATCTTTATTATTTCTTTCTTCATATTTTGATATCAAAGTTTAATTTTCAAATTTCCAATTTTCAAAACTTTAACTTCCAAATTTGATTTTCAAAACTTCAATTTTCAAATAATTCTTCAAAATTCCAATTTTTAAATTTAATTTTCAAAACCTCCATTTTTAAATAATTTTCCAAAATTTCAATTTTCAAATTTAATTTTTTAAGATTTCATTCTCAAATAATTTTTCAAAATTCCAATTTTCAAAACGCCAATTTTCAAACAATTTTCATAACTCCAATTTTCAAATAATTTTAAAAATACCAATTTTCAAATTTAATTTTTAAAAATTCCATTCTCAAATAATTCTTCAAAATTTCAATTTTCAAAACTTCCATTTTCAAATAATTTTCCAAAATTCTAATTTTCAAAACTTCCATTTTCAATTACTTTTCCAAAATTCCAATTTTCAAAACTCTCATTTTCAAATAATTTTCCAAAATTCCAATTTTGAGATTTAATTTTTAAAAATTCCATTCTCAAATAATTTTCCAAAATTCCAATTTTCAAAACTTTAATCTTCAAATAATTTCGCAAAATTCCAATTTCCAAATTTAATTTTTACAACTTTCATTTTTCAAATATTTTTTCAAAATTCCAATTCTCAAATTTAATTTTAAAAACTTCCATTTTAAAATAATTCTTCAAAATTCCAATTTTTAAATTTAATTTTCAAAACTTCCATTTTCAAATAATTTTTCAAAATTCCAATTTACAAATTTAATTTTCAAAACTTCCATTTTCAAATAATTCTTCAAAATTCCAATTTTTAAATTTAATTTTCAAAACTTCCATTTTCAAATAATTTTTCAAAATTCCAATTTTCAAATTTAATTTTCAAAACTTCAAAATTCCAATTTTCAAATTTAATTTTCAAAACTTCCATTTTCAAATAATTTTTCAAAATTCCAATTTTCAAATTTAATTTTTAAAACTTTCATTTTCAAATAATTTTTCAAAATTTCATTCTCAACTAATTCTCCAAAATTCCAATTTTCAAAACTTCCATTTTCAAATAATTTTTCAAAATTTCATTCTCAAATAATTCTCCAAAATTCCAATTTTCAAAACTTCCATTTTCAAATAATTTTTCAAAATTCTAATTCTCAAATTTAATTTTTAAAACTCCTATTTTCAAATACTTTTCAAAACTCCAATTTTCAAAACTTTAATTTTCAAATAATTTTCCAAAATTCCGACTTTCAAAATTTAATTTTTCAAAATTCCAATTTTCAAATTTAATTTTAAAAATTCCATTCTCAAATAATTTTTCAAAATTCCAATTTTCCAAAATTCCAGTTTTCAAATTTAATTTTTAAGAAATCTCATTCTCAAATAATTCTCCAAAATTCCAATTTTCAAAATTTCCATTTTCAAATAATTTTCCAAAATTCCAATTTTCAAATTTAATTTTCTAAACTTCCATTTTCAAATAATTTTTCAAAATTCTAATTCTCCAAGATTCTAATTTTCAAAACTTTCATCTTCAAATAATTTTTCAAAATTCCAATTTTCAAAATTTCCATTTTCAAATAATTTTCAAAAATCTAGTTTTCTTTCAAATAATTTTATTTCCACTCCAATTTTCAAATATTTTTTAATTCTACCACTTTTCATCATTCATTAGGGTTTTAAGTTACTAAAAATCATGTTTTTAAATAAACTTGCTACCTTTCCTTTTAGGTAAGCACTTTCACAATATTTTTTTTTCATTTTTCTCGATTTTTAATAAGCATGAATATGATTTTCATAATTCCAAAACATTGGAATTTGTGGGATTAATTCATGCAAAATCAATTAGGCTTTGGTGGGGGCCCTACATATAAGTGATTCCTTCTAATTGTCAACTGTTATACTTAATGAATATTGTCTGATCTTTGTCTTGCTCTTTGATATATATGTGATATATTTTGTATTCATTATTGTGCACTAACTATGTTTCATGATAGCGCTTTATTACCTGCTGCCAAGGTACGCTCTCACTCTCACTTTGTTTATTATTTTGTTATCATGACTTGCTTTTAATCTATGATCAGTTTGGTATCCATTGATCTCTTAGTTAATTGTCATGCTTGTTTCACCTTATTTAGTATAGACCTATTTTTAGGGGCTTAGAGAGGTGCTACAATCTTTACCGTACCTTCCCAATAAGTAACCTAATCCCCAAACCCAGGTTCAATTTTCCACAGATTGTATTTTCCAAATAAGGAGTCACACTTAGGGTTTTCTTTCTTATTTTGTTTTCCCTTAAAAATAAAACAAAAATAAGCGGCGACTCCAAGTCTTTTCTAAAAATCATATTTTCACCAAATAAATAAAAAAGCGAGTTCTACATCGAGTGGGAACGCATCGAGCGAAAATGCGAGGTCCACACATACGAGATGGATACACATGCCATCAGGGCATAAACCTAATATCTTTTAAGTACTCATGCTCAAGAGCACTCCTGGTAGTTATTCTTCTGTTGGGATCCAGGCACAACATTTTCTAGAAAATAACATAAATTTGTACAAGCGGATGGTATAAACAAAATACTTGTGCACATATCTAAGGATACAGATGTAGATTTTGAACAATTATACAAAACGATTGTACTAACAAAATAAAGTTGATTAACTAATTATACAAGGAATGTATAAGATAGTCCATTATAAAAGAATTTGATTATTTCTCTACAACTTACTTCTTTTCCTCACAAAAATACTTGAAACATTTTAATAAATGACAATAAAAAGGGCAAGTGTTAAATTTTTGTTTTCAAATTTCAAAAGATCCGATAAATATAAAAATAAATTGTTACTTTTTTAAGATAAAATTTAAAATGGAAGAACAAAATGATTCTTTGAATTAATTTTTTTATATATTTGAATTGATTTGAAAATATGTTAGAAGTATATAGGAAAATTAAAATATTTTAATTGAATTTTAAGATAAATTTTGAAAATGGAAAGTAACAATAACTTTCAAATAAGGCAATGGTTTTTAAAAATGTTTTTAAAAATTTGAGATATTAAAATTTTTTAAAGTATGTTTTAAGGATATAAAACACGACTATATTTTTATATAAGTTTTTTTTTAGGTTATAAAAATTATTTTTATTTTTTAGGTTGTAAAAATTCTTTTTATTTTCTATTTTTAAAAACAAAAAACAAGAAATGTATTTAAAAGAAACCTCAATATTCAAAATTTTTAAAATATATAATAATAAAAAAATCATTTTAAAGTAATAATGGATATTTAGAGATTTTAGGGATTTTGAGTTTTAAAATCATAAACAGTATTTGGGAGTGTGACATATTTTGATCTTCTCATGCTTAATGTTTTCACCTCAACTATTCACTCATGGCACAAAATCTCCACATGTTGGTTTTTAAAAAACCATATTAAGGATATTTTGGGCATATTAAGGTAATAACTCAACCATAAATCCTTTTGAGCATTTTTGAAACTTGCTCTACCCTCCAAAGCAATTATGCAAAGCATGTTTGCAAAAGTATGAGGCATTTAGAATCATTATTACATTCATCGCCCCTTTTAACATAATCGTACCAAGAAAATAAAGTGAAAAAATAGAATGAAACAAAATAAAATAAAATATCATTTATAATAAATAAATTACATTTAAATACTTGTTCAAACTTATTTCATTTATTTTTCTCTAATATAAATAATAAATAATTTTAAAACGTATAAATTTTTAATTATATTTAATTTTTTATTTTTCATGATAAATTAAATATAATAAAATTATTTTCAGTATCTTATACTGTATTTGATTTTTTAAAAATAAATCAAATATAAAAAAATTATTTTCCCTTAATAATTTTTTAAAAAAAAAAACCAAGAGAGAGATAACTAGAGACAAGGAGAGGGAGTTGAAAGAGGTTTTTTGGGCAAGAAGTCAAGGAAATCAGAGCAGCTGAAGAAGGAAAAGCAAGGGAAAGTTGTGTTGTGGATTACCAGGTAAGACCACTTCGAGCTTGATATGTTTTTGTTTCCTAATGTTCTACTTCATCCTTTGTTGATCTTTGAGCATTATTTGATGTTTGCTATGGACATCAAGGGCCACAGGTTTGTTTTGGTTGAACATGATTATTTTGCATAATATGCTATGTTTTGGTTCTCCTTGATACTCTAGATTCTCCTCTGTAAATAACTGTATTTTTTTTTTTTGGGTTTGGATTGGATGTTTGATAATTATATTGTGGACTCCTAGCTCGTTCCACCAGTCGACAGCCTGTTCATCACTCATGAAACAAGGCATTGCCTAATGACCCCTCGGGGTTCCTCATTTTTGCTCTGTTTTTTTAGCAATATTATTCTCTGTATTCCTCTACTCATGTGGATTGCCAGTTGTGGAAATGCCTTGGTCTGTATATCGCCATTTGAGAGTTCCAGTTTAGAGAGATCCAAGTCTCATCATCACCCATCCTGACTCTGACTGTTCTCTCCACCGAGTTTGGGAGCTTGTTTGGCTTATAATAGCGAGAAGAGAGGTGGACTTCTGAGTGATGTTTTGTACATCCACCCAAGCGACCTTTGGACCAAAAGTGGTATTCAGATTCGACGTATGGACTCTTAACCAGAGTTGGTCGATGAAAGGGTGAACGATGGAGGAGATTTTCGGATCATTGAATTGGGTGGTGGGAGACCGACTCAAGGACGTTTAAATATCATACTAAAAGTGGTGGAGTAATGGGGCAAATGTTTTGAGGAAAGCACCTTGCAATGGCAGATACTCATGAAACTGATAAAGCATTGAGATTTGGAAGATCAAGAAGTTGATTAAGGACATTAGGAAGCTTAAGGAGGGTTTCCAATTCCATTTTGAGGTGGTCCGACGTTTATAAGGGTACGGAGAGTTGAATCTGGGAGATGGGTCATTGATAATTTCAAGGATGCCTATATTTTGAGACCAGGGCATGTGCTGTAGACAGCTCTCGAAAGGATTGACCCGGTAAAGGAAGACGTAGAGGTTATCATGAAAGGAATTTCTTCTTTGGAAATCATTCCTGATAGAATCTCCATACCTGATCCGGTTGGTGATTCAGAGCTAACCAGTACCTCTTTGTTAAATGCAGTTTATAGAGTTACAGGTCTTTGCAAGGTTCCGAGCAGTGTCGGTGTTTTTAAACCATTGGGTTAACCTCCAAGTAGTGCTACAACATATTGTTGATGATACTTCTCTGGAGTATTGCTCCCTTATCCAGGAACGCTGATGATGCTTGGTGAGATAAAAAAAATATTTTGATGGACTCCGGAGCAGATGTTTCATTCTTCGATGGTGAAGGCCTTACCCCACTCATGCACGCTGCCAGGCTCAGACACGCTGATGCTATCAAGATTCTGCTCGAAGCTAGTGTTCCCTAGAACGCACTCTCTCCTTCCAATCTCTCTACCGGCGATTTCGCCATGGATTCCGGCCACTAAGAAGCATTCGAAGTCCTCAACGTCGGGATTCAAGTTGAATTGATCCAAGGAACAATCACAAGGAACGCAAATAAAAATGGTGATTCTGACGAGGATTGCTTAGGAGATAGAATTACTTTTGGTGAGGATAAACTGATGGATTCCAATAGCAAAGCTATCATGATGGCTTAGGAGAAACCATTGATGGAGGCTCATGCAAAAGTTGTTTGTTCAGGTGGTGGTCACATATTGAACATTGGATTTGAAATGGGTCATGAGAAATGGGGTAGCCGCAAAGGTGTGAAGTCGTCTGATCCAAGCAAAAACACTAATGACGGTGCTCGCACCAAGCAAGCGACCTTGAAGATTGTTCTTGGAGCGGAACTAGGTTATGGGCCTACACTTTCTGAGCATATTATTTTGGATGCTAGTCTGATTCCAAACACAAAAAGTTACTAAGGATAGTAAATTGGACATTGATGCAATTCATCAATTAGCCCAATATGTCGCTAAGTTTGAGAACTGGCTAAAAGATGTTATCTCGGGTGATCACATTCCTGAAGATCTATGATGAATTCTGCCCAGTTTTACTGAACTAGTTCAAATCAAAGGAGTTTGTAAAATTTGAGACTTTTGATGCTGCATTGGGTGAGTTCTACAGTAAAATTGAGAGTCAATGATCAGAACAACAATAAAAGGCAAAAGAGGACTTCAAGCGAAGATAACTTGTAAAGCTACAAGTTCAGAAGTTGAATCAACTTTTCAAATTGGGCTCACTGCATTGAAAAGAGAGGCGACAGAAGGAATACTCCTCCAGAATGGGTCCATCCCTGCTGCATGGTTTGCATGGCCACCTTTGGCATGCAGCTTTAGGCCACGTGTCTTTCTTCTTTTTCTTTTTCTTTATTATTATTTCTTCCTCTGAATTTTGAAATAATTCTCCACACTCCCATTTTCCATATAATTTCCCGGACTTTAGTTTTTTTTTTTTTAAATTTTCCAAACTCCATTTTTATCAAATAATTTCATTTTATTTTTTTCAAATTTTCATCTTTAGAATTTTTAGGATCACTCAAAATCTCATTTTCAATAAAATTTTGCCGCCACTTTTTCTTCTGGCAAACAATTTTCATAACTTCCATGACTTTAAAAAAATTTTAAAATAAGTATGAATTCATTCCCGTAATTCCGAATAATGGAAATTCATGGGATTAATTCATACAAAAAATAAATCGGGTTTTGGTGGGGGCCCAACATATGTGATTTTCCCATTGATTAATTGATTGGTTGATTGCTATCTTTGTTTGAATTATTCCACTCCGTGACATGCATGCAATTATTCTATGTTTGTTCATTAACCTTTGTTTCCCATGAAGTGAACTAACTCATCACTCAGGTACACTCTTTGCCTCCTTTGTTCATTCGAATGTTTTATTTCGATTTTCATTCGGTATCTGTTGATTTACTTATCAATCGCCATGCTTGCTTTATCTCATTAGTAGAGACCCATTTTTAAGGACTTAGAGGGGTGCTACGGTTTTTACCGTACCTTCCCGATAAGTAACCTGACTCCCGAGCCCATATCCGATTTTTCACAGACCACATTTTTCAAAATAAGGAGTCACACTTAGGGTTTCTTTCTTATTTTGTTTACCTTTTAAAAACAAAACAAAAATAAGTGACGACTCCAAGTCATTTTCAAAAAAATAAATCATTTTCAAATAAAAAGCGAGTTCACCATCGAGTGAAAGTACATGAGCCGAAATGCGGTGTCTACAAATAGGTTTTGACTCACTAATTTGAAAAAATATAGAAAAAAGAACTTCAATTTTTATAAATCAGTTTTATCTTTATCCATTTAAAAATACATGCAATTTTTCATAAATCAAATAATTATTTTCTAAAATACCATTTTACTTGATAATATTAAATGAAATTATTCAAAATTAATTTATTGATAAAAGTGTTTTAAAAATAAATATATTATAATTTTTTATTATATAATATAATATACAAATCATTATGAAAAAAATTCTTTAGGATCCGATAAATAAAATCTTTTAAATCCCCTAATTAATAATGATTCTATATTTTATATTATTTAAATCCCTTTATCTTCTTTTATATATATATATATATATATAATTAAAACTAAAATACATAGAAAAAAATACAATTAAAACCAAAAAAAAAAAACTTATAAATGAAAAAATAGAATATTTACTCCTAGATGTATTTCTAACTCTTTCTCGATATCCATATTTTTTACTAGTGTTTTAACCAAGTGAAAGTTAATAATTTAGTTTTATATTTTTAGTTTTAAAGGATTTTTTAAGCTTTAATTATATTTTAAAATTTTAAAATTTCTTATTTTATTAATCTCAAGTTAGTTACCATGATTAAATAAAAAAAAAACTTATTGATTGATGTTATTAATTAACATTACAAGTAAAAAGGTCCTTTCAAGGAAATAATTATTTAAATTATAAAAAAAATTAAAAAATATGAAAACATTTTTAATGGATGAAAATAATACTAATTTATAAAAATTAAATTTTTTTTTTTAGTTTTTAAAATTAATGAGTCAAAACCCACTTTTCCAAAAAAAAAAGAAAAAAAAAACTTTTTTTTACCTTATAAAATTTTAAAAAAATCAAACATAACTAAAACCTATTAAAAACTTTATTATTTTCAATTATTTAATTTTTAAGCAAGAGTTAAACATATAAAAATAATTAATGGACTTTAATTTTTTTAAATAGAAGAGTTACGCAAACCTTTTATATTTTTCTTTCTTTACTTCCTCAAAAAAGAGTTATGTATCATATTCTTCACTTCCTCCCAGTTTTCCTTTTACTTAAATTTACGGATTTTTTATAAATGTATGGCTATTGGGGAAAGTAATTTTTAAAACGCTGTAGATTGGAAAATAATTCCAATTCTACAGCACTTTTTAACACGTAGGATGAGAGTGGAAAAAAATAGTATTTTATATTTGAAAAGAAGTGCAAACCCATTTCCCCTACAACCCGTTTTCTTCTCTGCCTCAAAACTCATTTTGTCCTCTCTTCGAAAACCCATTTTCCCGCACACTAATCATGGAGTGGAGATCCTTACATCAACACCAATAGGAAAGAAGTGAAGTGCAAATCCGAGACACCATTGCCCCCGGGTGTTTTCTATAAGTTTGGTGGTTATATTTGGTGGTGTGGTTGTGTTTGGTCACCGAAAAAAGTGTGGGAAAGTTGAAAAAAAAAAAAAAAGTTTTTTTTTTTTTTTTTTACAATGAAACTGAGTAGACTAAAAATTATGGATAAAGTTTTTATTTTTTTGTGGTTCGGCTTGTTGTGATTCTATTTGGTTGCCAAGAAAGTGAGGGAAAGTTAAAAATTTTGTTTCCATTTTTTTATCGGCTGTCTCCGACACAATATTCGTCACCAATTATCGGTCAAAGGAAATTTCGGTAATTTTCGGGAAATTTCCCGATATTTCCTACCAGTGCAGCCCGCGCACAGGATACAAAACCTGTCCAATTTTTTTATATATATAAAAAAACATAAGATGCTATTTGGTAATCTGATTATGATTTGCTGGGAAATGTTGTGTTTTTCAGCCTAGCTCAAAAATCGTGGATTTAGGGTTTATGAAATTTAAATCCAATGGCACAAAAGCAAAGAGACCCCTAGAATAGATCCAGAAAGCACAGGGAGCAAAAAAATAAATAAATAATAGCATTTTTTTTTTTTTTCCTTAGGGGTTTTGCATGGATTTTCGAGAAAATCAAACGAGGATAAATTTTTCCAAAAATCGAATGGGGGATGGATTTTCTTGGGAATCAAACGGAGGTTGCAAAAAAAATAAAAAATAATATGATTAGATTAGTACCTACGAGGATTGGGAGTGGTAGAGGAAAATAGGGCATTTTTCATGAGGGTAAAATGGGATTCTTCACTTAGGTGAAGCTTGTTGCCAATGTAGCAAAGGAAATGCTACCAGCGGTGGCAAATTCAATTTCATGGGGCAAAATGGGATTCTTCACTGGGTTGCAACTTGGAACCAAATCCAACGAGATTTTGGAGATTATGGACGGGGTAATTTGGGTTGGGCTTAGGAAAACAATGAAACTAACCCAATCAAATATGGGTTAGATTTGGCTTGGGACATAATGAAGTATTGGATCATTTTAATTAAACAATTATTATTATTATATTTAATTAGCGATATTTAAATTTAATTAATTTTTAATTTTTAATTAATATTCAAATCATTTATCATATATAAAAATGGATATACTATCTTTTTATTTGTTAATAAAATTAAATAGTTTATCTTGTATTAAATTAATACATTAAATTGAATTTGATAAATTAAAATAAATTTAATTTGATTCAATCATATATATCTTTTATTTGTTCTTAGAGATGCATCATTTAGCTCGCCACTCCTATTACACCTATGGAGGTGCCATCCACCCCACCTGTAGTACCATTTGTTGCATCATCACCACAATCAATAGATGCTACATTGGTTGATGAGGAGTTAGTTCATATAGCAAATGATGATCAATAAGGACAAAATAATTATCGTGGTCGAGGACATGGTCGAGGACGTGGTAGGAGACGTGGTCTCGAGCTCATAGAGGGGTACATGTTAGCCCCGTAGAGCCAATAGTGAAGCATGCATATCTTGGACGTCCACAACGAAAGAGGAAGGCTCTTTCGTGCAATACACATTGAGAATGTTATTACATATGACTTGTATTTTGGATATTGTTAGTATTTTGCATATCATTATTTTGGACAAATACTCAAGATGTATATTTATACTTATTATATTTTGGATTAACTAACTTTTTATTAACGTAAGTTTTGTAGTATTCTATCTATTTTAGACTTATTTTACACAAAATAGTATTGTTACTATTTTGGAAAGGTGCTGACTTAACTGATATTTGGTTTACTTGTTTTAATTGGTTTTGGATTGAATGTCAAAATATTGATTATAATGGATAGATGTGATAAACTTTAAACATTTGGTTGTATAAAAGGTAATACTAATTAAGAGAGAGATTTCTTTTTTCTTTCTTTTGTGGAAAGTGTCTCTTTAAGAGACACCTTCAGCATAAATTTAAAATTTTTCACTGTTGGTATAGAAAATTGTGGAAAGTGTCTCTTGAAGAGACACTTTCAGTATAAACCTAATTTTTTAAAAATTATGGAACGAATTTTAAAGAGACACCTTCCACAATTCCTAAAAAACGAAATTATACTGAAGGTATCTCTTGAAGAGACACCTTCCATAATTTTTTTTTTTAAAATGGGTTGATATTGAAAGTGTCTCTTCAAGAGACATTTTCCACAATTTCCATACACAATAGAAAATTCCAAATTTATGCTAAAGATATCTCTTCTAGAGACATCTTTGGCTTTAAAACCATTTCCATAATTTTTAATACATATTGGATTTTGTGTAATTGTGAAAAGTGTCTTTTCAAGAGACACCTTTAATATAAATCCAAATGGCTGAAATTGTAGAAGGTATCTCTTCAAGAGACACCTTTAGTATATATTGGAATTTGTGAAATTGTGGAAAGTATCTCTTCAAGTAACACCTTTTGTATAAATTAAAATTTTTTGGAACAATAGAAACTGTCTCTTCAAGAGACATCTTTAATGCATATTAGATTTTATGGAATTGTGAAAGGTGTCTTTTCAAAAGACACATTTAGTATAAATCCAATTTTTTGGAATGGTAGAAGATGTCTCTTGAAGATACACCTTTAACTTAAATTCTTTTAAATGTGTATCATGATTTTGAAAACTGTGAAAGTCTCTCTTCAAAAGACACCTTCCACGTGGCCAAAACTGTCGTAGATCTATCAATATTTTTCTAACTACCATTTTTTAATAATTATTTTTTAAAATTGCTGCAAAAGTTATAAAAAAAAAACCCCCCAAATTTACAGTGAGCCAAACAGAGTCTCAATGTTCAGCTAATGTATAACTTACTTTTTCAGCTACACGTACAAAACATCAAACACACCACAGCCTCTACATCACTACACAACCCTACCTCCAAGTAAAGAGTTTGATCCACTGCTTCCACCATTCATGACTCAACCCTCCATCCTTAAAAACCAGCAGAGAGGCAGAAGAAAGACAGTAAAATTCATTACAACTTATCTCTCTACATATATAAAAGGCAAACCCAAGTTTCTTCATTTGGTATGTTTTTCAGGGAGCAGAATAGTTCAGTTACAAGCAAATTTAGAAGGGAAAAAAATGCCACTTATGTATAGCTCTTGAGACATGGAAAAGGATAATGAAACAATAACAACACCCTAGACAAATTCCCAGGCAGACTATGCCAAGAAACGGTTCAATGTAAATTTCAATTTAGTTCATGGGGAATAATAGAAAGAAAAAGAACGATTGCAGTGCAACACTTTTCTCACACAATCAAAACATAGAATGCTACACATCGATATAGACAGCCATACAAGATGGATACACATGCAATCAGGGCACAAACCCAATATCTTTGAAGTACTCATGCTCAAGAGCACTCCTGGCAGTTATTCTTCTGCTGGGATCCAGGCACAGCATTTTCTGGAAAATAACATACAAATTTGTATAAGCGGATGGTATAAACAAAACTGCTGCACTAGTTCTTAAAATTATATGCCTATTAAGATCCACATATTTGTGATATAAAGTGCTGAAAGGCTAATGACTGTAAGCTTGCTAGATGTTCAAAAGCCTAACTGGTTTTAACTTCATTTTTTAAAGAAAAGCTTTATGATGTTAGACCATCCACTTCAGAAATGTATTCAAGAGGCCTGGATTCATCTGATCACCATTGTAGTCAACTGGAAATGGAGCTAATTTTCTGTGGAGATGATTCTATGAACAAGCAGGGTGAAGTCATAATCCGGGTACTTTCTCAAAGGTTAGCAGAGAACCACAAGGATGCTCTTTACAGTAACACCCAATACTGTTTTCCATCAGACAAGGAAATTCAACATTTTTCCATCAATGTCACAAAAGGTAAGTTCAAAGGCACTTCAGGTCCAAAATAGGCATCTTAGATGTTTTGGACACACCATATTTTTTTTTTCTCCTACAGTGCATGAATCATTGCAGTTAGCAACTTCTGACCAACAGAGTTCAGGAGTCACAGATAATTTCTAACTGAACTTACAGAAAGGAGATCAATGCCAGCTGATTCGAGATTTGGGACAACAGTTGCAAGATCCTGCAAAGTAGAGGAAGCACAATATGAATCTTTCAACAATATGAAAAATCATGAGATAGATGCACATGCAAAACCCATTTACCTTAGGAGGCCACTTAGGAAAGGCAGACTTAAAATCAGGCAAAGAAGTCACTCCTGGCCATGTATCCTCATTTGGTGTGCCCAATACCCTTAATAGAAAAAACATAGGTGAATAGGAAATCATAGATCTTCATGCGAGTCTGAAACCAAATATGTGCAATAATTCCAAATTCTCAAACTTCCAAAATTACAACTGATACATTTTTCCACCAGAATATAAAATTTAAGCATACATATTTGACATCCCCAAGAACACAAGCAACATTTTGAACCATAATAACTAATCATCAAAATTAAATGGGTTCTACATCTAAGCTCTAGAACATGTCAAACATGGCAGAACAAGGTTGCAAAGGATATCTTCATGCTCAAAACTTCTTGCTTTTAAGCAATCAACTTTCTGGACATCATTGGACATGATACCCTCTTATTACTGATAAATGCATTAACCAAAACTTCTACATACAAAACAAAGTATTATTAAATCGTAACAAAATGAATTTTACATGCATAACAGAGCGCTAGATCAGAGAAAAACTGGAAGCATATTTACATGACATGGCACAGTTGGAATAATCATTCACATGCATGATTGAACCATTTTTACCACATTAATTATTTACTTCATCTTTTTCATATTATAGACAATGAGAGCGAGTTCAGTTAACTTTTAAAAGAATTGCTAGTATTCAAACTTCAAAGTCTACTGAAAATTTATAAAGAGCATGGCTTTTCAACTTCTAATCAAGAGGCTATAGAAAGAAAAAAAAAAGTACAACATGGTTAACACCTGAAGATCTTGAACAATTCATCAATCTCCGAGTCCCCAGGAAACAATGGTCGCTGGTTCACCATCTCAGCAAATATACAGCCCACAGACCACACATCAACAGGAGTAGAATAGTGGCGTGATCCAAGCAGTATTTCGGGTGCTCTGTACCACAGGGTCACCACCTGGGGAGAACCACCAATGTTTATGAACCCAGACATAATAATGAGAGATGGTATCAAAAGGTTCACCAAACAAATTCCTCATATGTGATCTGTGGAGGTATAAGAAAGTACAACATATTGGTTATTGTTCTTGTCATTTTTAAACGTAAAAATAAAATAAAATCCTAAAAAAACTGTGAATTCCATCCTCATAAGAATTAACAAAAGCTTTTGCAAAGATTTTTATGTTCCTTTAGAACTATCCAATTACAATTTGACATAACCTGAAAGAGCAAGTTTCATCTTTTTACTTCTCAAATAACTGCATCTCCCACCTCAATGTCATTGCTTACAAAAATCAGTCTATGACAATTAACCCTTTTCCTATAAGAAAACCCAGCATGTTTTCATCCAGTTTGAGCTCTTTGTAGTTGGTTGTGAGAAAAGAAACAACCTGAATCTGTTCAATTACAGAAAAGTCACATAATAGCATCCTTTTCTTCATCAACTGTCTGGTTATTTGTAACTTTTTATTGCTTTTATTTTTTGTATGAGAGATATAGAAATGATAGTAATTTCAAAACTTCAACTTTAAACAAAGAAACCCTGGAACAAGATTGCAAAAAATTGATATGATAATCAAATATTATTAAAGATGCAAATACCAAGTAAAGAGGAAAAATCATGTGGAAGAGGTCACACGGATTGCACATTGATACCTCATGTGTAAATGTCCTAACAGGAATACCAAATGCTCTTGCCAATCCAAAGTCTGCCAGCTTTAATGCATTGGTACGACGATCTATGAGTAAGTTCTGGGGCTTCAAATCTCGATGAAGAACCCTATGAGAATGACAATAAGCAATACCACGGAGAATCTGATGCAGGAACATCTGCAAAGGACTCAAGTGTCAGAAGCCCCATCGCACCATTATCTCCAAGCATATGCCCAGAAATAAATATGAAAATAATTTAAAATATAGACATCAAAAATTGCACATCTTCTCAAAAAAGGAAAAGAAAAAAAAAATCACTAAAATAAATGATAGACATGCCTAGTGGTGCCAATTCTAGCCCAACTAGATACAAAACAACAATTATTTGTTGATAGAATAGCTCGAATTACTTAGAATTTGAGGATTACTATGAAATGCCCTACAAGATTCTGCCAGCAACAAAATCATGCACAAACACTAAATCAAGTCTACAAATAGAGGATAATTAAAGTCTTAATCATTCATATTAAAACAAGAAAAATAGTCCCAAAATATATAATGCAGGAACCTTCAAAAGTCAGAAGATTGCAGAGTCACCTTTATCAGACGTAAATCTTTGGCAAAATCCGGAGATGAATCCATGTGCTTCTTCAGATCCAAGTCCAGATACTCAAAAACTAGATATAACCGCTTCTCACTGTGCACTACATCCTGTAGCCTGTCAGACAACAGAAATCAAATATTTTATCATAAACAGTTGATAAATTGAACAAGAAAACTTAAGGAGAAATAAAAAAAAAACATGGACACAAATTATTTAGATAAGTAAAATAAGCATCATAAATAAGCCCCAGAGAAAGAGATATCTAAGTACACCAGGAGATGAAGGCATCACCAAAAGGACAAAAAAGGAAACAAAAAAAAAAGCCATACATACACACACAATACTCCCACTGTGACCTACCTGACAATGTTACCATGTTGCATCTCTTTCAAGAGGGAAATCTCTCTGATAGCAGTGCTTGGTACTCCTTCATCTTCCTGCTCCAAGCGGATCTTCTTCAAGGCTATAGTCTCATTAGTCACACGATCACGAGCCTTATAAACCACACCATAGGTTCCTTCACCAATCTTCTCAACTTTTTCATACTGGTACATTCACAAGCATAAGTAACTTAAGAAGAACGTCAATGATATACCACAGGATTGTAAGTAATGTTGAGAAATCAATTTACCTGGTCCATTCGGGTCAAACAGCTCACTGCTCAATGAGCAGTTCTAAACCCTGGAAGAGAGATAATAAGGCAACAACCCATTTAGAATTGGTGCAAAAGATGCAGAAATCAAATCAGAAAATAATCAAACATAAAAAAAGCATTAAATGAGAAATGCCAAAATATCATACAACAATAACCAAACAAAATCCAAAAAACCAAGCACCCAATTAAACCTTAAAAGAAGAATGACCACAACAAAACAAGAACAAATTATGCATAAGAAATGATAAGTTCTATTTAATTCACGAAATTGACCAAGCTACTTCACAAAATCAGTCATAAAAAGGCATCCATGCAACTCATCATATATATAGAAAAAAAAAAAGGAGAAAAAAATGCAGTCACTTTTCATTACACCATGATTTTTCAATTATCTGAATACACACTCTGAATGAAGAAAAAAAAATGCTAACAAGATTAGATTTATCATTTATCCACCCTACTATTCTAATTGACCCAAGAAACAGCCTGAATTATTAACCACACAACTACAATTTTTTCCCACTAAATCGCTCAGATTTGCTAATAAATCACTGAAACTACCCACTTCATCACTTGGGTTTACCCCCCATATCAATCCAATTTATGAAAAATCACTTAAATCTACCCAATAAATTCGGATAACCCACTACACCACACAGATTTAATAATATTCCACCCAAAATTATGTACTAAAACACTCAAATTTACCCAATACACCAATTCGAATCACCCAATGCAGAACTCGAATTTACCCAATAAAGCACTCTAATTACCCGCTAGAATACTCAGACTCTACTCACTAAACCACTGAAATTATCCAGTGAATCACACAAATTTACCCAATAAACCAATATAATCACCTACTAACTGCTCCAATTTTCAACAGTCAGTGGCACTCAATGTAATTTTTAGAAAAATGATGATCATTTTCAAATCAGATAGATAGAAATGATTCATTCGCCCAAGCCGATTCTCCTGTTCGATTTGCTCTCCGGCACATTGAATGGCATGCAGTGTACTTCTACAGAAAACTAAGGGCAATTTATTCCCTGAAAAGCAATTGAGCAAACCTAGCATCAGAGGCAATGTAAAACGGCGCCGTTTTGAATCCACGGAATCAGAAAGAGAGTCGGAAAACCGAGAACCAGTCAAAAGCTAATGTAAGTCTGGCGAAAACGGCGCCGTTTTAGTAAAGGTACAGGATTCACCACCAGACCATTTTCGCCGATCGGCATTGCTGCATCTCGCAATGCACAGTGAAACTAAAACGATGATGTTTTAATTCTGAGAAATCATTTAATTAGGTTGCCAGGATAAAAGATTTTAGCCTAGAAAAAAAAAAAACAAAGAACTGGAAATGTAGAAAAGAAGATAAGTAGAGAGAAGCGGAGGAGTACCTTTGTCCGTTGGATCTGACCTCCGGAGCTGCTGTGGCCGTCCGACGAAGTGGCGGAGTTCGAGCGTGAACGAGAGAGAGAGAGGGGATTAGGGTTTCTAGTTGGCTATGAGAAATTGAGGATGACGAAAAGACTTTTGTTCAGTTCGCTTTCTACTAAATGACCAAAATGCCCCTGCATCTTTTCCCACCTATATTCTTGCCTTATTTCTTTCTCCTACAGCAAGGCTTTGTTTGCTGGTCACCCTCTTTTTCTTTTTTCTTTTTTTTTTTTCCTCTTTTTAACTTTTTGTTTTTTGGACTGGATTGGTAAAATGTTTTATTAAAAAAATTATTTAGCTTTTGTTTGAAAATTGATCCTGAATTTATAGAGAATGCTGATTTTATGAAATTTTCATCAAGTCTTAACCAATTTTTTTTGCATTAGTTTCCAATACCTAGAGAGTTGTTCTTACTTCTATGTCTGAATTGACTTCTTGATTTTTTTTATCTGAAAAAGAAAGACTTAGAAGGAAGTAACATAACATTGTTTTTATGATTTTTTTTAATTTCATATTTAAATAAATTATCACGATGTTATACCTAAGAATCTTGCTAAAACAATATTACTTTCTATTAAAATGGATTCACATAGGGCTATGTTTGATTCCCGAAAATTTAAAAGAAAATATAAGGAAAAAAAAAAAGAAAAAAAAAGAATTAAAGTTAATAAATTCTTTTTATTCTTTACTTCAAATTCAATTTATTTATTTTAATTTATTAATATAAAAATTAAATAATTAAAAATATATAAATTTTTAACTAATTTTAATTATATTTGATTTTTTTATATTTTTTTATAAAAAAAATATATATTTTTAATTTCTTTTTAATACTTTTCTGAAACCAAATATAGCCATAGGGGTGGGTATAAAAAAAAAATCAATAAACCATTGAATGTGGAAAAACTCTAGAGTTAAATTGGATTGGCTTGGATGAATAAATAATGGTTTTATATACTTTTTGTATTCAAATAAAGGCACTTTATGTTTTCTACTTTACTTGAAATCAATTTATAATCTTTTAAAGAATAATATTCTAATATAAAAATTAAATAAAACAAGAAATAACAATCCGTTAAGGTTAAAGTCATTTCACATCAAAAGAAGACAAAAAGAAAAGTTTTCTTATAGTATAAATGGAGGTCTCCATGCCATATACCATTCATCTCAAAAAATGTTTTCATTTTCTTGTAAATTTTTATGTTCGTTTCTCTCAATCGAGAGAAATGTTATAATTTTGTTTTCATATAATGAGAAATTTTTTTGGATCTTTTCCTATGAAGATTTCTTTTTGCTCAAATATCGTTGTCAGTATGATTTCATAACAAGAACATTTATTACCAAAATAGAGTTTTCTATGACTACAATGAGAGCTATTTTTTCAACTTTCATATTTTAATTTTCTTTTTAGTCATAATTATTGATTTTAAAACAAAACTTCTAAATTCTCAAAAAAAACTAATTAAAAAATTCAAAATACTTTACAAAAACTACACTCAAGGCTTGTTTGGAATGATTTTATGCTTTTAGTTTTAGTTGGAAGCTGAATATGAGGTCAAAGTTATAATTTTCAATTAGCAACATTGATATTTTAAATATTATATTAAATAAAAAATAATTTTTAAATAAGTTAAAAATTAAACTTTCACAAGATACAATATTTTCGTATCTTCCTATTAAGCTCTTTTTTAATATATAAGTTACTTAAACAAAATAATCGAAGCTTTTATTGAATTTAAAATGAACTTTTAACTAGTATGGAGATAATATGATGAAACAAATGCTACTCAACCCTTCAAAGTTTATTAAAAACTAAAATGTCAAGAAAAACAAAATATGGTGAAATATAGGTTATGTTTGGTTCCCATAAAAATTAAAGAAAAATGTGAGGAAAAGAAAATAGAAATGAACGTATAAAAAAATTATTGACTTTGAATTTATTTTTATTTTTATTTTATTTTATTTTCTTGAATTAACAACTTAAGAACAATTTAACGTAAAGTCAACTCAAATATTTAAATAATAAGTATTAAATTTTACCAAACATCATCTAAGTCTAATTAGATTATAGCATGCCTACGCATAATTTGTATCGGCATCCACATGACAAAAGGCCATTAGAACCTTCCATTTAGGTATTTCCAAAAGGAAACATATGTTATGTTTGATTTCAAGAAAATTCTAAAAAAAGAAAAAAAAGTGAACAAAAAAATTATTTCTTATGATTGATTTATTATAAAAAAATTATGAAAGGAAATCAAATATACTTAAAATTATTAGGAACTTATATATTTTTAAATTATTTAATTTTATATAAAGAAAGAAAAATAAATAAAATGAATTTGAACATCATAAAAGACTAATTTATTAATTTTAAATATATTTTTTTATTTTCTTTTATATTTTCTTTTCTTCTCTTTTTTCCATTCTATTTTCTTTATTTAACATTTTCCCTCAAAATTTATAAGAACCAAAACCAAATACAACATCAAAGAAAAAATGGGAAGGAAAATTATATATAATTATATATATATATATATATATATATATATATATATATATATTTACCTTTTTCCTTATTATCGAAAAATAACAAAATCACTTTCTTTAATTTAAAGTGATGGTCAATTGGTGTGAAGTGATTAGAAAAAGGTCTCAACCGTTAAGAAAAATAATTTTAAGGTTACAAATCATTTAGTGTAAAGTGATAAAAAATGTTAAGAATATAAAAGAAGCTAAATTTTCATTTATATTTTTCTTAAAAACAATTAATATGTGGAAAACCTAGACTCCTTAGGTGTTTTTTTTTTTTCTCTCACAACATTTCACTAATAACTAATAAAGGAAAATTTTATTAGAATTTCTTCTTTTATCTTTTTCTTTGTTCTTTTTTCCCTCTTAGTTTTTTCTTTCAATAACCAACCAAAACCAAAAAAAAAATCATTCACTTTCCTAGAACCAATATAGGAATAAATGTTAATGCTATATTTGGTTCCCGAAAAGTAATAAGGAAAGAAAAAAAATAAGGAAAATATTTTTCTCATACTTGGTTTTAATATAAAAAAAATTATAAAAGAAAATCAAATATAATTAAAATTAGTTAAAAATTTATATATTTTAAAATTCTTTAATCTTTATATAGAAAATGAAAAATAAGTTAAATGAGTATGAAGTGACATATGAAATAATTTATTAATTTAAATCTATTTTTTCTTTCCTTTTACTTTTCCTCATCTTCTTTTCCTCCCATCCTCCTCCCATTTTCCGAGAACCAAATGTAGTTTAAATAAAAATTTATTTTTCAAAAGTTATAACATGATGCTTGATATTGTGGATGACAACTATTTTTTTTTTTAATTTAAAAAAAAAGAGTAAATCACAAAAATACTCCTCTCTAATAAACCCAACTTATGCTCAACTTTCAAGTAACCATTTTTGTTAAAAATTTTGGTAAAAAGAAAAAAGAAAAAAAAAAGAATGGAAAACCTCATGATTTAGGGAGAGTAAGATTATAGTATTAAATAAACTCGTGTCCATATTAGGTGTAATGGCCATGTGCTTTGCACATGAGTTTTTTTTCATCTACTTAATGAGAATTACCCAAATAAGAATGATGATTTCAAAAGGCATTTCCTCAAATAAACAATATTAGAACTTTTTAGTTAAAAGATATGGATTATATTCATTTTGGCTACCAAAAGTTATTATGTTTGTATATGCATAAATAGAAATAATGAGTTGATACAATAAATGTACAAAAAGAACATTAAATAATGTTTCAATTATTTCTAGGAAATTATAGTAGTACCACTTATGAGTAGATCCATTAAGAGAATTAATAATAGCTAATTAATAAACATTATCCATCCTGCCTCACTCATTTTTTAATCATCATGTCACCCCCACAAACTCTATTATTTGGAAATGAACAAAAAGTTCTATTCAATTTATACTACTTTTAAAAGTACAACATGTTTATCTACATTTTTCTTCCATTGAGTAAAGAAAGGGTTTGCTATAGTAATTCGGGCCGTTGGTGGCCCGTTCGAGAGTTGCGGGTCCCTATTGTTGCATGAGTGGTAGCTCACGCTCAAAACTCCTCTGACACGAGTCCTAGTCATTGCACTGCGGTCCATTTCCAGGCTTCACTTGCGTGATTTGTACTTTTGATTGGTTCCATCCATCTTCGACTCTAATGAATTGAGTGTGAAGGGGTTAGTCAATCAAGTGGTTCGGGTTTTCAATCAGTTCTCGTTCGCCTACCCCCCTCATAGTCCATTAATAAGTAGAGTGGTAAAATACCCATTCTTGAATTAAACAATTCCTTTAATGTCCTTGCCCAATTGTCCAAAATATATCCAACCCATAAATTAAAGATTCCTGTACCAGCATATCCAAGAAACTTTATTAGGCTTTTGTAACATACACAACACATGTGGGTTGTGAACTACAAATTAAAAATAAAAAATCAAAATTAAAAACAAAATAATAAATAATAAATAAAAGAATAGAAACAAAAACAAGATAAATAAATAAAATAAAATAAGTGAAAATGAAAAAATAAAATAAAATTTCTCTCACCAAAATTAAAAAAGAAAATGAAATTGCTTCACCATAACAAAATCAGTCTCTTTACTAATCAATGTAGGGACCACCCCTAAGCATACACGTGGCGGCCTCACAAAGCACTCATCCTTTGGACACGTGGCACATCCAACCCTCCATCCGGACGACCATGGGACTAGCATGCGATACACACCTCCCCTGTCCGGATGTCTTGTCCAGACTCAGTGGCTAGCGTCTCAAACAAGAGTCTTGATCGCGTTTTGCGGACAATCATTATTCATTTTACCAAAAGCATGCTCGACAGGACATTCCTAGGTTACTTTAGGTGACCTGCCACGACCTATCCTACGCCGCTTGCAGAGCGAAAAGACAAGGATGACGGCAAATCATCCCTTCAGCAATCTCTGACAACCGCCTACAAGATAATGATGGTTCTGCCACCCTCTAAGCACCATCATGATAGCCAAAAAGTCTTCCCACCATTCCAAGGGACAATGCTCCTGGCACTATAAAAGGCCCCCACACAGTCAGAGAAGGTAAGCATTCCTAAGGAGAAGGGCCCCATAAAAAATGTCAAGATGTTAGAGAGGAAAGCTAACATAGGCATCGGAGGGTGTGTCCGAACCCCCTATCCGGACATATTTTGCAAGTCAAAGGAAGGAAGTATCATCTTCAGTTGAGGAGGCGAGTACATTAGGCAACAAGAGCGGATATGGTAACGTCAGCCCTCAACATTGGCGCCGTCTGTGGGAACTAGCATTGGCAAAGATGTCCACACCTTCCAAAATCCATTCATCAACCATGGGAGATGATGGCTATTTTGCCTGTCGCGAAACCATGGAAAGATGACAGTTGGAAAGTGAACGGAAAATGCAAGCCCTGATCTAAGAAACAAGGAGGCTTAGAGAAGAAAACGATTTGCTACAGATCTAGGTTTTGTCCTCGGGTCCTCCTCATGACTAGCGATCGAGAGGTCAAAGGGCAGACCCTAGGCATAACCAAGGGGTAGCGTATCTTGGAGCCACCGAGGTTGCCCCTGATATGCGTAATGAGCGACTTAATGAACGACCCTTACCTACATATCATGCTCCACAGGATGAAAGCTCAAACTCCACTCGTGTCTCATTAAAGAGACAATGTGACAAAAGACCCTAGTTGTCGGACGCAATGCGTGCGAGGCTAGGACCACAAGCACCTGGTAAGGAGAGGCCACCTACGGCCGCGACCTGGGAGACTTATCCCAACCCCCCAGTCGCACCCACCACTTGGGGCAATCCCCCACATCAAGCAGTACGACAAATTGGAGGGAATTCGTCAAGTAAATTGTCACACCCCAATTTTTTTTTCTTCTTATGATTATTATTATTTATTCTTCAACTAAAGAATTGATACTCAAATACAGTATAAGTGCTCTCAAAAATTTAAATGTTGAGTTCCTACTTGAATTTGTTCAAAAAGAGGATATGGAAAACCTGTTATAAAGAGTACATCCTGTATTAAACATTGTGACTATTAAATTAACAAAATATGTTTTGTTTCACAAAAGAAACTTGTACAACATTAATTTACATATACCAAACCCCATTGTTTACTACGGGTAGCCCATACTACAAGTGTATCTGACAAATATATACATTACATCATTCCAACAAAAGGTTTAGTCTTGATACAAAAGGCATGGCCTCAAAAGACTTTCAATATGAGCAAACAACATCCAATCACAGTAAAGCATTGCTCAAGCATTATTTCCTGCATAGGTCTTCTGACCTGCATCTAGAGGTGGACGGGATAGGGTGAGTTCACAACTCAGTAGGAAAGTTTATAACCATCCTAAGTATACCCTTAAAAACCTTGAATTAAACGTTTAATAACATGCATGATAAACATTTCATAACCATTAACAAATATGTAATCATGTCAAACATGTATGCATGTGTTTGTTGGTTTCCTTATTGCTTCTCCCCATCCATCCTTTCACAACTGATAAATTGCTGACTCCCAACAATCTACATGGCAGATACAATGCTCCATAAGAAACTCGATCAATATAATAATGACTATTCTGGGACATCACCAAGGGCAAGTCATACCCCGTGTCTTTTGGGACTCATACCCAAGGGCAGGACCAACCCCGTGTCTTTAGGGACTAAAACCCAGGGGCAGGACCAACCCCATACACCCACATCGGAGTGTCTTCCTCGAGGGCTTTAGGGACTTTCACCCAAGGACCCACGGTCCCACATAAACAATATATCAAATGATAAGACCTGTAGCATCACATAAACACTTCGCCACCAATAAATTCTCTGAATATGATATGTGATAATTCCATATCCTTCTTGCAATGCAATCACACCATAAACCATTTCGACAACACAAAACCATGAATCTTCATACCAATATACGTTCCAACATCATGGTAACATTTCAATGCAATAAACCGAGATGCAATGACACTTTAAAAGATTTTATGAAATCATAGAAATAACATAAAATTCCAACAAATAATTCAAGGAAAGAAATCAGATACACCATAGAATAGCATAAAATTCCCTACCTTACATCGACTTCCTTTTTGTGTTTCTTCTAAGTAGGCGATCTTTGCCTATTACGAGGAACTGAAATGAAACAACATAATTTAGGTTTTAGTTTATTGTTGCAAATATTTAATTCTCACATTCTCTAATCTATATCCTACATGTTTTCAAATCAAATTTGAATTGAATTAAACAATATTTACAATGCATATTAATTTCCCTAATTAATTACCAAACACTAATTCTTTTGATTTTCTTAAAGCCTAACCTATTAACAAATCCCAAGTGTCCAAATAACCCAATTCATCACATGTTTACTAATCTATTTTTCAATCAAACCAAATTAAACAACGATTTATGCTGATCTTACCATTAATAAAATACTTAACTTAAAATAATTTAATCTTTAATTAATTGTGATTTTTAACTAAAACGGGTTTATAGCTAATTATACTCAACTTTTACACAATTTTTACCGTTAATTCTTTTCAACATACCATTAGGAACCAAAATAAACGAAAATTACAAAATTAAACAACTTGCTTACCTCAAATCTACACTTTCTCTCTCTAGATTCTCTCTCTAACCCAAGTTGCTGCAGGTGAAATGGTGCAAAACGAGCTGCAGCCCCCTTATAAAGGGGTCTCCATGCACCCAAGCACGAGGTGGCAGCCCACATGGCTGCCACCAATCCACCCAAGTAGGAGGTGGCATTCCACTCACTCCAATTTTCCAATTTTGCACTTTAGTCCTTCAAGTTATCAAAAATAAAACCCATAATTGCCCATTAGTCCTTTAGGTTTTCATAACCCTAATCAGTCCCTAAGAACCTAATAAGCATGCTTAGATCATTAACTAATCCCACCTAACCTTAATCAAAGTTTAATTCATAATTAAACATGATTAACACTAAACTAGTTTTAACATCTAATTAAGCAAGCTTAAAGTTAAGTACTAAAATAATCATTATTGCCTATTTAATTCATTAGTACTAGGTGTTACATAAACCCCTCCCAGGCTCCATCAGTAGGCGGTTGGATGACATGCTCTCCACGCCTTTTAGCTCGTGTATTATCAATTACGAGCCCCCAAAAGGGTTCCTCGTTTCGAAATTTTCTACGTATGATGGGTCTAACGATCCGTTTGATCATATCATGCACTACCGACAACTCATGACTCTCGATATAGGGAATAACGCGCTGTTGTGCAAGGTATTCCCCGCCAGCCTACAAGGCCAAACTCTTTCGTGGTTTCATCGACTCCCTATGAATTATGTTGATAACTTTCGGGATCTATCAGAAGCTTTTGTGGGACAATACCTGTGTTCTGCACGACATAAACAGAATATCAACACCCTGCAAAACATAAAAATGCAGGAAAATGAGTCCTTGAGGGAATTTGTGAAACGGTTTGGTCAGGTTGTATTGCAAGTAGAAGCTTATAGCATGGATGCTGTCCTCCAAATTTTCAAGCGAAGCATATGCCTAGGCACGCCGTTCTTTGAATCACTCGCTAAAAAGCCTCCCACGACTATGGACGACTTGTTCCGGCGCGCGAACAAATACTCAATGTTGGAAGATGATGTACGCGCAGCCACCCAACAAATCCTGGTTATCGGATAGCTGACCAGAAATGACGCGAAAGAGAGTTCCAAACCTCCAAACCAGTAGAGGCCGCCTCGCCCCAGACAAGGCAAGCAAAGCCACCCGAAGCTGCCACCACTTACACCCCTTACCGTGTCATATGAGATGCTTCTTCCAATGATCTGTGAGCTGTCCGACTTCAGGTGTTCCAGACCCATCAAAGTGGACCCAACCAAGAGAGATCACAACAAGAAGTGTGCTTATCATAAAGAGCATGGGCATACTACGGAGTCTCTATTACTTGGTAGAAAGGCTCATAAAAGCGGGGCACCTGAAGTAGTACATCCGCTCAGAAGCCAGGGGAAGAGAGACTTCCTAGAGTCGAACCTCTGGGACCTCTAGGGCTCCAATCGCCCCTAGGGCCATAATCAACTACATCCATGGAGGACCCCTGGACGAGGAGTACGACTCCAAACGAAAGAGGCAAAGGCTACTGTGGGCAGTGTCGGTATGTGAATGTATCAATTCCATTCGGCTTGGATTAACTGGCGGGAGCGCCCACCCAATAGACGGGACAATCATTTTCCCTCCAATAGACCCCACACGAATATTGCAACCACACCGCGACGCCCTTATCCTATCTCTTGGAATTGGAGACTTTGATGTGAGATGAATCCTAGTCGACCCAAGTAGCTTAGCCGACCTCTTGCAGGCATCAGTAATAAAAAAAAATAGGACTTGAGTCCTCCAGCCTAGAGAACCTGGGGCGGATTCTGTCAGGATTCAATGGAGCGGCAACCACCTCCCTTGGAGACATTGTGCTACCGGTTCAAGCAAGCCCAGTCATCCTTAACGTATAATTTTCAGTAGTAGAAGATCTATCCTCCTTCAACGCCATTTTGGGACGCACTTGGTTGCATTACATGAAAGCCATCCCTTCCACATATCATCAGATGGTGAGCTTCCTCACTGAAGATGGATAGATTGATCTATATGGCAGTCGGTTAGTAGCCCGTCAGTGCTATCAGATAGCACAAGAGGCCGAGCCCAACAAGGATCGATAGCCACTCCTCGAGCCTGCAAACGTGTCTGACCAATAACAGTTATAGAACCCGACGGATAAAGATCCCTTGGTGGCAGATCCCTTATGAATCGTCCAAATCCTGGAGAAGAACAATGATCTCACCTATATTAGTTCCATCTTGGCACCCGGGGAAGCTCAGAGCATCGAGGAAGTGCTTCGAAAAAACCAAGACGTTTTTGCATGGGTGCATTCCGATATGACCAGAATCCATCCATCAGTTGCTTCCCACCAACTTAACATCTTGCCCTCATCAAGAACTGTCCGGCAAAAGCTTAGGCGATTTCATCCGGACAGGTAAAAGATTATTTGGGATGAGGTGGACAAGTTATTGGAAGTTGGATTCATCAGGGAAGTTGAGTACCCGGATTGGTTGGCAAATGTGGTGGTGGTCCCCAAAAAGGAAGGGAAGTGGCGAGTGTGCGTTGATTACACCAATCTCAACAATGCATGCCCAAAAGACAGCTTCCCCCTGCCGCGGATAGATCAAATTGTGGACTCCACTGTCGGGCAGGGGATGCTCTCCTTTCTAGATGCCTTCTCCAGATACCATTAGATCCCTATGGCCCCTGCGGACGAAGAAAAAACTATCTTTATAACGCCGCATGGACTTTATTGTTACAAAGTTATGCCATTTGGACTCAAAAACGCCGACGCCACCTATCAAAGACTAACGACAAAGATCTTCAGACCCTTGGTTGGTCGCACAGTGGAAGTATACATTGACGACATAGTGGTCAAAAGAAAAACTAGAGAAGATCATACGCACCACCTGTAAGAAGTTTTCCACCTACTAAGGAGATACGACATGAAACTGAACCCATCCAAATGCGCATTTGGCGTAAGCGCAGGGAAATTCCTGAGATTCATGGTCACCCAAAGAGGAATAAAAGTCAGCCCAGATCAAATTAAGGTAGTCATGGAGGCACCCGCCCCCAGGAACAAAAAGGAGTTGCAGCACCTCATTGGCAAACTCGTTGCACTGGGACGATTCATAGCCCGATTCACTGAAAAATTATGATATTTCTTCCTGGTGTTAAGGAAAGCCGACGCGACTGGGTGGACAGATGACTGTCAAAGCACTTTAAAGAAAATCAAACATTACCTCACACAACCACCCATCCTAAGTAGCCCCCAACCTGGAGAACGGTTGTACGTGTATTTAGCAGTATCAGATTGGGCGGTTAACGTTGTTTTGGTTTGTTGCCCGACACACAAGGAGCAGAAGCCTGTTTATTATGTCAGCAGAGCAATGGCCGATTCAGAGACGAGGTATTCAAAGATAGAGCAAACTGCCTTAGCCTTACGAAGTGCCACCCAGAAGCTCCGCCCATACTTCCAAGCTCACCCAATAGTCATACTTATCGACCAGCCCCTCCGTAGAATCCTGCACAAGCCAGATCTGTCCGAAAAAATGCTCTAATGGGCCATAGAGTTGAGTGAGTATGAAATCGAATATCGATCGAAGCTATCCATGAAAGGGCAGGTAATGGCTTACTTTGTGGTAGAATCTCCCCAACAGCCTACTCGAGACGGGGAATCGGACAAGACGGAGTGGTGGACCTTACGAGTCGACAGAGCCTCTTAGTCGTCAGGATCCGAAGTGGGATTGCTGTTATAATCTCCAACTGGCAAACAATTGGAGCAAGCCATCCGGTTGGGATTTCCTGCATCGAACAATGAAGCCAAGTACGAAACCATTCTGTTCGGATTGGACCTCGCACTCACACTATCCGTCTCTAAGCTCAAAATCTACAACGATTCTCAACTCGTCGTGAGACACATATAGGAGGAATACGGAGCTAGGGACGAGGGCATGACGAGATACCTAACAAAAGTAAGAGACACCCTGCAGCGGTTGGGCGACTAGACTATCGAAAAAATCCCCTGGGCTGACAACGTACGTGCTGACGCCTTGGCACGAATAATTGCCTCGCTTCCCATCAAAGAAGCCATATTATTGCCCATATATGTGCAGGCTAATCCCTTCATCACAAAAGTGCCCGTTTGCAATGCTATTGAAGAAAGCCAAGAGTGGATAGATGTTATAAAGGAATACCTCCGGACATGAGCTCTACTTGAAGAACCCAAGCAGGCGCATAAGATCCGGGTTTAGGCTGCCCGTTTCGCCTTGATCGGAGAGTGTCTTTACAAACGATCTTTTACAGGTCCCTACCTCAGGTGTCTAGACCACTCAGAAGCCCAGTATGTGTTGGCGGAGCTACACGAGGGTGTATGCAGCAACCACCCTAGGGGACGGTCTTTAGCGCATCGCGCCCACTCACAAGGGTACTATTGGCCCACTATGAAGAAAGACGCGACAACTTATGTAAAAAAATGTGACAAATGCTAAAGACATGCGCCCATCCCGCATGTGCCATCTGAGACGTTGAACCCAATAACGAGCCCGTGACCATTCGCTCAATGGGGAATGGACATAGTGGGGCCTCTGCCCGTTGCAGCTGCCTAGAAGAAATTCCTGCTCGTCGCCACGGATTACTTCAGTAAATGGGTAGAAGTAGAGGCATATGTTAACATCAAGGACAAAGATGTCATGAAATTCATTTGGAAGAACATCATTTGCCGGTTCAGAATCCCTCAAGCAATCATAGCCGACAACGGTCCTCAGTTTGACAGCATCGCCTTTCGGAATTTCTGCTCAGAACTTAAAATCCAAAATTTGTACTCCACACCACGCTATCCCCAAAGCAATGGACAGGTAGAGGCAACGAACAAAACCCTATTGTCAGCCTTAAAAAAGAGATTGGACCAAGCCAAAGGAAAGTGGGTGGAGGAATTGCCCAGCGTCTTATGAGCCTACCGGACCATGCCCAGGCGACCCAATGGTAACACTCATTTCGCTCTTGCATATGGCATGGATGTAGTCATCCCCACAGAAATAGGTTTGCCCACGACCCGGACTGCCATACGAGGTCAAAAGAATGAAAACCTAGAGCTCAAAAGGAACCTAGACTGGGCGGATGAAGTGAGAGAAAATGCGTCCATCCGGATGGCCGTTTACCAGCAAAGAGTGGCTGCTCATTACAACCACAAAGTGCGGTCTCGAGTCTTCAAGGTCGGAACACTTGTCCTCAAGAAAGTTTTCGAAAACATCGTTGAAAAGGGAGCCGGGAAGTTCCAAGCAAATTGGGAAAGCCCTTACATTGTCTTCTAAATAGGCGAAAGCGGGGCTTATCATTTACTAAAGCTAGACGGAACCCCGTTACTCCATCCATGGAATGTATCTAACCTTAAGCAGTATTATCAGTAAAGAGAAGCAAAGGGTGAGAAAAAAACAAAGGAATGCAACATTTATAAATGGGTGTAAAAATTGTCTTAACAAAGTTGGCCGGACCATGTACGGCAAAATAGAAAACTATAAAGGAGAACTACACATAAAGGAAAAACATCTCATCGCGGAGGGCCTCCGGTTATCGCATCTTCATCATTAGAAGGAAGGGCAGGAATATCGTGCATAATACCATTCTTCTTCATACAACAACGGTAGCCGAAGAAGTACATCTTATCCACTTGCCTCTGATATTCCGTCTCCAACTCCTTCTTCTAAGTGGCAAATCTGGCCTCTATTTCTTTTCTTTGGGCAAGCAAGCCCGCTTGCAGCTCCTCCGTCTCTTTCTTTTGGGCCGCGAGACTAGCCCGAAGTTCATCCATCTCCTTCTTTAGCTGGGAGTTCTACTGCTCCGCTCTCTTATACTTAGCCTCCAGGGCTTCCCTTTCCTCCTTCAGCTGATCTGCTTCAGCCCAGATAGCTCCCTTCTCCTCCTCAGCCAAGTCAACTTCCACCATCTCTAACTTCGAGCGCATTTCTTTAATGCCGCCCGAGTGGTGGGAGATGAAGGCCCGCATAGCCTCTACCACCTCCAGTTGCTTGAAAAGCTGCGCACGAGTACGCATCATGTAGCGGATGCCAGCTACAACCTAGAAAAGGCAATAACAACCAAAGATAGCACCAGACGATGAAGTATGCGTTGCTAAAAAGAAGAATAAGAAGTCAAGATAAAAGGGATTACCACTTTTGCAGTCTCTGACACCGTCCATTCCTACAAATGCTGGATACAAGACATGGCGGACTTGAGGGTGCCAAAAGGGAGCCGGGCTGAAACAAAGGCAGGAAGATTGCCACCCATATTTATGGATACCCGCTTAGTGAGGGGGAAGAAGTCGGACATCTTTGTGGAAGGAGCTTCGGCGTCCGTGAAGCACGACACTCACTTCATCTCCATCAATTCCTCCCAGCTTGGAGGAGCTGCAGGGGCTGGACTACTTTTTTCCTCCGGGCCCCCCTCATCGACCACGACGTCCGGACCCGCGAACCTCCTCTACAGTCGGGGCGTTGCTGGGCGCAGCTGCGTCTAGCTGGACCACAACCACTGTGCTAGGCCCCGTCATGTCGGTTGAGTCACTGCCGTTGCGCTAGGACTCGCTTTGTTTAATTGGGGCATGGTCGATGGAGAAGCCTTTCCCGTCGGATCCTCCTAGACTTTCTTTGGACAAGCCCTCTTGGCTGGGGGAGGGACGATGTCAATAGCTTCGTGCAACCGTTTGCGATGCCTCTCTAGAAACCCGGTTCTTAAATCGTTTATGTCTTTTTCTTCCTTCGGCTCGTTTACAACTCTCAAGCCAATGAATTCCGCTTGGGGTTGGGAAGGAAGGGCCAGTCCCTGGATTGACAGTGTCAAGCTGCAGTGAGCTAGAATTATCCTCGGGCTCCTGGGCAGGGTCGCCTGATCGGTTGGATGCTGAATCTGAGGAAGAAGACCAAAGATTAGGAGCTGGGGACACGATCTTGAGTGCCTGTTTAATGGTCTTCTTTTTCTTCTTCGCAGCCTAGGGATAAATCGTTGGCAATGAACCGCGACCTTTCTCACCAGACGCTTTCTCACCAGGAGTTTTCCTCAGCGTTCCTTCCTATCTCTTCTCCTCTCGCTGATCAAGGTGCTCTTGGCACGCCTTTGCATACACCTCGTGAGCCTTTTCGTAAAATGGGAAGTCCTTCAACACGAAGTGTTCTCCAAGAACCACAACCTTTGGTAGCCGCCTAGGGAGGATGTTGAGGACGTATGACTGAGGTTCCCGGATAACCGCTAATAGATTTTGGGTAGAAAGGAGCATCTGGTGGTGTTTCTCGATGGCAATAATCTCGAACAACTTGTTTAGGCGGTCAAATGAGGCTTTCTCCACCCACTCGACCAAGCGGGCCCTCTTATGTGAACCTGCATTAGCCAGAACAAAGGAAGTTAGTCATCTAATGAAATTAACTCAAGTCTCAAAATCCAACACGGAATGGACACTAAAAGCTACCCCTACCCGAAAGCTTCAACGAATAATTGGAGCAAAAATCACTTTCTGGGTGTTCCGACAAACCGGCCCATGGTCCCCTGACCAGTACGTGTCCTTTGGCTTCCCTTTTGTTCGAATCAAGAAGGTTGGTCACTAGTTGAAAAGACGGAATATGGGTAAACATGCTACAGATGTCATTTTTTCCTTTTTTGATGGTGTAAACAAAGAGGACCTCCAGCAGGAAGAGGTCCAAGTTGAACAACATATTCCGGATACTGCACCCCATCAACACTCGCATGATATTGGGATGGATATAGGCTGGAGGAATTTGAGTGTAATGGAGGAATTCTTTGAAAAGGGATGGAAGAGGAAAACGGAGCCCCGCATTGAACTGCTCATTGGTGAAATAAATGGCGTTGTGCGCGACTTTCTCTGTGGACATGGGGTTCCCATCCACTAGCTGAATGGAGACGCTGTTTGGAAGGCAGAAGTGGTCGCGAAACTCCCGCTCATTCAGTACTTCAGTGGGCTTCCCCGAATAGGGGCAGCGGGATCCACCCTTCCCGCTTGGTCCAGCTGTGTTGGACGAAGCTACATCTTTTTTCGCAGGCATGGTGGAACGTGGGGCCAAGACGGAACCTATAGGGTGCAATGCCGACAGTTAGAAGATAGTTACCCGGCTCCACCACCTTATGGACAACACCCTAAAAGGCTTAAGATAACTAACCTGCTCAAGTCAGTAACCTCCCCAACTTGAACTCCTAATCCTACCCAAGAGGCGATTCAGCCATTTACAGGGACGACAGGGGGGCAACAAAAGTTGCAGTAGGCTCAACAAAACCTCAAAACAACAAAATAATCCAAACACCCCTACACAAACCTACGCATTCCCCTTCCGCGAAAACCAGTAAAGCAGTTTCCTAACCCATCGAAAAACCCCAAACATCACCTCTACCCCTCAATCACAAACAAACACCAAATAAGCCAAGGAAAATCGAAGAAACAGGAAGTAGAAGATGAAGGGATAGAAACAAAGAGCATACCTGGCAGAAGCTTGCAACTAGAAGGAAAGCTGAGCCGTAGTCGCCTAGATGCACCGGTTGTGAAATCGCGAGAGGAACACCGCTGACGGAAACCCTAGGAAGCAATGCTCAGTCACTACCAGATGAGGGAGAAATAGAGACAAAATGCAGCCGTGGGGGGTGGATTTCTTATTTATGAGGAGGAACCCCTTGGGACCCCAAACAACCAGGCACCCAATCGCACTGCGATTGAAATAACACGCCGCCTAGTAACCATCCTAAGGACGGCGGCTCGCCATAAATGCCTCCCCTCCTTGGGCGCCACGTGTCATGCGACCCCCAAAAAAGAAAAGACGGGGCTAAAGACATCATTTTAACCCATTTTTTTTCTGCTTGGGTAAAATAGCCGGGTTAAAAGGGGGGCATTGTAGGGACCACCCCTAAGCGTACATGTGGCGGCCTCACAAAGCACTCCTCCTTTGGACATGTGGCACGTCCAACCCTCCATTCGGACGACCATGGGATTGGCATGCAATACACACCTCTCCTGTCAGGATGTCTTGTCCGAACTCAGTGGCTAGCGTCTCAAACAAGAGTCTTGATCGCATTTCGCTGGCAATCATTATTCATTTTACTAAAAGCATGCTTGACAGGACCTTCCTGGGTCACTTTAGGCGACCTGCCACGACTTGCCCTATGCCGCCTACAGAGCGAAAAGACAAGGATGACGACAAATCATTCCTCCAGCAATCTCTGACAGCTGCTTGTAGGATAATGATGGCTCTGCCACCGTCTAAGCACCATCATGACAGCCAAAAAGTATTCCCACCATTCCCAGGGACAATACTCCTGGCACTATAAAAGGCCCCCACATAGTCAGAGAAGGTAATCATTCCTAAGTAGAAGGGCCCCATAAAAAATGTCAAGATGTTAGAGAGCAAAACTAACAAAGGCATCAGAGGGTGTGTCCGGACCCCCTATCCGGACATCTTTTGCAGGTCAAAGGAAGGAAGTATCATCTTCAGTTGAGGAGGCGAGTACATCAGGCAACAACAATGGATCTGGTAATGTCAGCCTTCGACAATCAATTCTAAGAGTTGGAGATTGCATCAAAGGATTTTTTTCCAAATGGTCTTCCAATCCAATGGTTATGATTGCAGATCATTCATACACCATTGATGGCTGCAACCCTCTATCCTCCACCGGCATGGCTATAGTTTTGGAAAACAAGGCATTGATAATCAGAATGTTAATTTTAACCATTAATGTAAAGGGCCAAGAGGGACTGTTTTGTTGTTATTGTTGTTGGATGATAAGGAGTTTGGACATTGGAAACTAGAAACTAATATTAAGTAATTTATTTATATGTTCTCTCTTAAAAATCTCTTCTAATAAATTTATATTATCAATTTTGTGTGTTGAAATCACAATCTTTAATTTCAGATTCATAATCTCAGGTTTAATGGAATATATGAATTAACTACAAACCAACAATTATGGGTGTATGTGTGTGTGAGGAGTTGGAGAGAGAGCTAGTTTCAGTTTTAGCTAGTTTCTAGCACTGGGTAGAAGTTGCATGTAGATTGAAAATTTACACCGTAAAAATCATCTGGAGTCCACTAAGAGTTCGTTTGATTGTGATTTTAGGAAGTGTTTCTAGTCTTTTTTATACTTGAAAGATAAAATTTTTAAAGTGTTAAAAAGACTAAAAATACTTCCTAAAATCACTACCAAATGTACTCTAAGTTGTTCTAAAACACTGAATGTGGGTTCTATTCATTATACCTGATCATCATATCAAAGTTAGTAAGAATGAATTTAGGTAGCATTTTTAATCAGTGATTTAAATGGAGTTGCTTGCAATTAAGTCCTTAAATCAAATTGGCATGTTTGGAAAAAGTTTAACAAGGCAGATTTGGTTTTGGCTAATTCATGGATATGTATAACAACATAGAGTTGTTGTAAATTGAGTCCAACTACGTAAACAATGCTCAACCTTAAAATATTCATTTTCCCTATAAATTTCAATTGGTGCATATTGAATTCTTGTAGAACACTAAACATGATTGTTATTTGTTATGTTAGATTATAAACATATTTTGCTAATTTTAGGCAACATATGGATTCATATTTCTCACCCGAGTATTTTGCAATAAGCAGTTATATTCCAATTATGAACCTAGATTTGAAGGTTTATAAATATTTTTCTCATGGGTTTTTTTCACTCAGGACCAACTTATTCAAATTAGAGCTCCAACTAGTCAGCTATGTTTGAATTTGTCTATATTAATGTATTTGGGTTGTAATATTTTGTTTAATTTATTTTGATTTAAGTGATTAACCATATATTTATTTTACTATTTGCTGCACTCTAATATCTCTTGGTTGAGCTATATCTTTGTTTGCTTTGGTGCCTTTGTGAATGTTAACTGTTAACCACCATGTTCATTTCTTTGTTATTTCCTCTCTTCCCCATTTTTATAATCTTTCAAAATATGAGGAAAAAGAAAAAAAGAAAAACTCAAAAGGGTTCAACCCCACCTTAAAAGTGGATAAAACACCCCAAATTTAGCTCTTTAAATAGTTAATTAAATATTGAAAAGGAAAAGAAATAAATAGAAACATGCCATTAGAAATTTAGAACTTAATTGTAGACATATTCACTAGAAGATGTAGTAAAAAAAATAGCTGCATAGGTTGATGCTAAATACTAAGGACAAGGTTTTTTTTACATTGACCTGATTCTTATGTCTTTGAACTACCCTTGAGTGTCTAATCTTTGGGTAGGAGACTTTTTTATCCATGTTCTTTTGGGACCTGCTAGGTTTAAAAACTAAAATCTGTATATGTGGGCACATATTGCTCATGTAATTTTGTTTATTTATAATCATGTTCATCATGGACAACATGTATTTGATTTATTTCTTTTGGCAAATTAGATGTTTTTATTATTCCTTTCAGTAAGTAGGGAAACTCTCCTTAAGTGTATATGCCTTTGTTATTAGAAGGATGGAAGTAGACAAGTATAAATTTAGTAGCTTAATTTATCTTCTTGTATACATGGATGCATCCCAACCTTACTATTTATGTTGCCCACAATACTTTTTTTCACAAAGATCCTAAATATCTTAGCTTTTATGCTTCCCCTTTTTGGTGGAATCCTCGCTTTCATTTTCTTCTAGGGACTCTTATCTCTAGTTTCCATTGCTTTGAATTATGTAGAAAACTGGAAATTAAATTAGAACGATTTATGTTAAAGTTGTAAGGTGAGAAATAAAGAAGAGAAAGTGTTTGTTTCTCAACAAAGAAGAAGATAAAAAGAAGGAAAATTAGATAAAGTGAGAAAGAGACTCATGAAAGTAGAGGTGGCAAGAGATATGTCCTTGTTATTGTGGATGATTTTTCGAGATACTCCTTTGTGAGTTTTCTTAGAGAGAAATGAGAGACCATAGAGCACTTGAAGTCTTTTTTCAATAGAATACAAGTGGAAATAGGTCATCCAATTGTAAGGATTAGGAGTGATAGGGGAGAAAGTTTGACAATGTGGATGTTGACCTCTTTTATGAGTCTAATGGAATTAAACATGAGTTTTCAACCCCTAGAATGCTTCAACAGAATGGAGTGGCTGAAAGAAAAAACAATGTTATGAGAAATGGCTAGGGTGATGATTCATATGCATAATACCCCTATGCAATTTTAGGTAGAAGCTATTACTACAACATGTTATACTGTTAATAGGGTTTTTCTTAGGCTTGGAATAAAGAAAACATGTTATGAATTATGGATTGGGAGAAAACCTAACCTTAAGTATTTTAGACCTTTTTGGCAGTGAAGGCTATATACTTAGGGATGGGGAGAACTTGGGGAAGTTTGATGCTAAATCTGATGTAGGTATCTTCCTAGCTTATTCTACTACTAGTAAAGCCTATAGGGTTTATAATTAAATTTCACAAATTATTTAGGAGTCCTCTAATGTGGTTATAAATGATACTAGGTATGATCAGGATATAATTGAGAATCAAATTTTAACTCAAGAATCTATTGGGGATAACCTTAAAGATGTGGAGATTACAAAAGACCTTAATGATATCCTTGAAAGAGACATTGATCCTAATAAGGATGAAATTGTACCTTTAGATGACACTTATGAAGAAATGAGGAATAAATATAGATCCAAAGTACTCAAGAGCCACCCAATCTCCAATGTTATAGGCAATGTAAATGAAAGTGTGGTTTCTAGGAGACAATCAACATTAAATGAGATGGGTCTTGTATGCTATACCTCCAAATTGGAGCCAAAGAATGTGGAGGAAGCTTTAGGTGATGAGTCTTGGACTACCACACTCCAAGAAGAGTTAAATCAATTCATTAGGAATGATGTGTGCTACTTAGTCCCTAGTAATGATAAACATGCCATAAGTACAAAATGAATTTTCATGGGCTCATTGTAAGGAACAAAGCAAAACTAGTTGCCCAAGGATACTTACAAATAAAGGGGATTGATTGTGAAGAGACATTCACACTTGTAGCTAAATTATAATCAATTAGGATACTTTTGGCAAGAGCATGGTCCCTGAGGATAAAGCTTTACCAAATGGATGTCAAGAGTGCTTTTTTGAATGGAATTTTGAGTGAAGAGTTTTATGTTGAGCAACCTAAGGGTTTTGAGGATCCAAAATTCCTCAATCATGACTACAGGTTAAAAAAACCCTTTATGGATTAAAGCAAGCTCCTAAAGCTTGGTATAAGAGGCCACGACCTATGTTTTGGAGAAAACGTTTGAGAGAGAGGAAGTTTGATAGAACCTTGTTTATTAATAGGTTTAAAGATGAGCTGTTAGTAGTAGAGATTTATGTAGATGATATTATTTTTAGAGCCACCTCTAGTGGTCTTGCCCTTAGTTTTGCCGAGGAAATGAAGATTGAATTCGAAATGAGAAGGGTAGGTGAACTAACCTTCTTCCTAGGATTGCAGATTAGACAATTAAAAGATGAAATCTTTCTTTCTCAATCCAAGTATGCTAAGGAGTTAGTTAAGAAATTCGGTCTTGAATCATCTAAACACTTTAGGACACCTATGAATGCTATACTAAGCTTAGCAAGGATGCATTTAAAAAAGATATTGAGCAAAAGCTTTATAAAAGTATCCTAACATATCTTTTAGTGTTGGAGCTTCTGTTAGGTACCAAGGAAATCCAAACAGTCATATTAACAACCGTTAAAAGAATTATTCGTTATATAAAAGAGACTCTTGATTATGATTTGTGGTATCCCTTATTGGGATTGAGCCCCTAAAAACAAGACATGATGTAACAAAGATAGATTTAACTATTCATTTGCTATCTCTTTGGTGTATTGACATTGATTTGAGCATTTAACCCATGTCTCTTACATTGTACATGACTTGGGTGCATTATGACTTGCACAGAAGATACGAGTCATGGGTTCCTTATAAGTAGATAAGTTGTTCATAGTCGGCTCATGGATTTGGGCAATCTAGTAGAGATTGTAGTGCACTACCTCCTTATTGGAGGGATGACTTATCTTGGCCGTCAAGATAGGTTTCCCATGGTGAGTGCACTAGTGTATGTGATGCACATTGGATAAGACTTATGGTGAATCATGATGCAAGGCTATCAATTGTCATGATTCACCAAGTTACTATACTGCATGGACTCTCAATCTTGAGAGGATATTAAGCCTATGTCAAAATCAATAGGAAGCTTTGACCTATGGGTGGGACCCTAAAGTGGTCATATATCCCTATGGATTGGGTCATTGTTGATGAAGATTGGTGGCAACAGGTATTGTCAATAGAGGCACTATGATATCTCATGGGATTGAGATAGTTTGTCTCATTGGGTGATCCAAAGAATATGTGATCATGAAATCTATGGTCATAGTAATTCCTTTAGTGGAATTTGACATATGCTCTTAGGAGCTAGAGTATGTTAGTTAATCACATAATAAGTGAGATTTGTAACTCAAGGATTTGAGAGGTAATCTTGATAGGTAATAGCACCACCTTGTAAGATTACGGACACCAGTTCATGGGAAATCTACATGTAGTGGATAGTAGGTCATGTCCCTGAGCACTTAGTGTCTTGTTGTAATATACATAAGGTACTGGAGTGTAGTTGACTCTTTGTAGTGGGATGTTGAGTCAATTTCAGAATTTGATTTTAAGGGAGTTAGTACTCCTATGGGTTCCAATGGTCCCCGCTTTGAGCTCATATTCCTTGTTGACAAAGTTTATAAGGGTTGGATGAGTTTTTAGTTCATTTTTGTGCATAAGGGTGTCTTGGGAATTATGCAAGGTTGCACAAGGATAAGTGAGTGGTATTTTTGGACTGGGCTAATTGATTAATTAGACCTTGTATAGTTAATTAATCAATTAACAATCTTTTTGGGCTAGATTAAGTGACTTAAACCCATAGTGGGCTTAAGTGACTTAAGCCCAGTAGGAAGCTTATAACCTTTTAAAGGTTAAGGTTTCTGATACGATCCACACCACGAAATTGAGAAACTTTGGATAAAGAATGGCTCCAAGATCGTCTAGAAACAAATTGGTATGAAACCGTGACCTGTTGCTTATATGGAAGCAAAAACCTTAGTATAATGAAGAGGCCACAATCAATTATGGAAAGATTAATTGATAAGTTGAAGGAGAACACCATGAAAATATTTTTGATAAGTTCAAAGAGTTCTAAAATAACCAAAGAGAATTTTCTCTCACAAAATTATGAATGAAATTAGTATTATTTTTCAATAAGTTAATGACTATTTAAATACAAAGAGGTCCATGAATTTGGCAGTTAGAAAATTCCCAAATATTCTGCCTAGGATTCCCAAATTGCCAGAAAAGGGAAACTAAAATATCCTAAGTTGGATTTTGAAATTGAATCCATTATTTCCTAAAATCATGCCTACCCCAAAGTAAAAGGAAACAAGAGAATTTCTAATTTATTACTTCCCCATAAAATTAAAAAATTTAAATATAATAATAAATAAGAAAGGTAATTCATCAATCTTAAAAGATTGCTTTAGATTGCATTAGCAAATCTCCTCGATGAGTAAAAAATTGGGTAATCACTAATTTAGGAAACTTTATTCAATCTATGCAATTTGTGAGTTGTTCTCTTTGAGGGATTCTCCTAGATTATTCTAAAGCTTGAATCATGGAAATCCAACCTTGTGGAATATGTAGAGTATCTTCCTTGGGCCTCCACAAATTCACCTCAGCCCAAATATTGAGAATTAGTCCATTGAGAGTTTCCTTAAACTTTTTAGCTTGAGCCCTTGTAATCAAACCAACTGGAACTTGAATAGGATTTGCATTCCATTTGTTAGTTGTGTCCTCATCATTTCCCTCATCTTGAAAAGGATTTGTCCTCAAATCATCACCTACACCAAAAGGGCTTAAATCAGTAACATTGAAAGTGGCACTAACATTGTACTCATTCGGAAAATCCAACTTACATGCATTGTCATTGATGCGCTCAAGGACTTAAAAAGGTCCATCTTCTCTCGAAAGCAACTTAGATCACCTTTGTGTTGGAAATCTTTCTTTTCGCATGTGTAACCAAACCCAATCTCCGAGTTTAAAAATAAGCTATCGGTACCCTTTATTAGCTTGTTTTGCGTAGTGCTCCGTCCTCCTCTCAATGTTGAGTCTTGCTTTCTCATGTATCTGCTTAACAAATTCAATATTTTTCTTTCCATCTAAGTTAACACGTTCAAACAAAGGTAATGGTGTTAGATCCAATGAAGTTAAAGGATTAAAACCGTAAATAATTTCAACTGGTGAAAACTTAGTGGTAGAATGAATAGTATAATTATAAGCAAACTCAACGTGTGGTAAACACTCTTCCCAAGTTTTTATGTTCTTTTTAATAATAATCTTCAACAAAGTAGACAAAGTGCTATTCATTACTTTGGTTTGAACATCAGTTTTGTGGGTGACAAGTAGTAGAAAATAAAAACTTGGTTCCTAACTTACACCACAAAGTCTTCCAAAAGTAACTCAAGAACTTATCATCTCTATCTGAAACTATTGTCCTAGGCATGCCATGTAATCTTACAATTTCTCTAAAGAACAAATCAACAATATGTGAAACATCATTGGTTTTGTGACATGAGATGAAATGTGCCATCTTAGAAAATCTATCCACAACCACAAAAATTGAATCCCTACCACATTTAAACCTAGGCAAACCTAACATAAAGTCCATCGAAATATCAATCCAAGGCTCACTAGGAATAGGCAGTGGCTTGTATAAACCATAGGGTTGCACTCGGGATTTTGCTTGCCGACATGTAACACATCTACCATAAATTCTCTTAACATCTCTTTTCATGTGTGGCCAATAGAAGTGTTCTTGAAAAATGACTAAGGTCTTAGAAACTCCAAAGTGTCCCATTAACCCTCCACCATGGGATTCTCTTACTAACAATTCATGCAAAGAGCAATTCGACACACATAATTTATTTTCCCAAAACAAGAAACCCTCGTCCCTAAAGAACTTACCCACTGTGTTTTTCTCATAGGCTCGAAACTCCTCACAAAAATCATGGTCTAAAGGATACAATTCTTTAATGTGCTCAAAACCAAGTAATTTTGCATCAAGAGTAGAAATTAATATGTACTTTTGAGAAAGTGAATTGGCAATGATGTTTTCCTTACCTTGCTTGTATCAGATGACATATGGAAAAGTCTTAATGAATTTCACCCATCGTGCATGTCTCTTGTTCAATTTGTGTTGGCCTTTAAATGCTTCAAGGACTCATGATCGGTGTAAATCGCGAACTCCTTAGGCCAAAGATAGTGTTGCCATGTTTCCAGTGCTTGAACCAACACATACAATTCTTTATCATAAGTAGGGTAGTTTAAGGATGCCCCACTTAACTTCTCATTGAAATATGCAATTGGTCTTCCTCATTGCATAAGAACTATGCCTATATCCATACCTGAAGCATCACATTCAATTTCAAACGTTTTAGTAAAGTTAGGTAAAGCAAGTAAATGAGCATGAGTTAATTTTTCCTTGATCAATTGGAATGCCTTCTCTTGTTCGTCTCCCCATTTAAATCCAACATTCTTCTTGATAACTCTAGTAAGCGGTGCAGTGATGCTACTAAAGTCTTTCATGAACCTCCTGTAAAAACTAGCGAGTCCATGAAAACTATAAACATGACCTACACTCGTGGGGCTTGGCTAGTTTTGAATTGTGCAGATCATTCTCTTGATCAACCTATATTCCTTGTGCACTCACAACAAAACCAAGAAACACAAGCTTATCGATACAAAAGGTGCACTTCTTCATGTTAGCAAATAACTTCTATTTTCTAAGTACATCCAGAACTGAATTTAAGTGCACAACATGATCATCTAAGTTTTTGCTATAAATGAGAATATCATCAAAATAAACAACAACAAATCTACCTATGAAAGCATGCAAGACATGGTTCATTAATCGCATGAAAGTACTCGATGCATTAGTTAATCCAAATGGCATAACTAACCACTCGTATAAACCATATTTCGTTTTTAAAAGCAGTTTTCCATTCATCACCCTCTTTCATTCTTATTTGATGATACCCACTCTTTAGATCAATCTTAGAAAATACGTAAGCACCATGTAATTCATCTAACATATCATCTAAGCGAGAAATAGTTTGACGATACTTTACCATTATGTTGTTCACTACTCACCAATCAACGCAGATTCTCCATGTCCCATCCTTCTTAGGAACCAAAATCACCGGCACGACGCAAAAACTCATACTTTTCCTTACGTACCCCTTTTCCATCAATTCACTAACCTGCCTTTGTAGTTCATTTGTCTCATTGAGATTGCTTCGATAGGCCGGTTAGTTTGGAATGGAAACACCGACCACAAAATCGATTTGGTGTTCAATTCCTCGAATAAGAGTAAACCATGTGGAGCCTCCTTGGGAAATACATCATCAAACTCTTGCAAAAGATAAACAACAGAACTAGGTAAAGACGCGTTAAGTTTGTTTGCTTTTAAATACGTCTGTTTGTACAAAAGTACAGTCATTGGCTGATTTAAAAACATTTCTATTTTTATTTCTTTGCATAGATATTTGTTTTTCTCTCTGGTTTTCTCTCAATGGACAAATCTATCATCTTGTTTTCTTTCTCATTTTTCTCGATTTTTTTTTCTTCATGATTTTTACTTGTTTTCTTTTTCCCACTCTTTTTTTTAGATCACTATCTTTTTGTAACCTCACTTGATATTCATAGACCTCCTTTGGTGACAAAGGGACTATAGTGATTGTCCTTTGATTAAGCACAAACGAGTATTTGTTGGTGAAACCATCGTGCTTAACATGCCGATCAAATTGCCATGGTCGACCTAGTAATAAGTGTCCAACTTGCATTGGAATTACATCACACAAAACTTGGTCTTCATATTTCATGATACCGAAGGATACTAACACCTGTTTAGTAACCCTCACTTCACCACTATCATTGAGCCATTGCAACTTGTAAGGCCGGGATGTTTAATTGTTGGTAGTCCTAATTTCTCCACCATTGTAGTGCTAGCAACGTTAGTACTACCTTCATCAATAATCACACTACATACCTTGTTTTGCATGTGACATCTAGTATAAAAGATGTTTTTATGCTGCACTTTATCATCTTCTTTGGCCTGCATACTTAGAGCTCTCCTTACAACCAACAATTCACCTTGGATAGCATTTTCCTTATCATCCATGCCCTCCAATGGTGGCATAGATTCGGTGTCATCTTCATCATTGGACTCAATCTCACCATTATCTCGCAATATCATAACTTTTTTTTTTGGACATTGGCTCTCTATGTGACCCATGCCTTAGCATTTGAAACACTTAATATCACGATTCTAAGTGGTGGAAGAATCAAATTTACCTTGATTTCCATGGCTGGTCGCTTCTTGTTTTTGCTCGATTTTGGGCTTGGTAGTGGCTCGCTTCTCCTATTTCTTCATAAAATTCAACCTCCATGATTATCCTGAGTTAGGGTTTTGTTGTGTATTGTTTCCCTTCCTCTTGAGTTGGTTCTCAATTTTGATAGCCATGTGCACCATAACTTCCAACTCCACATAATGTTGCAATTCCACCAAATTAGCAATTTCCCGGTTCAAACCAACTAAGAACCTAGCCATAGTAGCCTCTTGGTCCTCCCCTACATTCTCTCGGATCATAGCGATTTCCATCTCTTTATAATAATCCTCCACACTTCGATTACATTGTGCAAGACTTTGCAATTTTTGGTACAACTCATGGTAGTAATGGCTCTAAATAAACCGTTTCCTCATCACGATTTTCATCTCCTCCCATATTTCTATTGGATGTTCTCTATTTCTCTTGTTTATTACTAGTTGATCCTACCAAATAATCGCATAATAAAAAAATTCAATGGTTGCAAGTTTTACCTTTTTAAGCTCAGAATAATTATGACAATCAAATACTAATTTTATTTTTTTCTCCTACTCAAGGTCAGCTTCGAGATCATTTTTTCCTTGAAACGACGGAATCTTGATCTTAATACCACCCAAGTTATTATCTTCCTGATTCCTAAACTCTCTAAACCACCCACCATATCTCCTATTGCCAACAATTGAATCCTAGTCATCTTCTTCATCAAAATTGCCCCCATAATACTCTTCATCTTCAACTCTCACTTCCCTAGGTTGAACTCTCTGTGTCCTACGCACATTAGAAGTGTTTTGTGGCTACTCCATATGTGCATTCTCTACCTGATCTATCCGTTCATGAACCTGCTCCATCTCCACTCTCAACACTTTCCTCATCTCACCCATTAAAGCTTCCATGACAAACTTCAAATCAACCTCTTCTGATGCATTCCCGAAAGTATTTTTTGTCCTTGTTGTTTGACAAAACAAAGTTAGAAAAAAAAAAAAACCTTGCACACTCCCTCACGTGTTTCACTTAAAGAATGATTTACTCAACTTTCACTCGTGTTTTCACACAAAATCATATTGACTTTTACCCTCTTATGTGCTCACCACTCTTGTATTTTTCTACTCGTAGTAATCCTCTATAGGTTCTTATCAAACTAATCAAACAAATATCAAGATTTCCAACAACAATTCACCAATGACTCACCAAGAGAAATTTGGATTTAAGGGCATAGCAAAGCAAGGCTATGTCATGGGGTTGAGGATTTCAAAATTTGCACAAAAGAATAAGTTTTTTTAAGCCTACGTTTTTATGGTTTGTTTGGAGTAAGAAATTCAGATTTGTGGCATAAAAAAGGAACACAAAGATGTAAAATTGAAACAAGAATTACAAGAGTTGCATCGCAATATCACTTTATTTCAATTTTGTTTTTTTTTTCAAATTTAAAAAAATAGGAAAACCTGAAACTAGTGTCAAGCTCTGATACCAACTAATACGATCCACACCACAAAATTGAGAAACTTTAGATCAAGAATGGCTCTAAGATTGTCTAGAAACAAATTTGTATGAAACTACGACCTGTTGCTTATATGAAAGCAAGAACCTTGGTATAATGAAGATGCCACAATCAATTATGGAAGGATTGATTGATAAGTCGAAGTAGAATGCCACATAAACCTTCATGAGAAGTTCAAAGAGTTCTAAAACAACCAAAGAGAATTTTCTCTCACAAAATTATGAATGAAATCTATATTATTTTTCAATAAGTTGAAGACTATTTAAATACAAAGAGGTCCATGAATTTGGAAGTTAGAAAATTCCCAAATATTCTGCTTAGGATTCGTAAATAGCCAGAAAAGAGAAACTAAAATATCCTGAGTTGGATTTTGAAAATTGAATCCATTATTTCCTAAAATCATGCATATCCCAAAGTAAAAGGAAACAAGGGAATTTCTAATTTATTACTTCCCCATAAAATTCAAAAATTAAAATATAATAATAAATAAGAAATGTAATTTAGCAATCTTAAAAGATTGCTTTAGATTGTGCCAACCAATCTCCTTGATGAGTCAAAAATTGGGAAATCACCAATTTAGGAAACTCCATTCAATCCACATAATTTATGAGTTGTTCTCTTTGAGGGATTCTTCTAGATTATTCTAAAGCTTGAATCATGGAAATCCAACTTTGTGGAACATGTAGAGCATCTTCCTTGGGCCTCCACGAATTCACTTCAGCCCAAATATTGAGAATAAGTCCATTCAGGGTTTCCTTGAACTTTTTAGCTTGAGCCCTTATAATCGGATGAACTGGAACTTGAATAGGATTTGCATTCCATTTGTTAGTCACACCCTCATCAGTTTCCTAGTCTCTACCCTTGAGATTTCCACCATCTTAATGCTTACACACAAGGAAGAGTCATTGGATGGAAGATCTTGGGTATACGAGAAGCGCATTGGAATCACATAAATCGTACATATAAGAACCGCATAGGATGCGCACAAGCCACATGCATGGGAATCATACGCGATGTGCATAGGCCATGTGCATGGGAATCGCATGGCACATGCACGTGGGTAGCTTCATGAGGAGAGATTCTTCAGCTTTTCTAGGCATGTTCTTCACTACAAGGAATTGATTTAGGAACATCCAGATCCAGGTATGAGCATTTTTTTCTTTAGATCTTTATTTTATATTGGTTTTTGAAGCCATTATTTTTCGCTGCGTTAGATCTAAAGAGCCTTAAGGATAGATGCATGCACCCTATGAGAACTAGGGTATGGGAAAGGAGTAATTTAGGGTTCCCAACAATTGGTATCAGAGCCCTAAGGTAGGTTCTAGGATGTTTGATTTGTTCTAGTGTGTGCTAACTCTATTTTTCAAGGTTGTTTTATTCATCCCATGGCCCGAAGGGATGAATGAATGTCATTATAGTGGTTATAATTTTCTTTTTGATTATTATAATTAATTTTAGCTTATTATTATGTTTGGATCTATTGATGATCTTTGATTATTGTTTTTTAGAATGGGTTGTACACCCCACAAAGGGGTATAAGATTTTTATTTGGTTGTAATTTTTTTTTCTTTTCAATAGATGGGTTGTAAGCTCCATTATAGGAGCATAGGAACTTTTATTGTTGTTAAAATTTTTGTTTTGTTTTTTTTTTTTTTTGGGATTCTATGGTGGTTAAATAAAAAAAAAGCATTCTTGGAAATTCTCGGTTTGAGATCCATGACAACACAGTGACATTGAATTGAACTCAAAATTGGGATACTTCCTAGTAGTTTCTTGAAGCAAGGCACATATGGATTTGAAGCTTAGGAAGTCACTAATCCAATGCCTTAAACAGATTGTAATTCGGAGTTGAAATGAGGGAGATATGGTTGATTGAAGCAAGGTTGTGCAAAGTGAATGGTAGCACAATAACGTCAACTTGAGCCAAAATCGTGGCTACTTATAGTAATTTTCTTGGGAAAAATGACTGATGGTTTTGAAACTTAGGAAGTCAAGAATTCAATGCTTCAAATGGATCTCAATTCAGAGTTAAAATGAGGGAGATATGGCCAATTGAAGCAATGTTATGCAAAAAGCATGCTATTACGGGGTTGCATACGGGTTGAATTTTTTAGTTGTTTGGACTGAATTTTGGGCCTCTTCTTGGGCTTAATTTTTCGTGGCAATTGGGCCTTTTAGGTTTTCTATTTTCACTAACCCTATTTTTTGTTGTAGGACTATTTTTGGTAAATTGGATTTTATCCAAATTTTAATTACCAAATATGCAACAGGATCCCAAAAGGCCATTAGAAAAATTTTCTATTTAATTATTCCCTTGTTATTTAATTATGTGCTCTTGATTAATTGCATATGTGCCTCAAGATATTTTGATAATCTTAATTGAAAATAAAATTTCATGTTTTTTTTCAAAATTAGAAAACTTATTTAAAGTGGAATGTGCATGGTTAAGAAATTTTATTTTAAAGAAAAGATAAGTAGGAAAAAGGATTAAGAGTTTTCTTACTTTTTTAAAATTAATTCTTAGAGATTTTAATTTTATTCAAAATCTTCTTAAATCTTTGAGATCTCTAAGAATAAAATATTTCTTTTAAGAAAAAGCCCTTATTTTTCTAAAGCTTTATAAAATAGTATTTTTCCTATTTTGCACAGGATTTCCGATTTAAAGAAAATAAGTTAATTTTAAAAATTCATGATAGATAATTAATAATTAAGAATGATTACCAAAATAAGTATTAGAACCCAAAGAAATTTTTTTTTGGTACTCTTAGTAAATTTTCATGAGAAAATATTTTTCAAGATTATTTATTTAAACTGGTTGTTGCAAAGAAAATTGTTATCTCTTTAGAACTATCTATTTATTAAACTTTATGAGATTTTCCTATTATTTTTCAGTTCAATGATAAGGAATAAGAAAACAATTCTTTTAGCATTGGAGTCCTAACTTAAAAGATAAATAATGAATTTGGAAAATCTCATGATAGAGAATTTATGATAAGAAGGGTTACCAAAATAACTTTGGAAAAATTTAGTGATTTAATGGAGATATAATATTTTGAAAATATTTTTCAAAATGGATTGTTTAATTGCTTTTTGGAAATAAACATTTTTGGGAATTTTTCATAGAAAATATTTTATCTATTAAGGAATTACTAAAATGTTCTATTTTTGGTTGTATTTAATGGAATAAATTATTTTGAAATTTCCATAGAAGTATTTATTAAGTTGGAAAAGTGTAAGAAATAAGGAAAGTAAATCTTATAAGAATTTTTTAATATGAGAAGCAAAAGTTCCTTTCTTGGATAAGGTGTTCTCAAGATTATTTAAAATCTCATAAATTGGTAATTTCTTTATTACACAAGAGTTTTCAATTTGGAAAATAAATGTTTTAAAAATTTTCATTAGAGATAATTTATCATTAAAATATTATTACCAAAAGACTTAGTAATTTGATGGAAATAAATTTCTTTAAAAGATTTCCTAGATAAAATATTTATTAATTGGAATTGTGTATAGAAGGAGAATTTTATGAAGATAGATTTAAAAATTTTGAGAGTGGATGTTTTATCAAAATTCTTTTTGAAAATTAGTCTCATGGAAAATTTAAAATTTTCATGTTGGTTTTCTCCTACTACACTAGGTATCCAATTAGGAAATAAATATTTTTGGAAATTTTCAAAGTAGATAATTTATTCATTAGGGAAATTACTAATGGTTCTAAAATGCTCTTATTTATCTCAAAATATTAAGTGGGAGAGGGCCTTAGGCAAGCACGACCTCCATTGTCGAGCCCATCTTGATTTGGGTTCATTACCACCCCCATGGTGGGTTAGCCCTAAGAATAAGGAGATATGGACTCTCCACATGGATGAGACGAGATATGTTTGTAGTGGGAGTGACCACCTTCACGGTGGGGTTCTTTACTTGGTGACATTGAAAGTTCAAGGATAATGGTTATACACTTGACATTGGATATGAAGTGGTAGAATCGCCCCATGCGGTCCCATTTGCATAGTCCATGGGCTAAATAAAAGGTATGTTGATCTTGCCTTTAGATGCCTTTATGGTTAAGGTAGGGAGATCAATCTGAGAGGGTCTCTAACTAGTAATAAGGTCATGACTTGCCCTATGTAGGCTTGATTCTTATGATACTGGGATACATTACAAAAGGACATGTAGTTTGAGAGCGCTACATTTTTGCTAAATTAATTACCAAATGCCATGAATGCTCAATTATGTTGTATGCTTGGTTATATTCTTTGTTACAGATATCATGTTGGTTCTATTATCACTCTCTTTCTCACAATAGGCCAAGCTCAACTAATCAATTGGACTAATTTTATTCTGGATATAGTAACTAATTGCATAGAAGTTAGTTTAAGTAGAGCTAGCTATTCCTTATGAACTAACCTAGCAAAAGGAAAGAGTGGTATTAGATGGATCAAAAGACCAAATTGTCTAATACTTGGATCTTTGGATAATGTGTTGCAATAGCAACACATATCTATTACTAGAAACTTTGATATTCTCTTTCTAGTTTGCAATGGTTATTTGGACAATGCCAAATAAGGAAAGTTCGAGAAAAGGAATAAGAGAGCAAGCTCAAGGGCAAGTGATTCCTTTGTGAACTTTTAGGACACTAGAAAAAGAACACATAGTTTAACTAAAGGAAAGAGGAAAGTATACATCATTTTCTTGTTGTTGAATATTTAGTGGTGGATTTCACCATTTATGGTGGATAGATTCCAAGCCCAATATTAGTAAGTCTTTATAGGATATTCAATAAGTGAGAAGGTTAAATGATAGGATTATACTTACCTTAACTTCAAATGCAAGGTTAGTTATGCAGGTTAGTGGGAGGTAATATCCTTTTGTTTTATATGTATTCCATTATCACTTTGCCAAGTGATGAGAATAGTCAAATCTCAAGATTAAACCTAGCACTAATTAAACATTTGGTTTTCATACCTAGGTCATATTAATCTAAATAGGATCTAAAGACTAGATAACTTTAGACTCTTTGATTCCAGAAGATCTTTCAGTCTACAAGTCCTATATAGATGGTAAAATGATCAAGAGGACTAGAGCCAAGGAATGTTTGCAATTAATGCATACTGACATGTATGGAAATTTTAGTGTCCATGCATGGAAAGGGTATGGGTATTTCATCACTTTTAGTGATGATTACTCTAGGTTTGGATATGTACATAGGAGATCTGATGCCTTGGATACATTCATTGAATTTAAGGCGGGATCAGATAATCTATTGGGTATACATACCAAGTCACTTCAATTAGATCAAGGTGATATGTCTAGTAAGTTTAATTCTTTCTGTTGGAGCACGTGATTATTTCACAATTATGTGCACCAAGGTCTCTATTGCAAAATAGGGAAGTGAAAAAAAGATATCAAACTTGGATGGGCATAGTGAGATTGTGGGTAGGTTTCTCATCTTTTCCCAAATTCTTTTAGGGATATATCTTATGGATTGTATAATACCTCTCTTTCTTAAGCAGTATATCAATTTATAGGATATATAAAAAGATTTTTGGGTTATCACCTTTATAGTCAAGATCATCAGAAGATATTCGTTCACACAAATGTCAGATTTTGGGTGAAGACTATATGATAAGAAATAAGGCAAAAAGTGATATAGATTGAAGGATATATTAGAAGATAGTCCCACATTGCATAAGATACTATGGATCCAAAGGGTTAAAGGCATACCATTCCTATGATTTTTAGTACACTAGTGCCTCATTGTAGTGGGGGGTTTATATCTCATAGATTATGATGAAGCAGTGAGTAGTGTTTGTGCTCACTTAAGGCAAGGAGCTTTGAAGAGATGGTTAGAATCTTTGTACTCTAACATAGTTTGGGTTCCTGTAAAAGCACCTAAAGGGATAAAACCCATAGGTGTAAGTTGGTTTACAAGAGGAACATAAAAGTATATGGAAAGCTTGAGCTTGAAACTTTGTTTCAACTATGGAAAACCTTTTCAATAGTGGTCATACTTAAATCCATTATATTACTCCTATCTATTGCAGTGTGTTTTATTTATGAGATATAACAACCAATCATTTTCATAGCAAAGGGCCTTGTGTGTACAAGAAGGCACAAGGAAGCATGGTGATGCTCTAAGATCTTGTAAGTAGATGACAATCTATTCAATGGATATGATGTAGGGATATTATCACCAGTTAAGATCTGGTAGCTTACTTAGTTCTAGATGAAAATATAGAGAAAGATAATATATTCTTAGGGTTAAGGTCCTTTAGAACTACAAGAATATGAAAATTGCACCATGTTACCTACATAGATGAGCATTTGTTCAAGTACATGATGTAAAACTCTAAGAAGGGTTTGCTACTCTTTAGATTTGGAGTTGTCTTTCTTAGAATCAATGTTCTTAGAAATTTGTGACACATTAAGGCGGTATCCAATCCGTCTACAATGGATAGCCTTAAGTATGTGATGTTTTGTTCTAGACTAGATATTTGCTTTACTATAGGAATAATGAGTGGATATTAGTTCATTTCCTCATTAGAGCTTTGGGCAGATGTCAAACATATATTCAAGTATCTGAGGAGAATGAGGGATTATATTTTTGTGAGTCTTTGCGATGAGTTGGTACTCCTTTTGTACTGGGAAATTGGATTTCAATATGATAAAGATTCTTATAGGTTTACCTCTGGGTATATGTACACTCTAAGTGGTTTTTTGTTATTTCTATAGCAAAAAGGAAGCCTTTTGGCATGTGGGTAGTTCCCATGGCTATATCATCTAAGATACTGTTATGTGATAACAATGGGATAATGGCATAGTCTAAAGAAATGAAGTACCACTAGAAGAGGAAACACATAAAGAGGAAGTCTTAACTTCTTGTGAGATAGTATAGAGAGGTGATCAGACTATGGAGCATAATTTTTTCCATGGTGCCTAGTCTACTTTTGGGTTTAGTGGGAGTTTGTTGGGATTGAACCCCTAAAAGAAAGACTTGATGTAACAAAGATAGATTTAACTATCCCCTTACTATTGTTTTGGTGTATTGACATTGATTTGAGCATTGAACCTATGTCTTACATTGTATATGACTTGGATGCATTGAGAGTTATATAAAAGATACAAGCCATGTATTCCTTGTAAGTAGATAAGTTGTCCATAGTCAGTTCATGGATTTGGGTAATCTAGTAAAGACTGTAGTGCGCTATCTCCTAATTTTAAGGATGACTAGTCTTAGATGTTGGGATAGGTTCCCCATGATGAGTGCACTAGTATATGTGATGTACACGGGACAGGACCTATGATGAATCATGATGCAAGGCTATCAATTGTGATTATTCACCAAGCTATGATATTGCATGGACTCTTAACCTTGAGAGGATATTGAGCCTATGCCAAAATCAATAGGACACTTTGACCTATGGGCAAGACCCTAAAGTAGTCATATATCCATATGGATTGAGTCATTGTTGATGGAGGTTGGTGACAACAGGTATTCTTAATAGAATAGCTATAATATCTCATGGGATTGAGACAATGTGTCCCCTTAGGTGATCTAAAGGACATGTGATCATGAAATCTATGACCATAGTAATTCATTTACTGGATTTTAACATATGCTCCTTGGAGCTAGAGTATGTAAGTTGATCACATAATAAGTAGGATCTGTAACTCAAGGATTTAAGAGGTAATCTTGATAGGTGATAACACTACCTTGTTAGATTACGGACACCAATTCATAGAGAGTTTGCATGCAGTGGATAGTAGGTCATAGACTAGAGCACTTGGTGTCTCGTTGTAATGTACAAAGGGTACTAAAGTGCAGTTGACTCTCTATAGTGAAATATCAAGTCAATTTCATAATTTGATTCTTAAGGAGCCAATACTTCTATGGGTCCCAATGGTTCCTGCTTTGAGCTCATATTCCTTGATGACACAGTTTATAAGGGTTGGATAAGTTTTTAGTTCACTTTTGTGCATAAGGGCATTTTGCTAATTACACAAGATTGCATAGGGATAAATGAGTGATATTTCTGGACTAGCTAATTGATTAATTAAGCCTTGTATGATTAATTAATAAATTAGCAACCTTTTTGGGCTAGATTAAGTGACTCATGCCCATGGTGGGCTTAAGTCACTTAAGCCCAATAGAAAGCTTATAAATACCCTTTAGGGGTTAGGGTTTCCAAGTCTTGTCATTCTCCATTTTCAATCTAGAGAGAAAACCCTAGCCTCCACCCTTGAGATCTCCACCATCTCAGAGCTTAAACATAAGGAAGAGTTATCGGGTAGAAGATCTTGGGTGTACGAGAAGCGCACTGGAATCACACATGCCGCACACACAAGAATTGCATGGAATGCACATAGGCCGCGTTCACAAGAATTGCATGTGATGTGTGCAAGCCATGTGCATAGGATGTGCACATGGGTAGCAACATGAGGAAATATTCTTCGGTTTTTAAAATAAAATTATCAAGATCATATCAATTTAAATAATTTATCTAACCATGCACATTCCAATTTAAATAAGTTTTCTAACCATGCACATTCCAATTTAAAATAAGTTTTCTAACCATGTACATTCCACTTTTCCAACTTATCTTTTCTTAAAGTAAAATTTCCTAACCATGCACATTTCAATTTAAATAAGTTTTCTAATTTTGAAAAATACATGAAAATTTATTTTTAAATAAGAATACCAAAATATCTTAGGATCACATATGCAATTAATCAAGCGCATATAATAAAACCAAGGGAATAATTAAATATAAAATTTTCCCATGGCCTTTAGAGATCTTATTGCATATTTGGTAATCAAAATTTGGATAAAATCCAAATTACCAAAAATAGTTTTGCAACAAAAAATGAGGTTAGTGAAAATAGAAAATCCAAAAGACCTAATTGCCACCTAAAATAAGCCCAAGAAGAGGTTCAAAATTCAGTCCAAACAATTAAAAGGAATTGGACCCATATGCAATCCTGTAATAGCATGTTTTTTGCACAACATTGCTTTGATTGACCATATCTCCCTCATTTCAACTCCAAATTATGATTTGTTTGAAGCATTGGATTTATGACTTCCTAAGCTTCAAAAAAATATATCATTTGCCCCAAGAAAATAAATGGAAATAGCCACGATTTTGGCTCAAATTTGACATCACTGTACTGCCTTGAACTTTGTGTAGCCTTGCTTTTATCAGCCATATGCCCTTCGTTTCAACTCCGAATTTTGTTTGAAGTGTTGGATTCCTGAATTCCAAGACATGAATAAAACATAAAAAAAAGAAGGAAGTCCTCAAATTAGACACATAGTAAGAAAAAACTCTCTCACCAATGATATACCATAAAAAAGAAAGAACCCTTAAGAAAAATAAGAGAAGAACTAAAAAAAAACAAAGTAGCAGTACCTTTTCTCTCTCTAGCTATCCTCCACTTCTTTTATTTTATTTTCTTTTTCTTTTTTGTACAACTTATGTTATTTTAAATACTATTTTCAAGACTTCCTCTTCAAGAAACCTCATGGGCCCATATAAAATAAACAAAGCCTAAAATGAGTAATGGCAACCCAAACCCAAATAAAATAAAATAACCTAAGCCCACAACTTAATATCTAATTAAAATAAAATAACCCAAACCCACAACTTAAAATTTAAATACCCATAACCCGATTAAAATAAAATAACCCAAGCCCATGATTAAAATCTAAATACCCATAACCCATATATAGAATATCAAATATCCAAATTTCAAACCCATAAATACATACCCAGATCCAATAACCCACATCCAAATACCAAAACCCAATATCCATAACCAAATCTCACAAACCAAATACCTGTATCCAGAATATCCAAATTTCAAATCCATAAACACACTCCTATATCCAATAACCCACATATAAATACCAAAACCCAATATCCATAACCAAATCTCATAAATCAAATACCTAAGCAAAAGCCCACAAACACTATTCAAGAACCTAAATAATCATAGCAAGAATAAGAAAATGGGGGTTTTACCTATTCTTCAACCTTGGATCGAAAAGTGTGACAATGGAGGCCATAAATGCACAATGAAGAGATGGGTATCAAAGGAAGAAGATGAGATGGTGAGAAAGAGAAAGAAAATGAGAAAGATGAGAGTAAGCTCTAAGAAAGGGTTAGGTAGCCAATGACGGTTGAGGTGAAAAATGTGATTTTTAGGGCTTCAAAATGGATCAAGGGTGGAGATTAAAGAAGCCAAAATAGAGGGCTCAAAAAGATGCCTAAGTGACTTAGGGAGTATCTAAGTGTCCTAAAAAGGGTACATAAATATGCCTAAGTATGATATCCTAATGGTATACCTAAATGAGCTATCCTAAAAAGAAAAGAAAATGAGAATCCTAAATCTAACTTGAGGCTAGGTCACAATGAGGGGTTAGATAAATCCCTCAACTAGAGTCTCTAAGGTGACTAAAAAAGGTAGGTTGTATAAGTAGCAATAGGCCACCAGGGAATTACTGTGGAGTACTGAAAGAGAACTTAATAATGCTTGTGCTAAAAGGACAAAATAGAGCGTCTACACCAATAAAAGTTAAAAATCAAAACTCATGAAATTAGAAATTAAAATGTCAATCACATGCATATCTAATATATATATAAATAAATCACATGTATCAAAGTCCAAATGTCAATCACATACAATCAAGTATTGAAATATCAATCCCATGTAATCAAAATTGAAAATCACTCCAATACTCATCTAATCTTAAAATCATGTAATGGGAAAACAAACCTAAACCTAAATGCACTAAAAGTCAATCAAAATCAAACAAACTCCTAAACTAAAAAAAAAAAGAGGTCATTGAGCAATCATGACAAGGATGCCTAAAAATCCTCTAAGATGTCTCTAAAGGAAATCCAAAAACAATGATAAAATAAGTCACAGTGGACCACCAATGGAGACTCAACAACAACTTGGAAAAAGACTCTAAGTGTACAATGAGGGAACCTAAGATGAAGGAGGGCAAACTTTGGATAAAATGTGCCAAGAGGATAAAATGGAGAGTTTATAATAACCTTGATAGGTTATAACACTACCTTATTAGATTATGAATACTAGTTCATAAAGAGTCTACATGCAATGAATAGTAGGTCATGAACTTGAGCTTTGCTTGATGTAATTTCAAAGGGTATTGGAATGCAGTTGACTATTTATAGAGGAGTATTGAGCCAACTTCAAAATTGGATTATAAGGGAGCCAACATTTTCATAGGGGTCTCAATGGTCCCTGCTTGATCTCCTATTTCATGGTGGCATGCTTTGAGGTATTTTAGGTGTGCAATTCTTAAGTGTATATAAGGATATTTTGGTAAAAATGCAAGGTTGTACTAGATCTTATTAATTTTTTTTTTGAGATTGACCTAATTAATTAATTGTAGCTCATTAGGGCTATTAATTAATTAAGACCCAAGTGGGTTGGATTAGGTGACCCAAGCCCAATTTGGGCCCAAGTCACTTAAGCTCATAGGGAAGCCTATATAAACCCCTTAGTGGTTAGAGCTTTGGTCTTCCACTTTAGTTTTGTGAAATTCTTGAGAGAAGGACCCTAGACACCTTTTAAAGAGAGAAAGAGAGAGAGAGAAGTCCACCATTCTCTTGTGTTTTGACCCATGGAGCGAGAGATCAGGTGGAAGAGCACCGGGTAGACAAGTCTACGATGACTATGACATTATTTGACATCTTCATCGAATGTATTTTGCAACATTAAGTAGATGAATAATATATCTCTAAATCTATAGTTAATAATGGTTTTTATTTTCATTTTATTTCACTGAAATAGATTTAAAGATGCCTAGGGATAGATAGCATGCACCCTATGAGATCCAAAGCTTGAGAATAGATTAATATGGTTTTCCCAGCAAAAGGAATACCCAAATTACTTTGTTCCATTGCTTTAGATCTTATAGGATTCATGTTAACTATTCTTAGGATTCTGTAGATCTAATTACAGTGGAAAAACATAGCTATAAAAATGATAACAACATAGATCTAGAGATGATAAAGATCATACTTGTGATCTGAATGTTCCTAGATTAATTCCAATATGATAAATTAAACTATAAGCATCATAGATCTTGTATACCCAAAGATATTCTTCTTGATCACTCCTTTCATGGATCTCTAGCACAAGAAAAGGGTTGTCTTCTTTAGAGGAAGGTTAAGGTTTTCTTTTCTAAAGTCTAGAAAGCAATGGCAAAAAATGAAGCCCTAAAACCCTAAGGTGGTTTATATAGGCTTCCTTATAGAATTAAGTGAATTAAGCCTAATTAGGGCTTGATTCACTTATTTCACCTCACTTGGATCCTAATTAATTAATTAGTCTAATCTAGAAAGACCATTCATAAGATCCAATGCAATCTTACATCATTACCAAAATGCTTTTAGACACACTTATGAATTATACATCTCTAATTCCCTCAAACAAACATATTACCATGAGTCAAAAGTTCGAATGAAGACCACTAGGACTTATAGGAAAATATTAACTCCCTTAGAATGCAATTTTAAGGTTAACTAAACATCCTATTATAGAAAGTCAACTACACTATAGTATCCCATGATATATTATAATGAAGCTTTGATTTGTGACCTACTATCCACTACATGCCAACTCCCCATGAACTAGTATGTGTAACTAACGAGGTATGTGACATCATTCTCTAAAGATTGCCTTTCTAATCCTTGAGTTAAAAATCCTATTATTGTGTGATCAATTGACATACTTCAGCTCCTAAAGTGCATATGTTAAATTCTACTTAAGGGATTATTAAGAATACTTACTGCCATGAGATATCACGATGCCTTTATCAAGAATACTTACTGCCATCAGTGTTCATCAATAATGACCCAATCGATAGGGAATATATGACCACCTTAAGGTCTCACACATAGGTTAAAGCTTCGTGTTGATTTTAGTACAAACTTAATATCCTCTCAATATTGAGAGTCCATGTAGTATAGTAGCTTGGTGAATCATGACTATTTAATAGCTAATGTCATGATTCACTATAGGTCTAGTCGAATGTGTAACCATACACATTAGTGCACTTACCATGGGAAAACCATCCTAATGACCAAGATAGGTCATCCGTTCAACTAGGAAGTAGCGTATTACAACCTTTGATGGTTGCCCGAATCCATGAACTGATTGTGAACTCCTTATCATATTGTAAGGAACCTATGACTTGGATCTTCCATGTAACTCTTAATGCATCCAAGTCATGTACAAAGCAAGTGATAAGAGTATAAATGATTAGATAACATATTAATTCAAATTAAAAAGGAAAGGGAAATAAAAAAATTATTAATGAAACTAAAATATGTGACATCATGCCATGCTTTCTAGTACTTTATCCTAACACTTCATTTTGTCATTGAATTCATTTGACATGGAGTTCTTCATTTTGATATCGAATTCTAGACTTGGACAATTTGATTGAAATGGTTGTAACTATAGACCAAAAGGTCTACTTAACCTTTTACAAAGTATCCTAGTATCATAAGAATCAAGCCTACTTTAGGTAAGTTATGATTCTTATTACTAGGTTAGAGACTCTCTCTAATTAATCAATTCACCTTACACTTTAAAAGTTATCTTGAGGCATTGGTCAACATACCTTGATGTTTAGCCCTTAACTTTTGCAAGTGGGACCATTTTAGGTGATTCTACCACTTCATGTCTAAGTTAACTGTGTAACTAAGATCCTTGACATCAATGTTACCAAGTGAAAAGTTCCATCTTTAGGGTTAGCCTCTCCTACTATAACCATATATATTCTTGTCTAACTAGGATAGTTCATATCCCTTGATTCCTTGGGCCACCCATATTTAGGATGGTGATGTGCCCAAAATCAAGATGGGCTTGATCTTAGAAGCTATGGGTTTGCCTATAGCCCTCTCTCACTAACTATTTTGTAAATGAGACTTCTTTGAAGCATTAGTAATTACCTGATGAATAAATTATCTACTTTGAGAATTTCTAAACATATTTATTTCCAAATTGGAAACCTATGTAATAGGAGAATATCAACATAAATAATTTAAAATTTCCATGAGAGTATTTTATCCAAAAATAAATTTTGATAAAATATCTACTCTTAAATTTTAAAATCTATTTTAATAAAAAAAATTCTCTCTCTTTCTCTCTATGTACTTCCAATTAATAAATATTTTATTTAGGAATTATTTTCAAATAAATTTATTTCCATCAAATCACTACATATCTTTTGGTAATACCCTTTAATGATAAATTATATCTAATAAAAATTTCTAGAATATTTTTGAATTGGAAAATCTAGTGTAAGAAGGAAATTACCATTTTATGATATTTTAAAAACCTTGAAATCACCATATCAAAGAAGGGAACTTTATTTCTTATATTCAAAATTCCTCATAACATTTACTTTCCTTATTTCTACACCTTTCCAATTTAATAAAAATTCTTATGAAATCTAATTTTCATTATAATTTATTCCATCAAAATTACCAAAATCACAATCTTTTGTAATTCCTTAATGGATAAAATACTCTGTATGAAAAACTTCCAAATATGTTTATTTCCTAAAAAGGAATCAAACACTCCATTTTGAAAAGTACCTTCAAAATATTTTATTCCCATTAAATTACTAAAACTTCTTATAATAATTTGGTAACCCTTAAAATAAATTCTCTCTCATAAGATTTTCCTAAACCTTTATTAATTACCTAAATTAGAACACTTGTGCTAAATGGAAATTGCTCTCAATTTTCTTATCCTTAAACATTATTTATCCAAATATAGTCATTTTTCTCTTAGAAGGGGAGAACTTGAAGGACTGGGTGCTATCCTCCTTCTTTTGATGGGGAAAGCTTGGAGAATAACCATAAGGGTAGAAAGCTCAAGGAACCAACACAACCCAATGAGAAGAAGGTTGGAGAGCATGAAGAACCACCACAACCCAATCTAGAGAATAAAAAATATAACCACATTCATCCATATTAATAAATAAATAAATAATAATCATTCATTCATCCCTTAGGGCCATGGGATGAATAAAATAAACTTGTAAAATAGAGTTAGCATATCCTAAAAGGAATCTATAATGATAGAACTTAACCTAGGGCTTTGATACTAGTTGTTGGGAACCCTTAATAACTACATTCCTTGGCCCTGGATCTCATAGGGCATATGCATTCTATCCTAGGCTTTTTTAGATCTAATGGAGATGAAAACAATGGCTACAAAATCCAAAACAAATATTAGATCTAGAGATAGAAAATCAAAGTTGTAATCTGAATGTTTCTAAATCAAATACCATCTGATGAAGATGTTGAAACTGTGGTAGTAGTTGTAGAACTTGTCTACCTAAAGGTGTTCTACTCGATCACTCTCTTTATGGATCCCAACATAAGAGAACGGTGGGCTTCTCTTCCTCTCTTGAGGGTGGAGATCTTGAAGAACCACTACAACTCAATCTAGAGAATAAAAAATGTAACCACATTCATCCATATTAATATATAAATAATTAATAATCATTCATTCATCCCTTAGTGCCATGGGATGAATAAAATAAACTTGTAAAATAGAGTTAGCATACCCTAAAAGGAATCTACAATGATAGAACTTAACCTAGGGCTTTGATACTAGTTGTTGGGAACCCTCAATAACTACATTCCTTGGCCCTAGATCTCATAGGGCATATGCATTCTATCCTAGGCTTCTTCAGATTTAATGGAGATGAAAAAATGGCTATAAAATCCAAAATAAATACTAGATCTAGAGATAGAAACTCAAAGCTATAATCTGAATGTTTCTAAATCAAATCCCATCTGATGAAGATGTTGAAACCGCGGTAGTAGTTGTAGAACTCGTCTATGTAAAGGTATTCTATCTGATCATTCTCCTTATGGATCCCGACATAAGAGAAGCGTGGGATTCTCTTCCTCTTTTGAGGGTGGCTAGGGTTTCTCTCCCACTCTTTGGAAGATGATGGTGAAAGTGGCAAAAGCTTGAATCCTAAACCCTTAAAGGGGTTTATATAGGGCTCCTTATGAGCTTAAGTGACTTGAGCCTAAATTGGGCTTCGGTCACCTAATCTAGCCCACTTTGGTCTACATTAATTTAATTAACCCAAACCATCAATCTTAAAAGACCATTTATAAGATCTAGTGCAACCTTGCATTTTTACCAAAACACTCTTATACACACTTATGAACTACAAGCCTAGATTCCTCAAGTAGAATGTGTCACCATGAACTAGGAGCTTGAGTGAGGACCATTAAGACCTATAGAAATTACTGGCACCTTCAAAATCTAATTCTAAAGTTAACTCAACACTCCATTAAAGAGAGTCAACTTCACTCTAATATCCTATGAAATTATAATGAGGCAAAGCTTGGGTTTGTAACCTACTACTCATTATATGCAAACTCCCATGAACTAGTGTCTATAATATAATATGTATTGGGAAACCTCAGATTGCTCCATTCCTAGGCCCTAGATCATTAGGGTGCATGTAATCCTATCATAGGCTATATAGATCTAAGCACAAAAAAAATAATGACATTAAAAAACCATAATAATACCATGATCCAAAGAAACATGTGATACATGTGATCCAGATGTTTTCGGTGTTGGCGTCTTAGATCTAAGCAATGGAAGCAATACATTTTTTTTAAAGTGATCTTTAGGGTTAAAGTACTAACATTTAGTTTTGGATATTCCCAAACCTTAAATTCTAAGTATTGAAGAATTAAATCAATGTCATCGAAAGTCTTGTAGACCCACGATCTTCTATCCGATGACTCTTCCTTCATCTTGGCACACTTCTAGAGGGGGGAGGGAGGAGAATAGAAAAAGGGTGAAGACTATAACTCTTTTTCTTTTTAGAGGTGGAAGAAAACTCTATGGAAAAGTTATAGAAACCTTAAACCCTAAGGAGGTATTTATAAGGTTCCCTAATGGGCTTAAGTGACTTGAGCCCACTAAGGGCTTGAGTTACTTAATCTAGCCCAAAATGGGTCTTAATTGATTAAGTAACCTAACAGGGTCTACTAATTAATCAGTTAGCCCAATTTGAGACCTTGTTCACTTACCCCTATGCAAACTCGCGTAATTGCCAAAACACCCTTATGCACAAAAGTGAACCTAGAGCCAATCTAGCCCTTACAAACTGTGCTAACAAGGTATATGAGCTCAAGTGGGAACTACTAGGCCCCATAGGACAGTATTAGCTCCCTCAATTTTGAGGTTGATTCAATATCCCACTACAGAGAATCAGCTACACCCCAATACCTTATGTAAATAACAACAAGACACTAAGTGCTCTAGTCTATGACCTGCTATCCACTGTGTTCAGTCTCCTCATGAACTAGTGTCCATAGTCCAACAAGGTGAAAGTTGTCAACATTTCAAGACTACCTCTATTATCCTTGAGTTATAGATCTTCATATTGTGTGTTTAATTGACATGTTTTAGCTCTTAAAGAGCATACGTCAAGTTCCACCTAAGGAACAACTATGACTATAGTTTACATGAACACGTTTCCTTAGGATCATTCAAGGGGACACTCTATCTCAATCCTATGAAACATCATGATCCTTTGTTGAGAATACCTATTACTACCTATTTCCATTAATAGTGACTCAATCCATAGGAAATATAAGATCAATTTATGATCTCACTCATAAGTCAAAGTCTCTACTGGCTTTTGCATAAACTCAGTATTCTCTCAAGGTTGAGAGAAAACACAATAAAGTAGCTTGATGAAATCATAAGTACTTGATAGCCTTATGTCATGACTCATCGTAAGTCATGGTCAATGTGTAACCATACACATTAGTGCACTCATCATGGGAAACCCATCTTGATGGCTAAGACCAACCATTCTTCCAATTAAGATGTAGTGCACTATAACCTTAAATGGATTACCTAAGTCCACAGAGTGGTTGTGAACAAATCATCTACTTGGAAGGAACCCATGACTTAGATCTTTCGTGTAACTTTTAAGGCACCTAAGTCATGTACAATGCAAAAGATGCTAGGCGAGAATACTTATAAAGTACAATGCATGGAATAAGGATAGATAGAAGTGAAATTGGAGTATTATTAAATAAATAATGAATTCCAAATATGTTACATCATGTCATACTTTTAAGGGCTCTATCCTAACATCTAGATTGATTCTTATTAGTGCAAAAAGCTCCAAAGGAGTAGAAGATCTCATAAACTTAGTCGTTTTCCACTTGATGACTTCTCCTTGAGCTAGGCACTAAGATGGTGGAGATCTTAGGGTTAGATGTTAAGGTTCTCTCTTTGAATTGAAAGGAGAGAGTGACAGGACTTAAGCCTTAACCGCTCAAAGGGGTAATTATAAGCTTCCTACTAGGTTTAAGTGACTTGAGCCCACCATGGGCTTAGGTTACTTAATTCAACCCAAAAAGGTTTCTAATTGATTAATCAACCCAAGAAGACTCAAATTAATCAATTATCACAGTCCAAAGATGTTGCTCACTTATCCTTATGCAACCTTGCATGATTACCAAAATACCCTTATGCACACAAGTAAACTAAAAACCCATCCAACCTTATAAACCGTGCCATAAAGGAATATGAGCTTGAGTGGGGACCATTAGGACTCATAAGACAATATCGACTACCTCAAAACCAAATTCTAAAATTGGCTCAACATCCCACTACATAGAGTCAACTATACTCTAGTACCCTATGTATATTATAATAATACACCAAGTGCTTAGGTTTGTGACCTACTATCCACAATATATAGTCTTCCTATGAATTGGTCATTTATATTCTAAAAAAGTAAAAAACTATTAGCTTTTTATAACTACCTCTATAATCCTCGAGTTACAGATCCTCCTATTATGTGATCAAATGATATATTCTAGTTCACTAAGAACATATGCCAAATTCCATTAAATGAATTAATGTGAGTCCACTTATTCGATGATCACAATCCTTAGGATCACCTAAAAGGATATACTATCTTAATCCCATGAAATATCATGGTGTCTCTATTGAGAATACATGTTGCCACCAACCTTTATCAATAGTGACCCATTTCATAGGAAATATATGACTACTTTAAGGTATTACTTGCAAGTCAAAGCCTCCTATTATTTTCAACATATGCTCAGTATTCTCTCAAGGTTCAGAGTTCATGCAATATAACAACTTTTTGAATTATGAAAACTTGATAGCCTTATGTTATAATTCACCATAGATCTTGTCCAATGTGTAGTGATATAGACTAGTGCACGTATCATAGGAACCCCATCCCGATGCTCAAGAAAAACTATCCCTTCAATTAGGAAGTAATACATTATAGTCCCTTTTGGATTGACCAAATTCATGAACCAAATGTGAATAACTTATCATCTTGCAAGGAACTTACTATTTGTATATTTTGTGTGACTCTTTATCCACCTAAGTCATGTACAATGTAAGTAATATGAGTTTGAATACTCAACTCAATATCAATGCAAAAATCAATAATAAGTGGAAGGTCAAGTATAAATATGTTATATTGGGTCTTGCTTTTAAGGGCTCTATCCTCATATCCTACTACAATATCATGTTTGCACTTCAAAAAATAGAACATGTTAAACTAAAAATCTAAAACTTATTAGATGACTTATATAAGTAGGATCCTCATGAAAATAATTACTTCAAGCAAGTTAAAAGACTATTTACCTTATTAATTGATCATATGTACTCTTCTTATATTTTTTTCCTTATTAATTTCATAAATCATTTTTGGATGAAACCCCTTTAACTCAAATATCTATGATCATACATTGCCAAGTAAGAGAATATTTATGCATGGATTTCTTACTTGAATCGATAAACCGACAAGTCCAATACACTATACACCAAATTTTATTCATATTGTAAATCTTGGGATCATATACATGAGCAAATCAAAGTGTATAATGTAGAAACTTTGAATATATTAATTAGTGCTTTTAAAATTAAGAATACTTATTATCTAATAGACAAGTCAAGCTTAATTATAATATTCATTTAATGAAGCTATTTAAGTTGGGATTTTTTTATACCATAGTAAATGCTAATGCATAACTTGTGAATTTAACCACTCCTATGATTGTGTCAAATCATACTATATAATATAATAGTCATTGTGGGGGCCCTATCCCATGTGTCCATCCACGAGTACTTCCACGTGTCTATCCATGTGGCATTGGCCCAACTAGGCCACGTGTCACCTCTTTCATCATTGCTCGGACAACCTTCAAGGCATCTGGAGACATCCTGTCTGGACCATTTGTGCCACTAAGCGGACCGCATCCCCCTGGTTACCTCAAATCCTCTCTGATATGCGAGGCCCTGGCTAACTAACACTAGATTGACTAATGGGATTCTTCCCATCCTCCTGTTTACTTCAGTAGACAGGCATGTCAAGTCTCAATCCATCGGTAAGATTGCAAGAACAATAAGCCGTGTCATGATGCGCCGTCTGACACAGCCCCCAGTCACTCTACAGATGTGATGATTGCCCTGTCACTATTGTGCAATCATCACTATAAGGGCCAACTTAGCACTATTAAGCCCTTCTCCACTTTTGAACACTATAAAAACCCTACTGAAATAGAACAGAGGGGGGACACTGTGGGTTCCCTGACTCTCTTTCTTTCTCTCTCTCTCTCTCTTATGGTTTCTATTCATTCCCAAAGTCTGACTTGGGCTTTGGAAGGTGTGTCCAGACAACCTGTCTGGGCATCTTTGTGCAAGAAAGTAGAAAGCCCAGATTTCGGCACCGGAATGGGATCTTTCACTACCACATCTAAGGGAGGAATCCATCCTCAGTTGACCTAGTATCAAATTTGGCACCATCTATGAGAACCTAATAAAGATGTCAACACTTTCCAAAAGTCGATCATCGGCCATGGGTAACGAAGATTATTTCAACTGGTGCGAGAGTATGGAAAGATGCCAACGTGAGAGTGAGAGACAGATGCAAGCCCTGCTCCATAAGACAAGGAGACTTAGAGAGGAGAACGAAGTGTTGCTTATTCAAGTGTCCTCATCAGGCCCTCCTCGTAGCCAACAACCTAGAAGTCAGCGTACGAACTCCAGGCAAAACGAGGAGGCTATGTATCCTAGGAATGCAGAGTTCTTCTATAATGAGCAAGGAATGCAACCTGAGCAAAGATTCTTGCCAGCCTGCCACGCACCACAGGATGAAAGCTCCAATTCCACTCGTGTCTTAGCAAAAAGGAGGCGTAATAGAAAGTCCCAGCTATTAGATGTAATGCGCGCAAGGCTAGGGCCTTAGATTCCTGACATGGGGGAAAAACCACACATAGTGACAGCCTAGGAGGCATGTCCTAACCCCTCAACTGCACCGCCCATAACTGGTTGGCTCCTTTATCCGCCAGTACAACAACCAGTGGGGGATTTGGTCAGTAAGGGTCCCCCCGACTTTGTCAGTAAGCGACTGGACGACATGTTCTCCACGCCTTTCAACCCTCACATCATCAACTACGATCCCCCAAGAGGGTTCATGGTTCCAAAATTCTCTAAGTACGATGGAACCAGTGATCCATTTGACTATATCATGCACTACAGGCAACTCATGACCCTTGACATAGGGAATGACGCGATGTTGTGCAAGTTTTTTCTAGCTAACCTCCATGACTAGGCTCTTTCATCGTTCCACCGCCTCCCGATGAATTCCGTGAACAATTTTTGAGATTTGTCGGAAGCCTTTATGTGACAATATCTATGCTCAGCATGCCATAAGCAAAATATCAGTACCCTATAGAACATAAAAATGTAGGAAAATGAATCACTGAGGGAATTCGTGAAGTGGTTCAGGCAGGCCGTACTCCAAGTGGAATCTTACAGCATGGATGTCGTCCTGCAAATTTTTAAAAGGAGTATCTGCCCCGGGTACACCCTTCTTTGAATCCCTCACCAAGAAGCCTCCGACAACAATGGATGATTTGTTCAAAGGAGCAAACAAATATTCCATGCTTGAGGACGATGTCCACGCACCTACTCATCTGGTCCTGATTACCAGTCGACTTTCCAGAAATGACTTAGTCGGGAATTCTAAGACCACGAGCCAACGAAGGCAGACAGACAAGGGGCAAGACAGACAACGACAGTCGAACCAAGCCAACCCCATCCCCCTTAGCATTTCATATGACAAGCTCATCCCCATGAGCCAAGATCTATTTGATTTTAGATGGCGAGAGCTAATAGAGACGAATCCGGCTAAGAGGGACTGGAACAGAAAGTGTGCCTATCACAAAGACCATGGCCACACCACGGAGTAATGTAGAAGCCTCCACTACTTAGTGGAAAAGTTAATAAGAGCAGGACATCTAAAATAGTATGCCTGCTCAGAAGAAAAACGTGGGGATGAAGCCCGAAATCCGACCACCACGACCCCCACAACTTCAACGGCTCCTAAAGTCATAATAAACTACATTCATGGAGAGCCCATTGATGAAAAATACAACTTTAAATGGAAAAGGCAAATGTTACTTCGAGCCACCTCCGTACGAGAGCTGGTTAACTCCTTTCAACCCGGATTAGATGATGGGGGCATACGTCCAATAGATGGGGTAATCACCTTTCCCCCAGTAAACCCCAACCGGGTGTTACAGCCACATCAAGACACCCTCATCTTGACACTAGGGATCAGTGATTTCAATGTAAGGCAGATTTTAGTTGATCCAAGCAGTTCAGCTGACCTGTTACAGATGTACGCATTCAAATAGATGGGGTTGAAACCATCCACTCTACAAAATCCCAGATGAATACAGTCCGGATTCAATGGAGCTTCGACCAACTCTCTGGGAGATGTTGTGTTGCCCGTCTAAGCCGGGCCAATTGATTACTACCAAAAAGTGCTATTTTGTAGACCTAATTATAATGGTTTTAAGCACCTTTGAGTAGTAATCATATTCATTTAACCCAATTAATTCATTAAGGTCCTTAGTAATTGGTTTTAACCATTTTGTGGCAAGTTTACATGTTTTTATCAGCTTATGAATCGATTCAAGCATGCCAATTGATGGAGGAGCTATTTGGGCAAGTTAAGCAAGGATTTTGGACGATTACAGGCTTGAATTTCAAGTGGAAACACGAGCACAAGCAATGGAGAAGAGGAAAACAGAGTGAGGAAAACAGAGTGAAGAAAACAGCTTCAGTCTTTTTTCGCACTTTTGAGGCACTTCCCGAAGTCTATTTTTTGCATTCTGTATACCATTTGAAATCTTAGGAAGTCAATAATCCAACGCTTTAAACCGTGTATGATTTGGAGCTGAAATGAGGAAGATATGGCCTTCGGAAGACAACTGCATCATGTCAAATGGCCAATTTCGCAAGGGGATTTTCTTCATGGTGCGAAATTTTGCCATTTCGCACCATGAAGACCCACATTGCGAAAATTTCGCAAGGTGGATTTAGGCACATTACGAAATTCCTTTGAATCCCCTGTTTTGAGACGTTGTTGATGTTATTCCACTGCCGGTTCTCCAAGATATTTTGCTTGATTTTTAGCTTTGTAAATACCTATTTTACCCTTGTAATCAACCAATGAATAGGTTGCTTTTGTAATAGCTCTTGTAATTTAGCTTGTTATTGTCTTTAAATAGAGGTGAAGAGCCTCATATCAAAATCTTGTAACCTGTAACTTTATAAGTTATAAGAGCACTTTTGTTCAGAAGCTTCTTTTCTCTTTTCTTTCTCATTTTCTTAGTAGCCAAACACCCTTGGAGGATGAAATCCCCAAGGATGAGAGGCTAAAACCTTTTAGTTTCTTGAAGTAATGGATGCCATGTGAAGCTCCCGTGTCAGGATGGAGATTTCCAAGCCATGAATGTAAGTAGCTGAGTGTCATAAATGTTTTCATTCAAAGTAAAGCTTTTAATCCCTCTGACTTGCTTTGAATGGCCAATACTTGATAACCTTTTGGTCTCAGTGGATTCTTATTGTTAGATCCACTGACGTTCATTAGTTATCTCCTACGAGCCATTGTATTGCAAGTCGAGGAGATGACCTATATCATTAAAAGGGCATTTATGAGGTTTAGCTACCCTTTTTGTAAGTTTTCAAGGACTAAAACTCAGTTGTTAAACTCATACCGGTTCGGAAAGTAAGCATCACCTTAGTTGCTTCCCCAACTCGAGGTGAAAAGTCCCAAAATCTCCATTTTTACACAGTGAGTTAAGCATGGCTATCCAAAGCTTTGAGAAACTTCTTTCTCCATCTTTTAACCTATTTTCAAGTTAGTTTAGTTTACAACACCTTTATCTTTTTATGTTTTCATCTTAACCTAATTTTTATTAAGAAAAGTTCACTCCATCCTCCGAACTTCACCAGTTAAAGTAAAAACCCTTCCCAGTGTTCGATCCTAGAGCCACTATGCTATAGTAGCTTTGCTACTTTAGTGTAAGGACCTTAGGTATAAATTTTGTTGATACCCTTACATGCCAAGCTACCAAGAGTCGGGTTATCACCAATTATCCTGAATGTGCAATTTTTTGTGGTAGAGGACTTGTCCCCTTTCAATGCCATCATGGGGCACACATGGCATGAAGGCCATCCCCTCTACATATCACTAAATGGTAATTTACCTAATCGAGGACGGACAGGTCGACCTCTATGGAAGCTAGCAGGCAGCACACTAATGTTATCAGGTAGTGTGCGATTCTAGAGTCGCCAGCGATAACGAGTCGCCCATGGAACCAGCGGGCATGATGGAACAATAGCAATTACAAAGCCCAGCGGAGAGAGATCCTCAAACGGTTGACCCCCTGTAGACCGTGCACCTCTCAGAAGGAAGAAAACACTTTACCTATGCTAGTTCTCTCTTAACACTAGAAGAGGTGCAAGCCCTTGAAGGAATACTTTAGCAAAACAAAGAGGTCTTCACATGGACACATTCTGACATGCACGGGATCCACCCATCCGTAGCTTCACATCGACTTAAGATCATACGCTCATCATGGCCTGTTCGGCAGAAAGTCTGACGCTTCCATCTGGATAGAAAAAAGATCATTCAAGCTGAAGTAGACAAGTTGCTGGCAGCTGGGTTTATAAGAGAAGTTGAGTATCCCGATTGGTTGATAAACGTGGTTATGGTCCCAAAAAATAGAGGAAAATGGCGAGTCTGTGTCGATTACACTAATTTAAATGACGTTTGCCTAAAAGATAGTTTTCCCTTGCCCCAGATAAATCAGATAGTGGATTCCACTACCGGGCACGGAATGCTCTCCTTCCTAGATGCTTTTTCTGGGTACCACCAAATTCCTATGCGCCAACCAGATGAAGAAAATATCATCTTCATAACACCACATGGGCTGTATAGCTATAGAGTTATGCCATTTGGGCTAAAAAACGCTGGAGCCACTTATCAAAGGTTGATGACAAAGATCTTCAAACCACTAATCGGATGCATAGTAGAAGTGGATATTGACGACTTTGTAGTGAAGAGCAGAACCAGGAGTGAGCATGCCCAACATTTAGATGAGATCTTTCATTTAATGAGAGGATACAACATGAAGCTTAACCCAACCAAATGCGTCTTTGGGGTCAACGCAAGCAAATTCTTGGTGTTCATAGTTACACAAAGGGGGATAGAAGTCAATCCAAACCAAATCAAAGTTGTCATGGAGACATCCGTCCCAAGTTGTAACAAGGAGCTGCAATGCCTCATAGGCTTTCTGGTTGCGCTAGGGCGCTTCATAGCCCAATTTACAGACAAATTATGACCTTTGTTTCTCACATTGCAAAGAGCTAATGCAATAGGGTGGACAAGTGACTGTGAGCTAGCATTCGAGGATATTAAATGCTACCTCACACAACCACCCATTTTGAGCAACCCTCAACCTGATGAGCAATTGTACATGTACCTAGCAGTATTTGATTATGTTGTCAGCATCGTTTTATTTCGCTGCATGAAAGACAAGGAGCAAAGGTCCATCTACTACGTAAGCAAACAGATGGTTGACACGGAAACCCGGTACTCGAAGATGGATTAAACAACCTTGGCCCTAAGAAATACGGTGCAAAAGCTCTGCCCCTATTTTCAAGCCCATCAGGTGACTGTACTCACAAATCAACCACTCAGAATCATTCTGCACAAACCTGACCTGTAAGAGAGAATGATGAGATAGGCCATTGAACTCAGTGAGTATGGAATTAAATATCAGCCCAGATTGGCAATGAAAGGGCAGGTTATGGCTGATTTCATAGCTGGAACCCCTCCGAAATTTCAACAGTCTGTAGGCTCTCTCAAGAAGGGGTGGTGGATACTAAACATCGACGGGGCTTCCCAGGTCTTGGGATCTGGAATGGGTCTACTTTTATAATCACCAATCGGAGAGCAATTCGAACAGGCTATTCGGCTCAGGTTCCCAGCCTCTAATAATAAAGCCGAGTATGAGGCAATCCTAGCTTGACTAAACCTTGCTCTCACTTTGTCAACTTCCAAGCTTGAAATATGTAGTGATTGCCAACTGGTTGTTGGGCAGATTCAAGGAGAATACGAAGCTAAGGACGAGCGCATGGCTCAACACCTTTCAAAAGTATAAGCTACCTTGGACAGATTAAGCAAGTGGGCAATCAAGAGAATCTCCCGCACAAAAAATGTACAAGTTGACGCCTTAGTTGGAATAGTTGCTACCCTTCCTGTAAAGGAAGCAATATTGTTGCTCGTCTACTTGCAAGCCGCATCATCAATAGCCACAACACCTGTATGCAATACTAGTGAAACAGGCGTTGGGTGGATGCACGAGATCGAGATGTACCTCTGGACAGGAGACTTGCTTGAAGAAAGCAAACAAGCTTACAAGGGACGACCTTTACAGGCGGTCGTTTGGGGGTCCATACCTCAGGTGCTTAAACGATACAGAAGCGTAGTATGTATTGGTCGAGCTCCATGAAGGTGTATGTGACAACCACATCGGCGAGCACACTTTGGCACATCGTGCTCACTCATAGGGGTATTATTGGTCTACCATGAGACAAGATGCCGAGAATTATGTCAAAAGATGTGATCGGTGCCAAAGGTATGCTCCCATTCCTCGCATGCCCTCTAAAGCCCTCAATCTAGTCACAAGCCCTTGGATATTCGTGCAATGGTAAATGAACATAGTTGGCCCCCTGCTCGTCACTACTGCTCAGAAAAATTCCTGCTTGTAGCCACCCACTACTTCAGCAAATGGGTAGAGGCAGAAGCTTATGCTAACATCAAAGACAAAGATGTTTCCAAGTTTGTTTGGAAGAACATCATCTGTCGATTCAGAATCCCTCAAGCAATCGTAGCTGATAATGGACCACAATTTGACAACATTGCCTTTAAAACCTTTTGTTTGGAGATAAAGATAAAAAATCTGTACTCAACCTCCTATTACCCTCAAAGCAATGGATAAGCAGAGGCAACTAACAAAACCCTGCTCTCTACGCTAAAGAAAAGACTCAAAAAAGCCAAAGGAAAGTGGATGGATGAACTACCCGAAGTCTTATAGGCTTATCGAACGACACCCGTACGACCAACAGGGACTACTCCCTTTGCCCTCGCCTATGGGATGGATGTATTTATCCGAACCTAGATAAGCATGCCCACAGCTTAGGCAGCCATATAGGGCTAGAGAGATGAAAAAACAAAAACTTGAAAGACATTTGGACAAAGTGGACGAGGTAAGAGGAAATGCGGCCATCCGGATGGCATCCTACCAACAGAGAGCCATTTCCCATTACAACAAAAAGGCTCAGCCACGCATGTTCAGAGTTGGGACCCTAGTCCTCCGAAGGGTCTTTGAAAACACAGTGGAAAGAGGAGCTGGGAAACTCCAAGAAAACTGGGATGTCATATCTAAGACTTGAGATTTAGGGGCTTACCACTTGCAAATGCTAAACGGAACACCCCTGCTTCGCCCATGGAATGTATCTAACTTGAAGCAATACTATCAATAAGTTGAACAAAAAGAAAGAAGCTTTAGTAAGAAGACACAAGTAAAATAAAAAGGAGTATGTATTAATGAGTGGAAAGTGTCATTACAATCCGGACAGAGCAAGTGGAAGAAGGAAAAAGAACAAAAGTACAAATCATTGCCCATCAGAGGGGCTAACAACATCCAAATCTTTGTCTCCTTGGGCGGGGCCACTAACTGTTGCATCCTTCTCTTCGTTAGAAGGATAACTAGGGATATATTGAGTAATGCCATTCTTCCTCATACAACATTGGTAGCCAAAGAAGAACATCTCGTCTACTTGCTTCTGGTAATCCTCAATTAATGTCTCCTTCTCTACAGCAAACCCTACCCGGAGCTCCTCAAGCTCTTTCATCAATTGATATTTTTCTTGCTCCTAGTCCTTGCACTTGGCCTAGGCAACCTCCTTCTCATCTCCCATCCGGTAAGCCTCAGCCTTCGCAGCCTTCCTTTCCTCCTCTACCTTATTTAGCAGCACACCCCTGGCTGAGATAGCTTTTTGCACGGCAACCAAATCACTCTCTATTCACAAAAGCTAGGCGCGAAGCTTGTCATCGATGTCTAACCTCTGGGTAAGAAAATTCCTCATGGTTTCCACAACCTCTAGCCGTTTGAAGATTGAGCTTCGCTACCATATCAAGTTACGGGTAGTAGTCACTCTCTAAAACAACATTAGACCTGATGTCAGATGCCAGAAATTAAGTATACTTGGGCAAAAGAGAGTAAACCTTACCACTTCTGCCGTCTCCTCGATGGTGTATTGCTACATTGGATCAATGCACCGAAGTACAGACTCTGAAGTGCCATGGGGGAGGCGAGACATGACAGTTATGGGAGGGTCACCGGGCAGGTTAACAAAATGGCGATCGGTGAGCGAAAACAGAGCATCTAGGCCTAGCGCAGGGGGCTCAAGCACTATAAAACAAGGCACTTTATTGAGTAGCGTCGCCACCCGGAGTGGCTGCAAGAGTCCTGTTTTCCGACGAGCAAACGTCCTTCTCAACAAAAGAACTCATGACCAATTCTTGCCCGGATCTCACGACATTAGAAAGGGGCACCTGCGCCGTAGGAGCATTTGAAACCGGCTCTTTACGAAAAGCCTTTGGGCGGATCTTCTTATCAGGCGGAAGTGCATCCGGAAGTGTTTTGGAAAGACACTTACAATGCTTCTCCTTGAAACCGACCCTCAGGTTTAGAGCCATCTATTTTTCTTTTTCTTCTGGCTCAAGAATGATGTAAGACACCATTGGCTCAAACTCCCGATTCGGATTGTCCCTCACAGAAGGCAAGCTGGTTGAGTCCTAGTTGGTGCCGATCTCTAAAGAGAATGAAAGAGAAGGGGACGGAGATAAGTCCAAGGCCTTCTCAGCAAACTAAAGAATGAGCGTCTTCTTAATGGGGGGTGAGCGGTGGAGCTAGTGGTAGGAGGACCTTTGCTTGGAGCCTGTCTTAGAGTTCCCTTTTGATGTATTTTCTCTTTTTTATCAAGCCGGTCCTGCCTTGCCTTCGCGTCTACCGCCCGGGCTTCCTCGTAGAAGGGGAGATCCTTTAACACGTGGTGTTTGTTGGGTACCAACACTCTAGGCGCAAAACGAGGAAGGATGGAGATAATGTACGATTGGGAGTCCTAGACCACTACTAGCAAATTTTGATCGGTCAGCAGGGTCGGATGATGCCGCTCATTGGCAGAAATCACAAATAACTTGTTCAACAGATCAAAAGAAGCCTTCTCCACCCACTCTACCAATCGACCTCTCATCTTCTTCCTTGTAATATACCAAATAATGTGCATCAACAACAATTTCATAATTATAAATGAGAGAACAAGAGAACAATAGTTTGCTCTACTTGAAATCCTCAACGAACGACAAGGTTCAAATTCTTGAGTTGGATGCTCGTATGAGCCAGCCCAAGGGCCCGAAACAATAACATGTCCCTTTGCCACGCCCTTAGTAGAATCTAGAAGTCTGGTCACCAATTGAAGGGATGGAATATGAGCGGACAAACTGAAAATCTCTTTCTTGCTCATCTTAATAGTATAAATAAACAAGACCTCTAGCAAGGAAAGATCCACGTGGTATAGCATATTCAAAATGCTACACCCCATTAGTACCCTTCTTGCATTTGGATGGAGGAAGGCAGCAGGAATCTTTGTAAAGTGGAGAAACTGCTTGAAAAAGGAAGGAAGAGGAAAGCGGAGCCCGACATTGAATTGCTCATTGATAAAAACAATGATATAAAAGGGCTCCTTCTCAGTTGACACTAGGTCACCACCCATCAAGCTGATTACCACCCCATACGGAATGCGAAAGCGCTCCTTGAACTCCCATTCAGTAAGAAGTTCAATGGACTTCTCCGCATCTGTGCGTCTAACATTTTCTCTTGGTTGGACACCCTTCTTACCCTTACTAGCCGCGTTGGTAGAAGCAACACCCCCTCTTGATGACATTCTGAAGCGGTGCGCCGAGTAAGACTTGCACAACACAACGACCAAACATTAGAAAGTAGTCATCCGACCTTCCTACTCATGAGCAGTACCTCAGCTGTGCAAGGACCAACCTGCAAGGGCCTAAGGACCATAGCTAGGCGGAACACTTTGGCCCTGCCTGCAGGGCTAACCCCATTCAAGGTACCTCCTATCTATGCCCTACAAAGGCCTAGACTCAAAAAGCTTAAACACTAGTCCTAAAATGACAACCCAAAGGAGAAGAAGCCCTAGTTCTAGTAAACACCATCGATAGTGACTCCTTTTCACAAAAAGACACCAAGATTATACATCCTACTCTTAGCGACGCTCCCACCGTAGCCCAGAAAGGCCATAAACAATCCCAAAAAGTAATTAAGCAGGATTAAAAGAAGAAAAATAAGGGATTAATGGCTTACCTGAGAATAGAGAAGCACCACCGTCAGAAACAAAGTTCCACCCCAAAGCAAAATTGTAACCGTTGAAGGAACCACCAGGAAGATGGATAGCTGCCGAAGTTGTAGTCGAGCAGATTGCAAATGCTGTCGGAGAAGATAAACGTCGGGGAGGTGCAATAATGCAAAATGCAGAAGGAGACAATGAAAGGAATAAAGAAGACACTAGGAGCAAAAATCGTCCAAATGAATCCCAAAAGGTTAGGAGGACCAAAACCCTAGGGATCCTAAAAGAAAGTCGTCAGAAAACACACCTCGAAGCGACACGTTGCCTGACAAAAACTCCTCGATGGAAGTGTCCCTCCTGTAAGCAATTGACATGTATCTCACTCACATTGGGGGACTTCAAGGGACAATTTTAGCCCGTCCACCCTTGCTCGGACACAAGTGCACGTGTTGAAGGGGGCATTGTGGGAGCCCTATCCCACGTGTCCATCCATGAGTACTTCCATGCGTTTGTCCACGTGGCATCATCCCAACTAGGCCACGTGTCGCCTCTTTCATCACTGCTCGGACAACCTTCAAGGCATCCGGAGACATCTTGTCCGGACCATTTGTGCCACTAAGCAAACCATATCCCCTTGGTGACCTCAAATCCTCTTTGATATGCAAGGCCTTGGCTAACTGACACCAGATTGACCGATGGGATGCTGCCCATCCTCCCGTCTACTTTAGTAGATAGACACGTCAAGTCTCAGGCCATCAATAAGATTGAAAGGACAACAAGTTGTGTCATGATGCGTCGTATAACACGGCCCCCAGCTGCCCTGTAGATGTGATGATTGCCCTATCACTACTACGCAATCATCACTACAAGGGCTAGCTTAGTACTATTGAGATCTTCTCCACCTTTGAACACTATAAAAACCCTACTGAAATAGAATAGAGGGGAGACACTATGAGTTCCCTGACTCTCTCTCTTTCTTTCTTAGGGTTTCTATTCATTCCCAAAGTCTGATTTGAGCTTTAGAGGGTGTGTCCAGACAACCCATCTGGGCATTTTTGTGCAAGGAAGTAGAAAGCCCAGATTTCGTCACTGGAATGGGACTTTCACTACCACATCTAAGGGAGGAATCCATCCTCAGTTGACCTGGTATCAACAGTCATACATTACACTTAACCATAAGAGATTACTGGCTTTCTTTTGCTATTGTAAATTAGTCTTTAGTTTTAAAGATACCATGAACTCTTATAGACATCTAAATACTATACACCATAGTTATCTAGAATCCAAACCCTTAAAACTTTAATATAAGGTTTATATAGTAAAACAAATACAGTTATTGAAGATATTTAATGAGAATCTTAATAAATAATTTATTAATAAATAAAATATTAAAAAAAAAGTGGTTTTGAGGGCATACAATTCGAAAAGTCTATACATTAATCATCTTATAAGGTAATGGAAAGACATGTTTATATTATTAGACTAGATACCCTAAGAAATTTTCTAGTTCTTATGGATCTTTTCCCATCAAGAAGATGCATATTTTATGAGTTGGTTGATGGACAATATCTTGTAACCACTAAGAGAGAGAGTTAAAATCACAAAGTAGGAGTTAATTTTTTATGATGAGTTGAGCCACTTAGGTCTCCTAATGTGCAAAAATTTATTCCAAAATTAAATTCACAATTAGAAAAAATTCTGAAAGTTAGATGCTTAAAAATAGGAACTGTGTGCTTGTACTAGATATTTGTCTTACTTAATAATCTTATATGGATTAAAAGATTTATAACATACTTAACAATCTTACATGGATTAAAAGATTTATAACAATCTTAACAATCTTAACAATCTTTAAGTACAAATATAAGGAATAAGTCTATCGTGTTTTATTATATTTAACAATATTCTCTATATTTATCTATATTCTCTCTCTATATGTATGGATGTGTATGAATATATATATGAATATATATTTTGATAATCATTTTTATTTGTACACAATTTTTTATTATAAGATGGTGCTTATTTTTTTATTGAATAAAAAAAAATCAAAATATCTAACTAAAAATAACTTGTTGATATCAATTAACGTAATTAAAGTAAATTTGTTATCAATAAGTTTAGTTTAATGATGTTAGTTGATATCAACATGTTACTTTTAACTGAATAAAAAAAGTTAAATATTTTAACTTTTTTTATTTACCCATAAAACATACACCACTAATACTCCTTATTTTTGAACCACCTCAGTATTTGTATCATTATTTGAGGTTTTAATACATGATTGTATTGTTGGTTGAGAGCTACTCTCTCTACCTCATCCTTCCATAGCATGAGTGAAATTTTACCATTTGCCATTTGAGGGATTGCATGTCATTCAAGCAGCCCTTCCATTTTGAAATAAAAATTAGTGACAATCAGTTTCAGATTCAAAATGCTTTATAAAATTATCACAATACAGTAAAAACATTGCCTAATCATTTCATTAAATTGAATATTCGATTTATAAAAGGTAAAACTTATTCAAGTTTCAGCCACATAGTGACCCTCATTGGTATACTCACCTTTTTTTTTTTCCCTTGATTTTTCCTTTTAGAACTTCTATCGTGGCTGAGAAGTCAATGGCGGATGAGGGCATTTTCTTAAGAGAGATTTTAGAATATTAGTATATATCTATATATATATATATTGAAATTTAAATTGTAAGAGATTTATACCTAACTTTTTGATTATTAATTTAAATTATTACTTGAAATTGCTCAATTAACATAGGTAATGATGCAAAGATTAGAATATTACCATCGGTCCACATCTCTTTCAGCTTCTTGATGCTTCCAATTTGTATTTTATTAATTAATGATCAATATTTAAAGTTTGAAGCAACAGTAAGGTTCCCCCTAGACTGACCCAAATCATGAATTTTATAAATCAAATTAATACTTTTTTTTTTCTTGTGTTCCAACTCTTGGAGGATTTTTTTTTAAAAATTTAAATAGCATTGTTTCTAAAAAAAATATAAAAATATAAAAAACAATATTTTATAAAGTATGATATTTCTAAAAAAATATTTTACATGCACAAATTTACTTTAACAAATATTTTGAAAACACAATATTTAATAAAATATTTATAAAATATGGTATTTCTAAAAAAAGAGTCATAACCATCTTTTTCGCATATATATTTTTAAAGACCCACATGGTTTTTGCAAAAGACCCAAGCCTTAGAAGGTGTACCAATTGAAGAGAAAGTTGTAATTTGGTTATGACTATTTGTCTATACTATTTTATGATTCTTTTCTAAGCTATCTCAATTTTTTATTTAATTTTTAAAAAAAAAACAATGATAATAATAATAAGAGATAGCTAGGCAAACATTTCTTAATAGACACTCATGACTAAGGTACCGATGTGCAAGCTACCAAACCTCATTTCAGTCGACCAATAAGGTTTTTGTCCCGACCTATTGATTTGTTAACATATTATTGATACACTTGGCATACAAAATGTGGTTGTGTTTCACAACCAACTTAGAATTAATTCACCTACACGCACCTACTAATTTCTTTGATAGTTTTTGATTTATCACTTCGATTATAATGCAACCGACATTTATATATATATAATTACTTAGTCAACACACCATTATTTAAAGGAAAAGGAGAGAATATGTGATAAGAGAGACACATCAACCTCCCCCACTTCCCTTGCTTTCCTTCGCTTTTCATCCAAGACCACCCTCTCCGCCCCCCTCCTTTTTTTAAAAAGCAAGTTACTTTCTCTCTTATTCCAAACAGCACCGCCCTTCTTTCAAAGAAAATCTGAGCGTAGATTAAAAGGGATATTGAAGATTTGAACAGTCGTCGCTAAGTTTTGGTGATCACTGGAATTGGGCATATGGGGTCTGTGGGCAACTCAGATCCTTGGGCTCCATATGATGGATATAGGGACTGTTCGCAAGGAATTTGTAATGAATATTGCCCACAGTGGTGCTACATCATCTTCTCTCCTCCTCCTCCATCTGAAGATGACTCTGGTACCGACTTCTCGCCTCTCATACTTGCTATCATCGGGATCTTGGCAAGCGCTTTCCTTTTAGTAATCTACTTCACAGTCATCTCAAAGTATTGTAGAAGAAGAAGAGGTCGGCGCACAAGTGCAGAGGGGAATGGGAATCAGGATGAAATGGTTAATGATCAGCCATTGCAGGTTGCATCGACTGGGCTAGAGGAGGGTTTTATCAAGTCCATCACAGTCTACAAGTACAAGAAAAGTGGTGGAGTGGTTGAAGGCACGGATTGCTCAGTTTGTCTCAGTGAGTTCGAAGATGGGGAGAACCTTAGACTTCTGCCCAAGTGCAACCATGCTTTCCACCTCCCCTGTATCGACACTTGGTTGAAGTCTCACTCCAGCTGTCCGCTATGCCGCTTTGATATTAGATCAGCCAAAATTTTGCCGCCTGAATTATCAGAGGCAACACAGGGCGTACCCCCTAACATCATGGTATCTGCGCTTGAAGTTCAGTCTGGAAACAGATCCCTTCTTATAATCCATGATTTAGAGAGTGGTACTATTAGACGAGAGGCTGTTGTCAGGGTTGAAGTCACTGATGATACTCCCAAGGCGACTTCTGAAGTTCATAGAGGTATGGAGAATTCAGCAGGAAGAGAAAGCACAATTGAAATTAGACAAGAAGGGTTACTTCGAAGGTCTATCTCATTTGATTCTTCATGTGAAGCTCATGTTGCAATTCCAGACATACTGCATAGTAGTGAAGATCACAGCCTATGCTTCCCAATGGAGAATATGAACGAAAGAGAAGCCATGCCTGTGACCATGAGGAGATCAATTTCGACAGGGAGATTCATGCCCCTAAGACATGGAAAGAGAAGTCCTTGTGTCTTTCCCAATTGAAACTGATAATTCCAACAGTATATAACAATTTTTTCTTTCTTACCTTTTTCTTCTTTTTGTAACTGAGTGCAGGAAAAGTAAAACATGTATTGTATAAGTATTTATATGCCAAAGGAGATAGTGAACCAAAAAACATTGAGGTTCTCTAATCAATTGGATTGGTGTTGTTGATTATGGTCACTTCGGTGCAGTCTTTGTTGCACAATTGCAACCAAAAAACTAAATAAAATAAATTAAAGCATCATGAAAATGTCCATAATTTAAAATCAAATTAACCATTGTCACTAACATTCACTACAGGAGGTAACACGTTTAGTCACGTCGTCATAACGGCTAAAAGGGGTAAAATTGTACTTAAAACTAATAATCATGATTCTTTAAAACCGTGACTAAGCATCGCTAAATGTGGTGTGACTATAGCTTCTAGTCATGATTATTTGGAAGTTGTAACGCCAAATTTCTAGATATATTAATGTGAAAAAAAAAACTGAGGAAAAATATTGGACTTTTGATCACAGTCATTGTATAAACGATGACCATAGATAAATTTTGTCACGGTTATTTTCCCAATTGATCATAGTCAATGTTGAAACTGTGACTAAAGCAACCAATTGGTCATAGTTAATATTGAAACCATGACTAAAAACAAAATTCATTTTCCCAATTTTTTGAAAAATATAAAATAAACAAAAAAAACTTCTCAAAAACCTGTGCATTATTCCATCAACTTAAGCATCGTTCTCAGAAGAAAACAAATAGTTTCATTGTCGTTTAAAAAATATAACAATACCAAAGATGATAATCAAAGATCATATGGTAAAAAAAATGTTGCAATATCAAAGATGATATCCAAACATAATATAGTACCCCAAAATATAAAGACATAACAATCTTAATGAGGATATCAAAACATTATAGAGTACCAAAAAATCTCATGGAAATGTAACAACCTCAAAGAGAAGATTGCATTATTTGGAAATGTTGCATCATTTACATCATTTGACTTTACATTTCCTTCACTTGCTCTTATACTTGGATTTGAGCACCTTCCATCGTTTCAATTCTTTCTTTTGTAATTGAAAGTTGTTATCTACTTATAACCTCGTTTCGTGTTTATAAGTTGTTCTTCAAGTGCACTCACTTTTTGGCCTTATTTACAAATGGAACCAAACAAGGAGGTAAGAGTAACACCAAATCCATAGCATCACACGTGACCATGCTTTTCTAGGCTCATCACTTTGGTGTAGGTCTCATTTATAGAGGTGAATGACAAAAATTCCTCTTTAGATTGTGATGAAAATTATTGGAATTGGGCTTGTAATTATAGAAAAATAGTTAATAGAGATTTATATCTTCTTTTAAAGAAAAAATAACCCAAATCTAATAAAGTATACAAGACTCAAATATCATCATACCATTATATCTTTTGATGCTTCATCAATAGACATCCCATCCTTTTTTTCTATGAGTAAGAGAATATATTCTATTAGACTCATTTTTATCTTCCTTCATTTGTGTCTATCATTGTAAGAAAAAGAAAATTTTTACTTCAAAAACATTAATAATGAATCAACAAACCATTTGGTATTCTAAATTTTCAACCTGCTCATATGGTATTAAAGCATAACTCTTAGAACTAGATGTATGTCTAATAACCTATTTCGCCCTACTTCATTTTTCCTAGACATCTACAATATGAAATACAAATAATATATCAGCTAAATAAATGCTAGTAAATGAAATACTAAGACATAATGATTTCGTAATGATCTTATCTCTGTTTTTTCTGAGCTCTAGAAGTGAACAAGCCATCTCCAATCATCATTTGATATTTCTCAAGATTAATGTTGCAATCTCTTCTCAATAGTATCATATGACTTGTAGTGCTTAGTTTTTAACTTGCTGTTATAACTTTTATACTTATCTTCAAAGCACTTCAATAGATATGACTTTTTTTTTTTCTTCTAGACAATATTTTTCCAATAACTCATTGAAATAGTAGATATAAATTAATTTATATCTTTAGGATAAGAATATTAGAATATAAATTAATATGAGTTTCTATATACCAATACTAAAGCCTATATTTCTTCTTCACATCACTATTTAGTTTGTGCCAAATTTTGAATTAAAGAGGTACATTGGTTTAACATCATACCAAAGTCCCCATATAACTTGCCAATTTTCTACTCTTATCCTTATCTATTAGTTGTCTACTTATATTGAACAAAGTTTGCAATTTTTTCCTAACTTCATTCCAAGGAGTGATAGGTTATGAGTTGGTCCATGTGTCCTCTTTTTTCCAAAGGATGAACCTATTCAAAGTTTAACAATTACATTATTTAAAACATAATCAAATGTATGAATTAAATAGAAGTTAAACATAACTTTGTCATCATAGCAGATGTAGTTGGAGTAGAGGTAGAGACATTACGAATACTAGGAGATGAAGTGCTTGATGGTTGTGAATAATAAAGCTAATTTATTTTAGAAATAGTAAGGACTTTGCCTCTTTTGAATGACATATTTGTATAAAAAGAGTAAACGCCAAATGATATATTAGAAATTGTTACAATACAATATAAAATAACTCAACCCAAGTGACTTCCAACACATGCATATGTTTACCTCAAAATAACTATACAATGTTTTTTTAGGTCATCATCATTTATAAATCCAATATTTCCTTCATCAGTTTCCTTTTGCCTTGAAAGCAAAAGATTGATGTGAATGGTTTCTCATATAACATCATTTCAATTCCAAGTGATAATACCATTATCAACAAACTCATGCATAGGTTGATTGTGATTTATCAAAAATTGTTGATATAGTTCTGAGTCCACACTAGATACTTCCTCGGTCATGGCATATGTATAACAATATGTCAATCCAAATCATTTGATTTTTTTCACATAAAATAGTTGCTTTCCTTGGGATGCAAGCACATTTGGTTCACCTATGAATAAAGATCCATGCAAAATTAAGACTAGTGAAGTTATATTCATTCATCATTATCCCTCTGCCAATATTTGTCACATCCTACCAATCACATTTGGACGTAAAGATTATATTCCAACCAAGATAGTGTAACTCAACTACTTCAATGAGCACCATAGTATAAAACATTACTAGTAATTGGATGAATATCTCTTGTAGTAGAAAAGCTTAATACTTATGTAATTACAACCACTCCACTATTATGAGTTTTTATTTTTCTTTCTTTCTTTTTATTTTTATTTTTATTTTTATTTTTTATATTTTATGTTCCTTTATCTGAAACCTAAATCCATTAATGATGTTTCCCTTGTAGCACATAATTGATTTACTTAGATCACGAGATAGTGATAATAGATGTTCAAAATTTGATCTTCATGGTGCATTTGTATAGCCTAGTCATCAAAATATAAATAGTAATCAATGCATGTTTGCATGTTAAAAAAATAACTTACATAATGAGATATAGGTTCTTAGAATCAACTAATAAACTCTTTATTATGAATCAAATCTATTTCTTGTGGGCGAATATGAAACTTAGCCCAAATGCATTGTTTCTATTATATGAAAATACAAATATTACTTATTATCATTATTAGAAAGGCATAAAATAACTTATTTCTATAAAAATGAAAGCTAAAATTCTATTGAAAGTATCTTAATCAATGGGGTCATTTCGTTACAATTCTATAACACGTGACTTTGCAATATTTTTCTTTAAATTTTAGAAAGTCACCAAATAAATAATTATTCTAAAAAAAATTAATTTTTATCATATATAATTCATTAACAAAACATATTCACATCTTTATTTTGAATTCTATTTTTTTTAATTTTACAATGATAATATAATATAATAAAGATATGGACTTTCTTCAACGACCTTTTTTATTTCTCTTTTGTGTCTTCAAGAAATAGAAGAAAAAGCAGTGAACAAAAAATTGCATATAACCACTATCAAGTGAAATGGGTTGTACCTTTACATGAATAGGACAAACTCAAACCCACTAGAGAATGATTTCTTAATGCTTCAATATTAATTTTGCATAACTATAAGAAAATCAAACAATAGTTTAGTTAAAAATGACTTGAACCTTATCCTTCTAGAGCACATAAAAAAGAAGCATATTGAGATGACTAACCAAAAAAAAAAAAAAAACACATAACTATTCTAATTTTTTTACAAAATAATGACCCATTGGCTATTTAAATTAATGAGTCATGTATTTAGTGTATTATTTTTTTTAATAAAAAAAAAAAATTGAAACACTAGGATGATAACTTTTCATTTTTATCCTTAAATTGTTCACCGCTTCTTACCATGAAGAAATTTGTATTTATTTATTTCAGCTAGAAATTAGAGTACTATTTTTTCCCCTTTTTATTAAGAAGGATGGCTAACTCACAATGCCATAAGAGCATGCCATCAAAATTTGACAATTGGGACAAGTTAGGATTTGGACAACTAGGAACAATGCTAAGAAAATTCTCAAATATCAAACTAGAAGTGTGATAACATTCACAAAAATAAGAAAAACATGTAAGGTTGTACTTTCTTTGTTGAAAAAATATCAGTAGAGTAGTAATCATGACCTAAATTTCACCAAGTCCCTTACCTAAATCACATTAAGAAGTTTGCTAAGGGACCAGTTTTGAAGCTAACAAGGTTCTTGACCATGTTCCTTATTTCTAAAAACCACCCCTTTGTTGAGATTGAGTCAAACATGACAGACAATAAGGTGGTGAATGCAAAAACATGGAGAATACATAGAAAATTATAGGGAAATGTTTTAGGGATGAATTGGTGAATGAAGAAATAAACCTTGAAAAAATTGAGAAAAAGATGCAAGGGCATGAAGTCAGTCCTCCTAGATTGGAAAAGAAACTTGCAACAATTATAACAGAAGTCGCTTTACCTAAGGTACCTGTGACAACTGTCAGTGGATTGCCACTAACCATTCAACATAACCCTAAGCAAAGGCTGCTTATTTATCATAGAATGTGCAAGGAAAAGAGAATCAAACCAACCTACTACTAGGAATGAGGGAAACTTAATATCAATCATTGAAGAAGAACTAGGGATGAAGAATAAGATAAAAAAATTGAGGATGATTAAATGCATGAGGTGGAAGGTACACTAGTAGTTGTAGTATTAACCTTACAATCCCTAGAAGCCACTGCAATAAAAAATAAAATAGCTACTATAGTAGAGACTGAGCAAAGGGGTGTAGAAGAACCTTCCATATAGGTGGAAGAAAAAAAAAAAGAGAAGTGCAAACCAAAACAAAAAGGGATCATCAATTCCTGCCAATGGAAAATGAATTTGGAATGGATGTGCTCACTATGATTGGAATGGAGGCTACTTAAGAATTGGACTTAACTAAATTAAAACCTAATTAAGGAAGAATAACAACACCAAATCCTACCTATCTTGTCATCACTCCTTAAAGAAGTGATGATGACCTTCTACCATTATATGCTACCAACTCTATCTACTTGCCAATAGAAATGGAAGTCCTTGATCACCAACGAATCACTACATCCATTTCTACTAACTCCTTGCTTCAAGTAATACTAAAAGAAAAAGATTCAATGGAAAGGATAATCTGCTCTACCTCAATGGAAGTTGTCAATCTAGAATGCCAATATCTCCAAATTGCACCAAACCTTACCCCTAAATCAGTGGTTGAAACTTCCACTTAATCTCTAGAGCAAAAACCAAATGCAATTCAACAAGCAATTGCTATGATGAAAGAGGAACTCCAAAACTTTGTTTGGGACATGGGATGTGAAATAAAAACCATAAATATGTGATTTTTGCAATGAAATGAGCATTAACACTTGCCCCCCCCCCCCCCCAATAGCAACTCAATTTCTCTAAACCAAAGAAGATCAAAGAAAATTAAGTAGCTAGAATAGTTAGAGCAATCTGATGAGGAACTGATAATGAAGAAATTGAGAACCAATTAAGGGCACAATTAAGGAAAGAATATGTAAAAGGGAAGTTCTTACTCCCCTTGATTCAAATTTGATAGAGGCTCTCATTGAAGAACCAATTAACACTGAAGGAATGCAAACACCTACTGAAGCACTAGCTGCCTCTAAGCCAATGGTCATCCCAAATGAGAAAGAAGCTTATAACAAAGAAGAACCTATTATTGAGGAAGAGCAAGCACCTACTGAAGCATTACCTAATGATGAGCAAGTAGTCTCTAAATGGGGAAAAAAGTCCTGACAAAGAAAAAGTTGAGGTTCAATTAAAGGATCAAAAGAGGGAAGTCTTTAGTATCCCTTGAACCAAATCTGATAGGGGCTCCATTGAAGAGCCACTAGTCACTAAAATAAGTGAAAACTATTAGGATAACACCCTTAAAAGCATGACATGATGTAACTAACAAAATTGAAATTCATTATTCATTTGATGATATTCCAATTTCACTTTTATCTATCTTTATTTCATGCATTATAACTCTATGAGCATTCTGACCTAACATCTCTTACATTATACATGACTTACGTGTATTAGAAATTGCACGAAAGATCTAAGTCATGGGTTCCTTGCAAGTAGATGATTTGTTCACAACTAGTTTGTAAACTTAGGTAAACCATTTGAGGCTACAGTGTACCACCTCTACTAGGTTCATTCTTAAGATTTGATTATTCTTATTCCTTGATTCCATTATCACTTTTCCAAGTAATGAGGATATCAAATCTCAAGAATGAAATTAGAACTAATCAAACATTTGGCTTCTAAAGCCTAAAGCATGTTAATCTAAATAAGATCCAAAGATTGATTAAGTTTGGACACTATGATTCCAGAGGATTTTCAATTAGTGAATCCTGTATAGATGGTAAAGTGACTAGTAGGCCCTTTTATTTTTAAAGGACATAAAACCAAGAAATGTTTAGAGTTAGTGCACACTGACATGTGTGAACCTTTTAATGTTCATACATAAGGAGGGTATGGGTACTTAATTACTTTGATGAATATTATAGGTTTGGATATGTGTACCTAATGCATAAGAAATTTGATTCCTTGAATACATGTATTGAATTATGGGTGGAATTGGATAACCTATTATGTAAACTTCTCTATGCACTCCGATTAGATTCAAATGGTGTGTTTAGTAGGTACAATTCTTTATATTGGAGCATAAGATTATATCCCAATTGTGTGTACTTAGGACTCTATTACATAAGAGAGTAATAAAAAGAAAAAATCAAACTTTGGTGAAAATATTAAGATTGATGATTAGTTTCTCAACACTTCCCATTTTTTTTTAGATATTCCTTGAAAATTGTATCTTACCTCTGTTATTATGTTAATACCTTTAACTTCCAAAGAGATGTGGACCCATTGTAAAGTTGTTTACGACAAATTCACATATGGGAGTGTCCAACACTCGTGTTAAACATAAAGGTATACTAATTGGAAGCAAGGTAAGAGGTATGTCAGTTTATAAGATATCCAAGAGGACTTTGGGGTTATTACTACTGGGAACCCCATATTTCTCGATTCCTTGTTCTTAGATCTCGTATGGTGCATGCATCTCTCCTTAAGCATCTCTAAATCTATCACAAAAAAATAAAATGACAACAAAAACCATTATCAACTATAGATTTAGACATAAAGTACTCATATATGGATCTAGATGTTCCTAGATCCATTCCTCATAATGAAGAACATGCCTAAATAGTCTGGAGGCTTCATTCACCCAAGATCTTCTACTTGATGACTTGAACCATGATCTTGGTGTTGGGGTTGAGCCCCTAAAAGCAAGAGATGATGTAACGAAGTTAGACTTAACCATCCCCTTGTTGTCCCTTTGGTGTATTGACATTGATTTAAGCATTCAACCCATGTCTCTTACATTGTATATGATTTGGGTGCATTAGGAGTTGCACATAAGATACAAGTAATGGGTTCCTTGTAAGTAGATAAGTTGTCCATAGTTGGATGATCATAGATTTGGGCAATCTAGTAGAGATTATAGTACACCACCTCCTAATTGGAGGGATGACTTGTCTTGGCCATCGGGATGAGTTTCCCATGGTAGGTGTACTAGTGTATGTGATGCACACTAGACAGGACCTACAGTGAATCATAACACAAGGCTATCAATTGTCATGATTCACTAAGCTACTATATTGCATGGACTCTCAACCTTGAGAGGATATTAAGTATATACCAAAATCAACAGGAGGCTTTGACCTATGAGTGAGACCCTAAAGTGGTCATATATTCCTATAGATTGGGTCACTATTGATGGAGGCTAGTGGCAACAGGTATTCTCAATAGAGGCACCATGATATCTCATGGGATTGAGACAGTGTATCCCCTTGGGTGATCCAAAGGACATGTGATCATGAAATATGTGGCCATATTAATTCCTTTAGTGGAATTTGACATATGCTCCTTAGAGTTAGAGTATGTCAGTTGATCACATAATAAGTGGGATATGTAACTCAAAGATTCAAGAGGTAATCTTGATAGGTGATAGGACTACCTTATTAGATTATGGATACTAGTTCATAGGGAGTCTGCATATAGTGGATAGTAGGTCACAAACTCTAGTAGTTGGTGTCTCATTGTAATTTACATAGGGTATTGGAGTGCAATATTTGACTCTCTGTAGTAGGATGTTGAGTCAATTTTAGAATTTGATTATGAGGGAGCTAATACTCCTATGGGCCCTAGCGATTCCCACTCTAAGCTCATATTCCTTATTGGGTTGTTAGTTCACTTTTGTGCATAAGGGCGTTTTGGTAATCATGCAAGGTTGCATAGGGATAAGTGAGTGGTATCTCTAGACTAAGTTAATTAATCAATTAGGCCTTGTATGGTTAATTAATCAATTAGCAATCTTTTTGGGCTAGATTAAGTGACCTAAGCCCATGGTGGGCTTAAGTCACTTAAGCCTAGTAGGAAACCTATAAATACCCCTTTAGGGGTTAGGGTTTCTAAGTCTTGCCATTCTCTCCTTTAATCTAGAGAGAGAACCCTAGCCTCCACCCTTGAGATCTCCACCATCTTAGTACTTGGACATAAAGAAGAGTCATTGGGCGGAAGGTCATGGTGTTTACAAGATCTACTGCGACTTTGGAGTTATCTACAACGATTAGAATCTATTTGGGAACATTCAGATAAAAGGTATGTGCTTTTATTCTATAGATCTATGTTTTCTATGGTATTATTATTGTTTTTGAATACCTATTTATATGTTGCGATAGATTTAGAGAGCTTAGGATAGATTTGCATGCACCTTACACAATCCAGGGCATATCCCGAGTTCCCAACACTTAGCACTCCAAAGTGTGGGCTTTGGAAGGGTGGAAACCTAGGCTCTCTTTGGAGGTGGAAGACAATTTTCTAGAGCCATGGAAACCCTAGCCCTAACCCCTAAGGGCTATTTATAGGGTTCTTTTACTAGGCTTAAGTAACTTGAGCCTACCAAGGCTTAGGTCACTTAATTTAGCCCAAAATAGGTCTTAATTGATTAATGAACTCAACAAAGTTATCTAATTAATAAATTAGTCCAATCCAAACACCTTGTTCACTATCCCTTGTACAACCTGGCGTAATTATGAAAACACCCTTATGCACAAGAGTGAACGTAGAGCCAATCCAACCCTTATAAACCATGCCAACATGGTATACGAGCTCAAAATTGGGACCATTGGGACCTATAGGAATATTGGATTCCTCATAATCCAATTTTGAAGTTGATTCAACATCTCGTTACAAAGAATCAACCAAATTCTAGTACACTATGTAAATAATAATGAAACAAAGCTTGGGTTCATGACCTACTATCCATTGCATGTAGACTCTCCTTAAACTAGTGTTTGTAATATAATAAGGTAGTGCTATCACCTATCAAGATTACCTCTCCAATCCTTGAGTTATAGATCCTACTTATTATATGGTTAATTGACATACTCTAGCTCTATAGAGCATATGTTAAATTTCACTAAAAGAATTGTTGCGGCCACAAATTTCATGATCAAATGTCTTTTGGACCACCCAAGAGGACACACTATCTCAATCCCATGAGATATCATGGTGCCTATATAGAGAATAGTTGTTGTCAACAACCTCTATCAACAGTAACTTAATCCATATGGATATATTACCACTTTAGGGTCTCACCCATATGTTAAAACCTTATGTTGATTTTGGCATAGACTCAATATTTTCTCAAGGTTGAGAGTCCATGCAATATAGTAGCTTGGTGAATCATAACAACTGATAGTCTTACTTCATGATTTACTATAGGTCTTGTGTAGTGTGCATCACATAAACTGGTGTACTCACCATGGGAAACCCATCCCAGTGGCTAAGACAAGTCATCCCTCCAATTAGAAAGTGGTGTACTACAACCTCTATTGGATTGCCCAAATCCATGAACTGATTGTGGACAACTTATCTACTTATAAGGAACTCCTGACTTGTATCCTCTATGCAACTCTTAATGCATCCAAATAATGTACAATGTAAGAGATATGGGCATGTACACTCAAGCAACCAATTAATGCATTTAGGATAATAAATGGGAAACTAAGAAACATAAATAAATTTATAAATGAATCTCAATTTGTTACACATGTCATGCATTCTAGGGTTCAATCCTAACACTAGGGCCCCCTTTCCTCAACAAAATAAATTGCTCACAAGACATTGAAAGAAAACTAATATGAAAGAATAAAAAAAAAGGATTAGGTAATTGAGCATTGGGATCTTAAAACTCAATTATGAAATCTACATTAATTCAATGATAATGAAAAATTTGATTACACTTTAAAGAAAACAAATTCAAGATAATAAAACTATTTTAAACAAAAACAAGAATGTAAAGAATCCTAAGATCAAGGTGCTTCCATAATCTCCTCTTTCCAAGGTTGAATACAAGAACACCCATGATCCAAGAATGATCAAGAACTCTTTGAAAGCCTATGGAAGGAATCCCATGATTGTTGCCAATCTTCCCTTTTATAGCTTCCCAAACTAGCCTAAATCTTTTTCAATGTGGAAGCATCCTAAATGCAAGTGGGGTGGCTTGGAATTGGTAAAAAAGAGTGAGCCCAACTTGTGTCTTCACTTTCAGCCTAAAATAGCCCCACCAAGGCATAGCTAGCACTACCACAAGGCATTATGTCAATGTGGCACCTATGCTAATTGGAGAAAGCATGCTCTCAGTCATAATTGGAGGTAACACAAGGTGTTATGCCTATGTCACACCTAGGTGGTGCCCTTTTTAGTTGAGAGCTTTACCTTTCTTTCTTAAGTTGGTTCTATGAGCAAATAACCTCCAAAAATTATGAAAATTAGTTTAACCTCATTTGAACATTTCTATCCTTTTCAACCACTTCAAAAACATTTTATTGGTTGAACTAGGACAATGCCTAAAATTTATTTTTTCTTCAGATATTCCCTTTGAAACCAAAACTTGAATAAAATAAAATTGGAGGGTTAAAGAAGAATAATATGACATGTTCACTTCTATGATATCCAAATGACTCATTATTCTCTTATATGATTTCAATTGACTCATTATACTATTCTATAATCTTCCTTTATCATTGATTTTTTGAGTTAAATTTATGGTTAGATGCTTACTATTTAAAAGTTATTTTTTAATGTACTCTATATGCACATATAAATATCATAAAAGAGAATAATGGGTCATTTGATTCTTCTCTAATCTTCCAATATACTTTTATTCAAGCTTTGGTTTAAAAGAGACAAAAAACAAAATGGTTCTTTTTATTTATGGATATGTCTTGGCACCAACTTGTTGAAGTTGTCATTTTTATTCAAACACCTTCTTTGCTTGTTTGTTTGTTTTTTTTTTTTTTAATTTGAGAAAGTATGTTATCCTATGAAAATTAAGTACTCACACTAAGACATAACCTATAAATTCATTTAAAACCATATTTAAACAACACAACAACAAGCACAAATAATCTAATCATACACATTAGAAGGAAGGAACAGATTTGACAAGAGGTTAAATATAATTTAAATTACATTTCAAGTGAACCTTGGAACCAATGAATGAAGCATTATAAATTACATTTCAAATGAACCTTGGAACCAATGAATGAGGCATAATAAATTACATTTCAAACCATTTGCCTTCCTTCTTGTGAGTATTGATTAGATTGTTTGTGCATGTTGTTGTGTTATGTGAATATGATTTGAAATTAATTCATAGACTATGCCTTGGTTTGTGTACTTAATTTTCATAGGATAACATGGTTTCTCATATTTTAAATAAAGCTAAATAAATATTTTTTTTTTTAAAAAAAAAAAACAAACAAAGAAGGTGTCTAAATAAGAATGACTACTTCAACAAGTTGGTGTCAAGACATATATAACTTTTTCTTATAGGTAAAAGTCTATGAATTGAGTAGTCCATGACATGGGGGTTCCTTCATGTTGTAACTAGATGCTCAACTAGGCTTGCGACCCTACTTGGATTACCTTATATCATGTGGAGTTGAATTGAAAATTTCATTTCCTTGCTTTTTATTTTTTCTTTTTCAACAATCGAAATTTCTTCATGATATTTATTTTTTCTTCAAATAGTTGTATTTTAAAACAATTTTCTCTATGTTTTCCAGTGACATACATGTACATGTTTTTAAGATCAAGTGAATACTCAACAACCAACCATAAATAAAGAGAACCATTTGTTTTTTTTTTTTCCCTTTGAAACCATAACTTCAATAAAAGAAAATTGGAGGATTAGAGAAGAATCAAATGACTCGTTATTCTCTTTTATGATATCAATTGCCTTGTTATTCTATTCTATAATCTTCCTTTATCCACTAGTTTTTTTGAGTTAAATTTATGGTTAGATGCTTACCATTTAAAAGATCTTTTTTTTTTAATGTGCTCTATACGCACACATAAATATCATAAAAGAGAATAATGAGTTGTTTGATTCTCCTCTAATCTTTCGATTTTCTTTTATTCAAGCTTGGGTTTAAAAGAGACAAAAAAACAAAATGGTTCTATTTATTTATGGATATGTCTTGACACTAACTTGTTGAAGTTGTCATTCTTATTCATACACCTTCTTTGTTTTTATTTTTATTTTTATTTTTTTATTTAGCTTTATTTCAAATTTGAGAAAGTATATTATCCTATGAAAATTAAGTACTCAGACAAAGGCATGGCTTATAAATTCATTTAAAACCATATTTAAACAACACAACAACAAGCACAAAAATCTAATCATACACATTGGAAGGAAGGAACCTATTTGAAAAACGAATACGAGAGGTTAAATATATTTTAAAATACATTTCAAATGAACCTTGGAACCAATGAATGAAGCATAATAAATTACATTTCAAATTCTTGCCTTCCTTCTTGTGAGTATTGATTAGAATGTTTGTGCATGCTATTGTGTTATATGAATATGGTTTGAAATTAATTCATAGACTGTGCCTTGGTCTAAGTACTTAATTTTCATAAGATAACACGATTCTCATATTATAAATAAAGCTAAATAAATAAAGCAAACAAAGAAGGTGTTTGAATAAGAATGAAGTCTTCAACAAGTTGGTGCCAAGACATAAGGGTTCCTTCATGTTGTACTTAGATACTCAACTAAACTTGCAACCCTACTTGGATAACCTTGTATCATGTGTAGCTGAGTTGAAATTTTTATTTCCTTCAATTTTTCTTTTTTCTTTTTTTCATTTTCAACAATCTAAATTGTATTTTAAAACAATTTTCTCTATGTTTTCCATCGACATACATATACATGTTTTTAAAATCAAGTGAGTACTAAACAACCATCCATAAATAAAGAGAACCATTTAGTTTTTTCCCTTTGAAACCAAAGCTTCAATAAAAGAAAATTGGAGGATTAGAGAAGAATCAAATGACTCATTATTCTCTTTTATATTTCTTGGCACCAACTTTTTGAAGATGTCATTCTTATTCAGACACCATCTTTGTTTTTATTTATTTATTTATTTTTATTTAGCTTTATTTAAAATTCAAGAAACTACGTTATGCTATGAAAATTAAGTAATCTCACAAAGGCATAATCTATAAATTCATTTAAAACCATATTCAAACAACACATCAACAAACACAAACAAACTAATCATTTAAAAGGAATGAATAGATTTGTAAAATGAATACAAGAGGTTAAATATAATTTAAATTACATTTCAAATGAACCTTGGAACCAATGAATGGGGCATAATCAGAAATACGACATCTTCACCTTGGATTTTTTAAAATTATTAGGAACGCCTAGCTAAAATGATTTTGAGGTACCATCTAAAAGATGGTTCATTGATGTATGCTCATGTATTATTTAATGCTAAGTGGGATTTAAATATTAGTATATGAAACAAGATAGAATTCTTAACAATTGAAGACGCTATAATCATGAAAGCACTCAAACGTTTAGAATGAAAAGTCATGCCTATTAAATAGATAGATTTGAAGCGACAAATGAGAAATGTAAACAATAATAACATGTTATAATTCTTGTATTGAAGATGTTACCATCCTAGAAGCCCCAATACCCAAAAGTTCAGAATAAGATGTCATCTATATTGAATTGCCAAATGTGAAACAACAAATGAAAATTTTAAACAGTAATAGCATGTTATAATATCATAAAAGTTATGAATTGAACAAAATCTAGTTAAAACATGACTATGCCTTTTCACAAAAGTTGAGAAGGTAGACAAGCCTTAAGGGTTGTATACATAGATACATATATAATCTCTTTTCTTTTCTTTGACGATAACATAGAATAGAAAAAGAAAAAGATGTCATTATCAATTTACTTTCTTTAACAATAACATGCTATGTATGTGTGCGTATAGAGTACATTGAAAAAAGAACTCTTAAATTGTAACCATTTAGCTATAGATTTAACTAAAAAAAACTAATGGACAAAGGAATATTATAGAATAGAATAATGAGTTATTTGATATCGTAGAAGATAATAATGAGTCATTTGATATCATAAAGGAGAATAATGAGTCATTTGATTATTCTTTAATCTTCCAATTTTCCTTTATTGTAGCTTTGGTTTTAAAGAGAAAAAAAACCAAATGGTTCTATTTATTTATAGATGGTTGTTGAGTATTCACTTAATCTAAAAAATATGTTCATGTATTTCCTAGGAAAACATAGAGAAAATTGTTTTAAAATACAACTATCTAAAGAAAAAATAAATATCATGAAGAAATTTAGATCGTTGAAAAGGAAAAAGAAAAAAGAAGGAAAGGAAAATTTCAACTCAATTGCACATGATATATGGTTATCCAAGTAGGATCGCAAGCCTAGTTGAGCATCTAGGAACCACATGAAGGAACCCCCATGTCATGGACTACTTAGTTCAATAGACTTTTACCTATGATAAAACATTAGATAATTGTATTTTCAAATAGTTTTCTATATGTTTTCCAAAGAAATACATTTATATGTTTTTAAGTGAGTACTCAACAACCATCCATAAATAAAGAGAACCACTTGATTTTTTTTTCTTTAAAACCAAAGCTTAAATAAAAGAAAATTGAAAGATTAGAAAAAAATCAAATGACTCATTATTCTCTTCTATGATCTCAAATGACTCATGATTCTCTTATATGATATCAAATGACTTATTATTCTATTATGTAATATTCCTTTGTCCACCAATTTTTTGAGTTAAATCTATAATGTTATTTATATAATTTGATATTAATATAATTTCATGTTCTTATTTTGCTTGTCCTATACTAAAAAATTAGATTTTAACAAGATTTCATCAAATTAACATCAGCTTCCTATAGCATCAGTACCTAGTATAATGTTATTTCATTAAGTATTTCAAACAAAATAATTTTGCATATACAATACAATATTGTTAGCCTAAGGGTTCTCCTAATCATGTTTTGATGATAACAAACCATGGTTAATTACTAATTGGTTTGAATTATAAAGAATTTCAGGTGTTAATTTGGAAATTCATCAAAGAACCTAATGGATGCAAAATCAAGACTTTTGAAAGACCGTTTTAATCATGGGAAACATATGTAAGATGAATGCATGGATGCACTTAGGATTTTCATTTCACTTCATGCATCTTTGAAAACTCGGTTTATGCTTTAAAGTTACATTTCCATCAAAATCCGAGTTCTATCAAATGAACCTTAGGCAAAACATTTCAAAACTGACATATTATTTTACCTAAAGACCTTGCCTAAATGCTAGAAGCAAAGAGACCATAAAAAATAGGTTTTTGGGCTAAAAATGGTGAACCAGTCGAGGCACTGGCCAACCACCTCAACTAGCTAGGGTACCAGTCAACTGGTTACTCCTTCTTGATCGAGGTCCAGTCAAGAGATCCAAAAAACACTTTCTCTCTCTTCCAGTAGCCTTTCTTTCCCGGTTGAGAATTCACTTTCTTGATCGAGGTCTGGTTGAAGGTAATGGTTACCTGCCAAGCATTAAATGCTCCAACGGTTAGTGAACCGATCGACCCCCAACTCGATTGGTCGAGGCTGCTTTTTGATTTTTTAGCTCCCGAGGTTAGAAACCTATAAATTGAGAGCTCCACTTCATTTATGAGTAAGAGAAAACCTGCATTTATTTGTTTACCTACTTGTTCTTGCCATAAAAGCTCTCATTCTTTTCTTGGTGCATTAAATCTTCATTCGTATATTCTTTAGTGCACCCTTGTGATTCATCTTAGCCTTGAGTTGTATTTGAACCATTGTTGATCTAGGTTGAGAGATTCATACTTGTTAATTGAGTGTTAAAGCCTTCAAGTGAGAAGAGGCTTGAAGAGATTGTGTAAGAGCCCATTGGAGCCAAAATCCAAGTGTAAAAAGTGATTAGAAGCTTGGTTAAAGCTTCAAGTATAAGTGGAACCCTCACTCGGTTAGGAGCTTGAGGAGAGTGGATGTAGGTAAGGAAGTGTCAAACCACTATAAATCTGAGTTTGCTTTGTATAACCTTATCTCTTTATATTTGTTCTTCTTGTGCTAAATTTTATTGTGTTTAAAAAGAATTTTTTTCTTTAACTCCAATTCACCCCCCCTCTTAGGTGTTTTTATCTATTTAGATTAACCTTTTATTTTCTCAATTGGTATCAAAGCTAGGCCTCTTGTTTAAAACTTAATCATCTAAGAGGAAATGGCTAATCCATTAAGCTCTTCTCACATTGAAAGTTTTGCAACCAATAAATCTCCATTTTTTGTGGGAACCGATTATCCTTATTGGAAAACTAAAATGACTTGGTTTTTACAATCAACTAATTTAGACGTATGGAATGTTATTGAAGATTGCCCAACTTTTCCTTCAAAACTAGTTGATGGAGTCATGGTTCCAAAACCCAAGCAAGAATGGGATGAGCGTGATAGAAGAAATTTTCAATTAAAGGCTAAGGCCATTTACACTTTGCAATGCTCTATGGATAGAAATGAATATAATAGAATATGTCAATGCAAATCAGCTAAAGAAATTTGGAGATTACTTGAAATAACTCATGAAGGAACAAATCAAGTCAAATAGTCAAAAATCAATTTACTTGTTCATAGTTATGAATTGTTTTTTTATGAAAGATAATGAAACTATTGTTGAGATGATCACTAGGTTCACTGACATTGTCAGTAGTCTTGAAGCCTTGGGAAAGACCTACAAGTTCACCACAATTCAAGAAGCCAAAGACTTGACCAATCTACCTTTGGAGGAGCTCATAGGGTCATTAATGATATATGAGATCAATTTGGCAAAGAAACAACAAGAAGGGGAAGATAAAAGGAAGAAGAGCATAACTCTCAAAGCTAAAACTAAGGAAGAAGAAGAAGTTGAAGAATAAAAACAAAGTGAAGAAGATAAAGACTTAGCCCTCATCACAAGAAAGCTCAACAAATTCATGAGGGGTGAAAGGTTTAGAGGAAGAAGGTTCACTTCTAGAAGAGACTTTTCTAAAAAGGAATCTTCATCTCACGGTGACAAGGAGAGATGGGAAGAGAAAAGAGGCTTGGTGTGCTTCAAGTGAAAAAAACCAAAACACATTAAATATGATTGTCCTTTTTACAAAAGTGAATCCAAAAAGAGAAATAAAAAGACAATGATGGCCACTTGGAGTGAAAGTGAAGATGAATCCTCCGAAGAAGAAAAGGATAAAGAAGTGGCAAACATGTGCTTCATGGAAATAGATGAACTTAATGAGGTAAACTTTAACCTTAGTGATGAAGATATACATGATGCTTTTGAAGAATTGTATGAGGATTTTGAAAAACTTAGTTTGAAAAATATCTCTCTCAAAAAGAAAGTTCAACAAATTGAAAAAGAACTTAGAGAAGTAAAAGAATTTTTTTTAAATGTTGAAGTTTCTAAAACTCATCTTGAAAAAGAGAATGAGATTTTAAGAAAGAAAAATGAATGGTTGATCTCCTCTCTTTCAATCTTTTCTTGTGGACTAAAATCTTTTGAAATTATTCTAGCAAGCCAAAATGTGTGTTTGACAAACAAGGATTAGGATTCAAATCTTCAAAAAAGCAAAAGTATTTTAAAAACTATTTTGTAAAGTTATCCACAAGTGCAAGTCCTTCCACTACTTGCAACTTTTTTGGAAGAGGATGACGCATTAGTAGTACATGCCCTCTAAGAAATGGTTCTCAAAAGAATTTAAATGCAAAATCTAAAAAAATGTGGATTGAAAAATCCAAGGTCACTAACCCTTAAGGACCCAAAAAGATATGAGTACCTAAATCAACTTGAGTTTTATGTTGTAGGGTTCAAGGAAGGATAAGTGGTTCTTGGATAGTGGATGCTCAAGACACATCACCAGAGATGAATCCAAGTTTGCTTTTCTTATAAAGAAAAAGAGAGGATGTGTTACCTCTGGAGACAATTCAAAAGGAAAGATCATTGGTTAAGGCAACATTGGTAATGACACATTCTCTCTCATTGAAAGTGTTTTATTAGTATATGGTTTAAAACATAACCTTTTAAGCATTAGTCAACTTTGTGACAAAGGTTTTAAAGTGATTTTTGAAGCATCTCATTACATTATCAAGGATATTAAAAATGATAAACCATCTTCATGGGCCATAGATGTGATAATGTTTACGCTATAAATATTTCAAACTATGATGGCCATGATAGATGTTTTTCAAGCATGCATGATCAAAGTTGGTTGTGGCATAAGAGGTTAGGACATGCTAACATGGGCATCATTTCCCAACTCAACAAAGATAAACTGATTCGACTCATGGTAGCTTAGCTTTAAAGGCGTATCAACAAAATTTATACCTTGAATACTATTACTAAAGTAGCCAAGCTACTATAGCATAGTGGTTCTAGGATCGTTCACTGGGAAGGGTTTTCGCAAACACAAGTGATATTCAAATTAGGAAAATAGGTGATTTTCTTATGGATGTTAGCTTTAAAAGAAGATATAAATGTTTTAGAAAGATTTAAACTAATCTAAGCTAACATTAAAGGCTAAAATGAAAGGGTGTAAAAACAAGTTTCTCAAAGATAGGATAGCTATGCTCTGGCTCTTATGCAAATTAGAAATCTCAGGATAGGCTCCTCGCGTTGGGGTTGCAACTATGGTGATGCTTGCTTCCCGAACCGGTATGGATTTAGCAAATCAAGTTTTAATCCTTTAAAATGACAAAACAGATGGTAGTGAATTTCATCAATGGTTATTCACCTTAGACTTCCTTTGAATGGCTCGTAAGAGATAACTAATGGTCTAAAGCCAAAAGCTTACCAAATATTGGCAACTCAAAGTCATTCCAAGTGATAAACTCACCTTTCAATGGCCATTGAAATTGGTTCTAACGGATTAATGCAAAACTTGGAATTGAAAACCTCACCTTCCAATAGCTCGTAGGAGATAACTAATGGATAGAAATCCAAAAGCTTATCAAGTATTGGCCGTTGGAAGTTGTCCAAAGGAAATAAAAACCAAACTTTGCATTAATGAACCTTTAATGAAAAACGACTACCTTACCTTCCGGGTGCGAGAAATTTCCATGGGATTGCATCCAAGCCATCACATAACATCCATACTTTGAGAAACTAAAAGTTTTAGCCAATCATCCTCTGAGGAAAAGCCCTCAGAGGCTGTTTGGCTACTAAGAAAATAGAAACGGGAGAGCTCTGTAAAAATTCTATATCTATATTGATCGATATCTGTTACAACGGATGCAAGGGAATATATATAGAGAAGTTTTTCCAACCTTCCTAGCTAAGAAATCTTATGATTGGTGGATTACAAGGAGAAGAATGGAAATTTATACAAAAATATCTAAAAGAAAAGATCTAAAGTGGAGTTGGCAGAAACATGGGAAAATTCGCACCACGCATGGGGTGTGCGAATTTGGAAGGTGTTGTGCGAAATTTTCGCACAAGCCTGGAGCAGTTGTCTTCCGAAGGTCATATCTTCCTCATTTCAGCTCCAAATCGTACATGGTTTGAAGAGTTGGATTCTTGGCTTCCTGAGCTTTGAAATGGTATATAGCATGTAGAAAATGGACTTCGGGAAGTGCTCCAAAAGTGCGAAAGAAGACTGCAGCTGCTGTCCTCTTTGCTTCTCTTCACTTTGCTTGCTTTTCCTCTTTGCTTCTCTTTCCTTGCATACTTTGAACGACTTTGGGAAAGGGCTGTGGAGCTCCAAAGCTTGGTTCTTCATGAATTTGAGCTTCCAAAAGCTTTGCCATAACTTGTCCAAGTAGCTCCTCCATCATTTGGCATGCTTGAATTGATTCATAAGCTGATAAAAACATGTAAACTTGCCACAAAATGGTTAAAACCAATTACTAAGGACCTTAATGAATTAATTGGGTTAAATGAATATGATTACTACTCAAAGGTGCTTAAAACCATTATAATTAGGTCTACAAAATAGCACTTTTTGGTAGTAATCATAAACTTGTTAGAGGCCTTTCCAAAATAAATTTTCAAAAAGATAAAATTTGTGAAGCTTGTCAAGTGGGAAAGCAAATTAAAAACTCTTTTAAAAACAAAAACTTCATTTCCACATCTAAGCCACTTGAGTTATTGCACATGGATTTATTTGGTCTCTCAAGGACACTAAGTCTTGGAGTAAAGTCTTATGCATATGTTATTGTGGACGACTTCTCTAGATACACATGAGTCTTGTTTTTAAGTCAAAAGAATGAAACCTTTTATGATTTTTCAAAGTTTTACAATAAGGTTCAAAATGAAAAAGGTTTTGCAATTACTTGTATAAGAAGTGATCATGGGAGAGAATTTGAAAATATTGATTTTGAAGATTATTGCAATGAGCATGGAATTGACCACAATTTTTTAGCTCCTAGAACTTCTCAACAAAATGGGGTAGTTAAAAGGAAAAATAGAACCCTTCAAGAGATGACAAGAACCATGCTAAATGAAAACAACCTACCAAATTATTTTTGGGCCGAAGTAGTTAACTCTTCTTGTTATGTTTTAAATAGAGTTTTATTAAGGCCCATACTTAGGAAAACTCCCTATGAGCTTTGGAAAAACAAGAAACCCAACATTAGTTATTTCAAAGTCTTTGGATGCAAATGTTTTATATTAAACACCAAAGACAATCTTAGAAAATTTGATGTAAAATCGGATGTTGGAATTTTTCTTGGTTACTCATCTTCAAGTAAAGCCTTTAGATTTTTCAACAAAAGAACCATGGTTGTAGAGGAGTCCATCCATGTTTTTTTTTATGAATCTAACAATTCTCTCCAAGAAAGAGAGAATTTTGATGATGATTTAGGTTTGGAGACCTACATGGGAAGATTGCAAATTGAAGATAAAAGACAAGAAGAAGAAAATGGAGAGGATCCCAAGAAAGAAGGATCACCATTGGCACTACCCCCTCCTCAACAAGTGCAAGGTGAATCAAACCAAGACCTTTCTAAAGAATGGAAATTTGTCCTCAATCACCCACAAGATCAAATCATAGGTAATCCTTCTAGTGGGGTAAAAACTAGATCCTCTCTTAGAAACATTTGCAATAATCTAGCTTTTATATCTCAAATTGAGCCTAAAAATATAAATGATGCTTTAGATGATGAAAAATTGGATGATTGCTATGCAAGAAGAGTTAAATCAATTTGAAAGAAGTGAAGTATGGGAATTAGTACCAAGACCTTCAAATCAAAGTGTTATTGGAACCAGATGGGTCTTTAGAAATAAAATGGATGAAAATGGCATAATTGTTAGAAACAAAGCAAGGTTGGTAGCCCAAGGTTTTAATCAAGAAGAAGGGATAGATTATGAAGAAACCCTTGCCCCCATAGCTAGGTTGGAAGCCATTAGGATGCTACTTGTCTTTCCATGTTTTAAATACTTTGTTTTATATCAAATGGATGTGAAAAGTGCTTTTTTAAATGGTTTTATAAATGAAGAAGTGCATGTTGAATAACCACTTGGATTTCAAAGTTTCAACTTCCTAACCATGTTTTTAAACTTAAAAAAACACTTTATGGTTTGAAACAAGCACCTAGAGCATGGTATGAAAGATTGAACAAATTTCTTTTGAAAAATGGTTTTAAAATGGGAAAATTGATACAACTCTTTTCATAAAAACCAAAGAAAAGGATACGCTCTTAGTTCAAATATATGTTGATGATATCATTTTTGGTGCTACTAATGTCTCTCTTTGTGAAAAATTTGCTAAGTGCATACATAGTGAGTTTGAAATGAGCATGATGGGAGATCTTCTCAAAAGGTTCAACATGGAGGAAGCCAAAACATCTAAAGGAAGGAACCTTCATCAATCAAGCAAAGTATATAAGAGATCTTCTCAAAAGGTTCAACATGGAGGAAGCCAAAAGAATGAAAACTCCAATGAGATCATCCATCAAACTTGATAAGAATGAGAAAGGTAAATCCATTTACTCTACTATGTATAGAGGCATGATAGGTTCTTTGCTATACTAGACCGCTAGTAGACCCGACATTATGTATGGTGTATGCTTGTGTGCTAGATTTCAATCTTGTTCTAAAGAATCTCACTTAAGTGTCGTAAAAAGAATCCTCACATATTTTAAAGGGATAATGGACATAGGCTTATGGTATCCTAAGAGTGATAACTTTGAATTAATTAGTTTTTCGGATGCCGATTTTTTTCGGTTGTAAGGTTGAAAGAAAAAAAATACTAGTGGCACTTGTCATTTCTTAGGACACTCACTTGTTTCATGGCATAGTAAGAAGCAAAATTTGGTAGCTTTGTCAATAGCGAAAGTCGAATACATAACAACCGGTTTATGTTGTGCATAAATCCTTTGGATGAAACAAACACTTAGTGATTTTGATTTATATTTTGAGCATGCTCCCATTAAATGTGATAATACCAGTGTCATAAGTATATAAAAAATCTCGTGCAACACTCTAGGACTAAGCATATAGAGATTCGACATCACTTTCTTAGAGATCATGCGCAAAAGGGTGACATAACATTTAAATTTGTAAGCACTAAAGATCAATTTGTCGATATCTTTACAAAACCTCTAGTGAAGAACAATTTGTTGATATTAGAAGACAACTAGGGGTAATTTCATTATGATCTAATGTTTTCTTAATGAATTCTTGATGAATATACCTTCTGATTGCATAAATTTCATGTCATATGCATCATATGGCATATACTTAGGTAATGGTCAATTTTTTTGACCAAAAATAAAAATTCCCTTGGCATCGGGCATAAAAAATTAGGGATTTCAACTGAAAAGGGCAGGAGGAGGATCACAAAATGAAAAAGTGCACAAAAATTGGAAAGCCAAAATCGTTGACCATGTGGTCGACCAGTTCGTCGGGGCTGGGAATATTGAGAGGCTCCTGCACTCTTTTTTCTGCACCATTCTCCTTCAATTCTTCAGGGTTTTTTCTGGTTTTGGCTTCTATAGATTGATTTCAGTGCGTTTTGGACCAATTGACCTGATTTTGGGAGAATTTTGAAGACTTTGAAGGTTAGGGTTTCCATTTTGGGTGGTCTTCTCTTCTTTGATGTGTCACAATCAGCTCTAGCACAGATCCCTCTGCATTTCTATTTGTCTAGGTTTCAAGTGTGAGCCTTTACCAGTTCATTTTCTTCATCTTGCTCATTTTTCGTCTTCTATGACCCTTAAGCGAGAGCTCGCAACCTCTAGGGCATAGGAAAAACGCCCAGCTAGGTCATCTCAGCTAGAGGCATGTCGAAAGGCACAATTTGACACCACATTTTTCAATACTATGGAGGACTACCAGCGGTACAAGTAGCATTTTGCTCAAAGACGAGTAGTTCCCAGGAGAAACATCAATTTTTCCCAACTTCAGCACTTAGAATTTGAGGGATTATTCACGAGAATGGGCTAGTTATCTGTGGTTACTATTTCTAAGCTGATTTTTCTGACATTGGTATGAGCATTCCACTCGAGGGTGATTTATGGCATGGGTGGCCCAATCACATCTACTGTTAGAGGAATTGAGATTCGTTTGGACCCGAAGAGCATCTGTCGTATCTTTGATATTGCTCCGGTTGGACTCAGAGTATACAAGTCTAAGATTTGGTCCACTATGCTAGGATTTGAGCCTAAATAGGCTATTTAGAGGATCTGTGGACTTCCAGATGTCCACGGGATGGGCAAACCCTCAGCAAACAGATGTTAATAGAGTACTACACCATATGTTATGTTCTATTTTATTACCACGGGGTGGACATTGAGATGAGGTCTCCTATTATAAGGCATTCCTTATAGACTCCATTCTGACTAGGAGACGGATCCATTTGGGATATTTGATGATGATGCATATGATTGCATGTTGCTAGAGCATGACTCATGTACTCCCTTATGGCCACTTCCTTACCAGAGTATTCAAGGATGTCGGCGTTGACCTAAGTAGAGACGGAATTTGAGGCCCTCAACACATATGATACTTATGATGATCAGTCCATGGGGATGATGAAATTTGAGAAGGCCCTAGATGGTTCTTGGGTGAGAAAGTAGAGAGAGCACCAACACAAACACCTCTCGTTCTTGACCATGCTCCGTGGATGGATTTATTGCTCATATCAACTCTCTTGGTACTCGCATGGAGGAGCTTTCTATGGTTAGTGACACACATTTCTACTCCATGGAGGATTGTATTGATCAGTATCAGGTTAGCTTCACTTCATAGTCTGAGTATCTCCAATAGAGGATTGAGCATATTGAGGATCGCATGGAGTGTCAGCATGAGGAGATGATGACCTATCTGCCTTTTGTGTTTCCACCTCCACCTTCTCAGCCTTGATTTATTATAGACCCCCTTTCTTTCTTTTTGATGTTGCCAAAAGGGGGAGATGTTTTAAGATCTAGGAGGCTAGATATAGGAGACTCACACATGCATATCTTTTTATCTTTTTTTAGATCGTACATATTAGACATTGATATAGTTGACTTATGATATATGATATGCCTATATATTTGATGACTTACATTGTTTCTTGTTGCAATTTCTCTCTAATATGTCTTGATCATCTTGGTTTTAAGTTCTTAAATTTTGATTGTTGATCCATGATTGGTTTGAGGGGAAGATTTTTCTTCTCCTAGACATCCAAGGTTTGTCATCATAAAAAAAGGGGAGATTGTTAACCTAATGATTCTCCTAATCATGTTTTAATGATAACAAACTATGGTTAAGTTACTAATTGGTTTGAATTATAAAGAATTTTAGGTGTTAATTTGGAAATTCATCAAATGACCTAACGAATACAAGATCAAGACTTTTGAAAGACCGTTTTAATCATAGGAAACATATGTAATATGAATGCATGGGTGCACTTAGGATTTTCATATCATTTCATGCATATTTGAAAGCTCGATTTATGCTTTAAAGTTACATTTCCATCTAAATCCAAGTTCTATCAAATGAACCTTGAGAAAAACGTTTCAAAATTTGCATATCATTTTACCTAAAGACCTTGATTAAGTGCTAGAAGCAAAGAGGCCAAAAAAAGATAGGTTTTCGGGCCAAAAATGGTGAATCGGTCAAGGCACTAGCCAATCGGCTAGGGTATCGATTGACCCGTTACTCCTTCCCGGTCGAGGTCTGGTCGAGAGATGCAAAAAAACTCTCTCTCTCTTCCAATAGCCTTTCTTTCCTAGTCGAGGATTTGCCTTCTTGGTTGAGGTCCGATCGAGGTCCAATTGAAGGTGACGGTCACCTGCCAAGCATTAAATACTCCAATGGCTAGTGAACTAGTCAACCCCCATCTCAACCGATCGAGGCTGCTTTTTGGTGTTTTGGCTCCCAAGGTTAAAAACCTATAAATTGAGGCTCCACTTTATTTATGAGTAAGAGAAAACTTGCATTTGTTTTTTTACCTACTTGTTCTTACCATAAAAGCTCTCATTATTTTCTTGGTGCATTAAATCTTCATTTGCATATTCTTTAGTGCACCCTTGTGATTCATCTTAGCCTTGAGTTGTATTCAAGCAAGTGTTGAATAGATTGAGAGATTCATACTTTTTAATTGAATGTTAAAGCCTTCAAGTGAGTAGAGACTTGAAGAGATTGTGTAAAAGCCCAATGGAGCTGGAATCTAAGTGTAAAAAGTGATTAGAAGTTTGGTCGAAGCTTCAAGTATAAGTGGAACCCTCACTCTGTTAGGAGCTTGAAGAGAGTGGATGTAAGCAAGGAAGTACCGAACCACTATAAATTTGAGTTTGCTTTCTATAAACTTATCGCTTTATATTTGTGCTTCTTGTGCTAAATTTTATTATGTTTAAAAATAATTTTTTTTTTAACTCTAATTATGTTTTTATCTATTTAGATTAACCTTTTATTTTCTCAATACAATATGTCTATATAAAAGACCACAACTATATATGGCTCAAAATGAAAATGTACGTGTATCAAATGAATTCCAATCATTCTTTAAAAAGACAATTACAAACAACGATTTCTAGCTATCGCACAAGACAACAAGAAGCTAAATAAATTCCCAATGTTTGATGCAATAATGCATTTTATGATTTGTAATTTGTAGAAGTGATTACAAAAACAAATAACTATTTGCAATCTATAATTGATATACAAGTTATAGACCAAAAAAAAGTGTTTTTAATTATATATTTAATAAGAACAACTAGGTGACATGTTGCTTCGCTTGAATTGTTATCAGCACACAATTGAGATTGGAGAGCAAACATAGTCATGCAGTTCTGTTTTAAAAATTAGAAAATGTGCCTTCATGGGTTTACTTCTTCTTATTATGGTTCATTTGAGTCTGATTAAGATTTTTCTAAAAAATTGCAAGTTGAGAAAAATTTTCACCTTATATTTTCCTTGTTTGCATTCTAGTTTGAGTAATTCCCAACAAAATTATTTTGAGATTCAAGTATTATCTACACATTATAGTATAAGAAATCAGTTAAACGATAATAAAACAACCATTTGAGGAAATTAAAATGAAATGCCAAAAAAAAAAGGGTGTTATTATGTCACCCCAAATTAGGAACATGGATTAGGGTCTCCTACATAGACTAGATGTATCTTAGTAATGGCAACGACTTTCCCTAAAATTGAACAACCTTCTATTATTTGCTTTAACATAACATACTATCCACATTACAAACTCTAATTTTGAGTAAAAATATAATCATGACTTCCAAAGCACATCATGACCATCAAAACACTTCCATATTTATATATCACATTGAATCTAATTGCATGTTTAAAAATATCTACATCAAGAGTTACATGACACTAATTATAATTACTTGAAGGCAAGACAATGCCAAGTTATAACAACATTTTTATCCTTGCCTTCTCAATTGGAATGATCCAAATATTAGATGCTTATTAATTAGCTTGGCTAGATTGAAAATAAATATTAAATCACGTTACATTTGACCCTTTGTCCATTGTGATACTTGAAACTCTTTTATCTTTCAATTTATAGCAAAGTAAAAATAAATAAAATAGTGATGAACAAGAATTATTTATAGTAATGAATAATTGACTAAGCTACAATTGATAATTGAATTTGTTGAACAACTACAGAGAAATTTGACTACCATTACATTATATATATATATATATATATATATATATATATATATATATATATATATATATATATATATATATATATATATATATAGATATTGTTAATATCATCCTTTTGGTTTTTTTCATTGGGTAATAGAAAGGAAAGAGGTTACTGAAAAGGTTGGTTTGGCATTCATTTCAAATATGGATGCTTGCTTGTATAAAGGTTAAGCAAGGAGTTATTGGAAGCTCATAACAAGATTCCAGTATTTACCGTTCTTGTAAGCTAGTTATGGCCTCCAAAGATTCTAGTATTTTATATTCTCTGCAAGTAAAAATTGGTGTGATTACAAATAGAATATATTTCATTTAATTCCTACAGAAACAATAATAACATCTTTTCTTTATGAATTTAATGAAAATAATGGATTGGATGTTATAGATATTTAATCAATTCTAATTTGTGCTTATACCATCTTATAAAACGGACTAAATCAGAATGTGCAACGTTGGAGCAACATTAACTACTATGTTGGAGCTAATAAGACTACCTATTAAAATTAACATCCTGGTTGATTAAGAACAAAAAATATGAGAGAAACTAGCACTTCAGGTCAGCAAGTAATCCTAGGCCCATGAGGCATAAGTTACAAGTTATGGAATTAAAAATGGAGATAACATAAGGTATTTTATGATGCAAAAGCACTTTTAAGACTCTTAGGAAGCATAAGTTAGTACAAAGGAAAATAAATAAAAATAAAATGCACAAAACGTCATGGCTTCCTACTTTTATTTCCCTTTTTTTTCTCTATTTTTTGTTTCACCGCGTATGCTTTTTATGCCAATGCCCCTATTAGAGGCAACCTTTTTTTTAACTCTTTGAAGAGAAGTAAAAGGTATTTCTTAATAAGAAAAACTACATTTGAAAAATTCAAATAATCATGATGAAATGCGAACATTTATTTGCTATTATAGTAACCCATTTAGATATATAGGATATCACAATAACACAAGTGCTCTTAATGAAAAAGTGACTAAAAACGAGAACATACATACTAAATTTGCCTATTTTATGGAGGAAACATCTTTTGGTTAGAAACAAATCTTTTAATTGTCTATTTCTAAACACTACCTCTCTCTTTTTCTAAATAAGAAGATTTACAATCAAAATATATATATAAACTGTGGATCACTAGACACGTAGATATTTCAAATCACCATACTTATATTATTGAGACATCATGTGCAATAAGTCCTGTTTAGGGGACTTATAAATTGATTCCTAAGCCTTGAATACATTGAGATTGTGAATACATTATAAGCAAAAACACATCATGGAAACTTTGATGTGGTAAGAACATGCACATGATCAAGTTATAAGTAAGAACACATCATGGGAACTTTGATGTGGTGAGAACATGCACATTATCAAGTCCTAAAGGGTATCCAACAAGAGCTTGTAAATTTCATATTCCAACTAAAAGGAATTAAATATTTAAATTAGGAAGGCTTATTAGAAAATTAAAAATCTAAAAATGTATAATTTAATTCTAACTTCAATCATAGTTCTTCTTATTCATTCATAACTAAAAAATAGAAATTGAACTTCTTCTTTTTTAATTTTCTTTCTTATCTCACATTGCTTCTAGAGGAAAATAAGAAATAAGATTAATAATTAACCTAAGAAATCAACAAAAATTGAAGCCTATAAAGCACTTGGTTCTCAATGATTAAAAGACTCTCTAAGAAAAATTAAGGCAATGCAATGACAATCAAGAAATAGAAACAATTTCAGTTGGCTAATGGCTATGAAATAAATCATGTAGCTTTATATCAATCCAGAAAGGAGGATGTGCAATATAGAAGTTACTATATAGTCCATTTCAAAATCACTTTGAGGAGCAAGATCCACCAGGCTCACTCTTGCGAAGACCTGTTCATAGAGCAGTTTTCAAACTTTGACCATCTTGGACCATCTTGCCTATCCTAAGGAGAAAATATAAGCAACATTATTAGAAAATTAACCCTCGAAAGGATCACAAGTTTTAATACAACATGGTTTGGCTAGTAGACCTTACAATATTACACAAAAGAAGACTCCTACAAGGAAAAAAAAATCAAATAAATTAAAAAAAGAAAAAAAGAAAATGCATTTCTCATATTTGATTGATGTACAGACAAAAGGGACCTAAGAGGTCTTATACATGCATATGGTCAGTAACAAAAAAATTATTTTTCCACATCATCTAATTATAAACAACATTCTTAGATGGTTTCACTAGGAATAGTTCCACTCTCCAATCGGAGACATAATTATCTACCTAAAAAATCATTCCACCAATTGAATTATCATTAAATTATAACAACTATTAAGCATCAAGGACTTGTGCCATATGGTGAGTTTAGCTAAGGATAGAGCTTGGAAATGGGCACATCATAAACTAAATTACACAACCCTGATTTTGATCATTGTGCATACTTCTTCTTAAAGAACTTGAAGAAGCTAAGCTTTTCTAATTAATCAAAGGATGCTAAGAAATTATAGTAGTAAGAACAAGGAAGTAGTAAACACAAGGAAAATTGGCTTCTATATATAGCTGAATAGAGGTTCTTTGACTATGAATTATTTCTTTTTATATGCCTATTATAGGGCTCTGACAAAGGATGAGATGGTTCTATTCTATGAGGGCACCTAGTGGTGTGGAGGTCATGATCCATCAATTGCTAACCACCTCTGATTCTCAGATAGTCTTCAACAAAGTTTCAAAGGTCAATTCAGAAAATTGTAATGGAGAGCATTTGGACATTTCCAATGGGTTGAACTGATAGGGTATTCTTGATTGCAAGTATCACTCACCTTTTAATTAAGCTTGCCACTTATTCTTTCTCTTCTATCTTAAATTTTCTATCTTAGTAGAGGCTAGGTTATTCACAAAGTTGATCACCAAGAATGTCTCTAAAGGGAATGGAAGAAAGAACTGCAAATCATGAGACAACTTTAGAAAACTCAAGCTCTATTTTGGGTGTTCAACCATGAAACCTCCTATTTATAGAAATGTTTGGTACATGGTCATTGTTTTTATCCCTTTACATCAATTTCTATAAAATTTTAAGACAAAAAAAATTTAGAAAAAAAGACATCCATTAAATAAAACAAATACCTTGAAAAATTAATAAAACCTCAACTTTATAATATCCACGAGAAAAAAAAAGTTCAATAAGAAATTTTGGACAATAATGAATCTGAAACACAACAATCCAAAGGTCACAAAAATTTATGAAAGGATGTTTTCTTAAAAAGAACTTCAATAATTTCAAATTTTGTAAAGAAAAAAAAATATATATATATATATACACACACAAAAATGAAAATAAATATAAGGTAAAGAATCCATGCTATAAACAAGTTTTTTAAAGAGATATGTTGGAAGTGATCACCATTGGACATCAATTAGGGCTTCAAGGTTTTTCAGATATTTGGAAAATGGATGTTTCTTCTTGAAGCAAGTTCAAATATTTGGACAGACATGCTAAGTGGCTTCAAAAGTTTAGTATTTGAAACTATGATGAATTGTATAAACTTTACACCAAAGTTTATCTTTGGAGAATAGTGACATGAAACTTGCAATAAAGAAAAAAAAAATCAAGACATCTAGGAATCAAAAGATGTGGAAATGTTCACAAGATAACATAGAGAAAAGACAAATAAACAAATAGGCATACTCAAAAGGTTGAAAACCAAGACATCTAAGAATAAAAAAGCTCATACCATGCTAGACCACCACTCACCTACTACCACAATAAATGAACATTTTCAAACCTTCTCTAAATCTTATTGTCTACATTTCATTTGATGAAGAGTTGTACATTCTCTTTCAAATTGCGCATCATATTTATGTACAGTGGTTAGTGGCAATCAAGTTAAACAGATCAGCTTAGTAAGCCAAGCTTTTTGAATTAAATGGAGAGTTAGAATCAACCACAAATGAGGTCAAGGCACATGTTCAGCACTAGTTACCTTGTCCCAGTGTAAAACAATTAACTTCTATTTTCAATTCCTCATCTATATAGAATTAAATAAGGGTTGTTTCTAGCACATGCAAGTGTTTTATTAACCTATAATTTAGGATAAGAACTCTAAGAACCAATTCTTTTAGACAAAAATGATTGGAATTTTAAGGTTTCTTTGACATATAAAATTACATCCCCTTAAGATTCCTTTTACAAGTAAAAAACATATTATTTACTACTTCTATAGAAGATGTTATCATGCTGAAGAAAGAATATCTCATTATTGGTGGTTAAAGTTTTGCACACAAATAGAAACTTATGCACTTACAACAATGAGGCAAAAATAAAAACCCTTCATATAATGCCACATATACTTACAAGTACATAACAAGCAAATCTAATTTAAGAACCCTTAACTTGTTTACATTGTAGATAGTTTGAAGCCTTTGGTTATGCTTTATTTGGTTGCTAATTGAACTTGGGAAAAAAAAATAGAATATTTGAAATCTTGGAACTTTCATCATTCACTACAAGAAATAGGACTTTTGGTGACGGTCCCCAACCGTCACCAAATCTTATATATCCGTGACCAAAACCTATTGTTGTGGTCTTATGAAATCGTGACCGAACGTCATAGTGTGAGGCATAACTAAAGGTATTGGTCACGGTTTCCTAAGTGATCGTGACCATATGATTTCTTTTTTTGTGACGGCCATACAAAAACTATGACAAAAAAGTTAAGAATACTTTGTTATTTATTAAGTTGATTTAGTCACAGTCAGGTAATAAACCATGACTATATGTTTAACCTATAGTCATGATCAAATAATGAACATGATTAAATATACACTTATAGTCACGGGTAAAGTTATCGATTGTGACTATATGTAAGCTTATGGTCATGGTCAAGTAAGTTACCGTGACTAAATGTAAACTTATAGATTAATGTAAACTTATGGTCACAGTCAATGCCCTAACAATGACTAAATGTATGTCTATAGTCACGATTAATAAAATGACTGTAACTAAATGTAATCTTATGGTCACGGTCAATGCCCTAACCGTGACTAAATGTATGTCTATAGTCACTGTTAATAAAATGACTGTGACTAAATGTAATCTTATGGTCACGGTCCATGCCCTAACCGTGACTAAATGTATGTCTATAGTCACAGTTAATAAAATGATTGTGACTAAATGTAATCTTATGGTCACGGTCAATGCCCTAACCATGACTAAATGGATTGTATGGTCACGATCAATTCATTAATCATTACTAAATATAGGTATATGGTCACAGTAATTAAGTGACCATGACTAATCATTAGGTCTATTATGACAAAATGTCCACTTATGGTCACGACTATTAATGACCGTGACTGAAATTAATCATATGATGGCCGCCTATCCCCAAATTTTGGTGATGGTTCATTATTGATCGTGACTAAAAGTACACTTATGGTCACAATTTTTTAGTGGCCGTGACTAAAATTTGTTATATTTGGACATTGGTTTTTTATAAATTCAAATTTCCCAAACCTGTTATAAACCCAAACAAACCCATTTTAGACCTATATATGCAATTGAGCAATTAAAACAATTTCAATATATTACAATCAATTATTCCAAGCTAGTTAAAAAATTATATATCAATATAAGTCATTAAATAAAAAAAACATAATATAAAAAAAAAACCAAACAAACAAAAAACAAAGAGATTGAAATTTAGTTTCACATTCTAACATAATATAACAAATCAACCAACCAAACATCACATAATAGTCATAGAAAGCAAAAAAAAAGTTAGGAGAATCTATAATATAAATAAGTAGCATAATCTTCAAAAAAGTTAAGAGGATCTATCATATAAAGATGTAGCAAAATCTTCAAATTTCTACTGCTTTTGCTGAAATTGTTGCATCATCCGTTCTTGAATTTGTGCTTGCATTTGTGTTTGCATTTTTCTTTGCATTTCCGTCATTTTTTCTTCAAACTCTTCTTTCACTTCTTCTCTTGTCTTCCTTTGAACTTCTATCAACCTCTCTTCAAATGTTTCTTTCACATGTGAGAGTTCATCTTTCACATTTGAGAGTTCTTTAGTTACAATTGTAAACTTTTGTTCTACAGCTATTAGCATCTCTTGGGCGTTTTCAAGTTATGTTGAAAGAATAGCTCCTGATCGCCTTCTACTAGTAGAACCAAAGATTGAGGTAGGAGTAGGACCAAATTCATACCCTCGAACACGACCATGCCTCTTTGGACCCATGACTTGAGTATATATCTCATCTACATATGTAGATGCTACAGATGTAGATGATATAGATGTAGATGCTCCAGATGATGCAGAAGTAGAAGAAGATGTCCCCTCAGGTTGGGATAGTAATTGCTTAAATTGATCCTGGAATTATAAAAAACAAAAAAAAAATGTTAGAATTTTAAAATAATTTAGTATGAGGCTATGATTGAAATATAAGTATATAAAATTTATTTACTTCATTACCATAATCTCCTTAGAATGATCATCAACAAGTGTCCCATCTTTTCTTGTGTGTGTTAGGGCAAACATCTCAATTCTATTGGGCTCACTTCGATCCTCCTTCTTTTGTGCCTATTCTTACAAGTAAAACAATTGAGTTATTTATGATGAATTATTTATGTACAAACAAATTATATTAATAATAAATTTCCAACTTGTTCATATCGAATTTGAGCATAACTTTTTGATCCCGATGTATGCTTTATCACTTGTTTTGCCCTATTTGCCTTGTTTTTTTTTTTTTTTTCTGAGATATCCTACATCAATTAAAAAATAGCAAGTCACCTATATAGGCAATAGAAACATAATAAAAGTTATATACATGAAGTATTAAGTTAGATATAACTAATAAATATCATTTTATGTGAATATAAGTATCATAAGATACATTATCAAGAAAAGATCATTATCTTTACCTTGGCCTCAGGTGTACCCCAAAAGTGGATGAGCCACCTCCAATCATCATCCGATAAGTGTGGAGGTCGATGGCACAATCTCTCCTCATCTATATTATAAGGGTTATAATACCTGGCCTTCATTTTATTTCTATAGCTTCTAAACAAATTTCCACAACATTGAAGAATGTAGCTCTTACATGTTTCTTCTAGTTCATATTTTTCCTGTATTGCATTAAAATGTCATGTATAAATAAGAGGTATCATTTTTAAACAATAACATTACAATTTAGATTGAATAGTAACTAGCATATACCAATACTAAGGCCCAAATTTTTTCCTTCACATCTTCACTAACATGATTCCAATCTTGAACTTAGATGGGTACATTGTGTTGAGATCGCACTAATGTTCCCATATAGCTTGACAATCTTTCCCATTTTCCATCATAAACAACTTGCCCTCTGGTATTGAATCGTGTAGTTTTTTTTTCCTCGAGTTTCATACTAAGTAAATCTAAGTTATGTGTTGGGTCACATGTCCTCTTTTTGCTAGAGGATGAACCTATTAAGAGTAATAATGAAATTAAAAGAAACATAATTTACTTATCTTATATAAAATTAAACATTAAAAACCTATCATTCAAGAAATTAAACATATGTAAACACATTTATCATATGTAAAGTTAAACATAATCTTCTTAATCATACCAACAACAGAAGGATCTGAAGAATCAGAAGGATCAGAACTACTAGGAGTAGTAGTTGCAGCAGGTTGTATGTCTAAGAGTTGTTGTAGATTGTCCAACTCATCTTCTGAAGACACTATTTGTACTCTTCCTCTTCGATGTGACATTTCCTATATAATAAAGTAAATTAGAAAAAGTAATACAAAATAAGTTACATAAATAATATGAAATAAATTACAATTTGTATATCTGGTAAGTATATATTTATGTATTTACCAATATTATTAGCTACACATCATCTATATCATCATCATGAATGAATTCATTATCTCTTTCAACAATGTTTTCTTGTCGTGATAGTAGAACATCCATTTGGATAGTTTCTCCTGCAATATCATTTCTATCCCAATTGATTAAATCATTCTCGACCAACTCATGCACATCACATTGACTATGAAGTGTTATAAGCTGTTGATATGGCTCTAGATCATTAGTAGATACTCTCTGATCCATATCATAAACCTGTTGAGTTTGTATCTCTACAACGGTGTGCCAATTTTCCTCATTTGAATTTTGAACATATAAGATTTGTTTTGCTTGAGATGCAAGCACAAATGGTTCATCTGTGCATATGGTACGTTCAAAATTCAAACATGTGAACCCATATTCATCCTTCTTTATTCCCCTTCCACTATTGATTACATCCCACCAGTCATACGTGAATAAAATAACTCTATTTCCACCAAGGTAATGTAACTCAATTACATCAGTTAGCACACCATAGTAAGAAACATGACCAGGAATTGGGTACTTATCTCTTGCACTTGCAAAGCTTGATACCTCTGCGATCACAACAACTCCACTATTTTGAGTTTTTTTCCCCTTTTCTTGTTCTCTTGTGTGAAATTTGAATCCATTAATGATGTATCCTCTATAACATGTAACTGATGTACTTGATCCATGAGACAGTGATAGTATGTGTTCAGAAATTGGACCTTCATGTTCACATTTGTATAATCTATAGATTCAAATATAAGATGTTAATACATACATGTATATTAGATAATAGAACAATTTATGTAGTGAATGAACTTACACGTTCTTCAAACCAACTAATGAATTCTCTTGTGTGAATCAAATCTACATCTCATGCACGAATACGAGGCTTAACGCTTATAGATTGCTTATGCTCTCTAATAAAAAAGAAAAAATTAATTATAATGCTCACAAAGACCAAAATTAAATTTTTGTATGAGAATTAATATAAAGTTTTATTCAAATAAGTGTCTTACTCAATAAATGACATCACTTCCTCACAATTAGTCAACACATATAAATGTGCTTGAGACCATTCTTCTATGCTAAGAACACGAGATGTTGACTTTCCTATTGTATGTCCCATACATTTGAAAATAGTTAACCCTCCACCATTTGTTATGTTGTTTTCAATGACATAATTTCTTTCTTCACGGTCATGCTTCGTTTCAACATCATGCAAATATCTTGAACAAAAGATTGTACATTCTTCTGCTATGTACCCCTCTGCAATAGAATCTTCTGGACGACTTTTATTATGGACATAAGACTTTAATGTATGTAAATACCTGTCATTCCACAACATGATAGATTTGTTTCATGAACTATACGAAACCTAATATACATAAGATTAATTGAATGAGAACATACCACTCGATAGGATACATTCATCGATATTGCACTGGTCCAGCGACCTTTGCCTCACTTGCGAGGTGAATAGGTAAATGCACCATAACATCAAAGAATGATGGAGGAAATATTCTTTCTAATTTGAAAAAATGTGACTATTATGTCATTCTCAAGGTGCTCTAATCAATCAGTCTTTAACACTTTTAAACACAACTGTTTGAAGAAACTACATAGTTCAACTATAACAGCACAAACATTCTTATGTAGAACTCCTCAAATTGCAAGTGGAAGGAGTTGTTGCATGAGAACATACAATCATGAGACTTCAACCCAAATATCTTTCTCTCATTCACTTGTACACACTGAGAAATGTTAGAAGCATAACCATCTGGAACCTTTACTTCGTTCAAAAATTTACAGAATTCCTTTTTTTCATTTGAAGTTAGTGAATAGCATGCAACATGCAATATAACCCTATTCCCTCTTTGTATGGGGTGAAGTTGATCTCTGTTACCCATAGCTTGCAAGTCAAGACGACTATTGAAGTTATCCTTCGATTTACCATCGATACTCAACAAGGTGCCAACTATACTGTCACATATATTCTTTTCAATATGCATTACATCTAAATTGTGACACAAAATGAGGGTTTTCCAATTGTGCTTAAGTTCAACATGTTCTCTTTTTCTTTTTGCTGACATCTTATTTTTTTATGTCTTCCCTAAAGTAATATGTTCCATTCCATTTAATTGATGTAGAACATCTTCCCCAGACAATTGTTTAGAAGCTGCTCTATGCTCTTCATTTCAATCAAAGGACTTTTTATCACGTCGAAATCTATGATCAATCGGCAAAAATCGACGATGACCCATGTAACACCATTTCCATCCGTTTTGTAATCGAAATGAAGAACAATCCTTATTACAAATAGGACAAGCAAATTTCCCTTTAATACTCCAACCTGAAAGATTTGCATATGCAGAAAAATCATTGATGGTCCATAATATAGCTGCACGCATACAAAAATTTAGTTTTGTTGAAGCATCATATGTTTCAACTCCAACGTGCCATAAGTCATTCAACTCATCTATCAATGGTTGTAAATATATGTCAATGTCATTCCTAGGTGCAGTTGGACCAGGAATAAGTAGTGACAATGATTACTACTCAAAAAGTGTTATTTGATAGCTTGTAATTAACTCTTTTAAACACTTTTGAGTAGTAGTTATTACCTTTTAACCCAATTAACATATTAAGGACCTTTGCAATCATTTGTAATCAAAGTGTGTAAGTTTTGGTGTTTTTGTTAGTAAATTGATCACCAAAGCAATCCGAGATTGAGGAGAGTTCTTTGGAATCCATGGCAAAGCAATGGAAAGCTTAGAAACATGAAGAACCGAAGCTTTGAAGTTCTTTGCCATAAGCAAATAAAAAATGCAAGGAGGGGAAGCAAAGAGAAATCTAACATGAAGCATTCTAGATGACAGTCATGTCAGCCACTTTTGGAGCACTTCCTGGAGTTCAATTTATGCATGCTATATGTCGTTTCAAAGCTCAGGAAGTCAACAATCCAATGCTTCAAACAGTGCATGATTCAGAGTTGAAATGAAGGAGTTACAGCCATTGGAAGCTGATCACTCCAAGCTGAAGGTAGATTTTGCACGGCTGCAAAATCAGCCTTGGGCTACGAAAATGGTGTCCTTTTGCTGCGAAATTTCGCAGCCCTCTTACTGTGGAATTTCTCCTGAAGCTTCTTGATATTTGCGACCGACATTTTGAGATTTTTTGCTTTAGATATTTGATGTCTAAATCCCCAAACTCTCCTTGTAACCCACCTATCATAGGATTCCTTAATCTTTAAGTAAGAACAAAGGGTGAATAACCTCATACATACAGTTTGTAATTTTCTTTACACAAGATCATGATGTAATCGACGAAAGGAAGAAATATATTTTATAGAGCACTTGCTCTATTTTTCCTTCATATTTTTGTTTTCTCGTTACTTTTTATTTCTAGCCAATCAAACTCTGAGGATTTTTCCTCAGAGGATGAGAGGCTAGGCTCTTTGTCTCTTGGAGTGAAGAAAGGTGGGTAAGTTTCCTCATGCATAAATTGGAAGTTTTGTTGTTTTAGTTTTTAATGAAGAGAAAGTGCGACCCGTTAATGGTTTTTATCTTTTTAGTTAACTTAAAACGCCTTTAAATCACCTGGGCCAACACTTGGTAAGGCAAGTGATCTCCGTCCATTGAGATGCACTAGTTTACCTCTTGCGAGCCTTTGGGAGGTGGTTTAAAGGTAGGATTTTTTAGAATAGCCAACACTTGGTAAGCTTTTGGACTCCAAGGAGACATCCATTAGTTATCTCTTGCGAGCTTTTGACAGGTAATCCAAGGTTAAGGATCACCTTGAATGGCAAATGCTAGGTGAGAGGCACAAGCCATTGCAAGATGCATCAGTGAGAGGGATTTAGTGTTTGAACCCATTAAGGGGAAGCATCTGTACCACACCGGTTAGAGAATTAACTATATGTTAATTCTCTAATGCGAGGAAAAGAAACAAGTGACCGGAATTTCCTTTTTGTATGAGGAACCTGAGCCTAGTGATCTGAAACTCCAAGAAACACTTTTCTTTGTAATTAAAATCAGTTACTATTTTTGGTTAGCTTAAATTCAATCCTTTTTCCACCAAAGATTATGTTTTCTTTTAAAGCTAACCTTGAAATGAAAAGACACCAATTCAACTTTGAATTAATATCAATTGTGGAGTGAAAACCCATCCTAGTGAACGACCCTAGAGCCACTATGCTATGCTAGCTAAGGCTATCCTAGTACATGGTGTAATAGGTTATAAATTTTGTTGATTACTCCCTTCTGAGGACCACAATCAAGGAGCACCAACTAGACACGAATCAAATGGTACCACTGTTAGGGACCATTGAGAGGACATGAATCAGCTGAGACACCAATTGGGAACGTATCAGACAACATGAAGAATGTTTGTTTCATACACATCCAAGGTGGTAAGTTATATGGAATAAGAACCACAGGCCACATGTTGTATGAAATTGACATATTCCCAAAAGGATTGAACCCATCACTTGCTAAACTGAGCCTAACATTACGAGGTTCTAGTGCAAATGAAGGTTGTACGTTATCGAAGTTTTTCCAAGCCAAAGAGTCCATTAGATGCCTCATCATCTTACCTTCAATGCGACCATCAACATGCCATTTCATGTGAGAAACTATCTTAGATGATCATCACTTGATTTCCATTTAAAGACACCACAAACAACACACTCATTTTCATTTGCATGCTCTTTTGAATATAACATGCAATCTGAGGGGCATGCATCAATCTTGATATAATGAAGGCCAAGGTCACGAAGTATTTTTTTTTTTTGCTACATAATAGTTGCTTGGCAATGTCTCACCCTTAGGAAATGCCTCTTTCAACAATTCAAGCAACATTGTAAAGGACTTATTGCTCCATCCATTAAGACACTTCATATGAAATAATCTTATGATAAAAGACAACTTTGTGAATTTTTTACACCATGGATATAGTTCCTACTCTACTTCTCTTAACAAATTGTAAAATTGTTTGCATCCTCATTTGGTTTTTCAAACTCCTCATGCACATGTGGACTTCTTTCAGATTCCTCATTTGGCATTGGCATTCCAAATGCATCATTTAACATTTCTTGCATCTCATCATGCATATCAGACTCATTAGTGCTAGTATTTGTAGGTTCACAAAACTCATATTCCTCATGCATCAACCATCGCACATAATTTCTAGCTATCCCATTGTCCAACAAATGGTCATACATGATTTCTTGCTTCTGCATAAGATAATTATTGCAACGAATGCAAGGACATGGGAGCATTTATTTTCTAGGTGCATTACTAAAGGCAAAGTCTAAGAACTCCAAAACTCCTTTATGATATTCACTACTTACTCTTGACTTCTGCATCCAACTCTTATCTATTGCCATTTTTCTCGTATTTCCGCAAATTAAACCCTTTAGTCACATAACAATGAATCTTCATATAAACTTATAATGAATGTGATATGCTTTTTATCATCTCAAATTCCTATATTTGGTAGTGGTTCCTGTCCCATTTGGAAATACATTAATCCCTACGAATCAATGACTAACATGTTTAGTTTCATTTTGACAAAATTTTGGCAGCATTTCCCCATAGTTCTCCAAGTACATGAATTGGCTAAGGTATAAACATACTATTAGTTAGCTTAACTAAGCTGCTAACAATATGTCACCTTCTCCAAATATGCACCCAGAGAACAAGGGGAATCACTGTCAAAACTTATCAATATGCTAAAGCATAGGTGTCACACCCTCGAAAATCACCCTAAAATTTTCACCTGGTGTGCGGTGCTAAGGACCCTTCCTTAGCCAACCTTCTTACCCAGCCTTCTCAACACACACACAGAAACAACAAACCAAAGGAAACAGAGACACAACGAGGTTACGGGAAATCCTTCCCAACTTGTATTAATCTCAACTACAAGATACAAAATTGTTTCCTAAGTCAAAGAGCAATGCTTACATCCCAAGCATTCAGAGACACTTTCCCTCTCCTCTCTCTTCCCCCTCTCAAGGTTACAGGAGCCCTTTTAAAAGACTCACCTGCAGTTTTTCCCTTGGTGGTTATGCAACCGCCCATAACCCCCCTGAAGCGCTTGCACAACCACCCACTACCCAGATGGTGGTCTGCTGAGGAACCACCCACTACCCAGATGGTGGTCTCTCTAAAACTTGTCACGTGGCTTCCTCTCTCTTGGACATGCAGACGTCCCCCTTTCGACGCGTGGCATCACTCATTCCACCTGGACGGAAATTCTCCCTCATTCCACCCGGACGGAAACTCTCCCTCGTTCCACCCGGATATATCACATCTGAAATCCTGTCCGCCGACATTCCATCCACCCGGATATATCACATCCGGAATCCTGTCCGCCGACATTCCATCCACCCGGATATCTCACATTCGGAATCCTGTCCGCCGACATTCCATCCACCCGGATATCTCACATCCGGAATCCTGTCGTCGGATGGGAGAGGAGGACAATTCAACTTCCTCTAGCAGACGTGTCCGGATCCTTTGGTAACGCCTATCCGGAGTGCGCGCTTGACTTGTCCACGATCCCCACACTTAGCTCCTGGGGTTTGAACCACCAAACCTCCAGGCTTTCCTTGCTTTCCGCCTAGGCTCTCATGGGTGCAAGGCCTACCCATGAGGCCTATTTCTCTGGGTCTGAATCAAGTGGCTAAGGGGCTGACAATCCACCCCCGCCTGCTGAAGTCGACGCCCTCATCGACTTAGACTGCCAGTATGCCAGGACCTCCTTCTCAAATTTCCATAAAGTAACATCTCTTTCCCATGAAGCTTCGATTTCTAAAATCCCCTTCCACTGAACCAAGAAATCAGTTCGCCGGTTCTTTCTGCTGTGTCCCATGGTCCTGTGATCCAAGATCTTCTCTATCTCCCGATCAAATTGTTTCATGACCAAGGGAGGGGCTCGCTTTGTCTGCACCCTCTCTGCATCCAGATCCTCATGGTAAGGCTTTAGAAAGCCTACATGGAAAGTCGGGTGAAGCTTAGGCCTTTCAGGCAGCTTCAACCTGTAGGCCACCTGCCCAACTCGTTTGATCACCTCGAATGGTCCGTCACACTTTGGAATTAGACCCCTCTGCCTTGTCTTGCTGCTGATCCTCTTCCAGATCTAAGGAGTCAATTTCAGGAGGACCCTGTCCCCAACCTGAAATTCTAAGGGTTTGCGGTCACGATCCGCATACTTCTTCATACGTCTAGTTGCCTTTTCTAGACTGTCCCGAGCTTCATCGAACATCTCCTGCGGGGACTGAGCCAACTTGTATGCTGCAGGACTACTTCCTCCTGTTTTCTACTTAGCCACCTCCAAAGGCATCCGTGGCTGCACCCCAATAGCTAGCTCAAAGGGACTCATCCCTGTCGCTGAGCTTCTCTGCAAGTTGTAACACAACTGTGCAGTGTCCATCAAGTCCACCCAATTCTTCTGTGTTGCCGTCACATAGTGCTTGAAGTATTCCTCCAGCAAGGCATTGATCCTCTTTGTCTGCCCATCAGTCTGAGGATGGTTGGCTGTGGAGAATTTCAACTCTGAACCCAAGAGTCTGAACAACTCAACCCAAAACTTTCCTGATTACTACCCAAAAAGTGTCATTTTGTGCCTTTAATTCATTATGTTTTAAGCACTTTTGTGTAGTAGTTCTCCATCTTTATTCCAATTGGCATGTTAAGGACCTAGCAATGACTTTTAATCATATTTGTGGCTAGTTTTAGTGTTTTGACAGCTTTTTGGATCATTAAGGCAAGCCAAGTAAAGGAGTAAAGCAAAGAGGAAAAACAAGCAAAGTGAAGAAAACAGAGGACAGTAGTTACAGTCTTCCTTCACACTTTTGGAGCACTTTCCGAAGTCCATTTTCTACATGCTATATGCCATTTCAAATCTCAGGAAGTCAAGAATCCAACGCTTCAAACCGTGTACGATTTGGAGCTGAAATGAGGAATATATGGCCTTTGGAAGACAACTGCTCCAGGCTTGTACGAAATTCGCACAACACCTTGAAATTCATACAACACCTTCAGCTTGTGCGAAGTTTGTGCGAAACTCGCACAACACTCGCACAACACCTTCCAAATTCGCACAGCCTATGCGTGGTGTGAATTTTCCTCTGTTCCGCCGACTCCACTTTAGATCTTTTCTTTTAGATATTTTTGTATAAATTTCCATTCTTCTCCTTGTAATCCACCAATCATAAGATTTCTTAGCTAGAAGGTTGGAAAAACTTCTCTATATATATTCCCCTACATCCATTGTAAAATATATACAGAGACGGATGGAGATATAAATATATAAATATATAGACTATACAGAGCCTTGCTCTGTTTTTCTTTCTTCTCCTATTCTTCTCCATTTCTATTTTCTTAGTAGCCAAACAGCCTCTGAGGGCTTTTCCTCAGAGGATGATTGGCTAAAACTTTTAGTTTCTCAAAGTATGGATGTTATGCGATGACTTGGATGCAATCCCATGGAAATTTCTCGCACCTGGAAGGTAAGGTAGTCGTTTTTCATTAAAGGTTCATTAATGCAAAATTTGGTTTTTATTTCCTTTGGACAACTTCCAACGGCCAATACTTGATAAGCTTTTGGATTTCTATCAATTAGTTATCTCCTATGAGCTATTGGAAGGTGAGGTTTTCAATTCCAAGTTTTGCATTAATACGTTAGAACCAATTTCAATGGCCATTGAAAGGTGAGTTTATCACCTGGAATGACTTTGAGTTGCCAATATTTGGTAAGCTTTTGGCTTTAGACCATTAGTTATCTCTTACGAGCCATTCAAAGGAAGTCTAAGGTGAATAACCATTGATGAAATTCACTACCATCTGTTTTGCCATTTTAAAGGATTAAAACTTGATTTGCCAAATCCATACCGGTTCGGGAAGCAAGCATCACCATAGTTACAACCCCAACGCGAGGAGCCTATCCTGGGATTTCCAATTTGCATAAGAGCCAGAGCATAGCTATCCTATCTTTGAGAAACTTGTTTTTACACCCTTTCATTTTAGTCTTTAATGTTAGCTTAGATTAGTTTAAATCTTTCTAAAACATTTACATCTTCTTTTAAAGCTAACATCCATAAGAAAATCACCTATTTTCCTAATTTGAATATCACTAGTGTTTGTGAAAACCCTTCCTAGTGAACGATCCTAGAACCACTATGCTATAGTAGCTTGGCTACTTTAGTAATAGTATTTAAGGTATAAATTTTGTTGATACGCCTTTAAAGCTAAGCTACCATGAGTCGCATCATTGCCTGTAAATCTTGTATCCCGATCACTGACTATGTCCCACGGCAACCCAAAGTGCTTGACAACGTTGCTAAAGAACAGTTTAGCCACTTCCTCCACAAGGCAAGCATCAGGTGCAGGTATAAACACAGCATACTTAGAAAATCTATCTACCACAACAAAGACAGATTTGAAATCACGAACCTTTGGGAACCTAGTGATAAAATCCATGGAGATGTTCTCCCAAGGTCTTTTTGGAATGGGGAGGGGCTATAGCAACCCTGCAGCCTTCTTCCTTTCAGTCTTGTCCATCTAACAAACCAAGCAGGACTTCACATAGGCCTGCACGTCCTCACCCATCTTAGGCCAGTAATAGGATCTGGCTAATAAGGCCAGAGTCATTTCCTCTCTAGGATGGCCTGCCCATTTCGAATCATGAGTTTCCCGCAACAAATCCTTTCTCAGGCCGTGATTCGACTCATGGTAGCTTAGCTTTAAAGGCGTATCAACAAAATTTATACCTTAAATACTATTACTAAAGTAGTCAAGCTACTATAGCATAGTGGTTCTAGGATCGTTCACTGGGAAGGGTTTTCGCAAACACAAGTGATATTCAAATTAGGAAAATAGGTGATTTTCTTATGGATGTTAGCTTTAAAAGAAGATGTAAATGTTTTAGAAAGATTTAAACTAATCTAAGCTAACATTAAAGACTAAAATGAAAGGGTGTAAAAACAAGTTTCTCAAAGATAGGATAGCTATGCTCTGGCTCTTATGCAAATTGGAAATCTCAGGATAGACTCCTCGCGTTGGGGTTGCAACTATGGTGATGCTTGCTTCCCGAACCGGTATGGATTTAGCAAATCAAGTTTTAATCCTTTAAAATGGCAAAACATATGGTAGTGAATTTCATCAATGGTTATTCACCTTAGACTTCCTTTGAATGGCTCGTAAGAGATAACTAATGGTCTAAAGCCAAAAGCTTACCAAATATTGGCAACTCAAAGTCATTCCAAGTGATAAACTCACCTTTCAATGGCCATTGAAATTGGTTCTAACGGATTAATGCAAAACTTGGAATTGAAAACCTCACCTTCCAATAGCTCGTAGGAGATAACTAATGGATAGAAATCCAAAAGCTTATCAAGTATTGGCCGTTGGAAGTTGTCCAAAGGAAATAAAAACCAAACTTTGCATTAATGAACCATTAATGAAAAACGACTACCTTACCTTCCGGGTGCGAGAAATTTCCATGGGATTGCATCCAAGCCATCACATAACATCCATACTTTGAGAAACTAAAAGTTTTAGCCAATCATCCTTTGAGGAAAAGCCCTCAGAGGCTGTTTGGCTACTAAGAAAATAAAATAGTGAAGAGAAAAGAGAGACGAGAGAGCTCTGTATATATTCTAAGTGTAAAACGTAACCTATGTTCTATATTTCCAAGAGGTGATTTCCACCCCTTATATAGTCTTTACAAAAGCAAAAGCTTGTGATTGGTTAGTTACAAGGATAAGAAAGGAAATTACATCACAAAATACAAAGGAAAATATCTAAAGTGGAGTCGACAAAAACAGAGGAAAATTCGCACCACGCATGGGTTATGCGAATTTTGAAGGTGTTATGCGAATTTCGCATAACACCTTGTGTCGTGCGAAATTTTTGCACAACCTGGAGCAGTTGGCTTCCGAAGGCCATATCTTCCTCATTTCAGCTCCAAATCGTACACGGTTTGAAGCGTTGGATTCTTGACTTCCAGAGCTTTGAAATGGTATATAGCATATAAAAAAATGGACTTCGGGAAGTGCTCCAAAAGTGTGAAAGAAGACTGCAGCTGTTGTCCTCTTTGCTTCTCTTTGCTTTGTTTTCCTCTTCTCCATTGTTCTTTCCTTGCATACTTTGAACGACTTTGAAAAAGGGCTATGGAGCTCCAAAGCTTGGTTCTTCATGAATTTGAGCTTCCAAAAGCTTTGCCATAACTTGTCCAAGTAGCTCCTCCATCATTTGGCATGCTTGAATTGATTCATAAGCTGATAAAAACATGTAAACTTGCCACAAAATGGTTAAAACCAATTACTAAGGACCTTAATGAATTAATTGGGTTAAATGAATATGATTACTACTCAAAGGTGCTTAAAACCATTATAATTAGGTCTACAAAATAGCACTTTTTGGTAGTAATCAGGCCGCCTGCAGGAACATACCATCTTCCCCCTTTTGCCACAAAGAGGTCACCCTCTAACCAATACCTCCTGATCACTCCCTCCTTTACTTGCTGCTTCAGTTTGCCATAGGCAGCATCCTGCTCCACAGCTAGCTTGATCTTCTCATTGAAGTCAGAGATGACTTCAGAGAAGGCCGTGATGTAGGCAATTACCTCTTTCCTACTCAAGGCATCAGCCACAGTGTTATGCCTTCCTGGTCAATGCAGCCACTCGAATTTGAAGTCAGCCAGGAACTCCTGCCATCGCGCTTGTCTGGGACTCAGCTTCTTCTGGGTCTTGAAGAAGGTGTTGGCCACATTATCCGTGACCACTGTGAAGATACTTCCCAACAAGTAATGCCTCCACTACTGCAGGCAATGCACTACAGCCGTCATCTCCTTCTTGTGAGTGGAGTACCTCTATTCTGCATTATTCAGCTTCCTGCTTTCAAACGCCATAGGGTGCCCTTCCTGCACCAAGACTCCACCCAAGGCTCTATTAGAGGCATCTGTTTGGACTTCAAAGGGTAAGTCCAGGTCTGGTAACCGCAGCACAGGCTCAGTGGAGATGACTTCCTTCAAGCCTTCGAAGGCCATCTGACACTGCATATTCCAATCCCATGAGTTGTCCTTCTTTAACAGGTCAGTAAGGGGAGACACTCTCTTTGAATACCCCTTAATGAACCTTCTGTAATAGTTGGCCAAGCCAAGGAAAGACCGCAACTTCGTCACTTTGGGAGGGACTGTCCACTCCTTAATAGCCTGCACCTTGCCCTTGTCCTTCCTGATCAGTCTTGCACTGATCTTATGTCCTAGAAATGTGATCTCCTCCTGAGCAAACTCACATTTCTCTGGCTTCACATAAAGCCTATTCTCCCTCAATCTCTGGAACACCAATCTCAAGTGTTTCTCATGTTCTGTTAGAGTTTTACTGTAAACTACAATGTCATCTAGATACACTACCAGAAACGCATCCAGATAGTCAAACAAAACATCATTCATTAAATTACAGAAAATAGCAGGGGCATTGGTCAATCCAAAAGGCATTACCAAGAACTCGTATGAGCCATACCGAGTTACACAAGTTGTTTTCCCCTCATCTCCTGCTGCAATTTGTACTTGCCAATAACCTGATCTCAGGTCCAATTTGGTGAAGTAAGAAGCTTTTGACAATCTGTCAAATAGCTCAGCAGCCAAGGGGATCGGGTACTTGTTCTTGATGGTCACCTTGTTGAGGACTCTGTAGTCCACACACATGCGGAGTGAGCCATCCTGCTTCTTTTGAAACAGCACTGGTGCACCATATGGGGCCCTAGAGGGCTGGATCAGACCTGCATCCAGCAACTCCTTCAGTTGCTTACGTAACTCCAGCAACTTTGCAGGAGGCATCCGGTAAGGGGCTTGAGTCGGGGCCTTTGTTCCGGGTAGCAGCTCGATTTTGTGGTCAATGGGTCGCCGGGGTGGCAACTCCTTGGGGAGTTCTGCAGACATCACATCTTTGAACTCTTTAAGGATCTTGACCACTGAGTCAGGGACTTTCACAGACTGTCCCTCCTTGATCTCGATCAAAGCTGCAACATAGGTCTCCTCGTCCTTCTTAAATCCTTTCTTCAATTGAATAGCAGACATCATCTCAGGTTGTCCCTTACCACCATCCTTTGCCCTCAAAGCTTGCACGAAGCAAGGTTGCTTCTCTTCCAACACCATCAACCCACCAAGGTGTGGGATCAGGGCCACCTTGGCCCTTAAGAGAAAGTCTACACCAATGATCAAGTCAAAATCGTCCAAAGGTACACAGAGTAAACTACACGTACCCTTCCAGTCACCGATCTGCATAGGGACATTCTTGGCTACCCCGTGAATCTTCTGGGCTTTGCTATTGACTGCCTTGATCCGACTGGTGTCCTCCTCCAATTTAAGTCCCAACCTGGTTGCTTCTCTAGTGGCAACGAAATTGTGAGTGGCACCATTGTCCACCAAGGCCTTCACTTGCACACCATTCACCACTGCATGGATGTGCATCAGAGACTTCTGGACTGGAGTTTCACCATGAATCACGTTCAGAAGTTGCAGGGGGTTGACTCTGGGAGGAGTCTCTGAGTCAGAGTCTCCCTTATCATCTGCAGTCACCTGGGCTGAGAGCTTCTCTCTTTTGGGGCAGTCTTTGGCTCGATGTGGGCCATTGCAGATGAAGCATCCCGTCATCCGAGTAGTCTGCTGCACAACCTTTGTGGTTTTCTCCACTGGTTTTCCTCCTGCAGCAGGCTTTTTGTTCTGCTTTTTCCACCCAGACTCCTTAGTCTTGCCCTCATTCTTAGCCTTCTTGCCCCTTTCTGACCCGGGTTTCTGCGTGGTGGAGATGGCTCCACCCATCTTGTAGTTCACCAAGCAGTCTGCTGCAGCCATGGCAGCAGGGAGATCACGAACCCCTTGCCTCCTGAGTTTCGTCTGAGCCCATCCTTGCAACCCAGACATGAAGTTGAATAGCTTGTCCTCCTCGGACATGTTCTTAATGTCCAGCATCAAGGAACTGAACTCCTTGACATATTCCCTCACAGACCCAGTGTGTCTGAGCCTTTTTAGTGCCTCCCTGGCCACCCAAGCCGTGTTGGTGGGAAGGAACTGATCCTTCAATTCCTTCTTCAGAGTCTCCCAAGTGGTGATTTGGGGCCTTCCAGACTCTGCATCGTCCTCCACCCTGGTTCGCCACTATAGTTTGGCATCACCAGTCAGATACATACTGGTGATGGAAACCTTCTCGCCATCAGGAACATGAGCAGCCTTAAAGAACTGCTCGATGTCCCACAAGAAGTTCTCCAGTTCCTTCACGTTTCTGTTGCCATTGAAGCCTTTGGGCTCTGGGACTCGAACTTTGGAAGGGGCTTCAGGGCCTGAGGCAGATCCCTGCAACACCGCCTTCTTAAGGATGGCGATGTCTTCTCCATAGGACTGCAGGGTCTCCTTGAAGTCATCAATCCGGGACTGCATCTCGGTTTTGAACTCAGCCAATTTCTCCTCAAAGAAATTGTCATGGGACTCCAACATACTCCTCTGAGCTTGGACTTCTCCCATGGTGTGCTCTGCCCACGAAGCCACTGTGCCATCCTCACGTGGCCATTCTCCCAGCGCCTCTTCTATTTGAGTCATCCTCTCCCGTAAGGCCTCCATTGCACTACCACCAGCCATCTCTGGTGCTTGCTCTGATACCAACTATCACACCCTCAAAAATCACCCTAAAATTTTCACCTGGTGCGCGGTGCTAAGGACCCTTTCTTAGCCAACCTTCCTGCCCAGCCTTCTCAACACACATAGAGAAACAAAAAACCAAAGGAAACAGGGACACAACGAGGTTACGGGAAATCCTTCCCAACTTGTATTAATCTCAACTACAAGATACAAAATTGTTTCCCTAAGTCAAAGAGCAATGCTTACATCCCAAGCATTCAGAGACACTTTCCCTCTCCTTTCTCTTCCCCCTTTCAAGGCTGCAGGAGCCCTTTTAAAAGACTCACCCTGCAGTTTTTCCCTTGGTGGTTATGCAACCGCCCATAACCCCCCTGAAGCGCTTGCACAACCACCCACTACCCAGATGGTGGTCTGCTGAGGAACCACCCACTACCCAGATGGTGGTCTCTCTAAAACCTGCCACGTGGCTTCCTCTCTCTTGGACACGCAGACGTCCCCCTTTCGACGTGTGGCATCACTCATTCCACCTGGACGGAAATTCTCCCTCATTCCACCCGGACGGAAACTCTTTCTCATTCCACCAGGATATATCACATCTGGAATCCTGTCCGCCGACATTCCATCCACCCGGATATATCACATTCGGAATCCTGTCCGCCGACATTCCATCCACCCGGATATCTCACATCCGGAATCCTGTCGCCGGATGGGAGAGGAGGACAATTCAACTTCCCCGAGCAGACGTGTCCGGATCCTTTGGTAACGCCTATCCGGAGTGCGCGCTTGACTTGTCCGCGATCCCCACACTTAGCTCCTGGGGTTTGAACCACCAAACCTCCAAGCTTTCCTTGCTTTCCGCCTAGGCTCTCATGGGTGCAAGGCCTACCCATGAGGCCTATTTCTCCGGGTCTGAATCAAGTGGCTAAGGGGCTGACAATAGGCTTGTGATTTCATAGATATTATGTATTTCCAAACTGTCCAAACGGACAATTCAAGCATCATTTGTAGACAATTCTACCAATCATATACAAAACACATAGGTTGAAACTTGAATATGATCACAATAAATAATCATATCCACAATTCTACAACTTATATGTTTTTAGTATATGATAAAAGAGATAATTGTCAAGCAAGGATACTTGAACGGTTTCTAGGGTTTTCTAAAATGAAAATGAGTAAATGATAAAATTAATGACAAATAATATTAGAAAAGAAATAAATAAAAACACACAATGAGACTAACACATTCTATAATGTATAGAAATAAATTACTAATATTTCTATTACATAAAATCAATGAGGGTTAGTTCACAGATAACAATAATAAAATATAAAATCATAGATAAGGTCTCACAATAGATGCAACATATGCATATCTTAGATCATGAAGTAACGAAAGGGTAAGGTATGAATAAGATGAAACAAAATACAATAAACATGCTTAAAAATTTAGAATTGGCTAACAAGTATGCATTCTAAAATGTAAATATAGATAAAATACCAAATGAGAAATTCTAATCCTAAGTGTGAACAAAATTAAAATTTGGACTTAAAATCCTAACTCTTTATTACACCCCAAGTAGTTTCAGGAATCTAGATTATATTTTGGTATTATTCTCTTTTTCTTTTTTTCAATAATTTTGATTTAAAATCGAATTGTAAAAAGTGTACAAAGTTATAAGTATTTTCAAATTTTCAATATGCACAAACTTGTAAGTATTTGGAAATTTCATAAATTTCTAATTTGGGTACAAAACAAAAATTTTCTAAATATTCCTATTCTTTTTCTAGAATAGGTTTGATGTTGTTTTTATTATTATTATTATTATTATTATTATTATTATTATTATTATTATTATTATTATTATTATTATTATTATTAAGAATAAAAAATGGTTTTTGTTGAGAAGTTGTTTTGGAAGTAGGATGTTATTTGAGAGCATATTTAATTAAAAATATTATACAAGTTTATTATCTTTAAACTTTAAAAACTAATTACTTTATTTTATATAAAAATAAAAAAGACACAACTTATAAATTAAATCATAAAAAGAAAGATATAAATTTGAGAATAGATTTTACTTGTATCACTTTTAAATTTTTTATTTTTTATTTTTTTACTTTTGACAATAATTAAAAATGTAAATATTTCACTAAAGTCAACCATCATATGCTAATTAAAAATAATAATAATCTTGAAGGTATTATTTAAATAAGCTTCTTCTTTTTAAAAAAAAAATAATTTTAACATAAAATATAAACTTTGAAAGGCTTACCTTAAAAAATTAATAATTTTTTAAAAACAATTTTAAAAAATTAAGGTAGCAAATCATTTTTACTGAAACTTATATAATATTTGGTTATCTACATGCAAAATATAAGGCATTATTAAAATGAGGAATGGGTCAATTTTTTTATCATGGGAAAAGAATAGAAGAAGGTAGTCAGGGCAAGAACACTATTGTAGGATAATATTCTTTATTCCTATGTTTTTTATATATATATTTTATTTTTAAAATATAGAAACTTCTATATGGAATGTATGAACTCTTATTAAGCAATATAAATTAATTTACCTTATGCGGTTGAAATTTTTAAATCGGAAAAAATAAATTTTTACCTATATTTTCATATATGTTACTAGTTAAATATATTTTTACAATTAAAATAATTACCAAACAGTTAAATATATTTTATTTTTAAAATATAGAAACTTCTATATGGAATGTATGAACTCTTATTAAGCAATATAAATTAATTTGCCTTATGCGGTTAAAATTTTTAAATCAGAAAAAATAAATTTTTACCTATATTTTCCACTTTCTAGAAAATAATGCATTTAAATTTATATGGTAAAAATTTTAAAAATTAAAAAAAATTAGATGATGCTAGATTAATATTTTGATCAAAAATAATTTTTTTTTTGTGGATAAAAACACTATCCAAAATTATTTATATTTAAATATTAATTTATTTTTGGTAATATATGTTTCTAGTAGAAATATTACCTCAAAAATTCTAGATGCCAAAAAAATTCTTACTAAAATTATTTTAAAGAAAATCTCAAGAAAAAAGCTGGATTTCACCAAATAATCTCATATTTGGAAAAAAAATCTCCACTCTTTTGGAGCAAGAAATGTGTTTTATTTTATTTTATTTCATTTAATAATTTCTTAAAAAAAAGATTTACACAAATATTTTTTTCTAAAAGAAAAAAAGAAGAAGGATAAATTAGAAAGAAAAGCAAAAATAAGGTTAGGTTATGTTTGGTACCTAGAAAATTTGAGAGAGGATGTGAAAGAAAGAAGTAACAACATGTATATTCCACATTTAACCAAAACATTAAAATGGAAAACCAATGACAACATGTCTTCTTTGTCTTTGGAACGTTCACCTGTATATTCCACATTTAACCAACCAAAACATTAAAATGGAAAACCATTGACAAAGAAGTAACAAAATGTACATGGAATCTGAAGATGTATTATTGTAAGAAATTAATTATTAAATTTCAGCACCTAGTGAGATAACACATACATAGAACTGGAAAAGCAGAACATTTCACATCAAAATTTGAACTAGCACGATAGCTGACAGTTAAATTTTCCAAAAAGATGAAAACATGTGAAATTTGAAACCTAATATCATTGACAAACTAATGATTCAGAAGACTAAAAAGAAAAAATCATCTGAATTGATCGTTTGAGCATTTTAGCATAATAATTCCTGGTTCAATATTTTTCCAAAAAGATGAAAACATAACAATCCTCAACACACCCTTGTAATTCATAAGAATATAAAGTAATCAAGTGAACTGATCATCATTGTAATAGGTTTGAGCCTTATCTTAAAATAGTTTGACCTTTCAGAATTTTGTATTATTTCCTTGAATAATATTTGTTCAAGTCAATGCTTGTTCTACAATAATCACCTACCTAAACACTATCCTCATTAGCACATACTGCACTCATTATCCTGTGAAATTTAAATTGATTGCACTCTGAACTACAACAAAGCACAATTCTTATAATTTAAAACTATAATTCATAGTTTTTCTACCTATCCACATGAAAATCCATCAACACAACAACATTGTGTCTTGAGCATATGCCTTATTTTGAATCATACATTTATTTTCAGTTTTAATTTATGGGAAAGTTAAACTCTCACCTCAACTACGCAAAATGGTTCAGTAAGAAATTTTCATCAAACTTGATTTATTTTTCATTTCCGACATTTTCTAAGAAACCAAATGGAGCTGTTTTTCTTTTCTTTAAGTCATTTCTTTTCTTGATTTATTTGATTTATTTGATCTTTTCTTTAGTTTTGGCGTTCAAAGCTGTTTTTCATACTCATTCATGCATTTTTAGTCATTTCTTTTCTTAGTTTTGGCATTCAAAGCCACCATTCTGTTTGGTATTCATTGCCACCATCATCTTTTCTTTAGTTTTGGCGTTCAGAGCCGTTGTACATATCCATTTAGACACCTTGAATCACCATCTTTCCGTGTTTTTGACGTCAAGAGTCATTTCTCCTTAGCTGTATCATTCAGAGTCATAGTCCCAGGCATTCGTATTCATTGGCATTGTACATCTTGCTTTCACAGCTTTGCACTTATCCTCATTTTCCTCACCTTGTTACCCTGTGCTTATTGCCTATTCGTCACCGCTCTTCCAGATTTCCCTTTCCTTTGAGTTCATGATGCATATTTCGATTGTGTTATTGGGCACCATGGACTTGGCATTCTCATATAGTTCACATAGGGCAGTCTCATTTGAGTGTAATATTTTCTGTACTTCGGAGTGGTTCGACCATTACTTGTCTTTGATATGGTCTTTCAAGTCACTTTTGGAGACATCTTAAAGGGAGTTTGGGTCCTCAGTGCGACTTCAGAGACATTTTGAGACATCCTTTTCTTTTAAGATTAGAGCCTTTGTGTTCACCCATTGGCCTGAGTGAGTTCGTGTTTTACTAGTGTCCCTGTGGGGGTCTCATTGTTCTTTGGTAGAGTTCACTTCGTTCCACTCATTATTCACACTTACTTTTCACCCCAGTGTTCATATTCCTTACACTCGTGAGCTCTACCAAGAGGGGCATATTTGTAGAACCCCATATGAGGCTCGTTTTTTTCATTTTCTGCAGGTCATACTTCTTACCAGGTGGAGGACTATTCCAAGGCCATGTGTTGCCTCTTGATTAGCTACTAAAGAATCACACTAGTGCTTTGATGGGAGCTATCAAGAGGCAACACCTGTAAAGAGAATATTTAGGAGGAGGAGCTGGGTTATGGAAAAAGCTACATGCCATTATTTAGGGGGTGGTGTTTTTGTTGCTGCAAAGAGGAGGGTAGGAGAGAGAAGAGATGTTGGCAGAGAGGGAGGTGCGTTTTGAGACATGTTGGTTGAAGATATTTTTGGACGGATATCATTTTCTTGTGGAGATTTCTTTTGGCTAGAGCAATGGAGGACCTGGAGAGCAGGGGAGCGTATTCTGTAGAGGGTTATAGAGAGATTTTGAGGTTGTGAGATTGAAAAAGAACTAGAGAGTGGAGCTTGCGGATGAGAAAAGGTTCTGAGAGTAAAGCTTAGTGAAGGGGATAGGGAAGTGAGCGCATTCTGCAGCTTGGAGAGGAAGTTTTCGATAATAGAGAGAGTAGAGAGAGACATTTGTAAAATGAGAAAGAATCTTGGAGAAAGAGATAACAGAGAAAGAGAGTGGCTACAGGTGAGTTTGAGGTGAGTTTTCTTGCTTACTTTGATTCAAATACTTCTCATCTCCTTTCCATTTGTTTGCTCTATATTTGTTTGTCGATTTGGGTGTGGATGATGAGGGTTACAGGCTTAACTTCATTGATTTCTAGATCATGCTCATACTTTGTTGTTGTTGATCTCATTGCTATTCTTGTGGTTTAGTTTGGGGTTCGTATGACTCTGCTTTATATACGCTGTGCAAGCCTAGTTTCAGGGATCCCACCTATTTTGAGCCTCCTGAAATGAGGCCCTATACATTTGTGTGTTGCATGTTATCCTACTGGTTCTACCATCAACGTTCACTCTAACTTCTATTATTGCTTTCATCCCTATATTCTCATGGTGATGGGTGGATTATTTGATCTGGGGTTTGATTAAAACAAGCCGAGTTGTACCTATGGTTTTTTTGCTTTCCTACTGATAGTTTGTGGCTCAAAATGAAAAGGAAGAGCAAGATGTAAGTAGAAGGGTATTTTTTTGGAGCGTTAGTGACATTGCCGTGATTGCAAAAATGGAGAATATTGGCTCATTAAAGAAGTTGAAGGAGATCATGGATTTGTGCCTTGACATGATCAGAAAGCTTGCTTACAATTGCATTGGGGCTCTAAGGGTTCCTTGTCTTTCATGATGTCGATGATGGGACTGACTCAGTTCTCAAATCTTTGCTTCTGGAGTGTCTTTCTGTGGATTATGGGTAGAATTTGAGACTAGGTTTCACTATTTTCCCATACCCACCACATACCTATATTCCCATCCATCATTCCACCACCTCATCCATTCAAACCCATTTCCTATGCCATGCAAAAGCCACCCTAAGCCCTTCTCAAAGCCATACATCACAATTCCCTCTCCATCATATCTGAATCCCAAACCGAGTCATTACACTCTCCCTTTAACCACACACTGAATATACCGACCAAGCCCCCCACTAAACCCACTTTCTCTCTCTAAACATCTTCACACCCATTCTCATACCCATAACCTCACACAAAACCATACTTATCGTATCCGTTTTCTCTCATTGCTATATTTCCATCCACCATGTTCACATTCGTACCCATACATTTCACTAACTCACCCACCATGCCTATTTCCTGCCCATGCATATCACCATGCTCATTTCTCACTCATCATACTTTATCCATTCCACTAATCCCTTGCCCATATCCTCCTACTCATATCATACCCATTATTCATACCCACTGAGATATTTCTCCCATTACCTTTAATGCTGCAACTAGATCTGCTTATGCAAAGTGTGGAAATACTAGGGTTGTGGTGTATGTGTTGGAGCCAAGAGACGTCCCTCAAGTTCAAGGTGGACAACATGGAGACCAGGCTAGATCCAAGTTCTAGGAGGTTGTTCTTAATGAGTATGACATTGATCCAACTGGACGATATGTTGAGACCTCTGATTCAAAATTAGAACGGACGAAGGTCTACTACAATGAGGTTTCTTGTGGGGATTTGCTCTGCGTGTTATTGTCGAGAATTTGGAGCCTGTCACTATGGACAGTGTGCGCACTGATCCTTATGACCAGGTCTTTCATCCTGACGACTATGTTTAAAACAATCCGATGCATGATACAAATGAGTCTAAGGTCATTATACCGAATGGGTGTAGTTGATTGATGCTATTCTCGATGTGGTTCATAGTGAGGTTGATAATCATGATTGCATGCAATGTCTTATGGTGTGATATTCACTTAGATATTGCACTGGTTCTGACATGGAAGTCCCCAGAAGGGAAAGAGGTGAAGTTGATGGATAATGGACCCTATCAATGTGAAAACAAAGGGGTGGCCGTAATGAAAGAGCCTTTGGTCCAAACCTCTAAACCTCATTTGGAGGTTCGTAATTTCCTTGAAGGTGCTTATAGTGAACCCATCATTCTCTAGTCATGAATTAGCATCCATAGCTGCAATTGAACAATTTTGCTTGGGTCAAGAGTGGCTTTGTGAATAGCAGGGGCAGCATGCAAGACAAAATAGTCAGACAGAGACTGCGTATGGGATCTGCGGTCTAACTGAAGCATGAAGAGAACTGAAGTCTAACCAGGTACTCAATGGGAAACACGTGTTTCAATGCTTTGATTATCGAGAATGATATTGTTAAAAATGGAATTTGTCTACATAACTCCGATATTACCCCATTTGCATTATTGTGCACCGTCTGATTCACAAGAAGATGCATTCCATGCATTGAAGAATTCATTAGGTGCTTCCAGTGAACAGTCCATGGATGGGAATCCAAGTCAAGTCAAGTCATGTAGCGATGTGCCAAAAGAATCGAAAAATTTGTCAAATCTGGCCGCCATGCAATCGGAAAATGACAGAACACTTGATGTAATACCATTCAGCCTTGCTCCCAAGTCTATTCATATGATTGGACTGCATGTCCTTTTATACATATGGGCGAGAATGCTCGGAGGAGGTACCCAAGGGAGTTTCATGTTATATCCGGAGTTTCCCGAGTGGCAAGTTATAAGCGGAGATACAGAAAATCCCATGTTTGAGAAGGTGGGGCTTATTATTAGACTATCATTTTGATGGTTGAATTCATTGATGAAGAAGGGTAAGGAGAAAACTCTTGAGGACAAAAACATTCCACAGCTAAGAAGGGAGATTGAGCGGAAATGTGTTACTTAATGTTCATAGAGCAGCAGAACAAGCAGAAAAAGAAGCAGTCATCTGACTTTTCCTTCCATTTTGTCAACTATATTGTTGTGATTGTGGAAATAGATTTTGATTTCTGGCTTCTTTACATTAATCAAGGTGCTAACACTTTCTATTGGGCCTCTATTTCTTAGAACCTTCCTCCTGGTTGCTGAAGGCAAAGAAGCTTCTAAGTACGAAAGTTCTGCACTGACATGAGGGCTCTCCCTTACTAAATGCTCTGGATCCTTATAGATATAGAGAGGCTATTGAGAAGTGTGCCCTAGTGAATGCCCTTGAGATGCTTCCATTTGGTGATCTCACTGAAAATAAGAGAAAGAGGTGTTAATCTGAGTGGTGGGCAGAAGCAGCGGGTTCAACTCACACGTGCATTATATCAGGATGTAGATGTGTATCTCCTAGGTGATCCATCAAATGCGGTTGATGCCCATACTGCAACTAATCTATTTAATGAATATGTCGTGGGAGCTTTATCAATGAAGATAGGCATACTTGTGACCTACCAAGTGGACTTCCTCCCTACATTCAATTGAGTTTTGTTAATGTCTGAAGGGGAGATTTTGCAAGCTGCTACGTGTGACCAGCTGATGCAATCTAGACAAGATTTCCAGGACCTTTTCAATGCACACAATGCCATGGTTGGTTTTGAGAAGCAACATGAGCATGATTCTACCCAGAAATCTAACATTCAGAAAGGAGAGATACAGAAGACTTACACTGAAAAACAGTTAAGAGAAACACCCAAAGGAATCATTTTGGAAGAAGGTGACACAAAGAGTCAAACAAGATAATCATGACCACTACTTGGTGTGAGAGATGATGCTGCTGGAGAAAATGGCAATGTAGAAGAAGCTGGAGAAGATAATTTTTCCACTAAGACAGAATCTTCAACGCCTCCTGGAGGGACTGTCTTCACTGAGGTACTTGGTTGTTCAACTTCTAACAAAGATAGAAATTTGAAGGGGCAGTCAAGATCTAGTCATGGGAATGCACATGCTTGCCCATTGGTGAGCCTCACTCCGTCCTTGCATGGTTTGCATGGTCACTCTAGGCCACATGTCATCCTTGTTGAAGGTTGGCGTTACCAGGACCACTCCAGTTTCCTAATTTACTCGCCTTCTCAACTGAAGAAGATGCTTCCTTCCTTTGACCTTCAAAAGATGTCTGAACAAGGGGTTTGGACACACCCTTCAATGTCTTTGTTAGTTTTACTCTCTAGCATCTTGATATTTTCTTGGGGCCCTTCTCCTCATAAATCCTTAGGAATTCTTACCTCCTTTAATTGTGTGAGGGCCTTTTATAGTGCCAGGAGCTTTGTCCATTTGAATGGTGGGAAGACTTTTTGGCTGTCATGATGGTGCTTAGAGGGTGGTAGAGTCATCATTATCCTACAGGCGGTTGTCAGAGATTGTTGGAGGGATGGTTTGCCATCATTCTTGTCTTTTCACTTTACAGGCGGAGTAGGGCAGGTCGTGGCAGGTCGTTTGAAGGGACCCAGGAAGGTCCTGTCAAGCATGCTTTTGGCAAAATGAGTAATGATTGCTCATGAAACGCAGTCAAGAATCTTGTTTGAGACGCTGGCCACTGGGTCTGAACTTGACATCCGGACAGGGGAGGTACGTACCGTATGTCAATCCACGTGACTGTCCGAACAGAGGGTTGGACGCACCACGTGTTAGTCCATGTGAACATCTAGATAAAGGGTTGGACATGCCGTGTGTCCAATGGAGGAGTACCTTATGAGGCCGCCACGTGTATGCCTAAGGGTGGTCCCTACAATGCCCCCCTTTTAACCCGAATATTTTGCCCTGTCAGAAAAAGCGGGTTAAAATGATGCCTTCAGCCTCCTTTTTTTCCTTTTTTAGGGGTCGCATGACACGTGGCGTAAAATAGGGGGAGGAATTTATGGCGAGTCGCCGTCCTTGGGATGATTACTAGGTAGCATGTCGTTTCGATCGCAGTGCGGTTGGGCGCCTGGTCGTTTGGGGTCTCGAGGGGTTTCATCTCATAAATAGGAAATCCACCCCCTACGACTACATTTTCTCTCTATTTCTTCCTCATCTAGTAGTGACTGAGCATTGCTTCCTAGGGTTTTCGTCAGCGGCGCTCCTCTCGCGTCTTCACGACTGGTACATTTGGGCAACTGCGGCTTGACTTTCCTTCTTTTTGCAAGCTTTTACCAGGTATGCTCTCTGTTTCTACCCCTTCATCTTCTGCTTCTCGTTTCTTCAATTTTCCTCAGATTCTTTGGTGTTTGTTTATGATTAAGGGGTAAGGGTGATGTTTGGGGGTTTCGGTGGGTTGGAAAATAGCTGTATTGGACTTTGCAGAAGGGAAATGCATAGGTTTGTGTAAGGGCGTCATACCTTGTGGGTGACGTGCCTTGCTATTTTTAGGCTAGGGTTGCGTCTGGGTTATTTTGTTGTTTTGAGGTTTTGTTGAGCCTGCTGCAAATTTTGTTGCCCCCCTGTTGTGTCTATAAATGGCTGAATCACTTCTTAGGTAAGATTAGGAGTTGAATATCGGTCCTAAGGTTCCTGACTTGGGGAGGTTGTTGTCTTGGGCATGTTAGTTAGCTTAGGCCTTTAGGGGCGTTGTCCATAGGGTGGTGGGGTCGGGTAACTATCCTCTAACTGTCGGCATTGCGCCATGCAGGTTTGTCTCGGCCCCACATTCCAACATGTCTGCGAAGAAAAATGTAACTTCGTCCAGCGCAGCTGGACCAAGTGGGAAGGGTGGATCCAGACGCCCCTATCCGGGGAAGCCCACTGAAGTCTTGAACGAGCGGGAGTTTCACGACCGCTTCTGTCTTCTGAACAGCATTTCTGTTTAGCTAGTGGATGAGGACCCCATGTCCACAGAGAAAGTCGAGCACAACGCCATCTATTTCACCAAGGAGCAGTTCAATGTTGGGCATGTTGTTTTTTTTTTATTTTTTTTTTTTATGGAACAACCGACAAAGTAAGCCAACGGCCATACCAGCATGATCTAACAAATGTACTTCAAATCCTAAACCTAAATGGTCCCCTCAAACTAAAACTCTTGGATCAAAACCTAATGGTGGAACGAAGGGTGTGACAAGTCTAACTTGCACCTTCAGGACGAGAGCGCGTCATCATCACACAAGGGAAGATAGAAGTGAAAAGAATCGAAAATATAGAAACAAAACTCAAAGACAGACAAAGTAAAGATGCACAATGTAGAAAAGAAGAAATTATGAATGACCCAAAAATGAAACAAACGAACAACGACACAATGGACTCACAATACTCATCGATCCAGACAATAAATGTAAAGTGCATAAGAGAAGGCCCCCAACCCAGGTGAGAAAAGGTATGCAAGGCTAAGTGAATGAATAGGTCATAATGAATCGTGTGAGGCTCAACGGGCTAGCAATAGGAAATATCAATGTGTGGGTGTGCAACAGGGAATATGGCTACTCAAAACGATGGCCACCCATCATTTGACCATGATCTCAGGTGTAAAACTTCTTCAGCTGATCCACATTGATTGGCTTTGAAAACTGATTTTCGTTCAGATCTATCAACTAGGCAGCTCCCTCTCAGGTCAAATCTCGGATAACATACGACCCACTCCAGCTCGGTCTGAACTTGCCTCTAGGGTCGCTGATCAATCCCTTGAGGACCTTGAAAACTAGGTCACCTTTCTGGAATTTCCTGGGCTTATCAGGGGTCCCGAAATCTACCAACTCGGTGCTACCAGAAATGGGTGTTACTTTCCTTTCCTCCGAATCTGAATCAAAATTTGACTGATCACTCAATGGGTCATCTGGGCCTCTCACATCATCAATATCTTGTATATATGTCGTGGGTGTCGATGGTACAATCAAAGGAAAATGCAGTGACATAGGTGAATACTCGAAAACACTCATATCATTATTATTTCCACCAGCCACATCATTAAAGCGGATGACAAACCCAGACATAGTGTCAAAAGAAAGAAGTGGGTCCACAAAATCGGACACTCCCCCAACAGTAATAACATCAGGAGTAACAACAGTAGAAGAGTCATCATCATCTATCTCAAGCATAAAAGCCCCAAACATATCCAAAACAGAACGAGGCCCGTGTGGGACTCCATCCAGAATACGACCAATGCCAATCATATCCATCTCGTTTGTGCAAGCATCATAAAGAGTCACATCATCAGTGTCAATCACAGAAACTCCGAACAAATCAAAATTAGAGTGGGGATCGTGTGGGATTGCATCGAGAATACGGCTTACCCCTATCATGTCCATCTCGTCGGTATAAGCATCAAGCAAAGTCACTCCATCAGCATTAATCACAGTATCCATAAGTATATCATAATCAGAAACGTCCTCCAAGAAGCATATTGACAACATGCTGGCTCGGTCGGGTGACGAGGGTGCAACTATCATAACATCAAGTGTCTTAGGGATCCCGGTACCCAAATATATCTGCCCCAAGGTCCACTGGAGGTCCTCAACCTCAACAACCTCTGAAATTTCAAACAATCCCCTCCATGTGGGGTGCATGATCTGAACCTCTAACACAGTAATCAGTCAACTGAAAGGTGTACAGGCGAAGAGGGTAATCAAATGGATCCCCAAACAAGCGGGTCCTTACTCTATCCTTGCATAGTCGCGCCATGTAACATGCATCCTCCTCCGTAGGAGTGTAACCTAACCCATAAGGTATGTCATGATCAACTATGAAAGTAAACTCGCACGGTCCATGCCGGCGGTGACCCAATCCTAAGTTGAGCAGATAAGACATGCCCCTCATCATGTTAAGCACCAAGGTGCTACTATACTGGCCGAATGACATAGGCACCATATCTCTACTGTCATCCTCTAAACTGACAACCCGAACCTCATCGAAAGTAAACCCAGTCAAATGCAAGTCATCCTCACTATGACTAATCTGTAATACTAGCTCGGAAGAAGTGACAACATCTCAGTCAGACTGTATTGTGATAATGCGACCCTCGTGTATGAACTTCACATTCTGATGAAGGGAAGATGGTATGGCACCAGCCTTATGAATCCAAGGACGACCAAGAAGCAGGTTAAAGGATGACTGAATCCTCAGAACCTGGAAAAACACTGAGTATCTGACTGGCCCAATCATAACGTGTGCAGTAATTGTACCCATAATTGTCCTCTAAGTCTCGTCATAAGCTCTGATGGTCTGTGTAGATGACCCAAAATCAGATGGAGAAAAGCCAAGAGCAATGGAAAGACAAACATTCAGGGCAAAGCTGTTGTCCAACAAGACTATCGGCACTCGATGGCTTGAACATGCAACACTGATATGCAAATGGCGAATGTGACTTGATCCCTCCGATGGCAAGTCATCGTCGGAAAACACAATGCACGTAGCCCTATCAGTTGTCAGAAAGTGAATCAGCCCCTCCGAGGTGGTAGTAGTATCAACTCTAATCTGGCCAAGGGCTTTGACCAATGCATCTCTATGTGTGCTAGATGAGGCTAATAGTCTCCAAATGGATATGCGAGCCTACGAAGTGCGCAACTGCCATAAAATCTCGTCATCCTCTCTTTGAATCTCTTCCCTAGCAGCTGTACCAGCAAATGGCCTATCGACAGGTGGAGGATGTGCTACCCTCTCACTCCGTGTGACTATTTGAACATTCCTATGAGCAGGCCCATACCCCTCTGGGAACAAAATGAAAGGTGCCAAAGGCGGTGCGTGCTGCAAATATCCTGGTGGTACTGATGGTCATCTAGGAGTCCTCTCTAGGGCCAACCTAAATAGCCTGGGGACCTATTGGTCTGAAGTATATCCAATGAAATCTGAGCCCTCATACAAACTGATCGGCTGAGGAGCCTCTCCATCCCATCCCATCATAAATACATTACCCTCTATGTGCTCAATCAAATGGATTCCCCCCAGGGATGGAGGTATAGCTCTAGTGTCATGAGTAGGTAACGAGTATGTGGTTATTGCGGGTCGTCCCAAATCAACCAAACCCTAATCAATCAAGTCTGTATAGCATGTCTCAGTGATGAGCAATTGTCTGTATCATGGCCCGCTCTCTATTGGTAAGCAAGTAAAGGTCTGTCCTGAATCCTAGTGGGGTAGGCTGTAATGATGGTTTGGGTGGTAACGGGGCAATCAATCCCCCCTCAACCAATCTCTTAAATGCTCTGCTCAATGGCATCCCGAGCTATGTGAATTGTCTTGCTGGCCTCGACGGAGGTGGTGCTCTGTACTGATGAAACTAGGTGGCCTCTGGAATGCCTGTGTAGCATATATTGGTTGTGGCGACAGATGTAGATAAGTAGGCCCTACTGGCCTAATGGGAATAGTTGGCCTGTACTGATAATGTTGTATCATCTGATAAGAGGTATCTGAAAACTGCCTTCTGAGTCTGAGGTCGACACGGGGACCTATGCCCCATCATACCAATGGTGCCAACATCTAATGGCCTGGGTCCTGACCCCGGCTTCTTCCCTTTTGAGTATGAGAGGGAAGAATCTACCCATAATCCTCTAAATATACCCTCTTCGATGCCATAGAGGGCTTGCACTAAGGAGCCAAAGTTGTCTACGGAAAGCCCATGAGATGTCTAGCATAGCGGAGCTGAAAACTCCGCATAATCATACTGATCTGATCACACTCTGAGGGTCCGTCAATAATCTGTGTTATTTTCTCCCTCCAACGGGAGATGAAGAAGGTAATTGTCTCATCCGGCCTCTGTCTAAGGGCCTCTAACTCTCTCCAGGACACATCAACTACAGTATTAAAGGAATACTGTTTGAGAAACTCCTGTGCTAGATCAGTCCATGTCCGGCATCATGAGGGGTCCAATGAAGCAAACCACCGTTGGGCGGCACCACTTAGAGACAGAGGGAACAACATGATCATCTGTGTCTCGTCTAACCTATGCTCACGCATAACAGCATTGTACAATTGCAAGTGAATATGGGGGCACCCGATCCCCGTGTATCTCTCAATGTCCAACATGTGGAACTCAACCGGCAAAGCTGTTACAGGCAGGTCATCATACCCATCCCAACTCATGACTCCTTCGGTGACATGCAGTGAGCTCATCCTCTGCTCAATCCTCTCAATGCATGTCTGAGTATTATCTGCAACCTGTGCAGAGGCCACAACAAAATGTGGCATAGTCTTAGTCTGACCATGTAAGACAAAGGCCCCTGCCTGTGGGGCTGACTAAACTGGGGGTGGTGGTAAAGATGGGACTGTGTAGTATTGCTATATGGTAGGTCCAGATGGTGGTGATGGTGGGGGTGTGGAAGAATCATGTGGGGTGGTCCCCTAAATCGGTACTGGTGGGGCCTGGTTCCCATCAATCCTCTGACCCAGTCCTAAAATAACATCTCTGAGTGATGTCATGGTATCTGTAATCTTTGCCAACTGGTCAACAATAGCATACTGCAGATTCATATCTCTCTGAATTGATGTCTGTCTTGAATGGCTATACCTGTCTAATCCTCTAACCAGTCTGCCTCCAACCCTGATCCAAGCTCGAGAACCCAGGTCGATCTCAATCAACAATCTACAAAAGAAAAGGGGTACGTCAATCCCCGTGACTACCAGTCCTGAAATCAATTCTGTAATGTAATCCCATGACTAAATCCCCCGAGGGAATGAACTGTCATGTGATGTTAACAGCTAATCTGATACATGGCTCCACAGGCAGGAGCGGGATTCTGACATAGTGATACCTCAGGGGTAAGATGGCTCAAAAGCCAACAACGGGAAAAGGCAAGTCCTAAAAGCTAGATGATAGTAACCACAAAGGGGATACACAACCTATGATTCTAACCAACAATCAAAGTGACACTCTGGCCACGTAGGTATCCACGAAATCCAGCTCAGGGCTATACAAGTCTTCATTGCTCAGATATCCGTCATCTCCATAGTGCTCCCAAACATCGATATAGCCCTTATGCTAGACCCTATTCCAAACCCCTAGCTTGATCGAAGGCAAACAGTTGGGAATGACTCTCAAACAATTCAAGAAACCAATAAGGAATAGTCGACCAAGACTAATGATTCAGAAATAAGGGGATACAAGCGAGCCCCACAAACACAAACGACAAGCAGTCATGCAAGAGAAAGGTCAGTTATGCAGCAAGCAGTCATGCGCAAAGAGATACTCTTCCATACAATCTACACACAAGCTAATCATTTAAGCCTATCATGAACTGCAAAACCAAGAACCAAAAATAATGAATAAGCATGCCACAACCAATCAGGTGAACACATAGACAACAACTCATCACAAGTGCAAGTCAAATACCAAGCAAGTAAGTGATCACCAGTCACCTATAAAGCTTAAGAGTAAATTGGTCAATGAACCATGTGCTCCAATATACCCAACTCAAGTTCAAGTTTGATCCTCTTATGAAACCAGAGATTCTTGGTTTGATCCCCAGTGGAGTCGCCAAATTGTGGACCCTCACCCCATCCACCGACCGGCACGATCACTATTTTTAAAAAAAATAAAAGGGAAAGCTGATTTTCGAGTTTTGAAAAATTTGTCCCAGTGAGGAACGGTTTTTTTTGGAGTCGCCACTTACTTTTTATTTTTATTTTAAAATGGGGAAAACTTAAGTAAGAACAAAAACCCCAGCATGACTCCAGTCAGGAAAAAGCGGTCTGTGAAAACAAGATTTTGGGTCCGGAGATCAGGTTACCTATCCAGAAGGTACCTCATGCGAGTTAGCACCCTTCTAAGCCCGGAACTCGGTCTCTACTGATTAACTGGGTATATGGGAGCATAGGGTCAAAGATCAAACAAGCCTTGGGCTAAACAAATGACATGAATCACATAGACCCGCCTAGTATTTAGCATGCACATACACTCAATAAGCCAAAATCAGAGTGCATACCTGTGGTCCCTAGCCATGCGCTGCAGATAAAGGTAAGCCAAAAAACACAAGAATCTATTAGGTATTCATGATCATGCATCAAATTTCACTCTTAAAGAGGAAGTGAATGGAAATGACGACAACCAATTATTTTATTCCTTACACATTCCCTCAAACAACAATTCACCAATCTCCAACATCAAATCAAACCAAACTTGCCTGACCCCTAATGCCTTTAGCTCTGAAGTGGGTTTATTATGATTCAGGTCAGAGCCCATTTAAAACTCTAAAGGAGGCCCAAAAGTGCCTCGGAACCTAACGGCTCAAGCCATAACAAAAATAGGGGTCAAAACATGCTAAAAATGGGTTAGTCATCCAAGGGTTGTTGAACCGGTTCCTCACTAGTTCAACTGGTTGATAAAAATTCTGAAATTTTAAGAAAAATATTCCTCAAAGAATAAGGAATCCAAAAAAATAAACGGCACTCAATTCCGAGCCCGGATGAAGGAGAACCAACAAAAACAAGGCAACGTGTTTATAAAACAGGGCTGGTCATGCAGAATCGGATGAACTGGTTCCCAACTAGTTAAACCGGTTGATAAAAATTCTGAAATTTAAAAATAATATTTCCCAAAGAATAAGGAATCCAAAAAAATAAGTGGCGCTCAATTCCAAGCCCGGACGAGGGAGAACCTTCCAAAACAAGGCAACGTGTTTATAAAACAGGGCTGGTCATGCAGAACCGATTGAACCGGTTCCCAATCGGTTCAACTGGTTGAGAAAAATTCTGAAATTTTAACAAAATATTCCCCAAAGAATAAGGAATCCAAAAAAATAAGTGGCACTCAATTCCGAGCCCGGATGAGGGAGAACTGGCCGAAAGGACGCAATCTATTTATAAAATGGAAGAATGATTCAAAATAGATTTTTAACATGAACAAAATCAATCGGGATCAATGGCATCAACTGAATGAAGATCATGGCAAACACACAAAGAACCAATTTCAACATAACAATTTGTGGCCCTTTTTATCCACACCAATCAATAAAGCATTAAGCATTCTGGAACGACCAGAATGAGGAACCGAGTGCAAGCAAGAGTTTTATGAGGAACCAGAAATGTACCTGAAGAACCAGCCTTTGAGAGGTGGTCCTTTAGCTTCAAGTGAGATTGATTCTTCTTTTGCCTAATCCACTCGAGACCGATGATCACGATTTCCTTTCCTCCTTTCTAAAGTAGACAAAAATTCCTCTTCTTTTTTTTTTCTCAAGATCTTTCTTTCTTTCGTTTATCGTTATCTATGTTTTCCTTTAAAAACCCTTCCCAATTTTTCCCTTAGGCCTCTTTTTTTCCTTCTTCCTCTTTTCGTCCAGGTCACCCAAACCCTCAGAGACTCTTAGGAATTTTCTCCCCCCACGTTTTTCTTAGTTTCCCTTCTGCAGTCTCTCTTCTTAGGATCCTCCTTTTTCTCATACCCTTCTTCCTTTTTCTCCAGGTCAAAAACCTCTCAGACTTCCTTTCTCAACCTCTGCACCACCACGTTTTCCTCCCCTTTCAACTCTGGAAATCCACTCCTTCAGCTTTGGAACCCCCCAACACATTTAGTTCTCCTTTTTCCAAGGTGGGTAGCTGTCTCTCATAACTTTAACATGTCTTACTCACCAAGAATCCACATGGGTTCAACATGGGTTACAATTTTTCCACAAAATGGCCCAAATCAGACCTAAAACTATTCCCCAAACCTATCTAGAGCACCCAGGCTTAAACCATCCAGAAACAGGGCATCAAAAGAGCCAAAAACAGTGTCGTTTACCAGCAGCCCCGACAAACCGGTCAACCATCTCAAAAAATTTTGTCAAACTGGTCGACCATCCGGTCAACTGATTGAGAAAAATTCTGAAATTTTAATAGAATCTTAATTGAAGAATAAGGAATCCAAAAAAACAAACGGTGCATGATTTTGAGTTGGGATGAGAAAGATATGATTGAAACAAGCCTAGGTGCTCCGTATTCAAACTTGCTCCTACGAACTCCAACTGAACTGAAGTTTTGGGGGAGACCTCACTTCCTTCCTTTAGCATGATGTGAACAACTAAGGAGTTGGCCATGATAGCACTCCAAAATGAACTACACACTTGCACTACATTGGATCGCAGATGAACCTACACAAGGCTTAAAAACCCATCAAGCCCAAAAGAAGGTCATGGTGGTGCCATACGAAAAAAAAATGGGTGCATGTGACACCCTTAAGATAAATGCAAGTGTCGAAGGACAAAATTGAGGGTCTACACTATGGATCTTCTAAGTGATTCAAACCTAGACACATCCAAAGGTTTAGTAAGAACATCAACAATTTGACCTTTGTTGGAACATATTCCAAGGATACAACTTTATCTTCTACTAAGTCACAAATGAAGTGATATCTAATGTTGATTACTACCAAAAAGTGCTATTTTGTAGACCTAATAATAATGGTTTTAAGCACCTTTGAGTAGTAATCATATTCATTTAACCCAATTAATTCATTAAGGTCCTTAGTAATTGGTTTTAACCATTTTATGGCAAGTTTACATGTTTTTATCAGCTTATGAACTAATTCAAGCATGCCAATTGATGGAGGAGCTATTTGGGCGAGTTAAGCAAGGATTTTGGATGATTACAGGCTTGAATTTCAAGTGGAAACACGAGCACAAGCAATGGAGAAGAGGAAAACAGAGTGAAGAAAACAGCTGCAGTCTTCTTTTGCACTTTTGAAGCACTTCCTGAAGTCCATTTTCTACATGCTATATACCATTTCAAAGCTCAGGAAGTCAAGAATCCAACACTTCAAACCGTGTATGATTTGGAGCTAAAATGAGGAAGATATGGCCTTCGGAAGACAACTGCATCATGCCAAATGACCAATTTCGCAAGGTGAATTTTACCTTGCGAAAATTTCGCAAGGAGATTTTCCTCATGGTGCGAAATTTGGCCATTTCGCACCATGAAGAAATACCTTGCGAAAATTTCGCAAGGAGGATTTAGGCACCTTGCGAAATTCCTTTGAATCCTCTGTTTCTCCACGCACGCACCACCGACTTCCCAAATATTTTTAGCTTGATATTTTCTCGTGTAAATTCCTTTTGTAACCTTGTATTCAGCCAACATAAAGCTTTATCTTGTAATTTTGCTATATATAGAGGTGCACAACACCTCCAAAAGAAAAGGGAGGATTGGGGGGATCGATCCTCTGTACATTAACTTAGAAATATATAAAGCTCTGTTTTTCTCTCTTCTTCTGTTCTTCCCCATTTCTATTTTCTTAGTAGCCAAACAGCCTCTGAGGGCTTTTCCTCAGAGGATGATTGGCTAAAACTTTTAGTTTCTCAAAGTATGGATGTTATGTGATGGCTTGGATGCAATCCCATGGAAATTTCTCGCACCTGGAAGGTAAGGTAGTCGTTTTTTATTAATGGTTCATTAATGCAAAGTTTGGTTTTTATTTCCTTTGGACAACTTCCAACGGCCAATACTTGATAAGCTTTTGGATTTCTATCCATTAGTTATCTCCTACGAGCTATTGGAAGGTGAGGTTTTCAATTTCGAGTTTTGCATTAATCCATTAGAACCAATTTCAATGGCCATTGAAAGGTGAGTTTATCACCTGGAATGACTTTGAGTTGCCAATATTTTGTAAGCTTTTGGCTTTAGACCATTAGTTATCTCTTACGAGCCATTCAAAGGAAGTCTAAGGTGAATAACCATTGATGAAATTCACTACCATCTGTTTTGCCATTTTAAAGGATTAAAACTTGATTTGCTAAATCCATACCGGTTCGGGAAGCAAGCATCACCATAGTTGCAACCCCAACGCGAGGAGCCTATCCTGAGATTTCCAATTTGCATAAGAGCCAGAGCATAGCTATCCTATCTTTGAGAAACTTGTTTTTACACCCTTTCATTTTAGTCTTTAATGTTAGCTTAGATTAGTTTAAATCTTTCTAAAAACATTTACATCTTCTTTTAAAGCTAACATCCATAAGAAAATCACCTATTTTCCTAATTTGAATATCACTAGTGTTTGCGAAAACCCTTCCCAGTGAACGATCCTAGAACCACTATGCTATAGTAGCTTGGCTACTTTAGTAATAGTATTTAAGGTATAAATTTTGTTGATACGCCTTTAAAGCTAAGCTACCATGAGTCGAATCAAATGTCAATGTGTTTTGTCCTAAAGTGAAGAATAGGGTTCCTAGAGATGTTGATCGCACTAGTATTGTCATAAAATACAACCATGATTCCTTGATCTATTTCATAGTCTCTCAACATTTACTTGATCCATAAAAGTTGAGAACAACAACTACCGGTGACAATGTATTATGTTTCAACTATGGAGAGTGAAATGGAGTTTTGTTTCTTACTCATCCAAGCAACCAATCAATTTCCAATATAAAAACAACCACCTGAAGTGTTTTCCCTATCATCCAAATTTCTAGCCCAGTCAGTATTAGTGTAGCAAGCTACATCAAAATTAGTGTTAAAAGGATACCAAAAACTTTAAAGTAGCAACAATGTACCTGATGATGAGCTTAAGAGTTATGAGATGGGATTCCTTAGGACATGCTTGATACCTGGCACAAGGTCCGTCGCTAAAAGTTATTGAGAAAATAAAGGCTATGCTTAATTAAGAAAAACACCCAAAAGGGGGGAGGGATGAATTAGGTTTTTAAAAAAAAATTCAATCGCAACAAGTTTAAGCACAATATAAACAAAATAAAAAGATAGAGTTAGAGAATTCAAACTCGGGTTTTATAGTGGTTCGGCACTTCCTTGCCTACGTCCACTCTCCTCAATCTTCTAACCAAGTGAGGGTTCCACTAACTTGAAGCTTCAACCAAGCTTCCAATCTTCTTACACTTGGATTCTGACTCCAATGGGCTCTTACACAATCTCTTCAAGATTCAAACCTCTTGAAGGCTTTATCACTTAGATTTTACAAGAAAGAATCCCTCAACCTAGCTTAAGGATATCTCAAATACAAGACAAGGCTAGGATGACACACAAGAGTGCACTAAAGGATATGCAAGTGATGATTTAATGTACTAAGAAAGAAATGAGAGTTTTTTGGTCAAGAACAGGTAGGTAGATAATTGATTGCAAGTGTTCTCTTGTCAATAAATGAAGTGGAGCTCTCAATTTATAGGTTTCTAAGCTCGGGAGTCAAAAACAGTAAAAGGTAACCTCGATCGATCAAGCTAGGGGTCGATCGGTTCACTAGCCGTTGGAGCATTTAATGCTTGACAGGTTACCGTTGCCTCGACCAGACCTCGACCGGTCCTTGACCGGACCTCGACCGGGAAGAGAATCACCTCGACCGGGAAGAGAAGACTACTAGGAGAGAGAGAATTTTTGTGCATCCCTCGACCGGTCCTCGACCGGACGAGGGCAACCGGTCGACCGGTCCTCGACCGGACGAGGGCAACCGGTCGACCGGTCCTCGACCGGACGAGGTCAACCAGTCGATCGGTTCCTCAACCGGTTGAGCCGGTTGGCCATAACCTTGACCGGTTAAGCCTTTTGGCCCCGAAAACCTATTTTTTTTCAATTCCTTTCTTTTCTAACACTTAGACAAGGTCTTTAGGCGATTTATTAAGCCAATTATAAAACATTTTGCCTAAGTTACATTTGTTAAAAACTCGGGTTTTAATGAAATCAAAGTTTTAAAGAATAAACCGAGTTTTCTAAGTTGCATGAAACATGTGAAAATCCTAAGTGCACTCATGCATTCATCTTACATTAGTTTCCTATGATCACAAGTTTTTCAAGCATCTCGATCTTGTATCCATTTGGTCATTTGATGAATTTTCAAGTTTATGCTTGAGATTCTTAACCATTAAACCAATTAGTCACTTAACCATGGTTTTTATCATCAAAACCCAATTAGGAGAACCCTTGGGCTAACAATCTCCCCCTTTTTGATGATGACAAACCTTGGTTATCTAGGAGAGTGAGAAAAATCTCCCCCTCAAACAAATCATGGATCAATCAAACAATTTTCAATAGGAAACAATGTAAATCACGAAAATTTGAATAGAAAACAATGGATCATGAAAATATCATATCATATATACATGGTAACCTCACATGTAAACGAAAACATAACATATATGCTAATCAAGATAGATATGACAATGATATGCATGAGGATCTCCTAAATCATAGATATTTCTCCCTTTTTGGCAACATAAAAAAGAAACTAAGGGGGAACTCTAAAAAACCTCAAGGTTGAGGGGGTGGAGGAGGAAACATGGAGTAGAGGTAAGCCATCATCTCCTCATGCTGACTTGCCTAGCGACTCTCAATGTGCTCAATACTCTGCTGGAGATGTTCAACTGTAACCTATTGCTGATCCATACACTCTTCTATACACTCAAATCTCTGTTGGAAGTGCTCAAATCGAGAAGTGAAGTCAGTCTGATACTGATCTATGCACACCTCCATAGAATAGAAACGAGTATCATGGACTAAAGCAAGCTCCTCCATACGAGTCCCAAGGGAGCTGATCTGAGGTGATACATCCATCCAAGGCGCATGATCAGGAGGGTGAGGTGCCTGAGATGGTATCTTTGTGTGAGGAAGCTTGGTGAATGATGGCTGAGATGATGGTCCTACTGTGTAAGATGGCTCAGTTATCATAGGCTCTGAGAAAGTGGCCTCAACATGAATACCCTCTGACTGAGGTGGAGGCGGAATGTCAAGCTTGGGCCCTCTCTGCTCAAAATCCCTCTGAGGGTCTAACCCATCCTCCATATCTCTGATCTCGGCCTCCTCCTCTACTCCGGGATGCATCTATCCGTGTCCCCGGGCCTGTGCTGGAGGTCGCTTAGCTCTCCTAATCCAGGAGCCATCGAGTGCCTTATCGAACATCATTCGCCCCTAAAGACTGCTCATCGTAAGTGTCATAGATAGTAGGGGCCTCGAAGTCCGTCTCTCTACTCAAATCGACCTCGGTATCCTTGAATACTCGAGTGAGAAAGTGGTTGTAGGGGAGTACTCAAGTCGTGCTCTCAACGCAGGATAAAATATGCATCATCATCAGATACCCCATGTGAATCCGTCTCCCTATCAGAATCGAGTCCACAATGAATGCCTTAAGGTAGGATACCTTGTCTCGATGCCCACCTTGTGGCAATAAGATAGAGTAGATCATGTGATGAAGGACTCGGCTGGACACGGTTAGGCTGTGTGCTGATGGTTTTCCCATCCCCTAGGCATCTACAAGTTCGCATAACCTCTTAATAGCCTCTCTGAGCTCGAATCCTAGCACAATGGGCCACGCCTTGGCCTCATACACTTAGAGTCCAACTAAAGGAATGTCGAGAATGCGACAAATACTCTCCGGGCTCAGTCTGATCTCAACTCCTCTAACCGTGGACATGACCGGTCCTCCAAGTCCATAGGTCACTCATGAATAAAATGCCCGCACCAGAGTCGGGAAGATTGTCTCAGAAATCGTCACAACTGGTAGCCATCCCATTCGATTGAAGAGTCTCTCAAACCCGAAGTGCTGAAGTTGGGAGAAATTGATACTTCTCCCTAGAACGACTTTCCTCCGAGCGAATTTTTGTTTGTATCTTTGATAATCTTCGACGGAACTGAAGAGGGTTGTGTCATACCTCGCCTTTCGGCAAGCCTCTGTTTGCTCAGGCTGAGATGACTTAGCAAGGCACTTGCCCTGAGCCTTGGAGGTAGCTGTCTCTCTCTTAGGCGCCATCCAAAGAACGGAATAGGAAGAAGAGAAGTCCAAAGAGAGAATGAAACCAAACAAGAGAGAACAAAATCCAACCCGAAGCCCTAAGGGCATGGAGATGAAGCTGAACCAAGCTTGAGGCGCGCGGACAGAGAGAAATCGCCCAAAAAAATTGAAACCCTAGGTTTCAAATCGAAGCCCTAGCCTCAAAACGTCCCAAAAACAACTCCAAAGCCTGCAAACGGTCCAAGCTCTTGCCCAAACTGATTTCGGGAAGCAGGAATGTGAAGAATCTTCAAGGAATGGAGGAGAACAATTGAAAAATGAAGCGTAGGGGACCTCTTTAAATTCCCAACCCCGACGAACCGCTTGGTCAACGGTCAACAATTAACTGTCAATGGTCAACGCTCCAATTTTTTGGTTTTTTCTTGTCTCGTGATCCTCCCCCTGCTCTTTTAAGTTGAAATCCCCAATTTTTTATGTCCAATGCCAAGGGAATTTTGATTTTTGGTCAAAATTTGACCTTTTTCCTAAGATTATTTCTATATGATGCATATGATATGAAATTCACGCAATCATAATGTATATTCAATCAAGAATTCATCAAGCAATCATTTTATCATAAAGAAATCACCCTTAGTTGTCTTCTAATATCAACAAATTGCTCTTCACTTAGAGGTTTTGTAAAAATATCGGCAAGTTGATCTTTTGTGCTTACAAATTCAAGTGTAATGTCACCCTTTTGTGCATGGTCTCTAAGAAAATGGTGTCTAATCTCTATATGCTTAGCCTAGAGTGTTGCACCGGATTTTTTGAAATGTTTATGGCACTAGTGTTATCACATTTAATAGGAACATGCTCAAAAAACAAATTGAAATCACTAAGTGTTTGTTTCATCCAAAGGAATTGTGCACAACATAAATCGGCTGCTATGTATTCGGCTTCCGCCATTGACAAAGCTACTGACTTTTGCTTCTTACTATGCCATGAAACAAGTGAGTGTCCTAGGAAATGACAAGTGTCACTAGTGCTTTTCCTTTCAACTTTACAACCGGCAAAGTCGACATTCGAGAATCCAATTAATTCAAAGTTATCACCCTTAGGATACCATAGGCCTACGTCCATTGTCCCTTTTAAATATCTAAGAATTCGTTTTATGGCACTTAAATGAGATTCTTTAGGACAAGATTGAAATCTAACACACAAGCATACACTATACATGATGTCGAGTCTACTAGCGGTCAAATAAACCAAAGAACCTATCATGCCTCTACACATAGTTGAGTTGACGGACTTACCTTTTTCATCCTTGTCAAGCTTGATGGATGAACTCATTGGAGTCTTCATTGGTTTGGCTTCCTCCATATTGAACCTTTTGAGGAGATCTCTTATATACTTTGCTTGATTGATGAAGGTTCCTTCCTTTAGTTGTTTGATTTGAAGCCCAAGGAAGAAGTTAAGTTCTCCCATCGTGCTCATTTCGAACTCACTATGCATGCATTTAGAAAATTCTTCACAAAGAGAGACATTAGTAGCTCCAAAAATGATATCATCAATGTATATTTGCACTAAGAGCATGTCATTTTCTTTGGTTTTTATGAAAAGAGTTGTGTCAATTTTTCCCATTTTAAAACCCTTTTTCAAAAGAAATTTACTCAACCTTTCATACCATGCTCTAGGTGCTTGTTTCAAACCATAAAGTGTCTTTTTAAGTTTAAAAACATGATTAGGAAAGTTAAAACTTTGAAAACCGAGTGGTTGTTCAACATATACCTCTTCATTTATAAAACCATTTAAGAAAGCACTTTTCACATCCATTTGATATAAAACAAAGTCTTGAAAACATGCAAAGGCAAGTAGGATCCTAATGGCTTCCAATCTAGTTTCGGGAGCAAAGGTTTCTTCATAATCTATCCCTTCTTCTTGATTAAAACCTTAGGCTACCAATCTTGCTCTATTCCTTATAATTATGCCATTTTCATCCATTTTATTTCTAAAGACCCATCTAGTTCCAATAACACTTTGATTTTGAGGTCTTGGCACTAATTCCCATACTTCACTTCTTTCAAATTGGTTTAACTCTTCTTGCATAGCAATCATCCAATTTTCGTCAACTAGAGCATCTTTTATATTTTTAGGTTCAATTTGAGAGATAAAAGCAAGATTATTGCAAATATTTCTAAGAGATGATCTAGTTCTTACCCCACTAGATGGATTACCTATAATTTGATCTTGTGGGTGGTTGATGACAAACTTCCAATCTTTAGGAAGGTCTTGGCTTGATTCACCTTGAACTTGTTGAGGAGGTAGTGTCAAAGGTGATTATTCTTTCTTGGGATCCTCTACAATTTCTTCTTGTTGCCTTCTATCTTCAATTTGTAATTTTCCCATGGAGGTCTCCAAGACTAAATCATCATCAAAGCTTTCTCTTTCTTGGAGAGAATTGTTAGATTCATCAAAAATAACATGGATGGACTCCTTAACAACCATGGTTCTTTTGTTAAAAACTCTAAAGGCTTTACTTGAAGTTGAGTAACCAAGAAAAATTCTAACATCCAATTTTGCATCAAATTTTCCAAGATTGTCTTTGGTGTTTAATATAAAGCATTTGCATCCAAAGACTTTGAAAGAGCTAATGTTGGGTTTCTTGTTTTTCCAAATCTCATAGGGAGTTTTCTTAAGAATAGGCCTCAATAAAATTCTATTTAAAACATAACAAGAAGTGTTAACCTCTTTGGCCCAAAAATATTTTGGTATATTGTTTTCATTTAGCATGGTTCTAGCCATTTCTTGAAGAGTTCTATTTTTCCTTTCAACTACCCTATTTTGTTGAGGAATTCTAGGAGCCAAAAAATTGTGGTTAATACCATGCTCACTGCAATAGTTTTCAAAATCAATATTTTCAAACTCTCTCCCAGATCACTTCTTATACAAGTAATTTTAAAACCTTTTTCATTTTGAACCTTGTTACAAAACTTTGAAAACTCATAAAAGGCTTCATTCTTATGACTTAAAAATAAGACCCAAGTGTATCTAGAGAAGTCATCCACAATAAAAAATGCATTAGATTTTCCTCCAAGGCTTGGTGTCCTAGAAGGACCAAACAAATCCATATGCAACAATTCAAGAGGCCTAGTTGTTGAAATTAAATTTTTGTTTTTAAAAGAGTTTTTGATTTGCTTTCCCATTTGACAAGCTTCACAAACTTTGTCTTTTTGAAAATTTATTTTGAGAAGGCCTCTAACAAGTTCATCTTTGTTGAGTTGGGAAATGAGGTCCATGTTAGCATGTCCCAACCTCCTATGCCACAACCAACTTTGATCATGCATGCTTGAAAAGCATCTATCATGGTCATCATATTTTGAAATATTTATTGCATAAACATTATCACATTTATGGCCCATGAAGATGGTTTTATCATTTTGAATATCTTTGATGATGCAATGGGATGCTTCAAAAATTACTTTAAAACCTTTGTCACAAAGTTGACTTATGCTCAACATATTATGTTTTAAACCATCCACTAATAAAACATTTTCAATAAGAGAAGATGTGTCATTACCAATGTTGCCTTGACCAATGATCCTTCCTTTTGCATTGCCTCCAAAGGTAACGTATCCTCCCTTTCTCTTTGTAAGGAAAGCAAACTTGGATTCATCCCCGGTCATGTGTCTTGAGCATCCACTATCCAAGAACCACTTATCCTTCTTTGATCCCTACAAAATAAAGTTTAAGTTGATTTAGGTACTCATATCTTTTTAGGTCCTTGAGGGTTAGTGACCTTGGATTTCTCAACTCAAACCTTTCTAGCTTTAGCATTTGAATTCTTTTGAGAACCATTTCTTAAGGGACATGTACTACTAATGTGCCCTCCTCTTCCACAAAAGTTGCAAGTGGTAGAAGGACTTGCACTTGCGGATTCTTTTACAAAGTAGTTTTTAAAATACTTTTGATTTTTTGAAGATTTGAATCCTAGCCCTTGTTTGTCAAAGACACATTTTTGGCTAGCTAAGATCATTTCAAAAGATTTTTGTCCACAAGAGAAAATTGAAAGAGAGGAGGTCAACCATTCATTTTTCTTTTTCAAAATCTCATTTTTACTTCTCAAAATCTCATTTTCTTTTTCAAGATGAGTTTTAGATATTTCAACAATTGAAAATTTTTCTTTTAGTTCTTCAAGTTCCTTTTCAAGTTCTTGAATTTTCTTTTAAAGAGAATTTTTTTTCAAACTAAGTTTTTCAAAATCCTCATATAATTATTCAAAAACATCATGCATATCTTCATCACTAAAGTTAGAGTTTACCTCATCAAGATCATCTATTGCCATAAAGCACATGTTTGCCACTTCCTTCTCCTTTTCTTCTTCGGAGGATTCTTCACTTTCACTCCAAGTGGCCATCATTGCCTTCTTTATTCTTCTCTTGGCTTCACTCTTGTAAAGAGGACAATCATATTTAATGTGTCCCAGTTTTTTTGCACTTGAAGCATATCAAATCTCTTTTCTCTTCCCATTTCTCCTTGTCACCATGGGATGAAGATTCCTTTTTAGAAGGATCTCTTCTAGAGGTGAACTTCCTTCCTCTAAACCTTTCACCTCTCATGTATTTGTTGAGCTTTCTTGTGATGAGGGCTAAATCATCATCTTCATCACTTGGTTTTTCTTCTTCAACATCTTTTTCTTCCTTGGTTGTAGCTTTGAGGGCTATGTTCTTCTTCTTTTTGTCTTCACCCTCTTGTAGCTTCTTTGTTAAATTGATCTCATATGTCATTAATGACCCTATGAGCTCTTCCATAGGTAGCTTAGTCAAGTCTTTTGCTTCTTGAATTGCAGTGACCTTGGTATGCCACTTTGATGGGAGAAACCTCAATATCTTCATCACCTTCTCGGATTCCTTGTAGGTTTTTCCCAAAGCTTTAAGACCATTGATAATGTTAGTGAACCTAGTAATTATCTCAACAATAGTCTCATTTTCTTTCATTGAAAACAATTCATAGTTATGAACAAGTAAATTAATTTTTGACTCTTTCACTTGATTAGTTCCTTCATGAGTTATTTCAAGCAACCTCTAAATTTCTTTAGCCGATTTGCATTGACATATTCTATTATATTCATTTCTATCCATAGTACATTGCAAAGTAAAAATGGCTTTAGCATTTAATTGAAAGTTTCTTCTATCAAGCTCATTCCATTCTTGCTTGGGTTTTGGAACCAAAACTCCATCAACTAGTTTAGTGGGAAAAGTTGGGTCATCTTTAATGATATCTCATACATCTAAATCAATAGATTGCAAATACCAAGTCATTCTAGTTTTCCAATAGGGATAGTCGGTTCCCGTAAAGAATGGAGCTCTATGTTTTGAAAAGTTTTCAGCTTGGGATGAGCTTGATGGAATAGCCATTTCCTCTTATACGATTAAGTATTTAAAAAACAAGAGGTCTAGCTCTTATACCAATTGAGAAAATAAAGGCTATGCTTAATTAATAAAAACACCCAAAAAGGGGGGGGAGGGGTGAATTGGGTTTTTAAAAAACTTTTCAATCACAACAAGTTTAAGCACAATATAAACAAAATAAAGAGAAAGAGTTAGAGAATTCAAACTCGGGTTTTATAGTGGTTCGGAACTTCCTTGCCTACGTCCACTCTTCTCAATCTCCTAACCGAGTGAGGGTTGCACTAACTTGAAGCTTCAACCAAGCTTCCAATCTTCTTACACTTGGATTCCGGCTCCAATGGGCTCTTACACAATCTCTTCAAGATTCAAACCTCTTGAAGGCTTTATCACTCAAATTTTACAAGAAAGAATATGTCAACCTAGCTTAAGGATAGCTCAAATACAAAACAAGGCTAGAATGACACACAAGAGTGCGCTAAAGGATATGCAAGTGATGATTTAATGCACTAAGAAAGAAATGAGAGCTTTTTGGTCAAGAACAGGTAGGTAGACAATTGATTGCAAGTGTTCTCTTGTCAATAAATGAAGTGGAACTCTCAATTTATAGGTTTCTAAGCTCGGGAGTCAAAAATAGCAAAAGGTAACCTCGATCGGTCGAGCTAGGGGTCGATCGATTCACTAGCCGTTGGAGCATTTAATGCTTGACAGGTTACCATTGCCTCGACCAGGAAGAGAATCACCTCGACCGGGAAGAAAAGGCTACTGGGAGAGAGGGAAACTTTTTGTGCATCCCTCAACCGGTCCTCGACCGGATGAGGGCAACCGGTCAACCGGTTCCTCAACCAGTTGAGCCAGTTGGCCATAGCCTTGACCGGTTGAGCCTTTTGCCCCGAAAACCTATCTTTTTCAATTCCTTTCTTTTCTAAAACTTAGGCAAGGTCTTTAGGTGATTTATTAAGCCAATTATAAAACATTTTGCCTAAGTTACATTTGTTAAAAACTCGGATTTTAATGAAATCGAAGTTTTAAAGAATAAACCGAGTTTTCTAAGTTGCATGAAACGTGTGAAAATCCTAAGTGCACTCATGCATTCATCTTACATTAGTTTCCTATGATCACAAGTCTTCCAAGTGTCTCGATCTTGTATCTATTTGGTCATTTGATGAATTTTCGAGTTTATGCCTGAGATTCTTAACCATTAAACCAATTAGTCACTTAACCATGGTTTGTTATCATCAAAACCCAATTAGGAGAACCCTTGGGCTAACAGTTATGTCCAGTCTACTAGCTGTGAGGTACAAGAGGCTACCAAACTAAAAGCTATGTCCTTTACCCCTTTTCTAAATTCATCCTTACTTAACTTTAGGTTGGTAAGCATTGGTGTCCTAAAGTGTTTGGCTGACTCAAGCATAAAATTTTTGACAAGTTCCCTTGCATAGTTGGATTGGGATAAAAAAATCCCATCATTGAGTTGTTTCACTTGGAAGCTAAGAAAGTAGGTCAATTCCCTTACCATGCTCATTTCAAACTCACTTTTCATTTTTTTGGCAAAATCCAAATCACACTCATTGGAGGTAGATCCAAAAACTGTCATCCACATAGATTTGTGCTACTAGGAATACATCATCATTTCTTCTAATGAACAATGTTTGGTTTGCTCTCTCTCTCATGAATCCTTTCTTAAAAAGATAGGATGTGAGTCTTTCATGCCAAGCTCTATGAGCTTGCTTTAAGCCATAAACAGTTTTTCTAAGACATCCATTTGAAATAATTGAAATTTCTATACACAAGTTACAACCAAAAGTATTCAAATGGATTCAAGTATGGCAACCAGAGCAAAGATTTCATCAAAATCAATTCCCTCAATTTTCTTAAACCCTTGAGCAGCCAACCTAGCTTTATTTCTCACAATCACTCCATTTTCATCCATCTTATCTTTGAAAATCCATTTTGTTCTAATGACATTCACATCTTTTTCTCTAGGTACTAAGACCCAAACTTCATTTCCGAAAAATTGATTTAGCTCTTCATGAAGAGCCTCTACCCAAGCTTCATCATCAAGGCTTCTTCAATATTTTTTAGTTCAATTTGGGAGGTATAACAAACATAAGTTATCTCATTTAGCTTGGATTGTCTCCTTGTTACCATGGTATCCTCATAGTTCCCAATCACATTGCTCAATGGATGGTTTTTAAGTACCTTGGACTTATTTTTCTTTGATGGCTCAATTCTCTCCCTATCACATTTTTTTCCTTGCTCTTCTTCTCTCTTTTCTTCTTCTTCACATGAATTTTCATATTTAGATTTTTCTTCAATCAATTGAATATCTTTAGACACATCAATTCTATCCTCATCACACTCTCTTGACCTTGATCCCAGATCATCCATAATCACATTAATTGATTCCACCCATACATTTTGAACTCAAAATGTACACTCTATATGCTTGACTTTTGAAAGAGTATCTTAGAAATATCTCTTCCTCACTCTTGGACTCAAACTTACCAATATTTTCATGATCTTTTAAGACATAGAATCTACTTTCAAACACCCTAAAGTATTTCACACTAGGTTTCTTACATTTCCACAGCTCATAACAAGTCTTCCTAGTGTGAGGAAGTAAGTGAATCCTATTGGAAGTATAGCAAGCTATGTTGATAGCTTCAGCCCAAAAATATGTAGGAAGTTCGTGCTGATTTAGCATTGCTCGTGCCATTTCTTAGAGAACACGATTCTTTCTCTCAATTACCCCATTTTGTGGAAGTGTTCTAGGAGTGGAAAACTCATGGTTGATTCCTAGATAATGACAAAATTCTATAAAATCAAAATTATCAAATTCTCCCCCCTATCACTCCTAATTCTTTCAATGGGATACCCTTTTTCATTTTGAATTTTCAAAGCAATGTCCTTGAAATTTATGAATGCCTCACTCTTATATCTTAGGAATGCAACCCATGCATACCTAGAATAATCATCAACCATCACCAAAATATATTTCTTGCCACCTAAACTCTCAGTTCTCATTGGTCCCATGAAGTCCATGTAAAAGTGTTTTAAAGGTTTAGAGATTAAGATTTCATCAACTCTCCTATGGGTATTCTTAGTTTGTTTTCCATTTTGACTAGTACTACAAATAAGATTGAAGGGTTTTCCAATCTTAGGAATCCCTTTGATGACTTCATTGTTAGCAACCTTCATCAAGTCACGGTAGTTTAAATGACCCAACCTAGGATGCCACAAATCAATTGATTCAATTTTTGAGTTTCCACTCACAAGGGAAGAAAAAAAAAAGGATTTTGACAAATAACATAGCAATTATCTGAAGTTCTCAATCCAATCATCACACAATTTCCATTCAAATCAAACACTTTAAATAAATTTTGTGAAAATTGAACATTGAACTTCTTGTCACATATTTGAATAATGTTAATCAAGTTAGCTTTCAATCCTTCCACATACAAGACCTCTTCAAGGTTAGGGATGTCGAAAGCACAAATTATGCCTTTATCTTTCACGCAAGCAACATTGCCATCACTAAATGTCACATTTCCTCCATCAAATTAGGTGAAATTGGTGAAGAATAATCTATTACGTTTCATATGACGTGAACAACTACTATCAAAGTACCATGAGTGTGACTCACTAGCTCTAAGTGCGGTGTGAACAACAAGGCAATTAAGTTCATTCTTTTTCACCCATATTTGTTTGACACTTGTGACTTTAGTCATTCCATTGGAAGTGCTTCCTTGGAAACCACTATGATGAGGGACATTCGAATCCCTTTTCAATACTCTCTTGCCACCTTCTAACAACCTATATGTCAAGGTAAATGGTTCATTCATTAGGTTGGTCAACTTTCTTTAGAAACTCTCAAACATCCTAGCATAACATCTATCAATCGTGTGTCCCATTTTAGTGAAATGAAATTTCAATTTAGAAAGAGTTTTATTAAGTAGCACTCCTTCACAAGGCTTGACAAATATTGTTTTACACTACTTGGAGCTGTAGTTTCATTAACAAAACCTAAGCCTCTTCTATCAAATGGTTTCCTCCTTGGATTGATCAAATTACTAAGTCTTTTAGAGCTAGGATGTGACTCTTCTTTCCTAAGACTCAACTCATTCTTAAACACTTGATTTTCACTCTTCAATTCATCACACATTTTCTTCATGTCAAAGTGTTCATTCTCAAGAAAGGCAATTTTATCAAGCAAATACTTATTTTCTCCTTTTAAAGTCTTAACCTCATTTATTAAACTATTTTTAGAAGCCTTCCAGTCAACTTGTTCCTGTTTGAGACTTAAGCACTCTTTGTACAAAGTCTCATATGCAGTGTCAAAACTCATCTCATCACCATTGGAGTTACTTGACTCATAAGACTCACTTAAAACCTCTTTCTTGAGTGGTTCCTCAATGATACTTGTCATAAAGATTGTAAAGTTAGTGCATTCCTCACTCACGTTGGATTCTTTTTCACTAGATTGACATGATTCTGTGTCACTCCAAGAGACTTGCATGGCCTTCTTTTCTTTTTCTCTTTGAGGGACATTCGGTGGCATAGCGCTCTCTTCCCCCACATTTAAAGTACTTAACTTCATACTCTTTGTTAACATACTTGTCTTTCTTTTTGCCTTTTTCACTTGATTTTCCCATTGAATTGTTCCATTTTTTAGCATTTTCCTTGGACTTCTTATATTTCCTAAACTTCATATACTTCTTGAATTTTCTAGCAAATCTATCAACTTCTCCATCCAACATTTTCTCATCACCCTCACCTTCATTACCTAAGGACTTCTCTTTAATGGAATTCAAGGCAATGTCCTTTGATTTCCTTGGTGATCTAAGAGTTATTTCAAAGGTTTGGAGCAAACCTAAAAGTTCATCTACTTTCAAGGAATCCACATCCTTGGACTTTTCAATGGTAGTGACCTTTGCTTTAAATCTTTCCGAAAGAGATCTTAGAATCTTTCTAACCACTTTGGAGTAAGGATGGGCTTACCTAGATTAAAGCTAGAATTCATAATGTCCATCAATTTTGCATGAAACTCTCCAAAGTTCTCATGATCTTCCATCCTAATGGTTTAAAACTAAAGGTTAATATTTGAAGTTTGGACACCTTCATAACATTCGTTCCTTCATGAGTCACTTGGAGGATATCCCAAGCCCTCCTTAGCCAAAGTACATGTAGCAATCCTATGAAATTCATCTATGCTAATAACATTAAAGATGGAATACATGGCTCTCACATTGTTCTCACTATCTTCATTTTCACCTCTGTCCCATTCCAACTTACGCTTGACAACATTTGTTGGTTTACCTTCTCTATCTAACACTTAGGTGGAGACCAACCAAATTCAATGGCATTCCAAACTTTGTCACTTTGCATTTTGAGAAACTATTGCATTCTCACTTTTCAATGAGAATAATTTTCACCAGTTAAGAATGGTGGTCTCCCAATAGAAGCTCCCTTTTGATAAGGTTCTGTGATTGAGATTCAAGGATCAAAAATGATTTTTGCTTTAAAAACCTGCTTTGATACCAATTGAAAGGTGAATCTCAAAGATAGAACACTCTTAGAGAGGGGGTGAATATGTGTTATTAACCAATTTAAAAGGTTTCCCAACACAAGTTATCTAACCTTAAGATTTTTACAAATTTTCATTTTCTTTACAAACACTTTCAAACACAAAGTAGAGATCACATGCAAATATGAATGCAACAACACTCCCCAGCAAGATTAAAATGCAAGTCACATGCATATGTTCTAACACTCCCCAACACAATTCCTTAAATAAATTTCTGATTAAAGGCAAGAATGTAATATCTCAAATCTACCTATGAACAATATTCAGAAACAAGATTCAAATTACCCAAAAGCAACTCATATCTATTTCACCTCAACATTCAACCAAGTATTACATGCCCAAATTATCAAAGAAAGCTAGAAACTGAAAAGGAAATGAAGAGGAGAATGAGAGACAATGAGACAACACCAAAATTTACATGGAAAACCTCCAAGGAGGTAAAAAACCATAGGTCTATAACCAATAAAATTTTCTACTATGAAGAGCAATCAAGGTGTACAAGGATTTACCTAGTTCAAGATCTCCAATCCCCCATGAACTACTTGATAAGCACCTTCACACCTCACCACCACTCCTTCATCTTCAAGAACATGCTTGGAGTCCTTCCCAAGCTTGATCTCATCCTTCTTCTTGAAACCCCATCAAGAAGAAAATAGGTTTTCACCGAAACCCAAATGATTGAGAGATGAATGTCAAAGAACTCAACCCTTTTTTTTTTCAAAAAATTCATTAAAAGATTGACTTGAAGACTTGTATGAAATTTTCTTGGAAAGCAAACAACCTTAACAAGAATTGGTTGTTGCTCTCTATCATCCAAAAATGGAAAAAATTCTATTAAAAGGAAATGAAACCTTAATCCAATGGATGGAAAAAGATCAAGGAAAAGATAATTTAGATCGATTTGTCCCTACACTTGGATCGATTCAGAAACAAGGTAACATAAAACTTTTAACAAAAATATTTTTCCCATGCTTCCTTAACCCTTTTAAAATGATTCAAGATAATCAATGTCTTGAATCCAATGTCTTAATTCTAATTTATTCAACACAAACTCAACCACTTACCTTAGCCTCTTAGCAAATCCAATGTCTTGATCTTCGTAAGTCAAGTAGTCCAACAATAGATTTAGAAAACCATAGCTAGTAGGCACTTAGGTATTTTGTTCAGAATTACCAACCTAACTAAAACACTCACAATAGTAATTTTTTTAAATAAGACTAATGAGATAAATATGAAAGAAAAAAAAAGATAATATAAAATAAAAGGGCAATATAAATTTAAAATAAAAGATAAATTAGAAAAAATAATTTAAAAAAAAAACACGAAAGACAATTTAAAAAAAAAAACACAGATAAATATTAAAAAAATGGATTAGCAATTTTTTTAAAAAAATTGTCAATCTATTGCCAATTTATTGAAAAATTAGCGATTTATCACCATTTTTAAAATATAAAAAAAAATCATGGATAAATCAGTGATAAATCGTCAATTTTTTCATGTTGTTTGCAAACCCACTTTCCAACGCCAAAAAATCGGCAATTTATCAGTTTTTAATCAACATTTGGTCGATATGTCGACGATATGCTTGATTTTTTGTCAATTTTTTGCCTGACAAACTTTTGGTAGCTAATATCGTGTCAATGCCTCTCAATATCCGATATTACGATGAAATTTTCAACCCTAGAAGTTAGAATATTCTAATTATAAGCAATTCATCGTGCAAATTCTGATTACACAACTTTATTGATAAGTATGTCAAGGTCCTTGTATCAACTATACACTTCCATTGTATAATTAATGACATTACACATGGTGGTTATTTTTACGACATATTTTTCTACAATAAGCTCATGTAGTTACAATTGAGACATATTTGAAATGTCAATCCAGTTTTAATGGAATATGTGAATATTTTATTATTGAAAACTAGAAATAGTAATATCATCTCATAAAATTTCTCAATTTAATGAATTATTTTAAAAGTATTAAAAGAACTTGTGGTGGCGGTCAAAATTTAACCACCACTAAATGTTCTCTATAGATTACTTTTTGTCTCAACAATTGACAATGTGTAACTATAGGAATCTTCTATCTGCGAGAAGAGGAAAAAAATACAATTTTAGTGGGGAAGATACAGCCATAGCTATATTTGATCATTTCAGTCACACTCTACTCATGGTCGTTGCCTTATCTTGGCAACTATAGTGGGGGAAATTCGATTGGCCGTGACTAAAGCCTCTGGTTGCACCACCTATAGTCACTTTGTCACGGCCAGCTTTTACCGCAACAATAGGATATAGTTGTAGGCTTTTCATCTATAGCCCTTCTTTCCTTGTAGTGAATGCTATATTAGACTGGGAAAAAAACTATTAAAACAATACTTGTTTGATTTAGATATAAAAAATATTCAATGAATAGGGGAAAATTAAAATTTTGAAATATAAGTTAAATTTAATTGAAAATGTTTAAATCATGATTTTATTGTTAAGACGTACCAAGTGCCGCTTGGGTTAGATATTGTAACGCATTGATCGATTTTGTTGCATGGTGTGGTGATCAAATTCAATGTAATTAGTGATGTAATAGCATAAATTAGAAACCGCAACAGCCTTTATAAGGAGATATGACATGTGATGGAGCATGATTAAGATGGTATGAGCTAAAGCTGCACCATCGTATGTTAAATATAGTAATCCTAGTAATGACCAACTTGTAATAGACCCACAGAAGAAAGTGATCATCAACAAAGCTGCACTGAAATTAACCATATATGAAGTTCCTCATCCGGGCATTCACCTCTTCCGCCTCTATTAATTAGCTACAGCCTAGATGTACGTACAAAATTTGTGATAAAAACCAGGAATATTGCTAAATATCACCCTTTACCCTTTACCCTTCACTACAAAACCAACAAATTTAAAGGTAAGATTTGTGGCAGTGAGGCTTCAGAATCAGCGGGGTTGATGATATTGGGCGTAGAATGTGAGAGCCAAGAAGCCGGTAAGCTGTCCAAGGAGTAGTGTGATTAAGACATCGAGGTTGAAGGTGATGACACAGAGGGGGACCAAGTAGATGATGAAAGTGCGGAAGGCATGAATGGCAGCATGTCGGAGCAGGCTCTTAGGATCCATCTTGGGGGTGCTCAAGGGAGTCATTGCATAAATATGAGCGAACAGAGATATGGTGAACACAAGAAATATAGCAAAGGAGAAAAGGAATTTGCTGTGACCTGCGGGCCAGTCATTGAACAGGATGTCCACATCCTCCCCAAACCACAACCCTGTGTGCTTCTGCTTCAGTTCTTCATTCATTATTTTTGAGTGATAAAGAGAGCAGGGATGCTTCTCTCTTCCCGGAAATGGTAGATTAATTAGACGATGCTCTTGTTGAAGCAGTGAGGCTTCATATCCAATCTACATATATAATACACCTTGGGAGACGAGGCCACCTTCGAGCAAGCTGACAGATCTTCAATGTCCGATTATTTCATAGTTGCGTTGGCAGGATACTAGCAGCTGGCCTGTTGGTTTAAGATTGTGGGTGTATTCTTGGAACTTTCCTAAAACCCTCGGGGCGTTTTCCTGGAAATTTCCTAAAATTGTAGAGTGTTTTAGTTACAATTCAGTTGACCAGCCAGAGTTCATCATCATCATTCTTATTGTTGGATTGCTGGAATTAATTTGAAGGAGAATTGATGTATAATTTGTCTGATCTAAGTTGGGTGAAGCATGCGACTGGTTCTGGATTTGTACACCGTGTGCCACGGTTAGGTCGTATGTGAGAAATTTTTGTTTCTTCCTGTGATTTGGACACCTATGCCACCTTTTATTATTATTACTAATCCTTTTTTGGGTATTGTCTTTTACATCACATGTCCTTTTTGGCATGAGCATTTTTCGACCGTACGATTGTATAAAAGCATGCTTGGTAATGATTCTAAGAAGCGATATTAATCTTTTTAGCACTTAAATTTTTTTATTTTTCAAGTGTTAAAAGAGGTAGAAACACTTCCTAAAATTACTATGAAACAGGCTCTAAGTGATTTTTTTAACTTTTAAAAATATTTTCTAAATTTTATATTAATATCGTATATGAAAGGTGTTCCAATACTTTTCAAATATTAATTCTTCTCTATTATTTTAGAATAAATAAATAAATCTTTTTAATGGTAGGTAAACCACATTAATCTCGGCTTCCTTTTTTATTTTTTAATATAAAACTTACAATTTGTATTTTTAAAATTTTTAAGTTGTATTATTATTAATAGTACAATTTTTACTCTACATATTTATTGTAATATGATATTCTTAAGATAATAGATACCAAATTATTATTTAGCATTTGAGGTGATCTTATCTCAACATCTGGTTAATTTTAATCTCTCAAGGAAACCTATTTGGCAATGGTTTTTTAAAGTGTTAAAAAATTAAAATTAAAAATTAAGTATTAAAAGGTTTACAAACACTTTTTGGAATCACTATTAAACGGACTCTTGGCCTATGTTTGGTTCTCGAAAAATATTAGGAAAAAAATAATAATAAGAAAAACGGTTTTTTCATGTTTGCTTTCACGGTAAGAAATAAAAAATAAAATCAAATATAATTAAAATTATTTTAAATTTTATATATTTTTAAATTATTTAATCTGACATATCTTCGATATATCCAATATATGTAGATCTTGATACGAAATTCGGGAAGATATATCCTAAAAATTAGTTTTATCTTCAATAATTTAAAAATATTTTAAAATAAGGAAAAGTAGGTTTTGATTCATATGAAAATATATGGAAAAAAAAAAAAGGAACCCTAAATTTTTTAAATCGATATTATATTCATTTTTTTTTTAAATGATTTTAAATACATGCATTTTTTAAGGAATCATCTAATTATTTCCTTAAAAGTTCATTTTACTTGTGATGTCATCAATATCAATTAACAACTAGACTTCGTCTAATTATTTCCCTTCCTTTTAGATATTTATTATTATTATTATTTTATTATTTTGATTTTTTTTTCTCCAGAAACGAACATCTTGTAGGAAGAGTTGAGACTCTTTTTTTATTTTTATTTTTTTTCATAAACAAACATCCTATAACAAAAGTAAGGTAATTTCAAGAGTATGGACATTAGAAATAGGTGAAATCTAAGTGGATTGTAGGTGAGTTTGAGTTTATTGGGAATAAATTTATGGTTTTTACCTTGATCTCTTTAGGAATTTTTTTCATTAGGGTAAGTTGAGGTTAATTTCAAAGACTCTGATTGTTTAGGGTATTTTCTTTTGTTTTTAGTTTCATCAGATAGATATACTGAAAAAAAAAAAAAAGTAATATATTTTTGTTTTTAATTTTTTTTATGTAAAATTCTTGATGTGATTATTGGTAGCCAAGAAAATCCCAAAAGAAAAAAAATGAAATGTAAAATAAAATAATAATAATAATAATAATAATAATAAAATATCTAAAGGAAGGAAAATATTTACTTAAAGTAATCTAGTTGTCAATTGATGTTGATAACATCATAAGTAAAAAAGGCATTTTAGGGAATAATTATATGACTCGTTAAAAAGTGCATGTATTTCAAATTATTTTTAAATAGATGAAAATAATATTGATTTAAAAAATTTGGTGTTCTTTTTTCTATATGAGTCAAAACTCACTTTTCCATATGTACTTTTTCATAAGTTAGATAATTATTTCATTAAATGAATTTTTAATTGCCAAGTTAATAATACCATTGACAATTTTTTTAATAGATTAAAATAAGAAATTTTAAAAATTAAAAATATAATTAAAATTAAAAAAACTTTGAAAATAAAAATATAAAAATTAAATATTAGGGAATTAGAAAAATTTTATTTATCACTTGAGGATCCTAGCAATATTAAATAGTAAAAAATTAACATATTTATTTATAAGATACTTTTATTAAATTAAAATGATAAATTAAGTTTTTGATCATTTTATTTAAAATTATTAACTAAAAGGGTATTTCAAGAAATAATTATCTAACTTTTGAAAAAGTGCATATATTTTAAAATATTTTTAAATTAATGAAGATAAAAATGATTTATAGAAGTTAGGGTTCCTTTTTCTATATTTTTAAAATTAGTAAGTCAAAACCCACTTTTCTCAAAATAATATTATAAAACAAGTAAAACAAAATAACTTGTTTAAAAATCATTTATTAAGATTGACTATTTTCTTTAATTAACTTGACATTATAAATATAAATAATTCTTAGATTTATATGTAATCAAAATAGAAACTATACCTATTTTCAAAATTACTTCCATCATATTTTAAATATATTTTTTTTATTTTTAAGAAATAAAGATCATGTGGTGGATCACATAGACACCATCTTTCACGGTGAGGTTGTGTTATGTAATTGGGTAGAGTCCCTTTTTAAGTAGATATTCTTCATTCAACCCTTCATTTTGAAGTTTGATTCAAGGAATGTAGTTTCATAATTAATAGTTTCATTTGACTTATTTTCATAAAGTTTTTCATCCCCATATATGTATCCCATATATTTCAAACCTCAATTCATTCATTCATTCATTCATCTCTCAAATCCCAATTTATTCATCTTAGTGGCTCTTTTTAAAATTTCACTTGACTGATTTTTGTAGGTTTATTGTCAAATCCATTTCCTTGATTCAAATTGTATCAATGATTGGAGTCAAAATATGTGAGCTAATAACACATACAATATAAAGATTCAAATTACTTAACTCAAATTAGTGCTAAGACTCTAGTTTTGGTGCTAATATTTACTTTGAACTTTTCAAGTAAAAAGATGAAAAAAATATATTAAAGTGACAAATTCACCTTCAACAATGATAGAGGAAATGGGGTTCAATAGTTAAAAAAGGAGACTTTGGGTTTTTGAAAGAAGATGAGAGCCAAGCAAAGCTAAAAAAAAGGCAAAAGATGGGCATAAGAGATGAAAGAAAAAACCTATAAAGATGGTTAGAGAGAATGAAAACATGTGAGAAATGAGTTGAAGTAAGAATCAAACCAAGAGGAAACATGAATGACGCTAAAGAAAATCAATTTTGACTTTGTATTAAATTCTAAGCATAGTGTCACAGACTTAGTCTCTTTCTAAGCTCATGCAGAACTTAGACAAGTCAAGACACTTGATCTTGCTAAGTCGGCCATACTCCCAATGCTTAGCTTGTTAGGCTAAGACGCTCGCGACTTGTCATGCCTTCTGGCCGAAACCACTCAATCTGCTCTTGGAACTCCCATAGTGCATCTGCTGGCTCCCAGCTAGCCTCGCTCTCTAGTAGTCCCTTCCATTTCACTAAGTACTCCGTAGCAGGAGGCACACCTCATCTCCTAATGACTTGGTCTACAATGATGTGTTCTACCTCTTTGTCATAGAGGTCATGATCGTTGTAGGTGCCCTTTTAGAAAACCCTCGGCTTGGATCATCCTTGTCTTCGTGATATGGTTTTAAGTAACTTACGTGGAAGACAGGATGAATCTTTAACCTTGGCGATAACTCAACTTTGTAAGACACCTTGTCGACCTCCCAAGCATGGGGAAGGGTCCTTCATACCTCCTCACAAGGCCCTTATGCACCAGCCTTAGGGATTTGAATTGTTGGGGAAGGAGCTTGACAAGCACCATGTCTCTGAACTTGTACTCTATGTGACGTCGTTTCTTGTCAGCCCACTTCTTCATCTTCTTAGTGGCTTTATCCAAGTAGGAGCGTGCTATGTCAGATTGCTCGTGCCATCCCTTAGCGATCTTGAAAGTTGCTGGACTTCTCCCCGTATAGCCTATCATTAGTGTGTGAGGAGTTAATGGTTACTGCCCTATGGCTAGCTCGAACGGACTCTTGTTGGTTGCCTCACTCCTTTGCAAGTTGTATGAGAACTGGGTTATATCTAGCAACTTAGCCCAATCCTTCTGGTTGGCACTCACGAAGTGTCTCAAGTATAGCTTTAGCAACGCATTCACCCACTTAGTCTGCCCATCTGCCTGTGGGTGAAAGCTTGTAGAGAAGTGAAGCTCCGAACCCATAAGCTTGAATAGCTCCGTCCAAAACTTCCCAGTGAAATGTGGATGGTGATCACTGATAATGTACTTAGGCAACCCCCAATACTTGACCACATGCCTTAAGAATAGCTTTGTCGTCTCTTCCGTAGTGCAGTTAATAGAGGCTGCTATGAAGGTCGCATACTTAGAGAACTTGTCCACTACTACTATGATAGAGTCGTTGTCCTCCGACTTGGGTAGCCTAATGATGAAGTCCATGGTGACGTTGTCCCATGGGCGTTTTGCTATTGGTAGTGGTTCCAACAAACCTCTAGGTTGTCGTTGCTCCACCTTGTCTTGTTGGCATACAAGACAAGTCCTTACATAGACCTCAACTTCATCCCGTATTTGAGGCCAATAGTAAGCCGACTCAAGTAGTGCCCTCGTGCACCGTTGCCCGAGGTGCCCAGTGCACTTGGTGTCATGGAACTCCTTAATCAGATTTCTCCTTATGTTCCCCTACTTAGGCACGTAGAGTCGTCTCCCCTTAATGTAGAGTAGGTCGTCCTCTACCCAAAACCGCCTAGTCTTCTATTCATGAGCCAGGGTGATGAGGCTCTTTGCCAGTTGAACATGTTGCAGCCCCTCCCTTAGAAGATCCATTATGTCTCCTTGGGGCTGGCTCGTCATGGATGTTAGCTTTGCCTTACGGCTTAGGGCGTTGACCACATGATTAGCACTTCCTGGTTTATACTCCAGCGTATAGTCAAACTCGGTCAGGAAGTCTTGCCACCTAGCTTTCTTAGGACTCAGCTTCTTCTATGCTTGGAAGTAGCTAGTGGCAACATTGTTGGTCTTCACTATAAAGTGAGACCCTAGAAGATAGTGCCTCTAAGTGCGCAAGTAATGGACAATGGCGGTCATCTCATTTTCCTGCACTGTGTAGCACATCTCCATGTCATTTAGTTTGCAGCTCTCGAAGGCCATTGGATGCATACGTGTGTACCTCAAAAACCTTGGTGTGGTCAAGTAGTGTCAACACCGGCTCCTCAGTCACAGCCTTCTTCAGATCCTCAAAGGCTTGTTGGCACCTTTCGTCCCATTCTCATGCCTTGTTCTTCTTAAGAAGATCAGTGAGTGGAGTTGCCCTTGTCGAATAACCTTTGATGAACTGCCAGTAGTAATTAACTAAACCAAGGAAAGATCTGAGCTGAGGTACCTTGGTTGGTGGATCCCATTCTTGGATGGCTTTCACCTTGCTACCATCCATCATCAGCTTGCTATCCTTGATGTAATGCCCTAGGAAGCTCACTTCTTCCTTAGCAAATGAGCATTTCTCCTTCTTTACATATAGCTCGTTCTGTCTTAGGATCTTAAAGACCTCCCTTGAATGCTCTACGTGCTCCTTTAGAGTGTTACTATAGATGACTACGTCATCCAAGTATACTACCACGAACTTGTCTAAGTATGGGTGGAAGATCTTATTCATGAGTGTGCAAAACGTTGTTGGGGCATTGGTGAGACCGAAGGGCATTATTAAATGAGTTGTACCTAGTCACACATGTAGTCTTCGGCTCATCCCCCTCCGTAATCCTTACTTGGTAGTAGCCCAACCTTAAGTCTAGCTTCGTGAAGTATCTCGCCCTACCAAGCTGATCGAACAAGTCAGCAATGAGCAGAATAGGGTACTTGTTCTTTACCGTCACCTTGTTGAGTGCCTGATAGTCAATACACATCCGTAAGGACCCATCATGCTTCTTCTGAAACAAGACCGGCATGCCATAGGGAGCCTTGGATGGTTGGATGAACCTTGTGTCCAGCAACTCCTTAAGTTGTCTTCTTAGCTCCTCCAACTCTGATGGTGCCATTCTGTATGGCCCCATAGCAAGGGGCTTAGCTCCCGGCTCCAACTCGATCTTATGATCCTCATCTCTCCTAGGAGGAAGTCTTTTAGGCAACTCAAGCGGCATCATGTCCTTAAACTCATTAAGGACTTTCTCAATTTCCTTAGGCATGGGTTCTCCTGACCCATCATCCCTTTCTTCCTTAAGGGTCGCGAGGTAGGTCACCTCTTTCCTCTTTAACCCCCTCTTTACTTACATAGCTAATAACATAGGGGTCTTGGACGAACCTTCGGTGACCGTAGAGACCATGCATGGCTTCTCCTCTTCTAGGATAGCCATTGAGCGTAGAAGGGTAATGGCACAACCTTGACCTTCTGTAGGAAGTCCATCCCTAGTACCATCTTGAAGTCATCCATGGGTGTCATTGTGAAGTCGACCTTTCCTTCCCATGAGATGGTGTGCATAGTCACCCCGTGAGTTACCCCGTGTGATGGCTTGGCAGCGGAATTAACTGTCTTAAGCCAACCTCCTTCTTTGGATGCTTTGAGCTCTAGCCGTTTTGCCTCATCCTCCGAGACAAAGTTATGAGTGGCACCAGTGTCCACCAAGGCTTTGGTGGCCTTCCCATTAACAAAGGCCTCTATATATATTAGCCCTTTGCTTTGAGGCATCTTAGGCACCGACTTGACCTTGAGGGCGTTTAGGAGTTGCAATGATCCCACATGAGCATCGCCCTCTTTCTCATTTTCCTCAATCATAGCATTTAGGGCTTTTCTCTTGGGACAATCATGTGCCCAGTGTGGACCATCACATAGGAAACAATTGGTCTTAGGCTTGAACTCCTTCCATTTATCCTTGCCTTTGTCATCCTTGCCGCTAGGGCCTTTACTTGATCCTTCCTTAGAAGGGTAGCCTTGTGATCCCTTGTCTCCCCCACCTTTAGCATGATTACCCTTGGACTGTGGCTTAGGCTTGGAGTCTCTCCTTTTATATTCCACCAAGGATTCTGCTACTACCATGGTCGTGGCTAGGTCTTGGACACCATGTCTCCTCAACTCTTGCTCAGCCCAACTTTGCAAGTTGTCCATGAAATTGAACAGTAGCTCCTCCTCAAACATGTTAGGTATCTCAAGCATAAGCATAGAGAACTCTTTGACATACTCACGGATCGAGCCCGTGTGCTTGAGACGCTTCATATTCTTCCTCTCTAAGTAAGCCAGGTCCTCAGGGTAGAATTGCATTTTGATCTCTCGCTTAAAAGCATCCCATGTGTCTAAGGTGAACGTCCTTTTTTCTATATCGGCAAACCTTTGATGCCACCATAGAGTGGCATTATCAGTGAGGTAGAGGGTCACGGTGCGTACCTTAGTGGCTTCATCCATTAGTGCGATAGCCTCAAAGTAGCGCTCCATGTGCCACAAGAAGTTATCCAACTCCTTGGCATACCTCTTGCCACTGAACGTGTGTGGCTTGGGTACCTCCACCCTTGGTACCTCATGAGTGGCCATGACTCATGTTGATATGGCAGTCTTATAGATGGTCAACTCTTGTCGAACCTCTTGGCCTCAGGGCCTCCATGCACACAGCCAAGGCCTCCACCCTTGACTCTACACTAGCAAACATGCTCATGACCTTGTCTTGGAAGGACATGAACTCCTTGTGTGACACCGATTGAACTTGTGAGCCTAGCACCCCCTCACGAAGGTCTTGGATATACTTCTTTAAATTCTCTAAGGCCTTCTCCAGGCCTTGCTTGATCAAGTCCACCCATTCCCGGGTGTTTGCCATGGCTATCTCCACTTTGGCTAGCCCTACCTCCATGTTGGCTATGGTGTCACGAGACTTATCATTCCTGCCCCTGCCCCGTGTAGTAGGCTCGATCTCCCTCCTACAGATTTGCTCACTAGTCTCCTCTACGTTATATGCCCGCTTCATAGTCGCGCTCTGATACCACTTGTCACGGACTTAGTCTCTTCCTAAGCTCATGCGGCACTTAGACAAGTTAAGACACTTGATCTTGCTATCAGCCTTATTCCCAATGCTTAGCTTGCTAGGATAAGATCCTTGCAACTCAGAAATTTTAGAAGGCGTAGTAGGCGACTCTTAAAGAATGGAAGCTTTATTGCTTTTAAAGGAAGCTATACAATGCTTAGAAGCTCACTTGCTTGGTGCCTTGGCCAAATGAGGCCCTCACCTATTTATAGGCACCAATGGAACTCTTTAGAACCTTGGAGGGTTCCTTACAATTCAAGAATATTCTAGAATATCCTACACAAGTACAAGCCTATGTACAAGAGATCTCTAGAATTCTCTAGAAAGCCCTAGACTTCTCTCATGCCTTCCACCATAGTGTAGAGGTGTGTGGACTTCTCTAGGCATCTCTAGAACTTTCCACACTCTTCCCACTAATAGCTAGGTGTAGGAGTCTCCAGAAGCTTCTTGAGCTCTATATAAGCCCATGAGGAGGCTCATTTGAAGCATCCTGTGACAATAGTCTCACTTGAGATTTGTGAGGCAAGTCACATAAGGTTTCAAAACTTAGAAAGTAAAAAATCTAATAATTCAAACAGTTTTCAAATCTAAGTTGAAATAAAGGAAGATATGATTGCAACCAAACATTTTCATAACAAAGAGCCTTGTGTGTACAAGAAGGCACAAGGAATCATGGTGATGCTCTAAGATCTTGTAGGTAGATGACAACCTACTCATTAGATATGATGTACGGATATTGTCATCAATCAAGATCTAGTTGTTTACTTGGTTCTAGATAAAAATCTAGAAGAAGATGCAATATATTCTTGGGGTTAACGTCCTTTAGGACTGCAAGAATAGAAAAGTTATGTCATGTCACCTACATTGATGAGCATTTGGTCAAGTACATGATGCAAAACTCCAAGAAGGGTTTGTTACTCTTTAGGTTTGGAGTTATCTTTCTCAAGATCAATGTCCTTGGACATCTATGGAGAGGGATTGCATTAAGGCGGTATCCTATTCCTTTGCAATGGATAGCCTTAAGTATGTGATGCTATATGTGTTGGGATTGAGACCCTAAAATAAAAACATGATGTAACAAAGTTAGACTTAAGTGTCCCATTGCTATTTTTTTGGTGTATTGATATTGATTTGAGCATTCAACTCATGTCTCTTACATTGTACATGACTTAGGTGCATTAGGAGTTGCACAGAAGATACAAGTTATGGGTTCCTTGTAAGTAGATAAATTGTCTATAGTTAGTTTACAGATTTGGGCAATCTAGTAGAAATTGTAGTGTAGCACCCCCTAATAGAGGGATGACTTGTCTTGGCCATTGGGATGGGTTTCCATGGTGAGTGCACTAGTGTATGTGACATGTCATGATTCACCAAGTTACATACTATACTACGTGGACTCTTAAACTTTAGAGGATATTGAGCTTGCGTCAAAATCAACAATAGGCTTTGACCTATGGATGAGACCCTAAAGTGGTCATATATCCCTATGGATTAAGTCATTGTTGATGGAGGCTAGCGACAACAAGTATTCTCAGTAAAGGCAACAGGTATTCTCATAGAGGCATTATGATATTTCATGGGATTGAGACAATGTGTCCTCTTGAGTGATCCAAATGACATGTGATCTGAAATTTGTGGTCATAGTAATTCCTTTAGTGTAATTTGACATATGCTCTTTAGAGGTAAAGTATGTCAATTGGTCACATAGTAAGTGGAATCTATAACTCAAGAATTTGAGAGGTAATCTTAATAAGTGATAATACTACCTTGTTGGATTACAGACACTAGTTTATGGGATGTCTACATGTAGTGGATAGTAGGTCATGGACCTAAGCACTTGGTGCCTCATTGTAATATACATAGGCTACTAGAGTGCAATTAACTTTTTGTAGTAAGATGTTGAGTCAATTTCAGAATTTGATTATAAGGAAGTCAGTACTCATATAGGTCCTAATGGTCCCCTCTCTAAGCTTATATTCTTTGATGACACAATTTATGAGGGTTTGATGGGTTTTTAATTCACTTTTGTGGATAAGGGTATTTTGATAATTACTCAAGGTTGCACAAGGATAAATGAGTGATATCTTTAGACTGGACTAATTGATTAATTAGGGCCCTATATGGTTTTATTAATCAATTAGCAATCTTTTTAGGCTAAATTAAGTGACCCAAGTCCATGGTGGGCTCGAGTCACTTAAGCCTAGTAGGAAGTCTATAAATACCCCTTTAAGGGTTAAGGTTTCTATGTCTTGTTAGTTTCTTCCTACAATCCAAAGAGAGAACCCTAGTCTTCACCATTCAAATCTTCACCATCTCAGTGTCTAGACACAAGAAAGAGTTATTAGGCGAAAAATCATGGTGTTTACGAGATCCATTACGACTTTGTAGTTATCTATGTCGATTGGAATCGATCCGAGAATATCTAAATCAAAGGTTTATGACTTTATTCTCTAGATCTATGTTTTCTATGGTATCAATATTGGTTTTTAAATACTTATTTATCCATTGCAATAGATTAGGGAGCCTATGATAGATTTCCCAACAACTAGTATTAGAGCCCTAAGGTAGGTTTTAGCATGTTATATTTGTTCTAGGGTATGCTAACTATGCTTTGTGAGGTTGTTTTATTCATCCCATGGCCCAAATGGATGAATATTCGTATGTCAATACGATGATTATAATTGTGATTGGTTGTATTAGTTCAATTGAATGAAATGCTTTTAATGATTCAACTGACTTTTGATTCTCTAGATTGGGTTGTACACCCCATAAGGGGTATAAGATTTTTATTTGATTATAAAAATCATTTCTTTTCAATAGATGGGTTGTAAGCTCCTTTATAGAAGCATAGTAATTTTTATTATTATACAAATTTAAGTTTTTTATATTCATCTATGGTGACCCAAGAGAAAAGAAAGAATCTTGAAGGTTCTTTTTGAGATTTTATGGTGGTTAAAGAAAAAATAAGCATTCTTGGAAGTTCTTGGTTTGAGATCCATGACAACATAGTGACATCAACTTTAACTCAAAATTGGGACTATTTTTGTGTAGTTTCTTAAGGTAATCTACATATGAATTTGAAGCTTGGGAAGTCATGAATCTAATGCTTCAAGTGGATTGCAATTCGGAGTAGAAATGAGGGAGATATAGTTTAATGAAGCAAGGTTGCACAAAGTGCATGGTAGCACAGTGATGTCAAATTTGAGCCAAAATTAGGACCACTTCCACTAATTTTCTTGGAGCAAATCACCTATATTTTTTAACCTTAAGATTTCAAGAATTTAATGCCTTAAACATATCACAATTCAAAGTTTAAATGAGGGAGATATGGTCAATTGAAGCAATGTTCTTCAAAAAGCATGTTGTTATGGGCAAGCATATGCATCCAATTCCTTTTGGTTGTTTGGGCTGAATTTTGGACTCTCCTTTTAGGCTCATTTTAGTGGCAATTGAGCCTTTTGAGTTTTCTATTTTCACTAACCCTATTTTTGGCAACTTGGATTTTATCCAAATTTTAATTATTGAATTAGCAATAGGATTTGTAAAGGCCATGAGAAAATTTTCTATTTAATTATTTCCTTGTTTTTAATTATAAGCTCTTGTTTAATTGCATATGTGGCCTCAAGATATTTTGGTTCTTAATTGAAAATAAATTTTCATGTATTTTTCAAAATTATTAAACTTATCTAAATTGGAATGTGCATGGTTAGGAAATTTTATTTTAAAGAAAAGATAAGTTGGAAAATGATTAAGAGCTTTCTTTTAAAAAAAATTAGATGTTTTAATTTTATTTAAAATCTTTGAGATCTCTAAGAATAAAATCTTCTTTTAAGAAAAAACTATTTGTAGACCCCCAAATTTGTCTCATACTCATTGCCACTTTATTTATTTATTTTTTTTTGTTTTTTTTTATTTACTATTATTTATTTATTTTTATAGCTCATTGGGTTATTGTTTTCAGGTCTATTTGTTTTGTTTTTTTTTGGGCCAAAGTTTCAAGCCCATTTATTATTTTTGGAGAACCAATCCTAGCCATCCATTCATCTTTCAATCTCCACCATTCATTCCAAAAGGAAACCCTGAAAAACTTATTCTCTCTCTCATCCTCTCATTCTGCCAACCCACATCTTTTTCTTTTTTTTTTCCCTTTCCTTTCTTTTCACTTATTCTCTCTTTTCTACTCATAGCCTCCACCACTCCCCCTTCTTCCTCTTTTCTCTTTTTTTCTTTTTTTCTTTTTTTTTTTTCTTTTTTCTTTTCCTTTCTTCTTCCTCCACTTTCCTCACTGACTCCACTGTTACCAAGCCGCCACTAGTAATGCTATCATTTGCATTGCCTTTGACCATCGCCCCTTCCCTCCGCCAACCACAACCCTTTTTCTCTCTCTCTTTCTATTGTTTTTATTTATTTATTATCTATGTTGTATTTTTTTTTTAATTTCAGTTGTATCTTTTTTATTATTATTATTATTATTATTATTATTATTATTATTTTCTTTTTTTTTTCTCCATGCATTGCCATAGACGAGCCTCTATTTTCTCCATGCGACATCGATTCGCACATGAGTTTTCCAAAGGGAGGTAAGTCTTCTCTCTGTTGATTCCTACATTGATGGTTTATGGGCCTTGGGTATGTGCATTGGATCTGAATTTTGGTTTAATTGATTTGGGCTTACTTATTTTTCGTGTAATTTACTAGATTGGTTGGATCATTGAATTTGGTTTGTTGGATTTCCTATTGAACCTTTGATTTATTTCTTTGGGTTTATTTTGGGATTATTTTTGTTTTATATTTACTGGTAGGTTATTGATTAGTTTGATTTGGGCCTAATTGAATTTGCTTTGCTTGTTTTTTGGGCTTGTTTGTATTTGGGTTCATGTTTTGCCATTACATTGAGGGCGACAAGAGGCAAATTTGGTGCACAATGTATTAGTTGGAGCAATTAGGGATAGGGTATGGGCATGGGCAGAAAGCTAGTAGGACTTGATTTGGGATAAAACAATCACTTGGAGCAAGAAGAATGGTAGGACAACTCTCTAGATTTTTCTCACCTTCTCTGTATTTTCTTTGCTTTTTTTCTTGAGAGATTGAGAAGTTTTTTTTTTGCATTTGGGAGCTTTGTTAGAAAGTTGTGGAGAGCTACTAGAATTGGGATTGCATTATAAGGGTATAATTGCTTATCCATGTCCTCATTTTGCATGTATTTATTTTGTTACTCATTACTTTGTACATATATTATTTCATTTGTTTCGATATGTTGTCAATATACTATTGTATGTTAGTTTCTTGGTCTCTCCCATTTATTTATTTATTTATTTTGGATTTTATTCATTTATTTAATATTTTGTTTTGGTACTTGTCAAGTGAATCTCATAATGAAATCTTGCTTCAAAAATTATTGTTAATGATTTGAATAAAAAAATTCTTATCCAAAAAAAAAAGGAAAAACCTTTTTTAAACAAAATGTAAAACGGTTTTTTTGTATGAAAGTAAAAAAAAAAAAAAAACAATTTAGGAAAAAAAATATATTTCTAAATGAAATTGAAAGGTTTTTTTTTTGTTCTATTTCATTTTATTTTTTTACAGTTTTTTCTAATTCAAATAGAAATTTCTTTTTGAAAATTTAAAACAAAAAATTATTGATTAAAAGACTTTTGTAAATAATTGTAAGATTTTTTTCTTAAGTTAAAAAAAACATTTTGGGTTATGATTAATTTGTGAATAGAATTGCAAAAGTTTTGTTTTAATAAATAAGAGATAATAAAAAAACCCTTTTAGATAAACTTGTTTTATTTATTTATTTAAAGAAAAGCCAAATTCCTTTTTTTATTTCTTATTTCCAACTAAATTTGTAAAAGATGCTCTTTTAATAAATGTTAAACAAAAATTTTTTTAGATAAACTTATAAAAAAAATCTTCTTCTTTTTTAAGAAGGTAAATTTCTTTTCTAAATAAAAGTAAACAAGTTCCCTTATTTAAAATAAAATTTTGAAAAATCATCTTTTTAAATAAAAATTTATAAGAGACTCTCTCTCTTTTCTTTTTTTTCCTTCATAAATGAAATTGTAAATAAACTTCTTTTTTTTAGTAAAATTGAATTGCGATCTTTTTGTAACATAAAATGTTAAATTATATTTTTTGTAATGGTACAAGTCAAGTAAAATTCCTTTTTTTTTAAAAAAAAAATGTGAAAATGTAAAATTCTTTCTTAAAAAAATGTGTGTGTGTATATATATATATATAAAATTGAAGTTCCTTTTTTTCTTTTTCTTTTTTTTTTAACAAATTGGAAATCTTCTTTTGTAGAATCAAAGATTTTTTTTTTTTGGTTTTTTGTTTTTTTGTCTCCTAATAAAATTGAATAAACCTTTTTTTTAATTATACAAATATAAAAATCTTTTTTATAAATAAAAAAGGGATTAAGACATTTTGTAAATAATTTTGTAAAAAATCACTTTCCTATTAATAATTTTTTATTGTTAATAAAATTGGATCGAATTTTTAACATATTTGTAAACTATAAAAGTTTTTTTAATTAAAAATTATTTTGCAAATAAAGTTATATATATATATATATATATATATATATATATATATATATATATATATATATTAAATAATTTGTATAAATCACTTTTCTTAAATGAAAATAAATCGAATTACTTTATAAATAAAATAGTAATAATTCATTTCCTAACAAGGGTAAATAAAAAAAAATAGTAAATTCTTTTGATAAAATAAGTGCAAATAATTTTCTTGAAAATAAAAATTAAATACAAATGAAATTCAATCAAATAATTTGTTACAAATAAATTGAAACTTTATTTTGTAAATAATTAAATTAAAATCATTCTTTCAAAATTGTTTTTTTTTTTAATAAAATCCTTTCAAATTTTTTGCAAAACTAATTATTGAATTTTTTTTAATCAATTTAATAAATCATTTTGTATAATTTTCATGTTATTTATTTTTTCTATTCTTGTAATTTGATTTTTACCATGATTTGTACATACTCATTTGTGTGTTTCAAAAAAAAAAAAAAAAAAACCTAAAATAAGTGGTGACTCCAAGTCTTTAAAAAAAAAAAATCAAATTTTCACAAATAAAAAATGAGTCTTGTCGTTCAAGTGGGGACGCATGTGAAAAATGTAGATCCACACTCTTGTTTTTTCAAATCTTTATAAAATAATATTTTTCCTATTTTTCACAAGATTCTGATGTAAAGAATAAGTTAAATTTAGAAATTCATGATAAATAATTTATAATGAAGAATGGTTACCAAAATAAATATTAGAACCAAAAAAAAAAGTTTTTTGGTATTCTTCATAACTTTTCATGACAAGATATTTTCCAAAATTATTTATTTAAATTGATTGTTGCTAAGAAGATTGTTATTTCTTTATAACTATCGTTTATTAAACTTTATGCAATTTTCCTATTTTTTCTCGATGAGAGAAGGAAAACTATGCCTATAGTTGGTCCTCCAAGCTCTCCTTCCTAGAGAGAAGAAGGAAATGATTTTGTTTAGATAGTTAAATGATAAGGAATAAGAAAGCGATTTTTTTAGCACAAGAGTCCCCGTTTAAAAGATAAATAATGGATTTGGAAAACCTCATCATAGAGAATTTATGATAAGAAGGGTTACCAAAATAACTTTGAAAAATTTTAGTAATTTAATAAAGATATAAAATATTTTCCGAAATGGAATGTTTAATTCCTTTTTGGAGATAAACATTTTTAGGAGTTTTTCATAGAGAATCCTTTATCTATTAAGAAATTACTAAATGTTCTATTTTTTATAGTATTTAATGGAATAAATTATTATGAATTCCCGTGGAAATATTTATTAAGTTGCAAAAGTGTAAGGAATAAGGAAAGTAAATCTTTTGATGATTTTTTAATATGAGAAGCAAAAGTTCCTTTCTTAGATAAGGTGCTCTCAAGATTATTCAAAATCTCATGAATTGGTAATTTCCTTATTACACAAGAGTTTCCAATTTGGAAAATAAATATTTTGAAAATTTTCATTAGAGTTAATTTATTATTAAAAGATTATTACCAAAAGGCTTAGTAATTTGATGAAAATAAATTTCTTTGAAACATTTCCTAGATAAAATATTTATTAATTGGAATTGTGTATAGAAGAAGAATTTTATGAAAATAAATTTTAAAATTTTGAGAATGGATATTTTATCAAAATTCTTTTTGAAAATTACTCATGGAAATTTTAAAATTTTCATATTCATATTCTTCTATTACACTATGTACATATCCAATTAGGAAATAAATATTTTTGAAAATTTTCAAAGTAGATAATTTATTCATTAGGGAAATTACTAATGGTTTTAAAATTGATCTTATTTATCTCATAAGATTAAGTGGGAGAGGGCCTTAGCAAGCCCATAACCTCTATTATTAAGCCCATCTTGGTTTAGGTTCATCACCACCCCACTAGCAGTTTGAGCCTTAGGAATCAAGGGGTATGGACTCTCCATTAGAATGAGACTAGTATGTTTGTAGTAGGAGCAACCACCTCACTAGTGGGGTTCCTTACTTGGTGACATTGATGGTTCAAGGACAATGGTTATACATTTATCATTGGATATGAAGTGGTTGAATCACCCACCGCAATCCCACTTGCATAGTCCATGGGCCAAACAAAAGGTATGTTGATATTGCCTTTAGATACCTTTCATGGTTAAGGCAGGGAGATCAATATAAGAGGATCACTAACTAGTAATAAGGTCATGACCTACCCACCGTAGGCTTGATTCTTATGATACTAGGATTCCTTGTAAAAGGATATGTAGTTTGAGAGCACTACATTTTTACTAAATTAATTACCAAATGCCTTGAATGGTCAATTATGTCATATATTTGGTTATATTCTTTGTTACATATATCATGTTGATTTTATTATTACTCTCTTTCTCACAATAGATCAAGCCCAACTAACCAATTGGACTAATTTTATTTTGGATATAGTAACTAATTGCATAGAAGCTAGTTTAGGAAGAGCTAGCTATTCCTTATGAACTAACCTATCAAAAGGAAAGGGTGGTGTATCAAGGTGGTATTAGACAGATTAGAAGACCAAGCATCTAATACTTGGATCTTTGGATAATGTGTTACAATAGCAACACATGTCTATTACTAGATATTTTGATATTCTTTTTCTAGTTTGCAATGGTTATTTACTGATAAGGGTAGGTCAACTTTGACAAGCTACTCTTACAACTGTTATGAACACCAATATTCATATGATCTTAGAGACTTTTCCATTTTCCTTCGGGATGGCTAAGGGGATTCTCAAATAGTATAGGGTGTTCATATGGAAGTCAAAGGTTCTTCAAGTTCTTCTACCAAGAAGAAGAACAACAACATCAAATAAGGAAAGTTCAAGAAAATGAATAAAAGAGCAAGCTTGGGGGCAAGTGATTCCTTTATGACTTTTTAGGACATTAGAAAAAAAAAAGCTCGATTTACCTAAAGCAAAAAGAAAAGTATATATCATTTTCTCATTGTTGAATATATAGTGATAGATTTCACCTTTTATGGTGGATAGATTCTAGACCCATTGTTTGTTAGCCCTTATAGGATTTTCAACGAATGAGAAGGTTAAATGATGGGATTATACTTACCTTAACTTCAAATGTAAGGTTAGTTATGCAAGTTAGTAGGAAGTAATATCTTCTTCTTTTTATATGTATTCCACTATCACTTTTCTAAGAGATGAGAATGGTTAGATCTCAAGATTGAACCTAGCACTAATTAAGCATTTGGTATCCAGAACTAGGTCATATTAATCTAAATAGAACTAAAGACTAGTAAAGTCTAGACTCTTTGATTCTAGATCTTCCTGTCTACGAATCTTGTATAGATGGTAAAATGACCAAGATGACTAGACCCAAGGAATGTTTGGAGTTAGTGCATACTAACCTATATGGAACTTTTAGTATCCATGAATGGGGAGGGTATGGGTATTTCATCACTTTAAGTGATGATTACTTTAGTTTTGGATACATTCATTAAATTTAAGGCGGGACTGAATAACCTATTGGGTATAAATACCAAGTCACTTCAATTGGATCAAGGTGATGTCTAGTAAGTTTGATTCTTTCTATTGGAGCATGGGATTATTTCCCAGTAATGTGCACCGGGGTCTCTATATTGCAAAATAAAGAGGTGAAAAGAATATATCAAACTTGGATGGACATAATGAGATCATGGATAGGTTTCTTATCTTTTCCCAGATTCTTTTAGGGATATGTCTTATAAAATATGTAATACCTCTTTTTCTTAGGAGGTATATCAGTTTATAGGATATATAAGAAGATTTTTGGGCTATTACCTTTATAGTCAGGATAATCATAAGATATTTGTTAACATAAATGTCTAATTTTTTATGAAGAATATATGATAAGGAATAAGGCAAAGAGTATAAAAATTGGAAGATATATTAAAAGATACTCCTACATTGCGTAGGATACTATAGATCCAAGGGGTTAAAGACATATTGTTTCTATGATTTCTAATACATCAGTGTCTCATCATAGTGGGAGTTTCATATCCCACATATTATGATGAAGCGATAAGCAATGTTTGTGCTCACTTAAGGCAAGGAGTTATGAAAAAGTAGTTAGAATCTTTGTATTCTAACATAGTTTGGGTTCCTGCAGAAACACCTAAAGAGATAAAACCCATAGTGTAAGTTGGTCTACAAAAGGAACACAAGAGTAAATAGAAAGTTTGAGTTTTATGTGGCTAAGACTGTAATTACAGGTTATAGTTTGAAACTTTGTTTCAACTATGAAAAACCTTTTCAACAATGGTCATAAATCCATTAGATTACTCCTATGTGTGTCTCATTTATAAGGTATAGCAACCAAACATTTTCATAGCAAAGGGCCTTGTGTGTATAAGAAGGCATAGAGAAACATGATGAGGTAAAAGATAATCTACTCATTAGATATGACGTAGGAATATTGTCATTAGTCAAGATTTGGTACTCTACTTAGTTCTAGATGAAAATCTAGAGGAAGGTGCAATATATTCTTACAATTAAGCTCTTTTAGGTATGCAAGAATAGGAAAATTGTGCCATGTCACTTACATTGATGAGCATTTGGTCAAGAACATGATGCAAAACTCCAAGAAGGGTTTGTTACTCTTTGGGTTTGGAGTTGCCTTTCTCAAGATCAATGTCCTTGGACATATGTGGAGAGAGATCATGTTAAGGCAGTATCCAATGCCTCTACAATTGATAGCTTTAAGTATATGATGCAATGTGTTAAACCAAATATTTGCTTTACTGTGAGAATAATGAGTAGATATTTTTCCATTTTTTTATTAGAGATTTGGGCGGATGTCAAATATATACTCAAGTATCTTTAGAAAACGATGGATTATAAGTTTATGAGTATTTGCGATGAGTTAGTACTCCTTTCGTACTAGGAAATTAGACTTTCAGAATTATGAGGACTCTTACAAGTCTATCTTTGAGTATGTATACACTTTAAGTGGTTTTTATTGCTTCTATAGTAACAAAGGAAACCTTTTGGATTATAGGTAGTTTCCTTGGCTATATCGTCTAAGATCCTATTATACGATAACAATGAGATGGTGACATGGTTTAAAGAGCAAAAGTACCACTACAAGAGGAAACACATAAAAAGGAAATGTTACCTTATTGTGAGATAGTACAGGGAGGTGATATGACCGTGGAGCAGAATTTTTCTACAATGCCCAATCTACTTTTGGAGTAATTGGAGTTTATTGAGATTGAACCCCTAAAAGCAAGACATGATGTAACAAAGTTAAACTTAATTGTCCATTTGCTATCTTTTTAATGTATTGACATTGATTAAGTATTTATCTCATGTCTCTTGAATTGTATATGACTTTGGTGAATTAGGAGTTGCACAAAATATACAAATCATGGGTTCCTTGTAAGTAGATAAGTTGTCCACGATTGATTCATGGATTTGGGTAATCCATCAAAGACTATAGTGCACCACCTCCTAATTGGAGGGATGGCTTGTATTGGCCGTCGGGATGGGTTTCCCATGGTGAGTGCACTAATGTATCTGATGCACACAATACAAGACCTATGATGAATCATGATGCAAGGCTATCAATTATCATGATTCACCAAGATGGACTCTCAATCTTGAGAGGATATTGAGTATATGCCAAAATCAACAAGAGGCTTTTGACCTATGGGTGAGACCCTAAAGTGGTCATATATCCCTATGGATTGGGTTACTACTGATGAAAGCTAGTGGTAATAAGTATTCTCGATAGAGGTACCATGATATCTCATAGGATTGAGACAATGCGTCCCCTTAGGTGATCCAAAGGACATGTAATCATGAAATATGTGGCCATAGTAATTCCTTTAGTGGAATTTGACATATGCTCATTGGAGGTAGAGGATGTCAATTGATTACATAATAAGTGGAATCTGTAACGCAAGGATTTTAGAGGTAATCTTAATGGGTGATAGCACTACCTTGTTAGATTACAAACTTTCAAGGGAAGTGTGTATGTAGTGGATAGTAGGTCATGGACTCGAGCACTTGGTGTCTCGTTGTAATACACATAGGGTACTAGAGTGCAGTTAACTCTCTATAGTTGGATGTTGAGTCAATTTTAAAATTTGATTATGAGGGAGCCAATATTCCTATGGGTCCTAATGGTCCCCACTCTTAGCTCACATTCCTTAATGACACAGTTTATGAAGGTTTGATGAGTTTTTAGTTCACTTTTGTGTATAAGGGTATTTTGGTAATTACATATGGTTGCACAAGGATAAGTGACTGATATCTTTGAACTGGGCTAATTGATTAATTAAATCTTTATATGGTTTATTAATCAATTAGCAATCTTTTTGGGCTAAATTAAGTGATCCAAGCCCATGGTAGGCTCAAGTCACTTAAGTCTAGTATGAAGCCTATAAATACCCCTTTAGGGGTCAGGGTTTTTATGTCTTGCCATTTTCTCCCTATAGTCCAGAGAGAGAACTCTAACCTCCACCCTTAAGATCTCCACCATCTCAATGCCTAGACACAAGGAAGAGTCATCAGGTGGAAGATTCTAGTGTTTACGAGATCCATTACGACTTTGGAGTTATCTACATCGATTGGAATCGATCTGGGAACATCCAAATCAAAGGTATGTGACTTTGTTCTTTAGATTTATGTTTTCTATGGTATCGATATTGATTTTTGAACATCTGTTTATCTGTTGCGATAGATTTAGAGGGCCTATGATAGATTTGCATGCATCCTATGAGATATAGAACATGAGAATGCAATAATCTGATGTTCCCAACAATATGCTAGATCAGATATTTGCTTTACTGTAGAAATAATGAGTGGATATTAGTCCATTTTTTATTAGAGCTTTGGGCAGATGCCAAACATATAGTCAAGTAACTTTGGAGAATGAGGGACTATATGTTTATAAGTCTTTGCGATGAGTTAGTACTTTTTTCGGATCAGGAAATTGAACTTTCAGTCTGATGAGGATGTTCAATTCTAATTCCTCATTCTTATAAACATATGTGAATTGATTCTTGAAATGTAAAGTTGAAGAGAGTAAAAGAAATGTTGGACATGTACTATGTGAATTGAAGCTAGAATTCAATGTTTAAAGTGTCATTCATGATTCATCTTTTGATTTAACTAATGTGATCATCTATTAGTTGGTGTAGCTAAGGATGGAATTGAAGAGATATTGGGAAAATTTAAATGTGAATAGGAAAAATGAAAGAGGTAATACTTTGCTAAGAAGTATAATAAAAATAGGCAGGCATTGAAAAATAGGTTCAAATTATAAACAATATCTTTATGTCATTCAATTTAGTAGGAGCTTAAGGTTGTTAATATCATGATGATGGTTGTTCAATAATTACTAATTTAAATAAATTGGCACTCAATTTGAGCAAGTGTTTATCGCATTGTTGTGGATAATTTTTTGTATCCCATTTATGCATTTCCTTCACATTTTACTCAATCTATCAATTGCCCTCATATCAAATACCACTTGTAAGATGGGAAGATAAGCAAGGTATGTTGACAAAGGCCTTTATATCTTAAAAATTCAATTTCACCTAAATATTTTTCCTTTGAAATTATATTTTAATCATTGACATAGTTGAGGATTCTATGCAGTAAATTCCAGTTCTTGATGATGATTGCCAAGAATATTTTATTTGCTTTTTTTATATATAAATAAGTGATTTAGGGTGTGATAATGAACAAAATGTCCTTCTATATTAATAATTTTAATTAATTCTATTCTCTGATGGGGGTGGGAGAAACCTAGGCAATTGTTTTAGATTTTTAGTTCTATTAGAAGAACCAAATATGTAGCTTCTAGTTTGTTTCATATGTTATTATCAAATTAAAGTCACAAAAAAAAAAAAAAAATTATTAGTGATAGAACATAATGAGCCCTTTTCATGTTTCACTACTTCACCATTAATGTGTGATGCAGATTGACAGAGGCAAAGATATTGGTCCCAATTATACTAACCTAGGAGAATAGCATTTATATGGGAAGAAAGGTGCCTCAACAAAAGTGTCATTCCCAAGCTCTTTGGCAAGAAGTTTGTAACAATGGCACCAACCCAAGAAATTCGATGTCTAGCAATGTATCCGACAAAAAGAGAAATCATGATAGTTTTATCTTCTTAGGAGCTTCAACGGCAAAACTTTTGACAAATCGCTTGGTCTTGCCTAGTCATCCTGGATTACATGCCCAATCCTTTATTGTATCGATGGATTTCAATATTCTAAGATATGATTTTTTTATTTTTATTTTTAATTCTCATTCAATTAATTTGATTGTTCAACTCCACCCTATATGTATGTGATAATTTAATCATTTGTGTCTGTCATGTTCTTTTGTGATTCCTTAAATTCTAATAGGATTTAAATTACAAAGTAGACATTGAATTTTTACAATTTCTACTCTCTTGGAATCTGACTTAAGATTTCAATTGTATCAATCCTATTATATTAAGTTTTCTATTTTGTCTCATTTTTTCTGCCTCTCCCCCCTATTGGCTTTATAAGGTCGTTATATGATATTTTTGAATGAAAAAACAACTTGTAGATTTTACATCTATGAATGCCAAGATGATAGTGGCAAGAAATATTATTTTTATTAATCAAAATGTTGCGGAAAATAGATGTTAGTTGTGATAGGGATGAATGTACCAAATCTACCCTCAAAAAAGAGAAAATAAAAAATATTAAATTATTTTATCAAATTAAGTAGTTTAAGACATAATTATATTATAATTATTTACAAAAAATATTTATAACTTAACATAAACTTTTAAACAAAATAGAGAATGTAAAAAAATTATTTTAGTTAGCAATATTTTACACTGAACTTGTTTTTTGAAAAGATGAGTATCTTTTTTTACATTGAACTCATTTATTGAAAAGACAAGTTTTAAATTTTACACTGAACTCGTCTATTAAAAAAAAGAGTTCTGGATTTTACACTAAATTCATCTGTTGAAAAGATGAGCTCTAATTTTAGACTAAATTCATCTATTGAAAAAATGAGTTTTGGATTTTACATGGAACTCATCTATTCAAAAGTAGAGTTCTAATTTTATACTGAACCCATCTATTGAAAAAATGAGTTTTGATTTTACACTAAACTTGTATGTTCAAAATATGAGTTCTAATTTTATACTAAACTTGTATGTTCAAAACATGAAGTCTGATTTTACATTGTACTCGTCTATTCAAAAGACAAGTTTTTTAAATTGAACTCATCTGCTCAAAAGATGAGGTCCACTTGGAATCACACTCATAGAAAACTGTCATAGTTTTAGAAATTGTTTAGGAAAATGACATTTAAAAAAATATTTTTAATAAATGTTATACTTTTGTAGAAACCCCGATATTTATAAGGGTTCCCCACTAGACTTAAGATCAAGGCTTGGGTCACTTAATCTAGCCCAAACCGAGTTCTAATTGATTAATTAACCACAGAGTCATCTAATTAATCAATAAGACCAATCCACATACCTTGTTCACTATCCCATGTGCAACCTTGCATAATTACCAAAACACTCTTATGCACAAGATTAAACCTAAAGCTAATCCAACCCTCATAAATCATGTCATCATTGTATATAAGTTCAAAATGGGGACCACTATGACTCATAAGAGTACTACCTCCCTTATAATCCAATTTTGAAATTGATTTAAGGCATTCTCAATATAGGCACCATGATATCATATGGCATTGAAACAATGTGTCCCCTTAGGTAATCCAAAGGATATGTGATCAGGAAATCTTTGTCACCGTAGTAATTCCTTAAGTGAAATTTGATATATGCTCTTTATGAACTAGACTATATCATTTGATCACATAATAAGTGAGATTTGTAACTCAAGGATTGAAAAGGTAATCTTGATAGGTGATAGCACTACCTTAATAGATTACGAACACCAATTCATGGGGGAGTTTGCATGTAGTGGATAATAGGTCATGGACCAAGTTTTATCTCGTTGTTATTTACATAGGGTACTGGATTGCAATTGATTCTCTTTAATGGAATGTTGAATCAACTTCAAAATTGGATACTGAGAGAGCAATACTCCTATGAGTCCTAGTGGTCCCTGCTCTAAGCTCATATACCATGGTGACACGATTTATAAGGGTTAGATTGGCTCTAAGTTCACTATTGTGTAGAAGGATGTTTTGGTAATTACGCAAAGTTATGTGGGAGATAATAAACAAGGTCTATGGATTGTGCTAGTTGATTAATTAAATGGTCCAGTGTGATTAATTAATCAATTAGAACCTATTTTGGGCAAAATTGAGTGACCTAAGCCTTGTTGGTCTTAAGTCACTTAAGCTTAGTAGGGGAACCCTATAAATACCCCCTTAGATGTTAGGGTTTCCATCAATTTAGGTGAGAGTCATCTTACACCTCGAGAGAGAGAGGTAGAGGAATAACTTCCTTCCTTCCAAAGCCTAAACTTTGGAGTGCCAAGATCATGGTTTAAGTCATCAAGCGAAAGATCTTGAGTGTATGAGACCTCGACACATCTTCTTCACTGCCAAGAATTGATCTAGGAACATCTAGATCCAAGTATGAGTACTATATCTCTAGATCTTTATTCTAATATGGTTTATATAGTCATATGTTTCCGCTATAATAGATTTAGAAAAGCCTAGGAGAGTTTGCATACACCCTACGAGATCCAATGATAGGGAATGGAAAAATCCAAATATTCCCAATAGTTGGGAACCCCATATTACTCCGTTCCCATGTCTTGGACCTCGTAAGGTGATGCATCTATCCCTAGGGATCTCTAGATCTAACAAAGCAAAAATAAATAACTTCAAAAACCATAGAATAATACAGATCTAGAGATCAAAACTCATACTTGCGATCTCGATGTTCCCAAATTGAAATCCATCCGATGAAGAACGCGCATGAATAATTTAGAGGTCTCGTTCACCCAAGATCTTTCGTTCTTAGCACTCCAAATTGTGGGATTTGAAAGGGAGGCAACTTTAGCTCTCTCTCTCTCTCTCTAGATCTGGAAGACAAAAATCAACATACCAATAGGAAACCTTAACCCCACAAAGGGGTATTTATAAGGTTCTCCTACTAAGTTTAAGTGACTTAAGCCCACGTAGACTTGGATCACTTAATATACCTTAAAACAAGTCCTAATTGATTAATTAATTAACCACACAAGGTCGTCTAATTAATCAATTAGTCTAATCCAAAAACCTTATTCGATATCCCCTATGTAACCTTGCATTATTACCAAAACGCTCTTACACAAAAAAGTGAACCAAGAGTCAATCCAACCCTCATAAATTGTGTTAACATGGTTTATGAGCTTAGAATGGGGACCATTGGGACCCATAGGAGTACTAGATCCTTCAAAATCCAATTTTGAAGTTGATTCGACATTCCACTATAAACAATCAACTACACTCCAATACCTTATGTAAATAATGAGACAAAGTTCGGGTTCGTGACCTATTATTTACTACATGCAAACTCCCCATGAACTAGTGTTTATAATCTAACAAGGTTGTGTTATCACCTATCAAGATTACCTCTCCAATCCTTTAGATACAAATCCCACTTATTATGTGATCAATTAATATACTCTAGCTCCAAGGAGTAGTAGATGGTAGGTTACAAACCTAAACTTTGTCTCATTATTATTTACATAGGGTATTGGAGTGTAGTTGATTCTCTATAGTGGAATGTTGAATCAACTTCAAAATTGGTTTCTAAGAGAGACAATACTCCTATGGGTCCCAATGGTCCCCGCTCTAAGCTCATATATCATGATAACACGCTTTATGAGAGTTGGATTAGCTCTTGGTTCACTCTTGTGCATAAGGGTGTTGCAAGGTTGCACAAGGAATAGTGAACAAGGTCTCTAGATTGGGCTAATTGATTAATCAGATTGTGGACCTGCATTTTTCACATGCATCCCCACTCGTCGACGAGACTCGCTTTTAAAGGTGAAAAACTGTATTTTATATATATATATATAATTAAAATAAAAATAAAAACTGGAGTCGTCACTTATTTTTATTATTTTTTTAAGAGAAAATAAAATAAAAAACAAAAACCCTAAGAAAAATGACTCCTTAAACTTTTGGAAAAGCGTGTCTTTGAAAAACCTGAATCTAAGTCCAAGGATCAGGTTACCTATTAGAAAGATACCATAAAAAGGTAGTACTGTTCTAAGCCCTAAAAGTCTCTACTAACTAGGTTGAGGGAAGCATGACAATTAATCAATAAATCAAGAATATCAAAGAAATCAAAGGTGATCAATCCAATTAGGAGGTAATGCACTACAATCTCTACCAGATTTCCCAAATCCATGACTAAATATTGACAACTTATCTACTTACAATGAACCTATGACTTGTATCTTCTGTGCACTCCAAATGCATCCAAGTCATATACAATGTAAGAGTTATGGACTGAATGCTCAAATCAATGTCAATATATAAAAATGATAGAAAGGGAACAAAAGTCTTACTTTGTTATATCATATCTTGCTTCTAGGGGCTCAATCCCAACACAAGTAAATTGTTATCAAAGAAATCAAAGGTGATCAATCCAATTAGGAGGTAATGCACTACAATCTCTACCAGATTTCCCAAATCCATGACTAAATATTGACAACTTATCTACTTACAATGAACCTATGACTTGTATCTTCTGTGCACTCCAAATGCATCCAAGTCATATACAATGTAAGAGCTATGGACTGAATGCTCAAATCAATGTCAATATATAAAAATGATAGAAAGGGAACAAAAGTCTTACTTTGTTATATCATATCTTGCTTCTAGGGGCTCAATCCCAACACAAGTAAATTGTGACCATAGTAGTTCCTTAAGTGGAAGTTAACATAAGCTCTTTGTGAGCTAGGGCATCTCAGTTGATCACACAATAAGAGGTAATCTTGAGGTCACATACCCAAGCATCTTGTATCTCGTTGTAATATAAATAAGTTATTAAAATGCAATTGACTCTTTGTAGTGAGATATTGAGTCAACTTTAGAATTGGATTCTGAGGAAGCCAATACTATCCTATTGGTCCTAATAATCTATGTTTAAGCTCATATTACTTTCATGGCATGATTTATGAGGGTTGGATTGACTCTTGGTTCACTTATTTGTATATAGATATTTTGGTAATTACTTATGGTTGCACAAGAATTAGTGAACGATATCTCTAGATTGGGTTAATTGATTAATTGGATTCCTATTAGGTTAATTAGTCAATTAGGATCTTTTTTAGGTTAGAATAAGCGACCTAAGCCCAAGGTGGGCTCAAGTCACTTAAGCAAAATAGGAACCCTATCAATACCCCCTACATTCCAAAGAGAGAGCCCTAGCCTCTAGCCTCTAGATTTCTACTATTTGAATGCCTAACTTTAAGGAGTCATGAGGTGAAAGATTGGAAGTTTACTAGATCACCAATAACTACTTGGCATACAAGAATCCTCTACACCTAAGGATTTGATCTAGAAACATCTAGATATGAGGCTAACACTATAAACATGTAATCTAGTCCTATAAAATCTTTTAAATGCTTTGTTTCTATTGTGGATAGGATCTAATAACCTTAAAAGTAGTTTCATGCACCTAACAAGATCCATGGTCTAGGAATGAAGTAATTCGAAGTTCCCATCACTTCCATCCAATGACGCTTCCTTAAACCTAAGCATAAAGATGATAGAGACCTCAGAGAGTTAAAAGTTATCGTCTTCTTTCTTTAGAATGTATGAGAGAAAAGTGAATGAAAGAAATTTGAAGCCTTAACCACCTATAGGAGTGTTTATATCTTCCCATTGACTTAAGTGACTTGAGCCCACCTTAGGCTTGAGTCACTTAATCTAGCTTAAAAGGGTCCTAATTGATTAATTAACCCAATTAGGCTTAAATTAATTGATTTGCCCAGTCCAAAGAGACTGCTCACTAACCCCTATGCAACCTTGCATATTTACCAAAATTCTTTTATGCACATAAGTGAATTGAGAACCAATCTAACCCTCATAAACCGTATCATCAAGGAATATAAACTCCAGTATGGACTATTGGAACTCATAGGACAATAATGACCCCCTTAGAATCTAATTTTGAAGTTGACTCAATATCTCACTATAGAAAGTTAACTACACTCCAATACCCTACATAAATAACAACATCACACAAGGTGCTTAGGTTCGTGACCTATTACTATCCACTATATGCAATCTCCCCATGAACTGACATTAATAATCTAATAATGTGAATGTTATCAACCTCTTAATATTTTTTTCTACCATCCTTAAGTTACAAACCCACCTATTGTGTGTCAACTAGCATGTCCCACCTCACAAAGAGCTTATGTCAAGTTCCACTTAAGAAACGACTATCGTCATAGTTTACTTGAACACACTTCCTTAAGATCACCTAACATAACACATTATCTCAAACTCCATGACATATCATGGTACTTCTATTGAAAGTAACTATTGTCACATACCTCCATCAATAGTGATTCAATTGATAGGGAATATATGATCACTTTAGGATCTCACCCATAGATTAAAACCACTAGAAACTTTAGTCTAATTTCAGTATTCTCTTAAGGTTAAGAAAACATATAGTATAGTAGCTTAGTGAAATCATGACTATCAATGGCCTAACATCATGATAACTCATGGTAAGTCCTATCTAATGTGTAACCATATATACTATTGTACTCACTATGGGAAGCTCATCCTGATGACCAAGAATACTCATACCTCTAATTAGGGGATATTACACTACAGCCTTATATAGATTGTCTAAGTCCACAAACCGATTGTGAACAAATCATTTATTTGCAAGGAACCCATGAAATGGATCTTCTATGTAACTCTTAATGCACCTAAATCATGCATAGTGCAAAAGATGTCATACCAAAATTCTCATAAGGTTTAATGCACAGAATATAATAGATAAAAGTGAAATTGAAATCATATTAAATAAATAATAAATTCAAATTTATTATATTATGTCATGATTTTAAGGGTTCTATCCTAACAAAAGAGATACTAATGATTCTTGTTATCCCTTACTCACTAGTTACATCAATTTATTCCATCATTACCTTCTTTAAAGCCAAATCTATAAGAGAAATAAGGTCTTAGATGTTGTTGTCCAATCCTAAATGATTTCATTCACTTGATGGTAGTTAGGATATGAAATAAATGAAAATTAGGTTTTAAATGTAACTAAGTAATAAAAAATGATTGCACAAACAACCAAAGGCCCCTAAAATCCCTAAAGATCACCATGACTTGAAAACTCTTATTATTCTCTCTAACTCTTAAGACCAAAATTGGATTGTGGAACACTAATAATAAATCATTATAATTTAAAATCAACTATTAACTCAAGTTTAATCTATTAATTCTTTAGGTTAGAATTTCACTTGTGAAAGCATTTTAGGTTATTATTGATAGTTTTCATAGGTTGATCCTTGAGGATGGTATCGAAAGTACTACCAACTTATGATAACTTCATCTCTTCATTTTTATTAACTAAATTTATCACGTATTAGGTCGACGACTTAAAGAATAACATATGTCTTTGTTTTAGGCTAAGGGTTCTCCAAAGTTAAGAAACATTAGAAAATTAGAAAAATTAAAAAATTGAAAATTTATTTAAAAATGAGCTCTAATCATGACAAGTGGCTAGGGGTGCAACTCCAGTGGGTTGTATTGAGTTGATAATTAAACTCATACTCAAATCAAGGATAAATCACATATGCTCGAAGTCAAATCCAACTTGATTTATAACCCCAAGTTGCTCAATTTGAGCTCACCTAAATCCTTTCTCTGAAGTTCAATTAAGTTGACAAAGAGTCAAGCTCACGTTAGAGAAAAAAATATATATTAGTCAGGCTTGAATCAACCGAATTAGTCGAGTTGGATGGGCCACAAGGGATAGGTCAAAACTCAAGTTAAGTTAGGTAGATTGCACCAAGAAAAAAATATCACTAGTTGAATCATATAATATAAAATTTAATTATTTATAATATATATATATATATATATATATAGAATAAAATAAAATTATCTAATTAAAATTATTAAATACCCCATTGAGATTCGAGTTGAGTTTAAATGAGTTGGATGAGCTTTCTTATAAGCAAGCCTAACCTAGACTATATAAAATGAGCTGTTCAAAGTCCTACCAAGATCAGGTTACATTTGGGATAGGTTTCATTTGAACCCACTTGCAGTTAGTCCCCAAACAATTCCACAACGTTAATGATATATGCTTATGGCTTATTTATTAAAAAAGAATCCGATACTAGAAACAATAATTAAACTGTCACTTCCTCGAAAGAAGATAAGGATGGAAAGAAGATAGAATCCTGTCAAGGATCACGACAAGGGTGGCCGCTCTTGTTAGCTAAGAACTCTAAAAGATGCCTAACTTTTTCCTTTTCCCTGATTTTTTTTTTTCCATTTTTCTAGTATATTTGTTTGTTGGACAGTTCCAACAACTGTATTCAATCTTCATACGACACTATATCAATCATGACTATGGCCCCTTCAACTAATAATATCACCAAATTTCAAAGGCTTGTCGTTATCAACTCCAACCATGGGCCACGCACATGGTTTTAGAAAGAAAAAGACTGATTTCCATTATTAGGATTAGCTGCCTTAAATTTCAAAAGGTCTGAATGGTTGGATCACATCATTCTCTTAATTTCTTTACATCTTGGTAAAGGAGAAGAATAAGAATCATAGTGGATTATAATATTAATTTAAAAAGATGAATCAAATCTTAATATAAAAATATGTTTTAATTTTTATGAAAATAAATTTTTATTTTAATTTATAATTTAAATCCAATATCCAAATATAAATGAAATATATTTTCCAATATTTAAAACATATTTTTATACAAAAAAAAATATCTCATTGGAGTCGAACCCCAAGGCTCTTAAAGATGGTAAAAACTTAAATACAAATTATTTTTTAAAATAAATAAATAAATTTATGATATACCATGTTGTGTAGATATTATCCGTTTTAAACCCAAAAAGATCCTCATACCTTTAAAACATATATATAAGATTAAGAGGGGTCCATACATGTATAGTTTCAATAACTTTCTCTCATATTTGATGTAGGATAGTGAGTATCATATGCTCATTGAATGGTATAATATTAAAAGGGAAACTATTATTATTATTATTATTATTATAAATACATCATTTGAGAATATTGAGAGGAATAGTAAATTCTTTCAAAAATGTTTTTAAAGAAATCACTTCAATTAAAGCACTTCAAATACAGATATTTTTTCATTGCATTTTAAAAGTATTGCTAATGCTTGAAAGTGCTTGCTTGAAAAAATTAGGGTTTTAGCATTTTTTTTTTTAAAAAAAACTTTTTTAAAAATATTTAAAATTAGTTGAAGTAATTTTTGAACAATCACTTTATTGGTGTTTTTCTTTTTCAAAAAATTATTTTTTATCACATAATATATTACCAAAACCACTATTAAATTTTTTTTAAAAGTTATAAACAAACACAAGGTATATTTGGTTACCGGAAAATTTAAAGAAAAATATGAGGGAAAAAAAATATAAAGAAAAAGTAAAAGAGAAAAAATAGCAAGGAAAATACAAAATAGATTTATTAAAGTTAATAAATTATTTTTATATATTTCTTTAAATTTATTTAAGTTCTTTTCCTTCATTATATATAAAAATTAAATAATTTTAAAATAAATAAATTTCTAATTAATGGTAATTATATTTTATAGTAAAATAAAATCCGAAAAACCTATTTCTTTTAATATTTTTTTATTCTTAGTAATTTCCAACAACTAAACATAGCCCAAGTGATTTTCTTTACGCACTTCAGCATTATTATAATAATAGCAATAGGTGTACAAAAATATGAATATTTCAATTAAAATCACTCTTAAATATGCTTAACATTTGTTTAATTTAAAATTTATTTTTTTTATTATATATATATATATATATATATATATATATATATTATTTTCAAAAACGCTTTTTACATTTATGCTCAAGCATTAAATGATCATATAGAAGTGCTATGGATGGAAGTACCAAATATTGAAAGTTCTTCCAAAAAAATTAATCTAGTGGGCCCAAAGTAGTAATTGAATAATAGTTTGATTAAATGTTTTTTTAATAAAAATATTGTTTTTATTTATATCAATATTATCAAAATTATTGTTTTAATTAATATTAAAAAGTCATGGAGCTCAATATCAATAGAAAGTCATAAATTAAAATTTATTTTAAATGTCTAGATTAGTTTTTTCTTTACACACACACATATATATATATATATATATATATATATATATATATATATATATATATATATTAATTTTTAAAGATAATATAAAACTTAAATAATAAACCAATTAATACTAGACTTTTACGTAAAATCATTATTATTATTATTATTATTTTACTAGGCAAATGAATTCCAAATTAACTAAAACTTATTGCATGAGATTCATTAACAAGTCAATAATTTTTAAAATAATTTAAAACTCAAATAGTGAACCAATTAATACAAAAAAAATATATATTATGAACAAAAATTGGTTTAAAATGACTTTACTGATTCTTTTTTATATAGAATCTTTATTTTTATTTTATTTTTTATTTTTTCACTAGGCAAATGAATTTCAAACTAAACAAGATCTAATGTGTTAAATTCATTAATGAATCTAATAAGTTATAAAAATAATTTCAAACTCAAATAATAAACCAATTAATATAAAATATTTATGGACAAAAATTGGTCTAAAACGACTTTATTATTTATTTTTTATATAGAATCCTTATTTTTCGATTTTCTATTTTTTTTAACTAGACAAATAAGCTCTAAATTAAACGCGACATAATGTGTTAAATCTATTAACGAGTCTAAAATTTTTAGAAATAATTTAAACTCAAATAATAAACTCATTAATATCATAAATTTATGGATAAAATTTAGTTTATAATGACTATTATTTTTTTTCTGTATATAATTATATTTTTATAAACTTTCTCACTATAGAAATGAACTTCAAATCAAGTGGTACTTTGTATTGAATTTATTAATGGGTTTAACAATTTTTAAAAATAATTTAGAACTCAAAAAATAAATCTAATCATTAAAAAACTAATAGATCAAAACTAATATGTTGTGAATCATGGTTTTACTATTTTTCTCATACACACGAATATATTTTTAAAATTTAGGTATATAAATTATAAATTAAGTAAGATATAATGAATAATTTAAATTCTTTAATGAAATTTAAAAATTTTAAGAACAATTTTGAATTCAAAAAATTAATCTAATTAATTGAAAATTAAATCAAAATATTTTAGAATATTATGTATATAAAATAAAAACTTGACACATTTACATGTTAAAAAAGTTAAATTTTATTCATTATTTATTTTAAATAAAATATTGTTAAAAATTAGTATTATTCATTTTTAATAAATATATATATATATATATATATGAAGATGTTAATATCCTTATGTTTTTAATATATATTAAAATAGTATTTTTTTTAAATAATTATGATTTTATTATAATATTATTATTCATGTTTTACTAAAAATTATTATTTTTTAATTCATTTGTAATTTAAAATATTTTTGAAATAATCATCTATGAAGAATCCATTTGGTAGTAATTCTAAAAAATGTTTTTAATATTTATAATACTTGAAAATTTTTATCATTCAAGTATTAAAAATGTTAGAAATGTTTTCTATAATCACTCTCAACCGCACTCTAAAGTATATTTGATAGTAATTTTAAGAAATATTTCTAACATTTGTAATACTTAAAAATTTTTATCTTTTAATGCTAGAAAAAATTAGAAACACTTTCTAAAATTACTGTGAAATACAAAACTTTTCATATAATTGATTTTCAATTTTTTAAAAGTTGTTATTTTTCTTCAAAAACAACTTTTACTATTAGAAGTGTTTTTTAAAAGTATTGTCATAATCTTTATAACAAAATAATTTCTAAATTTTTTTAAAAATTTCAAACACCTAAATCATTTTTATAACAAGGTGCTTCCAAGTAGTCGTATGGAAAAGGAACGGCTCCTAAGGTCTCCCAAGTAGGATGTGAAATCACAACCGTATGAATTGCTTTTCTATTCACCATCTTAGAAATCATGTAGCAGTATTATTTAATATAATTTTAATTACACGGTAACCGTATAAAATCATTTTTTTTTCATGGTATTGAAAACTTTTTTTTTCTTTTTAGTTTAATTCTAAAAGGAGATAATCAATAGAAAATTAATAATCAAAATCAAATAATAATATTTTTTATCTTGATAATTATTTTATTTCTATGTAAATTTTATTTTTTATAGTTATTTTTTTTTTCAATGATCTAAGATTCAAATTAAAAAATTATTATGGAATCCATGCAATAAAATTTGGTGCACACAATTATTTTTAAGAATATTTTAGAGCATGTGTGGACCTCGCATATTGGCTCGATGCGTTCCCACTCGATGGTGAAACTCTCTTTTTATTTATTTATGAAAAAATTGATTTATTGTTTAGAAAATGACTTGGAGTCGCCGCTAATTTTTGTTTTATTTTTTTTTAAAAGGGTAAACAAAATAAGAAAGAAAACCCTAAGTGTGACTCCTTATTCAAAAAATGTGGTCTATGAAAAACCAAATCGGGGTTTGGGGTCGGGTTACTTATTGGGAAGGTACAATAAAGACCGTAACACCCCTCTAAATCCCTAAAAACGGGTCTCTACTAATAAAACGAAACACGTGTGACAATTGATTGATTAAACGTGGATACCAAAAAGTGATCATACATTGGGAGCCAAAACAAAGCATGGAGAATGGTTGGAATGAGAGTAGGTGCGTACCTTGACAGTAAGCGAGTAATGCGCCATTATGAAATGGGGTTAGTGCACAAGAATGAGCATCAAATATATCACATGCATCACCAAACAGAATATGAAATCACCAATGACACACATGACATTTCACTCAAGTTCATTTTTATTTTAAGTAAAACTTCTTTGATGTTGGACTTCTCACCAAAGCCTAATTTATCATGCATGAATTAATCTCAGAAATTTCATTATTTCGGAATTATGAAAAATTCATTTATTTATGTAAAATCAAGAGAAACGGAAGGTTATTTGGAAACCAGAGTGGAATTAAAACTGATCGAGAGAAAACTGGATTTTTGAAATTTATTTGAAAATTAGAGTCTCGAAAATTATTTGAAAATTGGAGTCTTGGGAATTAAGAATTGGAATTTTGGAAATTAAATTTGAAAGAAATTGGAATTTTTAAAATTATTTGAGAAGTAGAAACTATGAAAATTAAATTATAAGAATTGGAATCTTGGAAATTATTCGAATGTGGAATTTTTTTAATAAATAAATAAATAAAATGATAATAATAAATAAATAAATAAATGTGAGAATTGTGGAAATTGGAAAATTGGAATTTCAGAAATTGAGAACTAAATTTGGAAATTGGAATTTTGAAGAATTATCTAAAGATATAATTTTAAATAAAATAAAATAATAATAATAACAAAAACAATAATGATTAATTAAATAAATGTGAAAATTGGAAAATTGAAAATTGAAAATTAAATTTGGAAATCGGAATTTTGAAAAATTGTTTAAAGATGAATTTTTTAAAAACAAATAAATAGAATAATAATAATAACAAAAATGATAATTGAATAAATGAACGTGAATATTGGAATTTTTTAAATTGGAAATTAAATCTTAAAATCAAAGTTTTTGAAGAATTGAACTTTAAAGATGGAATTTTAAAAAATAAATAAATGGAATAATAATAATAACGAAAATAATAATTAAATAAATGGGCGTGAATATTGAAATTTTTGAAATTGGAAATTAAATCTGAAAGTCGGAATTTTGAAGAATTGAACTTTAAAGATGGAATTTTAAAAATAAATAAATAAAATAATGAGTGGTGGTGATAGATTGCATGCCAAAATGGCCATGCAACGTGTGGCCTAGGTGCAAAAGTGATAAGTTTAGTTGGAAAATGAGTCAAAACTCTGTTGAGATATTAGAAATGTTTAGATGTTAGGAAAGTTGAGATATTAGAAATGTTGAGATATTAGGACATTAGTTGTTCTTTCCTTATATCATTCCTTCCTTGTATCATTCTTTCTCATTCTTAGAATGGTGATTACCCTCTATATATACTCTGTACATGAACGAATGAAATAATTAATGAAAAACTACCATTCATCCATTTGAAGTTGGTATCAGAGTCATGCAACTGAAATCCTGGATATTTTGTCGGTAAGGCCAGCCATCGCCCCTCCTTGGCGATAAAAATAAAAAAAATAAAAAAAGTGAAAAAATACTATTGTTTTTCAATCTGAATGTACTTTTAATCCAAGACTTATTTTGACTGAATCAAACTATGACGTTTGGTCACAACTCGTGGAGATGCATATTGCCGAACAGGAAAAACTTTCCCACATTCGAGGTAAGACAAATCCACCAAAAGAGTGAGAAAATGGATATGAAAAATGGTATGCTGAGAATCAAAAGGTGAAGAGATGGTTGTTAATGTCCATGAGTCCAGAAATTATGAAGTGTTACTTACGCTTACCCGCTCAAGAAATTTGGAGTGCATTATCAAAGGCCTTCTATGATGGAAGTGATGAATTACAAGTTTTCACTTTGAATCAAAAAGCCTTCACTGCCAAACAAAGCGGCAGGTCTCTTTCTGAATATTATAGAGATTTAACTGAAATTTTTTGCGAATTGGATCATCGGGATAAGGTAGTCATGAAAGATCCTGAGGACATTGTAGCATACCTGAAATCCATTGAACGATAACGGGTGCACATCTTTCTTGCTGGATTAGATGGTGACTTTGAGCAAGTTCGAGGAAAGATTCTACGCAGAGATCCTCTTCCCGATTTGGAAGAATGTTATGCACTGATTCGACGAGAGGCAATGCGTCATGCTAGTATGAAAGCAGAATCTGACAACCCTGACACCTCAGCTATGGTAGTCTGACAGCGATCAACCCAGAATTGGCAAGACCAATCCAAGACCAATCATCCTAAGTCAGACCCTAATATTGATAAGTCAACCTTCAAATGCACTCACTACAATAAGACTGGTCATACCGAGAGTCGTTGCTTTGAAATTGTGGGATATCCAGACTGGTGGGATCATAATCGTGATCAACGGAAGAATGATTCCAAGAAAACCTCGACTACAGCTGTTGCCGAAATAAAAACAGAGGTTAATGTGGCTAAGAAAGCCTCTGCATTGTTAGTCACTACAGATTATGGTGGTAAGTTTTTAAATACTTCTACACTTGTTATTAATAGTGCATGGATAATTGATTCTAGTGCTACAGATCATATGACTTTTGATTCTAGATAGGTCTCACCCCTTAGACCTTCCTCACAAAAAATTGTTTCCACAACCCCAGTCATTGGGGAAGGATCCTTAACTCTTACTGATCCATTCATGAAACGGTTACCACACCGTCATAATAGAGTTATTCCTAAACCCACATATGAACCTGAATTGTCTACCAAAGTCAAATATCCCATGAGCAACTATGTGTCTAACCATCGTTTGTCTGAATCAAATAAGTCATTTGTAAATCAATTATCTACTGTAACTATTCCTAATAGTGTGCAGGAAGCCTTAACTAATCCAAAGTGGAAAGCAACCATGAATGAAGAGATGAAATCATTGGAACTCGTAGAATGTCCACCAGGAAAGAAGCCAGTTGGGTGTCGTTAGATCTATACTGTGAAGTACAAGGTAGATGGTAGTATTGAACGATTTAAAGCAAGACTGGTAGCAAAATGGTACACTCAAACTTATGGAATTGACTACATAGAGACATTTGCACCTGTAGCTAAGATCAACACAATTCGAGTATTATTATCTTTAGTTGTAAACCTGGATTGGCCATTACAACAGTTCGATGTGAAAAATGCCTTTTTGCATGGCGAGTTATCTAAAGAAGTATATATGGATCTTCCACCAGGATGCATGGTGTCGGAAAAGCAATGTCAGAAGGTGTGCAAATTGAAGAAGTCATTGTATGGGTTGAAACAATCCCCGAGAGCATGGTTTGGAAGGTTCACAAAGTCACTGAGAGCTTTTGACTATTGTCAAAGTAATTCAGATCACACTTTGTTCCTGAAAAAGCAACATGGTAAGATTACGGCACTCATCGTATATGTGGATGACATGGTAGTTACAGGAAATGATCTTGAAGAAAGAAAAGTTCTGCAAAATTATCTATCTAGAGAATTCGAAATGAAATATCTAGGTTCTCTGAAATACTTTTTTATGATTGAAGTTTCTCAATCAAGTGAAGGAATATTTCTGTCTCAAAGAAAGTATGTCTTAGATCTTTTACAGGAGATTGGAATGTCGGGATGTCAACCTGTTGATGCACCAATAAAAGAAGGTCTGAAATTGTGTGTTGAGCCTAATCAAGTATCAACCAATAAAGGAAGATACCAAAGACTTTTGGGGAGATTAATGTACTTAGCTCATACAAGACCAGATCTTGCTTACGCATTGAGTGTAGTAAGTCAATACATGCATAATCCTGGAGAGCAACATATGAATGCAGTCATGCATATTTTAAGGTATTTGAAGAATGCTATTGGGAAGGGAATTTTGTTCACTAAAAATGTTGATCATCAGAGTATAGAAGTATATAATGATGTTGATTGGGTCGGTGCAGTGGATGATAGACGATCTACATCTGGTTACTTTACCTTTGTAGGTGGTAATCTTGTGACATGGAAAAGTAAGAAGCACAATGTCGTAGCTCGTTCAAGTGTAGAAGCGGAATTTAAGGGTATCGCTCTAGGACTTTGTGAGGCATTATGGCTAAGACTCCTCTTACAGGATTTAGGTTACCTATCTAGGCAACCAATCTGATTGTTTTGTGACAATAAAGCCGCATGTGATATTGCTCATAATCCAGTACAACATGATTGTACGAAGCATGTCGAGGTGGACAAATTCTTCATTAAGGAGAAGTTGGATGATAAGATTGTGGAATTGCCTAAGATTCGATCAAAAGATCAATTAGTCGATATCCTCACCAAAGCTGTTGTCTCAAGTCGAGTATTCTAAAAAAATTTAGACAAGTTGGGCATGTGTGACATCTATGCTCCAACTTGAGGAGGAGTGTTGAGATATTAGGAATGTTTAGATATTAGGAAAGTTGAGATATTAGGAATGTTGAGACATTAGGATATTAGTTGTTCTTTCCTTATATCATTCCTTCCTTGTATCATTCTTTCTCATTCTTAGAATGGTGATTGCCCTCTATATATACTCTGTACATGAACGAATGAAATAATTAATGAAAAAACTACCATTCATCAATTTGAAGTAACTCTAGCTGCCAAACCAATTGCATCATGAGAAAATTAAACTGGTGGGTCCTTATTTTCATTGCGCCTTTGAGTTGATATCTTTAGTGGGATATTCTCATTCCCATCACATAAATTAATATTATTTGAATTTAATGGATTTACAAGATACCATTCTTTATTCCTATGGAGCCTTGATCCATCACGTTTGCTATTGTCCTTGTCCAGACATCAACATGATGCTCCATGGTAGCCCATGCCTTGAATGAAGTCTTAGCAAATCGGCATCTGACCCTCGTCCCATTTCATATGGTCCCCATCACACTCACCAAGATGAACAGTGCCAGAAAATTATACCCATCAAACTAATACTCCCATCTCCATGCCCAAAGTACAACCTCTTCACCACCGTCTCTTGCTCTAATTCAATGATGGCATCTCTGTAATAGTTTCTCTCACCAATACTGCTTCCATAGAAGACACAGACATTCTCAAACCTGGAATACGCAACCTTCTCCTTCATGACTATGACGGACTATTGATGGTGAGCTGTAAACAGTGTGTGGGATGGATGGAAAGTGGTTAGATGAGGGTGTGGGTCATGGTCAGTGGAGTAAATGGCGAAATGTAGTGAGAGAAAATGGGTTTGGTGGTGGTGGGTATGATGAGTGGTGAGCATGAGTTGTGAGTGAAGTGGGTTAATGAGGTGTGAGAATGGAGAAAATGGGTATGAGAAGGGTATAAGCTAGCTGTCAGCCCCTTAGCCACTTGATTCAGACCCGGAGAAATAGGCCTCATGGGTAGGCCTTGCACCCATGAGAGCCTAGGCGGAAAGCAAGGAAAGCCTGGAGGTTTGGTGGTTCAAACCCCAGGAGCTAAGTGTGGGGATCGCGGACAAGTCAAGCACGCACTCTGGATAGGTGTTACCAAAGGATCCGGACATGTCTGCCCGGGGAAGTTGAATCGTCCTCCTCTCCCATCTGGCGACAGGATTCCGGATGTGAGATATCCGGGTGGACGGAATGTCGGCGGACAGGATTCCGGATGTGAGATATCCGGGTGGATGGAATGTCGGCAGATAGGATTCCGGATGTGATATATTCGGGTGGAATGAGGGAGAGTTTCCGTCCGGGTGGAATGAGTGATGCCACGCGTCGAAAGGGGGACGTCTGCGTGTCCAAGAGAGAGGAAGCCACGTGAAAATTTTTAAAGAGACCACCATCTGGGTAGTGGGTGGTTATGCAAGCGCTTCAGGGGGGTTATGGGCGGTTGCATAACCACCAAGGGAAAAACTGTAGGGTGAGTCTTTTAAAAGGGCTCCTGCAGCCTTGAGAGAGAGAGGGGAGAGAAGAGAGAAAGTGTCTCTGAATGCTTGGGATGTAAGCATTACTCTCTAACTCAGGGAAACAATTTTGTATCTTGTAGTTGAGATTAATACAAGTTGGGAAGGATTTCTTGTAACCTCGTTGTGTCCCTGTTTCCTTTGGTTTACCATTGTTTGTGTGCGTTTTGAGAAGGCTGGGCAGGAAGGTTGGCTAAGGAATGGTCCTTAGCACCCCGCACCAGGTGAAAATTTTAGGGTGATTTTCGAGGGTGTGACAGTTGGTATCAGAGCAAACACCAGAGATGGCTGGTGGTAGTGCAATGGAGGCCTTACGGGAGAGGATGACTCAAATAGAAGAGGCGCTGGGAGAATGGCCACACGAGGATGGCACAGTGGCTTCGTGGGCAGAGCACACCATGGGACAAGTCCAAGCGCAGAGGAGTCTGTTGGAGTCCCATGACAATTTCTATAAGGAGAATTGGCTGAGTTCAAAACCGAGATGCAGTCCTGGATTGATGACTTCAAGGAGACCCTGCAGTCCTATGGAGAAGACATCGCCATCCTTAAGAAGGCGGTGTTGCAGGGATCTGCCTCAGGCCTTGAAGCCCCTTCCAAAGTTTGAGTCCCAGAGCCCAAAGGCTTCAATGGCAATAGAAACGCGAAGGAACTGGAGAACTTCTTGTGGGACATCGAGCAGTTCTTTAAGGCTGCTCATGTTCCTGATGGCGAGAAGGTTTCCATCACCAGTATGTATCTGACTGGTGATGCCAAACTGTGGTGGCGAACCAAGGTGGAGGACGATGCAGAGTCTGAAAGGCCCCAAATCACCACTCGGGAGACTCTGAAGAAGGAATTGAAGGATCAGTTCCTTCCCACCAACACGGCTTGGGTGGCCAGGGAGGCACTAAAAAGGCTCAGACACACTGGGTCTGTGAGGGAATATGTTAAGGAGTTCAATTCCTTGATGTTGGACATTAAGAACATGTCTGAGAAGGACAAGTTGTTCAATTTCATGTCTGGGTTGCAAGGATGGGCTCAGACGGAACTCAGGAGGCAAGGGGTTCGTGATCTCCCTACTGTCATGGCGGCAGCAGACTACTTGGTGGACTACAAGATGGGTGGAGCCGTCTCCACCACGCAGAGACCCAGGTCAGAAGGAGGCAAGAAGGCTAAGAATGAAGGCAAGACTAAGAAGTCTGATTGGAAGAAACATAACAAAAAACCTGCTGAAGGGGGAAAACCAGTGGAGAAAACCACAAAGGTTGTGCAGCAGACCACTCGGATGACAGGATGCTTCATTTGCAATGGCCCACATCGAGCCAAAGACTGCCCCAAAAGAGAGAAGCTCTCAGCCCTGGTGACTGCAGATGACAAGGGAGACTCTCACCCAGACACTCCTAGAGTCAATCCCCTGCAACTTCTGAACGTGATTCATGGTGAGACCCCAGTACAGAAGTCTCTGATGCACGTCCATGCAATGGTGAATGGTGTGCAAGTGAAGGCCTTGGTGGACAATGGTGTCGCTCACAATTTCGTGGCCACTAGAGAAGCAACCAGGTTGGGACTTAAATTGGAGGAGGACACCAGTCGGATCAAGGCAGTCAATAGCAAAGCCCAAAAGATTCAAGGGGTAGCCAAGAATGTCCCTATGCAAATCGGTGACTGGAAGGGTACGTGTAGTTTACTTTGTGTACCTTTGGATGATTTCGACTTGATTCTTGGTGAAGGGCTAAGGTGGCCTTGATTCCACATCTTGGTGGGTTGATGGTGTTGGAAGAGAAACAACTCTACTTTGTGCAAGCTTTAAGGGCAAAAGATGGTGGTAAGGGACAACCTGAGATGTTGTCTGCTATTCAATTGAAGAGAGGATTGAAGAAGGGTCAGGAGACCTATGTTGCAGCCTTGATCAAGATCAAGGAGGGACAATCTGTGGAAGTCCCTGACTCAGTGGTCAAGATCCTTAAAGAGTTCAAAGATGTGATGCCTGCAGAACTCCCCAAAGAGTTGCCACCCTGGCGACCCATTGACCACAAAATCGAGCTGCTACCTGGAACAAAGGCCCCGGCTCAAGCCCCTTACCGGATGCCTCCTGCAGAGTTGCTGGAGTTACGTAAGCAACTGAAGAAGTTGCTGGATGCAGGTCTGATCCAGCCTTCCAGGGCCCCATATGGTGCACCAGTGCTGTTTCAAAAGAAGCAAGATGGCTCACTCCGCATGTGTGTGGACTACAGAGCCCTCAACAAGGTGACCATAAAGAACAAGTACCCGATCCCCTTGGCTGTTGAGCTATTTGACAGACTGTCAAAAGCTTCTTACTTCACCAAGCTAGACCTGAGATCGGGCTACTGGCAGGTTCGAATTGCAGTAGGAGATGAAGGGAAGACCACTTGTGTAACTCGGTATGGGTCATACGAGTTTCTGGTAATGCTCTTTGGCTTGAAAAATGCTCCTGCTACATTCTATAATTTGATGAATGTTGTTCTGTTTGATTATTTGGATGCCTTTGTGGTGGTCTATCTAGATGACATTGTAGTTTACAGTAAAACTCTAACAGAACATGAGAAACACTTGAGATTGGTGTTCCAGAGATTGAGGGAGAATAGGCTTTATGTGAAGCCAGAGAAATGTGAGTTTGCTCAGGAGGAGATCACATTTCTAGGACATAAGATCAGTGCAGGACTAATCAGGATGGACAAGGGTAAGGTGCAGTCTATTATGGAGTGGACAGTCCCTACCAAAGTGACGGAGTTGCGGTCTTCCTTGGCTTGGCCAACTACTATAGGAGGTAATTGCCTACATCACGGCCCTCTCTGAAGTCATCTTTGACTTCAATGAGAAGATCAAGCTAGCTGCGGAGCAGGATGCTGCCTATGGCAAGCTGAAGCAGCAAGTAAAGGAGGGAGTGATCAGGAGGTATTGGCTAGAGGGTGACCTCCTTGTGGCAAAAGGGGGAAAATGGTATGTTCCTGCAGGCGGCCTGAGAAAGGATTTGTTGCGGGAAACTCATGATTCGAAGTGGGCAGGCCATCCTGGAGAAAAGAGGACCCTGGCGCTACTAGCCAGATCCTACTTTTGGCCTAAGATGGGTGAGGATGTCCAGGCATATGTGAAGTCTTGTCTGGTCTGTCAAATGGACAAGACTAAAAGGAAGAAGGCTGCAGGGCTGCTGTAGCCCCTCCCCATTCCAGAAAGACCTTGGGAGAACATCTCCATGGATTTTATCACTAGGTTCCCAAAGGTTCGTGATTTCAAATCTGTCTTTGTTGTGGTAGATAGATTTTCTAAGTATGCTGTGTTTATACCCGCACCTGATGCTTGCCCTGCGGAGGAAACTGCCAAGTTATTTTTCAGTAATGTGGTGAAACATTTTGAGTTGCCCAAGGACATAGTCAGTGATCGAGACGCACGATTCACAGGCCGGTTTTGGGTTGAGCTGTTCAAACTCTTGGGTTCAGAGTTGAAATTCTCTACAGCTAACCATCCTCAGACTGGTGGGCAGACGGAGAGGATCAATGCATTGCTGGAGGAATACCTCAAGCACTATGTCACAGCAACACAAAAGAACTGGGTGGACTTAATGGACACTGCACAGTTGTGCTACAACTTGCAGAGAAGCTCAGCGACAGGGATGAGTCCCTTTGAACTAACTATTGGGGTGCAGCCACGGATGCCTTTGGAGGTGGCTAAGCAGAAAACAGAAGGAAATAGTCCTGCAGCATACAAGTTGGCTCAGTCCCGGCAGGAGATGTTCGATGAAGCCCGGGACAGTCTAGAAAAGGCAGCTAGACGTATGAAGAAGTATGCGGATCGTGACCACAGACCCTTAGAATTTCAGGTTGGGGACAGGGTCCTCCTGAAGAGGATCAACAGCAAGACAAAGCAGAGGGGTCTAATTCCAAAGTATGACGGACCATTCGAGGTGATCAAACGAGTTGGGCAGGTGGCCTACAGGTTGAAGCTACCTGAAAGGCTTAAGCTTCACCCGACTTTCCATGTAAGCTTTCTGAAGCCTTACCATGAGGATCTGGATGCAGAGAGGGTGCAGACAAAGCAAGCCCCTCCCTTGGTCATGAAACAATTTGATCGGGAGATAAAGAAGATCTTAGATCACAGGACCATGGAACACAGAAGAAAGAACCGGCAAACTGATTTCTTGGTTCAATGGAAGGGGATTTCAGAAACCGAAGCTTCATGGGAAAGAGATGTTACTTTATGGCAATTTGAGAAGGAAGTCCTGGCATACTAGCAGTCTAAGTCAACGAGGGCGTCGACTTCAGCAGACGGGGGTGGATTGTCAGCCCCTTAGCCACTTGATTCAAACCCGAAGAAATAGGCCTCATGGGTAGGCCTTGCACCCATGAGAGCCTAGGCGAAAAGCAAGGAAAGCCTGGAGGTTTGGTGGTTCAAACCCCAGGAGCTAAGTGTGGGGATCGCGGACAAGTCAAGCGCGCACTCCGGATAGTCGTTACCAAAGGATCCGGACATGTCTGCCAGGGGAAGTTGAATCGTCCTCCTTTCCCATCCGACGACAGGATTCCGGATGTGAGATATCCGGTTGGACGGAATGTCGGCGGACAGGATTCCGGATGTGAGATATCCGAGTGGATGGAATGTCAGCGGACAGGATTCCAGATGTGAGATATCCGGGTGGATGGAATGTCGGTGGACAGGATTTTGGGTATGAGATATCTGGGTGGATGGAATGTCAGCGGACAGGATTCTGGATGTGAGATATCCGAGTGGATGGAATGTCGGCGGACAGGATTCCGGATATGATATATCCGGGTGGAATGAGGGAGAGTTTCCGTCTGGGTGGAATGAGTGATGCCACGCGTCGAAAGGGGGGCGTCTGCGTGTCCAAGAGAGAGGAAGCCTGCGTGTCCAAGAGAGAGGAAGCCACGTGGCAGTTTTTAGAGAGACCACCATCTGGGTAGTGGGTGGTTGTGTAAGCGCTTCAGGGGGGTTATGGGCAGTTGCATAACCACCAAGGGAAAAACTGCAGGGTGAGTCTTTTAAAAGGGCTCCTACATCCTTGAGAAAGAGAGGGGTGAGAAGAGGGAAAGTGTCTCTGAATGCTTGGGATGTAAGCATTGCTCTCTGACTCAGGGAAACAATTTTGTATCTTGTAGTTGAGATTAATACAAGTTGGGAAGGATTTCTTGTAACCTCGTTGTGTCCCTGTTTCCTTTGGTTTGCCATTATTTGTGTGCATTTTGAGAAGGCTGGGCAAGAAGGTTAGCTAAGGAAGGGTCCTTAGCACCCCGCACCAGGTGAAAATTTTAGGGTGATTTTCGAGGGTGTGACACTAGCCATGCACGCATGATTCCTGCGCATGCGAGTATGAGATGGGTATGGTGGAAATGAAGGCTAGAGAGATGAAGGTGAGTCCATGCACGTGGGAAATGGAGCTGAATGGGTAGAGAATGAATAATGGATGGTGGAGATGATAGGTGGAGCCTTTTGCATGATGGGGATGAATGATAGGTATGGTGGATGGGTAGGTTTTGCAAAAGGAATGCACTATGGGTATTAAAGGCTTCGGAGTACATGGATCCAGACTTCTAGGCTCAGTTCGATCTGGTTCTAGCAGTGAAGGAAACTGCGTGTGAACCTCATCTGTTTCTCGCTTGGCCTTGGATGATTTCACCGGTCTCTAAACATTTTGCTTGAAAAAGAAATCCAAATGATCCATGCCTAACACAATGATCACAATCCAATTAAAGTCTCTACTTCATTTGAGCCAATGAGTGGTTCCATCAATTCCATCAAGTACAAGAAACAATCTCCATTTCCAGGTCTTTGTTCACAGAAAGGATCTCAAATATGGGAGCCAAAACAACGACTCATGTGTAGAATGGAAAGAATCAAAGAATACAAAGGAGTGGAGCTTTTAAAAAAGGACAGATGAGGACCAAATAACCAAATAATACGCAGAGACTCATTTCATTTTTTTTTTTTTCGTGGGCTCAAAAACGGGTGGATTAAACCAGGAGAATGCATGTATATAAATTAAAAAAAAAAACGAGATATGAGAAGTTTTCCCATGAAACAAACAATTAAAGCACAGTTAGATCATCCATGAACAAAAACAAAGAAAAATGGGATGAAACTACAATACCAAGCCAAGGCAAACTCACAAACGACGCAAAAATAATCACATGGAAAATATATGAGAGAAAGATGATGATATAATGAACGAGGAATCCAAAACAATCTTACCGGGTAATGCTTCTTTCAAGCTAAAGTCTTCTTGGCTCTAAACCAACTTCCCTTTTCTTTTCCAAGCTCCCACCCCTGCTGGCTAAAAAAAATCCACACCAGTAAGCTTCACTCTCCCTTCAAAAGTGTCTCACTCTCAAATAACTGCCCTAAAAAGGAAACACTTCCTTCCTTTGTTCCTTTTTTTTTTTTTTTTCTGTCACCCCTCACCCAAAATGATATCTCCCCCTAGCTTGCTCCCCAAGACAACAAAAAATATCCCCCCGTCATCTCTGTAACCTGCCACTTTTTGTTTAGTTGTCCCCCTTTTTCAAACAACTCACCCATCAACTCTATTCTTCTCCTGCTTTCCATCCTATCTAGCCACCCCAAAAAACAACTCATTGTCAGGGTGGTAAGAAGAAGTAAGGAAGAAGAAAGAAGAAAAATAAGAAAACAAAAAAGTTCCCCATCTGAGGGGGTCTACAGCACATTTGATAATTGTTTTTAAAAGTAATTCTAAAAAATGGTTTTTTATAACAGTTTTTTAAAATTGTTATTTGATTTTTGTTTTGGAAACGTAAAATATTTTTTAACCTATTTTTAAAAATTTTAAATCTTTTTTAATTTTTAAAAATAATTTTTATATTTAATTTTTTTTATTCTATATATTTATATAATTTTTTTAAAATAACCATAAAAAAAAACATATAAAAACAACATAAAATAATTAAAAGATATTTTATTCAAAAAAATAGAAAATAATTTTTTAGTTGTTAAAAGTATTTTTTGTATTATGAAAAACAAAAATACTAATACCAAAAACAGTTTTCAAACATGCAATTAGTTTCTTCCACCTTCCAATTTTATCTTTTTTGCCCTTCACGAAACGAATCTAGACTTTTCCTATAAATAATTCAGACATTTATATAACATAATAAATACAGCTGGAGACGATTTTAGAAGATGTTATAAAAGTCAAACACAAGCAATCATTTTTAAAAAATGTTTTAATATTAGATTGGAATTCATCCTCTGTCTCTATATATTCACCAGCCGACTCTCTCTATACCTTACTTCAACAGATAACTTTTCCGATCAATACTTTCCACAAGAACCACCAATCATGGCTTCCCCTTATCCCATCAAAAACGTCGTCGTTTTAGTGCAAGAGAACCGGTCATTCGACCACATGCTGGGGTGGATGAAGTCCCTGAACCCAGAAATCAACGGCGTCACCGGAGCAGAGTCGAACCCTATCTCCACCTCCGACCAGAATTCCGTCCGGGTTCAATTTGGGGATGGGGCGGTCTACGTGGAGCCGGACCCGGGTCACTCCTTCCAAGCCATCTACGAGCAGATATTCGGGCAGCCGTGGAGTGCCGACAACGGAGTTCTTGCTCCCACGATGGAGGGGTTCGTTCAGGAGGCGGAGAGACAAAAGAAGGGGCTGTCAGAGACGGTGATGAATGGGTATAAGCCGGAAGCCTTGGCAGTGTACAGAGAGCTGGTTGGAGAATTTGGTGTATGCGACCGGTGGTTCGCATCGCTTCCGGCGTCGACGCAGCCGAACCGGTTGTATGTGCACTCAGCGACGTCGCATGGAGCGACAGGTAATGATACTGAGAAGCTGATCAAAGGGTATCCTCAGAAGACAATATTTGAATCTTTGGAGGAGAGTGGCTTCTCTTTTGGAATTTACTATCAGGATCCTCCCGCCACTCTTTTTTACAGGTAAACCTTCTCTTGTTTTTTCTGTTTTGTTTCTGTAAATGCTTGCTATTGTTAATTGTTTTGAAAAATAGTTTTTTAGAATAAATTTTGAAAATTATTATCTGATTTTTATAAAATAAAAATTTATTTAAAAATATGAATGTTTTTAACGTGTTTGTATAATTATTTCTCAAAACAATCTTTAAGAAAAATAAGTGAAAATAATAAAAAACAACTATTAAAATGTTATTAGAAAACAAAAAACAGTTTTTAATTTTTAAATCTATTTTTTGTGTTTTTTTTATTTTGAAAAACAAAAAATTATTTTAAAAAACAGTTTTGAAACATACACTTCATTCATTTTTGCTCAAATACCTTTCCATAGTCTGTTAAATGGAAAATTAATTTTTTTATCAAGAAAAGTGCTAAGGCATTTTTATAAATCAAAAAGTTTTATTACCAACATTTGCAATTATTGTTTGAAATATTATATTAAAAATACTTCAAATTTAAAATTATTGTATTGGTTCAAAGTCCCAAAACATAGATAGGAATCCAATTTTAGTTCTAATGATTTGAATTGTTGGCAATGATGAGACTGCTAGCTTCCAGACCTTTGATGCATATTCAACTTCTAATAGTTTCTTTCTTTAAAAATCATTAATCTTAACTAGATTTGTTGGGATTTAAATAATAAACACATTAATTTTAAATACAAGAGAAAAAGTCAATGAAAATGGAAAATAGATATAAACTTAGGTATTGTTTGTTTTCTTAACTTAATTTTAAATAGAATTTAAAATTAAATAACGTTTAATGATACTAAATATTAAGTTGTTTGTTTTATAATATTTTATTTTTATTAAGTATTTAAAAAAACTGATATATTATTTTTTTATTTAAAAAAAGTCAAAATTTTATAATAAGTTGTGAAAAGGTAAAAAAAATAAATAATTTAAAGTTTAAAAGTAAATTTGTTTTTAACAATTATTTTTTAAAAAAACATTTTCATAATAATTAACATTTAAATGTTTTTCTAAACTCATGAAATGAATTTGAAGATTTATGTAAAACTAATTTACAAATTTAAAATTTTTTTTTTTCATTTTTTTTCTCTTTATTTTCTTAAAAATTTCAAGAACCAAAAATGACATTAAATACTTGAAATTTTTTTTTATTAAATTTTATTTTTTATAATTTTTTAAATCAAATGTTAATATATTGCAATTTTTATGAGAGGTTTTTTTTTTTTTTAATTCATAATGTGTTTAGTTGAACGGAAAAAATATGATTGAATATGCATATCTTATATCAAGATATCATTTCAAATGGAATATATATTCTTCAATATTATATTAAATGAGATATTTATCATATTTATATTTTATTTGTAAAAAAAGGAAACAGAATAAAAAATATATTGTATTTTGATGTTTATATTTGTTTAAAATAAAAATAATATTGCATTACAATATTTTTTATTAAAATAATATGAAATCTATAATATTATTTAGAAATCATTCTATAATTAATAATTTAATTAGTCATTTTTTATTTCTCCTTTTTAGAATATTCATAATTAAAATATTTAGAATTAATAAATAAAAAATATTATATTACATTGTTAGGTATATATATATATATATATATATATATGTTAGGATATTATTTTTAATAGAATATGATATCTTTAAATATTATGCATGAAAATGATATTCAAAATATATCATATTTAATGAGATATATTATGTCGTATATATATTTAATATATTAAAAAAAATAAAACTATTATATTTCAATTATTGATATTTATTTAAAATAAAAATTATATTACATCATGATATTTATTATTAAGGAAAAAAAATCAAATCTCTCAAAATGTTTGAAAAACGTTCATTCTAACCTTCATCATTTAGTTAGCACTTTTTTATTATTAATAATATTTTAAAATAAAAAATATTATATTATGTCATTAAATATGGATGAAAAATATAATAATATATCAGAAAAGAAAAAAATAAAGGGTCCTAAAGTATATAATTAATTAAAATTCATGTCCCCACTATATTATGCCAATAGAAAAGCCGTTGAATAATGTGTGCTGTGCGTGCACATGCATTCTGCATAGGATTGACACGTGGAATCCAAAGCGAAAGAGATAGGCTGTCAAAGGGTCAACAACTAAATCATGGTTGAGCCTTTTAATTGAAGAATAAATTATTGCCTGCACAGGGCCCCTCCCTCCTCTACAGCCGCCTCATGTCCTCATTTTTGCGATTCTCGTCTCTCCTTTAGTCCCCTACAGCCGCCTCTTGTCCGCGACTATCTTTTTTGGTCGCACATTTATTATATGCCTCAAAATGGTTTAGTTGTAACAACTTCATTTTGATTTTCAAACTATGCTAATACGTTTTGTCGGCATCGTGGTCTTGACATTCATACTTGTTCATTAAGATTTAAGATCCCTTCTTCTTCGTCTTCTTCTTCTTCTTCTTATTTTATTTTTATTTTTATTTTTATTTTTATTTTTTACATGGGTGAGAATTAATTTCCACGATTAATTGCATGTTCCGGACGCGCCGACGTTCTACTGGCATTAAACAATTCTCTCACCAATTTGAAATGTTTGAAAATTTGACTTTTGGATTCTCTGACCTTTTATACCATGTCTGCTGCTCTCCACCCCACAAAACTTTTTTTTCTTTCTTCTGTACTCTCTCATCTCTTCCCCAACCTGAGAATCAATGGCTTCCCCTTCCCCCATCAAAACCGTCGTCGTTTTGGTCCAAGAGAACCGCTCATTCGACCACATGCTTGGGTGGATGAAGTCCCTCAACCCTGAAATCGACGGCGTCACCGGAGCCGAGTCCAACCCCATCTCCACCTCCGATCCAAATTCCCCCGTCGTCCACTTCACTGACGACGCTGGCTACGTGGACCCAGACCCAGGCCACTCCTTTGAGGCCATCTACGAGCAAGTCTTCGGTCGCCCATGGCCCGCGGACTCCGCAGCCTCGTCGGAGCCTCTCCGTCCGACGATGGATGGCTTTGCTCAGCAAGCGGAGGCCAAGGAGAAGGGGCTGTCGAAGACGGTGATGAAGGGGCTCAAACCGGAGGCGCTGCCGGTGTTCAGTGAGTTGGTGGCAGAGTTTGGGGTTTGTGACCGGTGGTTCGCGTCGTTGCCGGCGGAGACGCAGCCGAATAGGTTGTACGTGCACTCAGCGACGTCGTATGGAGCAACCGGCAATAATACGGAAATGCTGGCTAAGGGGTACCCTCAGAAGACCATATTCGAATCCTTGGAGGAGAGTGGCTTCTCTTTTGGTATTTACTATCAATACCCTCCTTCCACACTCTTCTACAGGTAATCCTAATACCACGCTTTCAGTTCTCCGACAATTTTACGAATACCCCTTCGCCTTTTCACATTTCTATTGTGATTTTAATTTCTATAAATATTAAGTATCTTCGTTATTTTTATTTTATCTAAAAATATGTTTCATAACTTTTTTGCAAGTGGAATTAACAAAATTTCAATGATAATTTTTAATATTCACGGGTGAAACACCAACAGTATTTGATAAAGCATAATTATATATGGTGGGCTCCATAGTTTGAAAATTTTATTTTATTTTTTAAAAAATATTTAAATATCAAAGATATTTTTTTTTTATATTAAATTTTAAAAATAAGAAATAAAAAAATATTTTTATTAATTTTTAAAATTTCAGTTATAAAAATAAAATTTTTAAAATACCACTACAATACAAAAGTTGGATTATTTATTTATTTATTTTAATATTTTAGTTTTTTTAAAAGAGTAATTATTTCTACCAAGGTTTAAGTTAAGTTTAGAAAACCAAAACAAAAAATAATGTTAAGAATATTTTTTGGTGCTTCAACTCCTAGTTATTAATAAGCAACGTAATTAAAAGTTTATTTGTCAATTATTTTAGATAAAGAGTAATTTTGTTAAGAACTTGTTCAAAAAAGTGATTTTAGTGTGATTAAAATTAAAGTTAGAATGCGTTTGATAGTGATTTTAAGAAGTGTTTCTAGTCTTTCTAATACTTGAAATTTTTTATCTTTTGACAATTAAAAATGTTATAAATATTTTCTAAAATCACTATCAAATACACTTTTAAAGTCCGTTTGACAATGATTATAGGAAGTGTTTTTAATATTTTTTATACTTGAATTTTTTTATTATTTAAATGTTAAAACTATTAGAAATGCTTTTTAAAATCACTTCCAAATATATTCTTAAAATACGTTTTATAGTGATTTTAAGAAGTGTTTCTACCATTTTTAATACTTGAAATTTTTTATTTTTTAAGTATTAAAAATATTAAAAAACACTTCCTAAAATCACAATCAAACCTACTTTTATTTTCTTTGAAAGTGTTTTTAGAAAAATAAATTATCAAAGTGTTTTTAAAAGAATTATTTATGGAAGTGGTTCTCTATAAAACACTTTAAGTGTTTTTTTTTTAAATTATAAATAATTTTTAAGATTTTATAAATATTTCCAAAATTTAACCAAATACTTGGTTTTTTAAATTAAAAACGTTTTTTTTTTAAATACTTTTTGGATTAAGGTTAAAAATGTTCTTTTTAAAAAACATCGTCGAACTCTAAAAATGTGGAAAGAATTTTGTTTATTGGGGTGGGTGGCAAGCGATATCAGATAAAGCAAAGACTCCGACATGTGGAACCACCGTTTGCATCATCCATATCCCATGGTGAAATCCTGTACAAGAAGGTTTACAAGTCATGTAGATGGAAAGTATAATATGCCTCGGATAAAGCCACAAGTGCCGTCCCTCGAATCAATCCATCTTTTATTTTTCAACTGTCTCGGTGCTGAGGAGCTGTAAAGTGAGGAGCATGGGAGGCAAATGCATTGGGATGCCCTAACTTTACTTTTATTCTAATTATTTAATTTTATTTTTATTTTTTTTATTATTTAATTATATAAAACATATTTTAAAAAGTTGAAAATGGTAGCTAATTACTCAGCAATCGTAGTGGATGAAATAGCTTGGCTCTCAAATACCATCTATGTGTTTCCAGGAACCTCAGGAAGTTGAAATACATTGATAACTTCCACCAGTTTGATTTAGATTTCAAGAGGCACTGCGAGGAGGGGAAGCTTCCGAACTATGTCGTAATCGAACAACGCTATTTCGACACCAAGCTCTTGCCTGCGAACGATGATCACCCCTCCCATGATGTTTCCCAGGGCCAAAAATTTGTCAAGCACGTTTATGAGGCACTGAGAGCGAGTCCCCAGTGGAACGACATCTTGTTCGTAATTATATATGATGAACATGGTGGCTTTTACGATCACGTGCCCACCCCCGTCACCGGTGTCCCCAGCCCAGATGATATTGTTGGTCCAGAGCCATATAACTTCAGGTTTGACAGGCTCGGGGTCAGAGTTCCGGCCATCCTCATCTCTCCATGGATCGAGCGTGGAACAGGTAATTATAAGCCTATTTAAAAAAGAAGAAGAGATTTTACATGATGAATGCATGCTGATGTTGTGTGGTGTTGATGAAAATTGAAAAATGCAGTGCTGCATGGACCTTCAGGGCCATATCCAACCTCGGAGTTCGAGCACTCGTCCATTCCGGCAACTGTTAAAAAGCTTTTCAACCTGAAAGAATTCCTAACCAAGCGCGACGCTTGGGCAGGCACTTTTGAGGGTGTCTTGACTAGAGAAACCCCCAGAACAGATTGTCCAGGTAATTTAATAAATTAGATAATTGGTCATTTAACAACACTAGTGTTTGGATTCCGAGCTTTATTTTGAACATTTTCTCTGTCAAAGTTACTTTGCCGGAGCCAGTGAAACTACGGGAGACGGAAGCAAAAGATGAGGCGGAGCTGAGTGAGTTTCAACAAGAATTGGTGCAGATGGCAGCGGCATTGAAGGGGGACCATAGAAAGGACATTTATCCACACAAACTGGTCCAGGACATGAATGTTTCAGACGCCACCAAGTATGTGAACAACGCATTCAACCAGTTCTTGGATGAATGCCAAAAGGCCAAGACAAGTGGAACCCATGACAGCTCCGACATTGTACTCTGTCCACAAACACCACCAAAACGGACATCCTCCAAGTCCTTTGCTCACAAGCTATTTTCTTGTTTGATTTGCGATCATTGAGAAAAATTCTAAGTTGCATGCCCCCCTGATTCTCTCTTTGAAATCTGCCTTCACCTTCCATTAGAGGCTTTGAAACTCGTTTCTGTTCTTTTTATGCATATGGTGCCCATCTCCAAGACAATACTATAATTTATTGCATTGATTTTAAGCCATCCCTGTAAAGTAATTTGTTGGGTTAATTTGAATTCCTCAATTTACTTCCATGTCTTTGCTGTCACTTTCTCCCATTTTCTTTGCTTCCATACACACCTTTTAATGCTCTTGCCCATCCTCTCTTGGCTAGTAAAGTGCATGAATTTCACCTCAAAAGCAAGTAAGCAATTTCAAGTTTTCCAGTATGGGCATATGATGCAAAAATTGTTTTTTATTTTTTAAAAATGAAAAATATATTTTAAATTTGGTTTTGGTTTTCAATTTTTAAAAATAAAATGAAGTGAGGAACAACTTTTAGAGAATAAATACAGTATTTTCACTATTATTTTAGAAACAAAGGGACAATATAAATAAATTAAAAAAATAAATGAAATTAAGTATGATATCTTCTGTTTTCACAATACAATATTGTAGACCCCCTTTGAAGAGCAAAAGACCATTAGTTTTTTGAGGGATTTTTTATTTTTATTTTTATATAGCATTGGAGGGATGTTGTCTCACCACTTGGAGGAGCTGGGCAGCACCTTAGATAAGTGGGGGCCCTTCTTCCCTACGCATGAGACCCGCTACATGGACATGGCAGAGAGATGGCCGACCATGCTGGTGGTTGAGGAGGATGTGCTGGCTGATGGAGGAACAATAGAGCTGGTAGTAGCTTGCTGAACAAGAGGGAAACGAGGGTAAGAAGAGAGGAAGAAGAAGAAAGGAGGGAGAGAGACTGACAGAGAGGGGGAGAGGATTGGTGATCAGAAGAGAAAAAGAAAGCTAAGGAGAGGAAAGACAAGACAAAGAGCAAGAGTCCAAGACCCCTAGCTGAGAAGAGAGATTTTCAGCGCATGGTGGCTCGTTGTCCAGGTATGTACCCACTTTCACTCTGATCAGTGTCTATGCATGTTCTGGTTCTCACGTGTGCATGATTCATTCTAGGTACTCATTGATTTACGCGTCGATTGCCACGTTAGCTTCATTTTATTAGTAGAGACCCGATTTTAGGGACTTAGAGGGGTGCTACGGTCTTTACCGTACCTTCCCGATAAGTAACTTGAACCCCGAACCCGATCCGGTTTTTCACAGACCACCTTTTCCAAAATAAAGAGTCACACTTAGGGTTTTTTTTCTTATTTTGTTTACCCTTTAAAAATAAAACAAAAATAAGTGGCGACTCCAAGTCATTTTTCTTAATCAATAAAATCATTTTTCAAAATAAAAACCGAGCTCACCATCGAGTCGAAAACGCATGAGCCGAAATACGGGGTCCACAAAATGACGACTCTGCTTGGGATATCATTTAGAGGGTCAAGCTTGAACTTAAGATGGAGTAAACGTGGCATTTGATGAGTTGACCAGCGGGTACTCATATCTTGATTGCACATTGAGAGTTCCCGAGTTTTCATTTGGGACATTGGCATGTTGATCGTGTTTGTTGATATCTTGATTGAGGATCTTGATATAGCAATGTTTTTTTTGTGCTTCATTGATATATTTTTTTGATTTGACATGTTGATTATGATGATTTATTCGTCTTGATTGAGGATCCTGTGATAGCTATTTTCTTTGTGCTTCATTGCCATATTCGTTGGAAATATTGACATGTTGATTGCATTGACTGCCTATCTTGTTTCGTTTAGTATAGTGATTCCGATATTTGCCATGATTGTTTTGGTCGCCTTGCATGTATAGATTCATTGTTAGCATGACGTATATCGATTCATTCTGTTATCGATTGATTTGGCACATCGATTCACTAGCTTGTATATTATCTTGATCGTCTTTGAGCATGATGTTCGTATCGTCATTCATCCTGATCGTCATAGCTTCTGCGTGGCCATGAGTGATATATCCCGTATTCTGCTTGACTGTATGTTGCATGACTACCCTTCTTTTGCATGATTGCATGTCGCCTGTCTCTATGGGTCGCACATCTATCCCCTTACCTCCAACTCTCTTGGTTTCGGTCATTCCTTTCATCCCGGTTCTCATTATTGCAAGTGTCAGACCTTCTATGTGCTTGCTCTCTGACCGAGCCAGAGATTAGGAGTGAGGTCTAGCGACGGGCTATATCGATGCACGGGAGCATGCTGGAGGAGAGCAACACTTTGATGTCGATTGGAGTCCGATCATTGAAGACTTGTATAGCCCGGAGCTAGGTTTCATGGATATTTGTGTGGCCAGTGTGTTTCCTTTCCTGTTTTAGCTTCCTAGGGTTTTCGAATGCACCCACACCGTTCACTGTGCACTCTAGTTGACCATTGAGCGTTGAGAGTTTGAGAGGTTTCATCATAGGAAACCCCTTAGGATGTCGAGGTAGTGCATGTGTGGAGGTGATGACCACCTTGCATGGAAGCGCCCCGTCTCTTCGGAGGCGTGCAGAGGGTTGCATACTGCCGGAGGGTATGATCGCTTCTGCTAGGGATCCTTTAAAGTCCACCCATATCCATATTAGAGCCACCTTGACCTCGTAGGTTGAGTTGTAGATCCTTCGATTAGGACTCCCTCCCTACACGTGGGTGCATCTGAGGGCTTTTAGAGCCTCTGTAGTCATAGTTGGGATTTCGATACTCTTTCTTCAATCTCCAATTGAGAGTACACAGAGATCAATATGAGTTTGAGTATGGTTGGATCGTCCGTCTTCACTAGGATGCCTTGCTTGTTTCCGTTCAGATTATTATTGCTGCTATGCTTTCCCCGGGCCATATCCTTATTCATTTCTTCGCGTTTTCAGGATCGGGTCTTCGTTCATAGTCTGGATACGCCTCTTTAGGTCAGATTAGAGGGAAGATTAGTCCGATATTATGAGAGATCGAGTTTGGATTAGCAGGTTGTTACAATGGATAAGTTTACGGCCGTCATGGCTTCTATCCAGGAGGCTTTGGCTAGCCTCAAGCAGGAGATTGGCAGCCAGCAGAGTAGATCGCCCGTAGCTCAGGATGAGACTCTTCATGATTCGCTGCCACAGCCACCGCCACCACCCATGCCGACGGTGCCTCAGGGCTCACCTTATGTATTGCATGGGCATTCCGAGGTTGCTCTGCCCGCAGTCGTTCCGACCACAGTCACTGATGATGCTCATGCACGTATGGACTACCTCGAGCAGTGTATGAGGCAGATGAGAGTGTCAGCTGGATCAGTTGTTTAGGATGATTTTGAGGGTATGCCGGTAGCCAGTTTGCCGGCTAAGTTTAGGATGCCAGACATCGAGAGATATACGAGCATTAGTTGTCTGCACCTCCACCTCAAACTCTATAGCATAGTGATGAGGGCTCATGGTTTGGACGAGTCTCAGATGATTACTCTACTCCCGCTATCTCTGAGTGGGGCAGCCCAGCGATGGTTCGCTTCTTTAAAGTCTTCATGACACCAGACATGGGACGACTTGGCCCGGGAGTTCCTACAGCAATTTTCATTTAACACTGTCCTGGATGTGTCGAGAAAAGAGCTCGAGGCTCTTAGGCAAAGATCAGATGAGTCAGTTTCTTCATTCATTTCCCGATGGCGCGGGAAAATTACCGAGATCATTGATAGACCTTCAGAGAGAGATCAAATATAGATGGTCTTATGGAGTTTATAACCCAGGATCGCCAGGCACGTGGTCGGGGTACCGTTCGCAGATTTTGGTTCATTGGTTCTGGCTTTATATGATGTCGAGGATGGCATATCGAGAGGATTATGGACAGATTCTTCACCTAGTGATATTAAGGGGAAGAAGCCCTTTGTAGGACAGAGGTCAGTGGATGTGAGCGCCATTGGTTCTTCCAGTCAGAGGCCTCTCAGGCACCATCAGTCGATCCCACAACTTTCTAAGCCTCATTCTTCCTATGCACCTCATCAGTATAGGCCACATGCACCTCGTCCGGCTTATGATTAGACATACATGCCGTAGACTTTGGCTTTGCCTTATTATGCCTCACAGGGCATTGAGAGACCCCCGGTTTCCTACACCGCCATAAGACAACCATGCTATGCTGCTCAGTTCACTGCGAGACCCACAACGCCTTACCCCCGACCCAGAGCTCAGCAAACTTTTGGTCCATTTGCTTTGAGGACACATAGGCAGTTCTCGCAGTTAGGCATGCCGTTGAGCTAGACTCTTTGGAAGCTTATGAAGGTAGGGTTGTTAACTGTTCTCGCTCTTAGGCCACCACCTCAACCGATTCCACCTCAGTTCAGGATGGATTTGCACTATGCATACCATCAGGGACCTGGACACGAGACCGATCGATGCACCGCTTTGAGGCATGCCCGTTCAGGATTTGATCGACCAGGGTTTGGTGCACTTGGGTCAGTCGAGTGTGACCGCAAACCCGTTACCTGCCCACACCACGCATGTAGTCCCTCCACCAGCCGATGGTATTCATTTCTTGGACTTTGATGAGATCGACGACCACGTCCACATGTTGAGTGAGGATGATTCAGACCAAGACCCCATCATGCCAGATGTGATTTATGAGATGAGTTGGGTGACTCTAGGGCCTCAAATGCCTGCTCCATTTCATTTAGTTCCAGAGGCGGCGTCAGTGTAGGTTGCCACTATTGAGCCATTGATTTTGCCACATTACAGCGTCCGGACGCCTTTCATCTTGATCCCGGATGTTGAGGAGGTTCAGGTTCCACGTGTTGATGATTCTCAGACTCTGGATGTTCAGTATATTCTCCAAGGAGGTAGAGTGATGCGACAACCACCTCCCACAGCAACTAGGCCAGTTGAGGGTACATCTGCTCCCGAGGAAGTCAGAGCAGAGAACGATGAGATCTTGAGACAGCTATAGAGCACTCAGGCTCGTATTTCCATCTGGAGCCTGTTGGCATCCTCAAGCACTCACCGTGATGCTCTGATTCGAGCTTTGATCCAGATCAGGGTCGAGACTACCACCTCCCCTGAGGGATTGGTTCATATGATGATGGCCGGCAGAGCCACATGCATTGTATTCTCCGATGACAACTTGCCACCGGAGGGCCTGGGTCACACGCGTCCACTTTATATATCTGTCGGTTGTTCAGGCCGCCGAGTCCTATCCGTCCTTCTGGACAATGGCTCGACCCTGAACGTATGTCCTCTTGCCCTGCCATTGCCCTCGGATACGCTCCTTCTGACTTCGGTCCCTCCACTCAGACCATTCGCGCGTATGATAGTACTCGAAGGGAGGTCATGGGTACACTAGAGATTAAGCTACTAATCAGTCCAGCCACTTTTGTCGCCGTGTTTCAGGTTTTGAGGATTCTTACATCCTGTAACCTGCCTTTGGGCCGACTATGGATCCATAGAGCCAGGGCCATTCCTTCTTCTCTTCATCAGAAGGTGAAGTTTATTCATGATGGCCAGGTGTCGTGGTGCAGTCTGTGGGAGATGTGTTCATTTTGGCCGAGCCCGTACTCGAGATTAGTCACGCTGATGATGATATTTTTCTGACCGGATTCACCTTTGATGAGGTGTAGACTCTAGATATGGAGGATTTTTGCCGAGACTTTGTAGCCATGTCCTTCGACCAGCACAGCAGCACGGTGGTGCTCGATATTATGCGGAGCATGTCTTATCTCCCCGGCATGGGTTTGGGCTAGCGTCAGCACGGGCCTAGTGAGTTCATGGCCTTCCCTGATCACAACGTACCATTCGGACTCAAGTTCATCCCCATTGAGGCCGATTATCGTTAAATGGTGCAATTGCACAAGGAAAGTGTGGACCCGCATTTTTCACGTGCGTCCCCACTCGATTGGCGAGACTCGCTTTTTATTTTATTTGTGAAAAAATATTTAATTTTTGAAAAGTTGGAGCCGCCACCTATTTTATTTTTATTTTAAAGGGAAAATAAAACAAGAAAGAAAAACCCTAAAAGTGACTCCATAATTTTGGAAAAAAAGCATGTCTTTGGGAAACCTGAGTCTAGGTCCGGGATCAAGTTACTTATTAGGAAGGTACCTCTAGGAGGTAGTACCCCTCTAAGCCCTAAAGAGGTCTTTACTGACTAAGTTGAGGGAAATATAACAATTAACCGATTAATCATGGACACCTAAGTAGGCTAGGTGATTTCGAAAATAGCATGCTTAGCAGGAAAACCAATCATAATCATGAAGAAGATTTAGGGTACGTACTTGGACTGCTTCTTAAGCGCTATCACAAGACATCAAAGGTTAGTTTGAAAATATGATATAACATTTGTTTCAATCAAGCATGTATCTAAACACCCAAGAATCACATCATGTATGGATATAATCGCCAATAGCATATGTGCCCATATAATTCTCGAAAAATAGGTGAGGAGGAGCGTACCTAGATAGCAAGCTAGTACTCCTTTATGGGAAACAAAATTAGCCAAATAACATATCTAAAATAATCTCATATATACCACAAAATGAGGCACAATCAATCGAATATCAAACAAGAAATATTTGAGGAAATATCATGAATGTCGGGCCCCTCTCCAAAGCCCTAATCAATTTCACATGAGTTGATCCTATGAATTCCATTGTTTGGAATCACGAAAGTTATTCATGCTTGTAAAAAATCAAGAAGATCAAGAAAATGGTTGAAAGTCAAAGAAAATAGTGAAAGTGCATGCCGAGAGGAAAAATGGCAGCAAGGGACTACTAAAGATGGATTTTTTTTAATGTTGAGAATATTTAGTTGAAAAAATGATTCAAAAATTCAATTTGAAAACAATAAATTCCCAATCAAAGAAGCAAATAGAGGAGAGGGTGAAACGTTGGCCGGACGGAATTCCGGATGTGAGACATCCGGAGGAAATGGAATGTTTGGCCGGACATAATTCTAGATGTGAGATATCCGGAGGAGGTGGAATGGCGGCGGGAAAGAATTCCGGATGTGAGATATCCGGAGAAGGTGGAATGGCGGCGGAATTTCGGATGTGAGACATCCGAATGAGATGGAATGGCGGCGAGACAGAGTTCCAAATGTGAGACATCCGGATGAGGTGGAATGGCGACGGGGCGGAATTCCGGATGTGAGACATCCGGATGAGATGGAATGGCGGCGGGGCGGAATTCCGGATGTGAGACATCCGGATGAGATGGAATGGCGGTGGGACAGAGTTCCGGATGTGAGACATCTGGATGAGATGGAATGGCGGCGGGACAGAATTCCGGATGTGAGACATCCGGATGAGGTGGAATGGCGGCGGGACAGAGTTCCGGATGTGAGACATCCGGATGAGGTGGAATGGAGGCGGGACAGAGTTCCGGATGTGAGACATCCGGATGAGATGGAATGGCGGCGGGATAGAGTTCCGGATGTGAGACATCCGGATGAGGTGGAATGGCGGCGGGACAGAATTCTGGATGTGAGACATCCGGATGAGGTGGAATAGCGGCGGGACAGAGTTCCAGAAAATAGAGTAGAGATAAGAAAAAATAAAAATAAATAAGAAAAGAATAACCAAGCCAAGCCACATTCCATTGCTTTGTCAATGGGCTTGGAATGGTGAGAGAGGTACGAGCAGACTCCAGCAAACAAGTATAGCCATAATTCTCATGTAATGCACAGGAAATTAAAAAAAAATAGAACCTTTCACCCCTAAATCAAAATTAGAGAAATCCAAAGAGACAAATCAACAACATCTATAAAAGCAATCAAGTATCAATGTAGACAAACATATGACCTCCATCATTCTACCCCCTAGTATCCAAACGAGACTCAAAAATCCAACTAAAATTCGTTCATCAAAAGGATAATCGGAACCAAGAAGGGGTCCACAGTAAACATACCTGGAAACACTTGCTTTCGGTGAGAAAACTCCACTGGTTTTTGTATTCTCAGATTCTTCCCACTGGTCTTTTCTGTGCTTTCTTCCTCTTCCCTTGACAACCTCTCTCTCTGCCCTTGACAATACCAGAATCTCCTACGTTTTTCTTCCTCTCTCACGTATATATATCAGCCTTTCCAAAAGAGACCCTCCAAATCTGCTGGAGAAAATTCCCCTCATTTCTTCCTTTTTTAAATATATTTTCCTTTCTTATTTTCTTCCCTTTTTATAACCGATTCCCCCATAGAAATAATATATGTGCTATCCTTCTAAAAAAAAAAATCTCATTTTTTTCCAAAATTCTATTGATTCTCCTTCCAAATAGATGGCGGCCCATTTCCTCATACCCAAAAGCCAAGAAATATGATTTAGAAAGCTTGTAATAAGATGAAATAAAATAAAATAAAAAATGATAAAGAAATCCGTATAAGTCACACAAGTCATGTAGGCCATGCAATCATGCAACCATCTAAGAAAGTGAGTCAATGAATGAACTAAATGGGTTGGGGCCTAGTGGTGCCTAACGAACTAAGTGTCTTAAAGTGATTGGGATATTGTCTAAGTGACCTAAACATGCTTAAGAACTATCCTAAAAAGGAATGGAAGGCTTAAGTCTAAATCAAAACTGCCAAGGGTCACAATAAGGGGCTAAGCAATCCCTCAACCAGAGTCTCTGAGGTGGCTCAAGAAAGGTAAGTAACGTGAGTAGCTATGGGCCACCAAGGAACTACTGTAAAGTATCAAACAAGTATCTAATAGGACATGTGCTAGGATGACAAAATTGAGGGTCTACAAATATGCCCCTCTTCGGTATAGATCACGGGTGTAGAGAATGTGAGTAGAAATACGAGTAATGAGCGAAACGAAGTGAACTATACTGAAGAACTAAAGAAGGACCAGAGATTTTGTCTTAGCATATGATGAGAGTAAGGTCGGATCATAGGGCTGCAACGACAAGAAAGGGACAACTCTACGTGGGGGAGTGGTAGTAAAGGGAGAAAGGTATGTGATGAATAGCACAAAGATGAAAAAAAAATAAGATGAAGATGATGACTCAAAGTCATGGATGAGATGAATAACTCTAAGTCATGGACAAGATGAACGACTCGGGGTCAAAAATAGGACAAACGACTTTGGGTTGGAAATAGGATGAACGACTCTGGGTCGGAAATAGGATGAACGACTCTGGGTCGTGAGCTTAGGGCTATAAATGCTAAGAATGACTCTGGGTCATAAATGAAGTGAATGACTCTGGGTCATGAGCTCAGAGCTCTAAATGGAAAGAATGACTTTGGGTCATAAATAAGAGAAACAACTCTGGGTCATAAGCTCAGGGCTCTAAATGGATAGCCGATCAGGATGCTTTCCGACTCATGGTGCCGGGTCGAGGCCACTTGCAAGTGGCTAGAATGATGAAAACGAAACGTCTCAGGGATGTGAAAGACGCAAATGACTCTGGGTCGTGAGCTCAGGGCTCGGGATGTTATGAAGGACTCTGGGTCATGGTGCAATAAGTAACTCAGGGTTATGATGAATAGCTCCGGGCTATGGATGGAATGAATGACTCCGGGTCATGGTGCAATGAGTAACTCAAGGTTACAACGGATAGCTCAAGGCTATGAGCTTTGGGCTCTATGACTGATCAGCTATAAGGAGAGTGCGATACGCAAACTCCAGGTCATACCACTCATGGGCGACCAAATGATGAAGGCTCAGCTCAGGGCTTAAGAGGAAAATGATAGCTCGGAGCTATGAGGCTCAGGGCTATGAGGCTCAGGGCCTAGAAGGAATGGATAACTCAGGGCTACAAGGCTCAGGGCCTAGAAGGAATGGGTAGCTCAAGGCTACAAGGCTCAGGGCCCAGAAGGAATTGGTAGCTCAGGGCTATAAGACTCAGGGTCTAAAAGGAATAGATAAAGAAGACCAACTCGAAGGGGGACAGGAAGTAAATGGACTAAAATTCGTATACTTAAAATGTCAAAGGTTGGACTATTGAACTCAAGAAGGAAAATATGCCCCAGTATCCGGGGTGCTCATACTGCTAAAACAACCAGTAAATCAATCATCCGCTGAAATCAATAGGTCAGAAACTGATGCATCATGACAAACCTCTGAAAAGTCTAAGCTGAAAGAACTCTCTGTGTCTGAAAGGTTGCTCTGTTGACAAATCTCAATAGGTAAATCTCGAAGTGCATATATCATGGCTCATCTAAAAGCAAATCTCTAAGTGCACAAAATACTGTTCGTCTGAATAACCCAATCTGCAAGGTAACAATGACGAAAGCAATCTATCTCGTGAACATCTGTCTAAAGGATCCACCTATGCTCTTCGAGTGAAACCTAATGTGATCCATCTCTATCTCAACAAATCCATGTAGGGAAGTCCTGATACAGTCAATCGTCAAAAGCTTCAAACTAGTGCATAATCTAAAACCAAGCTAGTCACTGTCTCAATCTCAAGGATACTCAAAGACAATAGGGAAATATGCCCCAGTACAAGATCCGATATCAAAATCATGATGTAAACAACCGACACTAATCATCCATCCTCATACCACTGCCCAAACGAATTTCGCAAAGGAGAGGGGAATATCCCCCAGTATGATATCTGATGTCGAAGTCGTGAGATAGACAACCAACAACGATCATCCATCTATATACAGCTGCCCGAACATAATCTCATTAGGGAGAGGGGGATATGCCCCAGTATGGATAACTGATGTACAGTAGAGAATCAGTCAAAATCAATCAAACATCTCTATGACCATGGATAGGAATAGTCATACCATCCAACAACAACTAGAAAACCTTAGAGAAAAGGGGAAATATGCTCTAGTGTGGATATCTGACACACAATCAAAAGGATGAATCCAACATCATCAATCAACTGTCTCCAACTCAACAATAATCCGCTAAGAAATCAGAATGAAGTATCAGCCAATACCTCAAGGAAGACTCTCTAAATCTGATCTCAAATGAATAACCAAAATGATGAGGAATATGATAATCTCGAGAGTAGAAGCACGTCTCTGATGAATCCCTAACTAAATCTGATGGGAATCTGGTGACCTCCAAATGGGGGAATATACCCCAGTGTGCCAGATCTATACACTGCGCTGAAAACTGCCTCCAACTAAAAAAATGATCCACTAGTCTATCTCAAAAATACTCCGCAGATGGAACCTAGAATCATGAAAACTGTCAATGAGCTCAATAAAGCTCCACTGGAACTGATATCATCTCAACATACTCCACTAGGGATCTCTGATCGATGAAAATGCCCAGGCTCAAAGAAGGTGCTCTACTAGGGGCTTATCTCAACCAAATGAAAGGGGAATATGCCCCAGTATGGATATGATGTTGACAAAAGGATGAATCCAATATCATCGATGAACTGTCTCCAAACTCAAAAATACATCAAACATCAATAGGTCAAGCGAGAGAGAGACCAAATGCTTCCAAAAGTATCTTCCATAAAAGAGAACATGATAACGACTATGCTTCAACCAGTTTACAAAAGCCTGTCTAAGTGAAGTTTTTCAAAGATAACGCCTGATCTCATGGCCTCAGGGTGGTCTTAAGACACGGGACGTAACGTAGGCTAGGGTAAAAGGGTGAAAGAAGTGAAGGGAAACTAGGCTCAAATACCCAATGATCAAACCCATACCCTCGTGTACCAGATGTAATGCATAGAAAAATCTCATGAGCCATGGACCTAAAGGTAACCAAAGGCAATGTCAATGGCGAAATGAGAGAAAGGATGAGTGGTCAAACCATAAATGAAACAGGTGAATGATGTGAAGAAGGTATCGAACCAAAAATTTGTATCAATATGTAGGGAATGGATAAAAAGTGGAATGAATATCTGGAAAGAGGTAATGGGATACAAAAGAAGGCAATGAGAAAGTAGAATAGATGATGATCAACCCATGTTAGTACAATAAAGGAAAGTCATATCACCAATGATGGAATGATGAGTTAGACAATGATCCGGAGACCCTAGTAAAAAGATTACTCATCTCTCATACCTAATACATATCAACCATGATCCGATAAGCATAGGATACCATAGAACTCTCACATGAACCCTCAACACTCCAAATGCATAACAAGAGTGGCTCACGGAGTGAAAACTCGTATAAAAATCTCGCAAGAACCCACAACGACAAATATACCCAGTAAATAAACCTCAAAAGTTGATATAAGTGCCCAATGGAGCAAGATACCATACACAAACATGTCATTGCGCTTTCTCTCTCTCTCTTTTTTTGTTTTTTTTTTTTGCTTTTTTTTTATTAATTTTTTTTTTTTGGATGCGCATGCTCTGATCATCAATAAATCGAAATCCAATAGGAAAGATACAAGGAATGAACAAACTCTCTCTCAAACCACTAATGAATACATGAACCCCTACCCATGAGACAACCTCTCAAACTAAAATCTCCGAATCAATGCCAAATGATGGGATGAACGGAGTGATATGACTGCCCTCTTTGCACTAAGATGTGAAGAATCATTAGCCCAAGGAAAAGAAGAGATAAAATGAAGCAAATACTGATAAAAGCAAGAAAGAGAATGGAAATGTGATGATAGCAAAATAAAACAAATGGGGTGATAAGGAGATGATGACAAGAATGAGAAGATAGGCCTATAAGTCTAAAGCTCATGAGACTTTCATAGCAAAGCATGCATATACACCAAAGGGTCCCAACCCGAGTGTAGAAATGGTAATCAAGGCTATAAGAAAGAAATAAGGCTATAACATACCACGTGAGGCTCAATGGGCTAGCAATGGTTTAATATATCAATAAAGGTGATAAGGTGTAAGGCTAACCGAAAGGATGGCCACCCATCCTGCGACCATAATCTCAAACATAATACTTCTTCAGTTGATCCACATTGGTAGGCTCTGAAAACTGGTTTCCATCTAAATCAGTCAACCATGCAGCCCCTTCTGGAGTCAACTCTCGAATAACATAAGGCCCACTCCAACTAGGTCTGAACTTTCCTCTAGGGTCTCCAACCAAACCTCTGAGAATCCTCAAAACTAAATCCTCTTTTTGTAATGGTCTAGGCTTAACCCGTATCCTGAAGGCACGAGTCATTTTCCTCTGATAGGCCTGAATATGATCAGTTGCTCTCAATCTTTTCTCATCTAAAAGGTTAAGCTGGTCAAACTGAGTCTGAGCCCACTCTGTCTCAGAAATCTGCTGCTCAAGGGCTAGTCTCAAAGAACCCATCTCTGTCTCAACCGGCAAAACAGCCTCCATACCATATACTAAAGAGTAAGGTGTAGCTCCTGTAGAGGTGCGAAAAGAGGTACGGTATGCCCATAATGCAAAAAGAAGTTTCTCTGACCAATCTCGAGAAGTTTCAACCATCTTCCTCAAAATCCTCTTAATATTCTTATTCGCAGCCTCTACTACCTCATTGGTCTGTGGCCTATATGCTGAAGATCTATGATGTCGGATGCCATACTTCTGCAACAAAGTATCTACCTCAGCTCGGATGTGCACCCCTCTATCTGAAATCAACTCATGAGGAACCCCATAACGGCAAATGATGTGTGACCTGATGAAACTGGCAACCTTAGCAGATGTCAACCTCGCATATGATGTGGCTTCCACCCACTTGGTGAAATAATCTATGGCAGCTAGGATGAACTCATGACCACTAGAAGATTTTGGTGAAACCTTCCCAATAATATCAATACCCCATACTGAAAATGGCCATGGCGAGGTCAAAGCGTGTAACTCTGATGGCGGTGCATGAATGAGATCACCATGAATTTGACACTCTGGGCATTTCTGAACAAACTGACAACAATCTGTCTCCATAGTCAACCAGAAATAACCCGTCCTCATAATCTTACGGGCCAGCATGTGTCCTCCCATATGCGAGCCACAAACTCCTACATGAACCTCTCTCATCACTCGATCTGTAGAGGCTTGATCTAAACATAATAGAAGCATACCATCAGCTGATCGCCTGTATAAGGTATCTCCACAAATGACGAATCTAGTAGCCAAATTCCTCAATGCTCTCCTATCCTTGGCAGTGGCTACCTCAAGGTACGTGCCAAATCTAAGAAGTTGATAAATGTCATGATACCAAGGTAGATCATCCTGGATCTCTGTTTCTCCAATCAAACAACAGTAAGAGGGTGCAGACCTCAACTCAATCAGCAATGGACGTATAACTACATCAATCGAAATATCCATAGAAGAAGCTAGGGTAGCTAAAGCGTCGGCAAACCGGTTCTGTGCTCTAGGTAGATAAACATATCTCAAGTCATCAAATCTCGCAACCAGCAACTCCAAATAAGCGTGATATGGCTTAAGCTTCACATCCTTAGTCTTCCAGTCCCCCTGAATTTGTCTAAGTACCAGATTGGAGTCACCAAATACCTCCATCTGTCTAATGTCAAGCTCCAATGCAGTCTCTAAACCAAGGATACAAGCCTCATACTCAACTATGTTATTCGTGGCAGGATGTCGATCAGAAAATGCCAAACGAACTGACCTCGGAATATAATCACCCTGGGGGGATGTCAACAAAACACCTATCCCAAACCCTGAGTGGTTGGCTGCACCATCAAAGTACATACGCCAACCGGATAAGCTAGTCATAGCAATGAACTCCTCATCTGGGAAATCATCATCAACTAGCCTACTATCAGATATCGGTAATGAAGCCAAGTGATCGGCGACAATACTTCCCTTAACAGACTTCTGAGAAACGTACTGGATATCAAACTCTGTCAAAAGTACGAGCCATCTCATCAGTCTACCAGTCAATGCAGGTCTATCAAATAAGTATCTCAATGGGTCTAAGCGGGATATCAAATGCACTGAGTACTCTGTCATGTAATGCCTCAATCTTCTGGTAGCCCAAACTAGGGCTAAGCAGAAGCGCTCAATCATAACGTATTTCACTTCATACTCCAACATCCTCTTACTCAAATAGTAGATAGCCCGTTCCTTCCCTGAGTCATCAATCTGAGCTAACATACATCCCAAGGTCATGTCTGAAACTGACAAATATAGAAGAAGTGGACGTCCTGGCGTAGGAGGTACTAAAACAGGAGGAGAAAGCAGATACTCCTTGATCTTCTCAAATGCAAGCTGACAATCATCATTCTAAACTGTTGGCTGGTTCTTCCTTAAAAGACGAAATATGGGCTCACATATGTCTGTCAATCTAGCTATGAAACGACTGATGTACTGTAATCTGCCCAGAAAACCTCTAATCTCTTTCTCAGTCTTTGGTGCAGGCATGTCAAGTATGGCTTTGATTTTATCTGGGTCAACCTCTATGCCCCGCTCACTGACCATATGTCCCAATAACTTCCCAGAAGTTACTCCAAAGGTGCACTTCTTGGGATTCAACCTCAATCTAAACTCCTGGATCCTCTCAAAGAATCTCTCTAGAGCCTCTAGGTGATCTGCTCTGCCTTGGGATTTCACAATCATATCATCCACATAAACTTCAACGTCCCTATGCATCATGTCATGAAACAAAGTAGTAGTGGCCCTCTGATAAGTGGCTCCTGCGTTCTTCAACCCAAATGGCATAACCTTGTAATAGTAGGTACCCCACTCAGTAATAAAGGCTGTCTTCTCCTTGTCCTCTGGAGCCATCAAGATCTGATTATACCCTGAAAACCCATCCATGAAAGACAACATCGAATGACCTGCAGGCTATCGACTAACAAATAGATATGTGGGAGAGGGAAGTCGTCTTTAGGGCTGGCTTTATTAAGATCTCTGAAGTCCACACAAACTCTAACTTTGCCATCCTTTTTGGGTACTAGGACGACATTAGCCAACCACTTTGGATACTCAACCACTGATATGAATCCAACACTGAGTTGTTTCTGAATCTCCTCTTTCACCTGCAGACTCCAATGTGGATGTAATCGTCTCAATTTCTGCTTAACCGGTCTGGCATGTGGTAGGATAGGTAAGTGGTGCTGGACTATAGAGGGATCAAGACCAGACATGTCCTCGTAAGACAATACAAAAACATCCAAGTATGACCTGAGTAAATGAATAAGTCTATCTCTCTCATCTGTAGATAGGGGTGAACCAATCTTCACCTCTCTAGGCTGATCCTCTGTGCCAAAATCAACAGTCTCAAAATCCCCTGTAGCAGGTGAAACTCTCTCATCCACGGGATCAGAGTCATGATCAGAAGAGTCCCTATCCGGATCGGGCCATGCAACTTCATCATCTATATCAAATATATGTAAAGTGGGTGAGTGGGGTGCAGATATAGAGGTGCTATCGCAAGAGGCAGGCGAATACTAAAAAATACTCAAATCCATAAATGAGGCAACAGAAACATCGTCAGAGCGGGAGACAAATCCCGATAAAATATCAAAAGAAAGAGGTGGGTCCACAAGGTCGGACGCTCCCTCAACTGGGCTAACAGTGCCCTCAAACAAACTACTATCATCCTCTAGAAGCTCTGGAACAGGAATAATCTGAGTCTCTTCAAGAACCTCAATGGTAGACACCCCGAACATATCAAATGGTGAAACAGGCTGAAGTTGAACAATGCCGGTAATCTGGCTCACGGTCATCCTATTCATCTCATCTTGGTACTCATCATGAGGCACAACGCCATCAACCATCTCAGTAGGATCAACAATCACTCCATCATCAGTGATCTCCTCCGAAAAGCATAGAGACAACATGCTAGCTTGATCTGGAGATGTAGAAGTAGCCATAGAAATAGAAGCGCCATGAACCCCATTACTCAACTGTAACTGGTGAAACAGATGCTGAAGCTCAATCTCTCTATCTGTATGAACCACACTGTGAACCTCCTCTACACGGGGTCGATTCTCCGATCCTCTGACAAAGTAGTCAGCCAAACTCATCCTATAAGGTCGAATAGGATAATCAAATGGTGTGTGGGATAAACGAGCCCTCACCCTCTCCTTACGCAGCCGCGCCATGTAACGGTAATCGGCCTCAGTAGGGATGAATCCCAGTCCAAATGTCGTATCATGGTCAATGGCAGCTATGAACTCGCTCGGTCCCTACTGATGTCGTCCTAACCCCATGCCAGGTAGAAAGGTCATACCCCTCATCATATCAAGGACCACTGTGCTGCTATGCTGATCAAAAGACATAGCTACAAAATCTCTGTAAAAATCCTCAATCTCGAGAGTCTGTATCTCATCAAAAGTAAACCCAGTCAGAAGTAGGTCGTCCTCACTGTGACTGATCTGAAGTACTGGCTCAGAAGTGGCAAATATATCCCTGGTAGACCGCACAGTGATGACCTGCCCATCATGAATAAACTTCACCTTTTGATGAAGGGAAGAAGGAATAGCTCCAGCTATATGAATCCATGGTCGGCTTAGTAGTAGGTTAAATGATGTAGGGATCCTCAAAACCTGGAACAAAGTGGAAAATGTGGCGGGACCAATCTACAAATCAATCATCAAGGTACCCATAACCTCCCTCTTGGTGCTATCATACGCCCTGACTGTTTGAGTAGAAGGACCAAAATCTAAAGGCGCGAAACCAAGGGCTATAGCAGTGGCTAAAGGGCAAACATTTAGGGCTGAGCCGTTGTCCAGTAGGACATACGGGACTCTACGGCCTGAACATCCAACTGTGATGTATAGAGGGCGCACGTGGTCTAAACCATCAGGTGGCAAGTCATCATCTAAAAACACAATGCAAGTGGCCCTGCCGACCATCATCATATGAATCAATCTCTCAGGAGTGGTGGTAGTCTCTACTCTAATCTGACTCAAGGCTCAAATCAAAGCATCTCTATGAGTACTGGATGATGCTAATAAACTCCAGATGGAAATACGAGCCTGAGTGCTCTGTAGCTGTCTCAAAACCTCATCATCCTTTCTCTTAACCTCTTTATGAGAGGTTGCACCCTCAAATGGTCTGACTACCGGTGATAGTGGCTGAGCTATCCTCCCACTACGAGTCACAATCTGTACCTTTCTCCCCTCTGAATCATCATCCTCTGGCCATAAAGTGAATGGGACAAAAGCATCCTGACATCCTATAACTAAGGGTGTAGGATGAGTCAACTGGAATGGTGCCTCGTCCGGGATCAAACTGAATGGTGCAGGAGTCTGAGGGACCAATGAAACCCCATCAACCTCATAACTGTCATGCAAAACAATCGGCTCGGGTAATCCATCATCCCAACTCAACATATGTATACTATCATCCTCTATAAGGTCTATGGGATGAATATCTCCTGAAGATGGAGGCACTGTGTGTGTAAAATGAGCAGGAAGAGGGTTAGTGGTCACACTTGGCTGCCCCAAGTTAACCAAACCCTGGTCTATCAAATCCTGAATAGCATGTCTCAAAGCGTTGCAGTGATCCGTGTCATGTGCTGGTCCTTGATGATAAGAACAATGTAGGTCTAATCTGAAGTGAGGTGGTACTGGCTGAGGTACTGGCTTGGGTGCCAATGGAGTCAATAATCCACCCTCCATGAGCTTCCAAAGAGCTCGACTCAAAGGCATACCCAACTGAGCACACTGACGAGATGGCCTTTGCACATAAGTGGTGGTTTGCGGAGCTTGGGGTCGGATGTATGGGGCAGGAGGTCTCTCTGTGACCTGTGCGGCAAAAACAGGTTATGAGACTGGATGTAGGTAAGTAGAAGTCATGGGTCTGAAGGGAACAGGTGGCCTATACTGCTCATGGGGTGATGGTGGATAGTAGAATCCAGAAGTCTGTCCAACTGTCCGATAGTGTCTAGGAGGTCTCATCCCTGCTAAACTAATAAAACCAACATCTCCTAATCTCTGTCCTCCTGAAGGCTTCTTCCCCTTAGAATCAATAGGGGAAGACTTGGACCACAATCCTCTAGCAATGCCTTCTTCTATACCATACAAAGCCTGTACCAAAGATCCAAAATCCGTATGGGGGAATCCCATCAAGTGTCTAGCAAATCTAGGCTGCAAGCTCCTCATGATCATGCTAATCTGATCTTTCTCTGAAGGACGATCAACAATCTGTGAAATCTTCTCCCTCCAGCGGGAGATAAATGAAGTGACCGACTCTTCTAGCCTCTGCCTCAAAGCCTCTAACTCTCTCCTCGAAACATCGATGACAGTGTTAAATGCAAACTGTCTCAAAAACTCCTGGGCCAAGTCATCCCAAGTCCTACGGCATGATGCATCCAATGAAGCATAACCATCTGGGCCTCATCCAATCCATGGGCCCTCATAACTGTACTATAAAGCCTCAAATGAATGCGAGGACAGCCTATGCCCGTGTATCTCTCAATCTCGGGCATCCTGAACTTGGCCGACAAACTAGCCACTGGTGCTTTATCAAAATCCTCCCAAGTAACAACTCCGTCTGAAGCCCTCATCTGTCTCAACTTCTGCTCAAGTCTATCCATACGTGTGTGTGGGTCCTCTGAAGTCGGGATAGGTGATGTGACAGGAGGCGAGGCAACCTCGATTTGACTATGTAGAGTGAAAGGTATAGCCTGTGGTGCTGACTGACTGGGCAGAGGTGGTGGCGATACTGTGGTATCAAACTGGGCATTCTCCTGAACTAGGACCTGCTGGGTCTGTTGTCCATCTATCCTCTGACCAAGGTTAGCTATAGCCTCTTAGATAGAAGCCATGGTTGCGGCAAACTGGTCAACGGTAACTACCTGTGAGTCCATATCCCTCTAATCTGATCTCTGATTTGACTGGTCTGATGCTCTGGTCAATTTGCCTCCAACTCTAATCCACGAAGGCGAATCCAGACTGGTCACAGTAAACTCTCCTACAAATATGGAAATACTGCATAAGGCGTAATACAAAAGCGACTCTGTATGAATCAACTACTAGTGTGCAAGAAAATAGCCCAAATGTATTCAATCTGATACCCTCCTCTGATTACACCAAAAGGAGACTAAGGAAGGGATAACCAAATCCAATCGTGACCAAGGCAGCTCTGAAGGTCCACAGATGCACCCACGTGTAGGAATGAAATCTTATTTGGGTCTAGGCTAACCTACAAGGTTAAGGCGACTCTATAGGATAAAATGGGTGGGTCAAAGGATCCCTAGCAGAAGCGATCGTACCCTCCGGCGGTACGCAACCCTTTGCACGCCTCCAAGGAGACGGGGTGCTTCCATGCAAGGTGGTCATTACCTTCACACATGCAATTCCTCGCGTTCCCAGGGGGTTTCTTAATGGTGAAGGCTCTCCCATCTCTCAACACTCGAGGATAATCTAAAGTGCATAGTGAAAGATGTGGGTGCATCAGAAAAACCTAAGATCTAAAGTGAGATAGTGAACAAAGACAAGCAATCATACAATCATGCAAGAGAAAAGTGTTCTCATGCAACAAACAGTCACGCGAAGCGGATATGTATCATATAAACAAGGTCCTATCTAGCATATGCGAGAGTGAATCATGATGAAGTGAGCAAAACAATCAAGTGATGATCCAAGGTAATCAAACATGTTAGGATACCAAACCAAACAAGCAAGCAAATCAAATCACCTTGCCTAAAAAAAGAGGTACCCACTAATCGACCAATTAAACGCCACATTTTCCTCAACTAGTGTTCAAGCTTGATCCTCAAAATCCCTAGTGGAGTCGCCAATTTGTGGACCCGCATTTTTCACGTGCATCCTCACTCGATCGGCGAGACTCGCTTTTTATTTTATTTATGAAAAAATATTTAGTTTTGGAAAAGTTGGAACCGCCACCTATTTTATTTTTATTTTAAAGGGAAAATAAAACAAGAAAGAAAAACCCTAAAAGTGACTCCATAATTTTGGAAAAAAAGCATGTCTTTGGGAAACCTGAGTCTAGGTCCGGGGATCAGGTTACTTATTGGGAAGGTACCTCTAGGAGGTAGTACCCCTCTAAGCCCTAAAGAGGTCTCTACTGACTAAGTTGAGGGAAATATAACAATTAACCGATTAATCATGGATACCTAAGTAGGCTAGGTAATTTCGAAAATAGCATGCTTAGCAGGAAAACCAATCACAATCATGAAGAAGATTTAGGGTACGTACCTGGACTGCTTCTTAAGCGCTATCACAAGACATCAAAGGTTAGTTTGAAAATATGATATAACATTTGTTTCAATCAAGCATGTATCTAAACACCCAAGAATCACATCATGTATGGATATAATCGCCAATAGCATTTGTGCCCATATAATTCTCGAAAAATAGGTGAGGAGGAGCGTACCTAGATAGCAAGCTAGTACTCCTTTATGGGAAACAAAATTAGCCAAATAACATATCCAAAATAATCTCATATATACCACAAGATGAGGCACAATCAATCGAATATCAAACAAGAAATATTTGAGGAAATATCATGAATGTCGGGCCCCTCTCAAAAGCCCTAATCAATTTCGCATGAGTTGATCCTATGAATTCCATTGTTTGGAATCACGAAAGTTATTCATGCTTGTAAAAAATCAAGAAGATCAAGAAAATGGTTTAAAGTCAAAGAAAATAGTGAAAGTGCATGCCGAGAGGAAAAATGGTAGCAAGGGACTACTAAAGATGGATTTTCTTAATGCTGAGAATATTTAGTTGAAAAAATAATTCAAAAATTCAATTTAAAAACAATAAATTCCCAATCAAAGAAGCAAATAGAGGAGAGGGTGAAACGTTGGCCGGACAGAATTCCGGATGTGAGACATCCGGAGGAGATGGAATGTTTGGCCGGACAGAATTCCGGATGTGAGATATCCGGAGGAGGTGGAATGGCGACGGGAAAGAATTTCGGATGTGAGATATCCGGAGAAGGTGGAACGGCGGCAGGACGGAATTCCAGATGTGAGACATCCGGATGAGATGGAATGGCGGCGGAACAGAGTTCCGGATGTGAGACATCCAGATGAGGTGGAATGGCGACGGGGCGGAATTCCAGATGTGAGACATTCGGATGAGATGGAATGGCGACGGCACAGAATTCCGGATGTGAGATATCCGGAGAAGGTGGAATGGCGGCGGGGCGGAATTCCGGATGTGAGACATCCGGATGAGATGGAATGGGGGCGGGACAGAATTCCGGATGTGAGACATCCGGATGAGGTGGAATGGCGACGAGCGGAATTCCGGATGTGAGACATCCGGATGAGATGGAATGGGGGTGGGACAGAATTCCGAATGTGAGGCGGGACAGAATTCCGGATGTGAGACATCCGGATGAGATGGAATGGCGGCGGGACAGAGTTCCGGATGTGAGACATCCAGATGAGGTGGAATGACGACGGGACAGAGTTCCGGATGTGAGACATCCGAATGAGATGGAATGGCTGCAAGATAGAGTTCCGGATATGAGACATCCGGATGAGGTAGAATGGCGACAGGACAGAATTCCGAATGTGAGACATCCGGATGAGATGGAATGGCGGTGGGACAGAGTTCCGGATGTGAGACATCCGGATGAGGTGGAATGGCGGCGGGATAGAATTCTGGATGTGAGACATCCGGATGAGGTGGAATGGCGGCAGGACAGAGTTCTAGAAAACAGAGTAGAGATAAGAAAAAATAAAAATAAATAAGAAAAGAATAACCAAGCCAAGCCACATTCCATTGCTTTTTCAATGGGCTTGGAATGGTGAGAGAGGTACGAGCAAACTCCAGCAAACAAGTATAGCCATAATTCTCATGTAATGCACAGGAAATTTAAAAAAATAGAACCTTTCACCCCTAAATCAAAATTAAAGAACTCCAAAGAGACAAATCAACAACATCTATAGAAGCAATCAAGTACCAATGTAGACAAACATATGACCTCCATCATTCTACCCCCTAGTATCTAAACGAGACTCAAAAATCCAACTAAAATTCGTTCATCAAAAGGATAATCGGAACCAAGAAGGGGTCCACAATAAACATACCTGGAAACACTTGCTTTCGGTGAGAAAATCTCCACTGGTTTTTGTATTCTCAGATTCTTCCCACTGGTCTTTTCCGTGCTTTCTTCCTCTTCCCTTGACAACCTCTCTCTCTGCCCTTGACAATACCAAAATCTCCTACATTTTTCTTCCTCTCTCACGTATATATATCAGTCTTTCCAAAAGAGACCCTCCAAATCTACTGGAGAAAATTCCCCTCCTTTCTTCCTTTTTTAAATCTACTTTCCTTTCTTATTTTCTTCTCTTTTTATAATTGATTCCCCCATAGAAATAATATATGTGCTATCCTTCTAAAAAAAAAAAAAATCTCATTTTTTTCCAAAATTCTGTTGATTCTCCATCCAAATAGATGGCAACCCATTTCCTCATACCCAAAAGCCAAGAAATATGATTTAGAAAGCTTGTAATAAGATGAAATAAAATAAAATAAAAAATGATAAAGAAATCCGTATAAGTCACACAAGTCATGTAGGCCATGCAATCATGCAACCATCTAAGAAAGTGAGTCAATGAATGAACTAAATGGGTTGGGGCCTAGTGGTGCCTAACGAACTAAGTGTCTTAAAGTGATTGGGATATTGTCTAAGTGACCTAAACATGCTTAAGAACTATCCTAAAAAGGAATGGAAGGCTTAAGTCTAAATCAAAACTGCCAAGGGTCACAATAAGGGGCTAAGCAATCCCTCAACCAGAGTCTCTGAGGTGGCTCAAGAAAGGTAAGTAACGTGAGTAGCTATGGGCCACCAAGGAACTACTGTAAAGTATCGAACAAGTATCTAATAGGACATGTGCTAGGAGGACAAAATTGAGGGTCTACAGAGAGAGTGAGGGCTCGACTGACTCATACGTCCTTTTATTATCCTGTTCGCCCGTACACCATGAGACTAGCTGATTACTTTGTGAGGGCATCAGAGTCACATGCACCGTCTAATGGGATCATCGGAGGACTCAGCATCACCCAGAAGGCCGAGCTTCAGCGCCTCGTCCAACAGTTACGGTTGAGTGATGGAGCCCTTGACCCTTTGATTTCTACGTTGATCACTCCTTCCTCTCCAGATCGCACGAGCCTTATGACGCTTTGCTTCCCGGATGAGATCGATGAGCACAGGACTTTTGCAGAGATCGGGGACATAGTGGACGGAGCCGCGCCACATGACGAGTACGTTGATGAGATGCTCGCGATGAGCTTGAGCCAGATCGAGGAGATAGCCTCGTTTGAGCTTGCTTCACCATTTGATCTCTTAGGGGTGTCCATCCTCGAGATCATCGAGGAGATCCAGGTCGCTCCTGCTCCGGAGGTTGCCGAGGATGTTATAGTTGTTGATGGTTTGTTTGATGGCCCTATTGGCCTAGATAAGGGAACGTCCGACTTTGTAGACCCACCTCTTTCCTTTGATGTTTTATCGGGATTTGTCTCCCATCATGACTATGTTTCTGAATTTTCATCTATGGATTTGAGCATCTTTAAGTATTTGCCTGTCTCTCATGTTATTGATTTATCTGCACTATCTTCACCCACATCACAGATTTTTGACATTGATGATGAGATTGCACAGCGTGATTCAGACGATGACTCGTCTTCTGTTTCCGATTCGGATCCCGTTGATGAGAGAGTTTCACCTACTGTAGGGAACACGGAGATTGTTGATTTCGACACAGTAGATCAACCTAGGGAGTTGAGGATCAGATCAGATTTATCTGTTGATGAGAGGGATAGCCTCATCCAGTTGCTCAGAGCATACTTGGACGTTTTTGCATGGTCTTATGAGGACATGCCAGGCCTTGATCCATCTATCGTCCAGCATCGTTTGCCACTTCTGCCCTATGCTAGGACTGTTAAGTAGAAATTGAGACGATTGCACCCTCGTTGGAGTTTGCAGGTGGAAGAGGAGATTCAGAAGCAGCTCAATGTAGGATTTTTATTAGTGGTCGAGTACCCGGAGTGGCTGGCCAATGTCGTCCTTGTTCCCAAAAAGGAGGGCAATGTGAGAGTCTGTGTTGATTTTCGAGATCTCAACAAGGCCAGTCCTAATGATGATTTTCCTCTTCCACAAATCGACATGCTAGTTGAAAGTATGGTAGGTCATTCGATGTTGTCCTTTATGGATGGATTTTTCGGGTACAATCAGATCTTGATGGCTCCAGAGGACATTGAGAAGATGTCTTTCATTATCGAGTGGGGTACTTATTGCTATAGAGTCATGCCATTTGAATTGAAGAACGTAGGAGCCACCTATCAGAGAGCGGCGACCACCCTTTTCCATGACATGATGCATCGGGATGTCGAGGTTTATGTAGACGACATGATAGTGAAAGCCCGAGACAGACCAGATCACCTAGCAGCTCTGGAGAGGTTCTTTGAGAGGATTCGACAGTTCAGATTGAGACTGAACCCTAAGAAGTGCACTTTCAGAGTGACTTCTGGGAAACTCTTGGGGTATATGGTCAGTGAGAGAGGCATAGAGGTAGATCCAGATAAGATCATAGCCATCCTGGACATGCCTGCACCGAGGACAGAGAGAGAGATCAGAGGCTTCTTGGGTAGACTTCAGTATATTAGTAGATTCATCGCCAGATTGACAGACATCTGTGAGCCCATTTTCCGACTCTTAAGGAAGAGTCAACCTACTGTTTGGGATGATCAGTGTCAACATGCATTCGAGAGGATCCGAGAGTACTTGTTGTCACCCCAGTCTTGGCGCCTCCTACACCAGGCCATCCTTTACTCTTATATCTATCCGTCTCAGACGTGGCTTTGGGATGCATGTTGGCTCAGCTCGATGATTCGGGTAAGGATCGAGTCATTTATTATCTGAGTAAGAGGATGCTAGACTATGAGACGAGGTATGTCATGATTGAGCGTTATTGCTTGGCGTTGGTTTGGGCCACTCGCCGACTGAGGCATTACATGACTCAGTATTCAGTGCATCTGATATCCCATCTAGATCCTCTGAGATATTTATCTGATAGACCTGCTTTGATCGGTCGCCTCATGAGATGGTTAGTACTTCTGACTGAGTTCGACATCCATTATGTCACTCAAAAGTCCATCAGAGGGAGCATTGTCGCAGATCACCTAGCATCCTTACCAATTTCTGACGGTAGAGCCATTGATGATGACTTCCTAGACGAGGATGTCGCTACTGTGACTAGTCTGTCAAGTTGGCGCATGTACTTTGATGGTGCGGCCAACCACTCTGGATACGGGATAGGCGTCTTGTTGATATCCCCTCATGGTGATCACATTTCCAGATTTGTTCGTTTGGCATTCTTGGATCGACATCCTGCCACGAACAACATTGTTGAGTATGAGGCTTGTATTCTGGGATTAGAGACGGTTCTAGAGCTCGGGATTAGACAGATGGAGGTGTTTGGTGACTCTAATCTGGTATTGAGACATGATTACTACTCAAAAAGTGTTATTTGATAGCTTGTAATTAACTCTTTTAAACACTTTTGAGTAGTAGTTATCACATTTTAACCCAATTAACATATTAAGGACCTTTGCAATCATTTCTAATCACTTTGTGTAAGTTTTGGTGTTTTTGTTAGTAATTTGATCACCAAAGCAATCCGCGATTGAGGAGAGTTCTTTGGAATCCATGGCAAAGCAATGGAAAGCTCAGAAACATGAAGAACCAAAGCTTTGAAGCTTTAAAGTCCTTTGCCATAAGCAAATCCGGAATGCAAGGAGGGGAAGCAAAGAGAAATCTGACATGAAGCATTCTAGAGGAGAGTCACTGTCAGCCACTTTTGGAGCACTTTCTGGAGCTCAATTCATGCATACTATATGTCGTTTCAAAGCTTGGGAAGTTATCAATCCAATGCTTCAAACGGTGCATGATTCAGAGTTGAAATGAAGGAGTTACAGCCATTGGAAGCCGATCACTCCAAGTTGAAGGCAAATTTCGCAGGGCTGCGAAACCAGCCTTTGGCTGTGAGATGGTGTCCTTCATGCTGCGAAATTTCGCAGCCCTCTTGCACGGTTGTGAAATTCTCCTGAAGCTTTCTGATATTTGCGACCGACATTTTGAGATTTTTTTGCTTTAGATATTTGATGTTTAAATCCCCAAACTCTCCTTGTAATCCACCTATCATAGGATTCCTTAGTCTTTAAGCAAGAACAAAGGGTAAATAACCCCATATTTAATTCTTGTAAGTTTCCATGAAAGAGAGACGGAAGCTTGTACACAGACAACTTTGTATAGTTTTTAAAGGAAGTAAAATTCAGAGTCTTTGCTCTACCTTACCTACTCGTTTTGATCGTATATATTTATTTAATTTTTCTTACTAGCCAAACAAGCTCTGATGATGTTTCCTCAGAGTATGAGTGGCTAGACTTTTAGTTCCTTGGAGCTAAGGTTTCCGGGTAAGGCCCCAATTGCAAGAATTGGCAATTTTGTTGTTTCAACCATTAATGAAGAGAAAGTGTGACCCATTAATGATTTCTATGTTTTTAGTTAACTTAAAACACCTTCAATTCACCTGAGCCAACACTTGGTAAGGCAAGTGATCTTCGTCCATGGAGATGCACTAGTTTATCTCTTGCGAGCTTTTGGGAGGTGAACTGAAGGTAAGATTTTCTAGAATTGCCAACACTTGGTAAGCTTTTGGACTCCAAGGAGACATCCATTAGTTATCTCTTGCGAGCTTGAGAAGGGAAGTCCAAGGTTAATGATCACTTTGAATGGCAAATGCTAGGAGAGAGGCACGAGCCATTGCAAGTTGCATCAGTGAGAGGGAATTAGTGCTGAAATCCATTAAAGGGAAGTATCTGTACAACACCGGTTAGAGAATTAACTATATGTTAATTCTCTAATGCGAGAACAAGAACCAAGTGACCAGAGCTCTGTTTTTGCATGAGGAGCCTCCTCTGTGAACCTAAAACTCCAAGGAATGTTTTTCTTCATAAGTAATTTCCATTACTTTCTTTTTAGTTAGCTTAAAACAAAACCTTTTTCAACCAAAGTTTATATTTTCTTCTTAAGCTAACCTTGAAATGAAAAAGCACCAATTTAACTTTGAATTGGTATCAGTTGTGAGTTGAAAACCCTTCCCAGTGAACGATCCTAGAGCCGTTATGCTATATTAGCTAAGGCTATCCTAATGCATGGTGATATAGGTTATAAATTTTGTTGATTATTCCCTTCTGAGGACCACATTCAAGGAACACCAACTGGACATGAATCAGCTGAGACACCAATTAGGACACGAATCAAGACAAATTCAGGGCGAGTGGAAGACTAGAGATGTGAAGCTTAGGCCTTACCACGCCTATTTGGAGCTACTGGTCGAGAGATTCGATGATTTGAGATATACCCATCTACCTAGAGCACAGAACCAGTTTGCTAATGCCTTAACCACTCTAGCTTCCCTGATTGACATTCCTGCTGATGCCACTGTTCACCCATTGTTGATCGAGTCGAGGTCTGCTCCTGCGTATTGTTGTCTAATTGATGATACGGAGATAGACGATGGCTTGCCCTGGTACCATGACATATATCACTTTCTGAGACTTGGCGTATATCCTGAGGCCGCCACGGCCAAGGATAAGAGAGCATTGAGACAGTTGGCCGCCCGATTTGTGATTTGTGGCGAGACGTTGTATAGACGATCAGCTGATGGGATGTTATTACTGTGCTTATACTGTGTCTATGCCGATCGAGTGATGAGAAAGGTTCATGCGGGAGTTTGCGGACCACATATGGAAGGGCATATGTTGGCCCGTAAGATCATGAGGACTGGTTACTTTTGGTTGACCATGGAGACGGATTGCTGCCAGTTTGTTCAGAGATGTTCCGAGTGTCAGATACACGGAGATCTCATTCACGTGTCACCCTCGGAGTTGCATGCATTGACTTCGTCGTGGCCATTTTCTGTATGGGGTATCGACATCATCGGGAAGATTTCGCCGAAATCTTCCAATGGTCATGAGTTCATCCTGGTCGCCATCGATTACTTCACCAAGTGGGTGGAGGCTGCTTCGTATGCAAGATTGACATCATCTGGAGTTGATAGTTTCATCAGATCACACATTATCTGTCGCTATGGAGTCCCTCATGAGTTGATATCGGATAGAGGGGTATATTTTAGGGCAGAGGTTGACACCTTAGTGCAACGATATAGCATCCGGCATCATAGGTCATCTGCGTACAGGCCGCAGACGAACGGAGCAGTAGAGGCCGCGAATAAGAATATCAAGAGGATATTACGGAGGATGGTCGAGACTTCTCGGGATTGGTCAGAGAATCTCCCATTTGCATTGTGGGCTTATCGAACTTCCTTTCACACCTCTATAGGAGCCACACCCTACTCATTGGTATACAACATGGAGGCGGTGCTACCCGTTGAAATTGAGATGGGTTCTTTGAGAGTAGCACTAAAGCAGCAGATTCCCGAGGCAGATTGGGCTCAGGCTCGATTTGATCAGCTCAATCTCCTAGATGAGAAGAGATTGAGAGCAGCAGACCATGTTCGTGCATATCAGAGGAAGATGGCCTGCGCTTTCAAAAAGCGGGTCAAGCCCTGACCATTACGGATAGGTGACTTGGTTCTGAAAGTCATCAGGGGATTGATCAGAGATCCTAGAGGGAAGTACAAACCTAACTGGAGTGGACCTTATTTCATCAGGGAGTTGACCCTAGAGGGCGCCGCATGGTTGATGGATTTAGATGGAAACCGATTCTCAGAGCCAACCAATGTGGATCAGCTAAAGAGGTACTATGTTTGAGACCATGGTCGCAGGATGGGTGACCATCATTTCGGTTAGCCATTACCTTGTTATTCATTTGTGATACATAGTCCGTTGCTAGCCCATTGAGCCTCGCATGCGCATTATAGCCTTTCTTTCTTATCGCCTTGCTCACATTTTCACACCGAGATAGGGGCCCTTTAATGTATGCATGCATTGTTTGGGAGTTTCATGAGCCTTGGACCTAGGGGCACGTTTTTCTCATTATCTTTTCCTATCACTGTACCTCTACATTTTCATCTCATCTGGTTGGTTGTGTTCCTCGTCTCTTCTTCCTTATCTTATATACTACTTGTTTGTTTCATATTTCTCTTCACCCTGAGTGGTGATCCTCCTCAGTTCATCACGTGGAGGATAGTCACATCATTTCCACCATCTATCTCATGGACATTGGTTTAGAGATCCTTATTTTGAGAAGGTCATCTCGTTAGAGAGAGTTCTGGTTGCCTTTGCACTTGAGATGGTGTCCATCTATTATCGACATCCTCCTTGGGTTCATTTGTTCATGTTCAGGGTATGTATATTTGTATATATGTAAAAAAAAAACACGTGTGTATGTGCATAGTATTCTCGATCATTGAGTGTGTATGTTGATATCTGAGGGTCATTTTTATCAAGTATGGTTGTTATCGAGAGTTCATATGTGAGCTCTCTAGGATCCTATGTTATTTTTACTTGCTTTGTCGTATCTCTTTGAGAATGAGATGAGTGACCTTCTCCTAAAGACTCCGAGTCATTGTCCTTTCCATCATTACATTCATTATTGATGTGACTTCACTTCATGTTTGATCTGAGTCGATCACCACCTTTCATCATATATTCATTGTTTCGTTGTCATTTTCGTCATTGTTTGTGATTCATCTCATTTGCTTCACCCCCTCCCTTGTTCTTTTCTTACACTGACCTATTCCAGATTTGACATTTCCATTTCATTGTTCCTACATATCTCATTATCAGTTTGATTTGCCTTATTGTCTTATTATTGACATCATATTCGCGTTAGGCATCCTCAGGTCCATGGCTCACGGGACTTACTATACACATTGCATTTCATATATGAGGGCATGGTTTTCTAATTGTTGGGTATTTGAGCCTAGTTTTCCTTCATTTCTATCACCCTAGCCTATGTTACGTCCCGTGTCTTAAGACCACCCTGAGGCCATGGGACCAAATGTCGTCTTCGACAGCCTCTACTTGGACAGGTGTTTGAGATCTGGTTGATATTTGGATATTGTCATGCTTCTTCTTCTGGGAGTTGCCTCTTTGATGTGTAGGTCTGATTCAGTTGTGTTTGGATTACCAGGATCATGCGTTTTGACGATGGATGATTTGGTGTCCTCGATTTTTTACCTATCATGCCTCTGATGCCACACTGGGGCATATCCCATTTCATTTAGAGGTTTATGGATCCTCGTGGACTTGCACGATCATCATCACTTACGGGACGCTCACTAAGACGTGGATATGATCGTTACCTTATCATGGTTCCTCAATGGAGCATCCTGGGAGCCATCCAGCTAGGCCCGCACTTCTCGGTACTTAGTTGCCATCATGCTTCTCCATCCGGGAGGTACGTCTTGGATCTACGGGCGTGATTCAATTATGGATTCGGATGATCGGGATTACATGTTTGATGAGAGATGGTTTCATGTCACTTGTTCCTCTGACCTATCACACATCCGATGCCATGCTGGGGCATATTTCCGTTTCGAATGAGATTTACGGATCTTCACGGAGGTCACATGTTCGACGATAGATGATTTCATGTCACTCAATCTCCGACCTATCATACGTTCGATGCCATACTGGGGCATATTACAGTTTTGGATGAGATCTACAGATCTTGGTGGAGTTGTGTACTTATCCCCATTTGCGAGACGTGCGCCAAGACGATGATCTATTCACTATCTTTACGATGATTCCTCAGTGGGGCCTCTTGGGAGTTGCCCCGTTAGGCCTGCACCTCTTGACACTTAGATGTCGTCGTGCTCCTTTCTAAGAAATGCCTCTTTGATTTGTGGGCCTGATTCAATTGTAGACATGGATGATTCGAGCTCATCTGATTTTCCGATCTGTAGCATTTTTTATGCTACACTGAGGCATATTCCCCATTTTGGTCGAGATTTGTAGATCCCCCACTGATTGGCATGATCGCCCTCAGTTTTGAGATACACATCGGGTTGATGATTCGATTTCATCATGTCCTGATACTCTATGGAGCCTCTTTTGAGTCTTTCAGCCAAATTCACGTTTTCTGATATAGTCTTGATTCTTAGAATGAGTTATCTCAGGCGCGTGGATTCCCACGTCACCATTTCAGGGGAGTACATGTTAGATCCTTTGTACGTCCCCATGGAGTTATTCTTGAGCTATTAGGACAGATCGGATATATCTGATGCCATACTAGGGCATATTTCCCTCATTTAGCTATGGAGATGAGATGATCATTCTCTCACAAATCTGTTATAGTTTTCATTACTCGGTCAAGAGATATTGCATTTGCTTCATTGGTTACTATTCTTGTGTTGTTCATCGGGATGAGCTTCTAGTGGAGCACGACTTTCGGGTTCTGATCGCCCTATTAGCCATGACACTTCAGTGGATGGTTACTTTGGGATTGAGACCGCATGATTTAGTTGGAAGTGTTGTGAGGCTGCGTTCGCAGTCGATTTGATTATCCCGACTCGCTAGTGGAGCATCGTTCGAGACCTATGGAGTCTCTTTCAGACCCTTCCAGCGGATTGAGATTTGTAGCAGTATGCCACACTGGGGCATATGGCCCCCTCATCATTTCCTTGCAGTTTGGCGTTTAGAGCCACTGTTCATTAGCGGTTTACGACATTCGGAGTCATTATGTCACACTTTCAGCTCGACGTTCAGAGCCACTTCTTCATTTAGCGTTCAGAGCCACCATCGCTTTTCAGTTTCGGCGTTCGGAGCCATCATTATCACGTTCTCAGTTTTTGGCATTCAAAGCCACCATCGCTTTTTAGTTTCGGCTTTCAGAGCCATCATCGTGTTTTTCGATTGACGTTCAGAGTCATCATCATCACTTCTCAGTATCGGTGTTCAAAGCCATCCTCGCCGCATTTTCAGTTTCGGCGTTCGGAGCCATCATTATCACGTTCTCAGTTTTCAGAGTTCAAAGCCACCATCACTTTTTAGTTTCGGCTTTCAGAGCCATCATCGTGTTTTCTGCCTGACGTTCAGAGTCATCATCATCACTTCTCAATATCGGTGTTCAGAGCCATCCTTGCCGCATTTTCAGTTTCGGTGTTCGGAGCCATCATTATCACGTTCTCAATTTTCGGAGTTCAGAGCCACCATCACTTTTTAGTTTCGGCTTTTAGAGCCATCATCGTGTTTTCCGCTTGACGTTCAGAGTCATCATCATCACTTCTCAGTATCGGTGTTCAAAGCCATCCTCCAGCATTTTCAGTTTCGGCGTTCGGAGCCATCATTATCATGTTCTCAGTTTTCGCCGTTCAGAGCCACCATCACTTTTTAGTTTCGGCTTTCAGAGCCATCATCGTGTTTTCTGCTTGACGTTCAGAGTCATCATCATCACTTCTCAGTTTCGGCGTTTAAAACCATCATTGTCGCTTTTTTTAGCTTCAGCGTTCAAAGCCATCATCGATTTTCAGTTTAACGTTCAGAGTCGTATTCTCAGTTTTCGGCGTTCAGAGCCACCATCACTTTTTAGTTTCGGCTTTCAGAGCCATCATCGTGTTTTCTTCTTGACGTTCAGAGCCATCATCATCACTTCTCAGTTTCGGCGTTCAGAGCCATCACTTCTCAGTATCAGTGTTCAGAGTCATCCTCGTCGCATTTTCGATTTCGGTGTTTAGAGCCGTCATCACTTCCTAGATTGACGTTCAGAGTCGCATTTTCATTTTTGGAGATCAAAGCCACCATTATCGCGTTTCTTGGTTTCGGCGTTCAGAGCCGTCATCGCTTCCCAGATTGACGTTCAGAGTCGCATTTTCAATTTTGGCGATCAGAGCCACCATTATCGCGTTTCTTGGTTTCGGTGTTCAAAGCCATCATCACTTCCTAGTTTGACGTTCAGAGCCATCATCGCATCTTCATTCAGCGTTCAGAGCCATCACTCATCAGTATCAGTGTTCAGAGCCATCCACGTCGCATTTTTGGTTTCGGCGTTCAGAGTCGTCATCACTTCCCGAATTGACGTTCAGAGTCGCATTTTCAGTTTGGCGATCAAAGCCACCATTATCGCGTTTCTTGGTTTCAATTTTCAGAGCCGTCATCACTTCCCAAATTGACGTTCAGAGTCACATTTTCAGTTTGGCGATCAGAGCCACCATTATCGCATTTCTTGGTTTCGGTGTTCAGAGCCATCATCACTTCCTAGTTTGACATTTAGAGTCACATTCCCGGTTTCGGCATTCAGGGCCATCATCGCATCTTCGTTCGGCGTTCAGAGCCATCACTCATCAGTATCAGTGTTCAGAGCTATCCTCGTCGCATTTTCAGTTTCGAGGTTTAGAGCCATTACATCATTCATTCGGGCGTTCAGAGCCATGTTCTGCTTCGTTTGGCGTTCAGAGCCATTACTCACCTCCGATTCGGTGTTCAAAGCCACTGCATATCGTTCGTTTCGACGTTCAAAGCCATGTTTCGTCTCGTTCAGGGTTTAGAGCCGCATCTTCGGTCGACATTTAGATCCACATTTTCATTTAGCTTTTAGAGTCACATCTTCATTTTGTGCTCAGGGCCATTATCTGTTTATTATTGTTATTATTATTATTATTATTATTATTATTTAGAGTTCCGAGTCGCGGTTTTGGTTCGACACTTAGAGTCCTCATGTATATCTTTCTTTCAATTCATCACCATTTTCCTTCATTCTGGCATTCAGAGTCATTCGGCACACTCCTTCGGGCCTTTCGTGTCATTTCTTTTCTTTAATTTTGGCGTTCAAAGCCACTGTTATATTCGACGTTTTGTGCCATTACCGCATTTTTCTTTTAGTTTGGCTTTCAGAGCCATTTTTCATACCCATTCATGCATTTTGAGTCATCATCTTTCTTAATTTTGGCGTTCTAAGCCACTGTTCTATTTGATGTTCTGTGCCACTACCACATTTTTCTTTTAGTTTGGTGTTCAGAGCCGTTTTTCATACCCATTCATGCATTTTGAGTCATAATCTTTCTTAATTTTGGCGTTCTGAGCCACTATTCTATTTGACATTCTGTGCCACTACCACATTTTTCTTTTAGTTTGGCATTCAGAGCCGTTTTTCATACCCATTCATGCATTTTGAGTCATCATCTTTCTTAGTTTTGGCGTTTAGAACCATTATTATGTTTGGCATTCAGGGCCACCATCATTCGTTAGTTTAGCGTTCAGAGCCATTGTACATATTCATTCAGGCACCTTGAGTCACCATATTTCCACGTTTTGACGTTCAGAGTCACTTCTCCTCAACTGTATCGTTCAGGGTCACAGTCCTTGGCATTCATATTCACTGGCATTATACGTCTTGCCTCCATGTCTTTGCATCTACCCTCGTTTTCCTCACCGCGTTACCCTGTGCTTATCGCTTATTTGTCATTGCTCTTCCAGATTTCTCTTTTCATTGCTCATGACACAGTCCTTTGAGTTTATGACACATACTTTGGTCATGTCGTTAGGCACCCTACATTCGACACTTTCGTGTAGTTCCCTTGGGGGCAGTCTTCTTGAGACATGTTCTTTATGGTACTCCAGAGTGGTTCGACAGTTACTCATCTTTGATATGGTTTTTCGAGTCACTTATGGGGACGTCTTAGAGAGAGTCTGGATCCTTAGTGTGACTTCAAAGTCATTTTGAGACATCCTTTTCTTTTAGGATTGAAGCCTTTACGTTCGTCCGTTGACCTGAGTAAGTTCGTGTTTCACTGGTGTCCCTGTGGGGGTCTCTTTGGTTCTTGGGTAAAATTCACTTCATTCCACTCATTATTCACACTTTCTTTTCACTCTAGTGTTCATATTCCTTACATTTGTAAATTCTACCGAAGAGGGGCATATTTGTAGACCCCCTTTGAAGAGCAAAAGACCATTAGTTTTTTGAGGGATTTTTATATATATATATATATATAGCATTGGAGGGATGTTGTCTCACCACTTGGAGGAGCTGGGCAACACCTTAGATAAGTGGGGGCCCATCTTCCCTACGCATGAGACCCGCTGCATGGACATGGCAGAGAGATGGCCGACCATGCTGGTGGTTGAGGAGGACGTGTTGGCTGATGGAGGAACAATAGAGCTGGTAGTAGCTTGCTGAACAAGAGGGAGACAAGGGTAAGAAGAGAGAGAGAAGAAGAAAGGAGGGGGAAAGACTGACAGAGAGGAGGAGAGGATTGGTGATCAGAAGAGAAAAAGAAAGCTAAGGAGAGGAAAGACGGGACAAAGAGCAAGAGTCCAGGATCCCTAGCCGAGAAGAGAGATTTTCAGCGCATGGTGGCTCGTTGTCCAGGTATGTACCCACTTTCACTCTGATCAGTGTCTATGCATGTTCTGATTCTCACGTGTGCATGATTCATTCTAAGTACTCATTGATTTACGCGTCGATTGCCACGTCAGCTTCATTTTATTAGTAGAAACCTGATTTTAGGGACTTAGAGGGGTACTACAATCTTTACCGTACCTTCCCGATAAGTAACCTGACCCCCGAACTCGATCCAGTTTTTCACAAACCATCTTTTCCAAAATAAGGAGTCACACTTAGGGTTTTTTTTTTTCTTATTTTTTTTAACCTTTAAAAATAAAACAAAAATAAGTGGCGACTCCAAGTCATTTTTCTTAATCAATAAAATCATTTTTCAAAATAAAAATCGAGCTCGCCATCGAGTGAAAAATGCATGAGCCAAAATGCAGGGTCCACAAATATTAATACCGAAAATCTTTAAATATAAAATTCATTTGAATTATGTATGTATGTATGTTTTTTCTTTCTTTAATATTTTTTTTTTTAATTTTCAGTAACCAAATAAATCTCAAATCAAGCTATACTTAATACATAAAATTTATTATTTTTAGAAATAATCTAAAATTCAAATAACGACCTGATTAATATTAGAAATTTATGAATAAAAGTTGGTCCATAATAACTCTGCTATTTATTTCTGCATATAAATTTTTTTCATTAGAGAAAACTTTAAATTATGAGACTATTTGTATTAATTTTTTAATAAGTTCAATTTTTTTATAAAAAAAAATAATTTGAAACTCAAAAAATTGATTTAATTAATTTTAAATTAAATCAAAGCATTTTAGAATATTTTGTTTATATTTGTGTGCATGTAATAAAAAATTTAACTTATTTACATGTTAAAAAAAATTAGTTGTTTTTAAATTCATTAAATAAGCTATTATTAACAATTATGATTATTCATTTTTAACAAAAAAAAAAAAAAAACCAATTACGCTTTTATGAAAATCTTAATATCCATATTTTTATAACATTTAAAAAATAGTATATGTTTTTATGGAAAAATAATTTATTTATTTAATTATAATATTAAAATACATATTTTACTAAAAAAAACTATTTATTTTTTAATTTATTTGTATTTAAAAAATTATTTTCATTTTTAATAAGACTTGAATTAAATTTAATTAAAATGTTATAAATCAAATTTATAATGTTTTTACAAAATCAAAATCAAACTTAAAAAATTGTTTTAAAATTAACTTATCCGAACAAGTTTTATTTATTTATTTATTTATTTTTATTATTATTATTATAATTTTATTTTTATTTTTTTATCAAACCCCCTTGTTTTTATAACAACTAAAAAACTGTTTTTTGTTAAAATATGGCTAAACAGGCCCTAATAATTAAGAACACTTTTTTAAAAACAATTTTAAGTTGTTTTTAGAAATAAATTTCTAATTGAGAATTCAAATATAAAAACCAATTTTTTGATTAATTTTTTTTTTAATACAATGCAAAAGTTCTTAGTCTATTATCCGAACTTCCAATTGTTCTTATTAAGTCATTATGCTTTACAAAAAAATCCCATTCTTATTTATCAAACATGTTTTTTCAAGAAAATAATTATTTTTAATAAAATATTTATCAAACATGATTTTTAAATTAGAAAACTATTTTTATTCTAAAAAACACAAAAGTATTTTGAAAAACTACTTCCAATAGGCCCTTAAGCTTTCAAAATAGCTTCTGATACTGATTGAACCATTCAAACATTGTTTCGAAGACTTCTAAACTCCTGTATTGTATCATAGATTATGAGGGTGAATCTCAATGATGAGCTATACCTAGAGGAGGGTGATGCAATGTTTTTAAACAAATTCAAGAGGTCCCCTCATAGCACATATTATCTTTCCTTATAATCTCTTGATTTATATTCTTCTCTTTCAAAAAAACTTTTAACAAAGAATTAAAATCATATGCAAGTATAAATGCAACAATACTCTCCCAACAATTTATAAATGCAATTCAGTTGCAAATGAATCAACACTTTCCAACCTAAATTCACAAGAACAGTTAGCTCTTCAACCCATTTCTCATTACTAGATATCATAATCAAATTGAGCATAAAATTGTTGATCAAGATCAATTTCCAAAGGATAATTGAACTTATTTTAGCTCATTTTCCACCCATCCAACATATATGCCCAATCATGAAATTGAGATCAATATATGCAAATGAACAAAAGAAAAGAATGAGAGAGATGTAATAACATTTTAACATGGAAAATCTTCAAAGAGATAAAATAAAATAAAAATAAAATAAAACCATGAACCTACAAGCGATTGAAAACATTTACTATGAAGAACAAAAATTGAATACAAGGTTTTTACTTAACTCAAGTCTAAAAATCCTTCCAGAATCACTTGACTATTATCTTTCCACTTTCAACTGCACACATTCTTTTAGAGTGCACTTAAAGTCTACACCAAGCTCGGTCTTGACCTCTTCTTAAATCCGCACAAGAAGAAAATAGGTTTTCACCTAAACCCAAACAAATGAGAAAATAAGAGATGAATGAATGATCTGAATGATCAACCCATTTTTGAAAAAAAAATACAATGGAAAAACAATTTGGAAATCAAAATGAAGGAGGATTTTCTTGGAAAACGAATACCCCCAATTTGGATTAAAGAAAAAGAGTTCAAGAGGAGTAAAAACGACAACTGGTGTCTCAGATGTTCTCCACCCTAAACTGGAAATGTATTGGCTTAAATATGAAAGGGAACCTTTGATCCAATGACTAAAAAAAGATCCAACAAAAGATGGAGTGATCTTACGTATATTTGGATCAATCTTAGAATAGGGCATAAAAACACCTAGTCAAAATACTACTGCTCTAGTCTCCTTAACTCTTTTAAAAAATAGTTTAAGAAAAAAAAAAGCAATTTGAAAACTTGATTGATTCACATTTACCTACACCCTCAATTATGTACCTTGGTCTCTAAAAAATTTCAACATCTTGATCTTCATTAGGTAAGTAATTTGATGAATGATTCGAAAAACTATAGTAGCACTTGTATGAAGCAAATGAATATACACAATATATTCAAGTATCTCATATAACATGTATAGCCAAGTTCAAATCAAGAAATATCTCATATCAACATGTATTAAAGTATTCCAAAAGAAATCTCACATGTATATCCAAATCCAAAATCGATAAGTATCTCATATCAACATGTATATCAATGAAAAACCAACAATCAATAAGTCTTCAAATATTAACAAAATATCTAATATCAACAAACAATACTTCTCCTCCTTTTTGTTCTAGAAAAGACAAAGGGAAAACCATTCTAAACAATTAACAAGTTGCCCACAAGAATCTCCAATATAAAAAAACCAAGTATCCAAATACCATTATGGATAACATCAAAACATTTAACATGATACAAGAATCTTCCCATGAATCCCCTCACAGGGTCTCAATCCAAAACCCTTAGAAGGTTCTCTACCACCGTGGAATAGATTTAAAGCCACTAAGATCTATCACCTTGAACTTTTGAGTGATAAAAATGTTGGGAATGGGCCCTAGAAAGCATGACATGGTGTAACACATTGAGATTCATTTATAAATTTATTTATTTATGTTTCTTGGTTTCCTTTTTATTATCCTATATTCATTAACTTGTTATTAAGCATACATGCTCACATTACTTGCATTGTACATGACTTGGGCGCATTAAAAGTTGCACAAAAGATCTAAGTCATAGGTTCCTGGTAGAGTGATGAGTAGTCCACAATTGGTTTATGGATTTGGGCAATCCATCTAAGACTATAGTGCATTACCTCATAATTGGAGGGATGACTTGTCTTGGTCATTGAGATGTGTTAGGACACTGAGTCTTGTTTATATGTTGGCAATTTTGTTCCTTTTAATGTTTGGTCATAGAAGTCTTTTTAGATAGTGACTTACTCTCCATTGAAAATCAAGGGTTGTTGTTTGTCCAATTGGGAAGTCACAGGTACATCTAAAAAGGTTTGACTTGTGGTAACTTAAGACTCCTAAGAAGTATAAAGAGGAACAATACCTTTTTAATTAAAAAAAATTTACTTTTTGTAAAAATCAAATGAAACAAGGGACGCTCAAGTGGGCAATAGCACTCAAGCATTAGGACCACTTAAGTGCTCAAGGCTCTCAAGCAGTGGTTAAGTGCGTTAGAGCGCTCATGAATTTTCTACTAAGAATTGGAGTATTTTTTTAAAAATTCACGCAAATTGGATTTGGAAACCTATTCATATCGAACCTCTTTGGGTTATTTGCCTATAAATACCCTTTTATAACTCCTCAAGGGTTAGAGATTTTAATATTTCTAGAGAGGCTTTCATTGAAGAGAAAGCCTAATGAGCCACACCAATTCTAATATCTCATTCAAAGGATTCAAGCATTGAATCTTGGGTTGAAAACCTTCATTCCTTCACCAAGGTTGAAGTGTATGCACCGAAGCAATTGAATGTTGTTGCGTCGGAGACATGGATCAAGTTGTAGATATGGGAGAGTAAGTCTTTAGGATAAAATGACCAAGTAAATTTGTGTAACTTAATCTCATATAGTGGATTCAGATTAGCGGTCTTAGACCTTGTGGTTTTTTTATCTCCACAATTAGTATGAGGATTTTCCACGTAAAAATCCTATGCCTCATTGCATATCTTTATTATATTGTTTGCATTGCCTATAATTGAGAGAATTGATAATCTCTAACTACTTGTAGGGAAAAGTTCATTGTAATATATAAATATTCATTTAAAAAATTTTAAATACACCCATTCACACCCCCCCCCCCCCCATTTAGGTGTTACCCTACTGAACTTTAGATTTTTCAGGATGGTTTTCCTATGGTGAGTGCACAAGTGTATGTGATGCACATTGAACATGATATACAATGAATCATGATGTAAGACTATAAGCTATAATGATTTACCAAGCTACTATATTGAATTGACTCTTAACCTTGAGAGGGGATGATTCGTTTGATCCAGTTGGGTCTTTTAATCAAAAACATTTATAAAACCTATGACGTCATACTAGCGTAGCAAAGCTACTATAGCATAGTGGCTCTAGGGTCGAACTCTGGGATGGGTTTTCACTCTACCAATGATATTAATTCAAAGCTAAATTGGTGTCTTTTCGTTTCAAGGTCAGCTTTAAAAGAAAACATAATCTTTGAATGAAAACGGATGGTATTAAGCTAACCTAACATAAAGTAACTAAAATTAACTAGAAAGAAATTAGAAAGAAAGGTGTTTCTTAGGATTTCAGGTTACTAGGATCAGGTGCCAACTGTAAAGTGGGAAATTCCATATTTCTCTCATCGCATTGGGGATTTAACCTATAGTTATTTCCCGAAACCGGTGTAGGTTTAACAATGAAGATTTAATCCATAAAAAGTCAATAGAAATGGTAGTCAAGTTCCATTAATGGCTTTAGACACTATGGGTCTTCACCTTGAGTCACTTTCCAATGGCTCGTACATGATAACTAATGGACTGATATGGATCTAGCAATAAGCATCCACAGAGACCTGAAGCTTACCATGTATTGGCCATTCAAAGTGATTCTAAGGGATTTAAAGCAAAATTTTAGATTTAAAAGCCATTTATGAACTCCAACTACCTGTATTTAATGCACGAGAGTTTTCCACCTTTGCATCTGGACTTTTCACCTAGCTTCCTTCACTCCAAGAAACCAAAGGTTTAGCCTCTCATCCTCTGGGAAAACATCCTCAGAGGATGTTTGGCTAGCAAGAAAATGAAAATGAAAGAGAAGGAAAAACAGAGCAAGGCTCTGTATATTCTATATATTGATCTATTTTACATACTTCTATATATATATATATATATATATCTCTTTTACAATGGATGCAAGGGAATATATATAGAGAAGTTTTTCCAACCTTCCTAGCTAAGAAATCTTATGATTGGTGGATTACAAGGAGAAGAATGGAAATTTATACAAAAATATCTAAAAGAAAAGATCTCGCGTGGAGTCGGCAAAACAAAGGAGATTTCGCACCATGCATGGGCTGGTGCGAAATTGGAAGGTGTTGTGCGAATTTCAAGGTGTTGTGCGAATTTCGCACAAGCCTGGAGCAGTTGTCTTCCGAAGGCCATATCTTCCTCATTTCAGCTCCAAATCATACACGGTTTGAAGTGTTGGATTCTTGACTTAATGAGATTTGAAATGGTATATATCATGTAGAAAATGGACTTCGGGAAGTGCGAAGGAAGACTGCAGCTTCTGTCCTCTATTTTCTTCACTTTGTTTTCCTCTTTGCTTCTCTCCTTTACTTGGCTTGTCTTAATGATCCAAAAAGCTGTCAAAACACTAAAACTAGCCACAAATATGATTAGAAGTCATTGCTAGGTCCTTAACATGCCAATTGGAATAAAAATGGAGAACTACTACACAAAAGTGCTTAAAACATAATGAATTAAAGGCACAAAATATCACTTTTTGGGTAGTAATCAGGGGATTAAGCCTATGCCAAAATCAATATGAGACTTTGACTTATGAGTGAGACCTTAAAGTGACCATATATTCCAATGGATTAAGTCAATACTGATGGAGGCTAGTGACAACATATATTCTTAATAGAGGTAGCATGATATTTCATGGTATTAAGATAGTGTGTCCCATTGAGTGATCCAAAAGACATGTGACCTAGAAGATAATGACCATAACATTTCACTAAGTGAAATTTGAGATATACTCCTTGGAGTTGGAGTATGTTAATTGATCACATAATAAGGAAGATTTGTAACTCAAGGATTGAGGAGGTAATCTTTATAAGTGATAACTTTACCTTATTAGATTATGGATACTGGTTTATGCAGAGTTTGTATGTAGTGGATAGTAGGGCAAAAACCCGAACTTTGTCTTATTATTATTTACATAAGATACTAGAATGTAGTTGATTCTTTGTAATGCGATGTTGAATTTATTAAGTTAGAGTCATTTTAAGCATGACATGATGTAATATACTTTTGGATTTTATTATTTATTAATAAAGTAGAAGTTCAATTTTATCTTTCTCATTTCCATGCATTATACATTGTAAGCATTTTGATATGCATATTTTGCATTGTATGTGACTTAGGTGTATTATGAGTTGCACAAAAGATCCAAGTGGAACAAAATGCCTACTATAGAGATGATTACCAAAATGCCCTTATGCACAAAAGTGAACCTAAAACCAATTCAACCCTCATAGGTCGTGCCAACAAAGTACATGAGTTAGAGTGAGGACCACTAGGACCCATAGAATAATATTGTCTCCCTCAAAATCCAATTCTTAAGTTGATTCAACATCCCATTATGGAGAATTAACTACACTTTAGTACCCTATATAAATAATAACAAGATACTAAGTGTTCGGGTTCATGACTTACTATTCATTGCATTCAGTCTCTTCATGAACTGGTGTTTATAGTCTAACAAGGTGAAAGCTATCAACCTTTCAGGACTACCTCTACTATCCTTGAGTTACAAATCCTTTTATTGTGTGTTGAACTAACATATCTTATCTCTCCAAGAGCCTATGTCAAGAGAGACTAAAATGGTCATAGTTTGCATGAACATACCTTCTTAGGATCACCTAAGGGGACACTCTATCTTAATCATATAAGATATCATGATGGTTCTATTGAGAATATCTATTACTGCCTATTTTCATCAATAGTGACCTAATTCATAGAGAATATATTATTAGTTTACGATGCCTCACATAAGTAAAAGTCAATGTTAACTTTAGCACAAGTTCAATATTCTCTCAAGGTTGAGAGACAACACAATGAAACAGCTTAGTGAAGTCATGACTACTTGTTAGTCTTATGTCATGACTTACTGTAGGTCTTGTCCAATGTGTAACCATACACACTAGTGCACTCACCATGGGAAACCTATCCCAATGGCCAAGACCATTCATCCCTCCAATTAGGAGGTAGTGCACTAAAACCTCTAATGGGTTGCAAAGACCTATGAATCAACTATGAACAAGTCATCTACTTATAAGAAAGTCATGATTTGGATCTTCCGTACAACTCCTAATGCACCTAAATCATGTACAAAGTAAGAGATGCAAACTAAAATGCTTACAAGGTATAATGCACATAATTAGAATAGATAAATGTAAACTAAAAAATTATTAATGAATAATAAAAATAAAAAATTTGTTATATCATGTCATGCTTTTATGAGCTCTATCCTAACATAGGGACCTAATCCATAGGGAATATATGACCACCTTAGGGTTTCACATATAAATCAAAGTCACTGATGACCTCAACACTATAGCTCAATATTCTCTCAAGATTAAGAATCCATGGAGAATAGTAGCTTAGTAAATCATGACCATTTGATAACTAATGTCATGATTCACTATAGGTCATGTTCAATGTGTAACCAAACACACTAGTGCACTTACCATAGAAAAACTATCCTAATGACCAAGACAAACTCTCCAATTAGGAGGTGGTGCACTACAGTCTGTGATGATTGCTCAAATCCATGAACGATTGTGAATTATTTATCATCTTGCAAGGAATTCATGACTTAAATCTTCTATGCAACTCTTAATGTACATAAGTCATGTATAATGCAAGTCAAATAACAATTAGTGCAAATAAAGATAGAAAAAGAGAACTATAATCATAATAATGAAACTTTATTATGCTACATCATTCATATTTTCAAGGGTTCTATATATTAGGATATAGCCCTTAAAAGTATAACATGATGTAATAGATTTGGAATTCGTTATTTATTTAATGATGTTTCAGTTTCACTTTTATATATCCTTATTCCATGTATTATACATTATGAGCATTCTTGTCTACATTTTTTGCATTGTACGTGACTTAGGTGCATTAGAAGTTGCATAAAAGATCTAAGTCATGGGTTCCTAGCAAATCAATGACTAGTTCACAACCGGTTCATGGGTCTAGGCAACCCATTATAGGTTGTAGTGCACCACTTCCAAATTGGAGGGATGGTTAGTCTTGGCTATCAAGATGGTTTTCCCATAGTGAGTGCACTAGTATGTATGGTTACATATTGGACAGGACCTACAGTGAGTCATGACTGAAAGCTATCAAGTAGTCATGAACTCACCAAGCTGCTTCATTGTGTTGTCTCTCAACCTTGAGAGAATATTGAACTTATGCTACATAAGTTGATCATATATGTGGCTTTGACCTACGGGATGAAATCATAAGTTGATCATATATTCCCTATGGATTGGGTCACTGTTGATGGAAGCCGGTAGCAATAGGTATTCTCAATAAAGGCACCATGATATCTTATGTGATTGAGATAGTGTGTCCTCTTGGGTGATCTTAAAGAGGTGTGTTCATGGAAACTATGGTCATAGTAGTTCCTTAAGTGAAACTTGACATAGGTTCTTTGAGAGCTAAGACATGTCAGTTGAATACACAATAGGAGGATCTGTAACTCAAGGATAGTAGAGGTAGTCTTAAAAGACTGATAGCTTTCAACTTGTTAGACTATGGACACCAATTTATAGGGAAACTGAACACAATAGATAGCAGGTGTAGTGTCTCGTTATTTACATAGGATACTAGAGTTTAGTTGATTCTCTATAGTGGGATGTTGAATCAACTTCAGAATTAGATTTTGAGGGAACCAGTACTCTTATGGGTCCCAATGGTCCCCGCTCTGAACTCATATACCTTGTTGACATGGATTATGATGGTCGAATTGACTCTAAGCTAGTTCATTTTTGTGCATAAGGTCATTTTGGTAATTAAGCAAGGTTGCACAAGGGTAGGTGAACAAGGTCCCTTGATTGGGCTAATTGATTAATTAGTAGGCCCTATTGGGTTAATTAAGCAATTAGACGCATTTTATGCTAGATTAAGTGACCCAAGCCCATGTGGGCTCAAGCCACTTAAGCCCAATTAGGAACCCTATAAATACCCCATAGGAGTTAGTGTTTCCATAACTTTTGCCTTCCACCATCTAGAGAGAAAGAGAGCCATAGCCTTCACCTTATTTTTCTCCTCACCGGAAGTGTGCCAAGAATTTGAGTCATTAGGCTGAAGATCATGGGTTTACGAGGCATCCAACAACTTCAAGGTCGTCTTCAACACTTGGATTTTAAGATTTGGGAACATTTAAACCTAAAGGTTAGTTCTTTAACCCTAAAAGATCATTTTAAAAAATTTTGATATTGCTTCTGTTACTTAGATCTAAGATGCCAACACTATCCTAGCATGAATAACTTATCAACTTACAAGGAACTCATGACTTAGATCTTTCGTGCAACTCTAATGCTCTTAAGTCATGTATAGTACAAATGATGCAAGCCTGAATTCTTAGAAATTTTTTAATACAAATATAAATAGAAAATTTAAAACTAAATATATTATGCAAATATATTAATGAAATCTTATTTCGTTACATCATGTCATGTTTTTTAAGGGCTCTATCCCAACACTAGAAAGTTTGAACAATTTCATAACTAAATTAAAAAGCTTATAGTTGAGTCTAAGGCATTAATAAATAAAATCCTTTTCAATAGGAAAAGAAAAAAAAAATACTCAGTGGGTTTCAAAAGCTTTCACCCAGGCTAAGCCTAATATGAAGATTCATGATTCCCATGCTGGTACTTTAAATTCAACTTTTAGAATTCCAAAGGCTAGACAAATTTAAATGAGGAAAGATGTTTTTGTTGAACTTCAAAGTAAAGATGTAGTTTGCTCTTGTTCCACTCCTTTATATTCTCCTAGGATTTCCTAGGAAATCTTTTGAAACTTCTCCTTCTTAATAAGCATATTGTGTTTTGTTGCCTAGGGTCTTGCATTAGTATTTCATTCTTATCCCTAGAGTTATGTTGATTCTAGGAATCTTTAGGAATTTTCAATTTGTATTTTATTCTTAGGACTTCATTATTTGTATCCTATAATAATGGTTAAGGATTTAAGGAGAGAGTATCACAGTCAAGAAGAATATGTTTTTTCTTGAAATTAGTATTTAGGACCATTGTTTTAGAGGAATTCATATTTCTTAGAATTCTACGTCCATCATATTTCATGGTTATGGTTTGATAATTTTTTTTGGTTTCTTAATTTATTATTATTATTTCCAAATAGTTTAAATGATCTTTCAATTTTGTTACTCTTTGAAGTATTTATTCTTCTATTTATTATTTTTAGGATCACTTTAATATTCATTTAGGATTTGATAACAAATTAATTTCTATTGTTTCTAATTGAAAGGAAAACTTTGTAAGTTTAATTATTGTGTAAAGATTCAAATTCAAGGAATAATATTGTGTATTTTAAATTAATTTGAAATTTCATGTTTAATATAATTAAAATTTTAAATCTCCCAAAATGAAGAAGATTATGTTTGGTTGAATCAATACTTTCACATCTTTAAACCAAGAGTGAAAGCCATCTTCTGCAAAATTGGAAAAATCCCCTTATAGAAAGGCTACCAATGCATGAAAAGCAATTTTCTGTAGTAATGATAAATGTCTCCATTATAAAGAAAAAAAAGAAAGAAAGAAGATGAGAAGAAGAAAAAAGAGGAATCATCAATTCAAGGGGCATAAATAAAGTTATGCTTTAAAGATCAACATTTTATCATGTCAAAAAATTCGATGAACTATTTTCAAATTGAATGAGTTTTGAATTGATTAAAAGCTAAGCATGATCTAATGAACTAACTAGATTTATAAATTGAATAAATTTTAATCAAACAGTAAATTGATGGCCTTGAGATTAAGTACTTTAAGTGATTTTATTCTTACTCACTCTTGAAAAAGTTCAAAGTCTAATTGTGACCAATTTGATTCTTTTGATAACTTTTATGAAGAATTTGTATGATTTGAGTTTTTTTTTTTAGATTTCTCATATTATTTATGATCATTTTAATATATTGAGTTCCAATGTCATTTTGAAAGCTATAAGCATGTGAATTAAAATCCTTCATATTTGAATTTTTTTTTCTCCAAATTTGGGGTGATTTTGTGAGTATTTTGCATGAAAAAGTAAATTTTGAGTGCGCAAAGGAGTGCTAGAGCCTTTAGGATGCTTGAGAAAACCTTGAGAGGCAAAAATAAAAACTATCCACCATTGTAGAAGTTATATCAAGCCCTTTATTAAGTGCCCATCAAGCGTTAAGAGAGTTTGAGCACTCTAAAGTTGCTTCAAGTGCTATATCAAGTGCTTGTGCTTGTTTCTCGATATAAATGCATATTTTTGCCTCTTTTTGGATATATTATTTTATATTCTTTTTTATTTGTCTTTGTAATTTTCAATGTTTTCAGAACCAGACTGGTCATTGAACCGAAAAAGTTACCAGTTCACAATTCATTGGTTGAACCAACGGTCAAACTGCGGTTGAACCGGTGACGTCATAAATATATAATTTATAAATTATTAAAATTTAAAATAATTATAAAAATAAAAATAATAATTTATAGATTATTTTAAAATTAAAATTTTATTTGAAAATCAAAAAATTAGTTTCAAATTTAAAATTAAAATTAAAATCATAATTTTAATTTAAAATTCATTTGTAAATAAAAACCTTATTTTAAAATCAGAAATTGATTTAAAATTGTAATTTTTTTAATTTAAATTAAAATCATAAGTTTTAAACATGAAGTAAAAAATAAATAAATAATATAGAGATGAGATAAAAAATAATTTTAAAAAAAAATCTAAAAGAATGGATGAGAGGGTCGGGCAAAAATGGGATACTTTTTCCAATGTGGGGTTCCGGTGGGGGTCACTAGGAGGAAGGGGGGTTTTCCTCCAGCAGTAGCAGCACGAGGTGGGGGGTTTGGGGGGAAGAGGGAAAATGGGGTTGGCTTTTCCGGCGCAGGGTGTGGGCAGGGGTTCCTATGGGTAGCGTGTGTAGGGTGGGGGATTTCTAGCAATAATAAAACGGGGTGGAGGGAGGAGGGAGAAGGGGCTTTGCTTTTTCGGCATGGGGTGTGGGTGGGGGTTCCTAGGAATCGCGTGGGAGGTGTTCCAACGGGTAAAAAATGGAAGTTTTTCCTATGAGGGTGAGGGGTTCCAGTGGGGTCGTGGAAGGACGGGGTTTCTAGCGTGGGGTTGGGTTCCGATGAGCAAAAAGGGGAAGCTTTTCTAGCGCGGGGGTCTTGTCGATGGGAGATGACGACAATGGGAGGAAAAAATTAATTTTAATCAAATCGGCTAATTCAAAGAGAACTGAATGGTTCGTCCGATTTACAGGTTGGACCGCCAGTTCAAGTGGTCTAACCCCGGTTCAATGTCATTCCAGTCCAATTGGTCGGACCGGACCGGAACCGTGATCAACTGGCGGTTGGATCGGTCGAACCGGCGGTCGAACCAATCGAATCGACCGATCTGATCCGGTTTTTAAAACCATGGTAATTTTTGTGACAAAAAAAAAATCATTTGATATTTTAAGAATGCGATTGATAATTTGGGATTGGTATTTGTGATAATATCTAATTGTTTTACGAGATTAATTAGATTTATCTATTTTTTCCAATCAAGATGGACAATGATCATATTATTATTTTTTTCTCACTTACTACTTTCATAGGCTTTAACGTCTAACCATATGCAAGACAAGTTCCAAACTTGAAGAATTTTCTAGATATGTTGTGCATATTAATTCTTCATTATTACTTTTCATGAGATTTATTGTTTAAGTGTGTACAAGACAAGTTCCAAACTTTAAGAATTTTTTAGATGTGTTGTGGATATTAATTCTTCATTAGGATGTTTGGTCAAGACAAGTGATATTTAGTGATTAGTAAACTTTATATGAGACTATTGAGGGGTTACGTAATCATTATTTTGTCATAAAATTATCAAAGAGGGAGATTGTTAGTGTATTAAGTTACTTATTTTGTTTCATCCATCTTCATTTAGAACTCTACATAGTTTTATGTGATTTACACTCTTTTTAAAGATTCAAGGTTGTTGCATAATAAATCAAGGACTAAATAGGAAATTATGGTTGAGTTAATTGAGGATAATGATATAAAACGATAAAAGTCCATAGAATGGACCTATATGAAAATTAGAAATAAAATTAATTTGGAAAGAATTTTAAATTGAAATTTTTGAAAGGAAAATCTTTTCAAATTAATAAAAACAATTTGAAAAAAATTAAATTGGAAATTTAAAAAGGAAAATTTTTCCAAATTTTTCAATAAATTTGGAAAGTAATTTAAAATAAAGATTTAAAAAGGAAAATCTTTCTAAATTTTTTAAGATTGATCACTAAGTTGCCCTTTTTTTTAATTTTTTTTTATAAATTATGATTTCTAAATTAATTCCAAGTTCATTACATTTTCTTTAATATAAAATATATGTCTCTTAGGAGAGTCCATAGAACTTATGCATTTAAGCTTTAAGTCATTATTTTTTGTACTTAACTTGAAACTGTCAAGGGTGTTCATGTTCCATTATTGGGATCATGAAAGATATTCACATCCCATGAAGTGTTGAGAAGTCCACTAAGAAGCATGTGTGATGTTGCATCATGGATATGAGATGAGGTGTAAGTTATAGCTCTATGGTCTCTTATCTCATAGTTTTTACACCTACAGTTTTTATATCTGCAAAGTCTCTAGAAGGCTTTGTGGGTGGCTTTCCATGTATAATGCTTGTCCTTGTGTTTTCTCTTTTAATTGATAAATTTCTTATGAAATATAAAAATAAAAATTAAGTTAAATTATAGAGTGTTGTCTATTCTTTCCCCTCTAGGTAGTTCCATAATAAGATTATAAACTTTTAAATGATATAATTTAAAAATAATAAATAAATAAATAATGTGTGGGCTTGTGTTTCAATGGGTTGCTCAAACCTTCAACTTGTGTCAACCTTAATTTTTCAAGTTGATATTTTTCTAGCATAAGTGTGATCCTAATTCATTTAAACCTTGTCCACATCAATTCGAACCTTAGGTTGAGCATGAGTTGGCAAATTAGACCCAAGAATGAAAATATCGATTTGTGCCAATATATCAATCAATAACCCAATTTTACAAATATATCCCAATATATCATAAAATATCAATAGACATTTTGATGAAAAATTGATATTTTGACATAAAATATCGATAAATATTTTGACACAAAATATCGATAAGATGGAAATTGATCAAAACTCATGAAAATATTGAAAAACAATTCTAAAAATGACAAAAAAAAAAAGTAATAATAGACATTTTTAAGGTTGTTTTGTTAAAAAAAAAAAAAAAAAAAGATCTATGTATGACATAATTTATGACATTCAACAATAATGTTCAGAATTTTAATCTACATTTCATATAGATTTATCTAATTTGAATGTATTTAATGACATAAAACAAATGGTGACATATATAAGTATTTCTTTATTTTAAAACATTGAAATTTTTTTTATAAATTTAAATTTAATTATTATACAAAATAGATGATGTTTAAAATTAATTTATTTACAATAATTTCATATATAAAATCTATGCATGTATGATTTGAAACAAACAACACAAATAGCTTGGTGGCATCACCCTTCATTTTTTGCAATTTGCAATCCCACATCAGTCAGAAACAACATTTAAAACAAGTATTTAAGCAAAGGGCTAGAATAAGTTAACCAACAGGCTGAGTTGGGCATGGTCTCAAAGGAGTCGGTAGTATGGGAGATATAACTCTTAAGGCTAAGTCATAAAATCCCATGTCAAAAATTTTAAAATCCAACTAAAAAAATCGGTGACATGGCATAAAATCTTTGAAAATTCAATGAAAATCTATTAAATATCAATATATTTACCAATGTTTTAAAAATCAAACTGGATCGCTCAACTAGTCCAACTACCGCCAATCATCATTCCGGTCCGATTCGACCCTTTGAGCTGGCCAACTTTTGAACCAGTCTCAAACCATTGGAACTGGTGGTCTAATCATTGAATCGACTGACCCAGCCAATTTTTGATGAACTAAATGGTTCAAAATCCAACCCCCTCTCTTTCTTCTTTCCTTCCCCTCCCAGATCCTACCCCTGCGCACTTCCCCCTTCCTAGCTATTGTTGTTGCCCCTCCCTTCCCAACTCTTCTGCAAGCCTAACACCGAGGATTACATGCTAACGACTCACCCCCCTTCAATATCCTTCCCCTACCACCCTCTCCCTTCTCTCTTCTTCTTCTCCCCCTACACCCCCCCACCTTTTGTCATTGTCGTTGTCGCTTCAACTTGCATTAGACTTTCACTCCCATCTTGATATTTTCTTTACATTTTTATGTTTATTTATTTTATTAGTTTATTTCCATTAACTTTATGATTTTAAATGAATTTTTGAAAATATTATGTCAATGAGATTTTAAATAAATTTCTAATTTTAAAATAAGTTTATGATTTAAAAATAAATTTTAAAATTTTGATTTTAATTTAAATTTATATTTTGAAACTAATTTTATGATTTTCAAATAAAATTATGATTTTTAAATAATATATAAATTATTGTTTTTATTTTTTATAATTATTTTTAATTTAATAGTATATAAATTACATATTTATGGCATCAGTGGTTTGACTGCGATTCAACTGCCAATCCAATAAGTGAACCGTGAATTGGTAACTTTTTTTGTTTAACAACCGATTCTGAAAACATTGATAATTACACATTATTAAGAACAAACAATTTAACTATTAACAACATTTATGTACTAATAAAATACACATAATCTAAACACTTAATGACATTGAGCTCTATTCAAATCTAAATATTTAAACAAAAAAATAAATACCACCTAACTCATTTTGATTATATTTTTTCTTAGGTTTTTGGGTTTATGAACAAATGTCTTAAATATTTTTATAATTGAATAATATCTTGATTTCAATTATCATATTTGTAGGTAATATCATGTCATTTATATTTAGTCATTTAGTATCAAAGGCAAAGAGTTTGGGCCATCCTTCTTTGTAGAAAATATATCAATATAATTTTACCCAAATCAAATAAACCAAATTGAAGCAAACTAAATTGCACTAAATTTGGTTAATTTGGTTTAGTAACTAAATCGGTTAGAATCAATTCTACTTAATCAAAACTAACCAACATTGGCTAATCATTAGCCTAAATCAAACCATGGCTACTAATTTTTTTTGGAACATATACCCATGAAAAAAAAAAACATATTTGTAGACCCCCATTTGGGGCTTATTTCCATGCATTTTTTTGCAGCTCATTTTGCCAGGTGTCGCAATCCTAGGAGACCACATGTCATCTTTGAGGTGGCTGTTGGAGAATCAGGTAGTGGTTTTGAGAGGCAATGGGAGGTCAACACGTGTAAAGAATACTCTGAGAAAAGCTACAAGTCGCTACAATGGAAGGAGGTGATTTTGTTGTTGGGTTTCAAAGATATTTTTTGGAGAGTAGGGTAGAGGGGTAGATAGAAGAGGGTATTCAATTTTGGAGAGGTGAGAGATTTTGAGGGTGTTCTTTGGTTTGGGAGGTAAGACATCGAGGTGAGAGAGCATTTTGTAGCAGGGGAGCATAGTTTTACTTGGGGAGCAAGTTTTTTTTAGAGTTTCTGGGTTGCTTACAAGGGGGAAGATATTTTTGGCTTGCTGGAGATGAATTTTTTTAGGCTGCTACAGAGAGGTTTGAGCATGCTAGAGAGAGTTTTCGTGGGAGAGAGAGGGGAGTTTTTGAAAGCTGAAACAGTGGAAAGAAAGGAAATGTTCTCAGGTATGTTTGCTAGACCACATTTTGTTTGCCATTCATATCCTTTGGGTTGCTGTGACTATGTTACAATATATCCATGCTTTGTTCTTCATACGAAATTTTTTTTAAAGTGGTCTAATTCTTTTTTTAACTCTCCTTTGGATGTATGAGTCATATTTTTGGGATCTTGTTTCCACCTGGTTGTTCCCACCCATGCATAGCCCATCAACTGCCATATGAGAAAGGGCTCGGTTCAATGTTATCTTTGGTTTATTTGATGCTCTATTTATATGCTTGCTCCCTTGTTGTTTACCCTCTATTCTCGGTGGCCATTCATACCACCCAATGAGAAGAGTTTTAGCCAGCATTGCCTTTGATTTCCGCATGGGCATAGTTTCTGAGCTTGGGTAGCTGTTGTTTCATTTGTTCATGAGATTGTTGAGTTATTTTGCTCAAAAAGATTGGTGATGGCCATATCAGGGTATTAGTGTTATCTTTCGACTGTTGGTGGCTCTGGATACTTAATTGGGTCTTAGCAAGGGGCAAGGTTGTCTGCTAGTCATCAAATATGAGACACTAGCACTTTGAGAGCATGGGTTGAATGTTCAGCTAAGAGTGTTAGTAGAGAAGAAGGGTGTTGTAGAAAAATTGAATTCACTTGAGGAAAGAGGGAAATATTCAAAAGCAGAATCAATTTATGTACAGATGCTTATGGGGATGGGCAACGTGTCAGCAACGATGTTATGTCACCCATTTTTTAGGGGTAGTCTGCTGCCAATAAGCAAATGAGCTTCAGGACGAATGACCAACCAAAGTAGACAATAAGTTACATGGTTGAGCGCATTGTTGGGCATGGATCATTTGGAGTTATTTTTCAAGAAAAATGCTTAAAGACTGGTGAAACTGTGGCTATAAAGAAGGTTCTTCAAGACAAGAGATATGAGAACTGCGAACTCTAAGCTACATGTTTCCTTGACCACCCTAATGTTGTCTCATTGAAGCACTGTTTCTTTTCAACCACCGAAAATGATGAACTTCATCTTAATCTTGTATTTGAGTACGTTCCTGAAACTGTTCATCAGGTTATCAAACACTACAATAAGTTGAATCCAAGGATGCTGTTGATATATGTGAAGCTCCATACACACCAGATTTTCAGGGTACTATAAGAAAAAACATTAACCATGACGCTTTTTAAGTGTCGAGAAACACATTCAATGGCGCTTCCCCAAAGCGTCATCTACTAGCCTGTCATAATAAGTATTTGTCTACAATGACGCTTCTAGAAAGCGCCATTGAAGAGAACCTTGACGCTTAAAAAAAGTGTCATCATTAGTTATATCAAACTACATTGACACTTTATAAGCGCCATTGTTGAGTAGAAGAAACCTTGACACTTTATATAAGTGTCATTGTTTAGCAGTTTCAAATATCGAACTATAAGGACATTTCTAAAAAGCGTCATTGAAGAGAACCTTGACACTTAAAAAGTATCATTGTTAGTTGTTCACACTATATTGACACATTTATTAGTGTCATTATTGGGTTGTATAAATGTTACTAGTAGTTACTCTCATTCCTTGACACTTAGTAAAAGCGTCAAGGAAGATAATTGCTTAATTTTAAATTTAGTTTTAGTTTAATAATTGTTACACCTAATTTTTCACCTGTTATTGAAATAATGCATACACATAAGAAAAAAAATTATATACCAATGAAATTAGTTGTTGCACCTAATTTTTCACCTGGTAATACATTTCCAAATTGCAGTATTTAATCACAAATAAAGAAGTTGTATTTCATAAACAAGAAACACAAAAAAGCTAAAATATATTAAAATAACCACAAAAAATGTCATAACTTTAATGTTTAGTCCCTTGACATAGTCCATTTTTTCTTTACATGCAACCCAATTGTGCTTTGGCCTTCAACATACTCCTTCATGCTAGCTTATCCAACCACAAGGTTAATTTCCCAAAAAAATGACCTACATGCACAAAAAACTAAAATCAATTACAATTTCAGAAAAGATATATAAGTGAAGACTTCTAGAAATAGAGAGAAAGAAATGTCAATGAAAATATAATAGGAAAACAAATGTGTATACCAATTGACATATGTGACCCTAAGAATAATTACAACAAAATTACTATCAATAGTTAAAACACAAAACAAGAGATTAATCAAATACGGGATAAGAGAACATCAACATCAATAATCCATTAAATCTTTAGTATAGCCCCAAAAAAAAAAATAGAAAAACAAACCAAGTTTGGGACAAGAGAATATCAACATCAATAGTCCATTAAAATATTCAATTCATCTTATTTATCACTATCAAGGGTACCAACAACTATATGAATTCTAGAACTTAACAATAAATAAATTGGCATGCATAAAAAAATGTAGAGAAGAATATCTACAACTTAATGGTAGATAAACATCTTCTAATGATGAATATTTTTTAATGAAAGCTCATATTTCATATTTAAAAAGATTATGATTATTTTTTAAAATAAAACATATTTGGGAAAATATCTAGAATTATGTGAGCGATCCAAAGTGACAACTATATGGCACAGATATGATTGCATAAAAATTTAACAATAAATTCAGGTTATCTATGAAGCTAAATAGAGATTCAAACATCAGCCTATCATGCAATACATTACACAAAAGTAAAGCTTAAGGAACTTTAGCTTAAAAATGTCCATAATACAAACACATAAAGTGAGAAACCGGAATTCTTAATTGCTATTTCTCATGTATACTAAATTTAAAAAGCATGGTTATCAAGCCAATGATGTAAAATAATAAAAACTTCATCACCAATATAAATTTTCTGAATGAACAAAATATAATGGTAATTTTTGAGTAGTAGAGACCATACCTCTAAGAGTATGATGTTGGTCTTAAAATTTCTGCAACTCATGAGGGGATTATGTTCATAGAGATACTTCATTGGCAGCTTCTAGAGCTATGCTCAATCACTTACCTAGTCTACAAATTGGTTGAAGAGATAAAAATAGAACAGTTAATTTGAATGAAATGAAAATTAAACTACAAACCACATTTTCGACACTTGAAAAAACTTAATTAGAAGTTAATTAAGCAATGTAATTTGAACTTCCATTGGTTGTATATAAATATATAGTAATCCATCATCTTGTAGTTTTAAATTCATTGAAAAATAAATAAGTTAAGCAATGAAACAAAAAATTTATTTTATGAAGAAATCTTTATGTTTTATGAGGGTGATGATGTAACTTACAATGTTGTGGTATAACACCATGGCCAAAATTAGAAATCTTCATGTTCCCTTTTGAACCAACAAGAACATTTTGTAGTTGAGAATGAAAACAAATGATCACATGAGAACAACAAAATTCCAAGTGTATATCCCCTTGTAGAAGATCTTTAATAGGAGGCAAGAAATAATAAACTTGATATCCCTATGAAAAAAACCTTTTTTGTGGCAGTAGCTCATGAACTATTAGAAACTTGGAAATACTTCCAACTTTCAGCTTCAAAAAGTTTCCCTTTGGATGCCTGTGAGTCATGCATGCAGTTAACAACTTAGTTCAGTTATGGGAAATTGGAGAAATATCATGACAATAGAAAGAAAATATTATCAACTTGGTTGTGATTCCATCAAACAATTTACTTATAATCATAGTTTGGTTCAAAAGAGAAATAAAATAAAATATTAACCTCAACAAAAGTGATAGTTGGATTGGGCAAAAGTATGATCTATTTCCATACAAAAAAGTGTCTTCAAAGCCTTCAAACAGAAGAGAGTATCAACTGAGTGACCAGCATTACCCATTCTGATCGTACTTCGTTCAACTCATCTTTGCTATACGATTTTTTTCCGTGAAACTATTAAGGAGTAATGTAAACAATTTAATCAATTACATTGAAAAAAAAGGTAAAAATTGATATATTGGAAATTAATAAACTGGTGCATACCTTTGATGTAAGACATCCTTGATCAGCAATAATATCTCTCATATATCTCATCACATAGTATCCACATTCAACACTACCTGGTTGTATTGGGCACTTTATGCATAAAAATAAATCATTGTAGAATACACCAATTTTATAGTTAGTTGTAGGATATCTTGTACTTAATTAAACATTAAGAAATGGTATTAAAAATTGCATTACCTAATTTATATGAATTACTCACCCCTACTACAACCCATGTAGGCTCCCTCTTTGATGACTTATGCTTTTGTGGTGGATGAATTCTAAGGGCCCTACATGAAGAAAATAATATTTGTTACCAATTATGCTTCATGCTCTTGTATTGAGAGAAAAACTTACATATTAACAATCTCCTTGAGATCATCAGAAGGTTGGTCTTCTAATGAGTCAAGGTAATATGCAATCATAGTCCTTGTTTCCAGTGCCACCAAAACCCAATGATAGCTACAAAATTTTACATAAATTTAGTTATATATTAATTATGATTGATAAGTTTACCAACATAGCTTACTTAAGTTCTATAACTTACCTTGGGTTGTATGGAATGAAAATAAAGTCAGCATGATTTGCATTCATCAATCGATTAGCAATAACCCTTGACCTACTTTCCTTGCTTGCTTCCCCCATTCCAGCTTTGGAAACCAAAGCTGGATTTACAAAAGCAAATCGTCCTGCCATCTTCGCATCAACCATCTTTTTATGCAAATGCCTAATTTAATTTCACATACCATTAACAAGAAGTTAATATTTTAATGCAACTAACATTTCAACTCTCCTAATATGATTATAATTAAAAGTTAAACTATAATGAAGCAACTAAAATATATGAAAAAAAAAAAACAAAATAAATGTTCCCTCACCATATATAGAACATAAGACAGTTAGATGACACCTCTGTTGATGAAATTATCATATCCATATCATCATTCATGAGAAAGCTCTTACAAGACTCTCCAAAAACATCCTTTGTGATGTTTACTGCATGTACTTTCCCTTCCTTGAGCAGTAGTCCAACCAATGTAGCAAAGTTCTTAATGTCTATGGGGTTCTCATCCTTAGAACTTAATCGTGTTTCTTTATTCCTTTGTTTCTTAAATTTCTTTGAATCCTATAAAACAAAGTGTATGATTGCATATATAATTATTGTCCTTGAAAAAATAAGTTATAATTACTACCAAGAAACTGTTAATGAAAATTGAAAAAAAAAAACTATACCTGGATGGGATGAGTAGTAAGACTGACCATTTGGGCAGGCCACAAAACTTGATACCCAAGAGCCTCTCCAATAGTTTTAATTTGGTTAGGAATAGGCACAGGAAGTGGTGCATTTGGCTCATAAGAAGCATCCACAACAACTAAGAAGTTAACACCACATTCAAGTATAATTGTGCCAGCTGCAACTACATTTTCCTTTGTCCCTATGGCCAATTGGCATTTCCTAACCTATAAAATTAAACAAGATTGTTTACTTATATGCAACCATTGAAAATTTAGAATTTTACTAGGAATGTAAGAGTTAGTTGAGGAAAATTGATTCATCAAGGTCAAATATGATGCTTATTTACATAAAGGTTTTAAACCCTATAAACCCTAAATTAAAAAACTAGTGCTTGTACCATATGAAAAGTTTTTTCCATAGTTAGCTCATTCATCATGTAGGTGGGACAAACCTAGACAAGTAAAAACTATATTTAAACCCCATAACTTTCATTCTTGAAGGATGAAAATGTCTCTTAATGAGTTGGTATTTGAATAGTTTCAACTAGATGAATGAAATGAAATTTCTAACTTTATGTGTTATCACATAGGAATTATAGAACATAATATTAATCACAACATACCTTGTTTGCTTTTTGCACTATTGGGAGATGGTCATCAACTTGACACTTAGGTTGCTCAATAGCTTGAGGCAGGACAATTTGATTTTGCTTAACATTAGAGCTGCTAACATCAGATTGAGGTGTGCTAGGCATCATCTGAGAAAGTTGGGCTAAAATATTTGCCTCAAACTTAGATTGTCGCTCTTGAGATTCTTTCACAAATTCCCGCATAGCACTATTTGCCATAGAATGGAAATATTGGTGTGGTGTATAATGCTTGCCTTTAGCCCGTACTCGACCACTGTATTCGGGAGTGCCCAGTGCTTCTGTAAGTATGTCATTATTGCCACTAAAAATTCGACCACTTTCTCGTGACTCTTTCAACATCTTGTCCTAAAACCACAATGATGTTATTAACTTCAATGTCATATTGGTTACTATAAATAAAGTCTTAAAATAAATGAAATATATGTTAGAAAATGTATACTTACAATCTTCTCCACCACTGGTATGACAACTTCATCATAAGTGCCATCTTTCTTCTCCATTGCTTTCTTCCATAATATGCTTCTATCAATGATTTCTGTATAGCCACTTGTTGCCATCTATTAAGATATTAGAATGTACTGTAATGAGTCTTTAATCAATTTATGCATAAAATAAAAGAAAATAAGAAACTATCATTAACCTACCATTTCATCCTCAAGACCAGCATATCCCTTCCTACTAAGATGATGATTGTAAATATGCTTCTTCCTTCTTTCTTTTTGAACTTCTCTAAAATCCTACAAATTTTATTTTATATTTAGTAAATGTGAATATGAGTATAAGGCATGAAGATGAGTTTAAGTTGACCTGAAATCTTTTAGACAATCTTTCCTTCACAAATATAGTCCAATCTTCATCTTCAATAAAAATATATTCAATTGGTGGTTTCTTCAAGACCTCTGGTTGGTCTTTGAAAGGAATAACATACTTGACAGTCAACATGTTCTTGAATGATCGAAAGCATTTGCCCATCGTTAGCATACAATTCCTCCTACTTTTACTATCCAGTGTAAAAGAAGCCTATAAATCATTAATATAGTTATTAGTAATTAAAAATGTTTCATAAACTGAATTGGAAAAAGATTATATACCGAAAAAACTATTTTACCTCAATGGTGTCCCATAGGTTATTCTTCACTTGTATAGGTACATCTCTCCAACTATTATATCTAATCGGCACCATAGTACGTGCCAATACGCCTAAAAAACTGGTAAGATGCACAGAAGCTTGTCCAACATAAATGCCATCAGGATTGTACTTTATCACCAACTTTACCCCTTTGCTCCGATTCTTGATAATCATTGACTTTCTAGTTATCCCTCTACACCTCCTTTTTGTAGGTGGTTTTTCTTCTTGCTCTAGATCCATACCTGTAATAAAAAAAATTATAAAGTTTAAAAGTAAGTTTATAAAATATCCATAAATCCATACAAATTTTGTATGAAATATCTAAACAAAATTTTAAGTATAAAAATTTCAATTGCATAAGGCATTACCTAATGAATTGATCTATTTCGAATATAATATTGAAAATAGATCTGTCAATGTTTTTCTAAAGCCAATCTGACGTTAACTAAAACTAAAACCATAACAATCATCTAATAGTACAGACAAATGAACCAATAAGCATAAGGTTTACCTTATAGAAAATTGTAGTAGCATATCAGGTCACCGCATAAAATACAAACAACAACTACTTAGTTAGACAAATACATGTTATAATAAAAACTAAAATGCATTTTGAAATAAAGTATAAATTTGAAAACTTCATTATAACAGGGCTACACTGCAGTTACATATACTATTTGTTCTCAACCCAAATCCCCTCACAATCGCCTCGCATACATATTGCATCAGAGTCATCCATAGCATCAAATGATTCAACTTGTGGCAAAGAAGATATGACTGGATGGTGTTCAATAGAGTTATCCATGAGATCATCACCCTCGTCCCTTTCCAAGAAGTCTTGTTGAGGAGTTGATAAAACAACTGACCATCTTGGATCAAGTTCATCTTGTACATAGAAAACTTGCTTAGCCTGGGAGGCTAAAATGAAAGGATCTGATTTATGAGCCATTTTGCTGAAGTCAACTAAGGTAAACCCAAGATCATCAACTTTGATTCCATTCTTATTATCAACCCAATCACACTTGAAGATTGGAATCCTGAACATGGTATAATCAAGATCCCAAATCTCAGTAATAACCCCATAGAAACAAAGCTCACCAAATACTGGATTTTTATCCTTGGCACTAGCAATTTGCATTGTTGTAGCTACAATTTTGACTCCACTATTTTGGGTAGCTCGTAAATCATCACGCTCCTTGGTATGGTAGTGACACCCATTAATGACATAGCCATGATACTTAAAAACATAGTGGCTAGGACCATGAGCTATCCATTTAAGGGTTTCAGATACAGGTTCTTCATTACCAATGGCAACTTCAACCTGTATAAATAAGTTATAGTTATTACCAACATAATTAACCAAGAGTGTAAAGAATACAGTAAGTTTTACTACCACTCTATTACCTTTTGTCTCAACCAATAAGTAAAAGTACGCATATGCTCATCTTGTAGCCACTTTTGTCTTTTAGCTTGACGTGGATATTTCATTTTCAACCATTTCATGTGATCTCTATGAAGTCATGTATAATAATTTTATAGTTAGTATCCTATATTTATTATAAGCATGATAAATAAAGAAACAAAAGTGTGCCCCACTTACTCGACATAAGGTTGGATGATTGTTGTATTCTCCAACACATAATGATGTGCTTGTAACCATAAATTGGAATCAACCTTCATGGTATGACCTCCAAATATAGATGCCCCAACTTTTTGGTCAATGTTTGAAGTACTAGGAATTCCAATTGCCTCAACATTTGATAAGTACTCTGTACAAAACTCAATGCCTTCTTCTGCAATATAGCATTCAGCGATGCAACCTTCGGGTCGATTACAATTTCATACATAGCCTTTTAACACTTTCATGAACCTTTCAAATGGGTACATCCACCTAAGGTAAACTGGTCCACAAAGTCTCACCTCTCTTACAAGATGCACAGTAAGATGCACCATGATATCAAAGAATGAAGGTGGGAAATACTTTTCAAACAAGCACAATGTCACCACAACCTCATTTTGTAACTCATCTAATGTAGGAACATCAACCACTTTACTACAGAGAGTATTGAAAAAAGAACTCAATCTACAAATGGCATTCCTCACATGCTTTGGCAAAATAGATCGTAATGAAACAGGCAATAATTGCTGCATTAATGTATGGTAGTCATGGGATTTCAAGCCATAAAGCTTCAAGTCTTCCATTGACACAAGGTTTCGAAGGTTAGAGCAGTATCCATAAGGAACCTTCAATTGTGAAAGAGTTTGGCAAAATACCTTCTTTTCCATTTTCGAAAGTGAATAACATGCAGGAGGGAGATAGGTTCTCTTTGATTCAAACTTTGGTGCCAATTCGCTCCTTAAGCCCATGTCTACAAGATCTAAACGACAGTTCAGTCCATCCTTTGTCTTACCTGGAATGTTGAGTAAGGTACCAATGATGCTTTCACAAACATTTTTCTCAATATGCATTACATCCAAATTATGACGAACATGAAGATATTTCCAATACTCAAGATCAAAGAATATGGACTTCTTCTTCCAACAATTTGGATTGCTAACTTTGGATTTACCACGATTAAACTTTTTTTTTCCCCCATGAATTACAAATGACTTTGACTTTTTTGAGAATTTCCTCTCCAGTTAATATTTGTGGAGGTGGCCTAAACTCTTGTTCACCATCAAATGCTTTCTTTTGTTTCCTAAATGGATGGTTGCAAGGAAGAAATCGTCTATGTCCTGTATATGAGTTCTTTTTTCCATGTTTCAATCTACGAGAATATGTTTCTTCCCCGCATATTGGACAACCAAAATATCCTTTAACTGTGCACCCAGACAAGTTTCCATACGCAGGGAAGTCACTGATTGTCCATAATAGAACAGCTCTTAATGTAAAGAACTCTCGTTGATGTGCATCATAAGCCTGGACTCCGACCTCCCACAATGTTTTAAGATCTTCTATCAACGGTGCTAAATAGATGTCAATGTCATTACCAGGTTGTCGTGGACCTGAAATTAACAAAGATAACATCATAAATTTTCTCTTCATGCACAACCATGGAGGAAGGTTATAAATTATCATGAGAACAGGCCAACAACTATGTTTGCTACTTAATGAACTGTGAGGATTTATGTCATCTGCTGAAATGGCAAGTCTCAAGTTTCTAGGTTCTGAGGAAAACTCGGGCCATCTATGGTCAACTAGCTTCCATGATGGTGAGTCTGATGGATGACGCATTTTACCATCGAAATCTCTTTCTTCGGCATGCCATATGAGCTCTTTTGCAATTTTTACTGATTGAAACATTCTTCTAAATCTTGGAACTGGAGGGAAATACCACATTACTTTCGCTGGAACCCCCTTCTTCTTTTTAGTTCCTGTTTTATCTGTCTTCCACCTTGAAGTTCCACAAGTAGGACATGACGATGCATCTTTCAACTCATTCCTATAAAGGATACAATCATTAGGACATGCATGTATTTTCTCATATTCCATTCCCAATGTATTCAATGTCTTTTTTGCTTCATACATAGACAAAGGCAACTCATTATTCACAGGCAACATATTTCCAAGCATTTCTAAAAGCTCTGAAAAGCTTTTATCAGACCACCCAAAGCGTGCTTTTAGGTTGTACAATTTAATCAATGCAGAAAATTTTGTAAAGTTTCTACAACCAGGATATAACGGTTTTTCTGCATCTTTCAATAATCTTTGAAATGATTCTGGGTCATTTTTACAATCCTCCTGTGCAGCTTGAACCATTTCTATTGTACTACCCACATCATCAAATTGAACTTTATCATAATGTTCTACTCTTGTAGTTGGTGGTCCACTTGGAGCTACCTCTCCATGCCAATACCATGTATAGTAACTTTGATCAATTCCATGGAAAAACATATGCTCTCTAATCTTTTGAGGAGTATGGAATATCATATTACCACACTGTAAACATGGACATTTAATGGAGTTTTTATTTACAGAATTTTGTATTGCAAATGTGATAAAATGTTCTACCCCATTCTCATACTCCTTCGATCTTCTATCCTTTGAGATCCATGAACGGTCCATTTTTTAATAACAAACTTCCAATAGTGATCAAACTTCAAATTGAAGAAAATATCAACATTTTCTGTGTCATTCGTTTAGCAACCTCGCTTTCTTCTGTTCAAAGAATAATCAATAATCAATTTAATACAACATTTGTTTAAGAGGCTAGATTTAAGAGAAAAAGGGTGAGCATTAATTTTCTAATCATTATGACTTTTGTACATATATTTACACTATTGGAATAACACGCTAATTATTGACAATTTTTTAAAAAGCCAAGAAAAAAAAAGTCATTGTATGTGTTATATGTAGTAATGATTATGAAGCTATAAATGTTATTGACCTTGAGTACTTGCATTAAAGGTGATGCATAACCTCAATTAAACAAGTGCATATTAATATTATTAACATATACAATTCAAGCTATGTTGCATGTTTTATGCCATCTAACATCTCCAACATTGTAAATTAGGGAGTGGTTCCTATCCCATATAGGAATACATAATCTCTATGTGTCAACTGCCAATGTGCTCAATTTAATTTTAAAAAAATTTTGGCAGCATTTCCCTATGGTTCTCCAAGTACACAAAATGGACAAAACATAATATGTCACCTTGTCCAAGTATGTACCCAGAGAACAAGAGGAAATAGTACCAAAATTTATTTAAAATAAATTAAGAACAAGCAATTAACTTCATAGATATTATGTTTTCCTACACTGTCCAATCGGACAATTCAAGCATCATTTGTAGAGAAAAGATCTTTATCACATGGTAGACAATTTAAAAGTTGTCAACGTGAAACTAGCATAGATAAAACCATTTTCACCTTTTGACAACTAAAATGTCTTTACTATGTAATAACATAAACTTTTGTCTCACAATGATACTTGAACGGGAACTCTAAGGTTGCATGCAAGCATAGTTGAGTAAAATTAAAACATGATTACTAATTGGAATATTACAACAAAACAACATAACTCTCATTCTATCATGTTTATCTTAAATATGTAACATTTAACATGGAGGCCTAAAAGCCTTTTCACAACTTAGAGAGCAACATCTTCTACAAAAAGGTCCACACCAAATTTAATCAAAATAATCTAAATTGACAATTTTAAATACACATCAAGTAATTATCCTACAAAACAAATAATAAGACAATCAATATTTAATAATTAATTTTATTTTTGTCTAAATTTTAGCCTATAATGGTATTTTGTGAACTATATAATTTAAACTTGTCTCTATGTTGTGCTTTTGCATTTGGTTTTTTTTTTTTAGATTTGTGTTTTTGAGAAGAATTCACAAGCATTATAGGGATAATATATGGTTTAACATATATCTTTTTCATTTAAAATAAAAATTATGAAAATAAAAATATTTTTTGTTTGATTAAAATTTTAATCTCTTTATTATAAAACTAATATAATATACATCTAAATAAAATGTGAAGAAATTCTAGATGCCTAAGTAAAATAAATAAATAGTGCATTGTAATGGAGAAATCGAGAATTAATTTTAAACCATATATCATAATATAGGAGCACATAGTAATGAACATGGAACATAGTGTTCATAATTTTAAAAATTTAATAAAAAATTTTTGAAATTATAATTTTAACCTTTTAAGTATCTATACTAAGTAATCATGGTAATAGGAAATTTATCCCAAATACCCCTTAGAGCCAAATATCCTAAAATTGTTTTTAGGTTATAATTAAATTTTGTGTTATCAATTTTATTTGTACTATTTTCTATTTTCAAATGGTTTGGTAAATTATTTTAATATATTTATAATCAATCAAGTAAATTATTTTAATAACTTATAATATATATATATATATATATATAATAGGCTACCAAAAAATAATTTGTGAAAAATGCATATTTCATGAGTTAGTTCAAAAATTATCATTTGGTAATACAAATTTTCAAAATCACAATTAAAATTTACCAAATGTTAAATGTTTATGAGAAAAACATTTTCGATTATTACCAAGGACTTCCAACATTATGATAAATGCTTCCAAACTACCTTCAATATATTTTAGGTAGAATCAATAGTATTTGTGTTATAATTATATTTATTTATTAAATTGATTTTATTTATTTGGATTAGAGAATTAATATATTTACTAAAATTATATTTTTCCCATCCTTTTTTCCAAAATCAAAATAGATTTTATAGAAAATATAGAAAGTAGAAGAAGAAAAGTGTAAAATAAAACTAAATTTAATGAACATCTAAATTTTAATTCAATTTTTTAACGTACTACATTGTATCAAAATATTGAATTAATGTATATATGGTAATATTTAATTAATTAAATATAGTAATTAAAAAATATTGTAATTAATGAAATATATATTTAATTAATATATATATATATATATATATATATATATAGTAATATTAAATTTACTAAATATTTAATTAATTCATAAAAAAATATTTAAAAATAGTATAAAGATAACATAGGAATATTTAATTAAAAAATATTAGGGCGTCAATTCCATTTTCTATTAAATGGAAATAAAACCAAAATATTGCCATATAGAATTTATCCTATATAGAATATTCCTATAAAACCAAAAATATTTAAGGTTTACTTTTAATTCTTTGAAATGCTTTCTATATATTGCCATATAGAATTTATCATATATAGACGTGCACACACTAAGTGATCCACAATTGTTACTCTTTTGACTTCATTAAGGATTCCAGATCAAATAAAGTAAAAAGTCTCAAAAATGGAATAAAACATTGATATATTCACCAAAAAAAATAGCCCAAATTTTGCCATCAAGAGAAAGATATATAAGAAAATTTTTGCAAGTTTTAAATGCTTTGACCAAATGAAATCTCTAAATAAGGTATTGAATATCCTAACAGTTGGAATTACAGTTTAAGCTTTATTGCCCATTAAAAAAAATAAAAATCAGAGGGTAACAAGCTAGAACTTTTTAGTGAATCATTTTTTTTAGCCCAATTCCATGTGTAGGTTCCATTAATTGCATGATTAGCTAATCTAGGCTTCCAATAGAAAGAAATTTCCTTGCTGAGAAAACACTCTATGCAAAACTGATGTCTCAGTGCTCAGGCCCATAGTTCCATTCGGAACTTATTCTGGGCTCCAAAGGGTTGTGGCCATCCAACATGTACTCTCGAGTCCTGCTAGGACTGCCCTTAAGACTCCATGTTTCAAAATCATCCTCAAACACATTCATTTCGTTCTTGGGAAGAAGCTATCAACAGGGGATGCTGCAAAGCTCCTCCAAGAAGAAGCAACAAGAATCATTTCATTCCAAAGCACAATAGAAAATTATTCCATAATTGTTTTTTTTAGGGAAGAATCACTCACAAATTGCTGCTTTCCAATTGGAGCACTCCACTTCAAACCACGAACAGAGATGAAGCTCTCATTATCCCAATTCACCAAAGCCCAAACATTTCTCTCACCACTCTCTTTCTCTTTGAAATTGGAACAAAGCAGCCAAACCTGTACATACCCAAATAAACATCAAACTAAATTAAAATTCAAAGCCCCAAAATCAATTTTGAAATAAATTTTCTGCATATTTGTAACTGATTTATCCACTTTCCCTACAACCAAACACTCAAAATGAAAAACCACTTACTTCAATTTTGAGAGACCAACGAAACCCTAAGATTTTGAAACAACAAAGACACCACCACCAATGCTCCCAGCCAAGGTTTTCCCCTCTTCTCCATTTCCAGACATTGACGTTCTCTACACCACTCTGAATACCAACCAACTACAACCCAAATCAAAATGCACTCAAAGAAACCAAAAAATTTAACATTTCCAACTGAAATACCAGATCTTGAAAACTCTAATAGATTGACTGCGTTCAAGCTTTGAAAACGCATGATTCCAATTCTATTTTTTTTTATTATTGTTTTTTTACCCACTGTTAGAAATTACCTGACACAATGGAGTGTTTTTGGGTGTCTCCGATGAGGTGCTCTCATTATCACCAGTCAGTAGTTGATCGTTCGATAGTTGGGCGTCTCCGACGAGTTTGCTAAAGGCAAGAAATCAGGGCATCTCCGACGAGTTTGCTAAAGGCAAGAAATCAGGGATGATGGGTTTAGTTTTCTAGGTTTTTTCAGATGAGGCGGGATATTTGTTGAGACAAAGCGGGATGTTTGAGAAATGGGGAAATATGACTATATATAAATAATAGGAGACAATGACACTTCTTAAAACTGTCAAGAATGATGAAGTGCAATAATGACGCTTACATAAAACACCATGTTTATAAACCGCCATTATTCTTTTATACAATTACTGTTCATTGCATTCCTTGTCACTTTTTAGAAGCGCCAAGGATTTAAACGCCATTATTTACAATTTTTGTAGTAGTGGTTTTGTCTTACATTCATCGTCATATTGGAGTTTGTCATGGGGACATCAAACTTCATAATCTTTTGGTGAATTCACATACCCACCCGCATAAGCTATGTGACTTTGGAGGTGCAAAAGTCTTGGAAAAAGGGGAACCCAATATATCTTATATCTGTTCTAGATATTATAGGGCTCCTGAGTTTATGTTCAGAGTAACCGAGTACCCTACAGCTAGTGACATCTGATCTGCAGGTTGCGTTTTTGCTGAGTTAATGCTTGGACAACCTTTGTTTCTTGGAGAGAGTGGAGTCAATCAACTTGTTGAGATTATCAAGGTTTTGGGCACTTCGATAAGGGAGGAAATTAAACGCATGAACCCCATCTATACAGAGTTCAAATTCCCTCATATCATACCCACTTCTCTCTCTACACCACACCATGTACCCATTTTCCAAATGCCCTTCGAACCCATTCCCTTCACCTTTGCATGGTCATACATGGCCACACTAACATCCATTACACATTCCTCCAATCTCATGCTCATATTCTCCTATGTCGTTCACTTCATCATCCATCAGACCCACCCCGATACCCATCAAACCCATTTCTCCTACCATCTTACCACATTCCCATCCTACCTTCATGCTTCATCAAACCCATCACCATTTCCATTCCCATGCTTCCATCATCCATTTACCCTCACCATTTACCATCACTCTCAATGGTCCCCCCATATCCATCTACCCACAACCCTAATCCATAATACCCACACCTCCATCCTTTAATACCCCTAAAACCCACTACTCATATTTCATGCTCCATCAAACTCATCACTATTTTTGTTCCCACCCTTCAATACCCATTAAGTCTCTTTCTCTCACTATTCTTGGCTCAACCCAACACTAATCCATGCGTGCAAGGCTAATTTCATTTCACCACCTCTCCTATTCATCACTATCATACATGCACTTATGGCTTTCCTTCAACATTCTCATACCCATCTCTCTTGCATCATGTATCCTCCACATCCATCTGCCCACTTCTCTCTCTAAATCTTCATACCCATTTTCTAATACAAGCTCTATTCCTTCATCAATCTTTGAAACCCAAGAAGTCTGCAAACCATCCTGCTTAGATCCTTTGCTTCTAATTCTACACTGCTGGGATTTCATTCTTCAGGGCCTCAGATTTCAGACTTGTTGTCATTCTAATAGAATTTAGTGTAATCTTTTTTGTTGGGTTCTTCAACTTCTGTCTTTAACCTCAATTGAGATCTTTTTTATTGTGAGATGGAGTTAGGATGTGTCGATTCATCAAACTTGTTTTCCCATAAGGTGCCAGAAGTATAACCTTTTGTTGCTACAGGTTCTAGACCATATAATGTTGCATGTAATATACCATATGGACTGTCATTATGGACTGAAATTTGAAAATTCTTAAGTCATTGGTAGGAAAATAAGATGAATCTCTAACTGGGATTACTGAAAAATCAAGCTATGCACGCTTCGTTAGTGAGATTGGATCACACTTGTCTCTAAAAAGAAAATTTTCTACATCTGAAAATGGTCTTGATGGAATCTCCAACAATGGCACAGCCTGGTTTGTTTGGAACACTTACAAAAAGGAATAATTGACTCATTTGGGAATGCAGTGATGGTTGTGTAGGTCAAGGCTCGTCATATGGTCACTCAAAATAAGCGGAGATATCAGGAAGGTGGATTCGACTTGGGTATGACATACATCACCGAGAAGATAGTCGTTATCAGAAAGACTGTATAATGCACCTTTGTTTGAAAGAAAAGTGGCTAGTTGCCCATGTGATGACCATAATTGCCCTCTCAATTTAACTCATGACTTCATTTTGTCACAGTGCATACTCGCTCTCTTTGCAATGGAAACCTGAATGTCCCTAGTATTGATTATGCAGCATGGATTAGATAGCAATGTGGTAAACATGCTAAATATTGGGAAGATTTTGAGGTGAGCATTATCCATCCCAATACAGTTTATTATCGAGAGGCTATTCTACACTATCTCTTACAGAGCATTGCGCCATGGCTCTGCTAATATGGATGTTTCAATGGCTTTGAGAGCAAATGCTTGAGAAAATATTGATAATCCTTACCTTCGGATAGCATTCTCTCCATGTGCCTGCTTTAAATCCTGCATCAGTCGGGGTAGACCAACCAACAAGCCTTGTGCATTCACCAACTACCAAGTTATGTCAGTTTAGGATAAAAGGCCTCAGGATTTGTGATGATGTTGATCTTCTATATGGAGACTTTAGTATGACTCCCGTGACAATAACTCGGTTTCTTCTATAGCTGGCATTCCCGTATTAGTCTCAGAAGGCACCCTCCTAGTTTGATCAGTATGGAACCTTTAAAAATGGGTAGATTTTATTGTTGGCAAGTCTCTTAATAGTTGGCGTGCACATATCCAACAAAGTTCTTCCCTTCATTCCATTGCCGAATGATCATCTCTTTGCTCCCCTTCCACTGTCTCCGAATGGCATTGATCAAAGCTTGAGAGTGTTATGTTCAACTTAAAAGATGTGAAAGAGCCCAATGCAGCTCCAAATCATCCAGTGTCTCTGTTGGTGAAACAAATGGAAGATGAGATCGATGAAGCGAATCAAGTGAAAGACGTGGAAATGGAAGGCATAAATGAGTCTGTCTTGGATATTGATGGCCCAGAGGTCCAGAATGAACTTTAAAAAAAAATTGTATCAGATCAGGATGCCTACCCAGTTTAATTTCAAGAGGATGGCAGATGCAATCACCCACCTCACAGAGTCATATCAGTTACACATCAGGTCCACATGCAGGACTTCATTATGCATGGCCATCTTTGGCATGCAATCTTGGTGGCCACGTGTCACCTCTTGTGTTATATTTAATATTCTCATCCTTTGATTTTGAATATAATTTTCTCCACCCCCATTTTGTAAATATTTTTCTAATTCCGATTTTGAAAATAACTCATTTCTTTAATTTTTCATTCCTTAGAGTTTTAGGTTATCAAAAATCTCATTTTCAATAAATTTTGTTGCCATGTCTCTTTCTGGCAAGCAATCTTCATATCTCCTCTGATTTTTAAAATGTTTTAAAATAAGCAAGAATCAAATTTTGTAATTCCAAGTGATGGAATTTATGGAATTGATTCATGCAAAAATAAATTAGGTTTTGGTGGGGGCCTAACATTAGAAAAGCTTTATTTAAAAATGAATCTGGGTGGAATGTGATATTTGATGATTTCTTACCCTATTTAATGGCATGTGTGACTCATTTTATGATCATTATTGTGCACTAACCCCATTTTATGATAGCGCATTGTCGTTTGCTGGCCAAGGTACGCATCCTCTCTCACTCTGACCATCATTGATATATGTTTTGGCTTTCAATGTATAATCATGTTGATATCCATTGATCCTCTTATTAGTTGCCATGATTGTTTCATCTCATTAGTAGAGACCCATTATTTTAGGGACTTAGAGGGTGCTACGGTCTTTATTGTACCTTCCCGATTAGTAACTAGACCCCTGAGCCTTGATTTGGTTTTTCACAGACCACCTTTTTCAAAATAAGGAGTCACGCTTAGGGTTTTTTTTTCTTATTTTGTTTATCCTTTAAAAAATAAAACAAAAATAAGTGGTGACTCCAAGTCATTTTCTTAATCAGTAAATCATTTTCAAATAAAAAGTGAGCTCGCCATCAAGTGGAAGCGCATGAGCCGAAATGCGGGGTCCACAAAATGGCGACTCCATTGGGGATCATTTAGAGGGTCAAGCTTGAACTTAGGATGAAGCAAATGTGGCATTTGATTGGTCAATCAGTGGGTGCCTATCTCTTGATTGCACATTGAGAGTTTTTTATATCATTGGATGCGTGCTTGGATATTGTATTCATTTGGGACATTGATATGTTGATTATGATGATTGATTGGGGATTCCAATTGTAGCGATTTTTTTTCTGTGCTTCATTGCCATATTTGTTTGAGACATTGACATGTTGGTTTGTTGTTAATTGATCATCTTGCCTTGCTTAGCATAGTGACTCTGATTTTTGTCATGATTATTTTGATCACCTCACACGCATAGACTCACTACTATATATCATCTGACTCTATGGGTTGATTCGCTTGCTTGTATATTATCTTGATCATCTTTGAGCATGTTGTCTGTATCACTATTCATCTGATTGTCATAGCTTGTATGTGGACATTAGTGATATATTCTGTACTTTGCTTGACTGTATGTTGCATGACTACCCTCCTTCCGCGTGATTGCATGTCACTTATTCGTGTGGGCCGCACATCTATCCCCTTATCTCCAACCCTCTGGTTTCGGTCATTTCCTTCATTTCGGTTCTCACTTTTGCAAATGTGAGGCCTTGTGTGTGCTTGTTACTCTGACCGAGCTAAAGGTTAGGAGTAAGGTCTAGCGATGGGCTATATCAATGTTTGGGAGAATTCTGGAGGAGACTAACATATTGATATCGATTGGAGTCTAATCATTGAAGACCTGTATAGCCCGGAGCTAGGTTTCATGGATATTTGTGCAGCTAGCATGTTTCCTTTTCTGTTTTAGCTTCATAGGGTTTTCGGATGCACCCACACCTCTCACTATGCACTCTAGTTGACCATTGAGTGTTGAGAGTTTTGAGAGGTTTCGCCATAGGATACCCCTTAGGATGTCGAGGTAGTGCATGTGTGGAGGTGATGACCACCTTGCATGGAAGAGCCCCATCTCTTCGGAGGAGTGCAAAGGGTTGCATATCGCCGGAGGGTATGATTGCTTCTGCTATGGATCTTCTAAAGTCCACCTATATCCTTTTAGAGTCACCTTAACCTTATAGGTTGAGCCGTAGATCCTTCGATTAGGACTCCTTCCCTACACGTGGGTGCATCTGAGGGCCTTCAGAGCCTCTGTGGTCACAGTTTGGAATCTGATACTCCCTCTCTTTAGTCTCCAGTTGAGAGTGCACAAAGATCAGAATGAGTTTGAGTACGGTCGGACAGTCCGTCTTCGTTTTTGACGCCTTGCTCATTTCAGTTCAGTTTAGCATTTCTTCCGTGTTTTCCCTATGTCGTACCCTTATCCCGTTTCTCATGTTCTAGGATCGACGCTCTGCTCTCATTTTAGATTTACCTTCTTAGGTCAGAGTAAAGGGAATATTAGTTCGGTTTTCAGAGAGATCAGATATGAATCAGCAGGTTGTCACAGTTGATCAGTTTACGACCGCCATGGCTTCTATCTAGGAGGCTTTGGCTAGTCTCAGGTAGGAGATAGGCAGTCAGCAGAGCAGACAGCCCGTAGTTCAGGATGAGACGCCTTATGACCCATTGCCACCTCCACCACCACCACCCGTTCCTTTAATGCCTCAGGACTCACTCTATCTATTGGATGGTCATTCTGAGATTGTTCCACGTGCAGTCGTTCAGACCACAATCATTGATGTTGCTCATGCACATATGGAACGAATTGAGCAACGCATGAGACAATTGAGGGTATCTAATGGTTCTGCGGTTTGGGATGATCTCGAGGGTATGCCGATGGCCAATTTGTCGGCCAAGTTTAGGATGCTCGACATCGAGAGATACACAAGCATTGGTTATCCTTGCATCCACCTTCAACTCTACAGCACAGTGATGAGGGCTCACGGATTGGACGAGTCACAAATGATCACTTTATTTCCACTATCTCTGAGTGGGGTGGCCCAGCACTGGTTTGCGTCTTTAGAGTCCTCACGGCGTCAAACATGGGATGACCTGGCCCAGGAGTGTTTACAATAGTTTTTGTTTAATATTGTTGTAGATGTATCAAGGAGAGAGCTCGAGGCTCTGAGATAGAGATAAGAAGAGTATGTTTCTGCATTCATCTCCTATTGGCGCGGGAAGATTACTTAGATTATTGATAGGCCATCAGAGAGGGATCAGATACAGATGGTTCTGAGGAGTTTACAGCCCAGGAATGCAGGACATGTGGTTGGGGTACCTTTCACAAATTTTGGTTCTCTGGTTTTATCTCTATATGATGTCGAGGACAGCATTTCCAGAGGTTTGTGGACAGATTCTTCCCCTAGTGATGTTAAAGGGAAGAAACCATTCGGAGGACAGAGGTCAGTTGATGTGAGCGCCATCAGTTCTACCAGTTAGAGGCCTCCTACGCGTCATCAGCCAGTGCCACAGCTTCCTAGGACTCACCCCTCATATCCACCTCAACAGTATAGGCCATGGGCGCCTCATCAGACTTATGATCAGACCTACATGCCACCTACATTATCACTGCCTTACTATGCCGCCCAAGGCACCAAGAGACTACCTGTTTCATATACGGCCACAGGACAGCCATGCTATGCGACATAGTTTGCCACGAGGCCTACAACATCTTATCCCAGGCCTAGAGCTCAGCAGACCTCTGCTCCTTTTGCTTTGAGGACGCAGAGACAGTTCTCATAGTTAGGCATGTTGTTGAGCCAAGCACTTCGGAAGCTTATAGAGGCTAGGTTGTTGACTATTCTCACTCTAAACCACCACATCAGCCTATTCTACCTCAGTTTATGATGGATCTACACTGTGCATATCATCAGGGGCCTAGACATGAGACAGACCGTTGTACCGCTCTGAGGCATGCCATCCAGGATCTAATCGACCAGGGTTTAGTTCACTTGGATCAGCTGAGTGTAACCACAAACCCATTGCCAAACCACACTACACATGCGATCCCCCCACCGGCCGATGGCATTCATTTTCTGGATTTTGCTGAGTTTGACGACCACATCCATATGTTGAGCTAGGATGACACAAAGCCAGAGCCCATAGTGTCAGATGGGATTTAAGAGATGGGTGGAGTGACTTTAGGCCCTCAGATGCCTACTCCATTCAGACTAGTTCCCGAGGCAGCATCAGTACAGACGGCCACTGTTGAGCCATTGATCTTCCCGCATTACAGTGTTCATACGTCGTTCGTCTTGATTCTAGACGTTAAGGAAGTTCAGACTTTGTATATAGATGTTGCTCAAACTTCTGATATGCAGTATATTCTCCGTGGAGGCAAGGTATTGTGACAACTACCTCCCACAGTTGCTAGACCCTTAGAGGGGACATCTGCTCCCGATGAGATCATGAGAAAGGACGACGAGATTTTAAGGCAGTTGCAGAGCACACAGGCTCGCATTTCTATTTGGAGCTTGTTGGCATCTTCGAGCACTCACCGAGATGCATTGATTCAAGCCTTGAGCCAGATCAGAGTCAAGACTACCATTACTCAGGAAGGGTTGATTCATATGGTGATGGTTGGCAGAGCCACATGCATAGTATTTTCTAATGATGACTTGCCATCGAAGGGTTCGGACCACACACGTCCACTTTATATATCTGTTGGTTGTTCAGGCCGCTGAGTCTCATCTGTCCTCCTGGACAATGGCTCGACCCTGAACATCTGTCCTCTGGCCATTGCCATCGCCCTCAGCTATGCACCTTCTGATTTCAATCCCTCCACTCAGACAATTTAAGCATACGATAGCACTCAGAGAGAGGTCATGAGCACTCTAGAGATCGAGTTGTTGATAGGTCCGGCCACATTCGTTACTATGTTCTAAGTTTTGAGGATTCCTACATCCTTTAACCTGCTTTAGGGCCAACCTTGGATCCACAGAGTCGGGGTCATTCCTTCTTTTCTTCATCAGAAGGTGAAGTTCATTCACGATGGCCAGATCATTACAGTGCAATCTATGGGAGATATGTTCATTTCTGCTGAGCCAGTGCTTCAGATTAGTCACAGCGATGACGACTTATTTCTCACTGGATTCACATTCGACGAGGTGCAGACCTTGGAGATGGAGGATTTTTACCGAGACTTTGTGGCCATGTCGTTTGATCAGCACGGTGATGCTCGATATGATGAGGAGTATGTCTTATCTTCCTGACATGGGGTTAGGGCAACGTTAGCATGGGCCCAATGAGTTCATGGCAACCCAGATCTCGATGTACCATTCAGACTCGGGTTCATCCCCACTGAGGTCGATTATAGATATATGGCGCGATTAAGCAAGGAGCGGGTGAAGGCACGACTGACTCATACATCGTTTGATTATCCCATTCGTCCATACACCATGAGTTTGGCTGATTACTTCGTGAGGGCATTAGAGCCACAGACCCCTTCTCAGCATTACTCAAGAGGTTGAGCTACAGCGCCTCATCCATCAGCTTCAGTTGAGTGATGGAGCCCCTAGCACTTCGACATCTGCATTAACCACCCCTTCTTCTCCAGATCGTATGAGCCTTATGATGCTCTATTTCCTCGATGAGATCGATGAGCACGAGACATTTGCCGAGATCGGAGACATAGTGGACGAAGTTATGCCACATGATGAGTGCATTGACGAGATGCTCGCTATGAGCATGAGCCAGATCGAGGAGATAGTTCAACCTGAGCTCGCTTCACCATTTGATCTCTTTGGGGTGTCTTTCATCAATATTGCTGAGGAGATCCAGACTGCTCCTGCTCCACACTCTGCAGAGGATGTTTTAGTCGTTGATGATTTGTTTGATGGCCCTATTGGCCTAGTTGAGGGAGCGTCTGATTTTGTGGACCCACCTTTTTCCTTTGATGTTTTATCGGGATTTGTCTCCCGTTCTGACGATGTTCATGACTCTTCATTTATGGATTTGAGCATATTTTAGTATGTGCTTGTCTCTCGTGATATTACTTTATCTACACCATCTTCACCCACATCATAGATATTTGATATAGATGATGAGATTGTACAGCATGATTCAGATGATGACTCATCCTCTACTTCCAATTCGGACCCCATTGATCAGAGGGTTTCACCTACTGTAGAGGACACGAAGATTGTTGATTTCGATACAACAAATTAGCCTAGGGAGTTGAGGATCGAATCAAATTTATCTACAAATGAGAGAGATAGCCTCATCCAGCTGCTCAGATCCTACTTGGACGTTTTCGCATGGTCCTATGAGGACATGTCGGGCCTTGATCCCTCTATCGTCCAGCATCGTTTGTCACTTCTGCCCCATGCCAAATCGATTAAGCAGAAGTTGAAACGATTGCACCCTCGTTGGAGTTTGCAAGTGAAGAAAGAGATCCAAAAGCAGTTCAGTGTAGGATTTTTATCAGTGGTCAAGTACTCGAAGTGGTTGGAGAATGTCGTCCCTATTCCCAAAAAGGATGGCAAAGTGAGAGTTTGTGTTGATTTCCGAGATCTCAACAAGGACAAGCCTAAGAATGATTTTCCTCTCCCATACATCAACATACTAGTTGACAGTACAACAAGTCATTCGATGTTGTCCTTTATGGACGAATTTTTCGGGTACAGTCAGATTTTGATGGCTCCAGAGGACATGGAGAAGACGTCCTTCATTACTGAGTGGGGTACGTATTGCTACCGAGTCATGCCATTCGGGTTGAAGAACGCAAGAGCCACCTATCAGAGAGCAGCGACCACCCTCTTTCATGACATGATGCATCGGGATGTCAAGGTTTATGTAGACGACATGATAGTGAAATCCCAAAATAGATCAGATCACTTAGCAGCTTTGGAAAGGTTCTTTGAGAGGATTAGGCAGTTCAGATTGAGACTGAATCCCAAGAAGTGCACTTTTGGAATGACTTATGGGAAGTTTCTTGGATATATGGTCAGTAAGAGAGGCATAGAGGCAGATCCAGATAAGATCAAAGTCATCCTTGACATGCCTACATTGAGGACACAGAGAGAGATCATAGGCTTCTTGGGTAGACTTCAGTACATCAACAGATTCATCGCCAGATTGACAGACATTTGTGAGCCCATTTTTCGACTCTTGAGGAAGAGTCAACCTACTATTTGGGATTATCAATGCCAGCGCACATTTGAGAGGATCAGAGAGTACTTGTTGTCCCCTCTAGTATTGGTGCCTCCTACACCAAGTAGTCATTTACTCCTATACCTGTCAGTCTCAAACGTGGCATTGGGATGCATGTTGGCTCAGCTCGATGATTCCAGCAAAGAGCGAGGCATTTATTATCTGAGTAAGAGGATGCTAGATTATGAGACGAGATATTTCATGATTGAGCGCTACTACTTGGCATTGGTTTGGGTCACTTGCCGACTGAGACATTACATGACCGAGTATTCAATGCACTTGATATCCCGTATAGATCCTCTAAGGTATTTGTTTGACAAGCTCGCTCTGGTTGGTCGCCTCATGAGATGGTTGGTACTTCTAACTGAGTTTGACATCCATTATGTCACTCAGAAGTCCATCAGAGGGAGCATTGTTATAGATCACTTAGCCTCATTACCGATTTCTGATGGTAGAGTCATTGATGATGATTTACCAGATGAGAATGTTGTTGTTGTGACTAGTCTGTCAGGTTGGCGCATGTACTTTGATGATGCAGTCAACCATTCCAGATACAGGATAGGTGTCTTGTTGATATCCCCTCATGGTGATCACATTCCTAGATCTGTTCATTTGGCATTCTCGAATCAACATCCTACCACGAACAACATTGTTGAGTATGAGGCTTGTATCTTGGAATTAGAGACGGCCCTTGAGCTCGGGATTAGACAAATGGAGGTGTTTGGTGACTCCAATCTGGTATTGAGACAGATTCAAGGTGAGTGGAAGACTAGAGATGTAAAGCTTAGGTCTTACCATGCATATTTGGAGCTACTCGTTGGGAGATTTGATGATTTGAGATATACGCATATGCCTAGAGCGCAGAACCAATTTGTCGATGCCTTAGCTACTCTAGCATCCATGGTTGATATTCTTGTTGATGTCATTGTTTGCCCTTTGCTGATCGAGTTGAGATCTACTCATGCCTACTGTTGTCTGATAGACAACACAAAGCCAAATGATGGTTTGCCTTGGTACCATGACATATACCAGTTTTTTAGATTCGGTGCATATCCTGAGGCTGCCACAGCCAAGGATAAGAGAGCATTGAGACAGTTGGCCACCCGATTCGTGATCTACGATGCGACATTGTATAGACGATTAGCTGGTAGGATGTTATTATTATGCTTAGATCGCGCCTCTGCCGATCGAGTGATGAGAGAGGTTCATGTGGGAGTCTGTGGACCACATATGGGAGGACATATGTTGGCCCATAAGATCATGAGGACTGGCTATTTCTAGTTGACCATGGAGACGGATTATTGCCAGTTTGTTCAGAGATGTCCAAAATGCCAAATACATGGGGACCTCATTCACATGCCACCTTTAGAGTTAGATGCATTGACATCACCGTGGCCATTTTCAGTATGGGGTATCGACATCATCGGGAAGATTTTGCCGAAATCTTCTAGTCGTCATGAGTTCGTCTTGGTTGCCATCGATTACTTCACCAAGTGGGTGAAGGCCACCTCATATGCGAGATTGACATCAACTGGAGTTGCTAGTTTCAATAGATCACACATTATATGTCGCTATGAAGTCCCTCATTAGTTGATTTCAGATAGAGGAGTACATTTTAGAGCAGAGGTTGACACTTTAGTGCAGCGATATGGCATCCGACATCATAGGTTATCTGCATACAGGCTGCAAACGAACGGGGCAATAAAGGCCGCGAATAAGAATATTAAGAGGATCTTGCGGAGAATGGTTGAGACTTCTCGGGATTGGTCAGAAAAGCTCCCTTTCGCATTGTGGGCTTATCAAACTTCTTTTCACACCTCTACAGGAGCCACTCCCTACTCATTGGATTATGGTATGGAGGCAGTGCTACCAATTGAGATTAAGATGGGTTCATTGAGTGTAGCATTAGAGCAACAGATTCCCAAGGCAGATTGGGCTCAAGCTCGATTTGATCAGCTCAATCTCCTAGATGAGAGGAGATTGAGGACAGCAGACCATGTTCGCGCATATCAGAGGAAGATGGTCCGTGCTTTTAAAAAGCGGGTCAAGCCCAAACAATTATAGATATGTGACTTAGTCTTGAGATTCATCAGAGGGTTGATCAAAGATCGTAGAGGGAAGTTCAGACCTAGCTGGAGCGAACCTTATTTCATCAAGGAGTTGACCCCAAAGGGCACTGCATGGTTGATGGATTTAGATGAAAACCAATTCTCAGAGCCGACCAATGTGGATCAGCAAAAGAGGTACTATGTTTGAAACCATGGTCGCAGGATGAGTGGCCATCATTTCATTTAGCCATACACACTTTCACCATTTTTATATATAGTCTGTTGCTAGCCCATTAAACCTTGCATGCGCATTATAGCCTTTTTTTTTATTGCCTTGCTCAGACTTTCACACCGGGATAGGGGCCCTTTAGTGTATGCATGCACTGTTGAGGAGTTTCATGAGCCTTAGACCTAGGGGCACATTCTTCTCATTATCTTTTCCTATCACTGCACCACTACATTTTCATCTCATTTCATTGGTTGTGTTATTCGTCTCATCTTCTTTATTATATCTATTGTTGGTTTTGCATCATCTTCCCCCATCCCGAGTGATGATCCTCCTCAGTTCATTACATGGAGGGTAGTCATGTTATTTCCATTATCTATCCCACGGACATTGATCCAAGGATCCTTAGCTTGAGAAGGTCACCTCATCAAAGAGACTTTATGCTACATCAGCATTTGAGAGTATGTTTATCCATTTTTTACCTCATCTTGAGAGCTTCTTTGTTTGCGTTCAGAGCATGTACATTTTGTATATATGTAAATAAAAAAAAAAATGCATGTGTGTAGTATTTTCTATCATTGAGTGTGTATATTGATATTTGAGGGTCACTTTATTGAGTATGTTTGTTGACGGGAGTTCATATGTGAGCTTTCCGAGACCTTTCCTTCTTTGTATTCATTTTGTCTTATATTTTGAGAGTCAAATGAGTGACCTTCTCTTAGGAGCTCTAGGTCATTGTCCATTCCATCATTGTGTTCGTTATTCATGTGACTTCCCTTCGTATTTGATTTGAGCGGATCATCACTCATTCTTGTGTTCTGCGTTTCATCATTATCCTCGCTTTCACTTCTAATTCATCACTTTCATTTCACCTCTTATTCTTTCCTTACAGTGACCCATTTCGGGTTTGATACTCTCTTTGCATCATCATTACACATCTCACTATCAGTTCATTTGGCTTCATTTGTCTTCTCATTGACATCATATTTACGTTAGGCATCCTCAGGTCCATGGCTCACATGATTTACTATACATGTTGCATTTTATACATGAGGGCATGGGTTTTTTATCATTGGGTATTTGGGCCTAGTTTTCCTTCATTTTTATCGCCCTATCACCCTAGCCTACGTTACGTCCCATGTCTTAAGACCACCCTGAGGCCATGGGATCAGATGTCATCTTCGACAGCCTCTACTCGAACAAGTGTTTGAGATCTGGTTGATATTTAGTGATTACTACTCAAAAAGTGCTATTTTATAGCTTGTAATTAACTCTTTTAAACACTTTTGAGTAGTAGTTATCACCTTTTAACCCAATTAACATATTAAGGACCTTTGCAATTATTTCTAATCACTTTGTGTAAGTTTTGGTGTTTTTGTTAGTAAATTGATCACCAAAGCAATCCAAGATTGAGGAGAGTTCTTTGGAATCCATGGCAAAGCAATGGAAAGCTCAGAAACATGAAGAACCAAAGTATTGAAGCTTTAAAGTCCTTTGCCATAAGCAAATCCGGAATGCAAGGAGGGGAAGCAAAGAGAAATCTAACATGAAGCATTCTAGATGACAGTCATGTCAACCACTTTTGGAGCACTTCCTGGAGTTCAATTTATACATGCTATATGTCGTTTCGAAGCTCAGGAATTCAAAAATCCAATGCTTCAAACGGTGCATGATTCAGAGTTGAAATGAAGGAGTTACAGCCATTGGAAGCTGATCACTCCAAGCTGAAGGCAAATTTTGAACGGCTGCGAAATCAGCCTTGGGCTGCGAAAATGGTGTCCTTTTGCTGCGAAATTTCGCAGCCCTCTTGCTGTGGAATTTCTCCTGAAGCTTCCCGATATTTGCGACCGACATTTTGATATTTTTTGCTTTAGATATTTGATGTCTAAATCCCCAAACTCTCCTTGTAACCCACCTATCATAGGATTCCTTAGTCTTTAAGTAAGAACAAAGGGTGAATAACCTCTTATATATAGTTTGTAATTTTCTTTACACAAAATCATCATCATGTAATCGGCGAAAGGAAGAAATATATTTTACAGAGCACTTGCTCTGTTTTTCCTTCATATTTTTGTTTTCTCGTTATTTTTATTTCTAGCAAATCAAACTCTGAGGATTTTTCCTCAGAGAATGAGTGGCTAGGCTCTTTGTCTCTTGGAGTGAAGAAAGCCGGGTAAGTTTCCACATGAATAAATTGGAAGTTTTGTTGTTTTAGTTTTTAATGAAGAGAAAGTGTGACCCGTTAATGGTTTTTATCTTTTTAGTTAACTTAAAACGCCTTTAAATCACCTAGGCCAACACTTGGTAAGGCAAGTGGTCTCCGTCCATTGAGATACACTAGTTTATCTCTTACAAACCTTTGGGAGGTGGTTTAAAGGTAGGATTTTCTAGAATAGCCAACACTTGGTAAGCTTTTGGACTCCAAGAAGACATCCATTAGCTATCTCTTGCGACCTTTTGACGGGTAATCCAAGGTTAAGGATCACCTTGAATGGCAAATGCTAGGTGAGAGGCATGAGCCATTGCAAAGTGCATCAGTGAGAGGGAATTAGTGTTTGAACCCATTAAGGGGAAGCATCTGTACCACACCGGTTAGAGAATTAACTATATGTTAATTCTCTAATGCGAGGAAAAGAAACAAGTGACCGAAACTCTCCTTTTTGTATGAGGAACCTGAGCCTAGTGATCTAAACTCCAAGAAACACTTTTCTTTGTAAGTAAAATCAGTTACTATTTTTGGTTAGTTTAAAACCAAACCTTTTTCACTCAAACATCTTTATGTTTTCTTTTAAAGCTAACCTTGAAATGAAAAGGCATCAATTCATCTTTGAATTAATATCAATTGTGAAGTGAAAACCCATCCCAGTGAACGACCCTAGAGCCACTATGCTATGCTATGCTAGCTAAGGCTATCCTAGTACATGGTGTAATAGGTTATAAATTTTGCTGATTACTCCCTGATGACAAAAATCAAGGGACACCAGCTGGACACGAATCAAATGGCACCACTGTCAGGGACCATTGAGAGGACATGAATCATCTGAGACAGCAATTGGGAACGTATCATTTAGATATTGCCATGCTCCTTCTTCTAGGAGACACTTCTCCAATGTTTAGATTCGTTTCAGCCACGTTTGGATTACCAGGATTAGGCGTTTGATGATGGATGATTTGATGTCACCTAACCTTTCTGATCTGTCACACATTTGATGCCATACTGGGGCATATTTTAGTTTTGGTTGAGAGTTATAGATCTTCATGGAGTTACATGATCACCCCCACTTGTGAGATGCGCATCAAGACAATGATGTGTTCGTTATCTTATCATGATCCCTTAGTGGAGCCTCTTTGGAGCCATTCAACCAGACCCACATTTTTCGGCATTTGTATGTCGTCATGCTTCTTATTCCATGAGACTTTTCCTAGATGTTTAGGTTTGATTTGGATTACGGAGATCGCACATTTGATGATGAATGATTTCATGTCACCCGATTTCTGACCTATCGTACATCTAATGCCATACTAAGGCATATTTCCGTTTTAGGTGAGATTTACAGATCTTCATGGAGTTGCATGCTTATTCCTACTTGCGAGATGTACGTCGAGATGATGACCTATTCGCTATTTTTACAATGATTCCTTAGTGGAGCCTCTCGGGAGCCATTCAGTTAGGCCTGCACTTCTCAGCGCTTAGATGTCATCATGCTTCTCCATTCGAGAGATACATCTTAGATTTGTAGGTGCGATATTGTTATGGACATGGATGACTAGTGTCACGCATTTGATGTCATTTGATTTTTCCGACCTATCACACATTTGATGCCATATAGGGGCATATTTCCTTTTTCGGTTGAGATTTGTAGATCCCCACTTATTTGCATGATCATCCACAATTGCGAGATACATGTCGGGTGGATGATTCAATTTCACTTTGTCTTGATTCTCCAATGGAGCCTTTCTTGAGTCATTCAGTCAGGCTCGTACTTTCTGAGATTGTTGTGATTTTTGGATGGAGTCATCTTAGACGCATGGATTCCCACATCATCATTTTAGTGGAGTACATGTCAAATCTCTTATGCATCCCCATTGAGTTATTCACGAGTTATAAGGACAGACCGGATGCACCAATTGTTATACTGGGGCATATTTCCCTCCTCTAGCTGTAGAGATGATGGTTTTCTCACAGATCTATTATAGTTTTCATCATTCGGCTGAGGGATATTGACATGCTTTACTGGCCATTGTTCCTATGATTTTTGCTGGGGCGAGCCTTCAGCAAGGCATGACCTTCGAGTTTTGACTACCTCATTATCCATGATTCTTCAGTAGATTGTTGTGTTGAGATCGTGGTGGTCACCCCAGTGAACTATTCTCTTGAGACTTCCTAGTGGATCATTCGTTTGAGATGATGACGGATTCATCCAGTAGAGCATTTTGAGTTAAAGGAGTTACACTTATTGTGACATCTCGTCAGGCATCGTGATCTAGTCAAGTAGGTTATGAGACTATGTTCACAGTCGATTTGATCATTCCGACTCGCTAGCAGAGCATCTTTTGAGACTCATGGAGTCTTTTTCAGACCCTTCCAGTGGATTGAGAGTTGTGGCAGCACGCTACACTGGGGCATATTTCTCCCTTCATCATTTCCTTGCAGTTTGATGTTCAAAGCCACCTTTCATTCTCAATTACGACGTTCAGAGTCGTCTCTTTCCAGCCTGGCGTTCAAAGCCACCATATCTTCTCAGTTGCGACGTTCAGAGTCATCCCTTTCCAGCCTGGCATTCAAAGCCACCGGTTACGACATTCAGAATCATCTTTCTCAGCTCGACATTCATAGTTATCAATTTAGTTTGGCGTTCAGAGCCGTTGTTTCCGCTTGGCATTCATAGCTATGACTTTTAGTTTGGCATTCAGAGCCACCGTTTCTTCGTTGTTTGGCATTTAGAGCCATGGTTCTAGTTCGGCATTCAGGGTCATTATATCATCTTTAGTTTGGCATTCAGAGCCGCTTTTTCAGTTTGGCTTTCAAAGCCGTTGTTTTTTTTAGTTTGGCATTCAGAGCCACATCTTCATTTCGGCATTCAGAGCCACATTTTCATTTCAACATCTATAGCCTTTTTTCTGTTTGGTGTTCAAAGTCGTTGTTCATTTTTCGTTTGGCGTTCAGAGCCGCATTTTCATTTTGGAGTTCAAAGCCGCATCTTCATTTTGGCGTTCAGAGTCGTTGTTTGTTTCTAGTTTGGTGTTCAGAGTCATCATACCTTTTTTTCGATTTGGCGTTTAGAGTCGTTGTTCGTTTCTAGTTTGACGTTCAGAGCCATCATACCTTTTTTTTTTATTTGGCTTTCAGAGCTGTTGCTTCATTTTGGCGTTTAGAGCCATTGTTTGTTTGTAGTCCAGCATTCATGGCCATCATACCTTTTTTTCGGTTTGGCATTCAGAGCCGTATCTTTAGTTTGGCATTCAGAGCCGTCATTTGTCCTTAGTTCAACATTCAAAGTCATCATGTCATCTTTGGTTTGGCGTTCAGAGCCACATCTTCATTTTGGTGTTCAGAGCCACATCTTCATCTTGGCATTCAGAGTCGTTGTTCATTTTCCGCTTGGCGTTCAGAGCCACATTTTCATCTCGACATTCAAAGTCGTCACTTTTCCGCTTGGCTTTCAGAGCCGTTGTTCATTTTAGTTTGGCGTTCAGAGCCACATTTTCATCTCGACATTTAGAGCCATCATCTTTTCTGTTTGGCGTTCAGAGCCGTCGTTTGTTTTTCCAGTTTGGCATTCCGAGACATCATGTCTTTCTTCTGTTCGACGTTCAGAGCCACATCTTCAGTTTGGCGTTCAAAGCCGCACTTTTAGTTTGATGTTCAGAGTCGATGTATTCTATTTAGCCTTCAGAGCCACGTTTTTAGTTCGACACTCAAAGTCATCATGTCTATCTTTCATTCAACATTCAGATTCATCACCATTTCCTTCCATTTTGACGTTCAGAGCCCATGGGCATACTCTTTTAGGGCTTTGAGTCATTGTTTTTCTTTAGTTTTAGCATTTAGAGCCGTTTTTCATACCCATTCATGCATTTTGAGTCACCATCTTTCTTTGGTTTTGGCGTTTAAAGTCGTTATGCATACTCATTTAGGCATCTAATGCCACTGTCATTCTTTAGTTTGGCGTTCAGAGCCATTGTACATACTCATCCAGGCACTTTGAGTCACCATTTTCTTTTCTCATTTTGACGTTCAGAGTCATTCATCCTCAACCGTATCATTTAGAGTCACAGTTTTTGTCATTCATATCCACTGGCATTGCATATCTGACCTTCATAGGTTTGCACTTGTCCTCGTTTTCCTCACCTTGTTACCTCGTGCTTATCGTTCTTTCATTGCTCTTCCAGATTTCTCTTTCCATTGCACATGACATAGTCCTTCGAGTTCACGACGACATATTTCGGTCATGTTGTTGGTCACCCTACACTTGGCATGCTCATGTAGTTCAAATAGGGTAGTCTCCTTCGAGCACATTCTTTCTTGTACTCCAAGGTGATTCGACCGTTATTCATCTTTGATGTTGTTTTTCAAGTCACTTTTAGAGACGTCTTAGATAGAGTCTAGATCTTTAGTACGGCTTCAGAGGCACTTTGAGATATCCGTTTTTCTCTTAGGATTAAAGCCTTTTTGTTCATCTGTTGGCTTAAGTGAGTTCGTGTTTCACTAGTGTCCCTTTGGGGGTCTCCTTTGTTCTTCTGTAGAGTTCACTTCATTCAATTCACTATTCACACTTTCTTTTCACTTTAGTGTTCATATTTTTTACACTCGTGAGCTCTACCGAAGAGGGACATATTTGTAGACCCCCATTTAGGGCTCATTTCCATGCATTTTTCTACATCTCGTTTTGCTAGGTGTCGCAATCCTATGAGACCACATGTTGTCTTTAAGCTGGCTATTGGAGAAACAGGTAGTGGTTTTGAGAGGCAATGGGAGGTCGCCACGTGTCAAGAATACTCTGAGAAAAGCTGCAAGCCATTACAAGGGTTGGAGGTGATTTTGTTGCTAGGCTTCGGAGATATTTTTTGAAGAGGTTAACTTGGAGAGCAGGGTAAAGGGGTAGACAGAGGAGGGTATTCAATTTTGGAGAGGTGAGAGATTTTGAGCGTGTTCTTTGGTTTGGGAGGCAACACATCGAGGTGAGGAAGCATTCTGTAGCAGGGGAGCATAGTTTTACTTGGAGAGCAAGTTTTTATGAGAGTTTCTAGGCTAGTTATAGGGGAGAAGATATTTTAGGCTTGCTGGAGATGACTTTTATGGGCTGCTACAGAGAGGTTTGAGTGCGATAGAGGGAGTTTTCTTGGGAGAGAGGGGAGTTTTTGAAAGCTGAAACAGAGGAAAGAAAGGAAACGTTCTGAGGTACGTTTGTTAGACCACATTTTGTTTGCCATTTATATCCTTTGGGTTGCTGTGACTATGTTACAATATATCCATGCTTTGTTCTTCATACGAAATTTGTTTTAGAGTGATCTGATTCTTTTTTTAACTCTCCTTTGGATGTCTGAGTCATATTTTTGGGATTTTATTTCCACCTGGTTGTTCCCACCCATGCATAGCCTATCGACTGCCATATGAGAAAGGGCTCGATTCAATGTTTTCTTTGGTTTATTTGATGCTCTGTTTTTATGCTTGCTCCCTTGTTGTTTACCCTTTATTCTCGGTGGTCATTCATATCCCCCAAGGAGAAGAGTTTTGGCCAGCATTGCCTTTGATTTCCGCATGGGCAGAGTTTTTGAGCTGGGGTAGCTGTTGTTTTAATTGTTCATGAGATTGTTGAGTTATTTTGCTCAAAAAGATTGGCGACAACCATATCAGGGTATTAGTGTTATCTTTCGACTATTGGTGGTTCTGGATACTTAATTGGGTCTTAGCAAGGGGCAAGGTTGTCTACTAGTCATCAGATATGAGACGCTAGCACTTTGAGAGCATGGTTTGGATGTTCAACTAAGAGTGTTAGCAAAGAAGAAGGGTGTTGTAAAAAAATTAATTTCACTTGAGGAGAGAGGGAAATATTCAAAAGAAGAATCAATTTATATACAGATGCTTATGGGGATGGGCAACATGTCAGCATTAATATTCTGTCATCCATTTTTTAGGGGCAGTCTGCTGCCAATAAGCAAATGAGCTTCAGAACGAATAACAACCCAAAGTAGACAATAAGTTACATGGTTGAGCGCGTTGTTGGGCATGGATCATTTGAAGTTTTTTTTCAAGAAAAATGCTTAGAGACCGGTGAAACTGTGGCTATAAAGAAGGTTCTTCAAGACAAGAGATATGAGAACTGCGAACTCTAAGCTACGCGTTTTCTTTACCACCCTAATGTTGTCTCATTGAAGCACTCTTTCTTTTCAACCACCGAAAATGATGAACTTCATCTTAATCTTGTATTTGAGTACATTCCTGAAACTGTTCATCAGGTTATCAAACATTACAATAAGTTGAATCCAAGGATGCTGCTGATATATGTGAAGCTCCATACATACCAGATTTTTCGGGTATTGTATCTTCCTATTGGAGTTTGTCATGGGGACATCAAACTTCATAATCTTTTGGTGAATTCACAAACCCACCAGCTTAAGCTATGTGACTTTGGAGGTGCAAAAGTCTTGGTAAAAGGGGAACCCAATATATCTTATATTTGTTCCAGATATTATAGGGCTCCTGAGTTTATGTTCAGAGTAACCAAGTACCCTACAGCTAGTGACATCTGATCTGCAGGTTGCGTTTTTGCTGAGCTAATGCTTGGACAACCTCTGCTTCTTGGAGAGAGTGGAGTCAATCAACTTGTTGAGATTATCAAGGTTTTGGGCACTTCGATAAGCGAGGAAATTAAACGCATGAACCTTATCTATACAGAGTTCAAATTCCCCTATATCATACCCATTTCTCTCTCTACACCACACCATGTACCCATTTTCCAAATGCCCTTCAAACCCATTCCCTTCACCTTTGCATGGCCATACATGGCCACACTAACATCCATTACACATTCCTCCACCCTCTTGCTCATATTCTCCTATGTCGTTCACTTCATCATCCATCATACCCACCCCCCGATACCCATCAAACCCATTTCTCCTACCATCTTACCACCTTCCCATCCTACCTTCATGCTTCATCAAACCCATCACCATTTCCATTCCCATGCTTCCATCATCCATTTCCCTTCACCATTTACCATCACCCTCAATGGTCCCCCCATATCCATCTACCCACAACCCTAATCCATAATACCCACACCTCCATCCTTTCAAACCCCTAAAAGCCACTATTCATATTTCATGCTCCATCAAACTCATCACTATTTCTATTCCCACCCTTCAATACCCATTAAGTCTCTTTCTCTCACTATTCTTGGCTCAACCCAACACTAATCCATGTGTGCAAGGCTATTTTCATTTCACCATATCTCCTATTCATCACTATCATACATGCACTTATGGCTTTCCTTCAACCTTCTCATACCCATCTCTCTTGCATCATGTATCCTCCACATCCATCTACCCACTTCTCTCTCTAAATCTTCATACCCATTTTCTAATACAAGCTCTATTCCTTCATCAATCTCCGAAACCCAAGAAGTCTGCAAACCATCCTGCTCAAATCCTTTGCTTCGAATTTTGCACTGCTAGGATTTCATTCTTCAAAGCCTCAGATTTCAGACCTGTTGTCATTCTAATAGGATTTAGTGTAATTTTTTTTGCTGGGTTGTTCAACTTTTGTCTTTAACCTCAATTAAGATCTTTTTTATGGTGAGATGGAGTTGGGATGTGTCGATTCATCAAATTTGTTTTCCCATAAGGTGCCAGAAGTATAACCTTCTGTTGCTACAGGTTCTAGACCATATAATGTTGCATGTAATATACCATCTGGACTGTCATTATGGACTAAAATTTGAAAATTCTTGAGTCATTGGTAGGAGAATAAGATGAATCTCTAACTGGGATTACTGAAAAATCAAGCTATGCACGTTTCGTTAGTGGGATTGGATCGCGCTTGTCTCTAAAAAGAAAATTTTCCACATCTGAAAATGGTCCTGATGGAATCTCCAACAACGGCACAGCCTGGTTTGTTTGGAACACTTACAAAAAGGAATAGTTGACTCATCTGGGAATGCAGTGATGGTTGTGCAGTTCAAGGCTCGTCATATAGTCACTCAAAATAAGTGGAGATATCTGGAGGGTGGATTCGACTTGGGTATGACATACATCACAGAGAAGATAGTCGCTATCAGAAAGACTGTATAATGCACCTTTGTTTGAAAGAAAAGTGGCTAGTTGCTCATGTGATGACCATAATCGCCCCCTCAATTTAACTCATGACTTCATTTTGTCACAGTGAATACTCGCTCTCTTTGCAATGGAAACCTGAATGTCCCCAGTGCTGATTATGCAGCATGGATTAGATAGCAATGTGGTAAACATGATGAATATTGGGAAGATTTCGAGGTGAGCATTATCCATCCCAATACAGTTTATTATCGAGAGGCTATTTTACACTATCTCCTATAGAGCATTGCGCCATGGCTCTGCTAATATGGATGTTTCAATGGCTTTGAGAGCAAATGCCTAAGAAAATATTGATAATCCTTACCTTAGGATAGCATCCTCTCCATGTGCCTGCTTTAAATCTTGCATCAGCTGGGGTAGACCAGCCAACAAGCCTTGTGCATTCACCAACTACCAGGTTATGTCATTTTAGGATAAAAGGCCTCAGGATTTGTGATGATACTGATCTTCTATATGGAGACTTCAGTATGACTCCTGTGACAATAACTCAGTTTCTTCTACAGCTGGCATTCTTGTATTAGTCTCAGAAGGCACCTAGTTTGATCAATATGGAACCTTTAAAAATGGGTAGATTTTATTGTTGGCAAGTCTCCTAATAGTTGGCGCGCACATATCCAACAAAGTTCTTCCCTCCATTCCATTGGCGAACGATCATCTCTTTGCTCCCCTTCCATTGTCTCCAAAGGGCATTGATCAAAGCTTGAGAGTGTTATGTTCAACTTAAAAGATGCGGAAGAGCCCAATGCGGCTCCAAGTCATCCAGTGTCTCTGTTGGTGAAACAAATAGAAGATGAGATCGATGAAGCAAATCAAGTGAAAAAGGTGGAAATGGAAGGCATAAATGAGGAGTCTGTCTTGGATATTGATGGCCTAGAGGTCCAGAATGAACTTTAAAAAAAAAATTGTATCAGATCAGGATGCCTACCCAGTTTAAATTCAAGAGTATGGCAAATGCAATGATACGTTCTTCCTACAAAATGACCGGTTAGCACAAGGGCACTCTTCGAGCGAGTGTCAGCTCCAATATCTCTAGAACGAAGAAGGGAGAAAACAGAGAAAAGGTTGAGCAGAAAAAAAGAAGAATAAGGAAAAGAGAGAAAGTTCAGATCCAAAATCTCATAGCCTCCTCCATGCAGACCTCCTCCGAGAGTTTTATGCCTTCTCTTGGGAAAATCAAAACCAAAGCGACACAACCCTCTAACAGAATTGGTTACAACCAGAAATAGTAAATTGCAGGAAAAATAAAAAACAAACCAAAAGATAAAACCAGAGCTTCACGTCCCTTTCCTTACACGACGTAGTCGTTCATCCAAGTTGGTGGTTTTCTGGGCCTGCGTGGGCCTGAGTTGGACTGGGCCTTGGAATGCTTAGTGACTAGCTGAGTGGCAGCATTGAGCTCTTCCGTGGGAGGTGCTTTAGGTGTATTGGGCTCTTCCACAACGGATGCTTCAGTTGTCTGTACATGTTGCTGTAAAGGGATGGCCACGAATGTATCATGCAATCACCCACCTCACAGAGTCATATCAGTTACACATCAGGTCCACGTGCAGGACTTCATTATGCATGGCCATCTTTGGCATGCAAACTTAGTGGCCACGTGTCACCTCTTGTGTTATCTTTCATATTCTCATCCTTTGATCTTGAATATAATTTTCTTGACCCCCATTTTGTAAATATTTTTCTAATTCTGGTTTTGCAAATAACTCATTTCTTTAATTTTCCATTCCTTAGAGTTTTAGGTTATCAAAAATCTCATTTTCAATCAATTTTGCTGTCATTTCTCTTTCTGGCAAGCAATCTTCATATTCCCTCTTATTTTTAAAATGTTTTAAAATAAGCAAGAATCAAATTTTGTAATTCCAAGTGATGGAATTTATGGAATTGATTCCTGCAAAAATAAATTGGGCTTTGGTGGGGGCCCAACATTAGAGAAGCTTTATTTAAAAATGAATCTGGGTGGAGTGTGATATTTGATGATTTCTTACCCTATTTAATGGCATGTGTGACTCATTTTATGATCATTATTGTGCACTAACCCCATTTTCTGATAGCACATTGTCGTTTACTGCCAAGGTACGCATCCTCTCTCACTCTGACCATCATTCATATATGTTTTGGCTTTCAGTGTGTAATCATGTTGATATCCATTGATCCTCTTATTAGTTGTCATGATTGCTTCATCTCATTAGTAGAGACCCGTTATTTTAAGGACTTAGAGAGGTGTTATGGTCTTTACCGTACCTTCCCGATTAGTAACCAAACCCCCGAGCCTTGATTTGGTTTTTCATAGACCACCTTTTTCAAAATAAAGAGTCACGCTTAGGGTTTTCTTTCTTATTTTGTTTACCCTTTAAAAAATAAAACAAAAATAAGTAGCAACTCCAAGTCATTTTCTTAATCAATAAATCATTTTCAAATAAAAAGCAAGCTCGCCATCGAGTGGAAGCGCATGAGCCGAAATGCGAGGTCCATAATATTATTTGATTATGATATTTTGTTCATCAAAATGAATTAATAATAAATAAATAAATAATTTAAATTATTTTTCTGTTAAAAATTGACATATATTTTTATTTTTTTAATTAATTAAATTACACTAGTTCTATAGATATTGAAAAGTTAACATAGGGCTTGTTTGGGAACTAATTTTTAAAATAGATTTTTGTTTTCCAAAACAAAAAATTAGAAAAACATATTTGACAACCAAAAACTATTTTTTGTTTTCTGTTCTTAAGAACATAAAATAAGGTGTTTTCAAAAAACATATTTTAGTTGTTTTCACTTGCTTTCTAATGATTGTTTTAAAAAATAATTATACAAAGATATAAAATCATTAAAAATAAAACATTAGATATAAAAATTATTTTTAAAACATATTTAAAAATATTAAAAACATGTTAAACATATATCAGGTTTTCAAATAAACTTTTATTTTACAAACCATCATAAAATAATCTTAAAAAATTATTCTCAAAAACTGTTTTTTAAAACTATTTTTAAAAGCAATTACCAAACAGACTCATAACCTTTATTTTTTTAAAATCATTTTTTGAACTTTTTTAAGTCTTAGAAGTTTGTTATGACACTGAAAGGGAGGAATTTTGGTTCAAATTGATCTTTTAATAAAATAAAACATATGTTTTAATCTTTTTTTTTCTAACTATTGTTCAAGTTAACCTTCTCCATTTTTTATTTTAAAATTATTTAGAAATCACGTTTTAAAAGTATGATTTCAAACAAATTTTTATAAAAGGAATATTTAAAGATAAAATATGAGAGAGAAAAAAAATATTTTAAACAAAAGTTTCAAAACAGGCATCTTTAGTGTGACTGAAAGGCCATTTGGAGCCCAACTTGGAAAAGCTATTGTATCTTTAATTTTTTTAACATAGTGAAGGATGTAATCTGAGTTAGAGAAAAATTTAATTAAGGTGTGAATAATATAATAAAGTTTTGCTAACTAAATGTTTGACAAATTAAATATTTCTTTCATGTACAAGTATTATAGTGGAAATATAATACTCTATCTAAATCAATAATTTCATTAAAAATAATAATTTCTCCAATTCCAAGAATTGTAAAGGGAAAGAGGATAACTATACGGGAAAAACAAATATACCATGACCTCCTGTCAAACTAAGTTTGGATACCATGTTAACTATCGATTTTCGTAAAAGTTTAAACTTATAGGATTTGAGCTCAATATAATTATCATACCTTTTAACACCCTCGTTTACATGTCACCCGTATAATTGTAAATTGGGGAGCTCAATATGCATATCATGTTCCTTAACGCTAGTAATATTATTTTACAAAGGTTTTAATTGATGGTAAATTTTGTATAGGACAAATTTTTTTTTTTCTTAATAATTAATAATGAAAAAGATTAAGAAGGTGGATAAAGATATGTGAGCAAGGCTGGATCCCCAGCCGCCTACTGCTGCTTACAACATTGATATAAACGTAAAAGACCATTTCTTTCATAGATTTCATCATCAAACAAATGGACTTTCCTACAATCTCTTCATCCTCATCATCATCTCCTTTTGTACCTGCTCAATAGTCAATCCTTTGTTTGCAGTCGCAGCTCTGCACTGCAATGCCGAAGCCACCCATCCCTCGCTCCGCCTCCGACTCCCTCATCTCCAAATTGCACCTCCCTTCATCTTCCCGGTCTTTCAGTTCATCCCTCCCCTCCTCCAGGCCTTCCTCTTCCTGGAGGAAGAGAGTATTCAAACAAGCGTTGTCCAGCCCCGGGAAGAACAATTTATCAAGGCATTCGGACTTGACAGAAGAGAGCCTCGAGGCATATAACAGGAGGAACGAATTCAGTCCCAGTCCTTACTACAGAGGCCTCACCGATTCCTCCCTTTATATAAGCCGGCAGCGCGCACCCAGCAGTCCTGGAAGGGAGAGCCATGCAACCACTGTTGCCACTTCAAGCTCTATCTCCACCTTAATTATTAAGGTGCAAAAGTGGACTACCACTTGCTTCACCTCCAAAAGTGGTAGAGGAGAAGAAGATGACGTTAAGAAACCAAGAGTGGAGGCAAAGCCTGCTGCTTCATCATCATCATCATCCAAGAGTAGAGGGACAGTATTGACAGTAATGAAGGAAGAGAGTTGCAGCTTGGGGATCAGCAATGATGTTGTATCGGTTAACCCGGAGAAGCCATTGAGGGAGAGAGTATCAGAGGTAGAGGTTCCCGCACCGATAATATCACGAAAAAAGGTAGTTTTTGCGGAGAACGGTGAGACCGTGAGTGATGAGAAAGGAAAGAATAAGGATTTCACATGGGCTGACAAGTATCGGCCCAAGGCTCTGTCAGACTTCATTTGCAATCGAGACAAGGCAGTTCAGCTCCAGGATTTGGTGAGATATTAATCCACTATTCTTATTCCTTTTTTTGACACCCAATTAGCTTAAAACCTTACCCATCTGAACCCGAGTTTCCCAGAGGCGATTTAAGGATGAACAATTGTACAGGTGAAAGTGGAACAGCATCCTCACTTCATATTTGAAGGACTTGCAGGGGTGGGAAAAAAGACCATGATATCCGCTTTTCTTCGAGAAGTGTTCGGACACGACAGAGTACAGGTATATATAATACTGCCAACTCAACACCCGGAATTTACAATTTGAATCAACTGCATCAACACCTAGAAATCAACTGTCTTCAGTTCCCAAATGCTACCTTTTCCGGAGTTATTGACGTTGGTTAATTAATTGTTTTGGTTTGGTGCTCCACAGACAAGGGAGGAGTGTAAGGAATTTTACTTGAAGGTAATTCTGAGAGCTTAATTTGCTGTTGTCTCTCCATTTTTATTTGTTCATTGACTACACTTGAAGTAATATCTGACCCAGCATATATGTCTTGATTTTTCATAGCATTTTCAATGTGTAGCATGTTCTTCTCATCCCAACTGATATGTTCATCTCATCTCCAGAAATAACCAAACTTATTGTTTATGTTCTCTTTTGGTGTCCATGCGAAAATCAAAAAGCATCACAAGTAACCAGAAAATGCCAGCCTTTTTTTTTTTTTTTTTTTGATGAGTAAATGACTAGAGAAACATATTGCAGGGTGAATCAATACGTAGCATCCGAGTAAATGTGAAGGTATCTTGTCATCACATAGAGGTCAATCTCTCTGACCTAAAAGGGTACGAGAAGCAAGTCATTGTTCAACTTATCCACGAAACAGGCAACAACAGAGCCAACAAGGCTGTGCGTGTCAACCAGGAAGTCCAGTGCAACCAGGACAATCGCTATGGTAAGTTTTCCCATGTCTTTAAAGCAAGAAATATATTTAAGCTGCTTAAGTTATTAAATATATAGATACATATAATGTTCTTATAGTTTGTTGAACATCTTTACAGCAATTGTTCTGTACGAAGCAGAGAAGTTATCAACAGAGGCGCTACTATATTTCAAGTGGCTACTAGACAAGTATGAAGGGCATAACATGGTCTTCTTTAGCTGCTCCGATACCTCAAAGCTTCAGCCAATTAAGTCACTCTGCACTATGGTTCAGCTTCTCCCACCATCTGATGAGGAGGTGAGATCAATCAAACCCCATGAATTAACAAGTTTAAATGACTTTGGTCTTCGCTCTACTTCCAACTTCAAATCTTCTTTATCAGATTGTTGAAGTCTTGGAGCTTATAGCTAAACAAGAAAGCATCAATTTGCCACGAGAATTGGCTGAAAAGATTGTGGGAAACTCTAAGAACAACCTCCGTCAAGCTATTCGTTCCTTTGAGGCTACCTGGAAGTTCAAGTGAGCGCATCAACCTTGATGAGATGCATTTACTTTGCACAAGTAATGACATTTTTGTTGGGTGGTTTTTCAGGTATCCCTTCGAGGAAGATCAAGAAATTAGGACCGGGTGGGAAGATGATATTGCCAGGATTGCAAAGAATATCATTGAGGAACAAACCCCCAAGCAGTAAAGTGTTCCTCTTCCCCTTCCGCTTCCTTTCACAATCCTTAAAAGGCTATTTCAATATGGCCTAAATAAAAAGTAATATCAGGAATTTGAGAAAATCTAAAAATCTAATTTGCTTCTTTCTTTACCAATCACAGCTTTGGAGTCTCACAGTTTGTTTCACAGGTTGTATAACATCAGAGGAAAGCTCCAAAAACTTACAGAGCACAATGTAGCTTCTGAGTTCATTTACAAAGTAAGAGTTTCCCAACCCCTAACCCCTTGTTACGTGCTCATCATGTATTTTAAAATTTTCCTAATCGACTGGTCTTCAAATGCAGACTCTGGTTGCACAACTTAAGATGCAGTTAAACTGCAGCTACTTACAAATCCGATTCGACAGCATATTTGATGATTACTATGTATGAATTGAACGCAAACGTAAATCAATACTTGTTTCAAGATGTTTAATGGCATATGATGATAATCACAAACCTCCCATCTCTCGTATGCATGCAGAGGGAAGAAGGAAGCATGCAGAAGGAAGATGGAAGCATGCTTGAAACTGATCGTTCATTTGTGCGTAATCGGCATGAGGAAATGGGCAAACGCCTTAATGACCCCACGAGAAAAAATGCTCATGATGTGTTGAAGATCGAAGGTAAATTACCAATCACACAAACTATCCTAAAAATTGTTTGGTTTTCCGTTTCCCTTCCTTGATCACATAGTGTGGAGAAAGTCATAACCATCTCTCTCTTTTCAGAGTCTATTGCTAAATTCATGAGCTGCTACAAGTCTTTGTTGAGCAACCAAGGCGTACCATAAGGCTATATGTCGCCAAAGGATCTTACACTCTGGAAGAGAAGAGTCAAGAACCCAGGCATTGGAAGCTTGTGGGTTTGTCAATCTTGTTCCTGTAAACTGATGGTTTGTCTGTCAAGCTTGAGGCAATGGCTTGAACAATTAATTTAGGAACCACGAGTGCAGAATAAGCCCAAGTGCAAAGTGGTATATGTGTTGTATGAATCATACATAAACATTACGTGTAGACATAGCATAATTTAGCTTTACATCAGAGCTTCATACAGAATTTCATTCAAATATATGTATACATAGAAGTAATAATTTGACAATCAAAAAATTAATTGTTCTTTCATAGCTCTTTTCCAGATGGTCTTAGTTATTGTGGAACCTATATAAACTAGTGACCTGGTTTTTCATGATTTTAATGTAGATTGAAACAATGTTTCAGTTGTGTTGCCTTGATATGCTTCATAATGATTTAAGATGCTAAAACACAACATAAAGGGGACCAGATCCATGATGTTTGAGATTTCAAAATAGTGTTGTTAATATCAATGAATGTCCTGCAAAAAGGATTGGAGTCGGTTGAATGTATTTACCAAAATAACTTAATCCCTTTTTGGTAAGACCCGCGTGTAAATAGGTCACGGATGTGAGGAAAGTTAACGTAACAGTAATATTTATATCATTCATGGGTGCGATTAACTCCCCATGAGGTGACTATGATTTTTCAAGGTAAAAAAGCTGTTGACCAATTCGAAATAAAAATAAATAGAAACATAGTTTCAATAAAAGGAGCTCAAGAACTATATTCTTCTCGAATCTCAGTTTTGCTCACATCTCAAATAAATTCAGACATATTTAAGGAAATTCTGACCGTCAAAAGGATGTTTTGTGGATTCCGAACAGCTAGAATGATTGAACCTAATAAGATAATGATTAAGGATTACAACCCACGAAGTAACAAGTACTTGGGTATGGACTTGAAAACCCCCTATTTGTCAATAAAAATGTTGACCGACTTCCACACCAGATATATCGCATTATCGTTTTAATGTGTTGATGGACCTCTAATAGGAACAAAACTTTAAAAGGAATTATTTTGATTTAACCATCTCTTTCTCCACTTACCTACTTCAATTGTCTATTTTGAATACCAACTAATCTCATAATATCCCAAAGTTTTTTTATCTCTTTTAGTTGCATTTGAAGCTTCTAACACACCATACACCAGTTCAACCGGAAACTACTTAAAAGAAATTACCAATACCCAACAACAACGATGGAATAAGATGAACTTATGAGCAGCTTAGCAGGTGAATTGGCATTTTCCATAATGGCCTCATTCAAAAGGATGAATTTCTAATACAACTAAGAAGCTTCACTCAGAGCACATTGAGCTAGAGCTCACCTATATGAACCGAACTACCCAAACAACAAAACAAAACTGAATAAAATTAGATGCCTACGGACGAGATCTTGTTTCAGCATGGGGCATGAGAAATGGATGGGCTTTACGAAACAAAACTTGAGTAGAAGGTTCGATCTATCAGGATTGAAGATTGCAACATTTGCATCAAATACAATTAAGATGCATGGAAGAGAAGACTTTGCTTCAAGATATGTATTATTAAGATCACAATACAAGCATTACATGCTTCGGCAGATTATGAAGCCCAACACAAAGCTTAATCTAAAATGAACTGTGCATTACTACTGTACAAGCAACTCAGACCAAATGTTACAAAATTGGAGAAATTCATGTTCTACTCTATTGAACAGCTAATCTCTGGAGATGATCCAAGAATACTTCAAAGCTAACATCATCTGTAAAGAGTATATCCCCTCCTGGAAGAGAAGAAGCAGAGTTGTATGTTGCAGAAGGATTCAACTTCGCTAGCAGAAAACGGGCCTGCATAAATTCATAAATTTGAAATATCATAACTACTAGCCCCAACCTCAAAAAATACAATGGGGTCACGGAAAACAGGGAAAAGTCGCATATTTTACAATTTTCATATTATAACTGCAAGCCCCAACCTCAAAAAAATACAACGGCATCAGGGAAAACAAGGAAAAGTTACTTATTTTACAATTTTCATATCATAACTACTAGCCCCAACCTCATATCAAGTCTAGCTCATTACATACTTAATTTGCCATATTTGACACCACAGCAACCAAGCACCTAGACTGAAATTTAAACTTTAGAAGAGCACCAATTGAAGCATTACATTCAAACAGTGCACATGGCTATTTTTCAGGCATATGGATCTTACAGATTACATCAGATTATTCAACTCAAGGATCGGCCAGCTGGAGTTTCAGAAGCAAATTCATAGGTCCAATCAATGGCCTTTAGTGGTCTCTAGCAGAGAGCAAAGGAGATGATGTAGATTATTCAGCCTAGATTTTAGATACTGATGGGCTGTGCTCTCTAATATTTTTGCCCCTTTATTTTCATTAGTTGAAAAGCATCTGTCTTTATATCACCATATGCACCTCTTTTAATTAATAGATTCCTTGTTTCCTGGCCCTCCAATAGGCCACTCAACTGGCAGGAACTTATCCTCAAGAAGGGAAAATCCCAGGTTCTAGTCCTAGCCATAACACACAATTAATACATGACCCTTGGGGGCAGGAGTTTCCATATCGTATTTATGAAAAGAAAAACGTTCAGCACCAACTTCCATTTATGCCCAGAGTCAAAGGTCATTCTTTTGTTTTTAACAAAAAACAACAATTTCATTGAATTAGAAAAGAAATAAAGGATATAAAAAGGACAATGTACTGCTCTTTGTTAAAGAGACCATCCAGATTAAGAACAAACCAATATTATTTATAATTGCATTTTTGTAGTTTAACAATTGTGCAGAAAGGCGAAGAATTATCAACCTGGGATCCATGCTGATCACAAATGACTAAGCGAGGTACAGGAAACCTTTCTTTAATTATTGCATCAGCATCATCTCGTGGAGCCCGCAGCAACTGGGCAAACACCTGCAAGGACAAAAGCATTGTGGCAAGTCTATTAAATGATATTTTTGGAATTTGAATATGGTAAAAGATTGAACCTAGCCAACCATCCATTACTTAATATACTTGTGAGACATTTCAGGAGTGATGAGCTTTCCTTAAACACCTCATAAATGCAGATCTCTCACTTTAGATTTGAGAGGGCAAAGAACTATATTAAAGAATAGCATAGTCTCCCTTTTATCTCATGAATGTATGGTCAATGACATGAGAATGCTTGTGAGTCAAAAGATCCTGAGAAATGGAATGGAAATAAGGACAAATATAAAACTATTGACCTCAAGAGAACCCTATGACACTTGACACAGTTCATATTGGGTTTAAAAGCCACCACAGGCAACAGAAATCAAGTGTGGGTCAGATCACATGCATCCTTTCCTGATTAGGACAACTCTCATATGTTCTCCAAGTAGTGGTGGTTGCTTCCACACCCGAAACATATTTTACATAGAAAATATATCAAATTGTTCCCATGGCACAACACCAAAGGGCAGTCAAGGTTCAACATTGCCCATGGATAAAGAAAAACGGTTTCAACATCAAGAACAACAAAAACTAGAGCAGACATATCATAACGGATTCGAAATTGTAAAGCAAGCATCGCCCATTGGTTCTATACCCGATTCATAACTAGAAAGTTTCTCTGGTCCTTTACTAATCAAAGCTAAAACTCTGGAAATAAAAAATGCCAAAATGGGAATAATACTTGATATTATTAGAAAAGCCCAGAAAATATTATATTCATAAAGCAGAAACATAGAAGCATTCTTATGAATGTGGAAAATATACTGGATTAGCCGACTCAAATTAGAATTGTCAAGTCATCCATAATGGTTTAGTCAAAACAAGAACTCATTTTATTTTGATTGAACGAACCAGTTTCGTTTGTTTGCTGTGGTAGGTATCTCCTTTGAAGATTCATTAACTCGAATCCTATTTCCATTATACTTTTGTCAACAACAAAAGTATGACAGAAGAAAAAACCAAGACCAATAAAAATCTTGACAGACCAAAAAATAATTTAGCTCCTGAAGATAAAGTGGGCATGATCATACCTGATTTTGTGATACTAGTAGAATAAACTCAATCAACTGAGCAGAGTAGAATTGAGTCAATTGACTTTTCTGGACTTTTGCAATGACTTTAATGAGTCACAGTTGGGGATTCTCTATCGAACACTATCATTTTTCATCATTAAATCACAGTATACTATGGCTTTTTAGTTAACATTTTCCAATCGAAGGGACTAAACTAACTGCATACCTGAAGTAATGATGGCTACACTATTACTATTGGTCTAGTTTAGACTACATGTCCATACAAAATTACCTCATGTTCAGGCTGATTCTGATATCCAGCATTTCGCCACTGAGCAATAGTTGCACCATGAAATACAACAACAGTAAAATAAGAGTCCAAAAGAAGGATCCTGTCAGCTGCAATGGCAGCCACATCAAGAAGAGCTGGTTCTGGGCCTGAATGAAATGAGTAAGAAATCAATGAAGGCTGAATCATCACAACTGAATTGGCCACATTTTCCCGGTTCAGGATCATTCTAAAGTATGCAGTCTCATCAGGGCTGTTATTAAAAACCTGTGACAAAAAGAATTGCCAGAGATAAATCTAGAGAAGATAAGAGGGGGCGAGAGTAATTAATCATCATCAAACTACGATTATAAGATGCAAAGATAGAATTATAAACCAATAGTCAGTTATACCTGAACAAACTGAGAACGTCGCAAATGAAATATAAACTGGGGAAATATTGAAAATCTTGGAGATAAGCTGAAAGAAGATGGGTTGTCCTTTTGGTAATCTCCAAACCGAGAACATAGTTGAATCAATGATCTATCCAACCATCTAATGGGGTCAAACTCAGCCTGTGTATCAAGCATATCTTAAGGTCACAAAGAGGCAAAAATATCACCATAATACAAGTCAACAGACAATCACAACAGATATTACAAATTCCAAATGAACCAACAAGAAGACCAAAAAACCAGTTATTGGGCGAACCAACTTAAATATACTACACAGGCCTAATAAATTGAGTGAACCCAATGCAACAAGGGCACGACTATTTTAGCATTTTGATTTTAGCAGTCTTCATCATGTTGGATCTATTGACGCAGATATGTGCTGGTACACTCTAATGATGATGGAATAATATCTTGATCAACCACCATATAGAGGCTTGCTAAACATGAAGATACGTAAGGGCCCAAGAATTGGAGATAATAGACGATGGTAGATGAGTAATACATATTTTGTGAAGTGTGGAATTTGATTAAATGAACTACATGAACTGTTTATAAAAGTATATTATATGTGGAGAAACATTTTTTATGGGGAGATAATGTAATCCCTGATTTATAGGGATTTTGGTTTAGGGTAGTTTCCATTTTTAACATGCCTATGGCTTATCCTTTTGTACATAACTGGATGTGGATTCTATTTTAAAAGAATGAGATTTTCTTCTCAATTTTTTCCACATGGTATTAGAGCTTTGCCAAGAGAGCTTCATCAGTAATTGCTACCCGTGAGACCACCAAAGATGCTGAGACAGAGCTAGGACATTTTATCAAATCATCCTTGCTACTCCCCTCTCTCCTTTCTGTCATCACGAGCATAGGATCCACAATCGCAACCCCAAAAGGCCTCTGAACTGTCCCACTATCCCCTTTCTCCCCTCTATCAGCCGTCACGACTTCGCCACTCCCTTGAACCAACTTGAAAATCGCAACTTGAGAAGATAATGAATCCTCAAGAAAAGGCTCGCTGCCCTTTTCACGCAGGAAAAGGACATCAGGACCAAGGAGCAGCTCGACTCTGGTCTCCTCAACCAGGGTCGTACCCTATTCTCTTCTCTTGACTGAACCACCAACATTGTCCCCTCCTCTGCTCTCTCGCACAGAAAGAACACACCCCTCGTGCACCTTCTCAGCAGATGAAACAAGCCCTAGCAAGCTCGCTCCGCTTTTTAAAGCTCCACTTAAAGGCCCATCCTTTGCAGAGGCCTTTCCCACCTAAGCTTCAGCACAAGCTTGGGTCAGACCCAAAAAAGGTGGACTCACCCCTCTTGAATCCAAAGACGAAGAGGTATCCCCAAAAACACCACCATGGGCCTCTTCCAGCCTCTGTCCGCCCAAACAAGGAGGCCCAAGAACCTCCCCACCATCCTTCACAAAGGCAACAGGCCCAACTGCCCCACTTTCTCCCATTACAGCTGCAACCCTCTTGTCACATCCTAGGAAATCCCCCCCTCATCAGAACTTGATGCAGAGTCCACTGTAGCCTCTCCTACCAACCTTGGCCTGCAACAAGTCAAACCTACTGCTACAGCTTTTGTGTCAAAGCCTACAGCACCCTCTCCCGCCGCTTTAGACCTACAGCAAAGTGACTCGATAGCTACTACAATACTCAAAGGATGAATCCCCGTCCCACTCGTTTCGTCAGCGCATGGAGAGACCTCCACTCCTCCCCCAACATTTTGCTCACTGGGGACACAGTTTGTTCTTCTTGGCTCCACAAACAAAAAACCTGGCGGAGCTTCCCACCACAAATGTAAAGAGAAGCTAGAATTGCCCACTACCACCTGCAACGAACTAGGTAAAGAACTCCCAACACGATGCCCCAAAATCCTGGCCCAATGTAGATTAGTCATAAGAGTTGTGTCTTCATCCACAACAACAAATCCTCCACATTCATTCCCAATTTTCTTAAACACCACCCGACTCCAAAGGTGTAACGGGAAACCCAACACCCTCACCCACATTTCCTTGGCACGACCCCCCTTGCCCAAACAACCAGCCTTGGGAGTCCACCTCACCAAGTGCAGCACCCTCTCCTTAACCCTTCAAGAACCTCTGACAAGCACCTTTTCTACCTCAGCAAGAATCTCAAAATCAAAAAAGAGCAAGGTACCTCAAAAACTGAAATCTTCAACCCCCCCTCTAGAGACCAAGTAGTAGTCACAAAAGATTTCAAAAAAGAAAAGTCAGACGGCAACTCTAACCCCTCATCAAACCACCCGACCAAACAACTGCACAGAGACTCCTCCCTGCCTTGCACCTCACTTTCTCCAATTTGAACCCAGACCGCTTCCCCTGCTACTCCACGAGGCTTCCTTACAACATCAGCAAAAGACCCATGGGTTGTCTCCTCCCTACAGGTGCTCCTTGCCTTAGCAGGAGGGCTCACTCTCCTAGTCTCAATTGAGGGGGGTACACCTAAATAACGCAGCTTCTCCGCTAGAATCAACCATTCCCTGTCGTTCCAACTTGAACCTCCTGCCCCCCTCCACCCAACCTTTGCTCCATCTTTCCAAACCCTCATCCTTGCAACAATCTTCTACCCCTTCCAACAACAGTCGCAAACTCAAATCCCCGAACCTAATCCAGTCAGAAAAACCTCTGCCCTTATCCACAATAACCCCTCTCAGTTTTCCCCTAAACTCCTCTATAAAAAGGTCGAAAGTTTTTTACTCCATTGCAAACCAGCACCGTCCACCTCTCATGGCCATCTTCAAGAGCTTCCCTCTCCTTTCATTTCAAACCTCTACCATAGTTGACTTTTGTTAACCAACTTGCTACTGGTTCTCCCATCCCTTCTCGGAATTTTTTTGTTTATACCGATGCGACCATTGTTGAAAGAGAGGATTATTCTACTCATCCTTATTTTCAGGGGGAGACATCATGCATGAAGATAAGGACAAGGATTCATTCTTACTTGACTTGCCCTCCATTTCACAATCTCCCTCGTCCAAGCCCACAATCAATCCTAGTCTCACTCCATTTTTTCCTATTATGAAATCACCCTCTTCTAGTCCCATGTCATTAACTAAAGTCTAGTTCACAATCCTACTCAACCACTCCAGGTATACCATAGGAGAAAAGAGTTTGTTGTTGAACTAGTGCAAATCCAAGAGTTGGAACCAATCTTTAGAAATGAGGTCGGTGTTTTACCTTGATCTTCTTTTGATTATTTTTGTGCTATCATTGATAATAATGATCTTAATCTGCCCAGTGCTCTCAGGAAAGGTACAAGAGAGTGTACCAAACACCCTTTATACCCACTAGCTCAGTTCATATCCTATAATAGATTGTCACCTTCCTATTAAGCTTTCCTTACCTAACTAAAAATTTGAGGCATTAAATAGTGAAAAGTGGAGATAAGCCATGAGTGGTGTGATGGAAGCACTAGAAAAAAAAAAATAGAACATGGGAGATAGTGGAGTTGCCAAAAGGAAAGAGCCTTGTGGATTGTAAGTAGGTTTTTAATGTAAAATACAAGGTGGATGGATTAATTAAGATGTATAAAGCAAGACTTGTTGTCGAGGAATATACCTAAATTTATGGAGTAGATTATTAAGGGACCTTCAAACCCATAGCCAAGATGAATACAATTGGGGTGTTGTTATCGTTGGCCGCCACCTTTGAATGGAATTTACAACAATTTCATGTGAAGAATGCTTTCTTACATGAGGATCTTGAAGAAGAAATCTAAATGGAAGTTCCTCTTGGATTTGGCAAGGATCTAGAAAGTAGAAGAGTGTGTAAGCTTAAGAAGGCCTTGTATGGTTTAAAACAATCTCTTCATACTTGGTTTGAGAGATTTGCCAAGGTGATGACTACAAATAGATACAAACAAAGTCAAGGTGATCACACTTTATTCATCAAGCACTCAGCTTCAAGGGGAGTTATGGCCTTCTTAGTTTATGTGGACGACATAATAGTGACCGGAAATGATGAGAAGGGATAGTTTGAGGAATTGTTTAATGAAAGAGCTCGAGATTAAAGAATTGGACCAATTAAAGTCCTTTTTAAGTGATGAGGCGGCATGGTCACAATAGAGAATTTATGTATCCCAACAAAAGTATGTGCTAGAATTGTTGAAGGAAACTGGACAATTAGCTTGTAAACTAGCAAACACACCTATTAAGCCCAATCACAAGCTTGGTGATAATAATAGTGATGCTACTTGTGGATCGAGGAAACTATTAAAGATCGGTGAGCCAATTGATCTACTTGTCACACATGAGACCTAATATTACATATGTTGTCAATGTGGTGAGTCAATTTATGCACAATCCTAAGGAAGCACATCTCCAATCAATTCACTAAATACTACACTATCTGAAAGGAACACTGCGAAAAGGGATTCTATTCAAGAAAAGAACAAGTTTGACACTTAGGGCCTATACAAATATTGATTATGCAAGATTGGTGGTAGATAAATGCTCAACATCAAGCTATTGTACACTCCTTGGTGGAAACCTAGTAATATGGAGTAAAAAGCATAATGTAGTAGCAAGATCAAGCATCAAGGCCAAACTCAAAGCAATGGCACTTGGGATTTGTGAATTACAATGGTTGAAAATAATCCTAGAAGATTTTAAGATTAACTGGGAAGTGCCTATGAGACTATTCGACGACAACAAATCAGCGAAATATTGCACATAATCCTATGCAACATGACCAAACCAAACATCTAGAGATAGACAAGCATTTTATCAAAGAAAAATTAGATTGTGGCCTCATTTGCACACCATATGTCTCCTCAGGCAATCAACTCATGGATGTGCTTACCTAGGGTTTGAACAATACTATGTTTCAAGCAATAATTGGCAAGTTGGCAATGCATGATATTCACTCGCTATCTTGAGGCGAAGTAGAGGAACGTTTTATAGGGAGATAATGTAATCCTAATTTATAGGGATTTATTTTATTGATTGTAATCCGTGATTTATAGGGATCTAGTTTACTGATTGTACTACTTAATTTATAGGGTTTTAGTTTACTAATTTATAAGGATTTCGTTTAAGGTAGTTGATTACTACTCAAAAAGTGCTCTTTTATAGCTTGTTATAAACTCTTTTAAACACTTTTGAGTAGTATTTATTACCTTTTAACTTCATTGGCACATTAAGAACCCTTGCAAAGATTACTGATCAGTTTTTGGCAACTTTTGGTGTTTTTGATAGTTTTTTGATCATTAAAACAAGCCAAGAATGAGGGAGAACTTTGTGTAGTCCATGGCAAAGCAAGTTGAAGCTAAATTACATGAAGAATCCAAGTTTTGGAGAGCTTCGAAGCCTTTGCCAAATCAATCAAGTATGCAAGGAAGAGAATCAGAGAAGGAATCTAGCATTCAACAATTTCGCAACCCCTTGCGAAATTTTCACAAGCTTGCGAATTGCTCAAGAGGAGTACAAGCCTTGCGAAGCTGAGAATAAGGAATTTCGCAAGCCTTGCGAAACTATGAATGAATTTTGCAACCCCTTGCGAAATTTTTGCAAGCCTTGCGAAACTGAGGAAAATGAATTTCGCAACCCCTTGCGAAATCTTCCTGTAATCTTCAGATATTTTTTCACCGACTCCATTATATTTTTATCTCAAGATATTTTGTGTAATTACCTATTCTCTCCTTATAATCAGCTAAAGATCTTTTTAGATATTTAGGATATCTAATTGAGGGGTTAAAAATATCTCTCTATATATGTCTTAAGATATCTCTTTTTGTAATATCTCGGAATCTCAGAAGAAATTCTTGGGGATCACTTGCAATCTCTCGGAAGAAATTCCAGAGAAGACTTGTACATTCTTTTTAGTAAGAAATATACAGAGCGTTGCTCTGCCTTACCTACTCATTTTGATTTTATTTTCTTTCTAGCCAAACAACCTCTGAGGTTGTTTTCTCAGAGGATGAGTGGCTAGACTTTTCGTTTCTTGGACTAAAGGAAGCTAGGTAAGGGATCCGGATACAAAAGTGAGAGTTTTCCTTGTTTCAGTTTTAAATGAAGAGAAGTTGTGACCTATTAATGGTTTTTATCTTTTTAGTTAACTTAAAATCCCTTATAATCACCTGGGCCAACACTTGGTAAGCTTTTCAAACTCCGTCCATTGAGATCCATTAGTTATCTCTTGCGAGCCTCTGGGAGGTGGCTTAAAGGTAGGATTACCTAGAATAGCCAACACTTGGTAAGCTTTTCGGACTCACTGGAGACATCCATTAGTTATCTCTTACGAGCTTTTGAAGGGTAATCCAAGATTAAGGATCACCTTGAATGGCCAATACTAGGTGAGAGGTATGAACCATTACAAGATGATTTAGTGAAAGAGTTTTAGTGTTTGAAACCATTAAGGGGAAGCAATTATAACACACCGGTTCGAGAAATAACTATAGGTTAAATCCCCAATGCGAGGAAAAGATCCGAAATCTCCCTTTTTTGTATAAGGAACCTGAACCTAGTGACCTAAAACTCCAAGAAACCTTTTTCTTTGTAATTAATCTCAATTACTATTTTTGGTTAGCTTAAAACCAACCCTTTTCAACCAACTTTATGTTTTCTTTTAAAGCTAACTCATAAAAGAAAAACCACTATTTCAGTGTTGTAACTAATATCACGTGTGAAATGAAAATTCATCCCTATGGACGATCCTAGAACCACTATGCTATGCTAGCTATGCTACCCTAGTATATGGTGAATTAGGTTTATAAATTTTGTTGATAACTCTCATCTAAGGACTGAATCAAAGGTACACCAATTGGGGACGAATCAGTAGTTTCCATTTTCTATAACATGCCTATGGCTTATCCTTTTGTACATAACTAGATGTGTACACTATTCTAAAAGAATGAGATTTTCTTCTCAATTTTTTCCACATTATATATTGTTGTACTAATATTTTATTGATTTAGTTTATAATTTACCTTGTAATGGTTGCTTGTACAAATATAACACAATATAAGTGGGTAAAATATATTCTTTGAAAAGAAGTTTTAATAAATCTTCAAAACTGGAGGGGCTTCCAGCAATATAAGTGTGGGATGAAAGAGCCTCTCTATACAAGCTTCTTAAATCACTGGCATAATGAATATTTTAATTTTGGAATCCCATAGTGGTTGTTAATGATTGAGTTATCAGAAGGTATTATTTCTCTTAAACAAGGAATGGTGTAAATTAAGTATTATTTCACAATATTTATTATAAAAAACAATTCCAATATTAAAAAAAAATGTCCTTATAATTTCTTGTAATTACCTCAGTTTCCATTTTGAAAGAAACGACACGAGCCATTACTACAGCTGCTGTTTCTTGGTCAAATCCAGCAATTAGATCCTACAATGAATTTAAGCAGATCCATCACGTCCATGGTAGTTTGGAGAGAAACAACCAAGATTTAAAGAAATAAAGTTCTGAAGAACACAAAAACAGCATGCAACCTGAGAAGTAAATCATCCATTAGAAGTATATGAAGGGAACAGAAAATTTTAACAATCAATGTAACTAGAAAAAACAATTTTTTCTAGTATATGTTCTGGCCTGTGATAAACAACATATCCAACTAAATAGGATTTGATAAAAATAAATAAAAACCTCCATATTTTCCAAGGCAATCAATACAAAATCAAGATTTTCAGCAACGTAAAAAAAAAAAAAAAAAAAAAAAATACACTGCATCCAATGAAACAATCAGCATTGCTAACCCTCAAAAAATAGATCAACTCACCTAAGAGAGGGAACCATTATTCACAAAAAGAAACTACAAAAGAAAATCCAGAAAATTCCTTCCATATTGAGGAAAAGCATATCAGAAGTTCATATCAACTCCAGCACCTAAAGTATCAACTTTCCCATTTAAAATGTGCAACTGTTTACTCCTTTCCATGAGAGCCACACCACAACCAAGAAGACAATCTTGACAAATCTGACCCCGTCTCCACATGATTACACTCCAAAACTGCAGCTAAATCATACAAGCATTTTGCTAAACAGATCTAACTTTTTACCACCAGCTACTGTTTACTCCTTTCCATACCACACCACAACCAAGAAGACAATCTTGACAAAAACAGATCCATGAGCTTCTTTCCTTATTTAAGTACTCAAGAAATAACAATGACAAAAACTTTCTTATACTTGAAGATCAGAAAGACCCAAAGCTTTGGACTGTACAAAGCCCACCTGAAGAGGTGAAATCTCAGCCTCAATAGCAAAACCCTCTTTCATTAGCACAAACATTGATCATTTTATCTCAGTTAAATCATATAAATTCACACCAGTCCATGCACAAGGACACTCCATTTATCACATTTTATCAATTTAAGATGCCTTGATATGTCTGTGTGAGTTTTGCAAGAAAATTAAAGCAGGAAAAACAAAGCATTTTGAAAGAACTTGCAACCTTGGAGAAAGACCCCTCACAACCCCCTCGCTACACATCAAAGAGGCCACAAATGCCATTTCAAAACCCTGTCCCCTAACCCCAAGGGTAGCAAAACCTGGTAGCTAACCTTGTTACCCCCCAACAGAGAAAACTAAATTCACTACCATTATGAGTAGTGAACTTGTGCTACTAGCATTTTCAAGGCCATTTTTCATAGTTTTCTCATTGCTTCCTCTCCAAACCTGTCTGCAACCCTCCACACATCCCTTCTCTCTACTTCTCTTTCTCTCCCTCTAACAGAGAATCCAAGATACACAACCCTAAGTTTCACTAGCCATCTCCATCTCTCTCTTAGAGCTTCAGAAACTTTGTTGTCAATACCTTGGAAAGGAGCAAAATCAAGCCAACAATTACCACTTTTTGTGGAATGCTTTAGCCAATCATCTTGTTTTCATGGCTATACAGTGTTAAGAATGAGGGGACATTCCAAATCTCTCCAACAATAACCTTTGCAGCACTTCTCAAGTTCCCTCTATAAATAGCTTCCATTGGATGATAGGAGAGGCATCCAGAGAGCAATCACGGAGAAGGGTAATAGGAAATTTTCTTCTTTTTTTTTTTAGTTTTTAGGGAGGAAAAAAGAGGAAGAATATAGTCTTCCTCTAGTTGTAATCATGTATTACTACTTGCGTGTTTAGTTTCAATCTTCAATTTTCAGTTTTAATCTTCTTATCCTGGTACCATGAGTGTTTGATTTTCTCATTTAAGGTGAGGGTGAGCTTAGGATATCCCATTCAATCCACCAAAGCCAAGTTTGACCAAGTTGGGTCAAGAACCAGCACCTTCATTGTTGTCACCACATGCCTCTACTGCTTGAAGATGTCCTCAGCAGAAGGCCGATGGTGGTGTGATGACCATTGTAGAGCCCCCACAAGATTTGATCAATCTTAGTGTGGTAGGATTAACCGAAGGAGTAGAAACTCTTATAGTGGCATTTGATCATAGATATGGGTCACAAATTTTATGTTCATGAAGCTTGACTCAAATTGGTTTGGGTGTCATGAGAGGCAAGTGGGCAAAAAGAGTGGAAACTCTATGTTGTGGCGCCTATCCAAAATTTGAGTCACAAAGGAAAACCCTTAAGCTAACCCGAACCTTAGTAATTTTTTGTTTGTTTAATTTCCCAATTTTCAACTCCACCCCCTCAAATCCAATATTGAAAATACCAAAAATTTATTTTCCAGCATTTTTTTGAACCAGTTTTTAGTCGCTTCCCTTGGGTTTGACTACCTAAACACCCTTCAGGTATTACAAATTTAAAGTTCTTGCCCTTGGGGACTTGACATTATAGAAAATCCAATTCTAAGTCACAAGCACTCTCCTAATGGGTAGAGTATGCATTTATTATTGTACACATCCATCAAAATTTAACTTAACCCTTCAAAGGCAGTAACCATGCTAGAAAGATCTTCTCAACCAATCCCCTAGACCTGCATACAAGGTTCCAATCTAATAACAAGAGGTTCAAAAGAATGATTGTGAAGGCTTCACTAGCAAAAGCTCAAATGGAGGAGAAAGAGTAAAACAAGTCTCAAACTACATCTAGCATCCTCTATACACCCTCAAAGATCCTTACATTTTCTTTCCCATCATATAATCCAAATTAGGGTTAGGATAGCAATACTCCATACAACCCTACCCATACAAAGTCCCAAAAACCCCTAAAGGAAATTATTAAAATCCCTATCACACTTTTGAGAAAAACTTAGTCAATCTTAACAAAGTTAAAAATCTATGACACAAGGTCATATCTATTGGGTAATGAAGGAACTTATGCCACAACCCACAAGGTGAAAGCTATTGGGCCAACAAGAAAACGATTGATTAGCTGATTCTCCACTCTTCTTACACATGACACACCACTCCAAGTTGAGGACATTATAAGCCCCTTGCTTAAAGCATATCATTAGTATTGACCCTTATTAGTAACAAACCAAGCAAAGGCCTTTATTTTAGGAAAGCCTCTAAATTTTCAAATAAAGTTATTTGGAGCAAAGGGGATAGAGTTGATTGAAATGGACAAGAACCATAAAACTAAGAACTACCCTAAAGCAATCAAAGATCAAATCATCATGCCAAGATAGGAAGGTGATAAATATACTTGAGGAAGTTAAAGTTCCAAGTTACCGGGGAAGAGGAAAGGATCACTTAGAGGAGGAAGGGAAAAATACCATAAATTATCTCTTGAAGTTGTGTAGAGAATATGGTAAGGACGTTGAAGGTCTTTGTGGATAGGAAGACCTTCTTGGTTAGGTTGGAAGGCGAGCACAGAGGAAATTGGTGCTCGATTACAGAGCACAGCAAAGGCTTTGTTTATGTCTTAGGTTTTGAAAAGGAAGAAGTCGGGTGGTTGATCGAACATTTGACGAAAGCCATCGAAATGAAGAGTCACTTGGGGTTCAACAGAAAGTACAGGGGAAAATTCAGCGTCCATTTGATGGAAGTATGCTTTAACAACCACGAAAGGTTCATAAGGATTTCGGAGTTCGCTACCATCAGAAAACCAACTTTACTGGTTATTCCTGAGAGCAAGAAGGGCAGAGGATGGGAGAATCTAAAAAGCACGTTGTCTTCAATGCCAATGGTCCCCCCCTCGAATGCAGATGAAAAAAGAAGACAATACAGAGTGGAAAGGTTTATCCACAATCACGTGGGTCCTCTGTACTGGTCTTTTGCGAATGTAGTCAGAGATGAAGGACCAAGGAGAGGTGGACTTGTTCCTATTAGGAGGTGAGCGCAAGCCGTGGTGTGTGAATGCAATGCAGATAGTGTTAAATGGGTTGAGGTTGGCTGAGCTGTGACGAGAAGCTTAAGGAAGAAAGGAGTGGCTATGATTGTGCCCTTCTCAGGCAGAAAAGGAGTTCTTTTTGTAGAAACGATAGAGGAAGCTCTCTTTCTCCAGGATTTAAGGATTCTTAAGATTGAGGGAGGGAATACAATCCAATTGAGAAGGTGGTCAATAAAAGGAAAATTCGGAAGTTGAGGGGAAGTTCAGAGGAGGTTGGATTGAATTACGAGGTTTGCCATTTCATATCTGGTCTAAGTTACATCTGAAGAAAATAGTGGAGCAATGGGGGACGGTGATTGAAATTGATTGGCGAACGTTGAAATTGTTTAATCTTAGCAAGGCGAGGGTAAGAATTGCAATGAAGGATCAGTCAGTTCTCCCAGCTTTGATCGAGGTGATAGACGAGGATTGGGTGTTTACTATTTATGTCGCAGTGGTCGGAGTTGAAGAGGTTAGGAGAGGCAAAGTAATGGGTGAGTCAACTCGAGAGGTTTTTGAATCTCACTCGGGGACAGGTGGTGGAAGGCGGGAGGAGAGAGATAGATCAACGGCTAGAGGTAGTTTTCGTGTTGGGGAAGCTGGCAGAAAGAAGAAGGGAGGAGAAAGGAGTTTGGTTAAAGTTCTTCCAGTGGGGACATGTGGTAAGAGTGGTCAGGTTGTGGGGAACAGCTGGTTCAGTTTGAATTTAAAAAAACTGAACTTTGGGCTAGTTGGGACAGAGATGGCAAGCGTAGCTATGGCCGGTGGGGACAAGGCCTTCTCAAATGAGAATGGTCGAGCCTTTGAGAGAAAGGCCCAGTCTCTTCCCAAATCTAGCCCACTAACTGATGCAAAAGTAGGTTGTAACTTAAGAGTCCCGTTGAGGTTGGGCCAAGGAACAGGAGAAAAGAAGCCCTCTAAAAAGTAGGGTTCATTACGAAGTGAAGAAGTTTCTGTAGTGGGAAAGGGGAAAGGAGTATCAATTGATCCTGTTGTTCAGACGAGAGGCTCCGCGAAGAAGGAAGTGAAGTTTGGTTCAAAGAAGCTGTGGACTACCCTATTTCCTCCAAGTTTTGATCGACGACAAAGATTTCAAAGTCGCAACGAGCCTATTTTGCTCGGGAAGCCATCATCAGATAGCGAAGAGCTTCCAAAGAAGGAGGCTTTTGGGGCGGGAGCTCAGTGGGAACGAGGATTCAGTGCGAGTCCTATCATCTTTTGCCGATCGCCAAGGATTCGAAAGTGTGGTTTGGGGGAAGGGGCTTCGTCATCTAGAGGTGGAGAGGTTGTGCGCAAACCCTTTTTTGAAGAAGACAAAGAAGGATTTTTGGGTCGAGTGAGGTCCAATCTTCGTGGTTCTTCAGTCACGTTTTTACCTTCTAATCCAGAAATCAGAGGTAAAGGGCTCAGCTTTATGGGGACTTGTGGAATGTCGGTAGCGAAAAACTTGGAGGTAAACTTGTCCTCACCTTCTCAGTCACCCTGGTCTTCTTTTCCCATTTCTTCTGGTTTGGCACTTCCATTTCTGAGTCCTTCTGTTCCCGATCTCCCTAGTTCAGTCATTCAGTCTCAATTTCCTATGGAAAATCGAGTAATTTCTGAAATTTTTTCCAAAAAAGACGATGATGGTACTTTATGTCAAAATTCTATTGGCAATCCTAACTTTGTTGTGGTGGAGTCCCGGTCTGCTTATTCAAACCAGTTGCCCGAGAGTTTCAACTCCATTAAGTCTAAACCAAATTTGCCTATTGAGGTTTCCAACCTGGTTACAGTTAGCCAGGGTGATACTGTGGTCTCCCCATTGGGCGAGTTCCAAATTGAAAGCCTGTCTCCCGTGAAAATGGCTAAAGTGCGTGAGGTTTTAAGCTCTCTGGATATTAAGGTATATTCCAGGAGGAAGAGCAGATGTTTTACAAGTTTGTGAGACTTGTTGGAACTAGTTTGGAGATTGAGGGTCTGTGAGGTTTTTCCATGAAAATAATTAGTTGGAATACCAGAGGTTTGGGATCAAGGAAAAAGCGAAGGGTGGTTAAAGATTTTCTGAGGTTAAAGAATCCGGATGTAGTGATGATCTAGGAAACAAAAGAAAATTAGTGTGACAAAAGGTTTGTGGGTAGTGTTTGGACAGTCAGAAATAAGGAATGGGCTACTCTTCCGGTGTGCAGGGCTTCAGGTGGGATTTTGATTATTTAGGACTCTAAAAAATTGCGCAGTGAGGAAGTGGTAATAAGATCTTTTTCGGTCTCAATCAAGTTTGCTTTGGATGGATGCGGACCCTCTATAGTTGTCCGCAATTTATGGCCCAAACAGTCCCTTACTTAGGAAGGATTTTTGGGTGGAGCTGTTAGACATTTTTGGTCTATCTTTTCCGTTATGGTGTGTGGGCGGTTATTTTAATGTCATAAGGAGAAGTTCAGAAAAATTGGGAGGTTCTAGTCTAACTTCAAGCATGAAGGACTTTGATGGTTTTATAAGAGAATGTGAATTGCTTGACCCACCTTTACAGAACGCACCATTCACTTGGTCAAACATGCAAGAGTCTCTTGTGTGTAAAAGATTGGACTGATTTCTTTACTCAAATGAGTGGGCGCATTCCTTTCCTCAAAGCCTTCAAGAAGTTCTTCCTTGAAGGACATCGGATCATTGGCCAATAGTTTTGGATACCAACCCGTTCAAGTGGGACCCAACACCTTTTAGGTTTGAGAATATGTGGTTGCAACATCCCAGTTTTAAGGAGTGCTTTAGAAGTTGGTGGAGAGGTTTTCAAGGAACTGGGTGGGAAGGTCACAAGTTCATAAGGAAATTACAATTTGTTAAGGCCAATTTGAAAAAGTGGAATAAGGTTTCTTTTGGAGTGCTAAAAGAAAGGCAAAAAGCATCCTGAATGAAATAGCGAACTTTGATGCCATTGAGCAAGTAGGGGGTCTCACTTCTGAACTTTTAGTTCTGTTGAGAGAGAGAGAGAGAGAGGAGAAAAACCTTATTCTCATTCATTGTGATCTCTACTTACAATTGAGAGATATATATATACAAGGCTAGGAGTCCTAACTACCATACATGTGACCTATATTAACAAGGAAAGATAGTATACTATACATACATTATATTCAACAAGTTCAAAGAGCTTTAAGAAAAGGGGAGCTAGAAGAATTAATTTTGAGGGAAGAAATTGATTGGAGACAAAAAGCTAGGGTAAAAAATGAGTTAAGGAAGGGGATTGTAACTCAAAGTTTTTTCATAGAATGGCTAATGGCAAGCAAAATAGGTAATTTATCAAGGTGTTGGAGAATGAAAGAGGATTAGTGTTGAATAATTTAAAGAGCATCACAGAGGAGATTTTACTTTACTTTGAAAAGCTCTACTCGGGTCCTATTGGAGAGTCTTGCAGAGTTGAAGGCTTAGATTGGTCCCCTATATTTGAAGAGAGTGTGTCTAGGTTAAACTCCCTTTTTACTGAAGAAGAGATTTCTAGGACCATTTTTCAGTTGGATAGGGATAAGGCATCAGATCCTGATGACTTTACCATTGTAGTGTTTCAAGATTGTTGGGATGTGATCAAGGACGATTTAGTGAGAGTGTTTGCAGAGTTTCATAGAAGCAAGGATTATCAATCAAAGCACTAATGCGTCCTTCATAGTTCTATTGCCCAAAAAAAACATGACAAAAAAAATCTCAGACTTTAGACCTATTAGCCTGATCACTAGTCTTTACAAGGTAATAGTCAAAGTGTTATCCGGGCATCTAAGAGGGGTACTACACGAAACTATCCACTCTACTCAAGGCGCTTTTGTTCAAGGGAGACAAATATTGGATGCAGTTCTCATAGCCAATGAGATAGTGGATGAGAAAAGACGTTCAGGGGAGGAAGGAGTCGTCTTCAAAATCGACTTTGAAAAGGCTTACAACCATGTGAGTTGGGATTTTTTGGATCATATGTTAGAGAAGAAGGGGATTAGTCCTAGATGGAGGAAATGGATGAGAGGTTGTTTGTCTACAGTATCTTTTGTAGTCTTAGTGAATGGAAACACTAAAGGGTGGGTCAAGGCATCTAGAGGCTTAAGACAAGGCGACCCTTTATCCCATTTTTTGTTTACTTTAGTCGCAGATATACTGAGCAGGATGTTATTGAGAGTAGAGGAAAGAAATTCGTTGGAGGGATTCAGGGTGGGTAGGAACAGTATAAGGGTGTCCCATTTGCAATTTGCAGATGATACCATTTTCTTTTCTAACACTAGTGAGGAAGAATTGCAGACTCTCAAGAGTTTATTGCTAGTGTTTGGGCATATTTCTGAGCTTAAGGCTAACCTTGACAAGAGTAATATTTATGGCATCAATCTTGAACAGAATCATCTTTCTAGGTTGGCCAAATTGCTTGATTACAAGGCTTCTGGTTGGCCTATACCCTACCTGGGTCTTCATTTGGGAGGGAATCCCAAGGCTTGTGGCTTTTGGGATCCAGCGATTGTCTCGGATCTCAAGAAGATTAGATGGTTGGCAAAAGGCTTATTTATCTTTTGGAGGTAGGATAACTCTTATCCAATCTTGCCTTGCTACTTCCTTTCTTTATTTAAGATACCCGCTTCAGTGGCTGCAAAAATAGAGCGATTGTAAAAGGATTTTTTATGATCAAGGGTTGAGAAAGGTAAAAGAGATCATTTTGTTAGTTGGGATGCAGTGTGTAAGCCGAAGGCAAAAGGGGGTTTGGGATTTGGGAAGATTGATCTAAGGAATGTCGCTCTCTTAGGGAAATGGTTGTGGAGGTACCCTAGGGAGGGTTCAACTCTATGGCATTAGGTTATTTTAAGCATTTACGAATCACACTCTAATGGTTGGCATGCCAACACTATAGTCAGATGGTCATATCATTATCCATGGAAGGCTATTGCACAAGTCTTTCAGGAGTTTTCCAAGTTTACTCGGTTTATGATAGGAGATAGGGAAAGAATTCAGTTCTGGGAAGACTTGTGGTGGGGGGACCAACCTTTGGGATCCCAATATTCAAGACTATTTAGAGTAGTCACGGATAAAAATATTCTTATTTCTTCAATTCTCGGTTCTACTCGTCCCTTCTCTTAAAACTTTAATTTTCACCGCAACCTATCCTATTCTGAGATAGAAGATTTAGAAGGTCTCATGTGGTCACTTGATTGTCTGCATTTGTCATCTTTGGTTTCAAATGCGAGATCCTGGTCTTTATCTTCTTCAGGGCTTTTTTACAGTCAAATCTTTCTTTCTTGCCTTATCCCAATGTTCTAGTTCTCCTCCAATTTTCCCAACTAAGTTCGTTTGGAATTCTCAAGTCCCTTTCAAAGTCAAGTCCTTTGTGTAGTTGGTGGCACACAAGAAGGAAATTATTAATGACTTGCTACAATTGAAAAGACCTTACAAAGCTTTTAGTCCTGATATTTGTAAGTTGTGCATGAGGCATGGAGAATCAGCAGATCATTTTTTCCTACATTGTTCTTTAACGATGGAGTTGTGGCACAAATTATTTCAGTTAGCCAAGACGGATTGGGTTCCCCCGAGGACCATTTCCGACATGTTGTCCATCAATTACAATGGTTTTGGTTTATCTAAGAGAGGGATAATTTTGTGGCAAGCTGCGTGTATTGCTATAATTTAGGTTATGTGGCGGGAAAGAAATGCGATGATTTTTTAGGACAAAGCAAGGAATTCAGAGAATCTTTGGGATTCTATTCATTTCCTTGCTTCTCTTTGGGTTTTTTGTTCCAAGGTTTTTAAGGGGACTCCCCTTAATGTGTTACAACTTGATTGGCTAACGGCGTGCAATTCCTTTGGGTTGGTTTAGTCTAGAGCGTTTGTTCGTTATTACATTGTATTTTCTTGTTTTCGTATTCTTGTAGTTTAGTTTTCTTTGGTGGGAGGATTCATCATCCTTCTCTTGTACTTTTTTTTCTATCAATATATTCCTTTGTCGTTTCCTATCAAAAATAAATAAATAAATAAATATACTTGAAGTGCTCTGATTTCATCATGTCAAAATAGGAAGGCGACAAATAAGTAGTTGGAAGCTTCCCCACTTTGCAACCCAATAAAGAGGCAACCTCCTGAACATTAGCGACCTCTCCCACAACAATCAACCCGCTTTTATTCAAATTAATTTTCAGCCTAGAAGAAAGTTCAAACCAAAACAAGACCCAACTCAAGTAAATCAATTGGTCTAAACAAGGCTCACAAAAGAGCAGGGTATCATCCACAAATAGGAGGTGAGAAATCTCTACTCCTTCCGCCTCCTACCTTGAAGCTTGAAATGAAGTGCCCCTCCCCCACCTTTCTTAACAGAATACTGAGAGCCTCCATCACTACCACAAACAAATATGAGGATAGAGGATTCCCTTGCCTTAGACCCCTTCATCTCTTAAAGAAACCAACTGGCGAATTATTAACCAAGACAAAAAAAACCTAGTTTGATACATAGAATTCAATCTAATCAACCCACCCCCATCCAAAACCCATTTTCTGCAACACTTCCAAAAGAAAAGTCCAATTGACATGGTCATAGGCTTTCTTTTTCTTTTCTTTTTTTTAATCAAAAACAAACATATGTATTACTTAAGAATAAACAAAACATAAGAAAGATGAGAAATCCTCCTCATGAAATACAGACCTGATCAAAAAGAGCTAAGTAAACCTCCTCTATATAGGAGCTATACAAAACAAACAAAAGCCTATATAGGTGTTACAACTCCTGGCCCTGTAGACCCTACCCTAAAGGGTGCAAATTGACAACCAACTAAGCCGAATTACACTCAAAGGATAAGGTTTAAAATGTTTGTACAGTAAGCCCAAAAAGAAATAAAGAAATGACACGCATCCCACATCATCTCTGGCGTCTTCCAAGTGTTCTCAAAGACCCTAGCCTTCCACTCTCTCCACACAATCCACTACAAAGAGAGACACGCGATCCTCCAAAGAGTCTTGCCTTTAATAGAGTTTCCAAAACACTTGAAAGAAATTATCATCATATCACGAACACTGTCTTATTGAACCCACGCTATCCCTGCCTATGAGAAAATCCTATGCCACAATCCCAGAGTAATCGGATAATGTAAGAAGAGATTATCAACTGTCTCACTACTCCTACAAAGAATGCACCAATCAAGGCTAAGGGTTTTGAAAGGTCTTCTCAACTATAGCATGTCATTGGTATTTATCTTCTTATGTGTCACTAACCAGACGAAAGCCATGAACTTAGAGGGGACTCTTGATTTCCACAAAAAAATGAGCTAGGTAGAAAGGAGTAGAATATGAGAAATTGGATGAGACTAAAAGAAAAGATTTTAATAAGAAACCTCCTGAAGAGGATGGAACCCAAACTTTCACATCTAGAATAGAAGGAGTCAAATGAACATGGGAAAGTAAAGACATTAGTCTTTCAAGATCCTCAATCTCCACATTCGTTAGATTGTAGCGAAAGATAAGATCCCAAGACGTGGAAGTATCATTACCAAATATGGCTGAAATGGAAAGGTTTTTAGTTGTGGTCATAGGCTTTCTTAAGGTCCAACTTACAAACCACTCCCCCCCTTGGGCTCCTTAATCTTGAATTTATAGCCTCATTTGCACTTAGGGCTCCATCTAGGATTTGCCTATCTTGCACAAAAGTGTTCTAAGAATTGAACACCACTCTTACTATAACTTTCTTTAGCCTGATTGCCAAAACTTTTATCTAGAAATTTATAAAAACTTCCCACTAAACTACTCGAACTAATAACATGGCATTTAGACTCCTTTAATCATCATTTGTCAAGACTCTTTGGAGTAAGTTCATTGGCTTGGACCAAGCATTTAGTCTGTGTTGCTATTCCTAGATCTAGGGGGGTATGTTCAATGGAATAATATCTTAGATGTATTACCGCACCCCCAAGGGTTAGGCCTTTGTGCAATACCACACCACAAAGTGATGGGCAAGAGCGAAGACAGGCCAAGAAGAAAGTTAACCTAAAGGTTGCCCACATTGAAACAAACAAATTTGGGCCCACACACCTCACTAGACACAGGAGCAGAAAAGACATTTGTCTGCAATTATTAAGAAATAATTGAGTTAGAGCTATGGCCATGAGTGCTACAAATGGTTAGGAAAAAAGAATAAAGGTAGACCAAAAAATCCTTCTTTTTCTTTTAACTCACCCATCAAGAATACTTTCAAAATATCCTTGGGTGTGGAATTCCCTTAACAGACCCAAGACTTCATTCTTAAGAAAGTCCCAATAGTGCTGCCAGAAAGCCAAAGGAAAACCATCTGGACCTTACTTAAGACTATTAACAAACTTTAATAATGATCTTACTGAGACTAATCACCAAACTGATAAAGAGGATAAGACACAAAAACTCCAGTGCTTCGACTCTTCACTCTTTTTAGTTATACCATTATCAAAGAATTCAGAAAATCTTTGAAGAGATCCTCATTTATTGTGTCCCAGCGATCCTGATAAAAGACTAAACTCATTTTGGGCATGATGCTAAAGTAAAAGGTTTTATTTTACTCTTTTATACACACATACAATTTCTTTTTGTCTTTCTAAACAACTCCTCATCCTCTTTCTTTTATTTCCTACTTATTCTAACAGCTATAAGTGTAGTTTATATTATTGTAATACGGAAATAAAATGAACAACCTACAGACATGAGCAATACGCTCCTGCCGAATATCTATATAGTTCTCACTTGCACAGACCCCAACCAAAATACCTAGCATATGCTGCACTACTGCCCTAGATGTTCAAGAGAAAATGAAGCCAAATAGTAAAAAACTTTATCACAGCAAGAACAGTACATTGTATTATGAGAGGCTGTTGATTTTCTGGATCGATATATATACTTAATGTCAAAAGAGTACCAACTCACTTATGCTGTCAAGTATCATGCCAACTTATTTAATCTGTGGAGTATCACATATGTTTTACTTACTACTTTATAGCATAAGTCAGAAATCAATAACTACTCATAATAAACATAAGATACTCTTTTCTTTTTTAGTTTGATAACAAACAAGCATAATATTAATAGAAAAGGCATATGAAAGAGAACAAGGATCCTTCAGGCAAATAATGCCAACAATATCATAAACCGCACCCTGAAAATACAGCCCAGGGTATAGTTTAGGGGAGGGCTAGTCTCCTACAAACTCAATAAGGGATGACCTCTCTCAGCCAGTCTATCAATTTCCCAGCTTACCAACAGTATCATAATTACTCAAGACAGTTTTGCTCCAGAAATGCTGGCTTAACTATTTGTTAGAGAATGATTATGGTCCAACTACAATCCAATGGAAAAGATGTAACTAGTAAACTATTCTTGAACAGCTTGAAACCAGACCTTCTTTTCACACTATTAAGGATATGAAAATAATGATCCAACAATGTGGTGGTGTGTGATCCTGGAGAGTTTTATGATTCGAGAAGAAGATGATAAAGGAGATGCAAAAAGAAAGGAATTCTAGCATTGAGGAAAAATTTTGTTCAATTTGAGTGCATATGCAACAATTTAGAAGGGACATCTGTTTATAGTAGGGAATCTCTGACCTTGGGAAAACTCATAAGAAATTTTTCCAGTTGGAAAATTTACTCAGCTTTATCTTCCTAAATTTCTATGGGCATGACAAATAATTAGAAGCAATACAGAAAACAAAATTAGCATTCAAATGATGCAATGTAACAGTGGAACTTGCCTGTATGCTTCCAGGTCCAGCAATCCATCTTCTGGACAGGGTTGTTACACGAAGTCTCATCTGACCATTGCCATGCTGGTAACTAAAGCAAAATATCTGTAATAAGTCAGAAATATCTCCATCTATGGGAATCTCTACATAGATTAATTGCTCCAGAAAGCACATGAGTAGAGTCCATACTATGTTAAGAATTGGAAGTAAAACTGGTTGCTTGTGGATTGGCCAATAGCATCTGGGATGTCCTTTTTCACAACATCAAATATTAAACATAAAGATGTATCTTTATCAAGGCCACACAACTTCCATGCACTGGTATTCCCCTGACCAACAACAGTATCAGAGCACAAAGGACCTTTCTGCACAAAAGCACCAATGACTAAACATGTGAAATGCAACCAGCAGAAAAGAGAGACCACTAGAACACTTCAAATTATACCTTTTCAAGAGATGCACAGGGACCAATAATGCCCTGAACTTTGATATCCTTTGAGCAGTTTATCTCAAATATACCACTGCATATCAGTTCAAAGGCAAAATAAGATTAAGAAGGCTCTCCAGCTCAAATGATCGAAGATTCAAAGAGATGCAAAAACCGAACCTCAGCTCAGCTAAAGGCATGCATGCAAGTGGGTGGATATATAAACAAATCAAGACATCAGATCAATTTACATGACGCTTCCTTTTTCCTTTGATGAGAAATAATTTTTTTTTAAAAGAATGAAAGAAGAAATACCACCAAGATGAGGATAACTGAGAGAGAGAGAGAGAGAACAAGAACAAAACAGAGCACTGAACAGTATCATATGCTAAATGACATATAAAAACACTGAACCACAACCACTTGCTTTCTCCATGTTGATAAAGCATGTAATATGCAAGGAGTAGACCCAACTCTGCCTCATAGAACTAATCCTGGGAAATTACATTATCTTAAAAGGTCTCCAACCACTCTCTTAGACATGGCAAACAATGTTGTGGAGTTAGATCAGTGTGAGACACGATTGATGTGATATAGCTGGTGAAGTGATGAAGAAACTGAATCAAGTACTACCAGATTTTTCCAGAAAAAATTGATCCTCCAACTTTTTTAGATTGGTTGGTTCCCTTAGAAAGAGAGATTTTAATTGATACAACATGTTGAGAAAAATGGGTTCATTTTAGTAATATGAAACATGTTGAGCAAGCTCAAATTTGGTGGACAGGTGAGAGAATTGTCTCAGAGTTGTTGGATAGCCATCAATTTACTATTATAAAACTGGTTGAACAAGCTCACATTTGATGAACAGCAATAGGGAATGATCTCAGAATTGGTAGGCTGATGATTAATTAGGAAAAGATGAAACAAGAGATGAAACGAAAACTTCTGCCTTGTGGTTATAAAGATGACATGTATGATCAATTGACTAATCTTAGACAAAGACATGATCATAATTGGATATGCAAACAAGATTTAAGAGCTAAAATTCAGTGCAAGGGAGTTGAAGTTCCTTTTCAAGCTCTTTCTCAATCTAAACCGAGATTAAAGGCTGAAATTCATAACCAAATGGTGCCACATCATCTCTTTGATGTTGATAAGGCATTTCAATTGGTCTTGAAGATGAATAAGAATCTGAAACAACCCTAACTAGAAGGATTTCTTCCCCAACCAAGAAGATAGCTTCAAGAAAGCATGAAGAGAATGAAAGAACTAAAACCTTCACAATGCAAGGTGACTTTAATGCTAATAATGCTGCTGATTCAAATAATAGGATTCATGTAGATGATGATTGAAGGAGGGAAAGCAAGGACTACCATTTTCAGTGCAAAGAAAGAGGACATACAATATGGCAATGACTAAGAGAAATGCGAACATCAATATCAGGACAGAAGAGATGAGAGCACAAGATAATGATTAAGGTAATGATTCCTCCTGTGAAATTGGACCCCTAAATGTTGATGATCTTTAAGACATGGATAAAGATTCTCCGTCTTCATCACTCATGAGATGCATTCTCTCTACACCAAAGCAAGAAAGTGAATATTGCAAGCATATGTCTATATTTCAAACGATAGTACGTTGTGGGAATGAAGCTCACAAGTCAATTCTAGGGGGCAGAAACATGAAGTTAGTTTCTGAAGCAAGTGTTAGAAGGTTGAAGTTGCAAACAAAAGCCACCTGGGCAACCATAAAACGTAGCATGAATCAGTAATACTTCTGTTCTGGGAACAAAATGATGTTTGCTTTCTATTTCCATTATTCTTATAATGATTCCATATGGTGTGTGAAGTCATCGCTATGACTATTACCTTTGTTCCACCTAAGAAAATTTGATTGAATTATCAAAAATTGTCACATTTTTTACTTGATCGACCTTGGTTTATGATCCAGATGTGTACCACCATAAGGATGTACACGTTCTTTCTTAATCAACAAAAAAACCATTGTTTTGAAGCTTATGAGTAGAAGCAAATAAAGAAACATCAAGAAGAAAAGTCAAAAGTACATTTCTTAAACTGAAAAGAAGCCTTCTTTCATTCTTAAAACATACCTCCAAAACCATCTAAATTGCCATCAAATTTTTCTGATTTTGCCCCAGATGATTTGCCTAATGAACTGCCATTAAAGAAAAGAGTTCAACATGACATTGATTTGCTATCAAGTCGTCAATTGCCCTACCTTCTAGCATATAGTATGAATCCATTAGAGCATATCGAGCTTAGAAGATAAGTTGAGGAATTCCTCTCTAAAGGTTTTATTCATGAAACAGTATACAGCTTTTTGTGGAAGAACTTGGTATTCTTATCTCCCTCCCTTAACCAAGTTTCTCTAGATTTTTGTCTCCAAGAAGTTTCTACCATTAAAGCCCACTTTTTGTACTCATCCAAAGCCACCTTTCTAGCCTCTACCTCCTTAACCAACAGAGGAGGAACTCTCTTTTTAGAATCCTAAAAGCTAATATGAGAAAAAGCCTCTGCCTAGTTAAAAGAAACATTTCCAGATACTTCTTTATTCCACACCTTAAGAGCCTTTAGCTTCACTGCCAGGCAGTGCCTGCTAGATCCATAGACAACATGACCCGTGCACCAATTTCTAATGAGATCTTTGAATCCATCAGTCTTAAGCCACATATTCTCAAATCTGAACGATATTTTGCCCTTTTTGATCCCTCCACCCCCAAGAACAATGGGACAATGGTCTGAAACAGGCTTGGGAAGCACAAATTATGAAAGGCCTGAAAAGTGATCCTCCCACTCTTCTGAAACCAAGAAACAGTCCAGCCCCAAGAATGACTGAGAATTCAAGCCTCCACACCAAATAAATAGACCTCCATAAAGAGGAAGGCCCCTCAAACAAAACTCTATAAAATCTTAAACGCATCTCATTTCTGCAAAAAGTCTCAAGGAATTCCTTCTTTCCTCTAGAAATCTGAAACAATTGAAGTCCCCACCAAAACACCACAGGTTTTCCCATAAGTCCTTGATAGCTCCCAACTCTTCCCAAAAATCCTCTTTCTCCCCCCTCAAAACAAGCTTGCACGCTCCAGTGAAGATCCAAACAAAGCCATCCTCACAATTTCTAAAGCAATAAGAGATGGAGAAACCTCCACACTCCATGTCCAACAACTCCAAAACCATGTTGTCCCAGAAAACCAAAATGCCACCTGATGCACCTCAGGTTTCCACTGCACCCCAGTCCAAAAATCTACCAACCCCTCAACTTCTAACCATATGTGTTGACGTCTTTTGCACCTTTGTTTCTAGAAGGCAAGACAGATGTGTAACCTAATCACAAACTTAATTAATTTCCTTTTCTCATCATCATTAGCCCCTCTCACATTCCAAAATAGAATTTTTAACTTCATCAATCAACCAGAACCAAATCCCAATTATTTTTTCCACCCCTCCTGGCCACATCAAATGAACCTTCGTAGCTAATCAAGCAGTTTAATCTCCTTAACTCACTATCAAACTGAAAAGTGGAAGATTGTTTCTTCTTCCACCCTTGGCTTAGGGTCCTACCTCCAATTTTTGCCTCCATTTTTCTCAACAAGGACTAAGTTTCCTCTTCAAAGCCCTCGACTAGCATTCCAATAAACCTATTGAAATCTTCCAAATTGTTAAAGGCCCTATTTGAAAGCAAATCTTCTTTGTCCCAAGGACTAGAGGCACCCTCCTGTTCTAGACCTGTAAATCCTCGGCTCTCTGAGATTGCATTGCTCTCCAACTTAGAAGAAGGGTTTTCAAGGAAGACCATAGCTAAACCATCTTGGAGTACCATTCTCAAATGCCCCCTCACTGCATCGGCACCCCTTCCAAACTCATCCCCCCCTCTGAGCTCATTTCCTAAGGCCACACTGCAGTCTCTCCCCTAATCAAGGAACTCTACCACTGAAAAGGAGAACAAGAAGAAGAAAACCCTCCCCCTAAAGAAGAAAGAGCCCTAAGATCTGTACCTTAGAACACGTTGGCTTTGACAACCAAAGCCTCATTAGTGACTGACTCTGTTTGGATGGAACAACTTTAATGCATAAGGATCCATATTGTTTTTGCTCTTCCATGCAATCCAAGAGGGATCTAAGCAAGGTCTCCATCAAGTTCTTTCTAATATGGAAAGATTTAAAGATATTAACCTAGAGTGACCAGGCCCAAAAATACTCACTTCCTTAGAGCATCCCAGGCCCAACTCCACAAAAGTCCCATAGGCCTTCACCAAACTCAGTCTACTAGCCTCCACTTCCTCTACTAGGCCCAACTTGGATTGAAATCCTTTGGCAACCAAAAAACAGCCATAGGGGCCAGCAACCTTATCTTCAACCTCACCACCCCTACTAGTAGAAATTGATGGATTAGTTTCCAACTCACCTGAAAACCTACCATGCCCCAACTACACCCAACAAGTAACATAGTCATTACCTTCCACACCTTTTCCAGAATTCAATGAGCCTTCATTTGACACTTGTCCAACCACTTTTCCAGAAGCCCTATCTCCCATTCTCACTTCCAAGCATGACAAATCCCCACTTTCTTCTTCAACTTGCCTCTTTATAAAATCCAGAAAAGACATCATCTCACTTCTCCATGGTGGAATCTCTCACCAAAGCTAAACCGCATTGCAAGAGGCTCCCACCACCACATGCGGAGAACTTGGCACCTTCCACCCCCTATTCTCAACTAGGATTATGGCCCGTTGCAAAATCCAACACCTTGATGTGTCTCATCAATGGCCACAAACCCCCTACAAGCATCCCCTAACCTTTTAAACAAATATTTTCTCCAAAGATGAAAAGGGAGGCCCATAACCCATGCCCACGCTTCTTGAGTGCAAGACTCCTCCTTGAAGCACTCCATAAAGGGGTTTTACTAATCCAAAAAAAGAATTTTTTTCCATCAAAAAGGTTCATACCCCGAGTGAAGCACTCTCTCAACTTAACTACCAAATTCCAACTCAAAGAGGATGAGGGGTTCCCCCCAACAAGGCCAATTGAAGGTTCCCTTTAAGGTGCCTATTGAGCAAAGCCCATTCCCTTAAAGCAGCATGATCTAAACCCCCAATTTGCTCACAAGACTACAATTCAAAGCTTCTAAATTCTTGTCAACCTCCTCCTCCTCAATTTGAATCCAAATAGCAGAACTTGGCTCTGCTCTAACTTTGGACACCCTCTACATAGGAACCCTTCCTAACTCAATGATCACAAGAGACATTTACCTACTTAGAAATTGCAAAAGGCTCATCCATGCTCTTAAGAGCAGGAGAAACACCAAGACTCCTCGACTTACTAGACAAAATCTTTCAAATCCCCACAAAACATTTTCCTTCAGGGAATGCTAAAGAGAACCTCTTCTCCTCCAGTAAAGTTGCAATACAATGCTCTATTACTGCACAGCACCACCTTATAATTTCTACCACCCTCCACCCAATCCTTTCTAAAGGGTTTCCCACCCTCATCAGCACAGCAAACCTCAACCCCTTCCACCAGCAAAGTCAAGCCCTTACCTCCAAACCTAATCCAAGTAGAAAAGCTTGAACCCCTCTGACAAGTCTTTCCAATCACCTTCCCTTTGACCTCCTCTATCAAAATCTTTTGAGATTTCAATTCAACACCGAACTAGCATCTCCCTCTGGGGGACTCCATCACCATTTACTCCACAATACTGCCTTATAGATTGTGGAAAATTTTAAGGAAATGCAGAATAAAGCATGTGTAGAATTCTGATCCTTGCAACCATCTTCCTTTGTGTTAAGGTAAATAACTTCTAAGTGTATGTGTTGCACCTTTGCTTACACCTAGAAAGGATGGTAGTTGGTGTACAAGTGTTGATAAGCCGTGCAATAAATAAGACAATAATCAAATACAGGTTCTGATTCCTTGACTCGAAGATATGTAGACATTATGACAGATTTTATTTAATGAGTGGTTACCACCAAATTAAAATGAGATTTGATGATAAATAGAAATCAACTGTCAAGACAAAAAATAATCTTTATGAGTGGCTGGCCATGCTATTAGGTCTTTCTAATGTACTTTTTTTTTTTTTTTTTTGATAAGTAAACAAGAAATGCATTAAAAAGAGGCTAAAAGCCACAAAGCATACAGGGAATATACAAGGCGTCTAAGGCCTCAAAAAAGAGCAACAAGACCAGAAAAGATTCACCTCCCCTTAAGTGGATGCTACCCACTCCAAAAAGCCTATAAGGGAGAGAGACTCCTCGCCTACATACAATTTGGCCTAGCTCCATAAGTTACAAACAAAAAAATTCTTTAATTTCTGGATATTCAACACACACCCCCCTAAAAGCTAGCCTATTCCTCTCCTTCCAAACCGTCCAAACAATACACAACGATATGGATTTCCAAACCTTTTTTCCTTTTCTTCCCCACAAAGGGGCCCCTCCAGGTAGTTAAGACCTCCTTTACAGTTTCTAGAAAGACCCATTTAACATCTACTAACCCAAGAATAATATCCCACAAAGCTCTAGCCACTATACAGTGTATAAGAATATGATTTACATTTTCTTCTTCACAACCACACAAAAAACAACAATTAGGAAGTTGCACCCCTCTTATTTGGAGCCTGTTCAGAATGAGCACCTTCTCCCACGTTGCCTCCCAAGCGAAAAAAGCAACTTTAGTTGGCACCCTATCCACCCAGATGCACCTTGAAGGAAATACTATGTCATTAGGATTGGCCAACAACCTATAAGCTTCCTTGACCCTGAACTGACCATTTCTTCCTCGCCTCCACATAACTGAATCTTCCTCCAAAGAAGGCCTATGACCCCTCAAGATAAAGCAAATCCCCAACCATATCCAACTCCCAATCATTAAAGTCTCTCAACGAATTTCAGAGTTTAAATTACGACTTTCAGAGTTGAGTTTTTCCAGCAGTGTTCCTCACCATTTCTGATGTACTTGGATTACCTCCAACGAATTTCAATGTTTAAATTACGACTTTCATGAGAGCTATCATTCATTTTACCTATCAGAGTTGAGTTTTTCCAAGCCAAGGAAAGATGATGAGGAACACTGCTGGAAATATCCTTTGAAGACTTCGAAAAGTAGAGGAAAAGTTGGTTCCAATACAACAGCCTTATTGGGACAACAACAATGATTTAAGTTTCTGTTGAGACTTAACATAGCTTAGGTTAGGTTGAATCTTTTGATAAGTTTCTATTGTAAGCAGTGGTTTACCTTTTGTTAAGTTTCTATTTTTTTTTTTTACTCTTCTTATCACATTAGGAAAGTTTTTATTTCTTTTAATTTCTAAATAATATTCCTTTCCTATATTTATTCCTACTTCTTTAAGGAAAAATAAGAAATTAGAAAATTTATTAAGGAAAAGATTCATAAGGGTCCATATATACCTATACAATCTTTCAAAGTGGACCAAAATTTTAATATCAATTTTCACCATCTATTATGCTTCCTCTAGGATGTGATTATCTTCTTCCAAAGTGTGATTGCATAGCAAACCTCAGGTGTGATTACTGAGGAACCTTGGTGTGAATTTTAAGGATTTGTTGTCTTCTTTTCAGTGATCTTTAACCTTGTCATCTGATTGAATAATTCAAAAACAATTCTACAGCACAGGAAATCTAAAGATCCTATGTTAAGGTCTCTATCATATCCTTCCCTACATACTCAAATTACGATATTTTTCACTTGGACTGGTTTTCTCCCTCTAATCAACCTGTTCTCATGATGCCACTGTTGAATCTTATGATGGCTAATGTAATCATCTATCTTTCATTTACATAACAAAACCATCTTAGCCAACATTCTATCATCTTGTCCAAAAATTAAGCCACTTCAAATCTCACAAAGCATTTATTATCTTATTTTTTAATCTTGCAACAAATTCATATCAATTTCCTTTTATATAGAGTTCCATTGCCCAAAATTACGTACCATAAAGAATGGTCAATCTAATACACATCTAAAAAGCAACTATTATCATTAGTCATGTTTTACTTCAGAGACGCACTATTTAATTTCAAACAATTTGATTATTTTCGACATGGACAAGATTTGTATCATTCCTATAAAATATTAAGTACTATCTTAGTGCCACTTCAATAAGGCATATTTGGATGCTTTTAACAACAAGGAACCTGCAATTCCTCTAAATCATCAACCCAGCTCAAACAACTCACATTTAAGAATCTTTTCCTTCTCCTCAATTCACCAAGTTAATCCACATGAGACCGACCCATTTTGATGTATTAGCAACATATTTTGAGTACAAAATCATTTCATTTTTTTATCAGAAAGGTAAAGTAATTTCTAAACTGTCATATAACATCTTGTTAAACAATAACATATGTTATTTTTAAAGGCTAAGCTACAAGATCCATTTAGTGACAAAAGTTGGACCAGAAGGTCCAGAACAAGGGAAATTTTACATTTTGAGATTAAACCATGACATAAATTTCAAGATTCTAAACAAATATTACTAATATGTCATTTAACCAACACAACTTGAATGCAGACATGAGTACAAGAAAGACTAACTTGGATGATAGACCAAGATCATAATCAGTTGACTGAAAAACATGTTTAAGAGAGTCCCTAAAAACTGCATGGCCAAAACTTTCAGCAAGCACAACAATTCCTCCAGTTCTCTCAACTGCAATTTTAAGTTCAGCAACCCCCACCTGGAAATAAAGAAAAAAGCATGCAAAACATCTTTCAAAACCAGTGTCCATCAACAAGCGTAAGCCATAGATCTTAATATTAAATCCACCTCCGCATGCCCTTTACTCAAGCGCAAATCCACTCAACGTAGGATGCTAGTGGCATGGGCAACTTTTGTTCAAATTAACAACAAATTTCTACAGAAAATTGTAATACAACCTGAAATTGTGCACATTAAATCTATAGCAAGATGTGAGTCATGTTTCTCACTTTAATACTAGTCATTGTTATCCAGCCAAGTTCAAAAAATGTCCTTGTAATGATGAATGACATTCAGCAAAAATAATTTAGAAATTTCAGCAATTCATAGCTTCAGTTGGCAAATGCTTTCATTTTTATGAGAACTGGGTTTAGCAGTTTATAGTTTAGCCAATTTCTATTTGTTTTAGTTTCTACTTCGATTAGACAAAAAGTCATGCTCCTACTAGAAAATAAAGTCACGGTCTTATTAAGAAAGGAGTTCCATGAGAATTTAATAGCTATCTAGCTTATTCTAGGTCTGATTATCTTCCCTGAGATTGCTTACGGAACTTTAGGTGTGATTGCTTAGGAACTTTGGTGTGATTGCCAAGGATCTTTCTTTTCTTTTCTTTTCCTTTTATCCTCTTGATCTCTCATTCCATCATACAAGTTACAACAATGGAAAATCTTCTATAGTGTTGGAATATTTACAATTCTACGTCACCTTGATACATCAGTCCAATTAGTTTTTGTTAAAAAATCAGTTTTCCCTAAATGCACTTGCATGCATTCTGACATATATAAATACGAAAACCACCTATTGACAAGTAGATATAAATTATATCCAGAATGTACTAAATTTATAAGGAAACTGTCCTCAAATTTGGTTTGATTAGCCTAGTCCTAAAAAGTAACTATCAAGCTGCCAATTAGCAACTATTTCCGAACCTAACCATACTTTGACGATAGGTTGTACAGGTTAGCCACATGGTTGGAAAGAAATGCAAGGATCATCTAGGGTAAGCGTGGCAATGCAGTGACTTAGTTCCTCCAATGATGAGGTTGAATCTCCAAGATCTACTCAAGAAAGGAATGAAAGAATAAAAAAATCTTGAATTATTTTATCAAGGTTACTTAGGTAACTTTAGGGATTTTTATTTAAAATTAGGAAGTTTTAAATTCTCCTTAAAAGAAATTCCTGAACTTTCTATTTTTTACATTAATCTTTCTTTTTAAAAGTTTCTATTTTGAGTCCTTAGATCTAAAAGTCTTATCTATTAGAAACTTTATTACAAGAAGTTTCTATGAAGTAACCTTACTTATCAAATAAATAAATAAATAAAGTAACCTTCTGATTCTAAAAAGAAAGTTTCTGTTTTCTTATTATGTTTTTTAGAAGATTTATTGGTTTTAAGAAAGGAATAGGAGTCCAAATAACGTACTACATAGTTTTATTCAAATTTTAGGGTTTTTTTAAAGCCTAAAAATAAGGTTAATCGATATAAAACGAGACTAATGAAGGATTAATGATCAATAATAATAAGTTTTTCTTTGCATACCTTACAATTCTAGTAAGACTTCATTCTAGAAGGTCTTATTGAATTGTACAGTTGTTATAACCTAATTGACAAATCAGTGTGTATATATTTAGTTAGGAAAATAATCCCTTCAATCATGGGATTTATAGGTTTGACTTTTCTAAATTAGTTTTTTTCCTGGAACGGTATATATATACTGTTGTGTACCAATTATTTTGTTCAATGAGAAATCATCATTCTTTTATTTTTCTAGTCATGGTATCAGAGCCCTAGGCCTTTTTTGGGTTCTCATTCTATGTAGCCTTCATTGTTGCATTGTGTCAACTTTCATAGCTGCGTGATGACAATTTGATCGCAGGCTTCATTGCTGCGTTGTCTTCTTCAAACCCATTTCCAGGGTTATTTTTTTCTCTAGCCTTTTTCTTCGTTGTGTTTCTGCCCTCTATTACTATGTCCACATCTGAAATCACACCTTCAAAAATTTCTGTTCACTCAAACGAGGTTAACTCAAATCAAATGATAGGAGATCTGCAGAATGTTAGAGCCAATTACAGACTAAAGGAGAAAAATTATCTCAAGTGGTCTCAATTTATTAAAACATATCTAAAGGGCAAAGGGAGACTCAGCCATATTCTCCGATAGGACCAAAAAAAGGAGACCCAACGTTTGTAGAGTGGGACAAAGATGATTCCATGATCATGTCATGGTTGTGGGACTTAATGGATCCTGCAATTAGTGATACCTGTATGTTTTTTATTACAGCAAAGGAGATTTGGGACTCCATTCATCAAACCTACTCAAAAGCTCGTGATGCAGCCCAAGTATATGAAATTAAGGTGAAGATAAGTGCCACCAAACAGAGGAGCAGAACAGTGACAGAGTATGCCAATTCGCTGAAGAATTTGTGGCAGGAACTAGATCACTATTGGGTATTTGAGATGAAGTGCTCAGAAGACACTGTTATCTTGAAGAACTTCATTGAGAAGGACCAAGTTTATGATTTCTTGGCTGGACTCAACCCTAAATTTGATCGAGTTAGGGTTTAGATACTTGGCAGGGAGGAGACACCTTCACTGGAGGAGACAATCTCTCTAATTAGGGCAGAAGAATGTCGAAGGGGTATAATGCTTGAGCCTTAAACTTTAGAAGCTTCGGCCATAGTGACTAAAAATGAACAAACCCAGGCACAAGAAAGAGGGAAAACAAACCTGTTAAGAGTCTCGGGGAGAGATAACAAGGATAATTTGTGGTGCACCTACAGTAAAAAACCGAGGCATACCAAGGGGCGTTGCTGGAAATTGAATGGTAAACCATCAACATCAAGCAGAGAATGGGGAAATCGAGGAGGCCAGCAGAAATCTCAAGCTCATCTAACATAACAAACCAATCAAAGCGAGGGACAAGAGAAAGGAGGCTTTAATAGTGAAGAGATTGAAAGGCTTAGAGGCCTGTTAGGATCTCTTGAGAAGCCTTCTGGTGAATGCACATGAACAAGCACCAGAAGGCTTTTCAAGAGATCCTAACAAGCCTCCTTTCAATGAACATGCACCAGAAGGCAAAGGTTTGAGTGACACATAATGGGATATTGGATAAATAGGTCGCTTTGTGCATTATCCCATTATGTGTCACTCAAACCTTTGTCTCCACAACATAGAAATTTTATTACAAGTCTAAACACTAATTTTGTTCCAAACACTTTATCTGAGGCATTATCATAAAGAGAGTGGAGGAATGCTATGAGAAAGGAAATGGATGCATTGGAAAAGAATAAACATGGGAAATTGTGGATAAGCCAAAAGGGAAGAACTTAGTGGGTTGCAAATGGGTTTTCACTTTGAAATACTAGCTTGATGGTTCTCTTGAAAGATATAAACCAAGATTGGTTGCTAAAGGATACACTCAAACATATGGAGTTGATTATCAAGAGACATTTTCTCTTGCAGCAAAAATGAACACTATGAGAATCTTGTTATCTCTGGCAGCTCATTTTAATTGGCAACTTCAACAGTATGATGTGAAGAATGCTTTCTTGCACGGCGACCTAGAAGAAGAAATTTATACGACCATTCCACCAGGATTTGAAGGAAAGGAAACAATTAATAAGGTGTGTAGATTGAGAAAGGCCCTATACAGGCTGAAACAATCGCCCAGAGCTTGGTTTGGGAGATTTGCTAGTGTGATGAAAGTAACAGGGTATAGACAAAGCCAAGGAGATCATACTCTTTTCATCAAACATTCAGCCATAGGGAGAGTGACAACCCTCCTAGTATATGTTGAAGATATTCTTGTTACGGGAAATGACGAAAAGTAGAAACAAGATCTGAAACAGTGTTTGATCAAAGAATTTGAAATTAAGGAACTTGGAAGACTGAAATATTTCCTTGGAATTGAAGTTTCATACTCAAGATAGGGAATTTTTATCTCACAACAAAAGTATATGACATATCTCTTGAAAGAAACCGGAAAACTTGGTTGTAAACTGGCAACTATACCAATTGAGCCAAACCAGAAATAAGGGGAAGTAAAATAAGAACCAGTTGTTGATAAAGAAATGTATCAGAGATTGGTAGGAAACTCATATATCTTGCTCATACACGACCAAATATAGCATACTTAATAAGCATGATTAGTCAATTCAAGCATGATCCGAGGGAGACACATCTTCAAGCTGCCTATCGTGTGTTACACTACCTAAAAGGTAGTCCAAGAAAGGGTGTTCTATTCAAAGGGAATAATGAACTCACAATAGAAGCCTACACAGATGCAGATTATGTCAGTTCATCAGTGGATAGGAGATCAACGTCTGGTTATTGCACATTTCTTGGTGGAAATTTGGTAACATGGAGAAGTAAAAAGTAGAATGTGGTGGCAAGGTCTAATGTTGAATCAGAGTTTAGGGCAATGGCCCAAATCCAGTACTATGATAATAAATCAACAATAAACATTGCTCATAATCCAATACAACACAAAACGACGAAGCATATCGAGATTGAAAAACACTTTATCAAGGAAAAGCTTGAAGGAGGTTTGATCTGTATGCCTTATGTGCGCTCAGGGAGTCAACTAGCAGATGTTCTAACCAAAGGACTCAACGGTGCTACTTGTCATGGAATTATTTCCAAGTTGGGAATGGAAGACATCTATTCTCTAGTTTGAGGAGGAGTGTTCAATAGCAGAACAGGGAGAGAATCCAATTTTAGGCAGATTTAGGGTGGGGAAATCAACCTTTGCGTTCACAATTTTCAAGGCTCTATAGAGTTATCTCGATGAAAAACCTCACCATCTCATTTGTCCTTGGTAATTCTTATTCGACTTCTTGGAATATTAACTTCCATCGCAATCTTATTGATAGTGAAATTGCTTTTCTTGAAAGACTCATGTCTTCACTTACCACAATGCACTTGTCTCCCTCTACCTCAAATTCAAGGGTTTGTGCTTAATCATTCTAAGGTTTATTCTCAATAAAATCTTTCTTCTTAGTCTTGCCCAATTTCTCAAATCCAATCCCATTCTTTCCAACTAATTTTGTTTGGAAATCAAAAGCCCCTTCAAAGGTCAAGGCCTTTGCTTGGTTAGTGGTGCACAAAAAGGTAAATGTCATTGACTTGCTATCGATGAAAAGGCCCTACAAATCTCTTATTCCTCATTGATGCATTTTATGCAAAAGAAGTGGAGACTCAAATGACCATCTCTTTCTACATTGCCCAATAACATTGGGGCTTTGGCATAAGCTCTTTAGTTTAGCCAATTTGGTTTGGGTGTCGCTCAAGAGTGTTAAAGATATGAGGATTATCTCATTTAAAAGATTGAGGAACTCAATCAGAGGCAAGACCATTTGGGAAATTGTTTTTCTCACTTTACTTTGGATTGTGTGGCAAGAGAGAAATGCTAGGAGTTTTTAGGAAAAGTTGAGAACGGAAAAAGGGACATTGTGGGATCTACTTCACTTTTAGTCCTCCCTAACTTTAAGGAGTTGATTTCGGTTACTGAGTCATTTTGTGCATGCCTTTGTATATAGTTCTCGTTGTACAGTGGAGGAGTCTAGTGTTACTTTGATTCAGGTTTTGTATTTTGTGGGAAGGATCTCTCGTCCTTCTCTTCAACTTTTATTTATATAAAATCTTCTGTTTCTGATAAAAAAAAAAAAATACAGCATTGTTTGAACTCGTGTTACTTGGAAAAGGGTCCATTGTAGATTCTCCCCTTTGCTAATAACATTCTATTTCTTATTTAAAGAAAAAGAAACTCTTGTGTATGGATTCCTCACAATGTGTGATCAATCATAGAAGGAAATCTGAAAGCTAAATATTTACACAGTAGGGCACATTCTGCATAACATTATCAGAGGAAAATCTGAAATCTAGTAAATATCACCATCCCATAATCAATATTTACACAGGATGTGGAAATTAATAGTCCGGATAACAAGAAAGCTAAATATTACCTGGTCAAGGGCACAAGCAAACAGATCAAGTACATGTCCTTGATGTACAAGCTGCTTTGCAAGTCCCTCATAAAACTTCACAGCCTTATGATAATGAGGAGCAGAATCTTTATCCAGGTCCTTGTGTGAACGAATTGGTTCAGACAAAATTTTTGACACAATCTGCAAAATTTAGCATACATACAGATAACGTATAAGAACATAAACAACTATTTGAATTCCTAAAACAATAAATTAACTGAAAATATTAAATCACGTTCAGAAAGAACAAGGCTATATTCTATTAAGAAAAAGGAGCAAAGTTCTAGCTCTTGGACAGCATGGTCATTTTTATTAATTCGTGTCTCATATTTATAAGTTTGTAACTGCAGAAAATTAAAGGCACTCCTTATGGACTTCTTGTACTCCTGCATTAAAGGCTCCTCTCAATGTTATTCAACTTAACTGGCATTTGGTTTGTAATTCAAAAGGGGGTTGACAACAATTAGATGAGCTTTGTTCTGTCTTGATTTATAGTCATAATTGGACTAATTTTTGTAGAGGTTTCCACATATAGTGGTGGAGTTCAAGTCATATTCTGATCAGATATTGTATTTTGTGGGGAGGATCTCGCATCCTCCTTTTGATCTATTTACTAATATACAATCTATCTTTGTTTCTGATCGAAAACAAAAGAAAGTTTGTCTCCAGGTATACTTCACTATTTTTACCATTTTAAATGAAACCCTAAACTTTTTCCAGCCTCCTCTCTTTTTCCCATCCCCCCATTCCTTCTTCTTGTACCAATAATTGAGGAGAAACACAACTTTGAACCAAACCAAACCACAGAATATCTGACAGGCAAACCTGTCCATACTGGTCTTGATTTCAGATATGGATACTGCATCAGCAAGATACTGATGCATAAAAAATGATAAAGAAAACATTAAATAAAAAACTTCTCTCTTGCTTTCACCAACAAACTCTGCATTCTCAAGGGAAATTTGATCATCCAAACTCACAGCTATCATTCACCTTGGGTTAATTTCTATCCTTTTCTAGTATTATTCTCAAGAGCTGTTTGGCCAAGACCTGATATTCCCACTATATTTGCTTGATTGGATCTTTTTTCCCCTTTTCAGCCACTATCTTAGTCAGTTTGGATGTCAGTAGGAGTCTAAGGCCCTTTGGAGTTAGAAGATTTCATTTTTCTCCATCTTTTAAGCTTGTTAATGTTAAGCACATACTGGGTTTTGGCTTGAGCTTTTTCATTTCCTGTATTCTGCCCTTATTTCCTATGATTTGCTTTGTGTGAGACTTCTTTGATGAGTTGTTTACTGTTTTCATCTCTTTGGGGGTTGCCTAGTTGTTGCTTGGTTAATCTACTCTCTTTTATTGTAAGACTCAGATTGTTTGTTAAGTTGTCAGTCAATCTAACTTATTTAGGATGATGCTTGAGACTAGCCAAGTTGCAGCAATAGTTTTAAAAGGCGCAAAAGTATTCTATTTTTAGGTGCAAGGCACACTCTTGAGTGAAGTGAAACCTGCTCTAGTATACATATCAATTTTATAAAATATGATTCAAAATCCAATCTAATCAATAAAAAAGTTACAATTTTAAACATTTAAAAGAAACATTCAACAAAAAAAATAATGAAATTATATAAATTTCAATATATAATTAGAAATTTTAAGAATATAAATATTTAAAAATGAAAAGTAAACTAGACGAGGTGTGCCTCTTCAACAAGGCGCATGTCTTGGTAATTAAGGCGCTATAGCTGGGGAGTGGTTGTGCCTTGAGCCCAGGCGCACCTTAAGCACACCTTTTAAACCATTTTTCCCACATTGTATCAAAGCACCAAGTTCTTCTCCTCGCCTTTTCCTTTCTCTGCCACTTCATTTTGGCCTTAATCGCCAAAAAAACCAAAGGGTTGCACAGCCTTTGTTGCCAGCAGAAACTTTTTCTTTTTGCGGATTGCTCTTCGCCTTATTGCCAAAGTTTCCCTTCAATTGAGCTTTTGTTGATTAATCTAGCTACCCATCCTATTCTAAAATGTCCAGAACCTCCAGAAATTCCTCTGCAACCAGAACCACCAACATTGTTGCCCATCCTAATCCTAACGTCACTGCCACATAACAACCATCTGGAGAATACCAGATCTTGCAACTTTTGCTTAGGCTCAATGGTTGCAATTATCTAGACTGGTCATAGCATGTGAAGATGTTCTTGAAAGGAAAAGGGAAGTTGAGTCATATTCTGATCAGTGGGACATGCATGCTTCTCACAACAGCAAAGGAGATATCAGAGGCTCCTAAACAAACTTATTCTAGAATTCAAGATGCTACTCAAATCTATGAAATAATAACTAGAATTACAGCCAATAAGCAAGGTAATTCATCTGTTATTGAGTAATTACAATACAATGAAAGGCTTATAGCTTAACTTAGATCCTTACCAAAATTTTTAAGATGAAGTGCAGTGAAGATACTGTAATAATACACAGTTTGTGGAAAGAGAGGATTTTTCAGTTTCTTGCTGGTTTGGACATAGAATATGATCAAGTGAGGGTCCAGGTTCTTCTAGGGAATTGCTACCTTCATTGAACAAAGTCTTTTCAATTATAAGGGCTGAGGAAGGAAGGAGAATCATGATGCTTAATGTTCCTACTGTTCTGCTCTAGTCACTACATAACCAAGCATTGATTTGAGAAGTGGAGCCTCAGCTGAACCTGGAAATATTGGTCAACCAAGACCAATAAGCAAAAAGGATAATCTCTAGTGTGTCTACTGCAAGGAACTGAGGAATACTAAGAAGGCGATGCTGGAAACTCCATGGAAAACCAGTCTATTGATAAAAATAATGGGAACCAAAACGTTGGACACCAAAGCAGACAGGCCAACCTTGCTTCTTCCAAGGATAGCTGAGAATGCATGTGGAAGATACAGCTGTGACATATACAGCTGTGTGTGCACATAATTCCTGATTTGTAGGGATCTTTAATATTTCTTTCTTTATTTTTTCTTTTCTGCTACTGTATATATTTCAAGGGTTGTATAAATTTAACATATGAACCTGAAATACAATTTTTCTCCACATGATATCAAAGCCGAATTAGGCTCCTTGGGATGTGCAAAAACCACATCTAATAAGGTGGAAAACGGTTTGTTTTGAGAAAAAGAAAAGAGGATTAGGTGTGAGGAATCTCTTTGTGATGAATAAAGCCCTCATGTGCAAGTGGAGTTAGTGGTATGCCAATGAAAGAGAGGCCCTTTAGAAGCAAATCATTAGTAAAAGATACGGAAAAGATGATTGGAGGTGGCATTCTTACAAGGTGAGTGAGAGGTTTAGTGTGGGGCTGTGGGAAGCTATAAGGAATGGGATTTTTTGAATAGTACATAGGACATCCAGGTGGGTAATGGTCAACGAGTGAGATTCTGGAGGGACAAGTGGTGTGAAGATGAGTCACTTTGTGAGTCCTCTTCCTTATTTGCCCTTTCTTTGGGGGTGTTTAGTAAAACATAATACTTATTACTTAATGACTTCAGTTAACTTTAAGTTAAATATACTTAAGTTGTTAACTTAAAACTTACTGTTTAATTCTTACTTTAAGTATTAAGGTTATTTAATAAAATTAACTTTAAATTTATTCTAAATCATTAAATTGACATATTTATCCTCATAAATTATAGTAAGGGCAAAGTAGGTGAAGTAACAATGTAAGTCGTGGAGTAGCAAAAGAAATCGTAGAGGTAAATGGGGCAAATGTAAAAAGGTAAAATCAAAACGTAAACTTAAGAATAACGTGGCATTTGTTTTTTTGGCTTAATTCTAAATAGAACTTATATTTAACTTAATACTAAATAATGCTTAATAGTATTAAGTATTAAGTTGTTTGTTTTTTTAATATTTTATTTCTATTAAGTATTAAGCTGATTGTTTTTTTATATACTAAAAATCAATATTTTAATATTTTAATGTATTAAAAATAATATAATTTAACATATTTTTGAAAAGTTCAAAATAATAAAATTGTTATAATAAATAATTTATCATTATCATCCTTCCAAAAAATAATTAATACTACCATTTATCTGCTTAATGACTAAAGCCCAGTAAATTTTCCTTCTCTCTCCCAACGCTAACCCAGAAAAACTCAAAGAGTAAAAATTTTCTGCCATTTTTTCCATCCAACCAAACAAAAAGGACCTGTCAAATGGTGAAAGTGAGAAAAAAGAAAAAAAAAAACAAACCTAGCATAAAATCGCAAATTCGCCAAAACCCAAAACCCTCTAGATGTCTCTGGTAGGGTCTCCAGAAGTGACAAACACAAACCCACACGCAGTGAAGCCCATCTGTTCAGCAAAGGCAAAGATCTCAATGACATGTGGTGGGCACCGTCTTAAAGAGAGCGTGAAGCACCATTTTTGTCCACAGTCGGATCGCTACAGTTCTGGTTCCGATCATGAAGTGTAGTTAAAGCTGTGAAGAGCTTCAATGGAGTCTCAAATGGTGAAAAAGAAGAGAGGAAGGAAGCCTAAGGTCAGGGACTACTACGAAGGATCCACGGGAGGAAAGCGTGGCGTCGAAGCCGAAGAAGGAGACAGAGGCAGAATGAGAGAGAGGGCAAAGTCCGACCACCAGCAGCCTGTCGACGACAGCTACAACGGTGGAAGAACGTTGTTCCGGTCATCTACGACTGGCTTGCTAATCACACCTCGTTTGGCTTTCACTGCTTTGTCGGGTTGCAATCGTGATTTGGGGAGGTTTAAAAATCTTGTTTTTTCTATTTAGAAAAAGTTAAAAATTTTAAAAATTCAGTAATAAGTCGCCAAAAACTAGAAAAACAAACAACCTAAATTCTGAAAACAAATTGCTTTCAGCAAAAAGCCAAAAAAACAAACGCCACCTAAGTTAATTGTTTTTATTTATTACTTAAAGTTGTTTTTACTTTAAGTTATAACATTAAATTATTTTACCAAACATACTTAATTTACTTAATGACTTAAATTAAGTTATTAAGTTACTTTCAGTTATTAAATTGGTTTACCAAACACCCACTTAGTCCAAGGAAGCTTGGGTGGCCAATGTTTGGAACAGCGAAGGTGAAAGGGGTGGTTGGGCCCCTCATTTCTCTATGGCCTTTAATGATTAGGAGTTGGATTCTATGGAGCAATTTTTGCTGAAGATTCAAACAACTAGGGTGCAAAGGGATGTGGATGACAGGGTGATTTCGATAGCTTCGAGGTGTGGGAACTTTTCAGTCAAATCTCTTTATTCTATTTTGGAGCCCGAAGAATCTCTTTTGTTCTCTAGTAGCAACATCCGAAGATCGTGTGCACCACCTAAGGTGGCTTTCTTCACTTGGGAGGCAACTTAGGGAAAAGTCTTTAACTCTGGATAAAATCCAAAGGAGGGGTTTTATTTGGCAAATAGATGTTTCTTTTGCCTCTCTAAAGTAGAAACAGTCGATCACATTCTTCTTCACTATACAAAGTCACGGGTTCTTTGGCATCTACTTTTTTCTCTCTTTGGGGTGTCTTGGATTCTCTCCTACTGAATGAAAGAAACTCTTCTTGAGTGGCATGGGTCCTTCATAGGTAAAGTTCGTAAAAAGGCCTGGTAAGCGGCCCCTTTATGTATATTTTGGACAATGTGGAAGGAAAGGAACTTGTTAGCGTTTGACAATGAGGAGTTATCGATCCAAAGATTGAAGAATTCTTTTGTATGTAATTTGTGTTCTTGGTCTAAGGTGTCTGTAGATATGAGCCTTACTTGTTACCTTCATTGATTGGTTAGGCTCAAAGTAAGGGTAGGTGATGTTTTTTCCTTCTTTCCCTTTCCCTCTGGGATGAGCCTTTAGGCTTTTACTGTATACTTTGAGGTCGTTGTTCCTTGTGTCTCCTCTTTTCTATATATACCACTTCTCTTTACCTACCAAAAATAAAATAAAATCTTGTCCAACATGGGATAGAGAAGTGGCAAGAAATAAAAAATCAATGGTCGTGGGAGGACTCAAACCCTTTTTTTTTTTATCAGAAACGAAGAGAAATGTATTAATATAAGAAAAGATACAAGAGAAGGAAAAGATGGCCACTACAATGAGATACTCAAACCTTGGTTAAGAGGGAATTTGATCCAAAGGATGGCCACTAGATCATTTAGCCATTTGCTAAATTGTAGTGCAAAAAATAAAAATAAATAACTAAATAATAATAATAAGTTAATGTTGGTTTGTTTTTTCTTTTCAAATTTCTATTAGTTACCACCAATAAACATATATACTTAACTACGCGTTTAGTTTTATAATGATAATTACAAAAATAATATAAATTAAACAATATAATAAATTTTTTTTTTAAATGATAGGTAAATAAAAATGGAATTAAAAAACACCAGAAAAGGGCACACCAAAGTACACACGTTGTATACAACGACCGCCAAAAGGCGCCAAGAGAAGGAAAGGGAAAACAAAAAACTACACTCCCCCTTAAAGTGAACCCAACCAATCAATGAAGTCAACTAAGGACATCAGACCTTCGCATATATGCAACTTGGTCCAAGATTACAAGTTACAAAGAAACAAGATTTTCAATCTTTGATCAAAGACTTTTTCATTCTCAAACAATCTTCTATTTCTCTCCCTCCAAATTTTCCAAAAAAGGCATCAAGGAGTCGCTTCCCAATCTTTTTTTTGTTTCCTTCCAACAAAGGAATCATACCAACCTACCAAAGTCTCTCTTACAGCAGAAGGTACCACCCAAGAAACACAAAAAAGAGAGAACAAAAGCTATCACAACTCTCTCACATTGCCACAATGTAGCAAGATGTGGTCAATTGACTCCTAAATGTGACATGGGAAACATCTATTAGTTAGCAACCAACCTCTCCTTTGTAGTTGATCAAGAGTTAAAGAGTTTTTCCCCAAGTCGCCTCCCAAGAAAGAAAACTCACCTTAGGTAGAACTCACGCATTCCACACAAAACCTACTAGGAATGGCACTGATCTCCTTGACTTAAGGCTAGAGTAAAGGCACTTAACAAAGAAAGTTTCACTCTGTCTCCAACCAAATCACCTTATCCTCTCCTCCCCTAACTACCACCATATCTTGTAACCTCGCCAAGAAACACTCCATGATCTCAATCTCCCAATCATTTAAACACCTAGAGAAGCTAGGAGAAGCCACAAATCCACCACCCACGCCTCTTTTGAACTAGCTATGGCAAATAAGGAGAGAAAGGAAATACTTAAAAGGCTCATTTAGATAAAATTAACTATTAAATTTTTCTTTTCATCTTGAATATATCTCCACGCTCAAATATTATACATGTTTTATTTAATCAAATTAAAAATATTAATATATTTATACTTATCAGATTTAATTTGATAATACCAAAGATAAAAAATGAAATATTTTTTAGTTTTTAAATTTTTTTTTTTTTTATAAGCGCAAATATATTAAACGAGGCAAAAAGCCACAAAGCATACAGGAAGTATACATAGTAGCCAAAACAAAAGCCATCACTCACCACCCCTTAGGGAACGGCAAGCCATTCCAAAAAACCTAAAAGCAAAGAGGACTCCTCTCCCATATACACCCTAGCCCAACTCCACAAGTTACAAACAAAAGAATTCTTTAACTTCTGAATAACTAGAGAGCCCCCCCTGAAAGCTAATCTATTTCTCTCCTTCCAGACCGTCCAAAAAATACACAACGGAATGGAAGTCCAAATCCTTTTCCTCTTTCTCCCCACAAAAGGGCCCCTCCAACTGACTAACATCTCTTTGACTTTCTCTGGAAACACCCAATTAGCCCTAAACAAGGCCAAGACAATCTCCCAGAGAGGCCTTACAACTGTACAGTGTAAAAGAATATGATTTACATTTTCCTCTTCACAACCACACAAAAAACACCGGTTTGGAAACTGTCAGCCCTGTCTTTGAAGCTTGTCCAAAGTTAGGACCTTCTCCCAAGAAGCCTCCCAAGCAAAAAAAGCAACTTTGGTTGGGACCTTGTCCACCCAAATGCTCTTTTTCGGGAAGGTAATGACATTAGACCCTGACAGCAGCTTGTAAGCATCTCTAATCCGAAAGCGGCCTTGACCCTCTCCTTTCCAAATCACTGCGTCCTCTTCAAGAGAAATCCTCAAATCCCTCAACAAATGCAGCAACTCTCCTAATGCGTCCAGCTACCAATCATTAGAGTTTCTAGAAAGTCTTATATTCCAACCTCTTTGACCGAGGCTAGAATCCCACATCTCATTTACCGAGGCGTTCCTTTGGACCGCCAACGCAAACAACTGGGGAAAAGCTTGGGACAGCACCTCATTTCCACACCAATGGTCAGTCCAGAAACTCACCTTAGTCCCCTTTCCCACCTTGAACTCTATGTTATCCCAACACCAAGACGACTCCTTCAAGATATCCCTCCAAACCCCCACCCCAAACGTTCCGCGAGCCTCCTTTGTTCTCTAACCAAAACCCAACTGGCCATACTTCACCCCAACCACCCTCCTCCAGAAAAAATCTTCCTCAAAGGCGAACCGCCAAATCCATTTCCCCAACAAGGCCTTATTCAAAAGATCAATTTTCCGAATACCTAGACCCCCACTCTCCTTTTGGGTACACACCACCTCCCAATTGATTAGATGGATTTTTCTTTCCATACTTCCCCCTCCCCAAAGAAAATACCTTTGTAGTTTTTCAAGTCTTTTTACAACTAGCTTAGGCATGCGAAAAAGAGACAGTTGGTAAATCGGCATGTTGGCCAAAGTGCTTTTGATGAGGGTAATCCTCCCACCCTTTGACAAATATTGTCTTTTCCACAGTGCAAGCCTTCTTCTCATTCTTGCTTCAACCCCATCCCACATAGCCATGGCCTTGTGTTTGGCTCCCAAGGGCAGCCCCAAGTAAACCGAAGGGAGGGTCCCCACTTTACACCCTAACTCCACCGCCAACATCTCAATGTCTTCCACCTCTCCAACCGGGATTACTTCACTTTTAGCAAGATTTATTCTAAGACCAGAGGCTGCCTCAAACCACACCAAAATCCAGCTTAGGTAGGTAATGTGATCTTGCCTTGCTTCACATAAAATGATCGTGTCATCAGCAAATAGTAAATGGGAGACATTTATCTCCATTCCCCCCCTCCCTTGAATGTTACAACCTGAAATGAAGCCCCCATCAACAGCCCTTCTTAACATAGCGCTTAGTACTTTCATTCCCAACACAAAGAGGTAGGGGGAGAGTGGATCTCCTTGGCGTAACCCCCTAGAATTGGGATAATAACCAGCTGGCACCCCATTGACCAGAATAGAGAAACTTGCCGTTGAAATGCACCACCAAATCCATTTCATCCACCGGTCCCCAAAGCCCATCTTTCGCATGACCTTCATGAGGAATTTCCAATTGATACTATCATAGGCTTTTTCAATATCCAGTTTATATATCAGCCCTTTCTCTTTGCGTTTAAACCAATAGTCAATCACCTCATTGGCTATGAGCGAGGCATCTAGAATCTGTCTTCCCTTCACAAAGGCATTTTGGTCCGGCGAGACCACCTTGTCTAACACCCCCTTAATTCTATTGGCTAGCACTTTGGCCAAGAGCTTATACACACCCCCAAGCAAACTGATGGGTCTGAAATCCCCCAAGTCCTCAACCCCCCCTTTCTTAGGAATGAGGACAAGGAAAGTAGAGTTAAGGCTCTTGGAAAACGACTTTTCTTCAAAAAATTCCTTGAACACGTCCACAATTTCCTCTTTCACGAACTCCCAACAGAATTGCCAAAAGGCCACTGTGAACCCATCCGGGCCTGGGGCCTTATCACCATTCATCCCCATCAGAGCCGAATGAATCTCTACCTCAGTAAATGGTTGTTCCAAACCTTCAGCTTCAGCATGGCTTAACCTTTGGAGCTGCAGCCCTTCTATATCAGTTTTCCATGATTGGTCCTCTGACAACAACTGCTGAAAGGCATTCACAACCCCCTCTCTCACCTCCCTCTCCTCCTCCAGCCACCTCCCATTGATTTTGATCTTTTCCATGGAATTATTTCTTCTATGAGCATTAGTCATCCGGTGAAAGAAACCCGTATTCTTGTCACCTTCCCTCAGCCACAACTCCCTAGAAGATTGTCTCCAATGCGTTTCTTCCAAAAGAACCCATTTTTTAAAGACCTCCTTGGCCTCTGTTTTCAACTTTGTCTCTCTTTCTGTTAAACTCCTGTCACTCTCCACCCTATCCCAAAATTCTACTTGTTGCAAAGCTAGGTTTTTGTTAACTTCCAACCTACCAAACACATCCCTGTTCCAAGTTTTGATTTTATCCTTCAGACTCTTCAATTTTGTAGCCAATCTGAAACTAGCCCTTCCCCTCCCCCCCGCCTCCTGCCACCATCCCCGAAGAAGATCCTTAAACCCATCAACTTTGAGCCACATATTCTCAAACCTAAAAGGGGAGGGGCCCTTTCTAACCCCTCCACCTTTCAGTAAAACGGGAAAATGGTCAGAGGTGGGTCTGGGCAGCCTGCACTGAAAGACCCCACTAAAACAGTCCAGCCAATCTTGGGTCACTAGAAACCGATCCAGTCTAGCCCAAGCTTGGTTATTCCTTCCCCCACTCCAAGAAGCCACCCCCCCCCCCCCCCCTGCAATGGAATGTCCAGGAGCTCTAAATCATCCACCACCTGAGCAAATCTTCTCATGGCGCCAGTCAGCCTCCCCTGATTACTCCTTTCCCCAAGGTTTAGGGTGACATTGAAATCACCCCCTAAGCACCAGGGATCATCCCAGATTCCCCTAATCGCCCCAAGCTCCCCCCAGAGGGTCTCCTTGTCTTCTTTGGAAAACGGGCCATACACACCTGTAAATATCCAAGTCTTCCCATCCTCTACATTCCTAAAGCTGCAAGAAATTGAGAATTGGCCCATCTCCATCTCAAGGATTTCCAGGGTTCTTTTATCCCAGCAAATCAGAATCCCTCTTGCGGCTCCCTGAGCATCCAAAGCACCCCAATCAAGGAACCTCCCGGAACCCAAACTCCTCACCAGACCCTCATTCATGGACTGAATTTTCGTTTCCTGGATACAAAACAAATCAACTTTCTAGTTTCTAATCATAGCTTTAATCACTTTCCTCTTGGAGCTATCATTGACCCCGCGCACATTCCAACTCAAGAGCCTTATTTTCATTGGACTTCCATAATTTGGCACCCTCTTCCTTGCACAGTACCCTTTTTCTTCTTCCCCCCCTCATAGTTGACTGAACATTCAAGTCTTCTCAACTCTCTTTCAAATTTCGATTTCTCCAACATAACTTTACTGTGAATTCTTTCTCTCTTCTTCCTAATTTTAACCATGAACTCCAAGATATCTTCCTCTAAGCCCTCCGTCGAAAATCCCAGGAATTGACTGAACCTAGCCAAATCACTTTCTTCCCATCTCTCTTCCACCCATCCGCTCTCTTCTTGAGATATAGGCCGGGCTAGGCACAAAGCCTTTCTATTAACCTCCATGCTATCGTTGTTGATCTCTACCAAATCCCAGCACTTCCCTACAAACTGCTCTGAAGACCCAATTCCATTGCATAGACTATCCCCCTTGGTTGAATCCACAAGATCCCCAGAACGGTCGAAAGACTCCTTCGATGGAGTCCGACCAAAAGAAGAAAAGAGATGAGAAGGAGGGTCAAGAGCCACCATTCCAGAGGGGGACAGAGCATTATCATACCTTGCGTCTTCCTCCAGCAGGGCGCAGTCGGTCCTGGAGATCCCCCCCCCCCCCCCCACCCACACTGAGTCTCATCTCCACAGAGCCCCCACTGCCCATCCTTCACCCAAAAAGTGGAGATAGCCGCGTCTGGGCCCCTCAACGAGTTTCGGTTGCGCTCCGCAACAGAAAGGCCCTTCTCCGCCTGGGCCCTAAAAGAAACAGAAGAAGATGGGCTTTGAAAGTCAGGCCCAACCCCTTGAAGCAGACTCGAAGGCAAGGCCTTTTCCGTGGGCTTCCCACTCCCAGAAAGCACCGGCCCAGACGGAGTTAACCCAGGGGATTTAGATGCCTTAGACCAGCGAGAGAGCATTGCTTGGCCCAACAATCCCAACCCGCCCGAGGCATGGGGCCCGCCTGAAGGCCCGTCTTCGCTCCGAGATGGATACGAGGGTTGGCCCGACCCGCATGACTGACGCTGCGTCCCGTCTGCAGTCAGCAGGAAGTCCTCAAGCCTCGAGCCCTCCACCGCCACCATCACGCGCTCCCTTGCGCGTGCACTCGCATCACCCCCTACCTCCACTTCCGACGCGACAGCCTTCCCTTTCTTATCATTCGTCGGAAATTTCATGATAATTATGTTTAATTTTAATTATATATAAAGTATATATTTATGAAGTCATGCTAAGATCTTGGATCGACCACAATCGAACAATCAATTCAACCAGTAAATTGTGACCTAATAACTTTTTTAGTTTAATAACTTATTTGATTCTAAAAACATTGAAAAAGTTTATTTTTCCCACATTAACCAAGTAACATTATAAATAACTTACAATGCTTATATTCAATGTCTTTTTTTTTTTTTTGAAAGGTAAATAAGGATTATATTAATAAGAAACAAGGTATACACAACGTATACAAAATAAACAAAAGACCAAAAAAGGCGGGAAGACACAAAAACCAAAAACTGCGCCCTATAGAGAACCCAGCATATTTAGTGTCAATTTATTTTTCATTAATGTTGTATCCAAGTTCCACACCCATTATTGAAATTCTTTTCAATTGAATCCTTATGTCCTAAGATTTTAGGATAAAAAGAATTTGACACCTAGACACGTACCCACACCTGACACCCATACTCAAACCCATGTAACATAGGACAGTGCACTTAGTTATGGTATGGCCTAATGGGTCAAGTTAGTGCCCAAAAATAACTCCACACTCCAAATCACAACTGTTAATCTTAATGGTAGCAATTATCCATTTTGGTCTCCTTTGGCCTTGGTCTATGAGAGTAAAGGAAACCAAGTAACTTGAATGGCAAAATTTTATTCTAAAAAAATAATGAAACATAGTTTTATACATTTATCCTATGCTTAATGGGAACCAAAGAATTACACAATCATATCTTGGCTACCTCACATTTTGCATCCTACCACAAGCATTGGGAATATTTGTTTGTTCTTTCTTCCTTTCCTTTTTTTTTTTTCTTTTTTTTTTTTTCTTTTTGTGATAGGTAAGGTATATGTGTTTAAACAATGAAGAAGAGATTTGGGATATGAGCATCAAGCAGCAAAATACATGAAACAACACAAAACTTAAGTTGGGCTTCCATCTATACAACCTTCAGGATTCTTTTCAAAGAGCTAAATAATTTTTTTGTTTCTAATAAATAAATAAAAATTGAATTAAAAAACAATAAAAATACAAAACTCAAGTAAACAAGATGTATACATGAAACACTCAAAAGGCAAAAATAAAAGAGAAAAAAACTCTTCTCATCTCAAAGACAGCCAAAGCTACAAACTTGACCTTCCAATCATATCCCTAAATGCCCAAACAAAGGATTCATCCATATTTCATACTACCAATATGTTGAAAAGTTGAAAAGTTGAAAACAAAAGGCAACCTAACTTTAAGCCACCACACAGTAGCCAAAGCGCATGTTTGGTTGATTCCTTATCCACCTTACACAAAAATAAGTAAACAAATACCAATTTGCTATCTTCCTAAACCTTTGCTCAAGTTCATCCAAAGTGAGAATTTTCGCTCAAACACTGAAATGGAGAAACCAACTGTAGATGAAGCAAGTGATTCTCAAACCCTTTTATATGGGAAACTAATACCATGATTTGAAGACAAAACCTTATATAGTAGATTCACTAAAAGAATCAATCGATAGATAACTTCTGCAGTATCTTATCCTCCTTTTCTACAAACAGAACCATTTCCTGAATACAAAGATAAGAACAATTCTACCAATTCAAACTCCCAAAGGTGGAACTTCTAAAGAACCTTAGATTCCAATGACCCTAACCACATTCCCATTCCAATTTCTGCCACCATGACTACAACAAAGAGAAGATCTGGAAATCAATCCTTGAAAGTGGTTTCCCCACACTAAATGACAAACAAAAAATTAGTTCTAATACTCTTAAAGACAGAAATCATCTCAAGGCCTCGAAAGGGCTCTTTTTATAAACTAGAACTTACAGACCCTGGTCCAAACACCAACCACACTCTTCCTCATTGAACTTCACCACAATGAACATCTTCCACTGCTTATATTTTACTTATAACAAACCTCTAAAGCCAATTACCTAGCAAAGCCTTGTCAAGATCCAACATATCCAATTTGCTAGGTGCAATTTCTTCTCTAAATTTCCTTCCCTAAAAAAATCTCTTTGAATCTTCTCTAATTTTTTTGGACAGAATACTTTTAATAAGCATAAGCCAAGCCCCCAGCTCGTTGAGGCAGGTTGCACAAAGGAAGCTCATAAGTTCAAGATGATTGAAGAAAAATGACCTTTTGACATTCTTGCCAACTTGAACAAGGAATATCAATTGATTTCTATCCAGATTCTGGAGAGATACTCTGCACACTTGTGGTTGAAGGAGGAAAATATATGAAATGCTACATTGAAACTTTTCTTCTATGTGAGATAGGACCACCCTTTAGTAAACAACAAGATGCAAAAGTGTCTGAACCATTTCATGAGACTGCAAAAGTCAGTGAAATTTCAGATGAGAAGGATAAGTTGTTACAATTACAGCAAAAGATTCAGCACACACAAGAATCTTGTTCTAACATTGGGGAAAGAGGACAATTAGGGAGTTCTTCTAGATCCCATGCTCATCACACTTCATCAGCAGATACTCTGTCAACCTCCATCTGGTTTTTCAATGCTCCATCACTTCACAACCTAGATGGCATGGTCTCCATCAGCTAGACACTGTTTCTTCTACACTAGTCCACATGTGTAATCCAGTCTGTGCTATGAATGCCTCTAGTTTACTATCTAAATCCTCTTGGATTCTTTTGTACTATACATTGGCATCCCAGGGTGCAAAAGTCGAATAGCCTTCGCCAGCCACTGTTTCCTTTACATTGATCCACAAGCATAACCCGAGGTTTGCTAGGAATGACCCTAGTTTACTATCTAAATCCTCTTGGATTGTTGTTTCTGGAGCAACAGATCATATCACCAGCATATCTTCCCTTTTCACAACATATAACACATGTTCTTAAAGAGATAAGATCAGGGTTGATACAGGACCTTTATCCTCTATATCTGGAAAGTGTCCACCATTGTGTCACCTTCCTTGTCTCTCTCATTTGAACTGCACGACCCCAGTTTTACTACCAACCTTTCATCTTTTAGTAGTATCCCAAATCCCTGAACAGTGCAACTCTTTATTCCTCTCATATTGTAATTCAGGATCTGGAATTGAAGAAAATAATTGGCTGATAGTACCAGAGAGTGATGTGATCTCCATCTCTTGGACTGTCCACAACCTTCACCTACCGCTGTTCAGTGTGGAACAGCTTTTTGGATTGCAGAGGTATTGTAAAAATGTCCCTTCTTTGGTTAATAAACATCGTGTTCTTCAATTCCATTGGGCAGAATGTGAATTTACCAACAAGCTTGCTCCTCTTATCCACCTGGACGTGTTTTTCCTCCTCTTTTTTTCTTTTTGGGAAGACCAATTATTCACTTTGATATATGAAATCCTCCTTGCACAACTTCTTTTCTTAATGAACATTTCCATCATGAAAGAAATGTTAAACAGCCACTGACAGGGATTGCACAGAAATGCAAATTCAGTAAGGACAATTTGACAGGACCCAAAGGTTCTGAAATTTTAACACCAAATAAAGCAAAAGGAAACTTAATTTTCATGCGATTACTAGGAAACTAGCAAAACTTACAGCTCCCGCCCCTTCTGTTGATGGACCACCAATAAATGCCATGATCCTAGCTCCAGAACCAGGAACACATGCTCCCAACAAACTAGCAGCCACACTCAACGCAGTGCTTGTGCACCGCACAGCCCTCTGGTCTGCTGGCACAGGCCAAGGATCCTTCTGAAGCTCCTCAAGAACCTTGCAACATAAAATTCAATCAATCAAACACCCAAGCTACCAAGTCTGACAAATCAAGGAATAACGGTGGATATTCCAAAAGCAACTTTTTTTCCAAAGAAATAATGAGTATTATTGTTTTTGGGTTATTTTTTATCATTGAAGTGCTTGAATTTTTCAAAACGTAATCCTTCAAAAATGTCTCAAACAAAACATGTTTTTGGTATTGATTCATTCTTTCTATTTTTGGAAACAGAAAACGGTTTTATTTTTGCTGCCAAAACATGAGAGACCGGCCAAAAAAACAAATAAAGAATTCAGCAAAAAAAAATGGATATTTATCAGTGAAAGAAAACGTTTAATCTATCAAACAGCACACCTGCACACCCCTTCAACAAATCAAGGAACTGCCTTAAAGCAGAATCAGGGATATTTAGTAGTGAAAAGAAAATAGATTTCTCAGCACCAATTCTATCCTCAAAAATGAAGAACAATAAGCATTTCCGTACTACTTGACAAAAGTTTCCAAAATGCCATCTTCAAAAAATGAATCAAACGTGGCCCTAAGAGTCTAATTCTTTCTCTAATTCTCGGAAATAAAAAACAATTAGCAGTATATTCATTGACGTTATTGATACCGAATCAAGCGCAAACTCGCACTCAGCCACAGGCAGCAAAAACCGCGCAATGCTCTCGGCGGACAGCCCGTCCCTAGAGCCAGCAACAACGCCAGTAGTCGGTCTGGGCTTCCTGGCAAAAAAATTCATCTGCTCAAGAAGCTGATCCTTGGAAACATCCTTAGTCCCCTTAAACACGTAGCTCTTGGAAACGTGCCCGAACCCTAGCTCATGAACTTGCACATATGTCCCGAAGGTGATCATCCCCACAAGAGAATTATCTGGCACCAGATCCATAGCCTGCGCGAGCGCGGACTTGAGAAACCCCATCTCCTCCTCGATCAAGCAGGTGTCAACGACCAACATAAAAACCATGGGAACAGGGGTGGCATCAGAAGGAGACTCGTACTCGAGAGTTGTGTAGTTGGGGAAGAGCTCGGCGGGGAGGTTAAGGTCGGAGATTGAGGAGTAGTGGGCGGGGAAGTGGTTGCGCTGGAAGCAGAAGGGGCAGATCCAGAGCTTGGCGGAAAAGTCGACGATAGCGAAGGGGTTGAGGACGGATCGGCATGTGCGGCATCGGAGAGGAGTGTATGGAAGGACTGGCATGGATGGGAAAGGTTTGAGCGGAGTGTAGATGGCGGCCACTGGGATTATGCTCTGAGCTGATTCTTGCTTCGTCCCGGGTATCACGTTCCATGGCATCCGCACACCGTCCTGAGCTTCCAGCTCCAAGAATTCCACCATGCTTTCGTGATTTGGATTCGTCCGACTGATGTTCTGCAAGGGAGAGGTGAGAGGAGGGGGGAGAGTGAGATTTGAGTCACCGCGGAGAATTCCACGGATCTACCGCGAGAAGAGGATAATAAGGTAATTTTCTTATATTATTACATCCTTGATCCTTCATCAAAAATTGTAAATCAAGTTTGCAAATGTTTCTATGTCTACAAGTTTTTTTATTAAATCGGTTTTATAAAGTTGTAATTTTTACATATTATATCAACAAAGTTTTCTTGATCTACCTATTCTTCTTGTAACTTTGGGTTATTGAATTCTTCTAATATTATATTAACTAGTTCTAAGTTTTTGTATAGTTTTTTTTACTGTTTCAATATTTAATAAAATCTTTTCTTGTATAATATTTGCAGTTTTTATCTCATTATCTGACTCTACCTCTATATTTATAGTTTTATAATTTTCAAAAGTTATACTTGCACTTTCATCTTGGTTTTCATATAAACTACTAGATGTTGGATATTTTTTTACTGGTTTATTTATTTGGGGTAATTCCCACTCTTGTCCTAACAAATAATCTATATTTACGATTTTGCTAAAAAAATACTAAACTCAAGATTATGCAAAAAAATAAAACATATAATTTTTTTTTTAATCTTATATGCTAGAGACTAATATTAAATTAAGAAAATAAATAGAGAAATAGAGTATAAATGCATGGTTTGAACTAGATAGTGCAAATAAAAATTGAGTGCATGCTATTTTGATAGAAATACTATAAATATATAAAATTACCTCACTAGTAGCATTTGATTTCATCAATGTATTCCAACCAATACCACAACTTGCTTAAATAAAAACATAACGTATTAACAAAAAAATATTATAATAAATTTACCTACAACTAGAAGTTGTATGCATCTTAAGAACAAAAAATACTGCTACCAATCTATCTTAAAATTTTAATTGACATCATTCAAAATAAAAGGTTTCTCAAATTTCATAATTACTATATGCTTTCATATATATCAATTGGATCAAATTACCTTGACAATTAAAACTCATTTCTCTAATTCACCATTGATCTTACCTCTTGATCTTCTTTCCTCCGAGAAAAATGAGAATTAACCAGTCATGCTTGGATATTTCATCTCACAAGGCGTGTTCGACTAGTGAGAAACTGAGGAAAAATAAAATAAAATAGAAAATTCTATTAAGAGTGAAAATTTATAGAAATTTTTACAATTAAGAGTATCCAAAAGGGCCTTACATGAGAAATCCAAGTTTTTATTTATAAGCTAAGGTCAAGTGGACACTTGGCAACCTCTCATTGGCATTTTAGAAACTTCCAAATTCACAAATTTGGTGCTTAGCGTCAAAATCATGATTTTGCATGATCTTCGACCATTTTGCACAAGGACTATTAATTTGACATGATCGTTTCGCCGCTTCATACAAAATTTTGCACAGTGGTGCAAAATCCACTTTGTCATTACAGCAAATTCTTTTTTCTAGTCTAATTTGCATAGTCATTTGAAAATTTTCCATGATCATGCAAAATTGCAATATAAAGTTTTTTAGCTCTCCTTTGTCGATTTTTCAATCTTCTTCTTTTGACTCCAAGTTAGCTACCTTTAATTAGCCTAAATCTCAGTCCAAACCAATTGTATTACTTCTTCCATTATGCATTTGGATCATCATCAATATTATTTGCCTTTTTCAAATTAACTCATCTCTTTCGTCACCAATTTATCAAAACCATACCTTGAAATGACTTCAAAACTTCATAAAACTTGTTAGTAACTATTGCAATAGTAACAATGTATCTTGATTTTAGGCGCATCGCCATTCTAAAGATGGGGTGGCCTAAGCAATCAAAGGATATGGACTATCCTTTATGGACAAGACTATATATGGTTGTAGTGGGAGTGACCAATCCTAAAGATGAAACTTTTTACTCAGTAACATTAATGTCAAGTATCATTATGCAAATTATTAGGAGGTATTTGCATATTTTATGCGAGACTCCGTTATCAGTTTGCCCAGTAACGAGAGTAGTCATATCTCACTAAAAGAAATAACCTAGCACCAATCAAACATTTGACTTCTAATGCCTAGGTCAAATTAATTTAAAAATGATTTAAAGACTAGTCAAGTCTAGATACTTTTATTCTAGAGGATCTTTTAGTCTGCGAATCTTGTATAAATGGTAAGATGACTAGAAGGCTCCTATATTTCTAAAGGACATGGAACCAAGGACTGTTTGGAGTTAGTGCATACTAAAGTGTATGAACCTTTTTGTGTTTATACATGGAAAGTATGGGTATTTGATTATTTTACTAATAAATACTCTAGGTCTGGATATGTAGATAAGAAGTTTGATGCCTCTAATAAATTCATGGAATTTAATGTGGAATTAGATAACCTATTGGGTAAACATATCAAGGCACTTCGATTAGATCAAGGTGGTGTGTTTAGTAGGTTCAATCTTTTCCATATGGAGCATGAGATGATATCCCAGTTGTGTGCACCAAGGACTCCATTGTAAAATGGATTAATAGAAAGAAGATATTGAACTTTGATAGACATAGTGAGATTAGTGATTGGTTTCTCATTACTTTCCACATCCTTTAAGGATACATCTTAAAGACTGTATAATACCTTTTTTTTTTCTAAAGAGGTGTATTAGTTTATAAGATATCCAAGAGGATTTTGGGATTATTACTTTATAGATAGGATTATCAAAAGTGTTTGTTGTTACAAATACTAGAATTATGATGAAGACTATATGATATGTAATAAGGCAAACAATGATATAGATTGGAGAATACTAGAGGATAGATTTGCTATACACAAGATACTATGGATCCAGTACCAACCATTCCCATTTCTAGTACATTGATGCCTCATCGTAGTGGGAGGGTTGTTAAACAACCAGCCTAATTCATGTATTTGGGAGAGTCTTCCGAGGTCATTTTAGAGGAACATGAGATTGATCTCATTTCGATGAATCAATGAGCGATATGGATGCATATCTTTGGAAAAAGACTATGGAAGTAGTGTTAGAATTCTTGTGATTCTAATGTAGTTAGGGTTCTTGCAGAAACATCTGAAAGGATAAAACCATAAATGTAAGTTGGTCTATAAGAGAAATAAAAGAGTAGATGGAAAAGTTGAGATTTATATGGCTAGGTTGTACTTAATGGTTATAATTTGAAACATTGTTTTGAATATACAAAACTTTTTCCTTAGTAGTCGTATTCAGATTCATCATAGTATTCTTACTCATTGCGGTGTATATCATTTATGAGATATTGCAATAGGATGTCCAGATAGTGTTCTTAAATGATTATTTTGATATTAGTATTTATATGATGTAACAAGAAATTGCAAGGAAGCATGGTGGTGTTCTAGGATTTTGTAGGTATATGACAATCTACTCATTGAGAATGATGGAGGGATATTGTCATAAGTCAAGATCTAGTTGTCTACTCGGTTCTAGATCAAAATTTATAAGGGGCGTAATATATTCTTAGGTTTAAAGTCCTTAAGGATTACAAGAATAGGAAAATTGCACTATGTGAACCATATACTCAAATATCTTTTGAAAATGGGGGATTATATGTTTGTGCTCAAAAGTGTTGAGATAGCTTAGAGGATGACATGATGGTTGAGAAGATAACTTATGTGGAGAACCTTGTAGATCCCTTCACCAAGACATTGACAAGGAAAGTCTTTGTTGGTCACAACGAGAGCATAGGTTTCAGATGAGTATCTAACATACTTTATAGGTATGATGCTTTGAGGGCTAGTGGGATAATGTTAAGATAGAGCCCTTAAAAGCATGACATGATGTAATAAATTTGGAATTCATTATTTATTTGATAATATTCTAATTTTACTTTTATCTATCCTTATTTCATGTATTATACTTTATGAGCATTATTGTCTGCATCTTTTGCATTATACATGACTTAAGTGCATTAGGAGTTACACAAAAGATCTAAATTATGAGTTTTTTTTTGCAAATAGATGACTTTTTCACAACTGATTCATAAGTCTAGACAACCCATTAGAGGTTATAGTGCACCACCTCCTAATTGGATGGATGGCTGGTTTTGGCAATCAGGATGGGTTTCCCATGGTGAGTGCACTATTGTGTATAGTTACACATTGGATAGGAACTACGGTGATTCATGACTTAAGGCTATCAAGTAGTCACCACCTCCTAATTGGAGGAATGACTGGTTTTGGCTATCAGGATGGGCTTCCCATGGTGAGTGCACTAGTGCGTATAGTTACACATTGGATAGGCCTACAGTGAGTCATGACTTAAGGCTATCAAGTAGTCATGACCTCACCAAGCTACTTTATTGTGCTATCTTTCAAGCTTGAGGTAATATTGAGGTTGTGCTAAAGTTAGTAATGACTTTGACCTGCGGGTGAGATCATAAGTTAATCATATTTTCCGTATGGATTGGGTCACTATTGATGGAAGTTAGTAGCAATAGGTATACTCAATCAAGACACTATGATATTTATTTGGATTGAGATAGTGTGTCCCTTTGGGTGATCCTAAGGAGGTGTGTTCATGGAAACTATAGTCATAGTAGTTCCTTAAGTGGAACTTGACGTAGACTCTTTGAGAGTTAAGATATATCAATTGAACACATAATACGACGATCTGTAACTCAAGGATGGTAGATGTAGTCTTGAAAGGCTGATAGCTTTCATCTTGTTAGACTACGGACATTAGTTCATGGAGAGACTGAACATAATGGATAGTAGGTCACGAACCTGAGCACTTGGTGTCTCGTTGTTATTTACATAGGATACTAGAGTTCAGTTGATTATTTGTAGTAGGATGTTGAATCAACTTTAGAATTTTATTATAAGGAAGCCAGTATTCCTATGGGTCCTAGTGATCCCTACTTTGAGCTCATATACCTTGTTGGCATGGGTTATGAGGGTCGGATTGACTTTAAGTTCACTTTTGTGCATAAAGGCATTTTGATAATTATGCAAGGTTGCCCAGGGGGAAGTGAACAAGGTCTCTGGATTGAGTTAATTGATTAATTAGTAGGTCATGTTGGGTTAATTACTCAATTAGGACTCATTTTGGGCTAGATTACGTGACTTAATCCCTTAATGGGCTCAAATCACTTATTCCTAGTAGGAAACCTTATGAATACCCCCTTAAGGGTTCAGGTTCTCATAGCTTTTTCTAGAAAGTCATCTTCCATCTCCAAAGAGAGAGAGAGAGAGAGTCATAGCCTCCACTCTTCCTTCCATCCCCATTGGAAGTGTGTCAAGGTCAAGGTTCGAGTTATTGGGTGGAAGACTTCGGGTTTACAAAACTTCTGCGATTTTATTCTTCATCTTCACCACGTGGATTTGATTTGGGAATATCTGAATTTGAGGTGTGGTTTTTGTTAGAATCCCTTTAAAGTTTTAAAATGTTATTTTTTCAATGTGCATAGGATTTAGAAAAAAGCCTTGGATAGTTATGCATGTTCCTAACTTGATCCAGGCTTGGAAAACAGAGAGATCAAAGTTTTTCCTTTCAAAGTCATCATAGATACTCAATTAAACTTTGCTCCAAGAATACGTGTTTACCACCCTTGGATTAAAATCAAGTCTAAACTCGAGACATTCTTCAACAAGCCTATGGAAGAATATCAAACACAATATAAAAGTATCATTCATCTATCTTTAAGGCTGAAAATCAAGACAAATTCAAATGATCTTCTTTCATTCTCCAGAATACTTAAGAAAGATCTTCACAAATTTGGTTGAGAATAAGTTATCCCTGACCCTCAGTTGAACTCTGCTCTAAGAACATGCATTTATCGCCATTGGATCAAACTCAAGACAAGTGACACTCCTAGCCTGCATGAGCTTAAACTGCATACGACGCATTAAAAAAAAAAAAAGCCTGCTAAGTTAAAATTCTAAAAAAATGACTTAGACAAAAGTTAGGACATATGCTCGCAATATTAAATCTTTTTAGTTTTGACAAAAGTTAGAGCGCAAAAAAAAAAAAAAAAAGATTCGCTAAGTTGAAAACATTAAAAGGCAACTTAGGCATAAGTTAGAACATATTTTCTTAAGATTAAATATATTTTTAGTCTTGGCAAAAGTTAAAGCGCAAAAAAATAATAAAAAAAAAATAAAAAACCTACGTTTGACTTGATCCCTTCTCTTTGAAGGGTACATAGGCAACTTGGGGAAACTACCTTAGTTTAGTCACTACAAACAAAAAATTAAAAAAAAAAAATCTCCTTTTATAAATAAGTTTGGCTAGAAAAAACTAGACTTATTACATTTCAATAAAAATGAAAGAAGAAAATGGATGGTTAACCTAAAAACACAACAATCACACTCACACCAAGCATGCAAGCTTGTCACATTGAGCTCTTAAGGCTTTTTCAAGTGTCTTTATGGTTTTGACATCGACATCAGTAAGCACAAGGGTTTGGGCGATAACAACATGTTCTTCCCTCAGACGAGAAATATAATTCTATAAATTAACTACATTTTCATCGATCTCTAAGATTGAATTATGAAGACACTCTCTTTGTATTGCTAGTTGTTCCAATTCCTTCTTAAGTGCATCCTGCTTAGCGTCAAAACTAACTAAGTCAGCCTTTAATGATTGACAACGACTTGTATCCACACTCTCAAAGTTTAAAGCATTAGCAATCTGAAATGCAACAGTAGTTAAACACTTGCTTTGTACTTTAGAAGATATATTTGTAGAGTTGGCACGTTGCATTGTGTCAAAGTGATCTATACTTACCATGTACTTCTCAATCTAAGACTTTAATGGTGAAGGGTCTACTCTAGTCTTCATAATAGTGCTGAAAAGCTCATTAATTTTTTCCTTTAAGTAATGGGAGATAATCAATGGAAGTTTTAAGAATCATTTCCTTAATGCTCTCTCCTATCATATGTGTTGCTTGACGTTGCGCATCAAGGACAATTTGTTCCACATCAAATATGTAAATAAAATTAAAAAGGGTTATAAGAAGGGTATTAGGGTACAGGGATTGTATTCTAGCAATTAAACCTGCAACGGTTAAAAGTGTTAATTCATCGTATGTGATATTTTCAATCGTGGCATTTTGAACTTGAAATTCAATCAAAACATCACTTGAGCTGTTAATAATACCTTCATCACCCAAATGGAAATGAGGTAAAAGTAATAGAATGATAGAGTGATCTTCTTGTTGGATAGCCAAGTTGAAGGACATTTACCCCTTAGTGCTATCAACATTTTCAAATTGGTCGTTAAGAGAAGTACCATCACCCTCATCTATAAGCTAATGGTCACCTTCAACCTAAGGAAAAATGTTTTTGTTAGTACCAATGTGTTATATATATATATAAACCTCTTCACCGACAAGTTCCATTAATTGAGTAGATAATGGAACATCAACAAAGAAGACATTGCATCAAGCATATCAGAGTTAGTCTCGTCATAGTACACATGGGGAGGTCTAGTCTTTTGATGTTTGAAGTGACATTCACTTGTATTTTTTGAGTCATTATCTAATACATGAAGAACTTGTGCACTGTTGTTTTGCTTAAAAGTTTGGTGATAGTGACCATTACCACAATAAAAAATAGTTCCTTCATATTCCAAGTGTGCGGAGACATTAGTTTGATGACAACCCACTGAGCGCTTAGAAGAAACTCTTGAATGATTGGGTAAATCATTAAAGTTTCTCTCAGTGTTATCCCCAACATTCCTCTTAGTATAGACACTTGGGTCGATCTTGTGTGTTCTATTGTCTAAAGACTCTCAGGATACTTGCTGAGAAGAATCATGAGGGGACTCTATACTTTTTATAGTAGTAGTGAAGTGAGAAGAATTCAACAATAGAACGTCATAAATAAATTTTACTTTATTGAATCTTGAATTACTGATATTTGTAAGCTTGCAAGATGCTACTCAAGACTAATAAGAAATGTGTAATGGATCCTTTGTCATTGACACTAACAAGGATTGAACATCAGTAAGTGACTTATACACTAACAGGGTAGCTCCCTTCTCAAAATCTTCACTATGATCCTTAGGAATGGTCATGGTCTTCTCCCTTAAACACTTGAAGAACGACATCCTGTAAAATAATAATAATATATGGGTCTATATTTTTTAAAAGAAGTTAGATACCATTCTACATTCAAGTCAGGTCAATTCGCATGAGTGAGGACCTTAACACTAATGCCACATCAAGTATCGAAAGTACAACATCGCATAACATCAGAGCTATAACTTGTTTGCATAGGTATCAAATATTATTATGATTTTAATTAAATGTTAACACTTGAATAACACTATCCATTCAAGTCAAGCCAATTTGCATGGGTGAAGACTTTAGAACACAAGTGGCGAAAGTACAACACCACATAGCGTCAAGGCTATAACTTGTTTGCATATGTGTCAAATATTATTCTGGTTTTAATCAAATGTTAAAACTTGAATACCACAATGCATTCAAGTCAATCCAAGTTGCATTGGTGAAAACTTTAGCACACAAGTGGCGAAAGTACAACATCACATAACGTCAGGGTCATAACTTATTTGCATAAGTGTCAAATATTATTTTGGTTTTAATTAAATATTAAAACTTGAACACCATTATGCATTCAAGTCAAACCAATTTGCATGGGTGAAGACTTTAGCACATATGTGTCAAAAATACAACATCGCTTTGCGCCAGGGTTACAACTTGATTACATGAGGATCAAATTTCAAAGATTCATAAATTTTTATGGATATTTAAGTTTACTAAAGAAATTATTCCCCTTGTTAAGGTAATTTTTGAAAGAAAAAAAAAACTTAAAAGTGAATTTGTCTCTGCAAGTCTTCGGATCGAAAAAAAAATGACTCTACACAGAAAATGAAGCTTCACAAATAATAAAAGGCTTCACAAAATCTCCATACAAGTCCAAGAAATCATAGAAGAACTAAACACATGTTATTCACCTTTCAATAGAGTCATTTGGGAATAAGCCATTAGGCCCTTGATTGACTTTGGAAACAAAGAAAACATTTGCATCGTCTATACATGCAATTTTTGTTGTTCAACGAGTTCATTCGAGAATAAGTCATTTGTGACCTTTGATTGATCTTCCAAATTAAATAAATGTCATCATCATTTTCCAAATTGTGATCAAGATGAAAAAAATCAAAGGGATATATTTTTTTTGCAAGAGAATATTGTCACAAAGATTGTATCCCACAATTTATCAATTTTAATAAAATATTTTTGTTTGCATATTTTTCTTATTATTTTGCTTACATCGTAGGACATTCATGAAATTTGTGTGTACAGTCATAAACCATACTTGTGTAGTTTTTTTTTGTTTTTTTTTTATGATTGGAAAACCTAAAGTATATTGTTTTATTTCAGTTCCTTGTAATAACTAAGGACAATAATCTACATAGAAGAGTGTCAAAGGAGAAGCCAACATAAAGTAGGAAATTTTATATTATTCTATTATATATCTTTGTTTTTTTTTGTTTTTTTTTATTTTATGAAACATTTGTTATAAGTCCATATATTTAATATAATTTTATGAAGTATTTCAATGTGTCATAGTGTTTTTAGTGTATTTGCACCATAGTTTTAAAATGTTGCGATATTGTTTAGATATGTATTGGTATAAGGAATCGCTACCTCAGTATTGTGGAGATGGTTCATGTATGGTTATATTGTAAAAATGGCATGAAACAATAACAAATAATATCTAGACGATAGATTGATACGTGAGAAGTATTTATGAGAAGTTGCAACATTATATTTGGATATATTGTTTATGTGGTACTATAGTTTCTTAGGTGAAAATGTCTAAAGCCCTTGAGGAGGACACTCTAATGTGGGTGTATGAGGTCGATCTCACCCCTAGGTTTTTATCCTAAATGATAAGGGATATGACTTATCATTGGGTGGTAATCCCAAAATAATCATTATTTATGATACAACATCTTCTAGAGCATGAACAAATGATATGTACATTGGTGGGAATTATTAACTTATTTTATGTAAGAGAATGGATGAGGCAAAACAACTATGAAATCATTCGCAACATTTATTCATATTTATCATCAATGCATATTTGCTAATGATTAAAATAAAGTTTATAGTGCATGTTTTTGTATGTTTTTTTTTTATTTTGATTCAAGTTTTTATAAATATACATAAAATGATCATGAACTCTCCAACAAAGTTGTGAACTCAACTTATCCTTTTCCCTTTTAGATGTAGGTCAAGAGACATTTGCTAGGATTGATGCTTAAGTTTTTCATGTGATACTGATTGAATCTTGTTTTGCTCATGTTGAGAGTCTTTTTGAGGCTCTTCCCTTTGTATCATAAGATGATTAAATCATTTTGAAGAAATGATGTAAAACTATGTTTATTTTTGTACACTTGTAATATATGTTACCCTTAATGAACAATGGGGTTTTTGTATGTACAAAGTACTATTATATAAGTTTGTTTTATGTGAAATGAATAATCAATTAATCATATCCAATGACATTGCAAGTTTACAAGTATTGTTTTTATACATTTTCTATCACGTTTTTTGGGTTGGAAGAAAGAGGAGCAATGGATATCATTTGGAGTTCAAGGGACGAACATTTTATAGTTGTTCAACCTTGTATCTTTAAACATTCTTAAGGGTGTGGGGTTGTATACTTTTGGACACTCTTAAGGGTCTTCAGTTGTATACCTTCGAACATCTTAAGAATGTTTGGTTGTATAGTGCTATACATTTATTATAGTGTTTGACTTTGTACAATCAGACATCTTTTATTGAAAAAATTAATAAATTAAAATTTTAATACAAGGTGATGCATCTATACCAAAAGCTTTGATAATGATCTACACAACTATGTTTGCAACAAATATCATTAATTATAGTAGGGAAGACATTAAACGAATGACTACGAGAAATTGGTAAAATGAATTGAATGGTTATTATAATTGGTATAGGAGATATGGGGGGACCTCATGGACAAAAACCTACAATTACTTTTACTTGTGAAAGAAGTGTAGTATACAAAGGTTCATTAAATATTAACATCGAAAATGAGAGTAACAAGCAAGGGAAAGGAAGATTGATAAGGGTAAAGAAATGTGAGTATGAATTTACTCTTAAGAGTGTGAAACTAGCAATTGATGATGATTGGATGCTAGTTGTTAAATGTGACATAATCATAGTGGCACACAATATCTCGAATAACATTTTTTTTGTTGGTTGTTTAAGTGAAGAAGAAATAAGTATGTTAGTTAAAATGTCAAAAAACAACCTTAATCCGAAAAATATATTAAATAGTTTGAAGCATAGAGATGAACTAAATTGTAGCACGGTGAGAACAATATACAATGCAAAGTATAAACATGAAGTAAAGGAATATGGTGGTTGATCACAAATGCAATAATTGATGCATAAATTGATGGAGTTGAACTACATTGAATGACATAGAATGGATGAACACAATGACTATATTTCAGACTTGATGTACACATACCTAACATCTATTGATTTATTGATAGCATTTCTAATGGTTTTTATCATAGATTATACTTACAAGACGAATAGATATTAAATGTCTCTTGCTTGAGATAGTTGGTATAACGTCAACATATAAGATATTTGTTATTGCATTTGCATATCTTAGGGGTGAAAAAAAAGATAACTACCCACGAGCCTTACAAAAATTGAGAAGTTTGATGCATGAAGACTTTTTTCCAATAGTGGTTGTCATTGATAACTTGCTCTTATGAATGTATTACATAATGTGCTCCCAACCTCCTCACATCTTTTATATAGATGTATTATATCGAAAAATATTCTTTCAAATTGTAAGAAGCATTTTAAGTTAAAGGGGTAAGATGAAAGACATTTTTTGTCATGTGGAATGTTTTGGTGCTTACTGAAACTTAAGAGTCGTGTGAGTACCATCTTAGTGCCTTTAAGGAATAAAACCAAAAGGTACACAAAAGTAACAAAATATTGCAAAGTTCAATGCTTACTTCCATATAAAGTCGTGCATTTTGGTAATACCATAATGAATAGGTATAATCATTTATAAGTATTTTGTTTTTTTTGTTTTGCTTATTTTTTTTCTGCATAATGTTTTCTAACATGTATATTAAATCCAAATGTTCTTCATTACTAAACATGGCTAAAAGCTCACATGCCAAGTTGAAGAGACATTTGGGTACATTCCAAGGTGATTTTGATGGTTCTTAGGTCAAAAATCACATGTTAGAGTTTCAACACTGAAATAAAAGCATCATTTGAGATTAGTCTAATAAAAATGTTTTACACAACAAGAAAAGTCATTTGTTTAACGAATTAAGAGGAAGTATTTCCAAAGCTACACTAAGTATTCTAGTTGATGAAGGAAAAAAATATGTTAATGTTGGAGAGGATATATCCATTTTGCAGATACGTGTATAGACAGACTTGTGGGCTTCCTTGTGCACATGAGATATCTTTTTAATAAGATTGAAAGTAGGTCATTCCCTTTAGCATTAGTAGACACGCATTGGAGGAAACTTGATTTAGTTCCCACTAAACACTAAGAGTTTAGGGAGATGGGTTATGAAACTGTTATGGAACACTTCTATAAGTGATTTTTAAGCATGAATCTAATCAGTAGGCAATAAATGCTGAGGAAGATGATGGAAATATCTATTCCATAAATCACATTTGTGATACCCCCCTAAGAAAAGGTAAAGTTGAAAGGAAAAACCGACATCTTCAATGAAAAATGATTCATTTACTCGTAGGAATCCATTTTTATTTGAGTTTGTAAAGCCAACATATGATAAGGAAGCAAGTAGTGGCACTAGATAATCAAAATAGAAGAAAAGGTTGAAGAAGGTAACGAGATGATCAAGTAGCACTAGAGAGTACAAATCTGCATTTTTAGAATGTTTGCAACCTTATATTGTGCATGTAAAATATATGAGAGCATATGGTAATTGTGGATAGTGAGCTATAGCTTCTACTTTAAGCATGGGTGAGGATGGTTAGCCATATGTTAGGCAAGACATGTTTTAGTAGTTATCTACGTATCATGTAGAGTATGACAAGTTAATTTGAGGTAACTTGCAAGTTAATGAGCTTCTTTACTCGATTTTTTTTTTTATAATCTTGCTTTGATTGATAGATGGAGGACTATGCTCGATATGAACCATACTGTAGCTTCTAAATACAATGTTGTGCTTGTCCATATATCAATGCAGTAGTTCCTAATGTTTTTGCCTCTTCAATCAACACCATTGTCTATGTCAATGCGAAAGATTATATCAATTAGTTTTGTTAATAACAATCATTTTGTGGGGGTAATGTTATGAATGCTAATATACTTCATTTCCAATTCCTTAATCTTACTTAACAAAGTTATTTACTGTATTATAAAATTGATTTGTAGGTTTTAATGCAACCTAGAGCCCCAATGCTACTTATTGTGCGTAACTGGCATAGGAGTCAATATCATTATGTTGAGGGTCGGGCAACTCCATATGTACCTACCATTAAGATGTTATGTAGCTTAATTTCTAACAATGTTATCACAAAAGATACTATTGATTTGGATGCTAATGTATGATGTATTGTATTATTAATGTTGTATGACAATGTAATCAAGGAATATACTATGTATTTTGATGATGATATATGATCTATTGCATTATTATTGTCATTTGATGATTTAGATATTACTTTCATTTTGAATATTGATGGTAGTGCTTAGGTTAACCGTTAAAAAAGTCGCAAGCATAGGGGGTTACAATAATAAGATCATATAACATGAAAAATATTTTCAAAAAGATCATAACACATAAAATGACAAATCCATATAGTTCTTGTAATATAGGTTGGAAAACTCCTAAGTAATGAAATGTCATCTGGTCCACCGTAGTTGTAAGTGTAATAAATTTAGTCAAATTAAACTAAATTAAAGAAAAAAACTTAATTTGCATCATGTCCAACACTGAAAGGTTGAACATAGTTGAGATGTCCAAAACTGGAGGGTTGGACATTGTTGAGATGTCCAACACTAGAGAATTGGGCGTCTTAGCTATGTCCACACTTCTAGGACCGAACACCAAGGGTTCTAAATTTTTTCTTCCTCCATTGAAATTATAGTTTTTCATAATTTTTCATTTTTAAATCACATCTATATTTTTCCTAATTATTTTATTACTTCTAAACTTCAAACAAGTTGATTTGTAGTTAGGGTTTGTGATTAAGAAGAAAGAGGTTGAGAGAAAAAGGAAGAAGAAGAAGAAGATGAATTTTGGGAAAGGATAATGAGAAGAATGTTTTGAGTATTTTTTAAATTATAAGGTGGATATAATAATAAGTTTTCAAAGTCTAGGTTTCCTTGCATAAGGATTGAGAATATTTTCACCTACCGTACTACCAACTTCATACTTGGATGGGGACCTTCTCTTGTCATCCCAGTCAATGAAGTTCTAATCATACTCCATAAAATTAAAATATTATAGCTGCCACTTCACCTGATTTCTTCTCTTGCCATCCTTTGTCTCTATTTACAGATACAAAGGTATTATTATCATTCTTCAACTCAACATACAACAAAAACACCACCTTCAAAACTTATCTTGCAGTAAATTTTGTTTATTCTTCTAAATATGCAGAATTTTTTTGTATTAAATAATATTTAAATAGATTCTTTTGTAGGATGGAAAATGTGAGGTAAATAAGGGAGATTAAAAATTTAAAAATAGTTTTTTTCTAATATTATTTTCCTATTATATAGAATAAAAGATTACAAATTCTAAAAAATAATTTTTAAGAATGATTTTTTTTAAAACTGGTTTCCAATGTTCTGTAAAATAAAAGTTTGTTTGGAAATTTAAAATATTTTTAATCTATTTTTAATATTTTTAAATATATTTTACAAAATAATTTTTATATCTAGTGTTTAATTCAAAATATTTTTAATATTTTTAAATATGTTTTACAAAATAATTTTTATATCTAATTTTTTATTTTTAATTATTTTATATATTTGCATAATTATTTTTTTAAAACAACCCTTAGAAACACAAATAAAAACAATACAAAACAATTAAAAGATGTTAAAACAACCTGTTTTTTTATTATTAAGAACAAAAAATAGAAAACAAAATTTGGTTGCCCAAATGTGTTTTTCTTTTTGTTATAGAGAATAGAAAATTATTATAAAAACCAGTTACCAAACAGATCATAAATTCACATTATTTTTTAACTATACGATACAAATTAAAATTTTTTGAAATTTCAATTTTTTTTTTGCTACTATGTTTGGTTCTTAAAAAGTATTAAAAAAAAATATTAAGAAAAATAAATTTCTTATATTTGATTTCATTATAGAAAATATGAAATAAAATATAATATAATTAAAATTAAATAAAAATTTATGTATTTTAAAATTATTTAATTTTTATATAATAAAAAAAGTTAAATGAGGTTGAAGAATGATTTAAAATTAATTTATTAATTTAAATTTATTTATTTATTTTTATTTCCTTTTCTCATATTAAATTTTTCGAAATTATAGAACTTTTTATGGTGTAAAGATTTTTTAGGAGTTTTCCCTTTTCAAAGAAAAATGTAAGGGGGAGGAAAAGGAGAAAAAGAATGAAAGGGCACGTGGGAACAGAGTGAGCCCACCATCTGTGGAGCTGTGTGGAAGTTGAACGACTGGCGGAATCCCACTTCAAAACGCCTCCGCTTCTGCCCTTTTTCGATTTTTTTTTTCTTGCTTTTCTTTCTTAATTATTTCTCCATGTTCACATCTCTAGCCTGCCTCCACTTTCCACCGAAATGACCCACCTTGACTTTATAATCAGCTCGCTCTTTTTCTCCCTATAGCTGTCCCTAGAGAGATCTCTGTTTCTCCAAATACAGGTAAATATGTAGGTTTCTTTTCAGTTTATTTCCGTAATTAAAGGGATTTGCCCATTTCCATTTCGATCTTTATGGACGTCTCTATTGGATTCCGTAATTTCTTCGTTTTTTCATCTGAAAATCTTTCTGGGTGTCCATGATTTGTTTCTAATTTTTCATCTCTGAATTTATTCTCTGCCCCTGTGTTTAAGTCTTAAACATTTGTCTCTCTATGTTTTCTGGGTTTTCCTTTTTCCTTTCTTTTTTGGATTATTGACTGTTGTTTATAATCCATGGTTCAGCTTTGGTTTGTGACAAACTTGGAACTAGGTTTCCTCAGTTTAAAAGCCTCCCAATTCTGGGTATTTATTGAAAATCGAGCTTAGTTGTGGCGATGCTAGGAACCTAGTTTAATTATTATTTTTTCTATTTTATAATTAGAATAGTGAAGATAATAATAATAAAAATTATTATTATTATTATTATTATTGTTAAATTGTTAACTATTGCTATATCTATTGTTGTTGTTGTTACTACAACTATTATTTACTGGTATTGTAATGACTATTATTTACACATGTAAGTTATAATGTAACCTGTCAGCAGAAAAAGTGTCCTTTAACTGCCTTAAACCTCATACTTACTAATCCTACGATGGATAAGCAAAAATGATGGGTGAATTCCTCATCATTTTGTCACCAAAACAGCACAATTCAGCATAATTTTACCTTTTCTCTTAAGCTGGTATAAAGTAAGAATTTGTTCCCAAGCAGCTTCCCAAACAAAGAAGCCAGCTTTGGAAAAATATGGTAACTGCCAGGCCTTTCTATGAAGAATGGAAGGTCTGAGATTTGGTCCTAAAGCCTTGCACAGTAGGACTTCTCAGAGAAGCAACCATCTTTAGAAACTTCTCATTAGTCATCTTCCTCTACCTACAACCATGATACATTCCTGTAGCTTCAACTCCTGATGGTTTACAAATGCATTATTGTGCATATGGCATTTTCATATCCTGTCAATTTCAGAACAAAATAAGAGCCATTAACATGTTGTTTTCAATAATTCTCTTCTAAGGTTTTCTATAAAAATCAGTCCAGATGATGGACATTCTGCTTATCAATTTAAGGAAGAATGCCAATTCATCTTGAGGTACACTACCCATGTACATCAGTAGGATAGGTAACCAGTACATGGGTTGTTAGGTAGTGTTGCATGCTTTTCGTGTTATAGTGTATTTGGGTAGAGAACTAGCTCAATTTAGAAGTTTGTTTTTCTCATAGGGTTTTTTTCCTGGTATATAGATTGGTTGTGTCTGCATCGTCTTAAAAGTTTTCTTTAACACCAGGGAATATGTAGTCAAGTTATGTTGGACTGGGTTGGTGGCCAACCTTAAGGGATGAAGGGGTTGTGTCTGTGCCTCAACCTTAAGGGATATTCCAAAAGCTTGGCATAGTCTTTGAAACTATTTTGGTTACTAAGATTTTCCCACGGCTTGACATCGTTTAGATTTTGTTTAGCTGCTTGGGATTTTTGGAGGTTGGACATGATTTGGAAATTGTTTTAGGTTTTCAAGATATCCCTAACACTCCAAATGGTCAATTTTTCTAGCGTTAGAGGGTTTGAATGCTCTTGCTTTCCTCAAAAATAGAAAGCCTTGGATTGAGATATATAACCCTGAGAATTAAAGAGAGTACCGGATGTGGAGACTTTTCCATGAGGAAAGTTCTTCAAGGGTGTTTTGAAGGTAGAGCGTGTGTATGTTAGGCAAGCGTGTGTATGTTAGGCTTGCATGTTCTTTGAATTAGACCTATGTATTACTGTATTTTGTAAAATGGATATCTTCATTACATGGAAAGCCTTAATGATTTTCTTATTTAATGATAAATATGGCCCTAAAAGGCGCAGCTTTGTTTGAGATATAGTTCCCCAATTAAGAGAGACTTGGCAAAGAGAATGCTATAGAAAAAAACTCCAACATAAAAAGGGAATCATGCAACAAGAGATAGTCATAGGAGTTTTGAAATGGAAATTCTACCCAAAATATGTAGTCTTGAATGGTACACAACCTTGAAAAATAGAGAATATAAACAAAACCAATGAGATGATGGAGTCCAAGTACAAAAGTGCATCCAAGTACAAAAGTTGTATAGAGAGGACATTGAAAAGCAAAACGCAAAAGAAAGGGCACCATAAACAAAGCCCCTTTGTGAGGACTCTAACCGATACATAAAATTTGACATGGTTAAGGATTCACCCCCCCATCTACGTATGATCTAACCCATGACAAAAGGTTACAAAGAAATGTGAGTTTTAGTGATTGATAAAACATTTCTTTACTTTTAAAAGATCTTTGGTTCCTTTCCTTCCATAATGTCCAAAAACACACAACCAGACAACCATCTAAGCCTTCTTTCATTTTATCAACAAAAGAATGATGCCACGCTAAAACGGTCTCTCTTAGTGAACTTGTCATCACCTAGACAAATCCTAAATAGGAAAACATGAAATTCCATAACACCCTAGTTTTTACTATGCAAAAGGATGTCATCTATTAACTATTTGTCTTCTTTACATAAAAGACATTGGTTCACCAAAGACCACTCTATCCTTTGTAATTGATCCAAAGTCAAAACCTATACTTAAGAAGCTTCCCATGTAAAAAAAGCCTACTTTTGTTGGAACCACTGAATTCCAAATAATCCTCATGGGGAAAGCTTTTGCCTTGGAAGAAAAGTGTAGAAGGATTTGGCTGAAAATCTACCATTCGTTGCTTCCATCCATTCTTACTTACCTTGAAGCCTTAATAGGAGGATCTCAAACCTTTTTTTTTTTTGATAAGTAAAGATAAGTATATTAAAATGAAAGAGGAGACAGCAAACTAGTGCCCTCTAGGTATACAGGGAGTATACAAAAGCAGCCCATAGACTCTAAACCAAGGAAGCGGGAAGAAACCCTTACCTTTAACTAGAGCCTAGCCACTCAAAAAAGCTAACAAGAGACCGAGGGCTCGAAACTATAAACACCCTAACCCAAGACCACAGATTACATACAAAAGAATGTTTTAGCCTTTGGAGTGACAACACCTCATTCCCAAAAGCCAACAAATTTCTTTCCTTCCAAACTGACCAAAATATACATAAGGGGGCCATTTGCCACGCCTTTTTACGGATTTTCCCCACAAACGCTCCATGCCACCCAATGAGAGTTTCCTTAACTGTACCAGAGAGAACCCACGCCACACCAAAGAGAGAAAAAAGAAGATTCCACAATGCCCTCATCTTAACACAATGAAGTAAAAGGTGATCCACCGTTTCTGCTTCAGAAAGACAAAGAAAACACCTATTTGCCAAAGAGTAACCCTTCCTCTGGAGTTGGTCCAAAGTTAAGATTTTGCCCCAGGAAGCTTCCCAAGCGAAGAAAGCTACCTTAGGAGGCACATACGCTCTCCAAATACCAACATAAGGGAACATAGCAGAACCCTTTTTATCTCCTAATCATTCAAATTCATTAAAAAGTGAGGTGCCAATGCCCTCCCTTGCCATGCTGATCCCATACATCTGCTACCCAAGCATTCTTTGTTGAAGCTATGGAATACAAAGAGTGAAAAGACTCTTTTATAGTAGAATCACCACACCGTCTATCTTTCCAAAATGTCACCTTCTATGGTTGACCACATTGAATGAGATTTTTCTATCAAAATTTTGCCAACTTCTCTTGATGGCCTTTTGCAACCCTAACAAAACAATCTATATTTTCTTAGGAGCACCAACCAGCCTCCTCCTTCCTATATTTCTTGGCGATACCCACCTCTAAATGGATTTGTTCTTTGAGGTGTACCTACAAATCCACTTGCCTAGTAGCTCCTTATTGAGGATGAATAGCTTTCTAATACTAAAACCTTGATTTGGTAGAGTGGGTTGGGTCTTCATGAGTGTCTTGGGGGTTTTTTATGCACTTTGATGTACCTTTTTTTATTATTAATTTATACATATCTTTTTTTACCTATAAAAAAAATACTAAAACCTTTATTACATTTCTCTCTACAAGCGATCTCTCATTTCACCAAGTATGGGTTTTTCTCCAATGATCCCTCTCCTTACAAAAAATCCCTTTGGATCCTGTCAATCCTCAAACTTACATTCTTAGGCAAGACAAACAAAGACATGGTAAATGTGGCAAGCTTGACAAAGTGCTCTTGATTAGGGTAAGCCTCCACTCTTAGAAAGATATTGTCTTTTTCACATAGGTAGCCTCTTGTGAACTATCTCATTGTATGCCAACCAACCCACAATTTAAAGTGGGGTCCTAGACGTACACCCAAATACATAGCAGGGAGTTCCCTCTTCCTACACCCTATCTCAAGCACCAATTCTTCCACAATAGGAACATTGCCCACTAGAATTAACTCACTTTTCTCCAAATTGATCTTCAAACCTAAAATGACTTCAAACCACATGAAAATCTAAAAATCTAACTTGGATAAAGAATTTGCTCTCGGCTAGAATCACAAAAGATAAGAGTGTCATCAACAAACAAAAAATAGGCTAACTCCTCCTCCACTTACGTTAAACCTCAACATATATCCTCCTTCCCATGTTTTCTTCAACAAACAATTGAGTGCCTCTATAGCTAAGACAAACAAATGTGGGGAGATGGGATCCTGTTGCCTTAATCCCTTGAAGCTTTGAAAGAAGTCAACAAGGGCACCATTTACTAACACCGAAAATCTACTTGTGAAGATGCACCATTTGATTAAATCGATCCATTTTTTATCAAACCCCATCTTTTTAAGGATTTCTAGGAAATAAGTTTAACTAAATTAATCATAAGTGTTTTTTTTTTTTAATGTTTAGTTTGCCTATCATATCGTTCACCTATTCTTCAACCTTGAGTGAATTGCTTCATTAGCAATTGGAATTGCATCTAATATTTGTCTTCCCTCAACAAAAGCATTCTAAGAATTAGAAACAATTGACTCCACCACCGTCTTCAACTTATTTGCTAAAACAGGTAAGCAATTTATATAAACCACTCACTAAATTTATTGGCTTGAAATCTTTTAATTCCTTCACATCTCCCTTCTTTGGGATCAACACCAAGAAAGTAACATTTAAGCTTCTTTAAAAAGATTTGACCTCACAGAACTTCGTGAAGAAATCCATCATCTCAAACTTCACAGATTCCTAACAGTGTTGCAAAAACACAATTGTGAAATCTTTCGGCCTTGTAGCTTTATTACATTCATTGAATTCAATGTTGACATAACCTCCTTGTTTGAGAAAGGAACCTTTTGACACTTCAACATCATCCCTACCTAAAGTCTCTAATGCCATCCTATTGGGAATGGCACCAGGGAAGGGCACCACTATACCCCACTACTTTGCTAAGATAGGCTAGTCCCAAGGGAGGCCCACTTAGACCCCTTATCTTTTCCTACTTATTGCTTTTAACTACCAATGGACTTAAGGGAGACTTCAACATTGAAAACTGACTTGAGGAACAACTAAAGCTCCATACAATTAGGTATTAGTGTTTACCCCCCACCCCCCCGACAACCCCTTGGAGGTGAGGTAGAGTTGGGAACTTTGCTCTCAGGATGCCATGGGGTGAGGGAGGACCTAGATTGCTTAGTAAGGGGGGAGGGTGAAGAGCATCTAGTAAAGGTAAAAGAGGATGGTTAGAAGCAACATAGGTTGCAGTCTTCTCTAGAGAGTAAAAGAGGCATACCATTGCATACATACATTGGACTACTAATGCTAATAAGAAGATAGTAAAAGGTGATACTTAGTCTCCAATCACTTGAATTGAATAAAAGGCTATGAAAGAACCAAGTCCTTTTATCTCCTACTCTTTAGAAAACCAACCACTAGTTACCTTAATCCTATACAAGAAATTCCTTTTTCTATGAATGTTTGCCATTTTATGAAAGAATCTAGTGTTTTTGTCCCATTCCTTTGACTAAATGTTAAATTTCTGCCTCCATGATGCCTCTTTTAATAAGGCTCAATTTCTTTTGCATTAAGCACAAGTTTATTTTCTTTAGCATCCTAAAACCCTACCTTTTTTAAAGCTACCTCCTTTCTAAACAACACATTGCCGAACACGTCACAATTCCATGTCGTCAAATTTGCCTTCAAGGCCTTTAACTAGGAGGCCAAAATAAAGCTATAAGACCCACTAAACGTTTAGCTCACCCATCGACTCCTTAGTAAGTCTTTAAATCCATCCTCTTTTAACCACATATTTTCAAAATTGAATCGAGTTTTGCCTCACCTTCATTAGGTAAAATAGGTGAGGGATCTAACATTAGCTCCAATAAAACACTTTCCCAATCTTCCGACACTAAAAATCGGTCTAGTTTCATATGGGATTGATTATTCTTACCTCCACTCCAAACAAATGGGATTGATTGTCATAGGAATTCCAACCACAATTTTTTTCCCCATGTGCACTAAGACTCGACTTAGCCCTCCCACACCAATGCTTTTACACTCAAACTGCACAATCTTTGAAAATGAGACAAGGAGTATACAAATAATTCTTCCCAACTTGTATTATTTCACGCACACAATACAAGAAACTGAGACTTACAACAAATCCCTAGGCCTATGCTGAGACTCTTTGCCTTTTACATGTTAGAATATGGTATTTATAGGTAGCCAAAGGCCTTTGATAACTGTCCGCATTTTAGAGACCCAACTCATGCTCTACCTACCTTATTAGTTTTTCTAGGCCTTCAACAACTCCTTGGGTGTTTCTAAGTGTTGCACACACTTTGGTGTTGCTTCAGGTGAAACTACCACCCTCCTCCTTAAAGAACATTCTGAGTCGTTTCCAATAATCTTTAAAAAACGTCTCATGACAGTTGTTATTGTATTGTTATTTCTCCTCTCCCCAAAAATCTAACCATGTTAAATCCTTGGCAATAGACCAAGGGTCATACCACAAGCCTTTAATACCCCCTAATTCAGTCCAAAACTTATCCCTTTCCTTGCTCTAGGAAGGTTTATAAACCCCGGTGCATACCTAGACAAGGGCATCCTTACAACATCTCAAATGACACAAAATTGAGAATATCCTCGCTTCTAATTTAACCAATTCCAACACTCTATTATCCTAGAAAACTAAGATTCCACCAACAGCCCCTTGAGCCCCCACTACATCCTAATCTAAATATCTTCTTCCCCCTAAACTCCTCAGTAACTCCGTAGGCATCTCATTAATTTTTGTTTTCTACAAGCACATCAAATTTACCCTTTTGAGATCTAATCAAGGACTTAATAACCTTCATTTGTTCTTGCCATTCACCCCTCTTACATTCTAAGAGAGAATTCTCAATTTCATAGCTCCCCTACAACTAAGTCTTAGCCACCCTTATCATCCCCAACTTCCTTCCTTCTAACTCCCCTATAGTTTACTAAACATTCTAATTTCCGAACCTCTCTCTTTGTTTGTGAAAATTTGACCTTTTCGTTGCCATGCCTATAGCCTTTTTCCTTTTCCTCGCTTTTAGTTTTCATAAGAGAGCTAATATTTCCTCCTCCAAACCCTTAATAGGCATGCCCAAAATTATGCTAAACTTAACTAGCTTAGCAAAAGACCATTGTTTAGATGAACAAGCCTCGCTTGACCCCCTCCTTGGAGTCAAAGCCTTCTCTCTCATCTCTTTTCTTGAACTTCCTTTGGGATCTTTTTTGAAATCATCAGTGAATTCCACAAAGCTACAATCTTGTCGGGTCATCTTCTAAAGGCCTCCCCTAATCCTATGATGCTCATTGCAAAACCCCCCACCCTTTGAGAAGGAAGAAGAAAAGCAAGGCCTAGGTCCTAAAGGAGAATCTCACCTTGGCCATAAACAATCTCGATTGTGCACAACATCAAAACTGTATAAGGGGACGTCGATGAATGTTGTGTAACCATCAACACTTTGTGAGAGACATCATTATTTCTTTGGACCTGTTGGTCCTTCTCCCCCTTGTCAACATTCTTAGAGGCATTACACCTTCCTGTTGTGGAGGATTTCCCACAACATGGGTTGTCTTCTTGTGTTATAAGGCCCAATTCCTATTTGAACCGGAGGCCACAACTAGATCTAAAATCTATGCCTCCAACCAGCTCATCAGAACTTGGCTCATAACATCTTCCGTATCCCCACGGCCCACACCAAACAACTCATGCCTAGTTTAGGTATCGGCCTTAAAAGCCCATAATTGGAGCCCAAGCCCACCTTCCCATAGGTTGGCCTTTTTGCAATTGAACTTCTTCTTTTATAACAAATGGGTCATATCTAGCTTAGCGTAAATCCATCACCTTTCCTCTACTACTTTGGGTTCCAACTTCAATAGCACCAACATCCCCCACGAGCTCATATGAGGGCTTCCTTTGACCCCTACCTTCCCTTGCCAATGCGACATTACAAGTGATAGGCCTATGTTTCTCTAACAACACAACCTTTGCCACTCCTTTATGCAAAAAATCAGGCACCTTATGCAAAGAGGGTGACATGTTCTTTGCCTTTCTTTTCACTACACATTTCCACTCCCTTATTCTCACACTGGCATGTGATCTGACCTCTACATCGTCCTCTACCCCTTGTCCTTGCTTCTTAATATTGGAATGACCATCGAAAACCATCGTAAGATTTCCCACCACAATAAAATGGCATAATAGAGCCTACCACTATGGCACCAAAACAGGGACCTTCCCACCATTGATCTTTGCCAAAATCCTACCCCACTGCAATTTTTGTCTCAATGCAGTGTCTTTCATCTGCTGCAACAAAAGCCCCACAAGAATCTCCAATTCTCTTGAGTAGCTCTTTGCTCCACAAATGCAAAGGTGGGCTAGCTGTATCTAAGCTTTTTTAGCATGGACTTCAGACTGATAACACCCTATCATTGGAGGCCTCTAATGGTTTTACCTCCATTTCACCAAGATAGATCCATAGTTCGTCACCTACCTTGAGCTTAGTTCTTCCCTCAGCACTAGATGCAGCTGAAATACTCTCTATCATGTTAGTTAATCCCCTTACAACGAAGCTTCTTGGCCAGAGTAATCCATCCTCTTGGAAAGCCAAGACATTATGAAAAAACTAATAAAATTTCTTTGCCCCATCAGTACAAACAAAACATTTGACTATAATGCTTGCACCACTGTTCTGTAGCTCAAGAAAATAAGCTCTCTCCTTTTCCTTCCACACCTTGGGAAAGGGGGCGCAACTTTTCTGTTGCAGCATGATTCCACTTCTTCAAGTAACCAAGATAGGCTCTTCTCCCCAAACTTGATCCAGCTGGAAAATCCTCGACCTCTCTTCGACACTCTGCCTTCTACCTTCCCTCTAATCTCTTTGATAGAGATTTCAAAGGACTTTGATTCCACCCCAAACCATACCTTACCACCCTTCCTTCCCTCTAAACTCTACCTTTTTGAACTCTCAATCTCTCAACCTTTGTTATATTTATTTAATCTATAATAACAAAATGTTTGTTTCTGTTAAAAAAATGTTTATTCTAAAAGCAACAGAAATTAAAAAGGGTGTGCCTTAATTTTGATAAGGTAGTGGACAATAGTACCTCTTTTGTGCAAATATTGGTTAATTGCTTATTTGTGTTTATATGGCTTTGGTTTCTGAAGTGAGCATAAGATCTTTATCATTTTTATTTTTCACTCCTGTAATTTGGTTTATGATTGGTTGTTGTAGCTAGTTAGAACATCTGGAAGGGGGAATTGGACCATATGGAGTTTTGATACTGTCTAGAAAATGAATTATGGATCAAAGAACTAGAACAAGGTAGGATGCAAGACTCATTAGGTGATCATGGGGGGAGTTAACTGCCATACAATCAGATGTCTTCAAGAGGACTTAGAACTGCTAATGCCATGTTTACCAGTAAGAGCTCTATCTATGGGCCTAAGGATGATGGGTTTGAGACTCGAAGCTCCGAATCTTCAGTCAGGTAATTCATAACTCTGAGATACCTTAACTGAGTCATGTCATGCAGATTATCTTTCACTTAACTGTTATTGGCTTCAAATCTATACCTGTCTTTCCCAGTAGGCCTAACTTCGAGACACATTTTGCTTCAAGAAAATTGAAAGCGGACAACAATGCTGACTATTTTCAAGACCGAGAGACTATGGTACTGATGCATATGGTTTTGTGTTGGAATTTTGATTCTAGATTATAAAAAGGCTTCATTTGGTTCCTTTCTCTAATTAACTTTATGAATAGGAACTTTATTCAAAGGCCAATGCTCAAAAAGAGGAGATCCTTCTTCTTCGTGAACAAATTGCAGTTGCCTGTGTTAAGGTATGACATTTCTTGGAAGGTCACACCACTACAATCAATGTGCTTTTATGTTTCTTACCTACAAAGGAATCATATGATGACAGGAATTGCAGCTTTTGAACGAGAAGTATGCCTTGGAGAGAAAAATTTCTGACTTACGGATGGTTTGTATACCATGCAAATAAAGTCCTTATTGTTGAAGTGAATTGTCAATCTTAGATTTATGAATAGCCTTTCTGTGCATGTCTAGAATCTTGAATAATGTTGTTTTGAGTCCCAGGCAATTGATGAGAAGCAAAATGAAGCTATCTCTTCTTCTTCAAAGGAATTAGCTCAAAGAAAAGGCAATCTTGAAGACAATTTAACATTAGCTAAGGACTTGAAGGTTTGTAGAGGCTTACACTTCCACCTTATGCCTTTTCATACCTCTTCAATGACTACCAAATGTTGGTGATACTTTTTGAATTTCAAACCCATATAACTATGATTAAAAGAAAAAAAGAAGTCAATATGGCTATGATTGGGTTCAATGGAACTGACTTGATTAAGGTTCCTTGGTTGGCACATGCTTTGCTTTTCTACTACTGCATAATATTGCTTTATATTGATAACATAACTTATGCCTTTAATTTTTGAAATAGATTTGATCTTTCAATGGATTAAACCACTAAAGCCGTTAATGGAAGATAAAAAAGGAAGATGTTATGTATGCTTATTTAAAAAAAATAGAAAAATGAATGCTGTTGGGGAAGTTGAAAAACGGTGTTGTGTTTCTACCTACAGTGCTTTTAAATTTAATATTGGATATCTTTGTTATTTTCTTAATAGGAGATACCCTTAAAGTTATTAAGCCAGAATATAAGGATGGACAAAAATGACTAAGTAAATTTCTTGTTTTGAAAAGGTTTCTTAATTTTCTGTATTTAGGAGGGTTTTTTTAGTTGTGATATTTTTTTGTTGACCATTTAGGAGAAATCTCTTTTGGTTTTGGTGCCATGGAGGTCAAAATGGAGACTTCTTATATATGGGTTGTGATCACTATGTGAAGTGTCATTAATGATTAAGGTTTTAAAGTTTAAAATTTGCTTAAATATTGTACAAGTTTAAGTTGGAAGAGTAAAAATTTTTGCTAGGAATTTTATCCCAGTATTGGACAATTTGGGTTTGAAATTCTTGAAATCACTAGAAATTGATGGCCAATGGAATGGATTAATATATATATATATATATATATATTTTTTTATTTATTTAAAAAGAACTAGTCTATACATTAACAAATTTTACTAAAAACTTATCACATATCATTTGTAGATCTATGCCCTTACCTTTTGATGTTGACAATTTGGATTGTGTTCTGGTATTATTATTATTATTATTATTATTATTATTATTATTATTATTATTATTATTATTTTGATGAGAAACAAAATATATGTATTAATAGAGAAAAGAGACAGGAGAAGGATGAGAAATCCTCCCTATGAAGTACAAGCTTTATCAAAAGAACTAAGTAAACCTCCACTAACCAAGGAAGACTATACAAGAGATATGCATGATTGAAAGAACTAAGTAAAGCTCCACTAACTCAAGGAGGGCTATACAAAAGGAACAAAAGGCCTATACAAGTAAAAGAATCCTGCCCCTATAAACCCAACCCTAGGGTGTACATAATTGAAGCCAACTAAGCTGGATTACACTTAAAGGATAAAGTTTAAAAATGTCTGTATAGTAAGCTAAAAAAAAAACATAAAAATGAAGCTGACCCCACATCATTTCTAGCGTCTTCCAAATGTCCTCGAAAATCCTAACATTTCTCTCTCTCCACACAATCCATAAGAGAGAGAGATACGCGATCCTCCAAAGAGTCTTGCCTTTAATAGAATTCCTAAAACACTTGAAGGAGATCACCAACATATCGCAAATATTGCTAGGCTGAACCCACTCCATCCCAACATGTGAAAAGATTCTATGGCACAATCCCAAAATAATCGGACAATTATCTATCAAAAAAAAAAAAAAAAAAACTATTCAAAAGATGCTTTAGAAAAAAAGATGGTGTCATCCGCAAATTGTAAATGAGACACCCGGATTCTATTTTTGCCGACTAGAAACCCCTCAAATAAACCTCTCTCCACCGCTCTCACAATCAATCTGCTTAAAACATCAGCCACCAAGGAGAAAACAAAAGGGGAAAGGGGATCTCCTTGGCTTAGGCCTTTGTATGCCTTAACCCACCCCTTAGCATTTCCATTTACTAAGATTGCAAACATCGCTGAAGATGAGCATCTCCTCATCCAGGACCTCCATCTTGAACTAAATCCTTTTCTTTCAAGTACATGGTCCAAAAAATCTCAATCAACATGATCATAAGCCTTTTCAAAAATCAATTTTGAAGGCTACCCCTTCCTCTCTTGATCTCCTTTTCTCATCCACCAACTCATTAGCAATCACGACAACATCCAGAATCTGCCTCCCCTCAACAAAGGCACCTTGAGTTGAAATGATGGTGTCTTGGAGGACTTTACGCAACCGCCTTGATAGAGCTTTGGCTATGATTTTGTACAAGCTAGTAACCAAACTGATGGGTCTATGATATGAAATCCTGCTTGTTTGACTTTTTTTTGGCACTAAAGCAATGAAGGTAGCATTTGTGCTTTGATTAATAACTCCATTATTGTGAAATTCTAAGAACACTCTTAAAAGATCATCCTTAATCGTCTCCCAACACTCTTGATAAAAAGCAATTGTGAAACCATTTGGACTAGGGGCCTTTTCCTTATTTAAATGTAAATTTCCTCATTTGAAAAAAGGCGATCCAACCACTCGGCACTTTGCTGAAATAGGAGACCAATCCAAACCTTCAATCCTCTAAGAACCACCTAAAGGCTTGGAAAATAACTTCTCAAAATGGCGCTTAATCTCCTTTGAAATGCTCTTGATATTATTTAAGATTACCCCATCTTCCGTCACCAAGGATTTAATGTATTTCCTATTCCTCCTACGATTGGGCACCCTATGAAAAAATTTTGAATTACAATCCCCTTCATTTATCCATATGGCTCTAGATTTCTGCCTCCAAAACACCTCTTCCTTTAGTGACACATCTTCCAACTCCCTCTTTCTTAACGTCTTCCTTGCTGCTAGATGAGACAAAAAATTCCCTTCTTGTTCCTTTTCATCCAAAACCACTATGTCCAAAAGAATAATTTTCTTTTTTTCTTTTAATTCTCCAAAAGACACCTTATTCCACTCTTTCAATTTTGACTTGACAAATTGTAGGTTTTTCATGAATTTGTGATCTTCCCACCCTTCAACTCGACACTCATTCCGCCAACCACCTAAAATATCCTTGAAATCTAAGTGAATCAACCACATGTTTTCAAATCTAAATGGTGTTGGCCCCCACTTAAAAGGATTGATATCTAACACAATTGGACAATGCTCCGGCGTTAATATGGGGAGAGCTTCTTGGATGCATTGCGGGAAGTCTTGCTCCTAATCTCTAGAAAATAAGAATCTGTCCAATCTTTTGCAAACATGGTTTTCTTGCAAATTAGACCAAGCGAAGGACGCATTCCTTAAAGGCGGATCAATTAATTCACATTCTCTTATAAGATCATCAAAATCCCTCATGTTTGAGGTTAACCTGGATCCTCCTAACTTTTCTGAAATTCTTCTTATGACATTAAAATCCCCACCAACACACCATTTTGGAAAAGTTAAGCTTGAAAGATCTTGAAGCTCCAACCAAAAATTCTTTCTAAAGTGTGACGAACCAAGACCATAGATCGAAGAAAGCCAAAACGACCCTTCTTCCTCTGACTCCAGCTTGACTGTTACAGAGATAGATCCTAAAACAACCTCCAAGCACTTAAACTTCAAAGCGTCCCAAAAAATTTCCACTCCTCCTAAAGCCCCGCTAGCTAGAAGAACTGCCCACTGTTTGTTTCTAACCTTCCACACACTACCCACAAACCTCTTATGACAAAACTCCCTCTTTGTTTCTTGTAACAGGACGACATCTGGATTTTCAAGACAGAGACAATCCTTCACTACCCATCTTTTCTTAATGGAATCGATAACTCTAGTATTCCAACTAATAATTATCATAAAAACTGAAAAAACCCCGAAGACACCAGAGGACTCAAGAAACTAAAGAAAGCTAGGTGCGTCAGAAGAATTTTTGTTCTTCGTTTTGGAATACACCTTCTCCATTGAGCAGCCATTGCTTTTGGCTGACTGAACTCCAATCTTATTGTATTTGACAATATTGACATTTAATGTACCCAAAACCAACTTAATGGCAGCCATTTTCGAAGGAGAGATGCCTTCAATAAGGAAATCCTCCATCTGAGCAGGACCCGACACCTGAGACAAACACCTTATTTGGGAAGAAGCTCTAAAATGCCCTCGAACTCTTGGTTGGGCTTGACTACTAGGACACCACGACTTTGGGATCGAAAAGGGGGGGGGGGGGGGGGGGGGGGGGGGGGAGGGTCAAAGAAGGCACAAAATGACTATGAGATTGAAGAGAAACAACAGGGGAGAAAGGAGAAGAAGACACCTTGAAAGCCCCCTCTAAAAACCTGCCTTTAGCCAAGGAAAGTGGAGTAGAAGACTGTACCTGAATGAGACACCTGCGGTGTTGAGACCCATCTCTGACCTCAGCCCCATCTGGACCATCCCTCGACCTTAACACGAAAGGCCTCAGAGCTTCCTTAGCCTCCTTGATCGGCCCTTGGAGATTTGATAGCCTTGCTACCTCCTTTTGAGGAACACTCTGTATCTCTCTTCCCAGAAAAACTCAGCCTTCGAGGAAAGCTTCCACTCTTGAGACCGAGATTCTCTGTTTGCCTCACCACTCCCAGGCAAGGGACTTTTCAAATTCTCACAAACAAATGACGAAGGCGCTAGCTTCTCACCCGACTGCTACTTAACTTCCTACTTGGACTATGGTGGGATCTCGGTGCATAGAGACCGATGTTCTTTGGAGGAGCTTCCTTAGACCCATCTTCCCCCATAACTTTGGAAGCAAAACAACTTTGTCTTCTAACTTTAGGGCCATTCATACTGGCTTGGTCTTCAGAAATGAGAGAAAACAACCCACCGTCTTTGCTGCAACGTGGGCCTTCTCCGGAGCGGGCCTTGCCTTCATTAGGCTGGCCTGCAAAAGGCTTTGGTCCAATACCCAGGAAACCTTTGGATAGGCCTGGGCTTTCCTTCTCAATTGGGCCTGATTCTCTCCCTGTGCATGCCTTTTTTTTCCTTTATTACAATCCCCTGCTTCACAAGCCCATTTGAATTTGAAATGATATTTGAGACCAACGAAAGTGGGTGGCAACTGTTCCCCATAGCTATCCTAGCCTTGCCACGTGTCCTCCAAGCTGGTGAAGTACCTTACACCACGCCATCTCCCATTGAAGCCGACTCACTTTTGCAGCGAGTTAACTTGAGCTTTCTCCAAACTTCTCCTTCACCTTCGATGATTGTGATTGCAATTGTAAAAACCCATGCAACATCTATCACCTCCAACAGCACCAACAACACCACATTTGGATTCATTTCCACCTTCACTTTAACCTTTGATAAATCAATAAGTTTTAAACTATCACAATCCACTTCTGTCGCCTTCCCCCAATTCTTCATTATGAACCGTAACCGATTTTCATTCTATAGATGGAATGGGAGACCCTGCAACTCTATCCAAGCCCTCCTAAATTTTCCAAGAACTACTGTATTTTCTCTTGGCGACCATTTCCTCAACCTAAAAACCATTCCTCTCGAAACCTGCCTTCCTTGCACCTGAAGCCAGTCCGCTCTTTCAACTGAATTCACGAAGAAGACACATTTAAAAGCTTAAAAAGGGTTTATGGAAATCATTCCCCTGATCCCCATCATTCTTGCAAGAGTCTTACCTACAACACCCCAATCTTGAACCACAGCTTGACCTTCACAAATCATAGCTCCAACCCACTTTCCAACTGGTAAGAGAGCTCATTTCCTTGGACCCTATTCTTCCACCACTCTTGCATAAGACCTTTCTTTAGACCACCCTACCAACCCTTCTTTATTTTTCACCTTTGCTTCCACCTCCTCTATTCTCATAACTAAACGAAAAGGGCTCTTAGGCACAAAGAATATTGACTTCCATTAGGCTTCCCATCCTTTACCTTCGACACATTCAAGAATAATCAGAGAGGAAGATTTTCTGTTTGTGACGAATTACGAAATTCTAATGTATCTTCCTTTGTTATTGAAATAGATTTCCACCAAATGTGTTCTCGATGTACCCCTGAACTTTCGAATGAAACCTGGAGATTTTGGAAACTCCACAACCTTCTTCAACCGTTCGAAAATCCATACTTAGATCAATAGAGAACTCAGACACACTTCACCAACACTTAGATCAATGAAAACTTGTAACAAGAGAGGGTGAATTTTGGTGGTAGTGAACATATTGTACTTAACAAGGAAGAGATTGAGAAATTGAAGGATCTCCTAGGAACCCTTGAGAGTCCTAGTGGAGCTTACTGTCTCGCTCAGTCAAGTAAGTATTCCTCTTCTCTTGCTTTTAGTGTGTTGGATATGTCTTTCCTAGGCTCTTGGGTCATCGATTCGGGACAGTTCATATGACTCATTCCTCACAAAAGTTTACTACCTATAGCCCATGTCCTAATAGTAAGAAAATAGCCATTGCTGAAGGCTCTCTAGCCACTATGGCTAGTCAAGGGGGAGTTAACTTGAATAAATTCATAGTTTTGAAAAATGTGCTACATGTACTTAAGCTTTCCACCAATCTTGTTTCCATTCATCCTTTTACCAAAGAACTTAATTGTCATGTGATTTTTTTATTCTTCTCACGGTGTATTTAGGAATAGGGTACAAGGAAGATGATTGTACATGCTATGGAAAAGGATGGACTTTATTATCTTGAGTTGTCATTTGGTCAAAATAAGATTGAGAATCAGGCACCCTTATTATTCCTTTTTGAAATGCCATCCACATTAAAAAATAATATTTGGCTTCATCATTGTCGTCTTGGACATTCGTTGTTTGACGTTCTTAAAATTATGTTTCCTTTATTGTTCAAAGGAATTGATGTAGAAAAATTATATTGTGATGTTTGTGAATTTGCAAAGAACCATTGTGCTTCTTTTCAAATAAGTAATAAAAGAGCCTCAATTCCTTTTGCTTAGTTCATAGTGATATTTGGGGTCCTTCCACAATTCTTAATATTTCAGGCTCTAGATGGTTTGTCTCATTTATAGATGATTGCACTTGAATATCTTGGATCTTTCTTCTCAAAACAAAAATCGGATGTAAGTGCTATATTTTCTAATTTTCACCATATGGTCAAGACTCAATTTGGAGTGGGTATCAAGAATTTTAAGTCTGATAATGCAAAAGATTATTTCAATCAAGTCCTATCTCCTTATTTTAAAAAAGGAGTTATTATCTATGAATTCTTTTGCATTAGTACTCCCCAACAAAATGGAGTTGCTGAACTATTATTGGAGGCCTATACTGATGTAGATTATGCAGGATCGGTTGTTGATGAAAGGCCTACTACATGATATTGCATTTTTCTTGAAAGGAATTTTGTAACTTGAAGGAGTAAGAAACAGAACATTGTTGCAAAATCTAGTATAGAAGCAAAGTTTTGTGCAATGACCTAAGGAATCTATGAGTTGCTTTGGCTTAAGATCATCTTGGAGGACTTGAAGATTAAATAGGAGATGCCAATGAGACTTTATTGACAATAAGTCAACCATCAACATTGCACATAACTAGGTACAATGTGATAAAACCAAGCATATGGAGGTAGGCAAACATTTCATTAAGTTGAAGTTGGACAGTGGCTTAATTTGCACACCATACATGTCCACTAGAGGTCAATTAGCTGATGTCTTAACGAAACGATTAGCTAGTACTCGATTTCAAGAAATCTTTATCAAGCTAGAAATGGATAATATCTATTCACTAGCTTAAAGGGGGTTGTGGAAGATACATTTGTGACATATCAACAGTGTGTGTATAGCTGTGTGTGCACAAAACTGTTTATATCTATGCACAACTGTGTGCATACACAACCGTGTGTATTTGTGTGTATAATCCCTGATTTGTAGGGATCTTTAATATTTCTTTCTTTATTCTTTCCCTTCTGCCGCTGTAGATATTTCAAGGTTGTATACATTTAACATATGAGAAATACAATTTTTCTCCACCATTAGTGGCCAACTTAATCTAAGGGTAGCTCCCTGTATTTTCAGCAAACCTTAGGGAGGTGATTCAACTGTCCCATCATATTTTTTGTTGGCAATGTTAGTATTTGTAATTAATTGTCATCAAATCTATTACATGGTACTTTGTTACTTTTACAGTTTTACCAATTCCAGTGAAAACATAAGCGATTAGTATAAATATAATGTAATAGACAGAAACCCTAAGTTCTCTAGTTTCTTTTACTCCATTTTTCTTTTCTCATTTGCTCTCTCTCTCTCTCTCTCTCTCTCTCTCTTCTGTTATTTCCTTTGCTAGATTGGTGTATGTACTTCACTATATTGATTTGCTTGCTTCTTGTGATCTCATTTAAATTACATTTTACTAGTTGTTCATGTTTAGTTTTGGAGCCTCTACAACATTAAAATAGCTTTTCCCTGAATAAGGCTTCATCCATCATGTATTTATAGCCCTTGCTTTATTCACAAAGTTTGTGAAGAGAAATGATTTGTATGTATTAAGTTGTTACACTTTTTCATACAAGCTCATTCTTCCAGAACTTATCTATTTCTCTTGGTAATATACATTGTGGACATTTCTTTGTTTCCTCAAATTGTTTACATCATTCTTTAGTGCAAATACTAAATAACTCAAGTTATACATAAGTTTCAAATTTTCAATTCCTTCTGAATCATCCTTTAAATACCAAGTTTGCCCTATATATTTCCTTATAAAGGTATAACATTGTTTCCAATTAATTTGGAGTTTAGCCCTTGGTAGCTTAGACGTTCTCATACTCACTGATTCAATGTCTAATGGTAAATAGTTTCATTTCTGCAACCATATCAAGTAGTGGTTGTTATCATATTTGTCAGCATATTCCTTGGTCAAGATTACTAATACATACTGGTTCTTGAATTTCTTTATAACATTCTAGCCGAGTGACTCACGAACTATATTTAGTTATTTATATCTTTTTCATTTTCTCACATTTTTCTCTCTGCATTATCTTTTTCCTGTTCTTTTGGTTTCTAAGTCTGCATTAATGTCTTTATGTTTGCTAAAGGCATAGTTGTTCTCCAGGTTGTAGAGGATGAGAGATATGTCTTTACGTCGTCCCTGCTTGGATTGTTGGCTGAATATAGTTTTTGGCCCCATGTCATAAATGCTTCTGCTATTTCCAACTGTGTAAAGGTATTAACTAAACAACTCATGGAAATATGTGCATGACCAGTAGGCAATTTGTCTGTGGATCACCCCTTCCAAGTTCTGAAGTATGTGTTTGAGACTGCCACTCATTCATGAGATGACCTGCCATTTGACCTTTCCTTGCTCCCAAAAGCCAACAACAAAGAGCACATCAATGCTCCGTGTTGATTGTTGGTTCCCAGAAGCTATCTGTATTGCTCAGTGCAAATGATATTCCATACTTTGGTGATAGTGATCTGGGCATGACATCAACCACATGAATGGCTTTGATGCCTTTAGGTCTGACATTTATATGATGGCTGGTCAGAGATGGTCTACCATGTGTGAGTTGCAGTCTACAAAGGTTCTCCATGTCCTGAAGCAGCATGTTACAAATAGTCACTTGTTTGTTACTCTTGCATGGTCATATATAGTATCCTTTTTGATATTCTTCGTATTATTCTATTGCACTTTTATTACTTTGTTTTCTGGATGTGCTTCTATGTTTTATGCATATCGGTGTCCTCAGATATTGATTTTGGTACATTTAGTATTTATACATGTTGGTAAGGAAACCTATTTTTCTACTGACTTTTTTCCCCTAAAAGTGGTATATGTATTCGCATATTGTGATGCAATAAAATTTTTTTATGTATCAACGTAGGAAGAATGTCTAGATGCTTTTGTTACAGTGCCGCAGTTTCATATTCTGCTCCTTGGCATCTGATTACTCAAAATATGATTAGCTTTTAAAAGTTTTATTTTGCTAATTGTTATCATACTGTCAAGAAATAGAATCTCAGAAATAATTTCTGAGAAATGAGCTGCTATTGCAGCACAAGAACGTTGTATTCTGTTCATCAGAACTTATACAATTCACTTAATACCCTCTTTCTAGGAAAGTGGTGTGCTGTTTGTCTCATGCATCTCATTTTCTTGATAAGAAACACTTGAAACAAATACTTCTATCATATGAACACTTTGATTCTTCTCTTGATTTGTAAACAGTTTCATGAAAAAGCATAAGAACATTAAAATCCTAATGAAGAATAAGTGTTATTGAGAACGAAAATAATTACAAAATAAAAATCCATTCCTATATGTAGTTATATTTTGGGGCAATTATGTCAGTTTCCTAATGAGTGTGATTCCTTATGGCATAGTCTTATGAAAAGCATTTATGATCTGTAGTCTTAGTGGATGTGATGCAAGTTTCGTGGCTAGGTGATTAGACTGCTTTGCCTTGGAAAACCATCTTTCAGGGCTACCACGATTTTGTTTGTTTTAGTTAATTCATTGTGAGAAGTTGTCAGCTGAGAGGTGAAAGGGTTATTGTGCAGAGAAGATGAAAGGGGTATTTTGCCGAGAAATGGGAGAGAGGATTTTGATTGGGTATTTGGGATTATATGAATTAATTATAAATATTTAAGTTTATATAAAATAAATAGGATATAAATATTAATATAAAAATTTAAAATTAATGGATAGAAGTACTAAAATATATATATATATATATAGTCCAAGTTTCAAAATGCATTTGTAGAGGGGAAATGGAGGAGAGGGAGAGAGAGAGGGCTGGAGAGAGTGAGAGCGAGTGGTTCTGTGTGCGAGCGATGGTGCAAAAAATATTGGCGGCTTGGAGCCTCGGAATAGCCGGTGGAAGAGTAGCTTCGAGGTGGAGTCGAAGACCTTTGAGATCGAGGCAGAAGAGAAGAAGGGCAAAATGCAAGTCATTATTGTGGAAAGGAAAAGAGGGGTGTCTTCGTGGATTAAGATGGGTCCGGATAGTCTAGGCCTTTTTGTGGAAGGTTTGGCTCTGTGCATTAAGGACACACGAATAGGCAAATGGGTAAGGAATTGGAGGGAAAGAGGGAGGATCTACTCAATGTTGTGTGATAAAAATAAGGGGGAATGCTTCATCCGTCTGGGTGTCGAGGATCTGGAGAAGAAAAGGTTTAACATCTTTATCCCCAAAGGAAGAGGAGGGAAAGGGGGCCAGGTTGCTATGGTGGAGACGCTTAGGGCTTTGGGTGTTGCTACAGAGAGGAAGGAGAGTCAGGAGGACGAGGCGATGCCGTTGGTGCCCAGTTTAGGGAAAAGTTTTGCGGAAGTGGTTAAGTTGCAAAATCGCAATGGCAGGTTAGTGGCTAGGGTGGAAGTAAGCCACACGGACCTTAGCCGAAACTTAAAGAGGTTGGATCATTGCCTTGTTAGCTTGTGGGATCCAAAGTCAGTGAAGGGGGATGACTTGAGAAGTTGGGGGAACCAAATGGCACGATCTTGGGGGTTGAAGGGCAACTTAGGTTTGGCTAAGTTGGAAAGGGGAAAGGTGCTGCTGGAGTTTGAGATGGCAGTTGAAGCCGAAAAAGCTCTAAATCTGGGAGGAATTTTGATAGGGAAGACATTTATGCGACTGGAGAAATGGAGCCCTAGGACGGGATGTCTGTTGGAAGGAGAGAAGAAGAATGAGGCATGGGTGAGAATCATGGGGTTACCCATATCTTTATGGGATCGGGACACCCTTAGAAAGGTAGGGGAGAAGTGTGGGGGATTTTTAGTGATTGATTCTCAGACGGAGAGGCTGGAGGAGCTGCTGTGGGCAAGGATCCTGGTGAAGCTAACCGACGAGGAGATCCCTAACATGATAGAAATTGGGGTTGAAGGGGTGTGTTATTCGCTAACCCTGTGGTGGGAGGTAAGGCCGGTAATGAGAGTGCTGTCGATAGAGAGGAGGGGAAAGAACAACAGAGTAGAAGGGGAGGTTGAGGGTGACGTCTGTGCACGCGTAGGCAAGCGCGTGCTGGAAGACGTGGACGACACAAGGATCGAGACCCACCTGCAGTTTGCTGATGGGATGAGGGGGCAGACAGGTGGGCCGGGGCTCCTTTGGGCTCGGTCTCGAGGCCCAGTTGGGTCGTCAGTGGGGGACCAGGAAGGCCTGCAAGGGGAGCCCATTATGCTTGGCCCTAATGGGGCTTTTCGAAGCTCCGATTTGGGCTCTGGGCCCGTTGGGCTTGATCTAGTCTCATCTCCTAAGGCTGGGCCGTATCCTTTTGGGCCTTCGTCTTTAGAGGGCTCTAGGAGGCTAAAGGCCTTGGAGACCATTGGGGCGCCTGGGCCGGCTAGGATGGACGATTGTCGAGGCCCACCCCAATATTTGGTGGGTTGCTCTGGGATGGCCCTGCCTTTAGTGTGGGCTGGTCCAAGTCATTTGAGAAATCCAGACACTGAAAGCTTTCCGTTTTGGGAAAAAGATGGCCGGCGGAAGCAAATTGAGGAAGAGCTCTATTTTGTGGAGAGGTCAAGGATCGACAACGCCCTAATTGAGGAAGCGTCGAGGTACGGGTGTGCTCCTAACCCTAGTGGTTTGTTGGCGTCTGGGTCATCACCTTCTCCTTCTTTCTTTTTCGATCGGACTCCATTGGGGGAGTATTGTGACCTTTCTGGGCATGACAGGGTGAATCACCAGAGGGAAATCCCCTTACGCATGCTTCTCACCCCAGGACCCCTAGAAGAGGAGAATGTAAGCCGCTGGGAATTGACAGAGGTTATTAATGGCTGCAAGGACAACTATGGAAAGGAGTTGTGTTTAGTTCAATCTTTGCCATGAGAAGGAAAGGGATGGGAGGAGAGTGAGTTGGCCAAATTCAGTAAGTTTTTGGGGTTTTCGACAGAAGGTCTGGAGAAAGAAATTTTGGATTTTTTGGTTAAAATTCGAAAGAGAAGGGAAAGAGTCCACAACAAAAACCTTCTAGAAAAATCTAAGTTCAAAAGAGAATTGAAAAGACTAGAATGCTCAATTAACTACGGGGGGGGGGGGGGGGGGGAAGAAACAAAAGTGTGGAATGCAAGTAAGAGGGTGTTAGATCATGGTGGTTAAATGAAGCTAAGATTCTTAAGTTGGAATGTTCGGGGAGCTAACGACAGTTCAAAAAGAAAGGTGATGAAGGCCATGATCAGGAGTCAAAGGGTGGATTTGTTCTGTCTCCAGGAGACCAAAATTCAGGCTATGTCAGAGGGGCTGGTGAGAAGCTTGGGCATTGGTAGATTTCTTGATTGGGGTACCCTGGATGCCCATGGTTCTGCAGGAGGTTTATTGATCTGCTGGGATAAGAGGACCTTGGAAGTGATTGAAATGGAAGTGGGAAATTTCTCAATCTCTTGTAGGTTGAGGAACGTGGAAGATGGGCTAGTTTGGATGTTTACTGGTGTGTATGGGCCTTTCTTTAGAGAAGAAAGGGAGTGGATATGGGAGGAGATAGGAGCAATTAGAGGCATTTGGGATGATCCTTGGTGTCTAAGGGGTGACTTCAATGTCATCCTTTCCCTGAGGGAAAGAAGTAATCAGGGAAGGCTAACGAGTGCAATGAGAAGGTTTGCTCAGGTTGTTGATGTGTTAAAGCTCATTGACCTTCCATTGCAAGGGGGTGTGCTTACATGGAGTGGGGGGAGGAATAATCAGGCTTGGGCCAGATTGGATAGGTTCCTAGTGACCCAGAGTTGGCTTGATCATTTCAATGAGGTCGTGCAAAGTAGGTTGCCCAGACCTACCTCAGATCATTTTCTTATCTTGTTGATGGGGGGTGGGTTAAGGTGGGGTCCTTCCCCGTTTAGGTTTGAAAATATGTGGCTTAAAGCTGATGGTTTTATGGACCTTCTTTGAGGCTGGTGGCAGGGGGTTGAGGTGAGAGGGAGGGCCAATGTCAGGTTAGCCACTAAAATGAAGGAGCTGAAGCAAAAAATTAAAGTGTGGAACAGGGAGGTGTTTGGTAGGCTGGAAGCCAATAAGAACTCAGCCCTTCAACAAGTGGAGTTCTGGGACGGGGTGGAAAGTGAGAGGAGCCTGTCTGAAGGGGAAACTGAGCTGAAAAAAGAAGCCAATGACTCGTTTAAAAAATGGGTCTTAATGGAAGAGACCCACTGGAGACAATTGTCAAGGGAGTTGTGGCTTAAGGAAGGGGATAGGAACACTGGCTTTTGCCATAGGATGGCAAATGCTCATCGAAGGAATAATTCTTTGGATAGAATTAAAATTAATGGAGTATGGATGACTGAGGACCAGGAGGTGAGGGAGGGGATAGTGAATGCTTTTTAGCATTTGCTATCAGAAGAGCCAGGCTGGAGAGCGGATATTGAGGGGTTGCACCTTAATCGCCTCAATTCCCGTGAAGCTGAAGTCTTGGAGATGCCTTTTACTGAAGAGGAAATTTACGCTGTCCTAATGGATATGAATGATGATAAAGCTCTAGGCTCAGATGGCTTCATAGTTGCTTTTTGGCAATCAAGCTGGGAGCTTGTGAAGGAGGAGATTATGCACCTGTTTAGAGAATTCTATGACCAGAGATCTTTTGCCAAAACCCTTGGATGGAACAACCACACGTTCTCAAATCTAAAAGGAGTTGGTCCCCACTTAAATGGATTGGTGTCTAAAACAATCGAACAATGATTAGAGGTCAATTGAGGAAGAACTTCTTGGAGACTTTGAGGAAAACTTTGCTCCCACTTATTTGAATATAAAATTTTATCTAATCTCTTACAAACTGGGGAATCTTGTATATTTGACCAAGTAAAAGAAACATTCCTTAGAGGGGGATCAATTAACTCACACTCTTATAAAACCATCAAAATCCCTCATACTGGATGTTAATCTAGAACTACCCAATTTATTTGAAATTCTCTGTATGACATTAAAATCTTCTCCCACACACCAATTTGGGAAGGTTAAACCAAAAAGATCTAAGAGCTCTAACCAAAAATCCTTCCTAGGATTAGTGTTGTTAGGACCATAAATAGAGGTAAGCCAAAGGAGCCTAACTCCATCTGTCAATAACTTGACTGAGACTGAAAAGGAATCTATTATCCCCTCTTTACTACTAAATTTGTTTGAATCCTATATAATCAAAACCTCACCCAAAGGCCCACAAGTTGGAAGAGAAGCACAATCCTTATTCTTATCTATCCTTAAACTACCCGCAAACCTTTTGTCACATATCTCCCCCTTTGTTTCCTGGAGCATCACAATATCTAGGGTCTCATGATGCAAAAAATCTTTAACCACCCTTCTTTTTTTCCTAGATCCTAATCCTTGAACATTCCAGCTAATGATCTTTATAACAAAACTTCTCTTTCCCCTAACCTTCAAACCAACTCCCAAAAAACTCAAAAAACTATGGAAGGTTTGTACTTTCACATAAAATACGCCTTATCCATCACTTTTACTTTGTTACTTCGTAAGGCTAAGATATTTTGGTAATAGTTTGACTAACTTGACATTCATAAAGGTAAAAACTCATTGAACTCTAGTCATTTTACTAGGAGAAAGACCCTCTATATGAAAACCATCTAATGGGGATGAATCTGGTTCAAAAGGGCAGTCTGTAATAAGGTTAAGAGACTCACTAGGGACGCTAGGCAGTGTCCTAAGGAAAGCAGTCTCCCCACCTGATGCTATGCCTCCTCGACCACTTCAGGTTTATCATCGTCGCCCTCGTGTCGTTGCTCCTCTCCCTTTTGCTGAGGCACCTGCTGACTCACTTCCTATCCCTTCGGCTTCACCTGCCTCGGCTCTGCCTTCTCCTAATGACTTACCCATTGCTGTTCGGAAAGGTACTCGCTCTACTCGTAATCCTCATCCTATTTACAATTTTTTGAGTTATCATCGATTATCTTCACCCTATTTTGCTTTTGTTTCTGCTATATCCTCTGTTTCTCTTCCAAAGAGCACCCATGAAGCTCTTTCCCATCCAGGCTGGCGCCAGGCAATGGTGGATGAAATGGCTGCTCTGCACTTTAATGGCACTTGGGATCTTGTTGTTTTACCCTCTGGTAAATCTACCGTTGGCTGTCGGCAGGTCTACGCAGTTAAGGTTGGTCCTGATGGTCAGGTTGATCGCCTTAAGGCCCGCTTAGTTGCTAAAGGCTATACTCAGGTTTATGGTTCTGATTATGGTGAGACATTCTCCCCTGTTGCCAAGATTGCTTCTGTCCGTCTGCTTCTCTTCATGGCTGCTATGTGCTCTTGGCCTCTTTATCAGTTGGATATTAAAAATGCCTTCCTTGATGGTGATCTTGCCGAGGAAGTTTATATGGAGCAACCTCCTGGTTTTGTTGCTGAGGGGGAGTCTGGTTTAGTGTGCAGGTTACGCCGTTCTCTATATGGCTTGAAACAATCTCCTCGAGCATGGTTTGGCCGTTTTAGTTCTGTTGTTCAAGAGTTTGGCATGCTTCGCAGTGCAGCAGACCATTCAGTTTTCTATCATCATAACTCCTTGGGGCAGTGTATTTATCTGGTTGTTTATGTGGACGACATCGTCATTACAGGCAGTGATCAGGATGGTATTCAGAAACTAAAGCAACATCTTTTTACCCACTTTCAGACCAAAGGCTTGGGGAAACTCAAGTATTTCTTGGGAATTGAGATAGCTCAATCTAGTTCTGGTGTGGTCCTTTCCCAAAGGAAGTATGCTTTAGACATCCTGGAAGAAACCGGTATGTTAGACTGTAAACCGGTAGACACACCTATGGATCCGAATGTCAAACTTGTACCAGGACAGGGGGAGCCTTTAGGAGACCCCGGGAGATATCGACGACTCGTAGGTAAATTGAGTTATCTCACCATTACTCGTCCAAACATTTCTTTTCCTGTGAGTGTTGTTAGTCAATTCCTACAGTCACCATGTGATAGCCACTTGGGAATTGAGATAGCTCAATCCAGTTCTGGTGTGGTCCTTTCCCAAAGGAAGTATGCTTTAGACATCCTGGAAGAAACTGGTAAGTTAGACTGTAAACCGGTAGACACACCTATGGATCCGAATGTCAAACTTGTACCAGGACAGGGGGAGCCTTTAGGAGACCCCGGGAGATATCGACGACTCGTAGGTAAATTGAACTATCTCACCATTACTCGTCCAGACATTTCTTTTCCTGTGAGTGTTGTTAGTCAATTCCTACAGTCACCATGTGATAGCCATTGGGATGCCGTAATCCGCATTCTTCGATATATCAAAAGTACACCAGGCCAAGGTGTATTGTACGAGAACAGAGGTCATACTCAGGTTGTTGGTTACACAGATGCAGATTGGGCTGACTCACCCACAGATAGACGTTCCACTTCAGGGTACTGTGTTTTTATTGGAGGTAATCTAATATCTTGGAAGAGTAAGAAACAAGATGTAGTGGCGAGATCTAGCGCTGAAGCCGAGTATCGAGCTATGGCTTTGGCAACATGTGAACTCATATGGTTGAGACATCTTCTTCGGGAGTTGAGATTTGGAAAGGATGAACAGATGAAACTCATCTGTGATAACCAGGCCGCATTACATATTGCATCCAATCCAGTCTTTCATGAAAGGACCAAGCATATTGAAGTTGACTGTCATTTCATTAGAGAGAAGATCGAATCAGGATGTGTTGCTACAAGTTTTGTTAATTCAAATGATCAACTAGCAGACATTTTCACTAAATCTCTCAGAGGTCCTAGGATTAAATATATTTGTAACAAGCTTGGTGCATATGACGTATATGCTCTAGCTTGAGGGTGAGTGTTGAATATAATGTATTTATAATATGTTATCTTTCCTTGTTAATATAGGTCACATGTATGGTAGTTAGGACTCCTAGCCTTGTATATATATATATATATATATATATATATCTCAATTGTAAGTAGATATCACATGAATGAGAATTAAAGTTTTTCTTCTTTCTCTCTCTCTCAATAGAGAGAAATGCAATGATTTTTGAGGATGGATGGAGATCACTAGATGCCATTTAGGGCTCGATTTTCTTTTTCTCTTCCTTATGGGCCTCAATCATCAAGCTTTATGAGAATATTCCATTGTGTCTTTTAGTGCTAGATTGGAAAAGTGCTTGCTGCTCAATTAGGTTAAGGAAGAAGGTACTGATTGACTAGCCTCCCCTCCAATAGGTTTGGTAAAGTTTAACTTTGATGGATGTGTATTAGGTAACCATGGAGAAATAGGTATTGAAGGTGTATTAGAGACCATTTCAGTACAATATTGAGAGCTTTCTCTAAGCATGCAAAATATGGTTAGCCATCGAGGCAAAGATATTGACATAATTAGATATTTTGATGCAGGGAAAACCTTTATCCTTATCCAATCTAATTGTAGAGATATTCTACCATTGTAATATCTTAGGTGACTAATAAGAAAAAAGGTTCATGGAAGTTTGACAACTGGATGTGTAAAATCATAGATATTGCACATAAGTTAGGTCATTCCTTCTCTTTGATTCCTTGTTTAGCTAATGAAGTCGTAGATCAATTAGACAAACAATGAGCAAAGCATATGACCTCTGTTGTTGGAGATTTCCTTCCCCCTTGAGTCTCCATTGTTTTTTTTTCCCTTCTATATATATGTCGGTTTTTCTGAGGATGGGCTAGTTTTTTGTGGTTCTAGTTCTTGGAATTTTGTACCTACGTTTGTATATCTTAGAAGGATTGCTTATCCTTCTTATATTTATCAATTGATTGATAAATGAAAATGTATTGTTTCTGATTTAAAAAAGCCTTCTTGGAAATTAGAAACCCTCAAGTAGAGCAAGTATTTCTACTTTACTAGCTAGTTTAAAAGCGACTCCCTTCAAGAGTGCTGGAACAATCCCAAATGAGTTTGTCCAATCCCCATTTGATCGAAATGTTGAGCTGTTGAAGCTGTTGATCTTGAGGAAATTCTATCTTTTGCCTTTTAGGAGACTCTAGGCATTGTTTTTTCATTCTTTTATTTATTTATTTTAGTTATTTATTAATCAGAAACAAATATAAATTTTATTAATATAATAAAACGAGACATTGTTTTGTCATTCTTCTTGTTTAGATTTTCTTATATGTTGTTTTTCTTTCTGGTATGTACACCTTATATGCACACAAATCATATCTGTAGTTTATTTGCTAAGAAAGAAAATCTTTTCCTTGTCATACTTGAACAGAAATTACTCTTCGGTTTTGGAGTAGATGGAAACATTCACTCATTTGGTTAGACTTTTGGTTAGATGTGTAATACGAGAAATATTTGTAGTATAATTAGGTAATTTGATTTTTTTTTTCTGTAGCTTTTAGCATGGACAATTGATATTTCCAAATCCTATTGTTACTGCATTACAACCTCCTCTTTAGGGCTAATTGGATTAGTCCAAACTGTGCTTGATGCATCAAGTGATGTATTATTTATCTTTTATGTGAGTAGGTTTTTCAAATCAGGCTTAAGCGTTTTCTTTTTTAAAATTTTTTTGCAGCTTCTATATGATCAACTGCAATGGAAGATTAGAACTTCACATGTAAGCTTCCTATGAAAAGTTGTCTTCTCCCTTATCCTTTATCAATCTTAATATAGTTACTTCAGACAATGTGATTTTCCTCTTTTCTAGTTATAAGAATAAATGTGATATATTGGAAAATTATACCATGTGTTATGTGAAAGTGGATCTCATGTTTACTTGTGCCACTAATAGTTTTGTTCACATGGATACTTCATGTTTACAAGGCCTTTGGTGGATAGACTAGATTAAACTCAAGAAACCTAATTCTAACTGAATTCATATTTTTAAAATTTTGGTCATTAGTTTATTTTTTGTGTGCACTCATCTTCCTCACTCTCCCTCCCCTCTCTCTCTCTCTTCAAACTTTATCTAGGATTAAGGATCCTTGGCTCATGGTTTGATTTGATCAATTTTTAAATGCTTTAGAATTAACTCACTAAAGCTGATAGAAACAAGCGGTAAACCTTTAAAAGTTTACTAGAGGTGCCAAGCAATGGGGCTCTAAGGCCCAAGCTTTAATTTGACATACTTTGGATGATAGTGGACTTACCTAGGGTCTTATATAACATGGGTTCAGCCTAGAATGTACTTTCTAGAAATCAAATTATGGGCCTAGTCAATGGTTATTGAGGTTGACACATAATAGATAGAAAGACCCATCTGACACATAATACCACACCTCACAAATGGGTGGTTCTATCTGTTATTTCTCTATTTATTTATATCATGTCTAAGATGAGGCTGCATGTGAGGTAGTTTGTTTAGTTTTTCCATTTTGTTGTATTGTTTAGAAAGGGCTATGGACCTTGCAATAATTTTAGGATATTTGTCCTCTTAGAAACCTAAATTGGTAAATTAAGGAGCTGACTAATTGTTCAAAAGAGGAATTGTTTCTTTTGTTGGAAATATCATGCTGGACTTTGGTGGACAAATCTGTTGGTTTGGGAAGCCTAGGTGGGATTTTATGGGAAGCTCTCTGCCTTCTTGTTAGTCCACTTGTGTCTTTGTACATTTGTTTTGAGAAAGACCTTTTATCCTTCTTTTTGGATCTTTCTTCTAAATTTAGCTACTAGTTTTTATTATTAATTACTGTTGTTATTATTATTATTATTGTTTTATTATTAATTGAAGAAATTTGAGGGAGAAAAAAATACTTCTTTTATTTTTCTCTTATTTTCAAACCAATTGTTGTATTGATATTTATATATGAATGGCTGGGGCCATCTGCCTTGGAAAAGAAATCTAATCCTTGATTTTAGGAGAGAAAGTCTTTTATAAAATTAAGAAATAAAATTAGAATAGGAAATGCAACTATATCAGGTGAAATACAACTATATCACAATTGTGACATAGCTGTGATACAATTATGACACAGTTGTGATACAATGATAACACAGTTATAACACAAGTGTTGTTGTAACACAGTTGTGCACATAGCTGTACATTCTGGATTTCCTCCAAATTTCGATACTCCCTCTCAAATTGGGTTGTAAATGTTGATCATATCTCAAGTCTTCAAAGTTGGTTTTAGAAAGTGGCTTGGTAAGGATGTCTACTATCTGGAGTGCTGTTGGAGTGTAAATTAATGAAATTGTCCCTTCTTCTATCTTCTCCTTGATAAAATGACAATCTATTACCACATGATTTGTCCGATCATGATGAATCAAATTCTTAGCAATACTTATGGCAGGTTAATTGTCACAGAACATCTTCATAGAATCTTTTAGTGTAATTTTCAGCTCGTTTAAGAGTTTCTTCAACCACATTCCTTCATAGATTCCATGTGTCATGGCTCTAAATTCTGCTTTTGCATTGCTTCGAGGTACAATAGATTGTTTCTTGCTTCACCAATTAACTAGATTCCCTCATACATAGGTGCAATATCTTGAGGTTGATCTTTGGTCAGTTATGGAGCTAGCCCAATTTGCATCTGAAAAAATTTCAATGTTTCTTTTCTGTGTTCTTTTGAAATAGAGTCGCTTTCCTTGAGTCATTTTGAGATATTTTAGAATACAACACAACTTTCTGCTGAAAAGATAGGGTTTTTAGTTTAGATTTTTGTTAATAAAATCAGAATATGTTGATTAGATATTTACTAGGTTGTTATCTCTGTTCCTATTTTCATGTTCTAGTTTGTTAGGGTGTTGAGATTCTCTTGGAAGAGATTTCTATTTGACTTGTAATCTGCAGCTTATTCAATAAGATGAATGATTATTTTTTCCCCTAAAAATCTTTATGGTGTTAGAGCTACGACTCTCAGCTAGGGTTTCTTAATGGTCAAGACGGCCATGACTGATGCAACCAGATCAAGCGACTCAACCAAGGAAACGACAAAGGAAGCGTAAAGTGGTCCTGCTCTCTCATTCAACAGTTCTGAAAATTCCAATACTCTTTAGATAATTGTTCACAAATTCAATGGCAAGAATTATGTAGAGTGGGTGCAATTGATGAAGCTAGTGATAGATGGAAAAGGAAAAATTAGCTATCTCACTGGTGAAGTGACAAAACCAGCAGAAAAAGACACCAAATTCAAGACATGGAGGTCTGAAAATTCTATGATCATAACCTGGTTAATCAACTTAATGGAACCTGCTCTTGGAAAACCATTTATGTTTCTCCTATCAACCAAAGATGTATGGGACACAATTCGAGAAACATACTTGGATTTGGAAAACTGGTCTCAGATATTTGAATTGAAAACTAAGTTGTGGCAATCAAAGCAAGGGGATTGAGATGTGACGGAGATTACAATGGGATGTTGACTCTTTGGCAAGAATTGGATTTGTGCTATGATTACGATTGGGACTGTACCAGTGATAGTGCAAGACACATGAAGAGAGAGGAGAATGATAGAGTGTATGTTTTTCTTGCGAGGAAACCCCTGCCAAATATTTGTGAAGTGTTCTGTGAAGTTAGGCGAGAAGAAGCTCGATGAAGAGTGATGCTCAAGGATGCTAATCAAAAGCCTACAACTGAATCTGAAAGTTCTGCTCTTGCTTCTAGAGGAATCAAACATGAAGGTGACAAGCAGAATAACAAGCGGTCGGAAAAACCATGGTGTGATTACTATAAGCAGCCTTGGCACACAAGAGAGACTTACTGGGAGATGCATGGCAAGCCACAAAATCTGAAGAAAAAATCCAGCAATGAAGGATGTGCATTTTAGGTTAATAGTGGTGATCAAGGGAGACAAACTTCCTCAGAAACTCTTCCTCTCACTAAGGAACAACTAGTGCAACTCTGCAAATTCCTTCAATCCCAAAATAAGTTTCCTTCATGTTCATTGGCCTAGAAAGGTAACTCTTATTCCACTACACTTACTAGTGCCAATCCTAGTTTCCCATGGATCATAGATTCGGGTGCAACGAATCATATGACAAGTTTGTCGAAATTGTTTTCGTCTTATATACTCCTTGTGTAGGAAATAGAAAAATAAAAATAGTTGATGGTTCCTTATCTACCATAGCAGGAAAAGGGTCAATAACTATTTCTTCCTCATCAAGTCTTCACAACGTCCTTCATGTCCCAAATCTTTCATGCAACCTTTTGTCTGTTAGTCAATTAACACAAGACCAAAATTGTCGTGCTTACTTCCTTCCATCTCATTGTGAATTCCAGGATTTGAAGTTGGGGAGGACGATTGGTAGTGCTAAGCAAAGCGGAGGACTCTATTTCCATGAAGATGGGTCTGATTTGAGAAAACAATCACAACGTACTTGTTTTGAGTCAATATCTATTTCTCTTGACAATGAAATCATGTTATGACATTTTAGATTAGGCCATCCCAACTTTCAGTATTTGAAATATTTGATTCCATGTTTGTTTAAGAATCAAGACTCATCTTTGTTTCAATGTGACATTTGTGAATTATCAAAACATCATCGTGCATCATTCCCATTACAACCTTATAAATCCACCAAACCATTTTCTGTTATTCATAACGATGTTTGGGGGCCATCTAGCGATAATACTATTATGGGTAAGAGATGGTTTGTTACATTCATTGATGATCACATAAGAATTTTGTTGGGTACATCTGTTAAAGACAAATTGGAAGTAGAACAAGTTTTCGAGTTTGAGGATGCCGGTATCTTCCCTTGGAGGTAGGTGCTGGTTTGTGTCGAGTTGAAGACGTTTGAGATTAGCATAGAAGAGCACAAAGGAAAAGTGCATGGGAAAAATCTGTGAAAGAGGCCCTAAGTTTTCTTCATGGATCAGATTTGGAGGGAAAGGTCTGTCCTTACTGTTAGAAGGGGTTGAGTCATGTTGTGGGCTAAAGGAAAGAACTCCTTTCAAGAAGTTTTGGTCGGAAGGAAATAGAGACTACAGTTTGGAGCTCCGTAGGAATAATGCAGGGAGATTTTTGTGTTGCGTTCTAAGAGATGCAGAGAACAAGAGATTCTCCTTGGCTTTTCGTGAAGGAAGAGGGCTTGTAGGAGGCTGGAAAGTTCTTGCTAGTAAGCTGAGAAGCTTGAGAGTCTCTTCCCTGCAGTGGAAAGGAGCTCTGATGGAAAACCACACTCCTGCTCAAGCTTCCCCTAGCAGTAGTATAAACAGAGACTCTTCTTCTCTGCGGGATTGTCCCGCGCCTTGTGATGCTGTCTGGATAGAAGCTGAGAAAGAAGCACTCGATAGACGAGGAGTTGCTGGGTAGGTGTCTTGTGGGCTTCTGGGAGAGAGACTCTGACTGCCTCCTTGACCTTGCTTCCTTTGGGTCGTGGGCAAAAAGCTCCTGGTTCTTGGAAGGGAACCTCTGGCTGTCAAATGTGAGAGAAAATCTTTTGCTTCTGGAATACGAATTTGCGGACGAAGCAGAGAGGGTGTTTCGTTCAGGAGCAAGACGCTTCAGAGGAAGAAGCTTCTGCCTAGAAAAATGGAAGCCTTTTGTGGGATGCTTTGAGGGAGACAGAGGGGACACGCGCCTTGTTTGGGTCAGAATTCTAGGCCTCCCTCTACATCTTTGGGGAAGAAGCCTCTTCAAAAAGTTTGGAGACTCTTGCAGGAGGTTCGTGGTTGTGGATGAAAACACAACTGAACGTCGGAACCTTAAGTGGGCCAGAATCCTTGTCGAAACTAGAGGGTGGAAGCACCCAAGTTCGTTGTAGGTAGTAGCTGGTCCCTTTTGCTTCGCTTTGCAGCTTTAGTGGGAAGACGAGGTCTGCATCTCCACTGTGCTCCCCTCCCACGGGGCCGATGCTTGGAAGCTCGAGAAAGACAAGGTGGCCCCGTCACGCGCCAAGGAGAGCGTAGTGTCACGGACTTAGTTGTTCACTAAGCTCGTGCGACACTTAGGCAAGTCAAGACGCTTGATCTTGCTAAGTCAGCCTTACTCCCCAATGCTTAGCTTGCTAGGCTAAGACACTCGCGACTCAAAAGCTTAAAAAACTTAGTAGGCAACTCTTTAAAGAATGGAAGCTCTTATTAACTCAAGAAAGCCTTTACAAGTGCTTGGAAGCTCACTTACTTGGTTAGGAAGTGATTTGGGTGGTGCCTTGGCCAAATGAGGGCCTCACCTATTTATAGGCACCAGTGGAACTCTCTAGAACCTTGGAGGGTTCCTTGCAAATCAAGAATATTTTAGAACTCCCTACACTAATCTATGTGCAACCCTATGTACAAGAATATACAAGAGATTTCTAGAATTCTCTAGAAAGCCTTGGACTCCTCTCATACCTTCCACCATAGTGTAGAGATGTGTGGACATCTCTAGGCATCTCTAGAACCTTTCATACTCTTCCCACCAATGTCTTAGTGTAGATGGCTCTAGGAGTCTCCAGAAGCTTCCTTCCTCCTATATAAGCCCATGGGGAGGGTCATTTGAAGCATCTTGTGACAGTAGGCTCCCAGCCCTCTCCCTCAGTCTCTCCGCAGCCTGAAAAGCTGCCCCGTTGGTCTTGGGAAGTCGTGCCCCTTCCTCAGACATGACTGGTGCAGCAGCCCCCCCTTCCCATGCCTGCGATGTGGTTACAGGCCAGCGTAAGGACGCTATGGCCCATTCAGGCTTGGCCTGTGCTTCCTCTTTTGGGCCTGGGCTTGGGAAGGGCCCTAGTCTTAGCCTCTTTGGGAGCTTTTAATCCCCTCGGCCCAGCCCCTTCAATAGACTTAGGGCATGGAAGCCCCATCTGCTCACCGCGCCGGAGGAGAAGAGCCCTTGCTCCTTCTCCTGCCCCTGCTCCATCTTCCGTCATCGTCAGGACCCCCCAGAGGGAAGCGTTGCCCTAAATGGAAGCGCCGCCGCTTGCAAATGGGCCTTCCCCCCCCCCCTCCCGTCGAAGCTCGCAATCCTCAAGGTACGCTCCCTCTACCTTTGATCTCCCCGAGAGGAGAGTCCTCTTCTTCTACTCCTTTCTGGGATTCGGGGCTTGAGAGGGAAAGGGGATCTTGCCCTGGTCTACTGGAACCGACCCTTAGAGAGGCAGAAGCGACGCCAATGAAGGATGGGTTGACAGTGGTCCTGAACCCTGATATGGAAAAAAACGTGGCGAAACAGAGAGACCTATCGGCTGCTCCTCCGTGTGTAGAAGGATGGTTAGAAGAGGAGCTTTCCAAACTTTTCCACTTCAGTAAAGTCTTGGGAATGCCTGTCGAAGGGCATGGAGTTGAAATCCTGGCCCTGCTCAAGAAATTGAAGTTGAGAATTGGAAGTAACACCCTTAGCAAGAGAAGGAAAAAAAAAAAATCTTGCACCACCCGCTTCGAAAGAGAGTTAACAAAATTGGAATGCTCTGTTAGCTATGGGGGGGACACGAGGGATAACTAAAAAATCAGGCCAGAGCTCCAGGGTTTTGATTCTAGTTGATTAATGAGAATCAAAATTCTCTGCTGGAATGTCCGTGGGCTTAATGATTTTTAGAAAAGAAAGCTAATCAAGGGAGTGGTGAGGAATCAAAAACTTGGTTTGCCTCTTAGAGACGAAGGTGAAAGAAATGTCTCTGCAAATGGTAAAAAGTGTGGGTGTAGGAAGATTTCTTAATTGGGCGTCAGTGGATGCTAGGGGTGCGGCAGAAGGCCTCCTTCTCTTCTGGGATAACAGAGTCTTGGAGAATTTGGAGGTTGAAAGCGGGGGGGGGGGGGGGGGGGGGGGTACTCCATCTTTGTTCGATTTAGAAATTGCACTGATGGCTTCTCTTGGATTTTCTCTAGAGTGTACGGGCCAGTGATTGGCATCGAAAAGGAAGATTTTTGGGAGGAGCTTGGAGCCATCCGTGGCCTCTGGGATGACCCTTGGTGCGTAGGAGGGGACTTTAACTCTGTAAGATTCCCAGAGGAAAGAAGGAATGCCCCTAGCCTCATAGCTGAAATGAGGAGATTTTCAGAGGTGATAGGGGAGCTGGGGCTGAGGGATTCTCCACTGACTGGAGGTCCTTTCACTTGGATAGGGGCTTTGAACTCTCAAGCTGCCTCTAGGTTAGACCATTTCCTGATTTTGGATCAATGGGAGGACCACTTTTCAGCCATCACACAATCTGCTCTACCTCGTATGGTCTTCGATCATAACCCCATAGTCCTAGAAGCTAGAGGTTTCTCTTCAGGAAAAAACCCCTTCCGTTTTGAAAATATGTGGCTGAAAATAGATGGATTCAAAGACCTAGTAAGAAGCTGGTGGAATGGGTATTCTGTCGAAGGCTATAGCAACCACTACATTGCTGAGAAACTCAAAGCGCTGAAGAAGGACCTGAAAATTTGGAACAAGGAGGTGGTAGGCAACTTCTCTTCCAATAGAGTAGAGGCCTTCACCCGCCTGCAGTGTTGGGAAGCCAAGGAGAAGGAGAACCCTCTTAATCCTAGAGATATGGAGGCTAAAAATCTGGCTCTTGAGGACTATAAGAAATGGGACCTTCTGGAAGAAACTTCTTGGAGGCAGAAGTCAAGAAAAATCTGGTTAAGAGAAGGCGACAAAAATACCAAATATTTCCACAAAATGGCCAATGCTAGGGCAAGGAGGAACTTCCTGTCTAAAATTAGAGTGAATGGAGTGACTCTATCTTCCATTGAAGATATAAAAGATAGTGTTTACAGAACCTACCAGTCCCTCCTCTCAGAATCTGGGGATTGGAGGCTTAGTATCAATGGCCTTAATTTCAAGGGGCTGGGAGAAGGAGTGGCTAGCAGCCTGGAAGTTATGTTATCTGAGGAAGAAATCTTTGCAGCCCTTAGCAGTTGCTGTGGGGACAAAGCCCCAGGCCCGGACGACTTCACAATGACATTCTGGTTGTTTTGTTGGGACGTTGTTAAACCAGAAATTTTGGGTCACTTCAGGGAGTTTTACCTCAATGGAACCTTCCAGAGAAGCTTAATCTCCACGTTCCTCTTGCTCATTCCCAAAAAGGAGGGGGCCGAAGACCTAAGAGATTTCAGACCAATCAGCCTGGTAGGGAGTGTGTACAAACTGTTGGCCAAAGTCCTACCAAATAGGCTGAAATCAGTGATGGGGGAGGTGATTTCTGATTCTCAGCAAGCTTTCGTCCAAGGGAGACAGATTCTGGACGCCGTTCTTATTGCTAACGAAACCCTTGATTCTAGATTGAAAGACAACAAGCCGGGTCTCCTTCTTAAGATGGACATCGAGAAAGCTTTTGACCATGTAGGTTTAGAGAATATGTGGCTGCTCCACCTTGATTTCAAGGAAAGTTTTAGTTATTAGTGGTAGAAGTGTCAGGCTGTTGGTTGGGAAGATCATAAATTCATAAAGAAGTTAAAGTTTGTTAAATCTAAATCGAAAGATTAGAACAAAGTGTTTTTTGGGGATTTAAATGAGAGAAAAAAGAATATTCTATTAGACATTGTTAGGATTTGTTTTAGTGAGCAAGAGGGGAATTTGATTCTTGAACTCTCAACATTGAGAGCCTTAAGGAAGTAGCATCTAAAGGAATTATTGTCAAAGGAAGAGGTTCATTGAAGGCAAAAATCTACAGTTAAATGGATAAAAGGAGATTGCAATTTTAAGTTTTTTCATAGAGTGGCAAATGGGAGTGTGGACCCTGCATTTTGCATAATGCGTTCCCACTCAATGGCAAACTCGTTTTTTTTTTTTTTTTATATATTATTTGAAAAAGATTTATTTTTTCGAAAAGGACTTGGAGTCGCCACTTATTTTTGTTTTATTTTTAAAGGGAAAAACAAATAAGAAAAAAAACCCTAAGTGTGACTCCTTATTTGGAAAAGACAGTCTATGAAAAAACAAATCTGGGTTCAAGGGTCAGGTTACTTATTGGGAAGGTACGGTAAAAACCGTAGCACCCCTCTAAGCTCCAAAAAATGGGTCTCCACTAAATAAGTTAAATCAAGTGTGACAATTGATAGATTAAACATGGATACCAAACGAATATCAATTTAGAAATAATCAAACAAACAAGAAAGGCAAGGTGTGTACCTGAGTAGCAAGCTAATTGCTTCATGGAAAACAAAGGTTAGTAAACGAATACAAAATAATCGCATGTGTCACAAAGCCAATCAAAGTCAATCAATGTTCAATCACACATGTTGGGCCCCACCAATGCCCAAATTATTTTTGCACAAATTCATTCCATGAATTCCATTATTTGAAATTATGAAATTTATTTGTGCTTATTAAAAAAATGTGAAGATCGAAAAATTATTAAAAATCAAGGAAGTTTGTAAAAAATGTTTGCCGAAGAGAAAAATGGCAGCAAAATTTATTAAAATTTGACTTTTGTTAAAATTGTATTTTTCGTGACCTAAAACTCTAAGGAAGAATGAGAAGTTGTGGAATAGAAATTATTTGAGAACTGGATTTTTTAAAATCTGTTTTTAAGGACATGTATGAAAATGAGTAAAGAAAAGAAGCACACGGGCTTTGAAAATGAGCATAGGAGGGCGGCCATGCAAACCATGCAATGGAGAGAGAGAATGGGTCCCTAAGGTAGAAGGATGCTAGCAGGAACGGGGGCTTGTTTTTTGAGTTTGATCTTTCATTCTATCTTCTCTGCTTGTTCCATAATTGCTGTCATTTCTGTTGCAGATTTACTGAAATGATTTCACCAAACCATGTACCCTTTGACCAAAAGATGACCCCACTGTTGGTAGAGATTTTGGATAACAACTTGTTGGGTCCCCAAAGAAATAGTTTTCTGTGTGTCTCTCTTGATACATATGGCTAGTAACGCTAATTAAGAGACTTTGGTTGCATCAATAGAAGCAAAGCTTTCACTTGTATCATGACTTTGCTCTTCTTCAGAATTTCAAGGTTCATTTCGGTAGGATCAGTTGCCTTTGTCTCAATTTCAGAGTTTTCCAGAGAGTTGCCTTTCGAATCCCTTCTTGAATGTCGAAGTGGCTGCTCCAATTTACTTGTATGTCCCATATTGTTCACAAAATGCACTTTCAGGTTTGTTGGATCAGTAGGAACAATTTGCAATCATCTTTACACGTCTCGTATGTGCCTTATGTGAACTAAAGGAATTAAATCATCCACCATTGCCTCTTGCCATGCATGCGCCATTCCTGTCCATCTTGGTGGGGTCCTTCCCAGAGCAGACACCACCATCATGGCCTCCCCAACCTTTGTAAGTGTCAATGATGATCTTGCGGCCAGTGAGCCCAACGTCACCACGAGGCCCATCAATCACAAAATGGCCAGATGGGTTAAGATGGAAGATGGTTTTCTTGTCTAGGTACTTCTTTGGAATAATAGGCTTGATGGCACGCTCTTTGAGATCAACTGCAATTTTGTCATTGGTGACAGTCTCGTTGTGCTGGGTGGAGATGAAGACAGTGTGCACAAAGGATCATGCACACCCGGGAAGAATTCATTCACAGGCCCTCCAATATTTTGAGATTGATGAGGTTGCATGCCAACAATGTGGCGACCTTCTGTTGGGATTTGTTTTTTTCCTTTCAATTAAGGAATCGATCCCACATCTTCTAGCTACTCTCAATCCATGCACACGTCGAGATTCATGGAAATATGTCTTTCGAGGAACAGTGCTTCGGAGTAAAAGGATCTAGCAGAGTGATACGGTTACTAAATTTCATGCAAATCACGAGAGGATGGTGACTTCCAGCTGCTAATTCTTTTGGGAGAAAGATCATATCTCCACGAGGTCTACTGTTCCTTTTATGTTTCTGAAGACGGGCTATTGAAAGCCTTGAATGCACCTTCTGCAATTGCCGCGGGGCTCATTGCTTATCCTTGGTTCAGATTCGGATTGTCTCTCCTAGGTTTGAGGTCGCATGAATCATACCACCATTGGAGAGATTTCCACATCCTTGGAAATTTGGATCATCACAGACAAATGCTTCAAGTTCTTCCACTAAGCTCAATCAGGCGCTTAATTGAAGCCACTCTGAGGATGTACCCGTTTTCAACTCCTTTTGTTATTCTCGGACCGAAATGAAATTGGGCATTAGACTTATTTCGTCTAGAGCATCTGCATGATACAGTTCAGTGAATGGGACTTGCTTTTCTCAAATTCTCATTCAAGAAGCTTGCCAATTTTGGCCATCCCATACCCAGTCTTACCCACTCCCATATGCAAATGATTCGAACTGTGCAAGTCATGACCCTCCACACGCCAAACAAACCTGCTGAACATCTCCTAACTGATAGCTGCCACACGCGGGAATGAAGCCATGTTTCTGCATTTTCTTTCACATGGGCTGGGCTAGTGGCAGTGGAGAGGTGGTTTGGATTAGTTGGAGTTATGGGCCAAATGGGTAGTGCTCAAGGACCCGTGCTGGATGGGAGAGACGGAGCTAGGTCGGGTATGAAATGAGAAGTGCTGGAGGTGAGAGAAGCGGGTTTTTGGTGAGCACCCCATTCAGTTTCCTGAACTACAACCCATTTTGGTGAGCACCCCATTCATCTTCAGTAGCATGGATTCATGAACCAGTAGCAGTCAAAAGGCAACACTAATACCCCAGTATGGTAGTCACCAATTCTGAGCAGAGTAACCAAGCGACTCCAGGAGCAATGAAACAACATCTACCCAAATTCAGAAACTGTGCCCATATGAAAACAATTGGCAATGCTAACAAAACCCTTCTCCTTGGGGGTACAAATAGTCACTAGGAGCAGAGAGTAATAACAAGGGAGCAAGCATAAAAACAGAGCATCAAATAAGCCAAAGAAGACATTTAAACCAAGCCCCTTTTCATATTGAAGTCGATGGGCTTATGTATGGGTTGGAAAAACCAGGTAGAAATAAGATCAAACATATGACTTAGACACCCAAAGGAAAGCTAAAAAGGAACTAGATCACTCTTAAGCAAATTTCACATAAAGGACAAGGCACAGATTTAATATAACACAGTCACACCAACCCAAAGATAATCAACTGCAATCAATACATGGTCTAGCAAATGTACCTGAAAATGCTCTCTTCCAGCGGAACTAACTGGGCTTCAAGCTGCTCTGCTTCTTCTCCTAAGCATGCATCAAAACCACAGAAAACCAACTCCCTTTCTCTCCTCTGCCCCTCTCACTGTTCAGCTCATTTTCCACAGCCTCAAACCCTCTCAAAATCCAACTCACTCCCCTGCTCAGCTCAAAATCACCTCCTTATAGCTCCTTTTGATCCAGATGTCTTCCCCAGCTCACTCTCTCCTCCTTTCTCCCACTTCATTTTCTTCCTCTGTTTCAACTCTCTCTCGAGAAAACCTTTCCTCTCCGTCCATTCCACAGTCCCGTTCACCCCTCTCTCTTACAGCTCCCCCATGGTTTTCCAGGATCCCTCACACCATTTTCCCTCGCCCAGAAAAATGATCGGTTGTTCCTCAAAAAGATACTCAGCTCACCCTCATCCCTTTCTCCTCTTCCCAGCTGGTTTTTCCTCAAGCTCTCTTCCCTTTCTCAACGGCCTGCTCCTTCTCACTAAAACTTCCTCCAGCGGTTTTTAGAATATCCTCACCACGTGTCACTTACCCATTGCTTCTTTAGAAAACCACTACCCCCACTAACAGGCAAGCTGCCACTTTCTGATAACCTCTCCAAAGATGACACGTGGCCCTCTAAAACCCTACCATTTGGCAAAAACAAATGGGTGCAAAAAATAGTCCCAAAACGGGGGTCTATAGGGAGGCAAAATAGGAAGTTCATAAAGTCCTTGGTGTCTAAAGAAGGGGTAAATATAAGCAATATTGAAAATATTTTAGAGGACATTAGTGCATTTTTTTGGTAAGCTATGCTTCAAACCCTCAAGTGATTCTTGGGGGATTAAAGGTTTAGATTGGTCTCCCATCTCGAAAGGCTCATGTCTTCACTTACTTCAATGCACTTTGTCTCCTTCTGTCATAGGTTCAAGAGCTTGGTTTTTATTTTCCTTAGGTTTATTCTCAATTTTTTTTTCTAGTTCATTCTTATACCTTTTGGCCAAATTTGTTTGAAAATCAAAAGCCCCTTTAAAGGTCCTAGCCTTCGCTTGGTTAGTGGTGCACAAGAAGGTGAACACCAATGACATGCTACAGTTGAGAAGACCGTACAAGTCTCTTAGTCCTTATTGATGCATTTTATGCATGAGAAGTGGAGAATTGATTGATCATCTTTTTCTTCATTGCCCTTTAACATTGAGGATTTGGCATAAGTTCTTCAGTTTAGCCAAGATAAATTGGGTTTCACCTAGGAGCATTGGTGATATGATGACTATATCATTTGGAGGGTTAGGGAGTTCTGTCAAAGGCAAGACTCCTTGGCAAATTGCTTACCTCACTATACTTTGGATTGTGTGGCAAGACATAAATGCTAGGATTTTTTAGGAAAAGTGGAGAACAAAAGAGATGTGGGATCTACTTTACTTCTATTCCTCCTCTTTGTGGGCCTCTTGTGCTGTTGCTTTTAGGAGAGTTCCACTTAATGTTATTCAACTTAGTTGGCTTTCAGTTTGTAATTCAAAGGGGGTGGATTAGATTAAGAGGAGTTGAGTCTGATTGAGGAGATTTGTGTATGCCTGTGTATAGTTCTACTTGTATAGTGGAGGTGTTTAGTCTTACTTTGATTAGGTTTTGTATTTTGTGGGAAGGACCTCTCATCCTCTTCTTGTACTGTTATAATTGTTTTATTGGAATATTGCCATTTTATACATGTATTCTCCAGCATTTGCTCATGCTTTACAAATCACCAGTTTTTATCACAAACTACCATAAAAATGATGATTTTTAAGGGATATAACGTTGATGATCAATGAGAAACTAATCGATCACTGCAGTTCATGTTTTCATGGTCACTGTTAGTGTTTTTTTTTAATTTTTATTTTTTTTATCTCTATCCTGAAGAGTGTTATTTCTAGAAAGGTTAATATGTCTTTCTAGTGTTGTCAGGGGTACATCTTAGTCCCTGATGTGTCTGTGGGAGTGCTTGCTGAAGCACTCTCATGGACTTCTACATTTTACTACGCATAGCTACACCTTGCTAAAAGAATGAGACGCAAACAATAGGACAAGTAAAATTTTCTCAATTTTGAACATCTCTATGATGGAAAGTACTAATGTATTTATCTGCATAAACTGTTTAATTGGAGGTTTGTGAAACAGAAGCTCTCTTGATCAATCTCCAGAGACTATTTTCTATTATTCTTTTACTTTCTTTTTCTTTACTTTGCTTGGAATCCTGTTGTCCATCTGGTTAAGTTTTCAGCTGCTTCTGTTCTTATTTGATTACTATTATTAGTCATACATGACATAACACTATAATTTGAGGCTTGGATTTAATTTTATCAGTGTACAATTTGGAATTTAATTTCTCTGGTTAAAAATTATCCTGGGATTGTATTCCATTTAAAAGGTATCTTGGTTCTATTGTCTTAAACACCCAACTTCACCATTTATACGACTGGCATGCCTGCCAATTTTTTACTATCTAATTGTTGTGGATTTTAATTTGTTTAGCTTGATTTTATCATATTTGTCATTTTTTCTTTGATAGTTTTTGCAATTTATTTCGTTTTTGTTTACTTTTTCAAATTTTAATGCAGGGTCAGCAAGGTTTTTCTCCTTATAATCACCATATAGATGAACAGCGCCCGGGACCATTTGATAATATGTCAAGGTATATTTATGGATATGGTCTTATGGTCTTATGGTCTTATGGATATGAAAAATCTTAAGGTTTATTGGTGCGCACATTGGCTATTCAGTAATGACAACCGTAGAAGTTCTCATCAAATGCCGAGTGATTGGCTTTACCTATTTTAGTTTTGTTTTAATGGATTTGATTCATTGTCACTCCATCAATAGGTTTTAAAATGCATCGGCATATAAATATTAATCAGAAAAAACCAATTCGGTTCTATGGACTAGAAAGCAAAATGATGGATGAGTTATTCTGCAGAATACAGAGTCTGACCAAAAGCCAGAGGAGGAAGCTTCAAACCAAAGAGAACAACTGGTGCAGCGGAAGGTTTTGAAATGAATTGGATAACACTCAAGAACAAACATAAAGATCACAATAGGATCTGAAAATTAGGAAATCATTCTGATAAATTATATTGAACTGATTCTAACAATTACAATAAGCCTTAAAATAATATTTGTAATGCAAAAATAAAGGAAATAACTGAAATAGGAAACTAGAAATAGGAAATGAAGATAATTAGAAACTAAAACTAGCAATAGGAAACTAATGATGAACTTAAAATAGAACTTAAAATAAAAACTAATGATGACCTTAAAATAGAAACTAATAATGATCGTGTGCTATATCAATCCCTTCCACTTGAAGAAAACTCATCCTCGAGTTTTGTGGCTGCAAAGAAAACTCATTCGGAGGAATATTCGAAGATATCAGTAATGTTGAAAGTACTGGAAATGTTCATATAAGTTGGAAGATCAATCTTGTAAGCATCACCACCAATCTTCCAATAATCCACCACAAATAAACCACCAATTTTGAGATGTGATAAGTGTTCCTTCTCATTCTTACTGTAGAGGAGACTAACATCAAAATAAACCACCGCAAAGAACCTTGTTCATCAACCGCATGAATGTGCTTAGCGCACTTTATTGCCCAAATGGCATCACTAGTAATTCATAAAGGCCATCTTTAGTCTTGAAAGTCATCTTCCACTCATCTCCTAGTCGGATGCAAATCTAGTGATAGCCACTTTGTAAATTAAGTTTGGTAAACACCACAACATCTTCTAACCTGTTAAGCATGTCATTAAGACATGGATGGGAAAGCGATACTTGACTGTTATTTTGTTGATAGTGCGGTTGTCCACACACATGTGCCAGCTACCATCTTTCTTTGGGGTAAGTAAAGCTGGGATTGCACAAGGATTCATGCTCTCTCGAATCAAGCCTTTATCAAGCAACTCGTTAAGTTGTTGTCGCAACTCTTCATGCTCAGTTGGGCTCATATGATAATGTGGCAAGTTAGGCAAACTAGCTCTAGGTACTAAATCAATATGGTGTTGAATATTTTGCATAAGAGGTAACTCATTAGGTGATTCATTAGGAGATATATCAGGAAAATCAACAAGTACCTCTTAAACGTTGGTGGGAATATCAATAGTTGATTTAGATTGGCCCTTAACCATCGATGCTATAATAGAATTTGGCTCCTTGACTTGCTTAAAGAAATCTGGGCATGTTATGTTAGTGAATAGTGGCTTACCTTAGTAACCAAATTGTTTTCTAACGATTGAGATTGTGATATCAAAACGATGTTCTTGTCAAACCACCAAAAGACAAAAGTATTATCTTAACCCTTATAAGTGACATCAACATCATAGTGCCATGACCCCCTCAATAAAATATGACAGACATCCATACCCACCACATCACATACGATCTCATCTTTGTAATACTTCTTGATTAACGAAGCAACTTTTCAAACCTTTAGCGCTTGAACTTTCGGGCCTTTTTTAATCCATGCAATCTTGTATGGAGAAGGGTGCTTCTCAGTCTTCAAATTTAGTGCTTTCACCAAAGCCTTGGAAACAACATTCTTGCTATTGCCACCGTCAATGATCACGTTGCACACTTTATTACAAATAGTGCATCGAGTTTGGAATATTTTATGTTGTTGAGAGTCATCTGGCTTCTTTGGGGTAAGCAATAGTCGTTGGACAATGCACACCACTTATTCTCCCACATCTCCTTCTGCAAACAACGCACCCTCGTAGATATCTTCTTCAAGAACTTGTTCCTCTTCATCGCCACCTTCTTCTGCAAAGTTAATAGATCATCTGTTCGGGCAATTATTTGAAAGATGGCCTAACTGGTTGCGCCGGAAACATTTCCCAAGATTTGGACATGCATAAGGGTCATTATTGATTCGTTGTTGCTATTGGTTTCAACCTCGAGTATTAGGTCAATTAGAGCTGAAGTTCCACTTCGATTTTGCACCGAATTTTGAGTTGAAGGGACATCTTTATTGCTATTATCGTTGTTGCTTGAAGTTGTTGATCCCTTTGGAGTAGAAAAAGCTTCTTGGGTTGGTTGCTTAAAATTACTCTAGGTGCGCGCCATGGACCTATTGATCTAATATTCCACTTTCATTGCCAAATCATTGTATCTGTCATGGTCTAAACCCCTTGAAGAGCCAATTGATCTTGAATAACCAGCTTTAGGCCTCCAACATAACGAGCAATTAATCGATCCTCTGTCTCAGACAAATTAACACGGGCATTTAATCGATAAAATTCCTCCTTGTGTTCGTTCACAGTGCGGTTGGCTTGCTGACAATTTTGATATTGTTGGTATAAGAATTGTTCATAATCTGGAGGGAGAAATCACCTTTGTAACAACTGTTTCATCTTGGGCCAAGTACAAACACGTTTTCCTTGCCGTTAACGATTATATTGAAATTGTTCCCACCAAGCAGAAGCTCTGCCTTTCAACTTATACACCACAAGCTTGACTTGATTTTCTTCTGAAATATTCAAATAGTCAAAAAAAAATTCGACGGTATGGACCCAATTGAGAGAAAATCTTCAATATGTAATTGGCCGTCTAAACTCGGTAAATCCATCTTCATCTTAAACTCTTGGTTATTTTGACCCTGATTGTTAGCTCGATAACTGAAATGGAAATCATCTTCTCCTCCAGATGAATAATCCAACCTTCGTTGCTATCTTTGTTGAATATTTCTCTGTTGTGGAAGTCGAGAATCATCACCATCTCGAAAAGGTGGAAAAAACTCATCTTGTTCAGAAAAAACCTTCGCAGCCACTCGTGGAAAGCTACCACCATCCTCGAACTCGTTGTCGTCGTCATGCCACCTAAGAGCTCCCTGATTTTGACGCTCATACACCCGTAATGGAAATGGCTCGCTAAAATTGTGATTCCCGGTTGGACTTGTGCGAAAGGCATCTCCATTGTCGATTTTCAGCCCAATTTGTGGCCGGTGTCAATCATCATATCCGCCTTTTGCCAGTCGCCACGTTGGTCTGGTCGTCCCTCCATTTGGTTTGCGTTTCCCTTCAACAGTTAATGTAGCCAGCATCTGGGTGAGGTTTTGAAGAGTTTCATCGATCTCGTTGAGTCGTTGCTTGATTTTTTCATACCTCTCTTTGTCGTCGATGGTTTGTTTACCACTAGAACCATTGTCAACCATCAGATTGAGGTAAAAATTCTTGCCCCGATACCAATTTTGGTGCAACGGAAGGTTTGTTTTGAAACGAAACGGAAAACACTTACGAACAAACATAAAGATCACAATAAGATCTGAAAATTAGGGAATAATTCTGATAAATTTTATTGAACTGATTCTAACAATTATAATAAGGCTTTAAATAATGTTTTTAATGGAAAAATAAAGGTAATAATTGAAATAGGAAACTAGAAATAGGAAACAAAGATAATTAGAAACTAGGAAAACTAGGAAAGAAATAGGAAACAAAGATAATTAGAAACTAAAACTGGAAATAGGAAACTAATGATGAACTTAAAATGAATAATAATGATGATCATGTGCTACATCAATAATAAGGACAATCGTGATGAGATGGCAAAAGCAAGAGGAGGAAGCTTCAAACCAAAGAGAATAACAAGGACAATCGTGATGAGATGGAAAAAGCAAGAGGAGGAAGCTTCAAACCAAAGAGAATAACAAGGACAATCATGATGAGATGAAATCGAATGATAATAGAAAAGGTAGAACATCCTATCATAAAGATGAGAGAAACCCTTAGGGGGGTGTGAGATCTCTCAGAAAACCTTTCAAGTTAAAACTTGGCGACCAAAAGGGAGAATGGCTAGGGAGGGAGTCTTCTGGGCCTAGCGGAAGGAAACATTAATGGGCCCAATATGCTTGAGACCCTGTTTAATGCCCAGCCTGTTAGAGCCCAGATAGGGACGAAAAATCGTGGACTTCCTGTTGGTCCAGTGGTTATTCAAGCCCACGAGATTGTAGCGCTGTCGTCTTCAACGTCCCAGTGCGCAGGATCTTCTGCAAAGGTGGTCCCGTTGTTTGCAAGCTCTTAAGGTCCAATCGAAGTTAGGGCCGGCGGGGACGAGGCTTTCTCTGAAGAGGATGGTCGGGCCTTTGAGAGAAAGGCCCAGTCTCTTCCCAACCCTAGCCCACCTTCAGCCGCAATCGTGGGCTGTAATTTAAAAGGCCCGTCGAGGTAGGCCCAAAGAATAGGAGGAACGAAGACCTCTGTTAAGAAGGGTTTGTTTCGAAGGGAAGAAGATGCTGCAGTGAGAAAGGGAAAAGCTCCTGAGGTTCAGACGAGAGGCTCTGAACAGAAGGAAGAGAAGGTCGTTTCAAAGAAGATGTGGACTATCCTTTTTCCTCCAAGTTTTGATCGTTGACAAGGACTTTAGAGTCACAGCGAGTCTCTTTTCCTCGGGAAGACATCGTCAGTTAGCGAAGTTTGTGTATTGGAAGAGGATTTCGGGACGGGATCTCAGTTGGAACGAGGATTCAGAGCGAGTCCTCTCTTTTATTGTCAATCGGCAAGGAATCGAAAGCGGTGTTCGGGGGAAGGGACCTCGTCGTCAAGAGGCAAAGCGGTTGAACACAATCCCCATTTCGAAGAAGACAAAGAAGGTTTTTTGGGCTGAGTGGGGTCCGATCTTCGTGGTTTATCAGTCACGGATTCACCTTCTAGTCCAGGAATCAGAGGTAAAGGGCTCAACTTTGAGGGGATTTGTGAAACGTTGGGAGTGGAAAACTTGGAGGTATGCCTGTATTCACCTTTTCAGCCACCTGAGTATTCTTCTATCCCTTCTTGTGGTTTGGCACTTCCTTTGCCGAGTCATTCTGGTCCAGATCTTCCTAGTTCAGTTTCTCTTCCTTAGTCTCCTTTGGAAAATAGAGTAATTTCTGAATTTTTTTCTAAAAAGGACGTTGTTGGCACTTTTTATCAAAAATATGTTGGCATTCCTATTCGTGATGAGGGGGAGACCGAATTGGCTTTATCAAACCAGATGTCTGAGAGTTTTAACCCTAGTAAGTCTAACCCCAGCTTGCCTAAGGAGGTATCCAACCTGGTTACAGGTAGCCAGGGAGATACCGTGGTCTCTCCATTGGGCGAGTTCCAAATAGATGGCCTGTCCCCCAAGAAAATGGCTAAAGTGCGTGAGGTTTTAAGTTCGTTGGAAATTAAGGTTTATTCCAAGAGGAAGAACAAATGGTCCACGGGTATTTGAGACTTGTTGGAATTGGTTTGGTGGTTAAGGGTCTGTGAGTTTCTTCATGAAAATTATCAGTTGGAATACCAGGGGCTTGGGTTCAAGGAATAAGAGAAGGGTGGTTAAAGATTTTCTGAGGTCAAAGAATCCGGATGTTGTGATGATTCAGGAAACAAAAAAGGTGAAGTGCGACATAAGGTTTGTGGGTAGTGTTTGGACGGTTAGAAATAAGGATTGGGCTGCTCTTTCGGCGTGAAGGGCTTCAGGTGGGATCTTGATTATTTGGGACTCAAAAAAACTGCGTAGTGAGGAGGTGGTAATAGGATCCTTCTCGGTCTCAGTCAAGTTTGATTTGGATGGATGCGGACCTCTTTGGATATCCGCAGTTTATGGCCCAAACAGTCCATCACTTAGGAAGAATTTTTCAGTGGAGCTTTTAGACATTTTTGGCCTATCTTTTCCCTTATGGTGTGTGGGCGGTGATTTTAATGTCATAAGGAGAAGTTCAGAAAAATTGGGTGGTTCTAGGCTAACTTCAAGCATGAAGGACTTTGATTGTTTTATAAGAGAATGTGAATTGCTTGATCGACTTTTACGGAACGCATCATTCACTTGGTCAAACATGCAAGAGTCTCCCGTGTGTAAGAGATTGGATCGTTTGCTTTACTCAAATGAGTGGGGGCATCTCTTTCCCTAAGGCCTTCAAGAAGCTCTTCCTAGAAGGACATCGGATCATTGGCCGATTGTTTTGGATAGCAACCCGTTCAAGTGGGGCCCAACACCTTTTAGGTTTGAGAATAATGCTGAGAGTATCACAGAGGAGATTTTACTTTACTTTGAAAAGCTCTACGCGAGTCCTACTGGAGAGTCTTGGAGTGTTGAAGGTTTAGATTGGTTTCCTATATCGGAAGAGAGTGCGTCTAGGTTGGACTCCCCTTTCACCGAAGAAGAGATTTCTAGGGCCATTTTTCAGTTAGATAGGGATAAGGCGCCAGGGCCCAATGACTTTACCATTGCAGTATTTCAAGATTGTTTGGATGTAATCGAGGATTTAGTGAGAGTGTTTGCAGAGTTTCACAGAAGCAGGATTATCAATCAAAGCACTAATGCCTCCTTCATAGTTCTGTTACCCAAAAAAAGTTTGACAAAGGATATCTCAGACTTTAGACCCATTAGCTTGATCACTAGCCTCTACAAGATAATAGCCAAAGTGCTTTCAGGGCGTCTAAGAGGGGTACTACATGAAACCATCCATTCTACTCAAGGCGCTTTTGTTCAGGGGAGACAAATATTGGATGCGGTTCTCATAGCCAATGAGGTAGTAGATGAGAAAAGACGATCAGGGGAGGAAGGAGTTGTCTTCAAAATTGACTTTGAAAAGGCTTACGATCATGTGTGTTGAAAATTTTTGGATCACGTGGTTGAGAAGAAGGGGTTCAGTCCTAGTTGGAGGAAATGGATGAGCGGTTGTTTGTCCTTGGAATCTTATGCAGTCTTGGTGAATGGAAACGCTAAAGGGTGGGTTAAGGCTTCTAAAGGCTTAAGACAAGGTGACCCTTTGTCCCCTTTTTTGTTTACTTTAGTCGCAGATGTACTGAGCAAGATGCTATTAAGAGCAGAGGAAAGAAATTTGTTGGAGGGTTTCAAGGTGGGTAGAAACAGAACTAGGGTGTCCCATTTGCAATTCGCAGATGGTACCATTTTCTTTTCTAATACTAAGGAGGAAGATTTGCAGACTCTCAAGAGTCTTTTGCTAGTGTTTGGGCATATTTCTGGGTTCAAGGTCAACCTGGACAAGAGTAATATTTATGGCATCAATCTTGATCAGAATCATCTTTCTAGGTTGGCTGAGTTGCTTGATTGCAAGGCTTCTGGTTGGCCTATACTCTATTTGGGTCTTCCTTTGGGAGAGAATCCCAAGGCTTGTGGCTTTTGGGATCCAATGATTGAGAGAATCTCAAGAAGATTAGATGGGTGGCAAAAGGCTTATTTATCTTTTGGAGGAAGGATAACTCTTATCCAATCTTGCCTCACCCACATGCCATGTTACTTCCTCTCTTTGTTTAAAATACCTGCTTCAGTGGCTGCAAAAATTGAGAGGTTACAACGGGATTTTTTATGGTCAGGGATTGGGGAAGGTAAAAGAGATCATTTAGTTAGTTGGGATGTAGTGTGTAATCCGAAGGCAAAAGGGGGATTGGGATTTGGGAAGATTTCTCTAAGGAATCTCGCTCTCTTAGGGAAATGGTTGTGGAGGTACCTTAGAGAGGGTTCAGCTCTTAGGCATCACGTCATCTTAAGCATTTATGGTTCACACTCTAATGGTTGGGATGCTAAAACTTTAGTCAGATGGTCACATCGTTGTCCTTGGAAGGCTATTGCATAAGTCTTTCCGGAGTTTTCCATGTTTACTCGGTTTGTGGTAGGAAATGGGGAAGGAATTCGATTTTGGGAAGATTTGTGATGAGGGGACCAATCTTTGGGATCCAAATATCCAAGACTATTTAGAGTAGTCTTGGATAAAAATATTCCTATTTCTTCAATTCTCGGTTCTACTCGTCCTTTCTCTTGGAACTTTAATTTTTACTGTAACCTTTCAGATTCTGAGATAGAAGATTTAGAAGGCCTCATGCGGTCACTTGATGGTTTGCATCTATCACCTTCGGTTTCAGATGCCAGATCCTGACTTTTATCTTCTTCAGGGCTTTTTTCAGTCAAATATTTCTTTCTAGCCTTATCCCAATTTTCTTGATCTCCTCCGATTTTTCCTTCTAAGTTCGTTTGGAACTCTCAAGTCCCTTTCAATGTGAAGTCCTTTGTCTGGTTAATGGCTCACAATAAGGTAAATACTAATGACATGTTACAATTGAGAAGACCCTACAAAGCTCTTAGTCCTGATATTTGTATTCTATGCATGAAACATGGGGAATCAGTAGATCATCTTTTCCTACATTGCTCTTTGACGATGGGGTTGTGGCACAAATTATTTCAATTAGTCAAGATGGATTGGGTCTCCCCGAGGAGCATCTTTGACATGATGTCGATCAAATTTAATGGTTTTGGTTCATCTAAGAGGGGTATTGTTGTTGATCCCTTTGGAGTAGAAAAAGCTTCTTGGGTTGTGTGGCGGGAAAGAAACGTGAGGATTCTTGAGGCTAAAGTAAGGAATTCAGAGTATCTTTGGGATTCTATTTTTTTCCTTGCTTCTCTTTGGGCTTTCTGTTCCAAGGTTTTTAAGGGGACTCCCCTTAATGTGTTACAACTTGATTGGTTAGCGGTGTGTAATTCCTAAGGATTGGTCTAATCTAGAGTGCTAGCTTGTTTTACTGTGTGCATTCTTGTTTTTGTATTCTTGTAGTTTAGTTTTCTTTGGTGGGAGGGTTTCTCATCTGGTTCATCTAATTCTTTTTTCTTTCAATATATCTCTTTGTCGTTTCCTATAAAAAAAAAAAAAAAAAAACCTTTTAGTCTAGAAGTACATGGCTTTGTCAAAGTATTTGCTCTTTGCTCTCTGGTTTCTGCTCAAGGAGTCCACAAAGAGGTTCAACGGTTGAGGAAATGTGGGATAAAAAAAAGTTTGTTTTTTTGCATGGGAGGCGACGTGGGGGAGGGTGCTGACTTTGGATAGACTTCAAAGAAGAGGCTTACAACTTCCAAATCGCTGCTTTCTGTGTGGTTGTGAGGAAGAAAGTGTAAATCATATTCTTATACACTGTACAGTGGTTAGAGCTCTATGGGATATAGTGTTTGGGTTAGTAGATGTGAAATGGGTTTTCCCATAAACTGTAAAGGATGTTTTATTTAGTTGGAGGGGTTCGTTTGTGGGAAAGAAAAGGAAAAAGATTTGGGAAGCCATTCCGTTGTGTATTTTTTGGACGGTGTGGAAGGAAAGGAATAGATTAGCCTTTAGGGGGGGGGGGGGGGGGGTGTTGAATGTTCAGAAGTTAAAGAATTTTTTTGTTTGTAATTTGTGGAGCTGGGCTAAACTGTATGTAGGTGAGGAGGCATTTTTCCTTATAGGTTTTCTTGAGTGGATGGCTTCCACTTAAAGGGAGGTGTTTCTGCTTTTTGTTGTTTTTGAGGCTTAGATGCCTTGTATACTTCCTGTATACTTTGTGGCGTTTTGCCTTTTGAATGAATATATCTTACTTATCAAAAAAAAAAAAAAAAAAAAAGAATTTAATTTAAATGACCCTCTTTTTTTTTGAATGGCCTAGGAAATAATTGCAACTGATTCACTCTCTATCTAGAAATTATTGAAGCCCAAAGACCTAGCTAGGATCAAGCCTTCCAACAATGCTGGCACCTTCTCTGAAGTTAGTCCCACCTCACAGGCTTTGAAGAAGCTCTAACCACAACCCCCTTGTGATCTAGAAACAATCCACCGAAACCTAACTGTCCTAGATTAACTGACAAGAAGCCATCAAAATTAAGTTTCAGGTGACTGAGGGGGAGGGAACCTAATCAACATGCACCTTCATCATCCTCCTCATTGCACAATGAGGAGATTCTAATCTAAGATTATCACCTTCAATGAGGAGACTGCAAACTCTGAAGGGACTGAAGCCCATTATAAAAAAACCGAATAAACTGCATCTTGTAATGACTCCACCAGCCTTCATTTGTCCTTTTATGTCCTGAAATTCCCTTCTGCTGAAGCACATGATTAAATGCTTGAGGCTGAGAGCTCTAGAGGTCTCATAGCCACTACATATCATTTCCAATTGAAAGCCTTAACAAACCTTTTGTCCTTGGCTTTGTTAACCAATCTACTCAATACATTGGCCACAACTACAATGAAAAAGGGAGAGAGTAGTTCTCCCTTTTTAATCCCTCTTGGCATCTTCACCCAATCTTAGCACACCCATTGACCGGTACTGCAGAGTTAATTGTGGAGAAGCAACCCTAATCCATAATCTGCATCAAGATTGAAAGCTTTCCATGTCCAAAACATGATCTAGAAAGCCTCAATCAACACTACTATGAACCTTTTTAGGTTAATTTTAAGTACAATCCTGTTCTCTCCCAATAAAAAATTTTCATCCTCTAACTAGCTGCACTAAGAACTGCATTTAGAATCTGTTTCACAAAAGCTCCTTGCAAGGGTGAAATGGTCTCTTGGAGAACTGCTTGAAATCATAAAGCAATACCTTAGCAATTATCCTGGAGGCTGGTTGCCAAGTTGATGGGTGTGAAGTTGGCCATTCTATCAATTGAGTCCTCTAGAACAATGATGGCGGTGTTGTTTCTTTTATTGACAAGGTATTGTAAAATTTGGGAATACCTTTGGTAAGCCCTCTCTCATTGTGGGCCAACATTTTGGAAAACCTTTAAAGAGAAGCTACCAGGACCGCGTGATTTGTCTTGATCCACATGAAAAACATCTTTGATTTCCTTTTCAAACTCTCTAACCCAATAACACTTTCCTCATAGATAGGGGACCAATGCATCCCCTAAATCATCCACAACTCTTTATTTAGCCTTGAATGGAGATGACAGAAATATCTTAAGACTTTCTCTAGAATGCTGTCGTAGTGATGTCCAAAACTCTATCTCCAATGGATTTAAGCAATCTCTTCTTCCGTCAACTATTGATGACTTTGTGGAATATTTACTATAGCTTCCTTAATCCATTTTACTCTTAACCATTAGTCTTGAAAGACATCCTCCTTCAACAGGTTTTTCTCTCGCTTCAATTTTCTAGGAGTTATAACAATTTGAAATTATTCTGTCTGACTGTCTAAACCTTGAACATTCCCTTTTTGTAAGATCTTAAATAGGTTTTTATACTCTTTGGATTGGGATGTTAGTTTCCCTTACTCTTCAAGAAACCTTACCTTGTCTTACCTCTGAGCATTCCAATAATTTTAAATACGATTCTTTGACTTGGGGATTAACTCCATTTAGGTTTGAAAATATGTGGTTGTTTCCCCCAAATCTTAAGGACTGTATTGGTACCCACTGATGGTGAGGGCCCCAAATTAGGGGTTTGGAAAGTCATAATTTATGGAGAATTTATTACAAGGCATCAAAGCAAAAGTGACTTGTGGAAGAAGTTCACTTTTGGGGATATTAAGGAAAAGAAGGAAACCACTATTAGGGACATTGCCATGGTATATTCTTGTGAAGGGAAGGTTACATCATCTAATGAATTTATAACTTTGAGGGCTACCAAACAAGTGAGGTTCAAAGCACGACTGTTAAAGGGAAGAGGTATATTGGATTGTAGAACATTTATATTACCATATTCAATGTCTATGATGGAGTCCTTTCATATTTATAAAAAAATTAGCTGTACTTTCATGCATATTTTAATGGGCCCATATTTTTTTAGCACCTTTCCTTTTGCTGGCAAATTCAGCTGCTTTCTGATCTACGTGTTCTACTATTCTCATCTTTACATCTCTTCGTTGTGGGCCTTTCTTCCTCCTTGACATTGGGTGTTTGGTTAGTTTTCATTTTGGGGTTGCTCTTTTGGTTGTAAATTACTTGGTTATTGCCATATAGATCTTTTTGTTGTTTTGGCGGTGATGTTTTATTTGCAGTCTTTTTTTCTTTCCTTTGATTGTGGCTGAAATATTCTTCATCCTTCCTTGTACCTAAGTTTTTTATTTAATACAATCTCTTTCTGTTTCCTGCAAAACTACTACTCCTATATGAGGTTCCTGAAATGTACTTCGATAATTTAAGATATGAGAATGGCAGTGTATGATTTCTGACTTAACATGCTTAGTTGTTCCTATACATTTCCCCCAATATTGCTGGGATACTAGCACTAGCAACTTCATATTTTATGTTATTCTTGGTGATGAATAATCCTGAATCCTGATTCTTTATATTTTGTCTCTGATAGTGAAGGAAGTTAGTGCATGAATTAATAGTGCAAGTTCTTTTATATCCATTATTGTAACCATTTTTTTTTTTATTGTTCTTCAGATATAATTAACAGGTAGGACTTCTTGTTTATTTGAATTTTTTCTTCGTACTTATGAGTCATATTCTTGCAGGGCGGTTGCTGGCCCTATTAGCTCATTTGACAATGAGCCTGTAAGGACTGAAGAGAAAACCAATGGCACCTTGTTTCATCCTCCCAGCACTCAAGGCCAGATGGTTTCAGATGGTCCACTTCATAAGTCCAAGGTACTATTGTCCTGTTTTCTACTTGTGTACAGTCTCAATAATTCAACTTATCAGATTATTGTTATTTTTTCTTTGTTTTTTTGTTCTTACTTAGTTCTTTTGTTTTTGTTTCTAAATTTTAATGCAGGGCCAACATGACTTTTCCTCATATAATCACTATATAGATGAACAGAATTCAGGTCCAACTGATAATATGTCAAGGTATTGGCATGAATATGATTTTGTGGATATGAAAATCCTTAGTACTCAATGGTGAGGGGTACCAACTGTTCACCATTGACAGTGTGCACAAGTTCTTATCAACCATTGATAGGTCAACATTAGTATTTTGGTTTTCTAAAGGTTTAAATCTTGTTTATTATATCATTTATAGGCAGTTGGTTAGATTTTGCTTCTTCAAATATGTGCAAAAATGTTTTTAGCTATATACTAAATCATACCAAATGTTTGCTTTTTCAGAAAGTTAATGAATTGCAAAATATTTGGGTGGTCATACTGGACCAGCATTGGTGTGTCCTCTTCATGATTACAAAATTTTTTAGCTACTCTTTAATGTTTACTTCAATGGTTCCACATTTTTTATAGACCAAGTTTTGCTGGTCTGTTTGAAGTCTTTCTGATCTGTGTTATATTACTTTCATCTTGTTCCATTTTTATTGTATGTGGTTTTCTTCCCCCTTTAGGCTGGGGTGTTTGATAGTGTTTGTTTTGGAATTTGCTTTGATTGTATATTGGTTGATTATTTGTATAAAGGAATCTTTTTGTTGTTTTGGCTGGGATTTTGTAGTCTTGTTTTCCTTCTTTGTTTTTATTGCAGCTGAAGGATCCTTCATCCTTCCTTGTATTTGAGTTTTCTTTTCGAATTAGAACAACATTTCATTGATTCAAAGATTAAAAGTACAAGAAGACCAAGTAGTCCTTTGAGAGAAATGACGAAGTACTACCAAAATCAACCACAAATCAGAAACAAGAAAGAGCAAAGCCCTAAAAGACAATTTGGTTTGGTGTCGCCTAGGAGTATTGGAGATATAATGATTATCTCATTTAGAGGGTTAGGGAACTCAATTAGAGGCAAGACTCGTTGGCAAATCGCTTGCCTCACTTTACTTTGGATTATGTTGCAAGAAAGAAATGCTAGGATTTTTGAGGAAAACTGGAGAACAGAAGGGACGTTGTGGGATCTACTTCACTTCTATTCCTTCCTTTGAGCCTCTTGTACCGTTGCTTTTAGAGGAGTTCCACTTAATGTTATTCAACTCAGTTGCCTTTTGGTTTGTAATTTAAAAGGGGTGAATAACTTTGCAAGGAGTTGATTTCGGTTTCTAAGTTATTTTGTGTATGCATGTGTATAGTTCTTGTATGGTGAAGTCTTGTCTTTGATCAGGTTTTGTATTTTGTGGGAAGGACTTCTCATCCTTTTCTTCAACTTTTATAATATAAATATTTCTTATATTTCTAATAAAAAAAAAAAGCCTTAAAAGACAAAATGGTAACCTAACTTCAAATTCTAAAGTATAAGACTTGGGGAGGTAAAACTCACTACAAAAACCTCTAGCAAAGAAGCACCTCACTTTACTAACCTATCCATTGTTTGTTTGGTCAGGTAAGGGACCCATCTGTAGCTTCTCTACACTATGGGAAGAAAGAAAATTTTAGGTAACTATTTTTTACCCTTATAAAGTACTAGATTTTTTAAGAGATTTAGGAAATTGTTATAACCGATTCACCTGCCTCTTAAGGTATTATTAAATCACAATAACATAGCCAAAATCAAGCTCAAGCAACATTAACACCTTAGCTTTGGTGGCTAACACCTCCTTCACAGGCCAGGAAAAGACCCCCAATCACCCTATCCCCTTGATCTTCTACAAAAACCAATCTGCCTATGTTTCCTAAAGTATAATCATCAAAATTTAGAGTTAAGATGACCTGTTGGCAGATGTTTCTCACAACATGCACCTTTGACATGCTTCTAGTTGTCCTTAATGATCTTTAAATTCCTTTCTGAACATGTTACCCAAAGTAGAGTGACTATAGTCACTCTCTAAAGAACCTTACTTTTGATGGAATTTTCAAAGCCTTGAAAGCCTCTGATTTTTTTGTAAGTGTATTATTCCCTAGTGAGAGAAGAATTACATTTCCCATGAATAGTTTTCAGTGGTATATAGGAGAAATCCTATTAATTTGTTCTTTTGATCAGAATATGTCACTCTAGGAAGGATTTCTCATCATTCACATATACCTTCTATCCTATTTAATGAATTTTCTGTTTCTGATATTAAAAAAAAAATATCAATCACAAATCTATGATGTACTCAAATGATCTCAACAAAGTTAAGAAGTTTGTGCCACAAGTCTAATGGTACAAAGCCATGAAGGAAAAGATGTTTAAATGTCTCACATCCTCAAAAAAATAATACATCACTTAAGACAAAGCTTTGTAAGGCTTTTTCCCTGATTGCAACATGTTACTTGTCTTGATCTTTTTGTTTGCCACAGGTTGAGCTAAAGCCTCCAATTTTGGTGGGGATTTGTTTTCCAAATCAGTGACTAGGGTAATGAAATAGGAACTACAAATCTAAAACAAGCTAGAACGAAAGGAGATTGGAAAAAGATGCCCCATAAGGGTGAATGGCAACACTTGGATATTGAGAAAGGCTGGTGACATGTGGACATGTAATTAAACAATTGAGCTACCAACTTCTTGGAAGCTGAAATTGTTAGAATTTAGGCTTACAATATATATCATTCTCTAACACCCTCTCATGTTTGGCCCCATACTTGCACGTGAAGTGGCAAACAACAAGTAGAGGAGTTGTTCCATTCCTCACTTTGGGCCTCTTGTACCGTCGCTTTTAGGGGAGTCCTACTTAATGTTATTCAACTCAATGATGCCTGAAATTAGTGACACTTGTATGTTCTTGACAACTGCTAAAGACATTTGGGATGCAGTTCTCCAGTCATACTCGAAGGCATTAGATGCAACACAAGTATATGAAATTAAAGTCAAAATTGGAGCAACAAAATGAGGAAACAAGACAGTCACGAAGTATGCCAATATGTTGAAAAACCTATGGCAAGAACTTGATCACCATTGATGCATTGAGACATGCTAGAAATCTTGGGAGATCCTAGGTTCTAGCTCTAAATATTTGTACAATTGTAAAGATAAGTGCTACAGTTGTAGAGATATTTTCAAGCTATAAATATTTGTATAGCTGTAGAGATTTTTTTCTATCTATTCTTTCCTTATCTATTCTTTTGTAATCTGCCAATATAATGTATTCTTGTACATGTATTAGAAATATATCACCATAATATTTTCTTAATTAGCTCAAACGGGATTCTTTAAGACAATGTCCTGAGGATGCCACAATCCTGAAGAATTATATTGAAAAAGATCGAGTCTATGATTTCTTTGTTGGTCTCAATGATGAGTTTGACCAAGTTAGAGTTCAAATTCTAAGTAAAGAGTTTCCAACTTCGAATGAGACTATCTTTATTATTCAAGTAGAAGAAAGTAGGAGAAGCGTCATGCTTGAACCCCAAAATATGGAAGGCTCAACTATGGTTGCTAACAAAGGGAGTGATCAGAAGGCTAGTACTGCTGATAACAAAAAGACTAATCGATCAAGATCTTCAAATCGTGATAACAAGGATAACTTATGGTGCACTTACTGCTAGAAACTTCATGGTAAGGCAACCACATCTAGCAAAGGGTGGGGCTACAATGGAGGGCAGCAAAGGGATAATTTTTTTTTTTGATAGGAAACGACAAAGGGATATATTGATAGAAAAAATGAGTATAAGAGAAGGATGAGGAATCCTCCCACCAAAGAAAACTAAACTACAAGAATACAAAAACAAAAAAATACACAGTAAAAACAAACAAACTCTTTAGATTAGACCAACCCTTTGGAATTGCACACTGCTAACTAGTCAAGTTGTAACACATTAAGGGGAGTCCCCTTAAAAACCTTGGAACAGAAAGCCTAAAGAGAAGCAAGGAAATGAATAGAATCCCAAAGATACTTTGAATTCCTTGCTTTATCCTAAAAAATCCTCGCATTTCTTTCTCGCCACACAACCCAAATTAAAGCGATGCTCGCAGCTTGCCACAAAACTATCCCTCTCTTAGATAAACCAAAGCCATTATAATTGATGGACAGCATGTCGAAGATGCTCCTCGGGGGAACCCAATCCATCTTGGCTAATTGAAATAATCTGTGCCATAACCCCATCGTCAAAGAGCAATGTAGGAAAAGATGATCTGTTGATTCTCCATGCTTCATGCACATATTACAAATATCAGGACTAAGAGCTTTGTAGGGTCTTCTAAATTGTAGCAAGTCATTAGTATTTACCTTCTTGTGTACCATTAGCCAGACAAAGGACTTGACTTTGAAAGGGACTTGAGAATTCCAAACGAACTTAGTAGGAAAAGCTGGAGGAGAACCAGAAAATTGGGATAAGGCTAGAAAGAAAGATTTGACTGAAAAAAGCCCTAAAGAAGATAAAGGTCAGGATCTCGCATCTGAAACTGAAGGTGATAGATGCAAACCATCAAGTAACCGCATGAAGCCTTCTAAATCTTCAATCTCAGAATCGGAAAAGTTACGGCGGAAATTAAAGTTGTAAAAGAAAGGACAAGTAGAACTGAGAATTGAAGAAATAGGAATATTTTTATCCGAGACTACTCTAAATAGTCTTGGATATTGGGATCCCAAAGGTTGGTTCTCCCACCATAGATCTTCCCAGAACCGAATTCTTTTCCCATCTCCTACCACGATCCGAGTAAACTTGGAAAACTCCTGAAATACTTGTGCAATAGCCTTCCAAGGACAACGATGTGACCATCTGACTAAAGTTTTAGCATCCCAACCATTAGAGTGGGATCCATAAATGCTTAAAATGACCTGATGTCATAGAGCTGAACCCTCTCTAAGGTACCTCCACAACCATTTCCCTAAGAGAGCGAGATTCCTTAGAGAAATCTTCCCAAATCCTAATCCCTCTTTTGCCTTCGGATTACACACTACATCCCAACTAACTAGATGATCTCTTTTACCTTCCCCAATCCCTGGCCATAAAAAATCCCTTTGCAATCTCTCAATTTTTGCAGCCATTGAAGCGAGTATCTTAAACAAGGAAAAAAAGTAACATGGCATGTGGGTGAGGCAAGATTGGATAAGAGTTATCCTTCCTCTAAAATATAAATAAGCCTTTTGCCACCCATCTAATCTTCTCGAGATCCTCTCAATCACTGGATCCCAAAAGCCACAAGCCTTTGGATTCCCTACCAAAGGAAGACTTAGATAGAGTATAGGCCAACCAGAAGCCTTGCAATCAAGCAACTCAGCCAACCTAGAAAGATGATTCTGATCAAGATTGATGCCATAAATATTACTCTTGTCAAGGTTAACCTTGAGCCCATAAATATGACCAAACACTAGCAATAGACTCTTGAGAGTTTGCAATTCTTCCTCCCTAGTGTTAGAAAAGAAAATGGTATCATCTGCAAATTGCAAATGGAACACCCTATTTCTGTTCCTACCCACCCTGAAACCCTCCAACGAATTTCTTTCCTCTGCTCTCAATAACATCCTGCTCAGTACATCTGCAACTAAAGTAAACAAAAAAGGGGATAAAGGGTTGCCTTATCTTAAGCCTCTAGATGCCTTTACCCACCCTTTAGCGTTTCCATTCACTAAGACTGCATAAGATACCGTGGACAAACAACCACTCATCCATTTCCTCCATTTAGGACTAAACACGTTCTTTTCCAACACATGATCCAAAAAATCCCAACCCACATGGTCGTAAGCCTTTTCAAAGTCAATTTTGAAGACGACTCATTCCTCCCCTGATCGTCTTTTCTCATCCACTATCTCATTGGCTATGATAACCGCATCCAATATTTGTCTCCCTTGAACAATAGCGCCTTGAGTATAATGGATGGTTTCATGTAGTACCCTTCTTAGACGCCCTGATAGCACATTGGCTATTATCTTGTAGAGACTAGTGATCAAGCTAATAGGTATAAAGTCTGAGATTTTCTTTGTCAAGTTTTTTTTAGGTAACAGAACTATGAAGGAGGCATTAGTGCTTTGATTGATAATCCCGCTTTTGTGAAATTTTGCAAACACTCTCACTAAATCCTCCTTGATCACATCCAAACAATCTTGAAATACTGCAAATTTAAAGCCATCAGGCCCCAATGCCTTATCCCTATCCAACTGAAAAATAGTCTTAGAAATCTCTTTTTTAGTGAAAGGGGAGTCCAATCTAGACGCACTCTCTTCCGATATAAGGGACCAATCTAAACCTTCAACACTCCAAGACTCTCCAGTAGGACTCGCGTAGAGCTTTTCAAAGTAAAGTAAAATCTCCTTTGTGATGCTCTCGGAATTATTCAACACTAGGCCACTTTCATTCTCCAACACCTTGATAAATTTCCTATTTCGCCTGCCATTAGCCACTTTATGAAAAAAACTTTGACTTACAATCCCCTTCCTTAACCCATTTCATAGCTTTTTGTCTCCAATAAATTTCTTCCCTCAAAATTAGTTCCTCTAGCTCCCCTTTTCTTAAGGTTCTTTGAACTAAAAGTTCAGAAGTGAGACCCCCTACTTGCTGAGTGGCATCAAAGTTTGCTCTATCATTGAGGATGCTTTTTTTCCTTGTATTTAGCTCTCCAAAAGAAACCTTATTCCACTCTTTCAATTTGGCTTTAACAAATTGTAATCTCCTCATGAACTTGTGACCTTCCCATCCAATTCCCATAAAACCTCTCCACCAACTTCTAAAGCTCTTCTTGAAACTAGGATGTTGCAACTATATATTCTCAAACCTAAAAGGTGTTGGGCCCCACTTGAACGGGTTGGTATCTAATACTATCGGCCAATGATCCGATGTCCTTCTAGGAAGAGCTTCTTGAAGGCTTTGAGTAAAGAAAACGATCCAATCTCTTACACACGGGAGACTCTTGCATGTTTGACCAAGTGAATGATGGGTTCCGTAAAGGTGGATCAAGCAATTTATATTCTCTTATAAAACCATCAAAGTCCTTCATGCTTGAAGTTAAACTAGAACCACCCAGTTTTTCTGAACTTTTCCTTATGACATTAAAATCACCGCCCACACACCATAACGGAAAAGATAGACCAAAAATGTCTAAAAGCTCCACCCAAAAATCTTTCCTAAGTGGGGGGTTGTTTGGGCCATAAACTGCGGACAACCAAAGAGGTCCGCATCCATCTAAAGCAAATTTGACTGACACCGAGAAGGATCCTATTACCACCTCCTCACTGCGCAGTTTTTAAAAGTCCCAAATAATCAAAATCCCACTTGAAGCCCCCGCACACCGGAAGAGCAGCCCATTCCTTATTTCTAACCGTCCAAACACTACCCACAAACCTTCTATCACACTCCACATTTTTTGGTTCTTGAATCATCACAACATTCGGATTTTTTGACCTCAGAAAATCTTTAACCACCCTTCGCTTTTTTCTTGATCCCAAACCCCTGGTATTCCAACTGATTATTTTCATGGAGAAACCTCACAGACCATAAACTACCAAACCGGTTCCAACAAGTCTCACATACCTGTGGAGCATATGCTCTTCCTCCTGGAATAAACCTTAATATCCAGAGAACTTAAAACCTGACGCACTTTAACCATTTTCCTGGGGGACAAGCCTTCCATTTGGAACTTGCCCGATGGGGAGACCATAGTATCACCTTGGCTTACTGTAACCAGGTTGGAAACCTCCTTAGGCAAATTGGGTTTAGACTTAATGGGGTTAGAATTCTCAGACATCTGGTTTGAATAAGCAAATTGGGCCTCCACCACATCAAGGATACGATTGCCAACAGATTTTTGATAAAAAGTGCCAACGCCTTTTATAGAAAAAATTTCAGAAATTACTCAATTTTCCATAGGAGACTGAACAATGAAGATCTGGACCAGAGGAAGGCGGCAAAGGAAGTGCCTAACCACAAGAAGAGAGAAAAGAAGACTCGGGTGACTGAGAAGGTGAAGACAAAGGGATAACGAGAAAGCCAACTTGCTCTCTATTAAATCAGTTAAAGAAAAATCCCTGGAACAAGGTGGATTCAATTAGGAGGAGATTTAAAAATTACGAGTTTTGTTGGGAACTCTTAAGAAACCTTCAAGTAGGAAATCTTCAGGTATCTACTCATTGACACTTTCATGTAAGTTTCCTATTTCCATTAGATTAAAAGTCTCGGATGAAATCTTTGCCAATTCTTGGGTTTTAGATTTAGGTGCCACAAATCACATGACTCATTCATGACACCAATTTAACAACTATAACCCTTGTTCAAGTAGTAGGAAAATAGCCACAATAGATGGTTTATTAACCACTATCGTGGGTTTAGGAGATGTCCAAATTAGTCATACCCTCACACTTAGAAATGTGTTTCATGGTCCCAAGTTCACTAATCTTGTCTCTATATAAAAGCTTACACAAGATTTAGGTTGCAATTTGACTTTTTACCCTACTCACTGCGTATTTCAAGACCAAGACTCTAGGAAGATGATTGGACTTGCTAAGGGACGGAATGAACTATACTACCTTGAGACATCAAGCGAGTCATCTGTATTCTTTCTTTCTGAACATCACCTTGTTAATAAAGAAAAAAAATGTGCCTTCATCATCATAGACTTGGACATCATCATTTAGAACTCTTAAGATTGTGTTTCCTTCTTTATTTAGGAAATTAGATGTTGAGAGTTTCTGGTGCAACAGAAGGTTTGTTTCAAAATGAAACAAAAAAACACTCAAGAATAAATACAAAGATCACATTAAGATCTGAAAATTAGGGAATAATTCTGAAAAATATATTGAATTCCTCTCTAACAATTACAATAAGCCTTTAAATAATGTTTGTAATGCAAAAATAAAGGAAATAACTGAAATAGGGCACTAGGAAAACTAGGAAAGAAATAAGAGACTAATGGTGAACCTAAAATAGAAACTAATAATGTAGAAAATAGAAACTAACCTAAAATAGAAACTAATGATGTAGGAAATAGAAACTAATCTAAAATGGAAACTAATGATGTAGGAAACTAAAAATAGAAACTAATGATGATTGTGTGCTGCATCAGTTTCCATTATGATGTATGTGAACTTGCCAAACACAAGCGTTCAAGCGTTCAACCTTCCCCACCAATAATACTAAAAGAAGTTTAGAGCCCTTTCATCTAATTCATAGTTATGTTTGGGGCCCTTCCCCTGTTCCTAACATATCTGGGGCATGTTAGTTTGTGTCTTTTATTGATGATTGTATTAGGGTCTCTTTGATTTTCTTACTCAAACACAAATCTGATGTGGGTTTTGTTCTTCCAAACTTTCATAACATGATAAAAAAACCAGTTTGGTGTCATTATCAAGAGGTTTCGATCTGATAATGCAAAGATTATTTCAGTCAAGTCCTAAGTCCATACTTTTAACATGAGGGAATAATTCATGAGTCATCATGTGTTAACACCCCATAACAAAATGGAGTTGCTGAGAGGAAAAATGACCACCTTCTTGATACAACATGAACTTTTTTGTTTAAAAAACATATGCCTAAATCTTACTGGAGGGAAGCTGTCCTAACCGCCACGCATCTCATAAACCGATTACCTTTTAGAGTCTTAGGTTTCAAAAGTCCTGTTGAATATAATGTATTTATAGTATGTTATATTTCCTTGTTAATATAGGTCACATGTATGGTAGTTAGGACTCCTAGCCTTGTATATATATATATATATATATATCTCTCAATTGTAAGTAGATATTACATGAATGAGAATTAAGGTTTTTCTTCTTTCTCTCTCTCTCAACATGGTATCAGAGCCAAGGAAGAAAAACCTTAATTCTCATTCATGTAATATCTACTTACAATTGAGATATATATATATATATACAAGGCTAGGAGTCCTAACTACCATACATGTGACCTATATTAACAAGGAAAGATAACATACTATAAATACATTATATTCAACACTCCCCCTCAAGCTGGAGCATATACGTCATATGCACCAAGCTTGTTACAAATATATTTAATCCTAGGACCTCTGAGAGATTTATTGAAGATGTCTGCTAGTTGATCATTTGAATTAACAAAACTTGTAGCAACACATCCTGATTCGATCTTCTCTTTAATGAAATGACAGTCAACTTCAATAAGTCCCATGGATATACTTTCATCATTTTATCCTAATATGAGGACCACAAACCATCTGTAGAAAAGGAAAAAAAAATGTTGTATATTAATTGAATAAGGAAGGGAAACACGCTTCCTTTTATAGAAAAGCTACAACAAATCAAGCTAAATCTACAACTGTACACCCAAATTTCTAGGAACAAAATCAATTTAAAATATACAACTTATGTCTAAAAAACAACAACAAATTATCCCTAAAAAATAAGTAACAATCAAATTATTCCTAAAAAATAGGTGTTGAAATAATGCCAAAGTTAGGATTTTAATTTAGGAAAGTATTTTAGGAATAAAAAAGGAGAGATCATTTAGGATATTTCCTTATGATTCAGTTTCCTAATTTTAGGAGAGAATTAAGCTAGATTGATTTTTTCTTATTCAGTCATTTGTGTATATATGTGTATGGTGTGTACCAAATATTATCAATAAAGAAATTCAGAAATTCTTCATGGTATCAGAGCCAGTTTTTTGAAACCCTAATCCCTTCTGGCCACCTCTTATTCAGGCAATCATTCATTCCGGCCAAATCTCTCTGGCCATCTCTCATTCCGACCATCTCTCTCTCTGGCCATCTCTCATTCCGGTCATCAGTCCTTATTCTCAGAGCCAAGGGAGAAAACGCTTTCCGGTCGGTTGAATCGTCGTCAGAAAACATTCACCGCCAGCAACTTTTCCGGTGAACTTTTCCGGCGAACTTTCCGGCGACGGTTTTTTTTTCTACACCGCAAGGAGCGCCTGGAGGAGATCTCCAATTTTTCCCAAAGCACCGGAGCCAGAAACCCATCCACGCGCTGTCCACGCGCGTTTTTCCGGCCGGCGCGTGAGCCACTTTCCGGCGACGCGCTTCCTCCTCCAGGCTCGCCTGACGCCGACCAACCACCCTTCTTACCTGTTTCTGCCATCTGAGCCTTACACGTGCCTCTTTTGGGGTTCTTTTGCTTCCGCGGGCCCTCCGATCAGTTTTTCCGGCGTCCTCCGACTATTTTTTCTCAACTCCAATCCCTGCCCGTGCCTTGGGAAGTGTTTTTCTACCTTTCCGGTCCATGACAAAATACGGAATGGCATCATCACAAGTATCCAGCGTCACGTCACCAGAATCAGGGGGCAGATCTGAAATTCCAAACCTTGGTGGCAGTGATTCCTCTCCTATTCTCATCACAGGACACAAATTAAATGGCCATAACTATTTACAGTGGTCACAATCTGTGTTGCTGTTCATTTGCGGTAAAGGAAAGGATGAGTACCTCACTGGAGAAGCAGCCATGCCAGAAACTACAGAACCGGGTTTCAGGAAGTGGAAGATTGAAAACAGCATGATCATGTCATGGCTTATCAATTCCATGAACAATGACATAGGTGAAAATTTCTTGCTGTTTGGGACTGCAAAAGACATATGGGATGCAGCCAAAGAAACTTACTCAAGTTCTGAAAATACTTCAGAACTTTTTCAGGTTGAATCAGCCCTACATGACTTCCGCCAAGGAGAGCAGACAGTTACTCAGTATTACAACACACTCACAATGTATTGGCAGCACCTTGACTTATTCGAGACTCACTCATGGAAATGTTCTGATGATGCAGCAACATACAGGAAAATTGTGGAACAAAAGAGACTGTTCAAGTTTTTCCTAGGACTAAACAGGGAATTGGATGATGTTAGAGGCTGAATCATGGGCATTAAACCCCTGCCAAGTCTCAGGGAGGCCTTTTCAGAGGTTAGGCGTGAAGAAAGTAGAAAGAAAGTAATGATGGGATCCAAAGAGCAACCTGCCCCAACATTGAATGCCTCTGCCCTTGCTGCTCGGTCATTTAATAGTAGTGGTGGAGATCGTCAGAAACGGGATAGGCCTTGGTGTGATTATTGTAAGAAACTAGGCCATTATAAGGAGACTTGCTGGAAGCTTCATGGCAAGCCGGTTGATTGGAAACCAAAGCCACGGTTTGACAGAGATGGCAGAGCACACGTGGCTGCCAACTCTGAGAGCACATCTGTTCCCGAGTCGAGTCCATTCAACAAAGAGCAGATGGAGATGCTACAGAAACTATTAAGCCAAGTTGGCAGTGGCAGTACTACCGGTGTAGCCTTCACTGCTAATCGAGGAGGAATGAAGCCGTGGATAGTGGACACAGGTGCTTCTGATCACATGACAGGAGATGCTGCCATTCTTCAAAATTACAAGCCAAGTAATGGTCATTCATCCGTCCATATTGCTGATGGTTCAAAGTCAAAAATTGTCGGGACAGGTTCTATAAAACTTACTAAAGACTTATATCTTGACTTTGTCTTCCATGTTCCAAACTTGGATTGTAATCTTTTGTCCATTAGCAAATTGGCCCGTGATCTCCAATGTGTTACTAAATTCTATCCAAACTCGTGTGTTTTTCAGGACTTGAAATCGGGGAAGATGATTGGCAGTGCTGAACTGTGTTCCGGGCTCTACCTCCTCTCATGTGGCCGATTCTTAAACCAAGTCTCTCAAGCAAGTTGCGTACAGTCTCAGAGTATGTTAGAGTCTTTCAATTCTGTGTCAAATTCTAAGGTCAATAAAGATAGTGAGATTATAATGTTACACTATCGCCTTGGTCATCCTAGCTTTGTTTACCTTGCAAAATTATTTCCCAAATTATTTATCAATAAAAATCCAGCATCTTATCACTGTGAAATTTGTCAGTTTGCAAAGCATACTCGAACAGTATATCCTCAAATCCCATACAAACCTTCGACTGTTTTCTCTCTAGTACATAGTGATGTGTGGGGTCCCTCCCGGATAAAAAATATTTCTGGCACTCGATGGTTTGTGACATTCGTTGATGATCATACTCGGGTAACATGGGTTTTCCTTATGAAAGAAAAGTCAGAGGTCGGGCACATTTTTCAAACCTTCAATCTTATGGTTCAAAATCAATTCAATTCCAAAATTCAAGTCCTCAAGTCAGATAATGCAAAGGAATACTTTACTAGTAGTTTCAGTACTTATCTTCAAAATCACGGCATTATCCACATAAGTTCTTGCGTTGACACCCCACAACAAAATGGGGTGGCTGAACGCAAGAATAGACATCTCTTGGAGGTTGCCCGGTGCCTTATGTTTTCCTCTAATGTTCCAAACTATTTCTGGGGGGAAGCTATTCTCACAACTACCTATTTGATTAACCGTATGCCATCCAGAGTGCTTACCTTTCAATCCCCACGTCAACTTTTCTTAAAACAATTTCCTCACACCCGTGCCGCCTCTTCTGATTTACCACTCAAAGTATTTGGTTGCACGGCATTCGTTCATGTGTATCCTCAAAATCGTAGCAAATTTGCTCCTCGAGCAAATAAGTGCATTTTCCTAGGGTATTCTCCAACCCAAAAAGGGTACAAATGCTATTCTCCAACCAACAAAAGATTTTACACCACCATGGACGTCTCTTTCTTTGAACATGTCTTCTTCTATCCCAAATCTCATGTTCAGGGGGAGAACATGAATGAACATCAAGTTTGAGAGTCTCTTCTTGAGTGTGTACCATCTTTTCACTCAGAGTCACCAAATCCTTCCCAATTCGCGCCCACTGAGTTGTCCACACCCATGCCATCATCAGTCCAGCCAGCCCAGCACACAAATGTTCCTTCTCCCGTGACCATCCAGTCTCCCATTCAACCTATAGCCCTACAACTTGCTAATGAGAACTTACAAGTTTACATCAGGAGGAGGAAAAGACAGGAATTAGAGCACGGATCACAGTCAACATGTGGCCAATATATTGACTCCAATTCAAGTCTTCCTGAAGAGAACATAGGTGAGGATAGGGCTGGAGAGGTGTTAATTCCCAGCATTGATGATTCTACTCTGCCGATTGCATTGAGGAAGGGTGTTAGGAGATGTACAGATCGTCCAATTGGGAATTATGTTACGTATGAAGGGCTATCACCATCTTACAGAGCATTTGCTACTTCTCTTGATGATACTCAGGTTCCCAACACAATACAAGAGACATTAAAAATTTCAGAATGGAAGAAGGCAGTACAAGATGAGATTGATGCACTTGAGAAGAATGGGACGTGGACTATCACAGATTTGCCGGTTGGGAAGAGGCTCGTGGGGTGCAAGTGGATTTTCACCATAAAATACAAAGCAGATGGATCAGTCGAGAGATTCAAGGCTCGTTTGGTAGCTAGAGGGTTTACACAATCCTATGGGATAGACTATTAGGAGACTTTTGCTCCTGTTGCAAAACTGAACACTATCAGGATTCTTCTCTCATTGGCTGTCAATCAAGATTGGTGCTTGCAACAACTGGACATAAAAAATGCGTTTCTAAATGGTGACCTAGAAGAGGAAGTCTACATGGAAATACCACCTGGTTTCGAAGAAAGTATGGCAAAGAATCAGGTTTGCAAACTCCAAAAATCCTTGTACGGCCTTAAACAATCTCCCCGAGCCTGGTTTGATAGATTCACAAAAGCAGTCCTGAAGTTGGGCTACAAACAAGGTCAGGCTGATCATACTCTATTTGTCAAGAAGTCTCATGCCGGGCAAATGGCCATATTGATAGTCTATGTCGATGATATTATTCTATCTGGGAATGATATGGAGGAATTACAGAATTTGAAGAAGTATTTGTCAGAAGAGTTTGAAGTTAAAGACCTTGGAAATTTGAAATATTTCCTTGGTATGGAAGTGGCTAGATCAAGGAAGGGAATTGTAGTCTCTCAAAGAAAATACATACTCGATCTTCTTAAGGAGACCGGTATGCTTGGATGCAAACCAATTGATACTCCTATGGATAGTCAGAAGAAACTTGGTATCGAGGAAGAAAGTACACAGTAGACAGGGGGAGATATCAGCGGCTTGTCGGGCGCTTGATTTATCTCTCACACACTCGGCCAGATATTGGCTTTGCAGTGAGTGCTGTAAGTCAATTCATGCACAGCCCCACTGAGGAACACATGGAAGCAGTCTACAGGATTCTTAGATATTTAAAAATGACACCAGGGAAAGGTCTATTTTTCAGAAAGACAGAGAACCGTGACACTAAAGTATACTCAGATGCGGATTGGGCAGGAAACATCATTGACAGGCGGTCCACTTCTGGATATTGTTCTTTTGTCTGGGGAAATCTTGTTACCTGGAGGAGTAAGAAGCAATCAGTTGTAGCCAGAAGTAGTGCAGAAGCTGAGTACAGAGCTCTTGCACAGGGAATCTGTGAAGGGATTTGGATAAAAAGGGTTCTTAGTGAACTGGGACAAACGAGTTCATCTCCAATTCTGATGATGTGTGATAATCAGGCAGCTATAAGCATAACAAAGAACCCCGTGCATCATGACAGGACCAAGCATGTTGAGATTGACAGATACTTCATCACAGAGAAGGTGACTAGTGAGACGGTTAAATTGAACTATGTTCCTACCAAGCACCGAACCGCAGACATCCTCACCAAAGCTTTACCTAGGCCTAACTTCGAAGACTTAACTTGCAAGCTGGGATTATATGATATATATTCTCCAGCTTGAGGGGGAGTGTTGAAATAATGCCAAAGTTAGGATTTTAATTTAGGAAAGTATTTTAGGAATAAAAATGGAGAGATCATTTAGGATATTTCCTTATGATTCAGTTTCCTAATTTTAGGAGAGAATTAAGCTAGATTGATTTTTTTCTTATTCAGTCATTTGTGTATATATATGTGTATGATGTGTACCGAATATTATCAATAAAGGAATTCAGAAATTCTTCAATAGGTAACAACCAAATCTGAAAAATTTTGATAGGATTGAGATTCTCAACACTCCCCCTCAAGTTGGTTTGAAGATGTCATTCATGGCCAGCTTGCTTACTAAATCATCAAACTGCTTATTTGGAAATCCCTTAGTTCTGCAACTTGTTCAATCGTAGGTATATAGGGCATAACAATCAGCCCATTTTCCAGTTTCTTCTTGATAAAACGTTTATCAACCTCGACATGTTTAGTTTTATCATGGAGTACTGGATTATGTGCAATGACAATGACGGTTTTATTATCACAGAAGACCTTCATAGGTAAAGGGCTTGCAGCCTTAAGTTCTTCAAGTAATTGTTTAATCCACAAAACTTCACAAATGCCATGGGCTACGACTCTAAACTTAGCTTCAGCACTACTTCTAGCCATAACACTCTACTTTTTACTCTGCCAAGTCACAAGATTGCCTCCAACAAAAGTATAATACCTTGAAGTTGATCTCCTATCAATTACATTTCCTACCCAATCTGCATCAATAAACACATTCAGTTGGAGATGTCCTCGGTTCTCATATAGAAGTCCTTTTCTTAGAGTCCCCTTTAAGTACCTTAAAATTCTGTACACTACATCCAAGTGTCCTTGATTTGGCGAGTGCATGAATTGAATCACCATGCTTACTACAAAAGCAATATTAGGACGAGTATGAGAGAGATAAATAAGTCTCCTAACTATGCATTGATATTTCTCTTTGTCAATCACCTCTACTGGACTTGTTGGTTGGAGTTTCAAATTCGGTTCTATAGGAGTTTCTGTAGCCTTACATCCAAGTAAACCCGTTTCACTTAATAAGTCAAGTTTATTTTTTCTTTGAGAAATGAAACTACCTTTCTTGGATCTAGCAAACTCCATACCAAAAAAGTATCTCAGGGGACCCAAGTCTTTTATATCAAATTCACGAGTTAAAGCTTTCTTCAATCTCTCAAGTTCTAGACTATCATTACCAGTTAGAATAATGTCATCCACATAAACTATCAACACAACAATCTTTCCTTCTCTTGAGTGTTTATAAAACATTGTATGGTTAGCTTGACTTTGAATATGTCCTTGAAGCTTGGTTACTTTTCCAAATCTCTCAAACCAAGCCCTGGGAGACTACTTAAGACCATACAAGGACTTCTTTAATCTGTAAACCTTTTTTTTTCTAGCTTTTCTTTGAAACCCGGTGGTAAATTCATAAACACTTATTCCTCCAAATTGCTATTTAAGAAAGCGTTTTTCAGATCTAATTGGTGTAAAGGCCAATTAAAATGCATTGTAAGAGAAAGTAAAATCTGAATGGAATTGATCTTTGCAATAGGTGCAAGGTCTCTTGGTAGTGAATTCCATAGGTTTGTGTGAAACCTTTGGCCACTTAACTTGCTTTATATCTTTCAATGCTACCATCGGGCTTACACTTGATTGTGAAAACCCACTTGCATCCCACTATCTTCTTCTCCTTAGGAAAATCAACAATTTCCCATGTTCTATTTTTCAAAAGAGCATTTATTTCTTCTTGAACTGCTGATCTCCACTCCGAGTTTCCTAGTGCTTCTTGTATAGTTCTAGCAATGAATAAGTGAGAGATATTTGAAATGAAAACTTTATATTGTCCTAAGAGTCTTTGAGAAGACAAATATTTGGCAATGAGATGTTCAGTACAATTCCTAACTCCTTTTTGGATTGCAATAAGGATATCAAGATCAGAAATAGGTAAAGGAGTGGAGTCCATAGGAAGATTATCTGAATTTTGAGAACTAGGAGATGATGATTGACCGTGCTCAAGATTGACTTGATTATTCTCAATATTAGAATTAAACCTGTGCCTAGTATAAACACGGAGCTCAGTGGACATAGGTTGTAGAATTTCTTCCGCTATTTGTGATGCAATTTTATTTGGCATAGATAAATTAGTATTTCCCCCTTTTCACTAATTAAAACATCTATTTTTTGATTTATTTTAGGAAGAAAAATACTAGGTTTTGGTTGTTCTTGTTGCCAAAACATATCTTCATTAGAGCTCTCCCTCTGAAGAGTGGTTTTGTTATAAAAGGGAATATGTTCAATAAAGTTGACATCCATATTAACATAAATTTTCCTAGTGGTAGGATTAAAACACTCATACCCTTTTTTATTAGGAGCATAACCTAGAAAAATACATTTTTTTCGGTTCTTGGATCAAATTTGGATCGAAGATGAGTTGGCACATGGACGAATACTGTACAACCAAAATTTTTTGAAGGTAAATCTAAGGTGAGGCGTATGTTTGGAAAAGTATTCTTAAGAGTTTGTAAAGGTGTTGCATACTTTAGAACCCTTATAGGCATTCTATTAATCAAATAACTTGTTAAAATTGCATCCCCCCAAAGGTGCGTAGGAACATTCATATGAAACATAAGAGCTTTACCTACTTCAAGTAAATGTTCGTTTTTACGTTCTACAATTCCATTTTGGTGAGTGTCCCTACAAGTTGATTGATGTAAAATACCTTTCTCTAGCAAAAAATCACCTAAACAATCATTATAAAATTTTGTTCCATTGTCACGCCGAAGAATACTTATTTTGGTTTGAAATTGGTTTTCAACCATAGAATAAAAATCCTGAAAGAGTTTTGCAACCTTATCATCAATAAACGTCACAAACCATTTTTTCCCGGTTAAAGTAGTAATCCTAGAAGGACCCCAAACATCATTATGTATAAAATAAAAAAGCTCTGAGGCACAATAGGGTTTTATTTTATAAGAACTGCAATGGCTTTTAGCCAAAAAACAAGTTTCACAATCAAAAGAAGTACAATCCAATCCTTTAAATAAACCTGGAAACAAATGTTTTAAATAGAAAAAATTAGGATGTCCTAATGTATTATGCCATAGCATTATTTGATCATGCATAGGGATTGAACGAACACCAGCAATAAGACCCTGAGCTTGTTTATTCTCATTCCGGTTGTCATCAAAATTGTAGAGATTGTCGATCAATCTAGCATTGCTAAACATCATCCCCGAGTTCAAATCTTGGAATTCACAAAGAGAGGCACAAACAACAACATGACAATTAGAATCCTTAGATAAACGACTTACGGATAAAATATTACAATAGAGTTTTTGGACATGTAAAACGGATTGTAAAACAATCTTATCAGACAAATGAATAGAGGCTTGTCGAGCAATATAAGATAAGCTTCCATCTGCAATACGTACTTTTTTTATTTCCAGAACAAGGTGTATAAGAAATAAACAAATGAGATAAATTAGTCATGTGGTCAGAGGCACTTGAATCTATGATCCAAGGTGCAGATAATGAAAGAGAATATGCACACAAAAGACTACCTGACTGAGCTTGAGATGCTATAGGAGTACCAGAAGTCGGCAGAGCAGGTTTTAGTAGTTGTAACAGTTGGTCTAATTGTTCTTTGCTTAATGAGGGTGTCTCAGGAACATGTGCTTTAGCAGGGAAACGATTAGAGTCGCCTTGCTTATTAGTCTTCCATTCAACGGGCTTTCAATCAGTTGGCTTCCCATGTAATTTCCAGCAAGTTTCACGAGTGTGGCATGATTTATTACAATGATCACACCAAACTCTTGGCTTGTCATCCAAACGACGTTGGTTATTAGGATTGCGAGAAGCTGTTGCTACAGTGCCCAATAAGGCTGAGTTTTCCACAGGTTCAGAGAGTTTCTTCTCTAGCATAACATTCCTCCAGCTTTCCTCACGATGCACTTCAAAGAACACTTCACCTACAGAAGGGAGAGGTTGTCGACCAAAGATTCTACCCCAAACTCAACATTAAGCCCAACTAATAATTTGAATATCCGTGAACTTTCTACCATCTTCTTAAAATAGTTACAATCATCCGTATTTTTCCACTGATAGTCATTGAATTAGTCAAGATCCTATCATAAACCCTTAAGCACATTAAAATATTTGGTAACCGAATTCTCACCTTGACAAATATCGCCCAGTTTGAGTTGTAACTCATAGATTTGAGATTGATTTCCAAGGTCTGAATACATCTGAATAATGTTGTCCCAAAGAGCTTTGGAAGTAGGATAACACATATAATTCGAGCTAATCTCCTCCTCCATGGAATTTACCAGCCATGCCATGATCATGGAGTTTTCTACATCCCAAGTGGCATAGCTATGGTCCATCTTCGTTGGTTCTTTGGTGTTATCAGTCAAATAACCAATTTTGCCTCGGCCCTTAATGTACATTTGAACAGATTGTGACCATCTGAGAAAATTGTTCTCATTAAGGAGGATTGTGGTGATCTAGACTGAGTGGGAATTAGAATTGGATGTGGATAATTTTGAGGAATTGGAACCAACAGTAATGGAAGGAGTAGATTCGGAAATTTCTAACATGGTAAAGAGATAGCAATAGAAACGAAAAAGAAAGAAGAATAGAATTGGAAAGAATGAGAGGAAAAAGAAAGGGAATAGCCAATTAACTTGACTCTAATACCATGTAGAAGAGGAAAAAAAAAATGTCGTATATTAATTGAATAAGGAAGGGAAACACACTTCCTTTTATATAAAAGCTACAACAAATCAAACTAAATCTACAGTTGTACACCCAAATTTCTAGGAACAAAATAAATTTAAAATATACAATTTATACCTAAAAAAATAGGTAACAACCAAATAAAAAAAATTCCGATATGATTGAGATTCTCAACACCATCTCATTCCTAAGATATTTGGGTGTGTGTCCTTTGTACATGTTCACGGTCCAAACAAGGGAAAATTGGACCCAAGAGTAATCAAATGTAATTTTGTAGGATATTCCACAACTCAAAAGGGGTATAAATGTTATTATCCATTATCCAAAAAGTTTTTTGTCTCAACAGTTGTTGCTTTCAACAAGAGAGAGTCCTATTTTCCTGCTCATCTTTAGGGGGAGAATTCCATCAAGGAAGACAAGGATCAAGATTCCTATCTCATTGATCCCTTTCTCATTGGCCCTCTTATAGTCTTTGGTCCAGTGTCTGATCCTGTATTCATACTCGTACCCTAGTTCTTCGTACCCTAATTCTTTGAACTTGAGTCGTCGTTGCTTCAACTTGCTCCTGAGAATCGTATTATTGGCAAAGTGTACTCAACAAAGAAAGTTGCAATTCCTAAACTTATACAAGTCTAAGAATCTGAACAGGCTTCTAGAAATGAGGTAACAGTTTCTCATCCTTCCTCATAAACTGAGTCAGAACTTTAGTATAAAAAATCTGTTGATCAAAATCTCCCTATTGCCATCAAGAAGGGAACGAGGGAATACACTAAATGCCATTTGTATCCACTTCCCCATGTTGTATCATTCTAAAAGTTGTCTCCATCCCATAAGAGTTCTCTCACAAGTTTGAACAATATTCATATTTCTACCACTCTATCCATGGCTTTATCGAATAAAAATTGGAGACAAGCCATGAATGCAGAAATGTAGGCCCTATAGAAGAATAAAACTTTGGAGATAGTAGATTTGCATGTAGGAAAAAACCAGTGGGATGAAAGCGGGTTTATGCTGTTAAGTATAAAGCAGATGGGACATTAGAGAGGTACAAGGTAAGACTGGTGGCTAAAGGATGCACTCAGATATATGGTGTGGACTATCTAGAGACATTTACTATAGTTGCCAAAATGAACACAGTCAGAATTTTGTTACCCTTGACAACAAATTATAATTGGGATCTATAATAATAGTTCGATGTAAAAAATGCATTTCTGAACGAAGGTCTAGAAGAAGAGATTTAGATGGAAGTCTCTCCTGGATTTGGCAATGACCCAACCACAAAGAAGGTGCGTAAACTAAAGAAAGCTTTATATAGGTTGAAACATTCTCCAAGGGCGTGATTTAGAAGGTTTGCAAAAGCGATGAAAAACATGGGATACAAACAAAGTCAGAGAGATCATATGTTGTTCATTAAGCATTTAGATTTAGGGGGAGTTACAACTCTTTTGGTATATGTAGACAACATCATCATAACGGGAAATGATGACCTAAAGAGGCAAACTTTGAGACAATACTTGACCAAAGAATTTTAGATTAAAGAGCTAGGAAAGTTGAAATACTTCCTAAGAATTGAGGTTGCACATTCTAAGTAGGGAATTTTTATTTCTCTGCAAAAATATGTATCAGACCTTCTCAAGGAAACAAGGAAGTTGGCATGTAAACCAACAAACACACCAATAGGTTGTAATCATAAGCTTGGAGAGGTTGAGGAAGATATTGTGGTAGATAGGGAGATGTATCAACGTCTGGTAGAAAGACTCATTTATTTCTCTCACACAAGACTGAATATAGCATATGTTGTGAGTGTGATTAGTTAGTTCATGCACAGTCCAAAAGAGGTTCATCTACAAGCTGCTAACCTAGTACTACAGTATCTTAAGGGGTCTTCAAGAAAGGGCATCCTATTTAAATGAAGCTCGGGATTAGTACTTGAAGCATGCACAGATGCAGATTATGTTGGATCTGTGGTTGATAGAAGATCAATTACTGGGTATTGCACCTTTCTTAGTGGGAATTTGGTGACATGAGAAGTAAGAAACAAAGTTTGGTGGCTAGGTCCAGTGTAGAAGTAGAATTTTAAGGAATGACCCAAGGAGTTTATGAACTACTATGGTTGAAGATTATTTTAGAGGATTTAAAGATTAAATGGGATGGACAAATGAGACTTTACTGCAACAATAAATCTGCAATCAATATTGCACATAATCCAGTGCAACACGATCGAACAAAACACAGAAATTAATAGACATTTTATCAAGGAGAAACTAGATAGTGGATTGATCTGTATTCTTTATGTATCTATTGACCGTCAATTGGTAGATGTACTCATAAAAGGTTTAAGCCGTACAAAATTACAAGTAGGTGTATCCAAGCTGGGAATGGAAAACATCTATTCCTCGGCTTGAGGGAGAGTGTGGAAGAATGGAATTGGGGAAGTTGTGATTTTGTAGAAGAGAATTAGGCAATCCCATGATCAAAGGGATTTGTCCTAATTAAGTTAGGAAAGTTTCTAATTTAGGTGCTAGGATTTTTTGTATTTATATGCGAGTCTCTGTAGAAAATTTTAATTCAAGAAAAAGAATTTTTCACCTTTTATTCTTCCATCTCTCTTCTACAAAACTAGTTAGAAATTTAAAGATCTTTAACATTCTTCTATTAAATAATTAATCAAGAATAGAGAAATGTTAAACTCTTTGGCCAACAATGAAGGCTGAAACCAAACTCAGACCTATGTCTGCAATGAAGGCCATCCAATATGTTAACAAAGGAGTCAAAAAATAAAAATAACACAGAATATTTGTGAGAATATTTCTGTTATTTGAGGCCAAGATCAAGGTTGAGGGGGGAGGTAGAGGTAAGACGTAAGTTGACAGGCAATGCACACATTGTGGCAGAAGTAATCATATCTCTGATAAATTTAAGGATAAGTTCAGCCATCCTGTGTAATTTAATCTGGTTGTCCCCTTTTCTAATGATGGAATTTATGTTCCTATGGGTGGTAAATAGGAAATATATTACCTTCCCTTTAGATGACTACAACAAACTAGTGTAACTATATTGAGAGATTTCCTCTCAATCCAGCATCAGTGCTCTTGTTGCCACCTTGGCACATCTTGATATGTATGCTCTTCTTACCTAACTTATTTTCTCTTGAAATTCCTTGATCTACATCTAGCAAAGTTCCTCCATAGTTGTCCATAATCCATTCAACCTTACTTTCTTAAAACCTAGTGAAATGGAACTCCAAGTTTATGCCCATGATGGAAAACTAAATTCCACCCTCGCTTACTTCTCCTAGAGTTCATAGTGCTCCCTAGCACAAAAAATGCCTCTCTTTGTCTCTGTCTCTCTCTCTCTCTCTTTCTTTTCCCTCTTATAATTTTTCTTTGACATTTGGAACAATACGATCTCTATCTTTTCCTATGAAAGAAAATTCTCTCTCTTTCTCCCTCCTCCCCTCTCCTTTCTCTTTTACTCATTCATTATTTTTCCTTGATATTTTAGAATGATACAATCACTTTTTGATGCCTATAAAAGAAAAAGGTCTTGTGGAATCCATGCAAAACTTTCAATAATTTAAGATATTATAATGGAATCATATGCTTCCTTTTCTAACATATTTTGTTTTTCCTCTTACCTTTTTTTTCTCAAGTATTCCTGGAAAACCAGCAATAGTATTACCAAATTTTGTATTTTCTTGGTGGTGAATTATTCTGAATCCTGAATATATGTGTATGATTAGTTTGTCTTTTGTAGTGAAGGAAATTGGACATAAATAAATATGGAAGCACTTCTTGTTCTTCCCATGTACACATTATTTATATTTTTTCAGGAACGTTGCTGGTCCTATTCCGTATGGTTCATTTGACAAAGGTTTCACAGACATGAGAGCAGAAGAGAATAGTAATGGCATCTTGTTTCATCATCCCACCACATCTGAGCAGATTGCTTCCAGTGATTCAGAAGGTAATGCACATGTCTTATTTTTATTTGTATAACAAGTGCATGTTTTGGTAGAATCTAATATGATGTATTATCATTAGAAGAGCACCCTGGAATAGACGGTTTTCAAATCATTGGAGATGCTAAACCAGGATGCGGACTTCTAGCATGTGGTTTTCCTGTACGAGGGACTTCTCTTTGTATATTTCAGGTGAAATTATTTTAAGATCATCTATACAAACCTCTCTCAAGCTGTTTTTCATATATTATGGATATTTATGTCAATGATGTTTGGTTGCATTTCAGTGGATTCGGCATCTTCAAGATGGCACATTACAATATATTGAAGGTAAATAATAATTGATTTCAACATGCTGAATAGTAGCCTTTGTGAGTGCTTTTTTTTTCGTATAGTCTAGTCTGTGTCTAGAAATTTACCTTATATTACTTTATTTATTTTTGTTTGTTATTCAGGTGCCACAAATCCAGAATATGTAGTCACTGCTGATGATGTCGATAAACTGATTTCTGTTGAGTGTGTTCCAATGGATGACAATGGCCGTCAGGTTTTTTTTATGCTTTTTATCTGTATCTTTGAATAGCTAAGTTTTATTCTTTTATGTTCTACTGTGCAATCTGTTCAAACATAATTTAGCATAGAGATCCATTCATAATGTTGCCAATTGATACAGGAAATTGTCCATTCAAACTGCATAAAATACTATTAATTCTTGAAAAAAATTTAATTTGCTTTGGCAGGTGTGATGGAATGAGTTTTCAACTATTGTCCATTTTACTAACATTTCTTAAATTTCTAACTAGTAATGGTGGCTTTCCTATTGTTATGCTTTTTAATTATACAACATGCAAACATTGAGCCAACGTCATTCCAACCTCATTGTGAACATTATTTCCTAACTCGTATTGACCATGACCTTGAATCATTCCTTATGTGGAACCAATCCCTTTCTGTTAATGCACATGTTTCTCTGTGGCCAGCTTCAACTTCCCAAAACAAGTATATATAATATTACAAGCCTTATGTTAGACCCTTTGACACAAACCATGAGACACTAAGGGGCCTCATGGGTGGGTCCCTTGCGCCCATGAGGGAAGCCTCAACAGAAGGAACAAGGTGACTAAATGTTTGTGGCATCAGATTGGATGAAAGCTTGCAGCACTTAGGCGGGTGCATGGAGCCGCTCATGGAACATGCACAACATGCAGGCCAAGGGTAGGGCTTGGCACACAAGGGCTGCCTGCACAAGTGTATGCGGAAACAACACAAGGGCATGTTGCCTCGGCTTAGATGGGTGAACCCAAAAGAGAGCTTGGACGACACACAAGCTATATATGTAGATGCATGGGCAGCAGCTTGAAGAGAGAGACTCTTGATGTGCGAGACTAGTCAAAGTAGGAGATTGAGTCCTAATGCACAAGGGAAGAGACTCCTGATGCACGAGGAGATAAAATCCTGAAGCACAAGAACTCGAGATTGAGTAGGAGTCCTTATTTCTAATTGTAGCCTAAGTAGGACTCAAAGTCTTAGTAGGAATGGTCGGTGCCATGGCCTATGAGGAAGAGTCCTAGTTGAACTAGGATGAGGAGTCCTAGTCTAACAAGGAGTGGGTAGCAGCCACTTTATAAAAGGGGGATGGGAGAGCCTCCTTGAGAACATGTACATTCACACATTCATACGGAGGGATCTAGAGAAGGAGATCAAGAGAGAGCTTACCGACACCATTGTGGGAGCCTTGTTAATTTATTTCTTGTATTCTTATTTAGAGTAGCAATAAAATACAAGTTGGGGTTGATGCCCTGTAATTTGGTGTGTGCTTGTGTGGGTTCTTTTAATCTAATCTCGTGTGGGTTTTGGAAGGCTAGCCTAGAGGGGTGTCTAGGTGCTGCACGGACGTGAAAAATTATAAGGGAGTTTTGGCGCCTGTGACACCTTACTACTACAAGTAATAATTTGGTGCTCTCTGAGTATTTATAACTGCCACACTCTCATCCATTGGTAGATAATGGATCAACTTCCTCGTCTTAATCATCATAATACTTGGTGTCTGTGTTGATGGCGTGGAAAATGGGGCTCAATAGCCTCCATATCAGTTTCCTTTTCTAGAGAAATTGGCTCTTGAGTTTACGAAATCATCATCAAAAGAATATCCTCGACGAGGCGTGAGATGACGGATGTTGGAGATATCAATAGTGTGAAGAGCTAGGCAGCTTCAAATGATAAGCGTTATTAGTGATCTTTTGAAGAATCTTGTGTGATCCAATTTTCAATGGCTCGATTTGCTACCTTAAATTGCTAATTTTCTATTTTTTGTCATCGTAGCAAAGTTCTATTTCTAGTGATCTTTTGGAGAATCTTGTGTGATCCAATTTTCAATGGCTCAATTTGCTACCTTAAACTGCTAATTTTCTATTTTTTGTCATCGTGGCAAAGTTCTATTTCTTGTTATCATGGTCAAAGAAAGTTTCCAACATCAAGCACTGATCGGCATTATATTTCTTGTAGAAGCTTTATACTTCCCCATCAATACGTTTCTTGACATCCTCATAAACATGGTCAACCGTGTAGTTGGCAGTCATCCAAGGGTCCCTTTTTTCTTCTTATCTTAGAAAGATAAGGACAAGAAGGATGGGCAATCCCTCAAGGAGATATAAAAAGGTCAATCAAACCCCACTGAGGGAAAGAAATACAGAGAGAAATATAGAACACTTAAGGGGGAAGAAAGTCTTTGAACAAGGAGACTAAATGCATGGCTCCTTTTTTGGCTAACCATTCTGCAACTTGGTCGGCTTAATGGGGAACCCAAGAAAGGGAGCAACCTAGCTCACTAACAACATCTAAGATTTTGTGTATCCAATTGTCAAACTTTCATGAACCTCTTTCCTTATTAATGATCCAAGATATAATAGTAGTAGAATCTCCCTCTATTGTTAGGGTGGAGAGGCTTAAAGTTTTCACTTGTAGCAACCCCTCCAACAATGCCAAAAGCTCTACCTCAATAACCAACCCCACACTCGCATGCTTAGAGAAATCTCTCAACGTTGTACCAAAAGTGATCCTTAATCACACCTCCAATACCCATTTGACTAAGGTTACCTAAAAAACATCCATCAAAGTTTAACTTTACTAAACCTATTGGACAGGGGGACCAACTAATCACAACTTTCTTCCTTGATTTGTTTGAGAATAAAACATTTTTCCAATCCAACATTTAAAGAAACAAAGGAACATCTGCAAAAGACTTGGTGATCGAGACCTAAAGGGGAAAGAGAAAGTAAATCAAGTCCCAAATGGCATCCACCTATCTCCACCTATCTTAAAAAATCCTTGCATTCCTTTCCAACCGTATAAACCAAATCAAAGATAGTATGACCACTTGCAATAGGATATTCCCTGTTGGAATGCTTCCAAAGCCCTTAAAGGAGATAACCCATCATTTCTGCTATGTCTCTAGGAAGAGCCTAATCAAGATTGGCTTGGTGAAACAATCTTTGCCAAAGTTCTAGTGTTGTGGGAGAAAATAGAAAGAGATGATTAGTTGATTCATTACTGTTCAAACATATAACACAATGATCCAATGTGAAAACTTTGTAAGGTTTCCTCAACTAAAGCATGTTGTTGGTATTAACATCATTATTAGCCATAAGCCAAGCAAAAACCTTAACCTTTGGTGGAGCTTTTGAGTTCCAGATTAAGTTAGCGGGAGCAAAGGCGGTGAAAACAAGAGAGATAGAAAGGGGTGGGGGACTAAAAGAGCTTTGTAAAATGAGTTTACAAGGAAAGGCCCTAAGGATGTCAATGATTGAACTCTTTCATCTATAAAGGAAGGTGATAAGTACACAAGTTGAAAAATAGGGTTTCATGGGAATAATAATCTTTCATTGAGATTATTCTTTTATAGAGTTTACAGCATATACAAATCCTTCAAATCAGGAAACTAAATCACTGATTAAAGGGAAAGAATTACTCCTAACAAGTACTTTCCTAAAAATACAAAGATTGACAACTAATAGCTAATTTACAGCTTTACAAAGTTATTTCTTTCCATATCAGTTTCGGTTTTCCAACACTCCCCCTCAAGTTGGCTTAAAGATATCTTCCATAGCTAGCTTGCCAACTAGAAAATCGAATTGCCTCTTGTGTAGTCCTTTGGTGAAGACATCAGTCACTTGTTCCTCAGTAGGGATATAGGTCATACAAACCAATCCGTTGTCTACCTTCTCTTTAATGAAATGTTTGTCCACTTCCACATGTTTGGTGTGGTCATGGAGAACCGGATTGTGAGCTACTGAAATTGCTGCCTTATTGTCACAATACAACTTCATAGGAGACGAACCTGTCATCTTTAACTCTTCCAGTAATCTTCTTATCCACATAATCTCACGAATACCATGAGCTACAGCTCTAAACTCAGCCTCAGCACTGCTTCTAGCAACCACGTTATGTTTTTTACTTCGCCACGTAACCAAGTTGCCACCTACAAATGAACAGTACCTAGAGGTGGACCTTCGATCCACTATGCTTCTGGCCCAGTCTGCATTGTTGTAGGCTTCAATTTGTAGGTGTCCTCGTGACTTAAACAGAAGGCCTCTACCCGGTGTCCCCTTTAGATACCTTAGGATCCTGTAAACAACTTCAAAATGCTCTGGTCCAGGCGCATGCATAAACTAACTAACCATACTCACTAAGAATGCTATGTCAGGGCATGTATGGGATAGGTGAGTCAATCTCCCAACAAGTCTCTGATAATGATCCCGGTCCTTCACATTCTTGGCTTTTGTAGGCTGCAGTTTTACATTCGGCTCTATAGGTGTTTCAGCAGGCTTAGATCCTAACATACTTGTCTCATCAAGAAGATCAAGAACATACTTCCACTGATTTACAAAGATACCTTCTTTGGACCTAGCAAATTCCATCCCAAGAAAGTATTTCAATGCCCCCAGGTCCTTAATCTCAAATTCCTTAGCAAGTTTCCCCTTCAGCTTCTTTAGTTCATTGCAATCATCCCCAATTAACACAATATCGTCAACATACACAATTAAGATGGCTACTTTACCTTCATTTGAATGGTTGAAGAACATCGTGTGGTCAGCTTGACTTTGAGTATATCCATAATGTTTTATTACTTTGCCAAAACGCTCAAACCAAGCTCAAGGTGACTGCTTAAGTCCGTATAAGGACTTCTTCAATTTGCACACTTTCCCAACTCCAAAACTTTCTTCAAAACCTGGTGGAGGACTCATGAACACTTCCTCCTCTAGGTCTCCATTAAGAAAGACATTTTTAACATCCAATTGGTGTAAGGGCCAATTGGCATTTACTACAAGGGACAACAAAACTCTAATAGAGTTTATTTTAGCTACGGGGGCGAAAGTCTCTTGGTAGTCTATCCCATAGGTTTGAGTAAAACTCTTTGCCACAAGTCTGGCTTTGTATCTTTCAACACTTCCATCTGCTTTACTCTATATTGTAAAAACCCATTTGCAGCCTACAACCTTTTTTTCCTTTGGTAAATCTACAAGCTCCCAAGTGCCATTCTTTTTTAAGGCATTCATTTCCTTAAACACTACCAATTTCCAACTCGGTTCATCTAGTGCTTCCTGAATATTTCTAGGTACCACAAGTTTTGAAATATTTGTAGTGCTCTATAGTTGTCAGAAAGGTTACTGTAGGAGATATATTTGGCAATGGGATGTTTAGTGCAGACTCGGGTTTCCTTTCTAAGAGCAGTAAGGAGACGAAGGTCAAGGTCCTGTGTAGGAACAACTGGGGCTAATCCTAAACCAGGTTCGGGTGCAGATATTTCTGGACTTGGATCAAAGTGTGATGGTAAACTTAGATCAGTAATAGGAGAAGAAGAAGTATGTATAGGAGCAGGAACATAATAAGGGTTACCTGAGGCATTTAGAGAGCCATTGCCTAGGGCTTTCGGTTGACCATGTGCTGGAATGATCGGCTGGTCTTTACTTCTTCCAGGGACATTTTTCCTTGAATAAACTACGGGCTGAAGATTGTTTCTATTTTTTTTATTCGTAGTATTTCTTCTTTTGACAGACCAATTTCAAATTCAGATTCAGTAGACTTAGTTTCCTTATTTTCTTTTTCAAGAGAGATATCAAGAATTATACTAGGCAAAGGTTCAACAATTTCCTAAAAATTTGGTCCCACTAATTTCTCCCCCTGAAGTAAATTTTTGGTAAAATATGGGACATTTTCCATAAAGGAAACATCCATAGTTGTGTAAAAACGTTTTGTAAGGGGATTGTAACATTTGTAACCCTTTTTATTAGGAGTATATCCTACAAAAACACATTTTTCTGCTGTTGGGTCTAACTTAGATCTTGACCTTTTTGGAATGTGTACATATGCAGTGCAACCAAATATTTTCAAGGGTAATTCAGAATTAATTCGAGATTCTAGAAATACCTTTTTCAAGCACTCCAAAGGAGTGGTATACTGCAAAATTTTTGTAGGCATCCTGTTGATTAGATATGAAGCAGTTAGTATGGCATCCTCCCATAAGTATTTTGGAATATTCATGTAAAACATCATAGCCCGTGCTACTTCTAACAAGTGTTTATTTTTACGTTCAGTTATTCCATTCTGTTTAGGGGTATTAGAACACGAGGATTGATGTAAAATTCCTTTCTCGTTTGAAAAGGTTTCCAAAACTTTATTAAAGTACTCAGTCCAATTATCAGATCTTAAAATACTGATTTTTGTTTGAAATTGGTTTTCAATCATTCTGTAAAATTCTTTAAAAATCCTTTCTACTTCAGATTTTTCCCTCATTAAATATACCCAACAAAGACGTGTATGGTCGTCTATAAAGGTCACAAACCATTTTTTTCCTAAAATTGTGGTTACTTTTGAAGGTCCCAAACATCACTATGAAAAAGATAAAATGGTTTTGATGCATAGTAGGGTTTTGGAATGTAAGTTTTACGTTGGCTCTTTGCCAATAAACAACTCTCACATTGAAATGATAAAGGATCAACCTTTTGAAATAACATTGGAAATATATGTTTTAAATAAGAGAAACTAGAATGGCCTAATCTGCAATGCCAAACCATTATTTGATCACAAAAAGAGAACTAATACTACTTAGTCCTTGAGCAATTCTATTACTAGGTAAATTATCCTCGAAATAATAGAGACCATTGATCATCCTAGCACTGCCAATCGTCTTCCCTAAGCTCCGGTCCTGAAAAATACAATGGGATTCATAGAAGATAACACAACAATTAGAATCTCTAGATAATTTGCTAACAGACAAGAGGTTACAAGTTTAGGAACATGGAGAACAGATTTAAGATCTATTCCCTCAGAGATTTTTATTAGACCTTTTCTTGGAATAGGTGGGAAATTACCATCAACTATTCTAACCTTTTTATTTCCAGGACACGGTGAATAGGATTCAAACATGTTTGAGGAATTGGTCATGTGATTGGATGCTCCAGAATTGATTATCCATGGAGTAGATTTAAAACGACGAGATAGAGCATATAATTCATTACCTATGTGTGCCACAGAAACACTAGGAGTACCAGATGTTGAGTTGGATTTCAGTAGTGCAAGAAGATGCTCCATTTGTTTAGTGGTGAAGGGCTAGTCTCAGCCTCATTAGTAGTAGGAATAATAGCTCGGCCTAGTTTATCACCTGTTTTTCCTTTCCAATTCATAGGTTTCCCATGGATTTTCCAACAATTCTCATAGGTATGGCGAGGCTTGTTGCAAAAATCACACCAAACCCGTGGTCTTTCATCTGATTTGCGCTAAAACATAGCGGCTTTATTATAGCCTCCACCCGTGGTATCCAAGGTTGAACCTTCAATAGCAACTCCAGGTCCCTTCTTGCCCAGCATCACATTCCTCTGACTCTCTTCTCTTCTAACTTCTGAAAAAACTTCACCAATTGAAGGCAGCGGTTGTCATCCAATGATTCTCCCCCTTACCTCATCAAACTCGACAAGGCCAGCCAAGAACTTGAAGATCCAATTGTCTTCCATGGTCTTCTTATGATGACGTCCATCCTCGGCAGATTTCCACTCATAGGTGTTGAAGAGGTCAAGGTCTTGCCAGATCCGCTTCAAGGAGTTGAAGTACTTTGTGACGTTATCCTCCCCTTGTCGTATCTCACCGAGTTTGAGGGTTAATTCAAAGATCTGTGATTGATTCCCTAGATCAAAATATATTTGATTTAAATTCTCCCAAAGCTCTTGTGCTGTTGGATAGCACATGTAATTAGAGCTAATTTCTTCTTCCATAGAATTCACAAGCCATGTCATCACCATGGAATTCTTAGCATCCCACATAGCATAGTTCGGATCATCCACTGCAGGAGCCTTCTTTTCACCCGTCAAGTAGCCCATCTTTCCACGTCCTCTGATGTACATCCGAACTGATTGAAACCATCTCAGAAAGTTGTCACCATTCAAGTGAATCGTGGTGATTTGGACAGAGTGAGATTCTAAGGTGGTAGGTCTGATTTTTGAAGAATCAATGATGATGGGATTGTTCAAAGAAGGTTAAGGAACAGTAGTGGACTCGTTTGAAATATCCGACATGGTTTCAAAGAGAACAGGGATTGAAAGAGAGGAAGGAGGAGGGTTTCGGCAAACAAATTGCTAGCTCTAATACCAAGTTGAAAAATAGGGTTTCACGGGAATAATAATCTTTCATTGAGATTTTTTTTTTTTTTATAGAGTTTACAACATATACAAATCCTTCAAATCAGGAAACTAAATCACTGATCAAAGGGAAAGAATTACTCCTAACAATTACTTTCCTAAAAGTACAAAGATTGATAACTAATAGCTAATTTACAGCTTTACAAAGTTATTTCTTTCCATATCAGTTTCAGTTTTCCAACAACACATAACCTAAGGTAGAGAGGTATCTAGTCAATTTCTTTATCTCTAGTCAATTCCTTATCCCTATCTCCTTTTCTTTCTCCAAACCTTCTCTTGTCCTTTCCAGCCAAAAAGCCTTCTAAAATCTCTCTATCTTTAGCATTTACCACCATCCTACTCAAAACATCCATAGCAATAGTGCAGAGAAAAGGGGAAAAAGGGACGCCATGTCTTAAGCCTTTGGATGCTTTAGTCCAACATTTTGCACCCCCATTCACTAGAATGACAAAACTCGCAAAAGATAAACATCCTTGAATCCACTAACTCCACTTTGGATTCAAGCCTTTCCTCTCTAAAGCATGATCGAAAAAGTCCCACTTCACATGATCATAAGCTTTTTCAAAATCTATCTTAAAGACAACTCTTAATTTTTTAGAATAGCTTATTTTGTCTACCACTTTATTTTCCACTAGAACAACATATAGGATTTGCCTACCTTGAACAAAAGCGCCTTGTGACGAATGGATAGTCTCATGCAAAATCTTACAAAGGCTAAAAAGAAATCACTTTGGCTATGACCTTCTAGAGACCAATAGTCAAAAACTTAAGTGACTAAAATCAGCCACTATGGAAATCTGATTTCTCTCGAGGACTATAGCAATGAAAGTAGCATTGGTTCTCTTATTAATGACCTCACTATTGTGGAATTCCAAGAGAACCTTCATCAAATCCTCTATGATGGTGCCCCGTCAGTCTTGGTAGGACGCTAAGGTAAAACCATTAGAGCTGGAGTTTTTTTCTATCCATTTGGAAAATTGCTTCCCAATTTTCTTCTTTGGAAAAAAGAGCACTCCAACTATTTGACACTCTCCTTAGATATTGGAGACCAATCCAACCCATCTATTCTCCTAGAATCCTCATCAAATTTGTTATAAAGATTGCTAAAGAACCTTGAAATCTCCTCAAAAGTCCTCCGTCCATTTTACAACCTTAACCTTTCCATAGACTCAAGGGATTTAATAAATTTCTTCTTCCTCCCACCAGTAGCCTCCTTTTGGAAATACTTGGAATTGTAATCCTCTTCCTTGATCCACTTTGCTTGAGCTCTCTGTCTTCAATGTACCTTTTCTCTGAGCAATAATTCCTCTAGTTTAATAATTTTAGAACTACTTAATGTTGCTAATTCATCTGTCAATGCACCTTCCCCTTCACAAGAATCTATTAAGGCAATATCTTTCAAGATAACATCCTTCTTTTCTTTTATATCCCCAAAGATTTCCTTACTCCAAATCACCCCCCACCAATCTTTAACCTTTTCCTTAAAATCAATGTGGGATAACCACATATTTTCAAATCTAAATGGACTTGTGCCCCATTTGGAAGGATTGGAGTCAAGAACAATTGGGCAATGACCAAAAATTGATCTTGGTAGAAACTCTTGAAGGTAGTGGGGAAAGTTAAAATCCCAATCATTTAAGAAAATGAATCTATCTAACCTCATACAAATAGGGGCATCTTGTAAGAGGGGGATCTATTAACACACAATCCCTATTAAAGCTATCGATTTTTTTAGATATCTTGCTAATGATGTTCAGCTTGTTGGGAACCCCATACTACTCCATACCTAAGCCCTGGATAAAGTAGGATGCATGCAATCTAGTCCTAGGCTTCTCTGAGTCTAACACAACGAAAAACTTGCCATCAAAACTCATTTTTAAATATAGATGTAAAAACAACAAGTTTATACCCATGATTTGAATGTTCTTAGATAGAATCCAATTCGATGATGATGTCGTGGGCATTGTAGATCTCATCTACCTAAGGATCTTCCACCTGATCCTCCTTTCATAGATCTTGGCATAAGAGAAAGGTGGACTTTTCTTTATCTCTTAAGGGTGGTTAGGTTTTCTTTCTTTCTCTTTGGAAGACGATGACAAAAATTAAAGCCCTAAACCCCTAAGGGGGTTTATATAGGTTTCCCTATGGGCTTAAGTGACTTGAGTCCAACTTGGGCTTAGGTCACCTAATCCAACCTATTCAAGTCTTAATTAATTAATTAGCCCTATTGGGTTTCAATTAGGTAATTAGCCAAATTCATAAAGACCATTTATAAGATTTAGTGCAATTTTGCATTTTTATTAACATGCCCTTATGCACACTTATGAACTACAAACTCAAAATCCGTTAAATAAATTTGCAACATGAATTAGAAGTTCAAACAAGGATCATTGAGACCTATAGGAAAATATTGGCTCTCTTATAATCTAATTCTAAAGTTAACTCAACATTCTACTAAAGAGAATTAATTTCACTCTAATAGCCTATGATGGTACAATGAGGCAAAGCTTGGATCTGTAACCTACTATTCATTGCATGCAGACTTCTCATGAACTGATGTCCATAATCTAATGAGGTAAGTGCTATCATCCTCTTAAGATTACCTCTCAAATCCTTGAGTTATACATCTTCTTATTATGCGATCAATTGACACACTCTAGCTCACAAAGAGCATATGTTAAATTCCACTCATGGGATTACTATAACCATAGTTTTCCTGATTAGATGTCTTTAGGATCACCTAAGAGGATACTTTGTCTCAATCCTATCATGGTGCCTCTATTGAGAATACTTGTTACCACCAACTTTTATCAACAGTAACCCAATCTATAGGGAATATATGATCACTTTAGGGTCAAAACCTCCTATTGACTTTAGTACAACTTTAATGTCTTCTCAAGGTTAAGAGCTTATTGTCACAAGATGCTTCAAATGACCCTCTTCATGGGCTTGGTCGTTCACTAAGCTCGTGCGACACTTAGATAAGCCAAGACGCTTGATTTTGCTAAGTCAGCCTTGATCCCCCCAATGCTTAGCTTGCTAGGCTAAGACACTCACGACTCAAAAGCTTAAGAAGCTTGGTAGGCAACTCCTTAAAGAATGGAAGCTCTATTCACTCAAGAAAGCCTTTACAAGTGCTTAGAAGCTCACTTGCTTGGTTAGAAAGTGATTTGGGTGGTGCCTTGGCCAAATGAGGCCCTTACTTATTTATAGGCACCAAGGGAACTCTCTGGAACCTTGGAGGGTTCCTTACAAATCAAGAATATTCTAGAACATCCTACCCTATTCTATGTACAACCCTATGTACAAGAATATACAAGAGATTCCTAGAAGTCTCTAGAAAGCCTTGGACTCCTCCCATGCCTTCCTCCATAGTGTAGAGATGTGTGGACATCTCTAGGCATTTCTAGAACCTTCCACACTCTTCCCACCAATGGCTTAGTGTAGATGGCTTCAGGAGTCTCCAGAAGCTTCCCTCCTCCTATATAAGCCCATGGGGAGGGTCATTTGAAGCATCCTGTGACACTCTCCCCCACCTATGCCGTCGACGTCCTCGTCGTTGCCTCTTTCTGAAACCTCTCGATGTGTTTCCAGAACCTTCTCAAGGCATCCGCATGTTCCCAGCTTACCTGCCTCTTAGGTAGTCCTTTCCATTGGACTAGATACTCTATCACAGGAGGGACCCCTTGTCTCCTGGTGACCCGTTCAGCCAGGATATTCTTCACCTCCTTCTCCCGTGAGGCTTCAGATGGATGCAGACCCGTGCGCTTTCGATGCTTAGAGTGCTGCTTCCTCTTACCCATTGAGTTCACCTTTCCCTTGGTGACCTCTTCCATGTGTGTGCGGGCTACCTCAACTCGCTCCCCTTTTACTTGCACCCCTGCTAGTAAGGAGGTCTTAGGCGTACTAGGCTTCGGGTTGAATTGGAGGGCACCTAGTAGCTGCATTGAGCCCATATGTGCTTCGTCCTCCTGCTCCCTCTTCTCGATCATGGCACTAAGCGTCTTCCTCTTTGGACAATCTCGTGCCCAATGTGGACCGTCACATAGGAAGCATTTGATTTTAGGCATGAACTCCTTCCTTTCCGCCTTACCCCTTCCTTCTCGGACGTTAGGCGTCTTGCCTGATCCATTTTTAGGAGCATTGTGGTCCCTTGGAACCTCGTCTCCCCCACCCATGGCGTGGCTATCCTCCAAAGACTCAATCTTGGAGGAGTCTCCCCTCCTATAATCTGTTAAAGACTCTGCTACTGCCATAGCGGTGGCTAAGTCTTGAACGCCTCGGCGCCTTAATTCTTGTTCGGCCCACCCTTGCAGGTTATCCATGAAGTTGAATAGCAACTCCTCCTCAGTCATGTTAGGAATCTCAAGCATGAGTGAAAAGAATTCCTTGACATAGTCGCGTATTGAGCTTGTGTGCTTGAGACGCCTCATGTTTTTCCTAGCCAGGTAAGCCACGTCCTCGGGGTAGAACTGCCTCTTGATCTCCCTCTTGAAGTCCTCCCACGTCTCTATGGTGCAAATGTCTTTCTCTATATCGGCAAACCTCCGATGCCACCATAGAGTAGCTGTGTCAGTAAGGTAGAGGGTTGCAGTTCTTACCTTAGCCGCCTCATCCGTCAATGCGATAGCCTCAAAGTATCGCTCCATATGCCATAAGAAGTTATCCAACTCCTTGGCATCCCGATTGCCACTAAACCCATGTGGCTTCAGCACCTCCACCCTAGATGCCTCCTGTGTGGCCATGACCCGTGCCGATACAGCAGCCTTGTAGATGGCCAACTCCTGCCTAACCTCCTGGTCTCGGGACTCCATTCGAGTGGCCAAGGCTTCTATCCTTGACTCCATGCTAGCAAGCATGCTCAAGACCTTTCCTTGGAAGGACACAAACTCCTCGTGCGACACTGGTTGAACCTGTGAGACTAGCACCCTCTCACGAAGGTCTTGGATCTGCTCCCTTAGATCCTCTAAGCCCTTCTCCATGCCTTGCTCGATCAAGTCCAACCCCTCCCGAGTGTCCACCATGGCTAGCTCCACCTTGGCTAACCTTGCCTCCATGTTGGCAACGGCAGCACGAGATTTATCCTTCTTGCCCCTGCCCCGTGCAGTAGGCTCAGTCTCCCTCCCACGGGTTTGCACGCTACTCTCTTCCATGTTAGGGCCCGACATGCTTTCTTTGCTATGCCCACTTTGTAACCGTGCTCTGATACCACTTGTCACGAACTTAGTCGTTCACTAAGCTCGTGCGGCACTTAGACAAGCCAAGACGCTTGATTTTGCTAAGTCAGCCTTGATCCCCCCAATGCTTAGCTTGCTAGGCTAAGACACTCACGACTCAAAAGCTTAAGAAGCTTGGTAGGCAACTCCTTAAAGAATGAAAGCTCTATTCACTCAAGAAAGCCTTTACAAGTGCTTAGAAGCTCACTTGCTTGATTAGAAAGTGATTTGGGTGGTGCCTTGGCCAATGAGGCTCTTACTTATTTATAGGCACCAAGGGAACTCTCTGGAACCTTGGAGGGTTCCTTACAAATCAAGAATATTCTAGAACATCCTACCCTATTCTATGTACAACCCTATGTACAAGAATATACAAGAGATTCCTAGAAGTCTCTAGAAAGCCTTGGACTCCTCCCATGCCTTCCTCCATAGTATGTCACAAGATGCTTCAAATGACCCTCCCCATGGGCTTATATAGGAGGAGGGAAGCTTTTGGAGACTCCTGGAGCCATCTACACTAAGACATTGATGGGAAGAGTGTGGAAGGTTCTAGAGATGCCTATAGATGTCCACACATCTCTACACTATGGTGGAAGGCATGAGAGGAGTCCAAGGCTTTCTAGAGAATCGTAGAGATCTCTTGTGTATTCTTGTACATAGGGTTGTACATAGATTAGTGTAGGGAGTTCTAGAATATTCTTGATTTGTAAGGAACCCTCCAAGGTTCCAGAGAGTTCCATTGGTGCCTATAAATAGGTGAGACCCTCATTTGGCCAAGGCACCACCCAAATCACTTCTTAACCAAGCAAGTGAGCTTCCAAGCACTTGTAAAGACTTTCTTGAGTTAATAAGAGCTTCCATTCTTTAAAGAGTTGCCTACTAAGCTTCTTAAGCTTTTAAGTCGCGAGTGTCTTAGCCTAGCAAGCTAAGCATTGGGGAGCAAGGCCGACTTAGCAAGATCAAACGTCTTGACTTGCCTAAGTGCCGCACGAGCTTAGTGAACGACTAAGTCCGTGACATTATGCAATACAATAACTTGGTGAATCATAACTACCTTATAGCTAATGTCACCATTGATCTTGTTTAATATGTAACCATACACTCTAGTGTATTCACCATAGGAAAGTCATCACTCCAATTAGGAGGTAGTGCACTACAATCTTTGCTAGATTGCCCAAATCCATGAATCGACTGTGAATTGCTTATCATTTTGCAAGGATCTCATGACTTATATCTTCTGTGCAACTTCTAATGCCCCAAAGTCATGTACAATGCAAGTGAATGGATGTGAATGCTAAAACAAACAATTAATGCAAAATCCAAAACACTTCAAGAGTCCCCTCTATAGGGAAACCTGGATATTTCCATTCACATGCCCTGGATCATATTGGGTGCATGCAATCTATTCCTAGGGCTCTATAGATCTATCGACAACGGAAATCATAGCATTCAAAACTAGATCTAGAGGTTAAGGTGATTATACCTGTGATCTGAATGTTCCCCAGATCAATTCTAATCCAATGAAGAAACTCTATCGACACTATAGATCTTGTAGACCTAGCATTCTTCTATCCAATTACTCTTTTCGCAGCTCTTAGCACAAGAGAAGAGTGGTCTTCTCTCTAGAGAGGGAGACTAAGGTTTATATAGGCTTTCTTATGAGCTTAAGTGACTTGAGCCCAACTTGGGCTTGAGTCACTTAATTAAGGTCATTTAGATGCTAATTAATTAATTAGCCTAAGTAGAATTCAATTAATTAATTAGCCTAACATAAAAAAACAATTCATAAGATCTAATGCAACTTTGTGTTTTTGCAAAAATGCTCTTATGCATAGATATGAATTACAAACTCATAATTCCCATAAAAACTGTGCCACGATGAATCAAGAGCTCAAATAGGGTCCATTAGGACCCATAGGAAAATACTAGCTTCCTCATATCCAAATTCTAAAGTTGATTCAACATCCCATTACAGAGAGTGAATTGTATTTTAGTATCCTATGATATTAGAACGAAACAAAACTCGAGTCCGTGATCTACTATCCACTATATGTAGACTTCCTGGGAACTAGTGTTCGTAATCTAATGAGGTATGTGCTATCATTCTTTTAAGATTACCTCTTTAACCCTCGAGTTACAAATCGTCCTATTATGTGATCAATTGACATACTTTAGCTCACAAAGAGTATATGTCAAATTCTACTAGAGAATTATTAAGGTCATAGTTTTCCTTATCATATATCCTTAGGATCATTCAAGGGGACACACTGTCTCAAACCTATGAAATATTATGGTGCTTCTATCAATAATAATTGTTGTCACTAACCTCTATCAACGGTGATCCAATCCATAGGGAATATGTGATTATCTTAGAATCTCACCCCTAAATCAAAGTCATTGATGACTTTAACACAAACTTAATATCTTCTCAAGGTTTAGAATCCATGCAATATAGTAGTTTGGTGAATCATAACTACCTAATAGCTAACTCTTTGCAATGAATGGGGCTTATACCCATAAAGGCTAAGAGGGAGTTAACCTTGTCTATTTTGGTAGGAGTAAGTCCCATGATGTGAAAACCACCTAAACAAGGGCAAATGGGGTTCATGGTCTGATCTTCTAGATGGAATAAGGACTACTTAGAAGAAGTTGGTGAGGGATTAGAGACCACAACATTTTCTGGCATAGGGACAAACTTATCTCTAATAGATGCACCACTCACAAACGTGAAACAACCAATTGGGAAAGGAGGGTGAACACCAATGCCCTTTGAGAGCAAAATTTGGAGATAGACATCATGTAGGGTGGGGGCATAGGGAGAAGAAAGAAAGGTGGGAGATGGGAAAGAAAATGGAGATGAAGAAGAGAGGGAAAAGGAAAGAGGATCAGACCTATGCTACATCAGATCAACCTCACCCATTCCACCAAGGTTCATACTATTTGTTGAGACATTAAGAAAGGAAGGTTGCACTTGGACAACTACTTGAATAGGCTCTCCCAAGTCCTCATCAAAAGGATCGAACACCAGAGATTCATCTACACTACTAAAACTTTATGGGTTTTGTCAAAGTCAAGGAGACCACAAGTTGTTTTACAAACAATCATCAGTAATGAAATTTACTGTTTTGATTGTTTATGTGGATGGCATAATTGTCACAGGTGATGATCAAGAAGAAATATGTAGGTTGAAATCACTTCTTGCTAAGGAGTTTGAAATCAAAGATCTTGGTAATCTTCGGTATTTCCTTAGAATGGAGGTGGTAAGGTCTAAAGAGTGCATCTCAGTTACTTAAAGGAAGTCTACACTCGATCTCTTGAAGGAAACTGACATGACAGGTTGCAAACCAACCGAAACACCTGTGGATCCAAGCCATAGGCTAGGAGCCGAGCTTGGAGGTGTTCTAGTTGACAAAGGAAGATATCAACGATTGGTTGGAAGATTGATATGGCTCTCTCACATTTAACCAGATATTGCTTATGTTTTTAGCATTGTAAATCAATTCATGCATTCATCCCTAGAATGTCGCATGGAAGCAGTACTATGAATATTGAGACACTTGAAGGCTACCCCAAGAAATGCCTAATCCTCAAAAAGAATGGTGAGCTACTTGTAAAGGCCTATACAGATGTGGACTAGGTTGGGTCAATCAAGGATCGAAGATCAACCATAGGTTACTACATGTTTATTGGGGGCAATTTTGTCACTTGGAGAAGCAAGAAGCAAAATGTTGTGGCTAGATCAAGTGTGGAGGCAGAACATAAAGCTATGACACTAGGCATTTGTGAAGTTTAATGGACTCAAGGTCTACTCAAAGAACTTGGATTAGAACTCGATGAACCAACAAAGATTTGTTGTGACAACAAGGATGCCATTAGCATTGTCCACAATCTAGTTCAACATGAGAGAACAAAACACATGGAAATGGATCGAGACTTCATCAAAGAGAAAATTGAATCCAGGCAAATCACAACACCCTTTGTACCTATAGGGTAATAACTTGCAGATGTTTTCAGAAAGGGGTTGTCAAGTACCACACTTGATTTCATGGTGAGCAAGCTGGGAATACAGAACGTGTATGCACTAGTTTGAGTGGGGCTGTTAGAAAATGTGGACTTTTAGGAATAGGAAATCAGGGAATTTGTTCCCTTCCATTTGAGAACAGGAAATCAGGGAATTTATTCCCTTCCAGCTCATATATATCAACTCTACAATGTAGAATATTATAGTTGGTGTTTTTCTTAGCGTAGAACTATAGGACTTAGTTTCCTTTTTTCTAATTATATTCTCTAGTTTCCTGTTTTTAGTCTAGAAGGTAGTCTATTAATTGTAGTCAATTTTCTTATCAAATAATAAGAAATTCTGATTTCCAACTTTCAAGCTACCACACCTTTCAGAGGCTAAGGGCGAGGGATTGAGGTTCATGGGTTTAAGCCTTTAATTCACCTTCTTAAACATAATTGTTGGGTTAGGGCTTAGGGAAGCAACTTGGGCTTGAGTCTCTTGTGTCCTATGAACTGGGCTGCAAGGTCTGGTGATGAAAGAAAGTGGATGGGCTGCATCATTAGAGGCCTTACCACCAGCCAAGCCTTTGGGCTTAATAATCAAGACTTGGACCAACTGATAAAGTAAAAGCCCACGAGAAAGGCCAATGTCTGAAATGACCTGGTTAAAAGGCCTCATTTGGCTGGATTCAAATTTTGAATTGGGTGCTTTCCAACTGTCCACCACACAGAACCATTGCACACCATATGTCCTTCTTGGGGCTCGAATCCTGACCCTTCTTTCTCTATGGACCTCCTGATTCTCACCATGTGTTTGTCTACTCATAAAACTAACTCGGTGAGATGACTCAGCCACAAACCTGTCTTCATCTTCTCCATCCCCGGCAATTGAGAGAAGTACTGAGAATCTGAATCCTCCATCGGAAAATTCCATAAATGCATTCATCCAAGACTTCATTACATGCAACTTTGTTATTTGCATAAACACAGCTGTTGAAGTGCTTTGTAGTGTATTTAATTTCATATTAGGTGCTTAAACATAGAAGATGTTTGAGAAGTAAATCTATGGTTGGGATGCTTTTGTATAAGAGCTTTCAGGAGGATGTTTCATATATGTGTATTAAATAGAATCCTCTTCTTTATGATATCTTTTCAAAAAGAACCACTTTACTAAAAGTTACAATTTTGACAAATGGGCCTGTGATTCCTAAAGGAAGGCCTAATAAAACTGGGGTCAAATGTTTATCTTATCAGCAGCTAGCTAATTCTGGTTGACATGATGTTTAGCATGCATGAAGTCAGGTGTTTTTTATGTTTATAGATACCTCCACATGTTTTTTTTTTCATTTTTATATTTATTTTCCTGACCAGTCTTCTTTGGAGGAAGACAAGAGGATGAGGAGGGAACTAATAACCAAGATGTAGGCACTGGAGTTATTGTGACAACTGAAAGTCTGATGTCCATCTTCTTTTGTTATTATTACCTCTTGAAACCACTATAGTTTATACATCATGATGTATGAAAAATAACAACAGGCTTAAATGTAGTACAAACAGTAAAGTTGTCATCTTCCTATGTGCATATGTCTCTGACATGTAGCCTGACAGTGCTTTGGCATGGTTTAATTCCGTTCCTCTTGCTGCATCTATATGTCTTGTTTGATACTGCTCTTGTTTTCTGGATTTCAGCTCTTTCTTTTTTCTTTTTTATTTTCTATATTTGCTGTACGAAAATGTTGTCTTCCTACTTATTTCTGCACTGTGTTCTGTTTTCAGGGGGAATTAGTAAAACGTTTCGCCAATGATCAAAACAAAATAACATGTGGTAAGCTTATTTTCATTACATTTTTTTATTATTATTACATTGTTTTCTACACCAGAAGATTCTTCGAAATTCTGGAACTAAAAATTTTAAAACTCGTGTGTGTGTGTGCTTGTGCAAAACATTTATATCTATTTGTTTTTAGGTAAACAGCTAAAATTGGTCGCAAGGGGTTAGCTTGGGGTTGTGGGGGTTTCTAGGTTCATGTCTCAATAGGGACCAAAAAGAGGAGAAAAAAGCAATGTTACCTGTTCAAGAGAAAAAAAAAAAAAGAACTGTATGTTTTTTTTAATTTATAAAGAAGATATTTGAAAATCGAAAGGAAGTTATGCTAAAAAAGTTTGAAATTTGAAGGTTATCCAAATGAAGTAAACCTTTTTGAATTTAGTTGCACAGGTGCATGGGAACATAGATTCATAATGGTTGTAAATTGGTTGGATTAGATGAAGGTTTCATCGGTAATAGATCAAAAAGTATTAGTCGCCTGGAGTTTGGCAAAAATCCTGATCTATTTTAGCTGTGTTATGGCTACTGCAAAGAAAATAAAAAATAAATCCTGTGATTTGCTCAAAGTCGTGGTTTCTAAGGAGAATGACCTATTTCTTTATGAAAAATTCTAAGATTTTTCTTCTTGTCAATTCCTTTTTTCTTTCTTTCCTTTTCCTTTTTTGTTTTTTTTTTTTTGAAAAATAAAACTAGTATGAATTGGTGTCTGGATGAGAACTGTCAGTAAGGAAAGCAAGAGGAAGGGATTTTTAGTAAATCCTAAATTTTATTTCCACCTGAATATTTAAATTGTCACTGAAGTGGGAGGTTTTTGTTAAATTAGTTTAGGGAAATCGTTATCTTACCCACGAAGGTGGGGAGATTATATCTTTTCTCTTACATAGACAAATTATATTTATAAATCTTGTTTTTTTCTTTTTCTTTTTTTTGATGAGAAACAACAGTATAGTATATTAAGGTAAGTAAAATAAGTACAAAAAATGATGAGAGATCCTCCAAACAGTACACAAAAAGAAAGCAAAAACCTGCAACTTCAAGAATCTATACAACTATGATGTTCCACAAATTATGTCCCATGTGGGAATGTATAAAAATAATCTATCCTTACTAGCCCTTACACTTGGAACTGCACACCAACATCCAATCAATTTGGTTGAAATTAAAGGGAAACACCCTTAAAAGTTGTGGTGCAAGAGGCCCAAAAGGAGACTAAGAAATGAATTGTGTCCCAAAGATCCTCTGAAGTTGAAGTTCTCGCCTTGTCCTAGAAAATCCTTACATTTCTTTCTTGCCACACAACCCTTATCAGAGCAAGATAAGCAAACTGCCACAATTATATTTATAAATTCATGTGTAGTAGATGTATCTATTAAAATCCTTCTTTCAGAAGAAAGTCACTTTTATTTGGTATCTGAGCTATAATCTTGTCTTTACATGCTGAAATTTTGAAAATATTGAGTTAATTTTTTCTTCAATACTATGTCTTTAATCTTTTCAATGGTCTAATGTCCTGATTCTTTTTTATTGATTCTTTCAGCCATTCTTAAAATCAGGCACAATATGGTGTTCTGACTTTTGTTGCTCAATTACCTTTTTTTCTATTTTCCCAACATTCTGATGGGTGCTTCTGTTTATTGTAGACCCAGAAATGCAACTGATGATTGACTCACATATATCTAAAGGTCATGCTATGTTTAGTGTTTTGCTGCTGGTAGGTTTGGTTTATCTCTTGCACTTGTTGAAGGATATTACAAACTTGATACTTTTATCCTCTTTCTGATATGTAGTATGTTCAGTCACTTTCTAACTAGTTTAAAATGTTAGTTTATAGGAAAATGGTGCTTCCTGAAATTTAATATGCTTATTGGAAGATATTTTTTTGACATCATTTAGGGGGAAACTCCAATATAGGTACATTCCTAATAGTTTTACCAACTGTACCACTTCAGTTTAGACTCATGATTGAAGTTTTGGTTGCTATTCCATCCTCCCACTAGTATGAACATGGCTGAATGTTCTCTCTAGGTTGAGTTTTGGTTGGCAAACAAACTGACATATATTGAAGTTTCAACAAAATTAATATAAAATAATAAACTGCCTCATTGAGTGTGTTTGCCTATGTTAAGCTGCCCCTGTATGCTTTGTATGAGATTCCAATTAGCTAATTTAGCTGAAATTTTCATTTTAATTTATTTGATCACTTGATTTTGGCCACTTAGCCCCTTTGTACCCTCTGTCTAGCCAACTATTTTGATAATTAACTTGTTACTTGCCCATGCTTAATTCCAAAGAGGGGTAGATCTTTTCTCCAATTGTGTCTTTTGGTTTTTTATCTTTATATTTGATTGGTTGCAAGTGGTAGACAACTTGGTAACAGTTGAAGATTATTACAACTATAATATACAACTGTGGAAGATATACAACTATGTATACTATGAAAAGAGAGAAAAGGGAGAATCCCTAATTTTTGTTATTGAAAAACTGTTAATAATACACATTGAACTTGGGTATATATATACATGTTAGTGGGACCCACAATACAATAAGGAAAGAAAAGGAAAAGAAAAAGTGAATAACCTAAATAACTGTACACTATCTAACACTCCCCCTCAAGCTGGAGCATATATGTTATATGCACCAAGTTTGTTACAAATGTATTTAATTCTAGGACCTCTGAGAGATTTAGTAAAAATATCTGCTAGTTGATCATTTGAATTGACAAAACTAGTCGCCACACATCCTGATGCGATCTTCTCTCTAATGAAGTGACAATCAACTTCAATGTGTTTGGTCCTTTCATGGAAGACTGGATTGGATGCAATATGCAAAGCGGCTTGGTTGTCACAGATGAGCTTCATCTGTTCATCCTTTCCAAATCTCAACTCCTGAAGAAGATGCGTCAGTCATATGAGTTCACATGTTGCCAGAGTCATAACTCGATACTCGGCTTCAGCACTAGATCTGGTCACTACATCTTATTTGTTACTCTTCCAAGATATTAGGTTACCTCCAATAAAAACACAATATCCGGAAGTGGAACGTCTATTTGTGGGTGAGCCAGCCCAATCTGCATCTGTGTAACCAACAACCTAGGTATGACCTTTGTTCTCATACAACACACCTTGGGCTGGTGTGCTTTTGATATATCGAAGAATGCGGATTACAACATCCAAATGGCTATCACATGGTGACTGTAGGAATTGACTAACAACACTTATAGGAAAAGAAATGTCTGGACGAGTAATGATGAGGTAGTTCAGTTTACCTACAAGTCGTCGATATCTCCTAGGATCTCCTAAAGGCTCCCCCTGTCCTGGTATAAGTTTGACATTTGGATCTATAGGAGTGTCTACCGGTTTACAGTCTAACATACCTGTTTCTTCCAAGATGTTTAAAGCATACTTCCTTTGGGAAAGAACCACACCGGAACTGGATTGAGCTATCTCAATCCCTAAGAAATACTTGAGTTTCCCTAAGTCTTTAGTCTGAAAGTGGGTGAAAAGGTGTTGCTTTAGTTTCTGAATACCATTTTGATCATTGCCTATAATGACGATGTCGTCCACATAAACTACCAGATAAATACACTGCCCCGAAGAGTTATGATGATAGAAAACGGAATGGATTGCTGTACTGCGGAACATGCCAAACTCCTGAACAACAGAACTAAAACGGCTAAACCATGCTCGAGGAGATTGTTTACAGCCATATAGAGAATGACGTAACCTGCACACTAAACCAGACTCCCCCTGAGCAACAAAACCAGGTGGTTGCTCCATATAAACTTCCTTAGCAAGATCCCCATGAAGGAAAGCATTTTTAATATCTAACTGATAAAGAGGCCAAGAACGCATAGCAGCCATGGAGAGCAATAGATAAACAGAAGCTATCTTGGCAACAGGAGAGAAAGTGTCACCATAATCAGAACCATAAACCTGAGTATAGCCTTTAGCAACTAAGTAGGCCTTAAGGCAATCAATCTGACCATCAGGGTCAACCTTAACTGTGTAAACCCAATGACAACCAACTGTAAATTTACCAGAGGGTAAAACAACAAGATCCCAAGTGTCATTGGAGTGTAAAGCAGTCATTTCATCTACCATTGCCTGTCGCCAGCCTGGATGGGAAAGAGCCTCATGGGTGCTCTTGGGAAGAGAAACAGAAAATATAGTAGAAACAAATGCAGAATAAGGTGAAGATAATCGATGGTAACTCAAAAAATTGTAAATGGGATGAGGATTACGAGTAAATCAATTACCTTTCCGAAGAGCAATGGGTAAGTTAGCAGAAGGAGGCCGAGCCAGGGCAAGAGAAGCCAAAGGGATAGGAAGTGAGTCAGCAGGTACCTCGGCCAGAGAAGGAGGAACAGTGACACGATGACGGCGATGATAAACCTGAAGTGGGCGAGAAGGCACTGCATCAGGTGGGGAGATAATGGGAAGGGGTAAGACTTCAGAAACAAGAAGAGACTCAAAGGTGGAGAAGAATGGTGAGTCCTCAAAGAAAGTGACATCAGCGGAGAGAAAGTAGTAATAAGTCTCAGATGAATAACAACGATAACCCTTTTGAAGTCTGGAATATCCCAAGAAGATGCATTTTGTGGCTTTGGCAGAAAGTTTGTCCTGTCCAGGAGTGAGAATATGAACAAAGCAAGTACAACCAAAAACACGAGGAGGAAGGAAATAAAGTGGTTGGTCAGGGAAAAGAAGGGAATGAGGAATCTAATCGTGTAATATAGATGAGGGCATACGATTAATCAAATAACATGTTGTAAGAACAGCGTCCCCCCAAAAACAAAAGGGAACATTACTATGGAGAAGGAGAGTACGAGTTGTCTCAACAAAATGTCGATTCTTATGTTCAACTACCCCATTTTGTTGAGGAGTATGAGTACAAGAAGACTGATGAAGGATCCCATGTTAGGACATAAATGAAGTAAATGGTGTAGAAAAATATTCCCTGGCATTATCACTGCGTAACACACGAATAGAAATATTGAACTGGGTTTGGATTTCAGCATAAAATTTCTGGAAAATAGAGAATAACTCAGCTCGATTTTTTATTAAAAATAACCAAGTACATCGAGAATAGTCATCAATGAAAGTGACAAAATACTGAAATCTTAAAGTAGACGCGGTCCGACAAGGACCCCAAACATCAGTGTGGATAAGTTCAAAAGGAAACTTTGCCCGATTATTCAAACGCTTTGAGAACGAGACACGAGTATGTTTCCCAAGCTAACAGGACTCACACGCAAGCAACGACAAAGATGAAAAACGAGGGACCATTTTCTGGAACTTGGATAGACTAGGGTGGCCCAGGCGACTGTGGATGAGGAGGGGAGCATCAGTGGAAATGCAAACTACAGGAGTTGAAGGCGAGGTGAGGCGATAGAGGCCTTGAGACTCATGTCCTATGCCAATCGTCTTCCCCGTACTCCGGTCCTGCAAGGTCACAAATTTATCAGAGAAAGTGATAGAACAGTTAAGAGTACGAGTTATTTTGCTGATGGAAATAAGATTAAAAGGACACTCAAGGGCATAAAGGACAGAATGGAGAGGTAGGGAAGGGAGAGGATGAGTTAAACCAAAACCTTTAGCCATAGTTTCGGAACCATTAGTTAAAGTAACAGTAGGTAAGGCAGAGGTAGTAGTAATAGAAGAGAAAAGATCCTTATTACCAGATATGTGATCAAAAGCACCAGAATCTAGAATCCAAGGTCTAAGAGAAGATGTGTGGGTAAGACAAGTAGAAGCATTGCCAGTCTGGGCAACAGAAGCAACAAAAGCTGACTTGGTGGCCTGATAGTGAAGATAGTCATCATACTCACTGTCAGTGAGGGAAATACCCTGAGATGTGGAGGAACTGGGAGGCTGAGGCGGCTGAGGATCAGATGACTGGGCCACATGGGTAGTACGAGGAGGCCGCCCATGTAACTGATAACACCGATCACGAGTGTGGCCAAGCTTATTGCAATAGGTGCAATGAGGACGTTGGCCTCTACCTCGGTTACCAGTGCGTCCTCCTCGAGAGTTAGTTTGAGAAACTAACACAGAAGAATATGAAGTGTTATCAAATGGCAAAGTCTGAGTGGAGGAGATACGGAGGAGGCGAGCAAACACATCATCCAAGGATGGAACGGAGGAACTGCCAAGAATCTGATCGCAGACGGTCTCAAGATCTAGACGGAGGCCAATAAGCGTAAGAACCATGAAGAACTTGTCAATCTGTGTTCGTTGATCCCCAACATCAGTAGTAAGAGGCATCACGGTCAAGAATTCCTCCTTAAGAGAGACAATCTGGCCAATATAAGTAGATAAATCCATGTCTTGTTGTCTGACATTGACAATAGAAGAAGCCACCTTATAAAAACGTTGGATATCATTCGTGTATAGCCCTTTCGCCTAATTCCAAAATTTAAAGCATGTTTTGTAGGCCCGAAGATGAAGCAGAATCTTAGGATCAACTGATTGCCATAACACACTACATAACTGAGCATCTATCTTCCTCCATTGTACTCTGTCAACCTCATGGATATCCGCCTCCTGCATAACCTGGTGATTCTCATAACCTTGACCCATAACCAAAGCTCCATAGAGTTAGACCAAGGCAAATAATTTTCACTGCCAACCAATTTCTCCGAAGTAATCATAGGAGATCCAAATATGACAAGAGGAAAAAATGAAACTTTTAGTAGTCATATCTACTTATCTGGAGAACAAAATATGTTTGGATCGAAGAGAACCCTAATATGGCTTCAAATCGCGGCTGAGAATCTCCCTCCGGTGCTTTGACAAAACTTGAAGATCTCCTTGCGCACCTGATGGTATGGTCGGTGTCGGAAAAGGACTTTGCCGGAAAAAGTCGCCGGTGGTGAGGGTTTTCTAACGGCGATATGGTTGATCGGAAAGCTTTAGGAGATGGGAAAGGTGACCAGAATGAAATACAGTCACTAAAAGGTTTCCCAGAATTGATTCACGGATAAACCGGAAATAATTAGGTTTTTTTTTTCTCCCTAGGCTCTGATACCATGTGAAAAGAGAGAAAAGGGAGAATCCCTAATTTTTGTTATTGAAAAACTATTAATAATACACATTGGACTTGGGTATATATATACATGTTAGTGGGACCCACAATACAATAAGGAAAGAAAAGGAAAAGGAAAAGTAAATAACCTAAATAACCATACACTATCTAACATATACAGTCGTAATATATGGTTGTGTGTTTTTGTATCGCTATATGCATATCTATGTATGTAGATTTATGTATATTTGTGTATATAATCCTTGATTTGTAGGGATCTTTAATAGGGTAGTTTCCAATTCTTTCCTTATTCTTTCTTTTCTTTGTTATATATATTTTTAAGGTTGTAAACTTTTAAATATGAATGAGAAATGCAATTTTTATACACATGTTATCAGACCCGAATTAGGCTGCTTGGGATTTTTTTCTTTTCAACCTTCATTGTTGAGTTGTAGTACCTGTTTTCCTTTGTTTTTTGAATCCTAGTTTGACGACCTTCATTGCCATTTCAAGGGCACTCTACTATATTTTTCTCTAAAACTATTCATGAATTCTACCCACCATGTTTGAGATTGTTGACAACTCCAACATTGCCCAAACTCAAGTAACTGATGGCATGAATCCTTCATCAATGGCTGATTTATGTATATTTGTGTATATAATCCTTGATTTGTAGGGATCTTTAATAGGGTAGTTTCCAATTCTTTCCTTATTCTTTCTTTTCTTTGTTGTATATATTTTTAAGGTTGTAAACTTTTAAATATGAATGAGAAATGCAATTTTTATCCACATGTTATCAGACCCGAATTAGGCTGCTTGGGATTTTTTTCTTTTCAACCTTCATTATTGAGTTGTAGTACCTGTTTTCCTTTGTTTTTTGAATCCTAGTTTGATGGCCTTCATTGCCATTTCAAAGGCACTCTACTATATTTTTCTCTAAAACTATTCATGAATTCTACCCACCATGTTTGAGATTGTTGACAACTCCAACATTGCCCAAACTCAAGTAACTGACGGCATGAATCCTTCATCAATGGCTGATTTGTCCAAAACAATGAACTAGGACACTATTTGGTGTACCTACTACAAGAAGCTGAGATGTGGAAATCCAGAAGGTACATCTATACCGCCAGCTGTACTGCATACAATTGTTTCTTATTCTAATTTTATTTCCTGATTTTATGAAAGACTCTCTTAAAATTAAGGATTAGATTTTTTTTTTTTCTAAGGCAAAGGACCTTAGTCATTCATGTATAAATATCAATGCAAGAATCACTTTGGAAGTAGAGTGAAAAATAAGAGAAGTTTTTTTTCTCTCTAATTTCTTCATGGTATTAGAGCTAATTCTGAACCATTCAATCTGTCTATAACCAAATACGGAATGGCCACCAAGAAGGACTCTTTAACCTTAGAAGTCACCTCCACTCAAGAAACCTTTACCCAACATTTGAGAAGTTGTCTCAGAAGTGCGTCAAGAAGAAAGTAGAATGAAAGTCATGTTGAGGTCACAAACCAACCAACCTGTCACCAAGGGTTCAGCCTTAGCGGCTTGGGGTCCTCCCAATCTAATGACAATCGACCAAGAAAAGGGAGACCTGGGTGTGATCATTGCCGAAAACCAGGTCACACCAAGGACACATGCTAGAAAATTCATGGGAAACCAGGGGCTTGGAAGTCATTACGTCCTCAAAATCATAGAGAAAGTCGAGGACACCATGTTACCATTGAAAACAACCCAAAACCACACAATTCCAATCCGTTCAATAAAGAGCAATTGGAATTGTTACAATAAATATTTAGCCAGTGCTCGCAAGGGGTAAATTCCTCTAGTTCTATCATCAAGTTCGGATCCTTAGCTTAAAAAGGTAATTTTCTTGTTGCCCTGAAAGAAAAAAAGGAAAATTTGAGTCCTTGGATTGTTGACTTAGGAGCTTTTGTTCACATGACTGGAGGTGCTAATAAAGAGCAATTGGAATTGTTACAATAAATATTTAGCCAGTGCCCGCAAAGGGTAAATTCCTCTAGTTCTATCATCAAGTTCGGATCCTTAGCTTAAAAAGGTAATTTTCTTGTTGCCTTGAAAGAAAAAAAGGAAAATTTGAGTCCTTGGATTGTTGACTTAGGAGCTTTTGTTCACATGACCGGAGGTGCTAATAAAGAGCAATTGGAATTGTTACAATAAATATTTAGCCAGTGCCCGCAAGGGGTAAATTCCTCTAGTTCTATCATCAAGTTCGGATCCTTAGCTTAAAAAGGTAATTTTCTTGTTGCCCTGAAAGAAAAAAAGGAAAATTTGAGTCCTTGGATTGTTGACTTAGGAGCTTTTGTTCACATGACTGGAGGTGCTATAATTTTTCAAAACTATACACCTTGTTCTAGGGATTATATGGTTTGTATAGCTGATGGTTCTCTCTCAAAGGTGGTTGGTACAGGTTATGTTGCCATCTCTAAGGACGTAACTCTTGACTCTGTTCTTTTGGTTCCAATCTTGGATTGCAATCTTTTGTTCATTAGTAAACTCACTTAAGAAAAGAACTATGTTACTAAATTTTTCCAAAACCATTATGTCTTTTAGGATTGGAATTCGGGGAAGACAATTGATAACGCTAAGGTGTGTTCAGGACTCTATATCTTCAAGGTGACTAATTATATTGAAAGACAACCTCAACCGACAATTAGTGAAAAACTGTCTCTTTCTGTCTTTAGTTCTAATAAAGATAGTGATGTTATGTTATGACACTATCATCTAGGACATCCTAGTTTCTTATATCTCAAAAAACTCTTTCCATCATTATTCACTAAAAATTCGGATGGTTTTCAGTGTGAAATATGTCAATTATCCAAGCATGTTTGCAAACCCTATCCAATTCAACCATAGGAAATTTGTATGGTTCTTCCACTTGGTTTTAACATGCACTTGAAAGGAAAAAAGGTATGTAAATTTATGAAAGTTTTGTATAGGCTAAAACAGTCTCCATAGGCTTTGTTTGGAAGATTTGCCAAAATCATGATAACTATTAGCTACAAACAATGCCACGATGGCCACACCTTATTTGTTAAACACTCGGCCTCAGGGGGAGTAATTGCCTAACTAGTTTATGTGAACTATATGATAATGACTGGAAATGATCTTGAAGAAAGAGAAACATTGAAGTAGTGCTTAGCAAAAGTGTTTGAAATAGAGGATCTTAGAAGACTAAAAGTATTTCTTAGGAGTTAAAGTGGCTCACTCAAAAAGTGAATTTTTGTCTCCCAATAGAAGTATATTATTGACTTGTTGCAAGAGACAGGAAAAACAAAATTTAAAATAGCTGACATACCTATTGATCCTAATCACAAGCTTGGAGAAACAAGTGAGGATGTAGCCATAGACAAGGGTATGTACTAGAGATTGGTTGGCAAGTTGATCTACCTCTCACATACGTGACTGGACATAGCCTATGTAGTCAACCTAATGAGTCAATTTATGCATAATCCGAGGGAAGTTCATTTACAAGCTATATACAAAATCCTACACTACCTGAAAGCAACTCCAAATAAAGGAATTTTATTTAAGAAAAGCACTGAGCTATCATTGAAGGCTTATACTAATGTAGATTATGCAGGATTAGTTGTTGATTAGAGGTCTACTACAGGATATTGCACTTCTCTTGGAGGGGAATTGTTAACTTGGAGGAGTAAAAAACAAAACATTGTTGTAAGATCTATTGCAAGAGAAAGTTTCGTGCAATGGCCCAACAAATCTGTGAGTTGCTTTAGCTCAAGATTATCTTGAAGGACTTGAAGATTAAGCGGGAGACACCGATGAGACTTTTTTGTGACAATAAGTCGGCCATTAACATTGCACATAACCCAGTACAACATTATAGAACCAAGCATGTGGAAGTAGACAACCATTTTATTAAGAAGAAGTTGGATAATGGCTTAATTTGTAGACCATATGTGTCCATTGGAGGTCAATTAGCCAATGTTTTAATGAAAGTATTAACCAATGCCCGATTTCAAGAAACGGTATCAAGTTGGGAATGGATAATATCTATTCACCAACTTGAGGGAGAGTGTTGAAGATTATTACGGTTGTAATATACAACTATGGAAGATATAGAACTATGTATGCAACTTAATATATGGTTGTGTGTATGTGTACCGCTATGTGGATATCTAGTTATGTAGATTTGTGTGTATAATTCCTGATTTGTAGGGATCTTTAATAGGGTAGTTTCCAATTCTTTCCTTAATTCTTTTTTTTTTTTTTTCTGTTGTATATATTTCTAAGATTGTATATTTTTAAAATATGAATGAGAAATACAATCTTTATCCATAGTAACGATCACCAGGAAGAAGTAATTTGTGTAGCTTGTTCCTTACGACTAGACTGGCTAAAAAGAGTCACTCAAAAAAGGATGGTATAAGGTGTCTAGGTGATGTTTCTTACCAACAATTGAAGTTTTCCATTGCTAACATTGATAAATTCTCTATAAGAACTCTTATTTTTATTAAAAAAAAAAAAAAAAACCAAAACAAAACAAAAAACAAAAAAAAAAACCTCAAGATAAGTTCTCTTCTACAAGAAACTTTTAAACAAAAGGAATCTTTTAGGAATTTGAGACTTATTCCAATGAGGGAGGGAGTTTTACTTGTGATAATTGAAAACTTCTGCTTTATGTATGTTTTTATTTAAAATGTTTATAGCAATTCACCTTTGAATTCTAGATTTGAATTGTAGTAGTTCACCTACTAATGCAAAAATACATCAGCTCATCATATATGGTTTCATAAATTCAATACTAGTTTTCTTTTAGTGACAATCTTATTCTTACTAAATATTGAAACTAAGCTCTCAATTTGCTTTTACTTCATGCATGTAATTTTGCATTGGTAGTTCTATAAAAACTTGTGTTGCATTTTTCTCTTCCAGTAGCATGTGGTCCTTCCATTCAGAAAGTAACAAAGCAAAAGTGCTAGATAAGGTGTATTTTAAATGTAAGTATAGATCTTCCACAATTTTTTTTAAGTTTTTTAGGAGTTGGTTTGTAGGTTTGGGGATAGAGCAGTTTTTTTATGAAGATCATTAGTTGGAATATGCAAGGATTAGGATCTAGGAGAAAAATAATGGTGGTTAAAGATTTTTTGCAACATGAGAACCCAGATATTGTGATGCTTCAAGAAACAAAAAGGGAGGTTTGCGATAGAAGGTTTGTGAGTAATGTCTGGACAACTAGGAATAAGGCTTGGACTTCTCTTCCAACTTGTGGGGCTTCAGGAGGGGCTTTGATTATTTAGAATTCAAAGAAGCTTAGCAATGAAGAGGTGGTAATAGGCTCCTTTTTGGTCTCAATCAAGATCTTGGAGAATGAAAGAGGAGGAATGTTAGATAACATTGATGGTATCTTAGAGGAGGTATTGTATTTTTTAAAAAAGCTTTATACAAGTCCCTCTGGAGAGTCTTGGAGGTTAAAAGGGTTAGACTAGTTGCCCATCTAGCAAAAAGTGCTTCTTGGTTGGAACTCCCCTTTATTGAAGAAGAGATTTGTAAAGCCATTTTTTAGTTAGATAGGGATGGGGCACCTAGGCCGAATGATTTTACCATTGTTATGTTACAAGAGTGTTGGGATATGATTAAGGAGGATCTAGTGAGGGTGTTCTTAGTATTCCATAAAAGCGGGTAATTAATTAGAGCACCAATGTTTGTAGTTATAGTGCCCAAAAAGAGTCAAACCAAAAAGATTTCCTACTTTAGACCTATTAGCTTGATTACAAGTTTGTATAAAGTCATAGTCGAAGTCTTATCAGGGCAGTTATGAGATGTCCTTCATGAAACCATCCATCTAACACAAGGAGCTTTTGTTTAGGGGAGGCTAATATTGGATGCAATGTTGATAACCAATGAAATAGTAGATGAGAAAAGATGCTTCGGAGAGGAAGGGGTAGTTCAAAATTAATTTTGAAAAGGCTTATGATCATGTCAATTGGGGTTTTCTAAACCATGTATTGGAAAGGAAGGGGTTTAGTCCTAGATAGAGGACTTGGATGAGAGGTTGTTTGTCATCGATGACTTTTGCAATCCTAATGAATGAAAAGCCGAAAGGTTGGGTCAAAGCATCTAGAGGACCAAGACAAGGAGATCCAATGTCCCATTTTCTCTTTATCATTGTAGTTGATGTGTTATAGGATGATGTTGAGAGTTGAAGAGACTAGATTGTTGGTTGGCTTCATTATAGGAAGGGGTAGAGCTAGATTGTCCCATTTGCAATTTGTAGATGACACCATCTTTTCTAGAGCCTGTTTGGAAGAATTGCAAACTCTTAAGATTATTTTGTTAGTGTTTAGGCAAATATTTGGACTTAATTCTGACCTAGCTCCTTTGCTCCCTACTAATTTTGTTTGGAAATCTCAAGTCCCTCTTAAGGTTAAGTCCTTTGCTTAGTTAGTGGCACACAAGAAGGTAAACACCAATGACATGCTACAACTGAGAAGAACCTTTAATCCTGATGTTTGTATGTTGTGTATAGAGGGTGGAGAATCAGTCAATCATCCTTTTTTACGTTGCTCTTTGACTTGGGGGTTGTGGCATAGATTATTTAGATTGGCTAAGCGGGAATGGGTTCCTCTTAGGAGTAGTTGTGACATGATGACCATTGCATATAAGGGATTGGGAAGTTCGAGTAGAGGCTTGGTATTGTGGCAAATTGCTTGTCTAGCTTTGATTTAGGTTGTGGTGGGAAAGAAATGTCAAGATTTTTAAGGAAAAGGCGAGGACTCCAAAGGTTTTTTGGGATACCATTCCTTTCCTCACTTCCTTTTTGGCCTTTTGCACCACAACTTTTAAGGGCATTCCCCATTCATCTTGCTTCATGGGCAAGCTCCTTTGATCTTACCTCTAGGCTCAATAAATGTAGGAAATAAACAAGCGATGAGGTTCAAACTTATGATTCTCCTGAAAAAGGCTTTGATACCATATTAAACTACCAATTTAACCTAAAAGTTTAAGTTGTCACATAAGGGTAGGCCAATATCTTATATTAAGTTGATGTATGGACTACCTTAACGCGAGTTTCCATGTTATTGAAATTTTAAAAAAAGGAAAAAAAAAATTGAGATTTGTGTTAGGTAGTGTTCAGTGTGGGAGGTCCCATTTTATGATTCGAATGGTTAAGATTTTCACTTGTAGTTAGTGTAATGATCACATGCAATTCATTAGGAGGGATTGGTGGAAGAGTCAAAGCATGTCGAAGATGTTGGGTTTGAAGACATTTACATTATAATATTCATTAGTTTTCCTTGTAGCGAGATCTTTCTACTAGACATGGTGCCATGGTTTTACCTTTATTTTGAAGGGTTTCCACATTAAAAATTGTGTTCCCATTAGTTACATGACTTGTTTGTTTGTTTGTTTTGTTGTGTCCTATATTTTCTTTTCCTTTTGTTCTGTTTTTTGTTGGCTTCTTCATCTTTCTCTCTCTCTGTTTTTTTTTTTGTTAAGACACAAAATAAGTATTTAAAGGTATATATGGAAGGATGAAAGGTCTTTCCATCAAATGTGCAAACCAAATAGACAATGTAAGTATTAGAGATCATGATATACATTGTAGACTGAAATTCTAGTAACTTATACTTTTACGAAACTTGGTTGTTGTACTTGATATCAGAGCCTTGTTTTATGAGAGGTCATGAGTTTGAACTTCATTGCTATATTGATTTCCCACAATTTATTAAAGTCACATGCAAGCCCAAAGGAGGTTGCCTACGATTTGTTTGCAATCTTTCTGCCTCTCTAGATGCAGGTATGAGATTGCACATGAGGCATATTATGAGCTTAAATCCTAAGAAATATAAAAGAGCCCAAAGCTAGATGCCAGGAAAGGAATGTCATTCCTCTTGTACTTTATAGACCTATTTGTTATCTATTTTTATAATCTATATGGAGAATTATATGCAGGACACAACATGTGGATTTTGGGTTGGCTTTAATAGGCTTAGTTCTTAAAATCAATTGGTACTTAAATTAACCCTAATTTTAAAGGCCTATTCCCAAGTCATTCCCACAACATCAACAATCTTTCTTTTCCTTCACTAGTTTCAATACAAGATTGTATTTAAGGCATGAAACTTCAGGTTTTGATTATTCTCTAGCATTAAATATGAAATTACAACTTTTCCATGAAATTCAACAGATGGATTCTCTTGATAATTGGGAAGCTGCAACTCTCATTTTGAGACGGTCAAGCTACCAAGTGAAGGTCAATAGTACAGAAACTTCGCAGATTGCAGAGAACTTTTCAAAGCACTTATCAGTATGTTTCTGCTTTTCATGCATTGTTATAAATAAAATAAAAAACAGATAACAAAAGAAAAAAAAAAAAAACAAAAAATAAACACAGGAAGAAAAAAGAAAGAAAGAATAGAAAAAAAAAATAAAAAACCTTTTAAGGTTTAAGCTACTTTTTAGGAAGTCAAGGTTTTAACTGTAAATGGTATTGGACTATTTTTTACACATTTAACAGTACAAAAATATGTTAGAAGGAATATAGCAAATCCAAAAACCAAACAATTAGTTGTGGGCATATTTTGTTGTTTTTTTTAGTTTTCTCATTGAAAATTTTACTATTGCTTTATTGTTTTTCATGATTTAGTTTCACAACCAAGATTATGAAAATATAAAATTTTGTAACTTGAAGCAGATTTGAAATCCTTTTGCCTCTCCAACATCTGTAGAAGTGTCTTTAAATGATTTTTAATTTTAAGTTTTTTTAAGTAGTCATCGGTGCAACCCGCCAGGGTAGCCTAGTTGGTCAGGGTGAACACTGAGAAGTGTGGTCCCAGTAAGTGGCACATAGTCCCAAGTTCGAATCCTGCCACTGATGATACCCCCAGTGCTGGTTGTTGCGGGGCGGTCAGCACTCCGAGGTTTGGGTCCTTATGGAGAGTCCTAAGGGCTTGGCCATGGAAGGTTCCTCAATTATCAAAAAATGATAAAAGTAGTCATCAGTGCAGCAGCATTGAATGCTATATATTTCTGGGACTTAATTTTTCATGAACTTGAAAGATTATGTTAAAGCTTGATAAAATTGTTCTAGATAAAATCTATCCTTCTATGGTAAGATATATTTTTTCTAATATGTTGATTGTGCAGATCAAAATTCCTTCTGGGCTCTCAGCGCAATTTGTTTTAACATGTTCTGATGGATCTTCCTATCCTTTTAATGCGTACAATGATGTAGGGTGAGAAACTACTTCCACTTACAAATGTGTTGCCAGATTAGTGTTGATCTTACAGTGTTTTCTTCTCAAGTTCATTGGATGTTATCATGGACTACACACCCAATTTTTGTTATCCATTTATTCTCTATATCTCTATGATCTTTTCTTCTTGAATGTATTGTAAAAAGAACCAAGGATTCTTCATCACTATATCATAAGCTAAATAAACAGGAAGAGATTCAGACAGAAAGTATATCAAGCAATTTTCTCATGGTATTGGTACTCGAATGTAGCTGCCATAGTTAGGACAAGGTTTTAGGTCTTACAAATAGGAAAGAGGAAGAGTAGGAAACAAACCAGAGAAAAAAAGCATAGAAGAAGAGGTTTGTAATCAATATGATTACTCAGCTTCAGCTGTCTTAATATATAGGAATGAAGAAAAAGGTTGTACCCATGCTAAGGTTCTTACATAAAATTTATGTTGCATGGGTTTGGGTGCAGGTGTTGGGTATAGGAATGTAAGTGTCTGATCCTTCACATCTACAAACTTTAGAGCATGGGAACTCAGCTAAAAAGGATCTTGACAATGGCTATAGACACTTGGATGTGACAAAATAAAAGGAAAAGTGAAAAAGACAATCAAACAAAAGCGAAGATATTTTTTATAAGAATTCTCTTTTGTTTCTCTTTGGCCCTCATCATGCTGTTAAATTTCTCTTGTTTTTTCTTCTTTCAATTGTAATTACCCACCAAAGAAATTAAAGATAAAAATATAAAGCAACCAAAATCAAACATCCATATTCTGATAAATAAAAAATTAAAAAAAAAAAAAAAAAAAACTAAAGCAAACATCCATATTCGAAACAAAGTAGGAATATCCATTAAGGATCCCATTCCCACACTCATACCATGTCATGTCGATGCAAGTATGCTGAGTGAAGTTGGGGAGTCCGGGTATCATAAGCTTTATAAAATTAGAATCAATATTTGGCAGACAAGTATCATGGGCATATGCTTGTTAATTGAAAATTCGGTTTTTGTTTTATTTCCTGGAACTATAGTCTGGCACATTTATAATATGTAAATGATCTGGACAGAACCCATTAGTGGACATTTTGGTTAACTACAATATCTTGTTATATGAGAAAACCTTCTGTTCCCTAGTTGAAACCTGAAGATGTCTCTTTGTGTACAAAAGATGTAGTGGGAAGACTAATTTTGATATTTTTCATGAGATTCTGACCCTTGGGTTGATAAACCCACGGATAATCCATCTCTTTATCAGGGACTTCAATATCTTTTCATTGAGTACTTAAGCTCCAAGTACGATCATCCTTTATTGAGGAAGTGTCGATTAAGGAACCTCTTGGTAACAATAGTGAATCTTAACCATAAATGAAGGTTCTAAGGACCTGAAATTTTTCTGTTTTTGGAAGTGAAAACGATGAAGTAATTCCTGTAATTGGGTCATATATAAAAAATGTTAAAATGTTGTTTTTTTGTGTTTTCAAAAGTGCAAGCCCATTAGTAAGAGGAAAGGATTCAAAGAAAAACATTCTCATTGTTTTTATTTCCAAAAATGAAAAGATTTCTAAAAAAAAAAAAAAAAACATTTCATTTTGACTACTGTTCACGTATTTTCATTTTTCACAATTGTTATCCTTGATTTTTCACCTGTTCGTTGATTGGACATATTTGATGCAAATATATCTTATCACTTTCAATCCATGGAATGTTTTTGCCATGGGTTAAAATACTGCCGTCAATTTCATATTTTTTTGCTCCCTAGAAGTTTTAGGCTCAACCAATGCTAACAGCTTGGATGCATAGACTCTTTATATCTTCTCCTTTTCTTATCTTAAATGAATGGTTATCATCATTGTTAGGTTATCAGAAAGACATGTTATAATGTTCTCTTTGCTCCCTACTTACACATTGAAGTCTAATATGATGCTATTCATTTTCTTTTGTAGAATGCGTGATACTATCGTGTTGACCATGAGAATGTTCCAAAGCAGGGTATTCTTTCTTATCACAATCTCTTAAATAGTCTCACTCCTGCATAGTTGGCATCATGCCCTTGGCAAACCCTATATTTCATCCCATTCATTGACAACTACAATTATTGGAATAAAAATTCATACCGGGTACATGAAGTGTATTCAATCGATTATCTCTTACAACTTCATTACTACACCTATTTTTTTGTGTAGTACACAATTTCCATGAGTCTGGTATAAACTCTTTGCTTGACACTTCGCAGCGAAAGAATAATATTAGTTGCAGCATACAATTTTCAATGTCCTAGTAGCCAATGAGAGCTCATTGCATCTTTACATATATGTTTTATGAACATCATAGTTGTTTCTTCTGTTGGAGCGGATGGTGGGGATTCTTGAGAAATAGGAGAAGTAGGCCTGAGGTATTTAACCTAAGTTTCTGGTGATTGGCTTATTGAATTTGAGGGCTTTTGTAGCTGCATAAACCATGCAAGGGTTCATTCAATTTCACCCTTAGGAGGATCACCCATAGATGTATTCTTTCTTTTACAGAACATTTGCATGCTTTATCGAATGGTCTAGTCCTGTTAAACGAGACCGCTGATCTGATTCAGTAATTTCTCATTCTGGTGCAGGCATTAGACGAGAAGAGGAAAGGAAGAGCATAGATCATCTTCGCCCTTTTGAGCACAATGGTCTTAGTATTTATTCTTGGAGGAAACAGAACAATAAAAGTCCTCATTAAGGTTTGTAATATATGTAACTAAACCTTGTGTAACAGTGGCAATAAAAGAAGAGCCCTCCTCCTGGCCGGGTGGGATCTTAAAAAAAAGGTGGGATCGTTGTAGGGAGAAATTATTTGAAAGGAGAAGAATACTGTGACTGATAGATTCTACAGACAAATGAAGACATAGTGAAAAAGACAGTTTTGTGATGAGAGAGATGCTGATAATCTGAATTATGATCATTCCATTACCTTATTTCTATGGTTTTGGTTGTTTGAGAATGTGATGTTGCCTTTTCTAGCTGCTCTGGAATGTGGACTAGCAAACTTTAAAATAAAAAAACGTTGAGGAAAGGGTTGGGCTCTTTTCCAATTCTTTGAAGAAAAAAAGAAGTCTGCAAGCAAAGTATAGAAGAAAAGTAGCAAAAAAAACAAAAGGGGGTTGGCTCCCTCCTCTCCCATTGTAGGAGAAATAGTCCCCCACTCCCTGGCATGTTGAATATGCCAACTAAGTAGTCTATACCACACGCTTTCACTCCACTAGTCAATGGATCTGGGTTTTACTTACCTATAAGAATTCGGTTGTTAGTGATTTTATCTTAAAAAGTGTTCTTGAAAAAAAAAATAGAGATTTGACAAAATTTAGAAAACATTTATACAAATTTGAAAAAATGACTTACAATGTTTTTAAGAAAAACATTTTATATATGATTATTCTAAAAGCATTTACAAAAACAACGTTTTCATCAAAAACATTTTTGAGTAAAACCACTATCAATCGGGCTCTAAGAGTGCGTTTGATAGCGATTTAAGGAAATGATTTTAGTTTTTGCAATATTTAAGAAAAAATTATTTTTTAAATATTTAAAATGTTAAAAAACCTTTTTAAAATTATTGTCAAGCACAATCATTTAAAGTGTTTCTAATTTCCACATGCAACTAGAAAATAAGTATCTTATTTTTTCAAAGTGTAAAATTGTTATACTTGGATGTATTTATCTCATCATGTTTTGATTTTTTTATGGACAATCCATTATTATTATTATTATTATTATTATTATTATTATTATTATTTTAAGGTCTTGGGGTTTAAATAATAATAATTTTTTAAGTTCTTGGGCTTTTCTCTAATGATATGTGTCCATATTTTAGGTTTGCGGTAGAGATTTTTGAGAAAATATTTTAAAATATATATATTTTTTTAAAAAAACTAACTACCGGAAAATATGGCACTTGTAAATATGCATTAGAGACAAAAAGAATTGTATTAACTCACTAAAAAAATAAAAATATATTTCAATTTTTCATTTTTATTAAAAACAATAATGTATTAAATTAAGCATAAAGTATAAAAAGTACAAAATAAATAGGAATTCTTCCTAAAAATAAAGAATTAACCAGGTATCATGGAACTTTCAAAGTATTACAGAAATATATATATAATATAAATTTCCACACGACATATACAAAAACTAATCATTGTTTTGAAAATGATTAATTTTCAAGTAATCACTCGTTGGTAGTCCCGACTGTAGGGACCACCCCTAAACGCACATGTGGCAACCTCACAGAGCACTCACCCATTGGACACGTGGCACGTCCAACCATCTGTCCAGATTTTTCTCATGGGGCACGTGGCACTCTCAACTCTTCATCCGGATGACCATGGGATCGGCATGCTATCCACACCCCCTTGTCTGGACATCCTGTCCTGACCCAATGCTAGCGTCTTAGACAAAAGTCTTGACCACGTTTTGCGGGCCATCATTATTCGTACTACTAAAAGCATGCTCGACGGAACCCTCTTGGGTCATTTCAGGCAACCTGTCACGACTTGCACCGCGTCGCCTGCAGAGCGAAAAGACAAAGATGACGGCAAGTCATCCCTCCCATAATCTCTAACAGCCGCCTACAGGATAATGATGGCTTTGCCACCATCTTAGCATCATCATGACAAGCCAAAAAGTCTTCCTACCATTAAAAGGGACAAAACTTCTGACACTATAAAAGACCCTTACACAGTAAAAGAAGGTAAGCATTCTTTCCCAAAAGAGGAGGGCCCGAGTGAGAATATCAAAATGTTAGAGATAAAAGCTAACAAAATCATCAGAAGGTGTGTCTGGACCCCTTGTCCGGACATCTTTTGCAGGTCAAATGAAAGAAGTATCATCTTCAATTGAGAAGGCGCGTCCATCTGGCATCTACAATGGTCCCGGTAACACAAGCCCTCAACACCGACCTTTCAAAATATACATCAGAAACCAATCAAGTTGAATTACATTGAGCAAAATATCCTTATATATTGTGATATAAGGAAAATATATGTCGATTTGTAATTGAAAAATATTATTTATTTATTTATTTTATCATTATTTATTAATTCATTTTGATAAACCAAATATCTTTAATTAAATAAAACAAATTTTCAATGGCTATGTTCCAAAAAAGAAAAAAGAAAAAAAAAAGTTAGTAGGCATGGTTTGGTTTAGATTAATGGTTAGCCAATGTTGGTCAATTTTAATTAAATTGAAATTGATTATAACTTATTTGGTTGTGAAACTAAATTAACCCAATTTGGTGTCAATTTGGTTGATTTTATTTTATTTTATAGAAAAGGGATATCCCAAAACCTTGCTTCCATATAATCAAGTTTTGAGCGAGGCATGGGTTCACTATAGATTATTTATAGAATTGAGGGAACAACTTTGAGAGGTTAGAATTGATTGGATTGAATTGGGGGGTATTTTTGAGTGATAACACATGAAATTATTAAATGCTATCATTTCTAAAAATTTCAATAAAACCCATAAATACTAATACACTTAGGATTAAGGAAAATTATTATCTTAACAAGTTATTAATTTCCCAATAAATGAATAATTTATTAATTTATAAATAGAATTATATTTCTACTATAAAGTACTTATAAATTCAAAATCAAAGGGTGAGGTAAGAAATTAATACATGGAAACCTATACAACTTTACTAAATAAGAGATGCTTATTAATTGTAAAAAATAAAAAAAATAAAAAAATAAAAAAACTTTTAAAAGAAAAAAATATATCAAAATTTAATACTTTAAAAATTTTAAAAAAATCACATATATGATGATTGAGAAAAAAAAAAAGTAAATTGAGAAAAATAGACTCAATATTATATTATAAAATTCTATTTATTATGAATTTTTAGTATAATAATTATTAATTTATATTTTCTTGTTCATTAAAAGGATTTTTAGAAATATTATTATATTACATATTTGGTGAGGTTAGTAATTTTGTGAAAGTCAGGGAGTAAAAGATTTTATTATTCAAATGAGTTGTTAATTTGTGGGTTTTCTTTGGTAGTCACTTTTCATAAAATAAAATAAAATTAATTGAAGTTTGAAGGTAATTAGAAAGTTACAATATAAAGCTTAGAGCCCAATTAACAATAGTTTTTAAAAGTGTTTATATCCTTAAAAGCACTTTAAAAAACACTTTAAAGGTAAAAAAATATGTGTTTGACGATATTTTGAAAAACTCTTTTAAAAATTTAGAAAAACAATTGAAGTGTTTTTTAAGGAAACACTTGGTAAGTCTTTTTTTTTTCTTTTTTATTTTAAAAAAAAAACTTCAAAATTTTTAAATATTCCTAAAATATCCTTAGTGTTTCCGCTACCCTTCTTTTCCTTTCAGTTTCTTCAAATTTTTATAAAAATTTCTCATTAAATGCTGGAGAACTAATATGGAGAAAATAATTTTGAAATTTTGTACAATATCATCCAAAATCACTACAAGCTTATTATATGGTACATTCAATAACATCAATTTTTAATTTTTTTGTGTACTCTACATTATTTATATTTTCATAATCATAAAAAAAAAATTGGGCTTTTTTAACAATATAAATATTTATATAATTTTTTTATGATAAAAGTTTTTAGTTTATTATAATATTTTCTTTTTGTAATAAATGTCTTTTTTTTTTAAAAATAATTTATTAATATTAAAAATTCTTTTACATTTATGCGATATATTTTCAAAAACGCTATTGGAATTATTTTCGTAAAAACAATGTTGAACTTGACTCAAAGTAGTGATAATTATAACAAAAAGAGTAACATTTATAGTTTTATTATATTGTTAATGGAAGATATTTAGAAGATAACTTAAGACTTTAATGTTTGTGTTTGTCATCATATTTATAGATAAGCAAATAGAATAACAGATTGTTTAGGTTAAAAGGTATCTATAATTTATAATTTATAGTCTTTCACTTGGAGGTCAGATTTTCCTAAAGATGTTATAAAGTTTGGCTTTGAAGATTATTACAATTCTTCTTTCAACTGAATGTGTAGATACTGTAATTTGTACTTTTTTTCATAGAAAAAACATAAAAAAAACTTAAATTAACCCGATTTGACGTCAATTAGGTTTATTTGATTTAAACAAAAATTGTAGTGATATATATATTTTTTATAGAAAACGGATAGCCCTAAACATTGCTTCTTTATAATCAAGTTTTGAGTGAAGGTGACCAAATTCCAAATGGGTTCATTATAGGTTATTTATAGAATTGAAGGGACAAATTGAGGGGTTAGAAGTGATTGGATTGAATTGGGGGTATTTTTGAGTGATAGCACATGAAATTATTAAATGCTATAATTTCTAAAAATTTCAATAAAACCCATAAATACAATAATTTCCCGATAAATGAATAATTTATTAATTTATAAATAGAATTATATTTATACTATAAAGTAATTATAAATGTATAACTTATAAATTCAAAATCAATGGGTAAGGTAAGAAATTAATGCATGGAAGCCTATACAATTCCACAAAATAAGAGATGTTTATATATTCTAAAAGAAAAAAAATATCAAAATTTAATACCTTAAAATTTTTTAAAACAAATCATATACGTGATTAGGGGAAAAAGGAAAATTGAGAAAAAGAAGACTGAATATTATATTATAAAATTCTATTTGTTATATTATAAATTTTTATTTGCTATATATGTATATATTTTTTATATACTTAATCAATTATTAATTTATATTTTCGTGTTTTTTAAAAGGATTTTTCAAAAATATTATTATATTACATATTTGGTGAAGTTAGTAATTTTGTAATTTTGCGAAAGTCGGGGAGCAATTTCATAAAAAAAAAAGAGTTATTAATTTAAGGTTATAGTGTAGTTACAAAAATTTATCGAGGTTTTAAGGTACCACAGCCGGAAACTCGAGCCCTCACAGCCGGGAACCGATCGATCCAATGGCGTCGAGGGCTCTGCAAATAGCACCCAGAAACCGAAGCCGAAACCCTAGCTTCATCCACCGCGTCTTCTCGTCTTCCTCAACCTCCAATGATGCTGACAACAACACTCCTTCACCACCATCTTCATCTTCATCTTCTTCATCATCTTCTTCTTCTTCTCTATCCTCTTACTTCAACGACGTCAAAGCCAGCCTCAAACAACCACCTCAACCCCCTCGCAAATCTTCTTCATTATTCTCCTCCTCCTCCCCATCCTCATCTCCCCCTCTTTCCTCCAAAATCGCTTCACTTGAAGAAATCCGAAAAAATCTCTCTGAGTTCCGCTCCCGATCCTCTGTCCCCAATCCTTCACCCTCGCAGCAATCCTCTTCATCATCCCCCATTTCATTTCAAGAACTCTACAAGCGCAATGTCATTCCCAAACCCGAAGATTCCCCCAAGGGGAAGCTCTCTTTCGACGCTATTCGGGAGAGCTTGAAGCAGCTGCGGCCGTCATCCTCGGCTGAGGGCGGCCAGACCAAGGGGAAAACAGACGTGCTGTCATTGTCGGCTTTTCAGGATAGTTTGAGGCTCAGGCCGGTGGATTCGGGTGCTACTAAGTCCTCTGTTGTGATTGGAGGTTCGGATGATGCTTTGCCCATGTCGGTGTTTGGGAAGGATATAAGGGATAGGAAGGAGGCGGAGAGCACGGCAATGAAGACGTCGTTTGTGAAGTGGTATGGTCCCGAGGAGTTGGGGAAGAAGTTGAGGGAGCTTCGACCGGAGACGGGGGCAGAGAGTTGTTTTTCACTGAAGGAGTTGAATGAGAGATTGATGAAGTTGAGGGAAATGGAGGAGAAGGAGACAGAATCGAGCATTCCTGGAGTTTCATTTAAGGATTTGAGGGAGAGTTTAGTGCGGTTGAGAATGGCTGATGATGAGAAGACCAAGAAGTCCTCCAGTGAGTCTTAGTTTAAGTGATTGCTTCTTACTTGTTCGTTTTTCCTATGTTTTCCTCACTTGAACTACTACTAGCTATCATATGAATTATTAAGTGGACAGGAGTCTGAATGGTCTTTATCTTAGTACTACAGTATGAATTCCTTTTAGAGCAGTATCTAAGTTATGAAAATATTAGTTTGTTGTGGTTTCTTTGATGTTTTGACTTTTTTTTATGCTACCATGTGTGAAATTTTTTTATCAGTGTTGATTTCCAAATAGATGGCAGGAGTATCATAAGTGTAATTGGTGCTCTTTTCATTTTTGGAGATAACCTCTTGGTGGGGTTTTAAGCATCTTGTGCGTTTGAATGAATCCTTATTCTTAGCGGGTTTCACAATATTTATGGAAGTGTTGAGTTGAAGTGCTTTCTTGAGCTTGGGCTTGGATATATCACATTGATATTTTTAGGATTTAAAGCATATCAGCATTCAAGTTGAAGTTCTAGTTTAACTTATTTGTTGTAAACATTTTAAAACCTACTTTCATATATAGGTGCAAATTTATGAATAGGAACTAACAAGTTTGATCAAATTTACTTTGTATCCTTAAAGACTAAAGCTACCAATCCTTTGGATGAATGATTTTGTTTTATTTCTTTGTGCTCTGATGCATAATATGTTGCTTGTTGGTATATAAAAAATAATAATAATTTCATTCCACTTATTGGTCACGTCTATTGTTACAGTCCAGAGGCTTGATATCTTAGGTCGTTTAGGCGGGACTCCTAGCTTTATGCTGGCTCCTCCAAAGGAGCATTTAGTTGAGCAGGCAAGTATAGTTCCTTTTTCTTTTTCGTTTTTCCCTGATTCCTTCTCTTTGATTGTTTATTTTGTATATGGAATTTCAATGGTTTCCTGCAATTTAATTTCAGTGCACATTATATTCCTTACCCTAATCCTTAGCCATGACATGCACCTTAAAAATACAATGGTATGGTCCAGTTGAACAGTGACTCGCAGCTTTAGTCTGTCATTTTTTTTTTCTTGATAGGTGAAAATAAAAAGGAATTTGGTTGGTTATATTTCCTTTTGTAACTAGGATACTCTTCACTTGCCTTTTGATGCATAAATATAGTAGTAAAGTCTCCATATGCATGTAGTGCTCAACCGTGGCAGGGTTAATCAAATTCATTGAAAAGGAGACTGAAAATCTGATGAGAGTGAACCATATGGAAACGATACTGCATTTTCAAGTTTACTCTCTTAGAGATTATGGGCATTGGTGATATTTTTAATGCTTTGAATAATTTTATACATCTTCTAACCATATTTAGCTTAAAAGGTCTGTGAAAAAAAATATTTAGCTTAAAAGAAATTCTACATTTTTGGGTTTTTAGAGCATATAACAGTTTCTAATACAATTGATTCAGTTTAATTAGCCTATATAATTTGCTTTTAAGAATGTTTTGTTAGCAGCCTTGGTTGACATACTTTATCACACAATATGAAGTTTTCTAAAGTTCATTCTGTTCTTTAGATGGGGAGAGAATGAAAATTAATATATATGGAAAAAAAAAAAAGATGAAGCTTCTGTTTTGTGCATAATTTTGATTGGGGTGTATTATGGTGATTTTGCACAGGCATGGGGTGGGGTGGGGGGAGGGGGAGGGGGGTTTGTTGATGCTTATTAAGTGCATATTGTCTGAAAAAACTAAGAATGTATTGATGTTTATTTGTTTTATTTATTACTTCAAGCTGAACTAACTCGATATTTACTAAATTTAATACCCAACACACTTTGTTATTCATCACATGTATATGCAGTATTTCCATCCAGATAATATGTCATCTGCTGAGAAGCTGAAAGTTGAGCTTAAAAAAGTTAGAGATGAATTTAAAATGTCAGAATCAGATTGTGGATCTGCACGTGTTCAAGGTAAAATTTCATTGGGGTCTGTTCCAGTGAAGATTCATTGTTTTTGTTGTTGTTTATTTGTTTTTTTTTGTTTTTTTTGTCAAAAAAAATTTGCTTTTCCCTTTTTTGTTGAATGATCCATGTGCCCTTTCCACATATCAATGCACAGATAATCCTATAAATCAGGTTTTATTTTCAAGTTTCACCTAAACTCCTGGCCGGCATCTAGGTTTCTTTGCAATCAATAATATAGGAGAAATTTGTTTTTAGGTTATGCACTTCTAGTACCTTATAAAAGGAGGAAGAAAAAAAAAAAAAGGTGGTTAAAATAGGTGGGTTGGAATCATGTTTTAAAGTCATGGTATAACTCATTGACTCAAAGGGTCCTGATGCATATCGGTCTTGGTATTAGACGATAAGCAAAATATGTTAATTTAAGAGTTCCAAATTTTTTAAGAGAATTGTTAAAATTATCACAAAAATAAATACAATCATATAGACAAAAAAAATTAATAAATATATAAAGAGAGAACATTATCCATTTAGTGATAGAAGTATGCTGAAATAGATTTAAAACTTTTTTATTTATCACCTCATACTAAATATTGGATAAAACTAGTAAAAAAGTATTTTTATAATAAATTTGTTTAAATTAAAAATTTGAACAAATCTCTTTTGGGCATATCTATGCAGTTTAAGCAGAAATACCTTGAACCACCTTAAGCTCATTGAGAAGAGCTTTTTGGCCTCAAATCTCTTCTAATTTAAAGTGTTTTTAGCTCAATGACACTGAATCTCTTTTAATAGTTAGAAAGAGCTTTTAGATGATAAAAAGGCTGTGCCAGACAGGGTCGAAGTCAAGTCTTGGGGATGACAAGGATGCTAACTTAAACACAAGATTGATATACAAAAGATAGTTTGAGGGTTTGATATTTGGTGACGGATTTTCTTCATTCTGCTTCTACTTTAACATGTTTAAAACACACTGTAAACTTCTTTTAACAGCTACAAAGAGCTTTTAGATAATTGAAAGACTGTGCCAAAATAGAGCTTAAAATTTTGGTGTGGCTAAGAATGCTAATTTTAACGTAAAATTAATGGACAAATAATTGTCTCTTCTTGTATTATAAAGCAAATGTGTTGTATAAAGGAAGTCGGAATATCGATAATTGTAGGTTAGCTTGTCAAGTTTCTAATCATCGGATTGTAGAAAGTATGTCAGAATTATGATGGTTAGAACTTTCAGATTGAAAAAATAAATAAACAAAAATGAAGGTTACAACTTCTTTCAATTGCAAGGAACAACCAGAAGGGATATTAGGAGTTCAAAAATTTTTCTGGATTGTGTTGCCAGGGATTATTTATTTACTGAGGATTTCCATTCCTTGTGTCATATTGTTTTGCAGTGGCACAGCTGACGACAAAGATCAAGCACCTAAATTCAGCATTACATAAAAAGGTAAGAGTATGGTCCATGAATCTCTGTATGTTTCAGTGTATCGTAGGTGCTCATTTGACCTGCAAACCAATATCTTTGAGGAGTTGTTTCCTCTGCATTGTACACTCCCTGAGTTCTCTTTTATGGAGATGTGGGTGTCATGTTGGTCCTGGTATGGAATTTTCATAAAAACTGAAGGACAAAAATGAAAAATTAGAAACAAACCAACTCATAGAAAACTTAGCTATGATTAGCAATGTTTTATAGATGGTGGAGGAAAAGATGGATGGGGAAATTGGGGGAAATGAGGTGAGGGAAATGTTGATTTGGAATGGATTTGAAGTTGTTCGAACTCTCAGGGGAAATGGGGGGAAATGAGGGGAGGGAAATGTTGATTTGAAATGGATTTGAAGTTGTTTGAACTCTCAGTACATGAGGTCAAAGGCAAGTTGTTAGGAAAAATTTTGGAAAGTAGCAGATGCTACTCTAGCTGGATAAGATTTGGTGAGCTAGGTCTGTCCCCTCTTTTGGAAGAGGTGGAGCTGTGTTGTTGGGGTGTAGGAGGGAAGCCTTTCAGCAAGGAAAGGTTGGAAGGTGAGAGAATTTACATGTTGGAATGCCGTTGTAATGAGGTAGGACCGTTGTAATTAGGTAGGAAGGTTCATCCTTTGTTCAGTGTACTCTGGAGGTACGGAGGTTTGTTTTGTTTTCCCAAAAGGGTTACGGTCTTCTCAGCCCGGCGGGCGGGGGTGGGGGGGGGGGGGGGGGGGGTGTTTATTTTAGCTGAAAAAGTTAGTAGTGTGGGAGTGGCCCCCCAAATCATAGGTTGGAAGGTATGTTTTGTTGGTTATCGGTCAATTAGAAGGGAGAAACAAATTAAGGGTTTCATCTAATGAGTCTTTTGCAGACAAGGTGAAGAAAGGTAAAGAAGCATTGGGAGATGATGTTTGGTTTTAGATGGGGAAAAGGATGTCTGTCTCAAGGAGTCCCTAAAGTGTTGTCTAGTGGGTCAGTTGGGGGAGTTTTCAGATATGGTGACACTGTTGCAAGCATTGAAGAAATGTGCATTTTTCTATTGGCATTTGTAAGGGGAAGTCAACTTATCTTTGCTAAGGGGAGCCCTCATCTTATTTGAATTGGATTCAATTGAAGATGCAAGTGAGGTGTTGCATAGAGGTCTGAGGAGGTTTGCCAACAAGTGCTTGTCCTTGGGTAGATGGTTGTTGGAGGTTGGGTGCTTTCGAAGAGACATCCATGCAAAGGAGGTTTGGTTCAGGCTAACAGGGCTAGCACTGCACTTATGGGACAAGACATTATTTTTTATTTTTTATTTTTTGATAGGTAAATTTTTGTCCCCATGGGACTTGAACCTGGACGGCCCGCAAAGCCTCCTTATCCCTTTACCACTTGAGCCAGGCTTCAAGGGTATGGGACAAGACATTATTTAAATATCTAAGGGATTGTCATGGGGGCTTCGTTTTGGTGGATATAAGCATTGTAAAGCAGCGTAACCTCCAGTGGGCAAGGATTCTTGTGGGTTCAAATGACAAGAACATTCCTAGATTACTTCAGGTGGTGGTGGGGCTTTTTTGTTACTTGATTCAATTGTGGTGGGAGGTCCCACTTGGTTGTCACAGTTTGTAGCTAGGAGAGATGGAAAGTAGCAGGAGGCAAGGGCAAAAGATGATGGTGGTGGCCCTTAAGATGCTAGAGAGGGTGTGAGTAAGAAAGCACTGTTGGTTTGCAAGAGCTCAGGGGACATTTTGAGCTTAGGGGCCATAAGGTGCCATAAAGTTAGGAAAGTAGCTGGTGGCTTTGAAAAGCCACTACTTTTAGGTTATTATGATGGTGGTTGCGGACTTGCAGATTTAGGCCTTGTGTTATTGGAGGATGCCCATTGCAAGAAAGACAAGTCACATTGTTTTGGGACTTTAGTGGCCCAATGAAGATGGTTAAAGACTCCAACCCCTTGATCCATGACTTTTATGGATTGGGCCAGACTCATTTCACTAATCCAAGGGGTTTAAATTGCAGATTAAGGGATGTGGGTTGAGCCTTAACTGATAGTGAGGGCTTTCATAGCCTTGTACCCTTGGAGAGAGATCAATCTGAAGGTTGTGAGAAGGGATTTTGGTTAAACATTCTGGCATCCCAAGAGAGGAGAGTCTGTCTCAACATTGCATAGGCAGGAACCTCTAGATGCTATGGATCAAGAGCTAGCTGTCATTAGTTGATCTTGATGGCCTGAGGATGGTTTGTGACGAAGTAGCTCTCTCTTTGCTTGTTCGCTCCTCTTAGAACCTAGAGGAGGGAGCACCATTTGTAGATGCCACCCTCTTGTTTGGAGTAGAAGGTTTTGCAGGTAAGTTATCATCTCCAGTTTGTTGGATGGGGGATGGGTTTTCTTCTGCATCTTCTATTTCCAAAGATGAGGGTCCAGCCAAAAGCTTGGTTTTGTGGAGGGAGCAGGACAAGGGGCTTGTAGTAGAATGCAAGGGTGATGGTTATGGGATGTTATGTATGACTTCCAGCAAGGGTTTGGTTGTGGACTTTCCAAAGAATCACCTTAGAGATGCCTAGAGTGTGAACCTAGATGTGGGGAGTGAGAAGGTGGTGGCTTTGGAGAATGGGAGCTCTAGGAGGGACTCGATGGGAGATGAGAGCCTCTACGATTTGTCTTTTGGGAAATTCGTCTCCTTTAGCAAGTTTTTGGATTTGCTAGTGGAAGGTTATGAGAAGGAAATTGTGTCCTTATTGAGAAAGTTGGAAGCTAAAAAGGGTTATAGAGTAGTGGCTTTGAGCATAAAAAGGAGGCCTTCCTCTATGTCCGACTTTGATAGGGAGCTTTGCAAATTGGAGTGCTTGGTTAATTACAACAAATCAAGTGGAAAAGGGGGGAGCCAGAAGTGGGGGTGGGATATGGTTTGTGAGTGATCATGAAGTTCGAGATTTTTCTTAATTCCTAATTCAATATATTACATTGTTGTTTCTCAAAAAAAGAAAAAAATAAAAATAAAGAAGTTTTGAGATTTTTTGATCGTCATTAGTAGGTTTAGAGGCTGGGTGTTTGGCTCTCCTTAGAAATTGGAAGGACATGAGAAAAGGAGAGGGGCCAGAATTGTATCACTCAATCTCAAGGTAAGGGATTTAGAAAAGTGGGCTGGAATTGTAATTTATAAGGGAGCAGAGGGTAGTCATTTCAGGCAGTGGCAAGGGAGAGTGGAATTATTAACAATGGGTAGATGAAGTTTGAATTTATCCAAGGATTCAGTAAGATTGCAGAAAGTGGATTTGGTTTGCAAGCATGAAAGGTCGTATAGGTCTTTATGTCTTTCTAGGCCTTTAGGGTGATGTTTTTGTATCAGGTTACGGTTTGTTGTTTCTATTTTCCTTTTGCTTGCCTTCTGGCACTGTTTGTATTCTCTGTGTAGTTTGTGCAACTTTACAAAGTGTTTTTAATATCTTATCAGTTTACCTAAAAAAGAAAAGAAAGAGAGAGAGAGAGAGAGAGAGATATGGATGGGAGGAAATAAAATATATCAATTAGGAAGGCCAAATTATACTACTATGCACCTCTTATGACTGATTGATGGGTTTGTGCAAATTATAGGAACGATACCAACAGTATTGTCCTTTTGACTTGAGCCTCCAAATTGCTTGGTTGTCTGAAGATAGTTTTCATTGATGAATACCTCTTGACCTTATGATCCAGATTTTGGCATATGAAGTTAAGCAAGCTATAACTAAATAGACTTATACTGTGAATTTATTGGATTTTGATAAAAGAGTGAAACCTAAAACTGTTAATTCAGATCAGTTTTGAATGAACATAAAATGGTGCCTCTACTGTAATGCCTGAAATATTTGAAATCCATTCAATAGCTTCCCAATGCTCTTCTTTTCATAAAGCTATTGATGGCTCCCATTGCTTGAGCTTTTTACCCAATCTTGTATGCACCATGACATACATGAAATTAGAATTGCAATTTGAGCCAGTTGAACCCAATCAAACCTGAAACTGCAATTTCTGATTAAGAAATCTCTATCAGACTTGAACCCTATCCGTATTTAACTAATTCTAAGTTGAACATTTGTCTAATAAGGTGCCTGTGTCGAAACAATTTTGTAGGAGAAAATGGGCGATCGCTTACCACGAATGCTTGAGTGCATTGTTTGAGGACAATTATTGTTACTGAGTTGTGTGCAGGCTGCCATTGTATTGTAGTCAGCAATTGTTATAAGATGAATGATCATGTTTTGTTTATGCATGTGATGGTCTTCAAAATGCAGGATAAGCATTCCCGGAAGGGTCTTCAAGCGATGGTCCAGAGGAGAAAGAAGTTATTGAAGTATCTCCGTAGAACTGACTGGGATTCCTACTGCCTTGTTCTTTCTAAGCTTGGTCTCCGAGACAATCCGAATTACAAAAACTAGATGAAATGTATTCATCTCTGTTTTGACATGCTAATGATGCTTTATTTAGTGATATACCAGGTTTTTTGTTTTGTATCTGGTACTCACAATTTTTCAACTAGATGTCACTTCTGATTCTCCTTTAATTTAAAGTCGTAATAATAACAGCTCCTTGGTACTATTTGCTACATCTAGGTGTGCTCTATATCTTCCCTTTTTAAAAAAAATAAATAAATACATAAAGAAGGAAAGACAATCTGTCTGTTCTTAGTTGAATGGGGAAGTGTGAACTGTGCTGTTGCACCTTACTTGTGTTCCTTCTACTTCCAGGTGTTGTCATGAAATGGAATTCAAGAGGACTTGGTTAAATGGTCAAAAAAACAGGCTGCTGTTGAGCATCGTGCTTGAAGCTTGGAGAATAGAGGAACCTTCTCTTGCTCTTCCATCTGCTACTTGGTCATCTGCTGCTTAGTCAAATGTTAGTTAAGGCACAACTTGACTAACATTTGAAAGCAAAAATAAAATAAATTGAAATGTAATACTGAAAAGCGGCATGTGCTGCCTTTTAATTTATTTAATTATTTTATATTTTATAAAAAAATATAGTTAATAGAAAATGACAAAAGGGAAGAAAAAAAGAAGCAGTTGGCGGCCGCAGCTGCAGATTCTGTGATGGAGCTGCGAAGCAATCGTTTTGTCTTCTACCGAAAGTCAGTTATTGCGTGTGAACGGTTCAGATAAGGATTTGAGGGGTACAGATTAACCACCGTAGGATCTTTGACTTTTGTGTGGATTAAAGGGCCACCGCGATCCACGTCAGCGAGATGTGTGGTTACGCGGGTCCTGGGTGTTCGGGGTCTAAGTTCTAACAGCTGTAAGCTACTGACGTGGCTCCTTTTTCAAAGCTTTCATTTACCCACCACGTGAGCCCCTCTACTTTATCCTTCATCCTCTTTTAATAATAAATAAAAATATTCTTAGGATAGAAGATAAAATTGAAATATTACATATAAATATTCCGAATGTTTTTTACATACACAAATTGAAAAAAATTTAATTTGATTAGAAAAATTATAATGAAATGAAAATTTTTACATACACAAAAAGAATGAAAAATAAATTAAGATAATATATGTATGAAGAAAAAAAATGATGAAGCTAAAATAAAAAAGGAAAAAAAAAGGAGGAGTTTTAAGTAGGCTTTATAAAATATTATATATATACTTTAAAATTTATTTAAAATTAAAAAAAATTAAATCCTTGAGGGTTAGCATTAATTTTTTTTTTTCAATAACATTGAAATGAAATTATTTTTTATTTTTGAAATTAACAATTAAATTCATATTTTTTAGAAGGGGAAAGTTACAAATTTCTTTTCATTATTTTCTAAACCTTAATTTTATAAGGTAAGGCTTTTTTTTTTTTTTAGGGGGAAGGGGGTTTTGAGACAAGTTGCAGACTATTGAGAGTAAATAATAAATATAGTAATTGTTGCATAATATAAACATAATTACAATTGAATCTTTCAATAGGAAACTTGAAAGGAGATTTCTAGTGCATCAAGTTTAAAGTATTATTATACTAAACCTAAGAACAATTTATAAATTAAAGTTTCATTATATTTCACTTGCTTGTGGGTAACTCATTTTCTTATCCAAGATGGAAGTGCAAATATAACATTTGGCAACTATAAAACCATAAATGTAGAGGTAGAGTCAGATAGTGAGATAGAATCTGTAAATGTTATACAAGAAGATAATTTATTAAACATCGAAATAGTAGAAAACCTATACAAAAATTTAGAACTAGTTAATATAAAGTTAGAAGAATTTAGTAACCCAACGTTACTAGAATAACAGGTAGATCAAGAAAACTTTTATTGACATAATGTGTAAAACCTATATACTAATTGAACTTTATAAAACCAATTTGATAAAAAAACTTATAGATATAGAAACAATAAATCAATTTACTATTCAACCAAAAGCTAAATAAAATTTAAAAATAGTCTCAAATGAGTTAGTAAATACAATAAATGTAGAAAATGAATTTGTAAAAGTAAAAATTGAAATAGTAAGGTATAGTAAGATGTACAGTAAGTCAAAAGGACCTCAATGGAAAACCAAAACAGAACCTTCTAGTTCTTTACAACCAATATATGAATATGAAATAATATTAGATATAAATAGTACATAAGACCTTAAGAAAATCATAGAAAATTAGGAACAATTCTTAAATTTAGCCAATGTAGTAGTATCCTTTGAAAATTAACAAGAAATTTATGAATTTTGTAAAAGCACCCTTAGAGGAACCGTATTACAATTCTTTAGAAACATGGAACAAGAAAACAATATTTATTTTCAAGAAGTTAGAAATAATTTTAGCATATCTGTATTTATAAATTTAATAAAACTATATTTTTTAGGAACAATTCAAGAAGATATAAAGGAACCTACAATATATCTCCATAAGTTAGAACAATTGAAATTATGTAACCTTTCTTATATAAAAGAATATGAACAAAAATTTAAGAAATATGCAATCCTTGCTAGAGTAGATAGAACCCCTAAATATTTAAATAAATATATATTAAAAATACAAGGACCTATAGGACTTAGATTATGAAATGAATTTTCAACCTTTGAATTCTCCTTATATAGGTGCTATAATAGAATTTGCAAAAAATTGATTAGAAAGAGAATGTGTAAGTATAGGAGAAAGAAGCCAAACAAAGAAACAAGATAAAAATCAACAACTTCGTAGAAAATTACATATAGGAGAAAATCTAGACATAGAATGTAGAGAATATAAGTTCAAAAAACCTAAGAACTACAATAAATTTTTAAGAAGAAAGTCAAAAACCTTTTCTAAAAAATGACTTTATCAAACAAGATATAAAAAACTTGGAAAGTTTTGGATAAAAAGAAAAAGAACTAAGGAAAGAAAAAGATAGTGTAAATGTTATTTGTGTGGTTAGGAAGACCATATAAGACCTGAATATTCTAAACTTAAAAAACCATCAAATGAACGAAGTAGAAAAACCCAAGCAAAAATTAACCTAATAAATGAGTATCAATTAGATAGTGAAGAAGAATAACTCATTAATGAATTAGATTTTGAAAGTAAAAATTCAAGTGTATGTAGTATAGATGATAGTGAAACCGAAAGAGAAGAAATTTGTATGATCATTGAAAAAGAGGAAAATCAACCTAAGAAAACTTCTTTAAATTTAGAAAAACTTGCACAACCTTTAGAAAGTAAAATAAAAACTTATAATATGTGGAAAGACTTACAAATAATAATTAAAGGAAAAATCTCGGAAGAAGAGGAAAACAATTCAAACTCTAAAGAAATAAAAGAACTAATAAGTCCTGTAAAAACAACTATACAAACAATAGAACAAGTAAATATGACAAATAAAGTTAAATCTATCATTTTCCCCAACAATAATTAAATTAAAAACCATAGAATTAAAAGTAGATGCAATGTTAGATAATGGAGTCAGTAAAAACCTTTTATTTGAAACTTTCGTATCTCAAGAAGACCAGTAAACACTAGTTCAATCAATAGAATTAGTCCAATATATTAAAAAAAAGCTAATGTTAACCACGTATATTTTAAATGTACCAATCATAATTAACAACATAACCTTAGGGTTACCTCAAACTTATCTTGTACTTACTATAAGTTTATATCATTTCATTTTAGGTTTAAATTTTGTACATTCTTTACAAGGAGGGATAACAATACAAAATAACCAAGTCAGTTTTCATCATAAAACCACAACAATTGTTTATACAAACATAGAAAATGCATCAAATAAAAATCATAATGTAACCTCTCATCAAATTAACAAGATAGAAGCACAAAATGATAGTATAATTAATGATTATTTAGAATAATTAAGGAATCCAAATAAGTTAAAAAACCTTATATTAGAGGCATAAAAAATAGGAATTATAGGAGAAGACCCACAAAAATATTGGAATAAAAATAAAATAACTTGTAAAATACCAATTAAAAACCCAGATTGAACAATAAAAACGTAAAATATAGCATGTAACCTTATAGATACAAAGGAATTCAAAATTCAAATAGAAGAACCATTGAAAAATAACCTCATTAAACCAAGTTTTAGTTCCCATAGATCTTCAACCTTTTTAGTAAGAAACCATAATGAAGAAAAAAATAGGAAAAACTAGGATGGTTATTAATTATAAAAGATTAAATGATAGTACATATGATGATGACTATAAAATTCCAAATAAAGATTCTTTAATTAATTATATTCAAGGATGTAAATACTTTTCTCAGCTAGATTGTAAAAGTGGATTTTGGCAAATTAGATTAGAAGAAGATAACAAATCATGGACAACATTTTCATGTCCCTGTGAATTATATGAATGGAATGTAATGCCATTTGGACTAAAAAAATGCTCCTCAAATATTTCAACGAATGATGGATAATATTTTTGGTAAATATTCTTTTGTTCTTGTATATATTGATGATATTCTTGTTTTTTCGTATACTTTTCAGGAACATATAAAACATTTAGAATTTATTTTTGAAAAACTAATTAGTCATGGATTAATAGTAAGAAAAAAGAAATTGAAATTATTTTAGACCCAAATAGAATTTTTAGGATTAGAATTGAATGATGGACAAATAAAACTGCAAAATCATATATACAAAAGATAAAATTTTTTTTAGATAAATTCGAAGACTTAAAAACCCTTCAAAGTTTTTTAGGATTATTAATCTATGCTAAACCATATATTTAAAACCTTAGTAGATTAGCTAGACCCCTTTATAGTAAAACAAAAAATATAGGATAGAGATATTTTAACCAAGAAGATATTAAACTTGTACATAAAATAAAGGAACTTGTAAAACATCTCCCAACTTTACATTTACCCTTAGAAAGTAAATACAAAATAATTCAAACTAATGTTAGCCAAACATGATGGGGAGGTATACTTTAGTAGTCACTAACATTGTAGAAGAAAAACTTTGTAGATACTATAGTGGAACTTTTAATGATTATCAAAAGAACCTTAGTTCTACAGACTTAGAAATTGAAGCAATAATCTCAGTCTTAGAAAAAATTCAATGATTTTTAAACCAAGAAAAATTTACTTTAAGAACCAATTGTGAGAATATTAAAAAATTCTTTGAAAATAAAAATTCTTCAAAATTGTCCACCAAAAGATGGATAAAGTTTCAAAACTCTTTAATTGGTTTCAAACCTAAATTTGAACATATTAAAGGAAAAGATAATATATTAGCAGATTGGCTAAGTAGACAAATAATTATTAATAATGTTGATAATGCTAATGATTGATTTTATTCTAGAGGAACATGGTTCAAAGAAAATCCACTAAAGCTAGAACCTTTCAATTTAGAACCATATTTTTGAACAAAGTGTTAAATCCAAATTTGAGGTTTAACTCTCTATATTCTTAAAACTTTTTTTGAAGAGCATAAGGTTATTGTAGATAATTTTTGGTTTCTAAAACCATAGAGTTTTCCAAACCAAAATCTAGAATATGCTTATGGAAAAATCGTGTCAGCTTTAGCCTAACATTTACAAAACCTCTAGAATCAACTTATTGCTTTAGAAACTCAAAAATTTCAAAACCTCAAAATCTAAGAAAATCAAGAACTTTTGTACAAACATTTTAGAACGAAAAATGTCGGGATAAAAACAGGGTATATGGCATATCATGACCCTGAATTTTTCTTTGTTATATATTTAGCTTATGTGAATATGTCTATTGTAAATAAAGAAATTTTTGATCTAGTATCCCAGTTTATGGATTAGAGAATTTTTTAAAATGTTTTCATAAACCATGTATCTCAAATCCTTGAAAATTTTCCATAAAAATTAAAAGATATTTTAACCTATCTTTTCAAAACCGAAAAACAAATCAACATTTCTTTTGAAACTATTCCACCTTTCTTTCAAACCAATGGATCAATAGTGCTAGCCTATCACCATATTTATATAAAACACAATAAAGAACCACTCATCCCTCAACAAGAACTAGAATGAGAAATGACCCGTTCAATGAATTTTCAGAATTTTTTACTCTCTTTAGAGCCTTTCAAATTTATGATCTTAGACCAACCCGAAATAAATTATTTCATCTCATTGGAAAAACAAAAACCATGTCTATATGGGGAAACAAACCTTTATAACACATTATTGTTCGAAAACCTTTCATTACTCTTGAAGAACAAGATTTTATAACCAAACTCAGTGTAGAGTTACTAGAACCATCTTTTTGCCTCAAGCGATGACGCATCATTTTGGGAAAACCTTGACGATGAAAGTTATTATAATCTTTAAAATGCAATGAAATATTGATGTCAGCATATTTAACTTAAGGCTATGTGCTTATATTGTGAAACCATTTAATGTATAAAAGTTAAGTTTTTGAAATCGAATATCAGATTGTTCCCAATTTTCTATGGTTTTCCTAAGATCTTGTGCACTATCTATATCTAATATTGTTCCATATTCATATACTAGTTGCAAAGAACTAGAAGGTTTTGTTTTAGTTTTCCATTGAGGTCCTTTTGGCTTGCTGTACGGTTTATTATATTTTACTATTTCACTTTTTAGATTTACAAATTCCTTTTCTTCATTTATTGTATTTACTGACTCGTTTGAGATTATTTCTCATAATAACAATAATAATAAACAAATGTGAAAATTGGAATTTTGGAAATTGGAAATTAAATTCGAAAATTGGAAGTTTGAAAATCATTTGAGAATTGGAGTTTTGAAGATTAAATTATGAATTGGAGTTTTGAAAATTAAATTATGAAAATTGGAATCTTGGAAATTATTTGAAGATGGAACTTTAAAAATAAATAAATAAAATAATAATAATAATAGTAATAATAATAATAATAATAGTAATAGTAATAATAGTAATAAAAAACAAATGTGAAAATTCGAATTTTAAAGAGTTATTTAAAGATGGAATTTTAAAATAATAATAATAATAATAATAATAATAAACAAATGTGAAAATTAGAATTTAGGAATTGGAAATTAAATTCGGAAAATGGAAATTTGAAGAATTATTTAAAGATGAAATTTAAAAATAAATAAATAATAAATAAATAGAATAATAATAATAACAGAAATATAATGATTAAATAAATAAATGTGACAATTGGAAATTGGAAATTAAATTTGGAAATCGGAATTTTGAAGAATTATTTAAAAAACGAAGTTTTAAAAAAGTAAATTGGAAAATTGGAATTTCAAAAAATTGTTTGAGAATGGAATTTTTAGCGATCATTTGAAAATTGGAATAGAAATGAGATTATTCGAGAAACCGGGATTTTAAGAATCATTTAAAAAGAATTTATGGAAATCAAACTTTGACACCAAACTTTGACACGTGAAAAAAGAAAAAAAAAAAAATTCCACCATGAGGCCACAATTGGACCCATGTCACTGCCACTTATTTATTCAAAAAACTTGAAGTGCCCCTGCCACTTATGAGAATTCCCATGCCACCATTGGCTTGTCATCCATAATTTATTTAAACCTTTTCATGTCATTAGTGAATTGCCACTTCTGGAAGAGGAATAATGAAGGCCCACTTCTCCACGAAAAGCATCAACTCGCAACCCATGTACACCCAACAGCACATACGTCACCATACAGGGCCTTAAATGTGGGAGTTCATCTCGGCATTGAATTAGAGGTTGGGGATCACGTGTGGGAGACCGGTGACTGTGACATTAGCGCGACGTGTGGCGACGGTGACAATGCTGACAAGGCTAGTGTTGGACCCGAGTTCGAGGATGCGGAGAGGGCGATGATCTTAACCGTTGGATAAGGAGGAGATGATGGGAGAGAGTGGGCTGTTGGTGGGGTGAGAACGGAGCTGATCGAGGAGTGTGACAAGGGTGGTGGCTACAGGCCATAGCTGGAAGGAGAGACCTTGGGAAAGGACCCCTCCCAATAGGTATGTAAGATGAGGATTTGAAGGGTGGTTGGTGAGCGTGGTGAGGTTTCTTGGAATTAAAACAATCATGACTCCTCCAGCTGCTTTTAATCCAAGAAAGAGAGGAGTGATATCCAACAACAGCAAGGCTTGAACTTTCTCATTGTCCTCACTACTCAAAATGGCAGCTTGTATTTCGATAAAAATTTCAGCAGGAGCTGAAATGGGTTCAGCAGGTGGGACCAAGTTCCAAATCATTTTTCCAAAATATCCAACTGAACCAATACCTTCCTAAACTTGAAAGTGAACAAACAATCCTTCCTTCGAACCATGAGTTGAATAGATACATGATAAAGACCTCACGAAACGTTTGTTGATATTCAAACCAAGAACAAAGTCGTGCATGGTCTAATATTCTCAAGAAGCGAGTACCAAAAACAAAGAGTGAACAACAAAAATCTAGCAAGGATGGAGGAGATAAAGTAAAGCTACAAGTCATTGAATAAAACCTTGTTTCATGCTTTGATCAACAGGCCTGAATAGGTGGTTGAAACTAACTGGACTTTAAACGAAAATAAAAAGTATAACTGGTAAAACTAGAACAAAGCTCAAATCAATCTAAAAAAATATTGAATGAAAATGAAACATGAACACTGTATAGCTCAACCCAAACAATCCAAAATCAATAAAATGACAAAATGCATGACATGACACCGATACCCAAAATTAACAGCAAGTATATAGGCCTCTGATGGCTATGTCAAAGCATCTAACAAGCTTCAATAGTAACAAATGAAAAAAATGCAGAAGGGAGTGGATATTTTACAGTGAAGAACTTACCTCCCAGAAGACGCAGGCAAATGAATCCTTCTTCATTACTCTCTGTTTCGACCTCTTTCTCTCTCTCTAGAACTCCCTCTTGCTCACCTTTTAAAGAACCTAGATGATTACTACCAAAAAGTGCTATTTTGTAGACCTAATTATAATGGTTTTAAGCACCTTTGAGTAGTAATCATATTCATTTAACCCAATTAATTCATTAAGGTCCTTAGTAATTGGTTTTAACCATTTTGTGGCAAGTTTACATGTTTATATCAGCTTATGAATCAATTCAAGCATGCCAAATGATGGAGGAGCTACTTGGACAAGTTAAAGCAAGCTTTTAGCTACACCAAAGCAAGCCAACAAAAGGAGAAAAGCAAAGAGAAGCAAAGAGAAGCAAAAAGAAGCAAAGAGGAAAACAGAGGACAACAGCTGCAGTCTTCTTTGGCACTTTTGGAGCACTTTACGAAGTCCATTTTCTACATGCTATATACCATTTCAAAGCTCAGGAAGTCAAGAATCTAACGCTTCAAACCGTGTACGATTTGGAGCTGAAATGAGGAAGATATGGCCTTCGGAAGACAACTGCTCCAGGTGTGCGAAACTCGCACACCCCCCTCAGGTGTGCGAAAATTTCGCACACCCCATGCGTGGTGCGAATTTTGCTCTGTTTTTGCCGACTCCACTTCAGATATTTTCTTTTGTATTTTTTGATGTAATTTCCTTTCTTCTCCTTGTAACAAGCCAATCACAAGCTTTTGCTTTTGTAAAGACTATATAAGGGGTGGAAATCACCTCTTGGAATATATAATACATATTACGTTTTACACTCTCTCGTTTTCTCTTTTCTCTTCACTATTTTATTTTCTTGGTAGCCAAACAGCCTCTAAGGGCTTTTCCTCAGAGGATGATTGGCTAAAACTTTTAGTTTCTCAAAGTATGGATGTTATGTGATGACTTGGATGCAATCCCATGGAAATTTCTCACACCCGGAAGGTAAGGTAGTCGTTTTTCATTAAAGGTTCATTAATGCAAAGTTTGGTTTTTATTTCCTTTGGACAACTTCCAACGACCAATACTTGATAAGCTTTTGGATTTCTATCCATTAGTTATCTCCTACGAGCTATTGGAAGGTGAGGTTTTCAATTCCAAGTTTTGTATTAATCCGTTAGAACCAATTTCAATGGCCATTGAAAGGTGAGTTTATCACCTGGAATGACTTTGAGTTGCCAATATTTGGTAAGCTTTTGGCTTTAGACCATTAGTTATCTCTTACGAGCCATTCAAAGGAAGTCTAAGGTGAATAACCATTGATGAAATTCACTACCATCTGTTTTGCCATTTTAAAGGATTAAAACGTGATTTGCTAAATCCATACCGGTTCGGGAAGCAAGCATCACCATAGTTGCAACCCCAACGCGAGGAGCCTATCCTGAGATTTCCAATTTGCATAAGAGCCAGAGCATAGCTATCCTATCTTTGAGAAACTTGTTTTTACACCCTTTCATTTTAGTCTTTAATGTTAGCTTAGATTAGTTTAAATCTTTCTAAAACATTTACATCTTCTTTTAAAGCTAACATCCATAAGAAAATCACCTATTTTCCTAACTTGAATATCACTTGTGTTTGCGAAAACCCTTCCCAGTGAACGATCCTAGAACCACTATGCTATAGTAGCTTGGCTACTTTAGTAATAGTATTCAAGGTATAAATTTTGTTGATACGCCTTTAAAGCTAAGCTACCATGAGTCGCATCAAATGGCGCCGCTGCCGGGGAAGGTGCCACAAGCACAGTGAAGCAACCATTAAGGGTAACTTGTGATCTTCATCACAAGTTTGGTGAGTTTTCTTATATTTTTTTTTTAGTTTAGTTTTTATTTAGTTAAAATATTTTTTTTTTATTCTCTTTTCTTTTATTTTTGTCTTAATTTCAATTTGTGCATTCCTTGTTGGATTCAAGACCAAGAGGGAATCCTGGTACAAGTTGAAGAACAGAGCCTTAGTTGAATATCATTTTTTTTAGACATGGAAATTCCATATGAAGATCAAAGCTCTCATTATGATCATGAGAAGGACAAATTTGCATACTTATCCATGAGGGATCGGATTGAATTAGGGAAAAGGCAAGTTCACTTTAGATATTTTCTTTTGTATTTTTTGATGTAATTTCCTTTCTTCTCCTTGTAACAAGCCAATCACAAGCTTTTGCTTTTGTAAAGAATATATAAGGGGTGGAAATCACCTCTTGGAATATATAATACATATTACGTTTTACACTCTCTCGTTTTCTCTTTTCTCTTCACTATTTTATTTTCTTGGTAGCCAAACAGCCTCTAAGGGCTTTTCCTCAGAGGATGATTGGCTAAAACTTTTAGTTTCTCAAAGTATGGATGTTATGTGATGACTTGGATGCAATCCCATGGAAATTTCTCACACCCGGAAGGTAAGGTAGTCGTTTTTCATTAAAGGTTCATTAATGCAAAGTTTGGTTTTTATTTCCTTTGGACAACTTCCAACGACCAATACTTGATAAGCTTTTGGATTTCTATCCATTAGTTATCTCCTACGAGCTATTGGAAGGTGAGGTTTTCAATTCCAAGTTTTGTATTAATCCGTTAGAACCAATTTCAATGGCCATTGAAAGGTGAGTTTATCACCTGGAATGACTTTGAGTTGCCAATATTTGGTAAGCTTTTGGCTTTAGACCATTAGTTATCTCTTACGAGCCATTCAAAGGAAGTCTAAGGTGAATAACCATTGATGAAATTCACTACCATCTGTTTTGCCATTTTAAAGGATTAAAACGTGATTTGCTAAATCCATACCGGTTCGGGAAGCAAGCATCACCATAGTTGCAACCCCAACGCGAGGAGCCTATCCTGAGATTTCCAATTTGCATAAGAGCCAGAGCATAGCTATCCTATCTTTGAGAAACTTGTTTTTACACCCTTTCATTTTAGTCTTTAATGTTAGCTTAGATTAGTTTAAATCTTTCTAAAACATTTACATCTTCTTTTAAAGCTAACATCCATAAGAAAATCACCTATTTTCCTAACTTGAATATCACTTGTGTTTGCGAAAACCCTTCCCAGTGAACGATCCTAGAACCACTATGCTATAGTAGCTTGGCTACTTTAGTAATAGTATTCAAGGTATAAATTTTGTTGATACGCCTTTAAAGCTAAGCTACCATGAGTCGCATCAAATGGCGCCGCTGCCGGGGAAGGTGCCACAAGCACAGTGAAGCAACCATTAAGGGTAACTTGTGATCTTCATCACAAGTTTGGTGAGTTTTCTTATATTTTTTTTTTAGTTTAGTTTTTATTTAGTTAAAATATTTTTTTTTTATTCTCTTTTCTTTTATTTTTGTCTTAATTTCAATTTGTGCATTCCTTGTTGGATTCAAGACCAAGAGGGAATCCTGGTACAAGTTGAAGAACAGAGCCTTAGTTGAATATCATTTTTTTTAGACATGGAAATTCCATATGAAGATCAAAGCTCTCATTATGATCATGAGAAGGACAAATTTGCATACTTATCCATGAGGGATCGGATTGAATTAGGGAAAAGGCAAGTTCACTTTAGATATTTTCTTTTGTATTTTTTGATGTAATTTCCTTTCTTCTCCTTGTAACAAGCCAATCACAAGCTTTTGCTTTTGTAAAGAATATATAAGGGGTGGAAATCACCTCTTGGAATATATAATACATATTACGTTTTACACTCTCTCGTTTTCTCTTTTCTCTTCACTATTTTATTTTCTTGGTAGCCAAACAGCCTCTAAGGGCTTTTCCTCAGAGGATGATTGGCTAAAACTTTTAGTTTCTCAAAGTATGGATGTTATGTGATGACTTGGATGCAATCCCATGGAAATTTCTCACACCCGGAAGGTAAGGTAGTCGTTTTTCATTAAAGGTTCATTAATGCAAAGTTTGGTTTTTATTTCCTTTGGACAACTTCCAACGACCAATACTTGATAAGCTTTTGGATTTCTATCCATTAGTTATCTCCTACGAGCTATTGGAAGGTGAGGTTTTCAATTCCAAGTTTTGTATTAATCCGTTAGAACCAATTTCAATGGCCATTGAAAGGTGAGTTTATCACCTGGAATGACTTTGAGTTGCCAATATTTGGTAAGCTTTTGGCTTTAGACCATTAGTTATCTCTTACGAGCCATTCAAAGGAAGTCTAAGGTGAATAACCATTGATGAAATTCACTACCATCTGTTTTGCCATTTTAAAGGATTAAAACGTGATTTGCTAAATCCATACCGGTTCGGGAAGCAAGCATCACCATAGTTGCAACCCCAACGCGAGGAGCCTATCCTGAGATTTCCAATTTGCATAAGAGCCAGAGCATAGCTATCCTATCTTTGAGAAACTTGTTTTTACACCCTTTCATTTTAGTCTTTAATGTTAGCTTAGATTAGTTTAAATCTTTCTAAAACATTTACATCTTCTTTTAAAGCTAACATCCATAAGAAAATCACCTATTTTCCTAACTTGAATATCACTTGTGTTTGCGAAAACCCTTCCCAGTGAACGATCCTAGAACCACTATGCTATAGTAGCTTGGCTACTTTAGTAATAGTATTCAAGGTATAAATTTTGTTGATACGCCTTTAAAGCTAAGCTACCATGAGTCGCATCAAATGGCGCCGCTGCCGGGGAAGGTGCCACAAGCACAGTGAAGCAACCATTAAGGGTAACTTGTGATCTTCATCACAAGTTTGGTGAGTTTTCTTATATTTTTTTTTTAGTTTAGTTTTTATTTAGTTAAAATATTTTTTTTTATTCTCTTTTCTTTTATTTTTGTCTTAATTTCAATTTGTGCATTCCTTGTTGGATTCAAGACCAAGAGGGAATCCTGGTACAAGTTGAAGAACAGAGCCTTAGTTGAATATCATTTTTTTTAGACATGGAAATTCCATATGAAGATCAAAGCTCTCATTATGATCATGAGAAGGACAAATTTGCATACTTATCCATGAGGGATCGGATTGAATTAGGGAAAAGGCAAGTTCAACAAAGCCAATGGGGTAGTAAGTATGCTTTGAATGGAGATGATTCATATGAGCATACGGTAGGGGAGTGCCCTACCATTCCAACTGTGAGAGACATGTGCGGTTACCAAAGCTCCTACACCTCAAGTTGGAATAACCATCCCAACCTTACAACCCAACCTCAACCTCAACCATCAATGAGTACATCTTCATTGGAGCAAGCCATTTTGAAGATAAGCAAAGTCATGGAGGACTTTGTAGGTGAGCAACAAAAGATCAACTCTCATCTTAATGAAAAGATTGATAATATGGAGAGTTCAATAAATCTAAGAATGGAGGGGGTTTATAATGATCTATCACTAAGGATAGAAAAAGTTCAAGACTCCATTGCGAAGCTCACCAATCTCGACATAGCAAGGGGGAAAAGGAAGCTTCCTCCTCAACCCCACCATAACCTTCAAGGAACCAATGCAAAAAGATCAAGGAAAGTGTTGAAGATCGACACTTTGGTGGGGGATTGCTATGACAACTTTATGGACCAATCTTCCATTGAAAATCATAAGGTTCAAGATGATAAAGGGTTACTTGAACCCTTTAAAGCATCCACTTCTCCAGGGAAGAGAAGAGAAACGAATTCCCTTGGACCAAATGGGAAGGATGCCAATTTTGTTTGGGATCCAGGGGGAATTCAGCATGAAGTGGGTGTGTGAGTGAGGATGAGCTAAATAGTTCATCTTCTTTTTAGGGTACATGCTATCAGCTTCATTTAAATTCTATGCTTTCTTTAAATTTATGCATGTTTTAGTTTGAATTCTTAGCTTTAATTTAGTTTTAATATGTTTTTAAGATGAGTTTTGAAGTGTTCATGCAGGTACGATGCTTGCAAAAATCGAAATGGAGGTGAAACAGAGGAAACAAGGGAGCCAAAATGCATAAGCAAAGCTCTCAGTGGAATTTCGCACCATGAACACACTCAGTGCGAATTTTTCGCACAGTGACAGTACATGGTGCGAAAAGAAGCATTCTTGATGACAGTCATGACAGCCACTTTTGGAGCACTTCCCGAAGTCCATTTCATGCATACCATATGTCGTTTCAAAGCTTGGGAAGTCAGGAGTCCATAGCTTCAAACGGTGCTCAATTTGGATTTGAAACGAAGAAGTTATGGCCATTTGAAAGAATCCAATTTCGCATTTGCACGGGTGAATAGTGCCCTGTGCGAAAATTTCGCACACCCCCCTCCCTTGTGCGAAACTCGCACACCCCCCTCCCTTGTGCGAAAAATTCGCACACCACCCCCCTTTGTGCGAAAATTTCAGTTTCTCCATACCTACCCTCCCCAATCCCAAGCCTCTGAGTCTCATTTCTTTGCTTCATTATGCCTAAGACCCTTTGAGCCTTGTCCTCAACTGCCCAAAGTGGGGCCCACTCATCATTTTTGTAAATATTTAGTATAAATTCCTCTCTCATTCAATTTTTGAATTTTGAAACAGGTGGTTTACCTTCTCAACTCCAAGTCCACATCACATGAGGTACCACTTCCTTCCTCCTTATTTTCGATTCAAACATTGAGGACAATGTTCATCTCGGTTGGGGGGAGAGATGAGGAAGTAAGTATTAGTTTAAATTTTTATCATACTTAGTTAAATTAGCTACTTTTTGTTTAAATTTTAAAATTTTTGCTTTAAACTCCATGGATATTAAGGATTAACTCTCAAAATTAAATGAGAAAAGTCGAGTTTCAACTTGATTACATGAGTCTTAGAGTTTGTATCATGCTCTTCTAAAAGTTGATGAATTGTTGAAACTCCCATTGCATGCAAACTTATCTCTTCCACCTTAAGCTATTCGCACACACATACAATAGGTTCCGATTATAAGATGAAAAACTATTTCCCCCTTGACTTAGGAAAATTTTAGACTTGGTACCTTTGACCTCATTTAATAGTGTTGGGACACCTTGTAAAAGGTCAATGAGCCTTTGGAAAAAGAAAGAAAAAGAAAAATGTTTTACTTGCCTTGAAACCCGAGCAAGGTCCGAGGGGTATATGGTGAAAATCTTTAAAACCTGGTGCCCTAAGCCTTAATTGGTTGGGAGTCACCGACCTCAATGCTCGTTACATGGGTGAATAGGTGGAGTTTAACATATTGTAGGTGCTTGGGTATTAAAATTCATTCTCAAAAGTCCGGGGTGAAATCCGAGGAGTTAGTGGTTGAAAAATCCTTAAAGCTTGATGCCCTAAACCTTGATTGGTTGGGAGTCATCGATGGACCCCCGTTACATGGACAATTTAGAAAAGAATGCCTTTAAGCTTTGCACTCCTACAAGAAAAAAAATTTGTGAAAGAAAAGAGGTGCGTTCTTAGCCTATTGGAGGTTGATTAGTTTTCTAAGCTTTGAAAAGAACTAGGTTGAGGGGAGAGATTAGTTTGACATACTATATCCGGAAACTAATAAATAACACTTAGATTTTAGTGGAAGAATTTGATTTGGATCTTTTGAGAGTGGAAATTCTTTTGATGCTTAAACTTGCATAATATCCATTCTTTGTACTCTATGATCAAGTGAAGGCTTTGACAACTCTTATTATAGGTTGAGTTTCACATCTTTATTGATCCATGGATGTCCATCATGCCACTCATATCATTTTTTGGAGTGATTTGCATGATCCCTTTTATGTATATTATTATAGTTTACTTAGTTTTTATCTCCTCCATTGCTAAGGGACTAGCAATGAGTCAGTTGGGGGGTGTGATTACTACCAAAAAGTGCTATTTTGTAGACCTAATTATAATGGTTTTAAGCACCTTTGAGTAGTAATCATATTCATTTAACCCAATTAATTCATTAAGGTCCTTAGTAATTGGTTTTAACCATTTTGTGGCAAGTTTACATGTTTATATCAGCTTATGAATCAATTCAAGCATGCCAAATGATGGAGGAGCTACTTGGACAAGTTAAAGCAAGCTTTTAGCTACACCAAAGCAAGCCAACAAAAGGAGAAAAGCAAAGAGAAGCAAAGAGAAGCAAAAAGAAGCAAAGAGGAAAACAGAGGACAGCAGCTGCAGTCTTCTTTGGCACTTTTGGAGCACTTTCCGAAGTCCATTTTCTACATGCTATATACCATTTCAAAGCTCAGGAAGTCAAGAATCTAACGCTTCAAACCGTGTACGATTTGGAGCTGAAATGAGGAAGATATGGCCTTCGGAAGACAACTGCTCCAGGTGTGCGAAACTCGCACACCCCCCTCAGGTGTGCGAAAATTTCGCACACCCCATGCGTGGTGCGAATTTTGCTCTGTTTTTGCCGACTCCACTTCAGATATTTTCTTTTGTATTTTTTGATGTAATTTCCTTTCTTCTCCTTGTAACAAGCCAATCACAAGCTTTTGCTTTTGTAAAGACTATATAAGGGGTGGAAATCACCTCTTGGAATATATAATACATATTACGTTTTACACTCTCTCGTTTTCTTTTTTCTCTTCACTATTTTATTTTCTTGGTAGCCAAACAGCCTCTAAGGGCTTTTCCTCAGAGGATGATTGGCTAAAACTTTTAGTTTCTCAAAGTATGGATGTTATGTGATGACTTGGATGCAATCCCATGGAAATTTCTCACACCCGGAAGGTAAGGTAGTCGTTTTTCATTAAAGGTTCATTAATGCAAAGTTTGGTTTTTATTTCCTTTGGACAACTTCCAACGGCCAATACTTGATAAGCTTTTGGATTTCTATCAATTAGTTATCTCCTACGAGCTATTGGAAGGTGAGGTTTTCAATTCCAAGTTTTGTATTAATCCGTTAGAACCAATTTCAATGGCCATTGAAAGGTGAGTTTATCACCTGGAATGACTTTGAGTTGCCAATATTTGGTAAGCTTTTGGCTTTAGACCATTAGTTATCTCTTACGAGCCATTCAAAGGAAGTCTAAGGTGAATAACCATTGATGAAATTCACTACCATCTGTTTTGCCATTTTAAAGGATTAAAACGTGATTTGCTAAATCCATACCGGTTCGGGAAGCAAGCATCACCATAGTTGCAACCCCAACGCGAGGAGCCTATCCTGAGATTTCCAATTTGCATAAGAGTCAGAACATAGCTATCCTATCTTTGAGAAACTTGTTTTTACACCCTTTCATTTTAGTCTTTAATGTTAGCTTAGATTAGTTTAAATCTTTCTAAAACATTTACATCTTCTTTTAAAGCTAACATCCATAAGAAAATCACCTATTTTCCTAACTTGAATATCACTTGTGTTTGCGAAAACCCTTCCCAGTGAACGATCCTAGAACCACTATGCTATAGTAGCTTGGCTACTTTAGTAATAGTATTCAAGGTATAAATTTTGTTGATACGCCTTTAAAGCTAAGCTACCATGAGTCGCATCACTAGAGAAGAAGAAAAAAAATCCTCCCCTCCCGTTCCTCTATTTTTTCTTTTCATGCAAGCCTCTACCAACTCCTTGCTCCTACTCAGACCATCATTTTCCTCTGCCTCCCAGAAGACGCAGGCAAATGAATCCCCTTTCATTACTCTCTGTTTTGGCCTCTTCCTCTCTCTAGAACTCCCTCTTGCTCACCTTTTGAAGAACCCAAAGAAGAAGAAAAAAAAATCCTCCCCTCCCGTTCCTCTGTTTTTTCTTTTCATGCAAGCCTCTACCAACTCCTTGCCCCTACTCAGACCATCATTTTCTCTATCTCGTTTCAGCCATCCCCTCTCCAACTATTCCACTGCTTCAACCACCGCCATTGCTTGGTCACATCCAAGGCTATGCATCTCATGCATGAAGCTTCATAGAAGCTGGTCCCCCACTTTGTAGACCCTCAATTTTGTCCCTTTAGCACATGTCTTTAAAATTCATTTTCAATGCTCCACAATAGTTCCTTGGTGGCCCATGGCTACTCATACCACTTACCTTTTTCTGAGTCACCTCGGAGATTTTGGTTGAGGGATTATTTGATCCCTTATTGTTACCCTTGGCAGCCCTAACTTAGACTTAGGCTTTTCTTGTTTTTTTAGGATAGCTTTTAGATACACTTGGCCCATTAGGCACTACCCTAGGCCCACTTAGTCTCACCTTAGGCCCGTTTAGGCACACTAGGCCTACGAAGACTTTTATTTTATTTTATTTTATTTTATTTATTTATTTATTTATTTTGTTTTTAATTTTAATTTTATGATTATCATTCACTTTTTATTGGTTATCTTCCTCTTTATATTATTTTCCTTAACTTATTTATTTATTTATTATTTTTACCATTTTTTAATTTATTTACTTATTTATCTATACATGCAATTATTTAACTTCAAAAATTTCATGTTTTTGTAAGGAAACTTACCATTGGAGTTTAAGGAAGATGGGACTCTCCTTGGAAGGTTTTGGAGGGGAATTTGAAATTGGGAAGATTGCTTTTGATTGGAGGATTTAAAAACAGAAGAGAAGAAGAAAGGAAGGAGGAGAATTTTCCTTTTTGGAAACAAATTTAGGTCTTGAGGGGTGATATATATAGGTGAGAAAAGGAAAAGAATAGAGAGATTTTTCTTGGGGGGCAGAGCACACGGAATTTTGGAAAAAAGCAAGGGACTTCGAATGGAGATCGGGCTGTCATTTAATCATCAAGAGAGGATTTTCTCTTTCACTTCAAAGGTTAGTTTTCTATATAGTACTTTTATTTAGCCTAGATTTTTTTTTTTTTGGAAATTTTAGTTTTTGATTAATTCTTTGCGTTAAAGTTTATATTTTTTTCTTTTTAAATCCCCAATTAGTTTAATTCTAATCTATCTTTTAGTTTAAGTTTGTTAATGATTTTAATTCTTAAGTTTAAATAATCATATTGAATAAAGTTTGTATTTTTAATCCCAATTAGTTTGATTTCAATTCGTTTTTAATTTAAATGCATTAGTTGATCTTAATTCTTTGTTTTAAATAATCACGTTAAATAAAGTTTGTATTTTTAATCCCAATTAATTTGATTTCAATTCGTTTTTTAGTTTAAATGTATTTTGTTGATCTTAATTCTTTAGTTTAAATAATCATATCGAATAAAGTTTGTATTTTTAATCCCAATTAGTTTGATTTTAATTTGTTTTTTAGTTTAAATGTATTTTGTTGATCTTAATTCTTGACTTTAAATAATCACGTTAAATAAAGTTTATGTTTTTAATCTCAATTAGTTTGATTCCAATTCGTTTTTAGTTTAAATACATTTTATTGATCTTAATTCTTAAGTTTAAATAATCATATCGAATAAAGTTTGTATTTTTAATCCCAATTAGTTTGATTTTAACTTGTTTTTTAGTTTAAATGTATTTTGTTGATTTTAATTCTTAAGTTTAAATAATTGTATTGAATAAAGTTTGTATTTTTAATCCCAATTAGTTTGATTTCAATTCATTTTTAATTTAAATGCATTAGTTGATCTTAATTCTTTGTTTTAAATAATCACGTTAAATAAAGCTTGTATTTTTAATCCCAATTAATTTGATTTCAATTCGTTTTTTAGTTTAAATATATTTTGTTGATCTTAATTCTTGACTTTTAATAATCACGTTAAATAAAGTTTGTGTTTTTAATCTCAATTAGTTTGATTTCAATTCGTTTTTAGTTTAAATACATTTTGTTGATCTTAATTCTTAAGTTTAAATAATCATATCGAATAAATTTTGTATTTTTAATCCCAATTAATTTGATTTTAATTTGTTTTTAGTTTAAATGTATTTTGTTGATTTTAATTCTTTACTTTAAATAATCACGTTAAATAAAGTTTGTGTTTTTAATCTTAATTAGTTTGATTTCAATTCGTTTTTAGTTTAAATGCATTAGTTGATCTTAATTCTTAAGTTTAAATAATTATGTTAGATAAAGTTCATGTTTTTAATCCCAAAATAGTTTATTTTTAATTTATTTGTTAGTTTAAATATGTATGTGATTTTAATTTATTAGTTTAAATAATCATGTTAGATAAAGTTTATATTTTTTTAATTCTAAATTAGTTCAGTTTTAACCTATCTTTTAGTTTAAGTATATTTGTGATTTTAATTCATTAGTTTAAATAATCTTGTTAGATAAAGTTCATATTTGAAATTCCGATTTAGTTTAGTTTTTATTTATTTTTAATTTGGATGTGTTTGTAATTGTAATTTAGTAGTTTAATTAATCTTATTAAATAAAGTTCATGTTTTTAATTACAATTTAATTTAGTTTTAATTTGTTCTCCACTTGTATGTGTTTGTGATTTGAATACATTAGTTTAATTAATCCCGTTAGATAAAGTTTAATCTTGATTTAATTTATTTTTTTAGTCTAGAGGCATTTATGTGTTTAGTTAATCTTATGTTAATTATGGATTGTTATTCTCAATTTATGTGCTTCTTGAATCCTTGTTGCTAATTCTTGATGGATATTTCATTAGCTTATTTGATCTAAATATTAATAATTTATTGCTTTGATAGTTTCCTTTTTGTTCAAAGGCCATTGGAAAATCATGAAGATTGGCCTCTACCATCACCATTATCATTTTTGTTAATTACTAAAAAATTTTTACTTTGAGGTTTCACTTTTGTTTTGTTGGGTATTTTATTTCTTATATTTTATTTTTTCCAAATTAATTCCTTTTATTTTAAAATAAAATACTTTTCTCAAAAAAAAAAAATCATTTTAAAAATCTATTTCAAAAACTCATTTAGAGTCCTCAGGATCAAAATCTCTTTTTTTTTTATTATTTAAAAATAATATGCAACCATATCTTGTTCGGTTTGCATCCTTCTCGGTTTTCAACAAAAATTTTGGTTTTGAACAAAAACAAGAATCAAAGCTTGTGGTCCCAAATAATGGGATGATTCTGGGCTAAATTATTGTATATCAATTGGGGAATTGGTGAAACCCCTACATAAGAAAATCTTTTCAAAAATTATTTTTGTTGCCATTTTTGTCACTTGTTGAAATTATGTCTATCTTTTTTAGGAATTGTATATAAGATGTGTGTGATAATTAATGTTTTCATATACTTTGATAATTTTTGTTATGCTAATTAGATAACAAGCATGCTAGGGTTTCTTTATTTTATTATTATCTAATCCCTCATGTCTTATGGGAGCGCATTGTAAGTTATTTATGCTATCCAGGTACGCCCCCCCTATCGCCTACTTTCTAAATTTTGTAAACAATCGTGTCACTATGAAGTATGCATATGTTTGATAATCCTTAGGTGTTTAGATGTATGTTTGATTCACTATGATTAAATACATGTTGTGTGTTATACTTCTATACTAACTCTGATGTTTTATGATAGCGTTTGAGACCTCATAAACAAAAATGAAACCTCAAAGTAAAATTTTTTTAGTAATTAACAAAAATGATAATGGTGATGGTAGAGGCCAATCTTCATGATTTTCCAATGGCCTTTGAACAAAAAGGAAACTATCAAAGCAATAAATTATTAATATTTAGATCAAATAAGCTAATGAAATATCCATCAAGAATTAGCAACAAGGATTCAAGAAGCGCATAAATTGAGAATAACAATCCATAATTAACATAAGATTAACTAAACACATAAATGCCTCTAGACTAAAAAAATAAATTAAATCAAGATTAAACTTTATCTAACGGGATTAATTAAACTAATGTATTCAAATCACAAACACATACAAGTGGAGAACAAATTAAAACTAAATTAAATTGTAATTAAAAACATGAACTTTATTTAATAAGATTAATTAAACTACTAAATTACAATTACAAACACATCCAAATTAAAAATAAATAAAAGCTAAACTAAATCGGAATTTCAAATATGAACTTTATCTAACAAGATTATTTAAACTAATGAATTAAAATCACAAATATACTTAAACTAAAAGATAGGTTAAAACTGAACTAATTTAGAATTAAAAAAATATAAACTTTATCTAACATGATTATTTAAACTAATAAATTAAAATCACATACATATTTAAACTAACAAATAAATTAAAAATAAACTATTTTGGGATTAAAAACATGAACTTTATCTAACATAATTATTTAAACTTAAGAATTAAGATCAACTAATGCATTTAAACTAAAAACGAATTGAAATCAAACTAATTGAGATTAAAAACACAAACTTTATTTAACGTGATTATTTAAAGTAAAGAATTAAAATCAACAAAATACATTTAAACTAAAAACAAATTAAAATCAAATTAATTGGGATTAAAAATACAAAATTTATTCGATATGATTATTTAAACTTAAGAATTAAGATCAACAAAATGTATTTAAACTAAAAACGAATTGAAATCAAACTAATTGAGATTAAAAACACAAACTTTATTTAACGTGATTATTAAAAGTCAAGAATTAAGATCAACAAAATATATTTAAACTAAAAAACGAATTGAAATTAAATTAATTGGGATTAAAAATACAAGCTTTATTTAACGTGATTATTTAAAACAAAGAATTAAGATCAACTAATGCATTTAAATTAAAAATGAATTGAAATCAAACTAATTGGGATTAAAAATACAAACTTTATTCAATACAATTATTTAAACTTAAGAATTAAAATCAACAAAATACATTTAAACTAAAAAACAAGTTAAAATCAAACTAATTGGGATTAAAAATACAAACTTTATTCGATATGATTATTTAAACTTAAGAATTAAGATCAATAAAATGTATTTAAACTAAAAACGAATTGGAATCAAACTAATTGAGATTAAAAACATAAACTTTATTTAACGTGATTATTTAAAGTCAAGAATTAAGATCAACAAAATACATTTAAACTAAAAAACAAATTAAAATCAAACTAATTGGGATTAAAAATACAAACTTTATTCGATATGATTATTTAAACTAAAGAATTAAGATCAACAAAATACATTTAAACTAAAAAACGAATTGAAATCAAATTAATTGGGATTAAAAATACAAACTTTATTTAACGTGATTATTTAAAACAAAGAATTAAGATCAACTAATGCATTTAAATTAAAAACGAATTGAAATCAAACTAATTGGGATTAAAAATACAAACTTTATTCAATATGATTATTTAAACTTAAGAATTAAAATCATTAACAAACTTAAACTAAAAGATAGATTAGAATTAAACTAATTGGGGATTTAAAAAGAAAAAAATATAAACTTTAACGCAAAGAATTAATCAAAAACTAAAATTTCCAAAAAAAAAAAAAATCTAGGCTAAATAAAAGTACTATATAGAAAACTAACCTTTGAAGTGAAAGAGAAAATCCTCTCTTGATGATTAAATGACAGCCCGATCTCCGTTCGAAGTCCCTTGCTTTTTTCCAAAATTCCGTGTGCTCTGCCCCCCAAGAAAAATCTCTCTATTCTTTTCCTTTTCTCACCTATATATATCACCCCTCAAGACCTAAATTTGTTTCCAAAAAGGAAAATTCTCCTCCTTCCTTTCTTCTTCTCTTCTGTTTTTAAATCCTCCAATCAAAAGCAATCTTCCCAATTTCAAATTCCCCTCCAAAACCTTCCAAGGAGAGTCCCATCTTCCTTAAACTCCAATGGTAAGTTTCCTTACAAAAACATGAAATTTTTGAAGTTAAATAATTGCATGTATAGATAAATAAGTAAATAAATTAAAAAATGGTAAAAATAATAAATAAATAAATAAGTTAAGGAAAATATTATAAAGAGGAAGATAACCAATAAAAAGTGAATGATAATCATAAAATTAAAATTAAAAACAAAATAAATAAATAAATAAAATAAAATAAAATAAAATAAAATAAAAGTCTTCGTAGGCCTAGTGTGCCTAAACGGGCCTAAGGTGAGACTAAGTGGTCCTAGGGTAGTGCATAATGGGCCAAGTGTATCTAAAAGCTATCCTAAAAAAACAAGAAAAGCCTAAGTCTAAGTTAGGGCTGCCAAGGGTCACAATAAGGGATCAAATAATCCCTCAACCAAAATCTCCGAGGTGACTCAGAAAAAGGTAAGTGGTATGAGTAGCCATGGGCCACCAAGGAACTATTGTGGAGCATTGAAAATGAATTTTAAAGACATGTGCTAAAGGGACAAAATTGAGGGTCTACACACTTGTCCAAGGTTATGCCAGTTCCTCCGGGTGGTCAGAAAATATCCATTTAATGCTATTAATAAAAGTAATAAAAAAACCTAGTAGCACTTGGTTTGCAAAAGGGGTCTACAAATATGACCCTCTTCGGTAGAAGTTCATAAGTGTAAAAAATGTGAACATCGAAATGAAATGAGAGTGTGAATGATGAGTATAATGAAGTGAACTCTACCGAAGAAAAAGAAAGACCCCTAAAGGTACATAAGTATAACACAAACTCACCCAAACCAACAGAGGAACAAAGAAGGCTTTAAAATCCCAACAGAAGGGTAGCTCTCAAAGTGTCTTGAAAGCTACACTATGGATTCAGACACCCTCTAAAATGTCTCCAAAAGTGACTCGAAGATCAATGTCAAAGATGAGTAACAGTTGAACCACCTTGGAATATAGGAAAGAATGCGTCCAAAGAGGACTGCCCTATGTGAACTACATGAGAACGCTAAGTGTAGGGTGCCTAACAACATGACCGAAATATGTGTCATGAACTCAAAGGACTATGTCATGTGCAGGGGAAGGGGAGGTCTAGAAGAGCATGATGAACAAGTGATAAGCACAAAGTAACGAGGTGAGGAAAATGAGGACAAATGTAAAATTGCGAAGGCGAGATGTGCGATGCTAGTGAATATGAATGCCACGAGCAATGACTCTTAATGATAAGGCTGGGGAAAAATGACACTGAACGCCAAAAAGGAGGAAAGGTGGTGACTCAAAATGTCGGAATGAGTATGCACAATGGATCTAATCATCAAAACTAAAGAAAGATGTTGACATTGAATACCAAGTTGAATAATGGCTCTGAATGCTAAATTGAAGACACGACTTTGAACACCAAAAGGGAGGAAAGATGGTGACTCAAAATGTCAGAATGAGTATGCACAACGACTTTGAACGTAAAAACTAAAGAAAGATGTTGACACTGAATACCCAACTAAACAATGGCTTTGAATGCTAAAATGAAGATGTGGCTCTAAATGCCAAACTAAAAGAGATATGATGACTCTGAATGTCAAACTAAAGACATGGCTCTGAACGCTGAACTAAAAAAAACTGATGACACTGAATACTAAAGACGAAGCTCTGAATGCCCAAACTGAATTGACAGCTCTGAATGTTAGGAATGTAGCTTTGAACGCCAAAAATGTGGCAATGAATGCCTGATCGTGATAGGATGGTGGCTCTGAATGCCAAACTGAAGAAAGACATGATGACTCTATATGCCAAACTGGAGATGCGGCTCTGAACGCCAAACTAAAAACATGGCTCTGAAAGCCAAGCTGAGAAGATATGGCGGCTCTGAACGCCATAACTAAGGACTAACATCTCTGAATGTCAAACTGAGAAAGAAGACTTTGAACGTCGTAATTAAAAAACGATGATGGCTCTGAACGCTGAGCTATAAGGAGATGGTGGCTCTGAACGCCATAACTAAGAACTGACATATCTGAATGTCAAACTGAGAAAGACGAATTTGAACGTCGTAATTGAGAAGCGATGATGGCTCTGAACGCCAAACTATGAAGGGATAGCGACTTTGAATGCCAAACTGGATATGCGCCTCTAAACATCAAGCTGAACAATGGCTCTGAATGCAAACCTAAAAATACGACTCTAAATGTCAAACTGAAACAAACAACGGCTCTGAACGCCAAAATGAAGATGCAGCTCTAAACACTGAATTGAAAAGATATGGTGGATATGAACACTTAACTGAAGAAAGACATGATGACTCTGAATGTCAAACTAAAGATGTGACTCTGAACGCTGAGCTAAAAAAAACTAATAACACTGAATGCTAAAGACAAAGCTCTGAATGTCAAACTAAAAACACAACTCTAAATGTCAAACTGAAACAAACAACGACTCTGAACACCAAACTGAAAATGTGGCTTTGAATGCCAAACTGAAAAAAGATGGTGGCTTTGAAAGCCGAAAAGGTGGCAATGAATGCTCGATCGTGATAGGGTGATGGTTTTGAATGCCAAACTGTGAAGGGATAGTGACTCTGAACGCCAAACTGGAGATGCGGCTCTAAATACCAAACTGAGAAGATATGGCGGCTCTAAGCGCCAAACTGAGAACTGACATCCCTGAATGTCAAACTGAGAAGGACGACTCTGAATGTCGTAACTGAGAAGCGATGATGGCCCTGAACGTTGAGCTGTAAGAAGATGGTGGCTTTAAATGCCAAAACTGAGAACTGACATTTCTGAATGTCAAACTGAGAAAGATGACTCTGAATGTTGTAACTGAGAAGCAATGATGGCTCTGAACGCCGAGTTGTAAGGAGATGGTAGCTCTAAATGCCAAAATTGAGAACTGACATCTCTGAATGTCAAACTAAGAAGGATGACTCCGAACGTCGTAATTGAGAAGATATGCTGGTTCTAACACCGTAACTAAGAAGGGATGGTGGCTTTAAATGCCAAACTAAAAAGAGATGGTGGCTCTAAACGCCGAAATTGAGAAGAGATAGTGACTCTGAATGCCAAACTGTGAAGGACGACTCTGAATGTCGTAACTGAGAAGATATGGTAGCTCTGAATACCATAACTAAGAAGAGATAGTGGCTCTGAACGCCAAACTGAAAAGAGATGGTGGCTTTGAACGCCGAAACTGAGAAGAGATAGTGGCTCTAAAAGCCAAACAGTTAAGGACGACTTTAAATGTCATAACTGAGAAGATATGACGGCTCTAAACGCTATAACTAAGAAGGGATGGTGGCTCTGAATGTCAAATTATGAACGACGGCTCTGAATGTCAAACTGTAGATGATGACTCTGAATGCAAAACTGTGAATGATGGCTCTGAACGCCAAACTATAAGGAAATGGTGAGGGAAAATATGCCCTAGTGTAGCATGCCACCATAACTCTCAATCCGCTGAAATGGTTTGAAAGAGACTCCATGAGTCTCAAAAGATGCTCCGCTAGCGAGTTGGATTGGTTAAATCGACTATAAGTATGACCTCACAATCCATCTGACTAAATCACGAGACTTGATGATGTGTCACAATAAGACGGACGCCTCTAACTCAAAATGCTCTGCCAAAGGAGTCCATCATCATCTCAAATGAATGATCCACTAGGGAGTCTCAAGAGAATAGTCTGCTAGGGCAAATACCGCGACCTCAACACAACAATCTACTAAGGGGTCATAGATAATGGGACAGTCAAAACCCGAATGTCGTGCTTCACTGAAGGCTCATCTCGATAAAAATCACCGAAACAGTGACTAGTAATGCAAATAAATATTCCTTGCTTGGGTAATGAAGATTGTAACAAGTTTGTGAGAAAATAATCATCTTCGTAGCTAAAAGAGGGAAATATGTTCTAGTATAGCAACTAGGGCATCTGGTTTGTCCTATTGACTCGAGAATAGCTCCATGGGATGTATAAGAGATCTGACATGTACTCCACTAAAATGATGATATGGGAGTCTATGCACCTGGGATAACTCCATCACAAAATCACGACAATATTGGAAAGTATGAGTTTGACTTAATGACTCAAGAAAGCCTCAACTAGGGAATCATCGTAAAATAAAAACAGATCATCAACTCGACATGTATCTCATAAATATGGATGATCATGCAAATCAATGGAGATCTACAAATCTCAACCAAAATGAAAATATGCCCTAGTATGACATCAGATGTGTGGTAGGTCAGAAAATCAAATGGCACCAAATCATCCATCGCCAAGCATGTAATTCTAGCCATCCATATCCGTAGCCGAATATGATCAACAGATCAAAGAAGTGTCTCTTAAAAGAAGAAACATGATGATATCTCAATGCTGAAAAGTGTGAGCCTGACTAGATGACCTAAAAGAGGCTCTCCTAGGAGATCATGATAAGATAACAAATAGGTCATCGTCCATCAGATGTGCGGTAGATCAAAAAAATCAGATAGCACCAAATAATCCATCACCAAGTGTGTAATCCCAGCCATCCATGTCCGCAGCTGAATTGGATCAACAAATTAAAGAAGCATCTCCTAGAAGAAGAAATGTGATGATACTAAATGTCGAAAAGTGTGAGCCTAATTGGATGGCCCAAGAGAGGATCCCTTGGGAGATCATGATAAGATAACAAACAGGTCATTGTCTCGGCGTGTATCTCATGAGTGATGAGGATCATATGACTCCATGAAGATCTACAAATCTCAGCTGAAAGGGAAATATGCCCCAGTATGGCATCAGATGTATGGTAGATCAAAAAATCAGACAATATCGGATCATTCATTGTCAAATGTGTAATCCCAATCATCCATATCCACAACTGAATCTGGTCCAATAGATCAAGGAGGTGTATCCTAGAAGGAGAATCATGAAGAGGTCCAAATGCCGAAAAGTGCGGGTTTAACTAAATGGCTCAAAAGAGGCTCTCTTGGGAGATCATGATAAGATAACAAACAGGTTATCGTCTTAGCGTGTATCTCATAAGTGGGGATGATCATGCAAATCAATGGAGATCTACAAATCTCAACCAAAACGAAAATATGCCCCAGTATGACATTAGATGTATGGTAGATCAAAATATCGGACAACATCAGATCATCCATCATCGAATGTGCAATCCTAGTCATCCATATCCACAACTGAATCGGGTCCAAACATCAAAGAGGTGTCTCCCAGAAGAAGAAGCATGATGATATCTAAATATCAACTGAATCTCAAATACCTGTCCAAGTAGGGGCTATCGAAGATGACATCTGATCCCATGGCCTCAGGATGGTCTTAAGACACGGGATGTAATGTAGGCTAGGGTGATAAGGTAATAGAAATGAAGGGAAACTAGACCCAAATACCCAATGATCAAAAACCCATGCCTTCATGTATAAAATGCAACATGTATAGAAAAGCCTGTGAGCCATGAACCTGAGGGTGCCCAATGTGAATATAACATCAATAAAGAGACAATGAGGCAAATCAACCTGATAATGAGATATGCAGGAATGATGAAAGGGAAATATCAAATTTGGAATAGGTCAGCGTAAGAAAAGAACAAGGGGGTGAAGCGAATGGGATGAATCACAAGCAATGACGAGGATGATAGTGAAACAATGAATATACGAAGAAAAATGATGACCAACTCAAATCAAACATGGAGTGAAGTTACATTAATAATGAATGTAATGATGGAAAGGACAATGACCCAGAGTCCCTAGGAGAATGTAACTCATCTCACTCTCAAAGAGATATAACAAAGTGAATACAAAGAAAGAGGATCCTAGAAAGCTCACTTATGAACTCTCAATAACAAACATACTCGATAAAATGACCCTCAAATATCAATATACACACTCAATGATGGAGAATACTATGCACATACACGCGTGTTTATTTTTCTTTTTCCTAGGTTTTTTTTTTTTTTTTTTTTTTTTTTTTTTTTTTTTTTTTTTTTTTTACATATATACAAATACACATACCCTGAACATAAGCAAATGAACCCCAAAGATGATATCAATAATAGATAGACACACTCCCAAGTGCTAAGGGAACAAAAACTCTCTCTAACGAGATGACCTTCTCAAACTAAGAATCTCTAAATTAGTGTTCGTGGAATAGATAATGGAAATGATGTGACTATCCTCCATGTAATGAACTGAGGAGGATCACCACTTAGGGTGGAGAGAATATGAAGCAAAACAAGCAGTATATAGAATAAAGAAGAAGAGATGAATAACACAACCAATGAGATGTGATGAAATGTAGTAGTGTGATGCTAGGAAAAATAATGAGAGAATGATGTGCCCGTAGGCCCAAGGCTCATGAAACTCCTGAATGAAGCATTCATACACTAAAGGACCCCTGTCCCGGTGTAGAAGTGTAAGCAAGGTGATAAGAGAGAAAGACTCTAATGCTCATACAAGGCTCAATAGGCTAGCAACGATCTGTATATCAAAAGGGGATAATAAGGTATATGGCTAACCGAAATGATGGCCACCCATCCTACGACCATGGTCTCAAACATAATACTTCTTCAGCTAATCTACATTAATTGGCTCCGAGAATTGGTTTCCATCTAGATCCATTAACTATGCAGCACCCTCTAGGGTCAGCTCCCTAATGAAATAAGGTCCGCTCCAATTGGGTCTGAACTTCCCTTTGGGATCTCTGATCAATCCCTTGATGACCTTCATATCCAAGTCACCTCTCTGTAGCGATCTAGGCTTGACCCGCTTTTTGAATGCACGGGCCATTTTCCTCTGATAAGCACGAACATGGTCTACTGCCCTTAATCTCCTCTCATCTAGGAGATTGAGCTGGTCTAATCGAGCCTGGGCCTAATCTGCCTCCAAAATCTGCTACTCCAATGCTACCCTCAACGAACCCATCTTTATCTCAACTGGTAGCACTGCCTCCATACTATATGATTACTACTCAAAAAGTGCTATTTTATAGCTTGTAATTAACTCTTTTAAACACTTTTGAGTAGTAGTTATTGTCTTTTAACCCAATTAACATATTAAGGACCTTTGCAATCATTTCTAATCAAAGTGTGAAAGTTTTGGTGTTTTTGTTAGTAATTTGATCACCAAAGCAATCCGAGATTGAGGAGAGTTCTTTGGAATCCATGGAAAAGCAATGAAGAGCTCAGAAACATGAAGAACCAAAGCTTTAAAGTCCTTTGCCATAAGCAAATCCGGAATGCAAGGAGGGGAAGCAAAGAGAAATCTAACATGAAGCATTCTAGATGACAGTCGTGTCAGCCACTTTTGGAGCACTTCCTGAAGTCCAAATTATGCATGCTATATGTCGTTAGCTCAGGAAGTCAACAATCCAATGCTTCAAACGATTTGCGATTCGGAGTTGAAATGAAAGAGTTACAGCCATTGGAAGCCGATCACTCCAAGTTGAAGGAAGGTTTTTGCACGGCTACGAAATCAGCCTTGGGCTGCGAAAATGTTGTCCTTTTGCTACGAAATTTCGCAGCCCTCTTACACGCACAGCTGCGGTGTTCTCCTGAAGCTTCCCGATATTTGCGACCGACATTTTGAGATATTTTGCTTTAGATATTTGATGTCTAAATCCCCAAACTCTCCTTGTAACCTACCTATCATAGGATTCCTTAGTCTTTAAGTAAGAACAAAAGGTGAATAACCACTTATATATAGTTCGTAATTTTCTTTACACAATATGATCATGTAATCGGCGAAAGGAAGAAATATATTTTACAGAGCACTTGCTCTGTTTTTCCTTCATCTTTTTGTTTTCTCGTTAGTTTTCTTTCTAGCCAATCAAACTCTGAGGATTTTTCCTCAGAGGATGAGAGGCTAGGCTCTTCGTCTCTTGGAGTGAAGAAAGCCGGGTAAGTTTCCTCATGCATAAATTGGAAGTTTTTTTGTTTTAGTTTTTAATGAAGAGAAAGTGTGACCCGTTAATGGTTTTTATCTTTTTAGTTAACTTAAAACGCCTCTAAATCACCTGGGCCAACACTTGATAAGGCAAGTGATCTCCATCCATTGAGATGCACTAGTTTATCTCTTGCGAGCCTTTGGGAGGTGGTTTGAAGGTAGGATTTTCTAGAATAGCCAACACTTGGTAAGCTTTTGGACTCTAAGGAGACATCCATTAGTTATCTCTTGCGAGCTTTTAACGGGTAATGCAAGGTTAAAGATCACCTTGAATGGCAAGTGCTAGGTGAGAGGCACAAGTCATTGCAAAATGCATCAGTGAGAGGGATTTAGTGTTTGAACCCATTAAGGGGAAGCATCTGTACCACACCGCTTAGAGAATTAACTATATGTTAATTCTCTAATGCGAGGAAAAGAAACAAGTGACCGAAACTCCCTTTTTGTACAAGGAATCTGAGCCTAGTGATCTGAAACTCTAAGAAACACTTTTCTTTGTAATTAAAATCAGTTACTGTTTTTTATTAGCTTAAAACCAAGCCTTTTTCAACCAAAGTTTATGTTTTCTTTTAAAGCTAACCTTGAAATGAAAAGACACCAATTCATCTTTGAATTAATATCAATTGTGAAGTGAAAACTCATCCCAGTGAACGACCCTAGAGCCACTATGCTATGCTAGCTAAGGCTATCCTAGTACAATCAAGGGACACCAGCTGGACACGTATCAAATGGCACCACTGTCAGGGACCATTGAGAGGACATGAATCAGCTGAGACATCAATTGGGAACGTATCACTATACACTAAGGAGTAAGGTGTAGCTCCTATAGAGGTGTGAAAAGAAGTCCGATAAGCCCACAATGCAAACAAAAGCTTCTTCGACCAATCCCGAGAAGTCTTAATCATCCTCCGTAAGATCCTCTTAATATTCTTATTCTCAGCCTCTACCGTTTCGTTAGTCTACGGCCTATACGTAGACGATCTATGATGCTGGATACCATGTTTTTGTAATAAAGCGTCAACATCTACTCTAAAATGTACTCCTCTGTCCGAAATCAGCTCATGAAGGATTCCATAGCGACAGATAATGTGTGATCTAATGAAACTAGCAACCCCAGATGATGTCAATCTCCCATATGAAGCAGCCTCCACCTACTTGGTGAAGTAGTCAATGGCGACCAAGATGAACTCATGACCATTAGAAAACTTTGGTGAAATCTTCCCAATGATGTCTATACCCCATACTGAAAATGGTCATGGTGAAGTCAATGCATGTAACTCTGAAGGCAGAACGTGAATGAGGTCCCCACGTATCTGGCACTCTGGACATCTCTAAACAAAATGACAACAATCTGTCTCCATGGTCAACCAAAAATAGTCACTCCTCATGATCTTACGTGCTAACATATGCCTTCCCATATGTGGTCCACAGACTCCTACATGAACCTCTCTCATCACTCGATCGGCAGAAGCGCGGTCTAAGCACAATAGTAACATCTCATCAGTTGATCGTCTATACAATGTCTCTCCACAAATCACAAATCGGGTGGCCAACTATCTCAATGTTCTCTTATCCTTGGTTGTGGTGGCCTCAGGATATGCACCAAGTCTCAGAAACTGGTATATGTCATGGTACCAAGGCAAACCATTATCCAACTTTGCCTCATTAATCAAGCAACAATAGGTAGGAACTGATCTCAACTTAATCAGTAAAGGGTGAACGACGGTATCAGTAGGAATATCAATCATGGAAGCTAGAGTAGCTAAGGCATCAGCAAACTGGTTATGCGCTCTAAGCAGATGCGTATACCTCAAATCATCAAACCTTCCAACCAGTAGCTCAAAGTATGCGTGGTAAAGCCTAAGCTTCACATATCTAGTCTTCCATTAGCCCTAAATCTATCTCAATACCATATTGGAGTCACCAAACACCTCCATCTGTCTAATCCCGAGCTCAAGAGCTGTCTCCAATCCCAAGATACAAGCCTCATACTCAACAATATTGTTTGTGGCAAGATGTCCATCCGAAAATGCCAAACGAACAGATCTAGGAATGTGGTCACCATGAGGGGATATCAACAAGACACCTATCCCAAATCCAGAATTTGGCCGCACCATCAAACTACACCAACCTGACAGACTAGTCACAGTAGCAACATCCTCATCTAGGAAATCATCATTAAGAACTTTACCATCAGAAATTGGTAATGAGGCTAAGTGATTTGTAACGATGCTTCCTCTGATAGACTTTTGAGTGACATAATAAATGTCAAACTCAGTCAGAAGTACCAACCATCTCATGAGGCGACCGACCAAAACAGACTTGTCAAACAAATATCTCAAAGGATCTAGACGAGATATCAAGTGCACTGAATACTCAATCATGTAATGTCTTAGTCTTTGAGTAGCCCAAACCAATGCCAAACAGAAACACTCAATCATGACATATCTCATCTCATAATCTAGCATCCTCTTACTCAAATAGTAAATAACTTGCTCTTTTCCTGAATCATCAAGTTGAGCCAACATGCATCCCAATGCTACGTTTGAGACTGGCAAGTATAGTAGTAAGGGATGGCCTGGTGTAGGAGGCACCAAGACTAGAGGTGACAACAAGTACTCTATGATCCTATCAAATGCGCGTTGGCACTGATCATCCCAAACAATCTGCTGATGTACTGAAGTCTACCCAAGAAGCCTATGATCTCTCTCTCAGTTCATCGGCACAAGCATGTCAAGCATGGCTCTAACATTATCTGGATCCACCTCTATGCCTCTCTCACTAACCATGTATCCCAATAGCTTCCCAGAAGTCACTCCAAAAGTGCACTTCTTGGGATTCAGTCTCAATCTAAATTGTTTGATCCTCTCAAAGAATCTCTCCAAAGCTACTAAGTGATCTGCAACATCTCAGGATTTCACTATCATGTCATCTACATAAACCTTGACATCTCGATGCATCATGTCATGGAAGAGGGTGGTTGCTGCTCTCTAATAGGTAGCTCCTGCATTCTTCAACCCGAATGGCATGACTCTATATCAACAAGTACCCCACTCAATAATGAATGATGTCTTCTCCAAGTCCTATGGAGCCATCATAATATGACTGTACCAAAAAAATCCATCCATAAAGGACAACATCGAGTGACCTGTTGTATTGTCAACTAGCATGTCAATGTGTGGGAAAGGAAAATTATCCTTAGCAACGGTTGACCTTGTTGACATCTCAAAAATCAACACAGACTCTCACTTTGCCGTTCTTTTTGGGAACAGAGACGACATTGGCTAGCTACTCGGGATACTCGACCACTGATAAAAATCCTACACTGAACTGCTTCTGAATATTCTCCTTCACCTGCAAGCTCCAACGAGAGTGCAATCGTCTCAACTTCTGCTTGACCGATCTGGCATGAGGCAGAAGTGGTAAGCAATGCTGGACTATAGATGGATCGAGGCTTGGCATGTCCTCATAAGACCATGTGAAAACATCCAAATATGATATGAGCAACTGGGCGAGGCTATCTTTCTCATCTGTAGATAAGTCCAATTCGATTCTCAGCTCCATAGGCTGATCTGTTGTGTCAAAATCAACAATCTCTGCGTCTCTTATAGCAGGTGAAACTTTCTGATCAATGGGGCCCGAATCAGAAGCAGAAGATGAATCATCATCTGAATCATGTTGTGCAATCTCATCATCTATATCGAATATCTGTGATATGGGTGAAGAGAGTGCAGATAAAGTAATATCATAAGAGATAGGCAAATACTTGAAAATTCTCAAATCCATAAATGAAGAGTCATGAACATCGTCAGAACGAGAGACAAATCCCAATAAAACATCAAATGAAAGAGGTGGATCCACAAAGTCGGACGCTTCCTCAACTGGGCTAATTGGGCCATCAAACAAATCATCAACAACTATAACATCATTTGGAAAATCTGAAGCTAGAGTAGTTTGGATCTCCTCAACAACCTCGATGGCAGACACCTCGAAGATATCGAATGGTGAAGCAAGCTCAGGCTGAACTATCTCATCGATCTGGCTCATACTTATCGCGAGCATCTCATCAATGTACTCGTCGTGCAGAACAACTCCATCCACTATGTCTCCGATCTCGGAAAATGTCCTATGCTCCTCGATCTCATCAGGGAAATAGAGAGTCATAAAGCTCATATGATATGGAGATGATGGGACGATCAATGCAGACGCCGAAGTGCCAAAAGCTTCATCACTCAACCGTAGTTGATGTACAAAATGCTAAAGCTCGGCCTCCTAAGCAGTGTTGAATGCCCCAATGATCCCATCTAAATGCGTTTGTAGCTTTGGTGCCCTCACAAAGTAGTCCGCCAAGCTCATGGTGTATGGGCAAACAGGATAGTAAAAGGGGGTGTGAGTCAATCGGACCATCACCCTTTCCTTGTGCAATCGCGCCATATATCGATAATCGACCTCATTAAGGATGAAACCGAGCCTAAAAGGAGTATCATGATCAACTGTGGCAATGAACTCTCTAGAGCCATGTTGATGACGTCCTAGACCCAAGCCAGGTAAGAAAGACATAAACCTCATCATGTCCAAAACCACTATACTACCATGCTCATCAAAAGGAGGCGCATGTGATCTCTACAGAACTGCTCAACCTCCATAGTTTGTATCTAATCAAAGGTGAAGCCAATCAGAAATAGATCATCGCCGCCATGACTAATCTCCAATACTGGCTTGAAAGTAGAATAAGAGTCTCTAGTAGACTGTATAGTAATGACTCTGCCCTCATGTATGAACTTCACCTTCTGATGAAGGGAAGATGATATAGCTCTAACTCTATGAATCCAAAGCCGACCTAATAACATGTTAAAAGACATGGGAATCCTTAAAACTTGAAATAAAGCAGAAAATGTGACCGAGCCTATCTGCAAGTTCAATGTCAACGTACCCAAAACATCTCTGCATGTACTGTGATAGGCTTGAACCGTCTGAGAAGATGGCTCAAAGTCTGAAGGTTTGAAGCCGAGAGCGACTGTTGTAGCTAGTGGGCAAACGTTCAGGGCAGAGCCATTGTCCAAAAGAGATGGAACTCAATGCCTAGAACAACCAACAAAAATGTAGAGAGGTAGAATATGGTCAGAACCTCTAGGGGGTAGATCATCAGCAGATAAGACAATGTATGTGGCCCTGTCAGCTGTCAACATGTGAATCAATCCCTTAGGAGAGGTAGATGTCTCAACTCGTATCTGACTCAATGCTCTGACCAGTGCCTCTCAGTGGGAGGTAGATGAGGCCAAAAGACTCCAAAAGGAGATGCGAGCCTGAGTACTCTAGAGTTGTCTCAAAATCTCATCGTCCTCTCGAGTGACATCGCTCTCTATAGGTCTAGCAAATGTGGGAGACTATTTTCGTACCACTCTCTCCCCACGGATGACATACTAAACATCCTATGCAACCATCTCATCAGGATCTCAACTCAATATAAACGGAGACTGAATGCTATAACATGGGTGAATCAATGACCCAACCATGGTCAACTGCAATGGTGTCATATCAAGGACCAATCTAAATGGTGCAAATGCTTGTGAGTTTGAGATCACTCCATCAACCTCATAACTCTTATCCACTACTATGGACTCCGACTCATAATCATCCCAACTCAACATGTGAATGTGATCATCAGACTCAGTGAAATCCATGGAGTGTATGCCATCGGTCGGAGGGGGAACCACGTGTGTAGTATGAGTCGGTAATGGGTTAGTGGTTACACTCAACTAACCTAAGTGAACCACGCCTTGATCAATCAAATCATGGATGACGTGCCTCAGAGCAGTACAACGGTCAGTCTCATGCCCTGGCCCTTAATGGTATGCACAATGTAAATCCATCCTAAATTGTGGTGAGACGAGTTGAGGTAATGGCTTAGGAGCAAGAGCTGTCAATAACCCAGCCTCTATGAGCTTCCAAAGAGCTTGGCTTAACGGCATACCCAACTGTGAAAATTGTCTCTGCGTCCTCAAAGCAAAAGGAGCTGAAGTATGTGGAGCTCTAGGTCTAGGATAGGAAGCTGGGTGTCTCGTTGCAAATTGTGTTGCATAGCATGGTTGTACTGGAGTAAGATAGGAAGTTGAAGGTCTCTCTGTGCCCTGTGCGGCATAATAAGGCAGTGCTAGTGCCGAAGACAAGTAAGCTTGATCATATGGCTGATGAGGTGCTCATGGCCTATACTACACATGAGGTGGTGGTGGGTAGTGGAATCCAGAAGTCTGCTCAATTGTCTGATAGCGTCTAGGAGGCCTCAACCCTGCTGAACTGATAGCACCCACATCTCCTGGCCTCTGTCCTCCTAAAGGCCTCTTCCCCTTAGAGTCAGTAGGGGAAGACTCGAACCATAATCCTCTAGTTATGCCCTCCTCTATATCGTATAAGGCTTGTACCAAAGATCCAAAATCCGTATGAGGGAATCCCATCAAGTGCCTAGCAAATCGAGGCTACAAGCTCCTCATGATCATATTAATCTAATCCCTCTCAGATGACCTATTAATAACCTGTGAAATCTTCTTCCTCTAGTGGGAGATAAATGAGGTGACTAACTCCTTGGCCTCTGCCTCAAAGCCTCCAACTCTCTCCTCGAAACATCAATGATAGTGTTAAATGCAAATTGTCTCAAAAATTCTTGGGCCAAATCATCCCAAGTCTGGTGGCGTGATACATCAAATGAAGCAAACCAACGTTGTGTCGCACCACTCAGGGACATAGGGAAAAGCATAACCATATGGGCCTTATCCAATCCATGGGCCCTCATAATCGTACTATAAAGCCTCAAATGGATGCGAGGACAGCCAATGACCATGTATCTCTTAATCTCAGGCATCCTAAACTTGGACGGTAAACTGGCCATTGGTGTTCCATCAAAATCCTCCCAAGTAATGATCCATCTGAAGTCCTCAACTGCCTTAACCTTTGCTCAAGTCTATCTATACGAGCATGTGGATCCTCTGAGATTGGGGTAGGCACTGTGATAGGAGGCGGGGCAACCTCGGTCTGACTATGCAGAGTGAAAGGTATAGCCTGTGGTGCTGACTGACTGGGTGGAGGGGGTGGTGGTACTATAGTCATACTGTGCGCCATCCTGAGGCAAAACCTGCTGGGCCTGTTGCCCATCTATCATCTGGTAGAGGCCAGCTATAGCCTCCTGAATCGAAGCCATGGCCGAAGCAAACTAATCGATGGTAACCACCTGCAAATCCATATCCCTCTGATCTGATCTCTGGTTTGACTGGTCTGATGCTCTAATCAATCTACCCCTAACTCTAATCCAAGAAGATGAACCTAGATCGAACCTGTCAATACTCCTACAATAGTGGAAATACTAGATAAGATACCGTGTAAGGGAAACTCCATAAGGAATGTCTATCAAATATGCTGAAAGGTAACCCAGAAGTAATCAAACTAATATCCAATTATGAGCAAATATACGAGAGACTACTACGAAAGTAACTAAACCTATCACTACTGAACTGACTCTGAAGGCCTACAAATGCACCTAGTGTTAGGAAAGGAAATCCTGATTGAAAGATTTAAGGCTCAACCTACAAGGTCAAGATGGCTCTAAAAAGAAGAGGAGTGAACTTTAAAGAATCCCTAGCAGAAGCGACCATACCCTTCAATGGTACGCAACCCTCTGCATGCTTCCAAAGAGACAAGGTGCTTCCATACAAGGTGGTCATCACCTCCACACATGCACTACCTCGACATCCCAAGGGGGTTTCCTATAGTGAAAGCTCTCACAACTCTCAACACTCAATAGTAAACTAAACTGCACAGTGAGTGGTGTGGGTGCATTCGAAAATCTTATGAAGCTAAAGGAGAAAATGAAACACACTGGTCACACAAATATCCATAAAACCTAGCTCTTAGCTATACAAGTCTTCAAAGATCGGACTCCAATCAGCGTCAGTATGTTCATTTCCCCCAGAATGCTCCTAAACATTGATATAGCCCATTGCTAGACCCTACTCCTAACCAACTGGCTTGGTCAAAGAAACAAGCACACACGAGGCCTCACACTTGCAAATGTAAAAACTGAAATGAAGGAAATGATCGAAACCATATGATTGGAGGTAAGAGGATTGATATACGACCCACATGGACAAACAACATGCAAACACATAGGAGAAGAGCAATCATGCAACAGGTAGTCAAGCAAAACGCAGGTATATCATCCATGTCCACATACAAGCTAAATAAGAATATAAAAATCAAAATGAATAGCAACAAAGATAGCATGCTCAAAGATAATCAAGATAATATCCAAGCAAATGAGTCAATCACTAAGACAAACAAGATATACAGCAATATGAACATACATGTCAAAGTGGGCAGGATAATCATAGTGAGAGCAAAATCAATATGCTAAGACAATCAAGAGAATCAATCAATATCATCAACATGCCAATGTCCCAAATGGATATAGTGGTCAAGCATAGAAAATCACCACATCAAAATCCTCAATGTGTTATGATCACTCAAGCATAGAGAAGCACAGAGAGAAGGTATCCATCAATCGCCTAATCAAACGCCACATTTGCCTCATCTTAAGTTCAAGTTCGACCCTCTAAATTTCCCCAACAGAGTCGCCATTTTGTGGACCCCGTATTTTGACTCGATGCGTTCTCACTCGATGGCGAAACTCACTTTTTTACTTATTTGGTGGAAATTTGATTTTTTTTTTTTTTTAGGAAAGACTTGGAGTCGTCACTTATTTTTGTTTTATTTTTAAAGGAAAAACAAAATAAAAAAGAAAACTCTAAGTGTGACTCCTTATTTGGAAAAGATGGTCTACGAAAAACCAAATCTAGGCTCGGGGGTCAAGTTACTTATTAGGAAGGTATGATAAAGACCGTAACACCCCTTTAAGTCCCTGAAAAGGGGTCTCTACTAATAAGATGAAGGAAGTATGACAATTGGTAAGGAAATCAATGGATACCAAAATGAAATAATCAAATAATAAAGCGAATCATGCATAAGAATAAGTGAAGTGGGAATGAGATCGTACCTTAGCAAAAATTAATAGTGCGCTATCATGGAAATAGGGTTAGCTCAAGTATAAAATCATCACATGCATATCAAAGAGCAAGGCAAAGATCAAGCAATACTCATTAAGCATAACAACTAACAATCAGAAGAGTAAACTCATATGTAGGGCCCCCACCAAAACCCAATTGATTTCGCATGAATTAATCTCATGGATTCCATTGTTTCTAGAGTTACGAAAATTCATTCATGCTTATTAAAAAATCAAGGAAAACGAAAAATTATTTTAAAATTAAAGAAAATTTGAGAAAAGTGCTTACATGAAAGGAAATATAGCAAGTTTATTTAAAAACAGGATTTTTAGCGACTTAAAACCCTAATGAATGATGAAAAGTGGTAGAATTAAAAAATATTTGAAAACCGAAGTGAAATTAAAATTATTTGAAAGAAAACTAGAGTTTTGAAATTTATTTGAAAATTGAGATCTCGAAAATTATTTGAAAATTGAGATCTCGAAAATTATTTGAAAAATGGAGTTTTGAAAATTAATTGAGAATTAGAGTTTTGAAAATTAAATTATGAAAATTGGAATCTTGGAAATTATTTGAAGATGGAATTTTAAAAATAAATAATAATTAAAAAAAAAACAAACAAATGTGAAAATTGGAATTTTGGAAATTGGAAATTAAATTCGGAAATTGGAATTTTGAAAACCATTTGAGAATTGGAGTTTTGAAGATTAAATTATGAATTGGAGTTTTGGAAATTAATTGAGAATTTGATTTTTGAAAATTAAATTATAAAAATTGGAATCTTGGAAATTATTTGAAGATGGAACTTTAAAAATAAATAAAATAATAATAATAATAATAATAATAGTAATAATAAACATATGTGAAAATTGGTTTGGAAATTGGAAATTAAATTCGGAAATTGGAATTTTGAAGAATTATTTAAAGATGGAATTTAAAAAAAATAAATAAATAAACAAATGTGAAAATTAGAATTTTGGAAATTGGAAATTAAATTCGAAAATTGGAATTTTGAAGAATTATTTAAAGATATAATTTTAAAAAATAAATAAATAAGTAAATAAATAGAATAATAATAATAACGAAAATATAATGATTAAATAAATAAATGTGAAAATTGGAAATTGGAAATTAAATTTGGAAATCGAAATTTCGAAAAATTGTTTGAGAATGGAATTTTTAGCGATCATTTGAAAATTGGAATAGAAATGAGATTATTCGAGAAACTGGGATTTTAAGAATCATTTAAAAAAATTTATGGAAATCAAACTTTGACACCAAACTTTGACACATGAAAAAAAAAATAAATAAATAAAAATTTCCACCATGAGGCCACAACTGGACCCATGTCATTGCCACTTATTTATTCAGAAAACTTGAAATGCCCCTGCCACTTATGAGAATTCCCATGCCACCATTGACTTGTCATCCATCATTTATTTAAACCTTTTCATGTCATTAGTGAATTGCCACTTCTGGAAGAGGAATAATGAAGCCCCACTTCTTTATGAAAAGCATCAACTCGCAGCCCATGTACACCCGACAACACATAAGTCACCATGCAGGGCCTCAAATGTGGGAGTTCATCTCGGCATTGAATTGGAGGTTGGGGATCACATGCGGGAGACCGGTGACGGTAACATTAGTGCGACATGTGGCGGCGGCGACAATGCCAACAAGGCCAGTGCTGGACCTGAGTTCGAGGATGCGGAGAGGGTGATGATCTTAACCGTTGGATAAGGCGGAGAGGATGGGAGAGAGTGGGTTGTTGGTGGGGTGAGAACGGAACTGATCGAGGAGTGTGACAAGGGTGGTGGCTACAAGCCATAGCTGGAAGGAGAGACCTTGAGAAAGGACCACCCCCAATAGGTATGTAAGATGAGGATTTGAAGGGTGGTTGGTGAGCATGTTGAGGTTTCTTGGAATTAAAACAATCATGACTTCTCCAGCTACTTCTAATCCAAGAGAAAGAGGAGTGATATCCAACAGCAATAAGTCTTGAACTTTCTCATTGTCCTCACTACTCAAAATGGCAGCTTGTACTTCGGTAAAAATTTCAGCAGGAGTTGAAATGGGTTCAACAGGTGGGACCAAGTTCCAAATCATTTTTCCAAAATATCCAGCTGTACCAATACCTTCCTAACCTTGAAAGTGAACAAACAATCCTTTCTTCGAACCATGAGTTGAATAGATACATAATAAAGACCTCAGGAGATGTTTGTTGATATTCAAACCAAGAATAAAGTCGTGCATAGTCTAATATTCTCAAGAGAAGTGGGTACCAAAAACAAAGAGTGAACAAAAAAAATCTAACAAGGATGGAGGAGATAAAGTAAAGCTACAAGTCATTGAATAAAACCTTGTTTCATGCTTTGATCAACAGGCCTGAACAGGTGGTTGAAACCAATTGGACTTTAAATGAAAATCAAAAGCATGGCTGGTAAAGCTAGAACAAAGCTCAAATCAATCTAAAAAAAAAAAATCAAATGAAAATGAAACATGAACATTGTATAGTTCAACCCAAATAATAAAAAAAATCAATAAAATGACAAAATGCATGACATGACACCCATACCCAAAATTAACAACAAGTAGATAGGCCTTTGATGGCCATGTCAAAGCATCCAACAAGCTTCAACAGTAGCAAATGAAAGAAATGCAAAAATGAGTGGATATTTTACGGTGAAGAACTTACCTCTCGGAAGACGCAGGCAAATGAATCCCCCTTCATTACTCTTTGTTTCGACCTCTTCCTTTCTCCAGAACTCCCTCTTGCTCACCTTTTGAAGAACCCAGAGAAGAAGAAAAAAAAAATCCTTTCCTCCCGTTCCTCTATTTTTTCTTTTCATTCAAGCCTCTACCGACTCTCTGCTCCTACTTAAACCATCATTTTCTTTATCTCGTTTCAACCATCCCCTCTCTAGCTTCCCCATTACTTCAACCACCGCCATTGCCTGGTCACATCCAAGGCTACGCGTCTAATGCATAATTGACAAAATGAAACCGTATGGAAAACGGAGGTAAGTCAGGTCAAGTGGGCCCACCTAACCTACCTCATTAAATTGTTTGGAAGGTGGAAAAATGGAACTATTTAGTGAAACATTTTTCTTTTGATTTTCTTTTTTAAAAGATAGAAAGCAATACGTTGTTTTCAAACTAAAATTGCCTGGAAAGTGATTTCCCACTTGCCCGGAAATTGCCTTGAAACTGGGAACTTAGCTGGATTTAAAAGCAACAAACCTGGTTGTCAGTTGATCAGCAACAACTGTGAAAACAATTAATGGCTGAAAGTATTGTCACGTTTTTTCTAGAGAAGTTAACTGACCTGCTTTCCCAGGAAGCATTTCTACTCAGCAGAGTAGAAGAGCAGGTGAAGCTGTTGAGTAACGAGCTCGAATGGATGCGTCTTTTTCTCAAAGACGCGGATGCGAAGCGCAGATATGATCCAAGAATCAAGCTCTGGGTGAGTCAGATCAGGGACGTAACCTATGACGCCGAAGATGTCATCGACAGGTTCATGTTCGAGATGAATCACCAACAGCAAGGAAGTCTCAAATGCCTCAAGTTCCTTAAGTTACGATTTGTTCACAAGCTCGAGTCTCGAATCAGAGAGATCAATACCAAGATTGAGAAGATCATGGCTAACAAATCAAGGTACGGTGTCGAAACCTTACCAGCTGCAAGCTCGTCCAACGAAGGTGTGCCACATAAAGAGAAGAGGGCTCCGATTGTTGAAGTCAACGTGGTGGGAATTCAAGAGGATGCAAAAAGCGTTAAGCAAAATCTGCTTAATGGAGAGATGCGGAGAGCTGTGGTGTCCATCGTGGGCATGGGTGGCTTGGGAAAGACTACCCTGGCTAAGAAAGTCTATAATGATAATGATGTCCAGCAATGCTTTGATTGTCATGCTTGGATTTATGTCTCTCAAGAGTATACAATCAGGGAGCTTTTGCTAGGCGTTGCTGTTTGTGTTAGGGTTCTCTCCGAAGAGGAAAGGAGTAGAATGAACGAGAGCGAGTTGGGGAATAGGCTTCGTGATTACCTGACTACCAAGAAGTACTTGATAGTTATGGACGATATGTGGAGAAATGAAGCTTGGGATAGGCTGGGCTTGTATTTTCCTGACTCAGGTGAATGGCAGCAGGGTGTTGATCACCTCACGCAATAAAGAGATTGGTTTTTATGCTGATCCACAAGCCATTCCCCATGAACTTTCTTTTCTGACTGAAGAAGAGAGCTGGGAGCTCTTTCTCAAGAAAATTTTTCTGGCTGGGAGTGCAAATGCTGTTTGCCCCAGAGAATTGGAAGAGTTGGGAAAGAAAATTGTAGCAAATTGTGGGGGTTTGCCCCTTGCAATTGTGGTCTTGGGAGGCCTTCTATCAAGAAAAGAAAAGACACCGCTCTCCTGGCAAAAAGTACTGGACAGCCTGACTTGGCACCTAAATCAAGGTCCAGACTCATGTTTGGGGGTCCTTGCTTTAAGCTACAATGATATGCCGTATTACTTGAAGTCCTGTTTCCTTTACTGTGGTCTTTTCCCAGAAGACTCAGAAATCAGGACAGATAAGTTGATCCGCTCGTGGGTTGCAGAAGGGTTTATACAAAGAAGAGGAGAAGAAATAGCGGAAGACGTCGCGGAAGATCACTTACAGGAATTGGTACATAGAAGCTTGATTCAAGTGGCTGACAGGAGTTTCGATGGAAGAGTGATGTCCTGTCACATGCACGATCTGCTCCGAGACCTTGCCATTTCTGAGGCCAAAGATACAAATTTTTTTGAGGGATATGAAAGCATTGATTCTACATCCCCTGTGAGTGTTCGTCGACTAACCATTCATCAAGGTAAGAAGACTAATTCTAAACACTTGCATACTTCACGTAGTCTCCGATCTTTCATTTGTTTTTCTGTATGCTTCCAAGAAAACATTTTGAGATCTTTACACAGGCGTGTCAAATTGCTCACTGTACTGGACCTAGAACGCATGCCTATCAATACCATCCCAGAAGGCATAGGAGAACTTATCCACCTTAAGTACCTGTGCTTAAGGGAAACCCGCATAAAAAGGCTTCCATCGTCCATAGGTCGTCTTTCAAATCTACAAACCCTAGACTTTCGAAACACTTTAATTGAAATAATTCCTTCTACCATTTGGAAATTGCACCATTTGAGACATCTATACGGTCGTGGTGTGGTTTCAAGCCAGTCAGTGATAGATAAGTGCAGGAATGGTCCTTTGAGTGTTGGCCACCTAACAAACCTCCAATCGTTAGGTTTAAGAGCAGGCAGTTGGTGCTGTGGTGAAGGCTTGGGAAAATTAATTGAGCTTAGAGAACTGACAATTCTATGGACCGAAATCGCACAAACAAAGAACCAGGGATTTTCCGAGTCAGTAAAAAAGCTAACTGCTCTTCAATCCTTGCGTTTGTATGCTATACAAGAGGAAATAACCATGCCGCACCTCATGCCTTTCTCAGACCACACCTACCTTTACCATCTAAGCTTAAGTGGAAGGCTCGAAAGGTTCCCTGATGAAATTGAATTCTACCCTCCAAACCTCATCTCCTTGGAATTGCAATGTTGGAATATAGAGCAAGACCCAATGGTGACCCTAGAGAAGCTGCCAAACTTGAGATTTCTCACATTATCCCTTGGTTTCTCTATGGTAAAGAAGATGGTCTGTGCTTCTGGAGGATTCCAGCAACACGAAACCCTTAAGCTCTCGAATTTGAAAGAATTAAAAGAATTGATTGTGGAGGAAGGGGCAATGCCTTATCTGAAGGATTTAGTAATTGAACATTGCCCTAAAATGAAAAGGGTTTCCCATGGATTGCTGCAACGAAAAACTTTGCAGCACCTAAAGTTGTATTATTTGTCTCCTGAGTTAAGGGATGAGCTTTCTCGGATAGAAGGAGAAGATCGGGAGAAGATCTGCCTCGCCACCTCAATACGCGGGTGGAGGCGTACGGCATCATGAAGGCTCAGGAGAAGTTTCATAAAGCGCTACCAGGAAATGCTTGGACTATATAGAAGAGCATTTCCAATGCAACAAATCTTTCTCTACTTGTCTAAGCTCGTCTTTTTCCTTGTTTTTTCTGCTTTTGTGAAACATACGTGTTTGTGTAAGATGCTTCCACGTTTTCAAATAAAGTGATCATGCAGTTTATAATTGAACCTCACTGGAGTTTTAATAAGAGAAAACCAACAGAATACATGCAAGAGTAGAAGCCCGTACACTTCTAAAAGCTGAGGCATGCTTAGGAAGTGTTTTTAAAAAACAGTTTTTAAGAATAAATTTATAATATTTTCATAAATAAAATTATATTTGAAAGTTGAATTCTAAAAAACAGTTTTCGTTCTTAAAAACATGTTTAATTAGTTAATAAAAACAACTTTTAACAATAAATAAAATGAAAACTTGTTTGGAAGTTGTTATTGTTGGTTTTTTATTTTATTTTTTTAAAGTTGGGTATTTTCTTTAATTAACCTGATATTGTAAAATTATAAATAATTTTTACATTCACACTTCATTAAAAATAAAAAATATTCCATTTTCAAATTTTTTTTTTGCATCAATTTTAATTTTTTAAAATAAAATATTACTTTGTAAACATGTCTAAGTATGTTTGATTTCAATAATTGGTAAATTATTTGAGCAAAATATCATAAATTGGTAAATATTAATAATTGGATTTTATTGGATAAAATTTATGATATCAAACAATAATGCATTATACTTGGAAACTTATGATCTATTTTTTCTATTTTAAATGTAATTAATAATATAAAAAATTAATATATTTATGATAACTTTAACAAAATTAATTTATTTGTAAAAATTTATTAATTTTTACTATTTTACATATATATATATATATATATATATATACACACACACTAGTAGAAAGCACATGTGTTGCACGTGAAGATATATGTAGGTATGCGATTGTTGATATATGAAATTAATGAAATTACATTGTACTTGTAGGAAAATAGATCAAATATAATATTACTGTAGACATATTTGTGTCATAATCTATACATTTTGTAATCCATCATTATTGTGATGTATCATTTAAGAAAATTAACTTAGTTGTTTTCTTACAAAAGTTTGGAGGAATTATGATCATTAACTACTTGTTTGTCTTTGCAGTAGTCTGCACTATAGTCTTTTTTTTTTCCTCATGCAGAAAAGTTACACATATTTGAAAATGTATTAGTTGAAATAGAAAAATAATGTTTCAAAAAAATATATGGGCAAAATATTTCAACATAAGCTAATGGTACATTACCTTATATTATTTTTTGGGTTTTTTTTTTTTTGCTCATTTTTCTCTCGATGTTTATAAATTTGCATTGAAGAAATAAGTTTTATTATTTTTAAATTCAATTTAGAAAATGGTAATATTGTGAAAGTTACATTCATTTATAATGATACCAACATATACTTACCTCAATAATATAAAATTATTCTCTTTGATGTTTCTTTTTCCAGAAATGAGTTGGAAATAAGATAAGTTTTGTTTATAAAATTTCAATTTAATTATTTTGGGCAAAAGTATATAATATATTGGACATACCTGTTAAGAAAGTTGACATCCTATGGTCTTTTTGATGAGTTTGTTTAATAAGTTTCACCTAACTGAGAATAGTATAAAGATAAATTTATGTGTAATTCTATTAATATTGTTATATTATCGATAAAAAGATACATACATGTGGACCCCACATTTCGGGTCATGCATTTACCACTCTATGACGAGCTCGATTTTTATTTGAAAATAATTTTATTATTAAAAAAAAATGACTTAGAGTCGCCACTTATTTTTGTTTTAGTTTTAAAAGGGTAAACAAAATAAGAAAGAAAACCCTAAGTGTGACTCGTTATTTTGGAAAAGGTGGTCTATGAAAAACCGGATTAGGCTCGGGGGTCGGGTTACTTATCGGGAAGGTACGGTAAAGACTATAGCACCCCTCTAAGTCCCTAAAGTCGAGTCTCTACTAATAAAATGAAGCTGACGTGACAATCAATAGGAAAATTAATGGATACTCAAATCGGTCATGCATATATGGGAATCAAAACATGTATAGAGAATGACTAGAATGGGAGTGGATGGGTACTTAGGCCACGAACGAGCAATGCGCTATCATAAAAATGGGGTCAGTGTACAATAAAGAGCACAAAACGTATCACATGCATCACCAAACATAAATTAAAACTGCTCGAGGGAAAATTGGATTTTTGAAATTTATTTGAAAATTGGAGTCTTAGAGATTATTTGAAAATTTGAGTTTTGGAGATTATTTGAAAATTGGATTTTTAGAAATTAAATGTAGGAATGAGAATTTTAGAAATTAAATTTGAAAGAAATCGGAATTTTGAAAATTATTTGAGAGTTTGGGATTTTTAAAAAATTAAATTACGAAATTGGGGCTTTTGGAAATTAAATTTTAAAAGAAATCAGAATTGAAAATTATTTTAGAAGTAGAAGCTATGAAAATTGAATTATAAAAATTGGAAATCTTAGAAATCATTCGAAGGTAGAATTTTTAGAAGTAAATTAATAAAATGATAATAATAATGATAATAATAAGTAAGTAACGGAATAAATGCGAGAATTAGAATATTGGAAATTGAAAATTAAGTTCGGAAATTGAAAATTTGGAATTTCAAAAAACTAAATTTGGAAATCGAAATTTTGAAGAATTATTTAAGGACATAATTTTAAATAAATGAATAAGTGAATAAATAAATGAATGGAATAATAATAATGACGAAATAATAATGATTGGATGAATAATTGAGGAAGTTAGAATTTCGGAAATTGGAAATTGAACTTAGGGATTGGAAATTTAAAGAATTATTTAGGGATGAAATTTTAAATACATGAATAAGTGAATAAATAAATGAATGAGATAATAATAACGAAAATAATCATTAAACAACAGAATGTGAATAGTGGAATTTTTTAAATTGAAAATTAAATTTGGAAAATGGAATTTTGAAAAATTGAGAATTTTTAAAAGAAATAAATAAATAAATAAATAGAATAATAATAATAACAATGAAAGCAATATTTAAATGAATGAACGTGAAAAGTATTTTTTGAAATTTGAAAAATTATTTAAAGAGGGAATTTTTAGAATAAACAAATGGAATAATAGTAATAACGAGAATAATAATGATTAGATATAATAATTGTGAAAATTGGAAAGTGAATTTAGAAATTGGAAAATTGAAGAATTATTTAGAGATGAAATGTCGGAAAATTAAATTTCGAAAGTTGGAAACCCGAAAAATTATTTTAAGGCTGGAATGTTGGAAAATTAAATTTTGAAAACTGGAAACCCAAAAAAAATTATTTTAATGA